>NC_086070.1:23931608-26834566 GCF_948474715.1 Cydia amplana
GGAAAGAAGGGCTTGCCGGGTGAGTAGGTATAGCCGGCCGACCGTAGGGAGGCCGGATAGTGATACGAAGCCGGCAAGACCTTTTCACGGCTAGGCATGTATAGTGTTTTTCTCAAACATGCAATGAAATAAAAAAATACACCACAAAAAAAAAAACAAATTTATAATCTTTATAATAAAAATCCAACTTCACAAAGAAAAGTGAGCTTCTCGTGTTTAAGGCGGGCTCAAAAAAACCGATGTTAGTTTAATAAAGTTTTTTAATTTTCCTTCCAATCCCGCCATAATTGTTTTTTTTTTACGGAAGTCGTCCGTATTTCGCGTGTGTAGTGTTCGAATAGACCTTATTAGGGCCATTATACACAATCTGATAATAAGAATCTCAATTTCTATAAATAAAATAAATGCAGAGGATTTTAAATATTGTCTATGGTCTCTGGTGACTTACGTATAGACAAAATTTTAAATTTATTCATCAACACATTGAATCATACAGATTCGTATTCTTAATATCAGTACGTTCGTGTATAACAGGCGTTAACACGGATATTTTGGTCCGATAACCATTCAGTCACTAAAAATATTTAAAAAAATATATAATTCGGCTGTTTAGCCTGTTCATGGACACAGACCCCATGTTTACATTAGAATTTAAAAAAAAAATTACTTCCCGGCCTAGGCCTTCAATTTCGTATGAAATTCCTTTACGGTTTTCTGGAGTTGCTCCGCCCTAAACGTGATACTTCGAAGCCTGATATAACGCCCGGAGCGACAACATTTCATTGCATGTTTGAGAAAATTAATTAATAGCACCGATCGCAGACGTTTCCGCTTGTTAAAAATTAAAAATAGTATGGGTAGCGCATCATAATTGGTGAATTTCCAATATGACTTGGAACTCCGATAGCCGTTTAAGAAGTGTAACGCTCTTACGGTAGATGTCGCTCGGGTCCCCTTGACCCATATGGTTGATATGGTGGAAAGATTTGCTGGCTATGGATGAGGTCTTGGTGGCTCAGATGGCAGAGCGCTGGAGTATCGATCCAGAGGTCGTGAGCTCAAGTCTCACCCAAGACAGTAATTTTTCCACTTTTAAATTTATTTTAAGCTTAATATTATATGTTGGTCAATGTATATATGATTGCATGTGGCATATCTTAAACAAGTAAATGTTGTGTACCTAATCTTTGTTTAACGTATAACTTTGTATAACACAGGCAAACAAACTTAGCGAAGTAAATTCCCAAGATAAAGAAATCGTAATAAAAGTGTTTTATCTTGTTTATAGTGTTTATACTTACCTTAAAAAGCCAGTTTTAATACATGTACAAGTACTTAGGTATCACAAAACAAAATTCAACCGTCAATTTGCCTTTACGCTTGCGCCTCTATGAAGCATTTTCGCTACATACGGAGAAAACTATGCTATCGGCTATGACGTACTTAATGCTCCGAGCGTAACTCAACAATTAAAACGTGTGACGTCATAATATATGTACCTGTTGGAAATATCTATGAATCCACCTCCTACACAATGAGTTTTTGCTGAATTAAAATAATAGAAAGCGCAAAATATGCAACCATATTTTTACCCTTCACTGTACAGAAGTACGGATACTTGTCTTATATGAGAAATAGCTTTTTTCTATAAGTATTTATAGAAGTTATACATAATTATAACTCTATAGAGTTGGATGTAAGGTTGAATTTACTCGACTACAGGGACACATGTTTAAGGATAGTTCGAAGGGACAAGTAGCCCTACCACGAGTCACCGACAGTGAAAACTGACATATTCACTAACGTTTACGTAACTTACTTTCTATACATCTCGTTCGCACTAATATACCAGTACGAGCGAAATGCATAGAAAGTAAGTTACGCAAACGCTAGTGAGTATGTCATTATTGACACTGTCGGTGACTCGTGGTAAGGGCAAAGGTCTAAAATACCCAGTGGTTGAATTCCATTAAGTTTGACCTTGCCCGTGAAGAGGGTTGGGCTTATATTGACACGATAGCAAATATAACATAATGTACGGCAAAGGTGTTCACAATATCTGAACACGCACTCTAACGCCCTGACAATAGGCGTCTTCAGATATTTGTGAGCGCCTTAGCCGCTCCGATATATCTGATGGCGACTGTATATCCAAACCACTAAGTTTAGAAGGTATCCTCTCCCACTCACCCTGACAGAACAGTAAAATTTTACATTACAGAAAGCGTTAATATAATTCTGTACCTATTTTTGGAATGTCTCCCTGGAGAAATGTGGTATTGTTTTTTTAGTTTTTGCGATTCTATTTAAAAAAACACATGTATTCATCACACAAATAATCGGAGTTTTCGATCCAGAACCATCGGCTTCATACCTAGGCAGGACTAAGACTAGGACAGACCGGTCGTCTTAAGCAAAAACGTCAAAAACAAATAGATTGTGTAACTCGTGTAATTTTTATATTTTCCTTTATGTTTTTAATTTCCGACGCAAAAATGGGGACGCCAGTGGCTACGGTAGCTCTCATGGTCTAATAAAACATGGTCTTCTCTTCCCAGAGTGTCACTTGCCTACGTCACAATAACATTGCCACTTTATTTCAACATAACATGTTACATGGGTACATTATATCTATGGTTAATAAGTTAAAATATTTCTTTATAATTTTCATTTATATGTATTTTATCTTAAATTTTACAATAACACGTCATTTTTAATTATTCGTTAGCAATATATTCCGATTCACGAAAGAAATTTCTGACGTTCGGGTAATTCTGTTTACACTACTGGCAACACAGGATAGCGCTGTCACATTTGACAATCCGCCATTTTGTCCCTGACCGTCATCCTTGTCGAACGCGTGTTTATTGTTATTTCCTTCTCGCTCAGTGTCAGCAGTCGCAGTGTTTTCCAAACTTTTCACGTCGTAAGCTTGGTAATTAATGTTTTGTTACGAAAATGGTTGGCTGCTCTATTCGGAACTGTAAGAGTAGGAGTGAAAAGTGCAGTATAGATTTGTTTTATTTTACTATGTTTCTACATGAATATTAACTTAAAATTAATGCCGTTAAAATAATTTTCACCGTTGGTTAAAATTCTCCCACATTTTAAAGTTTGAGAACCTGTAAACAGCATGATGACGTAGGCAAGTGACAGTTAGGTCATTCGCGAATCTCGGAAGAGAGTACCAGGCGGAGTATATTATTATACCATGGTAGCTCTCAAACGGATGGACCGATTTCGATGCGGGTGTTTTTGCTTGAAAGTGAGTGCGGCTGTTCTTAGCCTATGATTGATAAAAATCGATCCAGCAGTTTGAGAAGTATCAGCTCTTTTACAAAATTATGTAAGGCTTTTTTTGGCATATTTACGTAGGATTTATTTATTTATTTTTAATTTAATAGTGTTATATATCTCCTGCGAACCGTACTTACTGAAATAATAATCGTACCTACCTACTCTATGTTTCACTTGCTCGTATTCTAGGTACTGAAGTGTTTAATAAATATATCAAATATAAGTCCTTCCCCTTTTCTCCCCTACGCCCCCTGTTTCCCGAGATATGTTTACATTTTTCGCAGTATTACAAAGGGGTAAAGGTGCAAAAGTGTAAACATATTTTTGACGTCGACTGTACCTAATCTAATTTTGCCTTAACATCACTTAAATAATAATATCTCTATGATTGCTCTGGGCTTACACACCGCTATCAATCTAACCCAGTGATCTAACCCCAGGCATTTGTTACTATACTAAAATTGAGCCTTTTACAGATAACCTATCTTGCGTTAGCATTTTATGTGAACCTTATTTCAAGGCAGTAGAGCAGAAAGTCCTACAAAGTGTCAGAAAAATGCCTGATATTTTAGGTGTAAGCCGGGAATTTTACTTTTACTCTATTCTATTCTAAAATATTTACGTTGGCACGCAGTCTGTGCTATTCATTTTTTGCCATCAATATAAACATTGGGGAAACTTTGGAAACAACTGCAATTTCGAAAATCGTAAATAACCACTTATATAATTGTACTTAGGGAACGCTTATGCGGTATGGCTCTTGTAACATTTTTCTTCAGACAGAATAAAGTATTCTACCTACTTTTTTGTCCATTTTCCATGAGGCATCAATGTCAATCGATTCGCTTTCGGTACATTTTCAACCGATTTTGAAACAACAGTACCTAGGACAGAGTTTTTGGTGACAAAAACTTTTTTACGCAGCTCGTTCCACTATGTATTTATAAACAAAATCCCATATAAACCACAGGTTTAATTCAAACCATCACTTATGTAAGGCCGAAGACAAGTAAATCGCGACGTTGCGTGTCCCGACCCATTACTGCCGACCATCCAATAAAGATGGGCAATTTTTAAACGCTGCTCGTGTTCTAAAATAAAACTAACAGATTAATTACTGCATGTGAGCTGCAAAATTGGAATGTGGTGCTGAAGAAACAGCCATGCGATGGTTATTTATTAGGAAGTCGCTTCCCCCGCTTCCCGCTGTCTGTCTGTCTGTCTGTATGTATGCTTGGATTTTTAAAACTACGCAACGGCTTTTGATGCGTTTTTTATTAATAGATAGAGTGATTCAAGAGGAAGGTTTATGTTTAATTTGTTAACCCGTGCGAAGCCGGGGCGGGTCGCTAGTTATAATATACATATAATGGCTCCTCTACACGATGGGCCAACGCAGGCCACTCCAAGGGACGCATTTATGCGTTAGAGGGAGCAAGTGATATTGCTATCTCATTCTACCGCATGGCTGCGTCCCTTGGAGTGGCCGGCGTTGGCCCATCGTGTAGAGGAGCCATAATATCTGGGAGACCGAGCTTTGCTCGGAAAACATATAAAAACTCATAGGTATACTTGGTCAACCAGATCTTGACAGTAGAAAAAGGCGGCAAATTTGAAAAATGTAGGCGCGAAGGGATATCGTCCCATAGAAAATTTGAATTTCGCGTCTTTTTTTACTGACAAGATTTGGTTGACCAGCTATAAATGCGCGTTTTCCTAGAGATAAGACCTAGCTAGATCAGATCAATTTTTTGCCCCCAAAAACCCCCTTATAGTAAATTTCATCGAAATCGTTACAGCGGTTTCCAAGTTCCCCGAAATTATATTATAAATATTAATATATAAATATACGAGGGGCGTTCAAAATATTCTCGGTATTGATATCTTACAACCTCTTCTAAAATTTCTTTCGTTACTGGCCGCTAAGGTTTATTCATTGACATTAAAAAAAAGTATAATTCGAACCGAGATGTTCTTTTGTTTTTCTGCAATTGCTGAACAAACATGAACATCATGTGGGAATTGACAATGTTAACTAAATTAGAACATCGATGCGTGATAAAATTCTTGACAAAACAGGGTAAAAATCAAAAAACCATAAAAGAGGAAATGGATTGTGTTTACCGTGAGTCTGCTCCTTCTTTATCTACCATTCAAAAGTGGTCAAGCGAGTTTAAACGTGGAAGGGAGAGTGTTGAAGACGACCCTAGACCTGGCCGGCCTGTAGTAGCTACTTCACAAGAAAATATTGATAAAGTGGAAAAACTTATATTGGAAGATGGTCGAGTGAAGGTAAAATCTATAGCACAAGTAACCAATCTCTCTATTGCTACCGTACATGATATTATCCATGACCATCTTAATATGTCAAAAGTAAGTGCAAGATGGGTTCCGCGAATGCTGACTCGGCTTCAAAAAGACATGCGTGTAGCTTGTTGTTCCGATTTTATTGACCTGTGCGGTGAAAATCCTGATGAGGTGCTGCAAAGAATAGTTACTGGAGATGAAACCTGGGTTCATCATTATGACCCAGAGAGTAAACAAGAGTCCATGCAGTGGCACATTAAGGGTTCAGCTCATCCCAAGAAGTTCAAGGTCATCCCTTCAGCTGGCAAGGTCATGGCCACGATATTTTGGGATTGTGAAGGAGTATTACTGATCGATTATAAAGAAAAAGGTGTAAATATCACAGGACAGTACTACGCTAACATTCTACGTCAATTAAAGGATGCAATCAAAGAAAAGAGGCGAGGAAAGTTAACCAAAGGTGTTATGCTTCTGCATGACAATGCCCCCGTCCATACTGCTCATATTGCCAAGGCAGCTATTGTTGAATGTGGGTTTGAAACTGTTACTCACCCACCGTATAGTCCGGACTTAGCCCCCAGCGACTTCTTTTTGTTCCCCAATCTTAAAAAGGATCTGCGTGGAAATAAATTTTCCGATGATGAAGCATTGAAGGCGGCAGTGGAGGAGCATTTTTACACCAAAGATAAAAAATATTTTTATGCAGGATTAAAAAAAATAATTGATCGATCTTTTAAGTGCATGAACATAGGGGGGGAGTATATTGAAAAATAAAAATATCAAACTTTTCGTACTTGTTTGTTTTCATTCTCATACCGAGAATATTTTGAACACCCCTCGTATTATACAAGAATTGCTCGATTAAAGGTATGTTAAGTATGTATTAACTTACGAGAAAATATACTGGGGCAACCAAATCTTATTATTATTTTATTATTATTTATAAAGCAGGCAGGCAGTTGAAATAACTGATAATGCCTGTATCCAGAGTCATCAACAGAGTTTTCCGTGCTGAGTAGAATTTGCGTTGTGCTTATCTAATTTGTTCTTGAACTCATTGACACTTTGGGCTGATACTACGTCTTCTGGGAGTTTGTTCCAAGCTTTGACCACTCAGTTGCTAAAGAAGTGTCTATGAGGATTATTGTAGGACCTGCGAGACACCAGCTTATACTGATAACCTCTCAGACGGTTGTTATTATTGCGTTCTAGCATCTTATGGAAGTCTTTGAGATCATAGTGTTGGGTTAGTATTTTATATGTCTCGATCAGATCTCCACGCTCTCTACGCTCCTTCAAGGTTGTGAGCTTTAGGAAGTGTAGTCTTTCTTCATAGGACATGTTTTTGAGTTTCTTCGGTTTTTTGGTGAAACTACGTTGAACCTTCTCCAACATGTCAATATCCTTGATAAAATAAGGGCTCCACACTTGAAATGCGTACTCCAATACTTCAAAAATTGTGTGTCATTTATATCTTATCTGTGGAACTGTTTTGTTTACATATCATATAGTCCGTCAACCAAATCTTGTCAGTAGCAATGTAAAGCAAACTAAAGTAGGGCAACACTCAAAGAGCAGTATTGCGCTAAGAAAAGCAGCAATGTACATCGAACCAAAAGATTTTTTTTTCCGCTGAGCGCGCCCTGCGTACGTCAATTCAAATTGTCACTCGTGGTTTATTGAAAAAAATTGAAACATGGACGATGGACGGACAATTTAAAAGCGATGTTAAAACAATGTTAATCAAAATGATGAACAAATTTGAAGATATCAAAAACAACTACCTATCGTAGTGCTTATATTCTCTTTGTTCCCTATCTATGTCTTCTAAGTTTACTAAAATAAAATCATATCAAAATGCAGATAATTATAGTCCGTCAACCAAATCTTGTCAGTAGTAATGTAAAGCAAACTAAAGTAGGGCAACACTCAAAGAGCAGTATTGCGCTAAGAATAGCAGCAATGTACATCGAACCAAAAGATTTTTTTTTTCCGCTGAGCGCGCCCTGCGTACGTTCATTCATATTGTCACTCGCGGTTTATTGAAAAAATTTTAAACATGGACGGACAATTTAAAAGCGATGTTAAAACAATGTTAATCAAAATGATGAACAAATTTGAAGATATCAAAAACAACTGCCTATCGTAGTGCTTATATTCTCTTTGTTCCCTATCTAAGTATGTCTTCTATGTTTACTAAAATAAAATCATATCAAAATGCAGATAATTAGATAGTGCATATATTTGTTATTTACAATATAATATGCCACTTGTTAATGTAAATTAGTGTACTCTTCTGGATGAATATGACATACCTGTGTAATTTTTTTGATTGGTATATATTGTACAATAGGATTACATATTAAAAATAAAACAACTGATATTTGGGTGTTTATTTAATTTAAAGGTAAATAAGATAAGGGTCACTTTAGCTTACACTATAATTCAGGTCATTAATTGAAAAAATATAATGAAGTTACCAATGTTACCGGGTCACTTCAACCAAGCATAATACTCTGTAGTATTATTGCATCTTTGTAAATAGTCACAACTGATTGCTGAAAATATTAGACATGTGGGCCTATGGACGGTTTCCAGGACACAATTTATGGTTTTGTTGGATAGATTTAGGCATACGTTTTAATTTTATTTATGCCTTTTAACCCTAAAACAAAAAAACTTAACATAATCTTAAAAGTTCGAAAGAGTTCTTCCAGTATGTACTTGTCATAACCTCAATTTTTAGTAATGTTTACCATCAACGAGCATGATTGTACATTGTAGGCCCCTTAGCTTTGCTTATTCTTATTTAATGTATTGGTATTTAATGGTGACAGCAGAAATATCTCTTGAAACAGAAACGATTCAGAATGAAAACCAAATGAAAACAAATAAGGTGACGGCTGCACGGATTTAGAGTTAATAAACTGGATCGAGTACATTGACCAAAAAGTGTGTCCACATGAGAAGTCAAACTAGAGCCCTGCATCTCGTTCTAATTAGGGTGACCATAAGACATCTGTATGTGGGATATTAGGATAACATGGATGGAATATATCAGTAGGGTGTGTCATTTTCTAAATAAAGTGAAATTTTAAGTGGTCAGGTTTTTTTTTCATTTGTAGTCGGCCTCTTTCGCACTCACTCGTGGTATGTTCATAAAGGTAGGCTTCCCTTTTGTCCACTTCAGTTTTTTTTAAGTATAAGCGTCATTGAAGATCTGTTTAGCAAATATGACGTTTTTTTTAAAGTTGGTGCCTTTTTTCTATTGACGGAAATGTGTCCTACCTATAAAGAATCGATGTGATTTAAGGAGTTAAGCACTTTGGTTTTAAATTTTGGCAATTGAAGGGATGTTTACAAAAACAACATACCTGACTACACTGGTTGACACCTGAAACGATTAACAATGTTCTTAAAAAAGTGTCAACCGGTCTAAGCAGTTATGTTGTTTTTGTAAACATCCCTTCAATTGTTCTACAACAAATCTTAAATTAAACATGCCGAAATAAAGACATAAGGTACCTATTATGTTAAACTTACTTTTACATTACCTACGTTAATAATAACTAATAAGAATTCTGTGAGACCGATTCAAAACGTGCCGACATCATAGTCACCCTAATGAGTTTGACAATGTTGTCTTGTATTTTTATAGTAAAATGTAATAATTGTGCTTTCTTGTGAAACAATATTCCACAATTAGCAATTATTTCACTCCAACAACCTTTAACACAACATTTCTTCACAATTTTTAAGAAATTTCGCATTCACGTGTTTTGAAGAAATGTCATCAAGTTGGGGATACCAATTAATATTTAAAGTTACTACAACTTCTACCATACTAAAATTTAGTTTTTTTTTTGCTGTGTACGCGCTTGGTTTAATCAGTTAATAATATTGGCATCATAATTATTTACAAATTACTTAAAAGATATCAGAACTGTAGTCTGAATATAGCACTAAAATTGTATAAGAAGGTAATTAAATTCAGTAGTTTATTGATATAATTTCTACCATAATGGTATCTTTTTAACATTGGCAACATGTGCGAGTGAGACACAGGGCTCGGGTTTTTCTATCTCAAGTGGACCGTTTTCTCTAGTCTGGTACGAACAACTTTCTGTCTCGGTGATAAGGTTCAAATTAGTATGGCAAAAAAAGTGACAACTCGCTCCAGTTTAAAAAATATAACTTCATGGACGGCTGTCGTTCACGATCCACATTCCACAGATAAAACACAGATGACACGCATTTTGGAATTATTCGAACACAGTGTTGCTAACCCGCGATTTTTCAAATTTGCCGCCTTTTACTACTGACAAGATTTGGTTGACGGACTTTAGATAGTGCATATATTTGTTATTTACAATATAATATGCCACTTGTTAATGTAAATTAGTGTACTGTTCTGGATGAATATGACATACCTGTGTATTTTTTTTTTATTGGTATATATTGTACAATATACATATTAAAAATAAAACAATTGATATTTCGGTGTTTATTTAATTTAAAGGTAAATAAGATAAGGGTCACTTTTCGAGTTGGTTGCGTTGTACACGTACATAAACCGCCATAGGTAAGTATTGTCTGAAGAGATACTACCTACTACGAACGCCTTATATTGGGCAAGATTTAATCCTGCAACAAACATGTATGGATTAGGTAGATATTGCGAAAGAACGGCGATATAATCAAGACTCTTAATACTGTTTAAAAGGTTTACCTTTGTAAATAGTCACAACTGATTGCTGAAAATATTAGACATGTGGGCCTATGGACGGTTTCCAGGACACAATTTATGGTCTTGTTGGATAGATTTAGGCATACGTTTTAATTTTATTTATGCCTTTTAACCCTAAAACAAAAAAAACTGAACATAATCTTAAAAGTTCGAAAGAGTTCTTCCAGTACTTGTTTGTTTGTTTCAGTAATGTTTACCATCAACGAGCATGATTGTACATTGTAGGCCCCTTAGCTTTGCTTATTCTTATTTAATGTATTGATATTTAATGGTGACAGCAGAAATATCTCTTGAAACAGAAACGATTCAGAATTAAAACAAATAAGGTGACGGCTGTCATTCACGATCCACATTCCACAGATAAAACACAGATGACACGCGTTTTGGAATTATTTGAACACAGTGTTGCTAACCCGCGATTTTTCAAATTTGCCGCCTTTTACTACTGACAAGATTTGGTTGACGGACTTTATCATCGTTGTTCGATGTACTTGGCTGCTTTTTGTTCGTTTCCTAGGGATACCATATAGGTAAACCAGAACTTTGGGAGTATTGTCAAGAGGGCGCTTGTTTTGAATTTTATATAGCAACAATTTGTATAGTGGGGACAATGGAAATTGGCAGATGATTTTTGTTTTATTCCGACAACTTTAATAAGTGCGAAGTTTGATGTTTGGATATTTCTTCAGTTTTGACGCTTAAATGGCTGACTCGATTTAGATAAAATTAATAGCGTGAATATCATCCAAATCTATTTTCTTTTTTAGTTTTCTTTTTTTTAAGTTTGGTCGTTTAATTCCGCCCTTACGCCCTTCGCTAGCAATCCGTGATACCGATGCATGCAATACACCTAATACACAAATCAAATTATTACAAGACATCAACCAAATCGTGACGACCTGACTATAGTGACATTTGTCCATAAGTTTGAAACTTACCCGTCAATTCAGATGCTAATTTCGTTGTTTTCTAATGGAAGAAATTTCTCTCCCGCACGTTTTTTTTTTCAATAAATAACTATATACACTATTTACAACTTTTTAGGGTTCCGTAGCCAAATGGCAAAAAACGGAACCCTTATAGATTCGTCATGTCTGTCTGTCCGTCTGTCTGTCCGTCTGTCTGTCCGTCCGTATGTCACAGCCACTTTTCTCCGAAACTATAAGAACTATACTGTTGAAACTTGGTAACTAGATGTATTCTGTGAACCGCATTAAGATTTTCACACAAAAATAGAAAAAAAAACAATAAATTTTTGGGGTTCCCCATACTTCGAACTGAAACTCAAAAATTTTTTTTTCATCAAACCCATACGTGTGGGGTATCTATGGATAGGTCTTCAAAAATGATATTGAGGTTTCTAATATCATTTTTTTCTAAACTGAATAGTTTGCGCGAGAGACACTTCCAAAGTGGTAAAATGTGTGTCCCCCCCCCCCGTAACTTCTAAAATAAGAGAATGATAAAACTAAAAAAAATATATGATGTACATTACCATGTAAACTTCCACCGAAAATTGGTTTGAACGAGATCTAGTAAGTAGTTTTTTTTTTATACGTCATAAATCGCCTAAATACGGAACCCTTCATGGGCGAGTCCGACTCGCACTTGGCCGCTTTTCTTAGATGGATTTGAAAGGGACGACACTACAGTATTGCCACTTTTTAATTTCTACTCTTTTTTGCCAGACAAATTATGCGCAAGTTCATTGCTCCGTGTGCAATAATCATACTTTTTTCGTATGGTAGCACAGCCATTGAGTTGTCAAAGAAAACTGTCATAATGTCATTTGTCAGTTCGGTTTTGTAGTGCAAATGCTTTTTATTTTCAATATTAACCGATCTGAAATACATAAATTACATGTGTGATGTCTGTATTCGACACCGCAGCTTTTAATTCAACCCTGTACGAGGCCTTGTATCTTCAAATCGGGGACACTTTCGCTCTAGCAAAGGACTTTTTCGGATCATGCGTGTCATCCTTACAAATTGAGGATTTTTCCAAATCAGTTGTGAATTTCACTGAACTATCTTGGTACGAAGAGATAGCCGGCGTATTTTACTTCAACGAATTCCAATTTCTGCTACTGAAGACCTTCGTTCTCATTTTATTGGTTACTTTGTTATTGATTGTTATTTCTTGGCGTGTTTACGGCAAACGGATTTCTGAGCGGTTTATGAAACCAGGTGAGTCAATTTTTGTCAATATTTGCATACACTCGCAATGACCTTGGATGTGTAGTCTTTGCGCACCAGTTGCATTCTAATGTATACGCGCATAAAGTAGACGAATAAGACATACAAATTGTTTTTTTTTTATTCGTTATTCCCATCTCGCCTATGTCTCCTAGTGCCTATTAAGTTGCTAATTATAATATTTATAATAATTGAGACCATATGATTGCTTTTTAATGTATTTGCATCATTGTTGCTGGAAAACATCACGCTTATTTATTCTTAATTATATTATTGAGGTTATTTATAAGATTACTTCAACATAGGCATGGAATCTTAGACTGCATGAAGGTAGAGGTCCCAATCCCCGTCAGCATAATACCAACATTAGCAATCCAAGGTAGGTTAGGTTTGAGATAAAAAGAGTATTCTTTTGTAACCCTTTAAAGTCAACTGTGTGATGTATACTTGTGATGCTTCTAAAGCCCCGTCTCCATATCGTGCGGCAAACCATCGAACATTGGCTCGCGCGGCAGCCGCGCGCAATGGTTACCATGCTGCCGGGCGACTCGATGCGCCCGGTATCCATTGCGCGCGTCTGCAGCGCGAGCCAATGTTCGATGGTTTGCCGCGCGATATGGAGACGGGGCTTAGGAAAAAGGTACCTAGTTCTCTTGCAACCCAGATACCTATAAAAAGTCTTCTGTTGTATTAAAGTTTGAATCTTTACTATGATAAATCAAAATTGTATTTGTCTTGGGTGTTGGAAAATATTTATTTGTGGGTGATTAGAGGATATAGTTGGTTGTCAATGAAGTTTTACTTATTTATGTGGCATTTATTTGTGTGATGAGCACAGATATTTGTTCCTGAGTCATGGTTGTTTTCTATGCATTTAAGTATTTGTATATTATATCTATCGTTGTCTGGGTACCCACAACACAAGCCTTCTTGAGCTTACCGTGGGGCTTAGTAAATTTGTGTAAAAATGTCCATTAAAATTTATTTATTTACTTAATTCTATGTCATTATACAGTAGTACAACAGATAAAGAGAAGTTATTTATCTAACTATAGAAAAATAATCCAAAATTGCCTCAGCCTACAATATGTTTTAAATTTATAATGTCACATTTCATTACCACAATTACTACTTCTTTGGATTATTTACATTTTGTATGTAATAATTATAGTCTTAATTTAAACCAAGCCGTTATTAAGTTATGATGAAGAATAAAATAATTAAAATCTAAAACAAACTACCTAATGTTGACATTGCATTTGTGCAAAACTGAATAATAGCTTTAAAAATGTCGTGAGGCATTTAATAAAACTAAATTAAATGACTATTACTTTTTACCTTTCATTGCTATAGTCTTTACTACAGTAGGATAATTCGCCAGTAACTGGCCACTGTTATTAATTGGCCACCAAATGAATTCTATTCACCTATAAACGGTATTCATTTTAGTATAAAGTTTCAATAACTGGCCAGCCTTCAATAACTAGCCACCTACTGAAATGAATTCTGTTTATAGGTGAATAGAATTCATTTTTAGTTTAGGGAGGCCAGTTACTAACGTGGCCAGTTACTGGCAAATTACTCTATGTATACAATAAAAAAAAAGTTTTAAAATTGTTTGTAATCAAACAAAACAACATCATGCTATCTCAGATAACTTATCTTAACCTAATCTTTCAGCCACATTGGATACAATAGAACAGCTTAAAGAAAGTGTTTCAAAGCTAAAACTGCCTAAAGAGCACACACCGAGAATATAAAATGGCGGACAAGATTATAAATTTTTTTAAGAAGAAAAAGTCAGATGTTCAGTTTAAGCGGGCAGGGCCTGGGCACAAGCTTAGTGAGGCAACGTTGGGTAGTCAGAGCTCGGCGTCGGTGAAGAATGAGCCGGTGGTTAGGAGGACCGGTTTGTCGGAAGAGAGTAAGACTGCCGCTGAAGCAGCGCTGGCAAGGATGCAGAAAAAGAGCACTAACCCTGGATTCAACACATCTTATGCTGCTATACAGGTATATTGAACTTAAATGAAAAAATTATAATGAGGGTGTTGTTATTCAAACTTGAAAAAAATAAAGTTTGAAATAGACATGTAGAACTGGGCCTTCTTTGGTGCAGGTAACTTATTGCAGTTTAAGTGTGTAATTTTATAAGTAATTTCCTTTTAAAGCGTTAAATTCATATTTTTGGATAGCACTGTAAATTTTCTAGTAACAATTAATGTCTGTGTATTAGGCGCAAGTTAAGAAGGAACTTGAAAACGAGAAGGCGACAACTTCTAAGCAGCCAGAACTGAAACCAGACAGCGACGCTCAAAAAGACAACACAGAGCTGTTGTTACCTAAGAATATGGCTACAAATGGTGTGTTTTTCAAGTAAGTATTTTGAGTTTTACCATTACTTACGAGTACATACCTACTTGCAGTCTTTTGAGACCTAGACGTAGATACGGCAGGGTAGCATCATCTCACTCTAACAGGTGGTTGACCCAGTCTTGCATGATTAAAGCTCTTATGTAACATTCGGACATATTCAAAAGTGGAACTTTTAAATATACTTGGTCAACCAGATCTTGACAGTTGAAAAAGGCGGCAAATTTGAAAAATGTAGGCGCGAAGGGATATCGTCCCATAGAAAATTTGAATTTCGCGCCTTTTTTTACTGACAAGATTTGGTTGACCAGCTATACCTTACTTTTGGTATGTAGGCATTTTGTTTTTTGATCTAAAATTTCGTTAATTTTCAGATGTCCAATGATTAACGATGAGGTTTTAACTAAACAAGAATGGAAAGCGAAAATAAAAACGTTTTTGTATGAACAGCTAGAGGAAGAGAGAGGGCTGACAGCCTGTCTCATAATACAGTCCTGCAATGATAACAGGGAAAAGGTAAATGTTGTTTTACACTTTTAAAGCCTAGTTATTGTCTCAGACCTAAATTATTATTGAAGTCGCAAGTTCACAAGAAAGTAAAAATCTTAGTGAAAATGGCCCAGAAATCCCAGAATGGCCTATTATATATTATACGAACTTTTTGTAAATACCATGTACAGTCAATGAATTTGATTTCCTACCTATTTTGTACTTTGTCACAGTGACAATAGTATGAGGTCTCTAGCGACTTTCATATTAATTGTTAATGTGACAAGGTACGAAATGAGTCGGAAATTAAATTATTTGACTGTACTGTGATTAAAATTAACTAGTTATATGCGAACTTGACCCTTAAAGCCTGCGTTGAAACGTCAAAATCAAAGGCACATAAAACAAGAAAACATAGTATTTAGTATGTGTTGAAAATGTATAAGTTCAAATTCTTCCTAAGTAATTAAATTTCATTAGTTTTGTTTTGTATCTTACGGCGGATATCAGGCGGCCTAGCCAAGGTGACTATCGCTACTATCACTTCGCCATAGAATCGCTTTGTGTCTCTACCACTCTTCCATATTAGTGTGACAGTGACAGTTTCGCGTTAGCGATTGGCATGTTGTCTACGGGACCAGGTATTTCCTACTAAAGTGTCATTCAATAGAACTTGCTAACTATGTAAACAAACCGCCATACTAAAATTGACACTGAATGTCAATTTACTAGTAACTTTTGTTTACATAGTTAGCAAGTTCTATTGAATGACACTTTACTTACTATTTTTAGTAATGTTTATATTTTTATTCCAGGTTAACACCTGCGTGGAAACGCTGTGCAAGTACCTAGAAAACATAGTCACTTATCCAGAGGAGGAGAAGTACCAAAAGATCAGGATGTCCAATAGGCAAGCTTTTAACTTTTTATTTGTTAACTTTAGGTACTTGCCAGGATATTAGGAAAATATTATAGGTTAGTAAATAACCGTTAGAAATTCATTTGTTTTATGTCAGATATGCGATCTGTGTGAAAACATTACTACCATATACAAAAGTTTTTTTTCGAAAGTTTTAGTCCAATCGTGTTTGAGAAATCAATAACTTAAACAAAGCAAAATACGACCTACAGTCAGCTGCAGAAAAAATGGACTCCACCTGTATAGATATTTGTATGCAAAGGTGCTAAGCGAATAGTATTGCTGACTGTACAAGTAAGTCACGTGAACATACAATAAAATGCTGACGAATTGGGAGTATTAGTGCAATGTGTTGCCGCCAGAGTGCAGCACTAGCGACTTTAGTATACCATAGAGTAACTTATAAATAAATACTGTACCTTAAACTGTTTTTAGGGTTCCGTACCCAAAGGGTAAAAACGGGACCCTATTACTAAGACTCCGCTGTCCGTCCGTCCGTCCGTCTGTCACCAGGCTGTATCTCACGAACCGTGATAGCTAGACAGTTGAAATTTTCACAGATGATGTATTTCTGTTGCCGCTATAACAACAAATACTAAAAACAGAATAAAATAAAGATTTAAGTGGGGCTCCCATACAACAAACGTGATTTTTGACCGAAGTTAAGCAACGTCGGGCATGGTCAGTACTTGGATGGGTGACCGTTTTTTTGCTTGTTTTTTTTGCTTGTTTTGCTCTATTTTTTGTTGATGGTGCGGAACCCTCCGTGCGCGAGTCCGACTCGCACTTGGCCGGTTTTTTTTGACATGTTTTCACAGACAATTAAATATGACATTGATGCACCAAGGCGGTTTGTTTACAAAGGGTCTACCGGGAAACGCGAAATCGAAACTCTGCTATCTGCCTCTTTATCGCTCGAATATGCAAGAGTGATAGAGAGGTTAGATAACAAAATTTTGACTCTCGTTTGCGGTAGACCCTTAGATTGTGACTTATTGTGGGAGTGGCGCCCCCCCCCCTCCCACGCAGAGATATTGCATATTCCCTATTGAGAACCTATTCTATTTCAAAGTCATTTAATAACGGTTGTCATTTCTTCTTGCAGAGCGTTCACAGACCGCGTACAACCTATAGAGGGCTCCATGGACCTGCTGATGGCAGCCGGGTTTACTCAGCAGACGCTGCCCAACCCGGAGGGTCAGGTTGAAGAGTACTTGGTGTTCGACAAGGACAACGTGCCGAGCGTCGAGAGTTTGATTGTAAGATTACCAAAGAGAATTTGAAATAGAGGCGGATTGTCAAAGTAAACTATGTAGCCCCAGTACATTTACTGCCATCTTTCGACAAAAGATTAAAACTGTTAGAACGCGTTTTGACATTGACCCTTATTCTTTAACTGATATGTGTTAATTTGTTAAATATTGAAATTAACGCCATCTACCCGAGAGTAGGCCAAAGGCAATCTTGCAAGGTGCAATCTTTTCGAGCAACGGCGCCATAGCTTTTGGCATACACTCGGATAGATGGCATTGACGATAATTTCAATATTTAACAAATTAACACGTATCAGTGAAAGAATGGGTCAATGTCAAATGGCGTTCTAACAGTTTTAATCTTTTGTTTTGTCAATAGATGGCAGTAAATGTACTGGGACTACATAATTTACCATGACAGTAACTCTCTATTCACTCTATTCTCTTTGACAATACTATACTTATTACTAGAGATTCCACAAGTCAAATCTAAGAAAATAAGATCGTGACAGCTGAAGTAGATGCGCTGTAAGGTGTTTGCGATAACTGATTTGACAAACGAAAACTTTTTTAATACCACGTCGATGGCAAACAAGCATACGGCCCGCCTGATGGTAAGCAGTCACCGTAGCCTAGCTATTAGCACCAAACCTGCGTAGTTGGCCTATGTTACCGCATAATATACTGTTGCCGTGCGGGGTCGTAATAAATAGACCAAATTGGGAATATATATTTGTATGCAAAAACACAAACGCACCCTCACACCTTTACTGTTTACTTCCATCTCGAGTCCATCATGAGTAAAAAAACCGAGATTGTGAAATAGCTTATGTACAGTCGAAAGTATTAATTAATGACCCATTTTGTACCTTGTCACAGTGACATTAGTATGAGGTCTCTAGCGACTTTCATATTGATTGTCACTGTGACAAGGTACGAAATTGGTCATAAGTCATAAATTAATACTTTCGACCGTACTTATGTTTTTTTTATTTCAGACCCTAATAGAAGCGCTCCGTTCAGCCGAGCCAATACCTCTGGAACTAGACCGCGGTCTGCAAGTGCTTCTGCCATCGCAGGCCGTCTCCAAGGTGCAGCTCCCGCCATCTTTCTACGCGCTCAAGCCTGAAGACATCAAGCGAGAACAACAACTGAGGTAAAAGTCGGAAGATGGCGCTGACCCGAACGCGGCGATTCCTACATCGCGCTAACGAGATTTTTATTGCGTTAGTATATAAGGGTAGGAGAATCAATTCGTAATTAAGCTTTTTAGTGATATGTATACACATGGCATATGAAAGGTTGAAAGGTGCAGATTCGGATAGTATAGCCGATACCTATAGAACTAGACCGAGGACTACAAGTGCTGCTGCCATCGCAGGCCGTCTCCAAGGTGCAGCTCCCGCCTTCCTTCTACGCGCTCAAGCCCGAGGACATCAAGCGAGAACAGCAACTGAGGTAAAAGTCGGGAGATGGCGCTGACGCGAACGCGGCGATTTCTGCATCGCGCTAACGAGATTTTTATTGCGTTAGTATATAAGGGTTGGAGAATCAATTCGTAATTAAGCTTTTTAGTGACTGCTGTTCTCTCGTAGTAGTACAGATTCGGATAGTATTAGCCACTGGTATTAGCCGATACCTATAGAACTAGACCACAAGTCCTGGCAGTCCTGCTGGCTGCTGCCATCGCAGGCCGTCTCCAAGGTGCAGCTCCCGCCATCCTTCTACGCGCTCAGGCCTGAGGACATCAAGCGAGAACAGCATAGCGATGTGACGAGTCCACTTTTTTTCAATTCGAATCATTCGAATTGATTCGGCCGCTGATTCGAATTCAAAATCGAGTTAACTCGACTCGACGATTCGCGTGGTTTGCGACAAGGTCACAGGCACAGGCGCGGAGCGAGTTGAGACGGCGAGTTACGCGGCAGTTGTTGTAAAAAGAACCTTCATGGCACGGAATTAAGGTTTATTTTTGAATGGCCATACTAGCAGTGAACTCGAGTTGGGATACTTGGGATGGCGAATCAAGCGGCAGTTGTTGTAAAAAGAACCTTCGGGTCACGGAATTAAGGTTTCTTTTTGAATGGTCATAGTACCAACTCGAGTTGAGACGGCGAATCGAGCGGCAGTTGTTGTAAAAAGAGCCTTCGGGCTACGGTATTAAGGTTTATTTTTGAATGGCCTTAGTAGCAGTGTGATAGCGTTGACTCGGCTCGGCGAGTTGGCGAATTGGTGATTCATTCGCCGAGTTAGCTAGTGGTCGAGTTGATTCGAATTGCCAATAGTCTTGATTCGAATTAACTCATCTGTAGGCTGATTCGAATCAGATAACTCGACTCGCCCATCGCTATACACATGGCATATGAAAGGTTGAAAGGTGCAGATTCGGATAGTATAGCCGATACCTATAGAACTAGACCGAGGATTGCAAGTGCTGCTGCCATCGCAGGCCGTCACCAAGGTGCAGCTCCCGCCTTCCTTCTACGCGCTCAAGCCTGAGGACATCAAGCGAGAACAGCAACTGAGGTACGAGAAGTTTACTGAATACGACGGTAGATGGCGCTGAACCGCATGCGACGATTTCTGCATCGCGCTAACGAGATTTTCATTGCGTTAGTATATATAAGGGTTGGAGAGGTACTTATAAAAATATAGGCTTTTTGTGACTATGCTGGTTCACTAGATTTGTTTACATGTAACGTAGATAATGTAGAGGAGAGTGGTTTTAGTAACGGCAGATTTGATTGTTTGTTTAGGTAGATCAAGGTATATTGTGTCACAAGGGAGCAAAATAACATATTTACGGCGAGGGCGTACATTGAATCCTGAACGAAGCGAAGGATTCTAAAATAGAATCCCGCGCGTTGTGAGGGATTCGAGTGTTAACGCCCAAGGTGGAAATAATTTTGCTACCATGTGACACATACTGCTTTTCACATCACCAATGAGGAAATCATTTTCAGTTTATATTTCATTTTCATTATGAAACAAAAATAGTGTCCTAGAACAGAAAAGTGGCACCTTGATCCTAGCAGGGAAGAAAAAGCCCTTTTTCGAATAGGTGATGTGAAAACTATAGTCCGTCAAGCTGGATGTGTCAGTAGCAAAGTAAAGCAAACTAAAGTATGGTATCCCTAGGAAACGGACCAAAAGCAGCAATGTACATCGAACAACGATGAAATGTAAACAACAGTTCCACAAATAAGATATAAATGCCACGCGATTTCCGAACAATTCAAACGTAGTGTTGATAACCCGCGATTTTCCAAATTTACCGCCTTTTTCTACTGACAAGATTTGCTTGACCCAGTATACGTTGTTACAGAACCGATGCCATAGAGAAGATGCAGATGCTGCGCACGAAGGCGATGCGCGAGAGAGACGAGCTGCGCGAAATGCGCAAGTACAAGTTCGCCATCATACGGGTTCGGTTCCCCGACGGGATACTTTTGCAGGTGACCCTTTACTATACAGGGTGGAAACAATTCATGGGCGCTGGAAGGAAAGTGCCTTAAAACCTTAGGTTAGCTCATTTTACTTAAAGGAAACATTATTTTATTTTTACCAACAAACATAACCGCATTCAAAGATTTTTAGGGTTCCGTACCTCAAAAGGAAAAAACGGAACTCCTATAGGATCACTCGTGCGTCTGTCTGTCTGTCCGACCATTCCACCCCTCCCCCCTTTATCTCCGAAACTACTGGGTCTAAAATTTTGAAAAAAATACACAAGATAGTTAATAACCTATAGATGACAGGAAAACACACATGTTTTGCACTCCTTTAAACAAGCTTAAACGTCAGCTTCACAAAAATAGTAGTTAAGTAAGTAGTACAGTAATTAAACTTAGTTGGTAATACATTTAAATTTGCATGCAGTGTTTACCTAAATTTTATTATACACTAAGCTCTTAGTTATTAAGTATTTAATAAATTTATGTATGCGTCTGTGTAACAGTCTAACAGTTACTGGTAAACCAATAAAATAAAAATAAAAAACCTATTAGAAATGTGCACTCAAGCGTGAGTCGGACTTAATGTACGCGTGAGTCCGACTCGCACTTGGCCGGTTTTTTTAATTCGCTTAATCTCGCCTGGGAATCGAAGCGAGTAAAAAAAAATTATGCAGTTTTGTTTCTTTTTAAACAAAAAAGAATGTTTCCTTTAAGTAAATTGAGCTAACTTAAGATTTTAGGTAATATTCCTCCAGGGCCCATAATTATTTTTCACGCAGTATATTAAGATTTTTCGTAGTGCAATATTCAACTTTGACTCTTTGAGACATGAAATCGTGATTTCTCTTTGCAAACGCATGCTTATTAATTTTCTCTTTCAGGGCACATTTTCCGTCTACGAGCACTACAGCGAAATCCACGACTTCGTCCAACAAAACCTAGAGTACGACCTGCCTTTCATCCTCAACACGCCTACCGGCCATAAATTGACCCTAGAAGAGGACGCGACTAAGACCCTTATCGACCTTCGGCTGGTACCGGCTACAGTGCTCACTTTCGCGTGGCACGTGTCCGTGATCGATCAGATCAATAGCAGTCCCAATAAGGATGTGTTTCTGAAGCCAGAAGTTATGGTTCTTGTTAATGAGATTTAGGATTGTGATAGCAATGAATGATGGATGACGCTTAGGTACATTCAGCAGAAGGGTTGATCAGGCGAGTTATTATAGTTTTATTTGAAGGCACAGAATAAATAATACTAATATGGGTCATACTGAAAGTTTCTGGATTCTGATATATGTGAAAACTTATTTTTTCTAAGTGGCCAGTCCAGGAACTTTCAGTATGACCTAAGTACTAGGTACGGTCAGCCAAGAAAGTGGTCTACCACTTTTCGACTCTATCAATCAGATGATAGAGTCGAAAAGTGGTAGACCACTTTCTTGGCTGACTATACAGAAGATTCACTCTCTAACAAATCGCGTCTATTACGACAGATATGACCGCTAGGTGGCGCAAGCGCGAGCAGGCGTCCGTTCCGTAGCGGTGCGCGGCAACTACTATGGCTAGACACCAAAATTTGTGTGGGTCGCATGTACTTGTAGCGACGCGACGAAATCGCGGAGTGAGCCACGCCTGTTGAAGGTTAAAATCTGAGAGTGTCATTTTATATAATAATAATACCTCGCCTGCTCAAATACTTCTTCTGTTTTCATTTACAGATTAACTGTCTGTCTAAGCCTCTATTTGTTTGCCTTAATCGGTCGGCGACAAGAAAATAATACAGACTTCCAAAAACACTTAAAAATAAAATATATCACAATAAGTCCTTTGGCGTGGTGCCGCAAGTACGTACAGAAAGAAAGGACACTTCCTACAAAACCGAAGTTTGACAGCGATTCAGGATCGAATCATGACATCCCTTATGATAATTTCTAACTTAACTTTCTTGTGTATGGTACCTACTATCCCTTTCGGCTATTTAGGGTTGTCAAAATTCAAGTCATATTATCTGTGGTCGTCCACGCAAAGGGACGTCAAGTTGTGTCAACCCTAATAATTGCTCGCAGCAATGCTGAGCCGAACGGAGCCGAGTTTGCCCGAAGTCAGGAGTGTCTCCCCACTGATGATGACGAGAAACACGCCTGAGTATAGAAATTCAGTCTCTATTATTTCCTTGTCCCCGCCGTTACTTATTTTTACGTGAAATGCGTTTTAAGTATCAAAATGTAAAGGTGTATCCACCGTAAACTATGCAGCACCGGCCTTTATGGCAGATTTGTGTATGTAAAAGCATTTTCCGACATTTTTCCTTCCACTAGATTACGTTATTTAATTGTTATTAAATTATTGCACCTCATTGCACTTTTTATCTCTGTAATAGGGTGGATCAACTATTTCTTGTTCTTCTGTCCGGTCAGCCAAGAGACAATAGTACCATAGTTTGTTAGAAGACATTTTACACCATTGCACCTTCTTCTGACACGCTTGGTAGACGACCCTCAATGGAAACGGTTTATAAGGATCAGAAAAAAGCATGTGGTGAATTTAAATGCCTAAAAATCAGGTTTTAAAGAGTGACCCAGGAGAACGTAACCTTGGCAACGAGTGACAAGAAAAAGTTGATTCACCCAATAATACGAGTTGTCCTAATTTGTAATGTTTCGTATTTTTTTATTTAAAGTTTTTGTTATTATTATTAGTACAGGTAGTATTCAAAGCCGGTGATTTGCAGTGAACGCACTGAAAGCTTAACCTTTTGGACGCCAATGACCGATATATCCGCACCACAGGTTCAACGCCAAAGACCGATTAATCGGTCACAGACCACAGAGCAATATCGACCTACGTGCATATACATAAAGTTCAATGATGTGGCGTATGAGTGACAGCTTTTGTATTTGACACGGCGTGGAAAAGGTTAACTTCCAAGATATACAATACTTTACTGTCCCTCGATGGACCTTATCGCTTCGCAATAAGGTATAAAATAATTGTATAACACATATGACTGGATATTTACATTTGCATAGCAGCCGTTATCGTATGGTATTTTGTATATCGAGTTGTAAATTGGTCGAATAAATATTTAAAACAACGTTATAATGTATTATCATTTTATTATAAAACAATCAATTACATCAACATCTTAAAAAGATAAGTATGACAATAAGCACAAGAAAGATCCTTAGGCCTTTCCTACTATATTTCAATTAATCAAAACTAAACGAAAGTCACCCAAACATGAGTAACGAACTATACTGTATTTACTGGGGTATCGATAACTCTAGCTAGACGAATGGTCTTAACCCTTCATGAACAAACAACTTAAAAATCCTTCAAATATATTTCATCGTATGCTGTCCAAACACATTTGAAGCAAATAGAATACGAGAAAACAACAACCTCACTATTACATACTAAGAAGACCGATTTTAAAAGAGGTGGCAAATGTTAAAAAAGTTAAGCTTTGGATTCCTCCGAAAACGGTGCCGTCATATGACGGCCGTCATATAGCGGCCGCAAAAGACGGCCGCCTTTACGGTGGCGACATGTGGAAAGTACCACGGCGTCATAACACACCGTCATCCACCAAGGTCAAAGCGGCAAATTTGAAAAATGTAGGCGCGATGGGATAACGTCCCATAGAAAATTTGAATTTCGCGCCTTTTCCTACTGACAAGATTTGCTTGATCATCTATAATTTACTTGGAGGATGAAATATCATCAGAAGAGGAAAATAATCGTAGTACGGAATCATTTATTCAAATCTCGTGTCATTTATTCAAAATGGCGTCACCGCTATCTAATAAAACGTTCACGAAACTATCGACACCGTCATGACGGCCGTCATCTTACGTTACGTTGACAATCAACGTAACGTAACGCCGTCTAGGAAACCGCGCCATCTTGTTTACATAGACAACGTTCTAGTGACGTCAGTCAACGCTATATAGCGGCCGTAATATGACGGCACCGTTTTCGGAGGAATCCAAAGCTTTACTCCACCTGAATTAATTGCGCAAACCTTAAAGCAGATGGCGCTTTGGAGTTTTAAAATTAAATACTCCATTGGATATACCAAATCCAAACAGAATCTGGTTTACTTGTTTTGACCACTCAATACGTCAACTGACGCAGCTGCTTCAGCCCAATATCAACCTTCGTGCATTCCGACAAGGTTCACGATGACGCGCCGTACACAACAGGCATTCAAAGGGTACCCTCCCTCCCTCTTTGTCACATCAGTGTGTATCTTACGAGACGGCAATATCCCCCTGCGGCTTTTCGGGCAGCTTGTTCTCGATGGTGAGCGACTTGGTGCAGTCCTCCGTCTTGTAGATGCCGACCAGCCGGTTGGACACCTCGAACATGTTGTAGCGGAGCGAGATGATGATGAACTGCGCGTTTTTGGTGCGCTCCTGGAAAACAAAACTGTTAAAATATAACAGAAAAACCGGCCAAGTGCGAGTCGGACTCGCGCACGGAGGGTTCCGCACCATCAACAAAAAATAGAGCAAAACAAGCAAAAAAAACGGTCACCCATCCAAGTACTGACCCCGCCCGACGTTGCTTAACTTCGGTCAAAAATCACGTTTGTTGTATGGGAGCCCCACTTAAATCTTTATTTTATTCTGTTTTTAGTATTTGTTGTTATAGCGGCAACAGAAATACATCATCTGTGAAAATTTCAACTGTCTAGCTATCACGGTTCGTGAGATGTATCTCAGGCTGTAGCCTGGTGACAGACGGACGGACGGACAGCGGAGTCTTAGTAATAGGGTCCCGTTTTTACCCTTTGGGTACGGAACCCTAAAAATTGGATAGGCTGTATCAGGAACACAGCCGCAATGGGGTTTACGTGAAACGTGGCGTGGAAAAATATTGCACGGCCGCTTAGGGGCCGCGAGATCAGTACTCAAACATGGAACAATAGTAGGTATCTTATCTTGTAGTATTGAGTATCTTAACACATTAATTGCCACCCAGCCAAACAAGACATCCGCACCAGGCCATAAAAATTTCGTCATATAAAGCTACAGTACCACGATTCCGACTTGATTCCGACTATCGGGTTGTCCGGCCTGGGAACGAAATCATAAAATACCCGATAGTCGGGTTTTCGGCACTGAATGTGTTAAAGTGTGTAGGGCGTCACAGGCGCTCTGTTAGTGTGACTTCAATGTAAGCGCGCGCTTATCCTACAGTGCGCATGTCAGAGCGCGCAAAGCTTACAGTGTAAAAGGTGCCGCAGGCATAGAGAAAAAAATACATAGAGTGCTCACTCCATACATCAGTTTTAGTACCAAAAAGACTATTAGCATCTAGCATCGAGTAGCGGAACTATCAGTACTGCTACTTGACAATAGATGTAGCACCGACCGGAAAGTCTTATGCTGGTGAGATA
Source organism: Cydia amplana (assembly GCF_948474715.1). NCBI lineage: Eukaryota > Metazoa > Arthropoda > Insecta > Lepidoptera > Tortricidae > Cydia > Cydia amplana. The sequence goes on from NC_086070.1 coordinate 23,958,048, forward strand.
AGACTTTCCGGTCGGTGCTACATCTATTGTCAAGTAGCAGTACTGATAGTTCCGCTACTCGATGCTAGATGTAGACACTGAAATTAATAGTCTAAACTGATGTATGGAGTGAGCACTCTTGTCTTACTATATTTCTCTATGCCGCAGGCAACCCGTATATTAGAGCAGGATTCGCGCGCTCTGAATGTCTTGCTTGGCCCGATCCTACAGTGTAAAGGGCTCCCTAGACGTTGGAACAGAATTTGTTTGGAGTACGGCACTCGGGGGATACCATATCTGTCTCGCTCGTCACACATATAGACAGCACCCACCTTGATGTAGTCACAAACAAGACATCCTCTAGACTGAGCATAGTAACGCTACCCCCTCTGCCACTTATACTGTAGTTTTACTCCATCTTCGAGTCAATCCCGTGCCGTGATTGGTCCGTGTCTTTGAACGGACCAACCCCGCACCCCCGTATTTTTGGCAGCATCGGTTTCATGAAATAATTGCTCTAAACTCAGTCTAGAGGATTCCTAGTCTATGGATGTAGTTGACAGTTGGTTCTTGAAGTCGAGCGCGGCGTCGATCTCGTCCATGACGTACAGCGGCGTGGGCTTGTAGTGCAGCGCGAACATATAGCACGCGTCGCGCTCCTCACTCTTACTACATCTGTCTCACTCGTCACACACAGACAGCACCCACCTTGATGTAGTTGGCGACGATGGACACGTTCTTGAAGTCGAGCGCGGCGTCGATCTCGTCCATGACGTACAGCGGCGTGGGCTTGTAGTGCAGCGCGAACATATAGCACGCGTCGCGCTCCTCACTCTTACTACATCTGTCTCACTCGTCACACACAGACAGCACCCACCTTGATGTAGTTGGCGACGATGGACACGTTCTTGAAGTCGAGCGCGGCGTCGATCTCGTCCATGACGTACAGCGGCGTGGGCTTGTAGTAGTGCAGCGCGAACATATAGCACGCGTCGCGCTCCTCACTCTTACTACATCTGTCTCGCTCGTCACACACAGACAGCACCCACCTTGATGTAGTTGGCGACGATGGACACGTTCTTGAAGTCGAGCGCGGCGTCGATCTCGTCCATGACGTACAGCGGCGTGGGCTTGTAGTAGTGCAGCGCGAACATATAGCACGCGTCGCGCTCCTCACTCTTACTACATCTGTCTCGCTCGTCACACACAGACAGCACCCACCTTGATGTAGTTGGCGACGATGGACACGTTCTTGAAGTCGAGCGCGGCGTCGATCTCGTCCATGACGTACAGCGGCGTGGGCTTGTAGTGCAGCGCGAACATATAGCACGCGTCGCGCTCCTCACTCTTACTATATCTGTCTCACTCGTCACACACAGACAGCACCCACCTTGATGTAGTTGGCGACGATGGACACGTTCTTGAAGTCGAGCGCGGCGTCGATCTCGTCCATGACGTACAGCGGCGTGGGCTTGTAGTGCAGCGCGAACATATAGCACGCGTCGCGCTCCTCACTCTTACTATATCTGTCTCACTCGTCACACACAGACAGCACCCACCTTGATGTAGTTGGCGACGATGGACACGTTCTTGAAGTCGAGCGCGGCGTCGATCTCGTCCATGACGTACAGCGGCGTGGGCTTGTAGTGCAGCGCGAACATATAGCACGCGTCGCGCTCCTCACTCTTACTATATCTGTCTCACTCGTCACACACAGACAGCACCCACCTTGATGTAGTTGGCGACGATGGACACGTTCTTGAAGTCGAGCGCGGCGTCGATCTCGTCCATGACGTACAGCGGCGTGGGCTTGTAGTGCAGCGCGAACATATAGCACGCGTCGCGCTCCTCTCTCTTACTATATCTGTCTCACTCGTCACACACAGACAGCACCCACCTTGATGTAGTTGGCGACGATGGACACGTTCTTGAAGTCGAGCGCGGCGTCGATCTCGTCCATGACGTACAGCGGCGTGGGCTTGTAGTAGTGCAGCGCGAACATATAGCACGCGTCGCGCTCCTCACTCTTACTACATCTGTCTCGCTCGTCACACACAGACAGCACCCACCTTGATGTAGTTGGCGACGATGGACACGTTCTTGAAGTCGAGCGCGGCGTCGATCTCGTCCATGACGTACAGCGGCGTGGGCTTGTAGTGCAGCGCGAACATATAGCACGCGTCGCGCTCCTCACTCTTACTATATCTGTCTCACTCGTCACACACAGACAGCACCCACCTTGATGTAGTTGGCGACGATGGACACGTTCTTGAAGTCGAGCGCGGCGTCGATCTCGTCCATGACGTACAGCGGCGTGGGCTTGTAGTGCAGCGCGAACATATAGCACGCGTCGCGCTCCTCACTCTTACTACATCTGTCTCACTCGTCACACACAGACAGCACCCACCTTGATGTAGTTGGCGACGATGGACACGTTCTTGAAGTCGAGCGCGGCGTCGATCTCGTCCATGACGTACAGCGGCGTGGGCTTGTAGTAGTGCAGCGCGAACATATAGCACGCGTCGCGCTCCTCACTCTTACTATATCTGTCTCACTCGTCACACACAGACAGCACCCACCTTGATGTAGTTGGCGACGATGGACACGTTCTTGAAGTCGAGCGCGGCGTCGATCTCGTCCATGACGTACAGCGGCGTGGGCTTGTAGTGCAGCGCGAACATATAGCACGCGTCGCGCTCCTCACTCTTACTATATCTGTCTCACTCGTCACACACAGACAGCACCCACCTTGATGTAGTTGGCGACGATGGACACGTTCTTGAAGTCGAGCGCGGCGTCGATCTCGTCCATGACGTACAGCGGCGTGGGCTTGTAGTAGTGCAGCGCGAACATATAGCACGCGTCGCGCTCCTCACTCTTACTATATCTGTCTCACTCGTCACACACAGACAGCACCCACCTTGATGTAGTTGGCGACGATGGACACGTTCTTGAAGTCGAGCGCGGCGTCGATCTCGTCCATGACGTACAGCGGCGTGGGCTTGTAGTGCAGCGCGAACATATAGCACGCGTCGCGCTCCTCACTCTTACTATATCTGTCTCGCTCGTCACACACACAGACAGCACCCACCTTGATGTAGTTGGCGACGATGGACACGTTCTTGAAGTCGAGCGCGGCGTCGATCTCGTCCATGACGTACAGCGGCGTGGGCTTGTAGTAGTGCAGCGCGAACATATAGCACGCGTCGCGCTCCTCACTCTTACTATATCTGTCTCACTCGTCACACACAGACAGCACCCACCTTGATGTAGTTGGCGACGATGGACACGTTCTTGAAGTCGAGCGCGGCGTCGATCTCGTCCATGACGTACAGCGGCGTGGGCTTGTAGTGCAGCGCGAACATATAGCACGCGTCGCGCTCCTCACTCTTACTATATCTGTCTCACTCGTCACACACAGACAGCACCCACCTTGATGTAGTTGGCGACGATGGACACGTTCTTGAAGTCGAGCGCGGCGTCGATCTCGTCCATGACGTACAGCGGCGTGGGCTTGTAGTGCAGCGCGAACATATAGCACGCGTCGCGCTCCTCACTCTTACTATATCTGTCTCACTCGTCACACACAGACAGCACCCACCTTGATGTAGTTGGCGACGATGGACACGTTCTTGAAGTCGAGCGCGGCGTCGATCTCGTCCATGACGTACAGCGGCGTGGGCTTGTAGTGCAGCGCGAACATATAGCACGCGTCGCGCTCCTCACTCTTACTATATCTGTCTCACTCGTCACACACAGACAGCACCCACCTTGATGTAGTTGGCGACGATGGACACGTTCTTGAAGTCGAGCGCGGCGTCGATCTCGTCCATGACGTACAGCGGCGTGGGCTTGTAGTGCAGCGCGAACATATAGCACGCGTCGCGCTCCTCACTCTTACTATATCTGTCTCACTCGTCACACACAGACAGCACCCACCTTGATGTAGTTGGCGACGATGGACACGTTCTTGAAGTCGAGCGCGGCGTCGATCTCGTCCATGACGTACAGCGGCGTGGGCTTGTAGTGCAGCGCGAACATATAGCACGCGTCGCGCTCCTCACTCTTACTATATCTGTCTCACTCGTCACACACAGACAGCACCCACCTTGATGTAGTTGGCGACGATGGACACGTTCTTGAAGTCGAGCGCGGCGTCGATCTCGTCCATGACGTACAGCGGCGTGGGCTTGTAGTGCAGCGCGAACATATAGCACGCGTCGCGCTCCTCACTCTTACTATATCTGTCTCACTCGTCACACACAGACAGCACCCACCTTGATGTAGTTGGCGACGATGGACACGTTCTTGAAGTCGAGCGCGGCGTCGATCTCGTCCATGACGTACAGCGGCGTGGGCTTGTAGTGCAGCGCGAACATATAGCACGCGTCGCGCTCCTCACTCTTACTATATCTGTCTCACTCGTCACACACAGACAGCACCCACCTTGATGTAGTTGGCGACGATGGACACGTTCTTGAAGTCGAGCGCGGCGTCGATCTCGTCCATGACGTACAGCGGCGTGGGCTTGTAGTGCAGCGCGAACATATAGCACGCGTCGCGCTCCTCACTCTTACTATATCTGTCTCACTCGTCACACACAGACAGCACCCACCTTGATGTAGTTGGCGACGATGGACACGTTCTTGAAGTCGAGCGCGGCGTCGATCTCGTCCATGACGTACAGCGGCGTGGGCTTGTAGTGCAGCGCGAACATATAGCACGCGTCGCGCTCCTCACTCTTACTATATCTGTCTCACTCGTCACACACAGACAGCACCCACCTTGATGTAGTTGGCGACGATGGACACGTTCTTGAAGTCGAGCGCGGCGTCGATCTCGTCCATGACGTACAGCGGCGTGGGCTTGTAGTGCAGCGCGAACATATAGCACGCGTCGCGCTCCTCACTCTTACTACATCTGTCTCACTCGTCACACACAGACAGCACCCACCTTGATGTAGTTGGCGACGATGGACACGTTCTTGAAGTCGAGCGCGGCGTCGATCTCGTCCATGACGTACAGCGGCGTGGGCTTGTAGTGCAGCGCGAACATATAGCACGCGTCGCGCTCCTCACTCTTACTACATCTGTCTCGCTCGTCACACACAGACAGCACCCACCTTGATGTAGTTGGCGACGATGGACACGTTCTTGAAGTCGAGCGCGGCGTCGATCTCGTCCATGACGTACAGCGGCGTGGGCTTGTAGTAGTGCAGCGCGAACACGAGCGCGAGCGAGGAGAGGGTCTTCTCTCCGCCGGAAAGGTTGGAGATGTTCTTCCAAGACTTGTTCGGGGGCCGGACGCTGGGGATAACGAAATGAATCTGTAAACTGTCTTCACTACAATAATTTTACAAGAGCTTTGGAGCGACACAATAGGGAGTATTACTGCAATGTTTTGCCGCCAAAGTGCAACGCTTGCGCCTTTAGTAAACCTATACATACTGTGCCTTAAACTGTTTTTTGACAAGTTTTTACACACAATAAAATATGACATTGATATATAGAGGCGGTTTGTTTACCAAGGGCCTACCGGGAAACACGAAAATCGAAATTCAGCTATCTGCCTTTTTATCGCTCGAATATGACATTGATACATAGAGGCGGTTTGTTTACCAAGGGCCTACCGGGAAACACGAAAATCGAAATTCAGCTATCTGCCTTTTTATCGCTCGAATATACAAGAGTGATAGAGAGGTTAAATAACAAAATTTTGACTCTCTCGTTTGCTGTAGACCCTTAGATTGTGACGGATTGTGGAAGTGGCACCCCCTACGCAGAGTTTCGCGTAAATTCGTTTCGCGACACTTTTAGTAGATAAACTATCAAATAGTTACCTGAAGGTAATTCCCTCGGTGAATGGATCCAGGGTATCCACAAGTTCCAACTCCGCGTCTCCGCCGAGCGTGATCATCTGGTACATCTCTTTCAGCTTTGCGGTTATCGTGTTGAATCCTGAAAGAAAAGATTCTTATTTCATACATTCCGGCAGTCTATGGGGCGGGCAAAATTTTGTTTGCGAGTTCAGTATGACTTAAAAATGTCACCCTGTATAGGAAGTAGGATCTGCGATATGGGACTGTGCGCGTTGGAGGATTTGCCATCTTGTACACAATGTACATTTGCCAATGCAAGTGCTGCCATCTACCGTTCTCGTAAAATCTCGTACGAATTCTTGTGCACAGTATGTTCTGCCATCTTGTGGGCTACATCGGAAGCATAAACTATACATTTACGCCTGTGCTGACCCCTATATTAGTTCATGCAAGCTCCATGTACCTGCTAAGAAGTCGTTGGTGCGTCTCTTCTTGAGCTGGTCGTATCCGTTGCGCACTTCGTTCCGCTGCGCCGTGATCTGGTCCAACTCGGCCGCCCGTTTTAGGTACAATTCCTCTTTCGCTTTGTAGTCCTGCGAATAAAAATATTTTTGAAATGAGACAGTAAAAACATCTTCGATCGAATCTCACCTGTCGGCCTAGCCAAGGTGACAGACGCTTGCGCTACGACAACGAAACGCTTTGTGTCTGTCTATCACTCATGGAAGACCATATTAGTGCAACAGTGACAGTTGTGTTTCGTTCGCTACGGAGTGTAAGCAATTGGCATGTTGGCTACGCGGCCTGTACTGCCTGGAGATAAGGCTTAGCATCACCCAGCCAGCCCTACTTCTGTTTAAGTCACTCCCGTGGGCATAGCACAGGAAGGGTGCGTCAACATCTCGGCGAGATAAGACTACCAGTCTTTTTCTAACTGTATTAATAATGAAAGAGAGACGGGTAGCCTATCTTACGGGCCCGCTGAAGCACATCTACTACCATATTCTCTTGCCTATATCAACATTGTCAAACGACTGTCACCTGTATGGCCTGGAGATTAGGTTTAGCATCGCCCAGCCGGCCTTGCTGGGCTGTGAGCCGCTCCCTAAGTTGGTCTACCGCCATTTCTTCTAGTTCCTCAGAAGTGTGTGTGACGAGATCGTAGTTTACTTCATGTCGAGCGACTCTCACCTGTATGGCCTGGAGATTAGGTTTAGCATCGCCCAGCCGGCCTTGCTGGGCTGTGAGCCGCTCCCTAAGTTGGTCTACCGCCATTTCTTCTAGTTCCTCAGGAGTGTGTGTGACGAGATCGTAGTTTACTTCATGTCGAGCGACTCTCACCTGTATGGCCTGGAGATTAGGTTTAGCATCGCCCAGCCGGCCTTGCTGGGCTGTCAGCCGCTCCCTAAGTTGGTCTACCGCCATTTCTTCTAGTTCCTCAGAAGTGTGTGTGACGAAATCGTAGTTTACTTCATGTCGAGCGACTCTCACCTGTATGGCCTGGAGATTAGGTTTAGCATCGCCTAGCCGGCCTTGCTGGGCTGTGAGCCGCTCCCTAAGTTGGTCTACCGCCATTTCTTCTAGTTCCTCAGCAGTATGCGAGTCGAGAGGCTATACAAGGTCCTCTAGTCGTAGTTTACTCCATGTCGAGCGACTCTCACCTGTATGGCCTGGAGATTAGGTTTAGCATCGCCCAGCCGGCCTTGCTGAGCTGTCAACCGCTCCCTAAGTTGGTCTACCGCCATTTCTTCTAGTTCCTCATAAGTATGTGTGACGAGAGGCTCGGGGGGCTCGATGCCAGGCACACCTTCGATACCTGGGTCTTCTAGTTTCAGGTTTCGTAGCTGAAAAAGTGAGGTTATGATTTATTAGCCGTTATTCTATGGAGAACAAAACCTATGTCCATTTGCAGATTCTGAAATATGGATAATCACTTTAATAATCATAATATAACCCGGGTAAATATTAAGTCAAGGTTACAAGATACGAAAAGTAATTGATATTAATCAGTATACGTTATTTATATTATCTTCTCTTAACACATTCATTGTCACCAGCCAAACAAGACATTCGCGCCAGGCTACAAAAAATTCTTCATATAAAGCTGTAGTACCACGATCCCGACTATCGGGTCGTCTGGCTTGGGAACGAAATCATAAAATACCCGATAGTCGGGTTTTCAGCATTGAATGTGTTAAGTTCTGGTTTCCTAGGATAGCGGTGCCGTCATATAGCGGCTGAATGACGTTAGAACTTTGTCTATGTAAAAAAAATGGCGCGGTTTCTAGGAAACCGCTATTCTTGGTCTAACTCTACATCTGCTGTGTTGTAGTGTGACTATATCTTATACATAATACTTACGTCTCGCTCTAACTGCGGCATTTTCGCCCTAAAGTCGACGATGCTCTTCTCCATCTTGGTCACATTGTTCTTTGCTTCAATCTGCTCGCTTTTGTATTTATTCATTTTGGCTTGTAGTGCTGCTATCTCTTTCTTCAGCTCTGAAAACGAGTCCGTACCGTCGGATATTTGCTCGTCGAGCTAAAATGAGAGGATTTCGTAAATTTAACCATATACTTAGTCATAAGTTAAAGAATTTGTTTTGGCGGTTATGATAAATGATGTGTTAAATAAAAACTATTGATTCGCCACTTCAGAGGTCGCGCTGTGCTGTGTTTAGACCTTCAAATAAGATCGGCCTATTGTCACGTATTAGTGACTCCGTACGCTACGCGAAAACTGGATTTATATCGTCCATTCAACCCTTTATGTATCGTAGACACGTTAATTCGTCGTGGGTGATAGAGGAACACTTATAATAACTACTGTCATAGAATAAGTACTACCATACAGAAAGGACACTTCCTACGAAACCGAAGTTTGACAGCGATTCAGGGTCGAGTCATGATATCCCTTTCTAACTTATGGCACTATCCCTTTCGGCTATTAAGGGTTGTCAAAATTCAAGCCTATCTTATCTGTGTTCGTGCACGCAAAGGGACGTCAAGTTGTGTAAACCCTAATAATTGATCGGAGCAATGTTGAGCCGAGCGAAGTCAGGAGTGTCTCCCCACTGCTACTGTGTACGAACGTTGTTAATGTAATATTCTTGCTGAAGGTTTTAAGGTCCATGGTAAGTGAGTGACATTTTTGTATAAGACATATAGTGTAAAAATAAAACACTAAAAATGTTTTCGTGGGTCTTTGCTGTCGAAGTACAATTTCTTATAGGTGGTGGCAGATTATTCCAACACTTTGTGGCAGCGTATCGAAAGCTGTCACGAAAAGCAGACGTACTGTACTTTGGGCCAACAAGCCGTTGAGTGCCCCGCACCTTACCTCCTCAATAAACTTCTGCAGCTCTGCGCTGTCGAGGGTCAGCTGTTTCTTCTCGCTGTTCCAAGTCTCCAGTTTCCTCTCGTTCTCTGTGAGGTCCGCTTCCATTTGAGCTATCTTGTCTTTGGACTTTTTGGCGTTTCTGAAAAGATTGTTTTTATTCATTGTTTTTGCTATCATTTGAGAGACTAAAAAGGTTCACTAAAGTGTACACAAGTCAGTGGTGAAGCATCTATAGAGCTCAATTCTTACCGGCTTCCCTAATTTTAAGGCATATTGCACTTTATCCTACAGGTATCTTTAAAAACTAAGCCGGGTTAGGTCTGGGTTACACAACACGCAGGCAGGTGGGATTGTTTGGTTATTAGGAACTTATTAAGGCTGTACGTGTACCTACAGGTTGAGCAATAAATTCGTGTACTTAGGGACTGCACAATTGCACATAAGGTGTGTGAGAGCGAGCGAGGCTTCATAATGCATCATCAGACGTAGTGCGTCAAACCTTCACAAGCACCAAACCACAACACACAAGTGCGACAAATTTTCGCAAATCACGAAAATCAGAAACGACCGTGGTCTTCTTGTAAAGGTCATTTACTTGGCTACTTGACAATGATAAAGGAAAACCGACCTTTTGCTAGTGTTAATAGCGACCCTCAGCTGGACACCTTATCTATTTTCTTGAACAGGTCGTCGACGCTCTCCACTCTTTGACCACCAACCATGGCCGTCTGATATATTGAATGAATTGGGTATTGTTAAAGGACAACCGACCTTTTGCTAATGTTAATAGCGACCCTGAGCTTGGTGATCTCGCTGGACACCTATCTATTTTCTGTAACAAGTTGTCTACTTGTGACTTACTACCAGCCATGGTCTGCTGTGTAATGTTAAAGGAAAACCGACCTTTTCCTAGTGTTAATAGCGACCCTCAGCTTGCTGATCTCGCTGGACACCGTATCTATTTTCTGGAACACTTGTAACTTACTACCAGCTATGGTCTCCTGGGGAATATTAAAGAAAAACCGACCTTTTGCTAGTGTTAATAGCGACCCTCAGCTTGGTGATCTCGCTGGACACCTTATCTATTTTCTGGAACAAGATGTCTACTTGTAACTTACTATACCAGCTATGGTCTCCTGGGGAATGTTAAAGGAAAACCGACCTTTAGCTAGTGTTAATAGCGACCCTCAGCTTGGTGATCTTGCTAAACACCTTGTCGATCTTCTCGAACAAGTTGTCTACTTGTTACTATAGCTTTGGTCTACTGCGGAATGTTAAAGGAAAACCGACCTTTTGCTAGTGTTAATAGCGACCCTCAGCTTGGTGATCTCGCTGGACACCGTATCTATTTTCTGGAACACTTGTAACTTACTACCAGCTATGGTTGATTAACTGTGTAATGTTAAAGAAAAACCGACCTTTTGCTAGTGTTAATAGCGACCCTCAGCTTGGTGATCTCGCTGGATACCTTATCTATTTTCTGGAACACTTGTAACTTACTACCAGCTATGGTTGATTAACTGTGTAATGTTAAAGAAAAACCGACCTTTTGCTAGTGTTAATAGCGACCCTCAGTTTGGTGATCTCGCTAGACACCTTATCTATCTTCTTGGAGAGGTCGTCGACGCTCTTCTGCAGCTCTCTGACCTTACCGCCGGCGACGGCAGCGATCTGGGCGTCCACGCCGTGGACTTCCTTCTCAACCTGGAATTATTCTGGGGTTAGTTTACAGCTACAAGTAATAAAAATTACTACATAGTATAAAACAAAGTCGCTTCCCGCTGTCTGTCCCTATGTATGCTTAGATCTTTAAAACTACGCAACGGATTTTGATGCGTTTTTTTGAATAGATGGAGTGATTCAAGAGGAAGGTTTATGTATAATTTATTAACCCGTGTGAATCCGGGGCGGGTCGCTAGTAGACAATAAGTTCGCCTTTGTACATTGTATATATTTTGTTTTTATTGTGTTTGTAATTTGCCTTATGTACCATAAAGTGTTTAAAAGATATCCCTTTTGAGTCCCCCGGACGCGATATCGGATCGGAAAAGAGGGTACAAATTTTAAACTTCCAAGGTAGTTTTTTGGCTGGAAAATAGACTGGGAGTAAATTTAGAAATACAAGATAATCTTTTATATCCAATATGTTATGCGACTTATGCGCCCGAAATATGATTTCTTCGATTCACATAACATAATCAAATCGACACTGCCGAAAACCCTGAAAACGACTCATGTATTATTTTACGATTACGGTATAGTGCAATACTGACATACACTGCAAAACAATACATCCCCGAAAACATTCAATTTACTTCCACTATGATTTAAGAAAAAGTGAGTATTCCGTAAGTTAGAAGTTTTGACACGATTACATCAGAAGCGACAGTGTCGGTTGTTTTTAGGGTTCCGTACCTCAAAAGGAAAAAACGGAACCCTTATAATGATCACTCGTATCTGTCTGCCCGACCATCCCCCCCTCCCCTTTATCTCCGAACTCCGAAACTACTGGATCTAAAATTTTGAAAAAAATACACAAAATAGTTCTTTACCTATATATGACAGGAAAACCTATTAGAAAATGTGCAGTCAAGCGTGAGTCGGACTTAATGTACGGAACCCTTGGGACGCGAGTCCGACTCGCACTTGGCCGCTTTTATTTATGTTATTGCTGTGTCACGATCAAGTTCAAAGATGTCCTTACCTCGCCAGCGTCGTGTTTGGCCTTGTCGAGTTCCTCCTTGGCCTCTTCGACGGCGGCCTCGAGCCGCGCCTTCTGGGCCTCGTCGACACGGGACGAGGCCGCTTTGGTCTCTTGTTGTCGCACTTGGTTCTGTTGAACGATAATGTTACATGGTTACAGTTTTATAAAATCAAAGATGTTTACAAATATCGCAATTTACTCGTATTATTGTGTCGTTTCGTTTGACGACACTGGTCTGGCCTAGTGGGTAGTATTTATTTGTGTGAAGAGCACAGATATTTGTTCCTGAGTCTTGGGTGTTTTCTATGTATTTGTATATTATATATATCGTTGTCAGAGTACCCACAACACAAGCCTTCTTGAGCTTACCGTGAGACTTAAGGGGCCCACTGATTACCAGTCCGCCGGACGGTATCGGCCTGTCAGTTAGAACAAAAAGTTGACAGTTCCGAACAACAGGGCCCCCTTTAGTCGATCTGTGTAATGGCTCCTCTACACGACGGGCCAGCGCCAGCCACTCCAAGGGACGCATTTATGCGTTAGAGGGAGCAAGTGATATCGCTATCTCATTCTACCGCATGGCTGCGTCCCTTGGAGTGGCCGGCGTTGGCCAATCGTGTAGAGGAGCCATAAGGATTTCCTATAATATTTATAGAATAGAATAGAATAATCTATTTGTTTATTTTATTTATTTATTGTTGGTAAAAAATAAGCATAAGTATAGAACCTGTAACAGCGGCACTTGCTCGGCAAGACTCTTCAGTTCGAAGTTGAGCTTGTTGAGTGTGGATTTCCCTTCGCGAGTGCTACGCTGCAGCGATACCACGTTCTCCTCTATCACACTGTGTTCGCCTCGCAACGCTGTTAGTCTGGAAATTGGTCACGTAATAAAAGTTACAAATGTGTTCGAAAATGTTACAAATAACTATTAAATAAAAATAAAACCCTAGGCTATTTTATGTCAAAATGCCTTAAGTATTTTGTATAAGAGCCCATACTCTTCAAATTGCTGGATCGATTTATATAAAACATAGCTAAGAACCATCACAAGACAACTCGCTTTCACGTAAAAAAAAACCGCATCGAAATCAGCCCATCCGTTGGGGAATTACGATGCCACCGACAGACAGACAGACATTGGCGTCAAACATATAACACCATCCACCCAAACATGTTTGGATGGCATTTATTTTTCTGGACGACTAAAAGCTAACATCAACCACTCCCAAAACAATGGCCCTAAAACATAAAAGGTCTCCCCTCAGCTTGATGTCAAGTTACCTTTCAGGTATCTTGACGCTGGTCTTCCATAGAGACTATGTGAAGCTTGGTGTCTTGCTGCACGGAGCTGCCCATGCGGCCGCGGGACATGTCCCACCATGGTGCGACCGCCGCCCGACATGGTACCTGTGGAGACACGCATTTTACCTTTCTTCAAGCGCAGCTAGTCGTTCCTCATTAGCCTTCAGCACCCTGGGGTCCTGTTCGTTGGTGTCCTGCTGCACGGAGCTGCCCATGCGGCCGCGGGACATGTCCCACCATGGTGCGACCGCCGCCCGACATGGTACCTGTGGAGACACGCATTTTACCTTTCTTCAAGCGCAGCTAGTCGTTCCTCATTAGCCTTCAGCACCCTGGGGTCCTGTTCGTTGGTGTCCTGCTGCACGGAGCTGCCCATGCGGCCGCGGGACATGTCCCACCATGGTGCGACCGCCGCCCGACATGGTACCTGTGACTCATTTTACCTTTCTTCAAGCGCAGCGAGTCGTTCCTCAGTAGCCTTCAGTACCCTGGGGTCCTGTTCGTTGGTGTCCTGCTGCACGGAGCTGCCCATGCGGCCGCGGGACATGTCCCACCATGGTGCGACCGCCGCCCGACATGGTACCTGTGGAGACACGCATTTTACCTTTCTTCAAGCGCAGCGAGTCGTTCCTCATTAGCCTTCAGCACCCTGGGGTCCTGTTCGTTGGTGTCCTGCTGCACGGAGCTGCCCATGCGGCCGCGGGACATGTCCCACCATGGTGCGACCGCCGCCCGACATGGTACCTGTGGAGACACGCATTTTACCTTTCTTCAAGCGCAGCGAGTCGTTCCTCATTAGCCTTCAGCACCCTGGGGTCCTGTTCGTTGGTGTCCTGCTGCACGGAGCTGCCCATGCGGCCGCGGGACATGTCCCACCATGGTGCGACCGCCGCCCGACATGGTACCTGTGGAGACACGCATTTTACCTTTCTTCAAGCGCAGCGAGTCGTTCCTCATTAGCCTTCAGCACCCTGGGGTCCTGTTCGTTGGTGTCCTGCTGCACGGAGCTGCCCATGCGGCCGCGGGACATGTCCCACCATGGTGCGACCGCCGCCCGACATGGTACCTGTGGAGACACGCATTTTACCTTTCTTCAAGCGCAGCGAGTCGTTCCTCATTAGCCTTCAGCACCCTGGGGTCCTGTTCGTTGGTGTCCTGCTGCACGGAGCTGCCCATGCGGCCGCGGGACATGTCCCACCATGGTGCGACCGCCGCCCGACATGGTACCTGTGGAGACACGCATTTTACCTTTCTTCAAGCGCAGCGAGTCGTTCCTCATTAGCCTTCAGCACCCTGGGGTCCTGTTCGTTGGTGTCCTGCTGCACGGAGCTGCCCATGCGGCCGCGGGACATGTCCCACCATGGTGCGACCGCCGCCCGACATGGTACCTGTGGAGACACGCATTTTACCTTTCTTCAAGCGCAGCGAGTCGTTCCTCATTAGCCTTCAGCACCCTGGGGTCCTGTTCGTTGGTGTCCTGCTGCACGGAGCTGCCCATGCGGCCGCGGGACATGTCCCACCATGGTGCGACCGCCGCCCGACATGGTACCTGTGACTCATTTTACCTTTCTTCAAGCGCAGCGAGTCGTTCCTCATTAGCCTTCAGCGCCCTGGGGTCCTGTTCGTTGGTGTCCTGCTGCACGGAGCTGCCCATGCGGCCGCGGGACATGTCCCACCATGGTGCGACCGCCGCCCGACATGGTACCTGTGGAGACACATTTTACCTTTCTTCAAGCGCAGCGAGTCGTTCCTCATTAGCCTTCAGCACCCTGGGGTCCTGTTCGTTGGTGTCCTGCTGCACGGAGCTGCCCATGCGGCCGCGGGACATGTCCCACCATGGTGCGACCGCCGCCCGACATGGTACCTGTGGAGACACGCATTTTACCTTTCTTCAAGCGCAGCTAGTCGTTCCTCATTAGCCTTCAGCGCCCTGGGGTCCTGTTCGTTGGTGTCCTGCTGCACGGAGCTGCCCATGCGGCCGCGGGACATGTCCCACCATGGTGCGACCGCCGCCCGACATGGTACCTGTGGAGACACATTTTACCTTTCTTCAAGCGCAGCGAGTCGTTCCTCATTAGCCTTCAGCGCCCTGGGGTCCTGTTCGTTGGTGTCCTGCTGCACGGAGCTGCCCATGCGGCCGCGGGACATGTCCCACCATGGTGCGACCGCCGCCCGACATGGTACCTGTGGAGACACATTTTACCTTTCTTCAAGCGCAGCGAGTCGTTCCTCATTAGCCTTCAGCACCCTGGGGTCCTGTTCGTTGGTGTCCTGCTGCACGGAGCTGCCCATGCGGCCGCGGGACATGTCCCACCATGGTGCGACCGCCGCCCGACATGGTACCTGTGGAGACACATTTTACCTTTCTTCAAGCGCAGCGAGTCGTTCCTCATTAGCCTTCAGCACCCTGGGGTCCTGTTCGTTGGTGTCCTGCTGCACGGAGCTGCCCATGCGGCCGCGGGACATGTCCCACCATGGTGCGACCGCCGCCCGACATGGTACCTGTGGAGACACGCATTTTACCTTTCTTCAAGCGCAGCTAGTCGTTCCTCATTAGCCTTCAGCACCCTGGGGTCCTGTTCGTTGGTGTCCTGCTGCACGGAGCTGCCCATGCGGCCGCGGGACATGGTCCGACCGCCGCCCGACATGGTACCTGTGAAGACACACATTTTAAATACTTATACGTGTAAGCTGTTTAATATAAATATCTGGGAGACCGAGCTTTGCTCAGAAAACTTATAAAAAGTCGAATAAGCGCGTTTTCCCAGAGATAAGACCTAGCTAGATCGATTTATCGTCCCCGAAAACAGTTTTCTTCGAAATCGTTAGAGCTGTTTCCGAGATCCCTGAAATATATATGTAAATATACAAGAATTGCTCGTTTAAAGATATAAGATACGAAACCGCAGTTAGGCCAGGGGTGCGAAACTCCTCCTTTCGGGCATTCTCGGCTCCGTTCGGCTCAGCATTGCTCCGAGCAATTATTAGGGTTGGCACAACTTGACGTCCCTTTGCGTGCACGACAATGCTATGTCAGTTATGACACTGTCAGTGACTCATGGTACGGGTACTGTACAGTTCTTGCTTAACACTCACCGGATATCTCGATAACCTCGCCAGCTAGAGTGACGACACGGTGTCGTTGTCGGCCGTACGCGATGCGACGCGCCTGGTCTAGATTGTCCGCTACTAGGGTGTCACGGAGAGCGAAGTAGAATGCTGGTAGCATGCGTTCGTCACGAACTGTGATCAGGTCGAAGAGACGTGGTACGTTTTCAGGGCTGAAATGATAACATGAAAAATTAATCTATAGACATATCTTACGTCTTATTGTTAGTATAAGAGGATTTGTATTGTTGTATACTTAATGTATTCAATATTATTACATGTCGATATCATGTCGTCCGTATAAAGCCTTATACACCAGATACGGACGCTAATGAGAAAATAATCGGTGCAGTGCTGAAGCAAGTAAAAGTACTTACAATGTTTTCTTAGTCTGATAGTCGAGATGTTGTATTTTCTCGAGCGTGATACACGTGGCGCGGGCGATGTCGTGACGACGTCACAGCGTAAATGACTACGATATTATAGCCTTCTGCTTGTCGATACCATGTCGTCCATATAAGGCCTTATACACCAGACTGACGCTAACAAAAATGGAATCGGTGCCGTGCTGAAGCAAATATTACTTACAATGTTTTCTTAGTCTGATAGTCGAGATGTTGTATTTTCTCGAGCATGATGCTGGTGGCTCGGCCGATGTCGTCACGACGTCACAGCGTAAATGACTACGATATTATGGCCTCCTGCATGTCGATATCATGTCCTCCATATAAGGCCTTATACACCAGATACGGACGCTAATGAGAAAATAATCGGTGCAGTGCTGAAGCAAGTAGAAGTACTTACAATGTTTTCTTAGTCTGATAGTCGACATGTACCATTTTCTCGCGCGTGATACACGTAGCGCGGGCGATGTCGTGACGACGTCACAGCGTAAATGACTAAGATATTATAGCCTTCTGCTTGTCGATATCATGTCGTCCACATAAGGCCTTATACACCAGACTGACGCTAACAAAAATGGAATCGGTACCGTGCTGAAGCAAATATTACTTACAATGTTTTCTTAGTCTGATAGTCGAGATGTTGTATTTTCTCGAGCGTGATGCAGGTGGCTCGACCGATGTCGTGACGACGTAAATGGTCGAGCGCGGCCTGAGCGGTCTTCACTGTGTCTACTACGATGTTGTCCAATGGACCGCAGCAAGTTGATATGGCTACGTCGTATTTTGGGTCGATGCCTCCGAGATCGCCCTGGGGAAGAACATTTTGTTACTCAAATCAGACCTGCTAGCATGGTCAGTTGCATTCTCGCGCGCAACTTCAAGTATGGGCCCGCGAGAACGCAACTCTTGCTAGCCGGTCGGGTCAACATTATCAGTATTACATATCACAATACCTGACAATTGCAATGCTAGGATTTTTAACCACTCAACTGTTACGAAGCTCGAAGCGAGCATCTGTAACTGATCGACTATGAACTTCCAATTTTGAAGTATTGGGGTTACGATTCTAATAGTTAAATACAGAGGTCACGATTTTAATAGCCTATTTTAGACAGTCATGTCCAAAGAGTTAAAGCATCGCAAACACGTTATTGCATATTTGCTTGTTCGATGTCCTGAACCATACCTTATTATAGGCGTTTGTCAAACACGATTTTAAGTCCTCGACATGATAGGGATTCTAGTTTAACCAATGACATATCTGGCACATATTGAATACTATAGCGAATTATATGTGCTTATTGTAATAATAGATGTACTTACAAGCCTTCCAAAGATGCCAGGCATCTTGCCCTTTTTCTTCTCATTCATAAGCGAGTCCAGCACTCTGCCGCGTGATCGATTCGCGTTCAACGCCGCTCGCGATTCTTCTAGCTGAGCTCTGAAACATAATATAGATATGTACAGTCTGTCAAGCTGGATATGTCAGTAGCAATGTAAACTAAAGTATGGTATCCCTAGGAAACAAACAAAAAGCAGCAATGTACATTGACCAACGATGAAATGTAAACAAAACAGTTCCACAGATAAGATATAAATGACACGCGATTTTCGAACAATTCAAACGTAGTGTTGCTAACCCGCGATTTATCAAATTTGTCGCCTTTATATGTATGAATAAATCCCCGGGTTAGGTGCAAAATTCGTTAGTCATTTAATCTTCGACGCTAACTCATAAAGTTTCTACTTTTTTACTTTAACCTACTCAGGTAGTGAACGTTTCTATCCCCACCAACGGAGCGGCAGCTGACGTTCACGACGCTTTACGTACCTCAGAGTTCTAGCTTCGGTGAGCACACCGGTTTCCTCCTGCTTCATGTTCCGTAGCTTCGACTGAAGATCCGTCAGTTGCTTCTCATTGGTCGGTACCGTGGACGCGAGCTCTTCTTGCAGACTGCAATATAGTTTTACGGGTAAGATGATTTGTTGTTGGTGACCGATTTCCCATGATAATCAAAGGCCGAGGCCGATATAATTAAATATTCACAGTTATTCAAGAGTATCTGATGTTTTCAAGTACTCGCAAGTATTAACTTGTCAATTTTAACAGCTTTGAATGATTCACGGTTAGTTTCACTAGATTTATATCGACCGGGATATAAACCGTGATTACCTTTTGCATTGTTTTCGAGTACAAAAGATAATCACGGTTCATAGCCCGGTCGGCGTCATAGCCAGGCGGGATCGTCAACAAATAACAGGTGGTGTATAGGTAGAAACCGTCGCTACGCTTAGATTCTACACCTTTGCGACACTTAACATAAGAAGAAATACCATATACGCCGGTCGTCAACTAAAGTAAGAAACAGGATCGTATTTTTTTCACTTTAATTACCGTATTTTATTATGGACACTACTTACGTTTTCTTCTCAGTCAAGTCCCTCGCCGCCTTCTCATAGCTCTCTCTCATTCTCTCCAGCTTCTCCGTCTCTTTCGTCTCCGTGCTGAGATAGATCTTGAGCTCGGACTCTCTCAGTTTGAAGTCCTTGTTGGCTTCGTCTACGATCCGCTTTAGCTCGATCATCTTTGCTTGCAGCTTGTCTTTTGTTTCTTGGAGGCCTTGCGTTTTGGACCTAAATGGGAAATAGGATAAAATATAAAAAATCTAGCGATCCGCCCCGGCTTCGCACGGGTTAACAAATTATACATAAACCTTCCTCTTGAATCAGTCGATCTACTAAAAAAAACCGCATTAAAATCCGTTGAGTAGTTTTAAAGACCTAAGCATTCATAGGGACAGGCAGACAGCGGGAAGCGACTTTGTTTTATACTATGTAGTGATATTTTAAACTAAAGAAGTTAGTCAGTGACGCTGTCAGAGACATGTTTTCAGACTTTTAGTTCCAAAAAAGGGTAAAACCTCCTCCGCGAATTCCAAAAGTATAAGACGCCCAAGACCAATGCCATATTAAGAATATCGGGGTCAAAAACGTTTTTACCAGTTACTGTAAGGCCCTTCTCTCACGAGGCTACTCTCAAGCGATTTGTGTTTCGTACGCGTATCCTACGCGTCGCTTGTGAGTACCCGCCATATTTATTTCCTACGTTTCGCACACGACGAGACGCGTCGACGACGCGTTTGATATCAGTCGCACGCTACTGTCTTGCTGGTCGCACGCGACTCGAGTCGTATACGCGTTGTATACTCAAGATGGCGGCGGAACAAGTTTTTAATATAAATTTCGTTCAAGAGGTGGAAAATAACCATGTTCATATAATTATAAGCTGCCTGATTATGTAAGAAAAGATGTGACAGAAAAGGCGTGGCTTGAAATTGGAAAAAAAAAATAATTTGACAGGTCAGGAATTATATTTTTATTTCAATCAAATGTATACACAATAATTGGACGAATAAAGAATTGAGAATAGAGAAGAAGATTGTCTTCATCGCTGGAGTCACTAGACATTGTCGTACGAATGTTGTTTCGCAAATGATACAAAATAGTCTCATTTGCGTAGCACCGTGTGCGGAAACGAGTAGCATACCAGTAGGCGATCATGGTTTGCATCTCAGTCGCGTAGCTTTTGAATAGTCTCGTGAGAGAAGGGCCTAAGAAGTGGGTTAGCTACTTAAACAACAATTTCAACTTACCATTGGTGGACCTTATGGCTTCGAAATAAGGTGGTATTTCGTACCTGACACTGGCCATGACCGTCTGCAACTCCTCTTCGGCTTTCACCTTGTTCTCCCGATGTCTGGCCAGCAGACTCTCGCAATCTTCTATTTCCTTGGCGTTCTTTTCTGGCACCTAACAAAAAGTATATGTCTTATTGGATTTTCTCAAATACTATTTCACGCCTGCGTTGATAAGCCAGGCAACGCCGCAAAGCGTGTACGTGTAAATGTAAAATGGGCGGAACTGAAATTAGGGATATTTATGAAAAAAGTGAAACAACTAGTGACACTTAAGATAACGATATGTGTAAAGAGTGTCCTGAAATGTATGTTTAATATTATTCAGCTGTAAAAGCTACGTTTGCTCGTGACCACTAAAGCAAACTTTAGCGCAAATTTTATTTCCATGAGCAGGTTTCCTCATAGACGATACTTCAACCAATGAATTTATAGATGTCCACCTCGCATCACGCAACCGTGGAAACCAACTCGTCAATTAAGTTCCTTTATTCTCGCTGACACTATCCATGCTAATGAATTACTTACCAATTCTAACTCAATCAGCTTCCCCTTCTCCTGTTCGATGAGTGTGTCTAGATTTTTCTTCTTTTTGTTCCCTTGCGTGATGTCCGCCTGTGTGGTTACCGCTTTTTTCTTGCACACGGACAGCTTCTGACTGAACTCCTCCTTCTTCTTGGATAAGTCGTCGTATTTCCTGGTTAACATCGTGACATAGTGTTTTATGATGTTCAACAACGGACTCAGTGTTTCAAAGTCGAATTACATGTTAGTAAATTTATTAAAGGATTCTATCGTTTCTTGTAAGTACATAAAGGTAGACCAAGTCGAAGATAAGTTAGATAAGAGTAGAAGTGTAAATTCTAAGAAAAATCGTGCCTCGAACTGAAGTGGATATTGCTGTACGGTCCCGTTCCGTTTCTGGTACCTAATCATGATTATCAATTAAGCTACATTCTGGCCGTAACGTGTTTAAGAATACCATATAGGTCAGTGGTTCCTAACCTTTTCAGTCCGGTCACCCCTATGACTAACTAGGGAACCTGATTTTACCCCTCCTCCCAATGGTAATAAAAAATAAAAAGTGTACGTTTGTTGTATTGTTATACATATTTTTTTTTGTTAGCCTGCTTTAGTGTCCCACTGCTGGGCAAAGGCCTCCCCTCCCTTCCTCCACTCAACCCTGTCGTTTGCATTTTCCCGCCAATCCGGATAAAATGCGTCCAAGTCGTCCCACCATCTCCTCTTTGGTCTGCCTGTTATACATATTAGGTTAGCTTATTACCCCCGTAAAATACCAGTTTTACCCCCACGGGGGTAATTACCAGGAACCACTGATATAGGTAGTTCAACACTAAAAATTACTCCACGAAATATTCCTCGACTCCTTCATTCTATACAATTAGATTTGTGCATATCACAGCATACAATGATAGTAAACAATGACTTACTTAGTCCCGTTGCTGAGCACCGCGGTTTTTTCATTGAGGTTTTCTTGAGCTGTGTTCACTTTTCCCTCTATTTCCGCCAACGCGGCCAGCAACTCATTCAACAACTGCGTCTTTCCCTCGATCAGCTTATTCGTCTCGTGACTGTAGACAAATTGTAAATTATAATGTTTTTCTCAAAAATGGACGGCAAAGTCGACGTTGCCGGTTAAAAATTTGGTCGCGAAGTGCGTAGTTTATGGTCAGTCAAAAAATTAAAAAGTTAAAAACATTGCAGTCTCGATTTCGGGACTGCAATGTTGCATACAAATTTCATTATTTAACGAGTTCGAAACTTTTTAAAAGTTGAAATGGCCATATCAAATGAAGGCATAGGTCCAATTAAACAGCCAAACAGAGGATCAGCACTTATTATTATAATGTTGGTACCGCGACTATTTAGGTGTCTCAAATAGGTTGGCGTATTTTCAGCAGAAAATACACTTCTTTTTTTTTTAAGGCGGCAAAGCAAATATTTTCAATGGTTTACTTTTTTCTGTGATAATTAGACCGTTGCTCAGGTAAATAATTTCTATTTCTTGCACCATTTTTGAGAAAAGCACTATATATGACTCGGCTGGAAGGCTACTTGCTGGCTTCGGATTCAATTAAACGGACTCCCAAGGTCGTCCGTTTAAAACGAATCCTCAGCCAGCAAGTAGCTACTTCCGAACCTCGACAATAATGTACTATTATTAACACGTCAGTTCCCACGTGTGTGACGTCACCATAAGCGTTCTTCTCAAATTTGATCCCTTGGGAGCTGACAGGTTAATTCAAATAAAAGTCTAAGACATACATGTAACAATTACAACGAGCATATGGTAGTGTGCTAATGAATCGCAAGACCTACTCCGTCTCTTTGGTGCCATAACGTGCTATGGTCAATGTAAAGCCGTTCTGCAGCAGAATATTCCACATCCTTATGAGTGTTCTCTAAAATATGGGTTCCGTACTGACCCGAAGCACAGAATAAATAATAGTACTAGGTACAGAAGATTCACTCACGAAAACGCGTCTGTTACCATTACGACAGATAAGACCGCTAGGTGGCGCAAGCGCCACGGACGGCCTATGGCTACCCACCAAAATTGGTGTGGGACAGATGTACTTGTAGGTACTTGTTGCGACGCGACGAAATCGCGGAGTGAGCCACGCCTGCCGAAATACCAACGAATACGAAATACCAAGAGTAGATAGGTACGCTACTTGATTCTTTTTTTTTTATTTAGAAAACCAAACAATCATATAAACATATCAAAAATACAATACAAAAGATGTACTGCAACAAAAGGTACAATAAAAAAGACCTGGAGGTTCATAAATTATGTTAACTGTGTAAGTACAATTATAACTATATATACTGCTTTTCATGATAAATGATAATGCATGTCACCTAGAGCTAAAATTTTCTAAGACCTGTACTCGGTTCGAAGCTCACTGAACTCTTCCACTTTTACGAGCATTTGGTTGATAATTAGTAGATAAAGTACAACTCACATGTATTTCTGCAGCAGCGTATTCCGTGTCCTCACAACGACGTTGGTGAGGTTCATCTGTTCCACGGCCTCCCTCATCGGCGCCTCCAACTGAGCCTTCTCCGCCTCCACAAGGCGCACTCGGTTCAGTTTCTCTTTACGAAGCTCGCTGAACTCTTCCACTTTTACGAGCAGCTGTTCTAGCGGTACCTAAAGATAAGATGTGGCTGTAGATCTTAAGTTTTTACTTGCAGGTATAGGTAACTTAAGTGACTTATCAATTCAATCAAATGAAACGGCCGGATAAGAATCAGAACAAGATAATCTGATCCATACAAATTACGATAACCTCAGGTAAGTAGTCATTTAGATAAGATTTGCATCGGATACTTGATGTAAGCTGCCGAAAGATCTTATTTTTGTGAATGTGACAAACAATATTCAAGATAAAATCATATCAATACCTAGTCTATCAAATAAAAGATGAGACTTACCTTATATCTAGAAGTCCCTATGATATCCTCCAAATATTCCAACATCCCGGATTCATGCTCAGTTTGAGCTTTAGGTTTCATCATCGCGATTTGTTCCACCTCTCCCTACAAAGAAAATTTTAATTAGATTCAGCCAGCAGCAAGAATTGCATTACTCTAATGTCAAAATAATATTTACGATCATATAATTCATTACAACAAATTCTGCGTAGCTATCGCTCCTTGTTTTACATAAAATATAATAAGGAGGACGTGGCAACAATTACGTGGTTTAAGTCAAGAATCAAGATCACAGGGAACCAACGAATTAGGTCAACGGAAGTCGCAGCAGAAGAATGTCTCTTGACACTAACATGATGGACCGACGATCTGATCAAGATCCCTGGAAACCGTAGAATGATGGCAGCGCACAACCATTAGTAATTGAGATGAGCCTAATGTCCAGCAGCAACCGTATTTCGGCTGATGTTGCGAGAAAAACATGGCCGTCATATATATTAACTGTAGAATAAGGAACCGGTTATGGTCGAGGTCGATGCCGTGCGAGTTAAGCATCTTGCCCACTTCCTTGAACTGTACCTTCCTGCCGTTCAGCGTGTAGTACGAGTTGTTGGAGAACGCCGTGCGCGACACCACTATCTCGCTGTTGGTCCATCATGTATATTACCTGTAGAATAATGAACCGGTTGTGGTCGAGGTCGATGCCGTGCGAGTTGAGCATCTTCCCCACCTCCTTGAACTGCACCTTCCTGCCGTTGAGCGTGTAGTACGAGTTGTTGGAGAACGCCGTGCGCGACACCACTATCTCGCTGTTGGTCCAACATGGCCGTCATATATATTACCTACCTGTAGAATAAGGAACCGGTTGTGGTCGAGGTCGATGCCGTGCGAGTTGAGCATCTTCCCCACCTCCTTGAACTGCACCTTCCTGCCGTTGAGCGTGTAGTACGACGAGTTGTTGGAGAACGCCGTGCGCGACACCACTATCTCGCTGTTGGTCCAACATGGCCGTCATATATATTACCTACCTGTAGAATAAGGAACCGGTTGTGGTCGAGGTCGATGCCGTGCGAGTTGAGCATCTTCCCCACCTCCTTGAACTGAACCTTCCTGCCGTTCAGCGTGTAGTACGACGAGTTGTTGGAGAATGCCGTGCGAGACACCACTATCTCGCTGTTCGGGACTACGGTGAAATCCTCTCCTTCCTGTTGACAAAAAGAAACAAATATTAATGATTGAAAAAAAAAACTTGTGTAACAGTTCCTTGAAGTCAAAAAGTGGATTAATGCCATAAGTCATTATTTACCAGTCAGCCTTTACCGACATACAACACATGCCATTATTTTGGTAGCCGACTCACTATGGACACGACGAAACATCTTCTCTCTCTCTTATCTCTCGAGAAAACTCTTAGTTTTGTATGGGAAATCTCCTTGCGATTATTTTCCAGTCAATGTCATTATAATTATTACGAACATTAATGTCAGTTGCATAAATGAACATTAATTCCAACTGTCACTTCATTGGTCTACCCACACGGGACACTGCGGAACGCGCTGGTGTAGGTTTAGAGGGTAGGCACCTCCCCCTCTTTCTAAGTAGAAGGGTTTGTCAAGTGAACACTTATAGTTACAGTCAAACCACCCAAATATAGTCAAGTATCTCTCAACTATGGTCCAAAATGAACTCGTATGTCTTCGTTTAGGACTGGTAGGTATTTAAATGTCGCAGTTCCAGGGAAAAATAATTTCATACATGGAAGAAAAACCCAAAAAGAAGATAAGTATCGATACTTGATTACGTATTGAACCCCCTCCTCTTCTAATTGTACCCCCTTTGTTGTACAATTCTGCTAAACATGGGTGTCTTTAAATCCCCAATGAATTGATTTCTCTCAGGAAATGTGTGGGCTGTTACACCAAGAAGCGTTGCTAGCACACGCTGTAAGCCCTTGCTACACGGTCGCCGACAAGCCTTCTAACCGTCTGACCTTGGTCTGTCCTTGGTCAGTTTTGGTCAAATTTTGTTGGTAACAACTGTCTACACGGTCCGTCCAGACCAAGGCCACGCGGTCTGAGGGGCTTGTCGGCGACCGTGTAGCAAGGGCTTAACAGAGCGGCTTGGAGAGCACTGGTGAGGAGTGTCCACATTCGTGACGTCCCTCAGCCATGAGGATGCGACAAAAAAGAGAAGAATCACTACATATTATAAAACAAAGTCGCTTCCCGCTGTCTGTCTGTCCTAGGGTTGCCAACCGTACTATATTATATAGTATTGTACTATATTTTGGCTCTCTGTACTATATACTTTTGGAAAAATACGCTAAAATACTATATTTCCGATTAAACGTATATTACACTTATGTTTAGTATTTTATCTAAAAGTACTACCTATATTTTTTTGAAATGTACTATATTTTTGATGCCTTATTCTGGAAAATACTATATTCCACCAAAAAATAGTTGGCAACCCTAGTCTGTCCCTATGTATGCTTAGATCTTTAAAACTACGCAACGGATTTTGATGCGACTTTTTTTATAGATAGAGTGATTCAAGAGGAAGGTTTATGTATAATTTGTTAACCCATGCGAAGCGGGGGCGGGTCGCTAGTATATTATAAATCTGCTATAGGTAAATAAGTGTATTACAGTCTTCACAAAAGCTCGGAACATCGGTTGTTCGCTAAGCTCTTGCACTGATGCTAAGAAGTTTCGTATAAGCATTTCGTCGGTATACATCTAAAACATGATAACTAACTGAAACATAGTTTCGAGAAAACGCGAGTTGAAACTTTGACCCTTAAATGTGTGAATTTAGAAACGCGTTTTTACTAATTTAATTCTAGACATGAAATTTTTGAGATGTTAAAATTGCCTTAAATTGGTAAAATTGATATTTTCAATTTGAAAAATGTAAAATATTGGCCGATATAAAAATGGGATGTGTTAGTTAGGTATCATGTTTTGCCTGTATACAAAATGGACTAAGATTAATGTATTACGTAAAAAATATATAAAAATGTATATTTATATAATTGAAAATAATGAGAAAGATAATAAATATCCTTTTACCCTGGATTATAAGCAAATTACATGCAACGTGTTACTATTTACAGGTAAAGAGTTATAAGTGAATTATTCTTGCAATTTTTGACTTTTCCCTCCTTTAGTGAAGAAATATGGGTGACAAATTGACAATACACTCCTTATTAATTAAATAACTGTAAAAAATGTATATTACTGTTTTTTTTTGCAATTAACGAGCATATTTTAATCAGTTTTAAGTAAACTTAATACTATCTAGTTGTTTAACTACACAATGTTTTGAAAGAAATGTGTACAAGTAAATAGTAATAAATAATGTTATAGTGTTTTACCAGATGCTGTAACTATTAGGTTCTTAATTATTTACATTCAGGCAAAAAATGTAAAGGTTACTTTATAAATATTTTACGTAACCAGTTTTATGAAATATGTAATTTTAAGTACCCTTATTATTTTTTACGTGCACATTATATTTTATTTCTTGTATGTTATTACGTTTTTACACTCTATAACTTTCTAAATAATAACAATAAATTAAAAAATGCCACATATATATTTAAAACAACAAAATTTGAACAAAACTGTATATATAACTCATTTTTGACCATTTTGTCAGTTATCATGTTTTGGAAGTATCCCGACGATTTTTTAGCAAGAGCATTTGGCATTTTATCTTCCACAAACCCAAATACACATAAGGAAACTCTGGACCGGAGGACTCCTAAGTATTTTTGGTATGTTTGTGATCTTACACCTACAGAATAAAATAAACTTTACTAGAATATGTTAAGTTTCGAAGATAAAGCAATTTTAAACGTGTAATCTACTATAAAAAACGTTAAATGTACAAATCATCAAATGAATAAAAATAAACAACACTGTTTCCCAATAAGAAATGATTTAATGTATCATAATCTTTTTATATCCCCAGTAATTCCTGGTGTTTAGCCAGGACGCGTCAGCATGCACGGCCCATCGTACAGTATATACCAGTCATGGAAGTTGGGATTCTTGCATTTGTACTCGCAGACGCTGGTGTAGGTTCTAAAGTCGTTGGCGCAGAACGTATGGTCCGGTACGCAGCCGCAAAGGGGGTCGATGCCATAGGGCTGCACAGGAGCCGCCACCGTAAGCCCTAGCAGAGCCACTGGAAAATAAGTGTTAAGTATAGTTGGTTAAACCAATTTGTCAGTAAATGAGAACAAAACAAAATATACACTCATTTTCTTTTGGGTGCCAGTACTAGCGAAAGACAAAGATAGTGTGATTTTCTCTGTCTATGTTTGAAATGAGACAGTCCTTTGACAAATATATGTTATGAATGATACGGATCTATGGTATCAAAAAGCCCATAACACGAATACAAATTTAAACTGCAGTGGGAACGGAGATAGAATTAAAATATTACGTTTTTTTTTGTGATATAGGAGGCAAATGAGCAGACGTATCACCTGATGGTAAACGATTACTGGACACCCACACAACCTCAGAGGGGTTGTGTTACCGGCCTTAAAAAATGTCACATAAGTAACGAAAATCTGAACAATCGCAGAAAAAATATGCATCCATGAGTTACCCATCATGGATGAGGAGAGGACGAAATAGCCGTGGTCACGAAAGAACGAATCAAAGAATAGGTATACATATTTGGAAAAAAATATAATAACTTTATTTTCCTTTACTTCATTTTCAACGGAATGCGGCATACTATAGTTCGTTTTTTTTAGCATTAGAAATAAGGTAAACAATCTTGACGTGTCTTTTTATTGAAAAACACGTTTTAAAAATAAATAACGGCAAATATGTAACAATTATGAATCTAATACGATTATTTATATTCTTCTGCTTTCAGAAGTAGTAGTTACTGATTTTTAAAAAGCGTTTTTCTATTAAAAGACATGTCAGCAAGATCGCTTATTTACCTTCTTTCTAATGCTAAAAAAACGAACTATAAGGAGGCACTGCGATGTTGATGTGGCAAAAAGCGAGCCATACAAATTGCATTCTAAAATAGATATATCGAGTTTTTATATTATTTTGCGTTGTATGAAGAAAATATTTAAAAATGTAAATATCAACTGTAATCTTGGTAGGCTCTACGGAAAGTTTTTAAAACCCTGTCATTGTAGCTCACATGATTAAGTAAAAAATCTAAATTATTTTAAAAACAACTGTTTACTTACTCAATAGAAGGGCTAGTATAAACTTCATGGCTAGATGAAATACTGATACACGAATGACGCGCAAAATATTATCCGCCTTTTATAACAATTTGCGTAACTAATCTGAATTACACACAATTTAAATCAATGTACAACATTACACATGCCCATAAAATATAAAGGCAATGTATTCTTTAAACTTACGCGACCGTGTTGACTATAATATATTTTTAATTTTATTAATAGATTGAGCACGGGGCCATTTAGAATACAGTAATTGAAAACTGTCATATTAGTTTCGGTTATATTGATAACAGATTGATAAAGATTTCGTCCACTAGGATCACCATATGATTTGGCTTCTTTACTTATTTCTGGGGATGTTTCTTTTCGCTTCAAATCTCGCAATCTCGCATAGGTATACTTAGACTTAAGCCCTTGCTACACGGTCGCCGACAAGCCCCTCAGACCGCGTGGCCTTGGTCTGGACGGACCGTGTAGACAGTTGTTTCCAACAAAATTTGACCAAAACTGACCAAGGACAGACCAAGGTCAGACGGTTAGAAGGCTTGTCGGCGACCGTGTAGCAAGGGCTTTAGTAAGGGCCCGCCCATTTAGACTATGCGAGAACTCGCATGCGAGTTTTTATTACATTGCGGGTTTTGATCGGTGGGTTGAATTGGACGTAATCAACAGTCCGTAATGTAACTAAAATTGCATGCGAGTTCTCGCATCGTCTAAATTGGCCCTAAGGCTCCCAGAGCCCAAACGAATTAAAAAGTTTGTTCTCATAGGAAGGCTTTGGGCGTCAGCCCGCTCTGGTTGGTCTTCGGCTTCCTAGCCATTACTTAGAAATTTATAGTTGGTCAAACCAATTTAGCAGTAAATAAGAACCAAAAAAACCGGCCAAGTGCGAGTCGGACTCGCGCACGGAGGGTTCCGCACCATCAACAAAAAATAGAACAAATCAAGCAAAAAAACGGTCACCCATCCAAGTACTGACCCCGCCCGACGTTGCTTAACTTCGGTCAAAAATCACGTTTGTTGTATGGGAGCCCCACTTAAATCTTTATTTTATTCTGTTTTTAGTATTTGTTGTTATAGCGGCAACAGAAATACATCATCTGTGAAAATACAAATACAACAAATACAAATACAAATAATTTATTGAGAAAAGTATAGTACAGTGGTTGCTCTTAAAGACTAATAATTTATAAAGACAAGTGATTTACAAATGCCTGAACTAGGATTCCCTGTGTTTCAGGCAGCAAAGGACAATATTAATTATTTATTACTTATTCACTTAATTATAAACTATAGGTATGGTACACAATATAAGTCTTATTACCTAAACAAAAAGTGGATTCTTAAGTACCATTAAATATCAGAGTACAGTAGGTAATCATTTTACGGCTATTAGTAAGTTCTCTGTATCATCGTACGTCATTTTTTGAAGGGCGTTGCTATTAAGACGTGTCTTATTTGTGTTAAGTAAAATTGCTTGCTGGACATTTTTGGTCATACTATTTTCTGCATCAGCAGAATTATAAACGGGGCCAAAGTCAATATTGCGTAAATCATCTCCAAGTTTGTTTATATTTAAACAGCGGCGAACATGATGTTTGCAGGTTTATGCTTTAGACTCTGATACAGAGAAACTATCTAGGTCAGAAAATATGCTATTGTTCATAGGTAGTTAAACTAATGAAAGTGAATGAAGTGCTATAAAAGTATGTGAAAAGTTAGCGCTCCTAGGCGCCTTCATAATCTATAGAGTTTAAATACCTTTTTTCGGCCATTTTTCTAGCTGGGCAGTCGGCTTCGCCTGTTTGGTGGTTGCATGGTTTCTTGTAGTACGAGCATGTTGCACATTTTGGTGCTTCGTCCTTTTTTGTGCATTCCTTAAATGAGTGACCCGCTTCGCCGCAGTGGCCGCAGATGTTAGTCTCCATTTTGCAGGTCTTCGCTGCATGATTGTAAAGCTGACATTTGAAACAGCGCGTAACCAAGGTGAAATCCCTAACAGGGCACGATGACCAATTCACAAAAACTCTGTCGTTCGTAATTAAGGCCTTGCGTATCGCTCCAGAAACTTCAATTATATAATTACAGGTCTCGGCGTCCTTTTTTCCGGATTTGTGACTGAGCTTAGTGGAAGCCATAAATTTTTCGAGCGACCAATCTTGTAATTTATCGGCTAAGTTTTGATGGAATATGCACTTGAGGACTTCAGGTTCCTGCATGTCCGCGGGAACTCCAATGACTACAATTCTGGGCTTGCGTTTTTGTGGCTCATCAACGGTGAGTCCAGAGGTCATAAGCTGCGCCGATTGCTTGAGTTTTATTACGTCTTCTTTTAAGTCAGTGCTTATCACTACACCGCCGTTTTTGATCTTGCGCAACCCTCTCACGTGCAGCTTCATTACTTCGGGCCGGATAATCTTTTGAACGAGAGATTTTGTCTCCTCACTCGATTTCAACTTGTCAACCGGATAGATTGCGACTGAGCTAATGTTAGACGGTTGAACGTACCTCGTTCCATTTTTCTTAAGGGCGTCGGCAAACGATACAGGTTCCGAAACTTGTCGGCTGGATTCCTCAATTGACTCCTTTAGTTCTTGGATGCGTTGTACGAGGTCCATTTTTTCCTGATGCGCTTGGCGAGACTGATATGCTTGGACTGCGTGGCTTTTTAGGGATTGGTATTCAATAGCCATTTGTGAGGCTAAGTGGCTCACGTTGCGACACAAGTTGTTAATTCTGATCTTCTGGTCAGTGTTAAGTTTACCTTCTGCAGATGTGGAGCATACGTCGTGGAGGTTCAGTTCGATCTTTTTTAGCCAGGTCTGGATGTCACTCGTGGGAAATACCTTCGGGGGCTCTTCTTCCTGCGGCATGTTTGCTGGTGCGGGCCCGGGCGGGCCGGGCTGCGGCGTGGGCGTTGAGGGCGGGCTGCGGCGTGTTAGTCCACTCCGATTAAATGGACTATTCTCCGACATTTTTCGCTTACACTTGTTTACTACACTTATACATTATACTGTAGCCGTAGGTCGGGGTAGATGACTAATGACCCAGATAATGCACGATTGTAAATGCAGACAATCACGAAATTATGCACGTGAATAATTATTTTAATAAACACGTCTGATCTCATTGACAAGATCAACTGTCTGTAAAATTTCAACTGTCTAGCTATCACGGTTCGTGAGATACAGCCTAGTGACAGACGGACGGACAGACGGACGGACGGACAGCGGAGTCTTAGTAATAGGGTCCCGTTTTTACCCTTTGGGTACGGAACCCTAAAAACTATACTCATCCTTTTCTTTTGGGTGCTAGTACTAATAGTGTATATGTCGCAGCCGGATCGTATAATCCGCCGTATTACATTACGGCTAGCCGTTTTACAAAACAGGGGCGTTTTGAAATGCGGCGGTTCGACGATTAGCCGGATTGAATGCGGCTGAATGAAAATCCGCCGGAATGTATTCGGCGCCATACGTTCTTCAACACGGCTAGCCGTAATGTAATACAGCGAGTCATTAGCTGCTGCTTTGACAGTTTTTAGTTCCCATTTTTAACACTCGTGGCGCTGTCTGACATAACAACAACAAACTATGAAAAACGCTGGGGTGTCCATCAAATCTGGAGTTCGTCGGACTGTTTCTTTTTTCAAAAAACATTTCCTTCGCAACATAACTAGACGGCGGGGCTCCTATTTCTGAGCGGTTTGCCCTTCGGGCATCTGAAGCTACCTAACGAACCTTGCGGGGCTCCGTCTATTTAAGTTGTGAAGGAAATGTTTTGGAAAAGAAACACATGTAGCGCAGTGGGACCATGGTAAAAATAAATTAAATTGCAAACATTGTCAAACAAAGGTTACGTAGGCGACCGAAAGAACTGGTCACTCCACAATCTAAATAGTAGATACAATGCGGCTAAACGTAGGCCGCCTTATTGAAGAACGTATCGCAATGACAATCCGGCTAATCGTCGAACCGCCGCATTTCAAAACGCCCCTGTTTTGTAAAACGGCTAGCCGTAATGTAATACGGCGGATTATACGATCTGACTACGACATATAAGACAAAGATAGTATGATTCTCTCTGTCTATGTTTGAAATGTGACAGTCCTTTGACAAACTATAATTTAACCACCGTCATCTTTTTTTTTAAATAACGATTTAGTTTTTGAGCTCCATGAGTGTCTGCACGTCATATGTTAGCGCGGAAGGACTATTTAAATTTTTGAATTTTTGGCGCCGACTATTGGAATGGCACGGCAAGGGATCATTCGGCATATTGCCGGGGCGACCTGAGGCATGCCGAAGTATGCTTGGGAATGTCAAGGCATCCCTCAGGCATTCTCAGACATACAAAGGTGTCCAGGAATGCTAAGAACGCCCCTGCATGTCTAAGACACCTTGTTGATATGTTTAAGAAGCCTGAGGGATGCCTCCGCATTTTCAAACACACCTCGGCATGCCTGAGGACGCCGTGCCTTAAAGGTGCATCCAGATCTACCACAACAACCAGAGTGAGCGTGCAGTGGTATGAGCCCCAATGCCTGCGGCGTATTGTCTAGATCTGGACGGGCCTTAACAGGTAAGTAGGTCGCGACAAGAGTCGCGTTGTGTTAAATCGAATCGATTAAACGAAACCTAAACATATTATACAGGCAATTATTAAAACAATAAATTGTGCTAACAATTTGTTGCTGTTTTTAATCTGTTGCTGTCTTTTAAATTACACTGGTCACGCGTATTGTTATAAAAAGGCAGAACATTTTTCTGTACCACTCTGATAGTACTCGAGCTGGTCATGAAAATTATAATGTTGGGAGTGTTGGGTAAGTCTAAAAGAGGACAGGGGACGACCGCTTCTCCATACAAACGAAGTCCCCATTCTCCTCTCTGGATATTATAGTTGGTCAAACCAATTTGTCAGTAAATAGGAACAACAAAAAAACAACGGGTTGCACTCCGGGAGTGCCGATAGAAGTGAAAACTCACCTCACTATGTTACCGACGCTCGGTAACACGATACATACGTTTATTAGCGGAGGTATTCTATTTATTTATTATATATTATCATTCTCAAATAAGATCACACTTTTTCATTGACATGTTTATTTACATACTGCCATGACATCGTCAAATTATTTGATCATAAGTAAAGAGTGTGTAAAAAGGTAAGTATAGGTTTTGAAAAGGAGTCCGCAACATAAATGTCAAATAACATTGAGTTTTTCTTTATTGATTTAAATGCCATCTAAATGATGCGTGGCCACCTTACGGGGCTTACGGTCACGTGATCGCCTTACGCTGTCTCGAGTTTATCATTTTTCCCCACCTCAAAAAGTGCCCAGCGCCGCTAAAGAAGTTTTCACTTCAAAAACTAGACTGAGATTATGAGTTTTTCTTTCCTCAATAACTTTTTTTAAATACTCCTAAGTCTTATAATACTCAGACCGATTTTTCTACTAACAAAGGGGTGTCTTTGTTAGTAGAAGAAGGCGGCAAATTTAAAAATGCCTTTCGAATAGTCGTCGAGTTGCGGAAATATCGCCCGTGCTATAGGTGAACCAGGATCTATTGAGGGTGCGCCATGTTGCGGAATTTCACTGGAACTAATTTTTTCATACTATACTGAATTGTCACCCTATTAGATATGAGCGCCGCGCCGGCGCGCCGCCGCCGCCGACAAAATTTTTGCGCCGCCGCCGCCGACACTGCGCTATCGGCGTGGCATCGGCGTGACCTTGGTAGTTACTACTACTTTCAGAATCAGATAATATATTTTTAATCGAGTTTAGATCATTAACGGCGCCACTTCGAATAGTTTGTAGGCATTCAAAGGGTATTTTAGGCCCATATAATTCAAAAATATCGAAGGCAAATGCAAACTTATCTGTGTATAGTTCGTTTTTTTAACATTAGAAATAAGGTAAACAATCTTGATGTGTCTTTTAATTGAAAAACACATTTTAAAAATAAGTTACGGCAAATATGTAACAATTATGAATCTAATACGATCATTTATATTCTTCTGCTTTCATAAGTAATAGTTTTTGATTTTTAAAAAGCGTTTTTCAATGAGCCAGAACGCTTATGGTGACGTCATATCGTGGGATTCGACAGGTTAAAAGACATGTCAAGATCGCTTATGCAAGTTCTTTCTAGTGCTAAAAAAAACGAACTATAGTAACCGCGCTACTAGTCTTGGGGAAACGAAATGATTTAATATCAATTTTAACTTCAATATGCTTGTAATAAACATACTGATTTCCTTCCATTTTTATTGTGGAACGTTCCACATTACAATTTATAGATGGTATATATACACTAGACATGTCAATCACAATGAAAAAATTTACTGTGATCAACTCTGGCTAACGTGAGACTCGAACCCACATCTTTGGATTACCGATCCAATGCATAACAAATTTTGCCAGCTAACCATCCGTCATTTACCGCGAATTTAACCATTGCAAGCATGGTTAAACGTCTTTAAAAGGTATAAAATGGGGTTAATTTTAAGATATTAAGCGTTTCCACGTCCAAATGTCCGGCCGTTGCCTTCGCACGGAAGGGCGCGCCCTGTTGAAATGTCAAGCTTTGGCCTTGCATCGCTCGCATGGAATTAAGCCGCTATCTGAACTAGGGATGTTGCGAACATCCGCATCCGCATCCGCAACCGCGGAACTTCCGCATTATTTTCAACATCCGCATCCGCATCCGCATCCGCATAAAATCGATGCGGAGCTTATGCGGATGCGGATGTCGAACAAGTCGGTAAAGGAACGTCTTAGCGGCGGCGTAAGTGTTAGGTAATTTCGCCATTACCTATAACGAAATCGTCTAGATCCAGAAAAGTCGGCGAAGTTACTGTTTATTAAATATAACGCACCTATTATATATTCTTGCTCAAATACTAAACGTTTCGTTTTTTTTTAATAAAAATATACTAAAAATGTAATTTTTGACGTTTTCTAAGTACCTAATCTTGACATCCGCATCCGCATCCGCATCCGCGGATGTGAGCCTTTAAATATCCGCATCCGCATCCGCATCCGCGGATGTCAAAAAATCTGCATCCGCAACATCCCTGATCTGAACCTGCAAGTTTTGAACTCAACTTTCGGCCTGTTTCAAAACGCTTGAGCATTGGTCCTTATCCGATCTTAGCTCCATTTCAGCTCGGCCTTTGGCGTCGCACGAATGCGCCCGCAGGAAAGCTCCAGATCTTTAACACTATGGCTTCAGTCTTTATCGGCCTGCACACTCGCTCTGCTCTCTTGCAGCTCGGCCTCGCACAGAAGCGCGCTGCAATCGGCGCTCCAGGCGTTCAGCCGTCAGCCAAGCTTACACTTAGCGTTCGATTCTTAGCTGTATGCTTACCTGCAGCTCATCCTTTGGCCTCGCATTGGGAGGCGTCGAAATCAAGTCTTCGGTGTTACATGGAGCTCGGCGTTGGGCCTCACTTTTTGACATAAATCGATTTTGTTAGGTCGATATTGGTTAGACGGAGCTCGTTTTTTTTGGACTGTCGACAAGACGTTTCCCTGATACAGTCAATTCGCAATTTTTAACATAGCACAAAAGATAAGGGAGATGATTAAGACCGCCTCTGATGCCGCGCGATACCGCTTATCCACAGTTTATACGATATCAAATTTTTTCGTACCATTATTCAATAAATTATACTTGAAAATAAAAAATGCATTTATTTCATAACTTCCTTACAGCAAAAACATGTTTTTTCGGTAAAATTTTGGTTTGAACTCTTTTTTCATTAATCAAAGGTGTTTCAAGGCCACGCCGCCGATTCGCCGCCGCCGCCGACCAATTTTGACCGGCGCGCCGCCGCCGGCTATATGCCTATCGGCGCTCATATCTACACCCTATACATGAGAATAACAGCGCCCTCTTGACAATTATCATATATTACTGGTCAGGCTATACAATACCTATTCACACTGATATCTTTGTTCCAGTGGCCCTTCTAGGGATGGCGGCGGCCGTCGATGTTCCCCCGACACCTCCGCCGGGGCACCTTCGACAATCTAAACTATGCGGATGTCCACCAACAACTGAATTTTGCTCCAGCTTCGACCATAAGAATTATCACAGTATGTGCGAGTTCGAGTGCGTGAACCCTGGAGTGGTAGGCTGGAAGATACTCAACTACGGACCGTGCGAGTCACGCTTGCGGGGCTGAAAATGGGAAAGCACTAACGTAACAGATGTTTTTGGTAGCAGAAAGGCAAAATTATGAATAAAATTCTTACATAACTAATAACAAGATGTCCTATTATTACTTATGCTAATTTGGAAATTTTAAAAATTTGAAAACACGTTAACCACCAAACCGAGCCCCAAATATGTAGTCAGAAATGTTTTGTCTAAATTTAGGTAAAATAGGACGAAGTATGCTTCCCTAAGGAGGTTTTTAACTGTTCCTACATACTATTTGTGTTGGCGTTACTAGCTACCTAATGAGTAAAATACGATTATAAATACGATTAAAAAGTTAAAATATTTATTTTCTTTTAATTGACACCTTTTACTCGTATATTTAGGTACCATCGCCCACACTGCTAGCTGTATATCGGTGGACCTTATACGTTTTGTAATAAGGTCTATCGATGTACAGTTAAGTTTATGTTTGTACTTACTTATTTTTAATACACGTAACGTAACAATGGACTTCACTCTCACTCTCCCTATTCTCCCTATTCGAGGCTACTTTTTATCGAACAAGAATGACCAGTATGACCCTAAAGAGTAAAGAGATCTGCCCTGATTTCTCGATGACAACTACAAAGAATATTCGAAATCGCTCCAGAGGGCCTACCGCGAAAACCAAAATTCGCAAATTACGGGGATCTTTCTCTTTTACTCCAATAAAGGCGTCATTAGAGTGACAGAGAAAGACGCCCGCAATTTGCGAACTTCGATTTTCGCGGTGATAGCCCAGTTTTGGAAAGTCGGTTATATTAGTAAATAGTAACAGTAAAACACAACAGAACATATTATTATTGTACTCCGTCAATTCAGTGATATAAAAGCAAAAACTCGGTTCGATTGTTATCAAAATGAAGGGATTCTCAAGGAAGCGAGGGATCACAAATCGATTCATTTGATATGCCTTTAATTATTGGGATCTTATAGTTGTCATATTTGTTACTCGAGCATTTGGTGATGTCCAACTGTTCATTGGATTCGATCTCTCTGTAACTCTCCCTCCCCTCATGGGGTGGACTAATGGCCTTCAATGGAAAACAAACTAGCATGTGTCCATCCGTACGGCACACGCTCTCTACATGTTGTTTTATTAAATTATACAGTCAGCAATACTATTTGCTTAACACCTTTGCATACAAACTTCTATGCAGGGGAGGTAACTTTTCTCTGCAGCTGACTGTACCTGTACCTATTGAAGTACCTAAACAACCAATCAAACAAAAATATTGATGGACACAATGGCAGTATTTAGTACACATTTTTACTTAGGTATTTGGATGATGCTAAGGGGCTATTCATAAATTACGTCATTTCAAATTGGGGGGGGGGGGGGGGGTCTGGACATCGGATGATGGTAGCAAGACGTAGGAGGAAACGGGGTCATTCGAAGCATGATTTTTGTATGATTTGGGGGGGGGGGGGTCAAAATCGTCAAAAATAGATGACGTAATTTATGGACAGCCCCTAAGTAGTCCCGCAGATGCAGTTGCACACTTTAAGTAGCCAATGTCGCTAATAGATATTAAACTTATCTATGCGGTCAAAGTACTCATAAATATCAGAACACGCCTCTGTCAAATATTGCATGTTCAGATATTTTTGAGTATTATACCGATGCGATCCGTTCAACGTATTGTAGGTACGTTTAATCAGCAAAACCTAGCTTTTTAATAACGCAATCCAAAAGGATTCAAGAAATCTTAATACGGAATACTCCCGAGTATGCCAAATGTTTTACGTTTTAATTTAAAATGTCTTCATGACCTTCCATCAAGGCCCGGTGCCAACTATCGGCATGGCACGGCAAGGGAACCTTCGGCGTATTGCCGTGGCGTCCTCAGGCATGCAGACTTGCCCAGATGTCCAGAAAAGCTTAGAACGCCCCGGTTGTTGTCTAAGACACATTGATATGCCTGAGAACGCCTGAGGGATGCCTCGGCATTCCCAAGCACACCTCAATGCCTCAGGACGGCGGGCCTTAAGGCCCCGTAGATTCGGGTTATTTCTCACTCTCGCTGAGCGTAATAGCGGGTATCATCGTGATATTTTTCTATCGAGCGAAAGTCAAAAAATCAGGGTTCAAATCGATGAAATTCCTAGAGAAATTGCTCAAGATTGCTAAAATTTTGAAAATTGCAACGCAAAACACGAGATTTCACTGTCATTTTCCTTAATAAATTGCATTGCTGTAGTTTCCACATTACTGTGGTTATTTACTTATGAAGACGTTTCATTCGGGTCACTTATTTTATCGAAGAAATTAACATCGACATCTCCCGTTTCCTGCAGCTACGGTAAGTATAGTAAGTAATAAGTATTTTAGTTGGGGACAA
This sequence comes from Cydia amplana, assembly GCF_948474715.1. Lineage (NCBI taxonomy): Eukaryota > Metazoa > Arthropoda > Insecta > Lepidoptera > Tortricidae > Cydia > Cydia amplana. The sequence continues at coordinate 23,997,641 of NC_086070.1, forward strand.
GAGTCGTGTTGTGTTAAATCGAATCGATTAAACGAAACCTGAAAATATTGTAGGCAATTATTAAAACAATAAATTGTGCTAATAATTTTATGTTATTTTTTTATCTGCAAAAATGTCCTTGTATATAAATTAAACTGGTCACGCGCCTTGCTATAAAAAGGCAGAATATATTTTGTTAGCCACTCTAAAAGTACTAGAGCTGATCATGAAAACCATAGTGCTACTGTTAGGAGTGTTTGGTAAGTTTTAATTTTTTTTACGTGTGTTTTTATGGAAAATTATCAGTATTTTTTGTAGTAATTTTTCATTTAGCGAAAAGTTGAAGTTGTTCCTGTCGTTGCTATAATTAACTTTCGACTTCTCTTAAATTCTATTGTACACTGTTCATTGCTTAAAAAAATTTAATCATTCATATAGGTAGGTATACCCAGTACCTATACCAAAACAAGTTCTAACTTTACATAGTAGGTTTTGATTTTGAAACACCTGTAAGACTATGGGGATAGTATACCTACAGTCAGCAGCAGAAGTTGCTAAGCGGGCGAGGTCTTCAAAATTACCTTGACACGCTCTTATTCTCTTAACAATAAAGTCGCGTCAAGATCATTTTGAACACCTCGCCCGCTTAGCAGCTTCTAATTGAAAACTTGCCAATGTAATCCCGAAACATATGCTCTGCCATTTTCACACATCTAACACATAAAATGAAAATTAAAACTAAATTAATATTTAAAAAGAATCGGAAATAGCTTATTGTAAAAAGCTTTCCCGCAAATTTTATGCAATATGGTACCATGAACACATATTAACTCACATTTAATAGATGTCTATAAATGTGAGTTAATATGTGTTCAAAACGCGAAAGTTTTAAATATTATATGGTACCATGAAGCCGATCTGATGACGGAGAGAGGAGGTGGCCATGCTATAGGAACTCAGTGAAAAAACAACGCAACGTAATTGTGTTTGGGGTTTTTAGAATTGTCTCGATGAGTATTAGTTGTCTGTGGAAGGAAAACTAGTCAGCGATAAAAGCTTGTACCAAAAATTAAATTTTTGACAAAAACTTATCACACCGATATCTTTGTTCCAGTGGCCTTTCTAGGCATGGCGGCGGCCGGCCGCATTCCCCCGATTCATATGCTTCGAACACCTAAACTATGTGGGTGTAAACCAGAAAAGGAGTTTTGCGCCGGCTACGACCATAAGACTTACTACAGTGTCTGCGAGTTCGAGTGCGTGAACCCTGGAGTAGTAGGTTGGTCGGTACTCTACTACGGGCCGTGCAAGGCACGCTTGCGCGGTTAAAAATGGGAAAACACTAACATAACGCAAGGGATTTGGTAGTAGAAAGGCAATTTTTTTAAATAAAATCACAAAAAATACTTATAACAAGGCTTATCTACAGTACTGCTGATAAGAAGATTAATTAATAATAAGATGCCCTTCCGCACCATTGAGATGATGGTCGCAAATATATATAGTTGGAAATGGTTTGTCCAAATTTCGGGGAGTTTTTAGCTGTTTCTACTTGCTATTAATTTGTGTTACTGTTACTACCTAGCTACCAAACGATTTCAATGCGATTAAAAAGTTAAAATATAGTTTTTCTTTTAATTGGCACCTTTTACTCCTACATTTACCTATTTTCAATGGGCTTGTGCACAAATCAGGCGAAGTGTTTTCGGCTACTTTTTGACCACTGACTTTTCAGGATTTTCGTCAGGTTAGGTTAGCCCTAAAACAAGGACATTCCTGAAAAGTTAAGCGTTTCTGAGAAATAATATTTCACTAACGAAAATGTGGACAAAGAATACATTATGACTTAAAACTATGGGAAAATATCTAAACACGCCTCTGTCAAAAATTGTATGTTCTAATATTTTTAAGCATTTTTCCGTTCCGTTCGACGCACTGTAAGTACGTTGGATCAGCAAACTCAAGCTTATCCAATCCGTCCCGAATAGTCGTATGGTCAAGTGTAAAAATATGGGTGTAGACAACTTACAATAATGCTGATTCTAACAACTGACAACTTCGTTTGCGTGATGTCAGCTTTTTATTTAGTGGTTTGTTAACACGTTGTTGGTTGAACTAGTGGCATTACTTTCATTTCCGATAAAGAAAATAACGAATTGCCAAGTCTGTGCTAAATGATTTTTGATTACTAATTATTTAAGGCGTTTCTATTAAGCATACAGCAAAACGAATGAAATTAAAAACCAATCAATTGCATAGTGTATTAATTAACACAGACTTCACGAAAGTTTTACCGCCCACGATCAACGAGAAGCGGTAGCTATTTCACGGCGTGCTTTCGTCTTATTGGGTACAACATGCATTACAAAATCATTCATAAAAATAACAAGTTAAAAAAAAATGTAAAAAGCTCTTATTCACCAAATAATTTCACTTGTACACTAAAAAGCTACGTTATACAGAGTGAATGTTAATTCGAAATAGGTACTCATTGAAAGGGGTTGTTCTAAACTCTAGAGACCATTTGCAATTAATTAGTGTCCTAAGTTCTCAGTCAGTCAAAAGTTTGGTATCATTTTCAACTAAATCAAAAATGTAGACGTGGATTTCAATTATGCATTAAGTCCGCCATTTGTACATTATTTTTATGTTCTGTGCATTGTAGTTGAAATAAATAAAAATATATCAACCGTTAAATACTTTATTTCACTTTCTTGGGTGTCCTAACCTAAATTAATGTTATCCCTGCGAATATGTTATAAAAAAATCGCCGCCGCCGGCGCCGTTAACACTATTTCTGACTGTATATTGGAAAATCTCAGCTTCAGTTGTTGTACTAAAAGTACTACGACTCCTACGTATAACAGTCGTAGTCGTCGATTCAGTTGTAGTCCTCGGCTCAGTTGTAGTCTCCGTCCCTGACAAGCAAGGCCCGTTATACAGAATATACCAGTCGTGGAACGGGATGGAGGGATGTTTGCACTTGTACTCGCAGATGCTGTGGTACGTGGTGTAGTCGCTGGCGCAATATTCGAACACCGGTTTGCAGCCGCACGGCCCAAGTGGGCTCGCTACAGTCGCTACCACTAACCCAAACAGAACCACTGAAATACAACAATTATTATTACTAGCTTTTATTCAAATTGCAAGGTATGTTTGGGTCTAATCTTGCAGGTTAAGTTAGACCCACTTCGCATTACATATGTAAGTTAAGTGACAATGCAATACATATATATTATGGTACCATAAAGCTGAGTGATCTGACGATGGGCACAGGAGGTGGCCGTAGGAAATTTGTGATAAAACAACGCAATCTAATTGTGTTTGGGTTTGTTAGAATTGTCTCATTAAGCATTAGTTGCCAGCTGAATAAAAAGTACAGTCGGCGAAAAAAACTTGTATAAAAAAGTATTTTTTGCGAAAATAACTTATAATTAATTCATTAATTATAATTATACAATTTATTTGACGAAATTTTTACTTACTTGAACCAAATCCTATTAAAGACTTCATGTTCAATTCGAATGCTGACACAAAATTAAGAAAAGTATTGCTGATTTAATAGCTATTTATGCGACTAATGTGTACACTCGAGCACATTATCACCTATAAGAAGTACAGCCACCAGCAAAAATATATTTCACTACGAAAGCCGAAAGTAATAAAACAAATTGTTTTGACGTAGCAATCGGGCGTGTCGGGGAAGGTAGCCTGTTGTCCCGGGGATAATCTGGGACCTTTAAGCACCAGAACTCAATTTACTACACAGGAATTTAGTTCCACTAAGTTTGCGCTCCAGCCGACTCAACCTGATCTAAATGTGGTGACAGCTGATGGGAAAATGGAGGAATATAATGATTGTCAAGGTATTTTATACTACTGTACTGTACTTTTCATATGTGATAATGTGCTCGAGTGTACGTACACATTAGTCACATAAATAGTAATTAAAATAGCAATAGTTTTCATAATCTTGTCGAAACACTCGAAGTGAACATGAGGACTATAATAGGACTTTGTTTCAGTAAGTAAAAAGTTCGTTACATCAAATTTCACGAATTTTCTAGGCTTGGTTCTCTGGAATAGCTTTTCAAGGATAGGACCGCCTGTTATGTCAGTAAATAAGAAGAAAAAGCTATACTCATCCCTTTTTTGGGTGCTAGTACTATCGTAAGATAAAAACAGTATGATTCTATGATTCTCTCTAATACCTATGTTTGAAATGAGACAGTACGAGTATCTGTACCCGTATAGCGTTTATGTCACTGTCAGTGCCAAACTAGTGGTAGCCACACTGGTCAAACTATATAGTCTAAATCTTACCAATTTCTTTGTCACATTACATGTAAGTATTTGTAAAAAACTGAATTGTGTTTTGGCCCTCACTTAATTATACAATTATTATATTTCAGTGGTTCTGTTAGGGCCAGCGGTCGCCTCGAACCGTGGCCCGTGCGGCTGCTTAAACAGCTTCAAATTTTGCGCCAACGACTACCAGACATACCACAGCATCTGCGAGTACAAGTGCAAACATCCCTCCACCCCGTTCCAGGACTGGTTTATACTGTACAACGGGCCTTGTTTTTCACAGGATACTAATCAACCTATAGCTACAACTAATCAACCTAAGACTACAACTAATCACCATATGACTACAACTAATCAACCTATGACTACAACTAATCAACCTATGACTAAAACTGTGCCGAGTCAGGATTCGTCATCTGAGGAGACAACCGAAAATACTGTCTGTTGTGCCCCCCGTTTGGAGTTATAACGCTGCCAACACAGCTGTCTTCCGCCATTATGCTTGTATCACATCTGTCATGGGTTCATAATAAAGTAGGTACATATATTATCTGGTCGTATTAATTAAAAACATTAAGATCAATGCGGGTAAGTGTGGCTGCGGAGTGCGGACATTGTGGTATCTGATCAAACTTTTGAACGCAGTTACCTTAGTAGTCGGCAATGTAACGTAAATTGCATGCAAGTTCTCGCTAAAGATTAAAATATTCAAAGAAGCCTTGCTTATGTTTTATAAAGACGCCATAATTACGCCACGCATAGGTCAATAGTCATCTGAAACGCTACCTCCTGATGATACTCCTCGGTACGAAGTGAAACATGTCGAGCGTTTTCGACTTAAAATACTTGAGTGACCTGTTTTTAATATATCTCTGTAAGTCCTCGTACTAACTAAACTAATGTGACAACTTTGAATTATAATTTCACTGGCTTGTCCCACGACTTCGTCTGCACATTTTTTTAATACCTAACCTACCTTCTTCTTTGTTTCTTCATGACTGAGAGTCGTGACCACCAAAGGTCATAGATTAGTGCACCGTAGGATCCTAAATGGCTCAACAATCGCGGAGCGTGAAGGTACCTACTAGTACCTAGTATCTATGCAAATTCATCATACTAAGTTGAGGATATGTTGTATATAGGAATAGGTTATGTGGCGAGAAGGCAAACGACCGCACTCAGTGAACACTCGTTTATTCCGCACGCTTAGGATAGATCGACAACACATCACAGGATAGCCTGAACTTAACTTGAAATACTACTTAGTTGTAATCCTCCAATTATCAAAGTTCATAACTCCTATTTGTTTATGTATATGTCATAAAAAATAAAACAAATAAATTTAAAAGTAACAATTGTAATAAAAAGCTTCATTTTACTTTACCCCTTTCATATATTAGCTAACCTGAGTTTTTAAACCACAGATACTAAAATGACAGATCACTGAGACTTGGAGCAGTATAACTGTCATTTAAATATTTGGGATACAAAAACAATTTTTTTTTTTCATATTTGCGAAAGAGCCGTAAACCTATCTCACACGGATGGCTTTGCAGTCAGCAGTAGAAGTTGCTAAGCGGGCGAGGTGTTCAAAAATACCTTGACACGCTCCTATTCTCCTAACAATAAAGTCGCGTCAAGATCATATTGCCCGAAGTTGTCTCTGGTCTCGTGCGTCTGTTTGTTCCGGATGTTCCGAGAATGGCCCTCAGACCGAGACAACGCGACCTATTGGCTGTGCCGCCGGCGCGCACCGTATCGCGCAGAAACTCGCCGCTGCCCCGCGCCCTTTCACTGCTCAATGCGCTCCTGGCACTGACACCTGAGTGCGACCTATTTGCGTGGCGATGGACGACAGTGTATACTGAATGCTTGAGATTCTGTGAGGCGATGGATGCTAGGTGCTCAACTGTTCCTATGTAATTTGTCTATACTAGTTTAATGTGCTATATTGTTGTTATAATTGTTGTTGTTATAAGTATTATTGCTGTTAGTCTAAGTTTCGTGACGCATTGGTTTAGCTGTAAAGTCATGTAAAAAATGTTTATCAATAAAATAAATAAATAAATAAATATTGAGGATCTGGTCCGCGTAGCAACTTCTGCTGCTGACTGTATAGATAGTTGTTAAAATGGTCGCACTGTTGTTTCGTCCGTCCCGTTCTTGCACGGCCCCTCGTGCACTTTAAAGGTGGTCGAGTTGGTACAAGAGAGCACGCACTCGCTGAAGTACGTCAGGGTGTCGTTCCCGCAGAACGGTCCGGTGGGGTCGGGGGGACAGTCGCACGGCTGCGGGGTGCAGTTCCCGTCGTGGACTTTGTACAGCGGCATTTTTGAGGTAACAGGGGACTCTAATCAGAGAGAAATTATATATTATTAAAACCGCTATAAAACGTGAACCTAACCTAGCTGTATGTGTCAATTTAACAAACCAGAAGAACGGTCTGGTCTCGACGGGGACAATCCGCGTCGTGGACTTTGTAGATCGGCACTTTCAAGTTGCTTGATTCTAGCCACAGGTAAATTAAATTTTATATTCCACCTCCATAAAACGTGAACCTAGCTTAACATAGCCTAGCTGTAGGCCTAGCACATGATTGGCGCGACAGTATCTCGCGGCGTCGACTGCCCGTCTTTTTCTAACTACCTATGTTAATTAAAGAGGAACGGGTAGTCTATCTCTCCGCGAGATACTGTCGCGCCAATCATGTGTTAGCCCGGCTGTATGTGACATTAAACGAACAAGTAGAATGGTCAATGGTATGGCAATGGAATGGAGTGCTATCAAAATCGTTGCAGACTTGGTCTAACTCTAGTGCCCTATCACTTTTTTGGATTTACATGCCCCACCTGTAAACATATCCGAGTAGTAATCGACGCACTCCAGCTCGCACATGCACTTATACGTCTTTAAATTGCTGCCGCAGACAAGGTCCGTGCAGGTGGTGGGGTCGCAGCAGCCCTGCTCAACGTGCGACACGTCAGAGGTCAACACGTCCAAGACGCCAAAGATCACTGGAAAAAATGGTTATGACTACTACTACAGCATAAATAATAGTACTAGGTACAGAATATTCACTCTACAAAACGCGTCTATTACGACAGATATGACCGCTAGGTGGCGCAAGCGCGAGCTGAAAGAAAAAAATGATATTAGAAACCTCAATATCATTTTTGAAGACCTATCCATAGATACCCCACACGTATAGGTTTGATGAAAAAAAAAATTTGAGTTTCAGTTCTAAGTATAGGGAACCCCAAAAATTTATTGTTTTTTTTTCTATTTTTGTGTGAAAATCTTAATGCGGTTCACAGAATACATCTACTTACCAAGTTTCAACAGTATAGTTCTTATAGTTTCGGAGAAAAGTGACTGTGACATACACGGACAGACGGACAGACAGACAGACAGACATGACGAATCTATAAGGGTTCCGTTTTTTGCCATTTGGCTACGGAACCCTAAAAAGCGGCCAAGTGCGAGTCGGACTCGCCCATGAAGGGTTCCGTATTTAGGCGATTTATGACGTATTAAAAAAAACTACTTACTAGATCTCGTTCAAACCAATTTTCGGTGGAAGTTTACATGGTAATGTACATCGTATATTTTTTTTAGTTTTATCATTCTCTTATTTTAGAAGTTACAGGGGGGGGGGGGCACACATTTTACCACTTTGGAAGTGTCTCTCGCGCAAACTATTCAGTTTAGAAAAAAATTATATTAGAAACCTCAATATCGTTTTTGAAGACCTATCCATAGATACCCCACACGTATGGGTTTGATGAAAAAAAAAATTTTGAGTTTCAGTTCGAAGTATGGGGAACCCCAAAAAAATTATTGTTTTTTTTCTATTTTTGTGTGAAAATCTTAATAAATAAATAAATAATAAATAAAATGCGTTTATTTCGGACAGCGTATCCATATTACAAAAACTAGACAACACAAATAAATTTACAAAACACACAAACAATAAGTCAACATGCACATTATCCCACATTATTAATGCGGTTCACAGAATACATCTACTTACCAAGTTCAACATTATAGTTCTTATAGTTTCGGAGAAAAGTGGCTGTGACATACGGACGGACAGACAGACGGACAGACGGACAGACAGACAGACAGACAGACAGACAGACAGACAGACAGACAGACAGACATGACGAATCTATAAGGGTTCCGTTTTTTGCCATTTGGCTACGGAACCCTAAAAAATGGTTAAAATAATAATACAACATTATACAAGTAAAATACTCAAATGCTGGCTATGATAGTAGCTAGTTAAACATTTTGTTAAAATGTATGTGTAAATTAAATGGGTATTATAACATTTTCCTATTTACATATTTACTTTTTAATAATAGTTTAGGATGTTTTGATATTTATCCTGTAAGTATTTTTTATTCTTTTGGGGCTGCCTAATGTAAAATTTAGAATTCAAATATACCTACAACTAGGGTTGCCAGATCGAAAGGCGCTATTATCGGGAAAAAATATAATTTTTTCGGGATTTTGGGACTTAAGTCGGGAAAAAAATAACATCGCTACCTCACCGCACAATCTCTCGCCACGCACGCCCCGCGCGCTCGCTCACCGACAGTTCGGAACTTGAAATCATTGTTTTTTAACGTGAACCTGTTTTTCGGGACAATTTGCACTTGGTCGGGAATCGGGAACACATGCTAAAAATCGGGAGAATCCCGCCAAATCCCTACCATCTGGCAACCCTACCTACAACAAAGAAAATAACCTTGATTCCATACTTTTGGCCTTGGGTATATAAAATGTGTAAACCACCAATTGGGTCACATTAGTGCTTCGATAAAAAAAAAAAAAAAACAAATGAGAAACAGTAATAAAAGCCTGTAACTATCATCTCGATTGTTGGCTTGGCACCAAGTCTGTGGCCGAAAATTAATTAACAAAATTTCGGACCTAATCGAACCGGTACTTTTAAATATATTTTCTGCATAAATAAAATACTAAGCGTCAGTTGCACCAACCACATTTTACAGACTGATCAACTACACTCGGCAGAGAAGTATGAAAGCGCCCATAATAAAAATTAGCAAACGCTTTAACGGTGACAGGCGGTTTTGTGCAACCGACCCTGGAAATAAAAGTAAAGCAAGTTAATTATCTTTTTTATTATTTCGGATTGTTTTTAATCCACGCAAGGCCCCGGATACAATGGTACCAAATGTGGATGGTTGCAAGTGAGGACGCATTCGCTGTCGTACGTCTTGAGGTCGCTCGCACAAAGCGGGCCCTTGGAGTCAGGTTTACATCCACAGTTGGGGGTACACTTCCCGTCGTGCACTTTACGGACGTGCGCGGCCGGATCGGCAAAATAATTGTGGCAGTCCAGTTCGCACATGCATTTGTATGTGTTTAGGTCGCTGCCGCAAATTGGCGTGGTGCATTCGAGAGGGTTGCATTTGCACACGCCTCTCTGGTCCACGCACCCGACAGCGAGGATTGTCACTGGAACATCATTGGGCCGATATAGAACTCCGAGGAAAACCCATATGGAAATTAAGTAAAAAAACCGGGTATATAAACGTTTAAAAGTGAAAAAGTAGGCTAAAGACTAAGTGGTAAAAAGTCAAGTCAAGAAATTGTTTCACAAATGAAATATACATACACGCAAAAAACGCTAATATCATCTCGAGAGCTGGTGGAAGTGTGATATACAATAGAAAATCAATTAGCAAGAGGTATTTTGAGTAATTATGTTAACAAGATGATAAAGGTGTGTGCAAACGGTAGGTATAAGTTTAAAGTTTCAGTATACAGTAACAGGTACAGTGAAGATCACAAATATCGATCCACAAATGTTCATAGGGTTTTTGGCTAAATATGGGTTAAATATGCGGCACTTAAGCATGTGTATAAAATCACTATAAAATATCACTTAAAGTGTCATTCTATGGAACTTGCTAACTATGTAAACAAAAGTCACTAGTAAATTTATCATTCGGAGACAATTTCAATATGGCGGTTTGTTTACATAGTAAGCACTTTAAGTACGACATACACGTGAAATCTGTTCATGTATAACTTGTATGAGCCGATGACTCTCATGTATATTTTTTTCGCACGAGTTAGAGCATAAAGTTCGTATGACCAAAACCATGACATGGAACCAACTCACAACATAGAAATAATACGGCAGTTGTGACGCTAATGACAACATAATACCTATGACTATGACAGGACTACGCTATGATATCATATCAATTGATAAGTACGGTAAGCACGAAGAATTAGGTACATTGACCCGCCATTTCCCATCTCTGACGTACGCGCCTAGGTATATAGCTGTCCCGATCGCACAATGCCATTGACTTAGTGTAACGAACTACACTGATGGACACATTTTAGGAACGCAAAAATAAAAGTTTAATTAATAATTTTGAAATGCCTTTAGACGCTGTCATCTAGTTATTAAACCTAACCTTGGCATTGGCAACCGTATTTTTAATTATTTTTTAACAATTAAATAAATAACTATTGCATAATCTTCATGCTACATAGAGCACAACACAAATGAAGTTGACTTATTTCAATTTAACGTTGACAGGAACAAATCGCATTAGACTCAAGTACTCGGTAATGGGTGTAGATTGAATTTCTATGAATGTTAATTCTTATGAACTGTTAATTTATATACCTGATATAAACTCAATCGTTGGAATATTAATTATATGTATAAATAATGTTCTTGTTCTTACGTTTGAGTATCGGACAGATCCACAAAAATAATTCCAATAAACAATTTCATGTAATTCATGTTACATACACAATTAAAAACTGAGTAAAAATTATTCAACTAATTTTGGCTAAAGTAGTAGAAGAGTATGATAATTGATAGTAAAGTCGAAGGGAAAAGTGTGCGGAGGTAGAGGACAATATGGACAGAGAATCTTACAGGTCAATATGGACAGAGAAACTTACAAGTTGGACGGATACATAATTAATGTACCGTACAGGAAAATACGGACAGAGAATCTTAGAGGACACTATGGACATAGAATCTTACAGGTTGGAGGGGTACATAATTAATGTACCGTACATATGTATGGAACTCAGCAGGACAACCTCAGCCAAGTGTTATAGTCAATGAAAATTTTGTAAGTAAATAATGTTGTATTTTTGTGATCGACGCTGCCTCCCTGGGCAGACCCACGGCAACTAGTGAAGAGTTCTGGACCGTTGTATAAATTTAAATGTTGAAATACTTACCGGCCTTTTTCACTTAAAAATTATCGACAATCAAACGAACAAAGTCACGAGATATAGGTAGTCAGGTAATATTTTATTTTGTGACATGTTATATTTCAAACATAAACTAAATTAAGCCACGCATGGCATTCATTTGAAATGGATATAAAATGACGACGGCGCCGACATATATAAATGATTGAAAACTGCTATTTCGTTTAATATCATGTAATACACTTCCAAGATGAAGGCATTTGTATTTACATGTAAGTACCTATTCTACTTTATACGAGTACGCAATGTAGCCAATGTAACTTACAGTAATCGATAACAAAATATATATTGTGGGCGAATTTAAGTTCACCCATGACTAGCTTTTTTTTAATTAAATACATTTTCATAGTCATTATAGCGTTCCTGGGGTTCACTACAACTTAATCCCTAGATAATATAAATTGTTCAAATACGAGTAACCTGGTGGTAATAGACTGCGACTTGAAAATCGATAGTCAATCAACTCGTAGACGCTATAGATATTTTGAGGGTCGTTCTCTTGATTGCCTAACCTGTGCTCAATCGTATGTTTGATGTATGGTTCCAGAAGGCAATGCCTACCCCGCAAAATGGCTACTTATACATGTATTTTGGTGCTTTTTCATCCACCGTCTACTTTAAAACTCGTGCTCTTTTCACAAGATCGCTAAATGAACCCAAATTTCAAGGATATTTAATGTCTTTATTAAATCTGTTTCAGTATCGCTGCTCGGGCTGGCGTCCGTGGTGTATCCACGGGGAATGCCAACACTCTACCGGCTACAGCCGACGCCGGACGTGAAACCGTTGCCACCGCAACCAGACGTTCTTCCGTTGCCGCCTTCGCCTGACGTGTACCCACTGCCCCCTAATCCCGATGTATACCCACTGCCTCCTAATCCTGACGTGTACCCGTTGCCTCCTAATCCTGACGTTTACCCGTTGCCTCCTAATCCTGATGTATACCCATTACCTCCTAACCCTGATGTATACCCATTGCCCCCTAACCCAGACGTAAACCCCCTACCTCCAAACCCATACGTCATCCCCTTACCTCCAAACCCAGACGTTCGTCCCTTACCCCCTAACCCATACGTCATCCCCTTACCCCCAAACCCAGACGTTCGTCACTTACCTCCAAACCCATACGTCATCCCCTTACCTCCAAACCCAGACGTCATTCCCTTACCCCCAAACCCAGACGTTCGTCCCTTACCCCCAAACCCAGACGTTCGTCCCTTACCTCCAAACCCATACGTCATCCCCTTACCTCCAAACCCATACGTCATCCCCTTACCTCCAAACCCAGACGTACGTCCCTTGCCCCCTAACCCACACGTCATCCCCTTACCTCCAAACCCATACGTCATCCCCTTACCTCCAAACCCAGACGTTCGCCCCTTACCTCCAAACCCATACGTCATCCCCTTACCTCCAAACCCATACGTCATCCCCTTACCTCCAAACCCAGACGTACGACCCTTGCCCCCTAACCCACACGTCATCCCATTACCTCCAAACCCATACGTCATCCCCTTACCTCCAAACCCAGACGTTCGTCCCTTACCTCCGTACCCATACGTCAACCCCTTACCTCCAAACCCAGACGTACGTCCCTTACCCCCTAACCCAGACGTCATCCCCTTACCTCCAAACCCAGATGTTTACCCACTGCCTCCAGTCCCTTATGTGATTCCGTTGCCTCCAAAACCTAAACCAACTCCAATTGTATACTAATTACTTACTGCCAAATTTAGACAATCCCATTATGGTGGTACCGTTCTCAACTATTAGCATCAGATAGACCGTAGACTAATATCTGCGACCAGATATCATCCATTACCTCTAAAAGATATTCTTTGATACCCTTCTTCTTTCTTCTTTGGTTTTTACATATACCATTTACTACCTACAAGTAGTTGCATTGTCACAATATGTTTAGGTACTTACTAAATACAAAGATCAATAAATTATTTATTAATACTGACTAGCTGTTATATTTTAAACGTTTTAAATATCTATTATATAAGAACAGATACTAGTAAATATCATCATAAGCGAACACCTTCACTGTTTTTATGACTTCTAAACGTGAAATTCTACTTTCCAAGGCGCTGTCATACGTACAGACTGCACCAGGGACTATAAACCCAAATATAGTCCAAAAGCTCCCAACTATGGTCGAAAATTAACTCCAATATCTTTGTTCAGGGGCCCATTTCTCGAACTATATCAGTCTAATATTATTAGTGTGTACAGATGTAGTGCAAAGTGCACAATATTTTACCATCGTCTCGGAAACGTTCATATTTGTCATGCTAACTTCAATCTTTATTTCATAAGCGCATTGTAATTATGCCTACTTGAATAAACTATCTTTTATCTTAATCAATCTCAGTACTTTGTGTACAGAGATTGACTGAAATTGCACGACACGTTCGTACGTTTCCGTGAAAGTTCAAAATACGGTAGTAAAATATTATGCACTACATCACAAAAGTACCTATAATTAAATCATTTTAGGTATATACTTATTTTTAATGGCTCCAGCTTAATCTACTTTTGTGACTATAACTGTTTACTGTAGTCACTTAAGTGAAGGTGGCAGTTTTCATACACAAATAACTAAAATAAAAGAGTAATATTGAATGTCATCTATAACATTGACGATTCTCGTTTCTCGCAGCATTGTCACTCTTATTATTAATTTTGAATACCTACCTATATAAACAACAGGGAAATGCAGATATGGGCTAGGTCTGCACTCCCAAAACACTCTAAGGGTAGGACAGACAAGACCGCATGTAGTGATGAAGCTTTTTCATTGGAAATGGTTGAAAATGTTCTCGAAATAGTAACCTTGAAATGTAATGGAATGTATAATAAGTTGATTTAATCACATTAATGAGATTGTAAAGAATTTTTTTATTTAAAAATATATAATTATGTATATGCACATAAATCACAGGCACAGGTGTATACAGCCTTATGCTTTTCACACATTTAGTGCCATTAAGAAAATAATTGCACTCAGTTACCTTTAATAATGTGCTTATGTGCATTATACATGCCTACAAATATATCTTTTTTAGGGTTCCGTAGCCAAATGGCAAATTAGGGTTCCGTAGCCAAATGGCAAAAAACGGAACCCTTATAGATTCGTCATGTCTGTCTGTCTGTCTGTCCGTCTGTCCGTCTGTCTGTCCGTCCGTATGTCACAGCCACTTTTCTCCGAAACTATAAGAACTATACTGTTGAAACTTGGTAAGTAGATGTATTCTGTGAACCGCATTAAGATTTTCACACAAAAATAGAAAAAAAACAATAAATTTTTGGGGTTCCCCATACTTCGAACTGAAACTCAAAAAATTTTTTTTCATCAAACCCATACGTCATAGGTCTTCAAAAATGATATTGAAGTTTCTAATATCATTTTTTTCTAAACTGAATAGTTTGCGCGAGAGACACTTCCAAAGTGGTAAAATGTGTCCCCCCCCCCCCTGTAACTTCTAAAATAAGAGAATGATAAAACTAAAAAAAATATATGATGTACATTACCATGTAAACTTCCACCGAAAATTGGTTTGAACGAGATCTAGTAAGTAGTTTTTTTTTATACGTCATAAATCGCCTAAATACGGAACCCTTCATGGGCGAGTCCGACTCGCACTTGTCCGCTTTTTTTATGTTTTTTTAATGGGGTTTCGGGGTTTTGTAACACAGTGACGATGTCACCCCTGGGCTATAACCGCGAGAATCGAAGTTCGCAAATTGCGGGCATTTTTCTCAGTCACTCTAATTACGCCTTCATTGGAGTAAAAGAGAAAGATCCCCGCAATTTGCGAAAAACGGTTTTCACGGTAGCCCCTCTGTACTGTAGATCTAGTAACAATGTTAGTGTAGCATAACCTAAACAGCTTCATTATATTTGCCTACAAATAATAGTTCTCAATATTAATTTGCTATCTGCAAAGTGTACTATCAACACCATTCATCAATAAACACCATCACACATATGCAAGAATTTAATTTCTGTGACATTTCTTCAAAGTTAAAACTGAACTTGGTTGTCTGTGATGTCCATAGCTATTATTTACTTTAGGTATATTAAACTATCATAATTTTTTAAATAATAATTTCCGAAATGCTGAAATTATTATAAAAAATATATAAGATATTTTTTTCCTTTTTTCAGCACTTACGCCAAATTACCAAGGTCACGCATAATATCCCTAGAAAAAAAAAACAACATCTGTACACTAACTCTAAACTCACCCCATCGATGATCTGGCAGAAATGAACAGCGACGCTGGCGCTGGTGATGTTCGGATGTTTGCTGGACTTGTGGAGCAGCACGGAGATCTTCTTGGACCGGATCTTGGTGGCTCGGTAGCCGAACACAAATAGCATAGAGTCTATCACATTGCTTTTTCCACTGCCGTTGGGGCCTATGATTGAGGTGAAGCTCTGAAATTAAACATATTTAAACATTTTATCCTTGTGCCGCCCAATGTACATTAGTATATACACTCAGTTTCGATGGAATGTCAACCTTAATTAAAAACAAATTAGGTAGCATTTAATTTGTCTCGTAAATTCTTCAAACAAATGTAATTCAACCCAATTGAAAATACAACAAGATTCAAACTTCCTTGGCTATAATTTTGTATGGTGGGCGACACAAGGTTAAGGTAATGTCTTTAAAAGTTATTGTTATTGTTAAAAAATTATAATCTATTCAGTGATTACCTTGCCTATAATGCTGATTATTCAGATTTTATTTCCAATTAGAGCAATTCTTTCTAATGCCATCAAATATTTCTTATCATTTATAATCTTGCAAGGAGCCTAGAACACAAGCCCATCAAGCTTACTATCTAGTTCATATTTATAACAATATCCTAAAACAAGTTTTTTCTTTTCTTAATTATTTATCAGCATCCTGTAACTTGCTGCTAGTAAAACATTTGAGATAGACAATAACATCCATCTGCATGGTGATCAACAACAAAGCTTGGTTTTAACAAAAAGTATTCTAATAAAAATAAAAAGCTTTTATACAATTGTCTAAAAAGCTTTTATACTTAGTTACATACCTTATGAAAGGGTCCAAGGGTCTGCACACCAGCATAGCTCTTAAAGTTCTCATTAACAATATGCGTTATTATCAGTCTAGGCCCTGTGGCGTCAAAAGTGCACGCCGGCTTCGGCGCTGGCGGTATATACACTCCGCCCATGCGGATCCCCCCTTCTTCATCTTCAGAAACACGGTCTACATCACCGTCTATAAGGAACTCTTGATCGGCCGCATCAGTCCCACCGTTTGTAACCACATTCGTGTTTTCATCCACTTCGTCGACTTCCATGGGCTCCGCGTTACCCTTTTTCTTTCGGTTCGTTGTCATTGTGAGGCAAATTTAGAAACACAGTTCAATTTAACACAAACCGGGGAAATGCGACGCGATACAATATTTTGAAACGGAATTGAAAATATTTTGAACAACGACCGTTTAGACAATAATCCATAGATGGTAGTATTTCTACAATAATCCAAGCGCGAATTGGAAGTCACGTTTGACAGCTGATTGTCAAAAGTCAAAACCATAGTCAAAACTAAAAATAAATTCCGTTTCTCCTGTTGTGCGATCTTTGTCAAAAGGATAACAATTGATGTATAAAAAAAACTCGCCAGACTTAGACCTAAAGCTTATACGAATTAAACAATTAGCATATAAATATGATGTTTTAAGCAAAAATTACAAGATAAGTCAATGAATATCAATGGACTTAAAAAATTGGCAGCAATATTTTAGAGCTTCCAAGTCACACAAGTTTGGAAATCTTAAAAGTTACCTGAAATATCTATGGCATGTTAAAACTGATGCAAACGATGTTTGTGTTAATTTATTTAAAAATCTTGCGAATATTTAAAATTAGATTGCTATTTCTTCACTAACTGATTTATTGTTAAAGATTCTCATTGTTTCTCGTCTTTTTAAATACTAATCACCTGACTTTTAAAAATTTGTTGGGAGAACAACTATGGAGAACTTGGAGGATATAATCAAACGGAGACGCCATGTCTGTAATTTTCTGTACAAAACAGTCTGCCGATTTTTGCGGGGGAGGGGAACGTCAAATGTATGCGTAACGTAAAAATAGCCATGTCAGATAAACGTCAGTCCATACATTGTGTATGACCGTTGGCCGCCTATTTTCGACAGAGGGGAAAGCCTGTTAATGGCTACTCCGTTTAGTTGTATCCTCCAAGATGGAGAACAACGAACAATTATTCGTTTAGACGCCTCTTAAGCTAGCTGTCAAAAACAGTAAACTGTAAAGAAAGATGGCGAATCGGACGGTAAAGGACGCGAAATCAATTCGCGGCACAAATCCACAATATTTAATAGAAAAAATCATCAGAGCACGTATATACGATTCCAAATATTGGAAAGAAGAATGTTTCGCTCTTACAGCAGAGTTGTTAGTGGACAAAGCGATGGAATTACGTTACGTTGGCGGCGTGCACGGCGGTTTTATTTACCCGACTCCTTTTCTATGTTTAGTACTCAAAATGCTGCAGATCCAACCGGAGAAAGATATTGTGGTCGAGTTCATAAAGAACGAGGAGTTTAAATATGTCCGTGCATTGGGCGCTTTTTACATGCGCCTCACAGGAACGTCCGTAGACTGTTACAAGTACCTGGAGCCCTTATTCAATGATAACCGCAAATTGAGGCGTCAGAATCGCACGGGACAGTTTGAGATAGTGCACGTAGACGAGTTCATCGACGAGCTGCTTCGTGAAGAGCGTTTATGCGACGTGATACTGCCGAGGATACAGAAACGTCATGTACTGGAGGAAAACAACGAGCTGGAGCCGAAAGTATCAGCCCTGGATGATGATTTGGACGAAGATATGCCCTCTGATGACGATAATGACCCAGAATCCAAAGAAAACAGAAGAGACAAGGACAGAAGGGACAAGAGAAGAGAAAGGTTAGAATCTTTTTTCTTTATCGCCCGAGCATTAGCGAAGGCATACTTTTATTCAGTTTTAAGTTATGCTCACAAGGTCTACAGCTGACAGATCCACTAGTTTATTATTGTAACACTACTAATAGTCTCTTCAGGGGTCCGGTTCTTAAAATAAAATGTCTATTTTCTACTGGAGTTTATTAAATAAGCAAAAAAATAAAATTGGTTGGCGGGCTGCCATTTGGTGACCCCTGCTCTAGGGGATCAGAGGTCTATTAACTTAATTACATTTGAAATTGTATCCAGTCCAATCAAAATTTGTCTCAACAGGTTTTGGTTTAGGCAACTAGAGGACAATTTAATTTCCGAAATTATTAACCTTTTCCATGCCGTGTCAAACAAAAGCTGTCACTCAGACGCCACATCATTGATGTGTCAAAACTGAAGTTGAACTTTATGTATATGCACATAGGTTGATGTTGCTCTGTGGTCTGTGACCGATTAATCTGTCTTTGGCGTTGAACCTACCGTGTGGATATATCGGTCATTGGCGTCCAAAAGGTTAAAAATAGTACATACTTTCTTTGTTGTTTCATATTCAGTTTTCCCTAGCTTGAAGTCAGTGGTTTAGAAAATTCTGCTGACCCATTCCTTTGAATGAAAATATACCCTATAAAACTTTGAACTTTGACCCCTGTCCAAATACTTTAGTTATTTTTTTTATGAAAACGTTTAAAATCACAGTCATTATAATCATTACAGATCACGAGACCGTGATCGCCGTCCGAAAGACCGCAAACGGGAGCGCTCGCGCAGCAGAGAACGCGAGCGGCGGCGGGAAAGAGACCGCGAGAGGGAGAAGGAACGCGAGCGAGACCGCGACAGAGAACGCAGAGAGCGCGAACGTGAGAAAGAGAGGGAAAGGGAGAAAGAGAGGGAAAGGGAGAAAGAGAGGGACAGGGAGAGGAGGGAGAGGCGTGAGGTTGAGAGAAGGGACAGAGACAGAGGCGGGAGGTATTAGTGTAAGAATAAAACATGTTAAGAACCGTTCAGTAGTTTTTATTTCCAAGTACAAAGTCTTTTAATGGTTAAGATTGTTATTTCTGCAGAGTGTAAAGGCAAGTTTTTTGTGCTTAATTGCCATGTTAACTAATCTGCAGCAAAAATGGAAATCAATGATATCCATAAAAGGTTTAAATTTGAACTACCCATGCAAGATACATTTCTGTTAATTACCCATCAATACATTTGAATTCATAAAGATTACTTAAAGCGACAACTTCTAGGCCTAAGATTATGGCTAATATTTCTGTTAGGGTTTGTCAAAAGCTGACTCTTCCATAAGTCCTTCGTGTGGATCATCTTTAAGACATGATCGTCAATTTCACTGAGCCCTGTGACATGTTTGAAGAGCCTCTCGGTAGATTTCACTTGGACATATCTTGCCTCAAAGAACTGAAAAAAAAACATAGTTAAATACTTTAAATGTTTTAGGGATTATATTCTGTAGTACATGGAGTTCATAGGTTTACTATAAGATTCAATAGTTTGCCACACTGAAAATATTTACATAGGCAGGCGTGAGACAAGGAAATTGCATGTTTTCCTTAAATAACTTACCTTAGTAATAAAAATGCAGTCTCTCATCAACTTTTTTAAAGCTAGAGGATGTTCTTTCTTGACAGAATGAGACCAGCCTATGCAATAAATCTTATTGCTCCAATACAAAATATTTCAACAGGATAGTTGCCCATGAACCAAACCAAGAGATTTATACCACATTTCTATTTGTTTCACAATGGTGTGGTGAAACTCTTGGCATTTCTCTAAAGGAACAGTCGATATTGATGGTGCAGTTCCGGTGTTTGTTCCTATTATGCTCATAACTATAACATTACGACAAGAACGGATCACTTCTGGGACTTTGCATTTTGCTTTCTTGAGTAAAATTAAGTGCTTTTTCTTTCCGAACTTGTTCGAATATCCTCTCATTTTTTAATAAATCTTCCGTTAGTTTATACACTTTGACTGCATTATCTTCTGATTGCCAATTTCTGAACATTCTATTAAACCTGTAATCGGGGCATGGATTCCAAGGCGGGAAGGACTTTCTACGGATCCAAACATGAATAACCACTGAGTTCGCCCCTTTACCTATAATATATCCAAATTCTCCTGAATAGTAACTATTGAATGAAGCAATGGTTTGTAATATTTTTGCAGCAGGCTGATCGGAAGTATCAAAAGGTGGGTAAATACGTTCATGGTCCTCTACAAGGCTTTTTGGTAGCTTTGATAATGTACCTTTGCATTGTTTATTAGGTTTTTTATAATGACTCAGTTTTTCCTTGGGCTCCAAACTTATCCAAATGTTGGTCATATGAAAAATCTTCAATGAAGTCTGCCAAAACTGTGTTGTCTTTATTGTTTATATAGGTACCTGAGCTTGTCTCACTGGCATCACTGCCCTTTCTTCGTATTTCTAATGATATGACGTTCGAATCCCAATTCAGAACTTCCTGTAATTGCGATTCTTTAGAAGGTTGTAAGCTTTCTAAGCAATCTCCCTTTAAAAGGCCGTAATCGTTTTCTAAATCCATTTTCTCTGATACCTAACAAATTCTTCACGTTTCGAGGACTGGTATCATCAAAATATTAACTAGCACCTTGTTATCGGTATAAGTTTATTTCTCTAAAGGTAAACAATTAGAAAATCAGTTAAAAAAATATATATAACCAGTAAATGCTCCACTACTACAATTACTATACTTAAATATGTTGCTCAATAATATTTTCAAAGCAAAGTTATTGTAGCAAACACTAGCAAAGTTTGATTGAACTCGCGGTTGACTCACTTTATTTGACAGTTCAAAGTAGAAAAAGAAAAAAAAATAGTCTTAAGAACGTTTCAGATACGACTAAAAAAGTCGCGCTGTGTTTAGCTTCGTTGCCTTCGTTATGTCAATGTCAAAAACAAACGTCAAGTAAAATATAAAAATGGCGATCGGTGTTGATACTTCAAAATGGAAACCTAGAAAAATAACAGGAACACCTGCTGCAAAGTTTAGAAATCGTCTTGCTGCCGGCATTTTAGGCGTCGGTATACTATGGGGTGCATTTTTCCAGTGAGTATCAGCAGATAAATCGCTAGATGCAAGATGCAACAGTGATATTTAGGTTATGTTGCTTATTGTGATTGTATTCGGTGCTTACAGATATTCTAGTTTTACTGAGCCTATGAAAAAAGCCGCAGACGTACTTTACGAGGATCCCATTGAGGAACAGGAGAGGAAAATATTGATAGCTAGTGGCCTACCATTAAGATCAGGACGTACTATACGGCGGATGATGGAAGAAGAGCAGCGAGTGGACTTGCCTCACAAATAACGTAAAATGAATGTAGATACTTTAAATAGGTATGTAACATATTATAGATTATATGTAAATTAATAAATTGTAGTTGAATTGTTTCTAAAATTTGTTTTATTTGTTGCCAGCAAGTACAAAGTCGTAAGCAAATACTTTGTGGCTAAAACTGTTATGGATGAAAGTCTATCTGATTTTAAAGAGAAGAAAAGTTTTAAAGTAAACAATAATAAAGCACCTGCCAAGCCTAAAGTCAAAAAGGTAAAACGAGTCAAAGGCCAGAAGGATATACGGACTGTGTTGAAAGCAAAAAAGAATGAGTTAGTAGCTTACTCTGAAGATTTTGACTCGGTATGTAAGAAATCGGGCATCGATGTTGATTCTGAACAGCTCCAGCTAGCTATAGCACTGTCCAAATCACTACAAACATCAGATTCTGTTGATAGTTTAAGTTCAAGCTCAAAATCTTTGACAACACAACAAAGGACAGGACTTATACGCACAACTCTAAAAGAGTATGGATTTAAAGTTCCTGAAAAGCCATCTACAAGTAGGAAAACCAAGAAACGAAGAAAACCTTACAAGTTGCTTTTAATATGCGAGGAAGAAAAACAACAAATAATATCCGATAGATACTCGCACCTACTTTTTGAGTTGAATAACTTGAAAAGTACAACTAGTGATAAAGATTTAGATTTACCTAATTTATTTATATACAACATGGCTACTAATATAGAATATGAAAATATTAAGGATGATGCTATATTTTATGTTGAGAATATTGTCGAAGAAGCACCAAATAGTATGGGATGCTTGTTAAAAAGTTGGTCTGATATACCCGGCAGACTGTCAAGCCCAGATGTGAACAAATCCGAACTATTGTTTTCAGAAGTAGAATGCTCTCAAGAAGAATTAGACATTGTTCTTAGTGGACATTTAAAAAATAGCAAAAATATTCTTAAACAGAAGAACATGTTGAAAGATAGGGGAAAGAGCCCAGTTAAAAGAAATATTTGTAAAACAGTAATAGAGCTTAGTCCAGACTTTGTAGAAGATAACACAGGCAATCAATCCCCAGTGTTTATATCGGGAAGTAGTAGCAAAGAAATGAATGAAACTGACGTCAATGAATCTTCAATAAAAGTAGGAAATAGAGAAGAGAAAAAATTACTATTGGTAACACAGCCAAGCCGAAGCTTATCCCCTGATTTATTTGACGATGAAGATAACACAATTGTTGAAGTACTTAATGAAACAGTGACAGACACTGAACCTGCAAATAACTTTACAAAACAAGTCAGTGAAGTCATGGACTTGACTGAATGTATTAATGCTCAAAAAAATATGCATAATAGTAGCAATATGAAACCGTTATCTCAAAAATCACAACAAATAGATGTGACCAAAAGAAAATCTAATGATTTCATGGAGATGACAGAATGTGTAGGTACCTCTTCCCAACATATAATACATAAGATTGATGAAGAAATAGATTTGACAGGACCTTGTGAAAACATTGTTACAACATTAAGGAATAATACACATGATGAAAATCCAGTAGATGTAGAATGTGATGGTGATTCTTCTCTACTTATAGGCAATGAGGGTGATGAGCATATAGATTTAACTGCAGAATATGAAAAAGATACTGAAACTACAAATAGATCATATACAGAAAATATACATATAACAAATTCAAATATTTTCTTAGAAGGCAGGACTAATAAACATATTGATTTAACAGAACATTGTGTTGGTCACATGGAAAAAAATAATAATAATGTAAATGCTGATAATATTGAACATATGGATTTAACCCAGTCTTCAAACACAAGTGGTGATTCATTGCCCTTTGTTCAAGTTGGTGGTACACAAACAGTACCAGAAAAATCCCTAGATGATACAATAATATTAAACGAAAACGAGTATCTAGAATCAAAATCACCAGAAGGTAATAAGAAATTACATGTTAGTGATGATGAACTGCCAAATCAAGATCCAAACACTACCAGCCCAGATCATCCCATTGAAATCATATCTCCAAAACATATATCAGTAGAAACAGCTGAGGCTCTAATAATAAACCTTGATGAAAGTGATATTCCTGAAGTAAAAGATGATAATGTAGATTTAACACAATCATCTGACTCAAATGAGGCTAACAATATTTGTCAAAACAATAGCCATCATATAAACAACAGTAGTCTTGGAAAAAAAGATAACATGTCAGTAGACTATGATGAAGCTTTGGAAAACATGAACTCTTTCCCATATTATGACAATGAAAATTATAATAATGATATAATATTGGCTGAAGATCATTTAGAAAAGACTAATGATAATGAAGTGCTTTCAAAAAGTAAAGTACCAGAACCCAGTAATGATTTAAATTCTTCGTGTAATAACATAGACAACTGTTTTGATTTTGGCGGAATTTCAGTAATAGATAACCTACATAGTTTCAATGATAAATCAAGACATACAAATAGCTTACCAAATGGTAGCATACGAGACAGTTTACCCATGGTAGATGTAAAAGGTACTTGGAAACCCAAGTCTCCAGTAAAAAATCTTATTAATCCCAATTCTGATCCTATAAGCTTAAATGAAAAACGTATTGAAGCTGCAATACAAACTCCTAAAACTAAAGTTGACAGACATGTTAATGTAGAAACACCCAAGCAAACGGAATATATAGTAAAGACTGATAATGTTACTCCCATGCTGGATTATGCTTCTATGTCTTCACCGGAGAGGAATAGAGAATTGGACAAATATGGTCTGAAGCCATTTAAACGGAAAAGAGGTAATTTTATTTCTCAATACAAATAGTACAGCAACACTTAACTGTCCATAGGACCTTATGGCTTTTGTAATAAGGTCCACCAATGGACAGTTAACAGTGTGGATGTGGACAATGGTGCATTTGTTTTTTTTTTTAAATCTCAATATAAATGTCTATGTTTTTTTCCAGCTATACAACTTTTAACGCATCTGTACAACCAAACCCACCCATATGTTGAATCGACAGAGGAATTGCCTTCACCATCCAAAAAGCGCAGAACAGAAAACTTAAGCCAGCCCTCATCTTCCAAATCTTCCTCTAGTATATCTATATCACCACGAAAAACTTCAAAATCACCAATAAAAGCTACAAAATCACCAAGAAAACCTACAAAGTCACCAAAAAAAGGTTCAAGATCACCAAAAACAAGTGAAGAGGGAAATTTGAATGATTCAGATAAAGAGAATGACTTGTTCATGGTGACAAGAGAAGTGCCTGTCATTAGAAATATAGAGTGTGATGCCGATGACTGGGTTTTCCAGAAAAGAGAGAAGGCTAAGGTGAGTGAGATAGAAAATATTGAAATCCCTTATTTTTGACATAGGGGTTTTATACATTTGATCTTTACGTTATCGTTATAATGATAATCATAAAGCCTATATTATAAAAAACCATTTATAGTAGCAGTTTCATTAGGGTTGAGCCTCTGTCTCCCGAACTCAAAATGCTTCAAAAGTGTCAAAATATCATCATCATGTGTATATGTATCATCATCATTTTCCTCGCGTTGTCCCGGCATTTTGCCACGGCTCATGGGAGCCTAGGATCCGCTTGGCAACTAATCCCAGTTATTGGCGTGGGCACTAGTTTTTACGAAAGCGCGAAAACTAGGCCCGTATTGGGATTAGTCCGGTTTCCTCACGATGTTTTTCCTTCACTGAAAAGCGACTGGTAAATATCAAATGATATTTCGTACATTAGTTCCGAAAAACTCATTGGTACGAGCCGGGGTTCGAACCCGCGACCTCCGGATTGCAAGTCGCATGCTCTTACCGCTAGGCCACCAGCGCTTTTTATTATGAATATGAAAATATGAATTTAAATATGAATTAATATCATATTCATTATTTCCAGCTCCACACCTGCCGGGTGCCTTTACACATAGCATTCCACAACTACGTGTCGTGTCGCCTGCGTTTGCATGAAGCCATCCTCCGCTATGAGCCTGTCAATATAGACGTCATACACAAGGGACTGGCTGCCAGCGGGCACCGGTATGACCCCAAGGTAGGAGTTGCCTGTTCTACAACTGTGTTGTTCAGTGTTGCATGAAGCCATCCTCCGCTATGAGCCTGTCAATATAGACGTCATACACAAGGGACTGGCTGCCAGCGGGCACCGGTATGACCCCAAGGTAGGACTTGCCTGTTCCACAACTATGTGTTGTTGAGTGTTGCATGAAGCCATCCTCCGCTGTGAGCCCGTCAATATAGACGTCATACACAAGGGACTGGCTGCCAGCGGGCACCGGTATGACCCCAAGGTAGGAGTTGCCTGTTCTACAACTATGTGTTGTTCAGTGTTGTATGAAGCCATCCTCCGCTGTGAGCCCGTCAATATAGACGTCATACACAATGAGCTGGCTGCCAGCGGGCACCGGTATGACCCCAAGGTAGGACTTGCCTGTTCTACAACTGTGTTGTTCAGTGTTGCATGAAGCCATCCTCCGCTATGAGCCTGTCAATATAGACGTCATACACAAGGGACTGGCTGCCAGCGGGCACCGGTATGACCCCAAGGTAGGAGTTGCCTGTTCTACGACTGTGTTGTTCAGTGTTGCATGAAGCCATACTCCGCTATGAGCCTGTCAATATAGACGTCATACACAAGGGATTGGCTGCCAGCGGGCACCGGTATGACCCCAAGGTAGGACTTGCCTGTTCCACAACTATGTGTTGTTCAGTGTTGCATGAAGCCATCCTGCGCTATGAGCCTGTCAATATAGACGTCATACACAAGGAACTGACTGCCAGCGGGCACCGGTATGACCCCAGCAAGGTAGGAGTTGCCTGTTCTACAACTGTGTTGTTCAGTGATGCATGAAGCCATCCTCCGCTGTGAGCCCGTCAATATAGACGTCATACATGAGGTCACCAGTAGGCACCGGTATAACCCCAAGCTTGCCTGTTCTACAAAATAAAATAGTCTGGTATCCAATCAACCGAACGATCCAGTTGGTAAATTAGCATAGACATCAAAAAAACACACTTAAATGAGGTCAGAAACCCACAGATTAAAAATGGTTCCAACTAAAAGGAGCCCAAAGTCTGTAGTCTGTGGTTTAATGTTTCTTTGGATTTGAGACACGTTTTTTAACGTTTACAACGCCATCTACGTGAAGCTTCGCGCGTTTATCCTTATTTGTGCAAAAATTTAAATTAACCTCAAATTTGACAGTTAAAGTAGATGGCGCCTTACGACCCCGTAGCTGTCAAATTAGCTATTGGTATATAGGTATAGGCCATCTCTAGTATAACATAAAGTAGGTATCTCCCGACCAAAGCAGTCATAGTTTAAATTTTAGATAATATACTACATTGTTTTTTTTAGGATCTTCTAAAATTCCTGGACAAGAGATGCATCACAGTGAAAACGGCTGATAATACCAAAAACAATAAGAGGTACTAGTGAATCCAATAACTTATAGACAATCATGTGTTCATTATAAACCAATTTGGACTTTGCTGTGAGGTGATAAGGTTTATTATTTAACAGCGTAATATTAGTTTTGTATATAGATGTAGGTAGATTTAGATATTGCGTATTTTTTGAGGATAATTATGTACTCTACTTTTACCAAAATAACTGAAACTGTGTTTATGTGCAGAGCACAACTGGACACTGAAAAATGCAAAATGCGTAAAAGTAATGCAAAATAATGTATTCTGCAGTTTTGACAGCTGAAGTAGACGGCGCTGTACGGCCGTATAGTTTTTGTAACGTTAGTATAACCTGGTTTTTAAGTTATCAAAACTGGATATAAAGTTGTTCACTACTCTACGCGCCTTAGGGCTGGTACAGACGGACTGCAACTTGTATGGGAACTGCACGCCGACGTTGCAGATGGCGTGCAGTTTCCATACAAATTGCAGTCGGTTTGTAGTCTGTCTGTATCGGCCCTTAGTTGTGTCAATGGCCTATGTTCCGTGGTTCTTGTGCTTTGATATGCAATAAACACCATTATTTTCATTTAGATTTTTATTAAATAACTGATACACATTAGGTAACCTATGATTTCATTTTAAATCATGTATTTACAAAAGTTTATTTATTATATTTTCTATGAATTGCTGATTATCAACACTGATAACGGGGTTTGCTACTAAGAGCCTCTTGCACCATTCCACTAACCTGAAGTTAACTGGTTAAACCTGGAGTTACCATGGTTACCTGTACAATTTAACTCTAGGTTAACGGTTTAACCACGCCATGTCAAACACAAAAGCTGTCACTCGGACGCCACGTCACCGAAGCGTCAAAACGGAAATTGAACCCTATGCATGTGCACGTAGGTCTATGTTGCTCTGTGGTCAGTGACGGATTTATCCGTTCTTGGCGTTGGATATACCTGGCGATTGGATATAGTGCGGATATATCCGTCATTGGTGTCGAAAAGGTTAAGTAGGTGGGAACCCCATAATACTAATAATGTCAAATAAAAACAACTCTTACAAAGTTGTAAGATAACAAAGAGATAAGATCTGCATAGAGATTAGTTTAGGTTTGCAATCTAATACAAAAAAAGAAAAATACTAGTAATGCCGACATGACAGCTCGTTTCAGTCAAATGAGTTGCCTTAAAAAGTATTAATGTTTCGGCTTAAGGTGCGTACAGATTTTACGAACAGAGTCCGTCTAAGCTAATTCTGCACCAACTTGAACAGAACAAAGTGAGGTATTGATATTAAAAATATCATATTTTCATAGAAATTTGAGAATAATGATGCCACATCTTGTTGAAGCCAAGGCGACAAATGCCCCACGACAAATTATATTTCGTCAATAGGGATGTTGACAATTTTTTGGAACTGGTTTCATTTTGTAGATAGACACGTAATAATTACAGAAAAAAATATAAAAAAAAAATATTCATTAATTTTGAATAAAAAAACATGTATAATAAGTTTCGTGTTTAAATTTCGCGCCTAAACGCTCCAAACTGTCACGTGACCTTGATGACGTAACGGCGTTTTAAACAAACTGCTGTCAGTAATTTTTTTAAATTCTTTATATGGCAATTGACAATTTTTTTAAAAGCCTTAACACACTACCGCATCGGACAGTGACCTTCTTTCTCGCTCTAACTTATAGCTGCGTCCTTAACGCACCACCTTACACACTATCGATTCGTGCGCTGCACCGCACCAAGATCGCGTTTCGGTACGATAATCTGTAGACACTTAGGCAGGTTTTATAACTTGTCTTTGGTGATTCCACTGTGATTACGTCACGCGCTCCGATTGGCGTTTGCAGTCACGTGATACTGGGCATTATTTTAAATACTTTTGATTATTTTTAATTAATTTATTACGCATATTTACACTTGCAAAATATGATTTTCCGCGTTCTAATATTCCCTGCTATGGTAAAAACATAACATATTATATATTCGCGATTCATGTCAACATCCCTATTATACGATATGTATCGGAAAGTAAGTCGCGAATGGCGCCAAAGCACGGCTCCCTCCGCAGTAGATCGCTTGTGTTACTTAGGTACCCGTAACGAATGAACGTAACGCAAGTGTCGAACTACGCAGAGAGCTGAAAAGCATATACATATACGGGTACGGGTGGCTAGACCTTTCGTCAAGTCTGGACACATCTTTACAAACAATCTAAAATAGGGTTTAGGCTAAATGTCATTTCTTTAGTAAGCCGGCTTGTTCGATGACCTGTCTGGTGGCATTGTTGATGTGTCGAAACCGATCAGGCCCTAGTTGGATGCCGCCATACCTGAAATTAACATTATTCATTAAACAGGATGGGAAATCATTCATCGACATTTTCAGATACTGTGTTTCTTAGTTTGACAGTACTTAGCAACAAAGTAACGAATTATGTTGTTTTCCTTATGCTTTGACAAGGATTTGGTATTTTAACAGTCAGACACAGCTCAATAAGTACGAGCAGGTACAAATAAGTACCTACTACAGTTACTTCCATAGTTAGATGTGTTACGGCATTCTAGTGTGGGGAAATCCGCAAGTGTAAGAGAACATATTTGTGATACAGAAACAGTTTGTGGGTTTCTATCCGTTCTATCAGTTTCTAAGTTTAAACCCTTGAACGCCACGCCTATCGTGTGCGGCGCGTCATCGTGAACCTTATCGGAATGCACAAACGTTGATATTGGGCTGCGCCTCAATTGAAGTCTTTGGCGGTCAAAGGGTTGAGAAAGTTATAAACTGAAATAGATGTCCCATATTAAAGAGAAAGTGACGAAGCCCTCCAGTGGTAAAGGCCGGATTCGAACCGGCGTCTTTAGCAGTCCGGGCTAACGCCTTGAACCCCTTGGCCACCCCGCCATGGTGGAACCCGTCCCGATTTCTCGACTATATACCATATTACTAAGACTAGGCGTCTTTGACCAACTCTAAGGGCAAGCAATATGCGCTTGTACCTCCTATACGAATTCCTTACGGAATTACGATATAGCGAGAGAGACTGGTGCTGCTGTCTATACCCAACTTAAAATAACTTGATTTGTTCCCTAAGTTGTTGAGAAAGTTGTGAAACAAGGTCGGCTAGTAGGGTAGGCTCACCATCGGGAGACAACAACCAAGGTGTTTTTCTGATCCAGTATCTGCAGTAGTTTCATCATGCGACCGCCGGCGTGCGTCTCTCCGTCGTCATCACAATCTTGTAGCATCGTTGTACCCTTGTCCGTTTTACGCTCGATACGGTATGCGAACATGTTGTGAGTTGCGTTCACTATCTTCTTGTTCTGTTTCAGTTTTGTTATGACGGCGCTGGAATTTGTTGATGAAAAATATGGTAAGTGATTAAGATAAAAATGGTGAGTGGACGAAATTAAGTTGGTCACACACGGAGGTTTATCTTTAGTTAGAAACCAAGATCCAAGATTTACGAAGGTTTAGGTAAGGGTAACTTAGGGTTTGGAGTTTGGTAAATAAAAACAAGGATACATCTTTGAATAAGTTCACAGGTGTGTTTGAAATCCGCAATCCATTTTGGGCTGACATGGACACTTCTGTTGTATGACCCAGCAATAGAACCCATATAGGTTGGTGATATGACAAAGGCAGTCCAACCAGCCCTTTGAACCTATTGAGTGCAGCGCTTCAAATTGAACCTTGTTGCAATGCATGAAGTAGATATTGAGTTGTAGCCAAGTGTCAGTTGAGGTCTTTAGCGGTCTATGGGTCAACCATTTGTAAAAAAATATGAAATAACTCACTTGACATCCTCCATGCTGTGGACCTCAGCTGCGTGACCTTGAAAGGAACTTTTCCTGTCCTTTATCACTTCACCATGAGTAATCTCAGGGCAATTTTCTACCTGGAAGGAATAGATAAATTATAGTTTGTCAAAGGACTGTCGCATTTCAAGCATAGACAGAGAGAATCATACTATCTCTGTCTTACACTAGTACTAGCACCCAAAAGAAAACGATAAGTATAGTTTTATTTGCTCTTATTTACTAACAATTTGGTTTGACCAAGAGTTAAAAAGTTTTGGAATACAAAAACAAGTAAATTAGGTTAGATTATTTACGCTCACCACTTACAAATAAATTATGATACTTGTAAAAAATAATTTCTGATACAAATTGTATTAAACTGACATGTTTCAGATTGATTTATAAGTGGCAGGATACCATTATTTTGCAAGTGTCTACTTCATTGCATTTTTAGTGCAAATATCACAAAATGAAAACAACTGAGCTTTAAATAATAAGATTATTATAATGATGTACCTTTGTATCTTTTTTCAATTTTTTGATATGAGACCATCGGATATATAACCTCACTGAATATAATACTGGAGTCTTAATAGATAATTTAATAATTTTAGGTATATTTGTGAATGCCATTTGATATTTTTACCAGTGATAAAACCAATAAAATTATTGAATTAGAGTAAAACCCTCACTTTCTAGTGCTTTGTTTACATTTTAGTGGTTTTTGACATTTCTCAAATGTCAGTGTGACAGTGACATATTGAACAGGAGCATTCCGATACCGTCCCATTTCCGAAAACGAATCAGACTAGCGGGTCTTGGCAGTTGGCACTGAAAGTGTTAAAATGAATAGAATTTTTTTCATCAAAATCAGGGATCGGAACCGGTTTTTTGCAAAGACTTCGAAATAACCATATTTTTAGAATTATTTTATACTCGAAATGTAGCACTTAGTTGTGTGTTTAGATAACGACTTCGTATTATTAGATGGTCTAATTAGAAATGAAATAATTAGCAAAGAACGAAAAAATATCATTTTCGTTCCCATACAAAAAATACCGGTATCCGATCCCTGATCAAAATAGCAGAAAAACATTCCAAATTTTTTAAATTTTATATCTGCTATATATGTATGTATAAAAAAACATAAAATGTTTATAGAGTCTGTGAGGAAAGCGAAGAGTCGTAGAATGTAAGGGGCCCAATACATTCCACGACTCTTCTCTTTCCGAGAATCTATCTGCTTGAATAATAATAATTGCATCACATTTCTACCTGTAATAAATCCATATTTTCTTCATCCAGTTGTTTTTGGTCTATCTTCTTCTTTACTTCAGGAGGTTTCATTGTCAGTAATATTTCTCTTATTTTCTCTACCCATTGGTATACAACTGTTTCACCTGTGTTGTCTCTGAAAAGTATTAATTTTTTCGTTGATTGATATGAATTTCTCAAGTCTAGTGTGACAGTATAGCATAGCTACAAGGTTCTGAATGCCATAGTAAAACAATACAGGGTTTATTACCAATCCCTTTAATTTGTGAATGATATTCGGCAGAGTGGCATATCTAGGCTAATGTTTCGACAGCCACTGAAACCCTGGTCATCCTGGACATAATTTGTCTATATTATATTAAAGTTAGGGATCATCTGAAGAGATCCAGGGAGCCCCAGAAGGTTAATGCAGATGAAATTAAGATATTGGAATATCCGCTATATTCTTGATGCCCAGCCAAGGTTTTCTAGGACTATATTGACCATTACTTGCCATTTTACACATTTTACAAAGATAAAAATATAAAATAAAAGTAAACAACCTACAAATAAACTTCATTCAAGGCCTGGTGAAGATCAGCCTTGTCTTTTCTCTCCATCCAAGGCGCAGAGAGCTCAAACTTTGGTGGCGACTGACTAGGATACTCCGGTGGCATGGTAACATACAAAATAGCTTCATGTTTGTTCTCCTCAACTCTGATTTTGTAAGATCTTGTCACATCACTCTCTGTGGTCCAGTCGTTGCCGTATATTGAGCTTAAGGCCTCTATTTCTTCGTCCTAAAAAGAAATAAACTGAAAATTGTTTGCATTTATATGTCAAACTGAAAATAGCAATGGTCTTAAGTTACCTGTTTCGTCAAATTCTCAGTAAACATCTTAGTGTGTTTTACAGATTTAATTGTTTTCACTTTTTACTGTATTTATTTTTCAGAAATCTTGTGTAAATCTGAAAAGTTAAAATCTATGCAATCACTGTCAATGTCAAAAGTAAGGTGACAGTGACAGTAATGCGTTTTGTTGTTCAAATATTTTATAGTAATTGCACACGGAGCATGTAACCACACTTTGAGGAATATACTTGGTCAAGCAGATCTTGTCAGTAGAAAAAGGCGGCAAATTTGAAAAATGTATGAGCGAGGGGATAACGTCCCATAGAAAATAAGAATTCCCGACTTTTTTTTACTGCTACTGAAAGGTTGTCTAGAAGAGATCGCTTTTTAGCTATAAGACCGCCTGTTGTTACATAGCTAATTTTAATCTGAATTGAACTTTCTGTGTATTTTAACTGTATGGTGCACAATAAAGAACATTTATTATTATTTTATTATTTATTTTATTTATTTTTCATCTTAAGTTAGGTAATTTATTATATGAATATAAAAGTAAAATATAAAAACACTTACAAAACAATAAAAAATACATATAAACACATTATAAAAAAACCTAACCTAGGGTGCCGCCGGCAGCGGGGCAAGGCCCAAGCTATCGGTGTCAGGGCCGCAGAGAGAGGAACCGGCGGACTATCCGACTTTAGTTATTATTATTAAGATTTGCTTGACCAGCTATAATAGGCTAGGATACTATTTTAGAGTAAATTACCGTATAAAGAGTTTATGCCAGCGTAAGCCACCCGCGTAAGTAACTCACGTGATCTGCGCTACTCGGGCGAAACGCGTGGGATAATATAAAAAGGTTTGCACATGGCGCTTTCGCGCCTTTAAGCCCCCTCCACACTCGTGCGCGAATCGCAGCGAGAGTGTAAATAATGGTTACTCCGTTTGGTTATATCCTCTAAGCATCCAATCACTAACTACATTATTGTATACTGCATTGTACACCTATGTATTGCATATATTATGTTTATGTTGTTAAGAGGAGTTTTGATGCAAGCTTTTATTTATATTCTCTTTGGCTTTTATCGCAGCGCCGACTGCACTTTTATTTCAACAATCAACAGTCATCTTCGAGGCGATTCTGAGAAACTCGAACTTCATCAGAAGGGTCATCTTCGGTCTCTTTTATCAGATCTGACATGAATCAGCCACAAGGACAAACTCTGAACAAATGCGGCATGAAATCCCATAAAAATATTGTATGTCTCCAAGCAATTAGGTACCTATGTGACCGCGTCGAATCTAAAGCAAATCGAGGAAAATGTATGAAATTACAAAGTTTCCGGTTGCATTTCCATAATACATCTATTAGGTGTACGATTTGCATACGACACTGGCGATTACCCATGCGCTACAATCAAACCTAATGCTCTATGAATGTGGGTAATTCGGATTTAATTCAAATTACCTAATCAACGTTTTCATTTGTCATACATCTTTTTGAAACTACGGAGACAAAAATTAAGAAACTAAGTTGAGCGTTTTCTACCGGGTTTTCTCCCAGTTCTACAGATTTCTATCTCTACAGACTATTTTAATTCTGCCATGTCCGATTTTGTACGGCGACAACCTGGCAATCCTGGCATTCCCGGTTTCGGGACTAATTTTATGGAAATCTATTACCGGGAGCAAACCCTAACTGACAACAACTGTTAATCATAGTACCTAAGTCGGTAGCAGAGGTATTTTCTGTAAGTAAATACCGTCTGATTACTCGCACTCACCTGGTCATTAAGATACTTATTAGTTTCGCTCGTGTTGAAACCTAAATGCCTACACAGTGTCTAGTATTAGCTAGGCATTCAGAAATTATAGGTTATGGGCCCAGCGGAGATCCGGTGGGGTTATTAAATTGATCCGTGGTATCAGTGAAAATGAGTGGGAGTTAGAACAGCTGTTTATCTGCAGTAAGTAACCTGAATTATAATTGGCCGTGACAGTAACTCATTGCTAGATAATACCGAGTGTAGCCTGTAACACGAGCAAAACATTAAACTGTTGGCTAAACTCCTCAAACTGACCAACATTTGTTCAGCGACTTTTAAAAAATAATGAAAAATTAAGATGTATTTTTCTAACAAAATAATCTTCAATGTACGCCATTATCATTGTGATTGATTGAGATTGCTTGTCACGCCTTAAACATAACAAAATTCGCAATATATTGCGTCTTAGAAAAAACTTTATAGTGTATTAAAAAATCAAAACACAAGTTATTTTTAAATGTCGCTGAACTAATATTGGTCAAGTTTGAGGAGTACACTCTACAGTTTAATTTTTTGCTCGTGTTACAGGCCACACCCCATATATGTGCCTAAACAGTCTGTAAGGATGCAGGCCGTTTGCTAAAATCGAATATTCTGTAATCAACGAAGATTGCCGGAGTGTTAACTTATTTAAATGTTAAACAGTACATGGTTTTCACAGTTGTTTTCTTTGGGTTTCGTCTGTTACCTCAGTTTGGTTAACATCAAATAACTTTAAACCTATGATGAAACTGAAAACTGAAAGGTGCTTTTTTGAAACCATTCGGAAGTTTTTAATATGTAGAGTTATTAGATTTTTGAAATAGGGGTTGACCATTGTCTGTATTTCATTTAGGGTTGTTAAAATGAAATGCTATAATTTTAAATATTTGGTTTATTGTGCTGTTTAATTTTAAACAACTATTGTGTCCCTACGGAAACTATACAAGAATATGATACTGTCAAATAAATAACAAGCAATAGATAAATGTGTAAAACATATAAATAAGTATGTTTAATAATCATTTAAATGTGGTTTTCTTGCGGAATAACTAATCATTATCCAGAATGACATAGAGTACCTAACCTGAATGAAAAAATGCCTGTATCGAATGATATTTAAAAAAAAATTCCTGTCAATTTTACTGTATCTGATTTATGATACCATCACTCTTGACCATTTGGACACCATTATTAATAAGTAAATATTGACCGTACTGAATTAATCTATTAACTACTACTTTACATTACCTACTTGGTCAAAATGTAATAATGGCTTAAAACCAAAATAATTTGAAAAGTTTCTATTTTTACTAAAACTATTTTTTACAATATCACAGAATCATATATTACACGATGATTACACTAAGTTTGTTCTATATCTAAATATAGCAATTAATCGTACAGCATGATATAGACAACATAATTTACTTACTTAGGTACCTAACTTAAAATTAACTTTCATTGAACAACAAACATGGAAAGTTTTAAGTGAGCTTTTCTAAAATAGTTTGTATTTCATAATATAGTTAAAGTGACAAGTTTAAATTTTCAAATGTAGAGTATTTTTCACGATTAATATCTTGCCGAGTAGCTGTAATGTTTCTTAATGATGGAAAATAATCTACAAAAGTAAGTATAGAGTAGAACCCAATTTGTCACTTAAGAACAACTTATTTTTCTATAAATTCAAACTTTATTTAGATAAGTAAGTAAAATTTTCATTATTATACATAATATCAATGTATAATAATGAAAATTTTTACTGTAGAAAAAAGATATATCTAGCTAGAATTATGACAATCATTTACAAAGAATAAGTTTTTCTAACAATACATAATTATATTTATATCATAACTCATAGTTTTGTTTGCTAATAGTTATTTACGATACAAGTGAAAAAAAAACGCGAAATTCCTACTTTCCGCACTTGTATCGTAAATAACTATTGTTACAGCATTGTCACTGGAATTCAAAGTTTATTTTTTCACTGGTAGAAGTCAGTTTTGTATGGCACGAAACTTTTTCCCGTGCAAAAATATACAGCTTCGACGAACAATTAAAGGATATATTATATTATATACAACACTAAAATACATCCAAATAAAATACCTAACCAAATGCAAGAGTAAAATAATCTCTTCCGAAATATGGCAAATTTATTGATACATTTTTTTCTTAAACTTAAATAGGTACTGGTTTAAATAATTTCTTACAATGGCCAGTGATAAACAGCTGCCTATCACATTTTAGTTGCCTGCTTTTATTTCAGGTCTGTCCGATTCTGCGAAGCCATCGGTGGAACTCTGGCCCGAGCAGAAGCTGGCAGGCGAGCTTCTGTTACTAGAGTCCTTCTCCCTCCCATACTCTATCAAACTCCCGCTAGGCTGTCGCAGAAAGTTCTGGAACACGACAGGATTCGAATTCACCATTTTATCTGGCTTCTTCAGAAGCTCTTCGATGGAATAAGGGTTTTTCTTCTTCTCTTTTTCATGTGGCGTTTTTCTCTCTTCTTCCGTCTCTTGTTTATCTCTGCTGTCGTCGCTTGCTTCTACAGAAATGTGCTCAGAATTCTCGGATTTTACCTCATCTGGATTGATCCTGGTTAAAAGATCGTTGTGCAGATTAATGGCGTATGGTGAGAAGTTTTTCGAGTCTGGATGGTAGGGGATCATGATCCTCTGCCATGGGGATATGGGGTAGGGTTTCAAGAGGCCTTGGGCTTGGACCTGGTTGGCGAGGAGCCAGGAGGTGGCGAGCCGCCTGTCGTAAAGCGGCTCCGAGGCTTGAGGGGGCGGGATCCTGACTGCGGTGTGCGCGAAGTACGGTGGGTTCTGCTGAGATGGCATAGATGGCGGTAGGTTCTTCAACGACATGTAATCCATGACGTTTTGAGGTTCTGATGGCGGGTAGGAATCTGAAAATAAAAATAAATAATTATTTATCGGTAATGCTCCCAAAATAGACACTGTTATTAATTCAAAATTGGACACCATGGATGGACTTAAAAAAATTCAAGTATACAATGTTGTTCCTCCTTTTAGCGCATTCCCTGGTGTATCCTAAAAAAGTCAAGAGAAAACACGGAGTGCAACACCGGACTATCAGATTATCGTCTTTGTATAGGTACCCCTTACATCTTAAAACCAAGACGTTTTCGAGAAATGATTGACCTACATATGTATTAAATATCTACAAATACCTGTTGTTCTTTTAATGGATTACAGCAATGCAATCAGTTAAAACAAAACGGGGCCCTCAAATTCTATGAACATCTTAACCTAATTAAAGCCTACTAATTTAGTCGACATTTTATGGTTCCCGACAATCTGTTTTCCTATAATTAGATAGAAGTAGTTCTGTATGTCGCAGTCGCACCTGGTGCCGAGAATTTACGTCCGTTGTGAAGTTGTTTGACGTTGTTTGCTTTTATTTTGGTGTTGAAATACGATTATAGTTGGTTAATGTGTAGATTCTTGTCGCTTACATTTATAAGTAGGTTTGATAAGAGGTTGACTTAATTGAATTAATCATGGTTTAAAAAAAAAATCTTAATGGTGTATTTAGTGATTTAGGCGGAAGGAACGATTTCACTTTGGTCAGGTAGGTACTTCAGATGAAGCGACCTATCGAATCTTTAAAAATATTAGACAGTCCGACAAACGCTGAAATGGAAATCGGGTCTCGTGTAGGTACTCGCGGTAGCAACCATGATTCTAAGCGAGATAGATGATACGGAAATCGAACTGCATTCAGCGTGGCGTATCGAATGCACGCTGTGCTTTATAACAAGGGCCCGAACTATGGATTCGGCCCAACCGCAAGCCTTTCCAAGGCGCTTAAGCGTTGGAGCTTCTTCACGACAGTAGGGGTCGCTACTTGCTAAAAAGAATGTTGAATATTACTTACCGCTCCGGCCTTCATCCTCACTCCACGCCAGCCCGCTGTTCCTCAGGATCCGGTTCACAGACGACACGGACGGTATGGAGTGGGGTTCGCACACGCGCGCGCTCAGCAGCCGCTCGCGGATCTCCCAAGCGAACATGCCAGGGTTCTCCTGCTTGAGCCGCAGGATCTTCTTGACGACGGTCGGGGTCGCCACTTGCTGGAAAAGAAAGGGGGTTTTAGAATATAGTTTTAAAACAGCATTTGAGTTATAGGCCTGTCCAGACGAAGACAAATTTTCGCCAATCTGATTAAATTGTCCGATCAAATTAGGACGTTCGGACGCAAAACCCGTTTCATCTTATAAAGTTTTTTTTTCTGGCAGTCGCGTTGTAGGTATCAATGCAAGCTATAACTCTACCACGAGATCATGACATTGTATCTATGTATCAACGTTGTTTGGTTTTATAAAATTGATTGTTAGAGATATAGATGTAAATGTGATAAGACAAATTCGCGCGCATTTGATAGATGGCACTGTACATCATTGTATATTATGCAGTAACTCTGGTTATCAAAATATTAAGTTTACAATACATTTGGGTACAGTCACCTGCGATAATATGTTACACAACGAAGGCTGCAAAAATATCTCACACGATCTTATGCTGCAGAGCTGCAGAGCAGCAATGCTGTAGAGTCAAAAGAGCGTGTCACATATTTTTACGGCCTTCGAAGAGTAACATATAATATTGTGTACCAGGTTAATAAATGCTCTAAGGGTACCAAAAATACCTGTGCCCCGGGTTAGTAGGATGGTACAAAGCTACAAAGTGTCGCTAAGGCCTACTTGCACCATCCCACTAACCCGGGGTTAAGTGGTTAAACCGTTAACCCAGAGTCAAATTGTACTAGCAACCATGGGAACTCCAGGTTTAACCGGTTAACCCCGGGTTAGTGGGATGGTGCATGTGTTGTAAAATTCGTAAGAAATAGTGTTAATACTATTGTATGCGTAAACGTTGGCTCTTTTTAGTTTTTACTGTATAGCGGTATTATCCTTTAATGGCAATGTAATAATCCCATTTGTTGCGCAGCGTTGTTTTTGTGTGCGGATAATTATTTATTTATTGCAGATTGCTTCCTGGTTGCACTTGGTGTAGGTAGGTAATTAGTCGATAGTATTTACCTACTCGCTTGTAATATGCATATTTATGATAATTATAATATAATGTTATTAACTCTGACATCTTGAATCAATAAACGGCGTTTAAGTTAAAAGTTAAGGAACCCTGGCTGAAAGTTAGAAGCTAAACAGTAGTACAGTAGTACTAGATCAACATTGATTAAATTTGGCATGTAACAAGCGTAAGAAAAAGATAATGAATATATTGGATTTAGGCTGAATTCTTTTATGTTTTCTTTATTTGGTTTTACCACACGTGTGACATTCCCAAAAACATTATTATCATCCAGATTACCGGCCAAAAATTACAAAACCCAGTAGCCATATCGATCATATTACACAATAATACGTCCTATACTAACAGCAACAATTACCTGACCACATTAAGACTTTATGCCCTTGTAATAAGGCATACAAATAATCAGATTCGTGGACAGTACGCTCACCACCGAGTAATGGGTAAAGCCGGCGTACAAAGTCATTACTGGCGCCACCTGTGAGTTCGCACGGACTAATACACCAATATTACCTGTGGACATGAAGTGCTGTAAAGATACGGGACTGTAATTAAAATACCGACACTAAATCTAATTTTGATAAGCGTTATTGCAACGTTACTATTTTTGTGTGATGCTATATTTTGAATCGAGGAAATAAAATAAATTGGGCAAACACTTATTAGTTTGAATTATACATTTAGAGACACTTTTCCTGAATGGATGAAATTGAATTGAAAGATCGAGCAAGGTTAGGTACCTACTTATAATTCTTAAGTTATATGATACGATACGAGGATGTGCCTACAAAATTGTGTGCATTATCGCTCTACATACATTTCAGGGTAGAGAAATAAATAGAGCTTTTTATGTGCAATATAGATATACAATACATATATTATGTAATACCTAAATTAATCAAATTTCTTCTCAAACTCCTCCGGATTTCTTTTCGTGATCTAGAGTATT
Source organism: Cydia amplana (assembly GCF_948474715.1). Classification (NCBI taxonomy): domain Eukaryota; kingdom Metazoa; phylum Arthropoda; class Insecta; order Lepidoptera; family Tortricidae; genus Cydia; species Cydia amplana. The sequence goes on from NC_086070.1 coordinate 24,038,748, forward strand.
GTGTAGCAGGTAGTTTAGATAGATAAGTACCTATGTAAAAATGAAGTAGAGGTAAACCTTTTAAATAGGTACTTAATACAGTCTGTGCGGAAAGAGAAAGGTTAGTCGTGAAATGTATTGAACCCCACGACTCTTCTCTTTCCGAACAGACTCTACTAGACTACTATAAGGAAGTAATTTTTAATTGTTCAACTTCCACACAATAGAAATCCTCAAGTCTTACAAAATATTATGACAATGCATTTCGAACGCATCACAATAATTATAGATTACCCCGTGAACGCGCCCTTCGATTGAAAAAAGAAAAAATATGGCGCTAAAACTGTGCGCTCAGTAGGATATCGATTGAGCGTCTAATGGCGTAATTATTAGTTTCCCGCCAAAATTGACGCCTTCGCTCGAAAATGGATACTTTACCACACCTAATCCCGAAGGCTGCTATTTACACATTAACTTTGACAGACTACTTAAGCGTACCGTAATTATGTTTTAAAAGCACGCATGCGTGCGAGGAAGCGTTTTCGCGGCAAAAAATAAGTATAATTGATTTTTAATCTCGATTCCGTAAATTCAATCAAACAGATGATAGTTGGGATGAAGGAAACGGTTGCAACGGAATATTTTTTCTTTATTATCCTGTCGGTAAAATTAAATAAAACTTTATAGTACCTACTAAGTACTTCTTGCGTTTTCTTAACAATCCGACCAAGCCAGTAAACAGAAGTAACAATAACGACATGTCACTCAAGTTGTGAGTGATAAGAACGCATCTATCTATTAAAATGAGACGGCAATGAATAGGTACCTTTCATTCTAACTAGGTAGCTGCGCCTCTGTCGGCTGTTGTGGTAAATTTTTTAAACTCTTAATAAGTATAATAATATTGATGGTCGTACCTGACATTGCCGACATCCATTTTCCGCTTTCATCAAATAATATTTTAGTTTTAATATTACAGCCCATTTCCTAGATTATCACTGAATATCTGAATTTAAAGACGAAACATATACCTAGTTATATGTGCCTACGTGTAAGTGTAAGTTTTACAACATATGTCGCAAAGCTCCGCGTGTGATGTGAAACTGTAGTGTAACTTTCATCTGCGTTAAAGTATAACAAATGACAGCAAAAAACCGCTTCATCTCATGGTCATTTACTCCGCAACATGATCGCAGTCTAAGTAGCTTGACTTGGGACAGACTGGGATTACGCATTATAAAGATGGTAAAAATGTTTATGGCCAACTACTACTGTCAGTCAGGTCTACTACGAAAAGACGCGAAAAAAAAGCAGCATAACCGGAAGAATGGCACCACTTCCTGTGGCAAAACTGTAGAAGCTAAGCGGAAATTCTTAATTCGAACTGACACATGAATAGTTGGATCGAATATTTTGAGATATTCCAAAGATTGAATGAATGAATTAACTTTTTTGACATGTAGGAAGGGTTACATCAAGAAAAGTCTGCAACAATTTGATAACACACGCAGTGCAAGTGTTATTTTAACGTCAAACTTCTATGAAATTATGACGTACAAATAACATTCGCTCTGCGTATGATATCAAAATATTCAAAATCGTCGCAGACTTTACTTGGTTTAACTCTAACTGCTAAGACCTCTTCGGGAAAAATATTACATTTCAAAATCATTAGCCGCCTTTTTTTATTATTACCTTCCTAATCAGGTAAATATGCTAACAATTTAATATTCAGGTACCTGTATATTTATTTTATCCATGTTATCACCTCCTAATTACGTTACCCGTTAAGCAAAATAGTTGGCACGGGCCAGCTGGATCCCGAAGTATCCCGTTGACATCGCCACAATAATTCATTCATAATTACGCACCCCGTAAACTAGACTATATACCAAAACACCTGCCACATTAGCGGAGAAACCTCTAGAATTAATATCGAATCAATGTATCATTATAGTCATTATAGTAAAGTCGCACGCCCTGCGAATTATCTCTCACCCCATCAAGCTGGAAAGTCTAATAGAAATCCGTAATAAGAATCACTAATCGTCCACGCGTTTGCGGACAGTTACGCCATCTTGGTGCAAAAAGCGATATTGGATGTGTCAAGGCATGATGGATGTGCGGCGCAAAAACGGTGAACGGCGCCGTGACGTGCGCGGTGAGGGAATGCTACTGTGTCGCGCTGCGGACCGCGTTTGAGAATGTCACGTCAAAATTATGTTGAAAACGTGTTGATTAGAATTAGAACGAATGGTGGCAAAAAATTACTGGATAAAATAAAGTGGGCGTTGCGTCAAATTTTCTAAAGGCATGCTTCCATCAAACACTTTTCTAAACTGTACATATTAGGTATACCTATTATCTTCCGGAATTTACGGGTCATTCATGATGGCAAGTAAATGGTTTTTCAAATAATTTCCGTACTAACTACGAGGGAAAATTTTTCAAAAATATGGGAAATTTCCAAATCTAAGAACTTTTCCAAGTTTTTCGAAACTTTACGTAATTTTCACATTGATAAGTACGTGTGATATGTGCTAGTTGCTTGTGAGCAAATTATAAAAAAAATATTGTTCAAAGTTCAAAGTTTTTATTGTATAAGTATAAAATTTTTACATTGTCGTTCCACCTCTACTTAAAACGCTATGATTCCTACATCGAGGAATTATAACAGGGATTGCAAGGTTGACGGAAACCGACTATTCAAAGATGAAACTGTCGGGAAGGCAGTCCTGAGTTATTATTTTATTTTTAGATCACCACGGATATCATACCATATTAAATAAAGCGCCATATAAATGCGCCTTTATGTCGGTAACAATACGGTTCTTTTTGTTAAAAGATTCGATGATTGTTCGAGTCTTAAATACTTTAGGTGCCTTGTGGTTAAAGTTAACGGAAGGATTTCGATCATTACGCGTTTTTCTTGGTTTTGTTTGGTGTGAATGATATCCCAGGCATATTATTGCATATCTTTGCCCAGTTTTTGCACGCTGACATTTCACAAGGAAGGCGCATCGGTAAGTTGGCTGGGTGGCCAATAAGATACAGTTTAATAAACTAATTCGGAAACACTGCTACATATCTCTTTTTTGGTCAAACGCGTACAGCCAGCGTGTCAAAATTGGGTTTTCCTCAGCGTATCACATTACTACAGGGTAAAAAAAACTGTTAAAAACAAATTCAAACAGATGTCATAATTAAAGAAAAAGTGACGAAGCCCTCCAGTGGTGAAGGCGGGATATTTAATAAAATAATTTGATTTGTTCCCAAAGTTGTGTTAAAAACAAAATTACTAAACGAGCTGTAAATTTAATAAAACAGGAAATTTGCCACCCATCCAGACGGTTGCATATAAGTACTTAGCAAGAAAGCCGCTCTCCTAGGGATATAATCGTAAACGTATAATTTAGATGCGTAGCCATAAGTAAGAAGTTTAGAGTCGGCTTACGCTTATACGACTGTACTTGAATGACACGTCGAAGCACTTCGCAATACTTAAATATTTTAATCAGTATATAAACTTTAGATATGCTCTTGGTACTATTCTCAAGAGTGTTCGCCTATAGAGTCTGTTCGGAAAGAGAAGAGTCGTGGAACGTATTGGGCCCCATACATTCCACGACTCTTCTCTTTCCGCACGGACTCTATTGTGTGCGGCCAGTCATATAGTGAACCTTGTTGGGATGTACAAAACAAAGGTATGTACAAATGATATTGGGCTGTAGCTGTGCGCGTCAGTTGACGTCTTTGGCGGTCAAAAGGTTAAACCGACACTCTTTAAAACGAAAAGATGTGTTCGTATAGTTTTGGCCTCTCGACCACTATAAGGGGATCCGTTCTAAGCTACATCATTCGTTATGTTTCTTAAAGTGGGGGTAGGAGTTATAGAATCCAGTTACCGCACTTATTTAGCAGAGAACCAAGCCAGGCCAAGGCCATTGTACGTGTCTAGACCCTAAAACCGTTTCAGAAAAGAAGCACAGGATCACCGAGTTTGTCAATATACTGCTTATCAAGCTTTGCGCCTGCGTCCTAACCGGAGAGATAAACTGGGCATATCTGCTATAATTTCCAATATGTTTTATGAAGCAGCTTTACGGTATTAAAGCGAGTAATAATATTGACAGTGTAATCCGGAGAACTCGTAAACGGTGTATTATCGGTGCAAATCCGAAAATCCGATCGCCTGCCAATCGGCCGGCTTTTGTGGCGGCTAGTCGCGAGTTACTCTGCCATGATGATATAATTCTGTGATAGGCACATAATATATAATAATGATATAATACTGTAGTCTAGATATTCGGCTTTTATTCGTTACAGCTTGTGAATCTAATTTTTAGCTGTTGTAGAGCTACTGGATTGTACAGTCAAAGAATTTAATTTCCGATCCACTTCGTACCGTGTCACAGTGCCAATCAATATGAAAGTCGCTAGAGACCTACTATTGTCACTAAAACAAAGTCCAAAATGGGTAGGAATTTAAATTATTTACCTACTTCAGAAGGTATTTGCGAATGAAGAGAATTTGAATTTAACGCGGGCGATGATTTTTTGCTTTAACTTAACAGTTGTAATTGGTATTTTAAGGCCTGTGCAAGTGTGCACACCGGATGCGTGCGCGTATAAGTGCACATGCACATGGGCGTTGTAACATACCTTATGAGAGTCGGCAGGTTAGCACATGGCTTGCGTGACGTGTGCGTGCACGGCTTGTGTGACGTGTGCGTGCACGGCTTGTGTAACGTATGCGTGCACGGATCCAACATTTTAGCGCACGTGCACGTCTACGCGTGGAATACATTATTTTTGTAGCAGTAGCCTTAAAATCCCTTCTCACCTCCCTTTCAAACCTTCATAGCCCACCTCTCCCCGCGAAAACTACTCACCCCGTTTTACGGTAGTTGAATGACAAGGTAGGGACCTGAAATTGAGCTTTTCGCCTCTGACCGACATCGCGTTTCGGCAGCTGCTCACGTTACATTGCGCTAATAAAAAAGGGCGAATTCTTTGATTTCCAGTATTTTTGTAACAGGAATGTACCTCCCAAAAACTTTAAAATCGCGGACTTAATACTCAAAATTCTCTGCCAGTAAACCATGGTCATTGTCAATAAATGAAGCTATAAATAATTCAGAAGCGAATCTGGTAAAAATGGCCAGTTATTGTCGAACGCTGAAACTCGTCAAAAATGTCCATTGTCCGCGTGCTGACAAAACCAACATTTCGGACAGTTTTGAGGCTATACAGAATATAATTATGAGAGTAATGTTTTTTGAATGTACGTTACGTACAGTCAGCTGCGTTAATTTGACAGCAAGGAAAGGGAAAGTTGGGTCACGGTGGAAGGGTTTTTGTCCTTTATTTTTTTACATGATTATACGTCGGGTAGCCGCAGTTACCCCTGTGCACATAATATGTACAATAAAATACTCATATTTTATTTGAAATAAGAATATGTACCTATCGCACTCTAAGTTGAGACCACGCATACAACAAAATTTCACGATTGTCCTGAAAATTAGGCATTTAACGAAAATGTTTTTAGGGTTCCGCGTAAAAAAGTTAATAAGGAACCCTTATGGTGCGACTCTGTCTCTGTCCCATCACTAAATATCGGCAACTTAACTGATGGATAAATTATATGTGCATTATGTGCAAATTATTCATAAAAATTTCCTCTTCAAAAATCGCGAGACTTAGTAAATACGTCAATTCCAGCCAAGCTAGCTCGGCGTGAAACAGACTATATTTTTTTTCTACTCCAGCACTTAAATGTGTCAATTAAATGACTGACAGTGATATCTAAAGCAATGTCATTTGAATGCTTTGTCTATAGGCTCATAAGATGACTGCTAGCAGTCATCTTATGAGTATAATACAACTGCTTTATTTTTTTTAAAGATACAAGTTCCGATCATCTTGATTGAAAGAGGTATGTTTTCATTTACAATAATAACTCTTTTTTTTTTAAATAATAACTCAATTTTTTTTAAATAATAACTCAATTGTTTTTAAATAATAACTCTTTTTTTTAATAATAACTCTTTCTTTTTAATAATAACTTTTTTTTTTTTTTTTTTGCTGCAGCTGTCATAGAAAAAGTAATGTATGCAACAGCTCATAATTGGTTCTTAAAATTCTCGGGTCTTTTTTTACAAAACTCGACTACGTCTCGTTTTGTAACTTCGACCCTTGAATTTTAAGAACCCTTATTATATCACTGTTGCATAAACTACTATTTATCATTCGAATTCCCCGCATCCCTTCCACACGTGTGGTTATTAAGGCCTCCACAGATAACGCGGCGATAGGTGACGGCGGGTGACAGGTGCTCGCCTTTCCCATGACCCGACTTGACCAATCGCGCCATTACTGTTACAAATTACCCGATCCTACCCGCGATTGTGGAAAACGACCTAATTATTTGAAAATGTCGCGTTCGATTTGACGGGTTGTTTGAAGTTTCAATAAAGTTTTTGTGGGTAGTTTTTGTTCTAACATAGTCAACACGGACTGTGTCTCGTCTATTTTTTGCGAGCTTACGATAAATAAATAAATAAATTCATTTATTTAAGGACCATCAGGGATCATTTTTTGTTAGTACTTACGACTATGCCTTATAAAATTGACGGTCAAACAATTGCCAATCTTTTTAACTCGTTTTTCCAATCGGTATTTACTTATGATTTATTACCTAATGATTCATCTTCGCCCACTAAATCCGAATCGACATTAAATGTAATTAATAACATTGAGTTTCATCCAGATTTGGTTGAAAGGTATCTCAAAGCACTATCGGAATCTAAAGGCGGTGGCCCTGATGGTATACACCCAATTTTTCTTAAAAATTGTAGTAAAACCTTAGCTTTTCCTTTATCAGTGCTATTTTCACTGTCTTTTAGATCAGGAATTATGCCAATCGTTTGGAAGCGCTCTTTAGTGGTCCCTATACATAAAAACGGTGACAAACACAACATAAAAAACTATCGCGGTATATCAAAACTGTCCACTATCCCCAAATTATTCGAGAAAATAGTCTATGATAAAATGTTTAATGCAATAAGACCCATGCTTACTCCTAATCAACACGGTTTTATAAATAAGCGTTCGGTTGAGTCCAATCTCACTGAATTTTTATATTTTTCTTTGAAGGCCATGGATAAAGGGTTTCAGGTTGATGCCATTTACACTGATTATTCTAAGGCCTTCGATAAAATTTCGCATATTATCCTTATTGCCAAGTTGAAGACTTTCGGAATACACGGCGATTTATTAAGGTAGTTAACATCTTACCTCCGAGATCGTTCCCAGGCTGTATCTGTCAAAGGATATACCTCCTCTTTTGTCCCTGTTTTGTCCGGTGTCCCGCAGGGGTCCCACTTGGGTCCCTTGCTGTTTAACATGTTCATTAATGACGTAGTTAAATGCTTTCACCATTCTAAAATTTTACTTTTTGCCGACGATACAAAAATTTTTACTTTGGTTTGGTTTGGTTAATCTATTGATGATTGCATACTTTTACAGGATGACTTAAAAAGGTTAGATCTTTACTGCGCCAAAAACTGTCTTGACGTCAATATCGAAAAGTGTTGCTCTATTTCATTCTCTCGCAAGCGTAACCCAATTCTTTTTGATTACCAGATTAAGAACAAAAAACTGAATAGGGTTACCGAAGTAAGAGATCTTGGTGTTTACATAGACAGCGAAATCCAGCTCACTTCTCATATTGACAAAATTACGTCTAAGGCATATAGAATGTTAGGTTTTATTTTCCGGCAAAGTAAAAATTTTAGTGATCCTCGAACCGTTATTTTACTTTATAATGCCTTTGTCAGGTCGCATTTAGAATTCGCATCAGTCGTTTGGAGTCCTCAATATTCGGTGCACATTAATGCCATCGAAAAAATTATTAAACCATCTAATCGAGTCGCAATATCTTATTAGCAATATTTCATATAGATGTCCTAATTCCCGAACTAGATCAAAAGCTTTATTTGCCATTCCATTCTGTCGTACTAGGTACTTCAAAAACTCATATCTTGCTAGAGCATGCTCAATGTATAACTCTAAATATTCCAATTTTGATGTGTTCAATATGAAGCTGGGTTTTCTCACTTCAATAAAAAAATAAAATAAACCCTAACTCAGAAATAATTACAACGATGTACCTAACAAACTAACATTAGCATAGGATGTACATCTATTTATTTATTTTTCCTTTATTTCTCTTCTCTTCTCGATTTAACTAACAAGTTTAGTTAAAATAATACAGTAGTTAAAATGAAACAATAATGTAGTTCAATAACTTTCAGTTTGCTTGATTGCTTTGGATAATACGTTTTGTATTTTTTGTATTCTATTAAGTACTTCCCTTTGAGCATATCTGCTATAATTTACTAGTGGAAACTGTTTTGGCTTGTGTTTTATTAATATTAATTCATATTGTGTAAGATTGAAAGCTGTTTGTTTCCCAATAAAAAAAAAAAATAAATAAATAAAATAAAAATAAAATATTGTTAGTATTATGCTCTATAAACTATACAATGTCATTTTGTAGCAAAATATAAATTAATAATTGAAAAATATAATAGATAATAACGGCTTGCATAAATAATAATAAATATTCGAGCGTTAAATTACAAATTAGTTAATAATGTTAATTAATAAAATAAATAAAAAATGTCAAAATATTCCCGGGGTCCCGGGTTCGAATCCAGGCAAGGGCATTTATTTGTGTGTTCATCACGAATATAAGTAAGTAAATTACAAATTAGTTAATAATGTTAATTAATAAATAAATAAAAAATGACAAAATATTGATATAATATCACTTCGATTAATTTCAATTTCTGCACTATCTTAGGTAGTTCGCCTCACAAGTTCTCAGGTATCAGTGTACGTATCTGACATTTTGGTTTAGGTGTAATAAAGTCGTAATTTTATATTGTTTTGAGAATGTAAGTAATCCTTTTTCTTACTTTTTTTACGGTTATAAAGTCTGTCACGTAAATTCAAGTGTAAGCAGGTTTAATAGTGAGTTTGGGAAATGTATTACTCTTCTTCCCTCCCTCATCCCGAAGACGGTGGTCCTTAACCACCGATGGTCAACTAAGTATGTTATATAGTTACTATTACTACAACGATTACGACTGCTGATTTCAGGGGCCTATTTTCCATGTTGCCATGGTAACCCATACCACTTGACAGTGTAGATTAATATTATTATCCTTTATAAATCGGGAGGCCCTCAAAGAAAAGCCCTCCCATTCACAGTCAAGACTTCCACCTAAATTCAAATACAAGAATACTTGGCACAAAATTAAAAAAGAACTGACATTCTGAACTCTGTCAAATCAGGTAGAACCATAGACATTAAAATTTGAATTCTGAATTCAGTTGCGTCTACGGTGGTCCTTAAAATAGTTGAAAATTATTCGAATGGCATAGCGTGTCCACCTGTGTGTGACCCCATGTTAATTATTTCATGAACACAACAATTACAATTCATGCGCTTCAGTGTTGCCATTGCTTATGCTATTAAACATTGCTAGTGTTGCTATGGAATATTTCATATCCACGTCATATTAGTTGACAGAGCTGTTAATGTCTCTTTGGCATGTCATGGCGGACGATGCTTATCAGAAAGTTTTCAATAATATACGAATATTTTTTTCAACCCTTTTATGTTCATAGCGAATGATATATTTGCCATGCGCTTAACCATAAACAAGCGTCCGGAATCATTAATCAAACAACTACTAGAAGCGAATATAAAATCTTATTAAAACTTCTCTAATGTTTAAATAATTGGCAACTTTATTACTAGAAATAATATATGTATTAATCTTTGATCCTTAAACATCATAATCATCTATTTAATAACAAATAAGCGATAAATAAAACGAACGTACATTTATTTCCCTTATCCTATCGAATGTCAATCTTAAAAAAAAAACAATAGTAAAAATTTCCGACCTTGTTTTTGGATTCCGAACGCGAGATCTAATAAAGATAACGTAAAAGAGCGTTCTGAAGCCGCGTTCAGGTAGAAGTTCACCCCCGTTGTATTAACATGTTATTAGGATAAATTGTCGCGTTCCGTCCGGAAATTGGGGGCGATTCGGAACGTGTGGGGATGGTATTTAATTGGCGCGGTTCCGTGTACGTTGTGTTTGAATAATCGTCAACCATGTTCTGAGTTGTCGTTTTATAATCGACATGAACTAATTATGGTGGCTATTATGTTTTGTTTCATGCCGGCGTTAATATTAAATGTATTGTGAACTTTATAATGTACTTACATTGTTCCGTAGTTAATTTTCAAATAGATATACAGTACAAGATACATAAGTCCCATAGAGAAAACTTTTATAAGTAATGTTTTCATCTCTTTTATGTAACTTTTGTAGGTACATCAGTTTGTGTTATTTTATTTTAAATCTTCTTTACTGCGACATAAAGTATTTTTTTACATATCCAACATGCATGCTTTGCCCATGTAATGAGATAAGAGTATTCACACACTATATTAATAAGGCGAGGGAATTTCTCGAGTGCGCGAAAGTCTTCTAATTGGCCATGCCATAGCGAAGCGATACTTCGGTCACATTCATATTAACAAGTAAAATAAGTAGATACCTATATCGTCACCTAGTAAGTACCCATAGTACAAGCTTTGCTTGGTTTGGGGAGAGGTCGAGCTGTGTAAGTTTGTCCCCAATAATTTTGTTTTACTATGAGTTTTATTAATAGTTTAGCCATAAAAAGGTAACAGACGAAGATAATTTGAAGTCATTTGCTGCCATATATATAGCAGAGTTCCCACAGCTAAACTACACACTTAACAGCACAGTGGAAGGAAGTAGAAATTAAGAAACATGTAAAGAACACTAATTCGTACCTATTAATACAGCTAATAAAGGCGAAGCGGTGCAAATACGCCAAATTATAGAACTGTGAAAGTCGAGTTCAATAGTGTACCGCCCACAGGCCATAAAGCCGCGGAGAAGCTGTGGCGGCTCCACTAATTATGCCCATTTGACCATAAACTGTGGCCATCGATCATAAAGGCCATAACTCGTGGCCGTAAAACGGATAGCGTACGTATGTAGATTGGGGTTTGAGGCGTGCAAATACGGTGTTTTGATAAGTGACCATAAACGGTTTGGTGATTCGGAGATCGACCGTGCAGTCTGCGTCTGTACCTAATTATGCTTTGTTTTGTTTGGAGGTCGATAAACTTATCCGGATTAATATAGCAAAGGTACCTATCGGAAAAATTCCAATAAGTATGTACTAAAATTGACGGGGAAAACTGGTATAGTTTGTGATAGGCAATAATATAATTTAAAGATATTTTTCCTTATAATAACAAAATTCGAACCAAAACCTTCTAGGTATTATGTTTACAATTTATGCTTGATCAAAAAAGCAAATTTTATGATCGATTAATTACTTATTATAGTAACTGAATAAGTAATTAAACTATCATTACATCCAGAATTAACTATTTATTTACTTAGGTACGTAGCTTTGGCAAGAAGCCTTAACTAAAGGCACTTTCTCAAAGAAAGTTGGGAAAAGACGATTATGTCGTGGAGTAACGTCTATAATAACTGCCAATTTTAGCACTTTGTTGAATCAATATATATTTACATAAATAGTCACACCATTTTCACGCCAACAGCAAAAATAATTTTCCCTTCAGAATAACATTGTATTATCATATACATCTTATACATAGTTTGAAGATCAAAGACACACCGAACTATACTCCTTTACACTAAGCCTCGTATTTATTACAAACTATTACCACTACGCTGTTACTTTCGTGCTAAGCAACAGTTAAAGTTTAATTGTTCCGGGAATTGAGGGCCAATTATTATCAAGTGGCACCGGCGTATTAAAGCTTCTGAACCGATCACCGATTATCTAGAAAAACCGTGATACGGCTTAACAAACTTATACATGCCACATCAGAACTTACGTAGCATGTAGCTACATACAACCAAACTACGAGTAGTGTTTGACGCCGCGAGAAAACCTGCAAAACTAACTTTGTATCCGTTTTATATTCGTATGGATTTGTTAATTACTGTGAAGCTCAGGATTTTCGCCATTAGAACAGAAGTAACGGTAAATATGTGGAGTTCGCGTGTTTTCTCACGTTGAGAAATTAGTTTCGGTCGGATTTTGTTTTAATTACGATACACTTACGGATTTTGCTATGATTCATCGCAGAATTCATTAGAAACGTTTAGCTTTATTTGAAATCAATTTCGCTCGTAGATTTTTATTCGTAACGGTCGAGTCAAAACTAGTCAAAAGTAATAATAAAAAAAACAAAGCCCAGCAACGGCAATATAATTGGTTGAAAAACAAGAGCAAAAGGAATCACAGTAGCGTTGAGGAGGTACTAATATATTTTCTCTTAAGTAAGTTTATTATCCCATCATCGGTTGGCTTGTCCTTCTATGTTAATACACTATCATTTTATTGCTCTCTACGAATCTAATAACACTTATCCCATGGTCGTCCTCCCAAATGTGGGTCAATTGCATCATTTGCACCATGCTGTAAGGTGTTTTACATATTTACATTGCTATAGTCTAATTCTGAAGTCGTGAACACTCAAATATTTTATCGAGAAATCGTTTGATTGGACAATTATCGGATTCATCGGGCCTTGAGCATAGGTCACTCGCCGAAAGGTTTTGTCCGACATATGACATTGCAATCGATTTTGATCAGTTTTAATTCGATTCGGTCTGAGATTCGATCCGGATTTATTCTGCCAGTGTTTTGTGCAATTAGGCAAGGGACTGTTTTTGCGGTTTAATTATATTTTGTGTCAAAGCTTTACCAGTTTAAATTTTTCCACTCATTAGGTATTTGAACAAAACTGAGACTGCTACATGAGAGTTTAAGCTGGTGTCAGGTACCTTTGAGGATATTCATTTAACCGTGTTATCCTTGTTTTTTGTCTCACAGAGTAGATTTTTAGACTCTATCCACCATCTCCTTCTTCTCTAACCTAATGTCGCATGTGCGTTAATTTATGAAATAAAACTGTGTAAAGCGATTATATCGCGTATACTCGTAATAAGTTTAAAATACATCCCGACGTATCGAACCCTTTACAGCAATATACTGCGTTTACATAGTTTTATTTCATTAGTGACTATCACGCTAATCGAAAACAATATTATGCGTTAATTCATTTAATAGCAATATGCGGCCCTCTATTATTAAAGTAAATATGTTACGTATAATAAATGCCCACAAATTGCATTGAATTGTAAGAAACGCCATAGTAAATACTCGTAGAGACAACCAATGGGCAGCATTGTCGGGATTTTGCTGATAGGGTACCTCACACAACAATGAGGTTGTCTTTCACTACTAAACATGTACGAGTATGTAGAAATTTAAAAAAATATGAATCATACTCCTAACTCTGCATCAGCATCCTCGACCAAGAATTTGAAGTTTAAAAATATGTATTTCACGATAATATCATGTCATTGGCTCATCCGACACGACGACAACCCGACCGGCATTCGATCCAGCAATCGACACTCTTACACTCTTGATTAGCGGTCAATTAAGCATTTCCAAAAAAATAACAGCGCCAATAAAAGTATTCGGTGATTTGGTAGTATTTTGTTGTAATCAATTTTTGACGTCGGCATTCGTTTGAGTTGGAATGGTAGTTTTATATGCGTACCGAATTCGGCGAGGCCGCGTTGAATACGCTTACTGGAGAACGCTTCTGGGTTCCCGAGGACTAATGGCTCGTTTCGTAAAATGTAGCTTTAGAAACTGTTTTACTTTGACTTTACTCGTACTTCTCATTGACACGATGAAAACGTTTCGTTGAATAAGATTAATAAGTATGCGAGTAAAAATTTAAATTCGGATGTCAGCTGGTTTTGGTGATGTCATTTAATTACTAAATAAAATGTTTTTTTATAACACTAATATTTTATTTTATTTTCTTTTCTTTTAGCATAGTTTTATTTAATATTGATTAAATGTTTAAGTACCTACCTAGTTAAACTTAGGTTTATCTGTACTGTTTTAAATGAAATTGAAATAATTTATAAATCTAAATCAAGAACAACGCAATATGTTAAATAGAAGAGTTTAAATTATCCTTGCAAAAAATCCATCCATACGCGGAAACGATAATAAACTATAACAATACCTCTGAAATACAAGACTGAGAAAAACTATACAAATAATCCATCAGTTTCGATTTTTTTTAAATTTGCCGCCTTTTTCTACTTAAAGTAGATGTGCCAGAGTATAATGGATTCTTTTTATTTATGGCACTTTTTATAAAATCACTGGCCACTCAAAAACTAGATGCCATCTAAAAACGAAAAACCTACGACGGAACCGCAGCACCCAGTCCCCGCGTTTCTCGCCTCCCGGCCGTGTCGAAAGGCGTCTCAGAAGCCTAAAGCCGGGTCATTTTATAGTTTATAATTAGTATAATTACAGCCATTGCCGATTCGGCCGGCCGACGGTTGCATTGTTGATTTTGATGCTCTCTGTTGTGCGTTGCGTGAGTTAGATCCATTGGATCCAGGTGGCGAAGGAGATAATTTGTTGATATCGTTTTGGAGATTCGAGTAGAAATTTGACTGTATGATTGATTTGGTAGGTAGTGAATTTACTATTGATTGACGCCTGAGGAAAATAAATCAATAAGTACTATTATGGGTTTAGTATATACTATCGATCTTTTCAAGACTACAGAACATGAAAAATAACTGAGTTGCATACTTCATTGTATATTTGTGAGAAAATTGTGCTGAATCGAGGTAGCCGCTTTAATTTTGCATTGGAGGTAACTTTAATGGTTTAGAATTTAAAAAGCAATATTCCTTAAATATCGTCATAATATCCTTTCCTCGGTTATTATTAAAAATAATTGTTTTACAACACGACTGCACGTCTAGATAGACCAGGAAGTTGACTGCAATGACCTAAAGTTGACGATTACATTCCGATTAAATTATTGTTTGATCACGCCGATATCACGTTAAAGTTATATGTCAAGTCAATCTAAATACCACTTATGACATCACCCTCAATTTTGGTCAAAAATCCTAGCAGATTTTAATATTTTATGTTATATTATACAAAACATGTTGAATTGGTGCAGCATAATTTAAATTATTTAATTAATGCAGGTTCCTTGTTATAAGTGCATCTATTTCTACAAACGGTTCTCCGCGAAAAGATCTTGGATACGTAACCGAAAGAGACCAGCAGTTGGTGGCGGGTCTGGTAGGTTCACTACCTTAGCTTTACTTACCTTGGAGCCCCTTCTAATGCTGACCGTCTCGTAGAGCCGTGATAGGGTTTTGGACACGCAGTCATGTGATACAAGTAGCTAATGTTAGGCCGTACGCATACGCTGATGTACAATCATATGGAACCTGGGGTAACGCTACCTGTCTCTTAGAACTCCGTGAGTTTATTGGACACGCGGCCGCGGCCGTGTGATACTAAAAGCTGTCGACTGACGTCACAATGCTGCACACCCGTGATCGCAAGCAATATGGTCTAGCACAACAACTTTACTAACCTTGGTTTTACTTCCGCCTATGGAGCCTGGTCTAATGCTGCCCGTCTCATAGAACCGCGTCAGTATCTTGGACACGCACCCGTGTGACACCAGCAGCTGTCTGCTGATGTCACAGGGCCGCACGCCCATGATGGCGAGCTCCACGATGCGCTTGCGCACCACGTCTGGCAGCGGCCGCCCGTTGACGAATACGCCGCCGAGCTGGTTCACGCCCGCTTGCCCTGTGGACATCGGAATATTATGAGACGAAAGGGAAATAATGTCTATCTTCTTCTTACGTAAAGCGAAACATTCTACTACAAGCGATACTGTTCATACTGTCACTAGTTGACTACGACAAATGTTGTGTAGGGGAACAACTGTGTGGGGTAACCAATTTATTTTTGTTATTTCGAAAGAAAAGTTTTTCAGTATACTGTATAATATATTAACTTTGCACAGTATGGCTAAACGTAGAAAACCCGCCCTGTCTGCTATGGTTTTACTACCTTAAGTAAACTTTTGATAACAGAGGAATTATTTTAATAGTTAAAACGTTGAAGCATTAATCGGAAAATAAGAGCCCGTTGAAATAAAATAATGCTTTTATTTTAATAACTTATCATATCTTAATTTATTACAGGAAATACAACTCTAATATCAATATTATAGTCTCTTTTGTAAACGCGCTACCGATCCGTAAATAACTATACAATAAATAACATTCATTAACTCGACTATTTGACCATTCGAAATTCAAATACAGTCGACTTTCGCACTAACGGTCACACACATACACCTGTCTTGAGGCTAATATTTATTTGATTGCCAAATCCACATCCCCGACGGAACCCTCAATTATGGGCATAACGTATTTTTTGTCAGATCTTGGAGATACGGCCCTTTAGCCAAGTCCTGATTAGTATGAGTAATGACTGAGCTTTTGTCAGTTGATGACAATTTGGTTTGAGGCGGTGTTTAATGTTGGTGAACCAGGGAAGCAACAGAAAGTCTTACTTATAATTTAAACTTACGCACTATTTTTTGAATATAAAAATTATCATTATCATCAATGTTCGAAAATTAAAACTTTGACCAGACTGTTGGTATTCTTATAAACGTCCCCTGTAATACGCTAAAGCCTATGTAAACAATTTTCTGATCTATTATTTCTATTTAATAGTCGCTCAAGTTCAGGAACGCCGCAGCGTATGTTACGCTTATGATACATTATGTTTCTTAAACTGCACGTCAACCGCATTTAAGTATACCAGCATGGGCGATCCTTAATCAGATTTTAATACTTTTAATTAACGGCCACCGGTTCACGACACTATTTAATCGGCGTCCTAAAGGAACCAATAAATCGCCGGCGACTCCTACCAATCTCGTTCTAGGAACCTCATTTATCGGTACGCATGCTTTAACTGCTACTGTTAACGCTGCCCATTATTAAGCAATAAAGCAATCCCTTGATGCCACGCGATTTATCACCTTACTGCAATAAAATTAGTGTGCCAATTTGTCCGTCGAGTCTTGAGTTTTATGTCGTTTTGTCGAAGGTGTGGTGGCTCCCACTTCGGCATTTCACGGCTATTGTCGTGGCGACGACTTCTTGAGATGCAAATTACTTTCCTTGCTTTACGATTCCTCTTTCAAAGAGTCTGCAGTAATGATCGGGCGGCTGCGTGTGTGAAAGTGACCTTAAGGTTATAGGTGTAAGGGTCAGTTTTGGTCGGGGGCCGGTGGAAATTTTATTAAAAGACTGTCTTGCTGATGCCGTGCAGATGGCCGACGGATAGCCTGCGCCGGAGTTCAGCAATGACATCGTTTCTAGGTATCAATCCTTTATCCATTCTCTACTTATCTAGATTAACTTTTTAGCGCATTTAGCTTTACGTTTCCCAGTTTCGATTTTTGCTGAATTTGAAGGCAATCATGTGAAATCGTTTAGATCTTTACCTAGGATCAATTTAATAGTATATTGTGAATTAAGGGTGATGAGCTGACGCATCAAAGCGCCCGACTTCGGCGTCAAGTTCAAAGAAATCGCTCTCCTACTCAAT
Source organism: Cydia amplana (assembly GCF_948474715.1). NCBI lineage: Eukaryota > Metazoa > Arthropoda > Insecta > Lepidoptera > Tortricidae > Cydia > Cydia amplana. The sequence continues at coordinate 24,056,376 of NC_086070.1, forward strand.
TTAATTATTACCTATAGGTAGGTATTTGCGCTAAATTAAAACAATGGTTTCTGCCACGTTTTGTTCATTTTATTTGAGAAATCATCACATGATCACCGATCGCCCATCATAGAAAACAAAGTGTCGTATGCCTCGGCCCATACCCGGACCATTTTAGCGCGAGTCATAATTTATACAAAAGTTTGATGTCTTCTAAATATCGACTTGTGAATTCGTTGTTTGCAAAAGTCCGGATCGTTCAAGCGTTAATTATACGTGTTGCATTACATGGCCATATGCCACAATTGTTTTTTTAAATATTTAATTAAAATTATCACTACACGTGCTTTCGCAGATATCTAAGTTGAAATTGTAATGGCGCGGCGAGGAGTTAAAAAAGGCAAAAAGCTGAGCGATAAAATCTCATTTAGTAAGTGGTCGTAAACGCTAAGGGGATCTGACACTGGGCTGCCATATCTGAACCGTGTCTATATGTACGTATGAAGAATTACCTATACTACTTGTTACTAGTAGTGGCCGTCACCCTGGCGAAAGTAGGCATATTTATCGCAGAGAGTAGCTTTCTCGCATAACGTATTGGTTTGACATACAGCGGAGATACCTACTTTCGAAAGCCCTTTTTGAATCTAACTAAGAGTCTAGTCTTTTGATCGATGGTGATGGTTTACACCTTTTGGTAGTATCATTATTCGCAGATTTAGTAAACTCATTTTAAAACCCGTATAGTCGCTACATTTATATGTGTAGTTTTACAAAATATTATATCTGCTATTTACATTATAGGGTATTTGACTACTAGTCAGATCAGTTTCTTTTTTGGAACTGTCAAAACTATTTTGCTACTATGGAATTTATATGAAACACTAGCATGTGACGTCACAATCAAATTACCTACTCTTTATAGTTCTATAAAATGTATACGGGTTTTAAAATAAAAATTGTGTCTAAAAGTAACTGCTGTTTACGTTTCTCTATTAATCTTTTGGCGCTTTATTTCATGCATGGTGTAAAATAATTTATTTTAAATACAGTCAAATACCCTATTGAGTAACGAAAACACTTTAAATGTGCGCTGGCCCTATCTTTATACACCGGTAGCTAATTCCGCGCGCGCGTATCGAACGATTCGCGACGCTCGTATACGACGCATCCCACACAGTACCCCACCCCCTTACCCCTTACCTCTACCCCTCATATATGAGGCCCTATACCAAGAGACCCGTTTCACGAAAACTTAGAACTAGTAATACTAGTAGAGTTGGGACAGGTTAACTCTGCACTGATTGCATAGACCACAGATCAACAATATACAAGATTGCCTGTCGAATATCAAAAGTGCGACCAAAATCGGAATAATGTCAAGTGTCATAGGAAGCATTGCATCAATTGCGTAAATAATTTGTAACAGTATATTCCAAGATACATATAGGTAATCACTCATCGTATCCTCTGGATACAGCTTTTCGTATTTTTCAGTCCGCTAACCGTACGTTTTGGTGTAGGTATATGACACCGTAAGATTGTGAACCCGTTAGTTTATAATCTAACGTAGGTTAGGTTAGGTTAGATTATAATCTCCCTACCGTCAGTTTATAATGTAACTAGCGAGATTATAATATGACGAGTGTTTACAATTTTACGCTGACATATACATGCGGTCGCTACTTCGCTAGCGGCCGCTCTGAAGTTACAAAAGTGGTCACATATTTAGAAGGTGCGAGCACACAAGTCTCCTTGTGAGCTGTCAAAAGCGCCTAAGTCTTTCAAAAATTGCATATTAAGTTTAAAAATTGCATTATATAATTAATATATTAATCTTAATATGGCGTTATTCATAATCATCTGTAAAATCTAATAATCCGTTGATAATCGTTTGTCCCTATCCGTCATTCTGACATGTCTGTTTGTGCGAAAGAGACAAATTTAACAAAGGTTTGTAAGAAGTTACTAAGTTTTATGAGTAAGGGGGTTACATTGTACTAATAATTATGAAAGGGAAAATGGGCAGTACAATTTAGTTGGGTAATTTGGTTAATACAACTAGCCCGTAAAATCAGTCAAATGAACAACCAAATTTATGAAACGTAAAGTACCAAACGCACATTGTTGCAAGATCCTATTCCCATAAGCATTACATATAATATATAAGTGTAAAAAAATTGACAAGTAGATTTTAAAGACTGGTTATAATGTCTCCATACAATGTTGCATCTTCACAGCTCCATAACTAAATTCCTAAATGGCAACACTGTCCACTATGCCAGAGGGGCTACCGCGAAGACCGAATTTCGCAAATTGCGGGGATCTTTCTCTTTTACTCCAATGAAGGCGTCATTAGAGTGACAGAGAAAAATGCCCGCAATTTGCGAAATTTGATTTTCGCGGTAGCCCCTCAGGTTTCAGTTCAGCAGTCACAGTAAGAGCTCCGTGAATTTTCATAAAGAGTAGGAGGCTTGAGCCGTATGAGTATTAATTTGAAAATGGAATTTTTCTCATTTTGTTTACATTCACCCCCATTGTAAGGCACCCCCTAAGGGGTAGAGACAAGCTAGACGGTCATAATTTTAGGACATTATTACAGAAGCCATATGTAAAAAAAAAGCGGCCAAGTGCGAGTCGGACTCGCCCATGAAGGGTTCCGTATTTAGGCGATTTATGACGTATTAAAAAAAACTATTTACTAGATCTCGTTCAAACCAATTTTCGGTGGAAGTTTACACGGTAATGTACATCATATATTTTTTTAGTTTTATCATTCTGTTATTTTAGAAGTTACAGGGGGGGGGGGACACATTTTACCACTTTGGAAGTGTCTCTCGCGCAAACTATTCAGTTTAGAAAAAAATGATATTAGAAACCTCAATATCATTTTTGAAGATCTATCCATAGATACCCCACACGTATAGGTTTGATGAAAAAAAAATTTGAGTTTCAGTTCTAAGTATAGGGAACCCCAAAAATTTATTGTTTTTTTTCTATTTTTGTGTGAAAATCTTAATGCGGTTCACAGAATACATCTACTTACCAAGTTTCAACAGTATAGTTCTTATAGTTTCGGAGAAAAGTGACTGTGACATACACAGACAGACAGACAGACGGACAGACAGACAGACAGACATGACGAATCTATAAGGGTTCCGTTTTTTGCCATTTGGCTACGGAACCCTAAAAATGGGGTGCCTCAAAAATTCTAATAGTAAGGTGGTTTTTCGAACCACTATAGTATGGTACCTATATATGGTAGGTGCATATGTACAGTCACCTGCAATAATATGTTACTCTTCGAAGGCCGTAAAAATATGTGACACGCTCTTAGGTATGGGTCTACAAATAAGATCGTATCAGATATTTTTGCGGCCTTCGTTGTGTAACATATTATTGCATTGCAGGTGACTGTACCTACATGTATTGTAGGGGTGTTTGACATATTAGGGTAGAGGTATTTGATTTTGATTTTTTTTATTTGCTGAAAGCTGTTACTTATAATACCGATAATGATAATATTGATAATAGACACCTCTAGATAACTAAATATTCAAGCGCTATCCAAAATTGAACATATCTCTAACATGACAATACAGCAGCCGCGACGTATGGAGCCTAACAGTCTATATACCATACTCGTCTTTGACATCATACAAAATATATAGGTAATTTTATGATATAAGTTTCGAGAAGTCTTTAAACGCGGAATTGCACGCATCTTAAGCTCGCTTACAGCTAATATGCCCCCTGGTTTACAATCGTCGGGCCGTAAATGTTTTTTTGCCGGCCGCATATCGGTCGTATATTGCGTATTTTACAGCTTGTGACTGATTTTACTGCGATGGGAGATGATGGAGCGTTCGAACTATTAAAATGTTATCTTGTTTCGATATTCGATTTGACACTTTGATATTGGTGGCCGTCTTTAGTCCATTAAGTTTGATTAAATAGTAGATTGTTAACCAAGGGATGAAAGGCACTTCATTTCTGCCAAGGTAGTTTGTAGTCCGAGGCTGAAATGATGCCTTTCAGGAATGTTTACAAACAAACCCAATCACGTGACTCAGTCATTCCGCCAATTAAATATTAGAAAGCGAGATGCCTGAAAGTACCATATCATATTATGTGTGTTAACATTAACTCACATTTATAGACAGGTCTATCGCGACATTTATTTTATTACCTTTATTTACCGACGTTTCGACAAAGGTTTCACTTCACTGGTCGTGGTCGCGGCTAACTGATGTCCCAGCAAAACTACCCGTTGAAAAGTGTATGAAAAAGTAAAAAAAAAGTAAAGTGTAAAATAAAGTTAGTGTTCAAAATTGTTAACGTTTCTCAATTTGTGCCACTTCGGTAATAGCCAATAGCCGAAGAGAGGTATGGCGGCCCTTTTAAAACTGATCTCGTGTATACTTTGTGTATACTAGGGCACAGCACAACGGATGTCATTCCAGATCTAGACCACACAGAGTACAGAAAAAATATATCCGACTATCGAACCTGCTCACAAAATTTCACAAGAATCGGTTGAGAAATGCGACCTGGAGCCCCCTGGAGGCCCCTGGGGCCCGTTTCTCAAAAGCTTGTAATTTGTAGTAAGTAATACACGTCACTTTTTGAGAGATTTTGTTAGAAAGGGACTTCCACTTGTATTACAAGTTACAAGCTTTTGATAAACAGGGCACTGCAAGGGAGAACATCCGGACATACGAAAGCATTTTTGCCCAGGGTGAAACGGAGACCTTCGCTAACGCCCGGTAAAATGAATTGAGCGTTTTTTATGGACCACGGGAGCGTAGCGTGGGCAGGCTTCTGTATACCATAGGTATAGAAAGTTTATAAGTACTGTTTTTTAAAATAAGTATTTTATGTTACAGAAGTCTTATTTAAAAATAATAGGCGCGAAATGGGATGCGCGTGAGTGCGATTTTGCACTTGTTTAAAAACTCTATTATAATCGGTGTTTTTTGTATTGATGAAAAATAATTGATTTGATTTTGATAGCAACTTCAACAGCCAACTAATGTATGATTGAGTAATAAAATCACAATAAAAATAATAAATATTCTCCTCGTGATTTTCCTAGTGAAATAAATGCAACCTCTTGGGTGTTGGCCTCAAAACAGCCCTCTAGGTTTTTGAAATTTAAAAAAATGTAAAAAAATATGTCGAACAGTCAAATTTTAATGTCAAAGAAATAATCAATTAATCACACAATATTTTTGCAATTACTAAAGTTGAAATTAATTACAAATCATAAGTTTTGTGATTAATATTCATGATTTTATTGATCGTAAATAATGGACCGGTGCCGGTGCGATGAATACGCGGAGGCCGTGAAAAAACTAAAGTTTTACACTGTGGGCACGCTTAGACCTGATATACTGGAGAATTTCGACTGTGAGTATAGTAGTTTATGCAACAGTGATATAATAAGGGTTCTTAAAATTCAAGGGTCGAAGTTACAAAACGAGACGTAGTCGAGTTTTGTAAAAAAAGACCCGAGAATTTTAAGAACCAATTATGAGCTGTTGCATACATTACTTTTTCTATGACAGCTGCAGCAAAAAAAAAAGAGTTATTATTTAAAAAAAAGAGTTATTATTTAAAAAAAAATGAGTTATTATTTAAAAAAAAAGAGTTATTATTGTAAATGAAAACATACCTCTTTCAATCAAGATGATCGGAACTTGTATCTTTAAAAAAAATAAAGCAGTTGTATTATACTCATAAGATGACTGCTAGCAGTCATCTTATGAGCCTATAGACAAATCATTCAAATGACATTGCTTTAGATATCACTGTCAGTCATTTAATTGACACATTTAAGTGCTGGAGTAGAAAAAAATTATAATAGGTGTAAGTAAAATTATAAAGGCTTATTAAAAGGTCCATTTCGTTATATTGTAAGGTGAGGATTCGGAGCTGAGTACAAACAAGTGTTCAGCTAGAATGATGATTTATTACTGCACTAAATACATGAGTAAATGGTCCTTATATATATCCTATGAACTACGTACATAACTATATCTAGTATACACTACAATATTTTGAATCTTTATTTTGACTAATCACAATTGCATATTTGTCTTGGCAGGTTATGATGTGATGACATTGTATTACATTTTCAAGCATAATATTATGCAACCTGCATGGACACACACGCATCCAGTGTTCACAACTTCACAAGCCTTTAGACAAATCTCGAATGTGAACAAAAACTACAAGAAGAATAACACTAAAGTAATATACCTCCACATTTTACTTTGCTGGCCGTGTAAGCTATGACTTCCTTTCCAGCCAGCGATTTCGTAGTTCACTGGAAGCGCCAGGTGCCGAGCTACGAGGACATGAAGTTTTCGAGGCCGAAGGTGCGCTCCGTGCACACAGGCCAGAGGGACTCGCTGTCACACGAGGACCGCAGGATCGAGCACATGTGGTGCTGCTACATGACGCCCGTTAGGAGGTGACCAGGTCAGAAATACGCGTTTTTCTGGACTGTTTCCAGTACTAAAACATATTTTTTTTAATGAGGTATGAGGTATAGGACAACACCACCATAAATGTTAAACTTCCTTTGAACAAATGACGTGTATGATGGTGTTGTGATATTGTGTCACTACATGCTATAGTTTTTTCTTTATGTTATTGCCAGAAAATTACAAATTGATGGGTATTTTAGATTCCCTACGGCAAAAGTACTTGTATTTAAACCAAAAATATCGGAGTGGCAAAATAAATTATATTTTAATGCAAATATATTAACCTCTTCAAATTAGGCACAAAAAAGTTAAAATTCCGTTTCCACGTGGTTTAGGTATATGACATTAAAACACAATTCCAATTTATATCGAAATTAGTTTTCATTTCAATCAATTCGTAATAAAGACCAATAAAGGTTTACGACTGGAAATTGTAAATTGTAACACAGTTGTAAACGGCGGCTAAAGAATGATGTCTCTGACGGAGCGGGCGTTTTTGATCTCTGATTGGTTTATGTATAGGAAAAAGTTATTATAATACTTGTTGTTTAAAAGTGCAAGTACAGGCCCTATTGAATTAAACCTAACTATGTACCTTGGCGCAGGTACTTTGAGACACAATATTCTATAGACACCAGTGACGGCGCGTCCATGAAAGTCGATTCCCACCGGCTTGCCTGTTTTTGGACGTTTGAGCAGAGTTGTAAAGACAATATGTGACCCAAATTAGCCCCGGCTTGCCTATGAATATGTTTGATGCGCCGCCACTGATAGACACAATAGGTACCTATATATTTTCGCTCCTAACTCTTATAATAATCAAAAAATAGAATAAAGTCAAACTAAGGGGCATGGTGTAAAAATATTTTTCATAATGTCAATATCTAGGGAAGAAAATGGGGCCTACATTTGTATGGAGAAGCATTCGTCCACTATCTTCTTAACCTTCCAAAAAGTAATGTACTTAGTGAAAGCAAAAGTTGAACCGAGCCCGCATCAAGCGCGGCGCGGCGCCTGTGAAGGCATTATGCTTGATTTACCCTACTGATACATCAGAGGTGTTCCCGAACGGTTGGCTTGAGCCGTTGCTTCGTCAACCATCAATGTGTGATTATGACAACCCGAGGTTCGATCGAACAAACTTACGGACTCGGCTATTGGTAGGTAGTCATCCATATTAGCATACTTAAGAAAAGAGCAGCCCTAGTAGCACGGTCGCATTTTTATCATTTATCACCATGCCTGTCACGTTCTAACAAGTATGTAAGTGCGAAAGTGACGGGCTTAGTGATAGTGGATAAAAAATGGAACCGTGCTGAGCCCGCTGGCGGTCTAGCCAAGGCTAAGGTGATAATCGCTTGCGCTTCGCCATCGAATCGCTTTGTGTCTCTCTATCACTCTTCCATATTAGTGTGAAAGAGACAGATGCGTTTCGTTCGCTACGGAGCGATAGCGATTGGCATGTTGTCTACGGGGCCTGCCGGCCTAGCCAAGGTGACAATCGCTATCGCTTCGCCATCGAATCGCTTTGTGTCTCTCTATCACTCTTCTATATTAGTGCGACAGTGACAGTTGCCTTTCGATCGCTACGGAGCGTTAGCGATTGGCACGTTGGCTACGCGGCCTGGGGATCTATCTTTTTTACGATTACGATTACGATTAGATTACGGTAAAATTAAAACGGAATGATGTTTAATCACATGTATCAAATAATGCATCTTTATGGCCCGGGTGACATTACTTAATTTTTAAGCAACCTCCACAAAGGAGTATGTCAAATAAAATCCGAATCCGTTATTAGATTAAAATATTATTAAAACCTTTTTTCTACTCCAGCACTTAAATGTGTCAATTAAATGACTGACAGTGATATCTAAAGCAATGTCATTTGAATGATTTGTCTATAGGCTCATAAGATGACTGCTAGCAGTCATCTTATGAGTATAATACAACTGCTTTATTTTTTTTAAAGATACAAGTTCCGATCATCTTGATTGAAAGAGGTATGTTTTCATTTACAATAATAACTTTTTTTTTAAATAATAACTCAATTTTTTTTAAATAATAACTCTTTTTTTTTAATAATCTCTTTTTTTTTAATAATCTCTTTTTTTTTAATAATAACTTTTTTTTTTTTTTTGCTGCAGCTGTCATAGAAAAAGTAATGTATGCAACAGCTCATAATTGGTTCTTAAAATTCTCGGGTCTTTTTTAACAAAACTCGACTACGTCTCGTTTTGTAACTTCGACCCTTGAATTTTAAGAACCCTTATTATATCACTGTTGCATAAACTACTATTACGATCTCGATCTAAAGATTTCCTCACAACATATCAGTTTTCATAGCTCTTGAATATACATAGGTATGATAAAAATATAATCATATTCATCAAGCTAGGCGCTAAAGTTACATCTGATAAGAATCAAGCTGGGTACAGCTAGAGAACGTGTTCTGCAGGATGTTTGGCACTTGACTTTGTTATGAAATCACCAAAGTGATTTTGACGGGCTGTGATTAGATCTTTGACGCCTTTTACGATTATTACTTACGCATAATCAATTATAGACACGCATTCTACAATGAGGAAGAACTTATCCAATAGGTTCTCATAGGATAGACAGAAACGTGAGTTCTTAATTTGTTGGAAATTTGGATCTTTGGTAGAAACATAAATCCGTTTCAGGGAATAATCTAAACGTTCACAAAAAATTAAGGACATATTCTTTCAGTAAAGAAAGTATTTCGATAGCTGCAATTTTCAATACCTTCAGAATTTATTAATAAGTCTTGGTTTCGAGTCCTTTCGATTCACGCCCTAGAAAAACGGAAAAAAAATTCTACTCACGACTCGAAAAGACTCTAGCAGAAAACAATTTCGTAAAACTTAGTCGTGTTCTTCTGATAACTGATGATGAAATATGACTTTTGTATTTATCATATTTATATTTAGCATTCCATCTTTTACGTTGAACGAAATTTTCCACAGACATCTCTTGCCTGACGGCTGACATGTGCCATTTGGGCGCCTTACTTCGCCCGCCTTCCATGTTTTCGAGTTTTCATCGTTTCTCTATCTTATACCTTTAAACGAGCAATTCTTGTTTATTTATTTATTTATATGTATATTTATTTACATATATATTTCGGGGATCTCGGAAACGGCTCTAACGATTTCGATGAAATTTGCTATATGGGGGTTTTCGGGGGCGATAAAACGATCTAGCTAGGTCTTATCTCTGGGAAAACGCGCATTTTTGAGATTGTATATGTTTTCCGAGCAAAGCTCGGTCTCCCAGATATTTATAATTTAAGGTGGTTCGATTTTCATACAAAATTCAATTGACTTTCATTAAGTAACTACACACTATTACTACATAAATATTTCCGCATTTATCTTCTTTCGAATATCCATTTTCGCTAAATGAATAGGAAAACAATGTTTCATACAGAAATCATGCAAAAATCATAGTTAACTTTTCATCAATTTTACGTATGTGTGCGTCACAAATGTCGTGTACGGATACATTTGCGACGTTGCCATACCATTTCCGACGTTGCCGGGCTGACTACGGCGCGAATTTGAAGTGCCGTCATGTTTAGCGCAATTTTGTTGACCTACCCGATTTTGTTGAATAAGTACCCGAAGTCCGTCAGCTTAGCTAAGAACTATCATGGCGCGTTTTGTAAACAGTCGCTTTTTTGCTTACAAACGGAAGGTTCAAGGTTCAAACCCCAGTCATTGTATGCTGGGACATAACTTTTTGTATTTTTTTTTACACCTAAATTTCGTGTTGTGTTTTTTATTTTTATTTAATTTTTCTTATTTTCAAAAATCGATGGATTAAGTATGGGCTAAGCGTATTCGTTTAATTTTTACAAAGATAATTAGAAATTATACTCTACCTAATCTCTTTGATTTTTACAATCAGGACATCCTCACAGCAATAAAAAAGAAATGTATAAAATTTCCTGTGGTTGAAAATAATGGAATTTTGTCTATGAATGAAAAACACAATTATTACTAGTTACTACCAGGTATGTAAATTATAACTTGATTATAACTTTATTAGAATCCATATTGTTGCATCATCTTTCTTCCTATTACATTAGATATTTTTTTCTATCATGATTCATGATATTATATTTCTTTCAGGTACAGGGACTACTACGGATAACAAATATAAAAAAATGTACTGTAGGTACTTGAATTAAAAAAAAAATGTTTTCCTTTTATTTTATTTTACAATTACCTACTACTTTATTAGAGGCTGGGCAGTAAGGGATTGCTTTACTTGTAGAACAAACTATTAGCGCTTTAAAAAAACTGATACCTGACACTTACAAACTGGACTTCCTTGGGCTTATTCTACTAAGAATCGTCAGTAGGTATTCTCCATCCTAGCATAAAAAGATATCCTAAAATGTCGGTCATCACGTCAGGTTTTAGTATCAAAAATGTTTCCCAGCCTGCGTGACGTAGCGGAAACTAAAACTTCTATACAAATATTTGGGACATAGTTTTTATATTAGCTTTAGGATTCAACAAGAATATGCTAGTGATTCTGAGTTGGAAGAACCCAAAAAGATCATAATCTGTGAAAATCAGGTATTGATTTTTTTTCGAAAACGTTGATAATGTAATTTATTGATAATAGCTACCCGCCCCGGCTTCGCACGGGTTAACAAATTATACATAAACCTTCCTCTTGAATCACTCTATCTATTAAAAAAAGCGGCCAAGTGCGAGTCGGACTCGCCCATGAAGGGTTCCGTATTTAGGCGATTTATGACGTATAAAAAAAAACTACTTACTAGATCTCGTTCAAACCAATTTTCGGTGGAAGTTTACATGGTAATGTATATCATATATTTTTTTTAGTTTTATCATTCTCTTATTTTAGAAGTTACGGGGGGGGGGACACATTTTACCACTTTGGAAGTGTCTCTCGCGCAAACTATTCAGTTTAGAAAAAAATGATATTAGAAACCTCAATATCATTTTTGAAGACCTATCCATAGATACCCCACACGTATGGGTTTGATGAAAAAAAAAAATTTTGAGTTTCAGTTCGAAGTATGGGAAACCCCAAAAATTTATTGTTTTTTTTCTATTTTTGTGTGAAAATCTTAATGCGGTTCACAGAATACATCTACTTACCAAGTTTCAACAGTATAGTTCTTATAGTTTCGGAGAAAAGTGGCTGTGACATACGGACGGACAGACAGACGGACAGACAGACAGACAGACAGACAGACAGACAGACAGACAGACAGACAGACAGACAGACAGACAGACAGACATGACGAATCTATAAGGGTTCCGTTTTTTGCCATTTGGCTACGGAACCCTAAAAACCGCATCAAAATCCGTTGCGTAGTTTTAAAGATCTAAGCATACAGACAGACAGACAGAAAAGCGACTTTGTTTTATACTATATAGTGATAGTGATGATGATGATACTGAATATCTGGGGGAAGCGCTGGTGGCCTAGCGGAAAGAGCGTGCGACTTGCAATTCGGAGGTCGCGGGTTCTAACCCCGGCTCGTACCGTCGTACCAATGATTTTTCGGAACTTTTGTACGAAATATCATTTGTTACCTATTTACCGGAACCTATTTATATACCGATACCTATTTTTCGGTGAAAGAAACCAATGTGAGGAAACCGGACTAATCCCAATAAGTTTACTCTCTGGGTTGGAAGGTCAGGGCAGTCGCTTTCGTAAAAACTAGTGCCCATGCCAATTCTGGGATTAGTTGCCAAGCGGACCCCACGCGAGGAAGAAGAGATTGAATATCTGGGAGACCGACCAAAGCTCAGAAAACATATAAAAACCCAAAAATGCGCGTTTTCTCACAGATCAGACCTAACTAAGAGATCAAACCCCTTATAGCAAATTTCATCGAAATCGTTAGAGCCGTTTCTGATATCATCCAAATATATAATAATAATAATAATAAAATTTCTTTATTTCAATACACAACACAACTAAAATAACAACAAGTAAAAGTTACATTTAAGGTAGGAATATATATAAATAAATATATATATAATAATTGCTCGTTTAAAGGTAAGATAACACAAAAAGGACAAAAATAAACAAAAAGAAATTACCTACTCGCACCAGTCTTGAACCCCAATCCTCTTGCACGTATTTCCACGAACATACCGTAACGCTATTGCAGTATACTTACGTTGTGTGAAATTGTCTACTATAAGCATCACGGAAACACTGTTTGCATGTGTGAGTTATGGTAGGAAAAAGCATGACAGCAACACTCCGTCGACTTTAAAGGGTGGTTTTTGCACAATGAAGTATTCAATGTTTATTTTAATAGTTCAATATTTACTTAAAGAGTTCGCTAAACATACTTTTAAGTATACAAATACCAAGACCATTCCATAAAAAAATTAAACATGAAATTTTGCGAAAGTGGCACCATCTAGCGAGGGTTAAGCTTTGAGTAACCTAGTCGAACCACCTTAAACCTCAACACTTCATAAACAAGGGTCTCTTCACACTCACATGATATAAGCACTTTACAAGTCAACTAAACGCCGAATTTCTGAGTTTAAAGCCACATTAAAGCTAGATAAAATATTTTATGAGGAAATAATTAGATGGCATCTTAATACCTGGTGACGGAATCCAGCACAGAATGTTACTATTTGATGTATTCCTCATGTATTCACTCATTGTTGAGAGGTTGAGACACACACGACGCTTCCGGAGATGCTGACACCTAAAGCTTATGTCTTTTAGGAAAGTGTTACCGTTCGGGTTTTTCAAAATGTGGCAAGAGTAGAGAGACTTTATGTTCTCAATTTAAATCTTTAGATAATTAATCCGTTCAACTTTTGAACAGCTTCTGTGTAACACGGTTGGTGGCATAATAAGTCAGTTACAAGTATAGTATTAGAGGTTATAAATCAATAGGTATCTATATATGTATGTATGTATATGTTAAAAAGAGGATAAGAATAGGTACCTAGATGCCTTTTTACACTAGTACACTCAGGGATACAAAAAGGCTATATTTTTACACACCATTGAAAATAGGAAATACTAAGAATATACGATAAGGTGATTGCGTATCGACATATTATGTACAATATATCTTTGAGCTGAATCCCAAGGGGTCAAGGGGGCTTGGTTTTATTATCCCCCTTTTTATGGCACATTAAGAATTAAATAATTGAAAAATGCGCAAACCTTGAAATGTCAGTAGCGTAATGCTACCTATTAAAAAACCGTGTCGCCGGCTAAAGGCAAGTATGTATAATGTATTAGTAAGCGCGGGTGGCCGTTCGATACGGATCCGATATTATCTCGATATGAGATTTCTCGATCCCCTTAATTACTCTTAATGGGACCCGAGAACGACGCGAAGCTTCTTTGAAACGCTTATGATTTCAATGCGTGAGGTAAACTTACTAAAACTTCACAGACACTTATCTAAGAAATTATAAGCTCAAAATTCTACCTTGCGCTGTGTATTTAAAGTGTATAATTGAAATTTAAAAATACGGAGATTAGAGCTTTCGAAAAGTAACTGAAAAAAGCGACAAACATATCTAAACGGCCAAATTATGTCGCTACCGTCGGACGCCGACACAAATGTCGATACGGGACCACCTTGTCGTACATTCTCAATGCTTGCGCGACAAAAGCGAGACGATTTCTTGACCAAGATCAGTAACAACTAGTCGTAATCGGAGAGCATTCTTATAATACTAGATAGACTGAGCGATTAACTTATTGACGCTGGAAGCATGATTAAAATGACACCTTTGTATCCGTCGCTTACCGCCTCCTCATCTCCATCGTCTAGTATAAGTTTAATTCCCAATTTAGCCTAGTAGCGATGTACATTACGGTCAGAATATACTGGTTTTACATGCTTAATAAAACGAACCAGGAATTTAGTTCCAGTTTAAGCCGCCCGTACTATAAAAGTTTGTGTAGCCGGCTCGATAAGGCGGCATTTTGTCGGCTCCTCCACTTGTTTAATGTCAATCGTTTAGGTTAATTAAGATCTGAGTTGTGGAGGTCGGTAATCGGATACCTCGAGATTGTGATACGGTTCTTTTTGAGGTCTAGTTTTGTTGTGTTGTGGTGGGAATCTGGTTCAGCGGTCTATGAGCATTGATAAACTGTATGAAGTAAAGTACCTATGTACAGTCACCACACGGGATTGTTACGCCATTTAGGGTCCTAGCTAAATGGGATGTTTTATACTTACGATATGGAATGTGCAATTTAGCTATAACCCTAAATGGCGTAGCAATCCCGTGTGGTGACTGTACTTATGTAAGTGCCAAAATACTGAACTAAATATTTTCCAGTATAAGTTGTCAGCGAAATTTTACTTACGAAACTCTAGGTATTTGGAATAGCGCCCCTGTAGGGATTGCAATCCGATTTGGTTTTGAATCCGGCCGGATCCGGCCGGATTTTGGCCTCAATCCGGGGATCCGGCCGGATCCGGCCGGATTGGTACTGCGTATGAAAAATTCGTCCAGTCACGTATTTTATTATGTTTTTTAGCGTTATATGCGCAGTTTAGGATATTTTTCTAATGGATTAATAAAACGAGAGTTTGAGGTTTCAAAAATCAAACCTCCCACAAATTAAAATCTTCTTTTTATCTTAAAATATCTATAGCCCCCCAACTCCCACAAAAAGGTGCTTTCAATTCTTCGCTTTATTTAGCAGCATAATAATAACAAAATAACATTAAATTCGACAACACATTTAACTTGACTGCTGAATGAAGTCTTATAAATATTTCTTCATTCTATTTTAAATGCAGTTAACACTTATTATAACCGGGCTATAATGGTTTGTACTAAATGAAACGAAATAACATGTACGTTATATTATCATGTAACAACACAATTAATTAAATATAAAACAATTCAGTACTTACTTACGGTGCACGGGAATCTCAATTCTCAACCAACACTACGACGACACATATTTCGTCGGTAGAAGACTGGCTTCAACTAACAAACAAGTTTTTGTGTTGCTGTTTGCGAGCGGGAACGCGGGGAGTGGAGCATTAAAATAGAATTACGTTGGAATATTGGCGAAAACTTTTGAATTTTAGCAGTGTTTTAAGCTGTTATTTTATATTTTAGGACGTTTATTCCTTTTACCGGATCCGATGAAATTTGCCGGATCCGGTAGCTAGAAAAATGTACCGGATCCGGCCGGATTACCGATTCCGCCGGACCGGATTGCAATCCCTACGCCCCTGATACTAAAATGCAATATGATCTTCCGTAAGGGCTATGTTAACATTGTCTTTTTATATTGTTGAGAAACCGTACTTCTGAAAAGATGAAGAACAGAATGGACGTTGAACGCTTTGATACGCGCTAGAAACTCAGAAATGTTCTTGGACGACGTTTTACGTACCTGTGTGAGGCATCCTGATGAAAACCCAAGCCTGAAACAGAAAAACAAGGTCAAAAACACGGCATATCATAGAACAATCGTACCTAAGTTATCATTATCTTAACAATCTCGCACCTAAATTCCAAAGTGAGAAACAACGACATCTTTATCGCACTTTTCATTTTTTCGTTCACGCCACACAAAGGCAACAACTCAACTGTGACATTCTGCCATGAAAGCGCTCTGCGATTAAACCTCCCTATTACCCGGCGATAACACGCTTAAATCATAATTTATTCAAATTAAAAATACTTATCAAAATATGATGCGGTACTAAATCAAGAATTAAGTGAGTCGGTGCGTGCCTGGGTGGAAAATCGATGGTATCGGGCGTACGATCACCGTGAAAATCCAAAAAATATGAATATAAAAAGTGCGCCTACACGCGAATATCAGTTTTAAATGCGTGCGAGGCGGGAGCAGCAAGGAAATTGTTTTTCGTGGTGCCTACGCTTGACCGGCAACTAGTAATTATTGGCGCGCAATGCTTCCTTAAGATTATTTTTTTTGTTAGCCTGGTTTAGTGTCCCACTGCTGGAAAGGCCTCCCCTCCTTTCCTCCACTCAACCCTGTCGTTTGTATTTTCCCGCCAATCCGGATAAAATGCGTCCATGTCGTCCCGCCATCTCCTCTCTGGTCTCCCTGAACCCCGGCCTGCATCATCGATGGTGTTCCGTGGGTTCCTTAAGATATTCTCAATAATTTCTGTTAGAGTTTGTTCGGAAAGAGAAGAGTCGTGAAATGTATTGGGTCCCATACATTCCACGACTCTTCTCTTTCCGCACAGACTCTAGTGCTAGGTGGAAATCGGTCATACGCGACAAGTCAACTGTTTTACTCTAGTTTAGAGCAAGGAAGGCTTAATACGCGAACAAAAAGATACAAGTCCCTCGCCGCGTCTGTCAGTGTGTATTTATGTTCGCGATAAATAGAGTGATTCTTTAGGAAGGTTTAAAATGTTTAAATGTGTAGTTTGTTAAGGTTTTGTTTAACCCGTATATGTAGAACAATTCGACTGTGACAGATACTTTAGAACGCGAACTGAAAAGAAATATCTCTATTTGAAAAATAATTTCCAGGATGGGAAATACTTTTGATGAAGAGTGATACTCGCTGATGACTGTACTATGCAGAACTGGTTAATCATAAATATAACTAAATTCGAACCAAATTGATTTAATTCTAATATATCGGTTACAGCTGATAGGTACTTCGTTAATTGGGTGTATCAACGGTACTTTTTCTTGTCACTCGTTGCCATGGTTACGTTCCCCTGGGTCACTCTTTAAAACCTGGTTTTAAGGCATTTAAATTCTTCACACAAGCTTTTTTGTGAAACTTATTATAAACCCTTTCCATAGAGGGTCGTCTACCAAGCGTGTCAGACGAAGGTGGTGTACAATATTTTTACAAACTATGCTACTATTGTCTCTTGGCTGACCGAACAGAATAACAACAATAAATAGTTGATCCACCCAATTACGTATGCTACTTACAAACTCCCAATATTATGATTGCGAATATCACAGCTTTTTTCTTAGGCACAATTCGTATCTTAATTACCAAAACAAAATTTAACATTAACGTATCATTACGAAAGCCGGCCTCTTATTAATAATGCGTAAAAATAAAAGATCATAATGTCCCCGAAACGGTTGTGGCCGCGCTTGCCCACCATCTGATAGAAGCTGTTTTGCATAACGCCATAAATAGTGTGGGGAAAAATGTATCGAAACAATTTGTTTTCTTTTTACTAATTGCAAGTGTCACATTAAACTGGGAGGGTTTTAGTTATTTGATGCTACTGAAACGCTTACCAAGACATCCTGCTTACTGTTGCTATACTTTAATAGATATTTGCTTCTTGGTTAGTAGTATATATGTCGTAGCCCAATTAATTTTTAACAAGCAGAAATGTGTGCTAACGATGCTATTAAGATTTTAATAAATTTAAAAGTGGAAAGATTACCGCCTCGGGTGAGGCTAGGGTCCCGTAGAGGCCTAGACCCATATGGTGGAAATATTCGCTGGCTATGGATGAGGTCTTGGTGGCTCAGTTGGCAGAGCGCTGGAGTATCTATCCAAAGGCCGTGAGTTCATGTTTCGACATTTGCCAGCCTAGGCGTTTATATAATTAGCTGGTTAATTTAACCAAATGGCTGCGACAGATTTGCCATTTTCAAAGTTAACCCGCTTTCGAAGTTAATCCAATGCACTTTACTATTAAAATTTAACCTCAACATTTAAAAGCCAGGTTGTATGCCCACGTTGCCTTAATCGGTGCCGCTAAATAGCGAATAATGAATGCATTAAAATAACCCTAAGTGGGGGCGAGCGGAACCAAAATATTATTGAGACTGTTTACCATAATGTGATACGACAAAATGCCGTACAACGGTCGGGGGCGAGCTTGGTTACCCTAAATCAAAGAACTTAAGTGCTAATGTTGTTTTAGGGGTACAATTCGAAACTTTGTAAGTAGTTACCTACACTTATTTAATTACACAAACGGGTCTACCGCGATATAGAATAAACATTAAACTTTAACGGGTACCTAGCTGCAATTTCTTTGTCTACCCCGAACATTTTTATAAACTAATTTCGGGTAGTTCAGTGGTGTTTTACTTATACATATCTCCGTTGACATTTGCTGGGACGGTCAGTCTTTCCGTGACCACAGCTGGTGTAACTCAGCTGAAACGTCGGAATTTCAGGTAAAAACAATGAGACTATATCGCGGTAGACCCGTTTGTGTAATTAAATGTGTGTACAAAACGCGAGAGTTTAAAGTGTTATATTTACCTACAGTTAGATATTTTTGTATCGTCATCGGTCGTCCATATTTAGTTTCATTATGTTCGTCACTCGTTATTTACCTATTCGTCTTGTTTGCTTTTTTCCCTATCAAATTTGGTGAAACTAAACCAGTAATTAGGTAACTATCAGAAATTGGCGGTATCATTATTATTTGCCGATATAAATATCGTATACTTTGAAAAAACCAGAAAGAAGACTTTTGGTTTAATTAGCCTTAGATATTTAACAGTGTCAAACCAGAAATGTTGTCATCAAAACTTTTCATATTTTATTAAAACTATTGAAGGATTGACAAAAAAGGGTTTTCGCGGAGTTTGAGCCTCCCCCTTGCGTGTGATACACAATTTGTGCATGTTTTATTGTGATAACATTTTTATGGTAAACGCCGCACTATCGACATGAATTCTATAGTATCATTACATCTTGTATTCTAAATTGATAAACTTAATGTTTACCAATAATTTTACACAGATCAGCTTAGTCCCACGGTAAGCTCAATAAAGGAAGAGTCACGCTACAACGGTCAAGGCACGGGCCGCGGCGCCCGACACTTCAGTTTTCTATGAAAGCATCACGGCTATCACGTGATCATCGATCACCTGTCATAGAAAAAGAAGTGTTGGAAGCCACGTTCCGTTCCTTTTTAGCGTGAGTCATATTTTAGGCTTGTGTGGGTACTATAATAAAATACCCTTACCGCCACTAGCACCATCCTACTAACCGCGGTTAACCGGTTAAACCGTTAAACCAGTGTCAAATTGTACTGGTAACCACGGTAACTCGAGGCTTAACCAGTTAACCCCGGGTTAGTGAATGGTGCAAGTGGCTCTTAGCTTAGTTAGCTTAGACAGGCGGCACGGATGAAATAAAATAAATACGGTTTTTCTATCTTCCTATTAGAACAAACCCTTTAAACTGCTATACAACATAACGTCCAATCAGAAAAATCCAATTAAACCTCACGGTAATTTTTACTCAATAAAAAATCATTAATAATGATCTAATTAAATCGCAAAGCAGAAGTTGAGTGTCACTTATCTGTTGCACATCAAATACACCCTTAGCCCATTCGACGCTTACGCTGTTTTAGACTTTATTCCTATATAAATAGTTTTCAAAATGCCGTAAGTGCTTTTGGTGTTAAGGGTGTGGTTCATGTGAATCGCCCTGTGGGTTCTGAGAACGTAAGGGTCACCCGTCAGTGGCCCCACACGGGATATCTTAACCGACGACAGAGTTAAATTATACGCTCCTTTACACGAATATATCTGATGGCGGAGGCTGCGACGCGACGGGGTTCTGTATAATTAGAAACTTGAATATCACTACATAGTATAAAAACAAAGTCGCTTCCCGCTGTCTGTCGTCTGTCCCTATGTATGCTTAGATCTTTAGAACTTCGCAACGGATTTTGATGCGTTTTTTTAATAGAGTAATTCAAGAGGAAGGTTTATGTATAATTTGTTAACCCATGTGAAGCCGGGGCGGGTAGCTAGTATTAAATACTTAAGAGCCAAGAGCTACGATCATTGTTCCAGCTCGTCCCAGGGTCAATAAATTTTCTTAACCAAACCGTACTCATATTATTAAATGAAAATAGTAATTTTCTTCTACTTACCTATAAAGCAATATGAATAAGTAGGTACTTGATTGTCGATGTCGTATTAATTTCTAAATTATTTTACCATTAAAACAGAGATGAAATAGCAATAAATCTATATAATCCACAACCAAATCTTAAATACTCGTACACAACAAAAAACAACGGGTTGCACTCCGGGAGTGCCGGCAGAAGTGAAAACTCAATGACATTGTAACAGTTTTTCAATCAGGTCACACGTGACGACCGTAAGACGGACGCGTGACGCGTGTCGCGAGTTTAACATTTTTTCCCCACCTCAAAAAGTGTACAGCGCCGCTAAAGAAGTTTTCACTTCAAAAAGAAAAGCATCCCCGGAAAACCCTTGCGGTACCCCAACAAAACGTAAGCGCGATCCCAGTGGCGATTGCTGTTAAAAAACAAACTAGCTGGCTGATTAGCATAAAGCGACGCCTCGGGACCCCCCACGGCTGCTCTCTCAATTAAGTTACTTGTCTTTTCGCGCCGTGTGCGTCCCGCTTTATCGGGTGTCATGTGGGCAGCCCTTTATTTTCAGAGGGAATTTTATGCTATTTTTTCAAGCTTTTTGCGACTGATTTGCTCATTGCGGAAGTTTGGTGATCACTGATCAGTGATCAATGACTGCATTGTAGACGTTTTAATTTTTGGTAAAACCAGTCCAGGTTTTCCCACAAGTATAGTTGGTCAGTAAATAAGAACATAAAAACTATACTCATCCTTTTCTTTTGGGTGCTAGTACTAGTGTAACAAGACAAAGATAGTATGATTCTCTCTGTCTATGTTTGAAATGAGACAGTCCTGTGACAAACTATAGTTAATATTTTGACGACAGTTATTAAGACGAGACAGCTATACCCAAACTAAGTACAAAAAAGGGAACTATAATAGAAAATGTATAAGATGAAGAAAATTTTCCCTGTCCGCGAAAAAGTGATAAAAAACGAACTTGATAATTTTTTCCTCGTCCGATAATCGCATGTTTATTATAAATTTGATTGAAAACGTTTTCGTAGTAAGTGTCTTAGTCACACATTGCCATATCTTCGTATTCCGTTGTCTATACTCCAAAGTATAGTATAAACTATAAAATATAATTATTTCTAACTGAGACCCGGCGCGATCTGTCGCGCGATTGGCCCGGGAGGTGAAAATTGCGCAAACGCAACACGAGCAGAGGGTGGTCTCGCTGTGTGGCGATGCAAATGCGCGCTATCGCCGCCCGCGCAGCCCGGGCCGCCGCGCACACCGAACATGGGGCCTACGGCGAAAATCGATACGTTATCTGCCTCTATCGCTCTTGCATATTTAAGCGATAGAGAAGCAAATAGATACACGAACGAATAGATTCGCGGTAGGCCCTCATAGGTGAAGCCTCATACGTGATCGCCGTGTTTGGATGGATGGTGATTGGTGATGGTGGATGATGGCTACACGGCAAAAGATGGTCTTGCAAATGCGCGCTACCGTCGCCCGCGCAGACCTGCGGGGCCGCCGCGCACACCGGATATTATAATGAAGCTGAGACAGTTACTGCATTATAGGATGGAAGGCGAGTGCAAGCGCTACACTCCCTCACCGGAGAGTACCGAAGCCGGCTCATTGCCGAGTGATCGGATGGAAGGTGTCACACTCACACCACAGCTATGGTTAAGTTAATACTTACTTACATCAAATTATGTAAAAATATTTTCCACAATACCAATATCCAGACCCGATATGTTTTTATAAAAAAGCAGTCGTCTCTTTTCTTCTTAAAGATTGTCGACAAATTCGACCAGAGTTACAGCATTCGCGTTACATTGTTACAGTTCGGTGTGCGCGGCGCCCGCGAGCCAGCGCCTTGTTAAATAGTTTAATGGTAATGAAGATATATACACCAGGGTCAGATAAAGCGATGCGATTAATATCTCGTTAATACGGTCTACTATTTGCACATAGTCAGCATTTATAATAAAAGTTTTCTATACTTCCAAGTCCTAATTGCTAAAAAAAAAACGTTCCGTCCATGCCCAGTTTGATCTAGATTAGATATCGTTAGATTTCCAACTATATGAGAAATGATCGGCGTTTATATTACGCTATATCCTGCGCGACATCGGCTCAAAATATGTTTATGTTTAATTTGATTTGAATAAATTCTCCGTTTGCCAGTTTGACATGTTAATATTGTGACTATCGGACGGTTGTCGCCTGAGGTGTCGCGTTTTACTACTTTATCGCCATTAAAAAGTGGCTACTGGGTAATTTTATTATTTCAAATAGAGCTAGCAGTAGTCAAGTGTAAAAATATGGGTGCACGCACACATCTTACTCAAAAATTATGCCCCCTAGCTTCGCCGACATAGGAATGTCGGCGAATTAAGTAGGTATCTACTAAGGATACAATTTTCGAGTTAGTTGTATGCGCTTTAAAAAAGAAAAGTGCCATGCAGTTAGCTTCGTTCAAAACTACTTAGGTATTTAGTTTCAAAAAACTTGTTTAGCGACTCCATTTACTATGGCTCCGAACTTATAGGTAGTAGTTATTAATGAGTATTGGCTGTCACCTGATATGCAAATCTTAATCAATAAAAAGTATATTTCATTTATCTACGCGAATTATTGCATATCAACTTCATTGTTATTTATAGAGCTATGCAATTAAACCGAACCGAGAACGGCCCGCGACCGCTATAATTGCGCAGAAATGAAGCGATACGTCACCAGCCAGCAAGAAATACGCGCGTTTGTAATACATTACGCTGCGCAACTTTCGCTAAAACCTATCCCGATCTCGCTGATTAGAATACAAACCTTATGAGCCGCGAATTAGGTCGAATTTAGAAAAGGACGTTATAGATACGAGGTTGCAAAGATTAGGTCTCTTAAACGCTTTAAGGCCATAGCTCTAATTAAGCAAATGCCCGGCATTCGGCCCCGAAATGGCAACAAAAACCGGCAAAGCTGACATCGGGAAATATGGCATAACCGTGCGATTTGCATTTTCGTGCCACATGAAATACTTTGATACCTACCACGGGTTCGTGTGTTTTGAATTTTTTAATGAATCCGCACGAAATTTACATGTTCCGAGCCTTCGGTTGATTAACAAGGTTTAGAGGCTCATTCCGTGATGTGTACAGTCACGGTCGCAAGTGTAGCACTATGTATTTGCACGGTACTGTTTGAGCGGGGGCCTAGCCGGAAATCTTACAGACAGACAGACGCACGAGTGATCCTATAAGGGTTCCGTTTTTCCTTTTGAGGTACGGAATCTTAAAAATGTGCCGGGCTGACCGACGCTACGAAAAGTCACGAGACTGACCATACATTATTTATTGTTATTGTTTTTTGTTCAAAAGAAAGCGATAATGCAAAAATAAAGGACTAGATGCTATAGGGCATTTTGTAACAGCGGTTTTCCTCCAAATGTCATCCGACATCCGATATCGGATAGGACAATGTAAAAACGCTCCAAAATTGAATCAAATGAATGAATTAAATGAATGATTAGATGGATGAAATGAATGATTAAATGAATGAAATTAATGAATGGTTGGACGGATTAAGTGTTCTCAGTGCTGAATCTGTTTCTAAAATATTGCTCTAAGTTGCATTCTTGTAAGCTTATGTGTGCGACAGTACATAGCAAAATGCTGAATTAATTAATTTCAGGAAGGCTTTATCCTGAAGGCCAATCGTACAAACAGCAATACTCCTAACTGTACATCGGTGGACCTTATTACAGAAGGCATAGGGTCCACTGATGTACAGTGAACAGTGTGGGCGATGGTACTAGCGTATTTAAATTTAAGACGTCACGGCAACGCTTTAATACTCGTGAATTTTATTCAGGCTTTAAATTCAGGTTTTTACTTAGTGCATACATTTTAACTAATGTAGTTTACTTGATCATTCGAAGCTAGAATGTAGAATATTCTGCGTTTAAATTATTCAATGAAATGAAATATGTAGTTTAAAAACCTCGAATGATTTCAATATTCTACCTTTTCTTCATTTGCATAGCTCCGAGACAAATATAGTGTCTAAACACTCAATTTCCTGTCATATTATCATATTTCTCTAAAGGGGCCCACTGATGATCAGTCTGCCGGACGATATCGGCCTGTCAGTTAAACGCAAAAGGTGACAGTTCCGAACAACTGACAGGCCGATATCGTCCGGCGGACTGGTAATCAGTGGGCTCCTTTAAGTGCTACTTATTTGTAGTGTGATATTTTTAGTCCCGTTTTGTACAGGTAAACAAAAAAAAGGTGGTGATATGTAACAAGAATAATTATTATGGCAAATTACGGCCATGTGTATGCCAACTGCCAAAAACTGACAGTTCGCCGGTGGTAGAAATAAATCAGTAATTTATAAATAAAAATCATTGCATCTTCTCTTTCAAAGCACCCACTTGACTTGCAATCTCAAATTACACTAAATGTCATTGTCTGACCAATTAGCCAAAGTAAGTAGCCCAAAATGCTCGACCACACCAAGTTTTCACGAGCACAATTATTTACAAGCATATAATGACCGCAGATTGCGTACGCGGGTCATTTGATCGATCAGGCCAATCGCACTCACCCCTAAGGCGCGTCATTACCAATTATTTAAACAAGATGGCTGACAAAATGACGTTTGCCGTCAGCGATATGCATTGGAGCCGATTTTAGGTCGTGCGTGCTGGGGATAAGGGATAATTTAGAGTTTGGTAATTGCAGGGTTGATTTGGTTTGGGAACAATGGAAGTTTGCGAAGTAAGATTTGGGAAGAGGACACTGTAATTAAACCAGAGACATCTGAGAAGTAAAGACTGTCAGTCTCGAAAAGTCTTGATACAAAGTTGTGTTACTTAGTTACATGCGCATTGCCGACCCTAACACTCCGCACCCTTGTTGAGCTCTGGCAACCTTATTCACCGAGCAGGAAAACAATACTATGAGTACTTGAGTAGTCTGATTTCTTCTCTCATACTACTCTAGTATGAGTAGTCTGTGCTCGAAGCAGGTCTTTATTTACTATGTAGCATTAAGACGAGGAAGAAAGCTTCTTCAGTGAGCTAAGTCATTAAGGTATGATTATGATTTATTACCAGGTAATCCTTGGGTAATACCGAAGGTGCAGGTCCCATATTCTTTAAGTACGTGTCACTGCATATATTGTGTGAAGACGTGCGCTTGGATATAATTAATTATAATTCCGGCATATTGTAACGGTATTTCGTGTATATTCTGTTTTTTATATTGTTATATTTTTGAAGTAAAAACTTCTTTAGCGGCGTGCACTTTTTGTGATGGGGAAAAAAATGTTAAACACGCGAGAGGTGTCACGTGACCGTAAGACGTAAGACGGACACGTGACCTGATCTAAAAACTGTTACTTCAATGTCATTGAGTTTTTCTTTATTGATTTAAATGCCATCTAGTGAGTTTCGCTCTAACAGGTATTAATATAACTCGAGTACAAACAGTGATGTGCTAAGGGGTTTCAAGTAATGCGACTAAATAACGCTAGATGGCGTTAACCTCAATTATACATAGTGCTGCAGACATTTTGCAATGTTGATTGAGTTTTCACTTCTGCCAGCACTCCCGGTGTGCAACCCATTGTTTTTTTTTCTCCCGATTCTCAGTGAATATTACTGTCGATGGTTTTTTCCGTGAAACTGTTGTTGATGGACATGCAAAATCGTGATGATAAAAGCGTGAAAAGTTTGCGATCAAATTAGTTAAATCACTATTAACCAGTTGCCAATTGACTCCCCTGATTGCTCCCCCCTAGCTGTCTCATAAACACCTTCGCAATTTGTCAAATTTACGCAAAATGTCAAACGTCCGGCCGCCGGCGGCTACCAACCATAATAAATTTACAGTCAATCAACACCTTAACACCTTCCCAATAGGATCTAGAATTAAAATATCCACCAGCAAAAGCGCTGAACTTTTTTGCACATGGCACCTTTCTCGTTTCTTTCCCGTCTTAAGCAAATTCGGATAGGAGAGAAAGTGATGGCATTTCCAATCAGAAGGCGTTCGGAACGCGTCACTAATTATACTGAATTGCAGGGCGAGAGTTGTGAAGGTGCGAAAATCGGATGTTGGGGGGTTATTATGCAATGTTTAAGGCGTTTGGGAGCAATTTGGGTGCTTTAGCGCTGTTCGCGGACGATAGCTGTCATTACATGTAGGGATCCCTTGTCATTGTCGAATGTCGGTGTGCATGGTGCATGTTGACGTGAGGTTTTAAAAGACCGCTAAGAGGCAGTGAGAAAAAACGAGTTTTTCTCAAAAAACGACATGTTTAAAAAATAAAAAAAACAACGGGTTTGCACTCCGGGAGTGCCGGCAGAAGTGAAAACTCAATGACATTGTAACAGTTTTTCGATCAGGTCACGTGTCCGTCTTAAGTCTTACGAATCTTACGGTCACGTGACCTGTCGCGAGTTTAACATTTTTTCCCCATCACAAAAAGTGCACAGCGCCGCTAAAGAAGTTTTCACTTCAATAAAATAAAAAGGCTCGATAAAAACTCGATGGGATTTATACGTTTTATTTCATTGTTAATATGGCCACCTTTCGGCACCATCATCAGTATTAGGCTTATTCGTAAGGCTGCCTTTCCACTGGTTAACTCCCACTATTTCCCACGTAGAAAGTAGAAAAATTTCCATAATGGCAACAATCGCACGTAATTTTGTTTTATCATTCGTTACATTATAGGTACCTATTTGTGATTTCTTGGTTGGTTAAAACTTAAAAGTTGATCATGATTATCTACAAATATTTCCCGGAAAGTATGGCTATATATATATATATATGTATTAATTATAGCTCAATGTGGAAAATCCTGTCCCTATACAAATGGATTTTTGAAGATATTTTTTCATACAATTGAATATTATAACATTTATGGAGTCAAAATACATTTTAACTTTTTGTAAAATATGTCATCGGAACCCATGAAAAAATAAATTCATCATTTCTTTCTTCGTAAATAACTTTGCATTTATTTACGTAATGAGACGACAAATTACAGTGTCGTTCTGTTACCTAGTTATTTCGAAAGATAGTAGATATTATTGAGTTATAAAATTAAGAAATTAATACGTTGGAAGACTGATATCAAAAGGTAATGAAGTTAAACAGAGAGAACTACGATTAAATGAATGGAGCAAAATCTGTAAAATTAGAATACTACATAATATGGTAGGCATATTTGCTTTATTCGAATATTAATAGTTTATTTAAATTTAAATGCCCATTATAATGAGGTATTTCTTTTAAAGATAAACATTAAGTATAGGTACCTAACAGTAAGAGCGTTTGCTACTGGAATGTGACAGCTAGGTTATAAAGTTAAATTCTCCGTAAGTACTTACATTATTTAATACGCAAAATTAGTGGAAATAAAAAAGAAACAAGTTAATGCGGCATTGTTTAGTAACAAATATAAAATACCGTCAACAATGATAAGCGAGAAAGCAGCGGGCTCAGCACGGTTCCATTTTTATCGACTATCACTAGCCCGTCACTTTCGCACTTACATACTTGTTAGAACGTGACAGGCATGGTGACATACGATAAAAATGCGACCGTGCTACTATAGCTGCGCGTAGTAATTAACGTTAGACAAATAGACAAATGAAAATCACACCCGGGCGGGCATGGGAACAGAACTTTACGGTGCTTACCGGACTTTTACATATTTTATGCTTTTCGCTGTTACTACTTTTACACTTAACCGACAGCCCCCACACTCCACAGGGCAAATGAGGCGTACATTTTATATTTAATTACATGTATTACAGGGACATACCAGAAGACTGTCTGGTACACAATTTTTTAAATTTGTTATTTGGTATAATACGATTAATAACTTTTAATTAAACCATATATAATACAGGTTTCTGCAGGATATTGAGGAAGCTGCCATACGAGTCACGTCTTCGGCATAATATCCCTTTTTGTGGAATTCCTTTACAGTATCGAGCCAAAAAGAACTATATTTTTCTTAGAGTGAATCTCAAAAGGCCGATTCGAATTAATACATTGATGTCAAATACATACTTATATACCGATTGGTATTGACGCAGGCGAGATGCGCTGCGAGTTGCGAGTAGTAATATTTTTATAACTAATCAATACCAATTTAAACATAAATTTCGACATCAAAATGATATCTAAGAGATGTCATCTTGCTATCATTAATCCTCCAGGTTTTCAAAATCAACTTCACTTTCTGTTTCCGTACTAATAACGCAATTAACGCATACAACGTTAAATAATGTGTTTCTGTTTGAATAACGCATTGGCACCCTTCGTTCGTTGAGAATTTCCCTACCGCTACCTAATCATATTTTTGATCAAATAAAAATAAAAATAAAGGGTTCAATACTTTTGGCCAGAGCTAGGGTTTATTGTAGACTAACACGTCTATAAAATATTAGTCCAATTATACTCTAGTAAGGTGCTTTATACAAAGTTCAAACATATATTTTTAATGTTTTATTATTACATACCTCTAGATTCATGATAATTTTTATCATAACATTATCTGTCATGTATTGCAAAAAAATGTACATACCTATGTAGTTAAAATATGTTTTATAACTATTTTTAAGCCTTAATTCAAATTATTTTATTGTGTTACCAATTTTTATTTTAGTTGTAATGTAAGTTACATGAACATGTGCGTAATATTGGCGTAATCTGTAAACTTATGACTATGAAATTAATACGATATAATAAATAATACGATTTATATGGGTAATTCTTGTAAAACAGTAGAATTAATAAATGTGGATGAATTAAATCTCAATTATGGTCTTAACTATGTATGTTTTTGCATTGCACCTACAGTGCGAGTCGAGCAAAACGGAAATAGAAGATGCGTCGGGCAGATCGCGTTGATGTCTTTCCTTGAGACGTAGCCGCTAACGGCGTAGACAAGAAACTGATTTATAAAATAATTCAATGGAATACTGTAAATTTTTCAATATCTATTTAATCTTACATTATTTGAATTAAATTTGTATCACTCGTAACAATTATAAGTATATCAAGGATAAGATATATTTAACTGACTAAAGAATCACACAAATTGACAAAATCGAGGCGGCGGACTATGAAAAAACTAACTAAAATTAGTTTAATTCGCTTAAAGTTAGGTTCATCGTAGAATTATTGCAAAATAATCTAGAGTAATCGTAGTAAAAAAACATATTAAAATAATTGTAGAGACATCAGATAATAAAATATTTTCAAAAAGTTTTCCTACCTTTCCAAGTACAATGACGTAAGATCAGCAATTTTCACCAATTATAAACATAGTTCAAACCACAAAAAAAAGTCCAAAATAATTCGTTAATAGTCAAAACACAATTCGAAAGCACTGTCCACTAATAAACTATTTGAAATTCACGTAAAAAAAAGCTGCCTCGTATCTAACGCACTGGCAGTTTAGAAAAGAAAAACTTTTTCAAATTTGGAATAGGATCGTCTCGGTTTGGTCAGTCGGCCAGCGCGCGGCGTGGCGTAGGGCCGTAGAGCGTGTGGCGCGGCGCGGCGTGTCGGCCGTGGCAGCCCGTCGCCCCGCCCACGGGTGGGGGCTACACCTCTCAGCTTCTTCACACTTACCGTACCTACTAGTTACGCCGGCTTAGGTTGAGCTATGAGCGGCTGTGTGAGAGCTTTTATACTTGTAAGTTTAGGTATGAAAATATATTCATTTCATTTCTAATGACGATTATCAGAAAAAAAAATTACACTTATAGAACACTATATATTCAGTGTACGTATGTGTATACAGAGTACTTATTTGTGTGAGTACTTAATTAGGTATACCTAATCTAAAACCAATACCTACCTACTGCTGAGGATTTAAACTTAGATTAACCTAATGTATTTTCATACAAAATTTATCATTAACCAGTACACTACACTCATAGAAATAATAATACATTTTCGTCATGATTATTAATAAGACATATATAGATAGTCAAGCAGATCTTGTCAGTAGAAAAAGGCGGCAAAGAAAAATGTAGGCGCGAAGGGATATCGTCCCATAGAAAATTTGAATTACGCGCTTTTTTTAACTGACAAGATTTGCTTGACCATCTATAGTTAATTTTGCGCAAGTCTTGATTTCTATTCCGCATGAAATAATGCCAATAATTTTTGAACTCAAAAAAATGGAATAGATGAACGTAAATCAAATATATGAAATAAAAATAAAGTTGCATTCTAAACCAACAAACGGAAACGGTAATTTCAATAAAACTGCAAAAACCAAAGTGTAACTTACCTCTCACGCTTTAATTCCACAGCTCTCACTTCTCTGGTCAACATTACACCGCGTTACAATCACCCCGCTCACACAACTTAAAGCCCTACTGCTGCGGCATAAGGTCCACCCAAAGTGTATTTGTGGATGGTAGAAGCGGAGTAGGAAAGGAACGGGGCGGGATAGATAAGAGGATGTGGCTTGGAGACTGTGGAGGCGATAATGTGACCTTGTTTTTATCGGACCGACGATAGCTTTGCCAATTAACTTTAGCTTTAACGCATTATATTTCTTTAATAATATTAGTTCTATGACTATTATATTTTGCGTCATAATCAAAATACCTTTTTTTAATATGTACTATTATAGTAAATCAGCAGTATTTGGAAGTAATTTAATGTACCTAAACATCTGTAAATGGGTTAGTTGAAAACATTCGCCCGAATGTACAACTCTTATACAGCGATCTGAGGACCAAAAATAGACCTACTCGGGTTAAGGTTTCTGTAAAAGGTCTTTTTACGATTTTTTTTGTCAAGAAGTATTTCATTTGAATATATTTTATTTGAATTTATTACTAGGTCTTATGTCCTCACTTTTCATTCGCGGAGATCGATGCTTGTAATTTGCGCCATAATAAGAAAAACCGGCCAAGTGCGAGTCGGACTCGCGCACAGAGGGTGCCGCACCATCAGCAAAAAATAGAGCAAAACAAGCAAAAAAAATAATCAAAAAAACGGTCACCCATCCAAGTACTGACCCCGCCCGACGTTGCTTAACTTCGGTCAAAAATCACGTTTGTTGTATGGGAGCCCCACTTAAATCTTTATTTTATTCTGTTTTTAGTATTTGTTGTTATAGCGGCAACAGAAATACATCATCTGTGAAAATTTCAACTGTCTAGCTATCACGGGTCGTGAGATACAGCCTGGTGACAGACGGACGGACGGACGGACGTATGGACAGCGGAGTCTTAGTAATAGGGTCCCGTTTTTACCCTTTGGGTACGGAACCCTAAAAAGCTTGGTTTTTATTTAAATCCCTGTAATTTAAAGTTGTAATAACTTAAATAAACATACGCAGTAGCATATATCTGAATAGAGTAGGTATATGTCAGATCAATTTCAGATTATAGAGCAAGAAGCATAAATGAGGATAACTAACTGCCAAAGATAATAAGCACTAAATTTTATCTATGTCGGAAATTCGTAAGTTGTTCCAAGTCGTACAGTCCGGAAAAACACAACTTCATCATGTGAAGCTAATTACTGAGAAGCGTCATGGGAACTTGGTAATGTCTGTTTGTTTGTTTCACGACAGTCTAGTCTGCGGGAACTCAAGTTAGAAGCTACAGGCGGGGCTGTGGTCTAAAATTGTAATAAATCTATACGGGCATTCCACAAAAAGGTCTACTTTGTCGGGAACGTGACGCGTATGGCAGCTAATGCCTTAACAACGTGTAGAAATCTGTGTTATATATCGTTGAATTTAACGGCAAGCTATGAAACTTTGTCATGCCAAATATCGGCTTCTTAGCTTTATCAGATGTGTTAAAAATATAGTTGATGCGATTAACACCACTTAAATTTTAAAGATAGGGTAAAAGCCCAAGAAGTTTTAATGATTTATCGAAGGCGTTTGATTGTATGAACCACAATAATTTATATATAAAGTAAATAAACAAGGGGACACAAACTGCCCTAGATCAAGTTAATTCTTCAAGATTTTTTCAGATAGATCAGTGCGCGTAGGTTGAAAGAAATTCAAACAACGTAGTCAAATGTTTTAGGAGTTTCACAGGGGTCAATTTTGGACCCGTTGTTATTTCCTCCACAATATCCTTCCACACCTTCCTGTCTTGAGCATCCGTCTTAGCCTAGATCCAGCTTAGTCCTACGGTTCGCAGCTCGTTTTCTACGCTGCGCTTCCAGGCGTGTACAGGGCGTTTGCGGGCTCGCTTTCCGCCCTGAGGCCGCCACTCCAACGCGATACTGGCATTGTTCGTAGTTCCTGTTCGAAGGGTATGCCGGCTAAGTAGGGGCAACGAATTCAATCGATCGATCAAATACCGCAATGTATTAACGGTTGTAGAAGGCAGTCTTAAACAGCACACGCATGCTCCCAAACTCCCAACAGCTATACGCATTTACCTTTAAATTGCACCACGCTTTGTAAGAGCGACGTCGGTCATGCAGTTTGCACAGGGGCGAGCATTACGCACCTCGCCTATTCGCCCCGCGCTGTGTCCACAGATAACACTATGACGCGGTAATTGAAGGGTGGAAGATGGATTATCGACGGTGTTTGGTTGCCATTATAGGGGACATACAGGTCCAATAGTAATTACAGGGGTTTTCCGAGTTATTTTCAAAGAGATTCAAATTTTTCAAATTATTAGTAGGTATGTATATATGTACATTTTATACATATATTGCACACCTCAATAAAAGAGAAAAATACAAAGAATACAGCAATTTAAGGTAGAAAAAAATAATACGCGGTCTTATCGCAAAAAGCAATCTTTTACAAACAACAGTAATATGTAGTTCAAAGTGATTAATAGTATTATGGCGTATATATCAATAAAATTGACAAATAAAATTTGAGTGACTCGTCATAAAGTTACCAATCATAAAATAACGATTAAAAAACGTACATTTTATATCATGTTTTATGGTACTTACACACCATAAAAAACAATTAAACTTGAAATTGAATTTTATAACACCGAAAGCGCAAGTATTATCGCAAAAAATAATTCTTAAACAAAATTTCATATTTTTTATTACGCCCAAAGACAATGAGTCATTCCGGTAATTTTTTGGACGTTAATTTGAACAAATGGTGAGGGTAAGAGAGTTGTTAAAATGGTTGTTTTCGTCATTTTCCATGTAATTGGTACGTCGGGACCTTGAGACGGAAGGCAGATGCGTGGGACGGTTTTTACAAATTTCACGTGGACAAACGGACAAATAGAGCGCTGCTTGCGTAGGTATGTACCGGAATTGATCGGAGGATTATTCTAATTGTAATATCAGGTTATGATATTGATCTTATGGATATGATCTCTCAGTGTCAAAATTTACATTTCTTCAACCGTAACCTCTAGCCGCCCAGAGACCTATAAAAAGGTTTCCTGTTCCATTCTAATTTAAACTTTGTGTTGACAAAATAAAATTTCATTTTGCTTGGCAAGGTTTGACGTTTTGGCGGCTAGAGGATAAACGTCACTTTAACACTGACAGATCATTTCCATAACAAATCCAGATCGAATTTATATACCCTGTTGTAATAACATTAGAATAAGTCTTCGGGGTCATTGGACGACAGCATTTCCGTTTGTTTAATTTATATTACAAATTTTTTGCGCAATAAAAAATTAATTAATTTCTAGTTAGGTATATTCGAAGTGCAGACACACAAAAATCGTGCAAATGACAACATGTTTAGTTATATTCTACTCGTAATTTGTCTAAATAGGTTTTAAAATACCCGAGTTGGTTGTCTTCTTTTTACTCGTAAATGCTCAACTGTCATTCTGTCACTGGGGTGTCATCTCCGAGTTCGCGTTGCGTCCGTCGCGTGCGCGCTCGGCAATTCCCGTAATTCGAGGGTGCTCGCTCGGGTGCGAACGAGATTGCCCGAGATAGCACTGGACATAAGGGTCTATTCAAACCAGACTGCATGTCAAGTCGCGCTTTACAATTATTGAGATATGTGATAGATGAAGTACTTAGTAGTGTTTTTAGAACTCAGAAAATTATAATTGTTTGTGGCGATTTTAATATTAACTTGCTTGAAAATTCGCCAACTTGTGGAAGGTTACTAAATACTTTCAAATCTTTTAATTTAGATAACTTATTTTGTGAGCCCACTCGAATCACAGCAACCAGTGCTACATGTATAGATAACATCTTTAGTAACAGGGATGCGATTAGTAAATCTGTTATTAACAACCTAAGTTCTGACCACTGTGGACTAAAAGCTTCTTTCAGCGGGAAAACTGAAGAAATTCCTCAAGATACTATGTGCAGGCCGATTTCCGAAAGGCGCCTAGATTTATTCAATCGTAATATCACTAAACAATTATGTTATCTTTCATGTACTCAGGAAGACCCCGATTGTTTGAGTTCCGAGTTGTTTAACTGTATTAAAAAGGAATTTGATGCCTGTTTCATTCAGAAGAAGGTTCAAGGTAAGACCAAGACTAAATTTAGCGACTGGGCTACGCCGGATATTCACGAGAAAAGACGCCGACTCTACGACTTATATGATTTAAAAGCAACTGATAAAAGGCCGGAATTTCTGGAGTACGTTAAGAATTTTTCTAAATCTTTTAAGATGATGTGTGTCGCCGCGAAAGCTGATTTTTTGTCCAAAAAGATCCTAAATTCTAGTGATAAAGTTAAAACTGTATGGCAAGTAATCAGCAATGAAACTGGAAAACGTAAAATGAAGGATCCGCACTACAACCTACGAATTGCTGACACTTTAGTAAGTTCCGATCGTGAAGTGGCAGATCATTTTGAGCGGTTTTTCTCGAATATACCGGTAGAAACGACAAAGGCTCTTAATTCATCGCCAGACATCGCTGAAGAAATTTTGAAGACAAATGTGGCGGCATGTACAGAAATCTTCAAATTTTCATGTCACTCCGAAAACTGTTCTTAAGACTTTTAGGTCATTAAATTTAAAGAAAACAGAAGATCTTTGGGGCCTGTCAGTCAAAGTATTACATTCCATTATTGAATCGATTACACCATACTTGGCTGAGATTTTCAACAGATGCATTGATGCTGGTATTTTTCCAGATATTATGAAACATAGTAAAATCATCCCGCTGTTTAAATCAGGAACGAAAACAGATCCAGCGAACTTTAGACCAATTTCAATACTACCGGCATTAAGCAAAGTGTTCGAGAAACTTATTCTGAATCAACTATTGTCACATTTCAACAGAAATAAACTGCTGGATAGCAATCAATTTGGTTTTACCAGAGGTCGATCTACTACTGACGCCGGTGCGGTACTTCTAAAACACATCTTTGACGCTTGGGAAAAAGCTCAAGATGCTGTGGGAATTTTCTGTGATCTGTCAAAGGCATTTGATTGCGTTGATCACGAAAATTTAAAGAGAAAATTAAGCCGCTATGGGATAAAGGCTAGTGCCCTTGACCTAGTCTCATCGTACCTTTCGGATAGAACTCAGCGAGTAGTTATTAATGGAGCTCAATCAGCGGGGTCCCCGGTAGCCCTCGGAGTGCCTCAAGGTTCAATTCTTGGTCCCTTCCTGTTTTTGGTATACATTAATGATTTACCAAAAGTTGTGCAAGATAGACATGATATAGTGTTATTCGCAGATGACACTTCCCTTATATTTAAAGTGGACAGAAAGGAAAATAGCTTCGATAGCATTAATGAAGCGCTATCTACCGTAGTAAATTGGTTTACGGCAAACAATTTGCTTTTGAACGCCAAGAAAACCAAATGCATCAAGTTTACGCTACCTAACGTCAAGCAGGTAACTAACAGCAAGATTAAAATAAAAGGTGATACGCTGGAATTTGAAGATCGAACTGTTTTCCTGGGAGTCACTTTAGACTCAAAACTGCAATGGCATGCACATATAGCCACTCTAGCCGGCAAACTCAGTTCAGCAGCCTATGCAGTGAGGAGAATCAGACAGCTAACAAACGTAGAGACGGCCAGGCTGGTATACTTTAGTTATTTCCATAGTGTTATGTCGTATGGAATTCTGTTGTGGGGAAAAGCGGCAGACATTCAGACAATATTTGTGCTGCAAAAACGAGCTGTACGTTCCATCTATGGACTGGGCGCTCGAGTATCTCTGAGAGAGAAATTCAAAGAGGTTAACATTCTTACCATTGCATCTCAATACATACTTGAGAATATTATGTATGTTCGGAAAAACATCCACGAATTCAAGCTTAACAGTGACATCCATAACTATAACACTAGAAACAAACATAAACTTGCTGTGCCCGCCCACCGCCTCCGTAAGGTTAGTACGTCTTTCGTCGGGAACTGTACACGTTTTTATAACAAAGTCCCTACTGACATAGCGAATTTACCACTTACCAAATTTAAGTCACACATTAAGCGCTCCTTGTTAAGTAAGGCGTACTACACTGTAAATGATTTTATACACGATAGAGATGCCTTTAAGCCTGTAGCTTGATTTCGATAGTATGATAAGAGTTCAATAAATATTGTTTTTTCATTGTAAATTAAATATGCTAGTGTCCAGTAGAATTGACACATGAGACAATCATGTTCTCGCTTGATTATATTGTTTAATTTAATTTTAGTTTTGGACACTTGGAGACCATATACATCTCTAAGTAATTATTTATTTTATTTTTAATGATTCTGACACTTGGAGACCTTTACATCCCTAAGTATTTATTCATTTTATTATTTTTATTTTATTGTACATACTTATATTTTTAATGATTCGGACACTTAGAGACCTTTACATCTCTAAGTCAATTTAGGCTAGTAATTATGTGAAGCTATACCGTCTTTTATGTAACATACGAGCACAAAATGCTGTGTCTCACAGCTAAGTGTTATCACTATTTTAATATTAATATAGGCCGGTAGCTTGAACATGTCATGCTCGCTTAAAAGTCTTTGCTTACGGTGGCGTCGTTGATCGGGTCGCCACTTTCCCGAATGAAGGTTGAGGGAGGCGATGGCTGAGATACGCGTCGTACTCGTGAACGGGTGCTGTTTGTGGAGACGGGTCTGTTTAAGCTAACACGAATATATTTAGTAACTTTATTTTTTAATTTAATTGCAGTGAGACGCCTCATTCGGTTCTCGTATGTTTTTTTTTTCTCGTAATGTGTTAATCATACAGGATTGTGACTCTTGGAGACCCTATACATCTCTAAGGATAATTTGATAAACTATGTTATTTTTTAGTTCTGACACTTAGAGACATTTACACCTCTAAATAAGTTTAGATTTTTTTTCCATGTATCTGTTTTGTTTTTATTTTAATATTATTATTATAGTTTTTTTATGTAATTCGACATTAAGAGACCTTATACATCTCTAAGTAATTGTATTACGTTAGTTTGATTTGGTAGTTGTAGTTGTATTTAATAATTGTTGATGTATAATTATTATTATTTTGCTTTTATGTAAATTCAATGTTGACGTGTAAAAGTGCCCTTGTGGCCTATTTGCTGAATAAATGTTGAAGTTGAAGTTGAAGTTGAGTTGCGCGATACAGCGCAAGTCATGCTGAGCGGTCTGAGGTTGGCGGAGCGACGATAAATACCGTGTAGTGCTTTATATAGTTAGATACTCGTAGAAACATTGTAAGAATGTTGAAGATTGCGGCGATCTGAAACGGTATTCTCGTAATTCGAGGGTGCGAACGATATTGGCCGAGATACTTAGTTAGTGCACAAGAGGGTCTGTTTAGATCCACGAAGTCCCGCGCAAGTCGAAATCCGACTTACTCGCACCGCGGCATTGCGAGATCTAGCAGTACTTTAGTAATGTTCTGATTCTAAGAAACAGCACACGTCTTCTTTCTAAGCCGCGCTAGGAATCATAAAAGACTGTTCGAAGCTCGCAAGACACCTAACGTAGTTTAACAATCACTGAGTAATTTGTGGGTTTTTAACTATTTAATTTACCCAAGATAACGTACTGGGTAGTCGAATGACCCGACTCGAGTACGTAAAACGCAAAGCAGAGAATCAGATATTCTATGGAATACAAGCCACGACGTGACAATTCAAAACAAACACGTACTTACCTACAGCTTATTAAGTACGTAGTTAGAAGAAGTAAATCTGTAAGCAGTCTGTGATAATGTTACTGTCGCTGTATCGTGCCGCTATGTTCCGATCTTCGCTTCAGTTAGGACACGACGTGCGGTCGGTGTGCACCTGGCTAAACACACGACGGACACTGGACATTCGGCTAATTGCCCTCACCTGGTGTACATCGATTTGAGACACCTTTCTCAACTTTTATTGACGATAAGGGCTTACAAGTTATTGCAATATAAACGTGGAATTGCATGTTTCCTGGGTGTGGTTGAGATGTAATCCAATAGATAAAGACTACTGTTTCCAAATCTCCTACTTGAGTATATTTCAAACTTATTAACAGCCTAGGGAGTAGTGACCCTGGCTACGAAGCCGGAGGGCCAGGGTTCGAATCCTGGTAATGGCGTTTATCTGTGTGTTCATCACAAATATTTGTTCCTGAGTTATGGATGTTTTCTATGTATCGTTGTATGGTATTCATAACACAAGCCTTTACTCTTATCACGAGTTAATGACAGTGTCAACACTGACATACGCTAACGTCTACGTAACTTACTTAGTATCTCGCTCGTACTGACATACATACTAGTTGGCGTGCAGTTCCCATACAACTTGCAGTCGGGTTGCAGTCCGTCTGTATTGGCCCATTAGTTCTATGAGAATACATTTTTAATAATTAATTAGTAATTAGCGTAATTACTATTTAAAAATGTGGATCATAGCTGTAGTACTGGTACTGGACTATGGTTGGGTGATTTTAGGGTACTTACCTTGATTACCTACTTTCATGTGGTCTACGTTATCCACTTACAAACATCTTATTGATTGGTGTACACTTGCAATTAACTTTTACGATTTGTAGGTACAAAACAAACTTAAGTAATATCATTGAATATTCTTTCATTTCTCATTTTGGGATCCATCTGCCTTTTTATGCCCATATAATAGGGGATCATACTGTATAAATACCTAAACACAATTACAAAATTTCACTAGTTTTTACGAAAGCGACTGGCCATCTGGCCTTCCAACCTAGAGGGGAAACAAGGCCTTATTGGGATTAGTCCGGTTTCCTCACGATGTTTTCCTTCACCGAAAACCGACTGGTAAATAAATGTTAAATGATATTTCGTACATAAGTTCCGAAAAACTCATTGGTACGAGCCGGGGTTTGAACCCGCGACCTCCGGATTGAAAGTCGCACGCTCTTACCGCTAGGCCACCAGCGATTCATGTTATTTCAGAGTGTCATTTTAAAATGAGAATAATACTTCGATTGTATGGAGGCGGCAAGGTTCGTGTGACTCTTGTGATGGTATACCTAAGACCCCTTTTTCCTTCCCCTCAATTCAAACAAAACCTTATTCAGCCAAAGAAAATCTCCGTACACTCGCTTTTCCAACAAAAAGCTTTCATCTCGCGCACGAGCGAGACGGACAGCGGCGAAAGCCGGAGTGCGAAGAGCACGAGTATATTTCCCGCAGTTTAGGGGAGGCGTGGCTGACTAGACAACTCGAAGCGCGACGGAATATTTTTTGTTTGGATATATTCTGAGTTTGTATAACGGTCTTAATTGCGATGGAGCGTCGCATCAATGTGACGTTATAGGATGATTTAACTCTTTCAACGCCACTTGCACCATTCCACTAACCCGGGGTTAACCGGTTAAACCTGGAGTCACCATGGTTACCAGTACAATTTGACACTGAACGGTTTAACCGCTTAACCCTGGGTAAGTGGGATTAATAAGATCGTTATAAGATGGTTTGATTCTATGAGTGGATTGAATTAAGTAATAAGAAATAGCTCGCAAGCTTGAATGTCTAGAATGAAGTTAATTAAAGTTGATCTCAAATCCAGATTCCCTACAAAATAGGTAATTGTGTTGCTGTTTTTCGCGTATTTGCAAAATATTTTTATTGTAGGAAGGTAACTACCTAATTACAATCAACTAATTTGATTTCTAAACTTATTTGTATCTTGTGACTGTGGTTTTGCGTCTTGCGTTTAGGTATGTACACCAGGTACCTCACATATTTTTAAGATTTGTTTGTTTTGTTTTAGTTAAAACATCACGTCATGCTCCGTGGAAACCCTACTGTCTGTTTTGTGATTTATTGAAATGTACTGAATTAGTACATACTTAAAAAAAATTGTACCTCAATAGATCGAGAGTACAATTAACTCAATTCGGACTTGCTGTAGAGCATCTCCCCAGCAACCCCAAAATTTATTTAAAGAAAATTCACGTAAATACTTACTTTTTAGCAAATAAGACGTTGAAAAAAAATTGTACTGTGGTTTTTAACGTTAAATCAGTTAGCCATGGCTAGTTAAATTACCTAATTGTCGCCAGGATGCAAGCGCCTCCAGCCGACTTCTCAAACGTACGAAACTTTGTATTTTTATATACAACGGGATACACACATTTTATTTATGTTATGAACTTGGTTTCTGGTGAGAGTTCCAATGTTATTTTCCAGGCTTTATTTCAAACAATTATCGCACACTTTCAGGGGTCAGTCAGGGCAGCAAAGTTTGCAAAACTTTGTTTTTTAGCTGTCTCATTCACCCCCCAAAAGTGCCCCCTATGTTTAAAATTCATTTAATTACGTTACATGTCCGTCTTTGGGTCACAGACTTACATATGTGTACCAAATTTCAACTTAATTGGTTCAGCAGTTTCCGTTCCGTTCCGTTTTTTCCTTTTGAGGTACGGAGCCCTAAAAATAATTAGGTACGTTTATGATCAATGCACCATTGCTGGTTGACAAGAAAACATTGGAACTTTCACCAGAAACCAAGTTCATAACATAAATAAAATGTGTGTATCCCATTGTATATAAAAATACAAAGTTTCGTACGTTTGAGAAGTCGGCTGGAGGCGCTTGCGTCCTGGCGACAATTAGGTAATTTAACTAGCCATGGCTAACTGATTCAACGTTAAAAACCACAGTACAATTTTTTTTCAGCGTCTTATTTGCTAAAAAGTAAGTATTTACGTGAATTTTCTTTAAATAATTTTTGGGGTTGCTGGGGAGATGCTCTACAGCAAGTCCGAATTGAGTTAATTGTACTCTCGATCTATTGAGGTACATTTTTTTTTAAATATGTACTAATTCAGTACATATTGTGTACATCAGCATTACGTTTCAATAAATCACAAAACAGACAGTGGGGTTTCCACGGAGCATGACGTAAAACATCGAGCAAAGCTCAGTCTGCTTTGCTCGGATAACATAAAAACTCTAAAACTCAAAAATGCGCGTTTTCCCAGAGATAGCCTAACTAGATCGATTTTTCGCCTCCGAAAACCCCCAAATAGCAAATTTCATCGAAATCGTTGGAGCCATTTCCGAGATCCCCGAAATATACATATATACAAGAATTACTCGCTTAAAGGTATAAGATTATTGTAATTTTAAATGGCATTTTTAGGGTTCCGTAGCCAAATGGCAAAAAACGGAACCCTTATAGATTCGTCATGTCTGTCTGTCTGTCCGTCTCTCCGTCTGTCTGTCCGTCCGTATGTCACAGCCACTTTTCTCCGAAACTATAAGAACTATACTGTTGAAACTTGGTAAGTAGATGTATTCTGTAAACCGCATTAAGATTTTCACACAAAAATAGAAAAAAAAAACTGTAATTTTTTGGGGTTCCCCATACTTCGAACTGAAACTCAAAAATTTTTTTTCATCAAACCCATACGTGTGGGGTATCTATGGATAGGTCTTCAAAAATGATATTGAGGTTTCTAATATCATTTTTTTCTAAACTGAATAGTTTGCGCGAGTGACACTTCCAAAGTGGTAAAATGTGTCCCCCCCCCTGTAACTTCTAAAATAAGAGAATGATAAAACTAAAAAAAATATACGATGTACATTACCATGTAAACTTCCACCGAAAATTGGTTTGAACGAGATCTAGTAAGTAGTTTTTTTTAATACGTCATAAATCGCCTAAATACGGAACCCTTCATGGGCGAGTCCGACTCGCACTTGGCCGCTTTTAAAAAAGAAGTGTCAAGTAAGAAAATTATTTCAAAAAATTCTTTGTACAAGTTGTTTTGGGACATCCTGTATATAAAAGCCACGCGGGCATCTCATAGATTTTACAAACGTCATTTCGATTCAAACGTTGCTCTAACAATTGTTTAAAGTAGATACGAAAATAAATTAACATATTAAAATTCATATAGAGAAGTGTCACAATATATTTAGGTACTTGTACTTACACACCCACCCAAAAACACCCACTTCTGTCTAAGTCGGTTAAAGACTAATATACTTTTAATTAACCGGCCTACACGGTGTAACTGTCAAAGCGCATTAGTATAGTTTTTCTGTCAGTTTTTTCGTCACATTACGGTTTTTATGTGAGTTTTTGTTGCGCGCACGCGCCCCCCGGCAAGAACGCGGACATTATGAGGCGTGCGCACCTTTTGATCCCCGTGTCTTTTGAAATACCTTAAAACCGTCCAACTATAGTCCAAAACTTCCCAACTATTGTTCTAAACTAACTCGAATATCTTGTGAATATTATGTGTCCCGCCGAGTTTGTTGCCGGTCCCATATAGGGGAGGAAAGGGGGGATCTTTTCGAGGCAGTGGTGTAGGGTTGGAGCCGGTGTAGCTTTATTTGACGTTCATTTTAAGCGCATTGAAACATGCCTACTTGAATAGTAAACTATCTTTATTTTTATCTTTGAATGTCGCAGTTCTAAGGCAAAACATTTTCACATGGGAAGAAAAACCTCAGGAACAGCAAAAAGAAGATTGGTAGGTACCTGCTGATACTTAATTACGTGTTGAACTTGTGGGCTATAGTTATGTTACTGGACAATAGTTGGATAGATTAACGGTAGCCACAGAGAATTAAGTAAACTTTAGAGTGCTCACTCCATATATGGCTAACCTACCTTATTAATACATTTCAGGGTCGCTTTTAAAACGTAATCTATACACCTTATTTAAAACAAAGGCCCCCGCCGCATCTGTCTGTCTGTATGTATGTATGTTTGGAACAAACTCTAAAACTACTGAACGGATTTTGATGCGGTTTTCACCTATCAATAGAATGATTCTTGAGGAAGGTTTAAGTGTATAATTTGCTAACCCGTGCATAGCTAGGGCGGGTCGCTAGTACATTATATAAGTAGCTACTTATTATAAATAAGTTTTCTCAAAGCTACTTTCTTTGCTCTGATATTGACTAAGAAAACCTGCAAATTAAAGAAATAGATTTTTCGAATTGCCTAAGCATGTATAAAACAAGGAATCCACTCTTAAACTTTAAATGCATGTCCTAGCAAAAACGGAGTCCTCATAATTTACAGCCACCTGTCAAATCGGCATTCGTGCAATGTTAATCCAAGAAGCTTAGCCTCCGTACCATCGCCCACACTGTTAACTGGTAACTGACAGGTTGTAAACATTATTACAAAAGGCATAAGGTCCCCGATGGACCCGAGTATTGCTGTTTGTACATTGTTGTATTAGGAACATACTTTAACTAATCATTGGGAGACTTTATCTCGATGCAACAAGGGTCAGGTACGGTCAATTTACGTGTGGACAATGGTTAAAGATCCATATTCTTAGTGGTTAATTCGGGACAACAGTATGGTAGTTATTCTTAATATTCTTATACGTAGTGGTATACTCGTACATTTACATGACGCATGCACGACGCACTAATTTCAATAGTCGTATAACATACCATAAAATATACATTTTCGTCAATGGCAGAAAGAAATACGCTAGTAATACGCTATGGAGTTATGTAGTACTTATGTGTCAAATGCGCATTCTATTTTATTAAAACTACAGGTAAGTATTCCTTGGAAATTTCTAAAACCATAATTAAGATTTTAAACAAACTTCTAATGATTCTACCTACGTACACTTTACATATATCACATAAGATGCAAAAACACTCTACTAAAACTGAGAAAAAGCGGAATCGCAAAACTTACATAATCGTAAGTGCATGCTTATTCATATGACAAGTTTCCTAACAGTATTCAGAATAACCCTCCCCTAATGAGTAATGATTGAAATTCCGCTTTGATTGATATGAGCATGTGATTGTGATTGGGTCATTAGTGTGATTTAAATCACT
Organism: Cydia amplana; assembly: GCF_948474715.1. NCBI lineage: Eukaryota > Metazoa > Arthropoda > Insecta > Lepidoptera > Tortricidae > Cydia > Cydia amplana. The sequence goes on from NC_086070.1 coordinate 24,100,945, forward strand.
AAACGATGGGCATTGGTTAAGCCAGCTGGCACAATTTTCTGCTAATCTGACGATAAAAACTTGATCGGCATTTGTGAGCAGCTGTCTTATTAAATGTGACATATTAGTCTGTGACTAAGAGCAATTATTTAGCGACTAGCTGTTGCCCGCGACTTCGTACGCGTGGATTTGTATATTGGTGGTTATAAATTCTACATTAGCTTAGAACATTATGCAGCAAAAGATAGCAGTAGGGACGGTTAATCATTTGTTAATTATCATACAACGCATGAGATTTGCCTTTCACAACCTGGCTACCAAGTTTCAAGCCCCTAACTGAATAAAATTGTTTTCGATAATCTCAATATAATCTCTCTCAACCCCCAGAAGATTTTCAAGTCCACTATTTAATAAAACCTACTACCTAACTACCTATTTACGAAGTTTGAAGTTCCTAGCTTTAAATAAAATTTGAACCCTCTACCAACTCTCAACCCCTGTTTAAACTTTTAGGGGATGAATTTTTAAAAACGCTGAAATTACTTTTCTTGTATTGTAATAATATGCCTTTATACAACGATTCAAGTCCCGTACTTACAAAAAATATTGACCTCCATACAAATTTTCAACCCCTTTTTCACCCCCTCGGGGGATGAATTTTTAAAAACGCTGAATAGGTTTTTTTTGTTTTTTAATAAAATACCTTTTTACGAAGTTTCAAGTTCCTAGCTTTAAATAAAATTTGAACCCTATACAAACTTTCAACCCCTTTTGGACCCTTATAGGGTATGAATTTTTAAAAACGCTGAAATTACTTTTCTCGTATTCTAATAATATGTCATTATACAAAGATTCAAGTCCCGTACTTACAAAAAATATTGACCTCCATACAAATTTTCAACCCCTTTTTCACCACCTTAAATGTTGAATGTTGAAAAACGCTAACAATAGTTTTCTTCTCTTTTAATGAAATAACTTTTTACGAAGTTACAAATTCGTAGGTTAAAATAAAATATAAACCCTATACAATCTTTCAACCCCTTTTTAACCCTTTTAAGGGATGAATTGTTGAAAACGCTGAAATTACTTTTCTTGAGAATTAATAATATGGCTTTATAGTTTTATACAAAGATTCAAGTCCCGCAATCTAAAAACTATTTGATCTCCGTACAAACTTTCAACCCCTTTTTCTCCAACTCGGGGGATGAATTTTTAAAAACACTGAAATATGTTTTGTTGTTTTTTAATTTAATACCTTTTTGCGAAGTTTCAAGGTCTTAGCTTAAAATAAAATTTGCACCCCAAGACAAAGTTTCATCCCCTTTTTTACCCCCTTAGGGGTTGAATTTCCTAAAACGTCGCAATTCCTTTTTTTGCAATCGGCTATTATGCCTTTCTAAAAAGTTTCAAGCATTTGTAATGGATTCAAACTTTCAACCCCTTTTTAACCCTGTTAGGGGATGAATTTTCAAAAACGCTGAAATTACTTTTCCTGTCTTATAATAATATACCCATATACAAAGTTTAAAGTCACACACTCACAAAAATATTTGATCTCCATACAAACTTTCAACCCCTTTTTCACCACCTTGGGGGATGAATTTTCGAAAACGCTGAAATTAGTTTTCTTATTTTTTTATATAATACATTTTTACAGAGTTTCAAATTCCTAGCTTAAAATAAATCTTGAACCCCATACAACCTTTCATCCCCTTTTTAACCCTTTTAAGGGCTGAATTTTTAAAAACGCTGAAATTACTTTTCTTGAGTTTTAATAATATGGCTTTATACAAAGACTCAAGTCCCGCACTCTCAATAATATTTGATCTCCGTACAAACTTTCAACCCCTTTTTCACCACCTCGGGGGATGAATTTTTAAAAACGCTGAAATTAATTTTCTTGTTTTTTAATTTAATACGTTTTTGCAAAGTTTCAAGGTCCTAGCTTAAAATAAAATTTGCACCCCAAGACAAAGTTTATTCCCCTTTTTTACCCCCTTAGGGGTTGAATTTCCTAAAACGTCGCAATTACTTTTTTTTGTAATCGGCTATTATGCCTTTCTAAAAAGTTTCAAAGCATTTGTAATGGATTCAAACTTTCAACCCCTTTTTAACCCTGTTAGGGGATGAATTTTCAAAAACGCTGAAATTACTTTTCTTGTCTTATAATAATATACCCATATATAAAGTTTAAAGTCACACACTCACAAAAATATTTGATCTCCATACAAACTTTCAACCCCTTTTTCACCACCTTGGGGGATGAATTTTCGAAAACGCTGATATTAGTTTTCTTATTTTTTTATATAATACATTTTTACAAAGTTTCAAATTCCTAGCTTAAAATAAATCTTGAACCCCATACAACCTTTCATCCCCTTTTTAACCCTTTTAAGGGAGGAATTTTTGAAAACGCTGAAATTAGTTTTCTTGTTTTTTAATATAATATATTTTCACAAAGTTTCAAATTTCTAGCTTAAACTAAAACTTAAACCCCATACAACCTTTCATCCCCTTTTTAACCCCCTTAGGGGTTGAATTTTTCAAAATCGCTTCTTATCTCTTGTACACTTTACAAATGCAACCTAGTGTGCAAATTTCAACCTTCTAGCTTTTGTAGTTTCGGCTCTGCGTTGATGAATCAGTCAGTCAGTCAGTCAGTCAGGACACTTGCATTTATATATATAGATTATTAAATTTAGAAAGTATTTATAAATAAAGTTTGTGTTATTAAAAATAATATGTACGAAAATATGTCGCAAATTAAAATGTGCAGCTCTTACCTTTCCAGTTTAACACAACGCAAAACAAACCTAATGAATTTAAATCACCCACGATTTACATAATGCGTATAAAATGCCACAAAAATTTGTTTGCGATTCTAATAACACGGTTTAGTTTATTATTATGTCATAACATTTCCAGTACTAAGTTCAGTGAGTGTGTTGTTATTCACTTTGTTTGATGCAACATAATTTCATACAATTAAAATGATCAACTGTCATTTATTCCTCATTTCAAACAGGGAAAGGAGAATGCATCCTGTCTTTGGAGACAACGTAGCAATTTTGAAATTAGTTCGAACTTACTTAATGTGATTTTTGTCGCCATTTTCCCAAAATCATAACATCAAATATCCAGCATAGAAATCAGTTGTGTTTTGAGAAAAATATACCTAAATCCTGAGAGATAAAGTTTAGACTTGGTTTAAAAATTGGTTATTTGTTTTATTTGCGAGTGCTGGCAGTTTATTCCTTTAATTTTGGTGGTAACATCCTGTCGGGATAAACTGATTGCAGACTTGGATGTCAACTTAATTTCAACCTTAGCTGGGCGTAATAAGACTGCACATCTAATGCTGAAACATCACAGGGCGAAATACAGTCAACTTTAAAAACGCCTCGTCGAAATAGTTGCCTATAAAAATTAGTTTTACAAATCGTCAGGTGACAAGCAAAAGTCACTATTTACTAATTTTTTTTATTTATTTATTATATTTTAGAAACATACAGTCGTTTACAAACAGTATTTAAACAAAAATCAACCTTCTTTTCGAACTAATATGGTTCACTATGGCTATGAACTTGTGGTGGTACTTAGTGACTTTTGCTTGTCACCTGACGAAATAGTCAGTAAATGTTTGTGATGAATGACACAAATAAAAGATTTTCACATATTGAACCCGGGCCGACTACGTAGGCAGCCGTAGGTAGTTAGGTGGGCGTAGGCTGGTTATAAAAAACAAAATAAGTTTTACTTATTGGACAATCCCTCGACAATAAATATTGTGCAGTTTATTCAATACGACAATCGCGCATAAAGTAACAGCGTATTTCAAACCTATCAGATAATTACAGGCTAAAGTCACCAGATTACGAACCCAAAACGCCTCTTAAAAAAGCTCAACCAAAACATTTAATTCATAAGTCGCTCAATCGGCTTATTATTGTAATCACACGTAATACAATGTGAGAGATATTGTATCTGTGTCCCGCCCCTGTGCGACGACAGTGACGGACGGAGGGCGTGTGAAAACTTGACGGATTTTCTAGTCGAGCGGACGCCACGCGCGTTCTCGCTTGGTTTGAGAAGCGATGTAATGTAATCGCTAGTTTACATTATTGCAAACAATATCCTAGCATATTCTATTGTTTCGAAAAATCTAGGGTATTAATAAAAAAAAAGAATCGAAAAAATAGGCGATTTTTGTGCGTAAAATAAAAGGAACGCATTATGGTGTCGTTATTACAAGATTCTTAAAGTGTTTGCGTCATTACTTAGTGGCATTTACTGGAAAAAAGTTGAAAATCAAATTTAAACTTTTTAAATACATACCTAATACTTATATGTGGGTAAGTTATTTTACGTCACCCTAGGCCCGTAAGTGGGTTTTTCTTCCTGCTACGCCAGAAGAAAATCTCACTTCCTGGCCAAGGCAAGACGTAAAACTTTATATAAACCACGGGCGGTAATTCGTAAAGCCCCAGATCGCACAAACACCTGCGATCTGGAGCATTCACGAATTCACCTCCCTAGGTATGTAATGTACTATTGTTATCCAGAAATAAATGCACGTAAAAATTCAATGCTTACTTACATAAGTAATTTAAAATATGAGTAGGGTCAGTCAAGGTAATACAGGTACCTACATTGACCAAACCTTTTTGATTTGTTCGATTATCTAAATCCATATTTTAGACCTTGATGACCTATACTTGACCTAGTACATTAGCAAGAAAAATGCATTAAGTTATTACTAGGTGTAATTTATGGCTGTCAATTTTGATACACATTTAAAATGCCATAAATCTTATGATCTAGGCCCTCACGCAGTGCTTATTAAAATAATTGACAAATTAAGATCGCAATAAAACAAGTGGTCGGTTAGGTATCAATTAGCGTCCAAATTACGCGCACGCGTCGCCGTAATGGCGGAGTTATGGCAGGTGCGGGCACCCAGGGCGCGCGCCATAGACTAGGCTGGGTAGAGTTGTGGAATGGCTTCGGTATTGAAGAAGGGTTCTGTACATTAAGTCCGACTCACGCTCGACTGCACATTTCTAATAGGTTTTCCTGTCATCTATAGGTAAAGAACTATTTTGTGTATTTTTTTCAAAATTTTAGACCCAGTAGTTTCGGAGATAAAGGGGGCGAAATGGTCGGACAGACAGACAGACAGACGCACGAGTGATTTTATAAGGGTTCCGTTTTGCCTTTTGTGGTACGGAACCCTAAATATGGAAAATATCGGTGAAGATGCTGGAGATTCTCGTCTTACTGCTCTTTGCACGTTTAGCAAAATATATCTTGTCTAAAGTTGCGCAGCTCCAGACATCAAGCGAGACTTGATGTCAATGATGATTTAACGCGACTTAGATTTACGAAAGAGAAACTTACTTTTGACTTAGATTTTTTGTAGAGTTGATAACGGCTACCATCAGTTTGTTACTGACATAAACGCCGTCGAGAACGTAATTTACTTTCTATACATCTCGTTTCCACAAATATGCGAGTACGAGCGAGATGTATAGAAAGTAAATTACGTTCTCGATAGCGTAAATGTCAGTTTTGACACTGTCAGTGACTCATGGTACGGGCTGAGGTCTCTACAAAAGAGAGTTCGGTCAGCATTAATAAAACATTGTTCCAAAAATAATAAACTGCACTTGACCAATTGCCCATAATCATTCGGGAACTCTCAACGTCCAAATACTTAGTTATTTGTTTTACAAGGGGACAAAGTTGTTGTTTAACCCCTCGTGCTAAAATTGATACCCGAGCAAGCGAAATATTCCAAAATTGCACACTAACTGTAAAACACAACAAAACAAATCAAAATGAACGCCAAATATATATATTTCTCATTCAAAATCATCACTTAAAAGTCAAATCTACCAGCAAACAATTTAAAATTTGCATCACATTATAAATATGCTACGTCACTCTTGTGGATAAAATGCAGCTTTCTCATCAGTTATTGAAGAATAAAGAGAGTCTTTACGAGTTGGTGTAGCGAAATCTATTTTATCAAATAAGTTCCGCTTCTGCGTCTACTGTCTCCGCAGCGTGATCAACTGATTTCGATGATATCGCGCGCCGCGGGCCGCGCCCGCGCAATGACTTTATCAAAGTAATGCTCGTTACTTGCATCAAAATAATTATGTTTAGCCAATTGGTATAAATAACCCAAATTTGTATTTCAACACGGCCATGGGCGTTTTGAAGAAGTCTGCAAAGGGGAATATGATGTAATTTATATTATACTAAATGGTAAATACATTATTCGCATGTCTGAACCTTATTTAAGTTTGTATGATTTACTTGGTTGTGTTGTGATAGTGAACATTATGAAACTTGATGGATGCAATTATGCAATCTACATGTAGGTGTAAATAAATAAAAATATTTTGAAAAGTTGTTACTTTTGTTCTTGCCCAGAGGACATTTTTATTTTTCGTAGAAATATGCGTTAAATTCTCAATATATATTATGTAACCCGTCACTGATTAGTGTTTAGGTACATATTTATTTTACGAACCTTATTTAGAATTTGTCGTATGTGATTGACACGATTAGCCTGGCAGAATGTACCTACATAAAAGTAGTTGTACGTAAAAGTTATAACTGTTTCTTAATTAGAAAACTTTCGTAAGAACTTAATGGTAAGCTGCATCCATGTATCTAATCATTAACTAATAGTAAATCAGAATCGAGCAAAATGTGTACCTACTAAACAGAAAAAAACACGTTACTTTACTTATGTAGCTATAAATCCAATAAGACGTTTTACAACGATGCTATCGTATCGCATCTTTGATTTTCAATTCACGTTCATCCGATTGCATCGTGAAAAATGTTCGCCATCGATTGCACATAAATTTCAAATTCAAATTAATCACGAAAGCAAACAGAATCGCTTTTTAAAACGCGTCAAAATGGTCCACTTGCGGTCGACGCCACTGTTGTCGATTAAGTCACATTTTGCTGTATTTTGTTTCATTAAAATATAAATTACGGTGGCTGGAAGGCGCCGCATCTCGAGCCTTTCAAATTTAAACACAACCTCTTAAAACTCTCTTTGTATATCTAGTAATATACACCTTAAAATTAGACAACAAGGCTGCATTTTGAACGATCAAATTGGGCAACTAACGAGCTTTCTAAAGCTACAGCAGGTTAAAGGCATGGCAGTACATGTCCAAAATTCCTTCATAAATATTCCCAAAGTGAGGCAACCGGTTCGGGGGCTTTTTGCTTAGGGCATAAATAAAAGTCGGTAATTTTATGAGATTGCGACAGATTTATCGGGCGCATCGGCTCACTTTAGATGCGCGGGAGACAAGTTAGATGGTCAACATTTATTTACTTTTTTTATTTTACTCGTCCATCGGCACACTTATGCAATCTTTTGCACTCTTAGGGCAACATCAGACATGAATCTTCTGAATATAAATAGAATCTGAAGGCCTGCATAGAGTTGTCTCTGAATAATTCAGATATAGTCTCGGAATTCTGTGATAGAATTAACGGGGCATTCTGAATTTTCAACAAAGTTAAGAACCATAAGGGATCACCTAAATTCTTAAGAGCCGCTTTTAGGAATATTGGTTAAATAAATCACAATAATGAATACAAGTTTTTTCAAATAACTACCTACTCCCATTACTGAGTTACCTTGCATGCATGTATTATCAAGTATTAGTACCATTATTGAGTTATTTGCAAACAAAATACTCTATATTTTATTAAAATCACTCGTCGTAATATTATAATAATTAGCCTTTTTCTTCAAAATTCAGGACCACTCCCAATAACATGTCGACGACAAATTTGTGTCTAAAAGCACTTAGGTCGCCAAAAAATTCAGTGGAAGCAATTAAAATAATGTTTATTTTTAATAATGTAAACGGCAGTTAGGTCGGTAGCGATTAGGTTGGTTCTAGGCGGCTGAAAGAAAAATGGCGTATAATTTTGAGGTTATAAAGAGACATGTGACCCTTCGGTTTTGAGGGTATGGGTGCGCCTACGGCGGGCACGCGACCGGCGTGCGCGGCGCTTCGTGCCACCGAAGAAGGCCTACAGGACAGGGAAATTATATTAGTATCAGTAACAAGTATATATTTGAATTTTTGTGTTCCTGGACATTAGCTTGGACACTAACACTTTATGCAGGGCAGCAGCACAGTGTAGTGCATTCTGGATCCGGACCTGTATCTCGCCCTCTTTCTGGTTGGAATCCGTGACGATGCATCCAAGATACTTAACCTCTCCACGCCTTTATATGAGGTATCTCCCACTGTGAGGTCTTTCCTACGAATCCTCGTGTGAATCTCTTTTTGAAGGTACTCAGTTTTGTCGTAATTCACTCGCAGGCCAACCTTCACAGCTTCCCCCTCCGAATTCTGGACAGCTCTGCGAACATCCTCTTCACTTTCTCCTAGAAGGGCCAGGTCATCAGCATACCCAACACACCGCTGTCTGCCATTCAACTCCACTCCGCCATCGGGAATTGCGGTCACAAGGCCAATTCTTAGGCTTAGGCTCGGGCTTGTAGTCCGGATGGGGGAAGATCGCGCAGTCTGGAGGGCGTACTCTGGAGTGCAGAAAGACCTTAGCGAGCTCGGCCCCGTCGACTGGACAGAAAAGGCTTTGGACAGAGTAGCGTGGCGGTCTTTGGTGTCGGACGCCAAGATCCACTTCGGGTCGTTGCGCCACAGCAGTAAGTAAGTAAGTAAGTATCAAGTATACATAATAACTTTATGGGAAAAAATAAATTTTTGGTACAAGCTTTTATCACTGACTGTACTTTTCTTTCCACAGGCAACGAATAATCATCGAGACAATTCTAATAACCCCAATTAGTTTGCGTTGTTTTATCACAGAGTTCCCATGGCCACCTGTAAAAATACGATACTTTCTAAATGATCTAAGTACAAGAATAAAGTTCTGCTTAACCAATTTACAAAATAAATTAGGAACTTGTATTACCTAATGACTTCGTTTTCTTTTTTTTGGGATGTTACACACCATTTTGATAGGCTGCAAGTTTTTTCAAATAAATATTTATATCACGCATGCCGTGAACCCACAGATCTTCGGCATCATCGCGATTATGTTCACACACTTTGATCGAGACACGCTGCGCCGATTGGGTTAGGAGTTGCAACTTTATGTTATTGAGGGACAGTCCGAAATGATTTATATTTTTTCTGTAAACGTTAGTCTGAGAGGATAAGATAAGATAAGATAAAATTTATATCATTGAAAAATATCCAAAATTTACAACAATCATAATACGCTTAAATAGTTACTTAAATGTTATAAATGTATACAATCTTGCTTTAAGTAATGGATAGTAAGATAATGGGACTAATAGGGAAGGGTTGAAAGTTATGGTAGCACATAGTAGATCGAACTAAATAGCTATATGTATAAATATGTGACTGACTATCTGATCAGATTGATCGTTAGGTGAGAACAGGGAACTGCTAGTCCTTACGGGACCTGGCCCCGTAGACAAGATGCCAATCGGTAACGCTTCGTAGCGAACGAAACGCAACTGTCACTGTCACACTATTATGGAATAGTGATAGAGACCAAGCGATTCGATGGCGAAGCGCACGATTGTCACCTTGGCTAGGCCGCCTAGCTGTACTTTAGGAAAAGTGGTGGTGATTTTAACTATCCGATAGCAAGTGTAATAACAAGCAATATCAACTATTTAAAATTTGACTTATTTTTTAATATATAGCTATACATGAATTTTATTATATATGTAGCGTACAAAGTTAGTTTTTCAATTTGAGCACCCAAGCCTTGGGCGTTCATTTTTCATACAATATTCCGAGTCATTAACACCTTTTGGCGCAATACCCACAAATCGGCTGACAGTGGACGTCACGGGCGAATTTGGAGCAGCTTCTTTATTTTCCTCGCGGCTGCGGCACACGGCTGCGGTTTCGCGGACGAGGCAATTTGCCATGCGTCCGCGCAGATGACCAACACACTGACCAACCGGTGGACACGAACACCAAAAAAACATTCAATTCGAGCTACAAGGCTCATAACAGTTTTAAAATGTCTTTATTACATAATGTCATAAAATATTATGCAAAGAAATATAATTTAATCTTAATTTTTGTATGTTTCAAAGCTTTTATAATTTATGAGCCATGTTGCTTGAATTAAATAAATACAATAATACATTTCACCAGCTGCCAGACTTCCATGAAATTGCTATATCTTCCTATACCTATATTTATTCAGTTATAGGTAACCAGTCAGCCAGTAGTAAAGACTGGATTTGGAAAATACTGCCCATTTCATACATTTATGAACTCCAAAGCTGCTGCTGCGTAAGGGTGAAGTCACATCTAGCATACTTTAGCAGATAAAAGCATGCGATAGCACTCTTTAGCAGCTGAAAACATGTAACAGCATACTTTAATTTGCGATGAGTATAGTGTGTTCAAAATCATCCAGCTAAATGCGATTCGATGCTGATAGATGTGTCTTCACCCTAAAGCTCTTAAAATCCTCACAGGACTGTCCTCCAATATCTCGATTGGTGGCCACCCTATTAATTGGTTCAGTCGAAAGGTGTTAGACGCGCGCACGAGACGTCGCGTGCGCAGCGCATGTAGCGCTCCCGGAAACCACGCCAATTTCCACCCAAATCTTCCACCTAGAACTCACTTTCCCAAGCTCTTATCTCACTCTTAAGTTCAATTCAAGAAACAACCTTAACTGTAACAGTATACGCCTCATATTTGCAACACTAGCTAAGTCTGAATGCGACTGTGAAAAAGTTGGGTCAGTTTTTAGAAGGCGCAAAATTAATATTGATTTTGAAGATCGATTTATTTTTTGATCCGGGAGATTGCCCTCCGTTATGTTTTAGGATTGCGCGGGTAATAGTGTTAGTTTACGTGTTTATTTTCGCACCTGGTGTGATAATTTCAATAATTTCTATTAAGGTGTATGTTGGGGTAACTTCGAAAACGGGGTGGTTTTGAAAATATATATTTTATCTAGAAGCATTTTCTGCTACAGCAACAGTAAGCAATATGCTTTGATATATAACTTATATAAGCGTTGCAGTAACGTAAGTGTTGCCAAAGTGTGAAGTGCTTCTTGTTTATCAGATATTGTGATTTTCAAAACTATTCCGTTTGGAAGTAACCCCATGCACCTAAAGAATAGTTTTATTCATGAACTATCATTGAGCTGCCATCCTTAAAATGTGCATAAATAAATTGCATCATGGATGGACATTGTTTTTCGACGCTGAAATAAAACTATCGCAAGCAAAAACTAAAAATGCTTTTATACCACAAATATAAAGATATCTTAGTTAGCTCATTCTAGCTTTTCTCCTATTATAATAGGTTCGAAAGAGCTCGTGATTCTATGTAGAAATAATATAAAAATACGAAGAAATAGAAAAAAAACGAAGTACAAATTAAAATAAATGGCCCATTAACAGTAACCCATGTTACATTGTTGCAAAGTGTTGAAACGAGCAAGGCATGGTTGTTAATTGTATTGGAGTCCAAGAACCGCGGACCGGTAGACATCCCGCCAAAGTTCAATAATTAACTATAATGCGGAGTTAATGATCTAATTAAAGGACTCCGTTTAAACTCGAGTTTAACATTGGAAGCCAAAAGACTCGTATACCTACTCATCACATCACACGTACTTGGATGATGGATTCCGATAGTTCATCATAACTATGGTCACTACTGTCACTAGCGTAATGTATGTTCTATCAGAGTCATCACAATTTGGGACTAACAAAAATGTACGTAATTTTCTGTGGAGTTAAGATTATTTTTATGGGAAAATTTTTTTAGGACATAGATTGCATACATAATACGTTGAAATAGCACTTAGGTATATTGTGCAAAACAAGGAATTCTATCTATTCACCAAATGTAATCGAAATCTGACAAAATGCTGCAACAAAATAAAGATAGGCCTTTATACGAGTAGGAAAGATACCAGGATTTTTTACGACTAAGCCGCAACTGGATAGTTCAAGAAGTTCAAGACTTGCATGCTATATTCATTACGTTAGTTAGCAATGTATCGAATATTATATGCAAGTTCTTGAACAGTCTAAATAGGGCTTAAGATTATAAAATTAGATTTTAAATTTTAATGTAAATTCTTTACGATCGATGTTGTGGACACACAAGTGGTAGATTGTGCTAACATTTATTGGATCTTCTCAATTGAAAATTATTCAATGAAAATATCGATTTTACGCTGCAATCCAGAAGGTTTAATTTTCCATAACTGTTTTGTATTTTACTTAAACTTACTTTATAATAGACATTCCACTTTACTTACAAAGTAAAACTCACGTCCTACGTCGGGAATTCGCTTGCATTTTTAGATCCCACAAATAAGTCAGCTACTAATTATGCCGTATAAGGTACTGGCGACCAGGATAAATGAATTTACCGCTTATTAAAACACTTCAAATTTCACAACTAAAACCTGGAGATTTTAGAGATTTTTACACGTGACGACTAGATTAACCATCATCATTGGCCTCTAACATCAATAAGAGTGCGGCAATTACACGAAAATGACTAGCATAGGCAGAAGAATGTCATGCCCGGTGAGCCGGTGACGAAGGTGCGAAATCAGCGCTGGTGTCTCAATTCCCGCCTAGTGTGAAGAAGATTAAACCATGCTTCGTAGTGTCACTTAGCTCTCTCACTTAGCGTCTTCTTCCAGTAGTGACCATAGTTTTACATGGTCAGTTAATTTATACCTGTTTAGTTTCGAAAATATTTTATAATTAATGATTGGTCTCATACACCCAAATAACAAGACGATTCTATTTTTGCTTAAGAAGTCTTAATAATAAAAAATTAAACATGACAAAGATTAATTTAATTGGTGATAAGAGCTGGCTATTGTCGTAGTCAGTCATCCGGCATTAGTCGCCGATATGTCGTATCGTGTAACACGCCTCAAATAAATCTCCCGAGCCACACTTGACACTACGTTCCTTTCTCAATCGTACATCGCTCCGTTTTTATCGATTCGCTCCACAATCGGTATTCTGTAAGGGCAAAAAGTACCGAATCAAAATTCTCCAACGACCACATCTTTTATTTATGTGCTCCTTTTCGACTAACAGGCGTAATTTTTTCCGGTAAACAATCAGTTTTGCTCGAAAAATGCGAGACGGGAAGAAGACATAAAAAGGATCAGCGGTATTGGGACGTGAATTTCTTTGGTTTTTCGAGTCGACTCCGGCCGGACTCGATGCTAACTCATAAATATCGAGATATGATTGGCGAGGAGCGGTCACAGCTCGCGTCGGAATGACCGAAGTGCGTTCCATTTTTGAAGTTTATACTTTTTCTGTGGAAATAATATATGGCGATGGCGATGGTTTTGCGCCATGCGCTTGATTCCCAGTACCTATAGTTGCGGTACTGTTCAATAGATGTTTTTTTATTTGACATTTAGGAAATTTCATAAGGTTTTTTCTCGACTGGTCTCACTTATACTAGAGTCAGACCAAGAAAAGTCTGCAGCGGATTTGATAGCCCACGCAGTGCAAGTGTTATTTACACGTCATAATTTCATAGAAGTTTGACGTTTATAATAACACTGGCACCGCGAGGGCTGTCAAATCCGCTGCAGACTTTTCTTGGTCTGACTCTAGATACTTACTGTTACTGTGTGTTTAGTAGTCTGTTCTCTTAATTTATACATTATTGCCAGCAAAACCGTTATATCACCCAAGTATAGTCCAAAGGCTAACTAACTATGGTCCAAAATAAACTCGAACATCTTCGTTCAGTTGGGATTTTCAGTTATAAATGGAAGAAAAACTCAAACAAAACCAAAAACAAAATTGCTAAAGAAAAGACGCTTTCCACATAGATTTCCATACATTGACTCGCCTTTTCCTATCTCTATTGCACGTACATAAATTATATTGCTGTCACGCCGAGATGCCGGTTGTCAATATCACTGTGCGAGCTGGACAGCAATATACCTAATTATGCCGATTATGCCCGTGCAATAAAGAAAACAACAGGCGGGTCAATGTACGAAAATCTACGTGGAAACGTCTCTTCTATTGATACTTAATTACGTATTGAAGTTGTGGACCATATTTGTAGTAGGTACTAGGTACTGGATTATAGTTGGGTGGTTTTACGATTGGCGATACTGAAGCGTTATCTTATGACCAGTTCCATATACATACTAGAACAAATTAAATTATTTTCAGAAAATATTTTAATTTGTTATTATTTCGAGTAGTCACACTACTGTATAAATTATAAACTGAAATAAATGTCATATACTAAGAAAAAGTGACCCAAGCCTCTAGTGCCCCAGGCTGGAATCGAACCAGCGTCCTCTGCTATCGCGGCAGGTGCCTGTTACCTCTCGGCCACCGGGGGAAAAATTCGACCTATGCCGCTGTCCCCCAGTGGCCGAGAGGTAACAGGCACCTTCCGCTATAGCAGAGGACGCTGGTTCGATTCCAGCCTGGGGCACTAGAGGCTTGGGTCACTTTTTCTTAGTATATGACATTTATTTCAGTTTACAGTTCCATATAGTCAGATAGTTATATTAGGTAAATAAATATAGGAATAAGCATTTATTATAACAATCATAATACATAGGCAAAGGGGTAGATACATAGGTAGGGTAGAAAAGGGGTTTCAATCGATGTGTGGAAAGGTGGCACCGTCGTCGAATCCAAGCCACCTGGCTGTGGACTTAAACCGGTGGCGTGTGCCTCGGATGCACATGCTGGTGGCGCGTATAACGGCGATACTGATCCTGCATCTCAGCCAGCATAAACAGTAAACATATTTATTAGGTAAATAAATATGTAAACATATCCTAGAAAACGTAGTAAAACCTAATCAATAACCAAACCATACATAAAAGGGAAAGATCGTGTCACCAGACCGCGCATTCTATTAATTAAACAAGCCTCCTCACGCCCGCGCCTGCGCCCGCGCAAGAACACCGTGGAATATTACCGATCCGCTAATGACGTGCGTTTCTGCGCTTTAATTGCACTCAAACACACAAACCACATCACAGAAACATCTCACACAACCCTAATAGCAACCTATTAAGGTGTAGTTTAGCTTAAAGTGATGATACAGCTATTGTGGTAAAATCAGGTTTTGCCGTATGAAAAATGTATGAAGTTTGATCGGGCGTGTAAAAAGCGCTGCGTTGAGGATATTTTGATTGGTGTGCGGACTGAAAGGGCAGCGGTAAATGGAGAGGCGAGTTGTGGAATATGTATTATGACGCCTAGATTATGGCTTGTATAGTTGGCGACAGTTAATTGTCGACGAACATTTTGCTAACTGATAAGAGTGATAAGACCCTAGCCCACATAGGTATTAAAAGCTATGTATACATCGATTTAATAACGTAGCTCTGTACTCTGCTTAGTTTCATATTTTTTTGGTTGTTAATTGCCTAAGTTCATCTTATCAGAGACATATATTTGTTTTCTTAATATAAAATTACAATATAAATTTACTTAATAATATATAGAATCTGTTCGGAAAGAGAAGAGTCGTGGAATGTATTGTGCCCCATACATTTGACGACTCTTCTCTTTCCGCGCAGACTCCACATATAATAACCTTACCTATACCTACAGGCTGGTTTTGTTGTCTGACTAGACTATATAATATGGGGTGAACCGGGTGAATATATACTAATTATACTAAACAACTTTTACTAGGTATGGAGCCTACCCCGAAATCACAAATAAAATCTGCTATTCCATAGGAAACATTTACATTATGGTAAATGTATGAAACAGCCGATTTTTTTTGCGATTTAGGGGTTGACCCTATAGTAAAAGTTGTTCAGTAGGTATACCTAAATATTCACATGCGAGAGTATGGTCAGTACGGCTACCATCAGTTTGGCACTGACATAAACGCCGTCGAGAACGTAACTTACTTTCTATACATCTCGCTCGTACTCGCATATTAGTGCAAACGAGATGTATAGAAAGCAAATTACGTTCTCGATAGCGTAAATGTCTCAGACAACAAAATCACTCTGTATATTATCTCGGAAATCTCACATTGGGTACCTATACCTGGTCAACAAAATCTTGTCAGTAAAAAAAGGCGCGAAATTCAAATTTTCTATGGGACGATATCCCTTCGCGCCTACATTTTTCAAATTGCCGCCTTTTTCTACTGTCAAGATCTGGTTGACCAAGTATAGTTGAGACATTGAAGTTTTAGTGTTTTTTTTTCTTTATTTAATTTGGGTCTTAGGTTAGGTTATTTATAATATGAATATAAAAGTAAAATATAAAAACACATACAAAACAATAAAAAAAATACATATAAACGTCACTAAGCTCCTTTACAAGCTCCGCTATTCAAGAGCTTAGGAGGTCCGCTATTTCAAGATCTTAATAATCCTAAATAATACAGCAAATCTTTGTAATACGGCTGTATTACAATGTATTAGGAGTCATATATGGTCATATACTCGTACCGCGTGCGAGTGAGCGGTAAAATTAGACTTAATTTTACGACACGCTGGCGCTGCTGTAACTAAAATTTTATCAGCAGAAGTCATGGCTTTATTACAGTTTTTGGTAAAACAGGAGTGTTTATTGGTTTGTTTCTTCAAATTTGACGTCGTATCTGTTGAAAACATGTTTTAAATTATATTTTCATGTGTTATTGATCTTGTTTTTTAAATGTTCTACTCGTGGTCGTAGCCGTAATACCTACACTTTGTGGGCGAATTAACTTGTATAACGGGTAGTTTTATTATTAATTTGTTGTATGAAATCTGCTAATTTTTTGTAAAATATTGACAAAGTTTTTGACATCTTTTATCATGTTTTTTTTTTCATTATTTGCTTTTTTATTGGGCTAATTTTCTAGAGAGGCACAAACGAAAAGTTTATCAACGTTTCTGCAACGTTATAACTGAACATTCGCGTAGCTATAGTAACTTCAGACAGAATTCTTAAGTTTTGACTACATCAAATCTTGCTTATGGAGTTCTTCAAATAAGGGGTGTATTTACAGGTTTTTAAAATATTAGCAAAGCGCACGTGACATCTCTAAAGTTACAGAACTCGATAGGCTACAGTAATAACTTACGTGATTTCATGTAATGAAGCGATTTTTCAAGACTCCTTAATTCCGTGTTCAGGCTCCCGGTGCTGGTGTACCGGCAATAAGTCAGTGTAAATTAATTTGGCCGTAAGTGGCGACGGCGGCGGCGGCCGGGAATTACGTCATTACCGAACACCGCGCCCTCTCATTACCGGCCCGCCGCGACAGTTTGACGCACCTTGACGGAGCGGAGAAATGGGAGTTTAGGGCTTTTGTCTAAAAAGTACCCCGCCGCAGCAAACAGCGAAAAAGTGGTTTCAGTCAAATCTCACAAAAAATTAGTTTCATGTATAGATTCAAGTTTCCTCATTATTTTTTTGTAAGGGTACAATTCTCTCACAACATTGACACATCGGGCCTTACAAAAGCAAATCAGTAACGACCTTGTTAAAATTAAAATTTTGGTAATATTATATTTTCATAGGAGTTTGACGTGTGCTTGAAATCGTAAAATTTGGATTTACAACGTTCGCGGTAGTTCCCTTTAATCGGAACGAAATTGCAAATGTTATCTCCAAGTTGCTCCGTAATGTTAATACCCAATATTTACAGACATTGCCAAAGACAGAGACGACAGTCACGAATTCATTTGGCATTCATATCAAAACGATTGGACATCATTGAGGCATTTAATAAACCACTTGTAACCCTTATTTCAACGTTATAAGGACGATCAAAGATCAGTTTAATTGCTGTATTTGCTGTTACCAGTGTCCATACACACATGCGTTGACACATATTACTGATCATACGTAAACCTTATTGCGACGAGATAAGGACTATAAGTAGAGACTGCGCGTACATGAGTTCTGGGGTATCATTAGGTGGCATACGTTTAATCAACAAGCGGTTGTTGGTCGAGTAAACGTCGCTGCTTGTATCAAAGAGTACTTAGAGTACCTAATGAAGGGTTGGTGTCGCCTGTGGAGGTTTGCGTTCTTGATGCCGGCTGTCACACAATGGGAAGATCTCTACGTAGCAAATGAATTTGTGGAAGCTTATTCTCTGCAGCGCTAGGGGCATATTTATTTAGATTTGTAAAGTGATACCAATACGATTTCGACGTGAGGGTAACCTAGATGTTGCAAAGAATTTCATAAGCTCGAACACATTTTTTCCATTTAACCGTTAATTACTCTAAAATTTAAAAGAAGCATTGTGTAGAAAAGCCATTAGGTAAAGTTGGATAAGATTTGTACCCTTTTGAAAGGATGTTGAAAAAACAAAAGTTAACTCTGAGCTCCTGAGCTCGACCCATGTGAACCACTACTTACTAATGTAGGTACCCTTTGTACTTCTTATATGTTATATTATGAACTTACTTCCTTGATGAGGATGAGGGATGAAGTGCCAAAAAGTTGCGAGTGATGTCAAAATGACATAAAAATTCATCAACATGATCGAATGCTGTTTCTACCACTTTAGCACGCTAATTTGTCTTTCCACTCATTCCAATGGTCATGGTATAACAAGGTGTGACCAGACTTTTCGGCGTGACGATCCGTTTGTGTGGACGCCGGCCGCCGCAGGCAGGGCGGGGCCTATAATAGGCTAATCAATCATTACCTGATATCGTTTGGAAGATTTGCGGCACTAGCGGCGGAGCTGGATGTTGTGGAGTGAAACTCTTTAGTTTTAGAGTGATTGAAAGAAAGTTGGAATAGTTTTCGGTAATTTTATAAGCGACTTTCATAGTAGGTAATTAAATATTTTTTATTTAAGAAGGTCTTTCATAATAATTAGAAATTTTCGAAGGGGCCCACGGAATACCAGTTCGCCGGACGATATCAGCCTGTCAGTTAAACGCAAAAGGTGAGAGTTCCGAACAACTGACCGGCAGACTAGTGATCTGTGACGCCTATTATGGGCCCGGATGTGACTGGCCAGGCCGAACTTGGAGCTTGGTGCTTGGTCATAAGTGCATCCAAGACTCAAATCCTCAAGCAATCACCAAGAGGTAGCGAAGCTGACCCAGTAACGCTTTATCTAGATGGGAAACCACTAGATGAGGTATCCGCTTTGAATTACGTAGGTACGTGGTTAAAAGACGTCATAAGCTAAAAGTAATTCTACAGCATACACAGGCAAAAATGTGGCTATATATTTCAGTATGATACAAAGTCCTCTTCTACAAAAGGCTACCCTTTCGGTAAAGGCTACGCCGCCGGCGGGGACGCGCGTATCCAATCAGTAATAGACGCGCGAACGGCCCGAAACATCTGAATGTTGCCGAAAACGCCGACGCGCGAATCGTGTACGTGTTCGGGGTCGGTTAATTGCGTCATGATGTAAGATATTTAGGATCTAATTTGTCGTCTTTTCTATGTATTCATGAAATATTTGTCAAAAATTTTGGTTCACCAAAACTATGAGGACCTCGAGTTGTCGGAATCGGTACGGAAATTGTATGTTATAATTGGTCACATTTTAATTTTTCACATTGGCCGTATACATACCTACTCGTAGTTTAATATAATTATGTCACCGTAAGATTGTGAACCCGATAGTTTATAATCTAACGTAGGTTAGGTTAGTTTATAATCTCCTGCCGTCAGTTTATAATCGAACGAGCGAGCGAAGCGAAGCGAAGTTCTTACATTCGACTTTGAACACGCGGCTGGCTAGCGGCACGTCTCGGCATTTCGATGTTTTTAAGCTGAACTGTCAGAAGATAGTTTGATACTCAATAACTTAAGTAAATTTGTTCTAATTTAAATGAAATTGGGTAAACGTGTAGTCGAGGGCATTATATTTTAGTCATTAAATTATGAGCAGGCCCGATCAAGAGGTTATTGAGCTAGAAGAGCTTAGAAGGCCAAAAAGCTGTTTGTGAGGGGTCTTGCTATTCTGGTCAATTTTTTGCAAGAAACATGGTCGAGTTTAGTATCAAATGAAAGTGCTCGACTTACACTTTTATAATATCGTTTTTTAATTTACCACTTTGAAATAATTAGCAAGATAAAAATAAAATAGAATAAACATAATATATGTATGTGACATTTGACAAGAAATATTTCGGCTTAGCACAGATACAGTTTATTTTAATCTCTATAGTGGTGACTTAAATCCAGGGGAGGGACAGCCGTATACGAAGCCCTTTATTCGAAAAAATAGCGCCATCTATATTACTTAACGCTAAACTTGTAAATGGCGCTTCAAAATTGATGCAAAAAAGCAAATCTTGTCAGTAGAAAAAGGCGCGAAACTCAAATTTTCTATGAGCCCATATCCCTTCGCGCCTACATTTTTTCTACTGACAAGATATGCTTGGCCAACTATATATACATATTAATCTTTGCTTAAATCAATCAGTTAAAGGCTCCACAGACCTTGCAATAAATCCACGCGATCTTTGATCCATTGCCGCCTATAGAGCGACATAAAATAGTAGAAATTAAATAAAATGGAACTCAAAAATGTCCATACTAAATTGTTGTCATGTGTAAGCATTTTACGTCAAAAATGTGACAGGTACGTAGAAAGTGGCGCCCTCATTTATTTTCTATTATTTTATGTCGCACTATACGAGTACCTAAGTAGGTGCAACAAAGTCAATCGCTATATAATTTTTGGTTAACCGCGAGTTCTCAGTTCGGGGCGAACTACTAGTTTAACTAGCGAGATTATAAACTGACGGGTGTTTACAATTTTACGGTGACATATACAAGAGACAAACAATAGGGCTGCTAGCAAAGGCAAGTTAATAAGATATATCAAGTCTTTGCCCAATAAATGCACTTGAGGACAAAATCCAATGAACACAAACACCCTTCAAGTCCAACCTGCAGCCCTCGCCCACCCGTGGGACATTATCTAATCCGAATTAAACTATTATCGTGTGATAGCTTGGGGTGAGGGTTCCGTTGCGATATTTGATTTTAATGATGCTTTCGGTATGATGATTATAATGTTTTACGAGCGATGTTTGGAGTGGCTATTTGATTTCAGTTATATAATTGGGTAAGAGTAACGTAAAAGGGAGTGTATTTACTGTCTGTTACAGTTACATATATACACCGTAATATATCTATAAGTCTTTTTGTAGATTTGTTATTGCTAGAAATCGAATGAAAATCAAAAAAAAGCGGCCAAGTGCGAGTCGGACTCGCCCATGAAGGGTTCCGTATTTAGGCGATTTATGACGTATTAAAAAAAAACTACTTGCTAGATCTCGTTCAAACCAATTTTCGGTGGAAGTTTACATTACCATGTAATAAGGATCGAGCGCTTTAACGCGACTCTACATGTTTTTAGGGTTCCGTAGCCAAATGGCAAAAAACGGAACCCTTATAGATTCGTCATGTCTGTCTGTCTGTCTGTCTGTCCGTCTGTCCGTCTGTCCGTCTGTCCGTCTGTCCGTCTGTCCGTCTGTCCATCTGTCCGTCTGTCTGTCCGTCCGTATGTCACAGCCACTTTTCTCCGAAACTATAAGAACTATACTGTTGAAACTTGGTAAGTAGATGTATTCTGTGAACCGCACTAAGATTTTCACACAAAAATAGAAAAAAGAAAAACATTAAATTTTTGGGGTTCCCCATACTTCGAACTGAATCTCAAATTTTTTTTTCATCAAACCCATACGTGTGGGGTATCTATGGATAGGTCTTCAAAAATGATATTGAGGTTTCTAATATCATTTTTTTCTAAACTGAATAGTTTGCGCGAGAGACACTTCCAAAGTGGTAAAATGTGTGTCCCCCCCCCCCCCCCTGTAACTTCTAAAATAAGAGAATGATAAAACTAAAAAAAATATATGATGTACATTACCATGTAAACTTCCACCGAAAATTGGTTTGAACGAGATCTAGTAAGTAGTTTTTTTTTATACGTCATAAATCGCCTAAATACGGAACCCTTCATGGGCGAGTCCGACTCGCACTTGGCCGCTTTTTTTCAACCACCATCTATGCAACAAAATGCATCATGAAGAAACCTCTATTTAAAAAAGTAAAAATTTGGAAAATGAAAATTCGGGCAATTTTTCTTGAGGTTGTGATAAGTAAGTACCAATTCGTGCGATGCTAACTTATAAAACATTTCAAAAGCTCGCTTACATCGCATTTAAGAGGTCTCTTCCAAATCGGACCCTAATCTCACGTAAGCTGCACCCACAGATAACAACTATCAGGATAACACGAAGTTAATTCTGCCGCGTGCCACCCTTGTCGGCCGTCGCCCGTCGTCGGTCGCCCGTCGTCGGTCGTCGTAGTCTGTCAATCAACCGACGACTATCGGCCCGGAAGGGCGGTAATTAAAATGATAAAACTCCCAGGAGACGTTAAAAAACTAACTGCGCTTTTGCAGGGTGAAGTGATGTGTTGACGCATGCGTGAATTCCTTTTGTTGGGCTGTTCATTCGGGTCGACAGTTTGATAAGCCGTTTTGATATTATGGAAGTTTTGGAACGCCCACACGGATTGACAAGCACATCGTGACTCTGATAGTGGAAATCGGCAACAATAAACAATGAAAACGGGTCACTTTGTATGATCCGTTCTTGTTTTGTTAAATGATAATTTTAAATGAACAGAGCGTAGGTACACTTACTTTAACCCTTTAACCGCCTGAGTCTGATATATTAGACATTAATACATATCCAGCTCATTTCGCCACAGTCTGATAAAATAAGACAAAGATTTGATTTGGTTTTTACAGCACATTTATAACTCCCGTAACTATGCCAACCTTACTCTGCGTGGTACAATTACTGTCGGTGGCGACACGAGCACGCTCGATCAAAGATTACTGGCGGTTAAAAGGTTAATTATTTGGCTTGACGTTTCGAACGTGACATTATGTTTCACTGACAGACTGGCGAGAAATGATACCAACATCTTTTAGATAGATTTTTTTCTGATATTACCATAAAGTTGCTCAATTGCCATAAATATATCTGCAGTTCATTTCTAATTTAAACCTAGGTATAATTTTTATGATGATTGTATTATAATTAACATGTGGTACACATACTTACTTTAACACTATAACATCTAATACCAAACAAGCATCAAATGATGACATACGTTTAACCAATTCTCTTCCCATTTATCACGAACTGTGATGACTCCATAACATTATACGATCCATTACACGCGTCCGCGCAAGCCGCAAACAGATCGCGACACCATTCGATAACAATGGTAACGAATGTCAGGTTGTCACCACATCTGTCCACCGCCTAACCGCAACGCCAGTGTATTCAGACCTTTACAATATAAAAGAATGATTTAAATTGTGCAATACAATAGGAGTACCCATTCAAACGTTGATAATAAACCCAAATTTATTTAAATTAAATGACTGATAAAAACGTATAAATGTCGGTTGTTTGAAAAAATTAAAACATGATCGCAGCGACGTAAGTATGTAAATATAATAATTAGAGAATTGACAAGAAATTTAATATTCAAGTAGGCTAATAGTACGTAAATATGACAACATTTATAATCATAATTAGTCTGTTAAAGTACTGTAAATAGATAGACTAACAAAAACTAAATAGACACTATAGTTACTTATTCGAAAGAGAGAGGGCCAAATTTTCGAGCAAGCATATAAAATTTTCTTAACATTTAGGTACACAATAAAGGAAGAGAGCTTGAAACAAAAATTGGTACTAATGCTTTGATTTTGATTCTGAATAACTCACAAGAACAGGAACGGAAAAATATTGAGTACTTGCTATTTATCGATACTTTTAAATAAAATAAACAAATAAATAAATATTATAGGACATTCTTACACAGATTGACTAAGTCCTGCAACTCCTGCAGTAAGCTCAAGAAGGCTTGTCTTGCGGGTACTCAGACAACGATATAATTATATAATATACAAATACATAAATACCTACATAGAAAACACCCAAGACTCATGAACAAATATCTGTGCTCATCACACAAATAAATGCCCTTCACGGGGTTCGAACCCAGGACCGTGGCTTCACAGGCAGGGTCACTACCCACTAGGCCAGACCAGTTGTCAAACTTTTACATCCCACCTTGTGCTGAGAGATGAAGTAGAGAGACCCGATGGAAGCGGTCGCATAATGTGTTTACAAACAGCCAAATGACTTTGTCGCACATAAATAATCACATAATTGGGACGGTGAATCACAACATTGCGCTCCACTCACCCCAACGTGTAAAATCGAGGGGTCGCAATGCGAGGGCACTCTTTAACTGACGTGTTCGCATAAACATCAATTCGATATTGCACTTTATTTTATTGTGATAGGGCGAGAAATGTGTGCATACTTTAGAAGTTGATCGTAGCTAAGTCCGATATTCATGACAATCATGACACTTGGGCCCTTTTGGTGAGGGCGAAAAACACTTGTAGTTAACATGTGATACGTGACAGATAATTAAATGGAAATGGATTATTCGACTGCATTGTTAGTGTGTTTACGGAATTACAACTGTTTAGGGGATGGAGAGGCGAACGGTAACTGTGATCTGATCGTAATCGGGGAGAGAAAGGCCGGTGATTGAAGGAAAATGTTCGAGAATGGAATGGAATGAAAAATGTGGCTGAAATCTTTGGACAAACAACTACGCGGAGCTGAGGGGCAACCGCGAAAACCGAATTTCGCAAATTGCGGACATTTTTCTCTGTCACTCTAATTACGCCTTCGTTGAAGTAAAAGAGAAAGATCCCCGCAATTTGCGAAATTCGGTTTTCGCGGTAGCCCCTCTGACTTCCAACCTTCACTAGGTGGAGAACCACTTGAAAAACAAGTAAGTCTCAATCAACTTTAAAGCTGGGCTCGCTTATGCTACGACTGTTTACTGATTTATCTAACCTAGTTTAAGGACTGTATTTTCAAAAATTCAAAAAAATCCAAAAGTTCAAATACATTTATTTCAAGAAATACAGAAATTTCAATAAAAGCAGTACAGTGATCCCCACATTTGACGGTCCCTACACTCCACTGGAGATTGTTTATTAATATTAAACAAATAATTATGATCTAACAATAGCCTAACGGTGAATTATTTAGACCAACAGACGAGAACCAACGGCGGGAGCCATATTATGGGAAATAAGTCCAATAAATGTCCGCTGATCATCTAAACCGCCATAAATTAAAGTAGACGCCCAAAGATAACCGTAAAGCTTTCATAAAACTTAAAAGCTTTGAGATTGGCAGTAGTACCCCCTGGAGATTGAAGTCGAACATGTTTTTTGTAATAAGTAATTATAAAATGCCTTATCTCAATAAATAAGCAACAGATTCATATTGTTTTAGAAATATTTCTCTTACTTGCCTTCATAGGGTTAAAAATTTCTCATTCATATTTGTGAATTCTACATATAATATTTATAATCTAAAATATACCAACGCGGTATTCCAGATAAGTGTCGGGTATTACGTGGCGCTAACATTTTTTAATGATAATATATTAAGTATAATACAGATTTTTAGGTTATTAAGGTAGCGGTCATATATGTCATGTCCCCGACAAAGAAGACCTTTTTGTGGAATGCCCCCAACTCTACCTTAACCAACAATCACCCAACTACATCTACTTACTTACCTAGTTAGTATTCTGGTTACTTTAGTGTGTATGTTTGGTATTGACTATTGACTGACAATGCTGACCCAATGATTCCCCCAAGTCAGAATTGATTCGTATTTTTTAACGGAACTGCTAAAACTTTTCAATATCGTCCACGCAACGCAACTTTTTGTACCCTGCCCTCAACACCGATCTCAACTTGTCATCAGACTCAAATAATTTATTTGCGGGCCACGGTCACCCACGGTAGCCATTTTTTAGACCCAGCAAAAACTAGATTTAGTGCGGACCCCCGCGAGGACCCTTCACGGCGTCCCCCGCAGCGGGGGGCTGTTGTCACTGGTGAATTAAGATGTCCACTTGTTTTTGCTTTTAACAGGCAGATGATTTCTTGATACGGTTTTAATATGACTCTGTCATAAACATTACGAATGATTTATGAAAACTGGCGAAAACCTTAAGATCTATGGAATTACTGAAGTATAAAAACTTATACTATATACCTACCTAATAAACATACATCGGGGTTTTCGGTGCGGGAATGATTTCGTGTATTTATAACTTTGTTTATTGTAAAATAATTACCAAACTATGAATTAAACGTAGGTAGTAAGGTCCAAATTCCTTAGAAATGTTAAATTAGTATCGTTTTTTACAGTTTTTACCTGTGTAAACCTAGTGTAAAACATTCCCGCACCGAAAACCCCGATGTATATGCTAATAAATATATCAGATCTAGTCTAATTCAAGCTACTTTCATAAAAATACTTTATTTTCGTGCCAATTTTTAACACTTTTCAAACTAACAATAGGTTTTATTTGAAGCTCCTACGAAATATGTACAAGCAAAATGTATGAATACTTTATTACCCGCAATTCATCACAAGGCAACGTTTGTTTGATAAGAAAATTAGTTTTACTAATCAGCGGGCTCAGCACGGTTCCATTTTTATCGACTATCACTATGCCCGTCACTTTCGCACTTACATACTTGTTAGAACGTGACAGGCATACACATGATACGGGCGACAAATTATAAAAATGCGACCGTGCTACTAGGGCAGGTGTGTATAGATACCTAGGTAGCCAGAAATTCTGCTATTACACACTATTAATTTTATACCTTATGTTCACACCAAGCAAAATCTTTTTTTTTTATAGGTACCCTGCCTGCAGTCGTGCACATAATCAATTTCCATGGAAAATCGATTTTGCAAACTGCTTCTTTGAATAAAAACATATTCACAAAAATACTCACAAGAATTTGAGATTCAAGGGATGGCTATTATCTCATGTCAACTCTTATATGTATCTCCGGTATAGTAAGCATTTCCCTTTTCCGTTGTTAGCTAATATATTGCCCAAAGCGGAGATCAATGTTTTTGAAATCGATAGTTACGTTACGATCTATCAAAACTAATAGCCCGTAAAACCATTTTGATCATCACGTAGTAATACAATCTCAAACTTATCACCGACCTTTGACAATGCCCGCCATGATGATTTAAAAAAAGTTGTCGCCATTTTTTTTAAACGACGCCAATCGTTATCTTTAAGGATATCAACACGTTTGAATAAAAGGACACCGGTTACATTTGTGTCAAATTTTACTATACGCCTTAAAATGGATGCTGTTTTAGATTTGCGTCTTTAACGTTATGGACATAAGCGCGTTAAGATTAAGAGCGGGTAAGTAAAATGAGGTGGAGGATTTACACGGAAAAGAAAAAAACGTGAGGTGGTCAGTCAAAGCATGGTCAAAGCTGGATCGCCGCGCCTGTGCCCTTAAAAATAATAAAAGGTAAGGGTTTACTCATGAAAGTTATACAACGTGTTACATCAGCCACTGAAAGTGGGGTGGGTACTCATTGTATAGCAACTTTTACTATGGGACCAACCCCGAAATATCGATAAGAAAATTGACACTCCCATACAAGATATTATTTCAAACCAAATATATCTAATGCCACAACCAATGTTCTGTTGAAAACCAGGTTCGTCCATAGGCTTCTGTTCTTCGAGCCTCGCCAAGCGTAATATGGCGCCGTGCAGTTTTAATTTTAATTGCATAGGTGCAGTAATTTGGGCCAACCATCTAGCAGGGTGAGGACTCTGAGGTCTCGTGCCTTCAAATTTGCCTTTCTCCAGGCTATCTGAGGAGCGACGGGAGAGGTGTCCTTAGTATGTGAGTATATGGTCTCGGCATATCGTAGACAACCGACGTTTCATCAGTATCGTAAATCTGTTTGCAAAATAAATGTACCTATAGGTGCGTAACGTGAACGTTACCTGGCTTAGAAAACGGTTAATTAACAAATTCTAACAAGCATACCATTAAACTAATGCACCGAGAAATTCTTCAAAATCCTTAACTTCTCCTCCGCACTATAAAACCTAAAGTGCTTTGATTGAGATGTTATCGAAACTACGCGGCCGTGAAGGGTTGAGGGCGGAAACTGCTTAACCACCCTTAATTAATAAGTTGTCAGAGTTAAGGGTGCGTTCGATAACAAATAAAAGTAAAAGATTAAGTCATTCGTACAAATTAAGTAGATTTATCTGTTTGACGGCGCGTTTGATAAAGGCTTAGCACAATTAAATAGAAAATATCTACTCTAGGCATCTATATTAATTAATAATTAAGAATAACTTTGTACATATTCACTTAAGTTAATTGAATTGTTTATTACTTAAGTACCTATATTACATTTAAAAAGCGGCCAAGTGCGAGTCGGACTCGCCCATGAAGGGTTCCGTATTTAGGCGATTTATGACGTATAAAAAAAAAACTACTTACTAGATCTCGTTCAAACCAATTTTTGGTGGAAGTTTACATGGTAATGTACATCATATATTTTTTTTAGTTTTATCATTCTCTTATTTTAGAAGTTACGGGGGGGGGGGGACACACATTTTACCACTTTGGAAGTGTCTCTCGCGCAAACTATTCAGTTTAGAAAAAAATGATATTAGAAACCTCAATATCATTTTTGAAGACCTCTCCATAGATACCCCACACGTATGGGTTTGATGAAAAAAAAAAATTTGAGTTTCAGTTCGAAGTATGGGGAACCCCAAAAATTTATTGTTTTTTTTCTATTTTTGTGTGAAAATCTTAATGCGGTTCACAGAATACATCTACTTACCAAGTTTCAACAGTATAGTTCTTATAGTTTCGGAGAAAAGTGGCTGTGACATACGGACGGACAGACAGACGGACAGACAGACAGACATGACGAATCTATAAGGGTTCCGTTTTTTGCCATTTGGCTACGGAACCCTAAAAAGTTGAATTGAATAATGTACCTATAAAACCAGGTTTCTTTCTACGCTCTTTGACTCGACCAAACGTATACGAGTGTAATATTATATTACACCATATCTGTTTAAAATGTAAATCGATAAGGTATTGTCACAAAAAATATGTTTTATTTTGTTATTGCTTTATTATTTAGTGACGCCTGCTCTTTTTAGTATAGCAAAAGCTTCCACTAACTATTTACGTGTTATATTCCTAAGGCGGTCAAATCAAGATCATCATTGTAAGTAAGTACAATCGTCAACACCATTAAAATAATTTTAAAGGTATTCAGAACTACTCCCTTGTTAACTGAGATATATCAATCTATTCCCTTTTGTCCCATCACTACAATATTTTCAACTAATATTAAATAGTAGTAAAAGTGTCGCAGGTATGAATTTGTCTACTTCTTACTCATTATTTTCTACATTTATCTCACTCATTATTATCTAGGTAACAATCTAGGCTTACCGAAATAAGAACTAAATTTTTAAAGTCTGAGTCACTAAAAATCTATGCTTAATACCTACTTGCACAAACCACTGAAACCACAAAGGCTCTGGTATAATCAGACTATCAAACCATATTTGTGCTCATATTATTTGTTTATTTATTATTTATTTATTATATCCACCGTCATATTAATTTTCCCTTTGTCATAGTCTACATTTACAACTTTTGTTACTCGGGTGAAAACTGCATATTTATAATTAAACCCTAACGGTTAAACATCTAAACCGAATTGGAAGCAAAACGCGCTGTTAACTAGGCATTTCTGTTAATAGGGGCGATATAACTTAATAGTTGGCGCGATAACATCTTATGTTACATATTTGGGGCGATCGCCGAATGAGTGTTCACGTGAAAACGTATGAGTTGTGCTTTCATTAGTGGCTGTAGAGAGGTAGGAAGGTATATACACGGCAAAATGTTCCTATGGAGTAAATAAATACTAGATAGACTGGACGTAAATTTGTTTAGCCATAATTTTCACATGTAAACTTATCTAACTTTCCGGATCAGTCTCCTAAGATGGGAAAAATGATCTTTTAACTGGCCAGTTCAAAAAATAACCTATAGCTTTTGCTTCTTTTGAACGTGATTAACAAAAAAAGTTTAGAAGTTTAGAACCCCTGACCTAGGCAGCATTATTACCTACTCTAAATTACTGATACCGTCGCGTCTGAAAGCTTCCCAATTCGCGAAATTTCTACATGAAAAAAAATCGAAAAAAAAAACTTCTCTTCTTATTTGTTTGGGAATCGAAATTTTCCATTTCCAAAATGAAAGTTTACTTTGTTTCCTGTAAAATAATCCGAGAACTTTTCCTACTACGGCGGCGCGGCGCGGCGGTTTGTCGCGCGACCGCGGGCTAGCGACAAAGCGACTGTCGTGTTTGCTTTCTTAGTACAAAACTGTATTGCTATTCATAATAGGCGTCATCGAGTGGCCTCATCTCCAGAACAACAACATACACGTACACCCAGCTGAAAAGTGCTTACCAACTTTATTAATGGAATTAATTCATAAGGTAGGTGTGGGTACGCAACTACGCACTTTTGCAGCTTCCCAAGTGCCGTGAAGCGTTATGCCATAGGTATACCATAAATAACTAAACGTACCTATAGTGCTTAGTCCATGCATATATAGAAAGCCATCATATTAAGTTTTAAGCGACCTTGTGAAAACTTATTTATAATAAGATTCGACCTTATTGCCTAAATTCAGACAGCTGAACACTTTCCCTATAACTTACCTGCTGAACTTGAAAACGAAAGCTAAATTAACCGACTTGCATACTCGTATTGTTGACGCGTTACCACTCTTACCACTTACCTCGGGGTGTCTTTGCCCGAGGATGTTCCTCCAGGACATCCCGGAGTCAAGTAAAGGATGTGGTAGAGAAAACCCTCAAACCTCCTTAAAAAATAAAAATAAAAAACTCTTACTCTTATTACTAAGTACATTTTTTTTTGTTTATTCATTAAATATGTACAGCAAACTTTTCACTATATCTAATTATACATTTTAATTGAAGCCAGCATTTAAAGGCATAGTGTGCAGTAACAGCCCAAAAAGACCGGGGCCTGTGCTAGGGCTAGTTACAATATATGTGACACAAGTTTAGAGAGCGATCGGATAAATAAATTTCCTATACCTAATATAAAATTTACTTAGTAATAACTATGAAACAAAGTAATATTTATATGTTGCATGTCTATTGTTTCATATGTACTTAATTTTATTTTGACCTAAATTTGCACCAACCATCAAAACTCCATTAACCCGACAACTGCTTGTCAAATATGTAACAACTTTCTACACGTTACAAATAGCCGTCTAAATAAACAAATTCATTTCATTCGTTATTAATTAAAAGAGATATCTCAACTTGTTTGATATCATTTGTATTTTTATTACACGTCCACAGATACACCTGTATTTGGATATTAGGAGCATTAAAACATTTTATTTGTGTAAGCATCCCTCTTAACTTCCGCCCTTTGGCCGACCAACTTATATTTGCGATTATGTAAATATCGTTCTGAACTTGTCATGAGCAAAATGTCTATTAACTGTAGATGGTGAGTGCAGAGATAAGTTTGTCGTGCTAAAAGACTCGGTCGCGCGGCAAATGAGGCAACCCTATCGGTCTGATTTTTTTTTATTCTTATGACTTGAGTCCGATTAATTTGTGTGATAAGTAACGAGGCTGGGTTCTCGGTCTCTTCTGTCGGATCGTTTCGTCACGTCAGCATAGAGAAAAAAACCTGCCAAGTGCGAGTCGGACTCGCGGACGGAGGGTTCCGTACCATCAACAAAAAATAGAGCAAAACAAGCAAAAAAACGGTCACCCATCCAAGTACTGACCCCGCCCGACGTTGCTTAACTTCGGTCAAAAATCACGTTTGTTGTATGGGAGTCCTACTTAAATCTTTATTTTATTCTGTTTTTAGTATTTGTTGTTATAGCGGCAACAGAAATACATCATCTGTGAAAATTTCAACTGTCCAGCTATCACGGTTCGTGAGATACAGCCTGGTGACAGACGGACGGACGGACGGACGGACGGACAGCGGAGTCTTAGTAATAGGGTCCCGTTTTTACCCTTTGGGTACGGAACCCTAAAAGTAAGCTTATCCTTAAAATTATCACTACACCTTATAAAACAAAGTCCTAAATGAAAATTAAGCTGTCACGTGAAATTTTTGTGGAAATTGTTTGGGAGTGAAGCACATAAATTAATTTAGAAACGAAACATTTAAGTGATAATTGTGGGGTAAAAACATATTTCTTTATTTTTAGGGTTCCGCACCAAAAAGGTACAAAAGGAACCCTTATGGTGTGACTCTGTCCGTCTGTCCGTCCGTCTGTCACATTGCTAAAATATACCTCAAGAACTACTGAAGCTATAGATTTGAAATTTGGAATAGTTATGAACAACGCTAACCCAAACACATTGGAATTGGAATTTTTTCATTTTATTTTTATTAATTATGGAAAATTACCAATATTTTATTTATTTAAGCCCAACCAAAAGAGACTGGATGGAACCATCAATCGACGCGAGAGGTACAAACCTAAAACGAGAGCCCAAACGGGCTTTTACCGAATGGGAACACTACCAAAACTTTAAATAGTTTAAATATCTATATTTGATCGGTCTATCGTAAAGTTATTACTCAATGGCCAAATCTAACTGCATCAAGGGGCTATTGTTACGGTTATCTATTTTTTTTTGTTTATAGACAGCTGATTAAATATTTCTGCTACAAATTATAGAAGATTATTTTCTCGATATTAATTAGGTACTTTAAAGTCTTAACAGTGTCAACTTAGTTTTCTAGATAAAGATGTTACCTTATAAATGAGCTAATAAGTGGTATCTTAAGGACCTTTGTAACTTTGATTGGTATATAAATAACTATGATTGCTATATAAGGGTTTTTGCCGCAAGGAACCCTAGGTAAAGATATAGCTTACAGGTGCTAAACGGCTTATTCTATAGGGCTAAGCACGAAAGCGCGAAAGAAATTGGAACATCCATTTTTCAGGGTTTGTCTCATAGTACAAGTCGATCAGTAGGTATATCGCTCTACGCGACAACATTTCCATCTTCACCACTTTCCTGCCTCGCACAGTTAACCTTTTGGACGCCAATGACCGATATATCCGCACCGTAGGTTCAACGCCAAAGGCCGATTAATCGGTCACAGACCACAGAGCAACATCGACCTACGTGCATATGCATAAAGTTCAATTTCAGTTTTAACACTTCTGTGGCGTCAGCGTGACAGCTTTTGTGTTTGACACGGCGTCGAAAAGGTTAAACTGCGTCTCTCGCGTTATTTCCGTATCGATACGACCTTGAAACTTTCAAGGAAAGAGTGTACTCCCATTTTAACTGTCAACGCACTTGCAACCCCTCTGGTGTTGCGGGTGTCCATGGGCTATGGTAAGTGCTTACCATCAGGCGATTCGTCTGCTCGTTTGCTTCCTATATCATAAAAAATTACATCGGTACATTTACCCCGCGGATTATGATTTAAGGGTTGAAAGAACGACCATGTATAGGTATTTATGGTTATTAGGCACGTATTTCTGTATTAGTAGTAGCAGAGAAATACGGAAATGAGAGTATACGTAGTTGTACTAAAGCTCATAAAAGCTATGTAATTATATTATGTACAGGATGTTGTGGGTAATGTATGGATTATCCGTTAACTGGTAAAACCGAATGAATGAATGAATGAAATCGTTTATTTCAGCACAGACTACATATATACAGACGCTGCTATCCCATACATTCAAATGTGACCGCCTAAAAGCGCATCATTACTAGATGGCGTCAATGAAAATGCACTGTTGCCTATCATGGATACAAGATGGCGCTGTGTCACATCCAAATCATAGAATTCCTAACGACATCTATACGTCTTCATTGAAAGTTAGTAGACATATGTCGTTGCCAACGATTAGAAGTAATCAACAGATGTCGCTTTATAGCGTATTGAATAAATCATGAATCTAGTTTAAAACTGGATCAAGCATGAGGGGTGGAAGGAAATGACCGAACAGGATAGTCTTATGTATCTTTCAGTAGGAGTAAAGAGAGTTCGGGTACTTAAGGAGTACAGGGAGGGAAGGGAGAGGCAGGGTACAGAGAAATAGCGTAGCCAAACGGTATAACCATAAAGTAATTTCGGAAAACGATACTGTGGTGATGATAATATTTATATATTATAAGAATGCTACATAAGTCTTGCCGAAACTACTTAAACCGGCTGAAAATAAATACCTGTCATAATAATTTTGCGCATGCTACCATTGGTGCATGGCAAAAGGATTAGACATTACTACTGGCGTAAGTCCGTCTATATGCCACCATGCCACTGGTACTTGAGCGTTTCTTTATATTTTTTTAATCCAATTGCTCAAAAAGTTTAGTTTTTGTAGCTGCAAATTGTGCGTAAAGTTTGATTTTTTTACAATAGTGCTAAAAAGTAATCTGATTGATACATTTTAAATAAATGAGTATTATGCGAGACCCGCTTATAAATGACCCACCTGAACAACGCGCGATTGGGCATAAAGGAGTATTATTCGAGACCCAATAGTATTACTTGAACAACGCGCGACTGAATGAAGCTGACGTTCGTACAATACACTTTATACACTTAATATAAATGTAATTAATTAGATATATATCAATATAATGAAATAAAAAAAGATTCATGTTTTTTTACATATAGCTGGTCAACCAAATCTTGTCAGTAAAATAAAGGCGCGAAATTCAAATTTTCTATGGGACGATATCCTTTCGCGCCTACATTTTTCAAATTTGCCGCCTTTTTCTACTGTCAAGATCTGGTTGACCATGTATAATTATATGTTCTGAAAATTAATTTTATTAATTTTAATAATACAATTTCTCTTCAATTGGCATAATGCTGACAACAGTGACAACAGAATCCACATTGAAAAACATGGCAATTAAAAGTAAAACTTTTTTTATTCCCTTCCCGCCTTTTTTATTCAACATTTAAAGTGATTTATGTTTGTAAGTAATTGCCAAGAAAGCATAAGTTATTAAATAAAAATGAGTGATTCAGACGATTTTGGAGTTAATTTAACGCCACCAGATATCAAAGCAAAGGCATCCGTTGTAAGTGACATGGCTATAACCGCGAAAATCGAATTTCGCAAATTGCGGGCATTTTTCTCTGTCACTCTAATTACGCCTGCACTGGAGTAAAAGAGAAAGATCCCCGCAATTTGCGAATTTCGGTTTTGGCGGTAGCCCCTCAGTATATTACCGGAAAAATCGAAAGCTCGGTACTCGTGCAAAATGACATACTTCTCGCACTTATATCGAAAACTACTATTTTTTGCCATTTTTTATATTGTGTACTTTTTTGCCACTTTTGTGTTATTTGTACTCAAATTCACGAGCTCTTTCGATCCTAATGAGATAAAATACCTCAATTCATGCTCAATTCACTCTTATCGTGCCTTCTAAAAATTTACGATACAAGTTGCATTGCAATAACTATAAAAAAGTAACTGATTTGACTAGTACGAAAATACCCTATTGTAACAATACAATGCGACGTTGTCGAGTTAAACTGGACTCGCTTCGCAGTAACTCATAGCAGTTTGGCAACGTCGCGTCGTGCTTTTATTTTTAAGCAACAGATTTGTACATGATTTGTACCATCTTAGTACCTATACATACAAAGACATGTTTTCATAACGTTCCTTTTCAACTTCTCCCATGGCAAAACCCGTACCTATCAAACCTGAAATTATTACACAAAAGCATTTAATGTTTGTTTTAATAAACTTTTTCTGTTATAATTAGAATAAATATATCTAATTTTGCGTATATTGACCAGGCAGGTGTTTGTATCACTAATTATGTGACCTATAAGTATAGACAGACAACAGCGTGCACAGAAACGTCAAAAACGGCATCAAGAGCATCAAGTAATGATTATTGCTATTTTAAAATTAGTCCCCTACTTCAGGGTAATGTTATACGCCTGTTCCTTAAAAAAGCAGAAATGGACACTGAGGCATAATTATCATTATTTTGGAATTTAAGTACTATATAATATTATTTGTAGTCTTTTGGAATATCATATTTTATTTGAACTAATAATATTGTATAATAATAAATCATAAAAGCTCTATTTAGGGACAAGAAAGAACTTTCAACGGCAACACTAAAAATTAACTGTCAAGTAGTCAAGTCGCCACAAAGCGGCACCGCGTTTGTTGCCTTTGCTTTGTTTCTGTTTATACAAACTTTTTAATTTCATATTATAGCTTCATTTGAAATATAGTACAAGTACGTGAATAGAATACCTAGACGTGTCTTGCTTGGTGCAGTTGCGTAGGTATGCTAAAAGGAACGTTGGAAGACCGATGTGGCGCTTTAAAGACTGTGCTAAGCGTGATATGTGCCCAAAATATGAGAGGTCGTGCCGCTCACGCATCGGCCTCCACAGTCACCAAACCCGTTGTCTAAACAGCAATGCATAAATCGTCTGCAATAGACGGAAAGACCTGTGATGATGACGTGAATTGCCGATGTAGTAACGGAACACTACTCATCGTAAGATCTACATATGAATCTGACAGTGTCTACTGTTTGCCAATAAATGATAAAAAATTAACACTTCAGGTAAGTTTGTTTTGAATACAAAGGTTAATTAAATAATTTATCACCACACCAACTGGTAAAGGCCCCCTTGATTGTTCAAATACTAATGAGAAAACTAAATTTACTTTTAAATGATGATTTTGAATTATAAATTCTTTATAATGTTCATGTGGATTTGATTTTTTTGGTATTTTATAGTTGGTATTTTCCCTGCTTTGGCATGGTGATAAATTCTGTGTTTCATTAGGTGGCAATGTTTGTTTAACCCTCGTGCCTTGAATTCTCACAACGCTCAAGATTCCACTTCTCGAACCACTCGCTACGCTCATAGTTCAAATCTTCTGCTTGCTCTGGAATCAACATTAGCATGAGCGGTTAAACAACTGCTTTGCCCCCTTGCCCACTAATAACTATTGTCAAGTTTTATTTTAACCCCCCATGCTAATATTGATACCCGAGCAAGCGAAAGATTCCAAAGTATTTAGAGTTAGAGCAAGAAAATTCTGCAGCGATTTTGATAGCCCACGCAGTGCATCTGTTATTGATACATCATAATTTCAAAGACGTTGGACATTTAAAATAACACATGTACTGCGCAGGCGATCAATATCGCTGCAGACTTTTCTTGGTCTAAATCTATACAATGGTTAGTGTTTGCCACTTAATGCAAGTGAAAGTAAGCAAATGTATGTAATCAATTTGCAAACAGACTCCAATGTGAAGGCAATGTGACTTTATTGTGATATTATTACATTTTATATATAAAAAATATGTTTCTGATTTCAGGACCCAGCCTCTAGCTACTAGAAGTTACAATGTACTCGTATGCAACAAGAGAGTGAAGATGAAATAGTCAATGCATCTCTGTACAGTCGCCATCAGATATATCGGAACGGCCAAGGTGTTCACAATATCTGAACGCGCACTCTAACGCCCTGACAATAGAGGCGTGTTCATATATTTGTGAGCGCCTTGGCCGCTCCGATATATCTGATGGCGACTGTACCACAAGTAAAATATTTTGAATGGAAGATGGTTGAGATTGATTCCTGTTTCAACGGACAGACACATGCTATAAAGATTCTCTTAAAAATAATAAAATACAATTAATAAATTCAATGTTTAACATGATAGTGACTTTATTTTGTCTACCCACTAACAACCAATTTGTTCAATGCTGGCGGGCAATGCCGCCCCATTAAACTTAAATATTTGATGTGGTATGAAGCTAAATGTTTTGAACATAATGGCAAGCCACTAAAAAGTTTTAATCCTAGATTAGCCATTAAACTGTGGCTACCAGTCTGATTTGTTAATTGTTATATAAGTACAGTCAGCGTCATATAGTAGGTAGCATCCAAAGTATTCAAATAGTTCGGTACACCATATTATTTGTATGGCGAACTGAACTATTTGAATACTTTGGATGCGACCTACTATACGACGTTGACTGTACTTAATTTAAACATATATAAATTGTATATTATTTCTACGGCCTCCTAGCTAGTCAGTAGTGACAGTGACCCTGTTCTGCCTATGAAGTAGGAGGTCCTGGGTTCAAATCCTCATAGGACATTTATTTGTTTTTTAATTGTGTGTGTATATATTAATGGTCTATATCTATTCCCATCTGTCCACACCTCTTGTATGGCGGCGGGGACAAATGGGCCACCACCATGGGACACCATATTAATACACTTTTAGGGGGATCCGAACCTAGGACTTCCAGCTTTTATATGATCACAAAATATAAGATATGTATGTATTTACATTTACACATTGTATTATTGCTCTCATACATATAGGGATATTTTCAGTGTTGCCAGAGCGCTTCCAGCTTATGTACAGTCGTACGTCAAAAAAGGTACGATTTTGATAAAAAAGGTACGGTTTTTTAGGGTTCCGTAGCCAAATGGCAAAAAACGGAACCCTTATAGATTCGTCATGTCTGTCTGTCTGTCTGTCTGTCCGTCTGTCCGTCTGTCTGTCCGTCCGTATGTCACAGCCACTTTTCTCCGAAACTATAAGAACTATACTGTTGAAACTTGGTAAGTAGATGTATTCTGTGAACAGCATTAAGATTTTCACACAAAAATAGAAAAAAAACAATAATTTTTTGGGGTTCCCCATACTTCGAACTGAAACTCAAAAATTTTTTTTTCATCAAACCCATACGTGTGGGGTATCTATGGATAGGTCTTCAAAAATGATATTGAGGTTTCTAATATCATTTTTTTCTAAACTGAATAGTTTGCGCGAGAGACACTTCCAAATTGGTAAAATGTGTGTCCCCCCCCCCTGTAACTTCTAAAATAAGAGAATGATAAAACTAAAAAAAATATATGATATACATTACCATGTAAACTTCCACCGAAAATTGGTTTGAACGAGATCTAGTAAGTAGTTTTTTTTAATACGTCATAAATCGCCTAAATACGGAACCCTTCATGGCCGAGTCCGACTCGCACTTGGCCGCTTTTTTATTATACTGAGTCAACCAAATCTTGTCAGTAAATAGGAACAACAAAACTATACTCATCCTTTTCTTTTGGGTGCTAGTACTAGTGTAAGACAAAGATAGTATGATTCTCTCTGTCTATGTTTGAAATCAAACAGACCTTTGACACACTATAGTAAAATTTTCTTACAGAAACAATATTTCTATGTGGGTGGGGGGTATGGTGGGTGGATGAGTATAGTTTTCCTGATTGTTACTGACTGACAAATTGGTTTGACCAACTATAAGTGTAGTGTACACGTCATAGTTAACCAATTTTGTTTGCATTGATATAGGTACATGAAAAATAAAATTTGTCAAGCCATTTCCGTCAGTTGAAAAAAGCGGCAAATCTAAAAAAAAATGGTGCGAAGGGTTATGATCCAATAGAAAACTTAAATTTCGCGCCATTTTATACTGACTAAGTTGTTTGACCGGCTATAAATGGCTGGCTGAATTTTGACTACCTGAGTTTTGTAATCTGGATAATAATGCCAAATAAAACGAAATACACTCAGATGACTATAGCTGGTCAAGCAAATCTTGTCAGTAAAAATAGGCGCGCAATTCAAATTTTCTATGACCTACCTAACGGTAACGGTAACGGGAGACGATATCCATTCGCGCCTACATTTTTCAAATTTGCCGCCTTTTTCTACTGATTAGATCTGCTTGACCAAGTATAAGTAACTTTCTACTGGATATGCAAATGTACATAAGTATATAAATTAAAAAGAAATGCATTTGAATAAGATTGGTAAGATAAACAAGTTGGCAGATAAGTAACAATAATTATGTAACTTCCCTTTTTAATAATAAAAGTAGGATTTAGGTACCTGACAGCCCGAGAACAAATTCTTTATCATTTTTTTAACTTCTTTTAGCGTTTTTATTATTCCTCGAGCAACTGCATTAGAAGCAATCACAAAGCAATATGAATAATATTACACATAAATTATTTAATGTAGTTTTATGGATAATTGCCAATAACCTATCAGGGTGCCATGTCATCTTTTTCCATTGTAACATCTATTCTATTGTACCATGGTTTGCAATAAACGATATTACTATTACTAGTAGCAAAGCACAGGTAAGAAAGACACAACTGCCGACTGCATCTAAAGAAACGTGTATTTTCAATAGTACATGGTACTTTTTTATGGTGGCTATTGTTGTCAGATTAGATATTTTGCCCTGAACAAACCATCCTGAACCAATATAACGAAAAAAAAAGTTGATAAACAATTGTACATCAAAAGGTACGGTTTTAGTACGATGTACGCTGCGTACAAAAAAGGTACGCAAGGTCAAAAAATAGTACGTAAAACCGTACTAAAAGGTACGATCTGGCAACACTGGATATTTTTTTAACCTTTTGGCCGCCGGACCTAGTCCGCAAAGACGCTCACTCACACGCCAGAGTAAATTTTAAGTAAACAACTAATAAAAAGTTTAGGGATTGCAAATAGTGATATCGATATTTACAATTTATGGTAAAAATCTTCTCAATTTGGCTTTGTTCTTAACCAACTTTAATTTATTTCGAAAATGCCAAAAATTTACATATTTTTACACACGACAATGTTAAAAATAAAGGTCTTTATCATTTAAAACAACCACTAAACAATATCGATTCATTACGTAATATCACTGCACTAGGCTGTACGAGAAGTCTTTTATACAAGACAACGGCGCGCATGGACTGGCCGCAGTGCAGACCGACAAGGACTGTTTCCGCACGGATTAAGTAATAATAGTCTCTCGGTCAACGGCGTAAGCGCTCGTCGGTACGTAAACTTTATAAGCGTAACGTTAGAGCCGCGTATAGTGTGTCGACCGGAACTGCATTGGGGAAAATTACACGTGGGTTGAATTGTCAATGAGTGAAGAACAATAATATTTATTCAGTCATTTATTAATGTAATAGTTTGAAAAACTATTTAATAGTAGCATACCTAGCTTTACTTTATATCCTAACTCCTCAACGAACAATGAGTTTTTTTACTTTCCATCCTAACTTCTTATCAAAAAATAATTAGCTGTCCTTTTTAGGTTTGGTTCCTGTGTTATTCGGTTCGAATGAACAAAGAAAATTTTAAGGGTTATAAACCGTCACATAATAAACGCTCGGCGCGCGGCGCGTCCTTTGTTCCTACGTGTGATTTAAAACAGTGTGATATTTTTATACACTTGAACACGTGTGCGTGACTAAAAATATGCACGTGAAAATTGTAATCATCTTTATTTTAAAATGACTCACTGCAGGAGTATCACTCCCCACTACACTATCATGTCAAAATGAATCATTTGTTCTACAAATAGACCACAAGGACAGATTTACTTGTCAGTTGTCTGACTCTACTATCTACAGCTGAAGAAGCTCCCTGAACTTCAGCTATAGTTGTGCCTGTCTCTCTCTCGTTTTACGTAATCTAGTTACTGGTTACCAGTTACCACCAATTGGCATTTAACAAGTGTTCAAATGCTTAAATAAAACGAGATTTGCGATTTGATATTTATTTTGAATATTCTCATATCGAGTTAACATTCCCATCCCTAGCTGTCTTGTATACAAGACAACGGCGACGAGAAACATGAAAAACGTTGAAAACTGGAGCAAATTCTTTGATAGCCTTATTATAAAAGAATGGATTTATATAGCTGCTTTAAATGCATTTTTTATTAAAAACAAAGACCTAAAACATTAAAATGAGTGTAATTTTTTTTACAATTGATATTTTTTTCACATTTACCGAGCGGTTGAATTTGTGTCTTGTATACAAGACAGCGGCGCCAGTGTACCGTTCTATCGTTGTCTTGTATACATGCCAACGGCGCTCAAAGGGTTAAATGTCGGATGTCTCTTCTCTTTTGAGCATGAATAGAAGCAGGGGATAACTGACAGAACGGGATAGTCTTATGTATCTTTCAGTAGGAGTAGCAGCGAAAGCGCTATTATTGTTTGTCCTTGTCACAGTCTCACATCTTGTTTTATTCCCCACCGTAAATTGACCACCGTGATTGGTCGAATTCATTGGTTGCCCACCATAACAAATAAATTCGACCAATCATAGCGGCGCAATGCGACGCTATGATTGGTCGAATTTATATGTTTTGTCCCTCACGGAGGCACGCGTAGACCACTTCTATAGGATGCTACCTTCTATGCTTTTGAGCAAGTTTTTGTCACCTGCCCTGCTATTCAAACTGCTCAAGAATTTACAATGTTTTGTTACCAAGTAGGTCGATTAGTGTAAGACTGTCCTAAAATATATGTATAGCTATATGAGGACAATTTTGTAATGCGTAAGGTTAAGTAAATTAATATACAAACAGCAACACTCCTAACTGTACATCGGTACAGTTAACACTTAACAGTGTGGGTGATGATACCATGTAGGTTTAATATATTTTAATTATTATCACGTTTCTAAGAACAATAGTACATTATTGTCGAGGTTCGGAAGTAGCTACTTGCAGGCTGAGGATTCGTTTTAAACGGACGACCTTGGGAGTCCGTTTAATTGAATCCGAAGCCAGCAAGTAGCCTTCCAGCCGAGTCATATATAGTGCTTTTCTCAAAAATGGTGCAAGAAATAGAAATATTTTACAGAAGCAACGTTCTAATTTTCACAGAGAAAAGTAAAACCATTAAAAAGATTTGCTTGCCGCCTTTAAAAAAAAAATTGAAGTGTATTTTTCTGCTGAAAATACGCCAACGTATTTGAGACACCTAAATAGTCGCGGTACCAACATTATAATAATAATAAGTGCTGATCATCTGTTTGGCTGTTTAATGGACCTATGCATGCATTTGATAAGGCCATTTAAAGTTTTAAAAAGTTTGGAACTCGTTTAATAATGGAATTTGTATGCAACATTGCAGTCCCGA
This sequence comes from Cydia amplana, assembly GCF_948474715.1. Taxonomy (NCBI): domain Eukaryota; kingdom Metazoa; phylum Arthropoda; class Insecta; order Lepidoptera; family Tortricidae; genus Cydia; species Cydia amplana. The sequence goes on from NC_086070.1 coordinate 24,143,964, forward strand.
AATCGAGACTGCAATGTTTTTAATTTTTAGAATGACCATAAACTACACACTTCGCGACCTATTTTTTAACCGGCAACGTCGACTTTGCCGTCCATTTTTGAGATAAATTATATTATTACTTAATAATGTTGATATGATCATAAAGTATGAGGATTTACTACAGTGACATCTATTGATAGTCTTTCTCAAACAATCATGCCATTATTTATTAATTTTTTTCTGCGTCGATTTACTATGTGTAAATGGATGTTTTAAAAGGTTTTTGTTGTAATATGCTAAATAAATTAGAACTATACATGTTAATTTAAAAATTGGCAAGATTTGAAATAACACAAATATATATTTAGGCCCAATGGTGCTCTGAGTGACATCTCTTGAATTTTTGTGGAACTAAGCGAGGCTTGTATGGGCCGACTACTCTATACTATACTTACTTTATGATTTCAGGCAACTAGTGGCCCATACATAAATATCTTAAAACTATTAGCATACATATTATAAAAATATATCTAAACACTAAAGACACATTATGATTGCGATGCATTAATTACGCAACCCCGCAGTGTCAGGGAACCGGCCGCGGAACCGCCGAAACATGACACCCTTCGGCCAAAACTCCTCCTTGGTGAAGGTCGCTAGATGTTCAGTCGGAACGGTCACCACAAACGAATTAAAATTCGCATTGTGTCGAGATTCCAACTTCGCGACCCTCAGGATGAATCCGGCTTTTGCTTTCACATACTTTACGATATTCATATCATCGACCTTCGTAAGGTAGTGTAGACGGGACACATACAGCAGCGTCGACGGTGTTGCAGGACGCAGCAAATGATTGGGTCCGGTCGGTGCGGTACCGCACTGGTTCTGACGAGCTGGTTTCCTTCTCTTCTCCACCTTTTTAAAACCATCTTCGTCGCATCGCGACTCCCTTAGAGCCGGCTGTTGGTCATATTTAGTAAGTATTTTGCTAATTTTCTGTTTACACATAAAAATGGTATGTAAGCTTAGTGCCGATAAGGTACGTTAATGCAAAGTTTTTTAATGGCATACATGTCCATTTATTTTGGTCCACAGGAAGGTCGCATAACTTTAACTCATACTAAAAAAGTTTTTGACCCGTAAGTGTCGATGTCACCAACAAACGTTTAACATTTTAATAATTTTAATACTAACCGATATATCCATTACTTCTAGAAAGTTGAGCTGGACATGTGGCCAATTCCGTGTCCGTGACCCAGTCTCAAGACATTATGCGATGTCATGAGTTATCAAAAAACAATGTAGAATAGCGCCCCTGCAGTTAATCTTAATTAACTCTAAAGCACCCTAATCTGTTAGTTAAAATGGAAAGTATGAAAGCGAATCGATAAACAAAGCGAGATCTTATCTCCGTTCGACGGACATACTGACCAGTTCAAACAGACACTTAAGATTCAACCTTAATTCATAAGATCATAAGGACCATTCTAACTTTACTAAATAAGCATAGCAATAGAAGGCTCTCTACGAATGTTGAATCGTAAAATCTTAATGCATTTACTTGTAGAAGTAGCGACAATAATTTTAAATAAAAAGCGTAAACTATTTTAACACTAAATAAAGGACTCAAAAATTCTTTAACGTCAATTACCTTTTTGAAACTCACATGTCCATACACGGATATGCAAGAAGTTAAAAAACCCACTCGAAAATGAATCTTAAGAACACGCTTTAGAAATGATTCTCATTTGACGCTACACTTAGTAAATCGACTTTTCATTGACAAGGAAAACCGAAAGCTATCGCCTACGATATAAAGTTAAATTTCATATAACGGTAACAATCAAACTAGTTGCCTAATAATTTAAAATGAAGTGCTTGCTACCGTTTTGTTTTATTTAGATTTCTACTTATCGCGAAATTACTTTCGCTGTGTCGCATCTCGATTTTCCGTGCGTATGAATTTGGATTTTATTTCAACCGATGAGAGTTAAATTTTCAAACGGGTGGTTAAGTTAAATATGAGTGTTTGTCGGTTATCTCTCGTTATGCAATGTGTTTGTTTCTATCTCGATTTGCTCTCGTTTTAAGACCGTTCGCACGCACTTGCCACACGTCGTGAATACTTATAGTGGATTTAATACGGTTTAGCGCGATATTCCGTTACGACATAAAAACACCTAATGTCCATTTGCAGGTCATAAGTTGCAGGTAAATCTCTATTTACATTTAGAATGTACATATTTACTTTTTTTAGGAGCAGGATAGGTCCTGCTCAAGGAAATAGGTGTCCTGCTCAAGGGTTACGAGTTCGTTCGTGTCAGATTGCATATAAGTAAGTTTCGTATTCTCCCTTAATACCCCTTAATGCATATAATAAAAAATATTTGTTTCATTTTGATTTTTAATAGCTGCCAATAGAGTTGAATATCATATCCGCCATATATGGCTACGCGTACCTATGCGGTTAAGAGAATCTGCCCTGGAAAGGGATTGTCGAAAAACCTCGCTTGATCAAATATTTTTTCTATGAAGGTTTATTTTTCCACTAAGATGTGTAGTATTGTTTGTGTAGTATTGAATAAGCTTCAATGTTGCCCTGGAACATATTTTCAGTGTGTAAATTCAGAGTAAAAGGCGAATTTCTAAAGGGTGAAAAATCGATGTCCTCAATCGTCAGATAGTGTGAACATGAAAACGGGACGTTTTATTAACATACATATACCTATTTTGAGGACTGTTCTAGAGATTTACTTAGATCTTTGTCCTAGTTCGATTGTGCTAATGATAAGTGGTAGGGCTGTTAGTTACGTCACTTACAAGATTCGGCATGCGTCTTGATTTTGAGTTGTACAATTTGTACACGCTCCTATTCTCTTAACATTAAAGTCGTTTTCAGATTATTTTGAACTTCTTACTCTTAGCTTCTGGTGCTAACAGTACAACACTTTTCCATCCTGTCTTTCTCGTAAATTAAATACTTACTTGTAAATACAACTGGATGTCTGCCACGACAGGCTTCTCAAGTTATCGCCACGTCCTGAGCTTTCTCCAGACCAGCTATCATGGTCGCATTTTTATCACCTGTCACGCCATGCGTCACTTTCGCACTTACATATTTGTTAGAACGTGACAGCTATGGTGACAAATGATAAAGAACCGGCCATCTTAGCCCTACTGATCTCGATTAATGCGCGTACGATGCTCTACAATATGCAAGTGCAGACGTACTTGTACTTGAATGATCATTGGTAACCTTATTTCGATAATAATCATCATCTTCTTCGCGTTGTCCCGGCATTTTGCCACGGCTCATGGGAACCTGGGGTCCGCTTGGCAACTAATCCCAAGAATTGGCATAGGCACTAGTTTTTACGAAAGCGACTGCCATCTGACCTTTCAACCGAGAGGGTAAAACAGGTATAAGTCGCCTTACAAGTAGCGACAAAATGTCTAGGTACTTCGTTGTTTAGGTTCATTTGAAAGTAGCACGCTCTACCCGCTAGGCTACCAGCGCTCTTCTCAGCTAAGAAAAGATTTCTGACAAATAAGAGTCATTTAATATGTAGCTATTAAACCAATTAATTATGCTAGGTACTTTTTCGTGCTTTAATTATAAATATATGTGTAACAAAAATGGAAACTATAGGTCTAGATTAAGAGAAGAAACTGTAACAATATTTTCTGTACGACCGTTTGTTTCATACTTAAATAAATAAATAAAATAAATGTTATGTCGTAGACAAAAAAAAATGTTTTGTCGCCTTATGATTGCAATACGCTGTTATACCGAGTCTACCTCCTGGGAAAATGGCTTGTAAAATCTGTATATGGCATAAATTATGACTTCCGTATTCATCTCGTCAACTTAAGTGGCAGTTGTTGCCATAACTGTCACATTTTCCAACGCCATGAAAAACACACGAGACGTGTTTACATTATTCAGCGAGAAAACAATAGACGAACTATGTACCTAATTGCCGATTATAGGTGCGATATACAATTTTGATATATACCAGTCTCTTTTCGGTGTAGGAAAACATCGGGATACCGGACTAATCCCAATAAGGCCTAGTTTCCCCTCTGGGTTGAAATGAAAGGTCAGGCCCCTGTTTCACCACGCTGGCAATTATCGCCTGACAGGACAGTACTCTAGTAGCGTCATGACACATACTTGTTGGACCCAATGTACGGCGAATTGTCACTGTCAGGTGACATTTGTTACAGTGGTGAAACAGGGGCCAGATGGCTCTAGATTTCGTAAAAGCTACACCAATTCTTGGGATAAATTACCAAGCGTACCGCCAGGTGGAAAAAAGCCGGGACAACGCGAGGAAGACGATGATGAATGTATTCATAGCTACGCCAATAAACCGTCATGCGATAATTAATACTAAGTACTCCATTTACGAGTCTTGTGTTACATAATCATAGGAAAATTCTTATTTCTCGCATCACTCGCATGAACGGATATAGTTTTTAGGGTTCCGTACCCAAAGGGTAAAAAAACGGGACCCTATTACTAAGACTTCGCTGTCCGTCCGTCCGTCCGTCTGTCACCAGGCTGTATCTCATGAACCGCGATAGCTAGACAGTTGAAATTTTCACAAATGATGTATCTCTGTTGCCGCTATAACAACAAATACTAAAAATAAAATAAAATAAATATTTAAGGGAGGCTCCCATATAACAAATACGATTTTTTTGCTAAATTTTTTGTTGATGGTCGGAACCCTCCGTGCGCGAGTCTGACTCGCACTTGGCCGGTTTTTTATGATAATCTCTTGCAAATAAGCTGAATTATCACCTATGAAAAACGTTAATGATTTTTTGCCCCAAACCGTACGGGAAACTTGTAGCGTGTACACGGAGATACTTAATCAAATATTAAAGTCGAGGTAATTATTTCCCGTACCTACGTATATTAAGCACAAGATCTTATTTACAAGTTCTTTAGTCTTTAATTAGACATTTTGACGTAGTCCTACAGTATAGACCAGGGGTCACAAAAAGGCGGATCGCGGTCCCCATCCGGACCGCCGACCTATAATTTTTTTTTTGCTTATTTAATAAACTCAAGGAAAAACGGACCGCGATAGTCATTTTATTTTAACAGATAGTGGTGCATAGCGACTAGCGACTTAGCGACATAGAGGTCGCTTCAACATCCTTACGGTAAACCGTAAGAAAGTTTCATCTTAAATCATATTGAGAATGTACCAGTAGTAATGTAAACCATTTTTCCTTTAGGTAATATAATAATTTGCAGTATCATTGTTACGAAGTAGGCCCCTAACATATAATGTGCTCGCGAACATGCATAATTAGTGTGTCAAGCGCCACTGTATTATGCAAACCACTTATCAGCACGTATTGATTACCGCGGCGATGACTTCGCTAATTATACGCCTGATCGATCCGCGTATACATTACTGGAACGGTATCATTTTACGATTAAGAGTGCAACTGTAAATAGTGTGAAAAGGCACGTGGCACGAGCGCGACTTGGGGACGACTTACAGACCCTGACCACCCCACACTATCATCTTTCGAGCGTCGGCGTCTAGTCAGCGCTATGGATAATGGCGTCGCTGCGCAGTTGCACCAACGTTGCGTCAAGCAGCTACCATAGAGTTGACTAGACGCCTACGCTCGGGAGACGATAGTGTGGGGTGGCTCTTAGGGTTATGAATTTGTTTTTCGTGATTTTTTTTTCAATTAGAATGCAAGCTCTTCTAAACCTGCAAATTGTATATTGGCAGATCAATGCGTAGCAGTTCGCGTCGCCGAGGATATGTTGAGAGAGGTTGTTGAGATCCATCCAATGTCTTTTTATTATTGGATAAATAATAAATTTACCACATCGTGAGTCGAAAAGTGTTGTAAAACTTTAAGATTAATTAAGATTAATATTTTAAATAAATAAGACAATCACGGAGCCATGTTTGCGATGTGGAGATTTTGACCAAAGTAGTGTCACAGATAGAGTGATACATACAGATACAACAAACGTCATAGAGATCCAATACACGATATTCAATATTATATTTGAGAGCGTTCTATTACGTTCAGATTATTCAGATGTTTAAGTTCACCGAGCGCGTTGATGTCTGCATGGTCTATTATGGTAGCGTTACGACTAGTTAGTATGAGAACTATGTATAAATGTATTTTCGCAAGTATTTTCAAAACCACCCAGCGTATGTAAGTAGTGTAGTACAGTCGACGTCAAAGATAATGATTACACTTACCTATAGATGTGCAAGTTGCGGAATATTAACAAAAACTTCACAAATTTCTAGAAAACTTCAGGAAAAATTCACAGGATACAATGGACATTTTCGTTATAGAAATGGAAAATATTATGTCCTATACAAAAATATGAGCTGTAAATTTTGCAGTTTTGAAATAATTTCGACGGTACAACAGTAAAAGTTACTATTTAATTTTCCACCTTACTCCTTTGTATTAAAGCGAAAAATGACATTGAAGTAAACTTTACATTTCCTGCCAGCCTATTATGGATAGCTTTATCCATCTTTATCCAAGTGATAAAATAACTGTCACTGTTTAACACCGTGGGAAAGAAAGTGACGGACACCGTTTTATCACGCTGTCACGTAGACAAGAACGACCATCATATCCGTACTGAAGTGAACATTTAATTTGCGCAATGTTTACATTACGTTATTCATTTATGTATATTGCATTATCATATAATAAAATATGTATATATTTTGAAAACTCAGCTAATTAAACCAGTTTTGGCAATTATTAATCATTATGTTAAAATAAAAACTCATAAAAATTAAAATATCCCGCAATCAAAAGTTGCAATATCTGCCATAATAAATTAGTTTAATGTATTGATATGTTCATACTGTAATATTAAACATTCGAAAGTAATTCTGTATGTCTGTTTGTCTCTTACCTACCTCTTCACGCTCTTCACGCTTTAACTGTTGAACTGATTAGGTAAATGAAGTTTAGTATTGTTGGAAAGTCACACAGCACACTTTAGCTGTGACAGTATCAGTATGCTCATACAAGGGCGCTTTACTTTATTTTCGACTCTGGCAACTGGTCGCCTGTCATACTTCCTCTTCGATATCATAGACCGTTCGATGAACATCTCATTAGATTTACTCTCAATACCTATTATAAGTTAATTTAAGGCTGTTGACGACCTTTAACATTTTGTGGATTATAGAAATATTAGAAATACATCAGTGTGTCCTTTATGCCAACGATTCCTTCGGCGGCGGCGCGGACGGTTTCCTTTCGCTGTGTATATGATCCCCATAACCGGGCTCTGCATAACAACTATAACAAGTATCGAGATAGTTTGAGTCCCGAGGAAGGATATAGGGGTCTCTTATATTTTACGCAGACACAGTCGCGGGCAGAAGCTAGTAAACTTAATCCTTTGAACATACCTTGCTAGTTAAGCCAGTTTTGTCATAATTAGTTAAATATATTGATATAGTTATTCGCCAACGTAACTCGCAGTAAAAGTTACGCGCACGCGCTAAGCAGAAACCAGTCTAGTTGGCGGTTATGTTATGAGTCCGTTAGTCATCAAGTGATTTAACTGTTATATGTGTACGCGGTTACTATGTTAATTTAATTTGGCCGACGTATGCAAATATTTGACTGCTTTGTATTATGCCGCTGTCAGACGAGCCTGCATCATTTTGTTTATAGAAATATGTGTGATTTTTAATTGTTTTCTTGACTATCCAAATTCCGAAATCCCTCACACCTTACCGAATACTCATATAAAGTTAGCGATACATATTTAAGTATTGTTTAATCTTATGCTACTGACGAGTAAGGGGTATGTGCTATATATGTGTTTATGTCTATCACGGATTAACTGACATATAATAATTGCGTTTGCAACCAGAATATCTAGATAACATTATACAATTACAAATATTTTATTTAAGTATTTAGATTACGAGTAATTAAAATCGCTCAATATTTGCATAACATCTCGAGTGTAACCGAGAAAAGCTTGCTAGCAGATTAACGTCGCAAATGCAGATAATTCTCGTATCAATTTAGTCGTTAATTATGATATCGCCGCGGTGCGCCGGCGCGGCGTTGCGCAACGTTCTCGTAACACGTGGAAGCTTGGGGCTAAAGCCGCCATTCGCGGTGCGACTGATGCATGACGAATCCAAATTCTATAAAGATAAGATAAACATAGTTTATTATTTAAGTAGGCATAATTCAATGCGATTTTATCAATTGGATAAAAAATGCGCTGTAAGAAAAGTTGGAAAGCTTGCAGGCAGATTAACGTCCAAGTAGATAGAAAATAGAAATAATTTTTATTCCTAAACACACACCATACAATTTACATATAACAAAAAAAATAGAAATGCCACGAAATGGCCTCATGTCAGCATGTTACTGACGACTTCGAGCGCTGATCTTCCTGTGATAGTTAATTAGATAATTCTCGTATCAATTAGTCGTTAAAATTTGGTAATGACATCATTTAAATATCATGCTGATGTCAGTGTACAGTTGCCATCTGATACATCGGAGCGGCCGAGATGCTCAGAAATAACTGAACACGCACTCTAACGCCTTGACAATAGAGACGTGTTCAGATATTTTTGAGCACCTCGCCCGCTCAGATATATCTTATGGCGACTGTACGTTCGAATTGACTTGCCGGTAGGTTGTATGATAAATTGATAATCATAGATAGGATAACCAGCGCAACCATGTACTTACCATACGACCGGACTTGAGCCGCACATATTGAAGTCTGCCCGTGAATGCCCGCCGACGGCGGCCGTCTAACCCGCTAGCACACTTCCTATTATTAATATTTATGGATCGCGGAAAGTGATTCTGTTTCTCTCAATTTTGTAATATCGCTCAAGAAAACTGCAAACTCAAGAAAGCGTGGGCTTAAACACTACAAGTGTCATTTGTTGGGTACCCACTGATATTTCATAGCATCGAAAAGGACGATTAGTGACGCAAAAGTTCTCTTGCATGAAATAACACGAAATTTTTACACGCCCGAATGTCACTTGTGATTATGAGCTCTTCTTAACATTCGAATATCTTATAAAAAATTAACTACCTACTATGAGTAAGAACCGACTTATCTCAGTCTAGTAAGATTAATAGGTATATCCTCCAAAAAAAGCACAGAAAATATTCTCCATTCCATGTCTATTTCGATAAATTGCATTTTTCTTGACCAATTGTGATTTAAGGATGACGAACACGGCTATATTAATATTTTCATAATTATTGAGACATAGAAAGTGATTGTAATAAAACTGGATAGCGATTAATTTCACCCATACGGTGACCTTGCATTTTTTTGCTGCAAGTAATGCAAGGTGCTCTTGTCTTACGCAAGTTTGTTAATATGGAATTGCTCCAATTGTGCCAAATTGCTTTAATTGCATCAAGAATACCTAGCTGAGAGCAAGTGAAGTTGTTAGTGCAAGTGAGCTTTCTTGTTCTGATCTAACGCAAATAAGGTAATCGTGGGTTTTAATCTCAGAATTTAGTTGTTTGATTATATGTATTCCTGAAATATGGAAGTTTTCATGTATATAAGTCATTATTTTTTCTGTATATTTGTTCCTTATATTTTTTCTTAATTTTTTAGGGTTTGTGTTTTTTTTCCTCTATATTTTTTCTTTATATTTTTTCTTTTTTTTTTCATCGTCGCTGAATGAGGCTTATGTTGTGGGTATCAACATTACTAAGGGACTAAATAAAATTTACTAATAGGTAATATTTATGAGAAAGGGACGGTGTGGACAATGAGTACATACAGCTGTCTCTTTAGGTCTAAAAAAATGTAAGGCAGTGATACGTCTTATACCTCGGACAAAGTAAAACGCCTTTATAATATTTTATACATAATAATTATGTTCCGCTACTCTAATTCTCACATTAGCATTTACATAAGAAATAACAGACCTCAAGATTTCACACCAACCCCACGCAAAATCGCTTGCAATTTACCTCAACAAGTAATTATTATGGTCCCGAGTAAACCACGTCCAACTAATATGACACACTGATGAAGCAATTGACAGATAATCAGTGAGTTAGTTATTATATTTGCTTTTCATTTTACTTGTTGCGCGGATATTGCTCAAACTGAGTTTACTGCAAATGGCGAAACAAAGTCATAGGTAAGTATGCGTTTAAATGCTTGTAAAATGTTATATTATAATATATATAATTTCAAATGTTAAACAACACGCATGTACGTACGTACATCTCGGTTGCTTTCACTGAAGCATATTTTGGGAGAATAAATGTCAACGTACCTGCATCTGTGATGGTAGTTATTACTGTTATTAGCTTACCTTACAGCAATATTCCTCCAAAATGCTTTAAATAATAATTTTTAAATATTTTTTTAATGTCAATATTTTGTGTCAAATGTGTGATAGGTATGGGACGTGTGTCATTTAATTGTTGTTTACGATAAATCGCATACCTATTTAAACATTTGATAGTAGGTAAAGATTATTGTACGATAAGTTTGTCGTACTAATGTTAATATCTGGGTGACCGAGCTTCGCTCGGAAAACATACAATAACTCGGAAATGCGCGTTTTCCCAGAGATAAGACCTAGCTAGATCAATTTTTCGTCCCCGAAAACCCCCATATAGCAAATTTCATCGAAATCGTTAGAGCCGTTTCCGAGATCCCCGAAATATATAAATATATAAATAAATAAACAAGAATTGCTCGTTTAAAGGTATTAGATATAAATTGCGTATTCATTTGGTTTTGGATGTTTAATAATATACAATTGTAGCAATTAAAACATTTACTAATTTCAATAAGTAAAACTCACTGAATTAAAAAAAACTTGTTTACAAAATTACAAAATAGTTTAGTTAATATTAACATTAAGGGTACATTATTAACATTAACATTAAGTGTATATTGTTAGTAGGCCATTCATGTCATAACATAACATTACTACCAAGTCTACTGACCTCTCTGAGATGACCTAACAGAGACGCTCATTCAGATAGTAATATCTTGTTATCAATTTGTTACGGATAAGATCTTTCAGCTTTCAACATTAACATTTTCTACAACCAGAAATATCACCCTTGAAAGCAGACAGATAACAATTGATAACAAGAAATTACTACTGAATAGTCCTCCGGATCAACCGAGTCATCGCGTGCGCGCAGTCATTAAAATCGAAAGAAACATAATAGATGCGCCGGCGATCCATCGAAAAAGCGTTATTGATCGGTGATGAATTTGACACTAATAACTGAGGTATGATATTGCGCGATTTTTATGTGATTATTCAACTCAGTCAAGGTCAAAATATCGATGCAATGCAAGCGATGTGCTAAAAGATATTTCAGTAGGTACTACAATATTTAGGACACTGTAGGGAGTTATTACAGGATTTTTTGAAACCCCCCGACTTATACGTTCCTGAACAAGTAGCTTATTAACCACCAAAAAATAACAAAATCAAATTAAGATGACAGTTTTGGGTTTTACGATGTTTCGCATAGATTTAAAGAATTGCTTGCTATTTTGATGCGAGACTATGTGAGTATTATATTTTTTGGAGAATATTCTCAGCACTCTTAGGTATCAGCTACATCCTAGATAAAATAAGTAAATGAATGATGTCGGTTCCGATATTGTTGGCTGTGTAAGCTGGTAAACTGGTGGCTGGTGGGTTTAGCTGAAAACTAGTATTGACATAATATATGTATTATATTTTGTTATTCCTAATTAAATGATTTAACATCCCAAAACCATCTTCCAATAGTTCGAGTGCATCACCCAAGGAGTGAATTGATTGACTCATATTTGTAATGTAATATGATCATTAGGTTCCTATACTGTGATGAGATCTACATATTGCTCACGCAAGCCTATCTAGTCTAATAAGACCTGGAATCTTTGGCTAGCCTTACGTACATAGTTGCATACGAACTCAATCCAAAATGGCTACATGTACGCCTTTCATCTGCGCATGTGTCCTTCTAGATTATGTTATATACAGAGTTGCGCAGGCGTCGAGAACACACATCTACCGTTCACGTAATGTACCAATTACTGCATGGCTAAAAGAGCAATGAATGTTGCGAGATTACCATTACATTTCTTGCACAATTACTATCGAATTCATCGACATTTCAATGCTAAAGCGGATTACAATCTCTAATATTTCTGTAACTATTTCATTGTTTTCTGCGCATTGCTTTCTGTGGCCTTCATGTGAGATAATGTGACACATATTTTTATGGCAGCACATTAAGTATATTCGCTTTCTTGGCCGCGTTACCATTTCAATGGTCACGACGTGTGCCTAATGTAGCCTAATCAAATAAATTCGAGTAGAGCCTACTTTCATACGTCATCATCATCAACATTTGTAAATTCTCCATACTTTCTTATTTACGTGACGGAATGCATTTGACACAAATTATCATCATTTGTTTATCTCGGATAGTTTTTGAATTCTAATGAAATCGGTCTAGGGAGGGACTGAGATTCATTATCTACCAGCACACATCGGAACCAACAATCATGATTACATAATTTATTTGTTTCATGTTGGTCCCTCTTTTTGTATATCTTCATCTTTTACCCAGCAATGATCGGCTTTCTTAAACAGTATAGTAATATGTTTCTTTTATAATTCTGAAAGTATTTTGGTAGTTCCGACATTTAGGAACACAATTCAGTTACCCACACCACTTATCGACCAATGAATAAAACGTCATTTAAAATTTTCACTTTTTTAATAAATCAGCCTCAGTTCAAAGTACAAAGTACTTTGATTATTTTACATACATAACAAAAGCATACAAAAAGCTAAACAAGTAATAACAGATCACTATAATACAACTGGGTACCGCGAATTGTAGACAATTCTATGCGGAAAGTTAGCCTTCATTTCAGAAGGGCTGCCGCGAACATCGAAATGCAAAGATCTATGTGCATCTCTATTTCTCTTTTATTTGCGAGATAGAGACGCAGATAGAAGATTCGAATTTCGATGTCCATGGTAGCCTTGCAGCCGCCAGACCCGGTCGCCCGGGCCATCACAACCTTGCCGAGCGAGCACCATTGCAATTTTGCAAACATATATACACTACAAATACTAATTGATCACATTTCGAACTTAGCCTAATAAGGTACTGGTGTGAGACCTAACGTAGTACTCCTGCTCAGTTCCACCCGTGGCTCTCGTAGTGCTGGGGCGCTTGGTGCTCGTGGTGCTGATGATGATGATGCTCCACCTCCTTCTTGAAGTACACGGGCACGTGCACCTTCACGGGGTACGGCACCTCCTTGACGAGCGGCACTTGCACCTCCTTGTACACGGGGTACGGCTTGTCGATGGGCACCTTCACTTCATAAGGCACTTTCCTCTCGACCGTGTAGGGCACCTTCTTATACACGTCGTAGGGCTTGGGCACCGGGACCTTCACGTGCACGGGGTAAGGCTTCTCGACCTCGACCTTGTAGGGCCTGTCGACGGGGACCTTGACCTCGTACGGCACGGGCTTGTGCACGGTCACAGGGTAGGGCTTCTCGACGGTCACGGGGTAGGGCTTCTCCACGTACACGTTGTAGGGCTTGTCGACTGGGACCTTCACTTCATAGGGAACCTTCTTGATGACTTCGTAGGGCTGGGGAACTTTCACTTCGTACTTCACCGGGTAGGGGACCTTCTTCTCCACGGTGTAGGGCTGGGGCACGGGGACCTTGACTTCATAGGGCACCTTCTTCTCGACGGTGTATGGGGTGGGGACCTTCACTTTGACTTCGTAGGGCTTGTCGACGGGGACCTTGACTTCATAAGGCACCTTCTTCTCGACGGTGTAGGGCTCGGGGACGTAAACGGGGTACTTGACGTACTCCTTGACGTTGACCGGGACTTTCTTCTCGACGGTGTAGGGCTGGGGCACGTGCACCTTGACTTCATAGGGCACTTTCTTCTCAACGGTGTAGGGCACGTGTTTCTCGACGGTGTAGGGCACGGGGACCTTCTTGATAACCTCGACGTGCTTGACGTGCTCGTGATGCTCGTGTCCGTGATGGGTCTGGATGGGCTTCCACGAGCCGTGGGAGCCGCCGAAGTCGCCGCCGTGTCCTTGGCTCAGGCCATGGGACTCGTGACCGCCGAAGTCGTGTCCGCCGAAGTCATGGCTCTGTTGGCCGCCGAAGCTGTGCTCCTCGCCGCCGCCATAATGGCCGATGTCGTAGATTCCTCGCTTCTCCTGCTTCTTGTCTTCGGCTGCCGCCTGTTTCTGTGCGCCTTTCTCCTCGCTGGCAAAGGCCACCACGGCCAATGAGGCTACTAAAACAACCTGTGGACAAAACGAAGACATTAAAATGTGAACATGTCGTTAAGTATGTCGTAATCGTAAGTGAAAAGAGGAAACCGAGGAAGTGGTAAGTTAAACGCGTCAAAGTGGAGCGTGGAATTTGAATTGTTTATCTTCACTTGTTTCTCGTGTAGTAATTAGCCGTAGGTGACGCTAAAAAGCTGTAACTATGAGAGCTATTGTTAGATTTACTGTCGTTGTGTAATGTAATGTATTATTTATGCGTAACTTCCCCCTATGTCCATGTTAATATCATACAGAGACTAACCTTTACTTGTATTTTTTACTGTGTGATTATGTATGATTAATATAAACATTCAAGCACTATTAATTGATAAAAATATAAGAAATACTTTGATTTAATTAGCGATTAAAGTAGTTTCTTGTTCCTTTTTAAAAGATTAAATACTTTTGCTATCCAATGTAGTCAGATAGTTTGCATTACGTATAGTGTTACGAGTTATGACAACGAAAACACGTCTCACCACTCTCACCCGGGAAAATTATCCGACTAATCTGCACTTGTAAGACTTGAACACCATTACGTAACGATCGGATACGATATGAAAACAGGTTGGAAACCACATATTCTCCTCATCGTGGAAAATTTACTTTTACTTTCGAAGTAATCGGTGAATAAATCTGGTTCTACATATAAAGTGGCGGCGCGTGTTCAAAAAGAGACTTTAGACCAGCGGTCGGCAACCCGCGGCCCGCGGGCCGTATGCGGCCCGTGAACCTGTCACTTGCGGCCCGCGAGCCTCTCTGGCTATTTTGTATGTAATATTGACAAACGACAATGTCTGATAAAGTCATAAATATTAACAAAGTACGGCCCACGTCAACTTCGTTAACTACTATGTGGCCCTTGGCTGCTAAAAGGTTGCCGACCGCTGCTTTAGACAATCAGGCATTAGCCCAGTTTCGAACAAACAATGGCCTATTAAATCTAATACAAAGATAACCGTTCCGTTCTGATTGAAAATATAATTACACAGGATGTGTTTGTCTATAAAAAGCCTATCCTGCAGATCTCTCGATTACATGAACGCATAATCCCCAAATGACCAGAATAATCGATGCAATTAAACCAGGTATTAGAGCTCGGAAAGAAATCTGAGTGTCCTTAATTAAAACAAGGTTGCTTTGCATAATACAATTGCCCTGAAAACCAGCGCCATGGCTAAGGACGATAGTCATAGTTGGTCATAGTTTTGTATTAGAATAAGATATTTGTATTATAGTTTAAGCTTGTATTCAACACCAAATAAACTATTTCTATTTCTCATTCAAGGCAGGTGAAGTAATTTCGACAATGCAATACAGTATTTAAATACTGTACTTATTGTAATGTTACTTTGCGTGTTCTTAAGCACAGTGGATTCGATTTACTTCGATTTATTTCTACTTCTAGTTAAGTGTTGCTCGTCATAATATATGAAGGAAACATTGAAATTAAGTTCTAAACAGCTCAGTTTTATTTTTACTATAATGTTGCTAAACAACCCATTTTATTAAAGTAAACCGCTGTTATAATGTTTAATTGCTATTATACGCAGAGAAAGCAACGAGATAGGCATATACGTAACCGATCATTTGAAGCACTTGTAATGAGACACACTGGCGGAACTACTTAGCCAGCAATTTGAGATTAAATAATAAGCACTCATAGAAAGCGAATGTATTATACACATTTAGGTACTGCCCTTTTTATTTTGTATTAATCATTTAATCTACAGCTTCAAAATAGTCTATTACACGTCCTTTATAAATGACACATTATCGTGTAGGTACAACATTTTTTAAGAAACATTACGAGTAGAAACAATGAGGTTTACGTAAACCCGACGTTATATTTTCCTTATACGTCGTATTGTCAATTATCAACAGTCTCAGGCAATATCAACATACATAACCATTGTTCCGATGATCTATTTTGCTCGTAATATTATCGAACAATTATCTGTCATTAGATCGTTCGGTCGCTGATTCGCGGTAATCGGTAATTATTCGTTATCGGCTCGTCGAGCATGTTGGATGAATTGCGTAACTGTATTACGCCTATGATCTATATTTAGTCAGCTCATAAGTTAGTTTGACTATCACTTAATGTAGACGTAATGGATAGCGGTTTTAATTGATTGGCAGTATAAATGTTCCGCCAATTTATCATAATTATGTGGACTTCGCATTTTTGCAAGCAAGGCAGTCGCCCGCGATACTGATCTCAAAAAAGATTATGATAATAAAAAAATATGGATGGATAATGAAAGGCTGATGATAAGTGATCAAGCGAATACACGCTATAATGAGTACTCTAACACCTAATCTATGCTTTAATCAGAGGAAACATGATATTATGATTATTTCGTAAATAAGCATCTACTCGTACGGATACATTTCAACTGCGCTGATTTTATCGTCGTTGTTAGGTAAGTAGGTGATAGGCACGAATGCAATACAGATGCTGTACCATTATGTAAACTATTTAGCCAACTTAAGGAAGTCTAATCTTTGACTTTATCCTTGTTACATCGAGTGGTGCTACTATTTTCCGAAAATCGTTTTTTCCTAGTTGCGGTTTCTGCCATTCGCAAATTTTACCACTTTTTAATTTCTCAATAAGTTCCTTTCCCGATAGCATCTCTAACCAATTCGCATATTTTCCTATATATTTATTATTCAATAGATTATTTCCCTAACAGGATTTCTAACCATTCGCATAATTTCCCGCTATATTTTATTTGTTTACAATCACTAAAGAGTGTCATTTGACAGGGCCTAGTTAGGTACGACGACGAGCGAAGCGAGGAGGAGTGTGTTAGGTGAACTGCGACCAAAACAGTGCCAGAACCAACATATTTTATTGAACAATATTGATCTACATTACAGATAATAAGAAAAGTTATCCAAACTATTCGAATGGTTTGAAAACGTATCAGGAAAATAAGCTATTGAAATATAATTATAATAGGAAAATATGCGAATTGGTTAAAAATACTTCCGGGAAGGGAAACTAGTGAGAAAGAATAAAATGGTAAATTTTGCGAATGGAAATATTGCTTCCAGTAAAATTCGATTTTCGGGAAATGATCGCTACTCTCGTTACATCCTCAGCTACTAAATCGGATCCCAGAGTCCGCTTGAAACTTTTTAAGTATGGTTACATCAGCCCACGCCGATTTTGATTACATTTTCTATCATACGATCAGCCTTTATGTGATTTTTGTGTGGGTATATTTTAGGGTGGTCACCATACCCATGCTAAATTGAGAAAATCTAATCAATCACTACATAGTATAAAACAAAGTCGCTTCCCGCTGTCTGTCCCTATGTATGCTTAGATCTTTAAAACTACGCAACGGATTTTGATGCGGTTTTTTTATAGATAGAGTGATTCAAGAGGAAGGTTCGTGTATAATTTGTTAACCCGTGCGAAGCCGGGCGGGTCGCTAGTTCTAAATATAACTAACAAATGTGTATTAAATACGCTGGTAACATAGCACGTTTACCGAATTTACAATTGACTCTCTCCGAAATTTGTCTAATTTGTAGCCGAAACGGTGGGTGCGTCTGACTGTGCACGTAGCGAAACGCAAGGAGACTAGCGGAACGGTCGCCGGCGGAAATAACTATATGCAGTAAGGGTGTATTATATAATGGTAAATAGTATAAAAATGGTAAATAGCATTTCCACCATAATTTAATGTGCAGAACATATGAGGTAGATCTTTTAACATTTTTAGTTTCATTTAGCGACAATGTTAATGCTATTGATCTGCATTTAACATTTGTCTGTGTGGAGTTACAATTTATATCTTGAAAAATGCACTGTTTAACATTTATTTATATTTAAAGTGGGAAATGTCTCAAAACTTCACATGTGAAACTTTATATCGAAAAAACCTGATAAATATGCTGTTTCGTGCAAAGCTCTGCGGTTGTAAGTTTTGTTTTTAACCCTTTAAGGCGCGTTCACACAAGCGCGTTTTCCGGGCGGCGCGTGAGCAAGGCGTGAGTGTTTTATATGTAAACGCGGCGCGCCCCGCTCACGCGCCGCCCGAAAAACGCGCCTGTGTGACGAAGCCTTTAGTCCGTAGCAGCACCATACTTGTCATCATACTTAAAACAAAAACTCATCTCTACTATAAGAATTACGGTTTGAAATCGAATAACTAGAAAGGAATGTCAAATGGTTCAAGAGTTAAAAATATTATGGGTATGGTGACTATGTTTTTCTACCATAGAAACTCGGTGTTATAGAACTTGTAACTTTTGTTGGTTCGTAAATGTTACTTAATTAACATCGCATAATAATATATTTTTAACCGCCTTCAAAAAAAAAGGAGGTTCTCAGTTTGACCCGTATGTATGTATGTATGTATGTATGTATGTATGTATGTATGAATGTATGTATGTATGTATATTTGTTCGCGATTATCTCGCGTTTGGCTGAACCGATTTTGATGCGGTTTTCAGAAAAGTGTTTCTTACATTCTGGAGAAGGTTTTAGTATACATAGATCTGAGCTGATGCTGAACCCTGGCTGTACCTAGTGGAACTCAGGTTTGGTGCAACATAGGCTCACGCTGTTTTGGTCATCCGACACGCCTTGATGAGCACTTGGGAGAGCAGTACCCAAGATAGGGCTGATGCTGAACCCTAGATGTACCTAGTGGAACTCGGGATGTACCTAGTGGAACTCAGGTTTGGTGCAACATAGGCCCACGCTGTTTTGGTCATCCGTCTCATCTTGATGAGCACTTGGGAGAGCGGTATCCAAGATAGAGCTGATGCTGAACCCTGGCTGTACCTAGTGGAACTCAGGTTTGGTGCAACATAGGCTCACGCTGTTTTGGTCATCCGACACGCCTTGATGAGCACTTGGGAGAGCAGTACCCAAGATAGGGCTGATGCTGAACCATGGATGTACCTAGTGGAACTCGGGATGTACCTAGTGGAACTCAGGTTTGGTGCAACATAGGCCCACGCTGTTTGGTCATCCGTCTCATCTTGATGAGCACTTGGGAGAGCAGTATCCAAGATAGAGCTGATGCTGAACCCTGGCTGTACCTAGTGGAACTCAGGTTTGGTGCAACATAGGCCAACGCTATTTTGGCTATCCGTCACATCTTGATGAGCACTTGGGAGAGCAGTACCCAAGATAGAGCTGATGCACCAAACCACCCTGGCTGGCAGGGTTCACCCTGGCTGTACCTAGTGGAACTCAAGTTTGGTGCAACATAGGCCCACGCTATTTTGGTCATCCGTCACATCTTGATGAGCACTTGGGAGAGCAGTACCCAAGATAGAACTGATGCTGAACCCTGGCTGTACTTAGTGGAACTCAGGTTTGGTGCAACATAGGCCAACGCTATTTTGGCCATCCGTCACATCTTGATGAGCACTTGGGAGAGCAGTACCCAAGATAGAGCTGATGCTGAACCCTTGCTGTACCTAGTGGAACTCAGGTTTGGTGCAACATAGGCCCACGCTATTTTGGTAATCTGTCACATCTTGATGAGCACTTGGGAGAGCAGTACCCAAGATAGGGCTGATGCTGAACCATGGATGTACCTAGTGGAACTCGGGATGTACCTAGTGGAACTCAGGTTTGGTGCAACATAGGCCCACGCTGTTTGGTCATCCGTCTCATCTTGATGAGCACTTGGGAGAGCAGTATCCAAGATAGAGCTGATGCTGAACCCTGGCTGTACCTAGTGGAACTCAGGTTTGGTGCAACATAGGCCAACGCTATTTTGGCTATCCGTCACATCTTGATGAGCACTTGGGAGAGCAGTACCCAAGATAGAGCTGATGCACCAAACCACCCTGGCTGGCAGGGTTCACCCTGGCTGTACCTAGTGGAACTCAAGTTTGGTGCAACATAGGCCCACGCTATTTTGGTCATCCGTCACATCTTGATGAGCACTTGGGAGAGCAGTACCCAAGATAGAACTGATGCTGAACCCTGGCTGTACTTAGTGGAACTCAGGTTTGGTGCAACATAGGCCAACGCTATTTTGGCCATCCGTCACATCTTGATGAGCACTTGGGAGAGCAGTACCCAAGATAGAGCTGATGCTGAACCCTTGCTGTACCTAGTGGAACTCAGGTTTGGTGCAACATAGGCCCACGCTATTTTGGTAATCTGTCACATCTTGATGAGCACTTGGGAGAGCAGTACCCAAGATAGAGCTGATGCTAAACCCTTGCTGTACCTAGTGGAACTTAGGTTTGGTGCAACATAGGCACACTTTGTTTTGGTTAACCGACTTGTCGTCGTTTGCCTATGTTGCAGAGGTCCACTAGGTGGGTCGATGAACTTTTTTCTAACTGCCTTTAAAAAAAGGACGTTCTCAGTTTGACCCGTATGTATGTACGTATGTATGTGTATGTATGTTTGTTCGTGATTATCTCGCGTTTGGCTGAACCGATTTTGATGCGGTTTTCAGAAAAGTGTTTGTTACATTCTGGAGAAGGTTTTAGTGTACAGTACATGGATGGTTTGAAAAACCAATTGGACCCGGTAGGTGGCCATGCTATCGGTATTCGGTATACCTACCAACAAATTTATGTTGCTAAAACCGATTTAGATAAAATAGTGGGAGTGGGAGTCGGACTCGGACTGGGACTGGGAATGGGAGTGGGAGTGGGAGCAATATACATACAAATCGTTTAGCACCAAAACGTCATATTATGTTGTGTCGCGATTATCATCGAGTTAGGCCATCACCAACATTAGTAGACTAAATAGAGAGCCTAACAAACTAGTATTTTAGCCCAAAACCTAAAATAAATGAAGTACCTACCTATCACTAAAAAGTAAAAAATAAAATAAAATAAATAAAAATAATTAAAAAATTAAAAATAAACAAAAATAAAACCAAAATAAAATTACTTAATATAATATCTTTTTAAAAAAAAGGGAACCGCCTTCAAAAAACCAACCTACTGAAAAGTACAAAATAATTTTTATATGGCACCCCTTTACGTGTCCAGTCCCTATCCCACGGCGTAAAGCAAATTTTTGCCAAAAAGTAATTAATACCTAATAATAAGAAAATTAATAATCACCCGGGTAATTACTTAGTTTTTGAAGGCGGTGCCAAGTGCCAAGTGCAAGTAAGTGCAGCGTTCTTCGTTGTATAAAATATCGGTTCTCAAAAATTTTGGTTTGGCACCGACTTCAAAAACTAAGTAATTACCCGGATGATTATTAATTTTCTTATTATTAGGTATTAATTACTTTTTGGCAAAAATTTGCTTTACGCCGTGGGATAGGGACTGGACACGTAAAGGGGTGCCATATAAAAATTATTTTGTACTTTTCAGTAGGTTGGTTTTTTGAAGGCGGTTCCCTTTTTTTTAAAAAGATATTATATTAAGTAATTTTATTTTGGTTTTATTTTTGTTTATTTTTAATTTTTATATAAACACTATTGTAGATAACTCAGTAATCTATAATCTATGTAGTTATGTATCGTCAAAACTTGGTAATTTTAGTTCATCCTTGTAATTTATATTGCTCTTTCTATGTATGTATAAATTGAAGTTAATATCGTGCATAATATTATGATAAATTAATTAAACATTAAATAGAAAACCTAACAAATTCAAAGTAGGTTAATTGATATACATATTTATTAGCTGCTCTGCAATAAAGCTACTTAAATTAATTACACGGATATTCAAAGTGAATAAGTGCTACTTATGATTCACTTACTTAATCGTAAGTTATGGAGGTATAATTTACTCTCAGTCTGAGACTTTGAAAGTGAAAAGTAAATTACTCTCATAATACACCCACTCGACAAATAGGAAATGATACGTGAGGTTTGATATAAATAATAATATCTGGGAGACCGAGTTTCGCTTGGAAAACATATAAAATCTCAAAAATTCGCGTTTTCCCAGAGATAAGACCTAGCTAGCTAGCTAGATCTATATTTCGCCCCCGAAAATATAAATAAACAAGAATTTCTCGTTTAACCCTTTATAGGGTAAGGGTCTTAAAAAATACCACCCTATAACATCGTCTTTTTGTATTTTTTTCTTGTACAATTTTTTTTGTGCTATAGATTGGCGATGAGGCTTGATTTGAGGATTTTTTTGAGCCTTGCCCGCTAAAGGGTTAAAGGTATAAGATATACTTTATATACAAATCAAATTGATTAAAATTATGTGTAAATCTCAAAATTTGAGAGTCACTCCTAATAATGAGAATTGTTAAGGGAGCATAAAGTAACTAAGCGGGCGAAGAGCTCAAAATGAGCTAAACACAACTTATTTTTTTAGCGAACAAGATCGAATGCTAGCCAATTTGAAAAACCAGCCCCTTAGCCACTTCTGCGGCCAAAAGTCCCAAAAGTGCATTTGAACTTTCAGGATCCCAATTTGACCTTTTCAGTCACTTCTGTACGATCCAGATCCTTTTCAACGAGTGGGTGCAAAATTCGGGATCGATAGAAGGTAGCCGTTTTCAATTTACTTTTCACTTAACCGTCACTGTCACTTCACTTCACTGAACTCACCAAGAACTTCATGTTGCTGCACGTCTCCGCCGCCGCCGAAGACTGGTTGTGTGTCGATCGGTGCGCGCGCGCACGTTTTATACGCCCCACGCGCGCGCGAAGAAGGGTGAGCGCCGATAATGACATGTATTAATTGTAACTTGGTCATTATTTCGGATTGCATTCCGCCTTAAAGTGGACCGATCTTCTTTGATGAACTTGGGGTTTCATCTGACAGGTGTCCGAAAGCTCCATCTTCAGTGCAATTCACTCTGACAACCATAGGTAAATATTGTTCAGTAAGAAATGAGGCAGACGATGACCTATTGAATGAGAGATCCCGTTTTCTTCAATGTTTTCTTGTTGTAAGTATTAGTAGTAGTACGTTTCTAGAAGATTGGTTCTAGTCGTAGTGTTTTTTTGATACGTAGGTAGGTTTTTGGTAAAAGAAGTCGTCTTGAGATAGCGTTAAAACTTAGGTACATCTGTCGTTTGTCAGGATATTCCTAGTCAGAATCTTCTTCTTCCTCGCGTTATCCCGGCATTTTGTCATGGCTCATTAGAGCCTGGGGTCCGCTTGACAGCCAGGCCCGGATCTAGGGTAGAGCAAGTGGAGTGGCTGCTCTAGGCGCCGGATGGCAAGGGGGTGCCAAAATGGCAAATGAGAAAAAAAAAGTTTTAAAAGACGCGAGTGTGGCGGGGGCCCAAAATACGCTTTTGTCTACTGATATGTCATCGAAAACTTTCTAAATTCCGAAAATCCACATGTTCAAATTTCTAAAACTTCATATATTTGTTTCCTGTAAAAAAAATTGCTAACATTTCAAAATCTTGGAAACTTTCTGCATCTTGCACATCTGTAATCTTGTCAATTAGATGAGAGCCACGAAAGAGGAACTAGGTAGACAGGTGTAGTATGTAAAGTATATACTAGTAGTTAGGTACATACTTATATAATATCGCACACTTCCTATTTTCATAATTGCGATTTGTACTTAAGTAGCAACTTACCTATATGTACCTACCTACATAGTCAATAGTCAAAATATACTTTATTCATGTAGGCCTAGCAACAAGCACTTATGAATCGTAACATACTTATAAATTATCTTAAGCTAATTTCATCAGAGCAATTTATTGATGTTATTATTCCATAAGAATATTGGATTATTATACAAATCAAATTAAACACAAATTAAATTAAATTAAGAATTTCACAAAAGGATCGTCAAACATGAAAAAAAATTGTATAAAAAATACTAGTCTAGAATGTTTCTAGAATATATGGCCAATCTGATAGATAAAACAGAAAACAACCGTACCATGGAAATGCTCATGACCAGAATAATTAGGTTACAAATACTAAAATTAAAAATATTCTGATTACCTTTATAAATATACCTACTGTTACGAAGAAGAAGAAGTTACTAATTAGTTATTATTTATGATTTCATGTTACCATGACAACAACCTGTTTTAAAAGTTGACTGATCTATTAAAAGTTCCACTTCATAATTAATGATGTTACGCTAGACTTAAATGCATAAAAATCATCTATCATCAATCTAACTATACTAAATGTATTGCCAAATATTTATAGTTGACTTAGCAATATCTACAGATACATTGCAGTGAATCGTTAATCACTGGAAGACAGTATTATAAACTTGGTTGTTGCGCGCATTGTTTTCTAGCGAATTTCCCAAGCCGGCGTAAAGCGTTAAAAATAATGTGGGTTTTTGTCTTCTAATGAATTTACTTCATAGCGTAACCTTGCTCTACATATATTAGGTGGTTACCTGGTTACTGTATGTAACTATTCTTTATAATTTGCGTTAGTAAAAATTTGGCCTAAGGACTTAGGGTGGTATTCCAACTGTCCAATATGTTTGTCCAATTTCATGGCGTCTTACTCTCTCCCTCAAGCAAAATGTGAGAGAAAACACAAATTGGAAAAAGAAGTTGGACAGGTGGAATACTACCCTTAAATATAAACTGATATAGATGTCACTATTGTCACATATTCATCACAAGAGAAAGATGCCCGCATTTTGCGAACTTTAACCTTTTCGCCGCCACGTCAATGAAGTAATAAAGTGTCATCAGCGCCATGTTAAAAATTGCTCGTATACAAACCTGGCCAAAACTACGACTTGATATCAAGTCGTGGCGTGTAGGGCACGAAATGTTCGGACTTCATATCAAGTCAATGGCGGCGAAAGGGTTAAAGTTCGCAGTAGGCCCTCTACCCTCTCTGATAACGCATGAAACTGCTTGGTTTTGGGTTGTGACCACGTAGTTATTGTGGGTGAGATGACACAAACCGCACTAACCACATTTGGGCCGCATGTGGAAGTAATTACTTAATTACATTCGAAAGAGAGAGCGTTAGTTGTAATCAGAGTTGTAATTAAGAAGAAAGTTTTTGGGTTTTCAGCCTATCATACCTAACGTAATGGAAGTGACATAATGATTGGCCACCAATCTGTGAGAAAACTATTGTTCTTTGTACACAAACATTTGATAGTAATTGATAGTAATGGTGTTGTGATAAACCAAGAAATTAGTGGGCTATATCATTATAATTTAAGTTTGGTAGCGTAACGAGTACATATTTGCCTTTAATCCAGGGATCGGAACCGGTTTTTTGCAAAAACATAGAAATAACCTTATTTTTCGAATTATTTTATACTCGAAATGTAGCACTCAGTTGTGTTTGTAGGTTACGACTTCGTATTATTAGATTGCCCAATTAGAAATGAAGTAATTAGCAAAGAACGAAAAAATACCGTTTCCGTTCCCATACAAAAAATACCGGTATCCGATCCCTGCTTTAATCATCTATTTTACTTAAAGATTACACTAACCATTACTATTATTTATATATAGAAAATACGATAAATTTATATATAAATAATAATAATTTTGAGTGTACTGTACGATCGAGTTTACAAACATCTTTACAAACCAACGTTCCAAAAAATATATTTACACGACCTTATTGTCAGTTTCTTAGAGACGTGTAAATATACATATTTTTGGAACGTTGGGTTGCAAAGATGTTTGTGAACTAGACTGTTCCCCTACACTCCCTACAGTAAACTTATAATAATGATATAATATATATAATTTGAGCCTATATACGTCCCACTGTTGGGCACAGGCCTCCTCTCATACGCGAGAGGGCTTGGGCTATATCCCCACGCTAGCCCAATGCGGATTGGGGACTTCACATACACCTTTGAATTTCTTCGCAGAAGTATGCAGGTTTCCTCACGATGTTTTCCTTCACCGAAAAGCTAGTGGTAAATATCAATTGATATTATAATAATATAATAATAATCATTTATTTCGAGTAACTTTTACAGACTCATAGATATTGTTAGTATGTACTTATAGCTATGTTAGTGTTTACACTTATCACTATATATACAGAATAATTGTTAAAAATATAATTAAAAATTGATTAAATAAAATAAAATAATGTTTCTAGAAGTACAACATTACTAAGTAGCGTTTAGACATAATAAGTACTTCTAGAAACATGCATGTTATCACAATGCCTCATATATGGGCAGTCAAACCTCTCGGCTATCAAACGCAGGATAGGGTTGGGGCTGGCCCGCACCCGGCGCACCAGGGATGTGCATCGTTTGTGCATAGTCGTATAAAAGCAATCTACCTATATGCGTGCTTCAGCAAACATCCCTGATGCGCTACAGAAGCGGGGCAGCCCCACCAGGACCCGGAACGCGTTGTTATATTGGACCCGGAGAGCCCCATAGCCATTAATTCATACATAAGTTCCGAAAAATTCATTGGTATACGAGCCAGGATTTGAACCCGCGACCTCCGGATTGAAAGTCGGACGTCATATCCACTCGGCCACCACCATTTTGTACAACCGTAACATAATTGAAGCTTTTCAATCGAATACCATGGCCACGAAGCGCCGGCGCATGCATGATGGTTCAAAAGCTCGTTGGTATCTTTTGTTCTAGAGTCTGTGCGGAAAGAGAAGAGTCGTGGAATGTATGGGATCCAATACATTCTACGACTCTTCTATCTTCCGTAATTAAGTAATGTGGATTATATATTTTATTCAGTTATAAGTGTCATAGAGTATCAATATTAAAACATAAGGTATAGTTCGATCCTAGAAAAATTGTGTTATGTTTAGAGTTGGTCAAAGGCCCAGGCCGCGTAGCCAAGATGCCGATCGCTTACGCTCCGTAGCGATCGAAACGCAACTGTCACTGTCGCACTAATATGGAAGAGTGATAGAGAGACATAATGCTTTTCGTTGTCGAAGCGATAGCGATTGTAACCTTGGCTAGGCCGGCAGTTCAAAGATTGCATATCCTAGACAATTTGGAACGGATACCGTCGTGGCTGGGTGATCTGGTCGCCAGGAAGCTAGCCGCGTCAGCTAAAGACGCCGGTTCGATTCCCGCCCCAGCCACCAGAGGGCGAGGTCACTTTTTCTTAAGTATATGGCATCGATTTCAGTTTATAATTGCGTATCTTGTAGCATTTTCAGAAATATTAAAGAGTTGTGTTTGTAGCTGTCCCTTTAACTATAGTATAAAATGGGGCCCTTAGGTATGGTCTGCTGAATCGCGCTTGCCTTCGCACCTGCACGCACGCACTCGACCATAGGAAAACATAGCGAAATTTCTCATATATGTGCGACGACCTTCATACTCAGTTATACTGTTGCAAATGTTTTATTACAGGCCTAATGTTTACTTCACTGCAATGAATTAACTAGGCTTACTAAATGATGAGTACCTACCTGTTCATGTTACGTTTTCATATTATAGTGAGCGAAAATACGCATTGATATGATATACCTATATATTACGTTATTACGTTATACTTTAATAACATAATATATAACTAATTTTTTTTTTTTTCAAAAGCAATCATAATCTGATAGAGTGATAGGTGTGATACTGATAGGTGTCCAAAGTTTCAATCATAGACAAATCTAGGCAATGTAACTATTAGCAAGAAAAGAGTACAAATGTTTTTTTTTCTGAGACGTTCCCAGGTCTGACGATCGTTATATTCTTTATCATCAGGTATGTACAGTCGCCATTAGATATATTGGAGCGGCCAAGGTGTTTACAATATCTGAACACGCACTCTAACGCCCTGACAATAGAGGCGTGTTTACCTAGTTGTGAGCGCCTTGGCCGCTCCGATATATCTGTTGGCGACTGTACATATAATAAGCGAACTTAGATATGTTCTTTATCTTTTTTTACTAATCAAGTCTGCACACTGCACACAATGTTAATATTATGTAAATTTTATTATGTGGTTAATGTTTTATAAACACAGATTAATTTGTAAAGTCGTTAATAGGTAGTCTTTAAACAAAAATATGACGAATGTTCCCAAAATGTAACACTTTATCTTGCGAGAAACCGTTAGATAAGTTAATTTTTAAATAAAATAAAAGAATGAAACATGACTCACTCCTTATTATAAAATCTGTTTTAAAGTTGTTGAGATAAAGATGCTGTTTTCGACTGGAAGTTGATCCTCACTAACACCGTAATAAATGCTTAAAATTCATAGAAACGAATGTCTTAAAAACATGTTACCAAAATGCCATAAGTTATATCTCATTTTAATATCCTATCTTATTTTTAACCGACTTCCAAATCTAAAAGGAGGAGGTTATCAATTCGGTTGTATGTTTTTAGGGTTCCGTAGCCAAATGGCAAAAAACGGAACCCTTATAGATTCGTCATGTCTGTCTGTCTGTCTGTCCGTCTGTCCGTCTGTCTGTCCGTCCGTATGTCACAGCCACTTTTCTCCGAAACTATAAGAACTATACTGTTGAAACTTGGTAAGTAGATGTATTCTGTGAACCGCATTAAGATTTTCACACAAAAATAGAAAAAAAACAATACATTTTTGGGGTTCCCCATACTTCGAACTGAAACTCAAAAATTTTTTTTTCATCAAACCCATACGTGTGGGGTATCTATGGATAGGTCTTCAAAAATGATATTGAGGTTTCTAATATCATTTTTTTCTAAACTGAATAGTTTGCGCGAGAGACACTTCCAAAGTGGTAAAATGTGTGTCCCCCCCCCCTGTAACTTCTAAAATAAGAGAATGATAAAACTAAAAAAAATATATGATGTACATTACCATGTAAACTTCCACCGAAAATTGGTTTGAACGAGATCTAGTAAGTAGTTTTTTTTTATACGTCATAAATCGCCTAAATACGGAACCCTTCTTGGGCGAGTCCGACTCGCACTTGGCCGCTTTTTTTTATTTTTTTTTATGTTTGTTACTCCATATCTCCGTCATTACTGGACCGATTTTGAAAATTTTTTTTTTGATTGTATGTATATGCATACAGATTGGTCCCGTTTTTGTCAAAACCCAGTTCTGATGATGGGATCCATGAGGAATCGAGGGAACTCCTCAAATCTTATAGGCATAGTGATTTTTGTGTTTTTATCAACAAATCAAGCATATACATTCAAAAACGTGGCATTTGATGAAGTGGAACTGCTGATGATGATCAGAACGGAACTCTTCAACGACGCATAGTACACGTTTGACGATTTGTCCTCTTCGTTATGTTTGTTAAGCAAGTTAAGTTTATAAGCCACATTTTTGTCAAGCTCGAGTTCTGATGATGGAATCCATGAGGAATCGAGGGAACTCCTCAAATCTTAAAGGCATGCATATAGAGATTTTTGTATTTTCATCAGAAAATCAAGCATTTTTATTAAAAACTGTCGCATTTGATGAAGTGGAACTGCTGATGATGATCAGAACAGAACTCTTCAACGACCCATAGTTCACGTTTGGCGATTTGTCCTCTTCGTTATGTTGGTTAAGCAAGCTTAGTTTTTAAGCCACATTTCTGTCAAGCTCGAGTTCTGATGATGGGATCCATAAGGAATCGAGGGAACTCCTCAAATTTTAAAGGCATACATATAGTGATTGTTGTGTTTTTATCAACAAATCAAGCATATACATTCAAAAAAGTAACATTTGAGGAAGTGTAACTGCTGATGATGACCAGAACGAAACTCTTTAACGACGCATAGCTCGCGTTTGACGATTTTTCCTCTTCGTTATGTTTGTTAAGCAAGTTAGGTTTTTAAGCCATATTTATGTCAAGCTCAAGTTCTGAACATGGGATCCATGAGGAATCGAGGGAACTCCTCAAATCTTAAAGGCACACGTATAGAATTTTCTGTATTTTCATCATAAAATAAAGCATTAACATTAAAAACTGTCGCATTTGATGAACTGGAACTGCTGATGATGATCAGAACAGAACTCTTCAACGACGCATAGTACACGTTTGGTGATTTCGAATTTCGACTTTGACTTGGACTGGGACTCGGACTCGGATCCAGATCCGGACTCGTATCCGGATCCGGTTCGGACCCGGACCCGGACCCGGACCTGGACTCGGACTCGGACTCGGACCTGGACTAGACCCGGACTCGGACACAGACCCGGACCTTGACCCGGAAAACCACTATGATACCTAAACTAAATAAACCACTATGATTACCTACCATAAAATGTAGGTATAAAGTATGATGAGGCCAAACCCCTCCCGCTCAAACCCCCGTACACCGCACCGCATATGCGCTGTTAAGTGGGTTAGGTTAGGTTAGAACTGCGAGCCTTACAGAAACGAAATGCTACTAGAAAAGTGGGTGGTTTTACCTCATTTTCTACATAGCGCACCATCTACAATAATCTTTCACCGGGCCGCATAGAAGTCGGTTTTTTTTTCTTAAAAATTATATCTAATTTAATCACTCGCCTGTGGGTCTCACTCGTACATACACCATCAGATTTAACGACGCTGTCAAAGTATCAAAAATATTTGAACAATCATGTTTTTGTCTTGATAAAAGCGATTTTTTTCCTTCTCATCATTTAATCTTCAGCCTTTAAGTAAAGACATCTCTTGCAATTTCTCCTAGCCTTGACCCACTAATTAAGCAAAACTTATAAATGCAATTACATTTACTACTTTACTCTTCCGAACGCACTTGTATTGCAAAAATATAAAAAGACACTAACACGGTTTTACGTAATATCAATAATGTGATTTCGTTTTTAGAGTTTAATTTTATTTTGCACGCGTTCGCGGTCACCTATCGTCTAATTAGGTTTATATAATGTGTTACATCATTATCCGCCGTATGTAAGTATGTGTATCAAATATCTTTTCTATCAGTAGGAACAATCAAAGCAATAAATGAGGAAGCCTGTTAGGAATAGGAAAGAAAATTTAGTGTTATTATTGATATGATAAAACGAACATCACACGACTCGCACGCACTGTTTTTTTTTTCTATAGGAGGCAAACGAGCAGACTAATTGACTGATGGTAGGCAATTACCGTCACCCATGGACACCCGCAACACCAGAGGGCTTGTGGGTGCGTTGCCGGCCTCTAAGATGGGAGTGCGCTCTTTTCATGAAGATTTGAAGGTCGTTTCGGTCCGTAAATACCGCGGGCGACAGTTCATTCCAGTGCGAGGCAGGAAGTTTCATCTCACTCGCATGACCCGCATCAGCACGAGATGAATAAGAGGTTCTTCAAATCACCCTAGTGTAAATTTCATTCGATAGCCTGACGGACGTACCTACGCGTTTGCGTTAAGTCTCATTTTGTATGGGATTGTAACCTTTCGGACGCCAATGACCGATATATCCGC
The DNA here is from genome assembly GCF_948474715.1 of Cydia amplana. Lineage (NCBI taxonomy): Eukaryota > Metazoa > Arthropoda > Insecta > Lepidoptera > Tortricidae > Cydia > Cydia amplana. The sequence continues at coordinate 24,175,558 of NC_086070.1, forward strand.
ACCGTAATTTCAACGCCAAAGACCGATTAATCGGTCACAGACCACAGAGCAACATCGACCTACGTGCATATACATAAAGTTCAACATCAGTTTTGACACTTCAATGATATGGCGTCTGAGTGACAGCTTTTGTGTTTGACACGGCGTGGAAAAGGTTAACAGTGTGCCAAGCGGGACGTTTTGGAAACTCAAAATCCTATACAAAATTAGACTTGTAGAAAACGCGTATATCACGTCACGCTATCGAATGTAATTTACACTAGGGGTACCTACAGAAATCGCCGTAAACTACCCGGCGATAAATCTACCTAATTCTACATTATCTTAAGTCTGTCTGTCCACTTGTCCAGTCTGTCAAACAAGTTGTCAAAATTCCAGCACGAATAATTTGTAATCACGATACACGTTACATGAACACAGGGGCAAACAAAATGCTGAAATTATATCACTTGACATAATTTTATAAACATAATTCCGTTATTGTATGTACATAACTGCAGTATTAAGTAAGTATTTTATGATCTTGTTGATTAAAGTTACCAAATATGTATATACTTTATTGGTATTACTCGGTATGAAGAGGCCACACACACATTTTAACGTCAGCGCCATTATTATTATTATTATTTATATTAAATGAGGTGTATTGCCCTAATACAGAAATTGATTGGAAAGATTTTTTTTAAATCTATAGTATACAGCCGAGATTTCCTGCGAAGCGTGATTAGGTGATTACCCAGTACCAACCCATAAAATGCAATGGACCATTTAATTTTTAATTTTGAAAGTGACTCTTGGGGCCCGTTCCTCAAAAGCTTGTAACTTTTAATACAAGTGGAAGTCCCTTTCTAACAAACGCTGTCAAAAAGTGACATCCGCTTGTATTACAAGTTACAAGCTTTTTATAAATGGGCCCTTGGTCTTTTAAATGACATCCCCATAGCTTACAAATGCTATGCTACATAGTATTGCGGCATTGAAAGATAACATTTACTTACTACAGTAAAAGCAACTTTAATAAACACTGCTTGATGCCTGACAGTTTAATGATCTCAAATATCATCTGATCTCGAATTTCGCCATCGCATAGGAAACAGATGTTGTTTCTAAGTTACATTACCATTCTCCCAAGTCAACGCTGACCTTCAGATAGATATAAACTTTATACGGAAGAAATAAAGCAGCTTTTGCAAACCATGGTTTTTGTAAGATACGAGTAAGTGATAGTTATATTGAAATGTAACAATGCAGTGATAGTTTTCAAGAGTAGGTACCTACTTTCACAGCTGGCATAGTTTTGGGTGGCAGTGTGTCTTTTGTATAAGTAGTAGTTTAACTTAAAGTGCACGCAGTTAGAAAACTGATAAATCCTTTCATATTTTGAGGATCCGTCCAATTATTATCGTTCAAAAGAAAACTGATTATATACGTCGTAAGGGTAACCAGGTGGCGGGGAAATCCAGGATATATAGGCCTAAGTTTAGCCAGACTAGCCAGAGCAATTGCAACTATGGGGCAAATTCAACTACTCTAAAAATATAAGAAGTGAGTCTAGAACTAGGGTGTGGGTCAAGAGAATTCAAATTTTTAAATTAAAGGAAAAAAATAATTCGACGCTTTGGGCAAGAGGCAAGACTCCTTTGGAACACCGGTAAAACCACTCTAAAGTGGCCCACTGATTCTCCGTCAGAACAATAAGTTGACAGTTCCGAACAACTGACAGGCCGATACCATCCGGCGCACTGTTAATCAGTGGGCCCCTTTAACCAACTGAGCTACCGAAGTTTACGCTTAAGCTTAATAAGCTTCCTTTTTGTTTCCACGCCTTAGCATAGCGACATCTACCTCACAGAAAAATAGCACTCTATGCTTACTTATTTCTCTATGTCTATTAGGTACCCTAAGAAAGCTCTATCTTTACGGCACCGGAGTCTTAAAGAATTCACCAGTAACGATCTGCTAACTAAAAATATATAAAATAAATAGTATCGCTTGCAAATGTCTCTGCTTGATAAAAGATAGTTACGTGATCTCGTTTGATTTTTTCCGTACCTAGTAGATTTGCACGTTTACTATTTATATGTATAACATCCGACATGCATTACCTAACGTAAAAGGTATTAGACTGTATCTATGTAAGTATACAACTATTATACTCGTATTAAATACAAATCATACATATTATAAGTGCATAATTATAGTCCATAAATTATAATTATTAAGTACCTATATTAGAATGAAACTAAAACCGCCTCATCCGACCGATTCAGAATATTCAGAATTAACAATTTATTCTCGTATAGGGCTTTACAGCCACGAACACAAGTGTCGTAACCGGGATGCTGCTTAAACATCTGACACAGATGGTAAAGGCCTATTATTATGATTTGATACGATCTTTAAGATCGCTCACGCTGATTGGTGCATGGTAAGGGAACGAATGGAAAGATTTGCGAGGTCCTGGAAGGCTTCCGTAGCTCAATTGGTTAAGAGCAACACACGGATTGTGGAGGATGCGGGTTCAAGTCCTGCCGGAAGCGTAACTTTTTCCATTGTTATCGAGTTAAAAAATTGGCATGGTATATGGTACAGGTGCAAATGAAATCAAAGTCGTTCATGAGTAGTTAATTTAGGACGTCGGATTAATGTGTTAAAAAATCTATGCATAATATCATACAAACATATTATACAAAGTAGCGTCCGTGCAATGAAACCCCGTAACGTAACATGACGGGCAGATAATACAGCATACAGCATAGGCCAATAGATTACTTACCTGCTACATGCAATATTTTACTAGCTTAAAATTACTAACAGTACACTCAATGTACATTTTTGAAGTGTGTATATTTGCTAAGCTTCATAATGAAATGTTCACAAAGAAAAGAGAGGTAACAAACATCAACACACGATATCCGGATAGACTTGTAACGTGCTTCATTCGAATTTAAACTGTTGTGAGACATACTAACATTGAATAACTTGTGCTTCCAAAAATTCACACTGCAATGAGGGGTAGAAATTGTTACGCCATGTTTATTAAGACATTCAATCATTTACCACAGCAATAAGATAAGATAAGATGAGATAAGATAAAAGATAGTTTATTCAAGTAGGCATAATTACAATGCGCTTATGAACGTCAAATAAAGCTAGGTAGACCGGCTCCAACCCTACACCTCTGCCCCGAGAAAATTTAAATCGCCCCTCAAGTGGAGGAGGGTATCCCAATATGGGACCGGCAAAAACTCGGCGAGACACATCTTAAAAAAAAGCCCCTCAAAACATTTAGACACAAACTATTTACTTGGCTGGTTAACAAATGTTTTTATAGTACCACGGAAGTAGGCTATTTTAGCGACTAAGCTAAAAATGTAAAATTTGCATGACTTATCTAAGTCTAGATATATGGACCTGTGTAAATTAGCCTAAGATCTTGTATATACTATATCTATCGCAAATAAAGATTTATGATTATGATTATAGGTAGATGGTGACTCGCGGTTATCGCTCGCTGTAGTTTTACGCGGCCGTAGTCGCTAACGTAATTATAATTATACAAATCATCATCATCATTGGCCACAGCATCTACCTTTCCTTGCGGCAAAGCAAATGCCTATGTGCCAGTTGCTTCTGCGGCGATCACGCGCCGACGCGGTCGTAATTTGCCCCATTTGCGGAGTCTGTCGATGATAATCTACGCACAGGTCTAATTACTTCTATTACGTACGCGTTTAATTTCGCACTTGCTCGGTGATTGATTGCTCTACATGTTGATTAAACAGGTAGTTGATTCTCGTTTTGTTGGCTTTCACTGTGATATCAAATCATAGTCGAAATCGAGATAATTTCTATTTTAAGTAAGATGATTTTTGGGTCATACACATTTATAGTATGCTTACTGCTAACTCGTTCGCATCGCATCCTTCCTGTAGACATTGCAAAGTTATAAGTAATCTAAAGGTAATTTTTATGCTGCACCCTTACAGGCGGGATACATTTTTTCAGTAGGTACTTTAGACTCAAATAAGAAAACCGGGATATTATATGTAACAGAGTCGTTATCTTTTATTGTATTGTACCTTTTTCTTAAATTTGCTTAACCCTTTTATTATTTAAATGCCTTACAATAAGGGCCTCCGCCAAGATGATAATCGATTATCGATAAAAGCCAGTTAAAAATAAAAATGTATCGGAATGACAGGAGCAAAAGTCAAGATCATTTCCATGTTACATTATTTAAGTTGCGATTGGCGTTTTCTATAAATTATTGATGATTCAGTAAAACTGAATTTCGTCAAGTATTCATAGTATTTTGACATCTATAAGTAGTCAACGTAACAGTCGAGTAATTTAAATAATTCTCATGACCACCACCAGGGCAGCGTCACTACTGCACGCACACACAGCCAATACCATTGCAAAATAGCTATAGACATTTTCAAAACAGCGTAGCTCGAAATGGTCACCATTTGTGCGTATTTGGATAAGCTCCATTTTACGCGCGTTATCGTTTTTGTTGTATAACTCTAAAATGAGGTCGCCTCACAAGCTTCTGCTAAGTTTATGTACAATGCAACATTATTATGATTATCAAGTTAATATTATTACGAGTATGAAACAAATTTAACTAGTGGCTCCGTGAGCTGTAAACCTCACAAGCTTCACTTAAAAGTGAAAAAATAATGGCTCCGCCATTTTGACAATTTTACAGAAATTGAATCGACAATAAAAACCGGCCAAGTGCGAGTCGGACTCGCGCACGGAGGGTTCCGCACCATCAACAAAAAATAGAGCAAAACAAGCAAAACAAACAAGCAAAAAAACGGTCACCCATCCAAGTACTGACCTCGCCCGACGTTGCTTCACTTCAGTCAAAAATCACGTTTGTTGTATGGGAGCCCCACTTAAATCTTTATTTTATTCTGTTTTTAGTATTTGTTGTTATAGCGGCAACAGAAATACATCATCTGTGAAAATTTCAACTGTCTAGCTATCACGGTTCGTGAGATACAGCCTGGTGACAGACGGACGGACGGACGAACGGACGGACGGACGGACGGACGGACAGACGGACAGCGGAGTCTTAGTAATAGGGTCCCGTTTTTACCCTTTGGGTACGGAACCCTAAAAATCAATTTAAACATCGAACCTGGGGTTCGTTTCTCAAAAACTTGTAACTTGTAATACAACCGGATGTCACTTTTTGACAGCTTTTGTTAGAAAGGGACTTCCACTTGTATTACAAGTTACAAGCTTTTGAGAATCGGGCCCCACCTCACAAAACTTTACGAGAATATGTTGAGAATTGGTGAGTACCTACATTTATTCTAGTCAAAACTCCAAGTAGACGGGGAACGTGTAACCGCAAGGTAATGACTTATATCGGGTGCAACTAATTTGACGAGAAATTCTTTACGTTATTTATCTACAAATGTAATGATGCGGTTAGAGTAGAAGGTCCTCGATTCTCTTTTCGTTATTAAAACAAGGGTGTGCCCTAACTGAAGTTACTTATTATGTAGCATTTATATTCTTGTAAATATGATTTATTGTACCTACTTTTAAGAAGTTAGTATTAAATCATACGTAATTATTTTCTTGTAAATCCATCTTTTTCAAAGTGTTCCGTCCCAAAAATGTCTAGCGGATAAATACCTACATGTACTTGTACGTATTGCTTAGCTGTTAAATAAGAAAAGCTCAAAGTTTTTTTATTATTAAACTAAATTTAATATCATACTTGTATATATACCTAATCACAACAATATCGCTATACTTAGGTATACATATAAATTTAGCCATCAGAAACTCGAGCCCGGGCATTAAGCAGCTACCACGCCCATTCAACCGGCACTGAAGGATCGTCTTCAAATTTCATTGAAAGCTATCGTGTCGTAACAGTTCATCCCCTTGATTATCCAAACACATCAATGATCAAATATACCATCCAAAAAATACTTTAAAACCCTTAGCCCTTCCAAAATAAGGTTGCTTTTTGCTTGGTAATTTTTTGAGAGGGTGTTGGGGTAAGTTGGCACGGACGTAAGGGTGCGACCTTAAGTGGGGGCGGGCAGATAACGTCACAGGTCGGGCTTAGCGGTTACGAGAGTCGCGCTTGACGCTCCGCTACCATAGGGATGGGGATTTGAACGTTATTGGCTGGATGTAGGGCTGACACTTACGAAAAATTAGTTTTGTAAAGTAAAAGCCGTATTTTTGAACACATAAAGACTACACTATGCGGATCAAGCATTTTTGTACTGAATGCTTGTGCCGCACACTGCTGGAATCCCGCCTTTATCCCTGAAGCAACAACAGGACGAAAAAACGTGCATTGAGAGGAAATTTATGATTGAAAGGAACTGCACCAACTAAAGATTTGCTATTAAATTTGAGTAGAATTGATAGGTAATCCTTAAGTGGCGTAGATGTAACTGGTACCACTATGGGCTAGGTAAGGCGTGACTTTCAACCAAAGGTCGCATGTTCTAACCATATGTATGTTTGAAATATCATTGTATAATTAGCAATCGCTTTTCAGTAACGGAAAACGTCGCGAGGAAACCGGACTTATCCCAATAAGGCCTAGTTTCCCCTAATGGGTCGAAAGGTCGGATAGCAGTCGCTTTCGAAAAAGTTCCTGGGGACCGATTTTTGAAATTATACCGCTCAATTTCGTGTATTTCGTTCAGTAATATCTCCACTACTAGGCATGTAAATTCTACTAATAGAATTGAAAACGAGTGGTCAATACTAGATTCCCAATTTCTATCGGTCGAATTTCAAAAATTACCATTTCGCCGTTTTCTACCGATTTTAGAGTGACAAAATCGAGCGATCGAAATTCAAAAATCGGCCCCCTGTGCTAATTCTTGGAGTTAGGTAGCCTAAGAGAATCCCGGGCTTCTTTGGGATGCCACCGGGAAATAGTGCACGGCATAGATGCAATTCATAGCAAATTATATTTCTTCCTGTCATCAATGTTAGGTACATATTTGATTTTCCTATTGATATTTTTTAATAGTTTCTGGTTATTAAGCATGTTCCAATAGCGCCATGATCTATAACGTTGCGCAAGCGCGTAGAATCGTACGCATACGTTGCGACACCGCAAATTACGATTGTTAATTGCAGCAATTGCGAGTTGGGGGTAATTAGAAGTGTACAACGGGGTACTCATAAATAAAGAAGGGATTGAATAGGTATAGGTTGCCGGCTGCGCGCAACCTAAAGATGGAAAGATGGGGTTTATGGAATTATGTTTTTGGCGCGTGTCATACCTATGTAAAGTATAGAAAGATGATCACGCGCCATATTACGGAATTTCATTGGAGCTAAATGTTTCATACTAAACTGAACTGTCACCACATACATTTAGAATAATAGCGCCCTCTTGACAATGATCATATATTTCTGGTGGGGCTTTAAACATAGTAACTATCTACGTACTATCTGGACGGATTTCAACAATTGACCGTAGTTATGCAGAAAACGACCAACTCAATTTTTTTATCAATGCAGAAAGCGACCAAAGCCCCTATATCATTATCAAAGATTGCGGCAGAGCCCTTGAGGAACCGCTCTTACACATATTTAATTTGTGTCTGGAGAAGTCACATTTTCCAAAACGCTGGAAAGTCACTCGGGTGATTCCCATACCCAAAGGGGATTCCGGGTCGGAGGTAAGTGGATTTAGACCAGTGGCAATATTATCCACGCCGGCAAAAGTTTTCGAGTCGGCTGTGCAGCGCAGCATTCAGGAGCAGGTGTCGGCTCAGATGTCGGACGCGCAGCACGGATTCCGGAAGGCGCGGAGTACGACCAGCAACCTACTCGACGCCATGGCTTACGCAGTCCCTTATGTTGACGCTGGGGTGCAGGTAGACGCCGCGTACTTTGACTTCAAGAAAGCATTTGACATGGTGGATAATGATGTTTTGCTGGCAAAGATGGCGGCGGTTGGCTGCACACCCAAACTACTGCAGTTTTTCGCAGACTATATGAGGGACCGCCAACAGTATGTTGAGTATGCAGGGTACAAGTCTAAACCGTATTTTACCAGGACCGGAGTAAGTCAGGGAAGCAACTTGGGGCCGTTAGAATTTATAATCATGATTAACGATCTCCCGGAAGTAGTCAAGGAAGCTAGATGTCTACTATTCGCGGACGACCTCAAGTTGCTTCTGGCGGTCAAAGATGAGGATGACTGCAAGCGACTTCAGAGTGACATAGAAAGAGTGGTGGAGTGGAGCCGGAGAAACAAGTTAGATTTTAATGTAAATAAATGCATGACAATTACATTCACCCGGGCCAAAACACCACTCTCCTACAATTATTTGATATCAGGATCGCAATTGAAACGAGTGGAATCGGTAAGAGATCTAGGAGTAAGTTTGAATGCAGACCTGAATTTCAGGGACCATATTGTAAGCACGTGCAAAAAGGCGTTCCGAATCCTGGGCTTTGTACTTCGGCGAGCAGTGGGCTTTACGAACGTGACGGCCATTTCGTCTTTGTACAATGCCCTAGTACGAAGCCATGATAGAAAGGATACAAAATAAGTTTACAAGGTACATCTATTGGAAACTGTACGGAGTGTATCCTTTCTATCCGCTAATGTATCCCACACTGTTCGTAATAGGCATGGTGGGTTATAATAAACTAGAAACACGTAGGGATCTAGCACTCGCATGCTACTTAGTGCAGATCCTTCGCGGTAGCATTTACAACCCGGGGATCCTACAACAAATGTATTTATGTGTGCCCGAGGGGTACGTGGAGCGGAGGCGGCGACCGCGTCTGCTGGTGGAGCCTATCGGCAGAACAAACCTGCTTCGTAAGGCGCCTCTCAGTCGCACCATCCGTACACTAAATCTGGTGGCTGATCAAACTGACTTGTTTTCATGTAATATGTCCGAATTTGTAAGAATCTGTTCAAATGTTATATGTTGTTATTATAATTAATATAAGTTAATATAAATTACCTACATAGTAAGGCACTATTGTATTAGGGTTAACCTGTAAGGATAGTTGCTAAGTGACAATAAATAAAATAAAATATAAGTTAGGGTGTAACTCACTTTCACAAAAATAAAAAGTTGAACGCTCTTTCTACAGAAGTATTTACGGCCAATATTGTTACTGATATGATGGTTACACTTTTATCTTCTATTTCTAACATTTCATGCGTCACTTAAATTTTTTTTTATTTTTTTATTTAGTTATTTATTACACAAAAGTTACACCTTTTTTGTTAAGGACAAAGCTCCACAAAACTACATTTGTTTGACTGTGGAGTCGCACTATTCTATACTTAAATAAATTTATGTTATAAGTAATAGGCTTACATTGGGAGTTATAATACTAGGTAAATGTCATGAAAATCAATCATACTTAGATACTACATGTTGTAAGGTGGACCAATAGAAGTCTTGAAATCAAAACAATGTAATTACAACTTCAGCGCCAAGAACTAAGATTTTTTTTTTGCTTTTGATCTTTAGGTTAAGTCATTTTTCCGAGTACCGCCAACCCTAGCGACCTCGTTAGGCGCAGGCCTCTCCACGGAGTCATCAGATAGCGGGGGCAAGTTTAATTGAATCGTGGCAAAGTTTCCGCCGCCCCCGGCCCTGATTGGCCCGGGGAAGACATTGTTCCGTGCTCTGTGTGAGCTCCCTGCTCCCGGCAGCGAGCAAATTCTGTAGGTAGTCGCAAGGGTTTTGTTCAAGATTTAGGGGTAGGTATAGGTATTTCTTTGTAAACTAAATGCATAATTAGGTATTTAATATCTGGGTGACCGAGCTTCGCTCGGAAAACATATAAAAACTCGAAAATGCGCGTTTTCCCAGAGATAAGACCTAGCTAGATCGATTTTTTTTTTAAAGAGAAAGATCCCCGCAATTTGAGATTTTCGGTTTTCGCGGTAGCCCCTCAGATTATTAACCATCCTTCCTATAAATGCTGCAATTTCCTCGGTTATTGTGATCTAAAACCTAGACGACTGTCTTCTTTTATACTAACTCATAAATATTAATAAAACATTATGCAACTACAACTTATATCCTCTTAAACAATACTATATTATATTACTTACTCTGTTCGCAACCATCACGCGTGTCAAAGAATTTCATCATGAGCACATTATTTGACTTTGAATCTTTTGCGGCACGTGATAGATGTGGTTTTTGAATGTGTGTGCTGATGATGACATGTGGAATTAGTTCTGCTTCGAACCGGGCCGGATGTTCGTTAAGATTCCGCTGGAATTGTAGCGATAGCTTTGTCGAGTGTTCGTCCACTTCGTCCTTCAGGGCTTTCCTCGTATTTCGTCAGCAACGTTGCGAGCCTGCGACAACGATAATACACAAACAAAACAGTGGGTTAATGAACTGAATGAACATTGCTAGTATTTTTAGTGAGTATTAACACTTATGGATGTAGGCACCGCAGACACTGCGCAGATGACTGTGACCAGGGGCCTTATTCGACATGCCACTTTTGACGTCGCATGTTGAAGTTCATTTGAATCTGAACAATCATGGGTTGTCGAATAGGTAAAGTGTGTCACCTGTCAGTGAATCTCATGTAAACAAATCATTTCATCGCTAGACTTGGTTGTCTATTGGTATGGCCGCCATGTTTGGATTTATGACATTTAAAAGGGGATTCTATGGCATAGAGTAAACTGCATTTCTATTTTCTATAGTTTTTTGATTCCCCTACTCGACGCAAGATGGAGTTAACAGTCAAATTTCGATCTTGGCGTTATAAAAATAAACCGCAAGAACATGACATGCAGTTGCGTTGGTGTAGATCTATCATGAAAACGAATATATGACAATTGTCCAGAATTAAAAAAAACTTGACAATAAACATACAGCAATACATATACCACTAAATGTCAAAAAGAAAACAGATTTAGTATAATTACTAGGTAACAAATTATATTTTAAACCAATCGTCGTGGGTCCTAACCCCGGCTCTTAGCAATGAACTTCTTGTAACTTGTGTGAAAAATATCATTTGATATTACACCAATTACTTTATGGTGAAGTAAAATATCATGAGTCATGAGGAAGACGGAGTAGCCAGTAGCCACAATAAGCTATATTTTTGTCCTCTGGGTTAGATGGCAGTGAAACAGTGAGAGATAGTGAAGAATGCGGCAAAATAAGCATTTATTGTGTTGTTAGTAGTTAGTAGACTAGTTTTTTTTCTAAAAATGAAAATTGACGCAACAGCAAGCTCATAGCCCTCTATGAGCCAGTCTGTTACGTGCAGGCTTAAGGGCTAATCCCGGGGGAAGCGGAGCGTCGGCGACTAGCTGGTGCATCTGCTTATTAACCTCTTCTCACTTTTACCTCAGGTCCTTTGATTAATAAATTAAGGTAAATTCGTAAGAACTAGTGCCTGTGTCATATTCTAAATTGGACGCTATGCCTAATTAGTTGTTATAAATTAAATAAAATAATTATTTATTTAATTAAATTTATAACAACGCAACGTGGGGTTATTCACGATGAATTTTAATGGCTTATATAAGACAGCGGTCGTATATTGCCTCAGAAATTTGGATTTTCTCAGTTTGAATGAACAGCAAACTGGAGACATTGAGATTAATTTTAAACTTATTATTTTAGGTGTTCGTAAGAAATAAGGTATTGACAGACATTGACGGAAAATCGCGAAAACCCGGTCAGGTGCGTCGGACCACGCAAAACGGAGGAGGATTCCATACTTACTTCTTCTACCATGTATCCATATGCCAAAATAGCAACAAAAAAGCCGAACAAAAATACCGTTTCTTCGCAGCACTAGATTTCAGTCCTTTTTTTAGAAAAGTAATATGTTTAGGTACATAATATATATGTAAGTAATTTTGTTATGTGAAACTTATATGTTGTGTTACGAGACTTACGAGTAGGTAACTTTAAACTTTAACAGCCTAACAGATCCCAATAAGGCCTAGTTTACCCTCTGGGTTGGAAGGTCAGATGGCAGTTGCTTTCGGAAAAACTAGTGCCTACGCCAATCCTTGGGATTAATTGTCAAGCTAACAATAGGTTCTCATGATCCGTGACACAATCGAGATAACGCGAGGAAGAATAACTTTGTCACAAGAATATTTGGCCAAATATAAATCCTTATTTTAATACTCTCGTGTATTTGACCTACCTACTCGTATTTAATCGTATTTTGCCACCTAGTAGCCTCGAATTGGTTGTTATATGTAGCTTTCCATAAATTAAAGGTCCTTATGCTTCAATAAGGACGTTTTCATGGGGTCCCGTTGTTTCCCATAAAGTTTTAAGTCAATGTATTGTTTGTCATATTATCATTACTCATAAAACTGAAACCGTTAACATTTCAAGATTTTAGTTAGGTTATCCTATAGATAGCTTAGGTTAGGTTAGATTTGTTTTATGGCAATCCTGAAAAGTGACGCGTTTCTGAACCAAAGGAATTATGACTAACGAAAATTCGAGCAAACAATACATTATGGCTTAAAACTATTTGGGAAACAATAGAGACTCCGTTTTCACCTGAAGTTGCAATAGAAATTGGAAAGCCACATTTTTTCAAGCTTTTACTTAGTTTCATCTGTCCCGTTGGTTGTCTGTCTGTTCCAATGTGGTTCCAATCAAATCATGCAAATTAAATCCCAACAAAAACATAAATGTGAAATGAGAGCCAAGTTCAATATTAAGAATATGTGTCGTTGTTGACTCGCCGACAAAAGAATTGAGATCTATATGGGTGCCAAGTTCTGTGCTGTGTAGAAAATCCTGAAATTATAAAGGATTTGTCTTGGCTAGTTTTTAACAATAAACCAAGTTTTTGAAAAACTAACAGAAAAAGCCCGACCTACTAGCTGTTGCCCGCGACTTCGTACGCGTGGATTTGTATATTGGTGGTTATATATTCTACATTAGCTTAGAACATTATGCAGCAAGAGATTGCGGTAGGACGGTTAATCATTTCTTAATTATTAATATTATACGACGCATGAGACTTGTCTTTCACAACCTACGAAGTTTCAAGCCCCTAACTGAATAAAATTGTCCTCGATGTAATCCCTCTAAACCCCCTTAGAAGATTTTCATGTCCTCTATTTAATAAAACCTACTACCTAACTACCTATTTACGAAGTTTCAAGTTCCTAGCTTTAAATAAAATTTGCACCCTAAGACGAACTTTAATCCCCTTTTTAACCCCCTTAGGGGTTGAATTTCCAAAAACGTTACAATTACTTTTTTTTGTTATCGGCTGTTATGCCTTTCTAAGAAGTTTCAAAGCATTTGTAATGGATTCAAACTTTCAACCCCTGTTTAACCCTGTTAGGGGATGAATTTTACAAAACGCTGAAATTACTTTTCCTGTATTTTAATAATATCCCCAAATACAAAGATTCAATTCCCGCGTTCGAAAAAATGTTTGATATCCATACAAACTTTCAACCCCTTTTTCACCACTTTAGGGGATGAATATTCAAAAACGCTGAAATTAGTTTTCTTGTATTTTAATACCATATATTTTTACGACGTTTCAAGTTCCTAGCTTAAAATAAAATTTGAACGCCATACAAACTTTCAACCCCTGTTTAACCCTGTTAGGGGATGAATTTTACCAAACGCTGAAATAACTTTTCCTGTCTTCTAATAATATCCCCAAATACAAAGATTTAAGTCCCGCACTCTCATAAATATTTGATATCCGTACAAATTTTTAACCCCATGTTTTACCACCTTGGGGGATGAATTTTTAAGAACGCTGAAATTTGTTTTTTTTGTATCTTAATTTAATACCTATTTGCAAAGTTCCAAGTTCATAGCTTAAAATAAAATTTGCACCCTAAGACGAACTTTCATCCCCTTTTTAACCCCCTTAGGGGTTGAATTTACAAAAACGTTGCAATCACTTTTTTTTGTTATCGGCTATTATGCCTTTCTAAGAAGTTTCAAAGCATTTGTAATGGATTCAAACTTTCAACCCCTGTTTAACCCTGTTAGGGGATGAATTTTACAAAACGGTGAAATTACTTTTCCTGTATTTTAATAATATCCCCAAATACAAAGATTCAAGTCCCGCACTCTCAAAAATATTTGATCTCCGTACAAATTTTCAACCCCTTTTTTACCACCTTGGGGGATGAATTTTTAAAAACGCTGAAATTAGTTTTCTTGTTTTTTAATTTAATACCTTTTTACGAAGTTTCAAGGTCCTAGCTTAAAATAAAATTTGCACCCCAGGACAAAGTTTCATCGCCTTTTTTACCCCCTTAGAGGTTGAATTAACTAAAACGTCGCAATTACTTTTTTTTGTCATCGGCTATTATGCCTTTCTAAGAAGTTTCAAAGCATTTGTAATGGATTCAAACTTTCAACCCCTTTTTAACCCTGTTAGGGGATGAATTTTCAAAAACGCTGAAATTGCTTTTCCTGTCTTATAATAATATCCCCATATACAAAGTTTCAAGTCCAACACTCACAAAAATATTTGATCTCCATACAAACTTTCAACCCCTTTTTCACCACCTTGGGGGATGAATTTTCGAAAACGCAGAAATTAATTTTCTTATTTTTTAATTTAATACCTTTTTACGAAGTTTCAAGGTCCTAGCATAAAATAAAATTTGCACCCCAGGACAAAGTTTCATCCCCTTTTTTACCCCCTTAGAGGTTGAATTACCTAAAACGTCGCAATTACTTTTTTTTGTCATCGGCTATTATGCCTTTCTAAGAAGTTTCAAAGCATTTGTAATGGATTCAAACTTTCAACCCCTTTTTAACCCTGTTAGGGGATGAATTTTCAAAAACGCTGAAATTACTTTTCCTGTTTTATAATAATATCCCCATATACAAAGTTTCAAGTCCAACACTCACAAAAATATTTGATCTCCATATAAACTTTCAACCCCTTTTTCACCACCTTGGGGGATGAATTTTCGAAAACGCAGAAATTAATTTTCTTGTTTTTTAATATAGTACATTTTTACAAAGTTTCAATTTCCTAGCTCAAAATAAAACTTGAACCCCATACAAACTTTCATCCCCTTTTTAACCCCCTTAGGGGTTGAATTTCTCAAAATCGCTCCTTAGCTCTTATACGTTTTATAAATGCAACCTAGTGTCCAAATTTCAACTTTCTAGCATTTGTAGTTTCGGCTCTACGTTGATGAGTCAGTCAGTCAGTCAGTCAGTCAATCAGTCAGGACACGTGCATTTATATATATAGATAGATATGCCTATACTTAAAAACTAGCCAAGACAAATCCTTTATAATTTCAGGATTTTCTATTATTTTATAATTATTTTGAACAAGCTAAGGGACTTGAATACATGTGCCAAATTTCATGTGTGTAGGTTAAGTAGGTTTCAAGTTGTGAAGGGGTCAAAAGTAGCTCGAAATGGTTCGTGTAATATTACACACGGTTGCTGCGTCGCCAGTTCCTTTTTCTTTGAACTTGGCTGGACACGCTACCGCGTGTCTAGATTTGACCCACTTCTCGGGTGTTCAATGAAGCTGAAAATTTACATAAGTACATAATATGTAATATGGGTGACAATACAATATTTTTATGGTTACCATCGATGATGATACAGACAGTGGTCTTTTAAGTCTTTTTAACTTTGTGATAAAACAACGCAACTTAATTATATTTGAAAATATTTAAAGAAAAATACAGTCAGAAATTCGAAATTTTGTTATCTAACCTCTCTATCACTCTTGCATTTTCGAGCGATAAAGAGGCAAATAGCTGAGTTTCGATTTTCGCACTTCCCGATAGGCCCCTTTGTAAACATTGATGTGTCTATGTCAAATTATTAATTGTCTGTGAAAACTTGTTAAAAAAAAGTTTAAAGCAAAGGCGTAGGCAAAGAGTAGTATAATATGTATATATATAAAGTCCGTCAACCAAATCTTGTCAGTAGTAAAAGGCGGCAAATTTGAAAAATCGCGGGTTAGCAACACTGTGTTCGAATAATTCCAAAATGCGTGTCATCTGTGTTTTATCTGTGGAATGTGGATCGTGAATGACAGCCGTCACCTTATTTGTTTTCATTTGGTTTTCATTCTGAATCGTTTCTGTTTCATGAGATATTTCTGCTGTCACCATTAAATACCAATACATTAAATAAGAATAAGCAAAGCTAAGGGGCCTACAATGTACAATCATGCTCGTTGATGGTAAACATGACTAAAAATTGAGGTTATGACAAGTACATACTGGAAGAACTCTTTCGAACTTTTAAGATTATGTTCAGTTTTTTTGTTTTAGGGTTAAAAGGCATAAATAAAATTAAAACGTATGCCTAAATCTATCCAACAAGACCATAAATTGTGTCCTGGAAACCGTCCATAGGCCCACATGTCTAATATTTTCAGCAATCAGTTGTGACTATTTACAAAGATGCAATAGAATACTACAGAGTATTATGCTTGGTTGAAGTGACCCGGTAACATTGGTAACTTCATTATATTTTTTCAATTAATGACCTGAATTATAGTGTAAGCTAAAGTGACCCTTATCTTATTTACCTTTAAATTAAATAAACACCCAAATATCAGTTGTTTTATTTTTAATATGTAATCCTATTGTACAATATACCTATACCAATCAAAAAAATTACACAGGTATGTCATATTCATCCAGAAGAGTACACTAATTTACATTAACAAGTGGCATATTATATTGTAAATAACAAATATATGCACTATCTAATTATCTGCATTTTGATATGATTTTATTTTAGTAAACTTAGAAGACATAGATAGGGAACAAAGAGAATATAAGCACTACGATAGTTCAAATTTGTTCATAATTTTGATTAACATTGTTTTAACATCGCTTTTAAATTGTCCGTCCATGTTTCAAATTTTTTCAATAAACCGCGAGTGACAATTTGAATTGACCTACGCAGGGCGCGCTCAGCGGAAAAAAAAATCTTTTGGTTCGATGTACATTGCTGCTTTTCTTAGCGCAATACTGCTCTTTGAGTGTTGCCCTACTTTAGTTTGCTTTACATTGCTACTGACAAGATTTGGTTGACGGACTATATCTGGTCAACCAAATCTTGTCAGTAAAAAAAGGCACGAAATTCAAATCTTCCATGGGACGATATCCCTTCGCGCCTACATTTTTCAAAATTGCCGCCTTTTTCTACTGTCAAGATCTGGTTGACCAAGTATACCTATATAGCGCTGGCGGTACACCGAGAAATTCAGTAAAATGCTGCAAATGATGTTAAAGGTATGAAAATCGGTACGATTGATCTTTAGAACATTTGAAACAAACCCGAAGCACCAACAAATAAAAAAAAAACGAGAGGAGTTATGACGTCATCTTTTTTTTGTAAAGAATAAAAAAATATTGTTTAAAAACCTATCGTGTTTGGTATTAAACGAAAGGGCTTTCTGAGCCGATTCCAAACATATATCACATCATTACATTTCAGTAATTTTTTTTTTAATTATAATATAAATAATTTTCAAAACATACCAATTAAGTTTGGGTTTCTCCAGATACAATACGGTAAAAATTTTTTTTGTAAAATATACCTCTAATCTTATACCTAATATCCTCATATCTAACCCTAATAAAGCAATTTAGAAATTATATACATTTAGGTTTTTTTTAATTTTTCAATTTTACATAGTCTATGAATCTCTCAATTAAATATTTAAAAAGAAAGCATAAAATTAATATATAACGGTTTTTTTCAGAAAGTCGCTTATATCTGGGAATCTATAAGTCGTAGTAAAAATTGTCTATGTAATAATTAAGAAAGAATTAACCGAAAAAACTCACCTTTAACGTCCCCCCTTTCCCGAGTTCTCCACCCTCCACTCATCTGAACTTTTTCTTACTTAAAGCTTAGATATTACCAAAGGAACATGTAATAGTATTTTATGCAACTGTTGTTTAAGAGAGGTCAAAAAAGGCGAGTGGCGTGAGTAACAATAACAACAAACAAAAACCGACTCAGTTAAACAACGTTGCATACAATACTTTTTCTACGACCAAGCACTTTGAAATGCAATGAAATAATAATAAAAATGGATGATGATGATTGTTTCATGTCCTAATGTGATAGGTTGTTCAGTGCGTGGGATTCTTAAGGGGAACAAAAATTTTATTATTTTGCGCTACGACGCACGGTTTAGGAGATACAGCCCTATAAATATTTTTCTTCCTCTTTTTCTTTTTTTTTCTTTTTTTGTGTTTTTTAAATCTTACTTAGGAATTCCTTAAAGGGGAACGAAAATTTGATTATTTTTGCGCTACGACGCACGGTTTAGGAGATACAGCATTATAAAGTTTTTTTTTGTTTTTTTTTTTATCTCTTTTTTGTTTTTTTTTTTATATTAATTAGGGTTTCTTACAGAGGAATGAACATTTTAATATTTTTGCGCTACGACGCACGGTTTAGGAGATACAACCCTATAAAAAAAATCTTTTTTTTTTTGTTTTTCGTGTTTTCTAAATATTACTTAAGAGTTTCAAAGGGGAACGAAAATTTGATTATTTTTGTGCTACGACGCACGGTTTAGGAGATACAGCCCTATAAAGATGAAAATAATCGTACCATTAACCAAAACATGTCTATGGTTTACTCATCTGTCAGAAATGACAATTAAAATTAGGTTGGAAACAATGTATTCCATACAATATTTTTTAAGTGGTGATTACACGAAGTATCGTAAAAGTGCCAAAAAGATACTGCGTGTATGCACAAATATTTTTTTGGGGAATAGACTAAAGACTTGTCTTGATAACTATAAGTTAGGGGTTTAAAGGTGTGTGCACGACCCTTTAAATGACAAATAAAAGTACGGGAGTAGAAAAACCAAGTTTCAATACTCTTATTTTACCCGAATGACATTATTACTCGTATTGAGTAATTCGGCAAGGCTATTATTACACTTTGTAAAATTGAAAAATTAAAAAAAAAACCTAAATGTAAATATTTTCAAAGTTGCTTTATTAGGGTTAGATATGAGGATATTAGGGATAATTTGAGGTATATTTTACAAAAAAAAAATTATGATATTGTATCTGGAGAAGCCCAAACTTGGTATGTTTTGAAAACTATTTTTATTATAATTTAAACAAAATGACTGAAATGTAACTATGTGATAGCATTGGCTCAGAAAGCCCTTTCGTTTAATACCATACACGATAGGTTTCTAAACATTTTTTTTTTATTTCATACAAAAAAACATGACGTCATAACTCCTCTCTTTTTTTTTATTTGTTGGTGCTTCGGGTCAAATTGTTTCAAATGTCCTAAAGATCAATCGTACCGATTTTCAGACCTTTAACACCATTTGCAGCATTATACTGATTTTCGCGGTGTACCGCCAGCGCTAGAAGTGGGCAGCAAAGAGTAGTATAATATATAGGACAGTCGGCAGTCAACGTTTGTTCCTAATAAATATAACATTGATGAATCAAGGCGGTTTGTTTAAAGAGGGCCTGCCGCGAAACCAATTTCGTTATCTGCCACCATTAAATTTCGCTCGTATATGCAAGAGTGATAGAGAGGCAGATAACGACATTTCCCCCATCCCCCTTTGGATGGTTCTTGTTTGAGTTATAATGTCACTGTATTGAGGACTCAACCTTTCCATTTTTAAAGTGTTTTTATATAGACATGACACTGGCTACTGTAGTAAATGCCAAAAAAGAAAAAAAAAACGCTGTTATAGTAACGAAAATAATAAACACGTCAATCGGAATAAACAACGTAATATCCAAGAAAAAATGGCAAAATAGTATATGATAAATATGTAAAACATCATTAATTATCGAATTAAGATTACATACAACTTTGTGTAAAAAAAATTGAGGCAATTATACAGCCCGATTATACGGGTTACATCTTGAAAAAGATGATTATCTTGGAAAGAAGAGTAAATATACATAGGTGAACATAATGGTGAACAAAGGTATAGTAAAATAGGTAGGGACATAATTCAGGGTTTGCTTGTCTGGTCCACGAATGCTGTACCTATCACGACCACGGCACGGCCGTCTCCTGCTAACTTTTCGCTATAATAGTAAAATCATAGGTCTAATACCTATGATTTTAATATTATAGCGAACAATATTTCATGTTCATGATCTCGAATTTAAGACTTTAGCTTAGATTTATGGCGTGCGGCCTAGCGCGCGTTGCCTCTATGAGGAGCTGTCAAAGCGTTTTATATCTGTATGCTTTTGATGATGCGGATCAGCATTGTTATCCAGCGGGGCAAGCGGCCAGCCTGCAGAAGGGCACCCTACCGCACTTGGTAGGTCACTACACTCACTACCAGGATTTAGGGCTAATAATTTATTTATAAGTTTTTAATACCTTTAAACGAGCAATTCTTGTATATTTATTTATATGTACCTATATATATTTCGGGGATCTCGGGAACGGCTCTAAACGGATTTAGATGAAATTTGCTATATGGAGGTTTACGGGGGCGCAAAATCGATCTTGCTAGGTTTTATCTATGTTTTTATCTATGTGCCGGACAGGTACGTGGGGCGCAGGCGGCGGCCGCGACTGCTGGCCGAGTCGCGCGGGCGCACCAACCTGCTAGGTCTGGCGCCACTGACGCGCGCTATTCGGACCCTCAATATAATAGCGGAAAATATTGACATATTCTCATGCTCTTTGACTGAATTCACAATATCAACATTAAATATATTATGTTATAGACGTAATGGCTTACTTTAGATATGTATGGTTAATAGTTACACTATTGTCTTAGGTTTACCTGTAAAGATAGTTGTAAGTGTGGAAAAAAATAAATAAAATAAAAATCTCTGGGAAAACGCGCATTTTTGGGTTATTATATGTTTCCCGAGCAAAACTCGGTCTCCCAGACATTAAGTTTTTAATTTAAGTGTTTTTATCATGTTTCATATTTAAACTTACAGATGTGAATCGCCAGCAGAGTTTTTGGAGAGGTGTGGTTTTCTTATTTCCTGTTACCAACCTTAAACACCATACCTACTTAAATATCAGAAAATAATAAAGTGAAGAAAATTAAATAAAGTTGAATGCTTAAAAACTTTAATGTTTTATTAAAATTAAACGAAAAAAGAAGTGTAAACTGAAATAGATCTATTTTTTTTATTTGTAGTTGAATAACATATATGTATTTAGTCTCCTTTAATTAAAAATCATCTCTGAGTAGATACATATTAAACAATAGGTACTTTTAGGTCTTGGTAGTAATGTTAGGTCTTATGACCTACTGTATTTGACTATATTACTTACCAAGACCGGAGCCTGACCTGTCAGTCACCAACTATTTTGATGCTCTTTGTAGGTAGCATCAAAATAGTTGGTGACTGACAAAGTTACCAAGTTACTAAGGTAGTAGGTATATAGTAGGTAGCAGTAGCGCAATATTTAGTCAAAATATTTTGACTAATTTAGATTATTTTTATGCCAAAAAAGTAATACAAGCTATTCATGTTCCACTCATCATCATGTTCGGACTTTTCTGAATATGTGGTTTACGAAATGTGTTAAGGTACAACTTGTGGTTTATTAACGTGGTTTAGAAATAGGCAGCTTGAGTTGGGAGAGGTGATGAGTAAATTGTTTCATTTTTTTACAATTTTGAGCGTTTATAGGAGAATGTGTGGAGCAAGCATTATTTGACGTGTAGGTGTGGGTTCAACAAAAAGATCGCTTGTCAATAAGGCATTCTTGCTGTTAAAATTCAATTATTAATAGCCTTTATCGACCATCAGCAATGTAGTCCCTTTTTGATTGATGGAAATTGTCACGTAAGTTCCACTACTCGCCGCCGCATCGCCTACAGCGCATTCGTTGGTCTATCGCTCACAAGATGTCATTAATTCATGTAAACTTACGTACTGAAAAAAAAAAGTTTTACTCTTTGCTATAAATTACCCTTTCGCACGTCAAAAACTCCAAGATGGAGCCGAAGGTCATAGAGAAAAAAGTCTACATTTGGAATCATTATTTGTCAAAATTTGACATTAGCAATCCACAGTTAGGTGACAACCAAACCAAACCATTATAAACCTTAAAGTAATAATAAAACAAAGTTGTTTTTTGTTAAATTATTGTTTGTACCAAATGAACTTCAGCACTTGATGAACTTCAAATGAACTTCAACAGTTGAATTTCAAATGACGCGAAATCTGACAGTTGTACATGTCGAATAGGGGCCCAGGGCCCCTATCCGACCAGGATAAAAGACTTAGCTGTGATGTTGGTTAAGACTTTAAGCGCTAGGTACTTGCACCGTCCCACTAACCCGAAGTTAACCGGTTAAACCGTTAAACCAGTGTCAAATTGTACTGGGCCCTTATTCGACATGTACAACTGTCAGATTTCGCGTCATTTGAAATTCAACTGCTGAAGTTCATTTGAAGTTCATCAAGTGCTGAAGTTCATTTGGTACAAACAATAATTTAACAAAAAACAACTTTGTTTTATTATTACTTTAAGGTTTATAATGGTTTGGTTTGGTTGTCACCTAACTGTGGATTGCTAATGTCAAATTTTGACAAGTAATGATTCCAAAGGTAGACTTGGTTCTCTATGACCTTCGGCACCATCTTGGAGTTTTTGACGTGCGAAAGGGTAATTTATAGCAAAGAGTAAAACTTTTTTTTTTCAGTACGTAAGTTTACATGAATTAATGACATCTTGTGAGCGATAGACCAACGAATGCGCTGTAGGCGATGCGGCGGCGAGTAGTGGAACTTACGTGACAATTTCCATCAATCAAAAAGGGACTACATTGCTGATGGTCGATAAAGGCTATTAATAATTGAATTTTAACAGCAAGAATGCCTTATTGACAAGCGATCTTTTTGTTGAACCCACACCTACACGTCAAATAATGCTTGCTCCACACATTCTCCTATAAACGCTCAAAATTGTAAAAAAATGAAACAATTTACTCATCACCTCTCTCAACTCAAGCTGCCTATTTCTAAACCACGTTAATAAACCACAAGTTGTACCTTAACACATTTCGTAAACCACATATTCAGAAAAGTCCGTATTTTATTACTAAGTGGAACATGAATAGCTTGTATTACTTTTTTGGCATAAAAAGAATCTAAATTAGTCAAAATATTTTGACTAAATATTGCGCTACTGCTACCTACTATATAGGTACCTACTACCTTAGTAACTTGGTAACTTTGTCAGTCACCAACTATTTTGATGCTACCTACAAAGAGCATCAAAATAGTTGGTGACTGACAGGTCAGGCTCCGGTCTTGGTAAGTAATATAGTCAAATACAGTAGGTCATAAGACCTAACATTACTACCAAGACCTAAAAGTACCTATTGTTTAATATGTATCTACTCAGAGATGATTTTTAATTAAAGGAGATTAAATACATATATGTTATTCAACTACAAATAAAAAAATTAGATCTATTTCAGTTTACACATTTTTTTTCGTTTAATTTTAATAAAACATTAAAGTTTTTAAGCATTCAACTTTATTTAATTTTCTTCACTTTATTATTTTCTGATATTTAAGTAGGTATGGTGTTTCAGGTTGGTAACAGGAAATAAGAAAACCACACCTCTCCAAAAACTCTGCTGGTGATTCACATCTGTAAGTTTAAATATGAAACATGATAAAAACACTTAAATTAAAAACCTAATGTCTGGGAGATCGAGTTTTGCTCGGGAAACATATAATAACCCAAAAATGCGCGTTTTCCCAGAGATAAAACCTAGCTAGATCGATTTTGCGCCCCCGTAAACCTCCACATAGCAAATTTCATCTAAATCCGTTTAGAGCCGTTCCCGAGATCCCTGAAATATATATACATATAAATAAATAAATAAATATACAAGAATTGCTCGTTTAAAGGTATTAAAAACTTATAAATAAATTATTAGCCCTAAATCCTGGTAGTGAGTGTAGTGACCAACCAAGTGCGGTAGGGTGCCCTTCTGCAGGCTGGCCGCTTGCCCCGCTGGATAACAATGCTGATCCGCATCATCAAAAGCATACAGATATAAAGCGCTTTGACAGCTCCTCATAGGGGCAACGCGCGCTAGGCCGCACGCCATAAATCTAAGCTAAAGTCTTAAATTCGAGATCATGAACATGAAATATTGTTCGCTATAATAGTAAAATCATAGGTCTAATACCTATTATAGCGAAAAGTACGAACCCTGAATTATGTCCCTATTTTACTATACCTTTGTTCACCATTGTGTTCAACTATGTATATTTACTCTTCTTTCCAAGATAATATCTTTTTCAAGATGTAACCCGTATAATCGGGCTGTATAATTGCCTCAATTTTTTTTACACAAAGTTGTATGTAATCTTAATTCGATAATTAATGATGTTTTACATATTTATCATATACTATTTTGCCAATTTTTCTTGGATATTACGTTATTTCGATTGACGTGTTTATTATTTTCGTTACTATGACAGCGTTTTTTTTTTCTTTTTTGGCATTTACTACTAGTAGCCAGTGTCATATCGATATGAAAACACTTTAAAAATGCAACGGAAAGGTTGAGTCCTCAATACAGTGACATTATAACTCAAACAAGAACCATCCAAAGGGGGATGGGGGAAATTTCGTTATCTGCCTCTCTATCACTCTTGCATATACGAGCGAAATTTAATGGTGGCAGATAACGAAATTGGTTTCGCGGCAGGCCCTCTTTAAACAAACCGCCTTGATTCATCAATGTTATATTTATTAGGAACAAACGTTGACTGCCGACTGTCCTATATATTATACTACTCTTTGCTGCCCACTTCTAGCGCTGGCGGTACACCGCGAAAATCAGTAAAATGCTGCAAATGGTGTTAAAGGTCTGAAAATCGGTACGATTGATCTTTAGGGCATTTGAAACAATTTGACCCGAAGCGCCAACAAATAAAGAAAAAGCGGCCAAGTGCGAGTCGGACTCGCCCATGAAGGGTTCCGTATTTAGGCGATTTATGACGTATTAAAAAAAAACTACTTACTAGATCTCGTTCAAACCAATTTTCGGTGGAAGTTTACATGGTATGGTAATGTACATCGTATATTTTTTTTAGTTTTATCATTCTCTTATTTTAGAAGTTACGGGGGGGGGGACACATTTTACCACTTTGGAAGTGTCTCTCGCGCAAACTATTCAGTTTAGAAAAAAATGATATTAGAAACCTCAATATCATTTTTGAAGACCTATCCATAGATACCCCACACGTATGGGTTTGATGAAAAAAAAAATTTTGAGTTTCAGTTCGAAGTATGGGGAACCCCAAAAATTTATTGTTTTTTTTTTCTATTTTTGTGTGAAAATCTTAATGCGGTTCACAGAATACATCTACTTACCAAGTTTCAACAGTATAGTTCTTATAGTTTCGGAGAAAAGTGGCTGTGACATACGGACGGACAGACAGACGGACAGACAGACAGACATGACGAATCTATAAGGGTTCCGTTTTTTGCCATTTGAACCCTAAAAACGAGAGGAGTTATGACGTCATGTTTTTTTGTATGAAATAAAAAAAAATGTTTAGAAACCTATCGTGTATGGTATTAAATGAAAGGGCTTTCTGAGCCAATGCTAAAAATATATTACATAGTTACATTTCAGTCATTTTGTTTAAATTATAATAAAAATAGTTTTCAAAACATACCAAGTTTGGGCTTCTCCAGATACAATACCATAATTATTTTTTTGTAAAATATACCTCAAATTATCCCTAATATCCTCATATCTAACCCTAATAAAGCAATTTTGAAATTATTTACATTTAGGTTTTTTTTTAATTTTTCAATTTTACAAAGTGTAATAATAGCCCTGCCGAATTACTCAATACGAGTAATAATGTCATTCAGGTAAAATAAGAGTATTGAAACTTGGTTTTTCTACTCCCGTACTTTTATTTGTCATTTAAAGGGTCGTGCACACACCTTTAAACCCCTAACTTATAGTTATCAAGACAAGTCTTTAGTCTATTCCCCAAAAAAATATTTGTGCATACACGCAGTATCTTTTTGGCACTTTTACGATACTTCATGTAATCACCACTTAAAAAATATTGTATGGAATACATTGTTTCCAACCTAATTTTAATTGTCATTTCTGACAGATGAGTAAACCATAGACATGTTTTGGTTAATGGTACGATTATTTTCATCTTTATAGGGCTGTATCTCCTAAACCGTGCGTCGTAGCACAAAAATAATCAAATTTTCGTTCCCCTTTGAAACTCCTAAGTAATATTTAGAAAACACGAAAAACAAAAAAAAAATAAAGAATTTTTTTATAGGGTTGTATCTCCTAAACCGTGCGTCGTAGCGCAAAAATATTAAAATGTTCATTCCTCTGTAAGAAACCCTAATTAATATTAAAAAAAAAACACAAAACGGAGATAAAAAAAAAAACAAAAAAAAAAACTTTATAATGCTGTATCTCCTAAACCGTGCGTCGTAGCGCAAAAATAATCAAATTTTCGTTCCCCTTTAAAAAACCCCTAAGTAAGATTTAAAAAACACAAAAAAAGAAAAAAAAAAGAAAAAGAGGAAGAAAAATATTTATAGGGCTGTATCTCCTAAACCGTGCGTCGTAGCGCAAAAATAATAAAATTTTCGTTCCCCTTAAGAATCCCACGCACTGAACAACCTATCACATTAGGACATGAAACAATCATCATCATCCATTTTTATTATTATTTCATTGCATTTCAAAGTAAGTGCTTGGTCGTAGAAAAAGTATTGTATGCAACGTTGTTTAACTGAGTCAAAAAATACTCGTGGCGTCTTTATTAACAATTTTCGGTTGTTGTTTGTTGTTATTGTTACTCACGCCACTCGCCTTTTTTGACCTCTCTTAAACAACAGTTGCATAAAATACTATTACATGTTCCTTTGGTAATATCTAAGCTTTAAGTAAGAAAAAGTTGTGATGAGTGGGGGGTGGAGAACTCGGGAAAGGGGGGACGTTAAAGGTGAGTTTTTTCGGTTAATTCTTTCTTAATTATTACATAGACAATTTTTACTACGACTTATAGATTCCGAGATATAAGCGACTTTCTGAAAAAAAAACCGTTATATATTAATTTTATGCTTTCTTTTTAAATATTTAATTGAGAGATTCATAGATCACACTATGTAAAATTGAAAAATTAAAAAAAACCTAAATGTATATAATTTCAAAATTGCTTTATTAGGGTTAGATATGAGGATATTAGGTATAAGATTAGAGGTATATTTTACAAAAAGAATTTTTACCGTATTGTATCTGGAGAAACCCAAACTTAATTGGTATGTTTTGAAAATTATTTATATTATAATTTAAAAAAAAAATTTGAAATGTAATGATGTGATATATGTTTGGAATCGGCTCAGAAAGCCCTTTCGTTTAATACCAAACACGATAGGTTTTTAAATAATATTTTTTTATTCCTTACAAAAAAAGATGACGTCATAACTCCTCTCGTTTTTTTTTTATTTGTTGGTGCTTCGGGTCAAATTGTTTCAAATGTTCTAAAGATCAATCGTACCGATTTTCATACCTTTAACATCATTTGCAGCATTTTACTGAATTTCTCGGTGTACCGCCAGCGCTATATAGGTATAGTTGGTCAACCAGATCTTGACAGTAGAAAAAGGCGGCAATTTTGAAAAATGTAGGCGCGAAGGGATATCGTCCCATGGAAGATTTGAATTTCGTGCCTTTTTTTACTGACAAGATTTAGTTGACCAGCTATATACATATTATACTACTCTTTACCTACGCCTTTGCTTTAAACTTTTTTTTAACAAGTTTTCACAGACAATTAATAATTTGACATAGATACATCAAGGCGGTTTGTTTACAAAGGGGCCTATCGGGAAGTGCGAAAATTGAAACTCAGCTATTTGCCTCTTTATCGCTCGAATATGCAAGAGTGATAGAGAGGTTAGATAACAAAATTTCGAATTTCTGACTGTACTTTTCTTTAAATATTTTCAAATATAATTAAGTTGCGTTGTTTTATCACAAAGTTAAAAAGACTTAAAAGACCACTGTCTGTATCATCACCATCAGATCAGCTCGATGGTAACCATAAAAATATTGTATTGTCAATTTGTCACCCATATTACATATTATGTACTTATGTAAATTTTCAGCTTCATTGAACACCTGAGAAGTGGGTCAAATTTAATTTGCATGATTTGATTGGAACTACATTGGAACAGACAGACAACCAACGGGACAGATGAAACTAAGTAAAAGCTTGAAAAAATGTGGCTTTCCAATTTCTATTGCAACTTCAGATGAAAACGTCCTTATTGAAGCATAAGGACCCTTAATTTATGGAAAGCCACATATAACAACCAATTCGAGGCTACTAGGTGGCAAAATACGACTCAATACGAGTAGGTAGGTCAAATACACGAGAGTATATAATAAGGATTTATATTTGGCCAAATATTCTTGTGACAAAGTTATTCTTACTCGCGTTATCTCGATTTTGCCACGGATCATGAGAACCTATTGTTCGCTTGACAATTAATCCCAAGGATTGGCGTAGGCACTAGTTTTTCCGAAAGCAACTGCCATCTGACCTTCCAACCCAGAGGGTAAACTAGGCCTTATTGGGATCTGTTAGGCTGTTAAAGTTTAAAGTTACCTACTCGTAAGTCTCGTAACACAACATATAAGTTTCACATAATAAAATTACTTACATATATATATTATGTACCTAAACATATTACTTTTCTAAAAAAAGGACTGAAATCTAGTGCTGCGAAGAAACGGTATTTTTGTTCGGCTTTTTTGTTGCTCTATTTTGGCATATGGATACATGGTAGAAGAAGTAAGTATGGAATCCTCCTCCGTAAAATTACTTACATATATATATATTATGTACCTAAACATATTACTTTTCTAAAAAAGGACTGAAATCTAGTGCTGCGAAGAAACGGTATTTTTGTTCGGCTTTTTTGTTGCTCTATTTTGGCATATGGATACATGGTAGAAGAAGTAAGTATGGAATCCTCCTCCGTTTTGCGTGGTCCGACGCACCTGGCCGGGTTTTCGCGATTTTCCGTCAATGTCTGTCAATACCTATTTCTTACGAACACCTAAAATAATAAGTTTAAAATTAATCTCAATGTCTCCAGTTTGCTGTTCATTCAAACTGACAAAATCCAAATTTCTGAGGCAATATACGACCGCTGTCTTAGGGCCCTTACGCACTAGCGGTTAACCGCGGGGGCGGCTGGCCGCGCGGCCAGCCGCTTTTCCAATTTAATATGCAACCGCTTGTGATCGTACGCACTTAACCGCCACAAAATTTTTAACCGCGGCGGTTGAATGAAGAGCTGCGGCCCGCTTCGCGGCTGGCCGCCTACTTGTCTATACGCACTGGCGGTTCAGGGTGCGGCGAGCCGCCGATGAGTTTGTAGCCGACGTATCCGTCCACTACAAATTACAATATTATTTAGCATGTAGATATAGAATAATTTATTAATAATTCAAAATAAATTACGTAGATTATTTTTTATAGTAAAGCAAGAAAATAATAGTTATTGCCTGTTGTGGGTAGACTTATAAAATTAAATCAGTTGTCATCCAACCGTCGTTTTCTTACATAACATGGTGGCAGCGGTGGTGTTTTAAATTACGATTAAATTGAGTTTGCGTTCGCGTTCGGTGTAAAAGTGCAACAAAGTTAGTGTTTCAGTTTGTTTACCTACATAAAACTAGTATGGAACACGCGAGACCACCGTCGGAACTCTATTTAAATAATTTAACTAGTTCCGCAGTTATACAGGCTTTAAAAGAAAGTTTTGCTAGACACGGAATTCCAGAAAAAGTAGTAAGTGATAATGGCACGCAGTATACCAGCAGAGATTTTAAGCGGTTTGCAGCAGATTGGGGCTTCGAACATATAACGACTTCGCCAAATTATGCACAGGCAAACGGAAAAAGTGAACGAGCGGTTCAAACAATAAAAAACATATTGAAAAAGTCAATTCAAAGCAACACCGACATTCACTTAAATCTACTTAGTTATCGCAACACACCGCGAGAGAACTTGAGTTCCCCCGCCCAAATGCTAATGGGTCGTATGTTGAAGTGTCGTTTGCCAGTTCATCCTGATCTGCTGCAGCCTAAACCACTACCCGCCGATCAATACGACGTGATTGTTAACAATCAACAAAAAAGTAAGCGGTACTATGATCAGCGGTGTAAGGCGTTACCAACTTTGAAAAAAGGCGATAATGTTATAATATTAGACAGAAATTACAGAACGAGAGGTCAAATTGTATCAAAAAGTAGTACACCTAGATCGTATATAGTGAAAAATAGAAGGGGAATTTATAGACGGAATAGGAGACATCTCATAAAATGCTTATCGCATGTTAGTGACCAAGCCAATGTTAATTGTGACGATGAGGGTGATGCGGAACAGGAATTGTCACCTGACATGGACCGCTTTTCATCTGCAGAGTCATCTGAGGAAAGTGTTGTCGAGTCACATTCCCCCATGATAACAATCAGAAAACGAGGCGGACAAATAGCCGAGTAATCACGCTTTGTCCCGCATCACTCTATAGGTACATACATTAAAATGTTTTTTATTCATTTTTCATTTAGGTTATAAGTATATATATATAAGGTATACGTACACATTACTACGTTAAAAAAAAAACCCTATTGATTGGGGTATGTATGGTCAACATACAAGTTATGTAATCTGGTGTTGGGTAAATATATTAATTTGTAATCTTTAAAAGGGGAAGATGTTGTGGGTAGACTTATAAAATTAAATCAGTTGTCATCCAACCGTCGTTTTCTTACATAACATTGCCTAGTAACTCGGACCCGATTGCCTAGCCATAAAGTTTATTGCACAAGCTGCGACCGCTACGGTCGACTATTGTTTTAAAGTTCCTGTAACCTTTGTATTACCTTATTAGTGTTCATCTCTGTCTAGCGTAAAAGGATTATTGTTTATTTAATTGTTGTGTACTTTAGCGTAGTTTTAGTTGCGTGAGAAACTCATCGTACCGTTAGCGGGAGACAGTGGGGATGTCCATGTCCGCCAAAAAGGATACCCCGACAAACCATTACCAAAAAGTTTGTACGTTTGAGTTGCACAGCCATGAACTTCGAAACAGAGAAATTCATTTTTTAAATTCAACAACGAGAAGCTATTTCGAATTGTGAAGGAGCAGTATATAAGGATAGAGTTTTAAAACGAAAACAATGGGAAGAAATAGTAGATTCAAACGAACCGCCTAAGCGGCCAACCGCTAGTGCGTAAGGGCCCTTATATAAGCCATTAAAATTCATCATGAATAACCCCACGTTGCGTTGTTATAAATTTAATTAAATAAATAATTATTTAATTTAATTTATAACAACTAATTAGGCATAGCGTCCAATTTAGAATATGACACAGGCACTAGTTCTTACGAATTTTACCTTAATTTATTAATCAAAGGATCTGAGGTAAAAGTGAGAAGAGGTTAATAAGCAGATGCACCAGCTAGTCGCCGACGCTCCGCTTCCCCCGGGATTAGCCCTTAAGCCTGCACCTAACAGACTGGCTCATAGGGGGCTATGAGCTTGCTGTTGCGTCAATTTTCATTTTTAGAAAAAAAAACTAGTCTACTAACAACACAATAAATGCTTATTTTGCCGCATTCTTCACTATCTCTCCCTGTTTCACTGCCATCTAACCCAGAGGACAAAAATATAGCTTATTGTGGCTACTCCGTCTTCCTCATGACTCATGATATTTTACTTCACCATAAAGTAATTGGTGTAATATCAAATGATATTTTTCGCACAAGTTACAAGAAGTTCATTGCTAAGAACCACGACGATTGGTTTAAAATTTAAACTTTATATATAATTTGTTACCTAGTAATTATAATAAATCTGTTTTCTTTTTGACATTTAGTGGTATATGTATTGCTGTATGTTTATTGTCAAGTTTTTTTTAATTCTGGACAATTGTCATATATTCGTTTTCATGATAGATCTACACCAACGCAACTGCATGTCATGTTCTTGCGGTTTATTTTTATAACGCCAAGATCAAAATTTGACTGTTAACTCCATCTTGCGTCGAGTAGAGGAATCAAAAAACTATAGAAAATAGAAATGCAGTTTACTCTATGCCATAGAATCCCCTTTTAAATGTCATAAATCCAAACATGGCGGCCATACCAATAGACAATCAAGTCTAGCGATGAAATGATTTGTTTACATGAGATTCACTGACAGATAATGATCTTTACCTATTCGACAACCCACGATAGTTCAGATTCAAATGAACTTCAACATAAAGGAATAACGATTCCCCTATTAACCATAAGTACAAACAATGCAAGTTAAGTAAAAGCTTGTAATAACGGTCATACTTACATAGGTACATTGCAAGTTAAATAAAAGCTTGTAAAATGGTACACTTGTACCGAAGTTCCACCATGTTCCTGTTATGATGCAACTTCTCGCACACAAACTGCAGTGCATTAATAAGGACATTAGGCAGGGAGCGGGCGATTCAGCCGACGGTAATAAAATTACGCTCATGTAGCACTCGCTTTACGTTCGTGTACTAAACGTCATAACAATGAGAGGGCAATTTGGGAAGTAATAGGGTGTTATTATGTTTGTTTTGATGCTTTTGTCTGCTTTGCTTACAACCAAGCAAAGAAGTAACGTCATGCGATTGAAGGTGACCTACGTGCCAATCGCTTACGCTCCGTGGCGATCGAAATGCAACTGTCACAACTGTCACTGTCGCACTAATGTGTAAGAGTGATAGGGAGACACAAAGCGTTTCGTTGTCGAAGCGACAGCGATTGTCACCTTGGCTAGGCCGCCTGTGCGGCTACCACCAGTTTGGTATGACATAAACGCTATCGAGAACGTAACTTACTTTCTATTCATCTTGCTGGCACTCGCATACTAGTGCGAACGTAGAAAGTAAATTACGTAGAAGAATTAAGACTCTTAGGCCCACTTGCACCATTCCATGAACCTGGGGTTAACCGGTTAGGCTGGTTTTAAAGTTACGCGGACCGTCCGTGCGGATCGCTCCGCACCGTCAAGAGAAAGCTGTCCACGCGAACGGTCGTCCGCGCGGACCCGTCGGCTTTACTCTAAAACGCTCCCTGAACTTAATACATATTGGTCCGGTGCGGAGCGATCCGCACGGACGGTCCGCGTGACACTAAAACTAGCCTTAACTATGGAGTTAGTATGGTGACCAGGGGCCTTATTCGACATGCCAATTTTGACGTCGCATGTTGAAGTTCATTTGAATCTGAACTATCGTGGGTTGTCGAATAGGTAAAGATCATTATCTGTCAGTGAATCTCATGTAAACAAATCATTTCATCGCTAGACTTGATTGTCTATTGGTATGGCCGCCATGTTTGGATTTATGACATTTAAAAGGGGATTCTATGGCATAGAGTAAACTGCATTTCTATTTTCTATAGTTTTTTGATTCCTCTACTCGACGCAAGATGGAGTTAACAGTCAAATTTTGATCTTGGCGTTATAAAAATAAACCGCAAGAACATGACATGCAGTTGCGTTGGTGTAGATCTATCATGAAAACGAATATATGACAATTGTCCAGAATTAAAAAAAACTTGACAATAAACATACAGCAATACATATACCATTAAATGTCAAAAAGAAAACAGATTTATTATAATTACTAGGTAACAAATTATATATAAAGTTTAAATTTTAAACCAATCGTCGTGGTTCTTAGCAATGAACTTCTTGTAACTTGTGCGAAAAATATCATTTGATATTACACCAATTACTTTATGGTGAAGTAAAATATCATGAGTCATGAGGAAGACGGAGTAGCCACAATAAGCTATATTTTTGTCCTCTGGGTTAGATGGCAGTGAAACAGGGAGAGATAGTGAAGAATGCGGCAAAATAAGCATTTATTGTGTTGTTAGTAGTTAGTAGACTAGTTTTTTTTTCTAAAAATGAAAATTGACGCAACGGCGAGCTCATAGCCCCCTATGAGCCAGTCTGTTAGGTGCAGGCTTAAGGGCTAATCCCGGGGGAAGCGGAGCGTCGGCGACTAGCTGGTTGCATCTGCATATCAACCTCTTCTCACTTTTACCTCAGGTCCTTTGATTAATAAATTAAGGTAAAATTCGTAAGAACTAGTGCCTGTGCCATATTCTAAATTGGACGCTATGCCTAATTAGTTGATATAAATTAAATAATAAAATAATTATTTATTTAATTAAATTTATAACAACGCAACGTGGGGTTATTCATGTTGATATTTAATGGCTTATATAAGACAGCGGTCGTATATTGCCTCAGAAATTTGGATTTTGTCAGTTTGAATGAACAGCAAACTGGAGACATTGAGATTAATTTTAAACTTATTATTTTAGGTGTTCGTAAGAAATAAGGTATTGAACATTGACGGAAAATCGCGAAAACCCGGCCAGGTGCGTCGGACCACGCAAAATGGAGGAGGATTCCATACACTTACTTCTTCTACCATGTATCCATATGCCAAAATAGCAACAAAAAAGCCGAACAAAAATACCGTTTCTTCGCAGCACTAGATTTCAGTCCTTTTTTTAGAAAAGTAATATGTTTAGGTACATAATATATATGTAAGTAATTTTTGTTATAATGTGAAACTTATATGTTGTGTTACGAGACTTACGAGTAGCTAACTTTAAACTTTAACAGCCTAACAGATCCCAATAAGGCCTAGTTTACCCTCTGGGTTGGAAGGTCAGATGGCAGTTGCTTTCGGAAAAACTAGTGCCTACGCCAATTCTTGGGATTAATTGTCAAGCGAACCATAGGTTCTCATGATCCGTGGCAAAATCGGGATAACGCGAGGAAGAATAACTTTGTCACAATAAAGAATATTTGGCCAAATATACATCCGTATTTTATTACTCTTATTTGACCTACCTACTCGTATTGAGTCGTATTTTGCCGCCTAGTAGCCTCGAATTGGTTGTTGTATGTGGCTTTCCATAAATTAAGGGTCCTTATGCTTCAATAAGGACGTTTTCATCTGAAGTTGCAATAGAAATTGGAAAGCCACATTTTTACAAGCTTTTAGTTAGTTTCATCTGTCCCGGTTCCAATCAAATCATGCAAATTAAATTTGACCCACTTCCCGGGTGTTCAATGAAGCTGAAAATTTACATAAGTACATAATATGTAATATGGGCATAGAAGGTAGCATCCTATAGAAGTGGTCTACGCGTGCCTCCGTGAGGGACAAAACATACGCAATGCGACGCTATGATAGGTAGAATTTATTTGTTATGGTGGGCAACAAATAAATTCGACCAATCATCCATGCTAATTTACGGTGAGGAATAAAAAAAAATGTGAGACTGTGACAAGGACACACAATAATAGCGCTTTCGCTGCTACTCCTACTGAAAGATACATAAGTCTATCCCGTTCTGTCAGTTATCCCCACCACTCATGCCCAATCCAGTTTAATACTAGATTCATGAATATGGGTGACAATACAATATTTTTATGGTACCATCGAGCTGATCTGATGGTGATGATACAGACAGTAGTCTTTTAAGTCTTTTTAACTTTGTGATAAAACAACGCAACTTAATTGTATTTGAAACTATTTAAAGAAAAATACAGTCAGAAATTCGAAATTTTGTTATCTAACCTCTCAATCACTCTTGCATATTCGAGCGATAAAGAGGCAAATAGCTGAGTTTCGATTTTCGCACTTCCCGGTAGGCCCCTTTGTAAACAAACCGCCTTGATGTATCAATGTCAAATTTTTAATTGTCTGTGAAAACTTGTCAAAAAAAAGTTTAAAGAAAAGGCAAAGAGTAGTATAATATATATAGCGCTGGCGGTACACCGAGAAATTCAGTAAAATGCTGCAAATGATGTTAAAGGTATGAAAATCGGTACGAACATTTGAAACAATTTGACCTGAAGCACCAACAAATAAAAAAAACGAGAGGAGTTATGACGTCATCTTTTTTTTTTATGGAATTTAAAAAAATATTGTACCTATCGTGTGTGGTATTAAACGAAAGGGCTTTCTGAGCCGATTCCAAAAATATATCACATCATTACATTTCAGTATTTTTTTTTAAATAATACAATAAATAATTTTCAAAACATACCAAGTTTGGGTTTCTCCAGATACAATACCGTTAAAAAATGTTTTGTAAAATATACCTCAAATTTTATACTTAATATCCTCATATCTAATCCTAATAAAGCAATTTTGAAATTATTTACATTTAGGTTTTTTTTTTAATTTTTCAGTTTTACAAAGTGTGATTATGAATCTCTCAATTAAATATTTAAAAAGAAAGCATAAAATTAATATATAACGTTTTTTTCAGAAAGTCGCTTATATCTCGGAATCTATAAGTCGTAGTAAAAATTGTCTATGTAAGAATTAAGAAAGAATTAACTGAAAAAACTCACCTTTAACGCTCCCCCTCTCCCGAGTTCTCCACCCACACTCATTAGAACTTTTTCTTACTTAAAGCTTAGATATTACCAAAGGAACATGCAGTAGTATTTTATGCAACCGTTGTTTAAGAGAGGTCAAAAAAGGCGAGTGGCGTGAGTAAGTAAATTTAATAAAGACGCCACGAGTATTTTTTGAAAGTTAAACAACGTTGCATACAATACTTTTTCTACGACCAAGCGCTTACTTTGAAATGCAATGAAATAATAATAAAAATGGATGATGATGATTGTTTCATGTCCTAATGTGATAGGTTGTTCAGTGGGTGGGACTTTTAAGGGGAACGAAAATTTTATTACTTTTGCGCTACGACGCACGGTTTAGGAGATACAGCCCTGTAAATATTTCTCTTCCTTTTTTTCTTTTTTTGTTTTTTAAATCTTACTTAGGGATTTCTTAAAGGGGAACGAAAATTTGATTATTTTTGCTCTACGACGCACGGTTTAGGAGATACAGCCCTATAAAGATGAAAAAAAAAATCGTACCAGTAACCAAAACATGTCTATGGTTCACTCGTCTGTCAGAAATGACAATTAAAATTAGGTTGGCAACAATGTATTCCATACAATATTTTTTAAGTGGTGATTACACGAAGTATCGTAAAAGTGCCAAAAAGATACTGCTAACTATAAGATAAGAACTATAGGGGGTTTAAAGGTGTGTGCACGACCCTTTAAATGACAAATAAAAGTACGGGAGTAGAAAAACCAAGTTTCAATACTCTTATTTTACCCGAATGACATTATTACTCGTATTTATTCATTCGGACATAATATTCGGACATTATATTCGGCAGGGCTATTATTACACTTTGTAAAATTGAAAAATTAAAAAAAAAATTAAATGTAAATAATTTCAAAATTGCTTTATTAGGGTTAGATATGAGGATATTACGGATAATTTGAGGTATATTTTACAAAAAAAATTAACGGTATTGTATCTGGAGAAGCCCAAACTTGGTATGTTTTGAAAACTATTTTTATTATAATTTAAACAAAATGACTGAAATGTAACGATGTGATATACTTTTAGCATTGGCTCAGAAAGCCCTTTCGTTGAATACCACACACGATAGGTTTCTAATTTTTTTTTTCATACAAAAGAAACATGACGTCATAACTCCTCTCGTTTTTTTTTATTTGTTGGCGCTTCGGGTCAAATTGTTTCAAATGTCCTAAAGATCAATCGTACCGATTTTCAGACCTTTAACACCATTTGCAGCATTTTACTGATTTTCGCGGTGTACCGCCAGCGCTAGAAGTCGGCAGCAAAGAGTAGTGTAATATATAGGACAGTCGGCAGTCAACGTTTGTTCCTAATAAATATAACATTGATGAATAAAGACGGTTTCCTTCCGCGAAACCAATTTCGTTATGTGCCACCATTAAATTTCGCTCGGATATGCAAGAGTGATAGAGAAGCAAATACCTATCGCAATTTCCCCCATTCCCCTTTGGATGGTTCTTGTTTGAGTTATAATAATGTCATTGTATGGAGGACTCAACCTTTCCGTTGCATTTTTAAAGTGTTTTTATATCGACATGACACTGGCTAAATGCCAAAAAAAAACCGCTGTCATAGTAACGAAAATAATAAACACGTCAATCGAAATAAACAACGTAATATACAAGAAAAATTGGAAAAATAGTATATGATAAATATGTAAAACATCATTAATTATCGAATTAAAATTACATACAACATTGTGTAAAAAAATTGAGGCAAATTATACAGCCCGATTATACGGGTTACATCTTGAAAAAAAAATGATTATCTTGGAAAGAAGAGTAAATATACATAGGTGAACACAATGGTGAACAAAGGTATAGTAAAATAGGTAGGTAAATAATTCAGGGTTTGCTTGTCTGGTCCACGCATGCTGTACCTACCACGACCACGGCACGGCCGTCTCCTGCTAACTTTTCGCTATAATATTAAAATCATAGGTATTAGACCTATGATTTTACTATTATAGCGAACAAATATTTCATGTTCATGATCTCGAATTTAAGACTTTAGCTTAGATTTATGGCGTGCGGCCTAGCGCGCGTTGCCTCTATGAGGAGCTGTCAAAGCGCTTTATATCTGTATGCTTCTGATGATGCGGATCAGCATTGTTATCCAGCGGGGCAAGCGGTCAGCCTGCAGCCTTTCTGGGCACCCTACCGCACTTGGTAGGTCACTACCACGATTTAGGGCAAATAATTTATTTATAAGTTTTTAATAATATATATCTTATACCTTTAAACGAGCCATTCTTGTATATTTATTTATTTATTTATATGTATATATATTTCGGGGATCTCGGGAACGACTCTAACGATTTAGATGAAATTTGCTATATGGGGGTTTTCGGGGGCGCAAAATCGATCTAGCTAGGTTTTATATCTGGGAAAACGCGCATTTTTGAGTTTTTATATGTTTTCGAGCAAAGCTGGGAAGACATTAAGTTTTTAATTTAAGTGTTTTTATCATGTTTCATATTTAAACTTACAGATGTGGACCACCAGCGTGGTTTTCTTATTTCCTGTTACCAACCTGAAACACCATACCTACTTGAATATCAGAAAATAATCTATAGTGAAGAAAATTAAATAAAGTTTAATGCTTAAAAACTTTAATGTTTTATTAAAATTAAACGAAAAAAAATGTGTAAACTGAAATATAGCTGGTCAACCAAATCTTGTCAGTCAAAAAAGGCGCGAAATTCAAATTTTCTATGGGACGATATCCCTTCGCGCCTACAACTACATTTTTCAAATTTGCCGCCTTTTTCTACTGTCAAGTTCTGGTTGACCAAGTATAGATCTAATTTTTTTATTTGTAGTTGAATAACATATATGTATTTAATTTCCTTTAATTAAAAATCATCTCTGTGTAGATACATATTAAACAATAGGTACTTTTAGGTCTTGGTAAGTAATATAGTCATAAGTGACTATATTACTTACCAGTATTTGGCTACATTACTTACCAAGACCGGAGCCTGACCTGTCAGTCACCAACTATTTTGATGCTCTTTGTAGGTAGCATCAAAATAGTTGGTGACACAAAGTTACCAAGTTACTAAGGTAGGTACCTATATAGTAGGTAGTACTAGTGCAATATTTAGTCAAAATATTTTGACTAATTTAGATTATTTTTATACCAAAAAGGTAATACAAGATATAGCTGGTCAAGCAGATCTTGTCAGTAGAAAAGGCGGCAAATTTGAAAAATGTAGGCGCGAAGGGATATCGTCCCATAGAAAATTTGAATTTCGCGCCTTTTTTACTGTCAAGATCTGCTTGACCAGCTATATTCATGTTCCACTTAGAAATAAAATACGGACTTTTCTGAATATATGGTTTACGAAATGTGTTAAGGTACAACTTGTGGTTTGTTAACGTGGATTAGAAATAGGCAGCTTGAGTTGAGAGAGGTGATGAGTAAATTCTTTAATTTTTTTTTACAATTTGGAGCGTTTATAAGAGAATGTGTGGAGCAAGCATTATTTGACGTGTAGGTGTGGGTTCAACAAAAAGATCGCTTGTCAATAAGGCATTCTTGCTGTTAAAATTCAATTATTAATAGCCTTTATTGACCATCAGCAATGTAGTCCCTTTTTGATTGATGGAAATTGTCACGTAAGTTCCACTACTCGCCGCCGCATCGCCTACAGCGCATTCGTTGGTCTATCGCTCACAAGATGTCATTAATTCATGTAAACTTACGTACTGAAAAAAAAAAGTTTTACTCTTTGCTATAAATTACCCTTTCGCACGTCAAAAACTCCAAGATGGTGCCGAAGGTCATAGAGAACCAAGTCTACCTTTGGAATCATTACTTGTCAAAATTTGACATTAGCAATCCACAGTTAGGTGACAACCAAACCAACTCATTTGAAATTCAACTGTTGAAGTTCATTTGAAGTTCATCAAGTGCTGAAGTTCATTTGGTACAAACAATAATTTAACAAAAAACAACTTTGTTTTATTATTACTTTAAGGTTTATAATGGTTTGGTTTGGTTGTCACCTAACTGTGGATTGCTAATGTCAAATTTTGACAAGTAATGATTCCAAAGGTAGACTTGGTTCTCTATGACCTTCAGCACCATCTTGGAGTTTTTGACGTGCGAAAGGGTAATTTATAGCAAAGAGTAAAACTTTTTTTTTTCAGTACGTAAGTTTACATGAATTAATGACATCTTGTGAGCGATAGACCAACGAATGCGCTGTAGGCGATGCGGCGGCGAGTAGTGGAACTTACGTGACAATTTCCATCAATCAAAAAGGGACTACATTGCTGATGGTCGATAAAGGCTATTAATAATTGAATTTTAACAGCAAGAATGCCTTATTGACAAGCGATCTTTTTGTTGAACCCACACCTACACGTCAAATAATGCTTGCTCCACACATTCTCCTATAAACGCTCAAAATTGTAAAAAAATGAAACAATTTACTCATCACCTCTCTCAACTCAAGCTGCCTATTTCTAAACCACGTTAATAAACCACAAGTTGTACCTTAACACATTTCGTAAACCACATATTCAGAAAAGTCCGTATTTTATTACTAAGTGGAACATGAATAGCTTGTATAAATTAGTCAAAATATTTTGACTAAATATTGCGCTACTGACCCTAAAGTTACCAAGTTACTAAGGTAGTAGGTACCTATATAGTAGGTAGCTACTATATAGGTACCTACTACCTTAGTAACTTGGTAACTTTGTCAGTCACCAACTATTTTGATGCTACCTACAAAGAGCATCAAAATAGTTGGCGACTGACAGGTCAGGCTCCGGTCTTGGTAAGTAATATAGTCAAATACAGTAGGTCATAAGACCTAACATTACTACCAAGACCTAATAGTACCTATTGTTTAATATGTATCTACTCAGAGATGATTTTTAATTAAAGGAGATTAAATACATATATGTTATTCAACTACAAATAAAAAAAATTGATCTATTTCAGTTTACACATTTTTTTTCGTTTAATTTTAATAAAACATTAAAGTTTTTAAGCATTCAACTTTATTTAATTTTCTTCACTTTATTATTTTCTGATATTTAGGTAGGTATGGTGTTTCAGGTTGGTAACAGGAAATAAGAAAACCACACCTCTCCAAAAACTCTGCTGGTGATTCACATCTGTAAGTTTAAATATGAAACATGATAAAAACACTTAAATTAAAAACTTAATGTCTGGGAGACCGAGTTTTGCTCTGGAAACATATAATAACCCAAAAATGCGCGTTTTCCCAGAGATAAAACCTAGCTAGATCGATTTTGCGCCCCCGTAAACCTCCATATAGCAAATTTCATCTAAATCCGTTTAGAGCCGTTCCCGAGATCCCCGAAATATATTATACATATAAATAAATAAATAAATATACAAGAATTGCTCGTTTAAAGGTATTAAAAACTTATAAATAAATTATTAGCCCTAAATCCTGGTAGTGAGTGTAGTGACCTACCAAGTGCGGTAGGGTGCCCTTCTGCAGGCTGGCCGCTTGCCCCGCTGGATAAGAATGCTGATCCGCATCATCAAAAGCATACAGATATAAAGCGCTTTGACAGCTCCTCATAGAGGCAACGCGCGCTAGGCCGCACGCCATAAATCTAAGCTAAAGTCTTAAATTCGAGATCATGAACATGAAATATTGTTCGCTATAATATTAAAATCATAGGTATTAGACCTATGATTTTACTATTATAGCGAAAAGTTAGCAGGAGACGGCCGTGCCGTGGTCGTGATAGGTACAGCATGCGTGGACCAGACAAGCAAACCCTGAATTATGTCCCTACCTATTTTACTATACCTTTGTTCACCATTATGTTCACCTATGTATATTTACTCTTCTTTCCAAGATAATCATCTTTTTCAAAATGTAACCCGTATAATCGGGCTGTATAATTGCCTCAATTTTTTTTACACAAAGTTGTATGTAATCTTAATTCGATAATTAATGATGTTTTACATATTTATCATATACTATTTTGCAAATTTTTCTTGGATATTACGTTGTTTATTTCGATTGACGTGTTTATTATTTTCGTTACTATGACAGCGTTTTTTTTTCTTTTTTGGCATTTACGTACTACAGTAGCCAGTGTCATGTCGATATAAAAACACTTTAAAAATGGAAAGGTTGAGTCCTCAATACAGTGACATTATAACTCAAACAAGAACCATCCAAAGGGGGGTGGGGGAAATTTCGTTATCTGCCTCTCTATCACTCTTGCATATACGAGCGAAATTTAATGGTGGCAGATAACGAAATTGGTTTCGCGGCAGGCCCTCTTTAAACAAACCGCCTTGATTCATCAATGTTATATTTATTAGGAACAAACGTTGACTGCCGACTGTCCTGTCTTCAGCAGCGGAGTTGAAACAGTCGCCGTGGTCGAAATCGGCCGGGAGAGTATATATATATATATATATATATATTATACTACTCTTTGCTGCCCACTTCTAGCGCTGACGGTACACCGCGAAAATCAGTAAAATGCTGCAAATGGTGTTAAAGGTCTGAAAATCGGTACGATTGATCTTTAGGACATTTGAAACAATTTGACCCGAAGCGCCAACAAATAAAAAAAAACGAGAGGAGTTATGACGTCATGTTTTTTTGTATGAAATAAAAAAAAAATGTTTAGAAACCTATCGTGTATGGTATTAAACGAAAGGGCTTTCTGAGCCAATGCTAAAAATATATCACATAGTTACATTTCAGTCATTTTGTTTAAATTATAATAAAAATAGTTTTCAAAACATACCAAGTTTGGGCTTCTCCAGATACAATACCATAATTTTTTTTTTGTAAAATATACCTCAAATTATCCCTAATATCCTCATATCTAACCCTGATAAAGCAATTTTGAAATTATTTACATTTAGGTTTTTTTTTTAATTTTTCAATTTTACAAAGTGTAATAATAGCCCTGCCGAATTACTCAATACGAGTAATAATGTCATTCGGGTAAAATAAGAGTATTGAAACTTGCTTTTTCTACTCCCGTACTTTTATTTGTCATTTAAAGGGTCGTGCACACACCTTTAAACCCCTAACTTATAGTTATCAACACAAGTCTTGAGTCTATTCCCCAAAAAAATATTTGTGCATACACGCAGTATCTTTTTGGCACTTTTACGATACTTCGTGTAATCACCATTTAAAAAATATTGTATGGAATACATTGTTTCCAACCTAATTTTAATTGTCATTTCTGACAGATGAGTAAACCATAGACATGTTTTGGTTAATGGTAAGATTATTTTCATCTTTATAGGGCTGTATCTCCTAAACCGTGCGTCGTAGCACAAAAATAATCAAATTTTCGTTCCCCTTTGAAACCCCTAAGTAATATTTAGAAAACACGAAAAACAAATAAGAATTTTTTTTATAGGGTTGTATCTCTTAAACCGTGCGTCGTAGCGCAAAAATATTAAAATTTTCATTCCTCTGTAAGAAACCCTAATTAATATTAAAAAAAAAAAAACAAAAAAGAGATTTAAAAAAAACAAAAAACTTTATAATGCTGTATCTCCTAAACCGTGCGTCGTAGCGCAAAAATAATCAAATTTTCGTTCCCCTTTAAGAAACCCCTAAGTAAGATTTAAAAAACACAAAAAAAGAAAAAAAAAAGAAAAAAAAAGAAAAAAAAAGAAAAAGAGGAAGAAAAATATTTATAGGGCTGTATCTCCTAAACCGTGCGTCGTAGCGCAAAAATAATAAAATTTTCGTTCCCCTTAAGAAACCCACGCACTGAACAACCTATCACATTAGGACATGAAACAATCATCATCATCCATTTTTATTATTATTTCATTGCATTTCAAAGTAAGAGCTTGGTCGTAGAAAAAGTATTGTATGCAACGTTGTTTAACCGAGTCAAAAAATACTAGTGGCGTCTTTATTAACAATTTTCGGTTGTTGTTTGTTGTTATTGTTACTCACGCCACTCGCCTTTTTTGACCTCTCTTAAACAACAGTTGCATAAAATACTATTACATGTTCCTTTGGTAATATCTAAGCTTTAAGTAAGAAAAAGTTCTGATGAGTGGGGGGTGGAGAACTCGGGAAAGGGGGGACGTTAAAGGT
The DNA here is from genome assembly GCF_948474715.1 of Cydia amplana. NCBI lineage: Eukaryota > Metazoa > Arthropoda > Insecta > Lepidoptera > Tortricidae > Cydia > Cydia amplana. The sequence goes on from NC_086070.1 coordinate 24,220,161, forward strand.
GAGTTTTTTCGGTTAATTCTTTCTTAATTATTACATAGACAATTTTTACTACGACTTATAGATTCCGAGATATAAGCGACTTTCTGAAAAAAACCGTTATATATTAATTTTATGCTTTCTTTTTAAATATTTAATTGAGAGATTCATAGATCACACTATGTAAAATTGAAAAATAAAAAAAACCTAAATGTATATAATTTCAAAATTGCTTTATTAGGGTTAGATATGAGGATATTAGGTATAAGATTAGAGGTATATTTTACAAAAAAAAAATTACCGTATTGTATCTGGAGAATCCCAAACTTAATTGGTATGTTTTGAAAATTATTTATATTATAATTTAAAAAAAATACTGAAATGTAATGATGTGATATATGTTTGGAATCGGCTCAGAAAGCCCTTTCGTTTAATACCAAACACGATAGGTTTTTAAACAATATTTTTTTATTCCTTACAAAAAAAGATGACGTCATAACTCCTCTCTTTTTTTTTTATTTGTTGGTGCTTCGGGTCAAATTGTTTCAAATGTTCTAAAGATCAATCGTACCGATTTTCATACCTTTAACATCATTTGCATCATTTTACTGAATTTCTCGGTGTACCGCCAGCGCTATATAGGTATACTTGGTCAACCAGATCATGACAGTAGAAAAAGTCGGCAATTTTGAAAAATGTAGGCGCGAAGGGATATCGTCCCATGGAAGATTTGAATTTCGTGCCTTTTTTTACTGACAAGATTTGGTTGACCAGCTATATACATATTATACTACTCTTTGCCTACGCCTTTGCTTTAAACTTTTTTTAACAAGTTTTCACAGACAATTAATAATTTGACATAGACGCATCAAGGCGGTTTGTTTACAAAGGGGCCTATCGGGAAGTGCGAAAATCGAAACTCAGCTATTTGCCTCTTTATCGCTCGAATATGCAAGAGTGATAGAGAGGTTAGATAACAATATTTCTAATTTCTGACTGTATTTTTCTTTAAATATTTTCAAATATAATTAAGTTGCGTTGTTTTATCACAAAGTTAAAAAGACTTAAAAGACCACTGTCTGTATCATCACCATCAGATCAACTCGATGGTAACCATAAAAATATTGTATTGTCACCCATATTACATATTATGTACTTATGTAAATTTTCAGCTTCATTGAACACCCGAGAAGTGGGTCAAATCTAGACACGCGGTAGCGTGTCCAGCCAAGTTCAAAGAAAAAGGAACTGGCGACGCAGCAACCGTGTGTAATATTACACGAACCATTTCGAGCTACTTTTGACCCCTTCACAACTTGAAACCTACTTAACCTACACACATGAAATTTGGCACATGTATTCAAGTCCCTTAGCTTGTTCAAAATACACTATTTCATAAACATAGCTCAAACAGTTATTGATAAATTAACGTTTAAAAACCGGCATTTTTGTGACTGACTGACATATAGATCAAAAACCTAACCCACTTCCAGGTGACCTAGAAACTTGAAATTTGGCATCAAGGTAGACTATTAGGTGTATATAGAAGGAAAAATGTGAAAATTGGAAATGATTGATATTTTGATGGAAAAAAATAATTAATACTTATAGACCAAAAACCTAACCCACTTCTAGATTACTTAGAAACTTGATATTTGGCAAGGTAGACTATTAGGTGCATATAGAAGGAAAAATGTGAAAACTGGAAATTATTGATATTTCGATGGAAAAAAAAATAATTAATACTTATAGACCAAAAACCTAACCCACTTCTAGATGACTTAGAAACTTGATATTTGGCATCAAGGTAGAATATTAGGTGCATATAGAGGGAAAAATCTGAAAACTGGAAATTATTGATATATCGATGGAAAAAACATACTTATAGACCAAAAACCTAACCCACTTCTAGATTACTTAGAAACTTGATATTTGGAATGAAAGTAGACTATAAGGCGTATACACTTTTTGACAATTAACCGCGCGTTAGCGAGGGTCTCCTTTTCAGCTTAGGCAAACTGCTTTCATGATGAATACTATAGTAATTTCTGTACAAAAAGTAATGATATCCCAACAAAAATATAAATGTGAAATGAGAGCCAAGTTCAATATTGAGAATATGTGTCGTTGTTGACTCGCCGACAAAAGAATTGAGATCTATATGGGTGCCAAGTTCTGTGCTGTGTAGAAAATCCTGAAATTATAAAGGATTTGTCTTGGCTAGTTTTTACGTATAGGCATATAGGTAATATATATTTTTCTGTTAGTTTTTCAAAAACTTGGTTTGTTGTTAAAAACTAGCCAAGACAAATCCTTTATAATTTCAGGATTTTCTACACAGCACAGAACTTGGCACCCATATAGATCTCAATTCTTTTGTCGGCGAGTCAACAACGACACGTATTCTCAATATTGAACTTGGCTCTCATTTCACATTTATGTTTTTGTTGGGATTTAATTTGCATGATTTGATTGGAACCACATTGGAACAGACAGACAACCAACGGGACAGATAAAACTAAGTAAAAGCTTGAAAAAATGTGGCTTTTTCAATTTCTATTGCAACTTCAGATGAAAACGGGGTCTCTATTGTTTCCCAAATAGTTTTAAGCCATAATGTATTGTTTGCTCGAATTTTCGTTAGTCATAATTCATTTAGTTCAGAAACGCGTCACTTTTCAGGATTGCCATAAAACAAATCTAACCTAACCTATCTATAGGATAACCTAACTAAAATCTTGAAATGTTAACGGTTTCAGTTTTATGAGTAATGATAATATGACAAACAATACATTATGACTTAAAACTTTATGGGAAACAACGGGACCCCATGAAAACGTCCTTATTGAAGCATAAGGACCCTTAATTTATGGAAAGCCACATATAACAACCAATTCGAGGCTACTAGGTGGCAAAATACGACTCAATACGAGTAGGTAGGTCAAATACACGAGAGTAAGGATTTATATTTGGCCAAATATTCTTGTGACAAAGTTATTCTTCCTCGCGTTATCTCGATTTTGCCACGGATCATGAGAACCTATTGTTAGCTTGACAATTAATCCCAAGGATTGGCGTAGGCACTAGTTTTTCCGAAAGCAACTGCCATCTGACCTTCCAACCCAGAGGGTAAACTAGGCCTTATTGGGATCTGTTAGGCTGTTAAAGTTTAAAGTTACCTACTCGTAAGTCTCGTAACACAACATATAAGTTTCACATAACAAAATTACTTACATATATATATTATGTACCTAAACATATTACTTTTCTAAAAAAAGGACTGAAATCTAGTGCTGCGAAGAAACGGTATTTTTGTTCGGCTTTTTTGTTGCTATTTTGGCATATGGATACATGGTAGAAGAAGTAAGTATGGAATCCTCCTCCGTTTTGCGTGGTCCGACGCACCTGGCCGGGTTTTCGCGATTTTCCGTCAATGTCTGTCAATACCTTATTTCTTACGAACACCTAAAATAATAAGTTTAAAATTAATCTCAATGTCTCCAGTTTGCTGTTCATTCAAACTGACAAAATCCAAATTTCTGAGGCAATATACGAGGGGTGTTCAAAATATTCTCGGTATGAGAATGAAAACAAACAAGTACGAAAAGTTTGATATTTTTATTTTTCAATATACTCCCCCCCTATGTTCATACACTTAAAAGATCGATCAATTATTTTTTTTAATCCTGCATAAAAATATTTTTTATCTTTGGTGTAAAAATGCTCCTCCACTGCCGCTTTCAATGCTTCATCATCGGAAAATTTATTTCCACGCAGATCCTTTTTAAGATTGGGGAACAAAAAGAAGTCGCTGGGGGCTAAGTCCGGACTATACGGTGGGTGAGTAACAGTTTCAAACCCACATTCAACAATAGCTGCCTTGGCAATATGAGCAGTATGGACGGGGGCGTTGTCATGCAGAAGCATAACACCTTTGGTTAACTTTCCTCGCCTCTTTTCTTTGATTGCATCCTTTAATTGACGTAGAATGTTAGCGTAGTACTGTCCTGTGATATTTACACCTTTTTCTTTATAATCGATCAGTAATACTCCTTCACAATCCCAAAATATCGTGGCCATGACCTTGCCAGCTGAAGGGATGACCTTGAACTTCTTGGGATGAGCTGAACCCTTAATGTGCCACTGCATGGACTCTTGTTTACTCTCTGGGTCATAATGATGAACCCAGGTTTCATCTCCAGTAACTATTCTTTGCAGCACCTCATCAGGATTTTCACCGCACAGGTCAATAAAATCGGAACAACAAGCTACACGCATGTCTTTTTGAAGCCGAGTCAGCATTCGCGGAACCCATCTTGCACTTACTTTTGACATATTAAGATGGTCATGGATAATATCATGTACGGTACCAATAGAGAGATTGGTTACTTGTGCTATAGATTTTACCTTCACTCGACCATCTTCCAATATAAGTTTTTCCACTTTATCAATATTTTCTTGTGAAGTAGCTACTACAGGCCGGCCAGGTCTAGGGTCGTCTTCAACACTCTCCCTTCCACGTTTAAACTCGCTTGACCACTTTTGAATGGTAGATAAAGAAGGAGCAGACTCACGGTAAACACAATCCATTTCCTCTTTTATGGTTTTTTGATTTTTACCCTGTTTTGTCAAGAATTATATCACGCATCGATGTTCTAATTTAGTTAACATTGTCAATTCCCACATGATGTTCATGTTTGTTCAGCAATTGCAGAAAAACAAAAGAACATCTCGGTTCGAATTATACTTTTTTTTAATGTCAATGAATAAACCTTAGCGGCCAGTAACGAAAGAAATTTTAGAAGAGGTTGTAAGATATCAATACCGAGAATATTTTGAACGCCCCTCGTACGACTGCTGTCTTATATAAGCCATTAAAATTCATCATGAATAACCCCACGTTGCGTTGTTATAAATTTAATTAAATAAATAATTATTGTATTTAATTTATAACAACTAATTAGGCATAGCGTCCAATTTAGAATATGACACAGGCACTAGTTCTTACGAATTTTACCTTAATTTATTAATCAAAGGACCTGAGGTAAAAGTGAGAAGAGGTTAATAAGCAGATGCACCAGCTAGTCGCCGACGCTCCGCTTCCCCCGGGATTAGCCCTTAAGCCTGCACCTAACAGACTGGCTCATAGGGGGCTATGAGCTTGCTGTTGCGTCAATTTTCATTTTTAGAAGAAAAAACTAGTCTACTAACTACTAACAACACAATAAATGCTTATTTTGCCGCATTCTTCACTATCTCTCCCTATTTCACTGCCATCTAACCCAGAGGACAAAAATATAGCTTATTGTGGCTACTGGCTACTCCGTCTTCCTCATGACTCATGATATTTTACTTCACCATAAAGTAATTGGTGTAATATCAAATGATATTTTTCACACAAGTTACAAGAAGTTCATTGCTAAGAGCCGGGGTTAGGACCCACGACGATTGGTTTAAAATTTAAACTTTATATATAATTTGTTACCTAGTAATTATACTAAATCTGTTTTCTTTTTGACATTTAGTGGTATATGTATTGCTGTATGTTTATTGTCAAGTTTTTTTTAATTCTGGACAATTGTCATATATTCGTTTTCATGATAGATCTACACCAACGCAACTGCATGTCATGTTCTTGCGGTTTATTTTTATAACGCCAAGATCGAAATTTGACTGTTAACTCCATCTTGCGTCGAGTAGGGGAATCAAAAAACTATAGAAAATAGAAATGCAGTTTACTCTATGCCATAGAATCCCCTTTTAAATGTCATAAATCCAAACATGGCGGCCATACCAATAGACAACCAAGTCTAGCGATGAAATGATTTGTTTACATGAGATTCACTGACAGGTGACACACTTTACCTATTCGACAACCCATGATTGTTCAGATTCAAATGAACTTCAACATGCGACGTCAAAAGTGGCATGTCGAATAAGGCCCCAGGATCCCGATTCAGATTCACCAACTTGTTATGGTTTGATCTTATTTTGACACGATCTTGAAGATCGCTCACGCTGATTGGTGCATGCGAAATGAAGTGAAAGTCGTGCGTGATATGCGCGCCAATCACCAAGATGATCGTTAAGGTCGTATCAAAACCAGTTCAACACCGTAACGAGTTTTTACATCTGAATCGGGCTCCTGGTAACATGGTCGTAAACAATTGGCCATCAACATCACAGTTATGTTAATAAAGCTTTTATGTAGTTTTATAATCGGAGCCTACCTACATACGTTATGTTATTACCACCTACCGAAGATTACGGTAGACAATATAAATTGTTGATTTCTCAATTATACATTGAAATTGCAACACATACCTAAAACACATTACATTTCTGTTCATGGAATGGATTAGAATGCAGTCACGGTGTACAGACGAGTACATAAACATATTTACAAGCCTCTAAGACACTAACAATAAGGTCGTCGTGTAAATATATTTATGTAACCTTGGCTTGTAAAGATGTTTGTGATTTCGACTGTACCGCCGTACCGTACCAGAAGCACCTACCGCGGCCGCGCAAGAGCGATAGAGAAGCAGAAAACTCGATTTCGTTTATCGCGGAGCCGGAAGTATTTATTTTTCTAGCTTAAAAATGGCAATGGTTCAAGTATCAGTATATATATTTTTTATATTTAACCCCTATGAGAGTATGGATTAGGTAAGTAAAGCGACACTTACCCGGGCGTGGCTACACCGCTGTTGCCAAAGGACCTATGTGTTTTAGCAGCCGGTGATCTTAAACCTTCAAGTCTGCTGTGACATCATGCTAAGATTCCTAACGCTTACATACAATTCAACTCAGACTGCTAATGTATTTATGAGTAGGTAGGTCTGTATAAAACTCGCAATTTGAATAGAATTTCGGATCGGAAATGAAAGGATTCACTTCAATTCATCAGTAACAAATAACAATAGGGGACCAAGACCAAGATGTATGAGATTGTATGCAGTCGTTTTTTATACTATCGTCGTGCTATCGTGGATGGTAACGTTAATTTGTGGACGCTATCTTCGACGATAATCTAAAAGCGACTGCATATTGACTGCATATTGGGGGCCGATTTTTGAATTTCGACCGCTCGATTTCGTGTATTTCGTTCAGTAATATCTCCACTACTAGGAATGTAAATTCTACTAATAGAATTGAAAACGAGTGGTCAATACCACTAGATTCCCAATGTATATCGCTCGTATTTCAAAAATCAGCATTACGCCGTTTTCCACCGATTTTCGAGTGACAAAATCGAGCGATATAAATTCAAAAATCGGCCCCTTGGTCTGCTTCGTCGTGACGACAAATCGTGTCGTTAATAAGATAAAAAGTGTTTAACCCATTTCCACAATTAATACAGGTTACAAAATAAGTCAGGGGTCTTTGCATTAGGCTTCGCCTGTATCGCGGGGAAACCGTTACAAATTAGTCAACAGAACTAGGTTACAAAACTAGGTCCAGTTTTCGAATCTATACCTACTGTTTTACCCTTGGAGGATATAATCAAACGGAGACGCCATGTCTGTAATTTTCTGTACAAAACAGTCTGCCGATTTTTGCGGGGGAGGGGAACGTCAAATGTATGCGTAACGTTAAAATAGCCATGTCAGATAAACGTCAGTCCATACATTGTGTATGACCGTTGGCCGCCTATTTTCGACAGAGGGGAAAGCCTGTTAATGGCTACTCCGTTTAGTTGTATCCTCCAAGGTTTTACCTGCGGCAAGTAGTTGGTAAGTAGCGGGAATACCACTCCTGCAGTGTCCTGATAGTCTGCTGCATAAACTTGCCGACGCTCCAGGCTTACAATGGCCCCTGGGCCCCGATACAACAATACCGCCTTGTTGACGCTACGAACGGCACAATTAAACGTTCAATTCATAGACAATCACACAGGTTTCGACTTTTTTCTTCGCTAGAAAGCTCAATGGTATGTACCTATACCTACCTACTCCATCGTAAGTTAAGTAAAGATGGTCAACCAAAATGCAAATCTTGTCAGTAGAAAAAGGCGCGAAATTCAAATTTTCTATGGGACGATATGATATCCCTTCGCGCCTAAATTTTTCAAATTTGCCGCCTTTTTCTACTGACAAGATCTGCTTGACCATCTTTAGGTAACTAACTTAAGATCTACTTAACTTTATAAAAAAAATTATTCGAGCACAAATTCGAACCCAAGCGAAATGTTGTATGTTTTGCCTCTAGTGTAGAACAGTCCCCACGTGTATTATCTGCACCTTGAGTTCGTCTCGCTTCTTGCTTTGCGTCCAGAAGCCTAGCCAAGATGCCAATCGTTTGCGCTACGACACCGAAACGCTGTCGTCTCTATCGCACTAATATGACTGTAACAGTGATAGAGGGACAGAAAGCGTTTCGTTGTCGTAGCGCTAACGATTGGCATCTTGGCTAGGCTCCCAGCTCCTAGCGACGCATATCTTCAAACGCCAATAGAACCTTCGTGCTGCTTTCGCCTCCCACTCAGGCGGTCTAAACTCCATACTTGAAATCGCGCCAGATGTATGGAGTCGCGCGCGAGAACGCAACTCATGCTAGACCGCCAGAGGGCTCTATCTGGCATCTCTTCATTCAGTACCTACATAAAATAAATACGTGATCACCACGATCACATTAGGTTAGGACACTTAGAAAGGACTATGTCCAGTCAGTATGACGCCATTTTTCCTGTAGCGTGCTGTGCTGTAAGGTAAATTTATTCCGAGTTACTTCTAACATAACTTTTAAATAATATTAGATGTTTTAGGTCTCCTACACTATTTACTTGCATGATAATATTGATAATCAACTAGGTACCTACTTCACTATTGCGCTGTGAATTAACAATTTCTTTCTCCCATCCCGGAATCAAGCAGAGTATTACACTGTCAGGCAACACCTGGCATTTAATTAATTAAAACAATTTTACAACCAAATGGAGGCGCAATCTGATTCCCATTTAATTATCATCTCATTGCCAGGCCGCTAACTATCAGCAGCCGACTGATAAAATATTAAACGAATTATAAAATACGCAAATCCGATATTAAATTCATATGTCAGTTCCCCCAACAGAGGATTTCATTCGAAAAACCGCATTGACGCGACGCAAAACGGAACGTTCCAAGTCTTTACCCACTTCACTGAATATTCTTACTTAAACACTTTGACTTTAGGGTTGATTTTCGTGTGTGTACAAAGGGTTATGTTGCTAAGCTAGGAGCTTACGGCTTATAGGTCGGCGACAAAAATGGGAAAACGGTGACAAAAGGCTGAGAGCCGTGATAGCGGGATGAAAGCGTGGTGGGTGTTGCGCAGGGCTGGCACCGTCGGGAAAATCTTCTTCATTTAGGTATATACCTACTCGTATTACATTAATGGAAAGACCAGTAACAAGGCGGAAACCATTGGATAAGAATCGCACGAGCGGCCAGTGTAGAGATAAGTAATATTAGTAGGATAAAATCTATACTGGATATGACATCGTTCGGCTGTCTATCTGAATCTGACTGTCGGTCCGTCCTGTAGTAATTACATTAATTACAGTACTTATCCTATCACCTATCTAGAGTACCTACTCAATACCTGCTTGATAAGTACTGTCTTGTGTTGTGCGTTGTGCGTCATTTAAGGATCCGAGGTTGAGCGCACAGAAGTATTTCTCTTACCCTGCGCATTCGCAACCTCATTTGCAGCGATTATACTCGCTTACGTCGCATTGCACCTTTCGCCATGTACTTATATGGGCTATATGGAGGGTAGAGGTAGTCATTTACTTACAATTTATAGGGGTACAAGGGGATGTTCCTGCTGTTGCCGCCTCACCCTTGCCATGCCCTGAAGTTTTTATCGGAACGAGTGACTCCATCACTAATCCCGCTGTCATTTGGTACCCGTTTTTTACGACAAGTAACACATATTAATATTATTAACCTCTTGTCTGTGCATGATAAGGATCACACATGAAACACATATGAAAGTTTGAGCAACATTTAAAGCAGCTTTATTACATGTGACAACCCTAGGCTCTGCGGAAAAATTGCAAAAAGTCTCTGTCGCGATATTGGCCCCGCAAGTTCAATTAACGGGCCGTATTCAGCGCGCTCGAGCTTCGCACGTCGATACCCTAGCGTTTGTACCAGATTGACTGTTTATTTATACTCGGTTTATACGTTTATATTTGTAGGTTTTTGTCAAATTCCTTAAAATCTCATAAAAGATAAGAGAGAAAGCGAAGAAAAGCCAGAGATAGAGAGAGATAACGTGCAATCATGAAGCAGATTAATAGCCAACAGGAGTCTTCCAAAATCGTTTACCTATCCGATGGCCGCGGCCAGGTCTTCGGCTCTCCCGGTTCCGTTTCCCATGATGTTTGAGTTTGACTCTTCCGTAGTCAAATAGAAAGGAACCCTTATAGATTTGCCATGTCCGTCTGTCTGTCAGTCCGCGTCTTAGCTCAGTGATGAGTGATCATTGATCATTATAGTCTGTGCGGAAAGAGAAGAGTCGTGGAATGTATTGGGCCCCATACATTCCACGACTCTTCTCTTTCCGCACAGACTCTAGTAGGAAAGCTGTACCTATTTGCGGCTGGATAATATTCAACCCCATGATATGGGGTATCGTTGGATATGGATAATTATAATACCTATGTCTTTTAAAATGAGCGGGTCTTCTAAAAGTATTTTTAGTAAATTAAACGTGTTCTTGGAAACAGTCTCTCCAAAAGTTCATAAAATGAGTCGTCGTCGTCGCGCGTCTCTAAGGTTAAGCCCCCTCCAGACTATGTGCGTGAATTCGCCGCGATTCGCGCACGAGTGTGGAGGGGGTTTTAAAATTATGCATCCAAAATATACTTGGTCAACCAGATCTTGACAGTAGAAAAAGGCGGCAAATTTGAAAAATGTAGGCGCGAAGGGATATCGTCCCATAGAAAATATGAATTTTGCGCCTTTTTTTACTGACAAGATTTGGTTGACCAGCTATATGTTTAAAACAAATATTTATTTTTATTTATTTCATGACCATGGAAATAATATAGTTTGTCCAAGGAGTGTCTCATTTCAAACATAGACAGAGAGAATCTTACTATTGTCTTACATTAGTACTAGCACCCAAAAGAAAATGATGAGTATAGTTTTTTTGTTCTTATTTACTGACAATTAGGTTTGCCCAACTATATAAATTAAAATTACATACAGGCTTAAAAAGCTTGTATCCAGGCCGGAACTGTTTAAAAAATCAGCGATAACTGTCAGAGTAGTCAGACGTCAGTGACATGACATTACTTACTGACACTTCATCTACTTGTTTGTGAGTGTACGGCTTACGGCTGATAATTTTTATTTTTCCGTAGTGCAATTAACCAAAAGATAAAAACGCTACCATTAGCTGCATAATCTTCACACATTACTAAACACTCTGGTAAGCTTAATACTTCAGATTTCATTTACTTATACGATGCAAATACGAGCTGACTGAAGAATGATTTGCAAAAGCCGGTTACACTTGCAAAAATACAGCATTGATAAGATAAAAATAAACAAAAACATCATATAAAAAGCCTGTGACTGTTTAAATCACTGTTAAACGTTGTTATTATTCTCGCATGATGTTGCTATAGCTTCTACCTTGTACTTAATTTCAGGGTGTTTATATCGTTGTGAACAGGAAGGAACAGGGAGTAAGCAAATATGAAGAATAAGAAAGATAAAGCTAAAAAATCAGCACCGAAACAAGAAAAGTCCTTGACCGTAAGTAAATAGTTTTTTCGGTATTCTTTCAGTTTGCTATATCTTCCCAAAAAGTATAGTAGGTACCTTATTTAATATCTTTAAATATTGTAACTACAACTAGATTCATCTTTCATATAAAAATCGCTGATTGAAACCTCGCTTGTGCTTTATAACCTTGTACAGAACAGATGTACTGCGTAATTATGTTCCATCCAATTTTCACAGAAATATATGAATGTGTCTTTGCTATTGCAGTCAACCTCAGTACTGAAAGTACTAAAAGTACTGAGGTTGACAGAACTAGCATGACAAATACAAACATTCCTGAGAAAATATGATGGAAAACACTCAATTTTGGTACCTACTTAGATAAGTTGGATATAATTTTCTCTGTATGAATTCATGTTATTTTAGCTTAATATCCTGCTGGGTTCTGTAACATAGGAAATAATGCATTTTTTTTTAATTACAAATAAATATTTCTATTATTTCAGCTAAGATACTTTGTCTTCATAGTACTATCTGTACTCCCCGTTGCTGCAGCATACTGTGTGTTCTACTTTTTTGCCACTCCACCACCTATGCCAGAGGTGGACCTCAAGACTTGGTGGGGTCCGTACCCCATCAGTCAGAAACCTGATGTCTCCATCAGACCTTTCAAAATTGAGTTTTCCGATGTGGTAAGAAAATTATTATATCCTGAATTTGACTGTTGAATTACATTTTCCCTAATATCAAGTTTTTTTTTTAAATATCTCCAGGCTTTATAATTTTTCCCACCTTACCCCTACTGCCAAAGCAAAGTGCAATTTGAGCAAATTGGTACTATCAATACTACCAATATCTTAAGAGTCTGACTCTTATGAAAGATATAGAAATCTTAATCGTAAACTATTTGTCAGTTGCAGCATGTTACAAATACCGTTGGAAAACCTAAGTTGTCTCCAAATAAGTAAAACATTGGAAATCAAGTTCGAGGGACACTTCATTGCTACAACATAAAATGACTTATGGCGTTATTCATAAACGGCTGCTAACTTAACAGTTGATGATCCTTGTTTCTCCCTATCTGTTGTTATGCCATTAGAGGGGGACAAACGATGATCATCAACTGATTAACTTAGCAGACGTTTATGAATAACGCCTTTATACACTGTGCCTCAGATAGTGAACGACTTAAGAGAGCGTCTGCTCCACCGGCGTCCCTTCACCCCTCCCCTCGAAGACGCTGGCTTTACCTACGGCTTCAACTCTCACTTCCTGACGCGCGTGCTGGACTTCTGGCAGAACAAGTACGACTTCAAGCAGCGGGAGCAGTTCCTCAACCAGTACAGGCAGTTTAGGACCAACATACAGGGCTTGGACATGCATTATGTGCATGTGAAGCCGAAGGTTGATGGGGATTTGAAGGTAAGATGGTACAAAGAAGTGCAATGAGAGTTAAGATGTATGTAGTTTCACTTGTTCGAATCATGTTCACTATATTTGAAAATTATTTCTAAAATAGGTCAAAAACTGTCACTAATAATGATATTATGTACTATATTTAATTGAAAGTTTAGTGATAACACAACACTGATAACCTTATTGCACATACCTACATACACAACAAAGGTTAAAATACAATGCAAACAAAAAGGAAATAAGAAAATTATTACTTAACCTTTTAACCTACCCTTGATTGGATTGAATTGATATGAAGCAAAGGAATATTTTAGTTAATATTAAAGTTAGTTGTTTTAGTTAGTAGCTTGCAAACATTTTCTGACACAAGCTTGCAAAAATACATCCAATTGAACACCTTAAACTGTGGTTCAAGTTGAAATATTTGTTCGTTACAGTCAGTGGCAGTGCCACTAGTTCTGCTACACGGCTGGCCGGGCTCAATCCGAGAGTTCTACGAGATGATACCTAAGCTGACCACGCCGCGAGCTCAGCACGAGTTCGTGTTCGAGCTGATCATACCCAGCCTGCCGGGCTTCGGCTTCTCACAGGTGAGTGAGACAGAGTGAATGAGCCGGACATACACAATACAATGATAGGGAGTAGCTTAAGTATTCAATGTAGCCCGAACTCTATACGTAAATAAATGGCTCTTCGAATTTTCGTTAACATAATTACCATAAATTTATCTTCATTTTATTGTGCGCAGAGAAGTTATTTATATAGTGTTCTGTTCTGCCGTGGGTGTACTCACCGTTGTACACATTATAACTTTAACAATATCTGGGTGACAAATATATAAAAACTCAAAAATGCGCGTTTTCACAGAGATAAGACCTAGCTAAGTCTAATTTTCGCTCCTCAAAACCCCCATTCGCCCCCAAGAATTGCTCGTTTAAAGGTATTAGATTAGACAGATAGATTATTTTGTGACACGACTCGCTGGACAGACTTGCCTAGTTCAGCTGTTTTTTCCAACTTGTGACATCTATCGTATTTAAAACTAAATTATTTTTATTGTCCAGGGCGCCTCTAGAGCCGGGCTGGGCCCAACAGAAATCGCCGTGGTACTCCACAACCTGATGCAACGTATAGGCGTACCCAAGTACTACATCCAGGGCGGAGACGCGGGCCACGCTATAGGCTCGCACATGGCAACACTGTTCCCAGAGAACGTACTCGGTTTTCATACAAACTTCCCCGTACTTACCTTCAACCCGTACGCGCATCTTTTTGCCTTTTTGGGTAAGTACAGTATCCTGGTCAGTTTCATAGTGTAATATGGCATTCATGTTTGGGGTAAAGTTGTTAGATGTCAGACTGGAATAGGTACTTACATAATGTAAGCCTGCCCAAATATTCAGCACTATTGCCAGACAATTTCATACAAACTTCCCCGTACTTTCCTTCAACCCGTACGCGCATCTTATCTTTTTAGGTAATATTATATTTATCCTAGTCTGATCTGAATTAGGGTATGGAATACGACGCAGAATACGTGATAGGCTCTCATATTCCTATATCTCTAATAATTGTTTGTCTGCACTATAGTTCGTTTTTTTAGCATTAGAAATAAGGTAAACAATCTTGATGTGTCTTTTAATTGAAAAACACATTTTAAAAATAAGTTACGGTAAATATGTAACAATTATGAATCTAATACGATCTTTTATAGTCTTCTGCTTTCATAAGTAATAGTTATTGATTTTTAAAAAGTGTTTTTCAATTAAAAGACATGTCAAAATCGCTTACCTTCTTTCAAGTTCTTTCTAATGCTAAAAAAAATGAACTATAGTTCTGAGATTATGAAACTAAAATTTATTCATGCTCTATTTCTTTAAACATTGTTCTGGACTAGTTCTGCGATGAGTCAACTCAAATTGAAACATTGTGACAGGTCAATTCTGGCCCCGCCTCGTGGTGGAGCCCGAGCTACAAAGCCGGATGTACCCGTGGGGCGAGAAGACCAAACATCTCATCGAGGAGTCCGGCTACATGCACATCCAGGCGACGAAACCGGACACTATTGGTAAATTTAATTTAATTCCTTTCATTTTTGAGCTGAGTGTCCAATTTTTGGGCAAAGGCCTTCTTCTATTAGGTACCACATTTTAATATTTGGTCTGCTAGCACCTAAGGCTTAGGGTTAGATATAGATTTTATAGCTTAGCTATAAGCTATAAAATCTATCTCAACTATTTTTGATTTAAATATAAACATTTATAACACAATTTCGTACAAATGCAATTAAATGAATAAATAAAATACAATAACATATGAGGCCCACCGCTTTAGGCATCTGTCCGATCAGCCGCTATAAAACTAGTAGCTATTGACTATTTTCTGGGGGGAAATGACCGAACGGGATAGTCTTACGTATCTTTCTGTAGAAGTAGCAGCAATAGCGTTATTATTGTTTGTCCTTGTCACAGTTTCACTTTGTTTTTATTCCCTACCGTAAATATGTATAGTAGCATTCATTAATTAATTCGCATTAATCATAGTGTCGCATTGCGTATGTTTTGTCCCTCACGGACGCACGCGTATAGCACATCTATAGGATCCTACCATCTATGACTTGTGTCAGGGGGGTGTCACTCCGCAGTTTAGGTACATTTGGCCGGCGCGCCCATCGGACAGGCGTATGGCAGTGGGCTGCCGCTCGGCGCGCACGATACTCGTGTCACGCGGCGCTCGCGCAAAATTTAAAATATACACAATGGCTTCGAAACTTACTTCCGTGAGAATCAGACATACTATGTATCTCCGGATAAAAAATGTATGTTTACATAATCAACGTTTGTAATTCCTACATATTTATCTTAAAAATAATAAATCAGTGGGTATAAAGTATATTTTTTTATTCGGTAGACTAAAATGACATTTCATAGTATGAAATGACACATGATGTTCATACTATGAAATGTAATTTTAGTCTACCGAATAAAAAAATAGACTTTAGGTATAAAAACTTGTCAAGTGATAACCCCGTGCCGACACTCACAGCTCGGTCATAAAACTGCGGCGCGCAAAGGAGATTCACGGTTCGTGCGCGGTTATAAGTTTCAATTTTGCTTGCAGGCGGCGATATAGGTGTAATTTTATACCTAAATCTGACTTTTGTGAAGGAGTGAATTTTCTGTACGGTAGTACTATTAGTTATTCTGTGCTTGTGTCATGTATCTCTTTTTGCGTGACAGGCACAGCACTGACGGACTCCCCGGCAGGCCTAGCCGCGTACATCCTCGAGAAGTTGTCGACATGGACCGACCCGGCCTTCAGGAGAGCTGGCGACGGCAACCTGCTCTCCAAGTTCTCGTTGACAACCCTGCTCGACAACGTCATGATCTACTGGGCTTCCAACAGCATCACCACTTCCCTGCGACTGTATGCTGAGACATTTGCTACGAAGCAGCTAAATCTGAGGCTAGACGAGTAAGTATCTCCAGTACTCTTAACCTTTTAATTATAAATTTTTTTAGACGACCGGTCTGGCCTAGTGGATAGTGAGTGATAGAGTATTTATCTATATAAGTATGTATATCGTCGCCTAGTACCCATAGTACAAGCTTTGCTTAGTTTGGGGCTAGGTTGATCTGTGTAAGATGTCCCCCAATATTTATTTATTTATTTATTTAAATAGAAATTGTTTATTCGTGGCAAAAAACAGATAAAAAGAAAAACAAAAAACAAACTTACACATAGCACGTTTAACGATCATAATTGAAAAAAATATACGATTCCAGTCTCATCGCCTCCTAAAAATTCTGAATAAGATTGTGCACATTTTATTTGCCTCTCAAAGGGTTCCAACGGAAGTACCGACATGGGGCATCAAGTTCAAACACGAGCTGGTGTTCCACCCGGACCAGTTCCTGAGGCTGAAGTACAAGAACTACCTGCACAGCACCGTGGTAGAAGCCGGTGGTCACTTCGCCGCCTTAGAACACCCTCATATCTTGGCTGATGATATTTTTGAGGCTGTGGAGGCGTTCCGCCATTTCCATGCGAGGAAGTAAGTAAGCAAAATGTTCTTTTAGGTCTTGAGCAACCTGTCATAAGGTTTACGCACGCAGGTAAGGTTTACGCAGTAGTTTCTGTAATAGACATGATGCTCAAGACCTAAAAGAACATATTATGCTCTATAGCAATACCACCTATCCAATTTCTTTGTCTAATGTGTATTTGCGTCTCTCATTTTGCTTAGTGAGAGTGAGACGCAATGCACATTGGACCAAGAAATTGGACAGGTGAAATACCAACCTAAGAAACAATCGTACCGCCAATTTCAAACCACCTGGCGCAGTATAGCGCCAATCTAGTTCGGCTATCAAACTCGAAGCCAATTTTTGTTTAACTTTACACCTTTGCGATCAATAACTCTTCGATGTAAATAACAACGACTTCTACCGTCAGGTAAACCCTAATAAAAAAAACTATTTAATTTTACAGTAACCCAGAACAAAAGCCGAAGACAATCTACGACTTTTCAGTAAAAGACATCAACGGCAATACCGTGAAACTTGACAAATACAAGGGATACGTTTTAATCATCGTCAACGTGGCATCCCAGTGTGGCTACACCGACAACCACTATAAAGAACTCAACGAGCTATACGACAAGTACGCAGAGAGGGGTCTTCGTATACTGGCCTTCCCTTGCAACCAGTTCGGCGGCCAAGAACCAGGGAGTCTTAAAGATATCCTAACCTTTGCCAAAAACAAAGGTGCTAAGTTCGATTTGTTTGAAAAAGTAGAGGTTAACGGAGACAACGCTCATCCGCTATGGATTTTTTTGAAAGAAACGCTAAGTGGGACGCTAACTAATGCTATAAAATGGAACTTTTCTAAGTTCATTGTGGATAGGAACGGGGTGCCTGTAGAACGGTTTGGACCGAGCACTAGTCCGTTGGAACTGGAAACGTATTTGGCTAAGTATTGGTGATGGGTTTTGCCGCTTGAACGGTTACGGGCCATTTAATACGGGTTTCTCGATTCAACGTAAGGCCAATACTAGTAAGTGTTGTTTGCCTTCACATTGGGGCCAGTATACATACACATTGATTAACTAGTGTTTATCAATGTGTATACTGTGTATGTGTATTAATAGACATAACATAACGCGAACGCTCGTCACGCTATCGAATGAAATTTAGACTAGGCGTTCTGAACTGTCAGAATACTAAGTGAAAACACGGGTTTACGAATAATGCTATCCGATTTTCACCCTTAATCGAATGAGAACCTCGTACCGCGTAAATGGGACAAAAGGCTACTGTGTAGTCATGATTCTAGATTTTTTAAAGAACCTAGGGTAGATTATAAGGTCAATATGGTGTTTTATAAGTAATATCGTAAAAATATGAACAAACTCACACAGGTAACTATATATGTATGTAAGTTAAGTATGGTAACTATATATGTAAGTTAAGTATAATATAATAAAAACTGAACCTATTTAACTATAGAAAGGTTAAGTATAGTATAAGATTTACCTCGAAACGAAAAATAAACCAAATGTTACCTAAGTTTCTTATGAGCGTTTTTTCCTGTGTTTATTTTTAATGATTTGCGTGAAGGAAATAGATTAAGTAGGTATCAAAGTACAACAATGTACAGTCAGCAGCAAAAGTTGCTAAGCGGGCGAGGTGTTCAAAATGATCTTGACGAGACTATTGTTAAGAGAATAAGTGCGTGTCAAGGTAATTTTGAACACCTCGCCCGCTCAGCAACTTCTGTTGGTCGATTTGATCTTTACTGTTGTTATATTTTCTTATTCGTGTACAAGATCAATAAACATTTTTTTTTATGAAAAAGCTTTATTTCTAAATTCGGCTACCTACAATGGACAGGTAAGGTAAGGTACTTAAATTAAACTGAATAATACAGAATATTAAGGTGTATTACTGCAATGTCCTGCCGCTAGAGTGCAGCACTAGCACAAAGTGTAACCCATAGAGGAACTTATACATACTATGTCTTAAACCATAGAAGGTAGCATCCTGTAGAAGTGGTATACGCGTGCGTCCGTGAGGGACAAAACATACGCAATGCGACACTATGATTGGTCGAATTTATTTGTTGCCCACCATAATACATACTAAATCAACGGTGGGGAACAAAAAATATGTGAGACTATGACAAGGACAAACAATAATAGCGCTTTCGCTGCTACTCTTACTGAAAGATATATAAGACTATCCC
Organism: Cydia amplana; assembly: GCF_948474715.1. Taxonomy (NCBI): domain Eukaryota; kingdom Metazoa; phylum Arthropoda; class Insecta; order Lepidoptera; family Tortricidae; genus Cydia; species Cydia amplana. The sequence continues at coordinate 24,239,519 of NC_086070.1, forward strand.
GTTCTGTCAGTTATCCCCACCACTCATGCCCAATCCAGTTAACAGTTAATTTTTTGACAAGTTTTCACGAATTAGCGTATCGCCGGTCAGTTTCCTAATTCGTCAATTTTGCTGATTCAACAGTTTACCTTCTGGTCATTTTCACTAGGTTGACAATTTCGCTAGTGGGTCATTTTCCTAAACCTTCAGTTTACTCTTTCGCCAGTTTTGCTATAGGCTTTAGTTTCGTAAATTTGCTAGTTTCCTTATGTGCTAATTTAATTATTCGTCAGTTTGGTCAAATGGTCATTTCCCCTAGATAATCGGTTTCTATATTCGCCAGTTTCACTAGTTGCCAGGGTCTTATAGTCGTGTTTCGGTGTATCAAATATACAAGGTGATTTCAGGGTCGTGTGGCAAGTAGCAAGAGACCAAGGCTTGATGCAGAATCAAAAGATGAACCTATTGATGCTTCATTGATGTTTCTAGTCACCTTATTAAATGTTATTTTAAAACTATTATCCGACATCATACAAAGTTATGTCATCTGCTATTCTCCTGTAGGTACAGTCACCTGCGAAATTATCTTCCAGAACAAATACTGTAAAAGTATCATAAGATACTAATAATTAAGCAATCTCATTTGTAGAGCCATAAACGCGTGTCACATATTTTAGTGGCCTTTGAGCTTTGTTGTCGAAGATACTTTTGCAGGTGACTGTACTACAGTTTGAGTCATGAATAGGTTGACCATAATTAAGTATGATTTTTTTTTTTAATGTAACAACTAATGGCATTGCAATGAAGTGTAATTTCTTACCGAGTATTTCGTGACTTTTAGCTGAATACAAAAATATGTCTTGTATCGCCTTAAGATCGCCTTAAAAACAGCTGGGTTCCTAGTTTACTACGGAACCCCAAAAAAGTAGCAAATCATAAACATGACGAGATGGGAAAACTGACAAACTAAACTATCAGATGAACAAGGAAAGTAACGGATTAGGAAAATGACGAAATAGCAAAACTGACAACTTAAGATAATTGAGGAATAGGGAAGTTTGCGACTCAAGAAACTGGCTTAATAGGGGCTCTGACAATTTAGTGAAACTGGCAAAAAAGGAAATTGGCGAATTAAGAAACAGTCTAATCATTAAACTGTTGAATCAACAAAATTGACGAATTAGGAAACTGACCGGCGATACGCTAATTCGTTTTCACCATAACATTGACGCTTCAAGGCGGTTTGTTTACAGAGGCCTACCGCGAAACTCGGAATAACGTTATCTGCCTCTCTATCTCTCGAATATGGAGTGATGGAGAGGTAGACAACGAAATTTTGTGTTTTGTGGTAGGCCCTGTTTGTGCTAGTGGTGCCCTCTACGCAGAGTTTTGCGTAATATTCCCTATTGAACAGGTAAAGCTCAACACAGATGGCGCTATTAGTAGAATGGTTCCGAGTGATGTGAATTTTCGTGAAAATTTGATATATAGTAAGACGTTTATTTGTTAATTAATTAAAGAAAACAGAAAATTTCTTATTTATTAACCTTTTGGACGCCAATGACCGATATATCCGCACCGTAGGTTCGACGCCAATGACCGATATATCCGCACCGTAGGCTCAACGCCAAAGACCGATTAATCGGTCACAGACCACAGAGCAACATAGACCTACGTGCATCTGCATAAAGTTCAATTTCAGTTTTGACATTTCAATGACGTGGCGTCTGAATGACAGCTTTTGTGTTTGACACGGCGTTGAAAAGATTACCTAAATATGTATCCCTAGAGTCGCGAAGGTTTAAATTTGCCAGATAAATAAGGACCGTGCAGTATTAAATTTAGATTGAATTTTGATTGTCATTTCGTACCGAGTTAAAAACAGACAAATGAATTGTTTAGGTACTAAATTTTAAAAACAATCCTCTAAGTTTGCTTAATCTTAATATTTTTATCGCTGATTTTTGTATCATATAAAATAGTGTCAAGTGGGGTAAATATAAAACACGGGTAAAAATAAGACTAAGTTTTTAGCAAATAGCGGGAAACATATGCCATAGACTACAGATCTACAGACAACTTGGAACCCTTTCCCCAAAGCGCCATCTGTGCTGGTAAGCAATTAGCATTTTAACGCCATCTAGCGAGCCGATCCTAGCTTGAGTTTGGAGAAGTCGTTGATGGTATTTATGGAGCCCGACGCGCTGGACTGTAGCTCAGGAACGTTCGCGATTATCTGAAGGAAACCAACGGGTTCAAGCAAGCGGGAGTGCTATAATATAGATGAGGGCATAGAGAAATAAATAAGACAAGAGTGCTCACTCCATACATCAGTTCAGACTATTAATTTCAGTGTCTACATCTAGCATCGAGTAGCGGAACTATCAGTACTGCTACTTGACAATAGATGTAGCACCGACCGGAAAGTCTTATCTCAACAGCATAAGACTTTCCGGTCGGTGCTACATCTATTGTCAAGTAGCAGTACTGATAGTTCCGCTACTCCATGCTAGATGCTAATAGTCTTTTTGGTACTAAAACTGATGTATGGAGTGAGCACTCTATGTATTTATTTCTCTATGCTTAGGGCTGATTTAGACGGCGCGCGAACTCGTATACGATTTTAGTTACATTGCGGACCATTTGAGGTTACGTCAATTCAACCGACTGATCAAATGACGCAATGTAAATTTAAGAAACTCGCATGCGAGTTCTCGCACCGTCTAAATGAGCCCTTATAAGGCTTCGTTAGGCTAGCTATACTGTCAAGCGCTAACGTTTGACAATTCAGAGGGGCTACCGCGAAAACCGAAATTCGCAAATTGCGGGGATCTTTCTCTTTTACTCCAATCATCATTCTCTTGCTCTTGTCCCATTTACTTGAGGTCGGCGCAGCATGTCTTCCTCTTCCATACCTCTCTGTACCTCTTTTACTCCAATGAAGGCGTAATTAGAGTGGCAGAGGAAGATGCCCGCAATTTGCGAAGTTCGATTTTCACGGTTATAGCCCAGTTATACGTATCGCACCGTATAGGTTGATTCACGAAACTGGCACGAGTGGAATGAACGAAACTTTCATTGTATCAGTGACACCTGTAACCTGTATCGGTATACAGTCAGAGCCACCATTTTATTGTTTAAGGGGCCCACTGATTAACAGTCCGCCGGACGGTATCGGCCTGTCAGTTGTTCGGAACTGTCAAGTTTTTGTTCTAACTGACAGGCCGATACCGTCCGGCGGACTGTTAATCAGTGGGCCCCTTTAATGCGATACACACGTAGATATTCGTTCTAGCTCTTGTGAATCGACGGCAGCACAGCATCATCTACTTAAGGGTGATCTTGTATAAAGAAATTGGACAGATGGAATACCACCCTAAGCTACAATATTTTACACGATACGCATCTCAGTATTCCTTTGGTTGTATCTATGATGTGTTCTATCAGTGTGACCCAGCCTTTAATGTTTGTACACCCTTGATGAAATTTTCAATTAATCATCCGTGACCCTTATTTCAAAGAAACGAGGTCTACCAATGATCAATAAATGGTTTGTACAATTTTTTTTTAAATTAATAAGTAAATTATCTAATAACATGTTTCTACTGTCTAACTACAACTATTTGTTCAACAAACTAACCTACTACTTATATACAGTATGTTCAGGATAAATAAATACACAGTTGTAATAAAGTTGATGTATTTTGTATTAAAAGAATACTTACAGTAAGATTCCGTGTACTCCGACACCGTGTAAGCAATATTTAAAATAAACTGCATTAAAGCTACATTATTAATATAATGTGTACATTGTATACTATCGGAACATAATATTACATTGTGTGTAAAGAGACGTAAGGGGCGTGTTTGAAGCCCGAAGCAAAACTGAGGGCCTTAGTAATCAGCATACAATATTCCAAAACCATTTTTCAAGATATGTTTTTTTATAAGATAAAATTTTTGAATGTTGAAGTGGTTGTGTGTGTAATTTTTTTAAATATTTAATGGACATTTATTTTCATGTCATGAAGTATTTATTATAAGTTTATATAAACATAAATGCAATTAAGAATAAAGTTTTTATAAACAATCAACATAATTTTTATAGCTACTAAAATACAATTTACTTCAAATATTACTTCTAATTACAATACACTGTTTTTGGTGTGGCCATTATTTTAGAGATTTTATACAGTTTTTAAAGGATTTCCAATCGATCAATTTTAAATCCTTTCCCCAATTTTTTTTTTTTCATTTTCATTCCAGTTTCATTTTGAAATACTATTCAATAGCATCCGTAATGTTTTCAAGTGAAGCAAATACACAAGTATTTTCTTCTGTTCTTTTAAATATTCAAAAGAATGTAAACAATACGTGACACGGTCATAGCCAAAACCAAACAAAATGTTGATTTCAATGGGTAAACGACCGAATCACATGTTTTCATTTGTTTTATTAACATTCTGATAAAAATACATAAAAGAACAGACTATAGTGTCATTCTATGGAGCTTGCTAACTATGTAAACAAAAGTCACTAGTAAATTCATCATTTAGTACCACTACCACCAGTTTGACACTGACATAAACGCCATCGAGAACGTGATTTACTTTCTATGCATCTCGCTCGTACTCGCATATTAGGGAAAGTGAGATGTATAGAATGTATATTACGTTCTCGAAAGCGTTTATGTCAGTTTTGACACTGTCAATGACTGATGGTACGGGCTCAGATACAATTTCAATATGGCGGTTTGTTTACATAGTTAGCAAGTTCCATTGAATGACACTTTAAGTAGTAGACGTTAAAATAAAGCTCCGACCACACCGCCAACCATCAATCTACTTAAGGTATGTCCTTAATGACCTCTGCCAGCTGCTCGCGCGAGTACATGTGGAACATGGAGTCGGGCGTCATGGTGACCACCTCCACGTTGCTTTCAGACAACTTCTCCTCCATAACCTGCTTCAGGATGGTGAGGGCGGACTTGATGGCCTCCTTCAGGGTCATGGACTTGTGGTATACTTCCTGTAACAAATGGATGTTTAGGATGGTTACAAGGGCCTCTATAGCTGTTTTAAAGACGGTATCTCAGCCGGGCTAGCACATGATTGGCGCGACAGTATCTCGCGGCGAGATAGTCTACCCGTTCCTTTTTAATTACCAATATCTGGGAGAAACATATAAAAACTCAAAAATGCGCGTTTTCCCAGAGATAAGACCTAGCTAGATCGATTTATCGCCCCCGAAAACCACCATATAGCAAATTTCATCGAAATCGTTAGAGCCGTTTCCGAGATCCCCGAAATATATATATAAATAAATAAATAAACAAGAATTGCTCGTTTAAAGGTATTAGATTATATAAATAGAAAAAGACGGGTAGTCTATCTCGCCGCGTGATACTGTCGCGCAAATCATGTGCTAGGCCTACAGTTGTAGGATCGCAATCTGATTCAGTTGCAGCAAAAAAAGCAGCCTGGAAAGGCAACAATGGTATTGGTGGCTATAGAAGTAAACCAAATCAAAATTCATTTATATCGTCATCATGGGTTACATAAGGTGTCCGTTTAGGTTACATGTCCATGGTATGCCTTTCGGCGTACGACGTAAATATATATCCGATCCAATATGCACTTATATACCTACAAGCACCAACCGCGCATGCGTACGCACGGTAACTACGCACGACTGGCGCATAAAATAAGCGTCATAAAACAAAAACAACCCGTAAACAATTGATGACAGTAAATAGACAGAATATTTTGAAAGCTATTTCTAGTAATAATCGAATTATGCCAGAAATTATACAGTATTTCGGACGCCGGTTGTTTATTTAAAAGAAAGAGGCCTGACGATTGAATCAAGATGTAACAAAATCAACAAATGGATTGTAATATTTCTAATACAGAAAAGGTGCGTTTGTCATTAATCAAGCAGTAATTACAGCCGATCTCATTATGCATCTGTATTATTGTAAAAAATCGTGAATATACAAGTAATTTTCCAGTAGGTAAAGCACCCGCATTTAGCTTCAGATATATTTTGGGAAAATTTCGACATCTGCGCATTGATAAAGCGATTATGTCCACACGTGTAGGTATTGTGAAAATAAAGTAGGTAACCGTTATAAGTAACGCATTAACTAGGCACCCGCATACCAGGCTAGATAATTGACTGATAAATAGATAGATGTCAAGGCGGATAACGCGCATATTATTACGATTAGAGAATGTTAACCCTCTTTTTACAATTTTTTCACTTTCTAGTTTACTAAATATAAAAATCCGTTAGAATTAGGAGTAAATTTATGACATCATCAAATGGTTTGAATGCCTATAGAAAAATAATCGACGGATTGATTATTGCAGCGTCTGATCTCCCTTATAGGTCTTGGAGGATACAACTAAACGGAGTAGCCATTAACAGGCTTTCCCCTCTGTCGAAAATAGGCGGCCAACGGTCATACACAATGTATGGACTGACGTTTATCTGACATGGCTATTTTTACGTTACGCATACATTTGACGTTCCCCTCCCCCGCAAAAATCGGCAGACTGTTTTGTACAGAAAATTACAGACATGGCGTCTCCGTTTGATTATATCCTCCAAGTTATAGGTAGCTGAACACTTATACAATGAAACCAAAAAGTTATTACTTACTACTACTACTATGTACTTACTATAGAAGAGGTGTGAAGTGTATAAAGAATCGCGCACCCAAATGTGACAGTCGAACTAGATGGTCTAGATGGCGCCAAATCGTTGTGGTAACTGATTTATCAAACTTTTGAAAACGTTACCGCATTAATGCATATAGTGGTCCATACAGTGACGTGATATCTACTTTCAGTTGTCAAATTCGAGGGATGAATTTATCTTAGATTTTTCTATTACATATTTAGATTTACCCCTATGGACGCCACGCCCATCGTTTGCGGCGTGTCGTCGTGAACCTTGTCGCAATGCACGAAGGTTGATATTAGGCTATAACCGCGCGCGTCTATTGACGTCTTTAGCGGTCAAAGAGTTAATAATCCTTTGATTAAACTATTCAAATAAAGCTGGAAACAAATTATCGGACGCGGCTGACGGACGCGGCTCACAGCCGCGACTTATAGGTATCTAGATAATGAATATACACTGAACTTTGCAAACTATCAGAGGTAAGCCGTGGACGTAACCTTGAGCCTTCGGACATCCGACAGAAACCTGGCGCGCTGGATGTGGACGCTCCGAACATCCATGTAGTACCTTGCCTTATCAATAAGGCTTACAAATTGGCAGTTAGCAGTTGATAGTGGTACATCCAAAAATTTTCTAGCACACATACTCGAATGTAGAACGTTTTTATCAAAAAAATTAGAAAGGGGGGATAGCCAGAGGTATTTAAACCTCGCGCTCGAACAGTGTTAACAATGTACATGTGTAAGGTTACTATATTAACATTAGTGAAGGTAAAAAAATCTTTTATTCAGCAGTTTTACCATCATGTTGCTGCTTCCAATAATATGGTTAGCCACGGCTCAGTGTGTCAAGTAAGTAAACAAAATTCATGATTTAATACCGCGTTAGTCTTAGGGTCTTAGTACAGTACTACATACATACCTATGATGTATGTAGTACTGTATGTGTCGATGTCTAGTCAAAAGTCCCACTTTGTCGCTTACCATAAGAATGAGATTTGCTTGTATCTTTATACGAATAACCTGTTAAAGAGTCCTTATGGCAAGCAACTATATGGGACTTTTTGCTTTGAAACAACACAAGTCCCTTATAAAATTCAGTGTTTCTAACAGTTATCACACCCATAACACTTCTATGTAACGGTTTTATGAAGCCCATGACATTGTGGTATCTGAAAAGTTGCACAGTTTGACATGACTATTGACAATGACAATCATAAAAGGAGCTCTAATTTGGTAGTCCTTAGGTTCAGATCAGGTGTTAGATGTTGAACTAACATTTATTTTCCAAAACCTACAACACAACCATGTACACTCATCATATAAAGTAAAAAGTACCTTCAAACCTTACCTTCAAGCTCTGCTGAGCACCTTCACTGCCGGAGCCAATGGCTTTAGCATCGTACTGCACAAATGTTCCGCTGGGGTCCATGTGGAATAGTTGGGGTCCCTTCTCATCAATACCTGTAACACAAAACATTTCACGGTTTAGACTCACTTGTTTTAAGTCACTCATGCAACATGTTTCGGAGAGCCTAGGTCTCCTTAAACAAGTGAGTCTAAACTGTAAAATTATTCAACGTTAGTATGTCTCACAACAGTTTAAATTCGACAAAACATTTCACTTTAAATTATAGCAGCAATTAAAATTTACATTTTGTACAGTGTAACAGTATAAATTAAGTGTTATCACAGGGTTAAAATTAAAGAGGTAGGCAGATAATACAACAACTGATATTGCTTGTATCACAAATTTGTTAGCCTCCTCATGCATGAATAGTTGAAACATTTCTATTTAATTTATGACCTGATTATTCAATAGAATAAAATGTGAATACTGACCTGCAAACATGACAGCAACACCAAAAGGCCTGGACATGGCAGTGCCACTGTCGTCATCACTGTCCCCAAACTGGATGGCGAGGTTGGACACCGCCTGCGCACATGACTCCACGCTCATGCGCTCGTTGTACACAAACCAGTGGTTCAGGCACTCCACACGCGCACGCTCCACTAGTGTTCTGTAAAAGATGTTATTCATGCTAAATGTCTTCAGAAACAAGTGCTGTGGCCACTGAATTCATTAAGAACACTAGCGGTTCATAATAAAATAATACAGTACCATCAAAATGCATGCTTAGGGCACATCTGACATTTTTGACATAAAACTTGTGCTAAAGAATGTGTACTAATTTATTTATTTTTAGTCAAAAAATTACTTAATAGGTGCATAGGAGGCCAACATGTTGCCATTTTTAAACTAATACAAAATATTCCCTTATAACAACTTTTTGTGCATCAGACAGTAGGCTGACATCAGGCTGACATACTGTGCTGTATGTAAATTAGGAATATTGCCTTGTATGAAATCTAAGTTACCTGGAATCAGCCATTAGGCCTGAGACGGCGCAAGCGATGTGGCGATCAACTTCCACGATCTTTTCAATAGTCGTCGGCTCCATAAGGGGAGACGTGATGCGCTTCTCAACTGCCAGAACAACACCTTCCGAAGTGCAAATTCCTATCGCCGTCGACCCCAATTTAATAGCTTCAATGGCATATTCCACCTGGAACAGCCTTCCCTCGGGACTGAAGGTGTTGACACCGCGGTCATACTCAGATCGGGTAAGGAACATCTGAAAAACAAAACTATGAAAACCGGCGCTAAGGTTATGTGGCAATGACAAAGCGGTTTACTAAAAGCGAATTTGAATTACACGACCACCATAAAACTTCTTTAAGTCATTTTACCTTTAATGGTTTAGTTGAAAGTAAGATATAACACAATTACAAATTACAGTGAGTAATCAAAAATGATTTGATGGAAGCGATCAAATAAAGCAAGCAAACGACGAACGAAATGTCAAGTGAAGTTTCGTTCGGAAACGAATAAGGGCTATTATAGTTTGTTAAAGGCCTGTCTCATTTCAAACATAAACAGAGAGAATCATACTATCTTTGTCTTACACTAGTACTAGCACCCAAAAGAAAAGGACGAGTAAAGTTTTTTTGGTTCTTATTTACTGACAAATTGGTTTGACCAACTATAATTTCAAGTAATGACAAAAAATTTAAATAAATTAATTTACAAAACTTTATATCAAAACATAATATATAATTCTGAGACAAATAGGTACTATAATTTGATTTTCATCCTTAATTATTTCATATTCATAATTGATTTCATTCCTAAATTTGACTCCATTTTTTGACACTGAGTTTACTTGACAGTAGGCGGCAACAATAAACTACGTAAACTTTCGTACTGACTTTCGTCGATTTCATGTACACGTATTTGTTTGTGTTTAATGCTGGTTTGCGATAGTTTTACAATAATTTATTCCTGTCCATGGCATTTACTAAATGCGTTAACTTCCACCTTAGTTTATACTTTAATTTTAAACGTTTCATAACGTCGAAGGATGTAAGTACCTAATTCGCCTAATTAGACTTTTTGAATAAATTAAATAATGTATGTATATATGACCTATTAAAAGTATTCATTAAAATTAAATAGGTGCTTACTGTATATTATCAATATTACAAATATTGACATCGTGTCATCGTGGGAAAACGAATATAAGATAAAAGTTCCTTCTATTGTTATTTTCATTATAGTTTGATAACATTAGTTTACTTGATGTGTAGATAATATTATTTGTCAGAGTATCGGGAACAATAATAATTGCAAGAGTATTTGTTACCATTCTGGTATAAGTACATACATATAAAAGGTTCCACCCATCTTCTACATTGTAGTATTAGTGTTTGAGACATCGTACATAGTAGGCAAGAGGCACTAAAATCGTGCAATAATAACAACTTTGTTGCTTGTCAGTGAGGATATTTATACGCTTATTATTCTACTAATTTCTTTGAGTCTTAAAGGTAGGATAGTGTTCTATTACATTTTATTTGTGTGAAGAATCTAATGGGTACATTCCCATTTGTCCCTGCAGGGCATAAATGGGAATAGTTGCACTCGTATCAATCATTCCCATCTGTCCACTCCTCATGTATGGTGGAGGTGACACAAATGGGAATAAACCAACAACATGTTGATACATTTCAACCGACAAGTCAGACCATTTGTTAATCAAACTCTTGTGACTCGGCAATCTTCTTCCCTCTTGGCTTGACTCACACAGGTGTCCTACAGCAGCTAATTTTCCTGGAATGTTTTTGGTAATTGGCCTTTATAATTCTGAAAAGCCCATTTTATATTAGTTACCTGAAATTTGCCTTGCTTGAATAAAATTTAAATGGGTAACCTGTAGGACTAACATTAAATATGTATAATGATTTATCCATACCTATTTGGAATACATACCCGGTTTAAAGCAGCTCATTAGTTTCTCCCACTCTTACCTGCAGGTGATTTGTAAAAAAAAAAGAAATTAACACTCACGCAAAGTGTGCATTAGTTTTTGTGAATTTACCTGAAAGGTACCTAAAATTGGACAAATGATGCCAGCCATAGCACAGTCATGCGAGCTAATCCAATAGAATTTTACCTTTTTCCCCCAACTTAAAAAGTAACTTAATGAACAATATAGTAGGTAGTACACCCCATTTAATATTTTTTATTCTAATTGATCTCTGTGATCCACCACAAAAAAAGTTTGAGAACCACTTCTTTAATACAATCAAACTGTAATAAAAAATCAACTGATTGTGATTAATGGAAAATCAACTGTATAATATTCATGAACTAAAAGTAGGTTGGTATTTTACGTGTAAACTATAGATTTTTATTTTTTTTATTATTATTTGCAGATTACATCAAAATACCAAAGCCACACTACCAACAACTATAAATAAATTTCCTTCAATCATGGACGAACTAGAAATAACCCTTGGCGGGATCAAATCCATTGAGAAAGCAAAAGACCATTTTGTAATAGAATATGACTCAGCATACTCTGGCAGATTATACATGCTCAATGGCCATACCTTCAGGTATTTTGTGTCTAAAGAAGATTTCATTGACTTCCCAGAACCTAGGAATGAAGAAGATATTGCTAAAATGGTGCTCAAGAGTGTGGACGAGTATGACACAGTTCCCTTCGTTATATCCACCATAGAAGAGACTGAAGAATCTTTCATAATAGATGCAGAGAATATTAAAATTTACTTTGATAAAGAAAATGGTACAATGAAGGTAAAAGATAAACGCAATAACAAAAAAGTATTGCAAGAAGCTAGTCCATTATCATTTGTTAATAACAAAACAATACAAGTATTAGTTCATCACAAAGATGAACATTTCTTCGGTGGTGGAATGCAAAACGGTAGATTTGCTCATAAGGGAGAAAGCATACAGATAGTAAATACCAACAACTGGATAGATGGTGGAGTCACATCTCCAAACCCATTTTATTGGTCAACCTACGGTTATGGGGTCATGAGAAATACTTGGCAATCGGGCTTGTATGATTTTGGATCGAAAATCGAGAAATACGTAACAACTACACATAACGAAAAATATTTCGATGCATTTTACTTCATCAGCCCTCATCCTAAAGATATTCTGCTGGATTATTTTCATCTCACGGGTCGGCCGATTTTGCTTCCCGAATACGCCTTTTATCAAGCGCATTTGAACGCATTCAACAGAGACTATTGGGTCGAAGTAACGGCTGGCACGCAAGGTGCTATTCTGTACGAAGATGGAAAGTATTATAAAAGCTATCAGCCCAAAGATATAGGAAACAAAACGGGAATTCTAGAATCTCTGAACGGTGAATTAAATAACTACCAATTTTCTGCGCGAGCGATGATAGACAGATATGTAAACCATGATATGCCGCTCGGTTGGTTTATACCCAACGATGGATACGGCTCAGGGTATGGTCAAACAGACTCACTACAGGGAGACATCCAAAATTTGAAAGAATTTGCGATGTATGCGAGAAAGCACGGAGTGGAAGTTGCTCTGTGGACGGAATCCAATCTCGAGCCCGAAGACCCTGAAAACCCGAAGAAAGGAGAAAGAGATCTGAGCAGAGAAGTTAGTGAGGCGGATGTGGTGGCCCTGAAATGTGACGTGGCTTGGATTGGTTACGGTTATTCCTTCGGACTGAATGCAGTCGAAACGGCTACTACGATATTTAACTCGTCAACTAAGAGAGCCGCGAGACCATTTATTATAATGGTAGATGGTTGGGCGGGGACACAAAGATACGCGGGGATCTGGAGCGGAGATCAGTCCGGCGGACAATGGGAATATATACGCTTCCACATCCCTACATACATCGGATCAGGCCTTTCAGGGCAACCTGTTATTGGCTCCGACATGGACGGAATATATTACGGTGGTAAAAAAGAAGTCAACATTCGGGATTACCAATGGAAAGCGTTTACTCCTCTGCAACTGAATATGGACGGATGGGGCTCGGTCCCTAAAACACCTTTCACTTTTGATAATGAAGCTATTTATCTCAACAGAGCTTATTTAAAACTGAAATCGGTACTCGTGCCATACACTTACTCTATCAACTACGAATCTATTCGAGGTTTGCCCATGGTAAGAGCCATGTTCCTCGAGTTTCCTGAAGAAACTCCGGCTTACACGAATGATTCTAAATATCAGTACATGTGGGGCCCAAATATTCTCGTAGCGCCAGTGTACACGCCAGATCCTTTCAGGAATGGCATTTACCTGCCCAACCCTCAACAGGTATGGATAGACTTCATTAGTGGAGACATGTACCAAGGTGGTAAGATTTACAACAACTTCAAAACTCCTCTTTGGAAGATTCCAGTTTTTATCAAAAATGGTGCTATTATTCCTACAACAGAAGCCAACAATAACCCTTCTGAAATTAAAAGAGACAGTAGATCGTTTTATCTTTACCCTTCTGGGGCATCAAGCTTCGAGGTGTACGAAGACGACGGTATTTCGGTTGAATACGAGAAAGGACATTTTGCTAAAACAAAAGTAAAAATGGCCACAAACGAATCCAATAAAAATGAACCAGATGACCTTTATGTTAGTATTGAAGAAACCAAAGGAAAGTACAAAGGCATGGTAAATGAAAGAAGAACTTTAATTAAAATAATGACTTCTGTTGAACCAAAGGAGGTAGAAATAATGTTCCATGGACAATATATTCCTTTGAAGAAAGCGGAATCAGAGTCTGAGTACAACGCTAAGGAAGATGTTTATTTCGTCAAGGATGACGAAATTGTGATCCCATTTATGCGAGATATTGCCGCAGAAAATCTTACGCAGAAGTTTCTGCTGATAAAATTGAAAACAATCGACGTGACCAAAGAAAAACTCCATTTGAAAGTTACAGGTTTTGAAAATAGACGTAAAGTATTTGGCAAAGACAATGGTCTTAACTCTTCGCTTCCGACACCGACCAACTTCGCAGTTCATGAAGCGACGCCTACATCTCTGATATTGTCTTGGGACGAAGTAAATGAAGCAAAATACTATGAAATAGAGAGAGATGGCTACATATTCAGCAACATTATCGGAAACAAATTTAGCTTTCACGGCTTTAAATATGTAACGGAACATTCCTTTAGAATTCGTAGTGTAAACGATGGCGAATCGGAATGGAGCGACATTCTCTCGACCTTTACAAAGGAAGACCCTTATAAAAACACACTAAAGGACGTAAAGGTGTCCTGCAATTTCCCGTGTCAGCCGAACCAGGAGATTTGCAAGCTCACCGATGGGGACGCGAATTCCTTGTGGCACACGCACTGGGGCTCACCTGGCAAGCTGTGCCCTGTCAAAGGAAAAGTCATAAAGCTAAATTTCGATTTGGGACAAGTGCACGAGGTTGAAAAGATGGAGTACCTGCCTCGAGAGGATGCCGGTAACGGGACATTGCTCCTGATTCAGTACAGGCTCTCAAGTGATGGCAAAAACTGGACACCCTTGTCTCCAAAGATTTACTTGAAACATGATGCGGAGACAAAGACAATCAGGTTGGACAGTGCCTTCAGGTACATAGATTTACACGTTTTAGATAGTGTCGGTAGCTTCGGATCTGGGAAGCTTGTGCGTTTTTATAAGAAATTATAAATTTAAGCTTAAACGGTGATTTGCCGTCAAGTGATAAACGATATTAAATATTATAATTATTTCTTTCGTGAAATTGTATTTATAAAATTATAATATGATAATGTTATCTAGTGTATGCAACTTTGCAAGACTATTTTTGCATCCTTTCGCCACCGGAATAACGGTGTTTTAACCGTGGTACCACAGCTTTTGTACCACAGGGGGACCACGGGTAATTTTTTTCCCCGTAGACCCACTGCTCCAGTTTTAAGTTATCTTTTTGAATACGAAACTTTCCGTGGGCCCACGGGTCACTCCTCAGATAATTTATTTCCCCATAGACCCACTTCAATTTAAGCGTAGGTAGGTAGGTACAAGTAGGTAGGTTAGGTTCGTTAGGTAGCTTCAGATGCCCGAAGGGCAAACCGCCCAGAAATAGGAGCCCCGCGAAGCGGGGCTCCGTCTAGTTACGTTGTGAAACAAATGTTTTTGGAGAAGAAACACTAAATTTGCAATTTGCTTTCGGCAATTTACATAACGTTTCACGTTTGTAAAATGACGACGCCGTTTGTAATAATTAAATGTAAGAGAATGTAATAATTAATCCTACCTAACCTTCCAAATACGACAACGGTGGTCCACGGGTAAGACAGTTCTTTTCAATTACCCGTAGTCCCATTTTGGTGCAGTGAGTCTACGGGGAAAAGAAATTACCCGTGGTCCCCTGTGGTACAAAAGCCGTGGTACCACGGTTAAAACACGGGAATAACTTATAACGCGTATTTATGTTATTATGAAAATATTTTGTAAGTTAATTCGTTGAATTCGGAGTCTACGCTGCTCTCGGAAAAAAAAAGTATTTTTAAAACAAGTAGGTATTTTTACAGTATATTGTTGATTTGTTACTAATTTTCGTGACTAATAAATCATATTTTAGTTTTTTCCTTTGTTTTTTTCAAAGGTGTTGTTAGAGAGGTGGATCAAGCGTTTCATGTAATGTCCCGTTAGCTAAGAGAAACAGTACAGTCGGCATCAAATAGATTGATGATGCATACTGTACTCAGATCCGACTTACATCGTCAGGTGACAACATGGTGACAACCAAACCTTACTAAAAATAATTAACCTTTTCGACGCCGTGTCAAACACAAAAGCTGTCACTCAGACGCCTCGTCACCGAAGTATCAAAACTGAAATTGAACTTTATGCATATGGACCTAGGTCTATGTTGCTCTGTGGTATATGACCGATTAATCCGTCTTTGGCGTTGGACCTGCGGTGCGTATATATCGGTCATTGGCGTCCAAAAGGTTAAACAAAAATCAACCTTAAACCGGTACCAATACGGTTCACTATGGCTATGAACTTGTAGTGGTAATTAGCGAGTTTTGGTTGTCACCACGAATATATGGAGAGTACTGAATCAGAGCCTGGCTATTCAATAAAAAAAGTAAAGTAGACTTACATATTTATTAGAGATCTGAACAAAATAAGAAATTAAATAATATGTACAGTCTATGTTAAAGCTAACTAAATTAAAGGTAAGTTAATAGGTACACACTGCTTTACGTAGCTTCACCGGATGGAGAACAAAATCCTTATCAGAAAGTTATTTATGGCAAACAAAATGTGAACGTGTAATGCAATCCTAGAAACTTACAACGCGTAGGAATCGAGAAAATAATAAATAAACTTTTCTTTAAAATCTCGGATGTAAAAAATCAGTCCATCCGTTACAGTGATTGCACTCAATAAATAAGTAACTCTGAAATAAATAAAAGTACGACAACTTGTACTTTCAAATGCTTGTTCCAAGCCCCCATTTAACTTAATCCTCAAGCCCTTAAAAACTGTGATATACTCGTAAAGTACGGCGCGGGGCCCAAGATACATTTGTAAGTTTTACTTACGTAAGTAGACAGGTATTCTACAGAATGAGAGATGAATATCGTTAACTCATTCTAACAAATAGCTTTGTCCCTACTTACGTAGGTAAAACTTACAAGTGTATCTCGGGCCTAATATCACACTATGCAACACAAAACGTCGCTTACGGCTTTAGACAAAAATATATGTGGATATACAAAATGTTATATCTTAATACACTGAGTTGCTAAGGCACTCAACTACACGTTAAACATCTATTTATAATATAAGAACGTCATGCGCAAAAACAAGTGTTGTTGAAACAAAATGAAAAAAAAAATGTGAATTCGTTCACCGCCGCAAAACAAATGCCGTTCAATTCCAAGTCTTAACCTAGTGTGTAATACGAATAAATGTTTTTGTCACATCCCTATGGCTCTGTTACGGTACTAGCGGGTAGAAAAGTTAATGTAGCGCCTAGTTCGCCGCCACCGCCTCGGGCTGCCGCGACGAGTCCCCTGCTGACACGTCTGGAAACAACACTAATGTAAGAATAATCATAAAAAATGTTGATCAGAAAACAACGCAACCTAATTATGTTTGGGTTTGTTAGAATAGGGTATTTGACTGTATTTAAAATAAATTATTTTGCACCATGCATAAAATAAAGCACCTGAAGATTAACCTTTTAACCGCCGTACTGATATATAAGACATACAAAATAGGGCTCATTTCGCCGCTGTCTGATAAATAAGACAAAACTTTCGTACCCCCCCCCCCCCCCCCCGACGACACGAGCACGCTCGATGACGTATTCTATGGCGGTTAAAAGGTTAATCGAGAAACGTAGACAGCAGTTATTTCTAGCACAATTTATATTTTAAAACCCGTATAAAACTATAAAGAGTAATTTGATCGTGACGTCACATGCTAGTGTTTCATATAAATTCCATAGTAGCAAAATCGTTTTGAAAGTTTGAAAAAAGAAACTGATTTGACTAGTAGTCAATGAGTATTAGTTGCCTTTTGAAAGAAAAGTACAGTCAGCGATAAAAGTTTGTATCAAAATCATCAGTAAATAAGGTGTTACCATTATTAGTCTTGGTGGGCGAGTTGTGCGGCGAGCTGTTCTGCGACTCGCTCGTGCTGCCCTCTCCCTCGCCCTCGCCCTCTCCCTCGCCCGCCTCGCCTGCGCTAGTGCCCTGCATAATGCACACACAGACAGATTTACAACACGCGCATTTACCAAACAGTATACGATATAGATTATGTGTGAAGTGTGTACCTAGTGGGTAAAATACGGCGACGACAAAGAATGTATTCAGAGGGCCGACCGCGAACCACGTTCGACGTGTTGCCTCTCTGTCGCACTTGTAAATTCGTACGTAAGTGTGACAGGGAGGATCACGATAACTCTACTCGACCACAATTGTATCGCGACAACTTGAAAAAGTATACGACACCAAATAATGGGACTTTGCAAATTGGCACTAAATAGTACTAATTTTTTTTATTTAAGTATGCATAAAGTAAAACTTGTTATCACGGTGCGGTCGGGCTAGGATTCCCGTACCCCGGGCTGACCACAATGGTACCGTGGATACAATACGGCACAAACATATGGGATTAGGCACTAAACAGCACCTAAAAATTACGACTTTAATTGTGTCGTGATCGGACCAGGATCCATCACGTCCAAAAATAATTGTATAAAAAAAATGTTATTGCTCAAATTTAAACAAATCAGACATTTATGGATTTATTATTTTACAAATTCAGTGCCTAAAACCCGACTATTGGGTATTTTATGATTCCGTTCCCAGGCCGGACGACCCGATAGTCGGGATCGTGGTACTACAGCTTTATATGACGAAAATTTTGTGGCCTGGCGCGGATGTCTTGTTTGGCTGGGTGGCAATGAATGTGTTAATGTCTCAAGCAGGGATGTTGCGAATATCCGCATCCGCATCCGCAACCGCGAAACTTCCGCAGTATTTTCAACGTCCGCATCCGCATAAAATCGATGCGGATTTAATGCGGATGCGGATGTGGAACAGGTCGGTACAGGAACGTCTTAGCATCGGCGTAAGTGCATGCTAGACTGCTAGGTAATTTAGTCATTTAACCAAAAAACCTATTAGAAATGAGCAGTCAAGAGTGAGTGGGACTTAATGTACGGAGCCCTTGGACCGCGAGTCCGACTCGCACTTGGCCGGTTTTTTGAAATAAAAATTACTAAAATGTAATATTTGACGTTTTTTATGGTACTATCTTGACATCCGCATCCGCATCCGCATCCGTGAGCCTTTAAAAATCCGCATCCGCGTCCGCGGATGTCAAAAAATCGGCATCCGCAACATCCCTGGTCTCAAGATACACAAGTGTAAGCACTCACCCGGACCCTATTCCGTGGCGTGCGCGGCTTGGGCCCCTTGGGCTCCTTGGCGGGGTCGAAGTGGCAGTCGAAGATCTCGATCAGCTCTTTGATGTCCTCTTCCTTGGCCGTCACCGCGAGGGCCGCCATTTGCTTCTCTAGACCTGGAGATTTCATTATTATTAACCTTTTGGCCGCCGGACCTAGTCCGCAAAGACGCTCACTCACACGCCAGAGCAAATTTTAAGTAAACAACTAATAAAAAGTTTAGGGATTGCAAATAGTGATATCGATATTTACAATTTATGGTAAAAATATTGGCTTTGTTCTTATCCAACTTTAATTTATTTGGAAAATGACAAAAATTAACATATTTTTTACACACGACAATGTTAAAAATAAAGGTCTTTATCATTAAAAACAACCACTAAACAATATCGATTCATGACGTAATATCACCGCACTAGGCTGTACAAGAAGTCGTTTATACAAGACAACAGCGCGCATGGACCGTCCGCAGTGCAGACCGACAAGGACTGTTTCCGCGCGGATTAAGTAATAATAGTCTCTAGGTCAACGGCGTAAGCGCTTGTCGGTACGTAAACTTTATAAGCGTAACGTTAGAGCCACGCATCGTGTGTCGATAATATAAATGTAAGTACCGGAACTGCATTGGGGAAAATTGCACGTGGGTTAATTGAATTGTCAATGAGTGAAGAACAATAATATTGGAAAAGGGTGGGGATCGGAAATGTTCGGGAATGCATGTTTCACATTCGACATGTTCCTTAGATGAGCTTCTCAGTTCCCGTATTACATCCTCCCTACCATGACAATTTTTCGTCAATTTCAAATATATAACATTCTCATAGTTAGGCGACACTGACTATACAGGGTGGATTTTCTTTTTGGGTCAGTGAGGGCAGCTACCAGATCCCGTGCTGCTACGAGAAAACGGTCTAAGAAGACCTTCCCCCGATTTCAAATTAATGAAGATTGGCTTTTACAGATTTTGGAAAAAACATACAGGGTGCGAGAAAAAGGTCATTTTTGACAAACTTTTTTTTTGATGCCAATCGATCCCATTCCTATTAAGGATCAAAAGCTTGTATGGAACCAAAAAAAAAATTTCCGGCTAGAAAAGCCACAAATCGAGGAAAACTTTTCCCATACAATTTGTATGAAAATGAATACTTTTATTTTTCACATGCTATTTTTGTATGCCAATCGATTCCATTCCTATCCAGTATCAATAGTTTCCTAGGGGTCAACTTACGGTAATGTACTAAAAAGCCACAAATTAATAAAAACTTTTCCCATACATTTACTATGGAGAAAATGTGAAATGTTATTCTCAATTTTTTAACTCCCCACTACACTATCTTAAAATTAATCTTTTGTTCTGCAAATAAACCACAAGGACAGATTTACTTGTCTGACTCTACTATCAACAGCTGATGAAGCTCCCTGAACTTCAGCTATAGTTAATGCCTGTCTCTCTCGTCTCGTTTTACGTATTCTAGTTACTAGTTACCACCAATTGGCATTTAACAAGTGTTCAAATGCTTAAATAAAACCAGATTTGCGATTTGATATTTATTTTGAATATTCTCATATCGAGTTAACATTCCCATCCCTAGCTGTCTTGTATACAAGACAACGGCGACGAGGAACAAGAAAAACGTTGAAATCTGGAGCAATTTTTTTGAGAGCCTTATTATAAAAGAATGGATTTCTATAGCTGCAATAAATATATTTTTTTTTAAACAAGGACCTAAGACATTAACATGAGCGTAAAAAAAATTATAATTGATATTTTTTCCACATTTACCGAGCGGTTGAATTTTTGTCTTGTATACAAGACAGCGGCGCCAGTGTATCGTTCTATCGTTGTCTTGTATACATGCCAACGGCGGTCAAAGGGTTAATATGTGTCATAGTTGTGTGAATGTAGGACAAAACGGCATACATATTTTTTGGTTGGGACGAAGTACTTTTCGCGGCTGGGCCTTAGGAGGCTAACGCTGCGTGCGCTGCGTGTGGGCCCAAAGGGTTCGTGTTCGCAACGAGATCGTCCACGTAGGACACTTCTATATGTATCAAAGGATCGATTCACCCCGCGCCGCTTCGCGTTCGCGTGTCGTTCGCCTATACGAGCGTTTTCCAAAAAAAGTGTACATTTCATTCATGCACTGACAATCCAACCTCTAGACTGAGCTTAGGCCAATTCTTTCATGAAACCGTTGCTGCCAAAAATACGGGGGTGCGGGGGGACGAGGTGAGCGAATCCCGTGCCGTGATTGGTCCGTTCAAAGACACGGACCAATCACGGCACGGAATTGACTCGAAGATGGAGTAACGCTACCGTATGTGTGACAGAGGGGGTAGCGCGACTATGCTATGTCTAGAGGTTGGATTGTCTATGATTCATGTCTTCAAAATATTGACTTTTTGGGCTCAGAATCATTTGTACATTCACGCCTCATACATAAAAAAATGTGTCCAAAAATTTCCTTTCCTGATCGTCACATTCTTGTATGAAATTTTTTTTATCTGTATGAACGTGACGCACTGGAAAAAATTTTTTTCATACAAAATTTTGGGACACATTTTTTCATGTATGAGGCATGAATGTACAAATGATTCTGAGTAAAATGAGCCCAAGAAGTCAATATTTTGAAGACATGAATGAAATGTACACTTTTAATAACAAAACTTCCGTAAGACAAAGACATAGTAAATATATTAAAAACGGGTCACTCACGTATTTTAAGTCGAAAAACGCTCGACATGTTTCACTTCGTACCGAGAAGTGTCATCAGGAGCTTGCGTTTACGGAGACGGACCGGCGCAGACTGCGGGCCGTAGCTCTCCGCGCCCGATGACTCGGCGCAGGCGCCGGTGGCGGCAGGGGGGGCGAGAAACTACCCTCATTTATGGCATTATTGTCAAACGATGGGTTGCACACAACACTCACTACGTCCCTCGCTAATGGATCGTCCACACTGTCCACCGACGTAGTACCCAAAACAGTTTTCCAGCTTGTAGTCTGCGCCGGTCCGTCATCGTAAACGCAAGCTCCTGATCGGTACGTGAGTGACCCGTTTTTAATATATTTACTAAATGTACACTTTTTTTGGAAAACGCTTATACGTAGTACGCTGCGTAAGGAGTAGAGATGCACCGGATATCCGGTTACTATCCGGTATCCGGCCTATCCGGCCGTTATTTTAGTATCCGGCCGGATACCGGATAGTAAAATTAACACATTTTGGGGTAAAAAATGGAGTCTAAAAACAGTCACGGTCATAATGCTAACGACACAGTAGATAGAAATGAATACGTAACCAATGTCACACAATACATTTATTTGTTTACACAAAAATACGCGCGCGCACTTTTAACTATAAACGAACTTACTACGTAATGACATGATAAAACTTAAAACTCGTTACGATCCTAGAAATGTGTCCGCGCGAACGTTCACTACCTGCAAAACTCAAAATATAGGTATAGTTCCACCGGCCGAATATCCGGCAGCCGGATACCGGATATTCGGCCAGCGTCCAGGCCGGATATCCGGTATCCGGCCAAACAGCTATCCGTTGCATCTCTAGTAAGGAGGGTCCTACGAGACTGGCGGCACTCACCCGCCAGCTTGTCCTCGGTCCAGGCCGTGGAGAGGTCCGCGTAGAGCAGGCCGGCGTCGGCGAGCAGGCGGCGCAGCTGCGTGACGCGCTTGCGCTCGGGGCGCGCGGAGCGCAGCAGCGGCGCGAACACGGGCCGGAACGTGTTCTGCCGCTCCAGCAGCAGCTTGAGGCTGGCGAGCGCCGCCAGCTCCGTGTGCACGGGCCGCGCCCACACGCGCGCCGTCTCCACCATGTCGCGCAGCGCGCCCTCGCCGCCCGCGCCCACCTCCTGCTGCGAGCCTGCACACAAACCTCACTGTCACTCACTATATCCTTTACGGTACATATGATGCTACTTACCCGAACTAGTGCGGGAAAGAGCGCTTTCCGTGCGTATGTCGAAAGTTTAAAGTCCCATATGTACTGTAAAACGTTGTACGATACACGTGCGAAAAGGTAATTCGCACCAGAGGCGGCTGGTAGCTATGTATTATGGGTGTTCACTCACAATAAAAAACAAAAAGCGGCCAAGTGCGAGTCGGACTCGCGCTCGAAGGGTTCCGCACCATCAACAAAAAATAGAGCAAAACAAACAAAAAAACGGTCACCCATCCAAGTACTGACCCCGCCCGACGTTGCTTAACTTCGGTCAAAAATCACGTTTGTTGTATGGGAGCCCCACTTAAATCTTTATTTTATTCTGTTTTTAGTATTTTTTGTAGTTATAGCGGCAACAGAAATACATCATCTGTGAAAATTTCAACTGTCTAGCTATCACGGTTCGTGAGATACAGCCTGGTGACAGACGGACGGACGGATGGACAGCGGAGTCTTAGAAATAGGGTCCCGTTTTTACCCTTTGGGTACGGAACCCTAACTAGGTACCAGACTATTACGACAGATATGACCGCTAGGTAGCGCAAGCGCGAGCAGGCTTCCGTTCCGGAGCGGTGCGCGGAAACTACTATGGTTAGTCACCAAAATTGATGTGGGCCGCATGTACTTGTAGCGACGCGACGAAATCGCGGAATGAGCCACGTCTGCCTTGAGGCACAATATCCTATTGTTTTAAATAAGCTCTTTCTCTTAGATAATTGAGCCGGGCGGAATCCGCCAAACTAAAGATTTAAGAAATGCTCAATGTAGTTAATCCCATCAGCCCCCTTACCTTGTGCGAGATGCTCCACGATGCGGTACGCGGCGGCGGCGCGGTCGAGCGCGGAGTCCACCGCCAGCGAGTCCGCGTCCAGCAGCACGCGCGCCAGCACGCGCAGGGACACGGACTTGACGGTGGCCTTGCACTTGTCTACCAACCCGTCTCTAGACTAGTCCTTGTAACCTATGCACCGGTGTCCGTACCTTGTGCGAGATGCTCCACGATGCGGTACGCGGCGGCGGCGCGGTCGAGCGCGGAGTCCACCGCCAGCGAGTCCGCGTCCAGCAGCACGCGCGCCAGCACGCGCAGGGACACGGACTTGACGGTGGCCTTGCACTTGTCTACCAACCCGTCTCTAGACTAGTCCTTGTAACCTATGCACCGGTGTCCGTACCTTGTGCGAGATGCTCCACGATGCGGTACGCGGCGGCGGCGCGGTCGAGCGCGGAGTCCACCGCCAGCGAGTCCGCGTCCAGCAGCACGCGCGCCAGCACGCGCAGGGACACGGACTTGACGGTGGCCTTGCACTTGTCTACCAACCCGTCTCTAGACTAGTCCTTGTAACCTATGCACCGGTGTCCGTACCTTGTGCGAGATGCTCCACGATGCGGTACGCGGCGGCGGCGCGGTCGAGCGCGGAGTCCACCGCCAGCGAGTCCGCGTCCAGCAGCACGCGCGCCAGCACGCGCAGGGACACGGACTTGACGGTGGCCTTGCACTTGTCTACCAACCCGTCTCTAGACTAGTCCTTGTAACCTATGCACCGGTGTCCGTACCTTGTGCGAGATGCTCCACGATGCGGTACGCGGCGGCGGCGCGGTCGAGCGCGGAGTCCACCGCCAGCGAGTCCGCGTCCAGCAGCACGCGCAGGGACACGGACTTGACGGTGGCCTTGCACTTGTCTACCAACCCGTCTCTAGACTAGTCCTTGTAACCTATGCACCGGTGTCCGTACCTTGTGCGAGATGCTCCACGATGCGGTACGCGGCGGCGGCGCGGTCGAGCGCGGAGTCCACCGCCAGCGAGTCCGCGTCCAGCAGCACGCGCGCCAGCACGCGCAGGGACACGGACTTGACGGTGGCCTTGCACTTGTCTACCAACCCGTCTCTAGACTAGTCCTTGTAACCTATGCACCGGTGTCCGTACCTTGTGCGAGATGCTCCACGATGCGGTACGCGGCGGCGGCGCGGTCGAGCGCGGAGTCCACCGCCAGCGAGTCCGCGTCCAGCAGCACGCGCGCCAGCACGCGCAGGGACACGGACTTGACGGTGGCCTTGCACTTGTCTACCAACCCGTCTCTAGACTAGTCCTTGTAACCTATGCACCGGTGTCCGTACCTTGTGCGAGATGCTCCACGATGCGGTACGCGGCGGCGGCGCGGTCGAGCGCGGAGTCCACCGCCAGCGAGTCCGCGTCCAGCAGCACGCGCGCCAGCACGCGCAGGAACACGGACTTGACGGTGGCCTTGCACTTGTCTACCAACCCGTCTCTAGACTAGTCCTTGTAACCTATGCACCGGTGTCCGTACCTTGTGCGAGATGCTCCACGATGCGGTACGCGGCGGCGGCGCGGTCGAGCGCGGAGTCCACCGCCAGCGAGTCCGCGTCCAGCAGCACGCGCGCCAGCACGCGCAGGGACACGGACTTGACGGTGGCCTTGCACTTGTCTACCAACCCGTCTCTAGACTAGTCCTTGTAACCTATGCACCGGTGTCCGTACCTTGTGCGAGATGCTCCACGATGCGGTACGCGGCGGCGGCGCGGTCGAGCGCGGAGTCCACCGCCAGCGAGTCCGCGTCCAGCAGCACGCGCGCCAGCACGCGCAGGGACACGGACTTGACGGTGGCCTTGCACTTGTCTACCAACCCGTCTCTAGACTAGTCCTTGTAACCTATGCACCGGTGTCCGTACCTTGTGCGAGATGCTCCACGATGCGGTACGCGGCGGCGGCGCGGTCGAGCGCGGAGTCCACCGCCAGCGAGTCCGCGTCCAGCAGCACGCGCGCCAGCACGCGCAGGGACACGGACTTGACGGTGGCCTTGCACTTGTCTACCAACCCGTCTCTAGACTAGTCCTTGTAACCTATGCACCGGTGTCCGTACCTTGTGCGAGATGCTCCACGATGCGGTACGCGGCGGCGGCGCGGTCGAGCGCGGAGTCCACCGCCAGCGAGTCCGCGTCCAGCAGCACGCGCGCCAGCACGCGCAGGGACACGGACTTGACGGTGGCCTTGCACTTGTCTACCAACCCGTCTCTAGACTAGTCCTTGTAACCTATGCACCGGTGTCCGTACCTTGTGCGAGATGCTCCACGATGCGGTACGCGGCGGCGGCGCGGTCGAGCGCGGAGTCCACCGCCAGCGAGTCCGCGTCCAGCAGCACGCGCGCCAGCACGCGCAGGGACACGGACTTGACGGTGGCCTTGCACTTGTCTACCAACCCGTCTCTAGACTAGTCCTTGTAACCTATGCACCGGTGTCCGTACCTTGTGCGAGATGCTCCACGATGCGGTACGCGGCGGCGGCGCGGTCGAGCGCGGAGTCCACCGCCAGCGAGTCCGCGTCCAGCAGCACGCGCGCCAGCACGCGCAGGGACACGGACTTGACGGTGGCCTTGCACTTGTCTACCAACCCGTCTCTAGACTAGTCCTTGTAACCTATGCACCGGTGTCCGTACCTTGTGCGAGATGCTCCACGATGCGGTACGCGGCGGCGGCGCGGTCGAGCGCGGAGTCCACCGCCAGCGAGTCCGCGTCCAGCAGCACGCGCGCCAGCACGCGCAGGGACACGGACTTGACGGTGGCCTTGCACTTGTCTACCAACCCGTCTCTAGACTAGTCCTTGTAACCTATGCACCGGTGTCCGTACCTTGTGCGAGATGCTCCACGATGCGGTACGCGGCGGCGGCGCGGTCGAGCGCGGAGTCCACCGCCAGCGAGTCCGCGTCCAGCAGCACGCGCGCCAGCACGCGCAGGGACACGGACTTGACGGTGGCCTTGCACTTGTCTACCAACCCGTCTCTAGACTAGTCCTTGTAACCTATGCACCGGTGTCCGTACCTTGTGCGAGATGCTCCACGATGCGGTACGCGGCGGCGGCGCGGTCGAGCGCGGAGTCCACCGCCAGCGAGTCCGCGTCCAGCAGCACGCGCGCCAGCACGCGCAGGGACACGGACTTGACGGTGGCCTTGCACTTGTCTACCAACCCGTCTCTAGACTAGTCCTTGTAACCTATGCACCGGTGTCCGTACCTTGTGCGAGATGCTCCACGATGCGGTACGCGGCGGCGGCGCGGTCGAGCGCGGAGTCCACCGCCAGCGAGTCCGCGTCCAGCAGCACGCGCGCCAGCACGCGCAGGGACACGGACTTGACGGTGGCCTTGCACTTGTCTACCAACCCGTCTCTAGACTAGTCCTTGTAACCTATGCACCGGTGTCCGTACCTTGTGCGAGATGCTCCACGATGCGGTACGCGGCGGCGGCGCGGTCGAGCGCGGAGTCCACCGCCAGCGAGTCCGCGTCCAGCAGCACGCGCGCCAGCACGCGCAGGGACACGGACTTGACGGTGGCCTTGCACTTGTCTACCAACCCGTCTCTAGACTAGTCCTTGTAACCTATGCACCGGTGTCCGTACCTTGTGCGAGATGCTCCACGATGCGGTACGCGGCGGCGGCGCGGTCGAGCGCGGAGTCCACCGCCAGCGAGTCCGCGTCCAGCAGCACGCGCGCCAGCACGCGCAGGGACACGGACTTGACGGTGGCCTTGCACTTGTCTACCAACCCGTCTCTAGACTAGTCCTTGTAACCTATGCACCGGTGTCCGTACCTTGTGCGAGATGCTCCACGATGCGGTACGCGGCGGCGGCGCGGTCGAGCGCGGAGTCCACCGCCAGCGAGTCCGCGTCCAGCAGCACGCGCGCCAGCACGCGCAGGGACACGGACTTGACGGTGGCCTTGCACTTGTCTACCAACCCGTCTCTAGACTAGTCCTTGTAACCTATGCACCGGTGTCCGTACCTTGTGCGAGATGCTCCACGATGCGGTACGCGGCGGCGGCGCGGTCGAGCGCGGAGTCCACCGCCAGCGAGTCCGCGTCCAGCAGCACGCGCGCCAGCACGCGCAGGGACACGGACTTGACGGTGGCCTTGCACTTGTCGGCCGCCAGCGCGTAGCTGTCCGCGAACCCGGCCACGATCGACTTGAAGCGGTCCAGCAGCTTGTACCTGGCACAAATAATTTATTCATAAACTAAAACCCAACTAACGTAGGGGCACCAGTAACCGACAGTGAACCAGTAATCCCACACTGTCTGGTACAGGGATCGGAACCGGTTTTTCCCAAAAACTTAGAAATAACCATATTTTTCGAATTATTTTATACTCGAAATGTAGGACTCAGTTGTGTTTTTAGGTTACGACTTTGTATTATTAGATTGCCCAATTAGAAATGAAGTAATTAGCAAAGAACGAAAAAATACCGTTTCCGTTCCCATACAAAAAATACCGGTATCCGATCCCTGGTCCGATAGCAGCACAGTGTTGCCGTATTAGGAGATTGTTTCCCTACCCTTCTTTTCTTGGATAACAATTGAAGTGTCGGGTTACTGGTTCCCTGTCGCCCCTGTCGGTCACTGGTGCCACTCTCTTCTCTTCTTTCCATCCTGTTACCCTGCTGGGGTGTAGGGCTCCAATCTTTTCCTTCCGATTACTCCGCTCCCGGGCAGCTTGGGTAGCCTCCTCCCATCCCCAATACACCCGGCTCTTGCTCCATAGAATGGCGCCAAATAGATTTAGGGCTATTTGGAGGGCACTGTAGCCACTATGTTACTGAAAAATCAAGGTGCTGCAATTTAATCCTGAACTTCCTGAAGAGTCATTTGTCACTGGCATACCTGGTGAGCGCTTCAAGTAGCATGGTGGGGCTGAGGCGGCGGGGCTCGTGGTAGATAAGGATCACGCTGCCATCTCCCTTCTCTTTCTCCAGCCAGTCCAGGAAATCTGTTAGTGCTGATATCTCAGACTTTGTCTTCAATATCTGCAATTAATATAACCATGTTAACATGTTTGCTGCGGCAAATAGTGTAACTTGTAAATGTATCAGGCCTTTCGTCCCAGTGCCTCATGAGAGCGTTAATTTTGTAATATGTAAAGTGTTTATTTACAAACTAAAACAGACAAAATTAAAATATAAATTTAATAGATTTAACCCTTTTCCAGGCATAGTACGATTTATCGACCACATACGCGCCAATAGATATCAACTTTAGCATACCGATTAAAATTTCAATGCACTTTCGGGAAATGTGACTTGCCTGCCTAGAAAAGGGTTAAATGAATGTTGCAAATTCTTGTTTGGGCCAAGAATGATTAATTCTTTGACTGCAAAAGACATCAACTAACATAGCCGACTACAGCCATATCAACCTTCGTACATTCTGACAAGGTTCACGGTGACGTACCACACATGGTAGGCGTGGTGTTCAAGAGGTATTTCTGAAAAGGGTTGTTGTACTGAAAGTTTACCTTGTGGGTGTTGGTGTCCTTGAGCATGCGGTAGCGGCCGACGGTGACGACGCGCACGTTGTGGCGGCGCCGCGCGCCCGGGTTGAGGTCGCCGTACGGCATGATGTACTGCGAGTACTGCTGCTTCGGCGTGTAAGCTGCGATTTGGCAGATCTGCAGCAAACACCTTAGTTTTAACATATATATGTCCCAACCCTAACGATGAGCTTAATAAAGAGTGAAATAGAAGTTCATTCATTCCTTTTTGCGAGATGGGATGGCATGGGATGTAATAACAACTCAAATGACCCAAATGTAAATTTAATCACCACAAACTAAACAAGATTTGAGAGTAAGAGCATACAACGAAGTTACGCTCTGATTTTAAAATAACAGGAAATCTGTCTGTATATCTCTTTATTTTATTTATTTATACTAGTTCTTATTGCTACAAATTGTACTACAAAGAAAATAGTGAGTAGAAGTTTTCCATACAAAGCTTGCGTTACGTGATTGTTCATGCCAAATCTCATGTAATTTTAGCATGTTGTTTCAAAATTAAATTAATATGTTTTAAAATAAATAACTTCGTTTGTAAGAGCCTTTTGGCGTTGGGTTCTCAATGTATCTCTAGCAGTTACAAAATAAAAAGATCAATAAAAACAGACAGAAACAGACAACTAAGAGGAAAAGATGAAAACTAAAAATGATGTGAACGCCCAAGCCCATAATAATAATGCCAATGATAAATAAAACTAGTTGTACCTCATCGATGAGCCTCCGCCCCGTAGTGTCCATGTCCCAGCCGACGAGCGAGTACTTGCCGGGCGGGAGCCCCGCCGGCTTCTCGGCCAGCGCGGGCGGCAGCTCGGTGGGCGCCTCCGCCTCGCCGCCATTCACCTTGGCTTCAGACACCATTTCCATGAACACGGATTGCTAGCTACAAGCAAAAAAACAAATGGTTAAAGGTCATTGTTTGACATTAAATGGGAAAGGGAGTAGAAATAATATCTAGAAAAATCCTATAAGGTGCAATGGGGTAATTTTGAAAATGTTTAATATGTATCCCCAGATATGAGCCGTGGGAGAGGACAGGTTAACCTATTGTCATTCTTTTTCAGTCCGCGGCACACTTGCAAGTACAAGATTGAATCTCGGCACCCTAAGCTAGCTTGTTAGCTATGCTACTCGAAATACATAGGTAACATGGTAAGGATTGCCTCACACTCCTCACAGTGCCTTTCTTTACTATCTACGGCGCACCAGAGTGCCGTGGCACAGTTTGGGAACCCCGGCTGTACTAAACCACAAGCACTTTATAATAGTTAATACTTTGGCAATAGTTGTGCTACTGCAACACTTGCCAAGGCATCTTTAAAGGCATCTTCAAGTAGAAAGGAAAGTGCATCTAATTTAGTAGGTATTTGCAATTTTCAAAATTACTTTAAAAGTTACCCCAAATAATCTCTAAAGGCAACAGAATCACTGATGACTTCTAATAAGTCAGTCCATTGAAGTATCAAGAATGATTTAGATCTTTAGTTATGAAAAGTAAAGTACCTAAACTTATCAGTTACATTTAGACCCAATTAGGCCACAAAGTAAATTTAACTAACGAGTCCCCCAAAGAGTCCTGTGGCCACAAATTAGTTAATTACTATTTGCAGCCTCATTTAAACTTTATATGAACAACCTACAAGGTACCAGACAACCACAAGTCAAAGTATTTAACTGATACTTATATATATATCCTATAATATATAAATTGTTGCAGTTAAGTTTTACTAGGTATTATTAAGCAGTCACTGTCTTACCAATGTCAATGAGTAAAATACAGGAGGAAAAGTCTCAAATATTTGAGTATTAATTAACATAATTTCCTGTACAGCTTGCAGAATGCAATAACAAATTTAGTGGGTAGATTCATGTCAGATACTGCAACATAAAAGTATGCCAAAAGAAAATAAAACAAATACTTTAAAAGCTTGGTAATCACAGGAATTAATACATAATCTTATCTTAAATTAATGATAACAAGTGTTCT
Source organism: Cydia amplana (assembly GCF_948474715.1). Taxonomy (NCBI): domain Eukaryota; kingdom Metazoa; phylum Arthropoda; class Insecta; order Lepidoptera; family Tortricidae; genus Cydia; species Cydia amplana. The sequence continues at coordinate 24,270,768 of NC_086070.1, forward strand.
CATAAGTAACACAAAATAATCAAAGAGATGGGTAATCATAATAGGTGGTGCATTTATGTTCTTACCCTCAAGGCTGTTCTTAATGAAGGTACCAGTTGAATGTACAGTCTGTTCTGTACTAACATGTTATTTACATTTTATGTTTGTATTTGTACACCTGCTAGGTTACTAAACTTGTTTGATATCATTTATACTTGTATGTAAATAAACAAATGCTGAGTTTGTATTTTTTCTAAAGTCTATAGCTGGTTGTAAGTTTTATATATGACGCCATAGAAATAAATCTTTAAGTGGGCAGGGTAATGAGGTCATAATAGCGAACGCCGATAAGGTTATATTGCTAATATGCTGTATGCACGAGAAACGCATCCTTATTTTACATTCTTGTACCTAGTCTAGAAGTCACGTAATTAACACGAACCAAATAGCAACCGAAGTACGCAAACAAAGTTACATCGTACTGCGGCAAATGCAAAAAAAACCGGCGCCTAAAAATCGATCATGAAAAACAAATTAACGGAGCCATTAAAATCTAATACAATCGCTGTTGGAAATGTTGAAAAGCATCCGACATACTAAAATACTTCAAATTAGTTCCCTATACAGTTCAGATGCAAATCATGATAATCAGAATTAGGAGAAAAATAAAAAAATAGGACACGTGGCGGTGTCTCCCCAGAGACATTTGCCCCACCCCAGTGTCAAAATAATTAATCAGTATACTCACAGCTGGAATCTACTGCTGATTTTTTTGTTTGTTAATATAAAAGACTCCAAAGGGCGCTGTTACTGTAGTTCTGCAAAATGCTGTAAAATAAAATAATGAAGTATAAAATATCACAAAATCTCGGCACGTGTGCGGCAAACCGCAATAGCGATCGAGCGAGAGAACGATAGAACGAATGAAATAACAACTACGTGGGTTGCGTTCAATGATCCAACTTCCTCAAAATATAAATCTTGTCTGGCGGCAAAATTGGAATATTTGGAATACATTAATATTTTATATTAATTTCTTACACCATCCAGCGGAAAAGTAGATTATTTTCTTGAAAGCTACGAGTACATATTTTACAACGACAATGTCAGACGTAATATCCTAACAAAACAAAACAAATAGACATAGGTATTCTCTTTGAAAATAGACAAATTCGCTTTTCAAAAAGTAGTATCATAGAGTATTCATTCAGAGCACGTGAAGCAAGAAGATTAACATTATTTAATATAGCTGGTCAACCAAATCTTGTCAGTAAAAAAAGGCGCGAAATTCAAATTTTCTATGAAACGACATCCCTTCGCGTCTACATTTTTCAAATTTGCCGCCTTTTTCTACTGGCAAGATCTGATTGACCAAGTATATAAGAAGATTTTTTATTCCAAAATTACTTTTTCTTTCACTGGGTCAACCAAATCTTGTCAGTAAATAGGAAGAAAAAAAACTATACTCATCCTTTTCTTTTGGGTGCTAGTACTAGTGTTAGACAAAGATAGTATGATTCTCTCTGTCTATGTTTGAAATCAAACATTTTCTTTTGGGTGCTAGTACTAGTGTTAGACAAAGATAGTATGATTCTCTCTGTCTATGTTTGAAATCAAACAGACCTTTGACACACTAACACGGATTTAGAGTTAATAAAATAAACTGGATTGAGTACATTGACCAAAAAGTGTGTCCACATGAGAAGTCAAACTAGAGCCCTGCATCTCGTTCTAATTAGGGTGACCATAAGACATCTGTATGTGGGATATTAGGATAACATGAAATATATCAGTAGGGTGTGTCATTTTCTAAATAAAGTGAAATTTTAAGTAGTCGGGTTTTTTCTTTCATTTGTAGTCGGCCTCTTTAGGGAGCGTTCAAGTATTACGTAACGAATTTGGGGGGAGGGGGGGTCTTGTAAAACGTTACGAGGCGTTACAGGGGCGGGGGGGGGGGTTTGGGGTTTGAACTACGCGTTACGTAACATTGTTTTTTAACCTTTCAGAACTTTTCGCCACTTTACGGTAAGTACTTTACGCCACATAATTGTGGCCTTTAGGTAAAAAAATGGTCACTTGGTGGTTACGTAACGTTTTACTAGGGGGGAGGGGGGGTACAGAAAAACGTTACGGCGCGTTACATGGGGGGGAGGTGTCCAAAAATTGCGTTACATAATACTTGAACACTCCCTTAGCACTCACTCATGGTATGTTCATAAAGGTAGGCTTCCCTTTTGTCCACTTCAGCTTTTTTTAAGTGTAAGCGTCATTGAAGATCTGTTTAGCAAATATGACGTTTTTTTTAAAGTTGGTGCCTTTTTTCTATTGACGGAAATGTGTCCTACCTATAAAGAATCGATTGCATATATATAAACAGTTTGACACACCTTTTCCGTAACAAAATATTATGTATAAATGAGAGTCTGTAATGTTTAAGGAGTTAAGCACTTTGGTTTTTAATTTTGGCAATTGAAGGGATGTTTACAAAAACAACATAACTGACTACACTGGTTGACACCTGAAACGATTACCATGTTCTTAAAAAAATTACAACCGCTCTAAGCAGTTATGTTGTTTTTGTAAACATTCCTTCAATTAGGTATTCTATAACAAATCAACTTCAACTTCAACTTCAACATTTATTCAGCAAATAGGCCACAAGGGCACTTTTACATGTCAACATTGAATTTACATACAAGCAAAATAATAATAATTATACATCAACAATTATTAAATACAACTACAACTACCAAATCAAACTAACGTAATACAATTACTTAGAGATGTATAAGGTCTCTTAATGTCGAATTACATAAAAAAACTATAATAATAATATTAAAATAAAAACAAAACAGATACATGGAAAAAAAATCTAAACTTATTTAGAGGTGTAAATGTCTCTAAGTGTCAGAACTAAAAAATAACATAGTTTATCAAATTATCCTTAGAGATGTATAGGGTCTCCAAGAGTCACAATCCTGTATGATTAACACATTACGAGAAAAAAAAAACATACGAGAACCAAATGAGGCGTCTCACTGCAATTAAATTAAAATAGTTATTTACGATACAAGTGCGAAAAAGAGGAAATTCGAAACGAGTGGCGATAAATTAAAACACGACCGAAGGGAGTGTTTTAAATCGACACGAGTTGCGAATTACTTATTCGCACGTGTATCGTACAACGTTTTACAGTACATATGGCCCTTTAAAATTTGACATTAGCACGAAAAGTGCTATTTTACGCACTAGTGCGGGAAAATAGGACCATATGTACTGTAAAATAAAGTTACTAAATATATTCGTGTTAGCTTAAACAGACCCGTCTCCACAAACAGCACCCAATCTTAAATTAAACATGCCGAAATAAAGACATACCTATTAAGTTAAACTTACTTTTACATTACCTACGTTAATAATAAGAATTCTGTGAGACCGATTCACAACGTGCCGACATCATAGTCACCCTAATGAGTTTGACAATGTTGTCTTGTATTTTTATAGTAAAATGTAATCATTGTGGCTTTCTTGTGAAACAATATTCCACAATTAGCAATTATTTCACTCCAACAACCTTTAACACAACACTTCTTCACAATTTTTAAGAAATTTCGCATTCACGTGTTTTGAAGAAATGTCATCAAATTGGGGATACCAATTAATATTTAAAGTTACTACAAATCCTACCATACTAAAATTTAGGTTTTTTTTGCTGTGTATGCGCTTGGTTTAATCAGTTAATAATATTGGCATCATAATTATTTACAAATTACTTAAAATATATCAGAACTGTAATCTGAATATAGCACTAAAATTGTATAAGAAGGTAATTAAATTCAGTAGTTTAATGATATAATTTCTACCACAGTGGTATCTTTTTAACATTGGCAACATGTGCGAGTGAGACACAGGGCTCGGGTTTTTCTATCTCAAGTGGACCGTTTTCTCTAGTCTGGTACGAACAACTTTCTGTCTCGGTGATAAGGTTCAAATTAGTATGGCAAAAAAAGTGACAACTCGCTCCAGTTTAAAAAATATAACTTCATGGCTCCAGTTTAAAAAATATAACTTCATGCAAACTAATCACTAATTTCAATAAAATATAAATTGAACGCAGCTGTTTATTCAAAAGGGCGTTTAAAAACCACATATGTGTAAAGTAACGATAGTGGACAGCCCTCTAAAGATCGGTTTTCCTAGGATAACGGTGCCGTCATATAGCGGCCGTCTCCATACTAAATAATACGGCTAAATATGGATGTCGTAGTATTTGTATGGAGACGGCCGCTATATGACGGCGCCGCTTTCGGAGGAAACCAAAGCTTAAGATACTGTATAAAATACAAGTCAGCCTAACAAAATTCTGATATTAATAAATTGAATTGTACTAATTAAATGAAACATTGAAATGAACACTTCCTTTTATTGCCTTCTTTAGTTATATTTCCATATGAAGTAAAATATTTTGGCTTCTTAACGTACCACCAATAAACAAGTCAAGCGAACATGTTTGAAATCCAAACACAAAACTTTCTTTATCAAAACGTATACATATATTATTCAACAAATTTGTAATCATTACATATTTTAGTACAATTTTTATTGTACTTTATTTGCTAGCTATTATGTTACAACTTCTGTTTCTTAGAAAGTCACTATAAAACGGGTCAAGAATACAACATCGAACTTATTTTTCTCATTTATTTGGTTTACGAACGTATATGTCAGAATGTATATTCCTTCGCGTCGCATCCTCGGATTTGTATTCAATTCAGTGGAATTTTTGTTTTAACCAGTTAAAAACAGTTACAAATACATGAAAAATGACAGAGAATGTAGAGCATTATCGTAATCAAATAGCTTTAGCTCGCACTGAAATTAAGAATTTAAGGTAAACTAAGAATTCACTGTTATTTTCCTGCATTTACCGATATCAAATCACAGACATAGAATATTGGTTTACGTTATATATGTCACCGTAAGATTGTAAACCCGTTAGTTTATAATCTAACGTAGGTTAGGTTAGGTTAGATTATAATCTCCCTACCGTCAGTTTATAATGTAACTAGCGAGATTATAATATGACGAGTGTTTACAATTTTACGGTGACATATATTCATTTCTTACAGACAGCAACTCTCTTCTCTAAAACACGAGCATCTTAAGGAAATTAAAGCGATTAAAGAGGCTCTAAGCGAATTGCGATGTGCCAACTGTGCTGATTCAGGTATAAATTGGTTTCGTAATATTTTTAATTTTTAACTCGTATGTTTAATACAAAATAAAACTACTGTCTTTTTCAGCTTCAACGGTTCAGAGAAATCTCGTAGAGCAGCCATCTTCTTCTTCAGAAGTAGATGGTGGCATTGCATACAGGGCAATTGGGGTGATTGAGACTTCTTTTCAGAACAAGCGGGGGGTGCCGCGGCAGCCGTCGGTGCTGGCGAAGGCTCGGGGAACGGTAGTCATTGATCCCAGCATTTTTAACAATCCGGAACATGCTTTGAGTGGGTTGGAAGAGTTTTCACATATGTGGTGAGTCATATAAATGCTCTGCTACATTATAATGAACTGTAGTTGATATGTTAACTTTGTAACACCCATGCTTTGCAGTGGACTTTTAAAAATCAGACCTATCTACTCTAATATGAACGATGCAATCATAATTGTAAATTTTTGAGACTTATCATAAAAAAACGAATGTATATCAAATGCTTAATTTGTCTTGTCACCTTTATTAGAGTCTGTGTGCAAAGAGAAGAGTTGTGGAATGTATGGGACCCAATACATGCCATGACTCTTCTCTTCTGAACAGATTCAGATATGATGTAAAAATAAAAATAACCAATTTTCTATTGGCCCAGTTCAATTTAGATTGTTTAAACATGATATTTTCTTCCAGGATAATATTCCACTTTCACGCAACAGAGAGCAGCAATGTGCCGGCAAAGGTGTCTCCGCCGCGCCTGGGCGGCGAGCGGCGCGGGGTGTTCTCTACGCGGTCTCCGCACAGGCCCTGCCCCATTGGACTCTCTCTCGTCAAAATACAGAGCATTGAAGGTGGGCATACTCTGTTTGAATGCAAGTAAATATCCTTAGTCTTGCCCAGGTAACATATAGTTACGCGCGTCATTGTAAAATTTGTGGGAATGCACAAAGGTTGATATTTGGCCGCGTGCGGCAGTTAAGGTCTTTAGCAGTCAAAGGGTTAAGAAATTAAAAGTCTTATCTATAACAATCTTAAATATCCACAGGCAACAGAATCTATTTCTTCGGTGTGGACATGGTGAACGGCACTCCAGTCCTCGACATCAAACCGTACATCCCGCAGTATGACTACCCTGTCCCCGTGTTCGGGGACACTCCTATGTCAGCGCTGGTTCGGCCACCGACGGAAGGCACTAGCGATGGGCTAGATGTTGCCAACTTGCAGCTCGATGACAGCTACGATGCCAGAAGGTGAGGGCACTACACTTCTCTCCTTTTATCACCAGTATGATTAGAAGACTAGGGGCCCTATTCTCAAAAGCTTGTAACTTGTAATACAAGTCACTTTTTGACAACTTTTATTAGAAAGAGACTTCCACTTGTATTACAAGTTTTTGAGAAACGGGTTCTAGATGTCACCAACTTGATGCGAAAGTGGATACTCTGTTATGCTTTCGAACCCCTTCACATACTAGTCTCACTCGATTATGGTGCAATCACACTGGGTTACAAAATCAGGCAACCTAATTCTTTAATTCGGCGTCCGCATGAGAACCCTGTGTGCTTGCATGACATTAGGAATAAAGAATAGATGGAGCAGGAGAAGTGAACAGATTTCATTTTCCGTTTCAGCCTCAGCCCTCGCCAAACGAACCCGATCGGCGACACGAGCCCCGTGCGCGCGCCCCCCTCCACTCTCCCCGTCTCCCCCTCCTCCCCCGCCGGCGGCCTGCGGTCTCCCATCCGGCGAGCAGACACAGAACGCGGCGCGCCTGATGGTCAGGAGCGCTTCACCCCGCCGCAGTCCGCCCAACTTGTCAACCTGACTCACGACGGCATCCGAGTAGCCCCCTGGGTAGCCGACCCGCCCACCCAAACGTACGACGTACGGTTCACCGACGACGCTTTGACGCGACTCGTCGAACTTATCGGCGACCGAGCGCAAGCATTTAAAACCAATCTAATCAGCCTGCTTACCGAAGATCCTAGGTCTACTTATGTCAGGACCCGATACCCGGGCCACGAGTATAACTGCGTGCTGGAGGACTTATCTATTAGCTGTGTTTTTGATGTCGCGTCGGCGGTGTGCACTATTATCGCTGTGAGGAGCGCCGACGACCTCCAGAATTAGAAATTTGCCTAATGTTTATATATCAATAATTTATTTTATGCGAGCACAATTATAATTTGTTGGCACAGATGGAGTTTTTTTCAATTGCCTCTTATTAATCGAGAGATTGCTGTGGATGTTTTGTCAAAATATAAACAGGTACAAAAATCCATGTGATGTCATTTAGGGTTAGCGACGAGCCTCAACGGAAACTCATGAGTTCCATGACATTTGTGTTTGCGTGTGAATGACTTGTATGGCAGCATAATACAAATCAGGTATGCAGCCAAGCCTTCAACCATTCCGTAGCTGGCCATAACTTCTTAGTCTTAGTTAAAGGTTAAAAGTAATGTGAAAAATTGGAGGTAGTTTAAAAACACCGTTTTAAATGCGAATTTATTTCAAGCATCTGGTTTAGTCCAGCCCTCTGCCAGGTGATCTCTCACTGCTCGATCCAGCACCGCCTGAAATTAAATACATTTTAAATAATTTATATATTTACTTAGATTTTGTACTTGGTCTGAAAAAATATTGAATAAGTATTTTTTTTAAGAATAACAAACTCATTTTATTAATGAACTTATCAAACGAAACTGCATAGTTATTTTTTGATTCATGTGAACATTGTGAACAGAATAAATAAAATAAAATAAAAATAAAAATAGCCTTTATTTCCCTGGAAAGTAGGTAGGTACATAGTTTTTTTTTACTTATTAACGTATTTTTAAAAACTAAATAAAACAAAATTAAAATACTAAAAAAAAAAATTAGGTGGTAACAATTGGTTTAGGTATTACGCGGGAATCATCCATTTTTGGACGAAGGCCTCCTCCATCTCATGCCAGTCGTTCCTGTTTTGGGCCAAGCGGGTCCAGTGGTTTCCGGCCACTGACACGATGTCATCTTTCCAGCGGCAAAAAGGATGTCCGTGTTTCCGTTTGCCCTCTGCTCGTCTGGTGAACCAGTGCACAACACGTTGACTCCATCGGTTGTCGTTTAGTCTTGCGACGTGTCCGGCCCATTTCCATTTAAGTTTCGCAGTCATTTCTAGTGCGTCGATGATTTTTGTTTTAGACCTTATGTCGCTGCTCCTGATGCGGTCCTTCAGCTTGTAACCTAGCATACTGCGCTCCATTGCTCTTTGGAAAGTCCTTACCTTTTTTCTACAGGATGCTGTTGGAGCCCATGTCTGACAACCGTATGTGAGAGTTGGTAGTACGTTCGAGTCCATTATTTTCTTTTTTATACAGAGCGGAAATTTGCCTTTAAATATACTTTTTAGTGACCAGTATTTCTTCCAACTTAGGGTGATTCGTCTTTTTACTTCTTTTTCGGTCCTGTCTGTAAAGCTTATGTTCTGACCTAAGTAAATATAGTCGTCTACATATTCTATGTTTTGGTTATCGACGCTGAGTGATTTTTTTATTGCATTTGTCATTGCTTTTGTTTTGTCTGGGTTCATATGTAACCCACATTTTTTGCTCTCTGTATTAAGGCTGTTTAACATTTCTTGAAGCTCTACGTGATTTTCCGATAGTAAAATAATGTCATCTGCGAACCGTAAATTACATAAGTATTCCCCATTAATATTTATGCCTTTTTTATTCCATTGGAAATTTCGAAAAATAAATTCAAGTAGAGCTATAAAAAGCTTCGGCGATATCGTGTCTCCCTGCCTTACTCCTTTCTCAATATTGAACGACTCTCCTGGTTTTTCTAGTTTTACTTTTGCGTTGCATTCCGAATAGATGTTTTTCAATAATGTTATGTATTTATTATGTATTCCTTGTTTTTCTAAAGCTTCCCAAAGTTTGTTATGTTTTATAGTATCAAATGCTTTACTATAATCAATAAATACTATGTAGAGCGTTTTTTTATACTCTATGCATTTTTCCATAACTTGCGTAACAGTGAAGAGGTGATCTATAGTAGAGTAGTTTTTCCTGAAACCGGCTTGGTCTCGTGTTTGGTTTTCGTCTATATCTTTTGTAATGCGGTTTAGTAGAGTCGTCGTAAAGAGTTTGTAGATAGTTGGTAATAAACTTATAGGCCTATAGTTGCCGATATTTTTCGGGTCTCCTTTTTTATATAGCAAAGAAATAGTACATCTTTTCCATTGGTCAGGAATTTTCTCTTGTGACAGGACTTGATTAAATAGATTAGTTAGAATTGGGTATATAGAGTCACCGAAAGCTTTTATTATGTCAGTTGTAATTACATCTTCTCCTGGGCACTTATTTGTTTTTGATTTAAGGACGGCCGTACGAATTTCTGATTGTAAAAATGGCAGAGCTTTCTGGCTCTCCCTTATTGCATGGTCATCTTGTACGTATGTCTCTTTGCCCTTATCTCTGTATAGGTCCTGAAAAAAATCTGTAGCCACTTTTAATAGGTCCTTCCTTGTGGTTGCTAGGTTATTATTTTTGTTCTTTAGTTCCATGACCCACTTTTTGGTATTATTTAATTTTTTCATGGCTCTTTTACTTGATCCGGATGTTAGTAATTCTTCCAAGATAACATTATATTTATGTTCTTTCTGTCTATCTTTAATTTTTTCCTTTATTTTTTTATGTAGTTGTCTCAAACGTTTCCTGTCGTAAAATGTTCTATTTTGTATTTTTTTTAACTTTTCTCTTTCCTCTACGAGTTTTGCTATATCTTGGGTTATAATGATATCCCAAGTTTTACTGTTATTTTTATTGTTTGTTGGTAGCTTTCTGACGCACTCGTGGATTGTATTTACTATGTTGCTGTAGGTTACTTCCGGATTGGTATTGTATTTTATTTCCTGGTCTGTTAAAATATTTTTGAGTGATTCTTGCTCTATCGGAGTGAATGATTTGGTCTTCGGTTTATTCATGTGCTTTCTGGATATCTTAACTATTCCATTTAGAAATATCTCGCACCTAACTGGGCGGTGGTCGGATGAAAAGGGGATGTTGATGACTTGTACGTTCTTTAATATTTTTACGTTTTTTGTAAGTATATAATCAATTTCATTTCTGACTTTGCCGTTAGGTGATTGCCACGTCCATTTATTTTTTTCGGGTTTTTTAAACAGAGTATTAGTAATAACAAACCTGTTCTCTAAACAGAAATCAATTAATTTTTGCCCTCTTTCGTTTCTTTGGCCATATCCGAATTTTCCCAGAACAAGGTTTTCATCCAGGTTTGGTATACCAATTTTGGCATTAAAGTCACCAATAATTAATGTATTTTTATGGGTATTTCTTAATGCGCTGCTAAGGTCGTTGTAGAAGAGGTCCAATTCGTTATCTGGTGAGCTCTCTGTAGGTGCGTAGGTTTGTATTATTACTAGGTCGCTATGTTCGAATTTCATATCAAGACGCACGATTCTGTCTGAAAATGCTGTGAAACATTGTATATTTTTCCTTAAGTGTTTTTTAATCATGAAACCGACGCCGTTACGGCCTTTGTGTTGACCATTATAAAATAGTATGTAGTCATCATTTTCTTCTATTTGCTGACCAATTTTTTTTATTTCCGAGAGTCCTATAATGTCCCATTTTATAGCTTTTAGGCTGTGTTCGAGTTGAATTATTCTCGTTCCTTCTACGAGAGATCTGACGTTATAAGTAAGTATTGCTAAACAGCAGTTATTTTTTTGTTGCGATGGAGGGTTTTGGTCTAACACTCCCGAGGCGACCACCCGTACTGGGAGAGGTTTGTTTAGTTGAAGCGATGTAGTATGTTGATTACGTGAATTTATGGTAGGAATGGAGGGGGCCTTTGATCGTCATGCTTCTTCGTCTCTTATTACATACGACAGCATAGAGTTTCTCGCCTTGTATTTTTTATTTGAATGTATAATTAATGGTTCCTTATTTGCTTGTGTTGATGTTAGTGAAGCAGCAGCAGCAGAGGAAGATTGAATTGATTGTGGTGGGGAGACCGAGAGCTGCCTTTTATTTGTGTTAAGTCCAGCTTTTTTCTCTTTGACGACAAGCTTGTCATATTTTATAAATGCCGTGTTACCTTTGTTAATTTCCTCTTGTCGCTTTTTTTCTAACTCTTCCCTCACCTTTAATATTTTTGCTGGGAATTCCTCTTTTATATATATATTACTTCCCTTTAGTTCTTTTTTGTTTTGCAGAATCTTAATTTTTTTCCCTAACGTGCTAAACGTGACAGAAATAGGCCGTGGTCGATCTCCTTTTTTGCCCATTCTTCTAACTGCCTGTACTTCTAATTCCAATATAGAGACTTTCATCTTATTGTTTACAATGTCTATTATATTATTTTGAAGGTGAAAATATGACTTCTCGGATTCTTCGACTCCGAAGAATACTAAATTTCTTTGTATAGCGTTCCGTTCTAATAAATCTAACCGCTTTTCTTGCTCTTTTATCTGGGAATGTATATTTCCTAAGTCTCCGTTCAAGTTTTCGAATTTTTCGTCCATGTGTGTTTTAATACTTGAACTAATTTTTTCTTCTAATTCCGGAATTTGTGATACCTGTGTTTCTATAGATGCGAATTTATTGTTTAAGTCTGATTGCATCTCTCTAATTAATTTCTGTAATTCGTCCATGATCGTAATATACACCGGAGCGCCCTCTGTTGTAATATTGAGGCGTTGCAACGCTTGATTAGTTCGCTAGTTAGATCCTTGGGTTCGGAGACAAGTTATTGACTATTTGGTTTACTCTGTTCACAATAGATGGCGCTGTTCTCAATTCAATATTGTACAGTTGTAAAGTCCTTTGTTTATGTTGACTTTGGTTATGATTTAAAAAAAAATCACTTATTATAGTGTCATTGATATTGCACTGTGTCCATAGTAAATCCGCTTGCGTCACACAATCACTAAATTTGTATCATGTAATGTACGTTTCGTAATATTGTTCAAACTGTCAACAAAGTGATTTTTACGTTTTTTCCACTTATAGGGTTTATATTACACTGTCCACACTATATGTTGGTAAATGTCACTTTAGTCTTCTTTTCACTTAAGTTTTTCTATGTTCCACGTAGTTTTCCACATTTTTAATAATATTTAATACGGAGTCGAATGTTATCGGCCGCAGCCTACCCTCTTTCCTTGTGAACAGAATACTCCAACCAAAATAGTGTAATGAGGACTTCACAGAGTTCGTAGTTGATGAATGCTTCATAGCTAAATCAAGAGGAGTGTTTAAGACATTTACTGCCAGACAAAAAACGGCGCACTACCCCAGAAAACGGTCGTCTATAGCTTAGTATAAAACAACCCGCCCAGCGGGTTGTCCGGCATCTGCGCAAGATTCACGAGCGCTCACCAGGTGGGTTCCTGGCAGTGAATGTGTTAAAAACCATATTGTACCTCAATATCTCTGCAGCCCTGCATGGCTCTGCTCAACACTAGGTCAAAATAGTCCATGTGCAGTCTGTGGGACATCTCCAGGAGAGCTATACTTCCTGAAATAAAAAAGTAATTTAGATAAATTTTCCCAAACAGGTTGAAGGTTACTTCGTAAGGTTGAAGTTTTTTTACTTTGGATATAATGAAGAATCCAGTAGAAAAGAAAAAACCTGCCAAGTTTGTCGGACTCGCGTTCCAAGGGTTCCGTACTTTTAAGTCGAACTCACGCTTAACAGCATATTTCTCATAGGTTTTCCTGTCATCTATAGGTAAAGAATTATTTTGTGTATTTTTTAGGGTTCCGTAGCCAAATGGCAAAAAACGGAACCCTTATAGATTCGTCATGTCTGTCTGTCTGTCCGTCTGTCCGTCTGTCTGTCCGTCCGTATGTCACAGCCACTTTTCTCCGAAAGTATAAGAACTATACTGTTGAAACTTGGTAAGTAGATGTATTCTGTAAACCGCATTAAGATTTTCACACAAAAATAGAAAAAAAACAATAAATATTTGGGGTTCCCCATACTTCGAACTGAAACTCAAAAATTTTTTTTTCATCAAACCCATACGTGTGTGGTATCTATGGATAGGTCTTCAAAAATGATATTGAGGTTTCTAATATCATTTTTTTCTAAACTGAATAGTTTGCGCGAGAGACACTTCCAAAGTGGTAAAATGTGTGTCCCCCCCCCCCTGTAACTTCTAAAATAAGAGAATGATAAAACTAAAAAAAATATATGATGTACATTACCATGTAAACTTCCACCGAAAATTGGTTTGAACGAGATCTAGTAAGTTTTTTTTTATACGTCATAAATCGCCTAAATACGGAACCCTTCATGGGCGAGTCCGACTCGCACTTGGCCGCTTTTTTCAAAGTTTTACACCCATTAGTTTCAGAGATAAAGGGCATGATAGATGTTTTTACAAATTAGTAAAATGGTGGCTGGGTGGTGGTAAATTTTTCGGGCCTTTAGATCACCGGTCCAAACAGTCATTAAGACAAATTCGCATAAGTTAGTTACATGCCTGTGGTTGGCATGGCAGCCACGGTGAGACACACGCCGCCCGCCGCCTCCTCGACATGCCCCACGTCTACAAGCGGCTGTGGCTCGGCGCCGCGCCACGCCATGGAGGCGGAGGAGGCGCACACGATGGCGCGCATTGGGATGCCCGCGTTGATTAGCGCTAGGCTTGCTGCGTTCACGCAGGCGCAGAATGCGCTGCCATCTGCCTGAATATATTAAATTGATTATGGGTTTAAACATTCCATGGTTGATTTCCTAAAGCCCCATCTCCATATCGCGCGGCAAAGCATCGAACATTGGCTCGCGCGGCAGCCGCGCGCAATGGATACCGGGGTGACTCGATGCGCCCGGTATCTATTGCGTGCGGCTGCCGCGCGAGCTAATGTTCGATGGTTTGCCGCGCTATATGGAGACGGGGCTTAAGAAGTATAAAAAATGTGTATCTGTATAATAATGTATAACCTACTTTCATACTGAGAGAATGGATTGAATATGCATGGAGCATTGACTCTCATTCAGTGCCAGCGCGAGCTACGCGCTATGAGCGTAGCCGATAACACGGGAAAAACCGTATGTAGCGAAAAGCGCCTACGAACAGTGAACTCCCCTAGCGAGTCGCTGGCAATTAATGTGTTAAAACCAAAGGATACCAAAACCAATTTAAAAATAAAGTAGACAAGCACAATGTAAATTCTACTCAACTGTGAAAACTTTGTTGCAAAAATACAGGAAGTATGGGCCTTACAAAGTAGACCATCTGGTCAAGATCATAGGGAACGGGCAACTGGCTTTGTGGAATTCCTCAGGGGAGCCCTAAATTACGCAGAGGATGACTCATATGAGTGAATTTAGCTACAGAATTGTGAACAGGCTCACCTGTAAGACTTCCACGTAAATGTCAATCTGTGAGCGAGGGTACAACTCAGTCTTGATAGCAGATATCAGCACCTGCCTCAGGTGCATTGACATTTCCTGCGACTTCCGGTCACCACGAGGCCTGTTCTTTCTTTCTCCTACAAGTAACAGTGAAATAATTGTTATGTAAAGATGAATAAAATGGTTGATAAATAAAATGTTAATGGTGATTATTACCTGTAGAGAATGTGGCCATACTGTATTGGCAATTAACAACAACCCCTTCTGTGTTCATTTTTGACTTAGCTGCCTGAAATGAAAGAAATCGACTAATGTTTACCAGACATGAAAAGACTGACCAGTATTAAGTTTAAGTAATACATTATCTTAAAATTTTAATTACCTGATGTGGACCGTATACAGCGGCCAAGACCTTAGTGTTTCCTTGTTCTAGATAAGCACTTCCATCAGGCTGTGTGAACACTCCAAGTTTACACCGAATTCGTCTTAGCTCGTTTGGCCTTCTGCCGTCTAAACGAAGACCCTGGCTTGATAACAAGTCAGGCCCGGGCATGATCGCTCAGGAATAAAGTTCGCTATGACTACGACTTGATTAACTTCAACTAATTGTATAAAATACTAATGAAAAATAAGTAAAATACTAAATAAACAGCAACAACTTCAACATGCAATGGAAACGTGCAGCTGACATTCATTGTTTTTTTTTCGTCCTGACATTCATTGAATGACAATGACATATGGTTAGCAATATTGCCATAATATAAAATTCAGAATCCCCGTAAAATTCCCTAAATTTGACGTCCTGAGTAAATAAAAAAGTCAACAAAAATCAAAATACATTTGATTCAATCAGTGCAGTTAACTCGCTCGGATAAATTTTCATTAATAAGTTGTTCATAAGTTTATTCATTACATGTTTATACGTTTTACATTGCCAATGAATTAGACAAATTATAAATTCAAACGGTCAAAAGCGCTAAATCTGAGGATATTACACTATACTGGCAACTCTAAAAATTATTTCCTGTTTGAGTCATATATAAAACCGCGTGATTGTTATTCATGAACTGATGACACTAACAATGTTGTATTATCCATGAAGTTATATTTTTTAAACTGGAGCGAGTTGTCACTTTTTTTGCCATACTAATTTGAACCTTATCACCGAGACAGAAAGTTGTTCGTACCAGACTAGAGAAAACGGTCCACTTGAGATAGAAAAACCCGAGCCCTGTGTCTCACTCGCACATGTTGCCAATGTTAAAAAGATACCACTGTGGTAGAAATTATATCATTAAACTACTGAATTTAATTACCTTCTTATACAATTTTAGTGCTATATTCAGATTACAGTTCTGATATATTTTAAGTAATTTGTAAATAATTATGATGCCAATATTATTAACTGATTAAACCAAGCGCATACACAGCAAAAAAAACCTAAATTTTAGTATGGTAGGATTTGTAGTAACTTTAAATATTAATTGGTATCCCCAATTTGATGACATTTCTTCAAAACACGTGAATGCGAAATTTCTTAAAAATTGTGAAGAAATGTTGTGTTAAAGGTTGTTGGAGTGAAATAATTACTAATTGTGGAATATTGTTTCACAAGAAAGCCACAATGATTACATTTTACTATAAAAATACAAGACAACATTGTCAAACTCATTAGGGTGACTATGATGTCGGCACGTTGTGAATCGGTCTCACAGAATTCTTATTATTAACGTAGGTAATGTAAAAGTAAGTTTAACTTAATAGGTATGTCTTTATTTCGGCATGTTTAATTTAAGATTTGTTATAGAATACCTAATTGAAGGAATGTTTACAAAAACAACATAACTGCTTAGAGCCTGCTAGAGAGTTGTCATTTTTTTTAAGAACATGTTAATCGTTTCAGGTGTCAACCAGTGTAGTCAGTTATGTTGTTTTTGTAAACATCCCTTCAATTGCCAAAATTAAAAACCAAAGTGCTTAACTCCTTAAACATTACAGACTCTCATTTATACATCATATTTTGTTACGGAAAAGGTGTGTCAAACTGTTTATATATATGCAATCGATTCTTTATAGGTAGGACACATTTCCGTCAATAGAAAAAAGGCACCAACTTTAAAAAAAACGTCATATTTGCTAAACAGATCTTCAATGACGCTTACACTTAAAAAAAGCTGAAGTGGACAAAAGGGAAGCCTACCTTTATGAACATACCATGAGTGAGTGCTAAGGGAGTGTTCAAGTATTATGTAACGCAATTTTTGGACACCTCCCCCCCATGTAACGCGCCGTAACGTTTTTCTGTACCCCCCCTCCCCCCTAGTTAAACGTTACGTAACCACCAAGTGACCATTTTTTTACCTAAAGGCCACAATTATGTGGCGTAAAGTACTTACCGTAAAGTGGCGAAAAGTTCTGAAAGGTTAAAAAACAATGTTACGTAACGCGTAGTTCAAACCCCCCCCCCCCTCCCGCCCCTGTAACGCCTCGTAACGTTTTACAAGACCCCCCCTCCCCCCAAATTCGTTACGTAATACTTGAACGCTCCCTAAAGAGGCCGACTACAAATGAAAGAAAAAACCCGACTACTTAAAATTTCACTTTATTTAGAAAATGACACACCCTACTGATATATTTCATGTTATCCTAATATCCCACATACAGATGTCTTATGGTCACCCTAATTAGAACGAGATGCAGGGCTCTAGTTTGACTTCTCATGTGGACACACTTTTTGGTCAATGTACTCGATCCAGTTTATTAACTCTAAATCCGTGGTATTATCCTGAACATGTCCCGAACGCATCACAAGCTTCCCCAAAATTGTACTTGTTTTAGTTTACCGCAATGCTTAATTGTTATTGGCTACTTTTCGGCATTCTTGTTTATGTGACCAATTATATGCATTTATTTACGTCCACGAGTTTGTGAGATATGGCATAGTGCAATGGAAACCCATTAATTAATTGTAGTCGTACGCATTGAAAATGGCTGAATTGTTTTTTCGTGAATTACAATAAATTAATATCAATGCTAATTGCCACTGTGAAATTGACTAAAATCGTAAGTTACTCTTAATATTTATGTTAACATCCATACTATATTGAAAAAGATACATGTAAACAAAGTTAAATGTTCCGGTGTGTACTTGCTCATCTTAAATTTCTGCCGATAAAAGTAAATATTTGGTCTCATTATCACTCAAATTTTGTAACGAGCAAACAAATTACAAGGATTTCTAGGTTGACAATGCGATTAGTTAACCTACTGCAACCGTTTAGGTTGATAATAATAAGTATCGATTATTATTGATTTGGTATTTTGTAGTATTGGTTTTTAATAAAATAGCTTGGTTTTTGTTTCAGCAAAGTGCGTAGTCGCGAGTATGGATGTGGACGATTCAGCTGTTGACCTGAGCGTCAGGTAATGTTTATAACCTAATTGGCCATGCATCAATCATAAATAACTATATTTTGATAAATAAGTTAAAATTACATAATTTGTGTTGTAGGTCTTTGCCCCCTGAGTTGAGTGAGCTGCGGGCTCTGACGGCCAGCGGGCTGACCATAACGCCAGCACAACCACCCCCACATGTGAGTTTATAAGTAAAATTAAATTTCTCCTTATGTTTTATGGTCTGTGGTGGACTTTTTCTATTATTAATCGTGATTATTTCTTTTTGCATCCCGAGAAGATTATTGATAGAGTAAGTATATTTCTCCTTACATATTCATTGTTGAGACGTAGTATTTTGTTTGTTTGTTTACAGCTGTGCATTGTTGTGGTATTCAGAATTCACAGTTATGCATATTTTTTGTTTTATTTATCAAACTCTCTCTCTGGGTACTTGTAAGATAGTTGTAAGACAGAAACTAACCCAATAAAATGATTTTGTATGATATTAGTCTTTAAAAATGTACAGATTCTAAAAATTCCTAAATTGAAGTTAAGTTTATAAAATACAGAAAAGCTAATTAAAATTCTCATGTATACAGGACAGACACAAATCTTAATAAATTCAGTGTTAATAGTTTTATTACTTTATTAATTATCAACTAATTTTAATTATCCTATTTTTAATTATCATGTGTCATTATCAATTAATTATACATGTTCTACATTAAGAACTGCTCATCATAATTGTTTACAGAGCCTAATTAGTATTCTCAAGTGAGCAGGCAAGCATCCTAAACCACTGGCTATACCTGTGTCCAGTAGTTTTTAAACATGTCATATGTAACAATAAAATTCAAAGCGCTTGTTTTTTAACTCGCTGCATGGAAACCATTCCCGTATTCCCTGGTAGTTTGTTCCCGCTCACAAAATCTGACAAATAAAATGTGTAAATATTGTCAGGGTGCAAGTGGCAAGCGCGTGCTGCGGCCGCGCTCGGAGCAGCGCAGCTACGCCGAGAGCCCGGACATCGTGTTGCTGCCCGCCGCGCCGCCGCACCGCAAGCCCAGCACCGCTCCTTTCACTGGTGAGTCCTTCAATAATATACAACTACTGGTATGCAAATAAATATCTCTATCTCTATCTATCTCTACTCGAGTGGCGGCCATGGGGGGAAAGAATGCCTTCATAGTACCAATATACGTTGGGATGATGACATCAAAAGGACTGCGAGGACGAAGTGGCTCCAGGTTGCACAGAACCGTGACAAGTGGCGTAAAATGAAGGAGGCCTACACCGGAAGGGTAGAAAATGGCTAAAGAGAGAACTACTGACACTACTTACTACCCTGTGCTTGTGACCTGCAATGCCATAGACAGATCTATGATCGCCACCCTGGATCGGTATAGCAAAAGAAATAAAAAAACCGGCCAAGTGCGAGTCGGACTCGCGCACGGAGGGTTCCGCACCATCAACAAAAAATAGAGCAAAACAAGCAAAAAAAACTAGCAAAAAAAAACGGTCACCCATCCAAGTACTGACCCCGCCCGACGTTGCTTAACTTCGGTCAAAAATGCCGTTTGTTGTATGGGAGCCCCACTTAAATCTTTATTTTATTCTGTTTTTAGTATTTGTTGTTATAGCGGCAACAGAAATACATCATCTGTGAAAATTTCAACTGTCTAGCTATCACGGTTCGTGAGATACAGCCTGGTGACAGACAGACGGACGGACGGACGGACAGCGGAGTCTTAGTAATAGGGTCCCGTTTTTACACTTTGGGTACGGAACCCTAAAAACAAGGGAAACAAGGACAAGTGCGAGTCGGAGTCGCCCACCGAGGGTTCCGTAGTATTTGTTGTTATAGCGGCAATAGAAATACATCATCTGTGAAATTTTCAACTGTCCAGCTATCACGGTTCATGAGATACATTATGGTATTTCTTTGCTGTTCAACAAATATTTGGCTAGGTTGGACCACCAGTATCTGACCCCTGAAATCCACTCTTATTGTTTTAGACATTAGCATTCCATGAGCATTCTTCTGAATTCCACTGTTATTGTTTTAGACATGAGCATTCCATGAGCATTCTTCTGAATTCCACTGTTATTGTTTTAGACATGAGCATTCCATGAGCATTCTTCTGAATTTCACTGTTATTGTTTTAGACATGAGCATTCCATGAGCATTCTTCTGAATTTCACTGTTATTGTTTTAGACATGAGCAGCAAGTTGAATTCGTCATCAGCGGTGAACGTGTCCATAACCGCCGCGGCGGCGCCCGAGTCTCCGCGGGACCCGCGCGATGACGACTCCTCCGATGATGAGAATGAACCCCCCATTCCGCCTGTGGACCGGGTCAGTATTTGTTTAACGCGTGTGCATGTTTATGAATATTTCAGGTGGGATTGTCATAGGAAATCTATTAGAGACAATAGTCAGGTAGTAATGTGCAGGGGCGCAATTTAGACTGCAGGGTAGAGTTTAAACTAATCGAAATATCTTCCATGTTTTACATTATTAACTAGAGTGCCGTATATGTCTAGATAGCGAAAAAAATGTGTTGTGTGACTCTAGTTAATAATGTAAAACATGGAAGATATTTCGATTAGTTTAAATTATCCTGCAGTCTAAATTGTCCCCCTGCATTTTATTCAGACTTTTTTACGAACCACAGATAGGAGAAACGCCTAAAACTAAATGCAATGTTGATTACAATATACGTTCTCATTTCAAGATCTGTTCTTTTCGATTGCAGTGCCATCTACATTGACTTGCTTATAACCTCATCAGTTGTCTTCTTATTAAATGTGGTTTTCGCAGGAGCTGTCGAGCGCTGAGATATGGGAACGCGAGCGCCTAGTCCGCGCGTTACGAGAAAAACTACGCGCCGAGGAAACACGCTTGGTCCTCTTGAGGAAGATACGTCAGTCACAGTGTGCGCCGCCCAAGGTATGCGTATTCTCGTTCGAAAATTGTGTTGACATAGGGCCCGTTTCTCAAAAGCTTGTAACTTGTACAATACAAGCGGATGTCACTTTTTGACAGCTTTTGTTAGAAAGGGACTTCCACTCGTATTATAAGTTACAAGCTTTTGAGAAACAGGCCCCTGGTTTTTCTTGGTGTCAATGCAGCTTATTTTATAAGGTTAAGGGTTAACTTTATTATTATTACTAGCCTATATGGTGTCCCACTGCTCGGCAAAGTTTAACTTTAACAAAGCAATGGGGTTGGCAACTGTCAAAGGTTTGCACAGATGGCGCCATCATAGCTTGCCCCTTTTTCTATGAGATTGGTTTATAGGGCTGGCATCCAGGGCATTAATCAAAAACAAAAAATTGTCACAATTCTAGGGATTGACAGGGCAAGCTATGATGGCGCCAATCTGCTAAATACTTCGACCGGCCAACCCCATTCGAAACTTGGATATGAGAGTTAAAGTTTTATATTACTTGAATGTGCAGTGTACCTCATTTTATCCTATTCATTGGACTAGAATTATGTTATTAAATAGGGATGTTGACACATGTTGAATTTTATAACAAAATCTAGTAAAATAGATAGCAAACGAGCAATTTATCACAATAATGTGGATAATAAAATAAAATATTGAAAAATTACAAAAATACAGGACCTAAAAGTTTCAAAATTTAAGTTTTTTTTAACTTCCAAAAACGATAAAAGTAAGGGTACCATTCGATTCCTTACATTTCACCAAAACAAATATTGTATAGCTACTATATACATAAACGCAATATTTCACCGACAAAAACGCAATTTTTTTGTTTTGTCCATACTACAACGTGGGCGATGACGTCACGGCCTCTGGCCGTTTTGTATAGGGCGTTTCGCGAGTGAAGTGCGACTGTCGGACTTTGGCTACAATTTCTGACTTTTGTGTTACTTTAATGCAATGGGTCCCATATAGACATTTGATCCTAAAAACAAACCCGATCGATTGATACCATAAAAAAAAATTAGTCATGTAGCCTATTCTGCTACTTTATTGCGGCGTGAAATTGTGTGTTCGTTTAATAGATGGTCGGATGAGGGTAATGTTGGCAGGCATTGTGAACCATTGTTTGTGTATCAGGCGGAGGCGGCTGGCACGGCGCTGGCGGCCTCGGGCTGCGTGGTGCCGCCCGGCGTCACCGTCACGCCCGCGCCGCCGCCCGCGCACCAGGGGAACAAGGTACTATATACTGGCTCAACCAAATCTTGTCAGTAAATAGGAACAAAAAAACCGGCCAAGTGCGAGTCGGACTCGCGCACGGAGGGTTCCGCACCATCAACAAAAAATAGAGCAAAACAAGCAAAAAAACGGTCACCCATCCAAGTACTGACCCCGCCCGACGTTGCTTAACTTCGGTCAAAAATCACGTTTGTTGTATGGGAGCCCCACTTAAATCTTTATTTTATTCTGTTTTTAGTATTTGTTGTTATAGCGGCAACAGAAATACATCATCTGTGAAAATTTCAACTGTCTAGCTATCACGGTTCGTGAGATACAGCCTGGTGACAGACGGACAGACAAACGGACGGACAGCGGAATCTTAGTAATAGGGTCCCGTTTTTACCCTTTGGGTACGGAACCCTAAAAACTATACTCATCCTTTTCTTTTGGGTGCTAGTACTAGTGCAAGACATAGATCGTATTATTCTCTCTATGTTTGAAATCAAACAGCCCTTTGACACACTATATACACCGCTACCATTTTACATATTCACTTACTGTTATCCCAGTTAACTCGTCATTTCGACTGGTATAGTTTAACCTCCTAAAACCCAGCCATACAAACGAAAAACCCGAAATTTGTCCCTGAAATTTGAACCTATAGTGCATGGAATAAAGTTGATTTTTATTAGTTTGAAAATTTAACGAAACAAAAGAAATGCAACTCTGTTCCAATTGAATATGGTTTAAATTTCATCGAACTGAAGAAGTACTATAGGTCTATAGGCCTTAAGACAGTGGTTCCTAACCTTTTCAGTTCGGTTACCCCTATGACTAACTAGGGAACCTGATTTTACCCCTCCTCCCAATGGTAATAAAAAAAAAATGTGTACGTTTGTTGTATTGTTATATTAGGTTAGCTTATTACCCCCGTAAAATACCAGTTTTACCCCCACGAGGGTAATTACCCCCAGGTTAGGAACCACTGCCTTAGGAGGATATTATGATTGCCTCTAGTTTGTGATAGTCCACTCTAACACATTTGATTTTCAACCTTATCAATAATAGTGATAAGGAACATCAGAATATATTAATGTATGTCAGCAGCGGTCGACGAGCGCGGCGAACTCGAGCGCGGCCGCGACCAGCTCGAGCCGGCGCACCTCCAGCCTGCCTGGCGGCGCCACGCTCACGCCGGGGCCCTATCGCACACAGGTTATTATCAATCTTTAAGAGCCAACAGGAGTGGTCATTTCTCCATACAAACGTACTCGACTGTTTCCTCCGTGGGTTTTGAAGCTAGAGCAATGATTTTTTTTTAACACAGATTAATATTGTCAATATCTGTGTCGGACCGTTTTGCTTTTTTTGATATTTTTGTTTTTTAAGGCGCTAGAGCCCTTCAAAAATGGCCAAAATGGCCTAATTGACTATGCCGCAATGAGAGGCGTGGTATTCAAAACTGATATCGATTAGCCAAAAAAGCAAAACGGTCCGACACAGATAATTTCATAATCATTTACATTTCCAAATTTGGTTACGATTGGTTAAGTTTTGGAGGAGGAAACAGTCGAGTACGAAACCTCGATATTTGAGATTTTTACGCAGGATTTTTCGCCTTGTCCTTATCGCACTAGTTTTAGGAGCCGCTTCCGTTAGCGAGACGGGTATATTTACCTAAAATATTTAAATCTCAGCTCCTGTTGGCTCTTAACTCTTTTCCAGGCATAGTACTATTAATCGACCACATATGTATGCGGGTAATGTAATTATGAACCTTTAACCCTTTTCCACACATAGTACGATTTATCGACCACATATGCACCAAGAGAATTTCAACTTTAGCATTCCGATTTAAGGTTCAAATTAGGTTGCAATTTTGGCAAATATAATGAACATCAAAGCTGGATATTTTGAGAAAACCTTGTAGATTGGTGCGGCTTGGAAAAGGGGTAAGTTGTCTAACTTAAGGGACCCAAAGTTACGATTCACAGACCAAATTCCATATGATTTGACTTTTCGCGAGTCTGGCAGTCTGGGACGCGAAAATAGTAATATTCAATAAAGCTGGATCGCGAAAAGGAACAGGCCTGGTTAATAAAAAGTTTAGAGATCTCTGGCCTAAACTGGTCTTCATGAAAAAGCGCAAAAACTTTGATCTTGATTATTCTTTGTCTTTTCGTAAATTTGATTACATTGACAATTGTGTGTAAAAAGTTATTTTTTTCTACACAAAACTTACCTATAGTAGTTTAATTATCCTTCGAAATGCTATTGAACTTTCGCCATTATAAAACAATTGTGTCCTCTGTACAATAGCACACTTTGTTTAGCCCCAATTTGAGATCTTTCCAATATTTACACTTGTAATGTTTGTGCAGTCGTCCGGCAGCGGCGCGAGCATCACGCCGTCCGTCACCATCACGCCGGCGCCGCCGCCCGCCGCCTCCGCCAACGCCAAGGTAACTACACTACCGACACACTCGCCACACGTCACACTGAACACGCAGGTACACGGGAGCGGGTAACAGTAACTACACTACCGACACACTCGCCACACGTCACACTGATACGCAGGTACACGGAAGCGGGTGATAGTAACAACACTACCGACATACTCGCCACACGTCACACTGATACGCAGGTACACGAAAGCGGGTGATAGTAACAACACTACCGACATACTCGCCACACGTCACACTGATACGCAGGTACACGAAAGCGGGTGATAGTAACTACACTACCGACACACTCGCCACACGTCACACTGATACGCAGGTACACGGAAGCGGGTGATAGTAACAACACTACCGACATACTCGCCACACGTCACACTGATACGCAGGTACACGAAAGCGGGTGATAGTAACTACACTACCGACACACTCGCCACACGTCACACTGATACGCAGGTACACGGAAGCGGGTGATAGTAACAACACTACCGACATACTCGCCACACGTCACACTGATACGCAGGTACACGAAAGCGGGTGATAGTAACAACACTACTGACACACTCGCCACACGTCACACTGATACGCAGGTACACGGAAGCGGGTAACGGTAACAACACTACCGACACACTCGCCACACGTCACACTGATACGCAGGTACACGGAAGCAGGTAACAGTAACAACACTACCGACACACTCGCCACACGTCACACTGATACGCAGGTACACGGAAGCGGGTGATAGTAACAACACTACCGACACACTCGCCACACGTCACACTGATACGCAGGTACACGGAAGCGGGTAACAGTAACAACACTACCGACACACTCGCCACACGTCACACTGATACGCAGGTACACGGAAGCGGGTAACAGTAACAACACTACCGACACACTCGCCACACGTCACACTGATACGCAGGTACACGGAAGCGGGTAACAGTAACAACACTACCGACACACTCGCCACACGTCACACTGAACACGGGCAGCACAAGGGAGCGGGATGATGATTAGAAAGAAAGAAAATATGTACATTTATTTACGTCAAACCAAACCAGTTAATTACATAGAATACATAGATGAGATAGACGCTAAAAAGGACCCCCACTCAGCGTAATAAATTACTGATTGGATCCTTGTTGCTAAGGGCGGTATTCTACCTATCCAATTTCTTTGTCCAATGTGTATTGCGTCTCACATTTTGCTTAGATTGAGACGAAATGACGCAAGACCTCATCCATAGCCATCCCCTAGACCCATATGGTGGAAAGATTCGCTGGCTATGGATGAGGTCTTGGTGGCTCAGTTGGCAGGGCGCTGGAGTATCGATCCAGAGGCCGTGAGTTCAAGTCTCACACAAGGCAGTAATTTTTCCACTAAAAATATTCTAAGATTAATAATCCCAATCAATCTGTAATATTCTGTAAGTGTACAAGTGACCAACGCATTACTTCCGAAACGACTGGTTTTGGCTCCTGGTAGTTAGTTAGTTTAGGTCAGCGGTCGGCAACCTGCTTCCCGCCGGCCGCATAAGACCCGTGAATCTGTCACTTGCAGCCCTGGCTATTTTGTATGTAATATTGGACAAACGACAATGTCTGATAAAGTCACAAATATTAACAAAGTACGGGCCGCGTCAACTTCGTTAACTACTATGTGGCCCTTGGCTGCTAAAAGGTTGCCGACCGCTGGTTTAGGTAGTTAAAATGGGAACATCCAAGTAAAGTGGTATTGATAATGTTTAAACGTTTCCCCGTCAAGCCATCTCAGGATAACTCGTCGGTGACGAGCAGTACCAGCGACGCAGTGAGTATGCAATGTAATATTTAAAACCTTCGCGTTTTGAACACATATTAACTCACATTTATAGACGGGTCTAACGCGAAATTTATTCAATTACCTTTATATACCGACGTTTCGACACAGGTTTCACTGGTCATGGTCGCGGCCAACTAAAGTCTCAGCAAAATGTCAAAACAGAGATTTGTGCAACTACCCGACGAATAGTATAGTATGCAATGTGACGTCATTCAACTGTACTTTGTAATTTTTATAAGTAGTAGAGTATGTATACATGACACAACCCTAAAGATCGGTTTTCCTAGGATAGCGGTGCCGTCATATAGCGGCCGTCTCCATACTAAATAATACGGCTAAATATGGATGTCGTAGTATTTGTATGGAGACGGCCGCTATATGACGGCACCGCTATCGGAGGAAACCAAAGCTTAATAACCACGGAAAAAAACCGGCCAAGTGCGAGTCAGACTCGCGCACGAAGGGGTACGGCACCCGTTACGCAAAAAACAGCAAAAAAATCACGTTTGTTGTATGGGAGTCCCACTAAATATTTATTTTATTCTGTTTTTAGTGTGTGTATTTATTGTATAGCGGCAACAGAAATACATCATCTGTGAAAATTTCAACTGACTATTACGGTTCATGAGTTACAGCCTGGTGACAGACGGACGGACGGACAGACGGACAGCGGAGTCTTAGTAATAGGGTCCCTTTTTTACCCTTTTTGTACGGAGCCCTAAAAATATTCTACGCTGACCCTAAAGCTCTGGTTTCCTAGGATAGCGGTGTCGTCATATAGCGGCCGTCTCCATACAAAATAATCCGGCTAAATTAAATATGGATGTAGAGAGAGATTTAGAAATTACGCTGTGAGGAATGTTCTGTAATGTAAAAGTGTAGGGTGTGTCAAAAGTATCTAGAAGTCTTATTTAAAAGTTTAACAAAAATAGTAAAGTAATAAGTAGAATAATTAGACTGTAACGAATAATTTTGAACGAAAACTGTACAGATTTATCTTTATTTTGAAAAAGTATTAGAGGGTGTCAGATACTTTTAGCGCGTTGTTTCATCCGCTACTATTGATGCTATACTCATAAAGTAGTTATAGTATTATACTGCTATACTATAGCTCATAGTAAATTTACTAGAGCCATTTTAATCTTGCAGTAAATAGAATCGACTGATGTCTTCCAAAAATTTCATGAATATCCTATATATATATATTTCCTGTCTTATCGTAGTAGTAGTAGTAAACTCTTTATTGTACAAAAATACATATTAAAAATTAGTAAAAAGTACAAAGGCGAACTTATCCCTTTGAGGGATCTCTTCCAGTTAACCTTTGAGTAGACGAGAGGAGAGAGTGAAAAAAGGGTGACAAATGCAGGAAAATGTAAAGATAAAGGATATAAATACATACTTATATTTCTGTTATGTGACCATAGTCGTAAAGGCCACCAATGTTGACGATAGTCGTAATGTAGTGTCGTTCCTTAGGCAAGTTCGCGCAGCGGCGAGGAGTCTCAGACGCCTGCGCAGCGCCAGGCGGCCGCCAAGCTGGCCCTGCGCAAGCAACTCGAGAAAACACTGCTACAGGTACCTCATATTATACTATTGTTGAGGCCTTCTTCAGAAAGAGGCTTCTACTGACGAGGGGAGGCTGAAATATTCGCGGCCTAAGCTAGAAAAAAAAAGAAAAAAAACTATGCTACTGTTTTCCCCGCCTTTTTGACAGTTTAAATATTGCCGCCATTAGTAACGATTATTAACGAATAATAGTTAACATTTACATTAATACTCTTTAAAAAAAATCTAAGGCCGCGAACTTTTCAGCTGCCCTTCGTAGTTGCCGAGGCCTGGCAAAAGATCCGAGTCAGAAAATGCCTGTTTCTGTTGAGGCTTTTAATCTTTTGAACACCAAAAATATGTAAAGTCGCCGAAACTAGTGCCCACAGCGCTAATAACAATGTTGTAAGTTCGGGAACTCGATCGCTTGTGATTTTGGCGTGTGAGTGACATTTTTGTATATGACTTTGATGAGGTTTATTAACTATGTAATTCCAATTTAAGCGTTAATTCAGGACTCAAGTTTAACATTTTTTTATAGGCAACTTGAATATACTTACAACTTTTTTTTAAAATGTGTCAGATCCCGCCGCCAAAACCGCCGCCCCCGGAGATGAACTTCATCCCCTCCCCCTCCAACACAGACTTCGTGTATCTGGTCGGATTGGAGCACGTGGTCGACTACCTTACCAACGAGGACCGGTACGTATCTAGTATTTGACTACCTTACCAACGAGGACCGGTACGTATCTAGTATTTGACTACCTTACCAACGAGGACCGGTACGTATCTAGTATTTGACTACCTTACCAACGAGGACCGGTACGTATCTAGTATTTGACTACCTTACCAACGAGGACCGGTATATATCTAGTATTTGACTACCTTACCAACGAGGACCGGTACGTATCTAGTATTTGACTACCTTACCAATGAGGACCGGTATGTATCTAGTATTTGTATTTTTACGACGAATTGAAAACAAAAAAAGAATATGAAATGAATGGGGCGTTAGTTACTTGTATTTAGTGAAGTATTCGGCGAGGCGCTCGTGTAGCGTGCACTCGGGCTGCTCGCATACGTTTACATTTGCTTAACATGAACGCCTACGCCCCAATCAGATACACTTAGGGCTCATTTAGACGGTGCGATAACTTGCATGCGATTTTCATTACATTGCGTTATTTGATCGGTCGGCTGAATTGTTGTAATCTCAATGGTCCACAATGTAACTAAAATCGCATGCGAGTTCGCGCGCCGTCCAAATGAGCCCTCACTCGAGACCCCCGAGGGTCACGAAACGTTAAAGTGGTTAGCGTGTGATTTGAACGATTGCGATTATTCGATTACTGAAGAGATAATGTTACGAAAGCGCCGGGTATGTGCCACGATTCCGTAAGATAATCGAGTAAATAGTCTGAGATGCTTCGTGTTCAGCCTCGCTTGTTAACTTATATGAAACTATAACAAGTATAACACTTTAATCTCTCGCGTTTTGTACACATATTTAATTATACAAACGGGTCTACCGCGATATAGTTTTATCGTTTTTAGGGTTCCGTACCCAAAGGGTAAAAACCGTCCGGCCGTCTGTCACCAGGCTGTATCTCACGAACCGTGATAGCTAGACAGTTGAAATTTTCACAGATGATGTATTTCTGTTGCCGCTACAACAACAAATACTAAAAACAGAATAAAATAAAGATTTAAGTGAGGCTCTCATACAACAAACGTGATTTTTGACCGAAGTTAAGCAACGTCGGGCGGGGTCAGTACTTGGATGGGTGACCGTTTTTTGCTTGTTTTGCTCTATTTTTCGTTGATGGTGCGGAACCCTCCGTGCGCGAGTCCGACTCGCACTTGGCCGGTTTTATTACCTTAAATTTCCACGTTTCAGCCGAGTCGCACCACCTGTGGTCACGGGAAGACTGACGTCCCAGCAAATTCTGTGAAACTGTACTATGAAAATGATAATACGATTGTTTGCATTCCAGCATGCCCCGCTCGACGGTCCCGGCGGTGTGTGCGCAGTGCGGTTGCGACTTCACGCCG
Organism: Cydia amplana; assembly: GCF_948474715.1. NCBI lineage: Eukaryota > Metazoa > Arthropoda > Insecta > Lepidoptera > Tortricidae > Cydia > Cydia amplana. The sequence goes on from NC_086070.1 coordinate 24,300,776, forward strand.
GTGTGGCGCTGGGAGCGCGCGCCGGCGCGTCGCCTCGACGCCACCTTCACCGCGCCGCCCGCGCCGCCGCAGGCGCGCCGCCTGTGCGAGCTCTGCGTCTCCGGGAACGTCAAGCGCGCACTCAAGGTATGACAAGCGTTTCTGTCTCTATGTGTAGCTTACGAGGGTGAATTAATAAATAATTAGATAATAAATTTAAATTTATCAATCAATCAAACTTTTATTGATAAAATAGTAGTATTTTACATGTCAATACATTATTTCCATTACAACCAATTCAAATTAAGCATCAAGCAAATTATAATCTATTTTTAATTATTAATGTCTATCTAATTTAAAAAAATATTTTAATTATCAAGAAGATTAACAGTAATTAGGTATAACTTATTTCTATCACATGTAGTCAAAATTAAATCTAAAATAAATAAATAAAAATATTACATTAACAACTTTAAATCTAAAATAAATAAATAACAATCTTACATTAACAACTTATAATTAAATTATTTAAGTATTTTTATAGCTGTTTACTTATATGTATGTATATGCTTTGCATGCGGTGTTTACCTGTAACTGATTGTGACACCACTCCTTATATGTAATAGCTAGTACTTTTTTAATGTATCGATGTCAGCAATTGTTGGTGAACCTTAAATAAATAAATTTTAGCCTATTCGACGCCGTGTCAAACACAAAAGCTATTACTCGGACGCCACGTCACCGAAGTGTCAAAACTGAAATTGAACTTTGTACACGTGTTGATCTGTGGTATGTATCCGATTAATCCGTCTTTGGCTTTGGACCTGCGGTGCTGATATATATCGTCATCAGGCGTCCAAAAGGTTAAGATATGAAACTTTTTATATCTGGGATTTGATTTGTAAAAGTGATCGTTAACTCGTTTTAATTAAAGTACTATACTCATGGACAAATTTAGAGCAGCGCAAGAAAAAGGTTTAATTACTGCATTACAGCATCTAGAGTAATTTTAAAATAAGTAATTAAAAAATTTTACAGTATATATGGGGCACATACATACATACATTTCCCCACTAGTGCGTAAAATAGCACTTTTCGGGCGTATGTCGAAACTTTAAAGTGCCATATGTACCGTACAACGTCGTTCGATACACGTGCGAATAGGTAATTCGCAACTCGTGTCGATTTAAAACACTCCCTTCGGTCGTGTTTTAATTTATCGCCACTCGTTTCGAATTTCCTCTTTTTCGAACTCGTATCGAAAATAACTATTTTTGTGTTCCTCTATATTTGTCCATTAGTGTATATGTATGTCGCAGTCGGATTGTATAATCCGCCGTATTACATTACGGCTAGCCGTTTTACAAAACAGGGGCGTTTTGAAATGCGGCGGTTCGACGATTAGCCGGATTGAATGCGGCTGAATGAAAATCCGCCGGAATGTATTCGGCGCCATACGTTCTTCAACACGGCTCGCAACTTAACTAGACGGAGCCCCGCTTTGCGGGGCTACTATTTCTTGAGCGGTTTGCCCTTCGGGCATCTGAAGCTACCTAACGAACCTAACTTACCTACCTATTGATTTAGTGAGACGTCCGTGAAAACATTACACTTTGGGCAAAAAAGCGTAGGTAGGTAAGTAGGTTAGGTTCGTTAGGTAGTTTCAGATGCCAGAAGGGCAAACCGCCCAGAAATAGGAGCCCCGAGCGGGGCTCCGTCTATTTAAGTTGTGAAGGAAATGTTTTGGAAAAGAAACACACGTAGTGCGGTGGGACCATGGTAAAAATAAATTAAATTGCAAACATTGTCAAACTCCGGTTACGTAGGCGACCGAAAGAACTGGTCACTCTACAATCTAAATAGTAGATACGGTGCGGCTAAACGTAGGCCGCCTTATTGAAGAACGTATCGCAATGACAATCCGGCTTATCGTCGAACCGCCGCATTTCAAAACGCCCCTGTTTTGTAAAACGGCTAGCCGTAATGTAATACGGCGGATTATACGATCTGACTACGACATGTATATCGTGTATGCAGGCTGAGCACACGGCGCGGCTGAAGACGGCGTTCGTGCGCGCGCTGCAGCAGGAGCAGGAGATCGAGCGCCGCCTGTCCGCCGCCTGCGCCTCGCCCCCCGCGCCCGCGCCCGCCGCGCCCGCGCCGCCGCCCGCGCACGCGCACCAGCACCGCCCGCAGGTACTGTGTAAACTAGCGATGTGACGAGTCCACTTTTTTTCAATTCGAATCATTCGAATTGATTCGGCCGCTGATTCGAATTCAAAATCGAGTCGACTCGACTCGACGATTCGCGTGGTTCGCGACGAGGTCACAGGCACAGGCGCGGAGCGAGTTGAGACGGCGAGTTACGCGGCAGTTGTTGTAAAAAGAACCTTCGGGTCACGGAATTAAGGTTTATTTTTGAATGGTCTTAGTAGCAGTGTGATAGCGTTGAGTCGACTCGGCGAGTTGGCGAATTGGCGATTCATTCGCCGAGTTAGCTAGTGGTCGAGTTGATTCGAATTGCCAATAGTTTTGATTCGAATTAACTCATCTGTAGGCTGATTCGAATTATTCGAATCAGATAACTCGACTCGCCCATCGCTAGTGTAAACCCTGCGAGGCTCGCGAAACTAATATCGAGTCAGGGGAGAAGTTCTATCAGTTGTGAAATTGCATATTAATTCTTTATATGAAAAATCAAATTTTAACGATTTTGAACTGTCGATTGAGGCTCTTGAGGTTAAGTAAACGTGGCAGAGTGAAACATTGCACGGTATACTATAACCGCTTGCATTTCCAGATGTCGGTGACGCGCACCAGCGCGCGCGCCGCGCCCACCCCGCCCGCCGCGCCGCCCGCCAAGCCGGCGCCGGCGCAGCCCGCCAGGTATATACATATACACATATTATATATTACACTGCTGACCCTGAAACTACAACTGAATTGCCCAAATACCTGCATGAATAAAGATTTCAACTGTAGACGGAATCTAAGACGAATATCGTTAAAAAAGGCGCCTAAGCAGTTTTCAACTTCGTTCAAAATTCCGTCGAACACACTTTTTAAGACTAGATCTCGACATTTAAAAGCAAAACTAAAGGGAAAATTGTCAATACAGATCTTTTGTATTCCCAACCTTTCAATATGTTAAAATTACTTTCCTATAAAGTGAATTGAAAATGATGCTTTTCGACCATAGGCTGTCTTACTTTCCGAGCACGTTTTTACTAATTTTTTTATAAGTAGCAATGACAATTCGATTCTACATGGAAATCCATGTTACATAATTTCTATTCTGATATTTGACTCACGATTCAATAACAAACTATCGTTCTATCTATATTGTTTAATGAAAGTCCCATAAAAAAATACTACCTACCGATTTCTATTATCATATTTCGTAAAACAATTTCCTCTTATTCGACATGAAAAATGTTTAGCTCGAGTGAATGGCGCCCATTTTTAATGAGCAGTGATCGGGGATTTCTATGCCACTTGGGGTGAATGACCTCAACCATTATGCTAGTATGGATATGCCGCGGGATTCCGGGATTCGTGTGCGATATAGGAGAGTGTTTTGGCATGTTACTGTTAATCAATTAATCATGCATTGCATATATTATTAATATTAATAATTGAAAATTTGAAATTGAAAAATTGAAAACTTAATAATTTTTTGAATAATATTTTTTCTTTAAATCATAACCAACACTGTTTTTTTACAGTCCTTTATTTTATAAACGAATTACCAACACCGAAATAGCGTTTACTTTTCGAACAGTTTTGTTCCTATCGCGGGCCAAGTGGCGTATCCATATTACCATTTCGACTTGATATCCCGCGGTGTGGCATAGAAATCCCCGATCACTGTTAATGAGATATTTTGGCGCTCTACTATGATCGGTTACTATAATGCCAGCAGTCGGAACTCGTCGCTGGGCTCTTCCTCCCTGGAGCGGCACCACGAGCGGCGCGCCGAGGGGGAGGCGCCCGCCAAGAAAGGTAAAGGTACGTATCACACACCTACTCTATTCTATTTGTATTGCAGCTCACAGGCGCGATGTCGCTAACCAGAGGTCGGACAAAAAGTGTGGATGACGTAAAAATGACGTAATCTTGCACACAGGATGATGTTTGAGTTTGTATTTAAACTTCCGTGTGACATGTAGTAACAAAGTAGTATTAATGAGTAGTATAATGATTAATGAAGTAACAAAATAATCGTAAATAAATCCATGGAATTAATAATACAGGTGGTAGGGTGATGTAGTGAATAAAATAAATTTCACGAAACTTGGCACAATATTCGAGTAAAGATGACATTTTAGAGCGTTTTCTTATACATTAGTAAATATAAATTTTAGCTAAATATAATCGTGAAGATACAATAGCTAAACAATAACGACGTCAATTTATTGTTCATCTGATTGACAATGTGTCAGTCAAAAACGTACTTACTCATTTCAAGTGGCGATATCGTTTAATAAAGAGGTTGATAAATGATAATTGTTTATGAAAATCAAAAATACTATTTGAAATCATCCTATAAGTGGTTTGACGTCATCCGCACTTTTTGTCCGACCCCTGTCGCTAACAATGCTATAGTATGTCAAAGGACTAGCTCATTTCAGACATAGACAGAGAGCATCATACTATTTTGTACACTAGTACATACTAGCAGCCAAAAGAAAAGGTTGAGTATAGTTTTTTTTTGTTCTTATTTACTGACAAATTGGTTGGACCAACTATATATTCTAAACTTTTTTTCTCAGTCTACTATTGTTTCGTTTTCCTTGTCACTCACAAATGGAATGGAAGTTAACATATATCGTGTTGTCCGGCAGGCTCGTCTTCGAGCAGCACAAGCCAGAGCAGCAGCAGCAAGCCGCATCAGGTGAGTTCTAATGAACATGTAATCATGTAATAACTAATAATACTTAATAACGAAACTAGTGACCCGCCCCGGCTTCGCACGGCAACCTTAAGCTTTGGTTTCCTCGGAAAGTGGTGCCGTCATATAGCGGACGCAAAAAGACGGCCGTCTTTACGGTGACGACACCACCAAAGCCAAACGGAACGTATCCACCGACCTTGATTTAGCTTTAATAATTTACTTGGAGGATGAAATATTATCATAAGAGGAAAATAATCGTAGTACGGAAGATCATTTATTCAAATCTCGTGGTACAGAAGGTGCATTTGAGATTTTAGTACAAATGGCTTCACCGCTATCAAATAAAACGTTCGCGAATCTATCGACACCGTCATGCTAATGGCGTCACCGCTTTTTGACATTACGGTACGGTGTCAATCACCGCCCTCTAGGAAACCGCGCCATTTGGTTTACATAGACACCGTTCTAGTGACGTCATTCACCGCTATATGACGGCACCGCTCTGCTGTTGTTGTGTCGACCCGCCTATGGACACAATTTGAACAAAATCACTAGACATTGCATAATAGTTGTTGTTTAGCAGTTCGCGGCGGCGGCGGCGGCGCAGATGGCGTTCGAGCAGCACTCGGCGGCCGCCATGCAGGCCCTCCAGCACCAGCTGTTGCGAGGTCAGATAGGTGAACGACTACTTGTAGTACACGCGGCGTCTAATAGATGGCGACGGACAAACTGGACATAGGGCAAACCTTGGCTTAAGCTTTGGTTTCCTCCGATAGCGGTGCCGTCATATAGCGGCCGTCTCCATACAAATACTACGACATCCATATTTAGCCGTATTATTTAGTATGGAGACGGCCGCTATATGACGGCACCGCTATCCTAGGAAAACCGATCTTTATCGGTGATACTGCGTTATAATCTTACACAGTTCTCACCATGAGGAAATGCGAGCTATAAAATTGTTGGCAGCTGTTAGTTTTGATGCTTGCAATTGGGTTGGCAGCGATTTAATTGCTTACATTTCAGCATTGTAAGCTCAGCGTAAGATAACAACGCATCATCACCGAATTACCAAGTATCACCGATAAGCCAAGGTTTGCCCTATATACCGGAACACATCCTTTGATCATTCCTATGGTAACGAAGGTGTGTTACGCCACATTGTATTTGGCCACCTTTGCCGGCACTCTCTTTTTGATGCTGACTGTACTTATTACTTCTAGAAACTAAACAGAATTACTCGTACAATTTAAGAAAAAAATATAGAAAACTTTATTTGAACATTGAAGACAGTTTAGACATACATATTGTGAACTTTTTTGACAGTTCTATGGAACTTTTTCACATGGAAAAGTTTCGGAGGCTCACGTTTGCGCAAGAGGCCTTGGTACTTACCGACCCAGAAATCTACAGTCAGCAGCGGAAGTCGCTAAGCGGGCGAGCTGTTCAAAATTACCTTGACGCGCTCTTATTCTCTTAACAATAAAGTCGCGTCAAGATAAGTTTGAACAACTCGTCCGCTTAGCAACTATTGCTGCTGACTGCAGGAAATGTCAGTGTCAGGTATCGTTTTCAAGTTGGTGGAATAGGCGCCAGGTATTTGGTGCCCGTACTATATGATTTAGACATGGGCGAAATGTGTCAGTAGAGGGAAAAGATTGATATATATCTTTTTATCATTGGGATATGTATCACTCTTTTATATCTTTATATCCGTGTGTAACAGTCGTCCCGCTCGCAACATCGGCACTTGCTGACTTTGAGTCATGAGAGAGAGAGAGAGAGTAGTTAATTATAATGACGCGTCCGAATCCGTCCGAACGACCGCTGTCGCTCGTTCGTGTTACTTCGGTCGATGCGCGAGCGAGACTTCGCTTATCGCTTTCATAAATCGTCGCCGAGGGAGTGAGACGTACGGATATACTGATACATTCGGATTCGTAAAGACAAGAAGAGTGATTCATGAAACGAGAAAGATATATATCTTTTTTATCTATCACTCCGGAGTTACCCATGTCTAATATGATTGTTCCGTGGTGCAGGTCTGAGCGGCGCGGGTGCGAGCGGCAGCATGTCGCCGGCGGCGGCGGCGGCCGCCATGATGCAGTTCAGCCCGCTGCTCTACACCTACCAGCTCGCTATGGCGCAGGCTTCCGCGCTCGGCAAGCGGTGTGAGTATCTACTAGATACTTTATTATTGTATCTCCGTTACAAACTCTCGGGTTTTTAAGCCCGGTCATTTATAGGTGAACCAGGATCTATTGAGGGTGCGCCATGTTGCGGAATTTCACTGGAACTAATTTTTTCATACTACACTGAATTGTCACCCTATACATGAGAATAACAGCGCCCTCTTGACAATTATCATATATTACTGGTCAGGCTATATAAGGCGTATATCTTTGATGTCATGTAGAACGCCCGCTGGAACCCATTAATGGGTACATAAACCGGTAACGTTAACATTTTAAATGCTCGAAGTCTCAAATAGTAACGAAATCAACAGATGAAATGTATACCGAACGTGTGCAATTTCATACTCTCCCAGTTATATGGAAATGAAACTATTCGCATGCGTTCGTGACTCAAAAGAGGAAAAATTAAGAAATACATAGTTTGACCAGGGAGTGTCACATTTCAAACATAGAATCATACTGTCTTTGTCTTACGCTAGTACTAGCATCCAAAAGAAAGGAATGAGTATAGTTTTTACCTCGGGAAAGAAGAGATTGCTAAAAATAGATCGGTCGCAGCGGTTTTCAAACAGTTTTTTGAATGATTTCCTCTTTGTAGCGGGTAAAAACAGCAGCGGCAGCAGCAGCGCGGCCATGGCGGAGATGCAGCGCGTGGCCGAGGCCCAGCGGCAGTACCTGCTCGACATGATCCCCGGCCAGCACGCCCGCAACCCCTGGACCAAGAACTAGCCAGGTTAGTTGCTCAACTATTGACCACAATGCACACAGTAACAGCGGCAGTACCTGCTCGACATGATCCCCGGCCAGCACGCCCGCAACCCCTGGACCAAGAACTAGCCAGGTTAGTTGCTCAACTATTGACCACAATGCACACAGTAACAGCGGCAGTACCTGCTCGACATGATCCCCGGCCAGCACGCCCGCAACCCCTGGACCAAGAACTAGCCAGGTTAGTTGCTCAACTATTGACCACAATGCACACAGTAACAGCGGCAGTACCTGCTCGACATGATCCCCGGCCAGCACGCCCGCAACCCCTGGACCAAGAACTAGCCAGGTTAGTTGCTCAACTATTGACCACAATGCACACAGTAACAGCGGCAGTACCTGCTCGACATGATCCCCGGCCAGCACGCCCGCAACCCCTGGACCAAGAACTAGCCAGGTTAGTTGCTCAACTATTGACCGCAATGCACACAGTAACAGCGCCAGTACCTGCTCGACATGATCCCCGGCCAGCACGCCCGCAACCCCTGGACCAAGAACTAGCCAGGTTAGTTGCTCAACTATTGACCGCAATGCACACAGTAACAGCGCCAGTACCTGCTCGACATGATCCCCGGCCAGCACGCCCGCAACCCCTGGACCAAGAACTAGCCAGGTTAGTTGCTCAACTATTGACCGCAATGCACACAGTAACAGCGCCAGTACCTGCTCGACATGATCCCCGGCCAGCACGCCCGCAACCCCTGGACCAAGAACTAGCCAGGTTAGTTGCTCAACTATTGACCGCAATGCACACAGTAACAGCGCCAGTACCTGCTCGACATGATCCCCGGCCAGCACGCCCGCAACCCCTGGACCAAGAACTAGCCAGGTTAGTTGCTCAACTATTGACCGCAATGCACACAGTAACAGTGAGCCTTTGATGTTTGCGTAGGGTTTGCAATCCGGATCCGGAATGTATGAAATTATCCGGATCTGGATCCGGATCCGCGGATCTTCCCATACATTTCGGATCCGTCGTGCAAACCCTGTTTGCGTAAATGTTGACACTGCACAAGAACACAAAGTAGGGTTGTCAAAAACTAACACAACTGCTCAAACATTTCATATACCTAAGACACGCTAGCCCTGTAAGGGCCGTAAATTACTATTTACGAGATACTAACAATGGCGATGTATGCAGATCGCGTGCGCGTGACCCACCCCTTGCATACCGCACGATTGCCCTGTCGAGAAGACTGTCGAGTGACTGTATGGTTTTATAGACTGTGCCACCAGCGTCCCACCAACGCAATATCTTAGACCTTTAAGCTTTGGATTCCTCCGAAAACGGTGCCGTCATATGACGGCCGTCATATAGCGGCCGCAAAAGACGGCCGTCTTTACGATGGCGACATGTGGAAAGTACCACGGCGTCATAACACACCGTCATCCACCAAGGTCAAAGCGGCAAATTTGAAAAATGTAGGCGCGATGGGATAACGTCCCATAGAACATTTGAATTTCGCGCCTTTTCCTACTGACAAGATTTACTTGATCATCTATAATTTACTTGGAGGATGAAATATCATTAGAAGAGGAAAATAATCGTAGTACGGAATCATTTATTCAAATCTCGTGTCATTTATTCAAAATGGCGTCACCGCTATCTAATAAAACGTTCACGAAACTATCGACACCGTCATGACGGCCGTCATCTTAAGATCGGTTTTCCTAGGATAGCGGTGCCGTCATATAGCGGCTGTCTCCATACTAAATTATCCGGCTAAATATGGATGTCGTAGTATTTGTATGGAGACGGCCGCTATATGACGGCACCGCTATCGGAGGAAACCAAAACTATACGTTACGTTGACAATCAACGTAACGTAACGCCGTCTAGGAAACCGCGCCATCTTGTTTACATAGACAACGTTCTAGTGACGTCAGTCAACGCTATATAGCGGCCGTAATATGACGGCACCGTTTTCGGAGGAATCCAAAGCTTTACATAGAAAAATTCGACCCATGCCGCCGTAGCTCGGGTGGCCGAGGGGCTTAAGATCGGTTTTCCTAGGATAGCGGTGCCGTCATATAGCGGCCGTCTCCATACTAAATAATACGGCTAAATATGGATGTCGTAATATTTGTATGGAGACTGCCGCTATATGACGGCACCGCTATCGTAGAAAACCAAAGCTTTAGGCACCTCCTGCGACAGCAGAGGGAGGACGCTTCGTTTCCAGCCCAGGGCACGGAGGCCGTAATCACTTTTTCTTCACATTTATATCATCATCATCATCATCTTTCTCGCGTTGTCCCGGCATTTTGCCACGGCTCATGGGAGCCTGGGGTCCACTTGGCAACTAATCCCAGTAATTGGCGTGGGCACTAGTTTTTACGAAAGCGACTGCCATCTGACCTTCCAACCCAGAGGGTAAACTAGGCCCGTATTGTTTCCTCACGATATTTTCACATTTATATCGGTTTGTTATTTATAGGTAGTATTTCTACTTAAATAACACAAATTAAAATATTTTCTAAATATGTAATATTATATTGTTTGTAATTGTTAAATATTTTTATTTCAGGAGAGGCTTCGGATGATATATTTAGATAAAGACTAGTAAGAAATTTACATAGGTAAGCACCTAAGGGGTGGGCTTGTCGTAACAAGGTTCTTTTTAACGTTTTTAATTATAAATGAATGATACATAATAATGCACAAGATTTAAAATACGTACGTAATTGTCTAGTTACAGTAATTCATGTAATTAATTTAAGACGATCGTTTTGTATGTCTGGTTTTAAATAATAAATAATTGTAAGATTACGAGTGTTTTATTTTAATATTGATAAAAATATACAAAAACTGTGCTTATTGTTAGACGGTGGGTTATTCCTTCAGCATGATGGACGATGAAACCAACTCCTGAAAGCAATAATATAATTATTTTCGATACAAGTGCGAAAAAGAGGAAATTCGAAACGAGTGGCGATAAATTAAAACACGACCGAAGGGAGTGTTTTAAATCGACACGAGTTGCGAATTACCTATTCGCACGTGTATCGAACAACGTTTTACAGTACATATGGCACTTTAAAGTTTCGACGCACGAAAAGTGCTATTTTACGCACTAGTGCGGAAAAGTATTATTATTATTATATAATTATAGGCGAGCAGCTATTGAGCTGATGAGCCTATGTCACACAGTGTCCAGTGTTATATAGTTCAGAGTTTGTATAGTCATATACTGAGTCATATCACTTCACTAGTAATCATCAGTGTAACTTATTGTTTAAAAGCCAATTGTCCAATCTGTTTTTAAACACATTGACCGAGGGGGCAGTCACAACACCCCCAACAACAGCCCCATATTTACTGTAAAAGGTATTAATCATTAATATTTGGAGTCCAGTGTAGGGTAAAATTAGGAGGGAGGGCGTCAAAACTGGAAAAATTAGTCACGTTTTGAGTCTCAAAGCGAATTCTACACGGACTAGGGTGACTGCTATACATATATTGGCTACTCTTAACCTTTTCGACGCCGTGTCGAACACAAAAGCTGTCTCTCAGACGCCACGTCACCTTAGTGTCAAAACTGAAATTGAACTTTATGCATATGCACCTAGGTCTATGTTGCCCTGTGGTCTATGACCGATTAATACGTCTTTGGCGTTGGACCTGCGGTGCGTATATATCGGTCATTGGCGTCCAAAAGGTTAATAACGAGACTTCTTTTGGCTTGTTTCTTTCTGATTTGTTAGGAAAGGCCAATTACTATTTAGTGGGCAATAATTATAGCAATCACTCTATGCAAGTTTGCAGCACTCGTAGTTTGTAGCTTTCTAGTTACTAGACTCTACTGTAGAGCCCGAAGGCTTATCCTATTGTCTATTGTTCAGTAAAACCGCACGTGCTACTTACCTGCAAAAAAGGGTCCTAATTATTCTATTTGGCACCTGAGCGCGGGCTAGTCCGACGCTCAAAAAACCAGTGTAGGTGCGCTCTCCGATAACGCGCCTTTGTTACGCATCTCGATGACACATTTTAGACTGGTTCTGTAGCGTTCGACTCGCCGGCACTCAGTAACCGAAGTACCGATTTTTTATGCAGGTGGTTGTGGGGTCTATTAGAAAGCTACAAACTATACCTGATGACCGTCCAAATAGCTATGGTCCGTGTCAGCGGCGAGAATCTGCACGGCGTCCAGAACTACGTCGGCCGCTTTCTGCACGTTGCGTGCGAACATGGCCAGCACCTCGCTCACCGATACCTGCACCAAGTCACTTGTCTTAGGCCCACTTGCACTAACCCGGGGTTAAGCGGTTAAACCGTTAACCCAATGTCAAATTGTACTGGCAACCGTGGTAACTCCAGTGGCCCTCAGCGACACAATCTCTGTCTTAAGATGTTATTTCTGAATAAAGTGTTAATGAAATATGTACGCTAATTATAACCTGAAGGCTACATTAGCAGTGGATTTTGGAATCAATAGCAGATAATATTGCACAATTTCATTTGGTTTATAATCTAATGCAGCGGTCGCCAACCTTTTAGCAGCCAAGGGCACTATATTAATATTTATGACTTTATCAGACATTGTCGTTTGTCAATATTACATACATAACAATGCACTCCTTTCTTTGGGCAGTCGTGTAAAAATAGCCAGAGAGGCCCGCGGGCCGCAAGTGACAGGTTCACGGGCCGCAGGTTATGTAACAAAATAATGCAACTCTATTCCGTTTAAAAATGAATTAAATTTGATTGAAGTATCACTATACATAGACAAGACGGTGGGCCTAAGGATAAGACATGACTAAGCCCCACATGCACCATCCCACTAACCTGGGGTTAACCGATTAAAGCGTTAACCCAATGGCAAATTGTACTGGCAACCATGGTTACTCCAGGTTTAACCGTTTAACCCCGTGCTAGTGGAATGGTGCTAGTGGCACTTAATGAATTTAGTTGAGGCTATCTTAGAGCTATAGTTCGTATTTTTTAGCATTAGAAAGAACTTGAAAGAAGGTAAGCGATTTTGACATGTCTTTTAATTGAAAAACACTTTTTAAAAATCAATAACTATTACTTATGAAAGCAGAAGACTAAAAAATATCGTATTAGATTCATAATTGTTACATATTTAGCGTAACTTATTTTTAAAATGTGTTTTTCAATTAAAAGACATAAAGATTGTTTACCTTATTTCTAATGCTAAAAAAAACGAAGTATAGAGCAGGGATCGGAACCGGTTTTTGGCAAAAACTTAGAAATAACCATATTTTTCGAATTATTTTATACCCAAAATGTAGGACTCATTTGTGTTTTTAGGTTATGACTTCGTATTATTAGATTGCCCAATTAGAAATGAAGTAATTAGCAAAGAACGAAAAAATACCGTTTCCGTTCCCATACAAAAAATATCGGTATCCGATCCCTGGTATAGAGTAATCTACAGTAAAGTAAGCTTATTGATAATGTTCCTTACAGCAGTTTGATTGTCCCTCCAGCAGTCATAGTCGGTGACGAGCGCCACGGCTGCGTAGCTCAGCCCGGCTTCCTTAGCCAACACCACCTGCAGTTACAAAATACAGTCAATCTCGTATCTCATACTGCTTACTCATCTCTGCCACAAATATCAAATATCAACATTTATTCAGCAAATAGGCCACAAGGGCACTTTTACACGTCAATATGGAATTTACATACAGCAAAAAAAAAACACATCAATAATTATAAAATACAACTAAGCCGTAAATATCAAATCAAACTAACATAGAGATGTATAAAGCCTCTACATGTCGAATTACAAAATAACGCAATAACAATAGTATTGAAAAAAAAACACAAAGATACAAAAACTATAATCTAAAATTATTTAGAGATGTAAATGTCTCTAAGTGTCATCATAACAACAGAATAAGTAATAGTATTATAATACAGAACGGCCACACCCCGCCCCGCCCCGACTCGCATTACCTCGCCCCGCGACACGAATCTGACGGACTTCTGGCGTGCTCTCGGTAAAGCGACTTACCCACACATACACAAAGACGCGTGTACAGACGTGCCGTGCACACATATAAACGCAAATGATTTTTGATGTATGGCGTGTCCGCCCTGTGTCTCTGCTGCATGATTTTCCTTCAAGAATACTGTACAGAAGATTACAAAACAGCAAACCCATATGTTGTTATTACTATAGAGAATCCAATATCAAATAATGAAATTGTCGCAATCGCAACCTCTACCACGCGACCAAAACGTCGTAAGCGCCGGTATAAAATACTGGTTCTCTGTGCCGGTTCTTATACCTACGCTACGTAGTAGGTAATAATAGTTTAATGTAGGAATGTACGCTCTTAAGTTAGGCCTAGATTAATCCCCCGATATTTCCGTCGATAATAAACACAAAATGTTACGAACTCACCTCGGGCACCGTGGTCATGTTGACGAGATGTCCCCCCCACTGTCGGTGCATCAGGCTCTCGGCGCGGCTCGAGAACCTGCGATTACAATATATACGCTGTTATGAAAAACCTAATATTGTATATGTACAGTCAGCAGAAGTTTCTAAGCGGTCGAGGTGTTCAAAATTACCTTGACGAGCTCTTATTCTCTTAACAATTGAGTCGCGTCAAGATAATTTTGAACACCTCGCCCGCTTAGCAACTATTGCTGCTGACTGTACCTATAAAATATTAAGAAGCCTTGTTACAATAGCAGTAAGACACGTTAGGCGTTTTGATGGTGTATTCCCGTTTGTCATATAAATCCTCATTTGCCCGAATCATGTACGGCGTTGGTCACGGGGGTCGGGGGACAAATGGGAATACATCGTTTTGATTTCGTTTGTAAGTAACCATAACTAATCTTAAGTGGGGACAATGGACATAGTGGAAATTCACCAACATTAGATAGGATTGAGAAGACAGAATGAAAGGTTTCAGTCTTCGGTTGAACCCGTATGATTAATCCCGTTAATCCCGTACCACTTTGGCCACTTTTGTTAAAGGGTTTGTCACACTGCGGCCGGGCGTGCGGCGTCGCATCACCCGTTCGAAAAGTCTTGCTCTCTGTCATGAAGCCTTAACATACCTGGGCCCCTGTATGACGACAGCGGTGCCGGCCTCGTGGCAGGTGTACCCGCGCGCCCGGGCGGCCTCAGTGAGGGCCGCTCGCGCGCGCGGACAGAACGCGGGCCGCTGCGGCAGGTGGCACACGCCGCGCGGCCCGCAGTCTGTGCGGTCGTAGAACGTGCACTTGCGGCCCCATGTTCTGGAACAAAGAAAAGGAATGACTTTAAAAATACAGTTCCAATCAAGAGATCATTCAAAGAAAAGTAAGTATATCTAATACCTAATACTTTTCCCGTTTGGGAGTTCACACATTGTTAAAAACCGTCGGTTAACATTGAGGGTTGACCTTTTGATTGCCATTTGTCTGCATAAGTAAATCACGCACACCACACACCAACATGATTACAACATGCTGACAAAGAGTTACGGATGTATACTTTGACAGCGTACTATATCGTACATATAGCGTTATGGGGATGAGGCACCACAACTCAAAATGCCCTTTACCTTTATGTGTTCTAAGCTTTTAAATGGTTAAAATTAAAAACAGCGTGACGTAGACTATCCATTGCAGTTATAAGCACATTATTAAATTGTACAACGTATCTAAGTTTTAAGATTTACCTCCGACGATTCGAGGACGGCGTTGACCCCGTGGTCTCGAAGAAGACTGGCTAAAGTAGACATCAACATCCTCTAACCGCGCGAGTCTTTAGAACTACCCGCACTTGGTCTTGTTTATCAGCTTGAACGTAAATTTAGATTACGCGATTAAGTCCTGTTGTACAATTAAAATTTAATAATGCACTATTACTTACCTGTCGATGTAATCGTCCAGCACAACAAGGTCTCCCGGGCGATATTCCTCCTGCAAGGAGCCCGTGGCGGTGGTAGCGAGGATGTGGGTGCAGCCGCGTTGCTTGAGCGCCCAGACGTTGGCGCGGTAGTTCACGTCGCTGTCAACAGATAATATTTTAAATATTTCTCTTTTCATAGCATGATTGAACATCGTTAAAATAGTGTTTGAATGAATTAACGGGAACCAGAGATCAAATCCGAGTTTTGTGTAGGTTGTCCCTGCTAACATGACCACCTCACTGTAGAACGATGTTATACTTGTGGATGGAAATGATAATTTTCTGTTTTTCGATGATAACTTTTGATTGTCCTAACAAAAATCTATGAAAATTAGTAAGGATCTTGGGAATCTGAAATAGAAATATATTTATTTGCTGTTCAGGGCTAGCCCTCCCAAATTTTACGATTCTGTGTCAACAACATAAAAAGTTATCACTTACCATCTAAAACAGAATAAATTCTCATGTCCAATTGTCCAACCACAAGTAAACGTTCCACAGTGACTTTTTAAATGTTGAATTTCGAAATCTTTCTTAGTTGAGTTCAGCATTTTGAAAAATATATGTTGTCTATCAGTATCTACGGGTCTACAAACCTAGGCTGGAACTGGTGTTTCCTTCCATGTCGTGCTAGCAGCACGCAGGGCACGCCCTTAACTTTCCCCTCGATCAGCGCGTCCGACGGCGCTCCGAACGGGGTGTTCTCATGGTGCTCTGTCTGCTCTTCAAATAGGGTCGGGTCGTCGAAGCCCGAGCCGCCGATAATGCCGATCTACGTTTGAAATTGTAATATAGTAAAAAGAAAAAATCTGGGGTATATTTTCTGTATAAACTGGTACAAATTGCTTGCTCTTTAGTCTACCTAGGTTAGGTATGTCGCAGTCAATGGCTGGCTCAAGCACTGTAACAAGTCTTATTTAAATTAACATAAAAAAAAAAACAATACTAGATATATTTCATCGCAAGAAAGCTATTATTTCATGGTAATAAATCTGTGATTAAGCAATACACAGACCACCCTGGTCTGATAAAACTGAGTAGGAATAATGATCTTCAATTTGTAAGTAATTTTATTCTATTAGCCATATGGTCCTATTTTGCTTGATTGGTCAATAATTAATTTAGAACACATGAGGTCAATTTCGTTCGCCTTGTTAGTTTGTTTTAGGGACGTTATCTTTTACTTTGTTTTAGATTTTTTGTGTCAAGGTTGTCTCCATTTATAATGAGATTATTTTTACAATATACCTACTCCAATTGGTAATTTTAAATTGGAAATGTGCTGCATACTTACACATAGTTAGGTGTTGAATGCATTAAATAAAATATTTTTTTAACAATAATAATTTAATTAACATCAAACATTCAGAAACTATCATAACTATGCAAGATCTTAATCAGTAAAAAAAAAACAATATACACTATTCTTGTCCCGAAGTTACTTCTCCAAGCCTTGTTGGAACTTGAGTTCCTTGGTTGTCTCGTGTGCCTTTTGTAACTCTTGTGCAATCTGGAAGAACCTCTTAGACTCGTCAGCATTCTTTTCAACTCCGTCTCCCTTTTTGTACATCATGCTGACATTGGCGCACCCATACATGTTGCCATTCTCACAGGCTTTCTTAGCAAATTCAAATGCCTGTTTCATATCCGGTTTTATGAGGTATTCTATGTTTTTGTTCTTGGCGGGGTTGTGTGGGTTGTATTCTGCCACGTTTTTGGGGACACCGCTGATGTACATACCGCAGAGGTAGTGACAGGCCATGTTGTCATTTTGATCGCAGCTTTTCTTTAGATAATTGTAACCTGAAAAAATGAGTTAACATCCGAATTTATAACTCATATTTTATAAATGTATAAAATATAAATACAATTTAAAAGTAGCCAAAAACTACCTCATACTGTGATGTTGTCTTTTCAAAAATAGAGAATAATGTAAGTTTGCGTTGTATGGTTTTAAAATCATACACAGAAAGACAAAGATTTTGATGTTGTTATTCTTTACTCATGCTAATAAAAAATTTAGATATTGATTTATAGTTTTACAGGTTAGGTACTCGACAGAGTAATCTAATTTTAAATATCTAAATAGGTACCTTACCTTTAGGAACATCTCGTTTTATGGAAACATTGGGTCCAGTGGCGGTCAGCATCATACCCGCGTGCAGGCATGCCGAGGGTTCTCCAAGTTCGCAACCTTTCTCGAAATAGGTTAGGGCCTCTGCTGGGTCCTCTTTCTCCTTCCCCCGCCCCACTAGACAGTAATTTCCGTATTTCAAGCACGATTTACCGAACTTATAGTCAACGCAATTGCTTTTAAAAACTTTGGCCGCTTTACCAAAATCTTTTTTGATCGCCTCTAAGTAATCTCCCAACAAATGGCATACTTCTGGCTTTTTCTCTTTGTAACAACCGAAACGGTATTCAATTCCTAGGTTCTCAATGTATTCCTTCACTTCATCTTCTTGTTTTAAGTCATAAGCCATTGTAATTTCGTAATTTAGTTTCTATGGCCACAGATAGGTTAGGTAACTACCTTGACTTGACAATGACAATTGTCAAAGTGATAACGCTTATCAATTAGTAAACAAACCGATTTACTACTTTTAATTAGAGGAAATGGAAATTAACACAATGTCACAAGAATATAAGATCAAATTCATATTTAAAATTAATAAAAAAACAATATTTAAGACCTAATATTGTTTTTAGAATTTAATTCGATAGGATGTTATAAAACGTAGTTTTATTAACCGACCTTGATTTTCTTTGAATCACCCATTGTTCCTCGTTTTGCTGAGTTAAAGTTGACTATTTCTAGATATGAGATAGTATTTTAAATATGTGTTTTATGAACTAAGATTACGACTGTAAACTTCTATCCATTTATAACTAAAATAAACTGGGAGCTAGCAAACAATCTCAATCCTGTCGGCGCCTGCCGGAAATAATCAAATCAGCAACCATAATCAGTCATCAATGTTGCCGCACTTGCTGTTTAGAATTATGCGTTTTGTTCATTAGCCAAAAAGCCCATAAATAATCAACCATAAATTTTACAGCTTAACATTTCATTTCATCAATAGAAAGTAAAGCAAAGCATTACAAGTTTTTCTTTTTCTTGATTAATTAAGTAATTTTTAATGGTACCTAACCTAAACCTGTATACCATCGTGAAATACTAACACGTAACAAAACGCAACACCAACATTTGACAGGTCACTGGATTAAAAACATAGAAGGTAGGATCCAATGTAGGATCCTATAGAAGTGGTATACGCGTGCCCCCGTGAGGGACATAACAAACGCAATGCGACACAATATAGATGGTCAACCAGATCTTGTCAGTAGAAAAAGGCGGCAAATTTGAAAAATGTAGGCGCGAAGGGATATCGTCCCATAGAAAATTCGAATTTCGCGCCTTTATTTACTGTAAAAAAAAGCGGCCAAGTGCGAGTCGGACTCGCCCATGAAGGGTTCCGTATTTAGGCGATTTATGACGTATTAAAAAAAAACTACTTGCTAGATCTCGTTCAAACCAATTTTCGGTGGATGTTTACATGGTAATGTACATCATATATTTTTTTTAGTTTTATCATTCTCTTATTTTAGAAGTTACAGGGGGGGGGACACACATTTTACCACTTTGGAAGTGTCTCTCGCGTAAACTATTCAGTTTAGAAAAAAATGATATTAGAAACCTCAATATCATTTTTGAAGACCTATCCATAGATACCCCACACGTATGGGTTTGATGAAAAAAAAAATTTTGAGTTTCAGTTCGAAGTATGGGGAACCCCAAAAATTTATTGTTTTTTTTCTATTTTTGTGTGAAAATCTTAATGCGGTTCACAGAATACATCTACTTACCAAGTTTCAACAGTATAGTTCTTATAGTTTCGGAGAAAAGTGGCTGTGACATACGGACGGACAGACAGACGGACAGACGGACAGACGGATAGACGGACAGACAGACAGACAGACAGACAGACAGACATGACGAATCTATAAGGGTTCCGTTTTTTGCCATTTGGCTACGGAACCCTAAAAAGGGCACGAAATAAAAAAAAATTATGGGGCGAAAACCCTTCGCGCCTACATTTTTCAAATTTGCCGCCTTTTTCTACTGTCAAGATCTGGTTGACCAAGTATATGATTGGTCCAATTTATTTGTTGCCCATATTATAATCCATACTATAACAATTTACGGTGGAGAATAAAAAAAAAGCGGCCAAGTGCGAGTCGGACTCGCCCATGAAGGGTTCCGTATTTAGGCGATTTATGACGTATAAAAAAAAAACTACTTACTAGATCTCGTTCAAACCAATTTTCGGTGGAAGTTTACATGGTAATGTACATCATATATTTTTTTTACTTTTATCATTCTGTTATTTTAGAAGTTACAGGGGGGGGGACACACATTTTACCACTTTGGAAGTGTCTCTCGCGCAAACTATTCAGTTTAGAAAAAAATGATATTAGAAACCTCAATATCATTTTTGAAGACCTATCCATAGATACCCCACACGTATGGGTTTGATGAAAAAAAAAATTTTGAGTTTCAGTTCGAAGTATGGGGAACCCCAAAAATTTATTGTTTTTTTTCTATTTTTGTGTGAAAATCTTAATGCGGTTCACAGAATACATCTACTTACCAAGTTTCAACAGTATAGTTCTTATAGTTTCGGAGAAAAGTGGCTGTGACATACGGACGGACAGACAGACGGACAGACGGACAGACGGACAGACGGACAGAGAGACAGACATGACGAATCTATAAGGGTTCCGTTTTTTGCCATTTGGCTACGGAACCCTAAAAATGTGAGACTGTGACAAGGACAAACGATAATAGCGCTTTCGCTGCTACTCCTACTGAAAGATACATAAGACTATCCCGTTCGGTCATTTCCCCCCACCCCTTATGCCCGATCCAGTTAAAATACTAGATTCATGATTAAAAACGAAAACGTCAAACCTTCACCATCAATCGCAATCAAGTTAACTCATAAAAATCAAATTCATTGTGCGAAGCGGGTGCAAGTATTAGTCATTGTTTTATTATAATTTAATATTATTACTGATTAATATAAGGATGTCGGGAAACCTTGAACTTTTTACCACTCGAATGAGGAAAGCAACACGAAAGATCCACTCTGTGAGCGATGCCTTGGTCAACGCTAAGTTCGCAATTTGTAAGTACCTTCAACATATTTGTAAAACAAAGACATTCTAGAATATCCAAATTGGGTCTTTAAAGTTATTAGACTTCGATTTAATAATATTCCTCTTTGTTGAATAAAATTTCAAATACAAAATAGTTTAATGTTCTATGAATGTATTTTTTCCAGCTCTGCGGGATGAGGCAGTTTGGGGCGGAGGGCTGTTTGTGTTTTACTACATCTTTGCTTTCCTAGAAGATGCCAAGGAAAGGCTGAACATGCCTGATTATAACAAGCTCTTTGTACACAAAACTCTTTACAGGTAAAGTTTTAATTTTCTATTGACATTTAGTTCGCAAGATAGATCCTTTTAGTTTTAAACTACCTTCAAAATTACAAAAACCACTGCAATATTTTTTGAAAAATCAAACATTTTTGCCACAAGTTGTATGATTCACTTCTTCTTCTTCCTCGCGTTGTCCCGGCATTTTGGCCACGGCTCATGGGAGCTTGGGGTCCGCTTGGCAACTAATCCCAGGAATTGGCGTAGGCACTAGTTTTTACGAAAGCGACTGCCATCTGACCTTCCAACCCAGATGGTAAACTAGGCCTTATTGGGATTAGTCCGGTTTCCTCACGATGTTTTCCTTCACCGAAAAGCAAATCATAAATAATAATAATTTGAGCCTATATACGTTCCACTGCTGGGCACAGGCCACCTCTCATGTGCGAGAGGGCTTGGGATAAGTCCCCACGCGGATTGGAGACTGGTAAATATCAAATGATATTTTGTACATAAGTAGATTCACTATGATCTCAAATCTAAGCTTAGCATAAGAGCTGTAACTCTTTCTCACTCTCAGTTATGAGTGTGGCACACCAATATTATGTCCATGTATGTCTTTTGAATCCGTAGAGTTGTGGACTGTACAGCATAAAATGTATATCATTGCTTAAGAAACATTTGTTTACTATGAAACTTTCCATACAATAAAAATTAGCGAACTCTTTAACAATGGCAACAGTTTGATGTAATTGACCCTAAGTGTGGTTATTAAAGTTGATAAAATGTAAAGTTCTCACTTGACAAAATCTCAATAATGTTTATTCATCTGTTTCTCATGTATTTAACTTTGTTCACCAGAAAAGCTGCATTTGAAGCAGATCTAGCACACTACCTCGGTGAAGACTGGCAATCCACACCTCGCTCGACAGCGCTGGAGAGCTACCTGGAGCACCTGCAAGAGCTGGAGAAGGAGAACCCACAGCTGCTGATGGCGTACGTGTACCACCTGTATCTGGGGCTGCTGAGCGGCGGACAGATACTGGCTAAGAAGCGCAAGATGTTCGGAGACAGTAAGTTCTTTTAAGTATGATGGAACGGAAACAGAATAATTTATAGTATAGTAGTCGAGATACAAATTTCATTCAAGTCTCATCTGCTAAACTTTTTAAAAAGTCATCACAACTTAATTTTCACTTCCCAGAAACCAACTCTGAAGTGTACACCGACCAAGTGACCGACTTCACCGACATCGACATTCCCAAGCTGAAGAACGAGTTCCGCGCCGCCATGAACGAGATCGCCGCCACGATGACCCCGGAGGAACAGCAGGCTTTCCTGGACGAAAGCTGCCAAGTCTTCCTCATGAACAACTTGATCGTTAGCTCGGTTGCTGGACAGAATCAGGTTCTCCGAGTCATGTTATTCAAGGCTTCCGCTGTGTTTTTAGTGATTTTTGGTGCAGTGCTAGCTTATAAAATGCATAAGTAAGGATTAATTGTAGTTTTCATGTAATGGATAGTGTATGATTATTTTTATAGATTAGAATGTGATATTATTATGTAGATTTCTTATTTGAAGACTGATTGTTTAATGAGTAAATTGAATTTCATTTAGCGGAATTTTGATTCGACATAATGACATAATATGACTCCCGTTTCTTTGGTGTAACGTTTATTTGATTTTCGAACTAATGATAATAATCATTAAATTATGTTTGTTACAAGAATATTACTGTTGAGCGTGTGGTGATGAAAAATCGTAAGTTAAAACGACGGTTGTGGAGGATAAATCGTTCTCCAAAAAAATGCAATAAGATTATTAAAAATTAGGCCATCACAAACAGTATCATAAAAGGTATTGCAAAAAAAAAAACAACATTGAATTAACAAAAATAATTTACTATATAGTTACAGGCTACATTACACTGAAGTACAAATATCAAAATATGTACACGAAGTACCGTGCGGTCTCACATTAACTACGATCGTCAATCTTATATACTAAAGTCATCTGAGCGCGGGCAGCGACTGGTCCAAGGAAAGGTCGATCAGTTCGTCGAAATCGTCTTGGTTCCAGAACGAGAGACCCTGGAAACAAATAAATAAAAATTAACCATTTAATTCAGACTAAAAGGTCCTTACGTCGTAAGTAAATATTAAAATCTTATTATTAGTGTTAGTACGACATAAAAAGAGACATAACTAAAATTACAAACTAGACGGGGTCAATTAATCGAATTAGTGACTCGACGTATTGATGATAAACGAGATTTATCCTATAGGTTTTTAGTTTTAGATGAGGTTCTTTGCTATCGAAGGGTGTGTATACTGTATAGTGTGTAGGTTGTGATGATGATAGATCCATGCTCATCACAACAGGGTTTACAAATGATCGAGACAGAAAAAACCGCACGCGTATTGTTACAATCGGTGCCGTGACCAGGATTATGTGTGAAATTTCTAAGGCGCAGAACGTAGGGGCGGAGCGCCGTCAGGCCGCAGTCTCGTAGCTTCTTGCCCGAGAACATTGTAATGATATAAACATAATAGGTACCAGGTCGTTGGCGCGGCAGGGGCGGCAGTGCAGCCGGGAGGCGCGGCACTCGCAGCGCGGCGCGCGCGCGCAGGCCGCGGCCCCGAGCGCCGCGCGCGCGCCCAGCACCGTGGCCACGCGCCGCGCCAGCCCGCGGTCGCCCTGCAGCTTCGCGCCGGAGAATATTGTGCCTGGAGCATAGAGAAAAAAATACATAGAGTGCTCACTCCATACATCAGTTTTAGTACCAAAAAGACTATTAGCATCTAGCATCGAGTAGCGGAACTATCAGTATTGCTACTTGACAATAGATGTAGCACCGACCGGAAAGTCTTATGCTGTTGAGATAAGACTTTCCGGTCGGTGCTACATCTATTGTCAAGTAGCAGTACCGATAGTTCCGCTACTCGATGCTAGATGTAGACACTGAAATTAATAGTCTGAACTGATGTATGGAGTGAGCACTCTATGTATTTTTTTCTCTATGCCTGGAGTGAAACATCACACATACACATTAGAAAGTATTATAGGCCTACCAAAGTTTTAAGTAGGTATACTTCGTTTTTTTTAGCATTAGAAATTTGGTAAACGATCTTGATGTGTCTTTTAATTGAAAAACACATTTTAAAAATAAGTTACGGTAAATATGTAACAATTATGAATCTAATACGATCTTTTATAGTCTTCTGCTTTCATAAGTAGTAGTTATTGATTTTTAAAAAGTGTTTTTCAATTAAAAGACATGTCAAAATCGCTTATCTTCTTTCAAGTTCTTTCTAATGCTAAAAAAAACGAACTATACATCTTTTCGACGTACACCGAAACTTTCGACATATAAATACGGTAGTACGGAAGCCTGGGAATGAGGGATTACCGACCGAGTAATTATAGACCTACCGTCTATATCGTCTCGGATAAGAGTCCGGAAATGTTATTATAATCCATTACCGGCGCGTTTCATAAAAGCACCTAGGAACAACATAATGTTTCGCAGTCTATTATCACAAACATAAAAACAATATTTCCACGCACGTAGCGAAATAAACAAAACATACAAATGCATTCGTTGAGTAGGTAACTTACCGTTGGTCTCCATAGCGAGGGACGTGCACATCCCCAGCTTATCTTTCGGTAGTTTAACTTGCTTACGCAACGCGGCGTCGCCTACAAGTTCCTCATAGTCCTTGTTCGTGTACGCTACGGCGTTGTCCACGCCTGTATAATATAGAAGTAAGTTATATTACATACTTATAGAGAAACAGACGGTAAACTAGAGATTATGGTCAAATTTGCCTTCCTTAACACCCTACAAGAGTAAGGTAAAATGTAACAGAAGATAAATCAACGAATTTTACGGTATGACAGAATCACACAATATTCCAAACTGATTCACATACAATAGTATTTTATATCTACAATCGTGATATAATATAATAGAAAGCTTTTCACCTGAGTACCGTGTTTAGGCCATGAAGCTTGCTGAGTAGCCTAAGTGAGGTAAGACATCGAAAAGCTTGATTAGATTATATCACTACTGTATAAAATAATTTTTCTCCGAGTCAACTAAAATAATAAATTTTCCACTATAAAACCTAAATAATTAGGTAAATATCTCAGTAGATAAAAAGATAGTACAAAAGACACCAACGCACTTCTTATTTATTAAGTAGTAGGGCGTTGTAGTCTTTTGTTCTATCCTTTGGCGTCACGTGGTTGGTAGATTTAATAGCAGTTTAAAATGGAAACAGGATCGTATTTAGGTACCTATGTAAAATACAACTTAGTTAATTTCCGATAAAGAAATGAGACGTACCATACAAATTCTTAGCCGCTCGTTTCTTGTAGAGCATGAAATCGTCGTCCATCAGGATGTGAAGGGTCACCGAGTTCTCCATCAGGTTGTGGTGAATAGTTGAGTAGTCCAACTGCAAAATGAATATAAATAGAAGACAATTAAACTTCAAATACATAGTAATAAATATTTCATAAGATGTGCGAGTGAACCAAGACGGTTTACGTAACTCAACTTTTAGAAACCACAGACGTTAGATTTGACACTTTCTTTACCATTATCTTCTCTTCCAACTTTCCAAGAAGAATGTCGCTTACGAAATGCTTTAGCTTTGTATGGCAGCTACCCTTTAAACGCTAGAAGGAATATGCCGTGCCCCGGACGCCAGGCGATCGCGATTATTTAATTCAATTCAATTCAATTCAATACTTTATTTCCAAGAATATGGTACATACAAAGTTGGTTAGTAAAAGGTGTTAGGTCAGCATATTCTGCCGGCATGCATCGGCGTAGAAATATTTACATAACTATGTACATGTGGAGTCAAATTAAATATTAAAATTATAATTCAGTCAGTTTAACATTAACAAAAAATTAATTAAGAATTCATAATAAATATCAATTAAAAAATTCATCTATAGAGTAAAAACATTTTTCAAGTAACCACTGAAACATTTTTTTTTCAAATTTACATGTCGGTAGAGTTTTGAGGTCATCTGGCACTCTATTAAATATCTTTACAGCCATATTATAGACATTTGACTGGGACACTTTCAGCTTCTGCGCAGGTTGATATAGCTGTAGTGGCTTCCTGCTGGGCCTTTGCTTATTTACCACTTCATCGTGAAGTGGAAAAAGCTGGGGCTGTTTTTTGACAAATTTAGTAATTTCTAAAATGTACTGACAAGGCAATGGTAGAATTTTAAGTTCTTGAAATATTGGTGTACAGTGGGCGAGATATTCGCTTCCGCTTACAGCTCTGATGCAAGCTTTTTGGGTCACGAATGCTCTTTGGATATCAATACTATTACCCCAAATAATAAGTCCGTAACGCAAAATTGAGGCGACATAACCATGATAGGCTGACATTGCAGCTTCTCTTGATGCTATAGATCTAAGCCGCCGCAATGCAAAAACAAATCTATCCAATCTGGAACATACATTTTCAACGTGTGCTCTCCAATTTAAATGTTCATCTAGAGTAATACCAAGAAACGTGGTTGAATCAACAAGTTCTACATTAGAATTGTTACAATTAACATTTAGGTTAGTATTAGTAGAGTTACGAGTTTTAAACTTAATAATTTTAGTCTTAGCCAAGTTTAATTTAAGACAATTATTTTCCAACCATCTAGTCGTATTATGCAGTTCGTTAATTGCTTCATTTTCTAGGTCACTATTATTGCTAGACTTTATGATTAGGGTAGCATCATCAGCAAACAAAATGCATGTATGTTTTAGTATGTTCGGCAGGTCATTAATATATGCTAAAAATAACAGAGGACCGAGTATGCTTCCCTGTGGGACGCCACAATTACTTGTTTTTGATAGAGACTTGTAGGTGATTTTCTTTTTCTGGACTATTTTAGTAATTTCTGTGTATTGTTTTCGCTCAGACAGATAGCTCTTGAGCCAATCATTAGCCTTTCCCCTAATGCCATATTTTTCTAGTTTTGTTAATAAAATTTTGTGGCAGACGCTATCAAAGGCTTTGCTCATATCTAGGAAAACTGCTAAGATAGGTTGGTTGTCATTAAGTGATTGGGTAATATGTCTAACTAAAGCAAAGCAAGCATGAGATGTAGAAGTACCCTTTCTAAAACCAAACTGATTTGGATGGATAACATTAGCACTGTCGAAGAAATTATTAATTTTATTGTACAAAGCTTTTTCGAAGACTTTAGATAGGACCGGTATTAGTGCGATTGGGCGATAGTTATTTATCAAACTCGGGTCACCCTTTTTGAAGAGGGGTTTGATAATGGTTAATTTTAAGCGATCAGGAAAGCAGCCTTGCTCAAAAGATAAGTTAATCAAGTAGCTGAGAGGTGATGCTATTTGGACTGCACATTGTTTTAATAACTTAGTTGGAATTTCATCATAACCGGTTGAGTTAGTGTCATTTAAAGATTTTATTATTTTTATTACGTCATACTGATCTAAGGGAGAAAGAAAAATGCTATTATTAACAGTTTTTATGCCTGGAATTTCATTATAAGTATTTGCATTTACATAGGAGTTATTGATGTAAAAGTCGTTAAATATCTCACACATTTTCAAAGGGTCATCTAATACTTTGTCATCAATTTTAATGTTTATAATTTCAGATTTGTTAATATTTAAGTTAAGATTATCTTTTATTACATTCCATGCTGCTTTACCCTTATTTTTGGAATGATTTATATAAGAAATATTATTAAGTTGCTGGGCCTTGTGAATGCACTTTTTTAGTAACTTCGAATATGCTAAATATTTGTGTTTGTTATACTTTTTGTTTGTGTGCTCTTTATGGTATTTAAAGTATAAATTTCTTTTTTTGATACATGATTGCTTTAGCCCTTTCGTAATCCATTTATTTTTTATAGGTTTATTTCTTACTAGTTTATTTATAATTGGAAAGCATAAGTTGAAAAACAAGATGATTAAGTCATGAAACTCTTCAAATGCAATATTTAGATCCAATGCCTCAAAAACTTGGTTGAAAGAAAGGCATGAAATGTACTCATAAAATTTGTCTACATTTTCTTGACTATAGTCTCTCCTTTGTTCAGTATATTCTACAGACTGTCTGGGTTTCGAGTGTTCAGATATCTGAAAGGATATAGATTGTCCAGTATCGTGGTCAGACAGGCCTAAGTTATGTATGTTACATGATACATTCAACATATCCAAGTTAGAGGCTATTAAATCAATACAAGACTTTTTTCGGGTTGGCGACTTTACATGAATGTTCAATCCAAATTTCGTTAAGAGAGATATTAGTTCTTTTGTTTGGTTACTATTTTTTAAAACATCGATATTCCAATCTCCGCAAAGTATAATTTTTTTATTCTTTTTACGTACAAGACTATTTAACAATTGTTTAAACTTATGAATAAACAGCCCTATGTTATGACTAGGTATTCTATATAAGCCAAACTGAACTTTACGGAGTCCCGCGTAAGTCCCTATTGCATTGGCGCAGCGCAGCTGACGGCCCGTGGTCGTCGTTGGCGTCCTTGGCAAGACTTTCCGATGATGTCCAATCCAATGCTAGCTCGAAAATATACCGCGAATTTGTTAACGACGTCATGAAATATTACCAGACCAAATATCGTTTTCTCAGCAGATTTATTAGAAGAATGGCATTTCGTAAGCGACATTATCGTAGATTACCCCCGTAGTAGCTAAGGGAGCAACGGGATTTATTTTAACTCGGCATTTAGCTAAGATGTGTGTGATAGAAAGAGATGAATGACATACCCGCATGGCAAGCAGGTCGCAGCGCGAGCAGGGCAGCATGATGATGGTGCGCTCCACTCCCACTCGGAATGGTAATGAGGTCGCGAAGCTTAGAGCGGAGAATACGTCCGGACGGATTGTCCTGTTGCTCTTCATGAGGTCCACTTTTTCTGTAGATTAAATAAAATATTTTCTTCATATAAATTTAAATGTAGTATAGAGATAACGCACTACCGCCCCTCCAAGTCACACACACACACACACACACACACACACACACACACACACACACACACACACACACACACACACACACACACACACACACAAACACACACAGAAGTCCAAAAGTGGGAACTGTTGTATCTTTTATTGTTCCTCATCTAGTCAGAGGCGTTTTGCACTGACTCATGCTCAAAACATTGTCATTTATTATACTAGACTGAATCCAGAAAACTTCATATCCATGAGATTTTACGCACACTGTTGTTTTAACAAATGTATGGCGGTCAGGATCACCCACGAGCGGAGCGAGTGTTTCGTGGCCGAGGCGTTATAGTTTCTGAATTGGTCACAAGCAGGCGTGTCTCACTCCGCGATTTCGTCGCTTTGCTAGAGGTAGCTAAAAGTACATCCGTTCGGTCCCAATTTTGGGGAAAGCCATTAGCCGCGAGTGGCGCTGTCGCCACCTAGCGGCCATATCTGTGCTGATCGTAACAGACGCGTTTTGTTAGAGAGTGAGTCTTCTGTACTTAGTACTATTATTTATTCTGTGTGTCACAAATATGTACACTGTTATGACGATACTAATGAGTATTTCGTGTTTTTCGTGGGCAAGTTGTATGTAAATATATATATCACTAGTATCACTACATAGTATAAAACAAAGTCGCTTCCCACTGTCTGTCCCTATGTATGCTTAGATCTTTAAAACTACGCAACGGATTTTGATGCGGTTTTAATAGATAGAGTGATTCAAGAGGAAGGTTTATGTATAATTTGTTAACCCGTGCGAAGCCGGGGCGGGTCGCTAGTACTAGTATAATTACCAATGTTGAAGGCGTCAAAGTGTCTGACGATGTCGTAGTTGCTGGCGAACAGCTGGTTGCCGACGTAGAGCGCGCGCGCACGCTTGTACACGCCGCGCCCACCGTACGCCACCACCGCGTATCTACAAACACATTTTTATTTAAACAATTTTGTACACAAACAAAAGAGCCGTCTGCTGACTATTTTAGGGTCAACACCTTGGAGGATATAATCAAACGGAGACGCCATGTCTGTAATTTTCTGTACAAAACAGTCTGCCGATTTTCGCGGGGGAGGGGAACGTCAAATGTATGCGTAACGTAAAAATAGCCATGTCAGATAAACGTCAGTCCATACATTGTGTATGACCGTTGGCCGCCTATTTTCGACAGAGGGGAAAGCTTGTTAATGGCTACTCCGTTTAGTTGTATCCTCCAAGGTCAACACAGACATGAGAAAATAGGGAATATTACGCGAAACTCTGCGTAAGGGGCGCCACTCCCACAACCTGTCACAATCTTAGGGTCTACCGCAAACGAGAGAGTCGAAATTTTGTTATCTAACCTCTCACTCTTGCATATTCAAGCGATAAAGAGGCAGATAGCCGAGGTTCGATTTCGCTTTTCCCGGTAGGCCCTTTGTAAACAAACCCCCTTGATGTATCAATTTCATATGACTTTAATGTCAGTGAAAACGCGTCAAAAAACAGTTTAAGACACAATAGGTATAAAAAGGTTTGGGACACCTATGCCCTACGCTAGGTCGATCCGAATTAGGGTTTTCACACACTAAATTGCTTACACGATTAATGCACAATTCAATAAGTTTTCTCAATTACTTATTAAGCCGTACACGATGATAAAATGTAAAATAATCGATTTGCGCGACACCTATTTTATTATCGATAAATTAGTCGCATTGGAACATTTTTCGTTCATATCCATAAGTACGGTTGCAGTAAAAATAGGTATTAAATTCCCACACGTCAGCAGCGGTATACAAAATGATTGTGGTTTTCTTAAGTAAGTAAAATGGTGTGTTGGTAAAATAACTACCTACGTCTATCGACATTAGGAATTTTGCAAAAATATTAACGACAACTACGTCCTTAATAGAACTTGATATGATAAAATTTGGTATTTTATATATTAATAATATAAAAATATTATATTATCAATATAACTAATTGTATTTGTTGTGTGTCTTCTTACTAATTGTATGTTAGTTTTAACCCTTAAATGCATAGTGATGCATTTATACACTTAACATAAACATCAAATGTTATGCATTATTAAACAAATTCTATTTGTTCTTGTATATTATTTCAATAGTAAAACTAATAAATTTTCCGAATTATTACATAAATTTACGCAGTATTTTAATTTATAAAAGTTACATTTGTTTATAGACGAAATGTCGGAAAACTTGGAAAAACCTGGAAGTTGATGATTTTTAGTATGTGATTTTGGGCAGATTTTTCGGGGTTTGTAATTATTTTATATTTTCAAATTTTATCATAGGAACATCACAAATAGTGTACCTTTCTGTTGGCAGTTAAGATTTTTCCTATACCCCTTACTAATAGCTATATATTTCCAAAAATATGATTTAGACTATGCAACTTTTAGCACTGATTTCCCAGTGAAAATCGATGATATAATTTTTTTTACTATTTTTCCTAGAAACGGCAAACAATTATGTGATATATATATTAATTTCGGGCAAAACGAAAAAATCATGCATTTAAGGGTTAATATGTATTTTTGTACAATAAAGAGTTTAATTACTACTACTACTACTAAGCAAACATATGGGTTGGTATTTATCCCGGAAGTTGATATTTTACTTGCTATAAAAGTTTTACTTATGTACGAAATATCATTTGATATTTACCACTAGCTTTTCGGTGAAGGAAAACATCGTGAGGAAACCTGTATACATCTGCGAATAAATTCAAAGGTGTATGTGAAGTCCCCAATCCGCATTGGGCTAGCGTGGGGATATAGCCCAAGCCCTCTCGCGCATGAGAGGAGGCCTGTGCCCAGCAGTGGGACGTATATAGGCTGAATTATTATTATTATTATTTTATAAATGTTTTGATGTGATATTTAATGGCTAATAGTACGCGGGGTATAAGAAGTCGCGAAATAAAACATAGAAAAAGCGCGAAAGATGGGAGTGTATTTTAGTGTGTATAATCGTATAAGTATTTTTCTAAGACGTGCAATACTAATCTCATAGACTAGGAATCCTCTAGAGTCTAGACGGAGTTTAGAGCAATTATTTCATGAAACCGACGCTGCCAAAAATACTGGGGTGCGGGGGACAGGTGAGCGAGTCCCGTTCCGTGATTGGTCCGTTCAAAGACACGGACGTCACACAAAGACACTTTGACTCGAAAATGGAGTAAAACTACCGTATATTTGTGGCATAGGGGGTAGCGCTACTATCCTACTATGCTCAGTCTGGAGGATGTCTTGTCTGTGACTAATCTGATCTCTATTTGCAGACATATTTTAAATGCATATTTAAATGTATATTTATTTAATTTATATTTTTTTGAAATATTTCCAGTGGCTCTATTAGCGCTCGGCCCCACCGACGCCGTTAGACTGAAAGGCAAGTGCACCTGCAACTGGTTGACGTGCAACCAGCCGGTGTGCGGCAGCAACCACGAGACCTTCGAGTGCATGTGCCAGCTGAACTGCCGGAACTACTACTCGGAACATCAGGGCGACCTGTATAAGCTGTACGACGGGGAGTGCTATGCCGACAATTAGGTTTAGGTGCTATAAAATCGCCCAAAGGTCACAAAGTGTGAATTTTTATATAGACCCTTGCTATATGAGCCAGAACGCTTATGGTGACGTCATATCGTGGGATTCGACAGGTTAATGCCATAGGTATAGATATATAAAATTCAGAAATTCTTGATTTTTACGGTCTTAATTCTTTGTGCCCTTAAGTAGTTTTTTTTTAAATGACAATGTCATCATAAATGTTAAATTTCTATGACAATATGACATTTAAAATGAAATTAGTGACATGTCCTCACTTAGTTCTGTTCAATGCGGTGCATAATAGCTTAGACGGATTCTATCCACGTTGTCTTGTCTGTCTTACCTCTTGAGTGTTGGCAAAGTGGGAGTTACGGAGACAGTTAGTTTATCAATCTTAACTGGGAATTAGCAAACTTTATTAATATAAATGATAATTTTTGCATTTAAAAATACTCCAGTTATATTTAAGATCAGTTCTTACCTGTTGTCCGAAGAGTCCAGCGAACTGTAGTTTCAGCCCTTACTTCTATTAAAGTCGGTGCAAAGTTGGCTTAGATGGACTCTCACAAAAACCAAATTATAGCACCCTACTAGGTACGTGGTCTTGTCTGTCTTACCCCTAGCGTGTTTTTTACAAAGTCGGAGTTACGGAAACAGTTAGTCAGTTTATCAATCTTACCTGTTATCGAAAAGTCCGGCAGACTGTAGTTTCAGCCCTTATTACTTCCATTCAAGTCTGCGCAAAGTTGCCTTAGATGGACTCTTAACAAAAACCAAATCAGAAGACCGTAATATCCACGTGGTCTTGTCTGTCTTACCCCTAGCGTGTTTTTTGCAAATACGGAGTTACGGAGACAGTCAGTTTATCAATCTCACCTGTTATCGAAAAGTCCGGCAGACTGCAGTTTCAGCTCAAAAGCCTCCACGAACAGGTCCATGTTTTTCTTCTTCCTGAGGTTCTTGTTGCAGGCGTGGGACTCGAGCAGGAACACCACGTCCGTGGAGTTGGGCACGTGCTTCAGCGTGTAGAACGAGCCTTCTTCCACCACCTCGCCTTGAGGGGCTGTGCATCTGGAAATTATGTCTTGTTAATATCCCAATCATCATCATCATCCTCGCGTTGTCCCGGCATTTTGCAACGGATCATGAGAGCCTGGGGTCGGATTGGCAATTAATCCCAAGAATTGGCGTAGGCACTAGTTTTTACGAAAGCGACTGCCATCTGACCTCTTCCCAGGCCTGAGGGTAAACTAGGCCTTATTATTATTACAGGGACACTGCGGAAGAGTGCCGCAGTGTCCCTGTGACCTCGCCATATTGCGTTGAGCCGGCCAAGAGGGGTTTTAGTGGGTATACCGTGGGCCTCATTAGGCTATACGGGAGTCCCACATAACCACCCAGGCCCGTCCCCGCGGCTGGGTGGTATGCGTAATGTATTTCCCCTCTATAAAAAAAGGCCTTATTAATATATATTATATTAGTCCGGTTTCCTCACGATGTTTTCCTTCACCGAAAAGCGACTGGTAAATATCAAATGATTATTGTTAATATCCCAATATAAATAGTTTTAAAGAGATGGGTTGTTGCCAAGCTTTGCTTCGTTTGGGCTAGGTCGATGATAGAGGGTCCCCAGATATTTATTGGAACGAAGTTCCTTATCGAAAGGTTTGCGGATGGGGGCTAGGCGAAAAAAGTGTAAGATTTTCACGTCACAAGCCATACTGCTGCGAAATATGTAATTAGACTAATGAGAACAGAACATAACAAAACATGAGCATGAGCCTTTATTAACTTCGTTCCAACCTTCCAACCGAGTGTTCTACGATATATACTCACCATTTTTAGGGTTCCGTAGCCAAATGGCAAAAAACGGAACCCTTATAGATTCGTCATGTCTGTCTGTCTGTCTGTCTGTCTGTCCGTCTGTCCGTCTGTCTCTCCGTCCGTATGTCACAGCCACTTTTCTCCGAAACTATAAGAACTATACTGTTGAAACTTGGTAAGTAGATGTATTCTGTAAACCGCATTAAGATTTTCACACAAAAATAGAAAAAAAACAATAAATTTTTGGGGTTCCCCATACTTCGAACTGAAACTCAAAAATTTTTTTTTCATCAAACCCATACGTGTGGGGTATCTATGGATAGGTCTTCAAAAATGATATTGAGGTTTCTAATATCATTTTTTTCTAAACTGAATAGATTGCGCGAGAGACACTTCCAAAGTGGTAAAATGTGTCCCCCCCCCCCCCTGTAACTTCTAAAATAAGAGAATGATAAAACTAAAAAAAAATATATGATGTACATTACCATGTAAACTTCCACCGAAAATTGGTTTGAACGAGATCTAGTAAGTAGTTTTTTTTTATACGTCATAAATCGCCTAAATACGGAACCCTTCATGGGCGAGTCCGACTCGCACTTGGCCGCTTTTTTTTATTTAATAGCAAGATAACATTCTAAGAATGGCGTCGACAGTATGTCTACTACGAGTAAGGTTCACGGTACTTACTGCACACAGTGGTCAGGGATGTGTGTGGGAATGTGCAGTTGCGTGCACAGCTCCATGTAGACTGAGGCAAGTGCGCATGCCTCTACGCCTGACAGGCATTCTGTTAAGAACGGCGCGGCGTCGATCTGATGACAAAATAATAGGTATAAAGTAATACATTTAATTACTTAGGGCCACTTGCACCATTCAATAACTCGGGGTTAAACGGTTAAACCTGGAGTTACCATGGTTATCAGTACAATTTGACACTGGGTTAATGGTTTAACTGGTTAACCCCGGGTTAGTGGGATGGTGCAAGTGGCGCTTAGAGGAAGAATAATATGTACTTCCTTTTATGACAAATCAGTAGTAAGAACTAGGCACCTATTGCTGGTTTTGATGAAACGCAGGAAAAGTGTCGATAGAACGAGTATATAACTCGCACCACAGCCAGGGGTGATACCTTATGTCACAGATATTCTTTTAGTCCCAATCATGCTCTTGGACTAATTAGTCAAAATCACTTTGCCATTAATTTCAAAGAAGGTTAGGATAAAACCGCACAAAAGTGGACTTCTAGCACGATTGTGACTCACCACATCAAAGTAAGGCTGTAACGGTGACACCTTATTATTACCATATCTAGATTCCAGCTGTGACCCCAGGCGTAGCATATAAAGCTGTTGAAAATGGGCTGATAGTTCGATAGTAACTTACCAGAGCAAAGCAAGGATGCAATGGCGACACCATGTTTTTAAAGAATTTTTCGCAAGCCGTATCGTTCTTGGCCTCGTGGTTTTCGACGGGCGCGAGGCCGGTGGAAGGTTCCAGACCCCAGCTGTGTCCCAGGTCTTATCTGCAGCTGTATAAGGCGGACTTAACGTGCTATAGTAACTCACCACAGAGAAGCAAGGATGCAGCGGCGACACCTTATTCTTAAACAACTTCTCGCAAACCGTATCATTCTTTGCCTCGTGGTTTTCGGCCGGCACGAGGCCAGAGTATTCTAGACTCCACTTGAGACTCGGGTGTTATATACAGCTGTTGAAAACGAACGTATAGTTCGGTAATAACTTACCACAGCAAAACAAGGATGGAGTGGCGACACCTTATTCTTAAAGAACTTCTCGCAAGCCGTATCGTTCTTGGCCTCGTGGTTTTCGAGGGGCGCGAGGCCGGTGGAAAGTTCCAGGCCCCAGCTGTGTCCCAGGTCGGAGATGCAGGTGGTGAACGTGTTGTTGGAGAGCTGCAGGTCGTCGTATTGCTCGTTGTTGTAGGTGCCGAGCAGGCCGCCGAGCGTCGCGTAGTACCAGCCTGACAATTAGAATGTTGTTAGGCATTTCGATCCCAAACAGCGCTGCATTCTAATAAAAAAAAAACCATCGTACAACTCAGCAACTGTGCAATGCGGCGAGGCCTATTATAAGGCTCCTCCCACACAGAAATTAAAAACTGGAATCTCTGGTTACGGAATTATTTCAGAAGGAAGAACTTTTTGTAGATGAATTAATTCCGAGTTTGTCTATAGTATCTGTAAGTTGCATTTATTAAATAAAACAATACCATAGATAATCCCATGCAGAATTTATTTCGTAACCAATAACCATGGAGCGTCGAATTTATATTTTCCTGGTTTGTAAAAATAATTTTGATTTTTTTCACCATGCGATCAGAGACATGGCTACTCTACTTAGTGTCGCTATTACGAGGGTCGCACTGAAAATTTCGGGAATAGAACGAAAGCGTTCATCCGTACCTGTGACCTGCAGTTTGCAGGTATGGAACATGAAGTTGCACTGTATGTCCAGTCCGTTCTGCGACTCCACAGTGAGCGTCTCCGAGTTCCGGTCCACGACGTATTCGTCCACCACGGCGGGCAGGTTGAGAGGCACTGCCCGGCCGATAGATATTTGCTGAAACAATATTCATTAATAAGGAATCTAGAAATCATATATTAAATACATACAAAGGACTACTACTTGAAGGATATAACCAAATGGACTGTTAATGGCTACTCCATTTGTATATATCCTCCAAGGACTACTAGAACCAGTTAAGTATGTACCTATAAAATATTGTACCAAAAGCTTTGGTTTCCTCCGATTGCGGTGCCGTCATATAGCGGCCGTCTCCATACAAATACTACGATATCCATATTTATTATTTGGCCGTATTATTTAGTATGGAGACGGCCGCTATATGACGGCACCGCTATCCTAGGAAAACCGATCTTAACCCCATTCAAGATTGATTTCAACAATATTGCGGCTACAACATTTTACAGTACTATTAGGTAATACGCGTCTTAGTATTTCTTTATACACGATGCAGTGCCAATCATTTTTTTCAAGCCTGAATCGATAGAATTAAATTCTCATTCATGTAGGACATACCAAACACCAAAAAGTGTTTACAGCAATAAAATTTAATTGTCCCTAAGCCCCACTTGCACCATCCTACTAACCCGCGGTTAAGTGGTTAAACCGTTAACCTATTGTCAAATTGTACTGGAAACCATGGTTTAAACGGTTAACCCCGGGTTAGTGGAATGGTGCAAGTTGGCCTAACAAGTGTTACCTCCTTATACAAATCGATGTGTATCAAGTTCTTCCTAGTGAGTATCACGAGATTGTACCGTCCCTGGTCGTTGCTTTCTATCAGGACGGTAAAGTTGCCTTGCTTGTAGTCTTTAGTCAGTAAGAATGTGCCTGGCTCTGATATGGTGAAGACTCGCTTGTCGTACGTCACTAGGGTGCCTTGGCCGGTCATCATAGCCATGCCTGGAATAGAACGCGTGATAAGACTTTCAGAAAATTACAAAGTGAAATACGCTCATACTTAGCTCATTCGGTACACGTCAACTTTTTAAAGTCATTGAGGAACTAGATACGGCGTCTCAAAGAAAGTGGTTCAGCACATATCGTGTTTCAAACAGAATTAAAATAGGCGGTAAAAGAAAGCCTGTTAATACCGTTTTTCTAGTGTTGAAGAATACGAACTATGTTTATTCTCTGACAGTACCGAGATCTTTTTGCTTCTTATGCCATATACATAGGTATTGTCAGAAAGTCCTTGGCATCTCCTGTTTACTTTGAAGTCCTCGGACTAGGGTAGCATGTAATCTAGGAATCTTTGTTATCTCCGAACGGCACCGTGACGTGACCAACACACAAACACACACATATACACACAAACACAGTAGTCGGTCTTGTTAGTAGTCAACCACTCATCCACAAAGTCTCTTACAGCTCGATATAGGAATTTAAATGAAATAGACGGAATCATACCAGGGTAGCATGTAATCTAGGGACTATACTTACCTCCGAACGGCGGCATGACGTTGTTAATATCCATATACGGCCGTATCTCATAGTAATATGACCAGATACTCTTGTTCGTTGTCAACCATTCATCCATGAAATCCCTCACAGCTCGATATTCAGGTATTTCAGTGAAGTCTGGACTACGGTTGAAGGCGTGCCAGGACATGGGTAATTTCTGCTCTAGAAGTATCTCGCCTTTGCGAGGGTCGAAAATGAAGTTGGTCTTTGGTGTGCGGTGGCTGAAAGTTGATAGACACTGTTGATTGTAATAAGGTTGTGATATGTATTGACGCTGTACCTGCATGCTTCAGTAATAAACCAGTCATTGGTCCGAACGGTTGTTTTACTAGATACCTCACTGGCGACGACGCGAGAGTACCCACGTATTTAAAACAAAATGGCGCAGTCTTATCTCGGTTCTTTGCCTAATTTCGATTACAAATCCGGAGAGTGGTCTATTTTTAAGGGGAAATTAACTCAGTTTTTTAAAGTAAATGCTACTAGTATTACAGCCGATAAAAAATGTGCAGTGTTAATAACGCATCTTTCGGACGATTCGTATCGCTTGGCACGTAATCTCGTGTACCCTAGTGATTTAGAAGCGAAAACGTATGACGAACTTATTGCTGTTTTAGATAAACATTTTAAAATTAAAAAGTGTTCATTTGCTAATAAGGCGAAGTTCTACAGTGCGACGAAAAAGCCAGACGAGTCTTTAGGAGACTGGGCGGCGCGGCTACGCGGGTTGGCAAGTTTTTGCGACCTGGGCACCGCCCTGGAGACGGTGCTGACGGACCGTTTCGTTCTCGGTCTGGGTTCCGGTCCCGAGCGCGACAAGCTGTTTGAACAAGACGCGGCGACCCTTACGTTCTCCAAGGCGTTGGAGGTCGCAGAGCAAGCGGCTAGT
Source organism: Cydia amplana (assembly GCF_948474715.1). Lineage (NCBI taxonomy): Eukaryota > Metazoa > Arthropoda > Insecta > Lepidoptera > Tortricidae > Cydia > Cydia amplana. Next base: position 24,340,225 of record NC_086070.1, read on the forward strand.
GCTAGGCAAGCCCAGGCGATGGTAGGCGAAACTGGCAGTATCGGCAACGTGCCGATAAAGGAGGAGCCGGTGTTCCGTGCGGCGAGCGCGGCGAGCCCTGGGCGCGGCGGCGCCCGTGGCCGCGCCAGTCGCGGTGGCGGAGCTGGCGCCGGTCGTGCTACGGATGTCGCATCGGGTTCCAAATGGCATCAACGCGATGACTTCAATAGGTGTAATATTTGCGGCATGAAAAACCACAGTGCGGAAACGTGTCGTTACAAAGGTTATAAGTGCGGCAAGTGTGGTGTTAAGGGACACCTAAAGAAAGTATGCAAACTAAGATTTCACAATATCCAAGCACAGGGAGGAGAATCGGAAACTTCTTGCGAGGACTGTGAGGAGTGCGCGCTATACAATTTAAGGTATGAACATTACGATCCCATTATTTTAACTGTATTAATCAACGGTGACAAATTTTATATGGAACTTGACTCAGGGTCTGGAATAAGTGTGATTTCCGATAAATGTTATAAACAATATTTTTCTCATATTCAGTTACACGAGTGCAACATTAAATTATGTGTTTATAACGGGCATAAAATGACGCCAATGGGTGTATTGTTAGTAAATGCTGAGTACAATTCAATAAAAGACGTACTTAAGATATATGTGATACCTAAAGGAGGTCCGCCCTTAATTGGCCGTGATTTTATGGCTAAATTCGGCATTAAATTTACTACTGAGGAATATTATAATAATAATAGTATAGCCATTGACCATTACGCCGGGGAGGTTCGACAGTTATTAAATTCTTATGCCGATTTGTTTAGCGAGGGGTTGGGGAAATTTAATAAATTTAAAATATCACTTCGCCTTAAGGAAAATGTTGTACCAGGTTTTTTTAAACCCCGACCAGTCCCTTTTGCCCTTAAGCATAAAGTTGATGAGGAACTCGAACGTCTTGTTGGTTTAGGTATACTGGTACCAGTGAACTTTTCGAAGTACGCGACTCCAATTGTTCCGGTTTTGAAGGAGAACGGGAAAATTAAAATTGCAGGCGATTATTCGGTAACACTAAACAGAGATTTGATTATTGACAAATATCCTATGCCGCGCATAGAAGAAGTATTTGCGAAATTGGGGGGCGGCGAACGTTATACAAAGCTGGATTTGAGCAATGCGTATAACCAATTCGTATTGAGTGACGAGTCCCGGGAGCTCACTACCATCAGCACCACGCGGGGGTTATTTCAATATACCAGGCTCGTATATGGTCTGGCCAATGCGCCGGCTATATTTCAGAGAACAATGGAGACCCTGCTGGTAGGAATAGACGGAGTGAGCATCTGGCTGGATGATGTGTGTATCACAGGGCCGGATAAGGCGACTCATTTGGAAAGGTTGCGGGAAGTTCTGTTTCGAATTAAGGATGCCGGTTTAAAATTACAAAAAGATAAGTGCGAGTTCTTTAAATCGAGCGTCACATATTTAGGTTACGTTATTGACAAAAACGGCCTTCGAACATGCCCGAGAAAGATTGATGCAATAGTTAATGCCCCGCGTCCGAATAATGTTTTAGATGTAAAGCGGTTTTTAGGGTTTATAAATTATTATCGGAAGTTTATACCGCGCGCCTCAAGTGTACTTAATCCCTTGCACGAATTACTTAAGGTCGATGCTGTATGGAGATGGGGCCCCGAGCAGGAGGAGGCATTCACCGCTATTAAACGGGAAATGGCTTCAGGGCGAGTCCTTACTCATTTTGACCCGGAAGCGCGACTCGTTTTGAGTGTTGACGCTGGACCCGCCGGTCTGGGTGCCGTGATATCGCTTGGGCCGGAAGGTCACGAGCGACCCCTGGCTTTCGCCTCCCGGGCACTTACGCCCAGCGAGAAAAATTACAGCCAGGTCCACAAAGAAGCCGCAGCCATCGTATACGGAGTGAAACATTTCCACCAGTACCTATACGGGCGAAGTGAACCATTTGTACTCAAAACTGACCATCGACCCCTACTTGCCATATTTGGCAAGAAAAATGGCATATCTGTTATGGCTGCCTCGCGTTTGCAACGGTACGCTATTTACCTATCAGCCTACAACTACGTCATTAGTTACATTACTAGTGAAAAAAATGTTGTGGCTGACTATTTCTCTAGGGCACCGCCGAAAGTAGTGAATCCGTCTGAGTTAAACATTGACGAGGGTAGTTCATACTTAAACTTTTTAGACGAGAATACCTTGCCAATATCGTTTGAAGATATTAGGGAGGCGACGGCCTTAGACAAGACAATGAAAATTGTTATGAAGTACATTAAAAACGGGTGGCCGCGTAAAATTAAATGCAAGAATATTCAACCATATTTCAGATGTAAAACCGATTTAGAAGTCGAAAAGGGTTGTATTTTACGCGGTCATCGAATAGTTGTCCCTCCGGCTCATAGGGCACGCATGTTAGAGGAATTGCATAGGGGACACTTAGGAATCGTAAAAACTAAGAGTATTGCGCGCGGTAAGCTTTGGTGGCCAGGTTTGGACTCCGATATAGAACGCATTGTGCAGAATTGCACCGTATGCAGTAAACTGCGGACCGCCCCACCCCGCTCGCCCCTCCCGTGGCCTCGCGCGCGCGCATGCTGGGAACGTCTTCATATTGACTACGTGCAAGTTGGGCAAAGGATGTACTTGGTCGTGGTAGATGCATTCAGCAAATGGCTGGAGTGTTTACATATGAGTAAAGATGTCTCGTCAAGATCCCTAATTGTAAAATTAAAATACCTATTTTCAACATTCGGCTTGCCCAAAACCATAGTGTCAGATAATGACCCAAAAATAAATAGTGACTTATTTAGAAATTTTTGTGCAGTTAATGGGATAAAATATTTAAACTCACCGATTTACCACCCCTGCAGTAATGGCCAGGCCGAAATTTGTGCTAAGATTTCTAAGAAAATGATAAAATGTATTCAAAGTTGCGATAATAAAATGTCAACCGAGGGTATTAATGAGCGATTGTTGAGTTTTTTATTTGAATATCGCAACAGTGTCCATTGTAGCACTAACGAAACACCTGCAAAACTCATGTTCGGTAGGGATTTACGCAGTAAACTCGATTTAATTTTACCTAGCAAAGAACCCGATAGTAACAACGAGCAGGTTGGTTTAGCAGGTGCTCGTAAATTTGACGTAGGCCAAGTTGTTTTAGTTCGATGTTTTGTTGCCCAAAAGCCTGTATGGCGAGTGGGAACAATAATAAATAAAGTCGGAAATAGGATGTTTACTGTAGACGTTAGAGAGATCGGTAAATGTATACGTCACGTCGATCAGCTGTTGCGATATTCATGTGGGTTAGTTGCTGATAAGACAGATAGCGCTGTGCAAGCAAACCAGTCGCCGCCGCCGCCCGCGCCCGCTTCCGCGCCTTCCCCGCGCCCTTTGACCTTTTCGCCCGCTCCGGCTCCGGCGCCGACGGCACAGGCGTTGCAACCTTCATCCCCGTACTTACCTATGTCATTGTCGAGGCCGGACGCAATTGAAGATATTGATCAAGATATAAACGAGCCATTAGACATTGCATCCGACAACGACTTTTATGAGTGTGATGATAATAATGTAGAGGGAGAGGAAACGGATCGACAGGTACTAGAATCTGAAACGCTAAGCTCTGTGCCCCCGGGCCCCGCGCCCGCGTCGGCTCCCGCGAGCCCTGTACCGCCCGCGTCCCCCGCGGACTCGCATCGGCTGCGCCCGCGAGCGCAGCAGCAGCAGCTGGCTCAGAACGAGCAGACTGAAAACCAGTCGGATCCGGTTCCCCGCCGATGTAATTTAAGGCCTAGAACTAAAAGGGTTAACTATAAATGATTATTAGTATAATAAGTTTATTGTATTACTTATACCTAAAATATTGTCTGTTTTGTTGTCAGGTTCCCAGAATAATGTGGGAGGAGTGATATGTATTGACGCTGTACCTGCATGCTTCAGTAATAAACCAGTCATTGGTCCGAACGGTTGTTTTACTAGATACCTCAGGTTGATTTTGGATCTTGCTGTTTTTCGAAATAATACAAATGTGTTTAGGAAAGTACTTATTAAATACGATATGCATGTGTGCGTGGGCCATACACACATATAAGATGTTTAGACAGCTTTAACAGACACTTTTAACTGTGTAGGGAAGGGTGGTATTCCATCTGTCCAATATGTTTGACAAATCCCATGGCGTTTCACTCTATCTCTCAAGCAAAATGTGAGACAAAACACACATTGGACAGTATAGAAATTGGATGGAAATTGAACAGGTGAAATACCACCTTAATGTAAGCGTCTTTATTAGGCACTGCGCCCGTTTGTGAACTAGTGTGAACCGCCTATTGGTGTGTAGACCTAACGGCCTGGCCACAACATTGCGCGACTGGCTTCGGCTAAGGCGAAAATCATGGGTGGGAACGAAAGGTACGATCGCTGTGTCTCGCTCCAACTTATGGTTGTCGCCTTAGCCGCAGCCAGTCGCGCAATGTCGTGGCCAGGCCGTAAAGGTACGAATTACCTACTTGAATTATATGATCACACCTTATATAACAAAGTCCCCCGCCGCGTCTGTCTGTCTGTATGTTAGCGATAAACTCAATAACGACAGAAGGGATTTTCATGCGGTTTTCACCTATCAATAGAATGATTTTTGAGGAAGGTTTAGGTGTATAATTTGTTAAGGTTTTGTGTACCTGTGGCCGGTCGCTAGTAAATTGATAAAGCAAATAACGATTTTCAGTGACACAACTCTAAAAATCGAAACAAAGGAAAATGAGTTCTCAGGCAATTATAATTAAAACTTACAGTTCTTCGTACTGCAGTGCGGTCTTGGCCATGTCGGTGACTTTATCGTAAATGATATCGAATATTTTATCGCACGCCTCGCCGATCATGAAGTAGTCGTACCACCATTTGAGACGTTCGTAGGCTTCCTTGTACTGTCAAACAGAAAAAAATACAATACAAATATACTGGTAGAGAATGCCTTGGCATTAAGTCCGCCATTTGTACAATTTTTATCGTGCAATAAAGTTTAAATAAAATTTAAATAAATATAAAACATAATAGTCATAGGTATCTATACTGGGTCAACCAAATCTTGTCAGTAAATAGGAACAAAAAAAACTATACTCATCCTTTTCTTTTGGGTGCTAGTACTAGTGTAAGACAAAGATAGTATGATTCTCTCTGTCTATGTTTGAAATCAAACAGACCTTTGACACACTATATATGCCTTATACATACATTACTACCTACGTAATAAAATTCAAGTCTCCTCAAAAAAAGTCAAATCTTTAAAGTCCGAATTTTCTAAAGCCCCCTCCCGTTCGTTATTTGAGAATAGGGAATATTGCGCGAAACTCTGCGTAGGGGGCGCCACTTCCACATCCGTCACAATTTAAGGGTCTACCGCAAACGAGAGTCGAAATTTTGTTATCTAACCTCTCTACCACTCTTGTATATTAAAGCTTACTTTATTAAGCTGAGTTTTGATTTTCGCGTTTCCCGGTAAGCCCTTTGTAAACATACCGCCTTCATGTATCAATGTCATATTTTATTTTCCGTGAAAACTTGTCAAAAAACAGTTTAAGGCATGTATAAGTTACTCTATGGTTTACGACGGGTGCTAGTGCTGCACTCTGGCGGCAAAACATCGCAGTAATACGCCCTATTTATAAGTTAACGCAACCATAGAGAAAAAAATACATAGAGTGCTCACTACATACATCAGTTTTAGTACCAAAAAGACTATTAGCATCTACTAGCATCGAGTAGCGGAACTATCAGTACTACTACTTGACAATAGATGTAGCACCTACCGGAAAGTCTTATGCTGTTGAGATAAGACTTTCCGGTCGGTGCTACATCTATTGTCAAGTAGCAGTACTGATAGTTCCGCTACTCGATGCTAGATGTAGACACTGAAATTAATAGTCTGAAGTGATGTATGGAGTGAGCACTCTTGTCTTTATTTCTCTATGACGCAACAAAAAATAGCCCTTACCTTCTCCCTCACATAAACAACCTGCTGAGTCTTCAAGAAGTTTTCCCAACCATTTTTAAACTCAGCGTACAACTGAACGAATTCCTCCTTGAAGGGGATGTACTTCTCGATCTTACCCCAGATCACGTTCCAGAACTTACTACTGTATTTCTTGATGTTAGTTAAGAGGTCGTTGGTTGTCAAATCTTTATAAATTCTGCAAGAGGTAAAGAGTTCGAATGTAAGCTTGGAATAAATTTAAAAGTGGGAGAATGACTGCCTTGGATGAGACTTGAAGTCACGGCCAATATAGATACTCCAGAGTTCAAGTGTCACCGTTCGCAGACATTTCTGCTTGTTATAAATTAATTTAGTTCAATATAGTTTTCGGATACTTACAAGTATCCAAGTACTTACTTTAATAAGATAAGATAAAGATAAAAGATAGTTATTCAAGTAGGCATAATTACAATGCGCTTATGAACGTCAAATAAAGCTAGGTAGACCGGCGAATAACAAAACTTCCGTGGTTTACAGTACGTATACTACTACTACTTTACCGCACTAGTTCGATAATAGCACATTACACAACTATATCGCAAATTTAAAGGGCCATATGTACCTACTGTAAAACGTTGTACGATACATGTGCGAATAGGTAATTCGCAACCCGTGTCGATTTAAAACACTCCCTTCGGCCGTGTTATAATTTATCGTCACTCGTTGCGAATTTCCTATTTTTCGCACTTGTATCGTAATGTTACTACACCGGAACATACGACACAACAGAAAACCACCGTGTCGCCGAAATAATTTTTAGCTTGTAAGATTTTTATTATTGTATGTATGTTAGTTTGTAAGGTGTGTATCTATGGGCCTTAGTTGCCTGACAATAAATGATATTTGTGTTATGTTTTCATATAGAGGGTAGATGTCATTTACGGCAGTCTGTATCTGAGCATTAAACGTAGCACATCAGTGTCTTACATTTTGGAGTTTTCTTTGGAAACCTACGTCCAGAACACAACAATTGGCGACGATATCGATATCTACGTGTGCAGATAACGTTTTTTCAATAAATTGGTTGAAAAAAAATGGCTACAACAAGTGCAAATGTGATGTTCGGCAGCAGTCTCAATTTTGACCATCGGATTCACGAATGGAGTATTTTCAAGAGCAAATTGTTTCAATTCTGTACTGTTAATGATATTAATGAAACATCGGACAAGTCAGAAGTGAAACGCCGTGCCGTGTTATTGTCGGCCTTATCGGAAGATACCTACCGCATTCTTCGGGATTTAGTGGCGCCAAAGGAGGTGGACGGCGCGGAGTACAAGGTTTTGTTAGGACATCTCGATGCTCATTTCACGCCCAAGAAGAGTACTTTTGCGGAACGTTACACTTTCTACAAGGCTGAACAACGTCCAGGTGAAGAATTGCCAGATTGGGCCGCGCGAGTGCACAAAAACGCCAACGGACACAAAAGCCATAATTGATAGGCTAGTGGAGGTAAATAGTCGATTTGGGACAATGCATGTTTTAGTAACTGATAACGCGGCAAATTTTTGTTCAAAGGAATTGGAAGCCTATTGCATAGCTAATGGCATAAAACACTTAACAAGTCCTCCTTACCATCCCCAATCGAACGGCCAAGCTGAGAATAGTGTCGGTTTCCTAAAAAGGGGCATCAAAATTATAATGGCAAGTAGCAACAACACGGAGCCTGTAATCAGGCGAATAGGGAAGCTATTATTTAATATAAGGAATTCCGTTCATTGCACAACCGGTTTTTCCCCCGCACAGCTGATGTTTGGCCGCCCGCTCCGTTGTCGTCTCGATCTATTGCAGTCGGCGGGCTCTAGCTCGACTGATAACGATTTGTTTCATAACAATTATGAGTATTATGACTCACACTCGCAGTTGCCGATGATGTCGTTGTCCGCCGAAGCTAACCAAAATGTTTGTTTTAAACAGATCTCACAAACTAAGAACTATGGAGGGCGGCGGAAGGTGTGTTTTGAGGAAGGAGATCAGGTGTTAGTTAAACATATATTTAGTAACGGAAATAAGCACGTATGGAAGAAAGGTTGTGTACAAAAATCTATAGGTAATATGTTATATTTAGTGCATATAATAGATTTAGATATTATTGTTAAGAAACATGTAGATCAATTACTGTTGTACAAAGGTAGTCAAACTGTATGTACTGCTAGTGATAACCGTGACATTTCGGATCTGGAAATAACAATTAATGAGTCTTTATCTCCAGATCCTGAAGCGGTGGCACAACCAGCGATCGAAGGCCAGAGCCCTGAGTCAAGTTTACTCGAAATTGGTAATGAGTCGGAGGAGCCTTGTCAATCGCTGGTACCGAGGGAAAGTGCTCCCCCCGCGGCCCCCGCCCCCGTAGTTTCGGCTGCTGCCAGGTCGGTGTCTCACGATGATGTTTTCTTGGACTGTGAGACGGAGGGTACCGAGACCACCTTGGATCCTACGACGAATGCAGATCGTCGTAATATCCGAGCCACTCGGAATCCTAACCCAGTGTATAAATGAGTCCATTTTAATTCATAAGTTTTCTAATGTATTAATTAGAGTATTTTAATTTTAAGAAGCTTTCTTTGCTATTGGTGGAGGGATTGTTATGTTTTCATATAGAGGGTAGATGTCATTTACGGCAGTCTGTATCTGAGCATTAAACGTAGCACATCAGTGTCTTACATTTTGGAGTTTTCTTTGGAAACCTACGTCCAGAACACAACAATTTGATTTGATCAATAGCATACTTACTTGTCCATTTCCTGTCCAAACGTCGACACATAGTTAAAGTAATGATTGTCCGTCAACTCCTGTTGCCGCTTATAGAAGAAATCCATGATACCCCTCCAAACGGTAAACACGAACGATTCAGTATAATGCAGGACCTTGAAGAAAAGCGGTTCCATGGACTTTAGCAACTGGTGCCAGTACTTCGCCAGTCTAGATGTCGCATTCACATAAGTACTCTCCCAATACTCCAACAACTTCATATGCAAGTCTCTCACAAAAGTGTCGTACTGCATTATCATCGATTCAAGCCTTGATGATACTAAATCCATGAAATCGGCGTCTAAAAACTTGTTAGCGGAATCTAAGAAATTCGAATACGCCATTTTGATTGTATCTACGACGTAGGTTAAGCTTTGTTTTAGAGATTGACTGGTATTGCCCATCATTCCCCACATATCATTAACGATTCCTGGGAGACTTTCTAAATGATTTCTAATCGCCATTTCGTCTAACACGTAATAGGTAAACTCGACGACATCTTTTACGTAAAAGTCGTTCGCGTTATAAGACTCATTTAGGTACTGCTCGAATGTATCTAAATCATCTTTGATTACGTGTAAGTCGTTCAAATCGTCGAGGAAATCGCGTATTCTCGGTTTAGCGTCATTCCAAATATTTCTCAAAGCCAAATGCGATTCCATAGGCGCTTCTTTAAGTATCAAAAGCGTCTCGTTAATCTGGCTGTACATGTACTTGAGACCATACACAGCAGATTGCCTGATCTCGCTGAAGATGGTGGGTCGCCAGACTATGGAGCTGGTGAGGAGTCGAGAGTGGTTGAGGCGGATGTAGGATGCGAGATCTACTGTGGTGACGTCATCGAAGTTCCGCCACGCGTTCATCTTGGCTGAACGCGTGTCGACGATCATGCCCACCACGTGGTAGGATATATCTGGAATTAATAATTAGTTTTATGTTTGAAGATTTTTAACAGTGGATGGAAGGAAATGTATTCGATTCATATGATAAATGTGAAGACATGTACGAGGGAAGGCTAAAATATTCGCGGCCTAAGCTAGCAAAAAAAAATACTTTGCTACTTTTTCTCCACCTCTTTGGCACTTTAAATATTGCCGCCATTACTAACGATTATTAAAGATTAATAATTATAATATTTATAATTAACATTTGACTAGGGGATATAAGTTCACATTAGAGGAAAAAGGGAAATGAGGGGCAGTTTAAAGGCCTTCTACACAGACGAATTCGCAAACAGAGACTAGTAACCGATACGCGACTCACCATCAGTACTGTTGTAGTGTCCAATCAAGCTCAGGTCTTTCATAGAGAGTGTGGCAAGCCCAGTATCGTTGCCAGTTGGTTTATTCACTCGTGTAAAAATACGGTAGTCCGGATATGTGAGGTCCCATTTGCCGTTCACTTTGTAGTAGTACGTTTCGTTCGCTCGCTGAAAACATAGTCAAATTAGGGTACTGCAGGGTGATTCTCAGATAAGTAGCTCAACAACTGCTTGTAATGAAAAATCGTCCTGAAGAAAGTGTCGTCATTCAAGGTCACATTTTGCGCTTCAATAAAATTACTAAGAATGAATCGTGTCTTTAAGGGGATCCCCCACGCCAATGACCTTCGATCTGGATCCCTTAGTTTTCTAATGTTTTTTGTAGCTTATCGCCAAGTCGAGCAAAACAAAGAGGCACGGCCGTACCATCCTTTTCTCAGCGATTCAGGCCATTTTCGACGTCTTGTAATTCTGTGCTGGCTGAAGCTAGAACCCTGAATTTTCAGTAATATATAGGGCTTAACATGCTTAAGATATATTCTCAAAAACATTCAATTTGAACTTGTAGTTTAAGAATTATTGTATGTCAAAGTTCCTTAATTTCGACACTCACGATCATCATAATTTTAAGGTACTTCTAGCATACCCACAAGCTTCAAATTTTAAACATAAGTAGTTTTCAGCTTATCAAGCCATAGAAAACCTAAAAATATTGCTGTATCAGTCACGTTTTAAAGATCTAAGAACTGCATAAGTAAGTTTGTAATCCCATATAAATATATGCTATTACAAAGTTACTGTTGCAGTTCCTACAAATAGTAGGCAAAGTAAAGGTACACTACGATGTACGATGTGAGTATGAATGAAGATGTGTTTAGTTATGATATGTATACACATACACATATTATGGGTATGAGTACCCGAAAAGAAGGACTGCCTACAAAAAGAGATGAGATCCCATCAAAAACATTACATAAAAGGTGCAAGTCTCGCAACGCTTCTACTACAAAAAAGTTTTGAGATGTAATGCTATTGTGAAACCAAGTCGGTTATTTTAATCAGTGCCAGGGGGTGTTAAAACCGTATCAATAAGATATCTTTAATTTGTAATACATATAATGACTTGGCAATCGCACATAATGCTTTACTCGTACCGTAACTACTCGTAAATATGTGTAATGCTCAAACTGCAATTAGCGCTAGCGTTATGTTCAATTAGAATTATTTTTAATAGGTGACGATGATCCTTATGTCATTATGCAGCCGTGCGATGGCCAAGTCATTATACGTATTACAAATTAAAGATATCTTATTGATACGGTTTTAACACCCCCTGGCACTGATTAAAATAACCGACTTGGTTTCACATTACATCTCAAATCTTTTTTGCAGTAGAAGCGTTGCGAGACTTGCACCTTTTTACATGTAATGTTTTTGATGGTCATATTGCAATATAGTATCCCATATTTATTTCAAAGTTCATAGTCTTCGAGATATTTGGCATCAAAGTTGAACAATTTTAGGCCAAAAAACTGGTTTTCTGGCCATAACTTTTGTGTTAATTAGTGTGAAATTAAAATCCTCGACACGTTTTTCGACACGTCAAAGACGAACCCAAATATGTAGATTTCGTATTTCTAAGATCCTTCACAGCAAACTAGATACCAAAAAAGTGTTTTTTTAGACAATGTTTAAAAAAATCATAAAAAAATAAGCATTCATTTCTTTCAAAATCCGGTCGACACAAATGGAGATAAAAGATTGAAGAACTGATAGCCGTTTGTCTTATAATTTTATCTGTGGTGCAAACGTAGGAGATACGATTCAAAACTTGTCAAAAATCGATGAAAACTCCAGGTAGCCCCTTAAAGGTGACAGCTGAAGAAAATGGTGCTGCATATCGCCAGCTATTTTGTGGTAACTAAAATGACAAACGTCAACTTTTGCTAATATAAGTATTTTATGGAGTCGTACAGCGCCATCTACATAAGGTGTCAAATTCAAAGAGCACATTTTAACTGATTTAAATCAAATACTTACTTACTGCTGTGGCGCAACGACCCGAAGTGGATCTTCGCCTCCGACACCAAAGACCGCCATATATGCTACTCTGTCCAAAGCCGTCAAAGACTGATAATACAATAAATAGAAAATATTAAAAAAAAAACACATACCTCCCACTGCACCGAGCTCTTATTCATATCCACCAAAAACTTCGTACTCCTCAGCTTCTCATAGAACAACGTCTTCTGGAACTTGTAGTAATTATTCAGATAGTACCACCGGCTGTGTATATTGATATCCGACTTCATATCCAAGTCCAAGTTGGTCGACGGGTGTGTGCACTTGAGGGCGAATTTGTAGTCTCTGATTGGTCCGTTGGAGTTGTCGGTGAGGACGGAGCGGAGGCGGAGGTATTCGTTGTCGTAGTCGGAGTATTGGAGCTCGACGGACACGTTCGACATGACCGAGGGGGTGGTGATGTAGGTACCTTTTAGGGTCACGTCCTGAAATTAAAATAAGAGTTAACGCCCTTCATCTTCAACTTATTTTAAGACTTCTTTTCGTCTAAGTATATCGTCTAATAAGTTTTTGGCAAAAATTTCATTTTTGGTACAAGCTTTTATCGCTGACTGTACTTTTCTTACGACAGACAACTAATACTCATCGAGACAATTCTAAAAACCCCTAACACAATTGGGTTGCGTTGTTTTATCTCAGAGTTCCTATGGCCATCCCCTGTCTCCATCATCAGATCAGCTCGATGGTACCATAATATTGCAAAATGCAAAATTTCAGCTCAATCGGAAACCGGGAAGTGGATCAAATTTAACTTGCAAGATTTGATTACAGACCGACAGACAGACAACGGGACAGGTGAAACTAAATAAAAGCTTGTAAAAATAATTACAAGTATCAAACAAAAATTGGCGAAAACATGAAATTGAAATTAAGATTGCTCAAAACCGAGACGAATGGAAATCAAGGGGGGAGGCCTTTACACTACCAATATCTGACGGAAACTACGAAAAATAATTTGCGAATTAGCCATTTTTTGTGAAGATATTTACGAGTGCCAAAAGTAGCGACTAACTCATAAACGTACCGTAAGGACAAGGAGGTTATTCTAATTTTGTTTAAAGACGGCCAAATTATCAAGTTACTCTTTCTATTTTCCGAATATCAGTCTAGTTTTAACTAAGTGACATTGGCCTCATAAACCTTGTCGCATGTGTCAAGATAGTTCCACCAAACAAATTCGTAAAGTACCTATAGTATGTCAAGCAGGATATGTCAGTAGCAATGTAAAGCAAACTAAAGTATGGTATCCCTAGGAACCAAACCAAAAGCAGCAATGTGCAGCGAACGACGATGAAATGTAAACAAAACAGTTCCACAGATAGGATATAAATGACACGCGATTTTTAGGGTTCCGTACCCAAAGGGTAATAACGGGACCCTATTACTAAGACTCCGCTGTCCGTCCGTCCGTCCGTCTGTCACCAGGCTGTATCTCACGAACCGTGATAGCTAGACAGTTGAAATTTTCACAGATGATGTATTTCTGTTGCCGCTATAACAACAAATACTAAAAACAGAATAAAATAAAGATTTAAGTGGGGCTCCCATACAACAAACGTGATTTTTGACCGAAGTTAAGCAACGTCGGGCGGGGTCAGTACTTGGATGGGTGACCGTTTTTTTGCTTGTTTTGCTCTATTTTTTGTTGATGGTGCGGAACCGTGCGCGAGTCCGACTCGCACTTGGCCGGTTTTTTTATTAAAATTTTCCGGGTTTTTCTACTAACAAGATTTGCTTGACCAAGTATAATAACTCACTTTTCTAAACGACGGATGTGCTAGTGCCAAGTCCACAGCGTGCACATTTCCTTCTTCAGCCGGTGGGTTTTCCCACTTGGCCCTCAGTTCCGCTGTCTTGTTCTCATCTCGTACGTTCCAGTTAAGAACAGCTTTGCCGTCGAGTAGCGTGTCTTGTAATCGGTAAATGCCGACGAGGTTGAAGGTTCGGAGCGGGTACCAGACGTTCATTATCAGCTGCTGCGATTCGGTCTCCGCCTATGGAAAAAATAATGGTAAATTGCACCTACACTACTCTAACCCTGCAGACGGTGCCCATAAGGCTGGCTACCTTGTTTGTTGCTATACTGTTTAATTTATGGAAAAATAATTTGCAATTTCTGTGTGGCAGGGACCACCCAAGAACTACGATTACTGAGTGCCGGCGAGTCGAACGCTACAGAACCAGTCTAAAATGTGCCATCGTGATGCGTAACAAAAGCGCGTTATCGGAGAGCGCACCTATACTGGTTTGTTGAGCGTTGGACTAGCCCGCGTTTAGGTGCCAATTAGAATTACACGACCCTTATTTCGCAGGTAGCGGTACGTGCGGTGTTAGTTAACACAATAGACAAAGGATTCAATAGACAGAAAACATCGGGGCCAGCTAAAAATCTACGGACTATAAAGCTTTTCACCTTACATGGCGACCCTGCACAGGGTGCCTGGAGAAAGTCTACAACTCTACATCCTCTAGTGGTAGTATAGACCAGGGATGTTGCGGATGCCGATTTTTTGACATCCACGGATGCGGATTTTTAAAGGCTCACGTCCGCGGATGCGGATGTCAAGATAGGTACATAAAAAACGTCAAATATTACAATTTAGTCATTTTTATTTCAAAAAACCGGCCAAGTGCGAGTCGAACTCCATACATGGGTTCCATACATTAAGTCCCACTCACGCTTGACTGCTCATTTCTAATAGGTTTTTTTGGTTAATGACTAAATTACCTAGCAGTCTAGCACTTATGCCGATGCTAAGACGTTCCTGTACCGACCTGTTCCACATCCGCATTAAACTCCGCATCGATTTTATGCGGATGTGGAAAATAATGCGGAAGTTCCGCGGTTGCGGATGCAGATATTCGCAACATCCCTGGTATAGATAATAAACTCACCGAGGTCATATTAGTGACGTGCAAGTCATAGTTAATCCACGTGTCCGCCGCCCATTTAATCTTGCTGCCCTGTTTAAGCTCCTTGTCTATAGCTTCATACTCGTTCTCGAAGGTCTGTGGCTGGACTTTGACAAGTCTTACGTCATATTATAAGGAAAATAGCTCACCCCCGCCGAGCTCTGCTTATAATTCTACATCCTCTAGCGGTAGTATAGATAAACTCACCGAGGTCATATTAGTGACGTGCAAGTCATAGTTAATCCACGTGTCCGCCGCCCACTTGATCTTGCTGCCCTGTTTGAGCTCCTTGTCTATAGCTTCATACTCGTTCTCGAAGGTCTGTGGCTGGACTTTGACAAGTCTTACGTCATATTATAAGGAAAATAGCTCACCCCCGCCGAGCTCTGCTTATAATTCTACATCCTCTAGCGGTAGTATAGATAAACTCACCGAGGTCATATTAGTGACGTGCAAGTCATAGTTAATCCACGTGTCCGCCGCCCACTTGATCTTGCTGCCCTGTTTGAGTTCCTTGTCTATAGCTTCATACTCGTTCTCGAAGGTCAGAGTCCTGTCGCCGTGTATCGCGGTCAGCTTCAGTTTCTTGCCGGCTTCGTACGTAAACACGTCCATCACGCCGGTCACGTTGAAGCGAGTGGCGTTTTGCAGGTGGAAAACTGTCGCTTGTTTTACATCCTGAAAATTGGAGGTATATTGAAAACGGCTGATATTAGATATTAAGCACGTACAGACAGAATTTAAAAGTGGAATAATTATTGGCTTGGGTGAGACGTGAGTTCACGGCCTTTGGTCTGGAGTTCAAGTCTCACCCAAGACAGTTTTTGTTTCACTTTTAAATTTATTCTAAGCTTAATAGCATCGTTCGCAGACGTTTCTGCTTGTTATAAATTAAAATTACGTGCAGACGGAGACAAAATAAAAGGACTGTATTTTTCAGGGTTTGAACCCAACAATGACTTCGAGTGTTTCAATACTTTCAACCGCCTCACTTTCGCGGGTTTATTTTTGCCGAATATCGGTAGATTATAATAGCATTATTGGCTACTTATTAGATGTCATGCTACCACCACGGTCTACCAGATAACTGAAAACGATATCAATAACAAACAGCTGAAAAATAACCCTCAATTACCCTGTTAAGCTTTGGATTCCTCCGAAAATGGTGCCGTCATATTACGGCCGCTATATAGCGTTGACTGACGTCACTAGAACGTTGTCTATGTAAACAAGATGGCGCGGTTTCCTAGACGGCGTTACGTTACGTTGATTGTCAACGTCAAGCTTTGGATTCCTCCGAAAACGGTGCCGTCATATGACGGCCGTCATATAGCGGCAGCAAAAGACGGCCGTCTTTACGGTGGCGACATGTGGAAAGTACCACGGCGTCATAACACACCGTCATCCACCAAGGTCAAAGCGGCAAATTTGAAAAATCTAGGCGCGATGGGATAACGTCCCATAGAAAATTTGAATTTCGCGCCTTTTCCTACTGACAAGATTTGCTTGATCATCTATAATTTACTTGGAGGATGAAATATCATCAGAAGAGGAAAATAATCGTAGTACGGAATCATTTATTCAAATCTCGTGTCATTTATTCAAAATGGCGTCACCGCTATCTAATAAAACGTTCACGAAACTATCGACAAGGTCATTACGGCCGTCATCTTACGTTACGTTGACAATCAACGTAACGTAACGCCGTCTAGGAAACCGCGCCATCTTGTTTACATAGACAACGTTCTAGTGACGTCAGTCAACGCTATATAGCGGCCGTAATATGACGGCACCGTTTTCGGAGGAATCCAAAGCTTAACGTAAGATGACGGCCGTCATGACCTTGTCGATAGTTTCGTGAACGTTTTATTAGATAGCGGTGACGCCATTTTGAATAAATGACACGAGATTTGCATAAATGATTCCGTACTACGATTATTTTCCTCTTCTGATGATATTTCATCCTCCAAGTAAATTATAGATGGTCAATCAAATCTTGTCAGTAGAAAAAGGCGCGAAATTCAAATTTTCTATGGGACGATATCCCTTCACGCCTACATTTTTCAAATTTCCCGCTTTGACCTTGGTGGCTGACGGTGTGTTGTAACGCCGTGGTACTTTCCACATGTCGCCACCGTAAAGACGGCCGTCTTTTGCGGCCGCTATATGACGGCACCGTTTTCGGAGGAATCCAAAGCTTTAGAGATTGCTTAGTTTTGTACTTATAGTGCATTATAGATCCGCACTGCACAGAGTACAAACATATGGTCTAACCTATAAATATTACGAGTCCCTATCACAGCTCATCTCATACATGCTGTACCTAGGGAATGCTCCCGGTACTGAGTTTGTATGATAAGAACCGGGAATTCGCGGTTCGGGTACTGTATTTGTATAGAAAACCAGTACCGGGAGCACCCCCTAGCTGTAACTACTAAAATTGCCAGTTTTAATACTTACAGTGTTACCAGTGTCATCGTACTCGTGGATATACTTGACGCCGACCGGCATGCGGTCATTAACGACCTCGATGTCGGTGGTGGCCAAATCTAGGTCTCTTGAGCTCTTGCTCAGTATCTGCCTGAAGGACGCTTGGACGAAACGCTCGAGGTCGAAGTCTACGGTCGCGTTGCCGGTGCTTTCTTTATCACCTGGGTAAAATAGGGTACAATCGCATTAGTTAATTAGGATTATAAACTAGTGTTATAAAATAGGTATGACAGTGCACGTACGCTCCCTTGAACCACAGTGTAACAAGCATACAGTGGCGACGACGTTGTTGTGTACCGAGCTACTAAGACTAACAATAGTGAATGTATGCAGATCGGGTGCGCGCGGTACAATGCCGTACAATGCCGTACAATGCCGGTCCGGTACCCGCTGGCCTTACTGTGGAGCATATTATGTTACCCGTACAGAATATGATACTTATGTATTCTACGTCGACACATCGTTAGCGCGATGTAGAAATCGCTTCAAGCGGCACAGCGCCATCTAGCGATCGATTGGGTAGTGAGGGTATGTAGTGACATAGGTACCCTGTACGTAGACATAGTCGGTGTTGACAAGATGCTGCGTGGCGAGCGGGAGCGAGATAGCAACAACGCCCGCCTGTCGGAAGCCTGCCGGGTCCTTCGTGTATGTGTGCGTCGTGTTCACCGTGGCGGTCTTGTTCGGCCAGAATAGCTCCACGTGGTTGTCCGATTGCTCTTCTAGATTGTTCATCTAGAAAATAAAAGAGATTTGGATTAAATTAGCGTTAAATTAGAAGGAGTTTTATTTTATTGAATTGGTTATCGTTCATTTCATTTATAGAATAATTTTACGGTTTAGACTCACTTGTTTTAAGTCACTGTTAGTGGTTGAGAAAGGAGACCTAGGCTCTCCGAAACATGTCGCGCGAGTGACTTAAAACAAGTGAGTCTAAACCGTAAAATTATTCAATGTTAGTATGTCTCACAACAGTTTAAATTCGATTATTTCATATATAAAAAATACCTAACTTACGAGTAAAAAAAAACAATTTACAACTAATATCACAAGCGGAAGGAGTTGAAAATGGAGTTCCGGTTATAATATACAAGCATGTTAAGGGAATTAGCCGTCTGTATGTTATTACGGCGTTATTCATAAACGTCAAGAGACAGTTCTCACCAGAACAACCCTAACCTCCTAAGGCCCAAGGTCCTACCTCTTCAGTTTGATGAAATCGAAATCCTATTTAATTGGAACAGAGTCGCTTTTGCTTTGTTTCGTTTAATTTTCCAACAACGCAAAATCAACTCTATTTTCTACACTATAGGTTCAAATTACAGTAGCAAATTTTGGACTTTTCATTTGTATGGCTGGTCCTTAGGAGGATAAAGTCAATCAATGCCTCAGTTGGAAAGAGATGGCAGGCCTCCCAAGACCACAAGAAAGAGAAAAGGAATCAATATTGAGTAAACTCACGGTAAATATAGACTTGAGCCACGGCAGCCGTTGGAAGGGCGTGGTGACGTTGAAGTGTCCGTCCGTGTGCCGGAAGCCACCGTACCGGATGTCCACCTCGCCCACCTTGCTCGTGCCCGGGTAGTGCATCTCGCCTCTGTCATGAGAAAGAGAAGATATATCGTCATCATGATCAGCGGCATACATTTCGCGGCAGAAGTACCTAAGCAGGTCAGGTGTTCATAATGATCTACACACTTTAATCAAAAATGTAATCCATTTCTCACAAAAATTAAGATTATGACTTAAAAAAAGTTGTGTTCAAATGTTTCAAGCAACTGAATTTTCTGCTGTTTTCTTATATCAGGACTTCACCGATTCGATATCGGGTCAGCGAAAGACTCTAAAATTAAAACTTAAAAGTCGTTTCTTGCCAGATCTGATATCGAGACCTGCCTGCCTGCCTTGCCTATTTATCCTGCCCGAGTCATTCTGAACTTGAAGCCCTCGAGTGGCATACAACCTCCTGTCATGCTTGGTAAATTAAAATTAATGGGTCGATTGGTGGTCGACGCTGTTTTGATTACAACGACAATGTTGGTGGTCTAGCATGAGTTGCGTTCTCGCGCGCGTCTACATCTGGCGCGACTTCAAGTATGGACTCGCGCAAGAACGCAACTCATGCTAGACCGCCAGCATTGTCGTTGTAATCTAAACAGCGTCGACCACCAATCGACCCACTGTCATGTGCAACACTGCAGATTATCGCTGGATGTATGTAACGATACTAACTTGACAATCTGGTATCCATCGTGAACGAAGTCCTTCTCATAAATCCCGTTAAGGTCGAGCGTGGATTAAATAAATAAATATCAGGGGACATCTTACACAGATCAACCTAGCCCCAAACAAGCAAAGCTTGTATTATGGGTGCTAGGCGACGATATACATACTTATATAGATAAATACATACTTACATAGAAAACACCCATGACTCAGGAACCTTACCGGGATTTGAATCCAGGACCATCGGCTTCACAGGCAGGTTCACTAGTTTCACTACTTACTAGGCCAGACCGGTCGTCGACATAAAGCTGTTCAACACAAATTTGACTCGCGCGTTTTAATTCGTGTCCCAGCGGTATAGTTGATGGTCTTATAACGGTCTACGGTAAAGTGGGTATGCACTTTTGCAGCTGTACTTGTACGATACTAACTTGACAATCTGGTATCCATGAACGAAGTCCTTCTCATAAATCCCGTACAGGTCGAGCGTGGATTCATCGACGTAGAGCGGGCTGTTCAACACGTATTTGGCCTCGCGCGTTTCGTTCGCGTCCCAGCGGTAGTTGATGAGGTTGTTGATGGTCTTGTGCTGGCGGTCTTCGGATGTCCAGACGACGGTCGCGTTGCCGTCGAAGTTGGTTTCCAGGAGAACCATCTGGAGGACATTGTTATTCATTCATTCATATTATTTATTGCAGATAACAAATGATCCATATTACATTAAAATTATGTACACAGTTCAACATGGTTAAAAATATTAAATTAAAATTTCAGCCTTATACTACAAATATGTTAATTGTGTTATGTGATTAGGAAACGTGTATAAATAATTAGCTTCTACTCGTAACTTCGTCCGCGCAGAAAGCGTTTACGTTTATATTCTGACATTTTCCAAAATAATCAACTACAATAAGATGTAGATAAAGTAAGACGAATTGACTTCAATATAGGGTCGTCAATATAGGGCCATGTACTCTGCTTAGCAACAAAAGCAGCTTTACGTTTAAACTCGTTGGTGAGATGAAACTGGCGCTAATTTGGGCACAGTGCTAATCGTGATGGAGAAATCTCTACATGCAGTGGCGGCGCGTCCATAAAAGCCGATTCCCATCGGCTTGCCTGTTTTTGGACGTTTGAGCAGAGTTGTAAAGGAAATATGTAAGCCCCCCCCCCCCGCGACTTGCCTATGCATATGTTTAACGCGCCGCCACTGCTACATAGAGAGCGATAATAGAGATCACTCTCAACTCGTGGCTAACCACTGAATCTAATAAGAGTTGCTTAGACTCGGTTGCTAGTCGCCGTTGCCGCTACAGGGCCTTGCATACTCCGTACTCTGTTAGATATAAGTCATATAGTAGCAGTGAAAGAGATACAACATAACTAAATAAATTCTGTATTAATAGGTACTCACATTGCCTCTCAAGCCAGTAAGAATGCCAGTAACATCGGTCCTGTATTCGGCCACCAGGTTTTTCCCTTCGCCTCGCGGGCCGGTCACGCTGCCATCGACGTAGATCGTATGGACATCCAGGTTAGGTTTCGGCAGGAGCGCGTTCATGACGAGCTTGACTCGTTGGTTCATAGCGAGACCGAACGATGCGTTTGCGCCGATTCTAGAGAAATATTTATAAAAAAATAAATAAATAAAAATAGTTTTATTTGCCAAAAAGTTTACAGGTTTTACTTAACCTATGACTGCCACACTAGGCTACGCCTGTATTGTGTAGTCAGATTGAAAACATTACTACATTGAGTTACCAAGCTATTCCAAGGCTATTCCAAGTGAAATTTCACCGACACTTACACTCACTTTGCGACAACTACAGCAAGTTTTCAACTCAATGAAGAAAGAAATGACAGAGTTTACAGCATCTCTAAACAATACCTCGGCAGACATAACCGAATTTCGCAACGAAATATCAGACATGAAATCTAAACTGAAGGAACTCGACTCCTATAAAACGGAAGTACAAAACCTGCGGGCGGAAGTGACCTACCTGCGGAAAGAGCTTGCGTCTACAGAGCAGCGGAAATTTCTCAAAGATGTTGAGATAACTGGACTCACGGAGACCCGCGGTGAAAATCTACAGCAGGTTGTTAGCATTGTAAGCACCAAGCTGGGTGTACAGTTGGACCCGCGCGACGTCGACGATGTGAGGCGCGTAGGCAAGAAGGGCGAGAATGCCGCCGCGGGCCTTGAACGGCCCAGACCTGTGGTCCTTACACTCACCCGCCGCGCTCCACGGGACCAATTACTTCGTGCCGCAAGAGTACGCCGCGAACTTAACACAACAAATCTAGGCATCGAAGGAAACAACCGTCCAGTCTACATCAACGAACATTTAACTAAAGAAAATAGAGTTCTTTACAGCAAAGCTCGCTCAGTAAAAAGACAACTAAACTACAAGTATGCTTGGACATCCAATGGATCTATTTTTCTGCGCCGATCCGAAACTAGCTCAGTGATCCATATTACCAGTGAAGTAATGCTAGATAAGATGTTAAAGAATGTGCAAAATAATGAAGGGCCCCCGGCAACAGGTGAGAGCAGGGATGCGGCAGGATTACCTCCCTCTGACGCGTCTGTGGACGGCCAGCCTTTTTAGTGGAGCCTTATTTATTAACGAGACGCACTGTCCCTGATCTCACTTGTTGTAGTACCCTGATACTCATTATGTCATATTATGTGCTAATTCTTATGTTTCATGAGTGTTATAGGTATAAGAAATATGCATGTTTTTTTATCTTCATAAGTTTAAAAAGTATTATTAATTTTAAGGATAAACCGTCTCAGTCTCAAACCTATATGGGTATGCTCATTATGGTGACTTCTGTCATATGCAATAATACAAATAAACACAAATTAAATCTAATAAAAATACAAATGCAATACTATTTCTATAGCATGACTCTTTCAGCCATTAATTTTAGTCATATAATATATACTCAAAAACACCTTACTCAAGTCTCACTCGAACCGAATCAAAGTAATAAAGTGAAATCTCAAGTACCTATTAGCTATTTTGAATACCAAAGCAAACTGTGTTATAATTTTCACCTCCGCAAGTCCTTATGGATATCAATATTAGATTCTATTACATAATGTCAGTGCTGGACATAGCAGAAGATTTAGACTCGGTTTTAAATATTACTTGTCATGAGATGGACTCTCCTGAGGCGTGCACAGGTATACTTAAGCCTGCAAACTTTAAGATAATAACTTTTAACATTCGTAGCATAAGTAAAAACCTCGATCAATTTCTATTATCTTTACATAGATTTCAGTCGACTTTTGATGTTATCATTTTGACCGAGTGTCGGTTGCAACCGCTAACCGTAATAGAACCTATTCCGGGTTATGTCTCTTACTGTTCTAAGCGTAATATTAACCAAAATGGGGGGGTAGTAGCCTATATAAAAACCTCTTGGAACGCTACCGTGTGCGAACCTCCATTCAATGAAGCCTGCTGCCTCCAAATTGACATACCAAATTGTTTAACTGTTCTGGGCTTATATAGGTCTCCTTCCTTTAAGAATACTGCCAACTTCTTGCTCGCTCTGGATGAATTAATAAGCAATTCTAATAATACGAAGCAATTTATTATTGCTGGCGATATTAATATTGATATACTTTCAGATGATGTGCACAGAGCTAATGTTACAGAATACTTGTGTCTCATGAACGAACATGGGTTGGCGTCAGCTATAAGTAAACCCACTAGAGAGCGCGCTTGCTTAGACCACATTTTTGTCAGATCGAAATTTAAAGTAGTAGGTATGGTTTGCGAATCAGATATAACAGACCACAAGATGGTTGCCGTTGGTATCACCTTAACCCGACCCAGGCCAGTAGTCAAGAATAAGCTCCGATCACTTATCGACTTTGGTGGCATTGCTGCTGAACTTTCATTGGTCAACTGGGCCCCGGTCTTGGAGGCAAACAACATGAATCTGGCTCTTGATTTATTTATGTCAACCTTCGGATCTGCAGTTGCAAATAACACGCGGGAAGTAACTATAAGTAGAACGAAGTTTACATTAAAACCATGGATGACGCCAGGGCTGCTTCGATGTGCTCGGCATCGAGACAGATTACACCTAAAGGCAAGGCAAAGTCCGAATGACGAAATTGCAAAAGTAACTTACAACCGGTACAAAAATTTCTTTAACAACCTTCTAAGGAAACTAAAGCACGAACACGAACAAAGCCTTCTCTTGACCCATAACAAAAACCCCAAGAAGCTGTGGAGTACGATAAGAAACATATGCAACATCCCAAAGAAACCGACTCAACACGCTGACTTAATTGATCCTAGTGACCCCAAGCAGTCTTTGAATAGGTGTAATAACTTCTTTTCGTCGGCGGGTAAAAAGCTTGCAGATACATTTTTGGCTCAAACTGGGGATTGTGAGAAGACTTTAGCCGCCAAGGTAAATATAAGAGAAAGTCCCTCCGAATCCTTCTTCATGCACCCTACAAATGTCAATGAAATCAGGAATATTATTTCGCAGCTTAAAAATAATAGTGCGCCGGGCCTGGATGGTCTCAGCGGCGATCTGATCAAATCTGTTGGCCACTTATTATTGCAACCATTAGTACATATTTATAACCTAAGTTTAAGTACGGGTCACTTTCCAGAACAGTGGAAAATAGCATCTATCGCCCCCATATATAAGGACGGCCCTAAGAATGAACCTTGTAACTATAGACCTATATCCCTACTCAGTGTACTCTCGAAGATTCTGGAAAAACTGGTCAATAACAGACTCATCAGGTTCCTAGAAAGGAGTGGAGTACTGTCTGAGAGACAATTCGGCTTTAGGGCACATAGGTCCACTGAGGATGCCATCTCGCTCTTGGCCAATCTAATTTCTGCCAACTTGGACAATAACATAAACTGTATCGGCGTCTTCTTGGACCTGGCCAAGGCCTTTGACACTGTGTCTAGACCAATACTCCTTAAAAAGCTTGAAAAATTGGGGATACGGGGCGTGTCACTGGCCTGGTTCGAAAGTTATCTATTGGACAGAAGGCAACTGGTTAAAGTGGATTGCCACAAGAGCGAGCTGGATAAAGTGGAATTTGGGGTCCCACAGGGGAGCGTGCTTGGTCCTACATTATTCTTAATCTACATTAATGACATTCACAACATTTCCCTTTCCCAAGCTGAAATAATCTGCTATGCTGATGACACAGTGATCCTGTTTAAAGGTGATACTTGGGAGAGTGTTTTTGCTGCAGCAGAAAAGGGTATGAGTAACGTCGCCTGCTGGCTACGAGATAACCTTCCAACCCTAAATAGTAAAAAGACTAAATTCCTGTGTTTTCATAAATCTGCCGCTTCCAGCCCCTCTAAATCTAAACAATTAATCAAAATTCATAATTG
Organism: Cydia amplana; assembly: GCF_948474715.1. Taxonomy (NCBI): domain Eukaryota; kingdom Metazoa; phylum Arthropoda; class Insecta; order Lepidoptera; family Tortricidae; genus Cydia; species Cydia amplana. The sequence goes on from NC_086070.1 coordinate 24,365,384, forward strand.
CAATAATGTCAATAGCTTATTATCGTGTTCTTGTGAAGTAATATGTCGTACCGACTCTATCAAATATCTCGGCTTACTTATAGACGAAAACTTAAATTTCAAAGCCCAAATAAAATGTATCTCTAACAGAATTAGGAAAACGATATACATATTTAAGAAACTAAGACATTCCGCAGACTTGAGACTCTTAAAAAATATATATATCTCCCTATGTCAGTCTTTAATCACATACGCTATCTCAGTATGGGGCAGTGCCGCCAAGACGTCAATATTAATGGCTGAAAGAGCTCAACGTTCGGTCTTAAAGGTAATGCTCAAAAAGCCCTTCCGATATCCGACAAGCAGCCTCTACCAAGAAGCTAAAGTACTCACAGTCCGCCAGCTCTACATACATAAAGTCTGTCTTTCGATACATAAAAACGCGGCTAAGTCTGAAAATTATGCAGAATTACTTTCTAAACGCGTATTTAAATTACCTATCCCGAGGGTAAATTCCGCTTTTGGGAGACGATTTGGCGGCGTCCTTAGTTCTTTGATCTACAATACGGCCGTAAAGTTCCAGAGCGAATTAATTAATTGCACTGTGCATGTAGCTAAAAGGTTACTTTTTAATTGGTTATTATCACTTGATTATAATGAGACTGAGACATTACTTCTAAAAATTGTTTAACACAATTCTCGAATAAATGTAAAACTAACTAAACTAGACTAAAATTGTATAACTCTAAAAACTCTTACTTTGATTCGGTTCGAGTGAGACTTGAGTAAGGTGTTTTTGAGTATATATTATATGACTAAAATTAATGGCTGAAAGAGTCATGCTATTGCAACCACGCAACTAAACCACTTCGTGTTTGGGCTCGTTTGATTCGTCTCAACAAGATCTTTGACACAAGATAGGACTCAGGGTCTGATGATGGAGCTGGAAGGTGGTCACCGGTACCAGTCAACCACGCAACTAAACCACTTCGTGTTTGGGCTCGTTTTATTCCACTCAACGAGATCTTTGACACAAGATAGAACTCAGGGTCTGACGATGAAGCTGGAACGTGGTCAACGGTACCAGTCAACCATGCACCTAAACCACTTCGTGTTTGGGCTCGTTTGATTCGTCTCAACAAGATCTTTGACACAAGATAGTACTGAGGGTCTGATGATGGAGCTGGACGGTGGTCACCAGTACCAGTCAACCATGCAACTAAACCACTTCGTGTTTGGGCTCGTTTGATTCCTCTCAACGAGATCTTTGACACAAGATAGTACTGAGGGTCTGATGATGGAGTTGGAAGGTGGTCACTGGTACCAGTCAATCATGCAACTAAACCACTTCGTGTTTGGGTTCGTTTGATTTGTCTCAACAAGATATTTGACACAAGATAGTACTGAGGGTCTGATGATGGAGCTGGAAGGTGGTCACCGGTACCAGTCAACCACGCAACTAAACCACTTCGTGTTTGGGCTCGTTTGATTCCTCTCAACGAGATCTTTGACACAAGATAGAACTCAGGGTCTGATGATGGAGCTGGAAGGTGGTCAACGGTACCAGTCAACTATGCAACTAAACCACTTCGTGTTTCGGCTCGTTTGATTCGTCTCAACAAGATCTTTGACACAAGATAGGACTCAGGGTCTGATGATGGAGCTGGAAGGTGGTCACCGGTACCAGTCAACCACGCAACTAAACCACTTCGTGTTTGGGCTCGTTTTATTCCACTCAACGAGATCTTTGACACAAGATAGAACTCAGGGTCTGACGATGAAGCTGGAACGTGGTCAACGGTACCAGTCAACCATGCACCTAAACCACTTCGTGTTTGGGCTCGTTTGATTCGTCTCAACAAGATCTTTGACACAAGATAGTACTGAGGGTCTGATGATGGAGCTGGACGGTGGTCACCAGTACCAGTCAACCATGCAACTAAACCACTTCGTGTTTGGGCTCGTTTGATTCCTCTCAACGAGATCTTTGACACAAGATAGTACTGAGGGTCTGATGATGGAGTTGGAAGGTGGTCACTGGTACCAGTCAATCATGCAACTAAACCACTTCGTGTTTGGGTTCGTTTGATTTGTCTCAACAAGATCTTTGACAAGTTTGACACAACTCACAGGGTCTGATGTGCAGCTGGAAGGTTGTCATCCCAGACACGAAGTAATTTAGTTGCATGGTTGACTGGTACTGGTGACCACCATTCAGCTCCATCATTAGACCCTGAGTATCACCTAGTGTCCAAGATCTTGTTGAGACGAATCAAACGAGCACAAACACGAATTGGTTTAGTTGCATGGTTGACTGGTACCGGTGACCACCTTCCAGCTCCATCATCAGACCCTGAGTATCACCTAGTGTCAAAGATCTTGTTGAGACGAATCAAACGAGCTCAAACACGAAGTGGTTTAGTTGCATGGTTGACTGGTACCGGTGACCACCTTCCAGCTCCATCATCAGACCCTGAGTCCTATCTTGTGTCAAAGATCTTGTTGAGACGAATCAAACGAGCCCAAACACGAAGTGGTTTAGTTGCGTGGTTGACTGGTACCGGTGCCAACCTTCCAGCTCCATTATCAGACCCTCAGTACTATCTTGTGTCAAAGATCTTTTTGAGACGAATCAAACGAGCCGAAACACGAAGTGGTTTAGTGGCATGGTTGACTGGTACCGTTGACCACCTTCCAGCTTCATCATCAGACCCTGAGTTCTATCTTGTGTCAAAGATCTCGTTGAGAGAAATCAAACTAGCCCAAACACGAAGTGGATTAGTTGCATGGTTGACTGGTACTGGTGACCACCTTCCAGCTTCATCATCAGACCCTGAGTTCTATCTTGTGTCAAAGATCTTGTTGAGACGAATCAAACGAGCCCAAACACGAAGTGGTTTAGTTGCGTGGTTGACTGGTACCGTTGACCACGTTCCAGCTTCATCGTCAGACCCTGAGTTCTATCTTGTGTCAAAGATCTCGTTGAGAGGAATAAAACGAACCTAAACACGAAGTGGTTTAGTTGCGTGGTTGACTGGTACCGGTGCCAACCTTCCAGCTCCATTATCAGACCCTCAGTACTATCTTGTGTCAAAGATCTTGTTGAGACGAATCAAACGAGCCGAAACACGAAGTGGTTTAGTTGCATGGTTGACTGGTACCGTTGACCACCTTCCAGCTCCATCATCAGACCCTGAGTCCTATCTTGTGACAAAGATCTTGTTGAGACGAATCAAACGAGCCGAAACACGAAGTGGTTTAGTTGCATGGTTGACTGGTACCGTTGACCACCTTCCAGCTTCATCATCAGACCCTGAGTTCTATCTTGTGTCAAAGATCTCGTTGAGAGGAATCAAACGAGCCCAAACACGAAGTGGTTTAGTTGCGTGGTTGACTGGTACCGGTGACCACCTTCCAGCTCCATTATCAGACCCTCAGTACTATCTTGTGTCAAAGATCTTGTTGAGACGAATCAAACGAGCCGAAACACGAAGTGGTTTAGTTGCATGGTTGACTGGTACCGTTGACCACCTTCCAGCTCCATCATCAGACCCTGAGTCCTATCTTGTGTCAAAGATCTTGTTGAGACGAATCAAACGAGCCGAAACACGAAGTGGTTTAGTTGCATGGTTGATTGGTACCGGTGACCACCTCCCAGCTCCATCATCAGACCTATATATTCTGATTCTGACATGTCATCAAAAGCATTTGTATTCAGCCATTTTTTAATTTAGTACCTATAAAATATCAGATCATTTCAAATATCTTTAATGCTGTCCGGTAGTTACATACTATACTACAAAACCAAATCCACAGTACTAGGATCAAAGTTTCTCAGTCGCCGTTTACACGCACTGTCACGCACACAGTATAGCATTTTACACGGCGCCTGCCGCACACAATGATAAAAAACCTCGTCGTCGCCGTTGAAAACGTGCGGAGCCGACCGACACACGTCCTACCTCTACAAGCTCTGCCGCGGCACTGAGCTCACGACCGCGCGTCATCGGTAATATTAGAGTCGTTTTCAAAAAATTGCCAAAAAATTATAGTAGAATTTCATAAACACTAATGTATACCATCAGTATAAGCAAACGCTGCAGATTGCTTGAGTATGAAAATGACTTCGATATTAAGTAGAATTTCGTAGGAATTGACACTTGTTTCGGAGAGAAAATTGAGTTTGTTTTTCTTCGATTTTCTCTTTCTCAAAGGTATTTAGGAAAAATGTCAAAAGTAATTCCTAATGTACAGGATATTAGTAATACAAAATAGCCAGCTTTACCAGAGTAAACTTCTCAACATTTACAAATACGAGCTCACAATTTAGTGCTTCACGTGGTTTTTCGGAAACAACCATCAGAAAAAAAATCATTACTAATTTAATAAGCCCTTTTTCCAATATTTAAAAAGTAATTCCTAAAGATAAGAAGACGCTTTTACCGTAACAAGTACTCATTGTTTCTAATAATTACCCTAAAGTACTGAATGTCATCGAGGAATATCATCAATTTTGCATTATTTTGACTTTTCTTGTTGGAGCGCTCTTAACTTGCATGACATACAATGTAGGTACATCTGGTCTCCCGCGATACAGGCCTAGCCTAGTGCGGGGACTCCTGGAATTTCGGCATGTCAATTTAGTTATGCACAACTCTTACCAGTAACTCGTGTTGTAACCACTGTTGTATCCTTTCCGTGCAATAAAATATATTTTTATCTTATCTTATCTTATCTTTACCTACATCCTACGCTGAAGTTTTATTTTCTAATAAGCATCTAGTACTAACTAATATGTTTAATTATGATAACAGGCTTAATCTAACAGGAACAATCACAATTTAGGTAGAGTAATAAGTTTAATATTAATTCATACTATTTTACCTATTGTATACAGCAATCATGTGAGGTGTGTTTGTGGTGTGAATGAATGTGTGTGTGTGTGTTATAAGACGTAGCGAGAGTGAAGGTTAAATTTCCATTATTAAAAGCCTACCGAGAGGTTAGACTATTGATTTTACCAATCATTTGTCTTCATTTGTCTTTTAATCTTTTAATTCAGCCAAATCTCGTATTGCATAACGTTATCTTATTTTAAATATTTCTTACATTTGGCTAAGAGTGGAAACCTGCTAAATCCATTTGGAATGTGTGCCTATTCGTAAGGTAAACGTACTAGTGCTCGACATGCATGCCCAATAGATGACACCCTGCTGTCACCTCTATTGACAATGACTTAAGTTTCAAGATGACATGTACTGGGACCGCGTCGAGCACCAGTACGTTTACCATATATACTATAAAGTTTAACATAAATCAATTAAAATGGATTTAGCAGGTTTACACTCTTAGCCGACGCTATGTTGAGTGTAAACCGAAGTACTTAGTAAACATAGAAGAGAATTGAATCCTGAAGACATTCCTATTTTACTATAACTACTATAAGTGATATTTATAGTAATATTATAGTTTATAGTGATATTTTTTTTAAATCTTACTGCCAAATGTGGTCGAGATCCATTTTGAAACCAGCGTCGTTCTTTAAGAGTCCCTCTGGGGTAGTGCTGTTGCCGAAGTAGATGTCCAGGTCTACGCTTTTCTTAATATCTTTAAGGTTCTGCTTGCCTAGTGCCTGTGGAATTCATGGCATAAATAAATAAAAAAAACCAACAGTCACCGTTGCATTATCGTCCGTAAAAATAGATAAAATACCCTCAAAATCAATAAAATACGGGCGATTTCTTACAAATACATGCAAAATGAATCTTTTTCATTGCTCTTAAATGTATAACCAATGTAACCATAACCTACATCTAGACCGACAAGAGACCATAATTCAAAACCCCTCACATGGCGACCCTACTACGATTCAAATATCTATAAACATGTATGTTACGATACCTTTATATATAAATCGCCAATCAGGAAACTCCATTTTAGGTCTCCATTTCCCTTCATGTCCGGCAAGTCGTATTTGCATATAAGATAGCCAGTTTTCGGGCCGAAACTATAACAAAATAACGTACATAACTCGAAATTATTTGTAAATGATATAATGTTAAAAGGATCCTCGTTGTAACGCTCAAAATATTAGGACAAATATAAAAATACAAGTGTCTACTTTTGTTGAAATATTTAGTATTTTTTACTACATTTTTAGGGTTCCGTATTTCTGTTGCCGCTATAACAACAAATACTAAAAACAGAATAAAATAAAGATTTAAGTGGGGCTCCCATACAACAAACGTGATTTTTGACCGAAGTTAAGCAACGTCGGGCGGGGTCAGTACTTGGATGGGTGACCGTTTTTTTGCTTGTTTTCTTGTTGATGGTGCGGAACCCTCCGTGCGCGAGTCCGACTCGCACTTGGCCGGTTTTTTTTACGCTTTTCTACGCCTAAGAAGGGTTCGTAGTGATTGAAATTATGTAGTGAAATATACCGCAATCCCTATCAATATGTCATATATTCTGATCGTAATAATTCTGGATTCATGAATTCTGTAAGGGTAGGCAACGAGTATGTGACAAACAGGACTCATATTTAAGCGTCTATTGGTGTGCTGTATGCTTATTTGGTATAGAAAAAAGTTCAGTTAAAATCCTTACAGGAAATCGGAGTCTGCCTTGATCGAGCTGAGCCTTTTGATCGGAGTAACTGCATCAACTTTCATGACGCGCCGGAGATCGGGGTAGGAATCCACGCGCGACTTGAAGTAGTATTCCTTTCCCTTCGATTCGGGCATGTCAATCTGAAATATTCTGCATATATTGTAACTTTCACAGTGTCCTAAAAACATAATTAGTTCATCAGTTACCCGAGGGCCATAGAACGCACGTTCCGAGCACGCACGTGCATGCTGATTCTGACCATCATAAGTATGGCGGTCGGTATCAGCGCCAAGCGTGCACACTCGGAGCGTAAGTTTCGTGGCCGAGGCGAAAGTATATCAAAAAATGTTGGCCACCTTTTTAATATTTCTTTAGCGCCTTCACCATTCCACTAACCCGTGGTTAACCAGTTAAACCTGAAGTTACTGGTTATCAGTACAATTTGACATTGGGCTAACGGTTTAACCGGTTAACCCCGGGTTAGTGGGATGGTGCAAGTGGCCTTTAATCATATAAAAACATGATAAAAACAATTAAATAAATGACGTCACGTAGCGCCGTGCTACTTTTGAGCGTGGCGAGACGTTACGAGCCCCTACTCTCGAAGTATAACGAGCTTTATCTTTGTATCTTTGTTATTCTGGGGAGTGCGCACAAGTACTGCGTGACCTGATCCCACCTTCCCCTTTCCATCTTCGGACGTCCAGGCGCGGGGAGCGAATGCACCCGTTCGCTGTGAATATTCCATTTTCACCTCAGCAGCTCGAACAAGGGTACTTTGCTACTTAAAAACAGTGAGCAAAATCGCATTTTGCTCACTGAGCGGGACAAAATGAGCAAAATGCGATTTTGCTCACTGTTTTTAAGTAGCAAAGTACCCTTGTTCGAGCTGCTGAGGTGAAAATTAAATTGTTGGTATATCTTAAGAAAACATGAGTGAATAGAGGTAAGTAATGAAGAAGGAATACATTTGTCGGGTTCTCTGATATGTTCTCACTGCTGAGGTGAAAAATGTTGTGTACTACACGAGATCAAAGTTATTTACATCTCGTGCGCTTTTGAGTCCCTTACTACGCTCAAGATTCTAAATTAGATCTAGTATAGAATCTTTCGCTTGCACGGGACTCAAAATAAGCACTCGAAGAAATATCAAACTTTGATCTCTTGTTGTACAATAGTACATTATTGTCGAGGTTCGGAAGTAGCTACTTGCAGGCTGAGGATTCGTTTTAAACGGACGACCTTGGGAGTCCGTTTAATTGAATCCGAAGCCAGCAAGTAGCCTTCCAGCCGAGTCATATATAGTGCTTTTCTCAAAAATGGTGCAAGAAATAGAAATATTTTACAGAACTTACAGAAGCAACATTCTAATTTTCCATTAATTTTCACAGAAAAAAGTACAACCATTAAAAAAATTAGCTTGCCCCCTTTAAAAAAAAAAGAAGTGTATTTTTCTGCTGAAAATACGCCAAACTATTTGAGACACCTAAATAGTCGCGGTACCAACATTAAGCCTGTAACAGACTATCGCACCGCATCGCGACCTTGGAGCGTCGCACCCATAAGTGAGAGTGAGAAAGAGATATCTGTTTCTCGCTCTCACTTATGGGTGCGACGCTCCAAGGTCGCGGTGCGGTGCGATAGTCTGTTATAGGCTTTATAATAATAAGTACTGATCATCTGTTATGTCTGTGAAGTTGGCATATCAAAGTCCAGCAGATCACGTTTTTTTTGGAGTTCTATTAGCATGCACCATAGTTCTAGAGTTCCTGATACTTTTTAGCAATAGTTCTGGCGTTTTTATCGTAAAAACCAATTCTATGGAATTTCACAAAATGATATGCTAAGTTCACACACTAGCATATCATTTTGTTACTAATGGGATAAAAAAAATATCCTAGCCTCGACACGTAGTAACAAAGAGTTCCTGACACAAAAAAAGCATCTCTGAGAACATTAACTACAAATTTTATCTATTTGTGTAATTATGTGATATGCTAAGTTCACACGTGCTATGCTGAGATTATTTAACAACGCACAGACGTATATTTGGTTCCAAACGAAAGCTCTTGCTCTATTGATTACAGAACTTAGGAGTTCTCGGTTTTAAATCAAGCGAGGAAGCAACAAAAAACATAACTTTCATAAAATTCAAATTTAAATATTACACGTTCTATATACAAAAATATTTTTAAAAGTTCTAAGCGTATTTTTAATCTAAAATGATAGCTGTGTATTTAATGTATACAGAATTTAAGAGTGCCTGGCCCTAGTGTAACAGTTAAAGTGTAGAAAACCATTTTCGTTGAAATTTTGTCATTTTTCAATATAGAGACATAAATTGCTAAAATATTTTCAGAAGACTTAGGCTTGAATTTGCTCTTGTATGATAACTGTGTGTCTGTAGTATTAAAAACAGCGGAGTTCCCGACAATTGATACACTTTGAAAGAGAAATAAAAATTTAGATTGAAATTTCGACTTATCCAAATTTTTCCAAACTACGGGTGTGCTATGCTGAAACATTTTCAGGATATGATTCTTGAATTTAGTCTTTTACGGTAGCCGTCTGTCTGTTATATTTTAAACAGCGGAGTTCCCGGCAATTGATACACATTGAAAGAGAAATAAAAATTAAGTTTGAAATTTCGTTTTAGCCACAGTACAGGTGTGCTATGCTGAAACATTTTCAGGATATTTAGGCTTCAATTAGGTCTTGTTTGATAGCTGTATGTTCGTAGTATGTAAAAAAGTGGAGTTCTCGGCAATTGATTCACTTTGAAAGACATGACAAAATTAAGTTTGAAATTTCGACTAATCCAAATTATTCCAAAGTACAGGTGTGCTATGCTGAAACATTTTCAGGATATAATACTTGAAATTGGTCTTGTACGGTAGCTGTGTGTCTGTTCTATTTAAAACAGCGGAGTTCCCGGATATTGATGCACTTTGAAAGAGAAATAAAAATTAAGTTTAAAATGTCGTCTTCTCCAAATTATTCCAAAGTACAGGTGTGCTATGCTGAAACATTTTCAGGATATAATACCTAAATTTGATCTTTTACGATAGCTGTGTATTTTATGTATTTAAAACAGCGGAGTTCCCGGATATTGATACACTTTGAAAGAGAAATAAAAATTAAGTTTAAAATTTCGACTAATCCAAATTATTCCAAAGTACAGGTGTGCTATGCTGAAACATTTTCAGGATATAATACCTAAATTTGATCTTGTACGATAGCTGTGTATCTTATGTATTTAAAACAGCGGAGTTCCCGGATATTGATACACTTTGAAAAAGAAATAAAAATTAAGTTTAAAATTTCGACTTATCCAAATTATTCCAAATTACAGCAGTGCTATGCTGAAGCATTTTCAGGATATAATACTTGAATTTGGTCTTGCACGATAGCTGTGTGTATATAGTATTTAAAACAGCGGAGTTCCCGGCAATTGATAAACTTTGAAAGAGAAATAAAAATTAAGTTTAAAATATCGTCTTATCCAAATTTTTCCAAAAAACATGTGTGCTATGCTGAAACATGTTTAGGATATAATACTTAAATTTGGTCTTGTACGATAGCTGTGTGTCTGTTCTATTTAAAAGAGCGGAGTTCCCGGCAATTGATACACATTGAAAGAGAAATAAAAATTAAGTTTGAAATTTCGTTTTAGCCACAATACAGGTGTGCTATGCTGAAACATTTTCAGGAGATTTAAACTTCAATTAGGTCTTGTATCATTGCTGTATGTTCGTAGTATGTAAAAAACTGGAGTTCTCGGCAATTAATTCACTTTGAAAGAAATAACAGATTTAAGTTTGAAATTTCGACTAATCCAAATTATTCCAAAATACAGGTGTGCTATGCTGAAACATTTTCAGGATATAATACTTGAATTTGGTCTTGTAAGGTAGCTGTGTGTCTGTTCTATTTAAAACAGCGGAGTTCCCGGATATTGATACACTTTGAAAGAGAAATAAAAATTAAGTTTAAAATATCGTCTTCTCCAAATTTATCCAAACAACAGGTGTGCTATGCTGAAACATTTTCAGGATATAATACCTAAATTTAATCTTGTATGATAGCTGTGTGTATGTAGTATTTAAAACAGCGGAGTTCCCGGCAATTGATACACTTTGAAAGAGAAATAAAAATTAAGTTTAAAATTTCGACTTATCCAAATTTTTCCAAATTACGGGTGTGCTATGCTGAAAAATTTTCAGGAGATTTAGGCTTCAATTAGGTCTTGTTTGATAGCTGTATGTTCGTAGTATGTAAAAAAGTGGAGTTCTCGGCAATTGATTCACTTTGAAAGAAATTACAAAATTAAGTATGAAATTTCGACTAATCCAAATTATTCCAAACTACAGGTGTGCTATGCTGAAACATTTTTAGGATATAATAGTTGAATTTGGTCTTGTAAGATAGCTGTGTGTCTGTTGTATTTAAAACATCGGAGTTCCCGGCAACTGATACACTTTAAAAGCGTAATAAATATTAAGTTTGAAATTTCGTTTTAGCCACATTACAGGTGTGCTATTCTGAAACATTTTCAGGAGATTTAGGCTTCAATTAGGTCTTGTATGATAGCTGTATGTTCGTAGTATGTAAAAAACTGGAGTTCTTGGCAATTAATTCACTTTGAAAGAAATAACAGATTTAAGTTTGTAATTTCGACTAATCCAAATTATTCCAAAGTACAGGTGTGCTATGCTGAAACATTTTCAGGATATAATACTTGAATTTGGTCTTGTACGGTAGCTGTGTGTCTGTTCTATTTAAAACAGCGGAGTTCACGGATATTGATACACTTTGAAAGAGAAATAAAAATTAAGTTTAAAATATCGTCTTCTCCAAATTTATCCAAACAACAGGTGTGCTATGCTGAAACATTTTCAGGATATAATACCTAAATTTGATCTTGTATGATAGCTGTGTGTATGTAGTATTTAAAACAGCGGAGTTCCCGGCAATTGATACACTTTGAAAGAGAAATAAAAATTAAGTTTAAAATTTCGACTTATCCAAATTTTTCCAAACTACGGGTGTGCTATGCTGAAACGTTTTCAGGATATGATTCTTGAATTTAGTCTTTTACGGTAGCCGTCTGTCTGTTATATTTTAAACAGCGGAGTTCCCGGCAATTGATACACATTGAAAGAGAAATAAAAATTAAGTTTGAAATTTCGTTTTAGCCACAGTACAGGTGTGCTATGCTGAAACATTTTCAGGATATTTAGGCTTCAATTAGGTCTTGTTTGATTGCTGTATGTTCGTAGTATGTAAAAAAGTGGAGTTCTCGGCAATTGATTCACTTTGAAAGACATGACAAAATTAAGTTTGAAATTTCGACTAATCCAAATTATTCCAAATTACAGGTGTGCTATGCTGAAACATTTTCAGGATATAATACTTGAAATTGGTCTTGTACGGTAGCTGTGTGTCTGTTCTATTTAAAACAGCGGAGTTCCCGGATATTGATGCACTTTGAAAGAGAAATAAAAATTAAGTTTAAGATGTCGTCTTCTCCAAATTATTCCAAAGTACAGGTGTGCTATGCTGAAACATTTTCAGGATATAATACCTAAATTTGATCTTTTACGATAGCTGTGTATCTTATGTATTTAAAATAGCGGAGTTCCCGGATATTGATACACTTTGAAAGAGAAATAAAAATTAAGTTTAAAATTTCGACTAATCCAAATTATTCCAAAGTACAGGTGTGCTATGCTGAAACATTTTCAAGATATAATACCTAAATTTGATCTTGTACGATAGCTGTGTATCCTATGTATTTAAAACAGCGGAGTTCCCGGATATTGATACACTTTGAAAAAGAAATAAAAATTAAGTTTAAAATTTCGACTTATCTAAATTTTTCCAAATTACAGGTGTGCTATGCTGAAACATTTTCAGGATATAATACATAAATTTGATCTTGTACGATAGCTTTGTATATGTAGTATTTAATACAACGGAGTTCCCGGCAATTGATACACTTTAAAAGAGAAATAAAAAATAAGTTTAAAATTTCGACTTATCCAAATTATTCCAAATTACAGCAGTGCTATGCTGAAGCATTTTCAGGATATAATACTTGAATTTGGTCTTGCACGATAGCTGTGTGTATATAGTATTTAAAACAGTGGAGTTCCCGGCAATTGATAAACTTTGAAAGAGAGATAAAAATTAAGTTTAAAATATCGTCTTATCCAAATTTTTCCAAAAAACATGTGTGCTATGCTGAAACATGTTTAGGATATAATACTTAAATTTGGTCTTGTACGATAGCTGTGTGTCTGTTCTATTCAAAACAGCGGAGTTCCTTGCAATTGATACACATTGAAAGAGAAATAAAAATTAAGTTTGAAATTTCGTTTTAGCCACAATACAGGTGTGCTATGCTAAAACATTTTCAGGAGATTTAGGCTTCAATTAGGTCTTGTATGATTGCTGTATGTTCGTAGTATGTAAAAAACTGGAGTTCTCGGCAATTAGTTCACTTTGAAAGAAATAACAGATTTAAGTTTGAAATTTCGACTAATCCAAATTATTCCAAAATACAGGTGTGCTATGCTGAAACATTTTCAGGATATAATACTTGAATTTGGTCATGTAAGGTAGCTGTGTGTCTGTTCTATTTAGAACAGCGGAGTTCCCGGATATTGATACACTTTGAAAGAGAAATAAAAATTAAGTTTAAAATATCGTCTTCTCCAAATTTATCCAAATAACAGGTGTGCTATGCTGAAACATTTTCAGGATATAAAACCTAAATTTAATCTTGTATGATAGCTGTGTGTATGTAGTATTTAAAACAGCGGAGATCCCGGCAATTGATACACTTTGAAAGAGAAATAAAAATTAAGTTTAAAATTTCGACTTATCCAAATTTTTCCAAACTACGGGTGTGCTATGCTGAAACATTTTCAGGATATGATTCTTGAATTTAGTCTTTTACGGTAGCTGTCTGTCTGTTATATTTTAAACAGCGGAGTTCCCGGCAATTGATACACATTGAAAGAGAAATAAAAATTAAGTTTGATTTTTCGTTTTAGCCACATTACAGGTGTGCAATGCTGAAAAATTTTCAGAAGATTTAGGCTTCAATTAGGTCTTGTTTGATAGCTGTATGTTCGTAGTATGTAAAAAAGTGGAGTTCTCGGCAATTGATTCACTTTGAAAGAAATTACAAAATTAAGTATGAAATTTCGACTAATCCAAATTATTCCAAACTGCAGGTGTGCTATGCTGAAACATTTTCAGGATATAATAGTTGAATTTGGTCTTGTACGATAGCTGTGTGTCTGTTGTATTTAAAACATCGGAGTTCCCGGCAACTGATACACTTTAAAAGCGTAATAAATATTAAGTTTGAAATTTCGTTTTAGCCACATTACAGGTGTGCTATTCTGAAACATTTTCAGGAGATTTAGGCTTCAATTAGGTCTTGTATGATAGCTTTATGTTCGTAGTATGTAAAAAACTGGAGTTCTCGGCAATTAATTCACTTTGAAAGAAATAACAGATTTAAGTTTGTAATTTCGACTAATCCAAATTATTCCAAAGTACAGGTGTGCTATGCTGAAACATTTTCAGGATATAATACTTGAATTTGGTCTTGTACGGTAGCTGTGTGTCTGTTCTATTTAAAACAGCGGAGTTCCCGGATATTGATACATTTTGAAAGAGAAATAAAAATTAAGTTTAAAATATCGTCTTCTCCAAATTTATCCAAAAAACAGGTGTGCTATGCTGAAACATTTTCAGGATATAATACCTAAATTTGATCTTGTATGATAGCTGTGTGTATGTAGTATTTAAAACAGCGGAGTTCCCGGCAATTGATACACTTTGAAAGAGAAATAAAAAATAAGTTTAAAATTTCGACAAATCCAAATTATTCCAAATTACAGCAGTGCTATGCTGAAGCATTTTCAGGATATAATACTTGAATTTGGTCTTGCACGATAGCTGTGTGTATATAGTATTTAAAACAGCGGAGTTCCCGGCAATTGATAAACTTTGAAAGAGAAATAAAAATTAAGTTTAAAATATCGTCTTAACCAAATTTATCCAAAAAACATGTGTGCTATGCTGAAACATGTTTAGGATATAATACTTAAATTTGGTCTTGTACGATAGCTGTGTGTCTGTTCTATTCAAAACAGTGGAGTTCCCGGCAATTGATACACATTCAAAGAGAAATAAAAATTAAGTTTGAAATTTCGTTTTAGCCACATTACAGGTGTGCTATGCTGAAACATTTTCAGGATATAATACCTAAATTTAATCTTGTATGATAGCTGTGTGTATGTAGTATTTAAAACAGCGGAGTTCCTGGCAATTGATACACTTTGAAAGAGAAATAAAAATTAAGTTTAAAATTTCGACTTATCCAAATTTTTCCAAACTACGGGTGTGCTATGCTGAAACATTTTCAGGAGATTTAGGCTTCAATTAGGTCTTGTATGATAGCTGTATGTTCGTAGTATGTAAAAAACTGGAGTTCTCGGCAATTAATTCACTTTGAAAGAAATAACAGATTTAAGTTTGTAATTTCGACTAATCCAAATTATTCCAAAGTACAGGTGTGCTATGCTGAAACATTTTCAGGATTTAATACTTGAATTTGATCTTGTACGGTAGCTGTGTGTCTGTTCTATTTAAAACAGCGGAGTTCCCGGATATTGATACACTTTGAAAGAGAAATAAAAATTAAGTTTAAAATATCGTCTTCTCCAAATTTATCCAAACAACAGGTGTGCTATGCTGAAACATTTTCAGGATATAATACCTAAATTTGATCTTGTATGATAGCTGTGTGTATGTAGTATTTAAAACAGCGGAGTTCCCGGCAATTGATACACTTTGAAAGAGAAATAAAAATTAAGTTTAAAATTTCGACTTATCCAAATTTTTCCAAACTACGGGTGTGCTATGCTGAAACATTTTCAGGATATGATTCTTGAATTTAGTCTTTTACGGTAGCCGTCTGTCTGTTATATTTTAAACAGCGGAGTTCCCGGCAATTGATACACATTGAAAGAGAAATAAAAATTAAGTTTGAAATTTCGTTTTAGCCACAGTACAGGTGTGCTATGCTGAAACATTTTCAGGATATTTAGGCTTCAATTAGGTCTTGTTTGATTGCTGTATGTTCGTAGTATATAAAAAAGTGGAGTTCTCGGCAATTGATTCACTTTGAAAGACATGACAAAATTAAGTTTGAAATTTCGACTAATCCAAATTATTCCAAAGTACAGGTGTGCTATGCTGAAACATTTTCAGGATATAATACTTGAAATTGGTCTTGTACGGTAGCTGTGTGTCTGTTCAATTTAAAACAGCGGAGTTCCCGGATATTGATGCACTTTGAAAGAGAAATAAAAATTAAGTTTAAAATGTCGTCTTCTCCAAATTATTCCAAAGTACAGGTGTGCTATGCTGAAACATTTTCAGGATATAATACCTAAATTTGATCTTTTACGATAGCTGTGTATCTTATGTATTTAAAACAGCGGAGTTCCCGGATATTGATACACTTTGAAAGAGAAATAAAAATTAAGTTTAAAATTTCGACTAATCCAAATTATTCCAAAGTACAGGGGTGCTAAGCTGAAACATTTTCAGGATATAATACCTAAATTTGATCTTGTACGATAGCTGTGTATCTTATGTATTTAAAACAGCGGAGTTCCCGGATATTGATACACTTTGAAAAAGAAATAAAAATTAAGTTTAAAATTTCGACTTATCTAAATTTTTCCAAATTACAGGTGTGCTATGCTGAAACATTTTCAGGATATAATACCTAAATTTGATCTTGTACGATAGGTGTGTGTATGTAGTATTTAAAACTACGGAGTTCTCGGCAATTAATTCACTTTGAAAGAAATAACAGATTTAAGTTTGTAATTTCGACTAATCCAAATTATTCCAAAGTACAGGTGTGCTATGCTGAAACATTTTCAGTATATAATACCTAAATTTGATCTTGTACGATAGCTGTGTATCTTATGTATTTAAAACAGCGGAGTTCCCGGATATTGATACACTTTGAAAAAGAAATAAAAATTAAGTTTAAAATTTCGACTTATCTAAATTTTTCCAAATTACAGGTGTGCTATGCTGAAACATTTTCAGGATATAATACATAAATTTGGTCTTGTACGATAGCTGTGTGTCTGTTGTATTTAAAACATCGGAGTTCCCGGCAACTGATACACTTTAAAAGCGTAATAAATATTAAGTTTGAAATTTCGTTTTAGCCACATTACAGATGTGCTATTCTGAAACATTTTCAGGAGATTTAGGCTTCAATTAGATCTTGTATGATAGCTGTATGTTCGTAGTATGTAAAAAACTGGAGTTCTCGGTAATTAATTCACTTTGAAAGAAATAAAAGATTTAAGTTTGTAATTTCGACTAATCCAAATTATTCCAAAGTTCAGGTGTGCTATGCTGAAACATTTTCAGGATATAATACTTGAATTTGGCCTTGTACGGTAGCTGTGTGTCTGTTCTATTTAAAACAGCGGCGTTCCCGGATATTGATACACTTTGAAAGAGAAATAAAAATTAAGTTTAAAATATCGTCTTCTCCAAATTTATCCAAACAACAGGTGTGCTATGCTGAAACATTTTCAGGATATAATACCTAAATTTGATCTTGTATGATAGCTTTGTGTATGTAGTATTTAAAACAGCGGAGTTTCCGGCAATTGATACACTTTGAAAGAGAAATAAAAATTAAGTTTAAAATTTCGACTTATCCAAATTTTTCCAAACTACGGGTGTGCTATGCTGAAACATTTTCAGGATATGATTCTTGAATTTAGTCTTTTACGGTAGCCGTCTGTCTGTTATATTTTAAACAGCGGAGTTCCCCGCAATTGATACACATTGAAAGAGAAATAAAAATTAAGTTTGAAATTTCGTTTTAGCCACAGTACAGGTGTGCTATGCTGAAACATTTTCAGGATATTTAGGCTTCAATTAGGTCTTGTTTGATTGCTGTATGTTCGTAGTATGTAAAAAAGTGGAGTTCTCGGCAATTGATTCACTTTGAAAGACATGACAAAATTAAGTTTGAAATTTCGACTAATCCAAATTATTCCAAAGTACAGGTGTGCTATGCTGAAACATTTTCAGGATATAATACTTGAAATTGGTCTTGTACGGTAGCTGTGTGTCTGTTCTATTTAAAACAGCGGAGTTCCCGGATATTGATGCCCTTTGAAAGAGAAATAAAAATTAAGTTTAAAATGTCGTCTTCTCCAAATTATTCCAAAGTACAGGTGTGCTATGCTGAAACATTTTCAGGATATAATACCTAAATTTGATCTTGTACGATAGCTGTGTATCTTATGTATTTAAAACAGCGGAGTTCCCGGATATTGATACACTTTGAAAAAGAAATAAAAATTAAGTTTAAAATTTCGTCTAATCCAAATTATTCCAAAGTACAGGTGTGCTATGCTGAAACATTTTCAGGATATAATACCTAAATTTGATCTTGTACGATAGCTGTGTATCTTATGTATTTAAAACAGCGGAGTTCCCGGATATTGATACACTTTGAAAAAGAAATAAAAATTAAGTTTAAAATTTCGACTTATCTAAATTTTTCCAAATTACAGGTGTGCTATGCTGAAACATTTTCAGGATATAATACATAAATTTGATCTTGTACGATAGCTGTGTGTATGTAGTATTTATAACAACGGAGTTCCCGGCAATTGATACATTATGAAAGAGAAATAAAAAATAAGTTTAAAATTTCGACTTATCCAAATTATTCCAAATTACAGCAGTGCTATGCTGAAGCATTTTCAGGATATAATACTTGAATTTGGTCTTGCACGATAGCTGTGTGTATATAGTATTTAAAACAGCGGAGTTCCCTGCAATGTATAAACTTTGAAAGAGAAATAAAAATTAAGTTTAAAATATCGTCTTATCCAAATTTTTCCAAAAAACATGTGTGCTATGCTGAAACATGTTTAGGATATAATACTTAAATTTGGTCTTGTACGATAGCTGTGTGTCTGTTCTATTCAAAACAGCGGCAATTGATACACATTGAAAGAAAAATAAAAATTAAGTTTGAAATTTTGTTTTAGCCACAATACAGGTGTGCTATTCTGAAACATTTTCAGGAGATTTAGGCTTCAATTAGATCTTGTATGATAGCTGTATCTTCGTAGTATGTAAAAAACTGGAGTTCTCGGCAATTAATTCACTTTGAAAGAAATAACAGATTTAAGTTTGTAATTTCGACTAATCCAAATTATTCCAAAGTACAGGTGTGCTATGCTGAAACATTTTCAGGATATAATACTTGAATTTGGTTTTGTACGGTAGCTGTGTGTCTGTTCTATTTAAAACAGCGGAGTTCCCGGTTATTGATACACTTTCAAAGAGAAATAAAAATTAAGTTTAAAATATCGTCTTCTCCAAATTTATCCAAATAACAGGTGTGCTATGCTGAAACATTTTTAGGATATAATACCTAAATTTGATCTTGTATGATAGCTGTGTGTATGTAGTATTTAAAACAGCGGAGTTCCCGGCAATTGATACACTTTGAAAGAGAAATAAAAATTAAGTTTAAAATTTCGACTTATCCAAATTTTTCCAAAATACGGGTGTGCTATGCTGAAACATTTTCAGGATATGATTCTTGAATTTAGTCTTTTACGGTAGCCCTCTGTCTGTTATATTTTAAACAGCGGAGTTCCCGGCAATTGATACACATTGAAAGACAAATAAAAATTAAGTTTGAAATTTCGACTAATCCAAATTATTCCAAAGTAAAGGTGTGCTATGCTGAAACATTTTCAGGATATAATACTTGAATTTGGTCTTGTACGGTAGCTGTGTGTCTGTTCTATTTAAAACAGTGGAGTTCCCGGATATTGATACACTTTGAAAGAGAAATAAAAATAAAGTTTAAAATATCGTCTTCTCCAAATTTATCCAAGCAACAGGTGTGCTATGCTGAAACATTTTCAGGATATAATTCCTAAATTTAATTTTGTATGATAGCTGTTTGTATGTAGTATTTAAAACAGCGGAGTTCCCGGCAATTGATACACTTTGAAAGAGAAATAAAAAATAAGTTTATAATTTCGACTAATCCAAATTATTCCAAATTACAGGTTTGCTATGCTGAAGCATTTTCAGGATATAATACTTGAATTTGGTCTTGTACGATAGCTGTGTGTATATAGTATTTAAAACAGCGGAGTTCCCGGCAATTGATAAACTTTGAATGAGAAATAAAAATTAAGTTTAAAATATCGTCTTATCCAAATTTATCCAAAAAACATGTGTGCTATGCTGAAACATGTTTAGGATATAATACTTAAATTTGGTCTTGTACGATAGCTGTGTGTCTGTTCTATTCAAAACAGTGGAGTTCCCGGCAATTGATACACATTCAAAGAGAAATAAAAATTAAGTTTGAAATTTCGTATTAGCCACATAACAGGTGTGCTATGCTGAAACATTTTCAGGAGATTTAGGCTTCAATTAGGTCTTGTTCGATAGCTGTATGTTCGTAGTATGTAAAAAAGTGGAGTTCTCGGCAATTGATTCACATTGAAAGAAATTACAAAATTAAGTATGAAATTTCGACTAATCCAAATTATTCCAAAGTACAGGTGTGCTATGCTGAAACATTTTCAGGATATAATACCTAAATTTGATCTTTTACGATAGCTGTGTATCTTATGTATTTAAAACAGCGGAGTCCCCGGATATTGATACACTTTGAAAGAGAAATAAAAATTAAGTTTAAAATTTCGACTTATCTAAATTTTTCCAAATTACAGGTGTGCTATGCTGAAACATTTTCAGGATATAATACCTAAATTTGATCTTGTACGATAGGTGTGTGTATGTAGTATTTAAAACAACGGAGTTCTCGGCAATTATTTCACTTTGAAAGAAATAACAGATTTAAGTTTGTAATTTCGACTAATCCAAATTATTCCAAAGTACAGGTGTGCTATGCTGAAACATTTTCAGGATATAATACTTGAATTTGATCTTGTACGGTAGCTGTGTATCTGTTCTATTTAAAACAGCGGAGTTCCCGGATATTGATACACTTTGAAAGAGAAATAAAAATTAAGTTTAAAATATCGTCTTCTCCAAATTTATCCAAACAACAGGTGTGCTATGCTGAAACATTTTCAGGATATAATACCTAAATTTGATCTTGTATGATATCTGTGTGTATGTAGTATTTAAAACAATGGAGTTCCCGGCAATTGATACACTTTGAAAGAGAAATAAAAATTAAGTTTAAAATTTCGACTTATCCAAATTTTTCCAAACTACGGGTGTGCTATGCTGAAACATTTTCAGGATATGATTCTTGAATTTAGTCTTTTACGGTAGGTACTAATAATATTTTGGGGTTAAGATGGTATAAATCGTCTATTTCTTATAAATAATATATTTTGGTTGCCATTGTAGACAAGCGGCTTTGAGGTTCGATGACCTCAGATATTACCTATAGGAATGCGTCGGGTATTGGCATTTTTCAGCAAACCAATGGCAGATTTCTTGTATAAGACTGAACCAAATGAAGATTATTCTAGTTAAGAAAGACTTGACGAGAGTAACTTTGGTATAATAGCAGGCTACTCGGATTTGTAATGTACGTTTATAATATTGGCTAGGCCCCCCGACCAGAACTGAAATTATCAAATTAGTTTTTCTGAATGCAAATACACTTCTCTACCAAACTTCTTTTCTCGTATTGACTAGTTCTTTTTGGGAATTTTTCAATTACATTTCCATAAGGTACCTTTTCTACTAAACTTTGAAACGACATTACTAAGCTTATAAGTCACTTATAACAAAAATAGAAACAGGTAAACAAACGTTAAGCATTTAGGTTTCAGATCACACAATAAAAAGAAATTGAGCATTTTTTTCACCTTTTTACAAAACATTGAATATCTCCGAAACTAGAAACGCCCATAAGGTACCTTTTCCCGTGGGACGTCACAAATAGATAAAATTTGTAGTTAATGTTCTCAGAGAGCCTTTTTTGTCCATCCATCCATTTTTACCGTCTGATCTTGCACAATACACTCAAAATTCGAGAAATCTGGTTATAAAACTTTTACGTGGCGGGTCAATGAACCCATGCGGGATCAATGACCTAACAAGGTTTCATTGACATGACCATAGGCGCGGTAGGACGATTTAGGTTAATATAACTATTAAAAGTGCATAAAAGGTCGAAAACTCCGCTGTTTTCTATATCAAGGACACACAGCTATCATACAGGACCAAATTCAATTCTAAATCTCCTGTAAATATTTCAGCATAGCACACGCGTAATTTGGCTACTTATATCGAAATTTCAAACTTAATTTCATTATTACTTTCAAAGTCAATCAATTGCCGGGAACTCCACTGTTTTATAAACTACGAACACACAGCTATCATACAAGACCTAATTTAAGCCTGAATCTCCTAAAAATATTTCAGCATAGCACGCATGTAGTTTGGCTGAATCGAAATTACAAACTTAATTTTTATTTCTCTTTCAAAGTATATCAATTGCCGGGAACTCCGCTGTTTTAAATACTACAGACACATAGCCAAATTAAACTACTATTACTAGACCAAATTAAAGAATTAAATTCTGAAAATGGTTCAGCATAGCGCACTTGTTTTTGTAATAATTTGGATAAATCGAAATTTGAAACTTACTTTTTATTTCTCATTAAAAGTGTAGCAATTGCCGGGAACTTCGCCGTTTCCATCCATCCATTTTTACCATCTGATCTTACACCATGCACTCAAAATTCGAAAAATTGGGGTAATAAAACTTTTACGTGTGGGGTCAATGAACCCATGTGGGGTCAATGACCTAACAAGGGTTCATTGACATGGGTGTACCCTTGTTTTGTCGACAAACTTTTCATCGAATATTATTTCATCGACAACGATTCATCGAAACATTAGTACTCGTAATATTCTTTGGCGTTATTTTGTTTCATATACTACTTATTTCAATTTTTCTTACTGCGTAGAAATACTATTCAATGAATATTACTTGATCGCTGATTCGTTTCAAATTATTTTAATTGACTCAACTACTAAACATTGCAATTCATTTGTTCGACGTATTACTTTAATAAATTTTTATATGTATATACACATTTATACATTTTTCTGTTGTAAGAATTTTAAAATGATGTATATAATTATCTCATACAAATATGTATAATAAAACTAAGTAGGTTTCGGTCAGGTTAGATTAGAACTGAGAACCCACACAGAAACGAACGGCTTTCAAAGTAGGTTTAGGTTAGGTTAGAACTGCGACCACGCAGAGAAACGAACGGCTTTCAAAGTAGGTTTACGTTAGGTTAGAACTCCGACCCCACACAGAAATAAACGGCTATCAAA
Organism: Cydia amplana; assembly: GCF_948474715.1. NCBI lineage: Eukaryota > Metazoa > Arthropoda > Insecta > Lepidoptera > Tortricidae > Cydia > Cydia amplana. Next base: position 24,388,412 of record NC_086070.1, read on the forward strand.
GTAGGTTTAGGTTAGGTTAGATCTGCCACCCCACACAGAAACGAACGGCTTTCAAAGTAGGTTTAGGTTAGGTTAGAACTGCGACCCCACACAGAAACGAACGGCTACCAAAGTAGGTTTAGGTTAGGTTAGAACGGCGACCCCACACAGAAACGAACGGCTATCAAAGTAGGTTTAGGTTAGGTTAGAACTACGACCCCACAAAGAAACGAACGGCTATCAAAGTAGGTTTAGGTTAGGTTAGATCTCCCACCCCACACAGAAACGAACGGCTTTCAAAGTAGGTTTAGGTTAGATTAGAACTGCGACCCCACACAGAAACGAACGGCTACCAAAGTAGGTTTAGGTTAGGTTAGAACTGCGACCCCACAAAGAAACGAACGGCTATCAAAGTAGGTTTAGGTTAGGTTAGAACTGCGACCCCACACAGAAACGAACGGCTACCAAAGTAGGTTTAGGTTAGGTTAGAACTGCGACCCCATACAGAAACGAACGGCTTTCAAAGTATTACAAATATTAAATAAATATGAAATATTACAAATTGAAATAATATTATGCGTAATAAATTTTATTAAATGCAGTCCAAAATTAAATAAGAAAACCCGTAAAGAAATACCACGATATAAACTATATGCATAATAACTCGAGTGCCAATTAAAAGTGCGAGATTTAAATTTACTAGTATCGATTCTTCGACGCAATGACTTGTCGATGAAATGAAAATACTTGAAACGTTGTCTTCGAAATAACATTCGATGAAATGTCTGTCGGCAATTCAAGGGTAAACCCAAAGAGTATTAAATCACTACGTTTTAAGAGTCGGCACTCTCGAACAAGCCTTAACCGAATTAAGAACGTACATTGTGCCAACACACCAAATACATGTCAATATTGCCAACACAAAAAAAAACAACGCTAGGGCTCGACACTTCCGGTACCTACTGTCTATCGATATCGATAAATGTGCGATACGTGCTGTTGTACTGTACTACTGTAAAAGTAAATATTGAAAATCAGGTGGATTAATAAAATAAATGCAAAATATAAAAATGATTTTATTTTACATAATAAAGATAAGATACAGATAGTTTTATATTTACGTATACGCATATTACAATACGCTTATGAACGTAACTAAAGCTACAATCTACTTTTAGAGCACTCCTGCAAACACTGAGTCTTGCCTGTGAAGGCTGTGAACTCCAACTTCCCACAAAGGGAAAAAGCTGTCAGGCTCATTCACTTGTAGATATTCAGAGGTTGGAGTTTCATTCAGCCTTTGTATAGGTAAATATTCCAAATCCTCATTACCTGTTACCTTTACCCATAGTCGATATCTGAAATAAAGGGATTATCGATAAGTTGTTCGCACACTATTCCGTGTCTTAGGTTACCTAGTTTTTACAAGAAGAATCTATTCACAGAATGTTTTCGTTTTAATTAAGGATGGTAAACGATAAAAACTACTCCAAACTAATTAAATTAGTATCTGGGAACGACTCAAAATGAAAATATCGCACAAAAACATCAGTTTACCGACCTGTTCGAATCAAGAGGAAATCTTGCTAAAAATATATCAGAAGTAAGTTTCCTTACACGCCTGACCCCACAAACTTCACATTTTCTTAAAGATTTGCCCCCCATTTAAATAAAAGCTAAAGTTATTTGGTCTAAACACAAAAATAAACACGTAACATAACCGCTTTCACCACAATTTAGAATGACGGTAGACGTTTTACCGATCATACCAACCTAAAGAAAAGTAGGTATAATACGTCTATGTTTGAAAGCAAGTATGGTATGTGTTACCAAAATGCAACAGCAATCATTTTAATTCGATAAGATTATTTACTATGCCTCAACGTTGGTAACAAGTACGTTCCTAAGTTATCATAGTATGGGGTGTCGATGGGCTGGGTAAACCATTGACATGACCATAAGCGCGGTAGGACGATTTAGGTTAATATATACCAAATTTCAAGAGTCAGTGTATAAGCGACATAATGGGACATATCAGACTTAAAACCCACTACACCCTTTAAGACGTAGGTAGTATGGCCAATATACGTCTGTGCATTGTTAAATAACATCAGCATAGCACGTGTGAACTTAGCATATCACGTAATTACAAAAATAGATACAATTTGTAGTTAAGGGCCTACTGCAGCCGCGTCTGGCGCTTCGTAAACCACGCCCGCTAGTTCTTCCCTCCCCGCTAACACGCACACATGGAAACGCTTCGCGCCGCACGTGAAGTTTGTTTTACCTTTTAGCACCATCTAACGTTACAGAAGTTAACTACCATTATACGCGGTCGCTGCGGTCGGCCAGAAACTTAAATTCGGAAAAAATTGAAACAGATGGCGTTGTTACTTGTTCATAATAGCAAACAATAAAATAATTAATTCATAAACCTGCATATTTATTGTTGTTTTGGAAGATGTTAACAGCATAGAAGCAGCAGCGTAGATAGCATATAAGTTAAGAGTACCTATTGATAATAAGAAAATAGCACAAGAACAGAAAAGAGATTATTTTTCATAAAATATGATGAAAACTTGATTACGCTCACCTGACTTTTCGGTCACTAAATGCAAATTTCAACCTTATTGTTATGGGGTTACAATACCCCTGGGGTTGCAGGCGTCCATAGTCGTTATTATTATAAATGCTTTTGAACCCTCGAATTTTTCATAGGTACAGTCACCTGCAATAATATGTTACTCTTCGACGGCCGCAAAAATATGTGACACGCTCTTATGGCTCTACAAATAAGATCTAACACGATCTACCGCAAAACGGCCTTCGGTGTGTAACACATTATTGCAGCTGACTGTACTCGTATTCATTGTATAGGTAGGTATTAATATCTTTTATCCGATCGATTTGAATTTATTTGAAATAAATCACAGTGTTTAGTAATTATATGTTTTATTGAATAAGAGATTATTTAGGTATGTAAGGAATACAGGGTGCCTTTTTGAAACACTCATTTTTAGGGTTCCGTAGCCAAACGGCAAAAAACGGAACCCTTATAGATTCGTCATGTCTGTCTGTCTGTCTGTCCGTCTGTCCGTCCGTATGTCACAGCCACTTTTTTCCGAAACTATAAGAACTATACTGTTGAAACTTGGTAAGTAGATGTATTCTGTGAACCGCATTATATTTTCACACAAAAATAGAAAAAAAAAATTGTTTGACAGCTACCGTAAAAGACTAAATTCAAGAATCATATCCTGAAAATGTTTCAGCATAGCACACCCGTAGTTTGGAAAAATTTGGATAGGTCGAAATTTAAAACTTAATTTTTATTTCTCTTTCAAAGTGTATCAATTGCCGGGAACTCCGCTGTTTTAAATACTACATACACACAGCTATCATACAAGATTAAATTTAGGTATTATATCCTGAAAATGTTTCAGCATAGTACACCTGTTTTTTGGATAAATTTGGATAAGTCAAAATTTCAAACTTAATTTATATTTCTCTTTTAAAGTCTATCAATTGCCTGGAACTCCGCTGTTTTAAATACAACAGACACACAGCTATCCTACAAGACCAAATTCAACTATTTTATCCTGAAAATGTTTCAGCATAGCACACCTGTAGTTTGGAATAATTTGGATTAGTCGAAATTTCATACTTAATTTTGTAATTTCTTTCAAAGTGAATCAATTGCCGAGAACTCCACTTTTTACAATATAAGACCTAATTGAAGCCTAAATCTCCTGAAAATGTTTCAGAATAGCACACCTGTAATGTGGCTAAAACGAAATTTCAAACTTAATATTTATTACGCTTTTAAAGTGAATCAATTGCCGGGAACTCCGGTGTTTTAAATACAACAGACACACAGCTATCGTACAAGACCAAATTCAACTATTTTATCCTGAAAATGTTTCAGCATAGCACACCTGTATTTTGGAATAATTTGGATTAGTCGAAATTTCATACTTAATTTTGTAATTTCTTTCAAAGTGAATCAATTGCCGAGAACTCCACTTTTTTACATACTACGAACATACAGCTATCAAACAAGACCTAATTGAAGCCTAAATCTCCAGAAAATTTTTCAGCATTGCACACCTGTAATGTGGTTAAAACGAAAAATCAAACGTAATTTTTGTTTCTCTTTCAATGTGTATCAATTGCCGGGAACTCCGCTGTTTAAAATATAACAGACAGACAGCTACCGTAAAAGACTAAATTCAAGAATCATATCCTGAAAATGTTTCAGCATAGCACACCCGTAGTTTGGAAAAATTTGGATAAGTCGAAATTTTAAACTTAATTTTTATTTCTCTTTCAAAGTGTATCAATTGCCGGGAACTCCGCTGTTTTAAATACTACATACACACAGCTATCATACAAGATCAAATTTAGGTATTATATCCTGAAAATGTTTCAGCATAGCACACCTGTTGTTTGGATAAATTTGGAGAAGACGATATTTTAAACTTAATTTTTATTTCTCTTTCAAAGTGTATCAATATCCGGGAACTCTGCTGTTTTAAATAGAAAAGACAAACAGCTACCGTACAAGACCAAATTCAAGTATTATATCCTGAAAATGTTTCAGCATAGCACACCTGTAGTTTGGAATAATTTGGATTAGTCGAAATTTCAAACTTGAATCTGTTATTTCTTTCAAAGTGAATTAATTGCCGAGAACTCCAGTTTTTTACATAGTACGAACATACAGCTATCATACAAGACCTAATTGAAGCCTAAATCTCCTGAAAATGTTTTAGCCTAGCACACCTGTAATGTGGCTAAAACAAAATTTCAAACTTAATTTTTATTTCTGTTTCAATGTGTATCAATTGCCGGGAACTCCGCTGTTTTGAATAGAACAGACACACAGCTATCGTACAAGACCAAATTTAAGTATTATATCCTAAACATGTTTCAGCATAGCACACATGTTTTTTGGAAAAATTTGGATAAGACGATATTTTAAACTTAATTTTTATTTCTCTTTCAAAGTTTATCAATTGCCGGGAACTCCGCTGTTTTAAATACTATATACACACAGCTATCGTACAAGACCAAATTCAAGTATTATATCCTGAAAATGCTTCAGCATAGCACACCTGTATTTTGGAATAATTTGGATAAGTCGAAATTTTAAACATATTTTTTATTTCTCTTTCAAAGTGTTTCAATTGCCGGGAACTCCGTTGTTTTAAATACTACATACACACAGCTATCGTACAAGATCAAATTTAGGTATTATATCATGAAAATGTTTCAGCATAGCACACCTGTAATTTGGAAAAATTTAGATAAGTCGAAATTTTAAACTTAATTTTTATTTCTCTTTCAAAGTGTATCAATATCCGGGAACTCCGCTGTTTTAAATACATAAGATACACAGCTATCGTACAAGATCAAATTTAGGTATTATATCCTGAAAATGTTTCAGCATAGCACACGCGTAGTTTGGAAAAATTTGGATTAGTCGAAATTTTAAACTTATTTTTTATTTCTCTTTCAAAGTGTAGCAATTGCCGGGAACCCCGCAGTTTTAAATACTACATACACACAGCTATCATACAAAATTAAATTTAGGTATTATATCCTGAAAATGTTTCAGCATAGCACACCTGTTCTTTGGATAAATTTGGAGAAGACGATATTTTAAACTTAATTTTTATTTCTCTTTCAAAGTTTATCAATTGCCGGGAACTCCGCTGTTTTAAATACTATATACACACATCTATCGTGCAAGACCAAATTCAAGTATTATATCCTGAAAATGCTTCAGCATAGCACACCTGTAATTTGGAATAATTTGGATTAGTCGAAATTTTAAACTTATTTTTTATATCTCTTTCAAAGTGTACCAATTGCCGGGAACTCCGCTGTTGTAAATACTACATACACACAGCTATCATACAAAATTAAATTTAGGTATTATATCCTGAAAATGTTTCAGCATAGCACACCTGTAATTTGGAAAAATTTAGATAAGTCGAAATTTTAAACTTAATTTTTATTTCTCTTTCAAAGTGTTTCAATATCCGGGAACTCCGCTGTTTTAAATACATAATACACATACACAATACACACACATACACACAGCAACATAACACATACACAATACATAATACACAGCTATCGTACAAGATCAAATTTAGGTATTATATCCTGAAAATGTTTCAGCATAGCACACCCGTAGTTTGGAAAAATTTGGATTAGTCGAAATTTTAAACTTATTTATTATTTCTCTTTCAAAGTGTACCTATTGCCGGGAACTCCGCTGTTTTAAATACTACATACATACAGCTATCATACAAAATTAAATTTAGGTATTATATCCTGAAAATGTTTCAGCATAGCACACCTGTTCTTTGGATAAATTTGGAGAAGACGATATTTTAAACTTAATTTTTATTTCTCTTTCAAAGTTTATCAATTGCCGGGAACTCCGCTGTTTTAAATACTATATACACACATCTATCGTGCAAGACCAAATTCAAGTATTATATCCTGAAAATGCTTCAGCATAGCACACCTGTAATTTGGAATAATTTGGATTAGTCGAAATTTTAAACTTATTTTTTATTTCTCTTTCAAAGTGTACCAATTGCCGGGAACTTCGCTGTTTTAAATACTACATACACACAGCTATCACACAAAATTAAATTTAGGTATTATATCCTGAAAATGTTTCAGCATAGCACACCTGTTGTTTGGATAAATTTGGAGAAGACGATATTTTAAACTTAATTTTTATTTCTCTTTCAAAGTGTATCAATATCCGGGAACTCCGCTGTTTTAAATAGAACAGACACACAGCTACCTTACAAGACTAAATTCAAGTATTATATCCTGAAAATGTTTCAGCATAGCACACCTTTACTTTGGAATAATTTGGATTAGTCGAAATTTCAAACTTAATTTTTATTTCTTTTTCAATGTATATCAATTGCCGGGAACTCCGCTGTTTAAAATATAACAGACAGACGGCTACCGTAAAAGACTAAATTCCAGAAACATATCCTGAAAATGTTTCAGCATAGCACACCCGTAGTTTGGAAAAATTTGGATAAGTCGAAATTTTAAACTTAATTTTTATTTCTCTTTCAATGTGTATCAATTGCCGGGAACTCCGCTGTTTTAAATACTACATACACACAGATATCATACAAGATCAAATTTAGGTATTATATCCTGAAAATGTTTCAGCATAGCACACCTGTTGTTTGGATAAATTTGGAGAAGACGATATTTTAAACTTAATTTTTATTTCTCTTTCAAAGTGTATCAATATCCAGGAACTCCGCTGTTTTGAATAGAACAGATACACAGCTACCGCACAAGACCAAATTCAAGTATTATATCCTGAAAATATTTCAGCATAGCACACCTGTAATTTGGAATAATTTGGATTAGTCGAAATTACAAACTTAAATCTGTTATTTCTTTCAAAGTGAATTAATTGCCGAGAACTCCAGTTTTTTACATACTACGAACATACAGCTATCATACAGGACCTAATTGAAGCCTAAATCTCCTGAAAATGTTTCAGAATAGCACACCTGTAATGTGGCTAAAACGAAATTTCAAACTTATTATTTATTACGCTTTTAAAGTGTATCAGTTGCCGGGAACTCCGACGTTTTAAATACAACAGACACACAGCTATCGTACAAGCCCAAATTCAACTATTATATCCTGAAAATGTTTCAGCATAGCACACCTGTAATTTGGAATAATTTAGATTAGTCGAAATTTCAAACTTAAATCTGTTATTTCTTTCAAAGTGAATTAATTGCCGAGAACTCCAGTTTTTTACATACTACGAACATACAGCAATCATACAAGACCTAATTGAAGCCTAAATCTCCTGAAAATGTTTCAGCATAGCACACCTGTATTGTGGCTAAAACGAAATTTCAAACTTAATTTTTATTTCTCTTTCAATGTGTATCAATTGCCGGGAACTCCGCTGTATTGAATAGAACAGACACACAGCTATCGTACAAGACCAAATTTAAGTATTATATCCTAAACATGTTTCAGCATAGCACACATGTTTTTTGGAAAAATTTGGATAAGACGATATTTTAAACTTAATTTTTATTTGTCTTTCAAAGTTTATCAATTGCCGGGAACTCCACTGTTTTAAATACTATATACACACAGCTATCGTGCAAGACCAAATTCAAGTATTATATCCGAAAATGCTTCGGCATAGCACTGCTGTAATTTGGAATAATTTGGATAAGTCGAAATTTTAAACTTATTTTTTATTTCTCTTTCAAAGTGTATCAATTGCCGGGAACTCCGTTGTTTTAAATACTACATACACACAGCTATCGTACAAGATCAAATTTATGTATTATATCCTGAAAATGTTTCAGCATAGCACACCTGTAATTTGGAAAAATTTAGATAAGTCGAAATTTTAAACTTAATTTTTATTTCTTTTTCAAAGTGTATCAATATCCGGGAACTCCGCTGTTTTAAATACATAAGATACACAGCTATCGTACAAGATCAAATTTAGGTATTATATCCTAAAAATGTTTCAGCATAGCACACCTGTACTTTGGAATAATTTAGATTAGTCGAAATTTTAAACTTAATTTTTATTTCTCTTTCAAAGTGTATCAATATCCGGGAACTCCGCTGTTTTAAATACATAAGATACACAGCTATCGTAAAAGATCAAATTTAGGTATTATATCCTGAAAATGTTTCAGCATAGCACACCTGTACTTTGGAATAATTTGGAGAAGACGATATTTTAAACTTAATTTTTATTTATCTTTCAAAGTGCATCAATATCCGGGAACTCCGCTGTTTTAAATAGAACAGACATACAGCTACCGTACAAGACCAAATTCAAGTATTATATCCTGAAAATGTTTCAGCATAGCACACCTGTACTTTGGAATAATTTGGATTAGTCGAAATTTCAAACTTAAATCTGTTATTTCTTTCAAAGTGAATTCATTGCCGAGAACTCCACTTTTTTACATACTACGAACATACAGCTATCAAACAAGACCTAATTGAAGCCTAAATCTCCTGAAAATGTTTCAGCATAGCACACCTGTAATGTGGCTAAAACGAAATTTCAAACTTAATTTTTATTTCTCTTTGAATGTGTATCAATTGCCGGGAACTCCACTGTTTTGAATAGAACAGATACACAGCTATCGTACAGGACCAAATTTAAGTATTATATCCTAAACATGTTTCAGCATAGCACACATGTTTTTTGGATAAATTTGGATAAGACGATATTTTAAACTTAATTTTTATTTCTCATTCAAAGTATATCAATTGTCGGGAACTCCGCTGTTTTAAATACTATATACACACAGCTATCGTGCAAGACCAAATTCAAGTATTATATCCTGAAAATGTTTCAGCATAGCACACCTGTAATTTGGAATAATTTGGATTAGTCGAAATTTTAAACTTAATTTTTAATTCTCTTTCAATGTGTATCAATTGCCGGGAACTCCGCTGTTTAAAATATAACAGACAGACGGCTACCGTAAAAGACTAAATTCAAGAATCATATCCTGAAAATGTTTCAGCATAGCACACCCGTAGTTTGGAAAAATTTGGATAAGTCGAAATTTTAAACTTAATTTATATTTCTCTTTCAAAGTGTATCAATTGCCGGGAACTGCGCTGTTTTAAATACTACAAACACACAGCTATCATACAAGATCATATTTAGGTATTATATCCTGAAAATGTTTCAGCATAGCACACCTGTTGTTTGGATAAATTTGGAGAAGACGATAATTTAAACTTAATTTTTATTTCTCTTTCAAAGTGTATCAATATCCGGGAACTCCGCTGTTTTAAATAGAACAGATACACAGCTACCGTACAAGACCAAATTCAAGTATTATATCCCGAAAATGTTTCAGCATAGCACACCTGTACTTTGGAATAATTTGGATTAGTCGAAATTACAAACTTAAATCTGTTATTTCTTTCAAAGTGAACTAATTGCCGAGAACTCCAGTTTTTTACATACTACGAACATACAGCAATCATACAAGATCTAATTGAAGCCTAAATCTCCTGAAAATGTTTCAGCATAGCACACCTGTATTGTGGCTAAAACGAAATTTCAAACTTAATTTTTATTTCTGTTTCAATGTGTATCAATTGCCGGGAACTCCGCTGTTTTGAATAGAACAGACACACAGCTATCGTACAAGACCAAATTTAAGTATTATATCCTAAACATGTTTCAGCATAGCACACATGTTTTTTGGAAAAATTTGGATAAGACGATATTTTAAACTTAATTTTTATTTCTCTTTCAAAGTTTATCAATTGCCGGGAACTCCGCTGTTTTAAATACTATATACACACAGCTATCGTACAAGACCAAATTCAAGTATTATATCCTGAAAATGCTTCAGCAGAGCACACCTGTATTTTGGAATAATTTGGATAAGTCGAAATTTTAAACATATTTTTTATTTCTCTTTCAAAGTGTATCAATTGCCGGGAACTCCGTTGTTTTAAATACTACATACACACAGCTATCGTACAAGATCAAATTTAGGTATTATATCCTGAAAATGTTTCAGCAAAGCACACCTGTAATTTGGAAAAATTTAGATAAGTCGAAATTTTAAACTTAATTTTTATTTCTCTTTCAAAGTGTATCAATATCCGGGAACTCCGCTGTTTTAAATACATAAGATAAACAGCTATTGTACAAGATCAAATTTTGGTATTATATCCTGAAAATATTTCAGCATAGCACACCCGTAGTTTGGAAAAATTTGGATTAGTCGAAATTTTAAACTTATTTTTTATTTCTCTTTCAAAGTGTACCAATTGCCGGGAACTCCACAGTTTTAAATACTACATACACACAGCTATCATACAAAATTAAATTTAGGTATTATATCCTGAAAATGTTTCAGCATAGCACACCTGTTCTTTGGATAAATTTGGAGAAGACGATATTTTAAACTTAATTTTTATTTCTCTTTCAAAGTTTATCAATTGCCGGGAACTCCGCTGTTTTAAATACTATATACACACATCTATCGTGCAAGACCAAATTCAAGTATTATATCCTGAAAATGCTTCAGCATAGCACACCTGTAATTTGGAATAATTTGGATTAGTCGAAATTTTAAACTTATTTTTTATATCTCTTTCAAAGTGTACCAATTGCCGGGAACTCCGCTGTTGTAAATACTACATACACACAGCTATCATACAAAATTAAATTTAGGTATTATATCCTGAAAATGTTTCAGCATAGCACACCTGTTGTTTGGATAAATTTGGAGAAGACGATATTTTAAACTTAATTTTTATTTCTCTTTCAAAGTTTATCAATTGCCGGGAACTCCGCTGTTTTAAATACTATATACACACAGCTATCGTACAAGACCAAAATCAAGTATTATATCCTGAAAATGCTTCAGCATAGCACACCTGTATTTTGGAATAATTTGGATAAGTCGAAATTTTAAACATATTTTTTATTTCTCTTTCAAAGTGTATCAATTGCCGGGAACTCCGTTGTTTTAAATACTACATACACACAGCTATCGTACAAGATCAAATTTAGGTATTATATCCTGAAAATGTTTCAGCAAAGCACACCTGTAATTTGGAAAAATTTAGATAAGTCGAAATTTTAAACTTAATTTTTATTTCTCTTTCAAAGTGTATCAATATCCGGGAACTCCGCTGTTTTAAATACATAAGATACACAGCTATCGTACAAGATCAAATTTAGGTATTATATCCTGAAAATGTTTCAGCATAGCACACCCGTAGTTTGGAAAAATTTGGATTAGTCGAAATTTTAAACTTATTTTTTATTTCTCTTTCAAAGTGTACCAATTGCCGGGAACTCCGCAGTTTTAAATACTACATACACACAGCTATCATACAAAATTAAATTTAGGTATTATATCCTGAAAATGTTTCAGCATAGCACACCTGCTCTTTGGATAAATTTGGAGAAGACGATATTTTAAACTTAATTTTTATTTCTCTTTCAAAGTTTATCAATTGCCGGGAACTCCGCTGTTTTAAATACTATACACACACATCTATCGTGCAAGACCAAATTCAAGTATTATATCCTGAAAATGCTTCAGCATAGCACACCTGTAATTTGGAATAATTTGGATTAGTCGAAATTTTAAACTTATTTTTTATATCTCTTTCAAAGTGTACCAATTGCCGGGAACTCCGCTGTTGTAAATACTACATACACACAGCTATCATAAAAAATTAAATTTAGGTATTATATCCTGAAAATGTTTCAGCATAGCACACCTGTTGTTTGGATAAATTTGGAGAAGACGATATTTTAAACTTAATTTTTATTTCTCTTTCAAAGTTTATCAATTGCCGGGAACTCCGCTGTTTTAAATACTATATACACACAGCTATCGTACAAGACCAAATTCAAGTATTATATCCTGAAAATGCTTCAGCATAGCACACCTGTATTTTGGAATAATTTGGATAAGTCGAAATTTTAAACATATTTTTTATTTCTCTTTCAAAGTGTATCAATTGCCGGGAACTCCGCTGTTTTAAATACATAAGATACACAGCTATCGTACAAGATCAAATTTAGGTATTATATCCTGAAAATGTTTCAGCATAGCACACCCGTAGTTTGGAAAAATTTGGATTAGTAGAAATTTTAAACTTATTTATTATTTCTCTTTCAAAGTGTACCAATTGCCGGGAACTCCGCTGTTTTAAATACTACATACACACAGCTATCATACAAAATTAAATTTAGGTATTATATCCTGAAAATGTTTCAGCATAGCACACCTGTTCTTTGGATAAATTTGGAGAAGACGATATTTTAAACTTAAATTTATTTCTCTTTCAAAGTTTATCAATTGCCGGGAACTCCGCTGTTTTAAATACTATATACACACATCTATCGTGCAAGACCAAATTCAAGTATTATATCCTGAAAATGCTTCAGCATAGCACACCTGTAATTTGGAATAATTTGGATTAGTCGAAATTTTAAACTTATTTTTTATTTCTATTTCAAAGTGTACCAATTGCCGGGAACTTCGCTGTTTTAAATACTACATACACACAGCTATAATACAAAATTAAATTTAGGTATTATATCCTGAAAATGTTTCAGCATAGCACACCTGTTGTTTGGATATATTTGGAGAAGACGATATTTTAAACTTAATTTTTATTTATCTTTCAAAGTGTATCAATATCCGGGAACTCCGCTGTTTTAAATAGAACAGACACACAGCTACCTTACAAGACTAAATTCAAGTATTATATCCTGAAAATGTTTCAGCATAGCACACCTTTACTTTGGAATAATTTGGATTAGTCGAAATTTCAAACTTAATTTTTATTTCTTTTTCAATGTATATCAATTGCCGGGAACTCCGCTGTTTAAAATATAACAGACAGACGGCTACCGTAAAAGACTAAATTCAAGAATCATATCCTGAAAATGTTTCAGCATAGCACACCCGTAGTTTGGAAAAATTTGGATAAGTCGAAATTTTAAACTTAATTTTTATTTCTCTTTCAAAGTCTATCAATTGCCGGGAACTCCGCTGTTTTAAATACTACATACACACAGATATCATACAAGATCAAATTTAGGTATTATATCCTGAAAATGTTTCAGCATAGCACACCTGTTGTTTGGATAAATTTGGAGAAGACGATATTTTAAACTTAATTTTTATTTCTCTTTCAAAGTGTATCAATATCCAGGAACTCCGCTGTTTTAAATAGAACAGATACACAGCTACCGCACAAGACCAAATTCAAGTATTATATCCTGAAAATATTTCAGCATAGCAGACCTGTACTTTGGAATAATTTGGATTAGTCGAAATTACAAACTTAAATCTGTTATTTCTTTCAAAGTGAATTAATTGCCGAGAACTCCAGTTTTTTACATACTACGAACTTACAGCTATCATACAAGACCTAATTGAAGCCTAAATCTCCTGAAAATGTTTCAGAATAGCACACCTGTAATGTGGCTAAAACGAAATTTCAATCTTAATATTTATTACGCTTTTAAAGTGTATCAGTTGCCGGGAACTCCGACGTTTTAAATACAACAGACACACAGCTATCGTATAAGACCAAATTCAACTATTATATCCTGAAAATGTTTCAGCATAGCACACCTGTAGTTTGGAATAATTTGGATTAGTCGAAATTTCAAACTTAAATCTGTTATTTCTTTCAAAGTGAATTAATTGCCGAGAACTCCAGTTTTTTACATACTACGAACATACAGCAATCATACAAGACCTAATTGAAGCCTAAATCTCCTGAAAATGTTTCAGCATAGCACACCTGTATTGTGGCTAAAACGAAATTTCAAACTTAATTTTTATTTCTCTTTCAATGTGTATCAATTGCCGGGAACTCCGCTGTATTGAATAGAACAGACACACAGCTATCGTACAAGACCAAATTTAAGTATTATATCCTAAACATGTTTCAGCATAGCACACATGTTTTTTGGAAAAATTTGGATAAGACGATATTTTAAACCTAATTTTTATTTCTCTTTCAAAGTTTATCAATTGCCGGGAACTCCACTGTTTTAAATACTATATACACACAGCTATCGTGCAAGACCAAATTCAAGTATTATATCCTGAAAATGCATCGGCATAGCACTGCTGTAATTTGGAATAATTTGGATAAGTCGAAATTTTAAACTTATTTTTTATTTCTCTTTCATAATGTATCAATTGCCGGGAACTCCGTTGTTTTAAATACATAAGATACACAGCTATCGTACAAGATCAAATTTAGGTATTATATCCTAAAAATATTTCAGCATAGCACACCTGTACTTTGGAATAATTTAGATTAGTCGAAATTTTAAACTTAATTTTTATTTCTCTTTCAAAGTGTATCAATATCCGGGAACTCCGCTGTTTTAAATACATAAGATACACAGCTATCGTAAAAGATCAAATTTAGGTATTATATCCTGAAAATGTTTCAGCATAGCACACCTGTACTTTGGAATAATTTGGAGAAGACGATATTTTAAACTTAATTTTTATTTCTCTTTCAAAGTGTATCAATATCCGGGAACTCCGCTGTTTTAAATACATAAGATACACAGCTATCGTAAAAGATCAAATTTAGGTATTATATCCTGAAAATGTTTCAGCATAGCACACCTGTACTTTGGAATAATTTGGAGAAGACGACATTTTAAACTTAATTTTTATTTCTCTTTCAAAGTGCATCAATATCCGGGAACTCCGCTGTTTTAAATAGAACAGACACACAGCTACCGTACAAGACCAATTTCAAGTATTATATCCTGAAAATGTTTCAGCATAGCACACCTGTACTTTGGAATAATTTGGATTAGTCGAAATTTCAAACTTAATTTTGTCATGTCTTTGAAAGTGAATCAATTGCCGAGAACTCCACTTTTTTACATATTACGAACATACAGCAATCAAACAAGACCTAATTGAAGCCTAAATATCCTGAAAATGTTTCAGCATAGCACACCTGTACTGTGGCTAAAACGAAATTTCAAACTTAATTTTTATTTCTCTTTCAATGTGTATCAATTGCCGGGAACTCCGCTGTTTAAAATATAACAGACAGATGGCTACCGTAAAAGACTAAATTCAAGAATCATATCCTGAAAATGTTTCAGCATAGCACACCCGTAGTTTGGAAAAATTTGGATAAGTCGAAATTTTAAACTTAATTTTTATTTCTCTTTCAAAGTGTATCAATATCCGGGAACTCCGCTGTTTTAAATAGAACAGACACACAACTACCGTACAAGACCAAATTCAAGTATTATATCCTGAAAATGTTTCAGCATAGCACACCTGTACTTTGGAATAATTTGGATTAGTCGAAATTACAAACTTAAATCTGTTATTTCTTTCAAAGTGAATTAATTTCCGAGAACTCCAGTTTTTTACATA
The DNA here is from genome assembly GCF_948474715.1 of Cydia amplana. NCBI lineage: Eukaryota > Metazoa > Arthropoda > Insecta > Lepidoptera > Tortricidae > Cydia > Cydia amplana. Next base: position 24,404,368 of record NC_086070.1, read on the forward strand.
GTACGAACATACAGCTATCATACAAGACCTAATTGAAGCCTAAATCTCATGAAAATGTTTCAGAATAGCACACCTGTAATGTGGCTAAAACGAAATTTCAAACTTAATTTTTATTTCTCTTTCAATGTGTATCAATTGCCGGGAACTCCGCTGTTTAAAATATAACAGACAGACAGCTATCGTACAAGACCAAATTCAACTATTATATCCTAAAAATGTTTCAGTATAGCACACCTGTAATTTGGAATAATTTGGATTAGTCGAAATTTCATACTTAATTTTGTAATTTCTTTCAAAGTGAATCAATTGCCGAGAACTCCACTTTTTTACATACTACGAACATACAGCTATCAAACAAGACCTAATTGAAGCCTAAATCTCCTGAAAATTTTTCAGCATAGCACACCTGTAATGTGGCTAAAACGAAAAATCAAACTTAATTTTTATTTCTCTTTCAATGTGTATCAATTGCCGGGAACTCCGCTGTTTAAAATATAACAGACAGACAGCTACCGTAAAAGACTAAATTCAAGAATAATATCCTGAAAATGTTTCAGCATAGCACACTTGTAGTTTGGAAAAATTTGGATAAGTCGAAATTTTAAACTTAATTTTTATTTCTCTTTCAAAGTGTATCAATTGCCGGGAACTCCGCTGTTTTAAATACTACATACACACAGCTATCATACAAAATTAAATTTAGGTATTATATCCTGAAAATGTTTCAGCATAGCACACCTGTTGTTTGGATAAATTTGGAGAAGACGATATTTTAAACTTAATTTTTATTTCTCTTTCAAAGTGTATCAATATCCGGGAACTCCGCTGTTTTAAATAGAACAGACACACAGCTACCTTACAAGATCAAATTCAAGTATTATATCCTGAAAATGTTTCAGCATAGCACACCTGTATTTTGGAATAATTTGGATTAGTCGAAATTTCAAACTTAAATCTGTTATTTCTTTCAAAGTGAATTAATTGCCGAGAACTCCAGTTTTTTACATACTACGAACATACAGCAATCATACAAGACCTAATTGAAGTTTAAATCTCCTGAAAATGTTTCAGCATAGCACACCTGTATTGTGGCTAAAACGAAATTTCAAACTTAATTTTTATTTCTCTTTCAATGTGTATCAATTGCCGGGAACTCCGCACTTTTGAATAGAACAGACACACAGCTATCGTACAAGACCAAATTTAAGTATTATATCCTAAACATGTTTCAGCATAGCACACATGTTTTTTGGAAAAATTTGGATAAGACGATATTTTAAACTTAATTTTTATTTCTCTTTCAAAGTTTATCAATTGCCGGGAACTCCGCTGTTTTAAATACTATATACACACAGCTATCGTGCAAGACTAAATTCAAGTATTATATCCTGAAAATGCTTCAGCATAGCACTGCTGTAATTTGGAATAATTTGGATAAGTCGAAATTTTAAACTTATTTTTTATTTCTCTTTCAAAGTGTATCAATTGCCGGGAACTCCGTTGTTTTAAATACTACATACACACATCTATCGTACAAGATCAAATTTATGTATTATAACCTGAATATGTTTCAGCATAGCACACCTGTAATTTGGAAAAATTTAGATAAGTCGAAATTTTAAACTTAATTTTTATTTATTTTTCAAAGTGTATCAATATCCGGGAACTCCGCTGTTTTAAATACATAAGATACACCGCTATCGTACAAGATCAAATTTAGGTATTATATCCTGAAAATGTTTCAGCATAGCACACCTGTCCTTTGGAATAATTTGGATTAGTCGAAATTTTAAACTTAATTTTTATTTCTCTTTCAAAGTGTATCAATATCCGGGAACTCCGCTGTTTTAAATACATAAAATACACAGCTATCGTAAAAGATCAAATTTAGGTATTATATCCTGAAAATGTTTCAGCATAGCACACCTGTACTTTGGAATAATTTGGAGAAGACGACATTTTAAACTTAATTTTTATTTCTCTTTCAAAGTGCATCAATATCCGGGAACTCCGCTGTTTTAAATAGAACAGACACACAGCTACCGTACAAGACCAATTTCAAGTATTATATCCTGAAAATGTTTCAGCATAGCACACCTGTACTTTGGAATAATTTGGATTAGTCGAAATTTCAAACTTAATTTTGTCATGTCTTTCAAAGTGAATCAATTGCCGAGAACTCCACTTTTTTACATACTACGAACATACAGCTATCAAACAAGACCTAATTGAAGCCTAAATATCCTGAAAATGTTTCAGCATAGCACACCTGTACTGTGGCTAAAACGAAATTTCAAACTTAATTTTTATTTCTCTTTCAATGTGTATCAATTGCCGGGAACTCCGCTGTTTAAAATATAACAGACAGACGGCTACCGTAAAAGACTAAATTCAAGAATCATATCCTGAAAATGTTTCAGCATAGCACACCCGTAGTTTGGAAAAATTTGGATAAGTCGAAATTTCAATCTAAATTTTTATTTCTCTTTCAAAGTGTATCAATTGTCGGGAACTCCGCTGTTTTTAATACTACAGACACACAGTTATCATACAAGAGCAAATTCAACCCTAAGTCTCCTGAAAATATTTTAGCAATTTATGTCTCTATATTGAAAAATGTCAAAATTTCAAAGAAAATGGTTTTCTACACTTTAACTGTTACACTAGGGCCAGGCACTCTTAAATTCTGTATACATTAAATACACAGCTATCATTTTAGATTAAAAATACGCTTAGAACTTTTAAAAATATTTTTGTATATAGAACGTGTAATATTTAAATTTGAATTTTATGAAAGTTATGTTTTTTGTTGCTTCCTCGCTTGATTTAAAACCGAGAACTCCTAAGTTCTGTAATCAATAGAGCAAGAGCTTTCGTTTGGAACCAAATATACGTCTGTGCGTTGTTAAATAATCTCAGCATAGCACGTGTGAACTTAGCATATCACATAATTACACAAATAGATAAAATTTGTAGTTAATGTTCTCAGAGATGCTTTTTTTGTGTCAGGAACTCTTTGTTACTACGTGTCGAGGCTAGGATATTTTTTTTATCCCATTAGTAACAAAATGATATGCTAGTGTGTGAACTTAGCATATCATTTTGTGAAATTCCATAGAATTGGTTTTTACGATAAAAACGCCAGAACTATTGCTAAAAAGTATCAGGAACTCTAGAACTATGGTGCATGCTAATAGAACTCCAAAAAAAACGTGATCTGCTGGACTTTGATATGCCAACTTCACAGACATTCATCTGTTTGGCTGTTTAAGGGACCTATGCCTTCATTTGATATGGCCATTTGAAGTTTTAAAAAGTTTGGAACTCGTTAAATAATGGAATTTGTATGCGACATTGCAGTCCCGAAATCGAGACTGCAATGTTTTTAACTTTTTAATTTTTTGAATGACCATAAACTACGCACTTCGCGACCTATTTTTTAACCGGCAACGTCGACTTTGCCGTCCATTTTTGAGAAATAGTACATTATTGTCGAGGATCGGAAGTAGCTACTTGCTGGCTGAGGATTCGTTTTAAACGGACGACCTTGGGAGTCCGTTTAATTGAATCCGAAGCCAGCAAGTAGCCTTCCAGCCGAGTCATATATAGTGCTTTTCTCAAAAATGGTGCAAGAAATAGAAATATTTTACAGAAGCAACGTTCTAATTTTCACAGAAAAAAGTAAAACCATTAAAAAGATTTGCTTGCCGCCTTTTAAAAAAAAGAAGTGTATTTTTCTGCTGAAAATACGTCAACCTATTTGAGACACCTAAATAGTCGCCGTACCAACATTAAGCCTTTAACAGACTATCGCACCGCACCGCGACCTTGGAGCGTCGCACCCATAAGTGACAGCGAGAAAGAGATATTTCTCGCTCGTTTCTCGCTCTCACTTATGAGTGCGACGCTCCAAGGTCGCGGTGCGGTGCGATAGTCTGTTACAGGCTTTATAATAATAAGTGCTGATCGTCTGTTTGACTGTTTACAGAAGCAACGTTCTAATTTTCACAGAAAAAAGTAAAATCATTAAAAAGATTTGCTTGCCGCCTTTTAAAAAAAAGAAGTGTATTTTTCTGCTGAAAATACGTCAACCTATTTGAGACACCTAAATAGTCGCCGTACCAACATTAAGCCTTTAACAGACTATCGCACCGCATCGCGACCTTGGAGCGTCGCACCCATAAGTGAGAGTGAGAAAGAGATATCTGTTTCTCGCTCTCACTTATGGGTGCGACGCTCCAAGGTCGCGGTGCGGTGCGATAGTCTGTTATAGGCTTTATAATAATAAGTACTGATCATCTGTTTGGCTGTTTAAGGGACCTATGCCTTCATTTGATATGGCCATTTAAAGTTTTAAACAGTTTGGAACTCGTTAAATAATGGAATTTGTATGCAACATTGCAGTCCCGAAATCGAGACTGCAATGTTTTTAACTTTTTAATTTTTTAAATGACCATAAACTACGCACTTCGTGACCTGTTTTTTAACCGGCAACGTTGACTTTGCCGTCCATTTTTGAGAAAAATACTATAAATAGGCAAAGGTGTCAATACCGTGGCGCTGAGGTCTGTGTAGTTGGCTTCCATCTCGGCGCGCGCGCGCACGGTGGCGCCAGCCAGCTGCGCCGACACGGCGTACATGGTGCTTGATGATTCAGTCTTCATGCGCACCGTCAGTGGCGAGCCTTCGCCTTTCGACACTACTTCTCTTTCACACTCTCATCTTCGCAGCAAGATAAATAAAGACAGCAATACTGGTACCGTGGCGCTGAGGTCGGTGTAGTTGGCTTCCATCTCGGCGCGCGCGCGCACGGTGGCGGTGACTGCGCCGACACGGCGTACATGGTGCTTGATGATTCAGTCTTCATGCGCACCGTCAGTGGCGAGCCTTCGCCTTTCGACACTACTTCTCTTTCATGCTCTCATCTTCGCAGCAAGATAAATAAAGACAGCAATACTGGTACCGTGGCGCTGAGGTCGGTGTAGTTGGCTTCCATCTCTGCGCGCGCGCGCACGGTGGCGGCGACTGCGCCAGCTAGCTGCGCCGACACGGCGTACATGGTGCTTGATGATTCAGTCTTCATGCGCACCGTCAGTGGCGAGCCTTCGCCTTTCGACACGACTTCTCTTTCATACTCTCATCTTCGCAGCAAGATAAATAGAGATAGCAACACACGTACCGTGGCGCTGAGGTCGGTGTAGTTGGCTTCCATCTCGGCGCGCGCGCGCACGGTGGCGGTGACGGCGCCAGCCAGCTGCGCCGACACGGCGTACAGCGTGCTTGATGTCTCAGTCTTCATGCGCACCGTCAGCGGCGACCCGCTGCCCTTGGGGACCAGGGTCAGCGCCATCTGACGAAACGTATAAGTAATCAGTACATAGACTAGGAATCCTCTAGACTGAGCATAGTAACGCTACCCCCTCTGCCACTTATACGGTTTTACTCCATCTTCGAGTCAATCCCGTGCCGTGGTTGGTCCGTGTCTTTGAACGGATCAATCACGGCACGGGATTCGCTCACCTCGTCCCGCACCCCCGTATTTTTGGCAGCATCGGTTTCATGAAATAATTGCTCTAAACTCAGTCTAGATCTAGAGGATTCCTAGTCTATGAATCAGTATAAGTGCCCTTGTGAGCTGCTTACTGAATAATCAGTCGCCATGGTGCTCAAGCATATCGTCAGATGACAACCAAAACTGCCTATCATGTGAATTCTTACATTTCTGCTTATTTACCTTCTAGTTAGTGAAGATAGTTCTATGAGCCTCAGTTTCTTTTGAAAATTGATATATTTGAAAATAATTATTTACGATACAAGTGCGGAAAAAAGGAAATTCGAAATGAGTGGCGATAAATTAAAACACGACCGAAGGGAGTACATATGGCACTTTAAACTTTCGACATACGCACGGAAAGTGCTCTTTTCCGCACTAGTTCGGGAAAGTATACAATTTAACATATTAAGATCATTTATGTAATTTTATAATTAAGTAGTAGTGTTTTTTTTATAATTTTAGGATAGTTTTTGCTCGTTATTATTTATTATTCTTGCTGTGCTCACTTATTTTGGGTGGCATTTCTATACAAAGCCTACCATTTATATTGTAATCATGTATTGAATGTCCTCTGTATAGTGTTTCTTATAAAAAAAAAGGAGCACCATATGTACTGTAAAAAGATTACCTCAAGTGGATCTCGGTTGAGGACTTGTCCAGAAATGCCGTATTCCGTGGTATCCGTGACGAACGACCCCGTGACGATGTCGTTCTCAACTTCACCTACTAGTTTCATGGTTCTGTAAAAAAAGAAAAATGTTTACCAACAGCTACTAATTGCTGGACCTTACGTGTTTTCGAATAAGGTTTTACGATTTGTCAGTGACCAGTGTAGAAAATAGTACATTAAGGGCCACTTGCGTCATCCCACTAATCCGGGGTTAAGCGGTTAAACCGATAACCCAGTGTCAAATTGTACTGGTAAACATGGTAGCTCCATGGAAACACGACAATTGTCACATAATTCCGACACAGAACTCATTTCCTGTCAAGAATTGCCGACAATTCTTTTAAATCTTGTGACAATTGTCAGAAACTTGGTAAGAGAAATATCCGTTTTTTTCCGATATAATAAAGTTTAATAATACACTGATGGTGGCAAACAGGAATACGGCCCGCCCGATGGTAAGCGGTAACCGTAGCCCATGGATGCCTGTGACGTCAGCAACAGTGATGTTTTACAATTGTCGCACCTGTCACCGTGGTGAAATTGGGGCCAGGTTTATCGGGTAACCCCGGGTTAGTGGAATGTCACGGGAGGTGTCACGTAGCTCTGCAGCTTACTATACTTGAGGCAAGCTGAAAATTTGTCTAATACTTCTCCTACCATACCCTAATTCAGAACTGAACAGAACCCCTGGCTGGGGGGTAGCGGGGATAAATGAGGCCGAGTCAGGCGTGGCTCACTCCGCGATTTCGTCGCATCGCTACAAGTACCTACAAGTACATGCGGCCGACACCAATTTTGGTGTCTAGCCATAGTAGTTGCCGCGCACCGCCACGGAACGGACGCCTACTCGCGCTTGCGCTACCTAGCGGTCACATCTGTCGAAATAGACGCGTTTTGTTAGAGAGTGAAGTCTCTGTATCTAGTACTATTATTTATTCTGTGGCAGAGTACAGAAGCGCTCGGGCGATGGGTGCCAGATGGCTGTAGCGTTGTCCCAATGTGCCAGATGAATCTGTCATTTTAATGTCTTGTCGACAACATGTCGTACTCACTGAAAGTTTTCATGTGGTGTACTAAGGGCGACGCTGAGCGAGGCCGGGCGCTGGTCGGCGCGCAGCGAGTAGTGCGCCGTGTCGCAGTTCACGTCGGCGTTCATCAGACGCTGTCCGTTCTCCAGTCGGTACAGGAGGGACACGTCGGACGGAGGTAGTACAGAATACAACGCCGAGCGGCCCGTGAAGCGCACGTAGCGGTCAGGCGATGGGTGCCAGATGGCTGTAGCGAAGAACTGAAAGCACACGCTTACATAAAAACTTATTTAAACTATACACAGACAAGACATCCTCTAGACTGAGCATAGTAACGCTACCCCCTCTGCCACAAATATACAGTAGTTTTACTCCATCTTAGAGTCAAAGTGTCAGAATCCTGTGCCGTGATTGGTCCGTGTCTTTGAACGGACCAATCACGGCACGGGATTCGCTCACCTCGTCCCCCGCACCCCCGCATTTTTGGCAGCATCGGTTTCATGAAATAATTGGTCTAAACTCCGTCTAGAGGATTCCTAGTCTATGAAACTATACTATACAAGCACGCAATAAGAAGCGCCAGTGGCCTAGCGGTAAGAGCGTGCGCCTTTCAATCCGGTCGCGGGTTCAAATCCTGGCTCGTACCAATGAGTTTTACTATGTACGAAATCTCATTTGATATTAACCAGTCGCTTTTCGGTGAAGGAAAACATCGTGAGGAAACCGGACTAATCGCAATAAGGCCTAGTTTACCCTCTGGGTTGGAAGGTCAGATGGCAGTCGCTTTCGTAAAAACTAGTGCCTACGCCAATTATTGGGATTAGTTGCCAAGCGGACCCCAGGCTCCCATGAGCCGTGGCAAAATGCCGGGACAACGCAAGGAAGATGATGACTACCCAAGCACGCAATACGCAATAACCAGTGGAAAATGAGTTTGAATTTAGAATTTATTAGGCGGCGCTGACACCTGTTCATATAGTCGTCGCTGTTTCTTTCAATGTTTTAAGCCAGCCAAACTTTTTTCAAAGGGGGCCAGAAAATTACAAAAAATCCGTGGAGGGCCGAAACTGCAGAAAAAATACATTTTGATTTGAAACAGTGACGTCGCGAGCCATAGGTCACCTATACTAATTATTTCGAAGGACCGGCCGGGCGGGCCGGATAAAATTCTTGCGCGGGCCGGAGCTGGCCCGCGGGCCGTACTTTGCCCACCACTGTTTTAAGCCCTAAAATGACTTACATAATTATTCTGCTCGCCCTGTTGTATCTGAATGCCGCCGCCGATGGTATTCTCCGTGTCAGCAAAGTCTTTCTTAAACTGCATCTGCACGAAGTAGTCTTCTAGATACTCTGATGTTAAGTTGAGACTGCCCGATGTCTCTATGAAGGGGTCATCCAACTGTGGATGTCAAAAAGATTAAAAAAAAAAATGTTTTAGTTAAAGTTTTAAATTTTTATTTTGTTTGCACAAGACGTATATAACTTGCGCATGTTGATATTATACTTACGTAGGTTATATTAAATGCTTCGTGGTAAAAATGGCATAAAGAAATGTTCGGAGTTACTTAAGCATGTACCAATGCGAGCCACCCGTGTAACACAGTAAAGTTGTCGAAGTGATCAAGTGACGGAGACAAATGTACATAATACCCACCTAGAGCCGACTTATGGCGTAATGTCCGTGCTCATCTTCCACAGCGCGTCCTACAGGCTTCTCTAGTCGTAGTGTGACTAAAGTGTACATAATACCCACCTCGAGCCGGCCCACGGCATTAATGGTGCACTCTGGCATGACGATGGCTGCGCTCATCTTTTACAGCGTTCTCCAGGCTTCTCCAGTCGCAGTGTGACTAGAGTGTACATAATACCCACCTCGAGCCGGCCCACGGCATTAATGGTGCACTCTGGCATGACGATGGCCGCGCTCATCTTCCACAGCGCGTCCTCTTAGGCGTCTCCAGTCGTAGTGTGACTAAAGTGTACATAATACCCACCTCGAGCCGGCCCACGGCATTAATGGTGCACTCTGGCATGACGATGGCCGCGCTCATCTTCCACAGCGCGTCCTCTTAGGCGTCTCCAGTCGTAGTGTGACTAAAGTGTACATAATACCCACCTCGAGCCGGCCCACGGCATTAATGGTGCACTCTGGCATGACGATGGCCGCGCTCATCTTCCACAGCGCGTCCTCTTAGGCGTCTCCAGTCGTAGTGTGACTAAAGTGTACATAATACCCACCTCGAGCCGGCCCACGGCATTAATGGTGCACTCTGGCATGACGATGGCCGCGCTCATCTTCCACAGCGCGTCCTCTTAGGCGTCTCCAGTCGTAGTGTGACTAAAGTGTACATAATACCCACCTCGAGCCGGCCCACGGCATTAATGGTGCACTCTGGCATGACGATGGCCGCGCTCATCTTCCACAGCGCGTCCTCTTAGGCGTCTCCAGTCGTAGTGTGACTAAAGTGTACATAATACCCACCTCGAGCCGGCCCACGGCATTAATGGTGCACTCTGGCATGGCGATGGCCGCGCTCATCTTCCACAGCGCGTCTTCTAAGCGCGCCGCCACGCGAGCCTCCAGGGCTCGAAGTTGTCGCAGCGGCGTTATTATACCGAGGGACGCTACGTATGAGCGGTATGCGTTGTCTTCGCCAGACTCGTATTCGTAGTAGATTTTTGAGGATATCTGAAATCACAAAAAACTTTAAAAATGAGTAGAATTACCATAATATCAACAAAGCAAGGCCTCCTACGCCCAAAGCTGGATAGAACCGATGTGTTCAGCATTCGCGGCTGGCGCCATAATTTCTAGACCACCCAATCATGGCGGACCCATCCCAGTTTACTAAGTACATAAACTCTTGAAATTGTTACCTGCCTCGGCCACTCTTACATTTCAAATAACACAAACCCAAATATTTTATAATCGATTTTGATTCCCAAAAAAATAGAAGATTGCTTATGAACTAAAAATATAGCATCGAAGTAAGGTTAAAATATCAGTTGAAAAACAGGCAGTGCCAAGTTTGTGTAGATTTAGCTTAGACAGAAATAGCTGTAATATAAAAGTTGTAAACATACCTCGTGCCAGTAAGTGCCGTTGGATAGCAAGGCTAGGCAAGTGATGTTGAACCTCTCCCCGATGGTTATGTCGACGGTGTACACTGATTTTAACTCTCGCACGGCCGGGAAGGGGGTCACCAGGTTCAGCGTGTTGGTCATTTCGGATAAGCCCTAAAATAGTTATTTTCGATACAAGTGCGAAAAAGAGGAAATTCGAAACGAGTGGCAATAAATTAAAATACGACCGAAGGGAGTATTTTAAATCGACACGAGTTGCGAATTACCTATTCGCACGTGTATCGAACAACGTTTTACAGTACATATGGCACTTTAAAGTTTCGACATCGCACGAAAAGTGCTATTTTCCGCACTAGTGCGGAAAAGTAGCCCCATATGTACTGTAAATTATGTTATACATGAAAAAAATACTTAAACCAAGTCACTTCAACTTTATTGAACACAAAGTTACCGGAAAGAAATATCCAAAATCGAGTTAATTCAGATTACTTGAATAGTCGTAAGAAAGGATGAGAGAAGATTTACAAACATAAGCATAAGAAAAAGTTTTACAGTACATATGGGGCTACTTTTCCGCACTAGTGCGTAAAATAGCACTTTTCCTGCGTATGTCGAAACTTTAAAGTGCCATATGTACTGTAAAACGTTGTTCGATACACGTGCGAATAGGTAATTCGCAACTCGTGTCGATTTAAAACACTCCCTTCGGTCGTGTTTTAATTTATCGCCACTCGTTTCGAATTTCCTCTTTTTCGCACTTGTATCGAAAATAACTATTGCCTTTTGACAAGAACGTTCCTTATGTAAGGCTTGGGCTTATATTTTACACATTGATAAGTGTTTAGTACGAGTTCATATTTTATATTTGCTACTTGGGTTTAGTACCGAATGTATGAACTCACACTAATCACTTATCAATGTGTAAACAGGGTCTAAATTCAAATAAACAGATCAAATTGAAGTCAAAAAAGTTCACAGATTTACCTACGTATTTTTTTGTAATAATGCGTATACGCGATTAGAGTTTGTCTCTTCTTTACACAATAATAGGTCGGACTTTCGCGAAACGAATAGTAAGAACAGTAAAGTTTATAAGCTAAGCCGTTAATCAACTTACCACCAATACAAATGTGTCAGTAAGAACAATCGCAGGCTTGTCAGGTAGATGTAACGTCGCATTCAATTCCAATATGTCCTCCTCGTCCATGCCAACAAACTGAAAGAAAACGATCATGCCAAAGGACAAACAATTATCATCAGTATGTTAGAGTCGACAGACATTCATGAATAACGCCATTGGTTGTTACGAGCAAGCGAGCGTGAGCAAAACTTTTTGGTGGCACATGAGGGGTTTAACTAAAAAGACTACACTGTAATGACAGTATCATATCATACCCATTTACTTACCTTCGTAATATGTGCATGGAAGGTCACAGTCGGGTAATACAGCGTGTCCAGGGTGACCTTGGCCGTGGTGTCGAAATTCTCAATGATGACGTCATCCCGCGGTGGTTTCGTGGGGTGGAAACGCTCTCTCAGCACATCTATGATGCCCTGACCGTCGTCTAGGAATAGGACTGCTATGCCGAACTGAAAATAAATAATTTCTGTCAAAAACCTTCTTTAACCTAACAAGATTAGTGCAAGCGTGCTAGACCCGTAACCTGGACCTGTTTCTCAAAAGCTTGTTTCACTGTTTTCAAAACAAACGAAAGTCGCCTTAATCTACTATACAACAAGGTTCAAATTAAAAATAGGGAGACTCTGTATGGTGGGTCTTACGAGGTTAAGGGCGTAAAAAGAAACTATGGAAAATGATTAAACGATTTTGTCTGTTTACAAGCCAAAGGGAATGAGTGAAAAAACGGGGTCCGCTTTGGTAATCTAATTAAAACTTAAACGACTTTATACCACTGACTTAATATAAAAGAAATAGACACACAAAGCAGAACAAAAACGTCACGAAATGTGGATCCCAATGACGTTTCGCACCATTTGCATTGATGATAAAAACGCTTACGTAAATTTTGAGTCAAGATAAATGTTTCGTACAGAAAAGAGCTTAATGTCGTAAGCATTAAGTGTCAAATTTGCAAACATAAGTACCAACACTTAAAAAATTTAGACCGATGGCACTAAACGTAACGTATTTACGTCAAACAACGTCAAACGAGAATAATGAACGAATGGAGTCACTTTGGTACACTTTAATATGTATTACTGTACAGGAAAACCAATTGAAGTAATAAATAAAACAAATTTAATTTAATCGGGAGCTCAAATAAAATTAATTCGTGGTTCAAATTCAAACAAATTAATTTTTTTATTCGTAAGTATACGTCTTTAAATACTAATTTCCTTGAAATAAATTCTACTTATTAAATAACTGTGTATTTAAGTTCTACATTTACTCATAGCACGGGTGCACGGGGACATTTAGGTACTGATTGGATTTTTTTTATAATGTCTACCTATACTTTATAAAAAAAATCCTGTGGTTGTCACTGTGTTCAGACAGGTTTAGCATTTACAGTTAGTCGATATAAGCCCTTATTGGTGGTGTATATGTCGGAAACAGGGAAATAGGCCGAACACACAAGTGCCGTTTTGCCTTGTTTAAAACTTCATCACCCCTATCTCTTGCTATAATTAAATAGCAGTCCACTTTGCACGTCGCATAGGTTTTCTTGGAAATCTTGAATTTAAACATAATATTTATTTAATTTTATATTGAAAAACTTAATAACACTTAAAAAATAAAAACTTATAAATAAAAAATTTGGCCTAGGTCGTGGTCACTCGGTAGGGTACCCAGAAGGCTGGCCGCATTGCCCCGCTGGATGGCAATGCTGATCCGCTGGGCAAAATATTGGCCAGCCCTCTGGTCGCCAGAAGCCTCTACAAGGCGCTTTGAGAGCTCCTTATAGAGGCTACGTGCGCTAGGTCCCCACGGCCCCAGGGTTTCCACCCCAAACGCCGCAAATATGTAGCTACTACCTAGTGTCGCATATTTGCGGCGTTTGAGGCTTTCGGCTGAGGATGCCGCCGCACCAGCACCAACTTTGGTGCTTGGAATATGGGACGGCGCCAGGGTATCTACACAGGTAGCGTCCCAGACAAGTGGCCGACCCATACTCCAAGGCACCAGCGTCATTCCGTCAGGCCTCTTGCCATCGTCCCTGGCCAGACCGTTGGGCTCGAGGACCGACGGTATCTTGGCACTGACAAGGGCCCTTCGGATGACGTCGTTGAGGCTGGCGTGGCGGGGGATCCTACCAGCGCTCCGGACACAAGAGAGGCCATGGTGGCCCAGTATGTCCACCATGGCGCCGCATTGACAGCGGTGAGGCTGGTTAGCTGATGCCCCCAAACGTAAGCTAGCTGCCAGGCGGAAGGTGGTGTTATCTAGAAAAGTACCTATGTTTGGAGATGGTAGCGCCTGCAACCACAGACCCGACTCCCACTCCGCAGACGCAAGGAGACGAGCTCGGTCTGCCGAACTAGTTGACGTATGTAAAAGGTTATTCCGTACTAGTTGACAGAGCGGCTCGTCCCATTGCCTCTGCGAACAGGGATTGGCAGGCGGGTCTGTGTTGGGACAGGTTATAGACCAAACGTTCTTGGCCTCAGAGCAGTGTGCGGCCTCCATAGATCCAATGGAAGGATCTAATATTTTCCCTATGAGGCTTTGAGCACCGTGCACCGAGGACAAGAACGCAGGTAGAGCAACACAAGAAATTTTGCGGATACCCAGGCCGCCGAACCTAATGGGTAGGCTAGCCTGGGTCCAAGATCTATCATCAAAAGGAATATTGAAAATAGAAGTGAGTGTTTCTGCGATTAATGTATCTAATTTTGAGACCAAAGTGGGGTATTTCCAAAAATGTGTACCGCGAAGTATATATGTAAATTTTGGGACGAAAAGACAATGCTTAATGATTACATAGGCTGAATGAAGATTAATTTTGGCCAAACGGAGTGATGTTGTTTTGAAATTTTGAATTTTTGAGTCGACGAAGTTTTCAAGGGATTGATCTAGGACGGGACAACCCAGGAGGTGGAGCGATTCTTTGTTAATAATTTTGATACCCGGGGCGAGTTGTCTGAAAAGGTCGATTGTATTTTCCTTGTCCAAACAGGAATCGGTGATGAAAAGTTCGCACTTGGAAAAATTAAGCGAAAGGCCAATTTTTTCCATGTCTGAATTAATTTTTTTTAAATCTTCAAGGACGGAAATCGCTTCTCCGCCGAGGGTCCCGTCATCTAAGTACCATACGTTTAATTTTGAATTTAGTTCCTTAATGATGGGATGTATAGCGAGGCTGAAAATTGCTGGGCCGAGCGGGTCGCCTTGTTGGCATCCTACAGACGAAGCCAGAACGTCGGTTTTATATAATAATTTGGAAGGAGAACTATAACATTGCCAAAGAAATTTATATGTCAGAGGAATTTTGTCTTTTATTTGAGTCAACAAGGCGCCCCTGTCTACGGAATTGAAGGCGTTGCAAACATCCACCTTAAGCAGGACCTCTCCTCCATTATGCTCGGGGAATGTTCGCACGGCGTGCACGGCAGCTTCACATCCACTTTTGGAACCAAACCCCAGTTGGACAGGTTGAAGTTCTGGGGCGAGCTTCGAAAGGATGGAGCGGCAGGCGATCTTGGCGGCAAGACGTCGAAGTGTGGTGCCAACTGCAATGGGGCGGATGCCGCCGTCTTTTTTTGTTAGGGCATAAAGGTTTGCTCCATACAGGACGTCCTTGATGCCGTCCGGGACCTGTCCGGCCAGCATGATATTCACCAGGGCCGTCAGGTCCTTTAAGAGTATATCCGCCGATTCACCACAGCCACTACACAGGAGATCTTTCAGGTGCTGAGGTGTGAGACCATCCAGACCTCCCGCTGAACCATTGGGGAAAGACATTACGGCTCCAAGGACATCCTGTGTGGTAGCAATAAGGTTTGGATCACCAGGTAGAGGAGGATTAGGCAGGCAAAGGTTTGTAGCTGGAGGTGGATGCTTGCTGTGTAAAGCTGTGAGGGTGTCAGAGTTAGATGGGGCTACTGCATCGTCAGAAAAAAGCAAGCGGGCGGCACCTTTTATGTCGCCGTCGTAAACTTTAGTCTCTACAGATTTGAATAAATTGTTGTTGCTGTTCCTAAAATGGTGAGATGTGGGATGAAGTGAAATATCCCTGCAGCAGTTGTCTTTTACTGTTTTCGTGAGTGATTTTGAATGTACATCAGAATTTATATGGAGGATTTTGAAAGTGAATGAAAGTAAGTGTTCCCAATTACGTGTGGAGTTATCTGATAGGATTGTTTTGATTGTATGGTTCAAGGATTTGGCAACAGAGATTCGGGCGCCGCGTGGTATCCGTTTTAATACCGGGCGCGAATTTTTTAATTCACTCAAAATTTGGTGAAATGGTATGTCTGGACTGGTGTTGTGTACCTGTGAAGGCGCTGGAACGTTTGGCTGGGACAGTACGGTAGATGAGGGTTGAGTATGGCTTCGTCGGTGTGTTTTGGTGATATGGATGTTAAGGCCTCTAGGGCCTTTAAAATAACATGGTTCGTTACATTCCGGGCAACGAAGGAGATTTTCTGTCGATGCAGTAGTTCGTGTAGGGCAGGAAAGGCTTGCGAGGGGCATCTACAATACGTCAAGAAAAAATACAATACTTACTTAAATTAAACTTAAAAAAAGACACAAAAAGTAAAACTAAAGACTTAAGTAAATAGGTAAAGTAATTAAAAATATTAATATAATATTATTCCTTATGAATTCCATATAAAAATATAAAAAAATATTGACCTCACATCGACTCATTAGATTTTTGTTCCTTGACATCCCTTCTTTGGTACTAACAAATTAATTTATTCAAAACTATAAAATTACCACCAGATTACATAAATTATGTAATGCTATCCAAAGAACTAACCGAAAGAAATACATTCCATCCTTTTTCCTTGTTTTATCATTGTTATTTTTACATATTTTAACGGCACATTTCGTAATTCTTGACAACTTCACATTTGAGCGTTTCAAACAAGACTAAACGAAAAAGTAATGCATGATCTGTTTTGACATTACTTTTGTGGGGCCATTTTTGGCGGCTGATTGGGTATCCAGTTCTTTATACTATATCAATGATTTATACTCACTTTATGTGTAGACAATCGTATAGACAACTCCAAGTCCAACCCATCTCCATATATATTCTTCAGCACCAGCCCATTCTCTTCAAAGCCTTCTAGGGGAGTGTACAATTTGTACACGTAGACGAAGTTGACGGGCGAGCGATAGTGCCAAATACCAGTGAAGCCGAAGTCCATTGAGGCCCAGCCCACTCTGAAGTCCACCTTATGGGAAAGAGATAAAGATTAAAGTTAAATGTCACGAAGTTTTTGATGCATTAGGGTTAGGTATGGGCTTTATGAAATTTGATTTATATCGCTAGATTTAGACTGGGTAATTCCAAAACATGTGAGATATTAGAATAAATTTAAAAGCCTCTGGATGGCCGTGACTTCAAGTCTCACCCTAGACAGTAATTTTTCCACTTTTAAATTTATTCTAAGCTTAATAGCATTGGTCGCAGACGTTTCTGCTTGTTAAAAAATTAAATTATGTGGGATATTTCGGAAAAACAAGGTCTTCAGTAGGTGTAATTACGTGTAACTTACCTCCTCTTTCCCCCGTTTTGCGGTGACCATGGCTCTTGTGAGGTATTGTATGGGGAGAGCGACATGCCCGAATACGTGGAAGTCTTGCGTAGATATCAGCCTCAATAGGATTTCAACACCTGTGGAATGTAGAATTACATACTTAAAATACTGAAGGGTAGTTCACGTTTAATAGGATGGATTGTAATGACGTAAAAGTCTATCAATTACTAGTTTTGCGTGCGGTTTTATTACAGATAATCTTTTTTCTTCAGCGCTGCGCAGCACTGGTGGCCTAGCGGTAAGAGCATGCGACTTTCAATCTAGAGGTCGCGGGTTCAAACCCCGGCTCGTACCAATGAGTTTTTCGGAATTTATGTACGAGATATAATTTAATATTTACCAGTCGGTTTTCGATGAAGGAAAACATCGTGAGAAAACCGGACTGCTCCCAATAAGGCCTAGTTTACCCTCTGGGTTGGAAGGTCAGATGGCAGTCGCTTTCGTAAAAACTAGTGCCTACGTCAATTCTTAGGACACGTTGCCAAGCGGACCCCAGGCACCCATGATGGCAAAAAGCCGGGACAACGCGAGGAAGATAATGAATCTTATTTCTTCACTTTATTTTACCATGAAAACAATGATAAAACGTTCACATTCACAAGAATTAGGGTAATTCGCCAGTAACTGGCCACCTGCTATAAGGTGGCTAGTTATTGAAGGCTGCTTATACTAAAATGAATTCTGTTTATAGGTGAATATAATCATTTTTAGTTTAGGGTTGCCAGTTACTAACAGGTGGCCAGTTTATTACTGGCGAATTACGCTATCTCCTTTCGGATTAGGAAACTAACCTGTGGTGGAGTTAGCGGTGACCACCATAGCCACGAGGTGCCTGTCAGCCTCGACGAAGCCAAATCTGGCGGTGAGGATGTGTGAGGCGTCCGCCGCGGCTGGCTCGGTCACGTTCACCACCAACATGCAGTTGGTTATGCGGCGCATGTGACCTGAAATAAAACACGATCATTATTTACGATACAAGTGCGGAAAAGAGGAAATTCGAAACGAGTGGCGATATAACACGAAAAGTGCTATTTTACGCACTAGGGCGGGAAAATAGGACCATATGTACTGTAAAATGTATTTTCGTTTTGTTTTAACGAAACAATTAGTTTGAATCATCACGCCAGCAGCGTGCTAGGCACAGTAAGCCGGGTACCTATCGACCCTAGCATATAATTCCCTTAATTTTAATATTTACCTAGTTATAAGTTTGTAAATTTCTGTACCTAAAAGTGTTCCAGAATAAATTATTAAATTAGTTTGAGATATTGAAAGTAACAAAACATTTGTTTCGATATTTGTTAGGTAAGATAAAGTATCAACATTCTCTTATTAAGTATTTAGAAACAAGTACCCAAGTTACCAATAGGGCGACTGAATAAAAAATAAAACCAGCCAAGTGCGAGTCGGACTCGCGCACGAAGGGTTCCGTATCATTACGCAAAATACGGCAAATAAATCACGTTTGTTGTATGGGAGCTCCACTTAAATATTTAAGTTATTCTGTTTTTACTATAGCGTATTTGTTACTATAGCGGGAACAGAAATATGTCATCTGTGAAAATTTCATGAGATCTTTCGAGACTATCACAGTTCATGAGATACAGCCTGTTGACAGACAGATGGACGGACGGCTAGTGGAGTCTTAGTAATAGGGTCCCGTTTTTACCCTTAGGGTACGGAACCGTAAAAAAATCTATTATTGAATTTATTGAAAAGCTTATGTAGAATGACAGAATAAAATACCATTGACGAAGATCTTTCGCTTCTTCTCTTCCAAGTTCAACAAAGTGACGCCATTGATGTCTCTCTTGTGGCCCAATACAAGCTTTGTGTCTAAGAACCCACTTCTGTATCCCTGTAAATAAAGACAACGTTATTAGATACTAGCGACCCGCCCCCGCTTCGCACGGGTAGTTAAATTGATTCACACAAAACCTTTACAAATTATACACCTAAACCTTCCTCAAGAATCAATCCGTTCAGTAGTTTTTGAGTTTATCCCGAACATACGGACAGATTGACGCGGCAGGGGACTTTGTTTTATAATTTGTATTGACTAGCGTCTGTCCAGGACTCAACTTGCGAAAATAGTAGCCACAACCACAATTAGGTCACTCAGCAGTGAAGTATGAGGCTTCCCATTGTTTGCCGGTTCCCCATTCAGTACTCTAGTAATGCTGGCTGTACTCATTCGAAAAAAGACACAGAGAGGCCGAGAACGAGTGTGTACATACTGCTCCCTTCTCGTCTCGCTCTCACTCGTTTCGCCTCGCCCTTCTCCGATTGGGTCGCTTTTTTGCCAAGACTCTCGGTAAGAGGCTTTCGCCGAGTGTATACAGTTGGCATAAGATAAGGATGAGAAAAGACCGTAATGGCGATATTCACAAACGGCTGCTAACTTAATCAGTTGATGATCGTCGTTTGTCCCTATCTAGCTGTCGCTATGCCATAGAGAGGGACAAACGATGATCATCAGCTGATTAACGTTTATGAATAACGCCGTAAGTTGATAGTAAGTACTTACTTGAAAGGGTGTGATGAGAGTGACCGTGCCAGTGATGTTGTTTTCATGTCGCCCGCGGTCTAGTAGCCACGACGAGTTTATCATCAGCATACCCTCGTCGTTGTACTGAAACAAAACAAATGTATATCGTTCCGTAGCGAAAGAAACACAACTGTCACTATCACCTTAATATGGAAGAGCGATAGAAAGACGCAAAGCGATTCGATGGCGAAGCGCAAGCGATTGTCACCTTGGCTAGGCCGCCGGTAATGGCATTATCTTTTAGACTAATGTCATATAATTGTGGTGAAATGGCTCTATGATATGACAGATCAAAACTATATAATATTATGAACGTTTGAAGACCCGGAGTAAACGTAGATGCCTAAATTGAGACAGAAATCGTTCATTTTTAACTTTGATTTGTGAAATATGCCTCTCTTCGGATCTTTTGTACCATGGCAGGGTCGTCATGTAAGGCTAGGCTGTAATAAATTAAAATGCTTATAATTTTAGATACCTGAAAACTTAACAGCGTATTGGCACTCTTTCAGACTACCCGATGTTTAGCAATTAGTAGCCGCCTTAGGCAAACTTAGGTATCTTAGTAGAATTCACTACAGCATTGAGTTCTCCGTAAACTCGTTGGTTTTGAACAGGTATACATTTTACGTTGACGAATAAAGGATATTGATATAATATTTATGTAGGTATTTTCTTTAGAGCTATGTAGTTTCGAATTTAGTTTTTTGCACCTCCTAAATAGTTTAATTAATATTATCATTTCTTCACTACCTAAAGGTTGTCTGGAAGAGACCGCTCTTTAGCGATAAGACCGCCTGTTGTTCTTGTCTTCATGTATTATGTATGTCTCTCTGTAAATGTTTTATTGCGGTTGTGCAATAAAGAGGATTTGTGTTGTATTGTATTGTATGTATGTTTTAAATGGGTACCTGGAAGCTCAGCAGCGTATCTGCACTCTTCTTCCAAACCACCCGATGTTTCGCTATAGCGGCCGCCTTGGGCAACGTAGGTATGGTCGAGTTGACTACAGCGTTCAACTCTCCGTAAAACTCGTTGGTTTTGAACAGGTATACATACATCTATGACATTCTACGTTGACAAATAAAGTATCCTTTATATAATATGTATATTTTAAATGGGTACCTGGAAGCTTAGCAGCGTGTCTGCACTCTTCTTCCAAACCACCCGATGTTTCGCTATAGCGGCCGCCTTGGGCAACGTGGGTATGGTCGAGTTGACTACAGCGTTCAACTCTCCGTTGGTTTTGAACAGGTATACATATATCTATGACATTCTACGTTGACAAATAAAGTATCCTTTATATAATATGTATATTTTAAATGGGTACCTGGAAGCTTAGCAGCGTGTCAGCACTCTTCTTCCAAACCACCCGATGTTTCGCTATAGCGGCCGCCTTGGGCAACGTGGGTATGGTCGAGTTGACTACAGCGTTCAACTCTCCGTTGGTTTTGAACAGGTATACATATATCTATGACATTCTACGTTGACAAATAAAGTATCCTTTATATAATATGTATATTTTAAATGGGTACCTGGAAGCTTAGCAGCGTATCTGCACTCTTCTTCCAAACCACCCGATGTTTCGCTATAGCGGCCGCCTTGGGCAACGTGGGTATGGTCGAGTTGACTACAGCGTTCAACTCTCCGTTGGTTTTGAACAGGTATACATATATCTATGACATTCTACGTTGACAAATAAAGTATCCTTTATATAATATGTATATTTTAAATGGGTACCTGGAAGCTTAGCAGCGTATCTGCACTCTTCTTCCAAACCACCCGATGTTTCGCTATAGCGGCCGCCTTGGGCAACGTGGGTATGGTCGAGTTGACTACAGCGTTCAACTCTCCGTTGGTTTTGAACAGGTATACATATATCTATGACATTCTACGTTGACAAATAAAGTATCCTTTATATAATATGTATATTTTAAATGGGTACCTGGAAGCTTAGCAGCGTGTCAGCACTCTTCTTCCAAACCACCCGATGTTTCGCTATAGCGGCCGCCTTGGGCAACGTGGGTATGGTCGAGTTGACTACAGCGTTCAACTCTCCGTTGGTTTTGAACAGGTATACATATATCTATGACATTCTACGTTGACAAATAAAGTATCCTTTATATAATATGTATATTTTAAATGGGTACCTGGAAGCTTAGCAGCGTATCTGCACTCTTCTTCCAAACCACCCGATGTTTCGCTATAGCGGCCGCCTTGGGCAACGTGGGTATGGTCGAGTTGACTACAGCGTTCAACTCTCCGTTGGTTTTGAACAGGTATACATATATCTATGACATTCTACGTTGACAAATAAAGTATCCTTTATATAATATGTATATTTTAAATGGGTACCTGGAAGCTTAGCAGCGTGTCAGCACTCTTCTTCCAAACCACCCGATGTTTCGCTATAGCGGCCGCCTTGGGCAACGTGGGTATGGTCGAGTTGACTACAGCGTTCAACTCTCCGTAAAACTCGTTGGTTTTGAACAGGTATACATACATCTATGACATTCTACGTTGACAAATAAAGTATCCTTTATATAATATGTATATTTTAAATGGGTACCTGGAAGCTCAGCAGCGTATCTGCACTCTTCTTCCAAACCACCCGATGTTTCGCTATAGCGGCCGCCTTGGGCAACGTGGGTATGGTCGAGTTGACTACAGCGTTCAACTCGCCGTAAAACTCGTTGGTTTTGAACAGGTATACATACATCTATGACATTCTACGTTGACAAATAAAGTATCCTTTATATAATATGTATATTTTAAATGGGTACCTGGAAGCTTAGCAGCGTGTCTGCACTCTTCTTCCAAACCACCCGATGTTTCGCTATAGCGGCCGCCTTGGGCAACGTGGGTATGGTCGAGTTGACTACGGCGTTCAACTCGCCGTAGAACTCGTTGGTTTTGAACAGGTAGTCGGCCAGGAGGCTGAAGGCTAAGTAGTCCTCCATCCAGTTCATGCTGCCGTTTACGGCTTGCAGGTTGTCATGGTAACGCCACCTACAGGAAAAAAAACAATTCTTTCAACACTGAAGTTTAAAGCTATTCTGATACAAGTGTGTACTTTGATTCGTAAATGAGCATTCAAACCGAAAAAAAATCTTGAAGTATGACATCGTGCTGGGTTCTCAACCTTATGATGTCTCAGTTACAGTTAAATTCAACCGCTTCAACCGAAGAAAAGGCAACCATGTAGGCGCAATTCTCAACATTGCCTTTTCTGACCTAAGGTCCAATTTAGCTTGTACTCACATGACGTTGAAGCTAGTGTCCTTCCAGCCAGTGAATGGGGTGTCCATACTAGACAGCAGAGCGTAGACTGTCTCCTGTTTGGCCTCGGAGTACATTTTAACACGCCATAGTATGTTGGCTTCAGGTGCCCAGCCCATACGGACGTGCCATTCGGAGAACCCATCTGATTCTCAACCTTAAACTCTTTGACTTATGGTTCAATATAGGTTGTACTCACATGACATTGAAACTAGTATCCTTCCAGCCAGCAAATGGGGTGTCCATATTAGACAGCAGAGCGTAGACTGTCTCCTGTTTAGCCTCGGAGTACATTTTGAAGCGCCACAGTATGTTGGCTTCGGGTGCCCAGCCCATACGGACGTGCCATTCGGAGAACCCATCTGATTCTCAACCTTAAACTCTTTGACTTATGGTTCAATATAGGTTGTACTCACATGACGTTGAAACTAGTGTCCTTCCAGCCAGCAAATGGGGTGTCCATATTAGACAGCAGAGCGTAGACTGTCTCCTGCTTAGCCTCGGAGTACATTTTAACGCGCCACAGTATGTTGGCTTCGGGAGCCCAGCTCATACGGACGTGCCATTCGGAGAACCCATCTGATTCTCAACCTTAAACTCTTTGACTTATGGTTCAATATAGGTTGTACTCACATGACATTGAAACTAGTATCCTTCCAGCCAGCAAATGGGGTGTCCATATTAGACAGCAGAGCGTAGACTGTCTCCTGCTTAGCCTCGGAGTACATTTTAACGCGCCACAGTATGTTGGCTTCGGGAGCCCAGCCCATACGGACGTGCCATTCGCAGAACCAATCTGAAATAACGGTAAATTAGAAAGGGAATGAAAATAATCGTTGACTAATACACCAATTATTAACTTGTTTGTCAACCCCCATAGACTTAGACAGTGACATTGGTTAGGGTGGTATTCCACCTATCCAATTTCTCCAATTTCTTTGTCCAATGGCATTGTGTCTCAGCGCACTCTCTCATTAGGCAAAATGTGAGACGCAATACATATTGGACAAATAATTTAGATAGGTGAAATACCACCCTAGGTAGATTGAGCATAAGTTGCCCGCCACAGCCTCCTAAGGCCCGGCCATATACCAACGAAACATCCAAAAATTGCAACTGAAATTTGAACCTAGTCTGTAAGATATAGAGTTATTTTGCGTTGTTTGAAAAAAAAAAACGAAACAAAGCAAAAGCGACTCTGTTCCAATTGAACATGGATTAAATTACATCGCACTGAATAGGTAGGTACTATAGGTAGGACCTTGGGCCTTAGGAGGATAGTACGAAATGTCCTAATTGTCCAGTTATTTCTAGGAATTTGCTAATTTTAAACCGTACTAACCTTTCAATAAGAACCCAAACTCTCCATTAACCATCCTGTTAGGGTAATACAGCGTAAGATGCCCCCCATGGTGCCAAGTGCCCTTATTGTCCAGTTGTATGTCGATGGAGACTTTTTGCGAGGGGTCGCGGTTCGCATCCCAGTTGAAGGCAGCGCTGAGGCGTTTCTGGCGTGGCGTGAGCCACCGCTTGTACGAGATGTGGACGTCGCGGAGTCTGAAAACCAAATACTATTCTCATGACTGTGTATCGAAGGTTGAGGGTTGATTAGAAGACACTGCTTAAGATTAGGATTTGTGGAAAAAATATGGGTAAAAAATTCACTAACTTTCACGAGGCGTGCGATCAGTGGCGTAATCTGGGCCGTGGGCAAAGTCGAATCTCCGAGGGCCTTTTCTTTCAATGTGTATTCTTTAATAATAAGTATTGGCTTTGGGACCCCCTTAAGTGCAAGGCCATCAGTGTGGGGCCGCGTCGCCCATGCCTCATGGTCATGTAGGATTAATTTATGGTTAGCTATTACCATGTTTGCATCGCGTCAGCAGTTAGGTACCTAGTGCAGTCGCTATAATGTCAATTTTCAGTGCTCAGCACAGATCAGCTCACTTAGATAAAAAGAAACTTGCGCCCGCGTTCATATTTCGTGGAATTTGGCATAACCTTGGTTTTTGTGTAAACCTGTATACATAATGTAATAGGGGATCAACTATTTCTTGTTGTTATTCTGTCCGGTCAGCCAAGAGACAATAGTAGCATAGTTTGTTAGAAGACATTGTACACCACCTTCTTGTGACACGTTTGGTAGACGACCCTCAATGGAAAGGGTTTATAAGTATCACAAAAAAGCGCGTTTGGTGAATTTAAATGCCTAAAAATCAGGTTTTAAAGAGTGACCCAGGAGAACATAACCATGGCAACGAGTGAAGAAAAAAAGTTGATTTACCCAATAAACAAACCACTTACTGATCGAAGTGTACGTCCATGGACACGTCGGTGTTGTTAGTAAGGTCCGCGTTGAGGGTCAAACTGTACGCTTTGTCGTTGGCGTCCACCTCTACGTAGGTTGTGAAGTTTTGCTCTGACAGAAGCACGTAGCGAAGTAGCATTCTATATTTGTCTTCGTTGTACTCGCCCTACAACATTATTATTATTTATTGTTATAGTTTGTCACAGTACTGTCTCATTTCAAACATAGACAGAAAGAATCATACTATCTTTGGCTTACCTAGTACTAGCACCCAAAAGAAAAGGATGAGTATAGTTTTCCTGGTTCTTACTGACTGACAAATTGGTTTGACCAACTATAGTTAGATTATTTTGGTATTTTCAATGTTATGTGTCCAATTGATTCAAAATGATTTGCTTATGGATGTACCCCCATTGTTTTGTTTGCATGTCAAA
Organism: Cydia amplana; assembly: GCF_948474715.1. Taxonomy (NCBI): domain Eukaryota; kingdom Metazoa; phylum Arthropoda; class Insecta; order Lepidoptera; family Tortricidae; genus Cydia; species Cydia amplana. Next base: position 24,430,005 of record NC_086070.1, read on the forward strand.
AGTATACACATAATTTCGTATGAGGAACATGAACCTTTTTAAAGAAACATGCGGTTGTAGAGGCGATGGCCCATTATCTGAGTAAAAAACAGTCAAGCGAAGCGATTGGAGGGGCGGGTAGCGTGGTGGCAAGCGGTTAAGAGCTGTGTGCAGTCAGGCCGCTCGCATACGTTTACATTTGTTTGATATGAACACCGCACGCCCTGCCACGCTATATGCTTTGTTCGAGCGCCAACTCAGTTGGCACATTAAAAAGTAATGGCGTTGCCCTTATATGTAACAATCACCAATTCGATTCCTGTCTTGGAAACACCACGTCTCGCATTATTTTCTTACCTGTCCAACAAAAGTAAGCTGCCTATTGTCCTGAGTAAACCTCGCATCGACAGCTATATCCTTGAAGTGATTACTGTTCAGTATCAGCTTGAGCCGGTGCGACGCCATATTGGTTTTCGACTGGTCTTGATACAGTGCGTCGATGTTGAAATCCACGCCCGTGAACCAGACGCCTGCTGCGTTCACCTGCCAAAGGATTTAGAGCTTTAGAACGAGGATATAGGGTAGAAAATACGAAAGTCCTTATGGTAATCATGGTACCTATCGTAGGTACAATGAGCTGCGAAATTGCGTGCAGAAATTATAAATGCATTCATTGATAAAGTCGCCATGCACTTTTGTGGCTGATGGTACATGCTTTAAACTAGGTATGTACCTAATATGTTTATATGTCAGTCTATAGGTAAAGTGAGAGTATAGATAAAATGAATCTGATATTCACAAGTGCACCCTCTCAAGGCCTTTTAACAGAGGATAAAAGGTTATATTCGTTTTTAAAATTAGAGTATTAAAAGAAAATAAATATAATTATTCTTCCTAAGAGTCTTAGGAAATTGAATACGTAAACTGCACCTACATTTTTTTGCCGCCTTTATCTACAGACGGAAATGGCTTGCCAAACTATACGATGGTTACCTGAAACTCTTTATCTTCCTTCTCATGCACTTTCGCCTTGATAGAGCAGTCGTGTAGCGTCGGTAGAGACGTGTTTAGTTCCGCCGTCGCGAATAACTTGGTACCGGGCGGGTAGTACAGGGCGCCTGATACTATGTCTTTGGACTTCGGATTCTTATGTTATGTTATGTTATCTTTTATAAGCTTACCTGGAACTCTTTATCTTCCTTCTCATGCACCTTCGCCTTGATAGAGCAGTCGTGTAGCGTCGGTAGAGACGTGTTCAGCTCGGCCGTCGCGAATAACTTGGTACCGGGCGGGTAGTACAGGGCGCCTGATACTATGTCTTTGTACTTCGGGTTCATATGTTATGTTATCTTTATCTTTTATAAGCTTACCTGGAACTCTTTATCTTCCTTCTCATGCACCTTCGCCTTGATAGAGCAGTCGTGTAGCGTCGGTAGAGAAGTATTTAGTTCTGCAGTCGCGAATAACTTGGTACCGGGCGGGTAGTACAGGGCGCCTGATACTAGGATGTCCTTGGACTTCGGGTTGACGTTTAGAAGGGCAACCACTGTGTATTTTTTGCCAACCTGTAATAAATACAGTTACTAGAGACTTGAAATTCGAATATCACATTGATGACAATTAGTTGAAACACACAATTGTGACGTTCCATGAGAATAGGTGCCTGATGTAGTTTATGTCTCGAGCGCTTACGTCATGGTGACGTCACTGACAGTTAGTCAGTCGATGTCAGACTGCGAGCAGAGCCGGTCGTACCGCGTGATGTTTGTGTTGGCGAACCGTTGGAAATACACTATATCGTATGATTACACCTACCTTATGGCGGCTGGCGCTTACGTCGCATAGCACCGCAATAATATTAGAGCGGATTTAACAATAGCGTAAGCGTCAACCGCCGTAAGGTACCTATACCCTTGGGACGTCACAATTAATATAACGATATGAACTTTTAACACAACACTGTCACGTTTTTCTATAACCAGTAATAAATATTACATTGTCCCGTAGTTACTTATGTTTAGTAAATTTTAGCTTTACTATTTTGATAACATTTTTTTTATACCACATAGGTGGCAAACAAGCATACGGGTCGCCTGATGGTAAGCAGTCACCGTAGCCTATGGACGCTTGCAACTCCAGAGGTGTTACATGCGCGTTGCCGACCTTTTTTTAAAAACCTGTGCACTCCTTTTTTGAAGAACCCCATATCGTAGACCCTCGGGAAAACCTCGGAAGGGAGCTCATTCCACAGCCGGAGCGTCCGCGGGAGGAAATTCCTCTTAAACCGCACAGTACGCGACCATTTAGGTTCTAGGGTGTGTGGATGAAAACCCTGCCGATGGCGAGCGGTGCGGTGATAGAAAGCTGCCGTTGGCATCATGTCAAACAATTCTTCAGAGCACAGCCCATTGTACAAGCGGTAGAACACACATAAGGAGGCAAGGTCTCTCCTCAGACTTAAAGGTTCAATACCGCTTGTGAGTTTGGGATCATCGACGATTCGTAAAGCGCGCCTTTGGATTGAGTCGAAGGGTCCAAGCTGGCATCCAGGTGCTCCTGCCCAAAGGTGACAGCAGTACTCCATATGGGGTCTGACTTGCGATTAATAAAGCAGCAGTCTTTGCCCCGGAGTAAAGTATCGCCTCGCTTTATTGAGCACACCGAGTTTTTTCGATGCCAGCTTAGCCTTACCTTCCAGGTGGCATTCCTAAAGGCAATAGGACATGTGTGAGTAGACGTGTACGTGTGCTAAAATGTTAGGCCACGCACACTTCACGCAAGCGGTGTGTCGTCTCTCATAGGGATCTGTATAGTACAGTCACCAGCAAAAATATAGGACTGTGGGCAGCCGTGAAAAAATATCTGATGCTCCATTGGAGGCATAAGTATATGACGACACTACCTCGGTAAAAATATGTGATGCTTTGTGGCCGGAAAAAACATCGTTAGTCTGTATCCGCATAAATATCGGATCGGGTCGCTTAAAAATATTTGATTATAATATCTCTCCACTGTGATGGAGCATCAGATATTTTTGCACGGCTGCCCACAGTCATATATTTATGCTGGTGACTGTACAACACGCACGCAGCCGGTGTGCCCAGGTCTTATATCTGAAACGTCAAAGCGACATTTACCTCCTGATATTCAAATATCATCCGCACAGGCTTCGGCTTGGTGATGGTGAGGTGTGTGGCTAACTTCATGCCGAGAGGTGTGTCAATGCGCGTGTAGCCGAAATTGAGTGACGGGTCTATGGCCGGGTCACGGGATGAAGACACGTTGAAACTCATGTCTAAGTGCGTTTGGGATTTCTGAAATAAAAACAGTGTTGAAAATAAAAGAAAAATGGAAAAGTTTCACTGCCTACGAAGAGGTTCGAACATAAAATTTTCCTTTTTTTTTCCTGTGTGACAAGCTCACAAGACGAACCTGTCGAGTATTAAATTTAATACCATGATAGCTGATGAAAAAATGTAATAATAACATTTTAAGTCAAATTCTGTGTATTTGTTGGTTTGGTTTACTGTGACGTTGAAAAAACTTACCATATTCTTCAAAACAGCAAAGAAGTTATACATAGGATACGCCGTGAATTCCATCGCCAGCTCTCCATATAAATCATGTCTATTCCCCAGCGGTCGCTCGCTATACAATCCCTCTAACTTAATCAGCCCAAGTCTTTAAAGTACCTAGTAGTATTATTTAAAAACTTACCATATTCTTCAAAACAGCAAAGAAGTTATACATAGGATACGCCGTGAATTCCATGGCCAGCTCTCCATACAAATCATGCCTATTCCCCAGCGGTCACTCGCTATACAATACCTCTAACTTAATCGTCTGCGTCTTATTCTTGAAGCTCTGGTAGTCTAAAGTCTCTAGAGTAAATTCGTATTATTTAAAACACTTACCATATTCTTCAAAACAGCAAAGAAGTTATACATAGGATACGCCGTGAATTCCATCGCCAGCTCTCCATACAAATCATGTCTATTCCCCAGCGGTCGCTCGCTATACAACCCCTCTAGCTTAATCGTCTGCGTCTTATTCTTGTAGCTCTGGTAGTCTAAAGTTAGTTGGAGTCCGTGGGAGAGTCCGTTGATGGTGTAATAGCCGACGAGGTGGCTGGCTTGTTGTCGCATGTGGAAGTCCACTAGGATGTCCGCTTGTGTGACGCCGCCTTTAGTGCGTACTTTGAATTGGCCTGAAAAATAAGTAGTTAGTCAGTTACTGATAACAGGATTCTTTGATAACATTATGTGTCTAATTTGAGTCAAAGTATAGTATTATTTATAATACACCAAATTCAGCTCATGGTGATGTAGCTAGCGTAAAACATAGGTTATGTTTATAGGGTAGGATAGGTTTATGAAATCTACACAAACAAATATCGGCCAATTGGGCATTTAACAAAAAGGTATACTTTGTCGGGGACATGATGCGTACGGCAACCTAACCAGTAGAAATTCGTATGATATACTCGTACCTACCGTTGAATGTAAAACAAGTTATCATGCCAAATATCGGCTTCCTAGCTTTATCAGAAGTGAAACAACCGACAGTTTTATGATTTCATTTTTCCCCAATTTTGATGTTTTTTCTGAATTTACTTCTTTGAAACATACTCACCAGTTAACTCAGCAATCTTCTCATCATTGACAACCCAGTACGCCTTCGGCAACCACACATATCCAAACATGATATCAGTTCTCTTCAACGACATGACTGTATCAAAATGATTGCTTCCATCTATGACCAGACTGGCTTCAACTACACATTGGCATATTCAGAAAACTAATCAAGAAATATACTAACCAGTTAACTCAGCAATCTTCTCATCATTGACAACCCAGTACGCCTTCGGCAACCACACATATCCAAACATGATATCAGTTTTCTTTAACGACATGACTGTATCAAAATGTTTCCTGCCATCTATGACCAGACTGGCTTCAACTGACTTCACGTTGGCGGTGTTGAGGTAGGCCCCCTTGGCTTTGAGGGTGTTTTTGGCGGATTGGAAGGTCAGGCTGGCTGTGTAGGACGTGTTGGTTTCCGTGTTGGATAGGTTCAGCACTGCGTCGATCATGCGTTTTTCCTGTGGAGTTAAGACTTGTTAATTGGAACATTTAAATAAGAACATTTTTAGGTAGATGAACCGCTCAAAAAACATTTTATCCTGTACCACCCACCATACAAAATTATAGCCAAGGAAGTTTGAATCTTGTTGTTTTCAATTGGGTTGAATTTCATTTGTTCGAAAATTTTACGAGGCAAATGAAATGCTACCTACTACGTTTTTAATTAAGGTTGACATTCCATCGAAACTTAGTGTACATCCTAATGTACATTGGGCGGGACGAGGTTAAAGACAGTATGCGTTATAATCACAATGTCCGTCTCAATCACTCGCGTGGCGTTAAAAAATGATACTTATTTTATCACCTGGATAACGCCATGCATAATTCGCATGCAGTTAGATAGGAAGAGATAATCTATTAATCTATTTCGCAAAATCGTCAGCGATTGTTCCTACGATACTGCGTTTCGTTACATCCAGCATTATTTATTCTGCCATGTATCAAAAGTGAACCCGAAAGAGAACCTACCTACCTTCCTCTAGCTACTTATCATCACAGGCCTTTGCGTCTATTACAGACGATTTATGCATTGCTGTTTGGACAGCGGGTTTGGTTACTGTGGAGGCCGATGCATGAGCGGTACGCACGTCTACAACTAACATTATAACTAATAATAAGGTATAACATAATTCATTTTGTATTAAGCAAAAACGTCTGCGAACGATGCTATTAAGGTTCGAAATAAATTAAAAGTGGAAAAATTCACTGTCTTGGGTGGGACTTGAACCCAGGACCACTGGATCACTAGTACAGTGCTCTTCCATCTGAGCTACCAAGACCGTACCCAATTCAGCGAATATTTCCACCATATATAATAAATAAATAATGAATAAATAAATAAATATTAGAGGACATTTTACACAAATTGACTAAGCCCCACGGTAAGCTCTAGGCTTGTGTTGTGGGTACTTAGACAACGATATATATAATATACAAATACTTAAATACATAGAAAACAACCATGACTCAGGAACAAATATCTGTGCTCATCGCAGAAATAAATGCCCTTACTGGGATTCGAACCCAGGACCGCGGCTTCACAGGCAGGGTCACTACCCACTAGGCCAGACCGGATATATGAGCCCTAGGGAGGCTCATAGCGACATCTACTCATCATCATCATCTTGCGGTACCTGGCTGTCAGGAGTGTCGAAGGTGAAAGCGATGACGTCACCAGTCTGGTTCTTGTCCCACTTGTATTGGAAGGAGTATATCTTGGCGGACGGGTCGGCTTTCTCGAGCGACAGGACGTACCTGGCCGGGCCGCTCATTATGAAGTACGGAGCGTCTCTCAGGTTCGTCATGTCTGGGAACTGGGGAGAAGAGTCATTAAATTAACTTTCAGAATATTTATACGTAAAAATTGAAAAGTGTAGGAAAAAAAAAAACAACCTAAATAAATTTATAAAAGCGGCCAAGTGCGAGTCGGACTCGCCCATGAAGGGTTCCGTATTTAGGCGATTTATGACGTTTAAAAAAAAACTACTTACTAGATCTCGTTCAAACCAATTTTCGGTGGAAGTTTACATGGTAATGTACATCATATATTTTTTTTAGTTTTATCATTCTCTTATTTTAGAAGTTACAGGGCCCCCCCTGGGGACACACATTTTACCACTTTGGAAGTGTCTCTCGCGCAAACTATTCAGTTTAGAAAAAAATGATATTAGAAACCTCAATATCATTTTTAAAGACCTATCCATAGATACCCCACACGTATAGGTTTGATGAAAAAAAATTTTTTGAGTTTCAGTTCCAAGTATGGGGAAACCCAAAAATTTATTGTTTTTTTTTTCTATTTTTGTGTGAAAATCTTAATGCGGTTCACAGAATACATCTACTTACCAAGTTTCAACAGTATAGTTCTTATAGTTTCGGAGAAAAGTGGCTGTGACATACGGATGGACAGACAGACGGACAGACAGACAGACATGACGAATCTATAAGGGTTCCGTTTTTTGCCATTTGGCTACGGAACCCTAAAAAGTAGTAAAATATACCAGTAGAACCTGAATTAACCTGATACAACATTTCTTCTAACAAACTGTACCATTATTGTTTTCTTCATAGACCCAAAGACTATCGAAGAGTGCTTGTTAGTGAGTTAGTATTTTAATTTAATTTACAATAAATTATCGTTGTTTAATTACGAACTAACCAAGAGCGATGCAACATAGACGTTTGTTAATTAAAATGAAGAACAACAGTCAACACTTACTCTGTATAATATACCTACTTAAACCGAATAAACTATTTTTAATTTTTAGCACCAACGGTCAACACTTATACTTAGTGTAAATAAATACTTAAACTGTAGCGGTAGCACGGTCGCATTTTTATCGTTCGTCACCATGCCTGTCACGTTCTATCAAGTATGTAAGTGCGAAAGTGACGGGCATAGTGACAGGCGATAAAAGTGGAACCATGCTGCGCCCGCTGAATAAACAATATTAAATGTTGAGTACCCGATAGGAGGCGCAGACTTTAATGCCAATTCCCTTGTCAAAGGCGGACCAACTGCAGGTGTTCTGTTCTATTTTGTTGGTGTTCAGCCCCTGCTGCTGCAACTCCTCGTCGCCGTGGAGGATTATCAGCTCCGATCTGAAAATAAAAGTATTTTTGGTAAACCTGTCGCTTCACAAGAGCTGGCACGAATGGAATGAATGAGTGAATGAAAATATCCATGCGTGTAGCACAATTACCTATAAAATGGTGGCTCTGACCGTATACCGATACAGGTGTCACTCATACAATGACAGCTTCGTTCATTCCATTCGTGCCAGCTTTCGTGAATCAACCTGTACATAATTTCTGTTTCTTCTCCCTTAAGATCTCATGTTCCATCAATTCTATAATTTGAAAGGATAACCAACTTAAATCCACGCCTGTTGCTAACCTAGCGTTGAAGCAAGTGACTATCAAACCGAAAGTCGCGCGTTCGAGCCTCAGCTAGTACCATTGAGTTTCTAGAATATACGTATTATTTATTTTGTCATGATCGTAATAACAGAATAATAAAGTAAACATTAAAATTAAAACTAAACCTTAATAAAGTAAACTTATAAATAAAAAATTCTCCCTATGTCACCTTCGTGCGTTATGGTGCCCAGAAGGCCGGCAGCGTCAGCGTTTCCGATGGTCAGGCTTATCTCTTAGAGTTTCTTGGAACTTTTGTACAAAATATTTTATTTTTACCTATCGTTTTTCGGCGAAGGAACACATCTCCAGGAATTGGAGTCTAGGGTTTGGACTTGGACCAGGCCGGGGCCGCGGATGTTGAGATCGGCCTCGATGGCGTTGGGTAACATTTCGACTGTAACTTACTTGGCAGCGAATATTTCTCTCTTCTCACTGGGCAGGGATAGATCAAGCCGCACCAGTCCTAAGCCGCGGATGTTCAGCTTGGCCTCGACGGCGGTGGGTAACATTTCGGCTGTAACTTACTTGACAGCGAATATTTCTCTCTTCTCACTGGGCAGGGATAGATCAAGCCGCACCAGTCCTAAGCCGCGGATGTTCAGCTTGGCCTCGACGGCGGTGGGTAACATTTCGGCTGTAACTTACTTGACAGCGAATATTTCTCTCTTCTCACTGGGCAGGGATAGATCAAGCCGCACCAGTCCTAAGCCGCGGATGTTTAGCCTGGCCTCGACGGCGGTGGGTAACATTTCGACTGTAACTTACTTGGCAGCGAATATTTCTCTCTTCTCACTTGGCAGGGATAGATCAAGCCGCACCAGTCCTAAGCCGCGGATATTCAGCTTGGCCTCGATGGCGTTGGGTAACATTTCGACTGTAACTTACTTGGCAGCGAATATTTCTCTCTTCTCACTGGGCAGGGATAGATCAAGCCGCACCAGTCCTAAGCCGCGGATATTCAGCTTGGCCTCGACGGCGGTGGGTAACATTTCGACTGTAACTTACTTGGCAGCGAATATTTCTCTCTTCTCACTTGGCAGGGATAGATCAAGCCGCACCAGTCCTAAGCCGCGGATATTCAGCTTGGCCTCGATGGCGTTGGGTAACATTTCGACTGTAACTTACTTGGCAGCGAATATTTCTCTCTTCTCACTGGGCAGGGATAGATCAAGCCGCACCAGTCCTAAGCCGCGGATATTCAGCTTGGCCTCGACGGCGGTGGGTAACATTTCGACTGTAACTTACTTGGCTGCGAATATTTCTCTCTTCTCACTGGGCAGGGATAGATCAAGCCGCACCAGTCCTAAGCCGCGGATGTTCAGCTTGGCCTCGACGGCGGTGGGTAACATTTCGACTGTAACTTACTTGGCAGCGAATATTTCTCTCTTCTCACTGGGCAGTGATAGATCAAGCCGCACCAGTCCTAAGCCGCGGATGTTCAGCTTGGCCTCGACGGCGGTGGGTAACATTTCGACTGTAACTTACTTGGCAGCGAATATTTCTCTCTTCTCACTGGACAGGGATAGGTCAAGCCGCACCAGTCCTAAGCCGCGGATGTTTAGCCTGGCCTCGACGGCGGTGGGTAACATTTCGACTGTAACTTACTTGGCAGCGAATATTTCTCTCTTCTCACTGGGCAGGGATAGATCAAGCCGCACCAGTCCTAAGCCGCGGATGTTCAGCTTGGCCTCGACGGCGGTGGGTAACATTTCGACTGTAACTTACTTGGCAGCGAATATTTCTCTCTTCTCACTGGGCAGGGATAGATCAAGCCGCACCAGTCCTAAGCCGCGGATGTTCAGCTTGGCCTCGATGGCGTTGGGTAACATTTCGACTGTAACTTACTTGGCAGCGAATATTTCTCTCTTCTCACTGGGCAGGGATAGATCAAGCCGCACCAGTCCTAAGCCGCGGATATTCAGCTTGGCCTCGACGGCGGTGGGTAACATTTCGACTGTAACTTACTTGGCTGCGAATATTTCTCTCTTCTCACTGGGCAGGGATAGATCAAGCCGCACCAGTCCTAAGCCGCGGATGTTCAGCTTGGCCTCGACGGCGGTGGGTAACATTTCGACTGTAACTTACTTGGCAGCGAATATTTCTCTCTTCTCACTGGGCAGTGATAGATCAAGCCGCACCAGTCCTAAGCCGCGGATGTTCAGCTTGGCCTCGACGGCGGTGGGTAACATTTCGACTGTAACTTACTTGGCAGCGAATATTTCTCTCTTCTCACTGGACAGGGATAGGTCAAGCCGCACCAGTCCTAAGCCGCGGATGTTTAGCCTGGCCTCGACGGCGGTGGGTAACATTTCGACTGTAACTTACTTGGCAGCGAATATTTCTCTCTTCTCACTGGGCAGGGATAGATCAAGCCGCACCAGTCCTAAGCCGCGGATGTTCAGCTTGGCCTCGACGGCGGTGGGTAACATTTCGACTGTAACTTACTTGGCAGCGAATATTTCTCTCTTCTCACTGGGCAGGGATAGATCAAGCCGCACCAGTCCTAAGCCGCGGATGTTCAGCTTGGCCTCGACGGCGGTGGGTAACATTTCGACTGTAACTTACTTGGCAGCGAATATTTCTCTCTTCTCACTGGGCAGTGATAGATCAAGCCGCACCAGTCCTAAGCCGCGGATGTTCAGCTTGGCCTCGACGGCGGTGGGTAACATTTCGACTGTAACTTACTTGGCAGCGAATATTTCTCTCTTCTCACTGGACAGGGATAGGTCAAGCCGCACCAGTCCTAAGCCGCGGATGTTTAGCCTGGCCTCGACGGCGGTGGGTAACATTTCGACTGTAACTTACTTGGCAGCGAATATTTCTCTCTTCTCACTGGGCAGGGATAGATCAAGCCGCACCAGTCCTAAGCCGCGGATGTTCAGCTTGGCCTCGACGGCGGTGGGTAACATTTCGGCTGTAACTTACTTGGCAGCGAATATTTCTCTCTTCTCACTGGGCAGGGATAGGTCAAGCCGCACCAGTCCTAAGCCGCGGATGTTTAGCCTGGCCTCGACGGCGGTGGGTAACATTTCGACTGTAACTTACTTGGCAGCGAATATTTCTCTCTTCTCACTTGGCAGGGATAGATCAAGCCGCACCAGTCCTAAGCCGCGGATATTCAGCTTGGCCTCGATGGCGTTGGGTAACATTTCGACTGTAACTTACTTGGCAGCGAATATTTCTCTCTTCTCACTGGGCAGGGATAGATCAAGCCGCACCAGTCCTAAGCCGCGGATATTCAGCTTGGCCTCGACGGCGGTGGGTAACATTTCGACTGTAACTTACTTGGCAGCGAATATTTCTCTCTTCTCACTGGGCAGGGATAGATCAAGCCGCACCAGTCCTAAGCCGCGGATATTCAGCTTGGCCTCGACGGCGGTGGGTAACATTTCGACTGTAACTTACTTGGCAGCGAATATTTCTCTCTTCTCACTGGGCAGGGATAGATCAAGCCGCACCAGTCCTAAGCCGCGGATATTCAGCTTGGCCTCGACGGCGGTGGGTAACATTTCGACTGTAACTTACTTGGCAGCGAATATTTCTCTCTTCTCACTGGGCAGGGATAGATCAAGCCGCACCAGTCCTAAGCCGCGGATATTCAGCTTGGCCTCGACGGCGGTGGGTAACATTTCGACTGTAACTTACTTGGCAGCGAATATTTCTCTCTTCTCACTGGGCAGGGATAGATCAAGCCGCACCAGTCCTAAGCCGCGGATATTCAGCTTGGCCTCGACGGCGGTGGGTAACATTTCGACTGTAACTTACTTGGCAGCGAATATTTCTCTCTTCTCACTGGGCAGGGATAGATCAAGCCGCACCAGTCCTAAGCCGCGGATATTCAGCTTGGCCTCGACGGCGGTGGGTAACATTTCGACTGTAACTTACTTGGCAGCGAATATTTCTCTCTTCTCACTGGGCAGGGATAGATCAAGCCGCACCAGTCCTAAGCCGCGGATATTCAGCTTGGCCTCGACGGCGGTGGGTAACATTTCGACTGTAACTTACTTGGCAGCGAATATTTCTCTCTTCTCACTGGGCAGGGATAGATCAAGCCGCACCAGTCCTAAGCCGCGGATATTCAGCTTGGCCTCGACGGCGGTGGGTAACATTTCGACTGTAACTTACTTGGCAGCGAATATTTCTCTCTTCTCACTGGGCAGGGATAGATCAAGCCGCACCAGTCCTAAGCCGCGGATATTCAGCTTGGCCTCGACGGCGGTGGGTAACATTTCGACTGTAACTTACTTGGCAGCGAATATTTCTCTCTTCTCACTGGGCAGGGATAGGTCAAGCCGCACCAGTCCTAAGCCGCGGATATTCAGCCTGGCCTCGACGGCGGTGGCGGTGTAGAGACGCATGTTCACGCGGATGCCGCTCGAGCTGAGGTCGCCGGCGTTTACTGACATGGTTGCCGCTATGTTTACTGCGACGCTGTGGGAAAACTTTATGTAAAAATACTGTGCGAGGAAAATTCAACAGGTCGTGTTTAAATGAATAAGAAATAGTTTTTACAGTACATATGGGGCTACTTTTCGGCACTAGTGCGTAAAATAGCACTTTTCGTGCGATGACGAAACTTTAAAGTGCCCTATGTACTGTAAAACGTTGTTCGATACACGTGCGAATAGGTAATTCGCAACTCGTGTCGATTTAAAACACTCCCTGTCGTGTTTTAATTTATCGCCACTCGTTTCGAATTTCCTCTTTTTCGCACTTGTATCGAAAATAACTATTTTATCATGATGTTCTTACTGACTTCCCTTCACACTTTCCAAATGTAGATACTTACAGTAAATATATATATAATAGAATACGCTTCTCATTGCACCCACCTTGACATTTAATGCCATGAGGCATTAAGTCCGCCATTTGTACTTTTTTTGATGTGCAGTAAAATAAATAAATAAACAAATTGTCCGATATAATTTACCCCATTACATGACGACCCTGCCAGCAGCGTAGGTCTTACCTAGGATGTATCTTGCCCTCAAAGTCCAGGTTCCCGCTCTGCCTAAACTTATCCAGCATAGTCCCTGATAGTTTGGTATTGACGTAGCTAGTTCCCATCAGGTTCATATTGAGGGGTAAACCGCAGCCAGTGGGAACAGAAAACGTAGTATCGAGGAAGAGAGATGCCTTGTTGTAGGAGATTTCCTGAGAATAAAAACAAAATATAAGGCATGTCAGATCTAATGGCTACATGGGCATCGAAAGTATGACAAACCGAGTAAAGCAATGAAAAGACCCAACAGACCGTCTATTCCCCTCCGCGTTCCAATACGAAATCTCATTCCCGAACACTATCACTCCCAAATCGGCCATGGGAAACTGGTGCTTAAGCGCCTTATTCTTGTACGGGATGTCATCGACTTTACCTCGCACGACTTAATAATATCAACAGTCATAAAAAAATACATACCTTTCCAGACAATATTTCTAAAATCCTCAACTGTGGATTGAGCCTCTCCAAACTCTTCACAATCTCATCATTCCCCTCCGCGTTCCAATACGAAATCTCATTCCCGAACACTTTCACACCCAACTCGGCCATGGGAAACTGGTGCTTAAGCGCCTCATTCTTGTACGGGATGTCATCGACTTTACCTCGCACGACTTAATAATATCAACAGTCATAAAAAAATACGTACCTTTCCAGACAATATTTCCAAAATCCTCAACTGCGGATTGAGCCTCTCCAAACTCTTCACAATCTCATCATTTCCCTCCGCGTTCCAATACGAAATCTCATTCCCGAACACTTTCACACCCAACTCGGCCATGGGAAACTGGTGCTTAAGCGCCTCATTCTTGTACGGGATGTCGACGACTTTACCTCGCACGCCTTAATCGCTACATTCTTCTAGCTAGAGGGTATTAGTATCAACAGTCTTATAAAATACATACCTTTCCAGACAATATTTCCAAAATCCTCAACTGTGGATTGAGCCTCTCCAAACTCTTCACAATCTCATCATTCCCCTCCGCGTTCCAATACGAAATCTCATTCCCGAACACTTTCACCCCCAACTCGGCCATGGGAAACTGGTGCTTAAGCGCCTCATTCTTGTACGGGATGTCGTCGACTTTCCCTCGCACGTCGTCTGCCTCGGTGAGGGAGCGGAGAAAGCGAAGGTTTTGAAGGTGGTCGTTCAGTTTGGTCTTGCTGAGCGGGCCGTTGTTGCCGAAGAGGTTCTCGAAGTAGCGCTCGAAGCCTTCGGCGCGGGCTTTCAGCTGAAATTGATGCCAATACTTGTAAGGTATGTGTACCACAGGGCTCCTTTTCTCAAAACCTTGTAATTTGTAATGCAAGTAGAAGTTTCTTTCTAACAAAAGCTGTGATAAAGTGACATCCGCTTGTATTAAAGTTATTACGATCTTTTGAGAAAGGGGCCCCAGGTCTAAAGTTGGTATAAGTAATGTATAATGTTCCTTAAATCTCAACAGGGTTTTTAACGTATATTGCATATTGTGCGACGTGAATATGGAGGCCATAGTTAGAACTTTTTCAATTGAACCAACCCCGGAATCTTGTAATAAATAAAACATAACAAAAGTGATTTAGAATGATTCACATTTTCACTTCCGTGTATTTTTATGAATTGATAAGCAGGCAGGCAGTTTTGTTAAGCTAAATGTAAAAAAAAATGGTATAACGTATTTCCAGTAGAAAATTTACCTCTAAAATGTTGATAGATTCTCCGAACATGTCGACAGTCAAGTTGAGAGACACCGATCGCGGTATGTAGGAGTCCGGAGAGAAGATCACGTTCGCCTCGTAGTTACCACCTGTGAGAAGTCATATTCAGCATAATAAAATATTATAATTAAAAATAAATTTATAAAATATGGTCTAGTCAACTATTTCCGTCACTATAGGCGTGAAAGGTTGAACGCCTTAATTTTGATTACCGCGTCTTTTTTTAATGGCGTTGCAGACTTACCAGTAATCTATTAGTTTTGTTTTGGATATGAAGCACCTAAATAATTAGTATTATTTAGGTGCTTCATATCCAAAACAAAACTAATAGATTTTGTTTTGACGCCCATAATACAAGTCATTATCATTACCATCCAGTGATTTGAAGAATGGCTATAATGATTTGAAATAAGCTCGAATATCCTAATCACTTGCTGTACGTCAAATACATGGTCGGTTGCGACAGTTATTTTCAACAATAATACTATTTAAAACTTTCTGCCCATACAGTTAAAGTCCAAATCTCACCCGCATTATACTGGTCGAAAAACACGCTTTGTTCGTAGTTTCGCGAAAACATCCTAAAGTCCGGCTGGTCTTCCAACTGAGGCATGGGGTTGCCAGAGAGCAGACCCTGGATTTCCACTCTGGACGGGAGAGACGACTGGCCTAGGTTGTTAAGGTGGGACCAGACGAAAGTTGCCACTGTAAAAAAAAACATTTGAGAGATACGACGATACGGTAAGTTCACCAACGGGATAATGGAATGGGGTGGCCAGAAAGCAGACCCTGGATTTCTATCTGAGAGGGGAGAGATGATTGGCCCAAGTTTTTGAGGTGGGACCAGATGAATGTTGCCACTGGAGAGTAAAATAAAAGATGGGTAAATGGGTGGCAGTTGACGCAAGTGGGGTAAATGAAATGCCCCGTAGAAAAAAAAGGATAAGATTTAGAGCCGTTAGAGGTACTTTCACCGTAATTAAACACAATAGGGTATTTGACTGTATTTAAAATAAATTATTTCACACCATGCATCAATTAAAGCACCAGATAATAAAGCATCAGATAGAAAAACATAGATAGCAGTTATTTCCTTGGAGGATACAACTAAACGGAGTAGCCATTAACGGGCTTTCCCCTCTGTCGAAAATAGGCGGCCAACGGTCATACACAATGTATGGACTGACGTTTATCTGACATGGCTATTTTTACGTTACGCATACATTTGACGTTCCCCTCCCCCGCAAAAATCGGCAGACTGTTTTGTACAGAAAATTACAGACATGGCGTCTCCGTTTGATTATATCCTCCAAGGTTATTTCCAAACACATTAATAAATCGGATAGAAATATAAAAAGTAGCTAAGTGACCTCATTGTGTAGATAGATAGGTAGGTAGAATACTCATATTGGCACACCTCAGTAAAAAGATACAAAAGAAAAGAACAATGTGTAATGTTTAAAATTCCATATTAGCAAAGCGTTTTGACAGTTCTAAAAAAGAAACTAATTTGACTAGTAGGAGAATACCCTATTAAACACAATTTAATAGGTAGCATGGGTCACTTAGGACACTGTTTAGGGGTTAGTATAAGGTGCTCAGTAAATGATGAACAACAGTTGTAAGATTTTTTTTGCTGCAAAATTCGATATTCATCATTGAAACGCACTCGCGGCCACGAGTCTCTGTCGAGGCATGTGTTCACGCCGAGATGTATCACGATGTAATTTCCTCGCGAGGCGGCTTACGGCATTGAGCGGCAGCGATAACCATAGGTTCGAGCGAGACACAGCGATCGGACCATTCATTCCCACATATGATGAGCCGCCTATTCGGAGTCTACTGCAAAGGATATTCGCAAGATTATGTAGGACGTACCTTGATTAACTTTTTCGTTTCTCACAGCGTGGTAGATCTTCCTAACAATACTCAAGGTGGGACACTTCATCACTTGCAAGTAAGAAGCTATGCGCACTTCGATGTTCACGTAGTCTTCGCGGAACGTCTCTAAGAAGTACTCGCTGAAAATAATTAAATAAAATGTTAAAATCATTTCAAATACGCTTTGTGACACCTAATACATATAATACACAATAGCTTTATAATACGCGACTAAGGGCTCATTTAGACTATGTGAGAACTCGCATGCGAGTTTCATTACATTGCGTCATTTGATCGGTCGGCTGAATTGATGTAACCTCAATGGTCCGCAATGTAACTAAAATCGTATACGAGTTCGCGCGACGTCTAAATGAGCCCTAAGAAGTAAACATTTATGATTTTAGCAGTCTATGTACGCGTTAGCTTACGGTCGTAATCATTGACTATAGTTCGTTTTTTTAGCATTAGAAAGAACTTGAAAGAAGGTAAGCGATTTTGACATGTCTTTTAATTGAAAACCACTTTTTAAAAATCAATAACAATTACTTATGAAAGCAGAAGACTATAAAAGATCGTATTGGATTCATAAAATTGTTACATATTTACCGTAACTTATTTTTAAAATGTGTTTTTCAATTAAAAGACACATCAAGATTGTTTACCTTATTTCTAATGCTAAAAAAAACGAAGTATAGTTATAGGCATCAACTCGCGACTCCCTAGTTCACTGGCTGGCTACGCCCTTGGGCGAGGGCGTTAACTAACACAAGGCTGGCATTCCTATTTAGGCCAAGGTACAACACAAGTCCATATTTCCGCAGATCTTTTGAGAAATATAAAATTACCGTGTTTCCACGCAAGGCGTCCTCCGGAAAGCGTCCACGGCCGCCAGCCTGACGGGCACAGGAACCAACTCGTCGCCCACTATGTTGATAAGCACGTCTGTGAACTCCTGCTTGAAGCCACCGATATTGCCTAGCGCCTTTATCGCTATTTTAACCTAGAAGAAAATACATTTTATGTTATTACTGATTTCGGTGCGTTCGTGCCAGCACGTAACAAAGAGTGTCTCGAATATGTAAATCGAAAAAAATGTAGTAAAAAAAAAGTCTCACTTTGTTTCTCACGGCTCTCTTTGCGGTAGCCAGATCCTTGGTGTCGACCTCCTTGACTATGTTCTGGAACTCTTCCATTATCAGTTTGGGCGTCTCTTCTTCGCAGCACTCGCGCACTGACAAACAAATGTTCGGTTTAAAATATAAACTAATATAGAAAAAATCATAAAACATTAGTTGAGCCCGCGGTTCCACTCGCATGGAATTAGATTTGTGTTATTTCCACTTTCACCTTCACAGTTCGTTCTGATTTCTGAAGAATAACTAAGCCTTATGTCGGTTCCAATGGCGTACACTTTCTACACACACAATTTCATCAAATTTAGTTCAGGACTTAATATTTAAAATAGAATATGTGTATTTTCTATAACGTATAGGCATATCGGAGCGCCAGATTCCTTAAAGACAGAGACGCGTTCAGATATTTTTGAGCACCTTGGCAGCTCCTCTGTTCCTGACGGCGGCTGCAGGTACTGAACTTTAGCAAATGGTATTTAGAAGTGTAGTAAGTAGAATGAAATTTTGATTGAGTTATATAAAGAATCAATCCTTTCATCGAAAGCCCTGAGATTAAAGTAGGTATATTACACTTACGATTTTTTCCACTATGTTTGCAATAGGAGTGCACCATTGAGGACACAGTGAAGCTGATTACTTGGTCTCCTGGTTGTTTCTTCAGCAGCTCCAACATGCTGGTTAACATTTCTTTCTTCGGTCTGTTACAAGAAAAAATGTTCACCTAGGTCACTTAATAAATAATAGTCTTACAGAAGGTTTACTCTCTAACAAAACACATCTATTACGACGGATATGACCACCAGGTGGCGCAAGCGCGAGCAGGCGTACGTTTCGTAGCGGTGCGCGGCAACTAATATGGCTAGACACCAAATTTGGTGTGGGCCGCATGTACTTGTAGCGACGCGACGAAATCGCGGAGTGAGCCACGCCTGCCTAGGTTTAAAACATTACCAGGTAACTTACTTCCCGTTGGGCACAAACACCTCCTTGGACGAAATAAGTAAGTTAAACTAAACGAGCTTTCACGTTTGGTAAAAAGCATTTAAGTTCAAATAAAAATTATACTTTTTTATTATACTGTAGTCATAATCGTAACCTATCAAATAAGTACCTTATTTTAGTTACGATAAGGTGTTCTTCAACTTATGTATGATAAATTAAAACCAGTGTTACAAATATTTGGTGCCGTGACCAGGATTTTTTTTTCAATACTTATAGATCTTACTGTAATGTTCACAAGGTACATTACCTCGGTATTAGTATTGTATAGGTGAAGTCATCGAAAAAGTAAGCGTATTATAATAAGGGTAAGGTGCCTTTCGAATCAGTTACACAATTTGGTGCCGTGACCAGGATATTTTTTTTTCCAATATAAACCTTAATATAATATTAATAAGGTGCAATACCTCGGTATCATAGCCATGGACATGAGCCATTCATGCCTGGTGTTGGCATCGACGGCTTCACGAAGTACCATGTCTTTGATGAGCTCTACGGAACCGGCGCTGGCTATGTAGGGAAGGGCGTCTAGCATGTGTTTTCTGAAAAAAAAAGGTATTTTGGAAATTAGGAGGTATTTAATAGTATTTTATGCAACCGTTGTTTAAGAGAGGTCAAAAAAGGCGAGTGGCGTGAGTAACAATTTGAGGCGAAGCCGAAAATTGTTAATAAAGACGCCACGAGTATTTTTTGACTCAGTTAAACAACGTTGCATACAATACTTTTTCTACGACCAAGCACTTACTTTGAAATTAAATTGTAAATTTAACAAATATTTTTCATTCAAGTAGTAGCAAAGAATGGTACGGGCGGGAAACAAATGAATGAAATAAAAAAAACATGTCTATGGTTCACTCATCTGTCAGACATGACAATTAAAATTAGGTTGGCAACAATATATTTCATACAATATTTTTTAAGTGGTGATTACACGAAGTATCGTAAAAGTGCCAAAAAGATACTGCATGTATGCACAAATATTTTTTTGGGGAATAGACTAAAGACTTGTCTTGACAACTATAAGATAGGGGTTTAAAGGTGTGTGCACGACCCTTTAAATTACAAATAAAAGTACGGGAGTAGAAAAAAATAGTTACAATTGAACACAGTTCGACCTAACCCCAACCTAATTAAAACATGCATGGGAGTTACAGTTTAATATATGTAAAACACTAAGTACTCACGTGGCTCTAGGATAGATAGAAGTGATAGAGCAGGCCAATGCCTTTGAGTTGTGAGAGGCGCGTTAATGAGAAGATCATATTAGGAACTCTAAATAATAGCAGAGAAACGAGATGAATGGCGGTTACTGTCAAGAGCTGGGCTCTTCAATATAAAGAGATGAGACTCACGTAGCTTTAGAGCAGATGCTGGGGGCTCTAGACAACAATTGTGATAATGCAGGGTAATGCAGCCCCCGGGCCGCGCGCACCAGCTTCCCCCACAGGCCCACGGTGGAGCCACTATCCAGGTTCTCGTCCATCGTCATCCCTGGCACGTAGTCATCTGTGCTGTCCTTGATGCTGGAAACTTACGTAGCTTTAGAGCAGATGGTCGGGGCTCTCGACAACAACTGGGACAGAGCGGGGTAATGCAGCCCCCGGGCCGCGCGCACCAGCTTCCCCCACAGGCCCACGGTGGAGCCGCTGTCCAGGTTCTCGTCCATCGTCATACCTGGCACGTAGTCATCTGTGCTGTCCTTGATGCTGGAAATGAGGAAAAGTAATGAATAAACAATAAAATGTACACAATTTTCGTGTTTTTTGTGACTTGTAGCTAAAACGGTCAATTCATCCTTCAAATGCTACTTCACACATTAACTGCCAGCGACTTGCTAGGGGAGTTCACTGTTCGTAGGCGCTTTTCGCTACATACGGTTTTTCCCGTGTTATCGACTACGCTCGTAGCGCGTAGCTCGCACTGGCACTGAATGTGTTAATACAAGGTTGTCAGTTGTGTATACCTACTGGATGTCCTATGTCAGACACATACACACGTAAAATTTTTATTAACCCTCTGTTTTATCCAATGTCAAAAAAACTTACTACAAGTACAAGTTCTCATTAATAAAATGAAATTTGAAGCCATGTTCAATTGGAACAGTTTCATTCCAATACTTTTGTTTCAATTGAAAACAAATTAATTTCAACTTTATGTCCTGCATTATTGATTTCAAAATTGTGTGGTCTTGAATAGTGAATAGGTATACTAACTTGCACAACAACTTAAGCACTTCTCTAGCTGACTTCAGCTCTCCAGTTTCAGTCTTGACATGCGAATTGTGATGGTGAAGCAGATTGGAGCGTCTCTCTATCGCCATCCAGCCTGCAAAGGAAAATACACTTTAAGATAATTGAATAAGGTATTAAATTTAATGGTTAGAATGTTGAACACAAACCGGCAGACTGGTGCACAATGTGAAATTGGACTATAAACGTATGTCAATAAGGTTACCTTTAGGCTGCGCCTCCATGATCTGCGAGTCTGTCTTGTTCACTTCTCTCATCAGCACCAGATCTTGTATAACGGTTGTCATGGCGCCAGAGTTTTTGCCCGAGAAAGGTTCGAATAGATGGCGCTCGCGGCAGTTGACGGACTTGTAGATGTGGTGGTCCACTGAGACGACGCATTTGCTTTCGGATTTTAGCACTGGCCATGTTTGGAAGCGCTGGAAATTGGGGGAGTTCGTTTTAATGTGGTATAGTTATTAGCAATTTACCACTAAAGACATGTCACATCGCCTTGTAAGCCTTGTTAATGTTTCTGAACTTGAACAAAATGCCTCCCACATAAAAAATAATTTTATAGGTAAGTATTACATTTTAAGTATGACTATTGAGTCGATGGCACAAAGTTTAAGTTTACTACTCGACGTTTAAAAGGGCACATTTCCCATCTCAGCATTTTTATATTAGCTTTATATTATTTTATATTAGAAGAGGCAGGTATTTGTACATTAGAGTCACATTTAATAAATCCACAAATAACAATTTTAACACTTTAAAATTTAATAAAATAACATTTGACACGCTTTTGCTCAATGTTGCCAGTTTGATTTAGAAAATTCTAACTTGTACCTTTATGAAATGTGTCCCGGGTAGGGTATAATTAAGTTAAATGGACTAAATGGTAAAAAATACTCACACTCTGAAAATCGTAGCGCACACTCTGCAATATAGACATGTACTTGTACCGTGTTGTACATAAAGACAGATCCCGTCGCTTTTCTAGGACCAGGCTGGTGTCCTTCTGTCCGCGCACTGTGTAGTTCACGTTGCACGAGCCGTGGATGTCTTGCTGAAATTAAAGAGTTTTTTTTTGGTATTTATATTGGGACAACAAACAGTAACACACACACACAGGGTTTAGACACAGAAATAGAGTACAAAGGATAATAAAATGTGAGACCAACAACATCGTCCACAGATTCCTTCCAAACCAGAGGGTAAACTAGGCCCGTATTGGGATTAGTGCGGTTTCCTCACGATGTTTTTCCTTCATCGAAAAGCGACTGGTAAATATCAAATGATATTTCGTACATAAGTTCCGAAAAACTCATTGGTACGAGCCGGGGTTCGCACCCGCGACCTCCGGATTGCAAGTCGCACGCTCTTACTGCTAGGCCACCAGCGCTTCTACTGATACTAGATTACCTACTGATAAATCTAAAATGTACAGCGCTAGTAGGTAACAATATCAAAGGATAGTAAAGCTAAAAGTAACAAAGCTACGATTACAAAATAGGTTTGTGGATACAGTTTACTTTTACTTAGACCATTTCACTAACCCGAGGTTCACTGGTTAAACCTGGAGTTACCATTGTTACCAGTAGAATTTGACACTGGGTTAGCGGTTTGTGCAAGTGGGCCTTAGAGTTCTTATCGCTCCTGCGATCTGTTGCTCAGCATGAGAAGTGACTTCAATAGTGACCTTAGGCTGGTTTTAGTGGCCTTAACACTAAAACCAGCCTTAATAACATAGAGCTATACAATGTCTTAATAACTTACCTCGACCCCGACGAAGTTGATATCAAACCGCTTCATGGAGTTTTGGAACATTGACAGCACGGCTCTCTTGAAGTTGAGCACCCATTCCTCTTCCGACGGGTCGGGGCATACTTCTGATATGATGCCATCGTGGAACGCGAATCTGAGTTATTCAATTTCAACCGTATGTTATGGACTTTAATCAACTTTAGGTTGAAAAGTATCTCTGCCTTATACCTAGTTTTACAAAATGGCTGACGGGTTGGTTGTGAGGGAGGGTTATCACTATCATTATGAATATGAATTAGTGGCAATTGTATGGAGGGTATTTAAAAAATAATAATAAACTGACAAGTAAATAAAACAATGCATAGACAAAATAGTACTAGTTGCTAAGACGCGTAATACAGCAAAACATTGTAATCACAATTATGACCAGCTGAAATAGATGGTGTTTTACAAAGTTATATGAATTGTGATAATGATAATTGGATAGTTCAACTTTATAACTTTAGCTGTAAAAACTATTTAATGTGTTGCAATCTTGCAATATTGTATGGTTATTAATCTCTGGTCTACAAACTACAATTCCCTTACCTGAGGTCATAGAGCGAGAGGGCATGTATGAACTTCTCAGCTCTCTCGACTGGGAAGCTCTCATCCTGATCTATGAGAGTCACGTCCGACAGCTGCAGCAGACCTTCACAAGGTTTAATGAATTGGATTGTAGCCTGGAAACAATTGTTGCACAATACAAATTAAAAAATAAATTTTAGAATAGAATAGAAATAATTTTATTCATGAGCACAAACAGAAAATTATACACACTTAACAGAGAAACATAAAAGGATAAAGTGCCACGAAATGGACTCAACTCAGCATTTCGAAAGTAGGCCCTTTTAAGAATTGTGCCATCTTAGGCGCTAGTAAATTTATTATAGAGGTTTGGTTCACATTTCACATACAATCAATTCTGTAATCATCATCATCGTCCTAGCGTTAGCCCAGTATTTTGCTACAGCTCACTTGTGTGTGACTGCAGTATCCAATTTATAACTTATAATATTAGGCTACTTTATTCTTGAGATGGAAGGAATAAAGTGTATTTATGGTGTTTACATTTACATACCTCTGTTCGGATGTCAAGTGTAGATCTATTGTCACTGGAACCAGCGAAATATGTCTCCACATTCACTTTGTACTCATAATGGTAGATGATTTCCGGCAAGTATTTGAACTTCTCCGAAGCTGAAAACATATAACGGGAAATATGTAATTATTTAAACTATGTAATGAAAATGTTTTAGGAAAGTATAAATAATACTTGTTTTAAACCTAAATGTATCTTTGTACTTTGACAAAAATATAGTAGGTATTTCATACAGCTACTTAAAGTTGAAAGTAGTGTAAAAATATGCCCCATAACACTTATGTCAGTGAATCAAAAACTGTGGGACATAATTCTGAGTAAGTTGTATAATGTAATATGTATGCATCCATATTTTTACACTTGACTGTATCAGATTTTTCTGATTGTATGCAATACAAAATAGGAGCTTTTCCAAAGTAAAGTTTCATTGCACTGAACACAAACTTTTCTACCTGAGGAAGAGCTACTAAATTAATTTTAAAGCACAAAAATTGCTTAGTGCGAAGCGCTAAAAAAATACAGGATGAATGAGAGCAAAACGAATCAAATTTGCACTACAGATTTTGCAATAAAATGTATTACTGAAACAAAAACGTTTCATTTACCTGCACATGATGGCGAACCGCAAATATATGGGTCTTTCAGCGAGTCTGAAACATAACAAAAATAATATAAAGAGCCGGCGAAAGTTTGTAAACCATTTGTAAACAAACACAACAGCTTCAGACATGACATGACACTATGACAGTGACAGTGACGTATCTAGTGTGTTGTCGGGTTGAATTATTATTTTAGATAATATAGTTTGTCAAAGGACTGTCTCATTTCAAACAGAGACAGAGAGAATCATACTATCTTTGTCTTACACTAGTACTATCCAGCATCCAAAAGAAAAAGACGAGTATAGTTTTTTGTTTATATTTACTGACAAATTTGGTTTGACCAACTATATTTCAAATTTGATTTGTGTCGGTCCCTATAATAAAGAACCTTACAGAAATTAACTTTCTGGGTTCTGGGGTCTTACTGCGAAAATTTAAAATCAAAACTTCTTTATCTGCCTCTCTATCGCTCAACAACAAAACCATAGAAAAATTTCGAATTTCGTTTTTGTGGTGGGCGTAGTTGTTTCCATTGCTATTACGGTTCTGATGAAGTGATCCGAAAGTAATCAAGGGAATTATTAATATACTCTGGCACACCCACTTTGACAGTAAATAAACAGTAAATAAGTTTTTTTTTTTTTTTTCTCGTAATGTGTTAATCATACAGGATTGTGACTCTTGGAGACCCTATACATCTCTAAGGATAATTTGATAAACTATGTATGTTATTTTTTAGTTCTGACACTTAGAGACATTTACACCTCTAAATAAGTTTAGATTTTTTTTTCCATGTATCTGTTTTGTTTTTATTTTAATATTATTATTATAGTTTTTTATGTAATTCGACATTAAGAGACCTTATACATCTCTAAGTAATTGTATTACGTTAGTTTGATTTGGTAGTTGTAGTTGTATTTAATAATTGTTGATGTATAATTATTATTATTTTGCTTGTATGTAAATTCAATGTTGACGTGTAAAAGTGCCCTTGTGGCCTATTTGCTGAATAAATGTTGAAGTTGAAGTTGAAGTTGAACGCGAAAATTTAAAAAATGTAGGCGCGATGGGCGCGATACTTTCCATAGAAAATTTGAATTTCGCGCCTTTTTCTACTGACAAAGTGGGTGTGTTTGAGTATAAGGCACGTCTATAATGATTTGGGTATTTTATATGGTGACTGTACAATGTACAAGTGTAAATCTACTCTCGGAAAACACCTTTTGGTGTAGGTAGTGGAACTGCTGCTGATGAAGACCATTAAATGATTTATTCTGTTATGTGATGTGAAGTCGGTTCCTTTTCAATAATGAATAATCATTCCCTATTTAAATAATTAAATAGTGAAGTCCTTCTCGATTACGATTCCGACACTCTTTTTGCAAGAAATTTTATGCATTAGTGATGTGTCACAGCCCAACAACTAAAATATATCGATAATATTTAATAGATCAAAGTCAAAGTTTAAAAATATAAAACTTAGTTCTAAGCATTATTCACTATACACAAAATATCAACATACACAAGAAATCACATTGATTAACGCAATAACATGCTATATATTTCATTTTAGTTGGAAAATCATTTACTTAAACAAACACTTTCCTTAATTTCCTTAATTCTAATTTACGAAAGTATCAAGTTAAACATAAATCAAGGGATTTTGTCAGTAAATTAGGAAACTAAAGGCGATATTTGGTGAAATTTTCGAGATCCTTATCGCACCCTTGCCTGGGAAGGGTCAGGGATAACGGACAGAGTTCCGCGATAGGATAAGTGACGCAATGTTGTTTAGATATACGAGTACGAACGAAACTGACGAGCGACCGCAAGCTTTAATGGCATTTTTATCTTTTTAATTTAAAGTTTGATCAACAGTTTCCGTCCGTAATAAAGAGCGGGAAATTAAAGAAATGGCGGCGTGGACGGTTGATGGTTCTTTCTATTCGATTTCGCAGCTTTTTAGTGGTCTAAATCACCCGAAATGAATCCTAATAATAGTAATATGTAAACAACAGGCCTAAATCAAAATATATTTCTTTTCAAATCTAAAAGAATACTTGGTTATCCAATAAATTTTTTGGATTAAATGTAATGGTTTGTTTTATGGGGCTTTATATCCATCCAAAATTCAAAGTTGCAAACCCTAATGGTACCATATCGTGTTTATATTTTAAAATTAAATCAGTACCGATGTGGCTAAACAACAAGGTTCCGGGTCTAGCAATAATCATCGTCATCGTGTATTAAAGAGCCCTTAGCCTAGACTCACATCGGTGGAGCAATTTACATGTATCTTTATCTTTGGCCTTCTTCTTGAGAGGTTTTTTTGCTTTTGTTTTTACTAAGCAAAAATAAAATGACCTTAAAAAAGAAATCTTTGTACATTAGACATAATTCCTTATTGTTAGGTAAGTTTATTGTCAACAAATCAATATAAATAGTATAAATATCTAATTAGGTTTTTTTTGTACTTCTTGGAACTTGGTTCAAACTTAATGTCTTTGTACTTGTTCTATATCTTCTTTCGCTTCACAGTTCACGTGTTTGTAACATGATAGTTTTAGCATATTACCTATTAGTTCAACGGAGATAGTACAATAGGTACAACCTACACATGCCATAATAAGTAACATGATGCTTAAATTCCGAGAATGTTAAGTTTAACACGCTTTTTACACACGCAATTCTTGGCACGTGTTATGTAGGGACTAGATATATAGCGTGTTTATATGCAATATAATTAATTATATACTTACTGATTGATGAACATTGGACTCGTCTAAATAAACAATGTTAGTGGGATTCTAGTGCATCCTTGTTCTATTTTCTTATCATATTGTTAATGTTATAAATAGGTACGTACTTCAAATGTTATATTTATAAAGGATATAGATGCTATTTAAAGGATTCCTGTATGAAATTGTACCTAGGTACTTATTTTACCTACCCTTTTACTTTATAGCATGCATGTAAAATAATCAAAAATTGCAAAAAAAAATTTAAGGAATCGAAAAAAAACTTAACTTAATATTCTATATTTTGGTGAAAAGGCATATGATTAAGCATCTTAGATACCTACTTTTTTACAGCCTTTCTTATCTTAAAAACGTTATAATATGTACAATAGGTACCGGTAGGTAAAATGTACAATTTTCTATCCGCCGTGTAAAAAACGCTTTTTAGTCGAAGCTTTCAAGTTTCAAATCAAACAATAAAGTCGTAAATTAAAAACCTTGCATAGAAACAAAAACATACTCCCGATTCCATTGACAGCACTGGCTAGGCACAAACACAGCACCAACACACACAGCATTTTACACTTAGACCATGGTCCGACCACCCGTTTCGCACATCCGACTCCAAATGATAAAAATCCCAAGCTAATTACACTATCGGAGGGGTCATAAGTAGGGTCAAATATTATCTCTGTTATCTTTTTAACGGAACTCGATGCAGAGACGTAGTAATCATGCGCTAGTAATGAATATTGTAAGCCGATAGTTTGTTTGTGAGCAAAACTAATCCACAGTGTTATGTTCGAACGGAACAGTAGTGCAACTTTGTTAAAATATGAAGTCATTTTATGCAACTACCTACATTTAAAAAAAAATGATAACAATCTAGAGATTCACTCACTGTGAAGTTGCGAAAGGGTCAATAGTAGAGATGTAGCTCATTTAATTACAAGTGCATCTACTTTTGTCTTGAAGAGCCATATAGATCGTATTTGTCGATTAACTTATATGTTAGGACTAAATTAATTTAATTTCTTTCATTTTATCTAATTGTACTCCTATACTAAACACTCAGTCAAGACTAATGGCGGTATTCATAAACTCCTGTCAAATCTAACAACCCCTTAATAATCCTCTGTCCTTATCCATTATTTTGACATTTGTGTTTGTTAGATTTACACACACACAATTTAACCGAGGTTTGCTAAGTTTTATGAATAAGGGGGTAAATATGCAACGTCACGAGAAAGATTAAACGTAGGCATTTTACAGATTACCTACTCATATCCAGAAAGGCCATACCTACATAGATACCAGCATTGCATCCAAAGATTTAGTTAGGTCTAATGGGATTTGGAAATGGGCCAGCGCTCTACCCTTACTCTCATGAATATGCGTAGCAATAATTCAGAAACAGGGTTCATAACAATTGGATCTGACCAAAAATATCTGTTACCAAGCAAGCAAATTAAATTATACAATTTTCAAACGTAACAATGATTTGTTTACTATTTTTGATCGTTTCGTATAAAATTTAAAAAATAATATTTTCTGATGCTTTATTTCATGCATGGTGTGAAATAATTTATTTTAAATAACGTCAAATCCCCTATAGGTAGCTTACGCTACTGCGACATTAATGTCGTGTGCGCACTGTCAGTACCTAGGGATCTGTCGACGGGAAGTCAGCGGAATCGTGCGGGCTCGGATTACGTTCCGAGTCCGCGGGGCTGATTCTGCTCAACCCATTTAACATCATTTTCATACTCATTCGACCTCAACGTGTGCGCCGCCACACTAGGGGATCTACCGCGAAAACCGGAATTCGCAAATTGCGGGGATCTTTCTCTTTTACTCCAATAAAGGCGTAATTAGAGTGACAGATAGAACTTAAATTTTCGCGGTTATAACCAAGACTACGTGATCGTGAGCCGCTATCGCTGATTGGTCCTCGCAAAATGCAATCAGACATAAGGCATCTTGGTCGCATTATTGGTGAAATGCCAGATGACACGACTCAAGGTCGTACCAAAATAAGATCAAAACCTCATCAAATTGTTACAACATAATCGGCTCGCTGTAACTTGCTACCATGACGATTGTCATGTCATGTACATCATACTGATCATACTATTTCATTGCGGAAAAATTGTGTATAAGGTTAAAGTGCAACATACTTACGAACTACGAACACTTTTATATTCGTAGTAAAAAACATCCACTATGCAAATGAAAAAAAAAAGTAAACCATCAAGTTCACATCAAAACTAAATTAAAAATTGGACTACCTACCCTTAATCACCTTAATCATATACAATAGGATTCATGTTTTCTCAAGGAGGTACTTTTCTAAGTAGGTAGGTTCACACACACTTCAATACTACTTATTATAATATTGAGCAACATAGCTATTATAAATAAGACAAAATCACATCTGTTATCAAAACGGTTGACCTCAAGTGGTGTTACTAAGAATTTTAATGAAAACAATAGTTTTACGATTAAGACATCATGTTTATACTGCTATCGCATTAGGTACTTACTTAACAAAAATGGTCACAACAATTCAGATATCATATTGTATTTCGCGTTTTGTTTAAAATGTGGCTAAATTCTGTTGGCTCAGAAATATAAAGGAGTTCTATGAATGAACCAAACCCGTTCTCAGGTCATTGTGCTGTGTTGACGCTTAAATAAGCAGAAGAATCGATTTTTCCATCTGATCTAAATTAGATAGGCCATAGACGCGACAAACTTAGAAAAACTAGGGAGACTTCCAAGATCTAACATTAGACACAACTTTATTGCTTGCATTTTCATACATCCTTATTTTAACGCTGTAAGGTATAATTTCAAAAGTTACATCGGCATAGGTAAGATTGTACAACGATACTTAATTGGCCCGGTTGTCCGACGGGACGCTGCCACGGGAGCATTGTCAATAATGCGATTGTGAGTCACAAGAGCCGTTCAGTCAAACAGTTCAGCTTTAATAGGTACCTATTGTTTACAGACGATGAAATTGATTAATCACCGTACGTAGGGATTATTGGGATGTAGGATATGATTGGGAAAGGACCGCTTTGGAACTGGTTGAATTGGATTTAGATGCGAAAGTAAAGTACCATTGCGTTCAGAGTCATTCGAACCTGCATCAGCCAAAAAGTCGCTATCATACAATCGAAGTTACGCTTTCATTTAAAACGACGTGCTTAAATTATTTACATGAAACTTGATATAAACATTTATATTACATACCTATATCTGGGTACCTACTAGTTTTCTTCTTCGCTGTAATTTATGTGTATTACAATTTTCTAGCTACGAAATCTAGTTCCAGACATTGACATAAAGTTACTTGAATGTTCATGTCAAATTCCATGTTATTTCGTTTTAAAATGAGAGTGTAACTGCGATTGTATGGAGGCGGCTAGGTTCGTGTGATTATTGTTTTCGCATTTCACGTAAAAAACCAACAAATAATAATATAATACATATGTTTGTTAAAATTAATTGATTTAAAAAGTAACGAGAGCTTAAGTTTAGAAACAAGCACTATTATTTCAGTCTCCATTGATAACGACTTATCGTCATGACTTGACCTTACTATTCATAGCCAACTATTTAATGTATACACTGTCTATGAAATCACTAGCTTCTGCCCGCAACTTCGTCTGCGTGGAATGTGGATCATGATTGACAAAAATGACCATATTTCATCTAAATCGGTTCAGCGGTTTAAGCATGAAAAGGTAACAGGCAGAGTTACTTTCGCACTTTAAATATTAGCAAGGAGTCATTAAAATTAAGTTTTAGGAACTAGGATTGAACTTAAAATACCTTTAATAATTGTTTTAATCGATTGTCAATAAACTAAAATTAAATTGGTAACTACACAAATTAATCTTGTTCATTGTCAATCAATAAAAATTAAGTAAAAAAAATTGGCACGTCCCAGGTATATCAATATTTTTTATAGATATTAAGAAAATACAATAAAGCACTGCACTAGTTCATGACAAAATATACGCCTGTGACTTTGAATTTAGCAATGTTCGTTAAAGTAGTTTATCGATATCGATATGAAGCGATTTCTGAATCTTAATAACAAATGTGACTTCTTGAACTAAACAATATATGTAGGTACCTACATTATAAGAGCGTTAATTTTTCATTATATATTTACTAATATTTTTCATTTATTCTTCTCGCAATGTTCAGCATAATATCTATCGGACATCGGACTTTAAAATCACTTTGTATAATATAAATTCAGTTTAACATAATTGTAACACAATTATAATTTTATCGATTTCGGCATATCAGGTAAAATTTATTGGTCCTCGTACTATTTACATTTCTAGTCACTTATATTTGAGCTTGTTTTAGATTTAGGTACCTACTTACTAACTTTTAATTTTGTATAAAACAATGATAAGAGCGCACCGCCAACAAACTGTTAGGTATAGTTTGGCGAAATTTTTGTTACTGTTTATGTATGTGTTTTTTTATATAACAATAAATTAAATAAACGTCAAATCAAAATTGCTCCCGTCATGGCGGGGTATGATTATGATGTAGAAGACTGTACGCGTTCTTAGCGAATAGCGGAACATGTCAGATTTATCAAACACATGATTTCTTCCTGGCACCATGAAGCACCCTAGGACATCTAATTACAGACCAGATATCATTACGAATGTATGAGCCAGCAAACGTGGCCCGCAAACACGAGCTGTACAGTGTACAATGCTCCTTCACCAGCCAGAAACAGTAGACACCCGCATGCCCTTTTGTTACGGCTCCCCGCTTGGGATAACTGGAGATCCAAGGGGTGAAGGAGCTCTACATGTAATGGGCTAAAGTAAAGCTCTTTCCTGCACTCGGTGGCAAAAAGTCGAAACGTGTGGGCCTGCAGACGTACCCGTTTCACCATACAAGGCACTCCTTGGCGACTCGCTCAACGCACCAGCTCACATAATATTGTTAGCCGATAGCTTTTTATGTCCAATGCATTATTCGATACTCATTTAAAATTCTAACATCAGCTTATAAAGAAAGCTCGCCATTTCGAAGCGGTCCCCTGCTGATGACGGTCGCCAGTATAAAATAAATAACCGGCGTCTAAAGTAAAGATATCAGGCTATCTGCCCGTTTTATTAAGCAGATATATTACGCAAATAATTGAGTTTGGGAGCCGGTCCGCGCCTACGCTTCAAAAATCGCGGGGGCGATCGGAGGCTTCGGCGCGTGCTACAACGCGCAAGCGCACCGTGCTATACACACGCGTCATTTAAAAAATAAAAACAAAAAAAAACTTACGAACGTGTGACCTTTCTCTAGAGTGACAGTTAAAAAGTGCGCGTGATTTGACGGTTCAAATTTCGAATTCGAATAAACTAGTGCTGCAGTTGGCGATAGTTATCGATGTTTGAGTTTATGAATGGAGTGTAGGAAGTGACGTCATGATTAGTGTTGTGACTGTGTGGATGACAATGAGCGATCATTAGAGCGGAAAGGTGAGTAGAATGACTAACTCATTAAAGCTAAGAAAATGTTTGAAAACAGTCATTAGTTTGCTTCTATACGCTAATTGCGCTTAATCCGAGATAATGGGACTAATTAAGAATGTTTGTTAGTGGGCTTTTCGAGAAATGAAACTTTTGCAGATCTTTCATAGGTAGGTCGTTAGACGGCTAATCCTAATTAGGCACATACTTCGTTACCTAAACACATCCACACCCAAGCACATAATCACATAACACATTCATAACATGTTTTTACTTTTTCATTTTCATATCAACATAAGTACGAAATTTCGCATCAGGCACATTTTCAAATATATCTAAACATGCTCCCAAGTATGTACCTACACGTAGTATCTTCTTAGTAGTTTGTGGTACCTACTTGTGTATAGAATGTATGGTGTTCAGATGTTTGTGAGCAATTTGCTGGGGTCCCACTCATGGTTGGAATAACTGGGGTTGTCATAGGTAAGTCCAGCATCAGATGATGGGGTATTATAATATGTTATAATTATGTATTATAGTAATTCGTGCATTTCTTACGTACCTGTACTTATAAAGTACCTTTTAGCATATATTATGCATACTTTACAACCTTCGTATCGAATTAATGAACAGAATTGCTTAATTATTTTCTTAATCGTAGGCCGATTGGGCCTTTAGGAATGTTACGTTGGTAGTCAAGCAAATTATTAACCGATTTCATAAACTGAAAAATATTCTCAATTCGACGGAAATTTTTATGCACATAGATATGTTCACTCTTATGCCAATTATGCCTAACTTGCGAATTCGATATGTACTGATAGCAAAATTTATTATTTGAAGGCTAAATCTTATTTAAACCCTTGAGCGCCTTAGTGGGTAAATACCCACATGGGGTAGATATCGGGTATGTTACGGGAATTTACCCGGTATTCGGCCATCTTAAAAAATTAAGTATATGCTAACAGCAACTGTCTTTAAGACGAAACAGGAGCTGAGATTTAAATATTTTAGGTAAATATACCCGTCTCGCTAATGGAAGCGGCTCCTAAAACTAGTGCGATAAGGACAAGGCGAAAAATCCTGCGTAAAAATCTCAAAAATCGAGGTTTCGTACTCGACTGTTTCCTCCTCCAAAACTTAACCAATCGTAACCAAATTTGGAAATCTAAATAATTATGAAATTGTCTGTGTCGGACCGTTTTGCTTTTATGGCTAATTGATATCAGTTTTGAATACCACGCCTCTCATTGCGGCATAGTCAATTAGGCCATATTGGCCATTTTTGAAGGGCTCTAGCGCCTTAAAACAAAAATATCAAAAAAAGCAAAACGGCCCGACACAGATATTGACAATATTATAATCTGTATTGAAAAAATCATTGCTCTAGCTTCAAACCCCACGGAGGAAACAGTCGAGTGCGTTTGTATGGAGAAATGACCACTGCTTGTTGGCTCTTAAGAGGAAAAGGGACGAAAACTTCTGCGTACTGCGTACAAATGTCGTCCCCATTTTCCTCCCTGAATCATAGAAAATATTTTTACATACTTTAATGTACATATTAACCATAGCTATGCCCCTTTGTTTGACTTTTCATACGGTCGTCCACTTTTGGTCTTAATTGATCGTTTGTGGACCTTGTGTCTTGGCAATAAGGTTTAAGAATGTTGAGTGACCAGTGTCAACGATATACTCAAAATGTTAAGTAGGCAATTCCATGGTCACCAAACGAATACTTAATTAAGACTTAATGTTTTGAGAGTAGGTATTTAGTAAGTACATCCATTACACAACAGTTGCAGATAATTTAGGCATTCAGGACAAGGAAAACTATCGGCATCTTCATTGGAATCTGTTTTTGCATATTTACTGCAAATAAATCAAGTTACTTAACATTTATATTATAACATAAAGCTGGGCTATTTACTTTAAGATGGTGTGACCTATGGGGTTAGTGTAAAATGGGGTGACTTTGAATGGCAGTGGTGACTTAAAT
Source organism: Cydia amplana (assembly GCF_948474715.1). Taxonomy (NCBI): domain Eukaryota; kingdom Metazoa; phylum Arthropoda; class Insecta; order Lepidoptera; family Tortricidae; genus Cydia; species Cydia amplana. The sequence goes on from NC_086070.1 coordinate 24,464,739, forward strand.
GGATTTAGTTTTTGAGCGTTTTCCATGAATGATTCATGTCTTCAAAATATTGACTTCTTATAATATTGACTGGCTCATTTTACTTAGAGTCATTTGTACATTCACGTCTCATACATGAAAAAATGTGTCCCAAGATTTCCATTCCAGATCGTCACATTTTTGTATGAATATTTTTTTTATTTGTATGAACGTGACGCACTATTCATGATGAATGAAATGTATTTTTTTTTGAAAACGCTCTTTTACGACAAAGTACTGGTAATCCAAGTTCTAGTTTGACAGTGAATAATTATGGTAACCTCCTTTATGGTACCAAACTAAAATTCTTCGGGTGTTGGGAAGGTATCTTATCTTATCTTATACCTTTAAACGAGCAATTCTTGTAAGTATATTTATTTATTTATATGTATATATATTTTGAGGATCTTGGAAACAGCTCTAACGATTTCGATTTTCGGGGCTGAAAAATCTATCTAGCTAGGTCTAATCTCTGGGAAAACGTGCATTTTTAAGTTTTAATATGTTTTCCGAGTAAAGCTCGGTCTCCCAGATATTAATTTATTTAAGAAAGTCAGCAACATTGCGACATGTCAGTCCACAACATAGCTTAGATTAGAACTCTGTTGTGGGCGGACCAGTATAATTTTACTCTGACCCCCGTCAGCGTACAGTTTTTACTTGTGTGCGTATTTCCATTCATAATTTGTTCCATTCGCGTCTTCTTAAAGTTCGACATATATTGTTTGCGTCACCTCGTAGTTTTTAACATACGACGGAACGCATGCGATATAATGTAATATGTCCCAGTGGCCAGTGCCCGTGTGTCAAGTGGCAGGGTCCATTTTAGATGGGTCACCAGGGCAGCTTACATGAGGTGTTTTTTTTTGCCACCAGCCGAAGCCAAAACTGTTCACTTGATTTAACCTATAGCTCTTTCTATATTAGCCCGACTCGTAAGCTCAAGGTGCAGTCCCAACCAACCGAAAGAAAGTATGAAGCTTGCGGCCGTATTCGAATAATGCTTATAAAAAGTCACAGCGGTACGGTTTTCAACCAAAAAACGTCACTTTTGACCATTTGTCAAAAATGACTGTCAACAGTAAGTACATCGGAATCGTACCGCTGTGACGTCTTATACTTAAGCATTGTTCGAATCGAGCCGTTGGTATGCATATAGCTTGTGTACTTAAGTAGGTACCAGAAAAATACTTTACCCCAATTTTGTCTCCCATTTTGGAGTTAAGTAAGTTGGAGATTGTTATTAGGAAAACGATTGAAGTTACAATAAAACTGTTAATATAACGATATTTATTATTCATTAAATTTCCTAATATAGTTAGTGGCCTTTGATACTTTTCAAGTTTTCAAATTATTTGATGTGCAAATTTCGATTTTGATTTTGACGAGAGAAAAATTTGGGCTGGGTGAACAACAAACATAGAAAATCGAAATTGCGTTATCATCGTTTCGTTATGCAAATACCCGAGTAACAGAGAGGCAGATAATACAATTCGTATTTTCAACGTTCGGCATTGCAACTCTGGGTATATTGGAATAGAATAGGCAGTTACGTTTTAGTTTTAGTCATCAAACATTATTACAACCGTGTAGGCCCAGCTAGGCCACGCGTGGGCTCATTTAACTCCGAGCGGCCTACGTTCTAAGAAATATAGGTTTGTTATGGACTGCTTGGAATAACTACCTACTTACTAAAATATCTTTTGTAGATTAGATTCATTCAACATGTTAAATTATATACTTAATAACGTAATGGACCCTATAATGGACGTGGAACCGGTAATGGGATATAAAACCACAAATCCTCTAAAATAAGTATGTAAAAGTAGTTTATAAACACTGGCAATATTTTACCGTAAATAAGAGTCATAGAGCTGTTTAAGTTCGACTTTTTATTAATTTCGGTTAATTTTTAAGAAATTGGCGCCAACCCAAAAGTTGTCGTGTCACTGGAAAAAATAACCAGTAAGAATTCTTAACAACTTCGCTAAGAGAGGTGAGTTCATATATTAAATTGTAATTAATTATTACTTGGTGTAAACTAGAATGTGTTTTGTTAATTGCATTTACCATGAGATAAGGTATACAACACATTATGTTGTGACTCTAGAGATGTATAAAAAATAGTGGTATTTTGCCCAATCCCATTATAGGAGCTGTAAAACTGCATACCTCCTATGATGGGATAATTTACATAATGATGCTTGCCATGGCGTAATTTCATGTTTAAACAATACAGAAGTAGGTATAATCTAGTTACTCGTACGAACTATGTCAGGAGGTCTACTCGGACTTCGGATAAATTAATATCGTTTTTACAAAATTTTATTTAACTTGCCCTGTTAGTTTGTATACAGGGTGGATTTTCTTTTTGGGTCAGTGAGGGCAGCTACCAGATCCCGTGCTGCGACGAGAAAACGGTCTTAGAAAACCTTCCCTCGATTTCAAATTAATGAAGATTGGCTTTTACAGATTTTGGAAAAAACATACAGGGTGCGAGAAAAAGGTAATTTTTGACAATCTTTTTTTTGATGCCAATCGATCCCATTCCTATTGAGGATCAAAAGCTTGTATGGAACTAAAAAAAAATTCCGGCTAGAAAAGCCACAAATCGAGGAAAACTTTTCCCAAACAATTTGTATGAAAATCAAAACTTTTATTTTTCACATGCTTTTTTTCTATGCCAATTGATTCCATTTTTATCTAGTATCAATAGTTTCTTTGGGGTCAATTTACGATAATGTACTAAAAAGCCACAAATTAATAAAAACTTTTTCCATAGGTACATTTACTATGGAGAAAATTTAATTTTGACCCCAAAAAAACTATTGATACTGGATAGGAATGGAATCGATTGGCATACAAAAATAGCATGTGAAAAATATAAGTTTTCATTTTCATACAAATTGTATGGGAAATGTTTTCCTCGATTTGTGGCTTTTCTAGCCGGAATTTTTTTTTGTTCCATACAAGCTTTTGATCCTCAATAGGAATGGGATCGATTGGCATCAAAAAAAAAGTTTGTCAAAAATTACCTTTTCCTCGCACCCTGTATGTTTTTTCCAAAATCTGTAAAAGCCAATCTTCATTAATTTGAAATCGAGGGAAGGTCTTCTATGACCGTTTTCTCGTAGCAGCACGGGATCTGGTAGCTGCCCTCACTGACCCAAAAAGAAAATCCAACCTGTATTAGTTAGTGTGGTTCAAATCTTGGAAATGGCATTTGAGCCACTTTCGGATTTCCGATTGAGTTGAAATTTTGGATACGTATGCAAATCGGATGACAATGCAATCGGGTGACAAAAATGACTAATAACTAGTTTTTTGCCAAAAACTTATTCTCTATTCCAATATCTTATACTGATAGGGTATGCCCATTATAGGGGGCCCATTACTGGATCCACGTCCATTACCGGGGTTCCATTACTGGAGCTTTGGTGTCCATGACTGGAGAAAAAAAACATACTTTTAATTTATTAATTATGTGGAAACTAACTGCAGTATCTTTGATACAACACGCCTGAAACATAAAAGAAGGATAGGATATTCATCTTTTAACAAGCTAAGCGGTAGAACTTTTACATGTATCAGGGAAATATCACAAATACTCCAAATTTCCTCTTAAATGTCCCATGACTGGTGCCGTTACTATATATGTTTTATTGATGATATGAATATAAAAAATTTGTGAACAAAAAATAAGCAGCGTGTTAAAAGTGTTAGATAATAAAAATATGATTACTTATGTATTTATTTGTTCTATTTGATATTTTTATATGAATTATGTTTTGTAAAAAACAGCCTATTGCAAGCGGGATTCGCATAATTATGAAGGGTTCTGTAAAGAAGTATTGTAAAGAAGAATTATTTAAGCCTAACTTAGTGTCCCACTGGGCAAAGGCCTCCCCTCGTTTTCTCCACTTGACCCTGTCGTTGGTAGTCCCACGATTTCGGGTAGAATGCGCCTAAGTCCCACCACCTCCTTTTTGGTCTGCCTGGGTGTACAAATCTATCATATGGTGTTTTGCGGGTTCCATTCAGTAACCATTTGTCCCACCTTTCCGGGTGCATGTCCATATGTCCAGCTTATTTCTTATTTCACACTTAACCTAGCTACACCTACAACCTAAGTTCTAGATATTTTTTAATTAAATCTGAATCATACCATATCCATCTAATTCATTCATCCACGGCCTAAACATCGTATGAAAATATTTTTCCCACTTTAACCAGTTCCAAAAGCCATTTGAACAGCGGCGTGGGTGAAAATAATAGAGCCAACGCGTTGACATTTCGCAATTGTGGCCTGGCCTTTATACTACTACACAATCAAAATATTCTCTATTACGGGCTTAATAAGATCTAAATTACGTTAATATAAACTTTGATGTAAACCTATGTATCTGAGACCACGTGCGGTTATTTGAGTTTAGAATAAATTAAGCGTCCAATGAGTTTGTTTGTAGCGGACAGTTTGAGTGTTTTCGCACTGGAGCGGCAATGAATCTGAAGAGTGTCATTTTGATAGTTTGTGGGTGGTAAAAAATGTAAAAATGCAGATGTTCGATTTGGACGATAGATAAATTCAATTTATTACGTATCTGTAAAAGGATCTAATTTGGAAATACCTACATAATTACTTTACTTCACTAACCAAAGTTTTCTTTTATAACAGACAGCTGATATGTAGTTGTACCATTTTATGAAAAGTTATTCTAGACTATTTTAAATTTGGAATTTTTTATTTTATTTCTGCTCAAAATCATTATTAATCAAAATATACCTTGATATTATTTTCCACAAAAGCTTAGCTACACGTAAATGTCTATAACAGATTAGGATAATAATTAGGCGCCAGCTGCAAGTGGTAATTACTGTAAATAACCCTAAAATGCAGCCTACTCGTTTCGTAGGCTACACAAAATGGATAAATAATAAAAACACTAACTCTTTACGAGGGAAATACACATTTTGAACTTTATCCTAAAGTGCTACGGTTAAATTTTGTGTGATTTTTGACACACTTATGCTTTAATATGCACCGAAATGAGCTTCAAAAACCGTAGCGAGCGGTCAGCAAGTCTTTTGTCTGTGCACAATGGCCCCGTGGCTCGTACGCATTCGCCGCGCGCGGGGTGATTGGAGGCGCCCGTGATAACGCGCTGTTTATGAGGTAATTTGGTTACGTCGATGCGTTTTGTGATGCAGGTGCGGGTTTGGAGCGGCAGAATATTAATAGTTTCTTGTAGAATCGTTAAAATCGATGGAGTACTTATTCGCGAAAAATATTATATTTTATACAGTTTTAATCATTCTTACCAAGTAAATATACCTTTTTGGTACGGAAGCCTAAAAAGGATGACTCACGCTTGAACGGTCCGGGTCTGGGTCAAAGCTTCCGACACTTCGTATTCTGTAATTGGTGGGTAATTGATGACGTTGGTCTATAAGGTTTGCAGACCAATTCGAACGTACATTGACATCAAAATGATATTTGTATCATGCTACATATTTAGTTATCGTGCATTACTCTCGTGCTTGTCCATTTATGTATTGGAGCGGGCGAGACACAAGATAACTAAATAACATAATTAAAATATTGTTCTGATGTCAATGAAGTTCGAATTGGGATGTAGGTTTCTGGATGTTCCTGATGAGATTCTACCGCGAAAAATTCAATTCTAAAATTCTTTATCTGTCTCTCTACCGCTCATGCATGTTCGTCGGTAAAGTGTCATTCTATGGAACTTGCTAACTACGAGATGTAAACAAACCGCCATATTGAAATTGTCTGTGAATGATGAATTTACTAGTGACTTTTGTTTAGGTAGGTTAGGTAGGTTCGAATTGGTCTGCAAACCTTATAGACCAACGTCATCAATTACCCACCAATTACAGAATACGAAGTGTACTTACAAAAAAACTAGGTACTCATCCTTTTCTTTCGGGTGCTAGTACTAGAGTAAGACAAAGATAGTATGATTCTCTCTGTCTATGTTTGAAATGAGACAGTCCTTTGACAAACTACGTATAGAACCCAAAAGAAAAGGATGAGTACCTAGTTTTTTTGTTCTTATTAATTAACAATTTGGTTTGACCAACTATAGTTAGCAAGTTCCATAGAATGACGCTTTAGGTAGGCAGATAAAGAGATTTCGAGTTTCGTTTTTCGTGGTAGAGCCCCAGGGCCCTATTCCGCTGCTATGCAACCGTGAAATAAAAGCATGAAATATGCACCACAATCCGGCCCTGTCCGTAATATTGCGCGCACGCTTAAAAGCTTTCGCGTATATTGTGTTGTTAATTATTAGCAAAGATAGTCATGCTCCTGGGACCGACGCGAGAGCGAGTTCGTATGAAGATTGAGGACTGCGTTCTAAAATACTAATTTAAATAGGTTATTTTTACGTTCCATAGTTAATTTAATAGCAATTATATAATATTACTGTCAAACGTAAATTAAGTCACGCCGAAGCTAATATCTCTCCATATATGTACATTTTATGATTACGTTTTGTGTAGGTACAGTGTAACACACAATTATTGAAAAAATTCTTAAATCGAAATAAAAAAGCGGCCAAGTGCGAGTCGGACTCGCCCATGAAGGGTTCCTTATTTAGGCGATTTATGACGTATTAAAAAAAACTACTTACTAGATCTCGTTCAAACCAATTTTCGGTGGAAGTTTACATGGTAATGTACATCATATATTTTTTTTAGTTTTATCATTCTCTTATTTTAGAAGTTACAGGGGGGCGGACACACATTTTACCACTTTGGAAGAGTCTCTCGCGCAAACTATTCAGTTTAGAAAAAAATGATATTAGAAACCTTAATATCATTTTTGAAGACCTATACATAGATACACCACACGTATGGGTTTGATGAAAAAAATTTTTTTGAGTATCAGTTGTAAGTATGGGGAACCCCCAAAATTTATTGTTTTATTCTATTTTTGTGTGAAAATCTTAATGCGGTTCACAGAATACATCTACTTACCAAGTTTCAACAGTATAGTTCTTATAGTTTCGGAGAAAAGTGGCTGTGACATACGGACGGACAGACGGACAGACAAACAGACAGACATGACGAATCTATAAGGGTTCCGTTTTTTGCCATTTGGCTACGGAACCCTAAAAAGGGATGCATTGAATTTTTCTGTGAAAAAAAGTACCTATTATTATTTGCAAGTTGTAATTTTTTTTATAGGTAGGTAGGTACTTACTTAATAGGTACCTATTACCTACACTTTTTTAAGCAAGACACATTTTGTTTCAGCTGCATAACGTGCCAGAAAAATAGACAGTACTTATACAAAAAATACATACAATCAAAAAGCCATCAGTTGTTTAAAATAGAAAAGCGCATAAACTACCTACTCAAACCAAACTCACAAACATTCAGCGGGCATGTAAATCCACTATCAAACAAACTACTCGAGTGGATGACTAACATTTATTCCCAATACCGAGGAAACTACGAGTACAGGCAGAACTTCCTAAACTTCCTAAACTTTATGATCGTCATAAGTTGCTTGTGCGAGTTATCACAGCTAAAATAGCTAGCAGTAAACTTACTCTACACGGTGATTTCGGGGTCGTGTATCAAGAGGAAATGACATCATACAGAATTTTATGATGTGCCTAATGATACTGTTAATTATGGTTCATCACCGATAATGATGATTATTTTTCAGATGACAAGTAGAAAAAAATATTTTTGTACAATTTGGTCACCCTACTCAATGTGACGTCTTGTCGCTTTCCAAGCGTTATGTCAAAAGTCTACTCTCATGACCATGATTACTTAGTATAAGATTTATTTTACTTGAAAAATAAGAAAATAGTTATTTGTACAACAAGAGATCAAAGTTTGATATTTCTTCGAGTGCTTATTTTGAGTCCCGTGCAAGCGAAAGATTCTATAGTAGATTCACGAGCGTAGCGAGTGAATCTAATTTAGAATCTTGAGCGTAGTAAGGGACTCAAAAGCGCACGAGATGTAAATAACTTTGATCTCGTGTAGTTCATAAAACTTTTCACCTCAGCAGTAAGAACATTTAGACAACCCGAAAAATGTAATCCTTCTTCATCACTTACCTATTTAGTCATGTTTCTTAAGATATACTAACAATTAAGTATAATTACCGCAATCAAACACAAAAACAAACAAACAAACGTAGTAAATTTCAGTAAAATAGGTAATATATGAAAACAACGACCATCAATTGATTGACATTTGAATCAGCAACTTTTTTTTTGTAAAAAAAAAACATTGTAAGATACGGTCCGAATTACGGATACTTACTATTTGTAAACTATTGTAGAGATTCTTAAAAGTATAATTATTTATTTTACGTGATATACTGTGTATTTTTTGAGTTCATTATTTTAATCGTACAATAAATTACGTAAAATATAGTGTTTTTATCAGTTTTTATCAAATCTGAAACTTTATTTTCATTAATTACATATTAAGAATTCATACTTGTATGTGTTTTGGAACGATGCGTTCTGACGGTTTTCGGGGGTCTATTATAAACCGTCAATATACCGTTGAATGTCGTTTGAAAATTTTTTTGTCTCTTTCTTTTTGCTAACGACGTGAAAGGGACAGAGATAATAAAATCCAAGTATTTCGAACTTGTATTAGACCCCGCATGTTGAAATGACATTTGAATATTAAGGTCACTTGAATGTCATTTTGTCTCACTCAGTGAGCAAAATGCGATTTTGCTCACTGTTTTTAAGTAGCAAAGTACCCTTGTTCGAGCTGCTGAGGTGAAAAAATAATTATCTTGGAATCAAATACTAAACCATATGATAATGTGACGAAAAAATCACGACAGATAGCAGACATAGCCAAAAACCTCACCAAATATCACCAAGGGGGAGGAGGGGCTAAAAAAGGAGCCGAAAACACCTCGCGTGATTTGTGCACAACCCCTAAGAACTATGGGATATATTTTTTTTTGAGTAAGTTATATGCACCTATATTTTTACACTTCGCTGTATAACACCTAGCTATTTTGAGCCATTAGTAAACTATTGTATTAGTACAACTAATCACCTAGTCCGGTGAAAGCAGTGTCCTCGACCTAACGAGCCCTATTGTTGCCACAAGGCTTGGAGCATTAAAAGCCACAAACCCTGTAGCCGAGAGCAATGCAAACTGTACTGTCTTAAGAGTACCTATCGACATAGGTGTCTACCTTCATAAGCAAATAGTAGTCCGTTTAAAAGCGAAGATTGTTACCGATTTGACAAACGACAAATAGCGGAAACGCCAACATAAAATTCTTACGAAACTAAATTAAAATTTTCAATCATAAATATTTCTATATTTAAAATGGCTAAATATATTTAATGTCACGCCAGAAGGGGGAATACGAGTAAGTACCTACACATTTTTACCAAGTATGGCAAGGGCGGGGATAGCAAATCATCATCGTGTGACGTAAGTTCTAGATGCCCCCTTTCCGAGGAATCCAATTAGGATTATGTATAATTGTTTATTCTGAGCCCCAACCTGCATAGCAAACCCAACCAAGATAAACACAAGTCAAGCAGTTTAAAACCTTATCTTAAAAACAATAAGGATTGCGAAGTTGCACTTGTTATCGTGGTTGTAAGGTACCCTAACATTTTATGTTCTTAATTCTGCGCTCATTTTCTTTTGGCAATCGTATTTAATTCATAAGTTGGGAAATCAATTTATGAGATTAGGTAGGGTAATAATAAATATTATGTATTCTAGTTATATGCAGCTAAACATGATGTTGATTTGATTAAAAGCTTCATCGAGGATTTACAGGTTTAAACAAGATAAATAATAAATATAATAACAAAATATCTATAATAATTTAACCAAATAATTCGGCCGAATACGAGCACTTGAAAACTTGCCGAATACCGAATAATTACGGACTATCCGGTCCATATCTAATTATAAGCACCTGAATCCAGATCCGGCGGATTTTTCACAATTTGTATCCGGATTATAAACCCTACGCTACTGTAAAAAAAAGTCAAAAACAACTCATGTTAAACCCTTAATTGCTAAATGTAACCCACCGTTCCATTGAGTGAAATCATGATGGATGTGCCAACGCACGCCTACGTCTGACCCATAAACTCACAACGTCAAAAACGACACAAGTGCGTTTGTATGTTTAACAGTTACGACCTTTTGTTTACAGGACGGTTCATAGGTGCATTTGGAATAATTTGGATGTATGAGGCTGTATCGCGCTCTAATTTGTTGTAATTTAGACCTTAATTTATAAGTGTTATGGATGAAATTACTTTTGATTTCTGTTGTATAAGAAATTACTAGTATCAAATCGGAGTTTGTGTTGGAAATTAAACAGAAGCTGATGCGTTTATAGAATTAAATGTAAGCAAACAATCGAATTGAACTTTCAAAGGATATACATATTTAGGTAGGTATTTAACTCTTGTTGTTTACCTACCTACCCACTACCACCTACCACAAAGGAGCCGTAATAAAAACACCATCTTGGTTAGCTGTCAAACTTAGCAGCACATTTTTTTTCTTAAGGGGCCCACTGATTACCAGTCCGCCAGACGATATCGGCCTGTCAGTTGTTCGGAGCTGTCAACTTTTTGTTCTAACTGACAGGCCGATATCGTCCGGCGGACTGTTAATCAGTGGGCCCCTTTAGACTCTACACACATACATAAATCTCACGTCAAAATATGGCGTACGTCACGTCACGCTATCGAATGAAATTTACACAAGGGGTACCTACTGCTTAAGACTACAGTAATTAGTAGTGAAGTCCATGGAAGTGACTCCATGTACAACAATAATGAGATTGGGCACCCTCCCGAGGGCACCAAATTTTGATAGGTATTTTTAATTTTTAGTTTTAGTTATTTTAATTGTAGTTAGTTTTAGTTTTATATTCTATGTCTTTTAGTAATTTATATTAATAAAGATTTTACAATAATGAGAATAGCTCCAAACCTCCCAGCTGGGCTATGTTAATGGTGCATTGACGCCGCGTGGGCGCTTTGTCTGTAGGCGCCATTCTTAAGAGGAAAGTGGAGGACCCGCGAGAAGTCGCCTTTTATGAACTAACGTAGTCCTCATTTTCCTCTCTGGATTTAACATTATTGAAAACATTTTGACACTATTAGTTGTATATCAACCACGTTTACCTACGTATGTTTTTTTATAATTTTTAATTATTAAGTAGAAGAGTTAGGAGCATTTTAAAATTTGTATGTACCTAATTTGTTTTACGCTTATAATTTTTACCTAGCTACCTTTGGTCAATAAACATCCAAGTATGTAAAAATATTTGACTAAGTTTGTATGGACAAACGGCCTTCTCCTTTCCTCTTAACGGCAACACTCATAAGAAGCTAACGCAACATTGTGTTTTTTAGGGTTCCGTAAGCCAAATGGCAAAAAATTGAACCCTTATGGATTCGTAATGTCTGTCTGTCTTTCTGTCTGTCTGTCTGTCTGTCTGTCTGTCCGTCTGTCCTTCCGTATGTCACAGCCACTTTTTTCCGAAACTATAAGACCTATACTGTTGAAACTTGGTATTCTTGGTAAGTAGATGTATTCTGTGAACCGCATTAAGATTTTCACACAAAAAAAAAACAATAAATTTTAAGAGAACTGAAACTCAATAAAATTTTTTTTCATCAAATCCATACGTGTGGGGTATCTATGGATAGGTCTTCAAAACTGATATTGAGGTTTCTAATATATTTTTTTTCTAAACTGAATAGTTTGCGCGAGAGACAGTTCCAAAGTGGTAAAATGTGTCCCCCCCCCTGTAACTTCTAAAATAAGAGAATGATAAAACTAAAAAAAAATATATTATGATGTACATTACCATGCAAACTTCCACCGAAAATTGGTTTGAACGAGATCTAGTAAGTAGTTTTTTTTAATACGTCATAAATCCCCTAAATACGGAACCCTTCATGGGCGAGTCCGACTCGCACTTGGCCGCTTTTATAATTTTTTATTAGTTTATATAACCAGGTTATCCAAGTGCTTTGAATAATTTCAATAAGTATCGAAATCCCCATTTTAGTTAAGACAATTATGTCTTCAACTTCTAGTCTAGTATTTCAATAGGTATAAAGTGCCCATTACTTTATCGGCATAGGTTTCTGAAGGTTAATGCGCCTGCAGCCGCCATATTGCGCAGAAAACACAAATTGCTCGAGAAAATTTACAGGCGCCAGCGTGTACTCGACTGCGAAATTAATGAAGAAAAATGTGAGCTTTTGCCTGTGAGTTCATCTACTTACAAGTCGTTGAAAACGTTCATATTCATTCCCTTGCGGGTTGATTTTTTTTAAATATTTTCTTAGTGGAGTTTTGAAAAATTGAAGCCTTGCGCCATCGCCAATAGAATTTGAACATTAGCTTTTCCGATTTAAAGGTTAAAATAATATTGCACTTTCGGGAATGTGACTTGTACATCAAATGAATCATCAAAGCTGAATTAATTTGGAACATATTTGGATGTCTCGGGAAAATCCTGTAAAGGGAATATGTTTCATCAAGTTAATAACTTTTATAGGTTGTGCCGGGGTTGTGCGTTGTCTGTCTGTATATTATGGTCATATTTTTTTCGATTCATGTTAAATGTGTGCGTGTTCGTTCGTGGGCCTACATTTTCATACTTTTCCAAACATCGAAAACAAAAGTGATTCACAGCAAGGCATCGCCGCTATCATGCACACAGCCTGAGATGGCTGATGGCTGCTAAACAGCGTAAAACGGAGCGTTAACCTAAATACCGGGCGATAACGAGCTCTAATTTGCACATTCTGATCGGGCCAACACATTAGGAATTCCACTCATACAAAGCTAAATCAAATGTGGCTAAATCAAATATTACTAAATCTGTAGGGCTATGATGGCCGGCTCTTTATCATTTGTCACCATGGCTGTCACGTTCTAACAAATATGTAAGTGCGAAAGTGACGCATAGCATGACAGATGATAAAAATACGACCATGATAGCTGGTCTGATCTAATTGTGTTGCTGTCAATAGATAATAATAATAAACAGCATTGCAGATTTGTAAGTTGTAAAAACAATGTAAGTAGTTTGTATTTTGTATTCGTATAATTCCGAAAATGAACAGAAATAAGATGCAATTAATTTATTACGCAGGTTTCATTTGGATTCCAAAACTGATATGCTTCTAATAAACTTCTTAATGTATAAAAACCCAAAAATAACTAACCAATAAAATCCTAGCAAATTGTAAACGAGAGATGCTAAAATGAATCTGATAGGTATAAACAAAATGTATTGTATGGAAATAAAATTTTACGACCCTCGCCATCGAAATATAACAAAGGAGGAAACCAGTTTGGTGTCAATAAAATTTATGCAAAACATGCGAACACATGGTACCCATTCTCGAACTACATTCGACTCTTGTTAAAATATATTGTATTTTATAAAAAAAATATCGGGCAAGTGTGATTGAATTTTGCCATTTATTTTTATTTTATCTAGTTTCTTACTAGCCGTTTTTTAGGACAATCTTGGGAGCAATCAATCTGTAATGTTCGTGGTAATGTCCGTTTTGACGGACATCCTGAAAATACATATACTTTCAAAATGTTTTTAATTTATTTTCCTTGAATTATAGGACTTTTTAACTTATTACTATCCCTAAAAACATTCCAAGAGATACCTACATTATTTTATGTCTTGCCACGTTACGGGTTACCTAAGATGTTTGTGAACTCGACCGTACAATGTCGTACAAATGTATGGGATTGAGACATCATGCTGCGATCATCCGTTATTATTTTAAATATCGATTCTTAAGAAATATTTATAGCCATCGATGTCTGTTTTATCGTACCTACAACTTTAGTGCTGTTATGGTCGACGAAATTAATATTCCCACAAGATGCCAATTTGTTTTGAAATTTACATTTAATATGAAATGGATTGGAATGTTTTATGGTGTAAGATTCACATATTTTATACTTACTTAATACCTACTTATAAATATGCCAATTGGTAATAATATTTACAATTTGATTTTCAATCGAGAAAACCTTATCTATGACAAATGACATATATAATTCAGCAGCAAGCTGTGGGCTTAGCATGAGAGCGCCGAAACAGTATCTCACGCGCGATTTAGATTACCGGCCGTCCCTTTGTAATTAAAGCAGTTAGAAAAATAAATAAAGTCGCACGAGATACTGTCGCGCAACTGTCGTGCTAAACCTACTGGGTTTAAACTGTAATGTATAACTCCGGGTTATACTGTTAACGCCGAGTTAGTTTGCTAACCCTGCAACGCGCAAGTGACCCTAAATAAATCAAGCAAAACAAAAACCGATTAATCTCCCCATTAAGTCAATGTATTCCCTAAACCGGATAGGAAATTTCTATCGGATGACATTGTCATTGCGCGTTCATGTAATGGTGACGCCCACAAATATAGGTACCTGTTCAGACTTGGGTGCTATTACACATTGTGAATATGATAGCTTTCGTTACATGGCCAGCCTGTCACTGGATTTATCAAATGAATAATGTTTCGCAATCATGGAACTATGTGCCCGAAAGGGAAGTCAAAGTAGAGGATTGCATTTCGTTCTGATTACGGTCTTGACAGTAATGCCAAAGTTATAAAAAGCAATGATTAGGTAACTTTTGTAAGTATGACACAGTCAGAGCACTGTTAGTTATTCTCTTTCGGGCCGATTACCATTAGCAAAAGTACCTACTCCAGGTTATATCAATACGGAACTTGCCTATACGAAAGAAGAAGTGACCTCCTGTGCCCAAAATTGGACAGGAACCAGAGTCATTATGCTTTCACTGCTGCCGAAACAACAATGCCCAATGGTTACGACAAGTTTTGGGACTAGCTGTCCCTCTCTAATTAATACAGTTAGAAAAATACGGGTTGTCTATCTCGCGGACAATATACTGTCGCAGTGCTCCTGTGCTCTGCAGCCTACAGCGGCGCGCGGCGGTAGCACGGTCGCATTTTTATCGCTTGTCACCATGCCTGTCACGTTCTAACAAATATGTAAGTTCAAAAGTGACGGGCATAGTGACAGGCGATAAAAATGGAACCACGCTGCGCTCGCAGGGGTTAGAGGTCCATCCACCATGATTGCACTTTCCCCGATTCATAGTGAGAAAAGCAGTCGATATTGTATTTCCTCTGCTTTCCCCATAGACTCATGACCGTCATGTAACCAGCTGCCGTTAAGGCAAGTCGAATTGGCCTCAAGGCAAGTCGATAATGTGAATGTGCATAACTTAATCCAACTTCGTAGTTTGTTGTTCAGAGCAGGTGTTTGAAACAATTGATGCTTGGCTTTAGAGTTACAGTGTATGGTCTGTAAGTGTATTATGAATATTCTACACGTACTAGTTGGGTACTTAACTAGCGCAGTGAGTCTAAGGCTGCCTTACGACTAAGGAGATGAGCGGAGATGAGAGAAGATGTGCGGGAATCAATTAATAGCATTGGTTGTAATCCACATGTTTTCTCCGTTTCGCTGGAAAACTATGTCCTTCCCCGGGCCTCAAACTATCTCCATACAAAATTTCATCTAAATCGGTTCAGCGGTTTAAGGACGACTCACGCTAGAACGGTCCGGATCAGGGCCGAGGTGTCCGACACTTCGTTTTCTATGACGAGGGATCCGTAATCACGTGATACTATCTATAGAAAACGAAGTGTCGGATCCCTCGGCCCGGACCCGGACCGTTCTAGCGTGAAGAGGCAGGAATTTATAATATTAGTAGGGATATGAATATGAGTGCATTCGACGTATTCGCCATCAGTACCTAACTTAACTAGTAGTAACTTTAGATTACCAACTTGCTAGTAAATTCATTAACTCCGTGATTTCGTCGCGTCGCTACAAGTACCTACAAGTACATGCGGCCCACACCAATTTTGGTGTCTAAGCCATAGTAGTTGCCGCGCACCACTAAGAAACGGACGCCTGCTCACGCTTGCGCCACCTAGCGGTCATATCTGTCGTAAAAAACGCGTTTTGTTAGAGAGTGAATCTTCTGTACCTAATAGTACTATTATTTATTCTGTGGTAAAAGTCCCAAATCACACACATCAGAATGTGGTTTGGCCGTTGCGCATTAACACACAATCGCACCTGACGTCCACGGTGATAAAGATCGATGGGCGCATTCTGCCCGATATGGCACGTCGTCCCGGCCTCCTGTGGGATGCGCGGAATTTATCGTTTGTCGTGTCTCGCGTTATTTGACAGACGATAAAAGCATCATATGATAAACCGGTATGGATATGATGGTCGTATCCCCTTTTACTTAAATCAATGGTTGTAAATAGCACTGACACATTTTTATGGATTCTAAAGACTGTCCAAAATCCACTACATTGCCCCACAATATCAATCCATAAACAAGATCAGACGATACATATCCGTGTTACTTGAATGTTCATGTGAAATTTCATATTATATCAGAATTTCGTTTTAAAATAAGAGCGTAACTTCGATAGTATGCATGGGAGCGGCTTTTTTGGCTGCGGGTTAGTGTGACTCATATAAGGTCCACGAATTTTAGGGTTCCGTACCTCAAAAGGAAAAAACGGAACCCTTATAGGATCACTCGTGCGGCTGTCTGTCTGTCTGTCCGACCATTCCCCCCCTTAATCTCTACTAATTGGTATACTACTGGGTATAACATTTTGAAAAATATACACAAAATAGTTCTTTACCTATAGATGACAGAGGAAAACTTATTAGAAATGTGGAGTCAAGCGTGAATCGGACTTAATCTACGGAACCCTTGGAACGCGAGTCCGACTAGCACTTGGCCAGTTTTTTTATTCCGACATAAAGAACCTTTTAGGGATTTGTATGAGTACCTATTGCAAACGAATAAATACTTGTCTTAAATATTTCTGAGTCAGTTTATACGAGTAAGGCGTATGTCAATGGCATCATTACCTTTCAAGATTAGATGGTTAACCCCTTGAATGCCCAAATCTCTTAAATCCGTCGTGAGTTGGTGTGACCATAACAACAAGAACGGTAATAAGGAATAAACATTCAAAGTACCTATATAATCTTCATGATTTTAAAAACTAAGGTTTATGTTAATGTATGTTTATGTTAGTTAGGTAGTACTTGCGTTACATTTTGGCTACGACAAATAGCGATCAACAGATTCAAGATGTTCCACTACTTAAGAAGGTCTTATATCTACGGACGTACGGACACATAATAAATAATAGGACTAGGTTCACTCTCTAACAAAACGCGTGTATTACGACAGAAATGACCGCTAGGCGGCAAGCGCGAGCAGGCGTCCGTTCCGTAGCGGTGCGCGGCAACTACTATGGCTAGACACCAAAATTGGTGTGGGCCGGATGTACTTGTAGGTACTTGTAGTGACGCGACGAAATCGCGGAGTGAGCCACGCCTGCTACGGATCGCAATCCGACAGCATGATACGAAATATTTAGCATGGTATCTCTTTGACGCCATAATCAGGCTTGATATCGGACCTACGATGCCTGTGTTGTCCGTGACGGCATTTAAGTAGTTTAATTACCGCAGGCAATTTTAAAGTAGGCTAGTGCTTAAGATGATGCGCTGTGATAACGGGGAGCTACGTGAGTGCATTTGTCCCCTGAGCTGGCCTTCAAGGGTGACCTTTATAAGCATGTACTAAAAAAGGTTATGAATGTAGTCTATGAAGCCGATTGCTCCGGGTACAAGTCCTGGTAAGAGCATTTATTTGTGTAATGAGAACGGATATTTGTTTTTGAGACCTGGTTGTTTTCTATGTGAATATTTATCTATAGTAGTAGTTTAGTAGTAGTAGTAGTAGTTTAGTAGTAAGTAAATCTTCACTGAGAAAAATAATGGCTAACAAAGTCACAAAATACGCTTTGTCATGTTTTGTCATCATCCCTTAATAGGCCGGTTACTAAACTTTAAATTGTTCGAGAGCATCACATTATATCCTACAGTATATTTCTGTTTGGAATATAATAGAACACTATTTTGTGAATGTATGTGTAAAGTTATCTCTAAAAAATATATTGAGATTTTTATAAAATTTAAAAATTTAGTTTTTAAAAAGATGTAAACATCAAATTCTACAGTAGCGATTTTTTGTTCAAAAGGCATAACTAAATATTTTACACTGTAAGTAAAATATGCACCACTTTTTTAGTGGTGCATACGTCACGAGCAATAAAAATGTTTGAAATAAATAATTACAATACAACATTAATTAAACACTTGGTGATTTTCCACGATATTGTTACGCCAATTATTCTACTCAATCTAATAAAATAAAAAACCAGGGGATTTTATTTTTACTATTTTTTAAACAATTATAACGTACGAGGGGTATTCAAAATATTCTCGGTATGAGAATGAAAACAAACAAGTACGAAAAGTTTGATATTTTTATTTTTCAATATACTCCCCCCCTATACGATTTGTTAGCTGTACGTCCAATACGCAGTTCGTCCAAATGATATTTCAATTTGCATTTCGTCCAACACGTATTTGGTCCAACATGCATTTCGTCCAACAGCATTTCGATCAACACGTATTTTGTCTAACAGCATGTCGTCCAACATGGATTTAGTCCAACACACATTTTGTCCAGTAGGCATTCCGTCATGCCGCGTTCACACAACTTCACATGAACGCGACATTTCCAAGCATTCCCTGCGCAAAGTTGCCAGCTCGCTCGCAAATCAAAGGGTCTACCGCGAAAACTGAAGTCCGCAAATTGCGGGCATTTTTCTGTTTATTCCAATTGGACGTAATTAATTAAATTAAAGTGACAGAGAAAAATGCCCGCAATTTGCGAATTTCGGTGTTCGCGGTAGACCCTCAGGATGGAACTGTCGCGTATTTGTTAATCAACATTGCGTAACGAACGTCAACGAGGAATTTCATATGCTCAATGTGTGTTGTGTAGGTATTTATTCTTATCCTAGTTTTCCTTAGTCTTGTCCCAGAGAACGGGACGAGCTTCCCTAGTGAAATTAAAAAGTCGACATCTAAATTGTCAGCCAATTTTGTGCATTAATTAGCACGTGAGAACTATGCAACAGCAAAACAATAACTACCGAGCGGTGCGCCGTCCGCCGGTGTGGCACACCGTGGACGGCATCGTACACGGCACCGTGCCGCGGCACAACGCCGTGCCGTCGCATCGTGCACGGCACCGTGCCACTGCACGACGCCGTGCCGTTACACGGTGGCCGCGGCGCCGCACCGTGCAGGACTTGTGGCCGGGCCCTAACAACTCGTTAACGGCTCCGACCGTGGGTCCCAGTAGCACCATATCATCGGCGTAGCTGATATTATTGACCATTTTCTCATTTCCCATATCCTCTTAATAGATGAATCACGAAATGGACGAACTCCGTAATGATGAATCGCGAAATGGACGAAATGCAGTGTGACAAATCGCGAAATGGACGAACTGCGTATTGACGAATCACGAAATGGACGCATCACTTATGGACAAACTGCGTAGTAGACGAATGGACGAAATGCGATTTGGACGAACTGCGTATTGGACGTCCAGCTAACAAATCAACAATAACTACCGAGCGGTGCGCCGTCCGCCGGTGTGGCACACCGTGGACGGCATCGTACACGGCACCGTGCCGCGGCACAACGCCGTGCCGTCGCATCGTGCACGGCACCGTGCCACTGCACGACGCCGTGCCGTTACACGGTGGCCGCGGCGCCGCACCGTGCAGGACTTGTGGCCGGGCCCTAACAACTCGTTAACGGCTCCGACCGTGGGTCCCAGTAGCACCATATCATCGGCGTAGCTGATATTATTGACCATTTTCTCATTTCCCATATCCTCTTAATAGATGAATCACGAAATGGACGAACTCCGTAATGATGAATCGCGAAATGGACGAAATGCAGTGTGACAAATCGCAAAATGGACGAACTGCGTATTGACGAATCACGAAATGGACGCATCACTTATGGACAAACTGCGTAGTAGACGAATGGACGAAATGCGATTTGGACGAACTGCGTATTGGACGTCCAGCTAACAAATCGTTCATACACTTAAAAGATCGATCAATTATTTTTTTTAATCCCTCGTAAAAATATTTTTTATCTTTCGTGTAAAAATGCTCCTCCACTGCCGCCTTCAATGCTTCATCGTCAGAAAATTTATTTCCACGCAGATCCTTTTTAAGATTGGGGAGCAAAAAGAAGTCGCTGGGGGCTAAGTCCGGACTATACGGTGGGTGAGTAACAGTTTTAAACCCACGTTCAACAATAGCTGCCTTGGCAATATGAGCAGTATGGACGGGGGCGTTGTCATGCAGAAGCAGAATACCTTTGGTTAACTTTCCTCGCCTCTTTTCTTTAATTACATCCTTTAATTGACGTAGAATGTTAGCGTAGTACTGTCCTGTGATATTTACACCTTTTTCTTTATAATCGATTAGTAATACTCCTTCACAATCCCAAAATATCGTGGCCATGACCTTGCCAGCTGAAGGGATGACCTTCAACTTCTTGGGATGAGCTGAACCCTTAATGTGCCACTGCATGGACTCTTGTTTACTCTCTGGGTCATAATGATGAACCCAGGTTTCATCTCCAGTAACTATTCTTTGCAGCACCTCATCAGGATTTTCACCGCACAGGTCAATAAAATCGGAACAACAAGCTACACGCATGTCTTTTTGAAGCCGAGTCAGCATTCGCGGAACCCATCTTGCACTTACTTTTGACATATTAAGATGGTCATGTATAATATCATGTACGGTACCAATAGAGAGATTGGTTACTTGTGCTATAGATTTTACCTTCACTCGACCATCTTCCAATATAAATTTTTCCACTTTATCAATATTTTCTTGTGAAGTAGCTACTACAGGCCGGCCAGGTCTAGGGTCATCTTCAATACTCTCCCTTCCGCGTTTAAACTCGCTTGACCACTTTTGAATGGTAGATAAAGAAGGAGCAGACTCACGGTAAACACAATCCATTTCCTCTTTTATGGTTTTTTGATTTTTACCCTGTTTTGTCAAGAATTTTATCACGCATCGATGTTCTAATTTAGTTAACATTGTCAATTCGCACAGGATGTTCATGTTTGTTCAGCAATTGCAGAAAAACAAAAGACTATCTCGGTTCGAATTATACTTTTTTTTAATGTCAATGAATAAACCTTAGCGGCCAGTAACGAAAGAAATTTTAGAAGAGGTCGTAAGATATCAATACCGAGAATATTTTGAACGCCCCTCGTATTTTGAGCGTAGCAATTTTAAAAGTATTGGTTTCAAATTATTTGTTATTTATTTTGATTTCTCGCAAAGCACTTGTTATTATTCCAATATTTTTTTGATAACACGTGTTAAATAAACAGATAATTGTAGAAATATAAAATTTTCGAGTGTAGGATGAATAAACATATTTTTTAAGCATAAAATAAAAAATAAAAAATCATAATAAATAGATCTCACGGTATCCGAGTGGTGCAAATTTCCATATCAATTGAGGTTAATATTATGACCTAATCATCAAATTTTCGAATTGTGTAGGAATTTTTAAGTTACATTTATATCGATTATTTAAAAAAAACTATAGATTGAGCTTACTGTACACAGCTCACAGGAAACTCTCGGGATTTCTTTGTTATTAATCATGAACTAACTTAAGACATATAATTGATACATTATCCCGACTGTATGACTTAGTCTGTATAGTGTTCTAGATATTGACCCTAAGGTCATTAATTTCATGAAGAGCTCAATTACGGTACTGGAGATAATCGTATCGTGGGCATCTGTAAACCCTAAATATTGATTAGAAAAAGCTTTCGAAACTGTACGAATTAATGCAGGCAAAATTTTTTCTTCCCCCGCCTATAAGGGGGTTAAAAAGGGGTTGTAATGGAAACGCGACGAAGACACACATTATAACTGTGAATGGAATTATCTGTTTGTTACCTCTTCACGCTGCCTGAACCGATTAAGACGAAATTTGGTATGGATATAGTGTGAGACCCGGAAAAGCATAAAAGATAGCTTTTATTAATCATCATCATCAATTCATCACTTCACGCAGATGCAGTCGCAGGCAGAGGCTCAAAACGCACGACTTACCGAATTTGAGTGCATGTCCAGATATTTTTGAACACCAGCCCACACAGATATTTTCGTCAGCGGCTGTATTAAGCGCTCGTTCGTTAGTGCATTTCCTTCATCGGCATCTCTGGCATCGGCGGCAAAAACGGCTTCCAATCGATGCGTCAACGACCTATCGAGACGTGGGAATCTGCCTGGATGACATTACCATCGTGCATTGTTCTGTTTTTATTGTTTACATGTGACCAGTTTGAATTGAGCCCTCGTTTGGGATATTACTTGAGAGTTATCAACTTTTAGGGAATATTTTTGAAGGATTTCGCTGAAGATTTGGATGACGCTCTATCAGCAATGCACTCGGCAACATTACAATTCAATACAATAAGTACTCTTTATTGCGCACCTCAAATAGTTTACAATAAATGTACATAAACATAAACAAATACAATTGGACAGAGGTAACAACAGTTGGTCTTATCGCTTAAGAGCGATCTCTTCCAGACACCCTCTGGGTATCGGATACAATAAAATAGACATACCTACATAAATATTATAATATAAAGGTACTGTTTGGATCCAGACTACACTAGTATTACAGAAGTAGTATTGCAGTACGACATTACTGCCAATTGATTGCTGACCCAAATATCAAAACCGATGTTGCTGTTATACCTACGTCAGCAATTCATTCGGCAGTAATGTTGCGCTGCAATACTGCTGCTAGTGTAGTCTGGATCCGAACAGTACTTTTATAATACATATCATTCATTAGTTTCATTACCTAACTACAAAATGGATGTAAGCAAATATTTTTCTATGCAAGTTCCTTCCTAAAAACCCGCAGACCAACGGCAAATGGTTATGCGTCGATACAGACAAACTTACGAAAGCGTTTGCTATAACACCTATCCTGTAAGCAGTAAAGATAATATTTGCTTATACAGTTCAGTTTACCGTTGGTTTTCCAGTATAAGTAAATGTACATACGATTGCGGCGTTTCCGAGAGTGCTTCTTTGGTAATTTTCCAGCTTTCCCGTCGGAGACGTATGAAATTTCCATTTAAATGAGTGTCGGTCAATTTTGGAACATTGCTATTCACCCTGTTTAGATTGGCATTAAGGATTTGACACAAACAAAATACCTACTTACTGGAACAATAGGCAATCCCTACTTCCTACTTTAATAATATTATAAATTCAAAAACTCTCTAAAAAATCTTTCTTCTAAAAATTTAATTCTTAAAATTAACGAAAAATTATTCGCTTTTAAAACGCCCCAAAGGTAATTACAGTAAAAGCACCTGATCCAAAAGAAACGTTTCTCACAGCGACCCGATTGTATCGATATTTATCGATATCATTCGTAATGTCGCGATTAAAGAATAATCGGTAACGATTATCGGCAGGAAGTTCGTTAATTACCACCAATTAGGAGACAAAACAAAAGACGGGCGAATTATTCTTCCTGGGGCCTTACCATGATGTCCTTATTGCGATTCTGTCCTGAACAAAATCGCAATAAGGACATCATGGTAAGGCCTCTGTTTTAATGATAGATAGTGAAACGGTGCATGGCCACATAATTAAAAAAAAAAGCGATTTTACTGATATGGTGAAGCAGACAATGAGTGCCTACTGCCTACATTAAATGTTACTTAATTATCTATCAATATGTACTGGTTAATTTATTCCTAACTATTTACCAATCCAATCTGTCCACTGCAATAAAATGTAACTGGCATAAGTGGCATATATAAAAAATATGTAAAATTGGTTCACTAACCCAATCTGACTGTTTCGCGCGGCGTGAGATGTGGGCTCCGGTCTAAATATTTTTGACTATGAGTAAACTAGTGTTGTGGTCAAATTCCGTCAGGCTCAGTGGTGGAAATATCAAAATAGGTTCCGAAGAGTCCATTAAGAAATTAGGCTTGCAAATCGAAGTAGGTTTAGCAATGTGCCAAAGAGAATTTCTAAAATTGCAAAGTTCCCATGAAATGTTCTCGGTATTTTTTTCTGCTAGTTTATTGCCAAAATTCTTAGTTAGTTTCGATTTCTATGACAGTTGAAATACTTAGACGCCAATGAGTGACGTTAGTTAACATTTAATGAAATTAACATGAGACGTCTTCAACACCTAATCAATTATATGAACGGGGACTTTCTAAATGGAAACTTTCATGAGAATTTTATAAAGCCCTTACTTTGATCTATTATAATCGGTGGAAAGATAGCTTAGTTAGACAGACTCTATGAGACTCTAAATTTGAGCAAAGTTATGTAATCTACATATATTATTATTATTTTGACGACTGATCTGGCCTAGTGGGTAGTGACCCTGCCCCTGAAGCCGCGGTCCTGGGTTCGAATCCCAGTAAGGGCATTTGTTTGTGTGATGAGCACAGATATTTGTTCCCGAGTTTTGGGTGTTTTCTATGTATTTATGTATTTGTATATCATATATATCGTTGTCTGTGTACCCATAACACAAGCCTTCTTGAGCGTACTGTGGGACGCAGTCAATCTGTGTAAGAATGTCATATAATATTGATTTATTTTATATGGCAATTAGGCAACAAAATATTTTTTATTATTCCGGTCTCGACCACCGGAGGGCTTGGTCACATTTTCTATGACATCTATTCCAGTTTATATCTGATGGCGTCTATACAGGAAATCAACCTACATCCAACGAGCATTGAACCATCACTATTCTAAATTGTATCAGCGTGTCGTGTCAATAACTGATGTCCGCGCCAAAACCAATATCCGATATCATCCAATCATCGGACATGGCGCTAACGGGTTATTCACAATCACTTTCATGCATAGAATAGCTGCTATTTTATAAACCATGTCTGCATAAGTCTGATTTTCTCGTTTGTTTCGTTGCGTGTTCCATTTTCGAAAACTTTTGGCTGTGGCGGCGAACAATTATTTCATGACAAGACAGGCGTGCCTTACGCCATATAATATGATGGCACGCCTATCGTGTCATACGCCATAACACGCCTGTCGTGCCATCCGCACCGAAACGGTTAATCTCTTAACAATACTGCTGATTCTATTGGAGATTCTATATGAATAACAACCAGCAACCAGCCAAGTGCATTGTGCTTGGTATACTCAATTTCACAAAACCTACAGAAAATGCGAAAGGTTGATTCTTAAATTTTGTCCAAAAATATTTTTTTTTCATAAACGTTTTTATTTTTCACATATTATTACATATATCAAAAGTACATACAAAAAGCAATTTTTTGATTAATATGGTCAAGCTTAATACCCTCAGGAAAGGTAAATAAAATGAGTACATAAACACGGTTGTGACAAAGTGTCCCTCAGTCGTGACATTTCGGCATTTTGGTGGCCAACTCGACTATTTTGATTTATATAGTAATTTTAACATAGCCTAAGTCACTCCTATGACTACGACCAACCTAATGACACCACAGACGTTGAAATCCGTCAAACTATAAAGGCTGTAAAGCGTGACAAAGAATTCGATACACATCATACATACATATAAGCGAAAAACATTTTTTTGCTTTGGCAGTCGGGCAATAACAGCAAATGATCTGTAGCTAATAAAAATCCATTTCTGAAGAGTGCATGTGCCTCTAAATTAATCAAACGAATTAAGAATGTCACGACCACGTGTCTATATGTCACGAACGTGGACTCAAAAGTCCGTGGCGGTGACTGATTTTTGAGGCTACGGTCATGATAATTTGGAACATGTTCGATATTACATAAACATTTCCTTTGATTTTGCAAATGTTAAATAATTAGCTTAATCTGCAATGTATGAGGTATATCTTATGTTACAAACAATAACGTGAAACTGCTACTTACTTTTAAAACTTAAACACGGCGGTGACGCGTTAAGGTTGACCGTTTTTTCAAATGAACACAAATAAATAATTTTCGACAAAACTTCTCCCTTCAGCCATTTGCAAACCTGACAACAACACAATGTTGCTGTTCTAAAAAAACTTTAATAAGGCTGCCAGTAATAAAGATAATTTTCTACCGAGTACCGCATGTTTATATTACAACACGCGGCGGTGACACGAAAACTGATCACAAAATGAATGTTGTTTAAAATTATATAAAGTCGTTATATATCCATACAATTTTTAAACAGTGTTGTAAAACAGGGATTAGTGTTTTATATTTGATATAAATTATGCAAAATCACTTCATATTCTTAAAAAAAAAATCAAATAAAAGTATCACAAAATCCGGGGAAGTCACACTACACGGTCCGTGACATTTTGAACTTGTAATTTTTTTTAAATATGTTTCTAATACTCTTAGGACAATATATTTAGGATGACCTAAAACTAGAGGAAAATTGCTAAGTATATTGATATAGAGTTTATTTATTTCCTTAAAAATATATGCTATTCTTACATGTAACACAAAAAAAGCATAAGAATAAGAATTACCCGTAGCGTCGTCTGACTCGGCGTGGGGTTCGGCAGGTTGCCGGAATATATTACACTACGGCATATACTGTTTTAGGGTTTCCTCTATAGTGACAGCTAGCAATGTGCCAAAAAAATGGCAAAGTTCCCTAAAAATGTTCTCAGTATTTTTTCTGCACTACAAGTTTTAATTATGGTAATTCGCCAGTAACTGACCACTGTTAGTAATTGGCTACCAAATGAATTATATTCACCTATAAACAGAATTTTTGAAATAGATGCCAATGTGGGACGTAAATGATTGTCTCCGCTCAGAATGTTGTCATTTGCGGCAGCAATGCAGTCGACAGCAATGCCACGCCGCAATACTGCAGCAGTAATGCTGTTGCAGTATGAAAAAGAACGGTACCTTTGTTCTCTACAGCGCTAACAGAAGTTCTGTTGGTTTTGGAGCCAAACGCATCTGCATTCAGTCTGACTGACTGGTTTGATTAATTCAGGTCTCAGGTCTATAGTCGAGAAAATCTCTCAATTCAATGACTCATTCAATTCAACTTGGTAGTATGAAATGATTTTTTTAAAGCTTATCGCGAGTCCACAGAGCTACTACTAAGGTTTTTTTAATGTTCGAACTAATGAAAGTTAAGTATGTTCCTACCTTCCTACTGGGTCGATTACATAAATAACCTGTTGTTATTTTTTAATAATATCGACCAAAATCTTAAGTGATTTTTACTATCTATAATTTTTTATAAAACACGACCTCTCGACGCACGAGTCCAACGTTTTAGTAAAACATTTGTTTTTATTGTCCACCTCGCCAGTTCGAACGTATTTCAAGGATTCAATTTTGTTCAAATTGACAATGGCTGTGGCGTTACGTTTTCGTTGCATATTACCGGCAGTTTTTGAAGCTAGATAAACTGATTGGATTTGAAACTCTGTTAGCGCTATGTTTAGGTCTAGATTTAAGAAATGGGGAGACGAGTGATGGAGTGGCCACTCTGCGACAGGTGGACGGATACGGTTCCGTTCTTTTCGTTTTTGCGAACGATGGATGTCTTGATTGAATAATGCTCTGTTTTTACGTAGTTTAGCTGCGTTATTATTATTTATAATTCAAATAAGTAGGTATCTATATATATATTATGTATATGTGTTGTGTATATATACGTAGGTATAAATAATTTTAGTAGTATGTATGTATATGTATTGTATTATTATTTTAGACTTAAAATTTAAAGGTATTCTTTCAAGTTTAAATTTAGTTTTTTTGCACCTCCTAATTAGTTAATATATCAGTTTCATTTCTCCTCTCTCAAATGCATCAAGGAGGGTGCTGCATGCAGTGAGAACGAAAACATCGTAATTATGATTAAAATTGAAAATATGTTGATGAAGGTAAACCAATATTAGTCACTATCCAAATACTTATATGTGACGTTCCATGGTAAAAGGTATCTTATGGCCGCTGGCGCTTATGTCGCATAGCGCCGCAATAATATTGGAGCGGCGTTAATAATAGCGTAAGCGCCAACCGCCATAAAGTACCTTTACTTTAAGGACGTCACATATACATATTAACCATGACACACTATCGGCCTGATTCTAATTTTAATATAGGTACCTCAAAACTAGTTCTGGATACGATATGGATCGGTTCTATCACAAATTTTTGACGTATCTTAAAATTAGAATCAGGCCGTATGACACTCACGATATTTGTGTTCTTAAACTTCCCCTCCACTTCAACAATATTTAATTTATTTGTAAACCTCGCTACAGCGAGCAATTTTCATACTCAGATAAGTTTCCGCTCCCCACAGAGTATGGAGTATGTGAAATAAAACTGTAAACTAACCACGTACTAAGTAATATCCGGAGCTTCCAAATTTGTTACGACGGAGTTTCAGGTGCTGTTGGCGTCGGTGAGCGAGCAGCGGCGAGAGATAGGTTAGCTTAAGTATACCAGTATATACGTGACCTCAGAGTATTTTTAATCTCTTGTATGATTACTTGATTAGGATAAGGGTTCCCCACACAAGCGTCTTGAGCGTCGGCGTCTAGTCAACGCTAAGGAAAATGGCGTCGCTGCGCAGTTGCGTCACTGTTGCGTCGAGCAGCAGCCATAGAGTTGACTAGACAGCGACGCTCGAGAGACACTAGTGTGGGTAGCCCTAAGGATTCTGAGATTCACTTTTAAGTCGCTTTCTTGCATTTTTTCGCGAACGATTTTTCTGCAGCACAACCGAGGTTTGAACCCCCATTTTGACTATCTCTAAGAATGGTACCTTAAAATGTATTTAAGGTTGCAATTACCTGCTACAAAATATGAGAAAATAACTTAAGGGTAATTTAGTAGTTTATCTTATGTGTATAAGGTTTGTGTTTAGGAAGGTTTTATATATTACTAGGATTATAAATAACATGATTCGAATATCTGTGATGTCAGAGTACGTTCGAATTAACCTGATAATTGTTACAAATCTCGAGGTCTTCTTACACTGGCCCGCCCAAACTCGCTCCACCAATCGAAACACAAAGCCAGACGGTAGCGAAAAATAATTTCGCCTCGAATATGCACTTCCATTCGCGGTTAGAATCTCATCTTTCGTTCAGTATTCAATTTAGAAAGTATTTAAAATACGCTGGTTTGTTGGGTTTTGTAATTGGTTTGGTAGTTTTGCAGTTTTGCATAAAGTTGTTGTTGAATTTATTTTGCATTTCAATTTCACTGTGTGTTGTTGTTGGTTGACGCTTTTCATATGTTTTGGAAATCAGTTTTTCCTGATTTTTTAGAATAATTAAGTCAGGATCGTTAGTGGGGCTTAATTTTCACAATTGATGAACGTATATTGTATAAATATAAGTACCTACGATCATATCGCAAAGCGTAAATTTTGTACAGCAAAAAACATTGAGGCGCAGAATCTTAAATTATGTCTCTAAAGATGAATAGGTACCTAATTTTGTATGCTTCATGCGATAGTAGGTACCTAAATATAAGGGCGCTAAAAAACCTAATCTTGATATTAAGCCCTTGTGTGTTGAAGAAGAATTTTTTTTTTAATCAGATTTTACAATTTACAATTATCATTAAATTCCATCTTGTCGACACCCTAATGGAAACATCTAGTGAATTAGTAATTGGTACCTAATTAAAATGTAATCAATTTATTTGTTTGAATAATATTCTAATAAAATAAAAGTTCACCTCAGCTTCCGTAACAAGATAGAATAGAAAACATATCGCATTCAAGATTCTCGTTGTTTTGTTTTGTTACTTTTATAAAGCGCCTGATAATACTATGAAAGCAAACGTCAATGGTCGCGTGTGCTATAACGTTATGTAAAGGCGATTTTTAATAAATCGATACTTCTTTTTAATGTACAGTCGAGTTAACAAACATCTTTACAAACCTATAACACACTGACAAATAAGGTCGTGTAAATATATTTATGGAACGTTGTCTTGTTATATTATAATTGCGTAATTTAAGTTGCAGATAATAAATAAATAAATAAATATGTGTCCGTAAAAGTTGAGGAAATAGCATGAAACAGCTTAAAACTTTCAATACATATAATTGACTTCTAAATACTAAACGGGTATGCAGAAAGTTACTTCATTATCCCTATAATCTCATTACATTAGTGTGAATCATCGTCACTGAGTGCAGCGGTATGAGTCCTCAACTTAAGCTTTCTTTGAATCATATCACGTCTTTACGTCTTATTCGATTACAAACATTATTCCAAAGGCATAAAATAGAATTTTCAGCGACAATAAAAAGAAAGATATGAGCTTTTAAAAGGTATTGTTTAATTTCTAAATTACGTAGATATGAGATTAAGCTCTGTTCGGCGCAAACTAAAATGACACTAAAGTAAATTATAATAAGGTTTAGTTAGTTAGTTGACCAAAGTCCTTTAGTTCTGTTATTATCTACATGCAATTTGGTTCGGATTTAAAGTTAGGTAGTGATGTTGAATTTATCTTTAAATCGCATTTATTAAAGTTTATAATGGCTAATGTTAGGTGTGGTATAAATTTATAAACTAGGTACTTTTTTAGGGTTCCGTAGCCAAATGGCAAAAAACGGAACCCTTATAGATTCGTCATGTCTGTCTGTCTGTCCGTCTGTCCGTCTGTCCGTCTGTCTGTCCGTCCGTATGTCACAGCCACTTTTCTCCGAAACTATAAGAACTATACTGTTGAAACTTGGTAAGTAGATGTATTCTGTGAACCGCATTAAGATTTTCACACAAAAATAGAAAAAAAACAATAAATTTTTGGGGTTCCCCATACTTCGAACTTAAACTCAAAAATTTTTTTTTCATCAAACCCATACGTGTGGGGTGTCTATGGATAGGTCTTCAAAAATGATATTGAGGTTTCTAATATCATTTTTTTCTAAACTGAATAGTTTGCGCGAGAGACACTTCCAAAGTGGTAAAATGTGTGTCCCCCCCCCCGTAACTTCTAAAATAAGAGAATGATATAACTAAAAAAAATATATGATGTACATTACCATGTAAACTTCCACCGAAAATTGGTTTGAACGAGATCTAGTAAGTAGTTTTTTTTTTATACGTCATAAATCGCCTAAATACGGAACCCTTCATGGGCGAGTCCGACTCGCACTTGGCCGCTTTTTTATGAATAAAGTTGCTTTTTGATTTTTACCGTCATATTTTTTTGTGTTCATATAAAAACTTGTTACCTACTTATTTTACTTTATGAAATTTTGGACCTTTTTTTTGTCAGTATAAAAACTAGAAATATACTTACGCCCTTGATCTAATCTAAATCGACTGCCTGTGCTTCCACTCCTGCCTTTCGCTCGCTCCTTTTGCTTTCAATACTGCTACATCTCGTGATTGAAAATGTAATGAAATTTTTCAGTGCAGCCTTTATTAATCATAGGATCCTTAAATAATAATTATTTATCATGTCTACTTATTTAATATTAACATCGATATTTCGCGTGACCGGGTTGATTAATAAATACGATACAGTGAACATTTTTAATGATTAATTAAAACATTAATTATTACATTTATTAATGAGTTTTTGATTATGATTATGAGTACGACACTTATACTATTCTAAACAATTTATTACGCTATCGTAATTATAGGTACTGAATTAGTCTCCAAAGTAATCTTAATTCTAATATACATTTTTACTTAACTTATTAAACTATAGTCAAAATAAAATTGGCAGTGAAATGTAAAATTTGAGCTTAATGTTTACTTACTTAAAAATAACTCGGCGAAAACATTGCTCACAATATTATGATGTTGGTACTTAACGTAAAAATGTATCCAATATTTTTATAATATCGAACATCCGGCATCTCCTAAATGATTTTGTTAAATATAGGACTGAAGTTGTTGAACAAATTTTGCTAGATATATTGAACGAGAATTACGAAAATTAGAGATACCAATCAAATGACGTATTACATTTATGAGGGTACTGGCACGTGTAAATATATCGGTACGAAGAAGTGGCTATCAGTACCGAAATTATATAGGTATATAGTGATCTGGATAATGATAGGTACAATATTTAATATGCCAGGGCCTGATCTAGCATTTGGCGTCGCGGCAAAAATATCCTTAGGCATGTCTAGCATTGGACTTCAGTCTCTAGTTTAGCCTATGATCCATATATAGCTATGATCTATTTTCCTTTTGTCATAGACCGACATGTATTTGTAAGTTTCTAAAATTTAGCCTGGTAAATCGGGCCCTAACCTTAAACTTATCCGTACCGACCTGTACGTGCCGATACCCTATTTCATTGGTCGGCTGTATTAAGGGGAGGATTCTAATGTTTTCTAAGACTGGCAAATGTTTAAACTGTTCTACAGACAAGTGTTGTTACTTTAGATATTTACTATGTTTTGCGAACGCCATCGCCACACAGCAAGACACACTTTGGTCTACGTCTACGATAATAATACGAGACAAGTGGAGAGCTTTATCTTTAATACGCGGATTAGACTCTCGCGCGAGCCACGAGACGAGCCGCGAGCCGCGCCACGAGACGCGAGTCCACCGCTTACACTCGCGTTCGGCTTGTCATTCAGTTATAAACCTTATGCCGTGCCGTTAGTGTTTAAATTATATTAGCTCGACGAGCTTGCGAGCCACGAGACGAGCCGCGAGCCCACCGCTTACTCTCCGCTTACTCGCGTCTCGTGGCGCGGCTCGCGGCTCGTCTCGTGGCTCGCGCGAGAGTCTAAATCGACTATAAGAACAGTTCTATTCTTGAAGGTTACTTTATGCGACCGCGACGCAACGTGACATTCCTGCGTTTAAAATTATTGTGATGATGCAACCAGGTGCCACGTTGCCTCCTATATATTATGAAGACGCTACATAATTATTCCTCCTCCTGTGTAGTGAGTAAAAATATTAATAGTGGCATTATATTTCTGTGGAACAGATTCGTTTTGTCCGTAAACATTTCACGTTTTCTCCACCCGTCTCGAACCTTACTTCCCTAACAGCATAACGTTCTGCTACTTCGCGTTCCATGGAACTTATTACAGTTCGATGGAAATGAGAAGTAGCCAGTTACTTCTCCAGAGTGCATAGAGTTAGTAACGCGTCAGATCGGGCAGGCTCTTCTCACGCGCTTGGCTCAATGCACGTCGTCTCAAACCTCCCCCTATAGCCCTAACGTTCTACTTCTCGTCCCATCGAGCTGATTGCAGATTAATGGAAGTGAGAAGTGGCTGGGGTGTGTAGAGTTAGCAACGCGACAGATCGGGCAGGCTCTTCTCCTTACAGTAGGCGTAGGAGGTGGGTCACGCCTTGAAGCTCGCCTTGGCTCACCGCACGTCGTCTCAAACCTCCCCCTATAGCCCTAACGTTCTACTTCTCGTTCCATCCAGCTGATTACAGATCAATGGAAATGAGAAGTAGCTGGGGTGTGTAGAGTTAGCAACGTGATAGATTTGGCAGGCTCTTCTCCTTGCAGTAGGCGTAGGAGGTGGGCCACGCCTTGAAGCCGACGCGATCGTAGATGCGCTTGGCTCACCGCGCGTCGTCTCAAACCTCCCCATATAGCCAGCCCTAACGTTCTACTTCTCGTTCCATCGAGCTGATTACAGATCAATGGAAGTGAGAAATAGCTGGAGTGTGTAGAGTTAGCAACGTGATAGATTTGGCAGGCTCTTCTCCTTGCAGTAGGCGTAGGAGGTGGACCACGCCTTGAACCTCGTCTTGGCTCACCGCACGTCGTCTCAAACCTCCCCCTATAGCCCTAACGTTCTACTTCTCGTTCCATCGAGCTGATTGCAGATGAATGGAAGTGAGAAGTAGCTGGAGTGTGTAGAGTTAGCAACGCGACAGATCTGGCAGGCTCTTCTCCTTGCAGTAGGCGTAGGAGGTGGGCCACGCCTTGAATCCGACCCGGTCGTAAATGCGCTTGGCGCACCGCACGTCGTCCGCTAGGTCCTCGTTCAGAAGATCTGCAGAAAAAAAATATGTCAATTAAACCCGACAGATTCTAAAGGTGTATTCTTGAAAAGATAAGATTTCTTTATTGTCAAAGCTGTGTTGGTACATAGGTCTTATAAATATCACAGAAGTCCAGGAGCTTGCCCATTTCGGGAGCATTTAGAGACTAAAATGTCATACGATGTTTCCTGAAATCGATCTTGTTTTAGAGATAATGTCAATTTTTGTCAGAATTTGTTTCTGTAATCTTAGTGAAATAATTGTAATCTGGGTTATTTTGCCATTTATTGAAAATCTGCCATATAAGCAGCGATATTCGAGTTAGGTTTAGATCATAATTTGAAGATTTTGGACTATAGTTACGTCATGGTGGTTTTACGGTTATTCCCGGATTCAAAATATATAATTATGCAACTATTACTGACACTTTATACATTCTTTAGGTGTATATTTTTCTCATTTTTCTTTTTTTTTCTTTCAGGTAATGGAAAAACTAGCACCATCAAATTTGCGTGAAGAAGCGAGGACTACGTTTGCTCGGAGAAACGGTCGGCTTCTCTTAAAGGGTACCGAAGACGAAACATTGACTTATATTAGTTATATTATGTACTTAGTAGGGTTTGCTCCCGGTACTGAGTTTGTATGGCGAGAACCGGGAATTCCCGGGAATTCCCGGTTCTCGCCATACAAACTCAGTACCGGGAGCAAACCCTAGTACTTAGTAAAGACGGATGTACAGGTACTACGAAGTGGGCCAGTTTGGTGCGCAAATCGCGTTTGTGCACGTGTTCGTAAGTGCGCATGTTCGCTCGGAATTATATGGACGGGCCTATCTTTATTGTTGAAATCTTTGAGGTGAGAGCACTCTTAAGCCCCAAATTTCTCTTGATAAACGCTTTAATCGATCAGATTAGCGATAACAAATGACTCGCTATTAGGTTTGTTAGCGACTGTAATTAGTACCTTCACACTTCATGTTGCAGTGCCCTCCTTTGCGGCCCTTTTTGCACCAGTCTTTGTTGTTGATCTGAAAATTAACGTGTCTCGGTTAATTATCTTTAAAAACTGACTCAATAGTGTAGCTACCACCAGTTTGGCACTGACATAAACGCTATCGAGATGATGCATCTCGCTCGTACTCACATAGGTATTAGTGCGAGCGAGATGTAGAGAAAGTAAATTACGTAGACGTCAGTTTTGACACTGTCAGTGACTCATGGTACGGACACAGATCAACAAAACCCTTCTGAAAACCAGTAAAAAAACATCTGCTTTTGATTGCTGAAACTAAAAGCAATCACTGCTTTGTCGATGAAATTTTCAATTTTGTTCATTGTTCGAGAAAAACGCTGGTAGACGGAATTAGCCACATTGACCCAGCTTACCTATAACTTTGGAAGTACGATTTTATTTTAGACTTATACCTCCATAATCTATAGTCAATAATTCTATTCTATTCGGTTTAGTTTATTTTCTATAGTGTTCATTTTGCATATAAGTTTGTGCGCGCTACGTTGTGTGAGATATTATTGCAGATGACTGTACCACACCCCTACCAAATGTGCGATGATATAATTTGAATAATTTCCAAAGTGTCCTAATATTCCAATTCCCGTAACCTTATCGAGCTCCGTCACTTGATACGGTTCAGATTTCTATTACATTACGTTGCCAGTAAAATGTAACTGACATTGTGTCTGGCTAGGGTTGTCAACTTTTAGGGAATGATAATAAATAAATAAAACTAGTAGTTCGCCCCGAACTAAGAACTCGCGTTTCGCCAAAAAGATCAATTGAAGGCAGTGCTACTTAGTGGTGAAAGGATCTAAAACCGCGTGCGATTTATTGCAAGATCTGTGGAGCCCTTAATTGATAAATTTAAATCACCATAGAGATTAAAATAAACTGTATCTGTGGCAAGCCGTAATCTTTCTTGTCAAATGTCAAATACTAATATTATGATTATTTTATTTCGTTTTTATCTTGCTAATTATTTTGAAATCTTAAATTAAAAAACAATATTATAAATATGTAAACCGAACACTTTCATTTGATACCAAACTCGACCTTACTTTCTTGCAATTAAAATGACCAGAATAGCAAGACCCCACACAAATAGCTTTTTGGCATTTTAAGCTCTTCTAGCTCAATAATCTCGTGATCGAGCCTGCTCAAAATTTAATGACTAAAATATAATGCGCTCACCTATACGTTCACCCAATTTCATTTAAATTAGAACAAATTTACTTAAGTTATTGTGCATCAAACTATCCTCTGATAGTTCAGCTTAAAAACATCGAAATGCCGGGACGTGCCCCTAGCCAGCCGTGTGTTCCAAGTTGAATGTAAGAACTTCAATTCGCTTCGCTCGCTCGTTCGATAAATAAATCTTTATTGTTTAAAACATACATGCTACATATGAAGTTGGAGCCCTGGAGACTGCGTTAGTTTACAGCCCCAGTGGTTGCCCGTATTACATAATTAGTTAGAATTTGAAAGAACACCAGAAAAGTGTTGGGTAGGTAACCTACGTCACGGTATTTTTTTACACTTCCGAAAAAAGCTAAAAAGCCGAAGCATGATAACGTTTGATATCTTAGCATTAAATTCAATGGTATGTAATACAGGTTTAATAGGTTTATGTGTGTTATTAAGGTAGCTGCCATACTCGTCATGTCCCAAATTGTATATGCGGTTATATTATAAAGTTAACGGGGTGAAACTTCGAAATCTGATTCTTGTTAATTTGTTTTTTTGTGTTATTGACAGTTGACACCCGTTTTCCGTACCGTGATACGTAAGAGAAAAAAATAGAGAAAGTAATGGGAGAGGATTCTCAAAGTTATATGTACTGTCAACAAAAATGAACTCTGGGAAATTAGTGCTTGATTAAGTAACCGAGTTCAATGTGCAACAAACACATGGAACAAAAAAAAAACATGGAACTAATAGTAATTGGCATTTACAGTATGTTTGCCCGTAATTCGGGCGATATATGATGTTTTTTTAATAAACTAAATTCGGGTCGCGGTGGTAACCCTAGCCGCGCGTTGTGTCGTTGTCGCGGCTTCGTCTGTCGACGGTGACAGCCCTAATCTAATACTGTTTTACTGACGGAAAACTTGCAACCTTGTAAAGAAACTGGGGGAAAGCAAAAGGAAAATCGGAATCGGGTCAAACGTGCATTGTGAGATTGTGACCGAAACATAATAATAGTTGGTCAAACCAATTTGTCAGTCAGTAAGAACCAGGAAAACTATACTCATCCTTTTCTTTTGGGTGCTAGTACTAGTGTAAGCAAAGATAATGTGATACTCTCTGTCTATGTTTGAAATGAGACAGTCCTTTGCCAAACTATAAATTGATTGTTATAGTTGGTCAAACCAATTTGTCAGTAAATAGGAACAAAAAAAACTATACTTATCCTTTTCTTTTGGGTGCTAGTACTAGTGTAAGACAAAGATAGTATGATTTTCTCTGACTATGTTTGAAATGAGACTATATGGTTTTTTTTTCTATAACATGGACTCAGCATGGACTCCTTTTTGAGAGACAGGGGGCCGGTTTTTTAATTTCGACCGGTCGATTTCATGTATTTCGTTAAATAATATATCCACTGCTAGGCATCTAAATTCTACTAATAGAATTGAAATCGAGTGGTCAATATCACTAGATTCCCAATTTCTATGGCTCGTATTTCAAAAATTATCATTTGCCGTTTTCCACCGAATTTCGAGTGGCGAAATCGAGCGATCGAAATTCAAAAATCGGCCCCCTGCCCTGGCCGCGTAGCCAACGTGCCAATCGCTAACGCTCCGTAGCGATCGAAACGCAACTGTCACTGTCGCACTAATATGGAAGAGTGATAGAGAGACACAAAGCGATTCGTTATCGAAGCGATAGCGATTGTCAGCTTGGCTAGGCCGGCAGGTCAGTGGTCAGTTGTAGCTCAAAACCGGGACAAGTTAATAAATAATAAATAGCATTTGTGTAATGAACTGACGTAAGTATTAAAACTAGTTTTGTATATATCATAGAAAATACATAGATTAAATAATAATTACCAGTTGTCTTATTATATAACTGCTGTATAAATATTATTTATTACGTAAAAACAAGCTCATACTTTAGCGGTTAATTTCATGTTTTGTACTGAAATAAGAAATAAATGAAAACGGCTCATAATTGATCATAATGACATATAGGTTATTTTTTGTACGTCTGCAAGTAGAAAATAGTTTTAATTTTATAAAGAGAAGTAACAAGATAAGACCTAACCAAGTTCATATAATAAACGAAAGAAACCTCTTCCTGTGCTTTAAGTTAGAAAAAGTTCTTAGCGCTCAGACGAAGCTGCAGTTGTTTTACGACCATTCTCAGAACTAAAGCTTCGACATACCTAATGACTAAAGTCTAAAGAAAAGACAAAAAACCGACCAAGTGCGAGTCGGACTCGTGCACGAAGGGGTCCGTACCACTACGCAAAAAACGGCAAAAAAATCACGTTTGTTGTATGGGAGCCCCATTTAAATATTTATTTTATTTTGTTAGTATTTGTTGTTAAACGTAGCGGCAACAGAAATACATCATCTGTGAAAATTTCAAGTGTCTAGCTATCACGGTTCATGAGTTACAGCCTGGTGACAGACAGACGGACAGACGGACCCTTTGGGTACGGAACCCTAAAAACAACCTTTTGCTTAAAACTTTTAAATGCCATCATTTAATGCCATCATAATAATGGCCATCCACTACTATATTTACTTTCTACTATTACTACCTACTATTTTCATAAAAAAATGTCGCATTCAGAGAGCAAATGCGAATGAAAATACTTACTCCCAAATACTTTATGTATACGTATGCTTTTTACCTCTAATGTTACGTCACCCGTCCTAATACTAGTACTAATTACACCTACAATGAAATTTTACTCATTATTTAATTGAACAGTTTGCTTTTGTTTTATTTCGTTCGATTTTAAAATAAAATAAATTCAATCAAAGGTAAAAACCAATTGACTGTCAATTTTTCTTGTATTGTGGGCCGCTCTAAAAAGGATCATGTGACGTCATTGTCAATGCAATTATAATTATAAATGCTCTAGTAGGTATTTATTATTTTCCCAATGCAATAAAAACGCATCCATAGGTAAAGCGCGCGTGATTTCATGAATTCCATTACAAACGCGGTACGGTC
This sequence comes from Cydia amplana, assembly GCF_948474715.1. Lineage (NCBI taxonomy): Eukaryota > Metazoa > Arthropoda > Insecta > Lepidoptera > Tortricidae > Cydia > Cydia amplana. The sequence continues at coordinate 24,503,998 of NC_086070.1, forward strand.
AGCAAAAAATGATGGCCGCTCATTAAATGCGGCAAGTATTAATCGTCGGCCGCCACGCATTATTGCTGGCCAAGGGGATAAGGTCGCAACTAGAATTTCCAGTAATTATAGTGTTCAAATAAAACTTTGATTTAAAGTTCACAATGGAAGTCTAAGGAATTAAGAAAAGAAAGCTATCTGACTTTCAAACCCTGAAGGAAATTATGATTAGTAAGTAGGTTTAAAAAAAAATAAGTCTGTGAAAATCTTACAGAAGCTGACCTAGTCACAGTAAGCTCAACAAGGCTTGTTTTGTGGGTACTAAACTATGTAATATAATATTGATGTACCTATATACATTTTATACATAATACATATTCATAGGATTCACATCCGGTAACTCCTGCTTCAAACGTAGGTACACTACCGACTAGGCTAGAAGGCGGTTATATTTATGTCAAAATATAGGCTTGGCTGTAATAAATAGACTTCTTCATGATGCTTCCATTTAAAAAAAACTAATGATGCTTATGTATTGTATGTATTGTATTGTCTTTCATTTGTTTGACAGGATTCAAGCTCAAGGCAGATTTTCAAAGAAACATACGGACTACGCAGCTAAAGTAAGGACACTAAGCATAAAGAATTTCGTTCATTAACCCGCCTGTTTCTATCCCTATCGCACGCTCCAAATTATATTACTGTCCTGCCCATGATGCCGGCGGTCAAAGCCCCTGTACGAGCGGGACAGCAATATAATTATGCGCGTGCAATAGAGACAGGAACAGGCGAGGCGGTCGAGCTTCGTGCTTAGCGTTCATACTTTACCATTCGCTATCATGTTGGTCAGCTACAAAGTATAGTTAGATAGGATTCCAACTCTCCAATATATTGGTCCAATTGTGCATTATATCTCACTCTTTCATTACGGAACATGTGAGACGTAATACACTTTAGACCAAGTTATTGGATAGATGGAATACCACCCTTAGATACACCTCACCAGTATAAAAACGTTACTATTTACCGTGTCAGAAAAATATGTCCCGCTGGTGATTATAGTGACGCACCTGCCAACATAATTAAACAGGGTCCAAATCGCTTTGTCAACATGCACGGCTAAAGGCGAGTCAATTTCACAAAAACACAGTTTCAATTTTTTTCAACACGCCCGTGATGAAAATGCAAATTTCGTCGGTTTTGTATTTAGTCAGCAAACAGGTTTTTAATTAATTCGCTCATATTTGAGCGTCACGCTGATGACATTGGCAATTGCGTAGTGTTGTAGCAACATTGCGGGAAAATGTTTATTTATTTATTTACCAACTTTACATTGACAGTTCAACCAAACATGCAAGTCATGGGTTACAAATTACTTACGAGTATATGTACTTAAAACTAATTATAATAAGCTTATCACTAAAATTAATAGTTTAGGACGGTGGCAAACAAGCGTACAGCGAACCTGATATGGTACTGCACAGCTTTAAGAATTAAATCATCAAAATTCAAGAATGCAATCCAAGTTACGCTCTCATTTAAAACGAAATTCTGAAGTTGAATTTACATACAAAGCTTGTGCTCGCTCTATTTTCTTTCTAATATATTTTTTCGCAACGAAAACTAGTACCACTTACCAGATATGTTACTTACGTAAATTTTCATGCCAAGTTTCATATAAGATTTAAGCATATTATAGTTTTATAATGAGGGCGTAACTTTTATTGCATGAGAGCGGCATTTGGCGGCGGGTTTGTATGCCTGTGCTTTCAGCATTGCCCCGCCCCGCCAAGCGCAGAGGTGTGGGCTAAATGGTGCTCCCCGACACCTCTAAGCTCGTTGCCAGTACCCATTTAGAAAGTTTTATAAATAACTAGCGACCCGCCCCGGCTTCGCACGGATTAAAAAATTATATATAAACCTTCCTCTTAAATCACTCTATCTTTAAAAAAAAACCGCATCAAAATCCGTTGCGTAGTTTTAAAGATCCAAGCATACATAGGGACAGACAGACAGCGGGAAGCGACTTTGTTTTATACAATGTAATGATTTTATCAACATTTCCATTAAGCATTACACTGGCAACATTAGCGGCAATTTTTGGGAATATTGTTCCCCACAATATTGGCAACGTCACATCACTAATTAAATTGCGTCACACGACGTTACGTTGCACGTTGCAATTTGCAGTTATTTGTTTTGAGAGAAATAGGGAACTGCGTCGTACCTAGCTGATTTGTTTTCTGGGAAAACTACGTATTTGATCATTATTTTTATATGCGTCTAGCCCTAGCCGAGTTACTGGCACCGGTATTTTCTCGGGGCTGTGGTATAGGGTTAGAATAAGAACCGGTGGCAGATTTTTCATAACTGCATTGTAACATGTATGCCTAAATTGAAGAATAAAGAAATTCACCTTCACTTTTAAGTGTGTCTTTTTGTTTGAAACTAGTCTTCGCCCGTGACTTGGGCCCGTTTAGTATTAGTAAACTTGTAATTTTGAACCCTCATTCCATCCTTTTAAGCAGTAATTTCTTCATGGGATAAAGAATGGGACGCTCATTTCTTGAAGGTTTGAATCGGTCCCGGTCTTATCTGTCCAGAAATACTGCAAGCAACAGCGAATGCCTTTGCAAATAATAATTAAAAGAAATCTCAAAGTATTTCTAGGGCCACACAAGCGACTCCCGAGCTTCGGCGTCTATAGTCAACTCTATGACTGCTGCTCGACGCAACTGCGCAGCGACGCCATATCGCATTTTCCATAGCGCTGACTAGCAGTCGACGCTGAAAAGACGCTAGTGTGGGGTGTCCCTTATCCATTTAAAACTCCAATTAAATCACATTTGCGAAGGACGCGGAAAAAAACATTTAATTTAGTAGAATGTTCAATCGCAAGTAATTGCCGTAATGTTGCTCTTCATGGGTCCCAGGGGTCACATCGCTGGGCTGAATGAAGAGTTAGTGCTTGCTATCTATGTAAAATACATATTAAGCAGTACCCGTTGCTTAACATTGACTGACTGATGCACAGTTTAAACCGTTGAAGGTAGGAGTTGGAAATAAATTAAATCACATATTTTTCCAAGGTTCTATATTAAAAGGGGATTTTTTTGAAAATCGCGTCCTAGCAGGGTAGAAATGAGGTACAAAATATGCGCGTTTCTTATCTGCACATTCCTTTTTTTGAACAACCCCATAACCGTAGGCCCTATGTAGTTATTCTATAGATAGGTAAATAATTATACTCGCACTAAATAATACCGTAGTAATCCTGGCGCGGCATCAACTACCTACGTCGGTTTTGATACAAAACAGTATCCTTACCACGAGTTGGACACTGGTATATTCGCTAGCGACTGCGTAAACTAACTCACAATGCATCTCCCTCGTACTGACACTGGTGCAAGCGAGATGCAGTGCGTTTGAGTTGCCTAAAACTAATAGCGAGGGTACTGGACTTTAGTTTATAGTTTTACGGCAAATAATTAGATTCGCACTAAATAATACCGTAGTAATAGTTAATAGTAATCCTGACGTTATTAATAAGCCCAATCCATCAACTGCGCCTGTTGTGTTACAAACCAGTTGTTGTCATTAATCCGGATAAATGCAGTATCTAGCCTTATTCAGCCGCAGTTAGTTTTAATCTCGTAATTAGTCGAGTGTTCTGATTGGTGGCACGAGCGAGGGTGATTTGGATTAAATATGCGTTTATTAGCACAATAATACAAAAAAAAACATGAAATTTTGACTTTCTTTTTATAGAACAGATACTGCAAGCAGTTACTGAAAACACTGTTGATTCCTAATTGTTATTTGTTGTTGTTATTTGTTGTGACTGTTGGTTCCTAATTGTATTATGTCAACATCTTTGTACACAGTTATACAATAAATAATATCTTATCTTATCTTATCTTAACAAAACTCCGACTTGACACTTCGGTGCCGTTAACCCATTCGTCTCTAATCACGACACGTTGTCGTTTTGCCTCTACGAAGCATTTTCGCTACGTCGCGCTACGACCATAGCTCAGCGGTGAATGTGTTAAGATAGAACATTCTTACGCTAGATGTCGCTATGCACCTCCCTGGTGTGTAAACAAAAGACACGTAAATAAAGTGGTCCAACTATCAATTTGGCAAGCGGCTGGAACGATTGGGAATTTAACAGCGCAAATTATGAGCTTCGGTTATTTAACACGGATTTGTTTCATAAACGCACTGCAAGCATCATTAGTTAATTCTCATTTTATCCCTCTTTTACGCATATATTTATATATATACAAGGTGTCCCAAGAAGTAGTGATATACTGAAGCTGGGAGGTAGAGGACCTAGAGGGCTATCTGAATCACCCCCATGTATGTTCCGCGATTTTTCGTATTTTCGGAGTTATGATTTTTTTAAATTTTTCACCTATCGCCGAGTACGATGAGATTTTTATTTATGGTGACGTGAATTATTGCGGTAAATGCTTGATTTTTTTGTGTGCTAAGCTGATAGATAGGCCAATTCAGTATGGTAACATTTACTATCGTTAGATCTTTGAATGGAATTAAAAAAAAATTTAATGCCAAGAAAGATAAAATTACCCAGTATGTTCACAACTTCAAGGGCGCTTAAAAAATAAAACATACTGGGTAATTTTATCTTTCTTGGCATTAATTTTTTTTACGAAAAATCGCGGAACATAAATGGGGGTGGTTCAGATAGCCCTCTAGGTCCTCTACCTCCCAGCTTCAGTATATCACTACTTCTTGGGACACCTTGTATATGTCAAAATTACGGATAGACCGACAAACAGACTTATGAACAAGAGGGGAGAATTTGTACAGTCAGCAGCAGAAGTTGCCAAGCGGGTGAGGTGTTCTAAATTACCTAGACGCGCTCTTATTATCTTAATAATAAAGTCGCGTCAAGATCATTTTGAACACTTCGCCCGCAACTAGTGCTGCTGACTGTACATAGAAATCGCGCCACGCTCATCGTCCTCTGGTTTTAAAACTATATCTTCTATTATTTGCAGATTTCTTTATTGAGATTAGTTCAATCATCTATATTGTATGAACAGATGTAGTGCATAATCATTTAATTTTCCATAGTATATTCAGGGAAACTTTCGTTCGTACGTATCTTACTATTTCAGTCAGTCTCGGTACAAAAAGTACTGACATTGAACAAGCATGCCAAATACAAACGTTTATGAGAAAATACGTTGGAAAACAATTATGCACTACATCTGTATTGATACATTATTTAGAATGATATTTATTCCGGCACTCCCAAAGCTTATATATCGCAATTGGCATTATGCACGAATCACGTCCGCTCTCAATTGCACGGCGGATGGCGCGTATTAGGTGCATCAGTTCGTGTCGAATCGGGGCCGTGCAACGACCCTTGTGACTGGTAACTTCCTACTCTCCCATACTTATTATTGACAGTTAGCCGCCCAAAGGCCTAAGATAAGGTCTCCCTTTCCATTTTTATTCGAGTATTATTTATATTTGACATATTTGACAAGTTTTGATATCTGTGCCGCTAGAGCAGTGGTTCCTAACCTGGGGGTAATTACCCCCGTGGGGGTAAAACTGGTATTTTACGGGGGTAAAAAGCTAACCTAATATAACAATACAACAAACGTAGGTACACGTTTTATTTTTTTATTACCATTATTTTTTTATTAATTAGGGAGGAGGGGTAAAATCAGGTTCCCTAGTTAGTCATAGGGGTGACCGGACTGAAAAGGTTAGGAACCACTGCGCTAGAGGTTATGGGGGGCACCGCCCCATACATTCCACGACTTCTCTTTCTGAACAGACGGTAACGCAAAATTGTAGTTTTTATATTTAATTTTTACACGTTTTAATCAAGGGAAAATGCCATGAAAACTCACACGGAAACTATATTTGCAAGGGCAGGCACCAACTAAAACCTTAAGGTTAAAGTTGGCTCGATAAAAAAAAACGAAAACGTGTATAAATTTAATTAATTTTCAATTTTCTATATCGTTACCCTGCATACCATAGCATCATAATTTGCGTTTCCTTATAGTACTAGAAAAGAAAACTAGTAGTAGAAAAGAGCCTACTTCCATCTTAAAGGCTGTAACTTACAACCCCTTGCTTACCACTAGCCGATTCGTCTACTCGTCTGTCTCTTATATCATAAAAAATAATAGATAAAACCTGCTTATTCACACACACTAAAAATCTTGTCAAATCATGTAGTAAATGTGTGAAACTTTTTACCAGAAACTGTTGTTAGTGCGCCGTCGGTAAACTTTTTCAAATATAAACTGGATAGGTACGTAAAATATATCGTAAATATGGATAGCAGTGGATAGAATTACGGGTTTAAATCACAAACTCATCGGTTTAATAAACAAGGTGTTACGTGCAGATTTACTCTGGTTAATTTAGATGGAAATGGGTCAATGCAGTGACCGCATACTAGATTTGGTCAGCTTAGCACCGAATAAACAAGTCCTGTAGGGCTATGATGGTCGACTGTATAAATGATATAGTTGTATAAATGATGATAAAACTGACATTTTATCCAGTTTTTATTGATTTGTCGTCTTTTCCACTTTTGACAGCGATAGTCGTTAAACGATTAACTGCAGAACATGCTCGTTGGATAATATGTCATTTGTCTACTTTTCCAACTTAAACTTAGTTGATAAGTGGATAAGTTAAATGATATAAAAGACACTTGTCTAGATTTATACATTTTTATAACATTCATACCGTTTTGTCCACTTTGACAGCGATAGACGGTAAATGGCTACGTTTGTTGGATAATTAGACATATAGTCGATTTTTGACGGCTAGCCTTTGATTAATTTATCGTAGTGCTCACTGGGCACGACAAGGTGCTCTCATGATATAGAAGTGGTGAAAAATACAATTTTTAGGGTTCACTCGTGCGTCTGCCTGTCCGTCTGTCACAGCCTATTTTCACGGAAACGACTAGACCAATTAAGTTGAAATTTAGTACACATATGTAAATTAGTGACCCATCACCCAAAGACGGACATGGCTTCCTCGCGTTGTCCCGGAATTTGCCACGGCTCATGGGAGCCTGGGGCAGCTTGGCAGCTAATCCCAGGAACTGGCGTGGGCACTAGTTTTTACGAAAGCGACTGTCATCTGACCTTCCAACCCAGAGGGTAAACTAGGCCAGTATTGGGATTAGTCCGGTTTCCTCACGATGTTTTCCTTCTCCGAAAAGGGACTGGTAAATATCAAATGATATTTCGTGCATAAGTTCTGAAAAACTTATTGGTACGAGCCGGGGTTTGAACCCGCGACCTCTGGATTGCAAGTTGCATGCTCTTACCGCTAGACCACCAGCGATTTTTTAAGTACAATAAATAGGTTAGAAGTTATTTAAGAAAATAGCCAAAAAATTACCCCCTCTCCCCACTTTTATCTCCGAAATTACTGGGTCTAAAATTTTGGACTCGCACTTGGCCGGTATAGTTTTTTTTTTCCAAATATAATATTATTTGAACTCCATTTGTATTCATATAAGAATATCATTACATTATTTGTAGGGATGGCAAAGATATCATTTCTTCTTGGCAGCTGCTGCCATGGAAGAAAAGCATCAACAAAGAAAAATTCAACGACGTGCCATAAGGGATACATGGAACCCTTTGGATATGCCCAACGAGGAGTTTCGGCACATATATAGAGTGCTCAAAGACTTGGCACTCTATGTGTGTGCCGAACTAGACGCCGACCTCAAACTCAACATGGCGACGGATTGCCGGCACATCTTAAAGTACTTAATTAAAGATATAATGTTGCACTGAGGACGTCACTTTCTGAGAACGCCACTTTCTGAGGACGTCACATTCGGAGTTCGTCACTTTTTTAGCATAGGTACGATTTAACAGTATAAAATACCAGCACGAAAGATGTATGTAATGCCAGCAACCAGATTATCTGTTCGACATACGGTCGCTTTTATATCCTACATACCAACACCAATCTCTGTTTGCCTTACGCCTGACTGGTAGAGAATTCCATTTGGCAAAACGTCCTATGTTTCGTGCAATAAAGTGAAAATAGAGAGATTAATAATAATAAAAAAACAATCTAATTATGTTTAAATCAGAGTATTTAATTCAGAATACTTAAAAACTACAAGCACCAAAACATTTAGCCACAGATTGGAGTTAGGCCGGAAACAGCTTCGATTCCATACACATAAGGGCGCGTGTACACGGTGCCGCCTCCGCGCCGCCGCCGCACCTTCGCGCTATGTACACGAGACGCGTAAAACCCGCGGCGGCGGACTATACTTGTCTCGTGTACATAGCGCGAAGGTGCAGCGGCGGCGCAGTGGCGGCGCGGCAGCGGGCTTTACGCGTCTCGTGTAAATAGCGCGAAGGTGCGGCGGCGGCGCGGCAGCGGCGCGGAGGCGGCACCGTGTACACGCGCCCTAAATGTTTCGCACAGTAGAAACTATGATTTTATCATACGCCGCTGTGATTAGCTCGTGAAGGTATCACGGCAAGCTCGCTGACACCAGTTGTAGGTCATTGCAACATATTTACATTTAAACGGACTGTCGCTCCTTTTGTGACAACATATTCTTCAGCATACCGCGTCTTCTGTCATGTCTCCATAAACTCTAACGTCTTTTTTATCTGCGTATAAAATCAGCTCTTGCAGTTTTTTTTTTCAGACAATATTTCCTCTCGTGTCACATGTGGAGAATAGGCGTCCAAGGATTTTTTCTTCATAGCGTTGCCGAATTTCAGAATATATGTTCAGCCATCAATCACTTCTGCGTATGGAGTGATCCATAAGGTGAGTTCGACTAAGATCGGACACCGGGTAAGATCGTATGATTCACCTGTTCGTTAGGCGCGTCTTGCGTCTTGCGTTAAGTGCGTCCTGAAGGGGGGTGCGGCACAAAACAGCGCATTGCATCACCTTGCCAGCATTAAAAAAAAGCCCCGCAACAGGCAGAAATTTGAATCATACGATCTTACCCGGCGTCCGATCTTAGTCGAACTCACCTTACTCTCATAGTTCTCATGTTCTGCATATATTTAATGCAATTTATTTGTTTGTTTTCTTCCTATAGGTATATGTTACGCAATGAATTTTTAAATTAATATTACATTGTACTTTTAGCCTGACTGACAATGAAAATCTATCATGTCGCCGATTTGACATCGCTGATTTTTTTTTCTATAGATGGTCAACCAAACCTTGTCAGTAGAAAAAGGCGCGAAATTAAAATTTTCTATGGGACGATATCCCTTCGCGCCTACATTTTTCAAATTTGCCGCCTTTTTCCTCTGACAAGATCTGGTTGACCAAGTATATTTAAAATGCGAAACTACAAATAGGTTATATCGTTTGTCAAAAGACTGTCTCATTTCAAACATAGACAGAGAGAGTCATATCTTTGTCTTACACTAGTACTAGCACCCAAAAGAAAAGGATGAGTATAGTTTGTATTGTTCTTATTTAATGACAAATTGGTTTGACCAACTATACTTACAAGAATGCACTTCGTTTTTCGGGTAAAATCGGACGTAATCGCGTAATAGAAAATGACAGCGTCGTACTAATTTAGTTGCAATCCATCACTCAAACTATACAGGATGGTCTATACCACAACGTTCAAATTTTTTTTTAGTTTCCTCATATCGTGGGCTATTAGGCGATTCTCAGAGATGACGTTCGGTGCCTGACTTCGGTGCCGAATTTTATTTTTTACTTCTTTGATACACAACTTTATTTCCTAAAATCTAGCCTTAATATAAAAAAATATTGGTAGTAGCCCACGTAGTGATAAAATAAAAACAAATGTTGGACATCGAGGTTTGTACCACCCTGTATAGAGTAGTTAATAGAGTCAGACCGAGAAAAGTCTGCAGCGATTTTGATAGCCCACGCAGTGCAAGCGTCATTTTAAACGTCAAACTTCTATGAATTTATGACGGGTAAATATAGCTGGTCAACCAAATCTTGTCAGTAAAAAAAGGCGCAAAATTCAAATTTTCTATGGAACGATATCCCTTCGCGCCTACATTTTTCAAATTTGCCGCCTTTTTCTACTGTCAAGATCTGGTTGCCCAAGTATAACACCTGCACTGCGTGGGCTATCAATATCGCTGCAGACTTTACGAGTAGCAAGGACCTAGGACCGCCTTAGATTGCGATGGACAGTCTTTGCATCAGGAAAAATCCGGAGCGAGGGTCAAGGCCCCTTTCAAACAGGCGAGGTCCCAGCTCCCGGAGCATCCCGAAGTCTCGACACCGAGGGAGACGAATAAATACCCGCTCAGCGCCGAGTATTTATCTTTTTAGGGTTTCAGGAAAAACGGGACCCTATTACTAAGACTCCGCTGTCCGTCGGTCTGTCTGTCTATTTAGATGATATATTTCTGTTGCCAACAACAAATAATAAGTACTAACAACAAAATAAAATAAATATTTAAGTGGAGCTCCCATACAACAAACGTGATTTTGTTGCCGTTTTTTGCGTACCTAATGGTACGGAATCCTTCGTGCGCGAGTCCGACTCGCACTTGGCCGGTTTTTAAGAGACGCCGCATGCTCAGCAGCCGCTCCTGCCGACCGCATTGTACGACTAAGATGCGGGGCGGCAAAAGTACTGACGCACGTGGCGTCCCACAGTAAGCACTTACCTCTTTCCCACGGCACCAGGGTCTAGCCGTCAGGCCTTATGCCGTCCGATCGGCTAAAGCCTGGCGGCTCAAGCATACATGGGATATTAGGTAACTCTGACAATAAGGCTCTCCTAACGATGTCATTAAGAACATGGTGCCGTGGGAACCTCCCAGCGCAACGGCAGCAGCTCAAGACATGGTGGCCGTTGCTCCCCACAGTGGAACCGTAGATGCATTGGTGGGGTTGGCATACCCATGGCAACCTATTAGGCGGAGAGCAACGGCCACATGCATCGAGCAGTTGTCTTAGTAAGGTGGCTAAGTTTGGGGAGGGCCTACAATTTAGTTGATTTTGACAGATGGTTTGACGTATAAAATTCACCGTATTTGAGGTTAATAAGGTCTACTGTCCTTAAAATTTTGTATGAATTTACAAGCAAATATGAGCCTTCGTTAATTAAGTATTGCAGCCGGTTCTACCTTAATTCGATAATGTAGCTTATTTCAAAGACTATAAACTCTAAGTACTTAGAAATAAAGCTTCAAAAGCTTTAACCGTGGATAACTCTTAACTATCAACGTCACATGTGGATAAGTGGTGATAGGATGTCATTCATTAAAATACGCTTTAAGTAAACTTGTTTAGAATTGATTTTTCAAAAGCTCAAACCACGGATGATTTTTATCAGTCAATGGCAAAAGTAGATAAGTGGTGGAATGTGATTAAGTAATCTATTCTTTAAAATAGGCCTTAAGTCATCGAAATTAAAATTGATTTTTCAAACGCTCAAATCATGTCACGCTATCGTTAGTCACTTGTACTTTATCCTCGCGTCTTTTTATCAAATTTAATCACTTATCAGGTATTTCACATGTCACGCAATAAATGATTAATGATTTGGTGATAAAGCATCATAGCCCTCCTGTTTTAGTTACTAAAATAAAACGTAATTTGTCGCTAATATTGTTGTGCCTATTGACGGTATATCTCAGGAATGGCCTTCGGCATTCAGCCACGATTGTGTGTGTGTAAAATATTTCAAACGGTTATTAAATTAATCAAATTAAATATTTTTAAACATAAACAAAAATATTAAATCGTCGACGTCGTAAATTGTAATCGCCAGTAGTTTAAAAGTAAAACTTCATTATACCTTGACGTTAAACAAAGTATTTTACTTATAACCTCGTTGGTTCGTATGAATTAGTGACATAATTAAAAATATTTATTAATTTCACATATTTCTCCCTTTTTTTCCACAATCCATATCTCCTGCGGGAACAATTAATATAGGCCTTTGTCCTTCAGTGCATGAAATAAGATCTTTTTCGACCAAGTGTGATGAAAATGAATATTCTTGAGCAACGGTACCTAATTACGTACGAGTTACGATCAGGCGACTCGTCTGCTCGTGTGCCTACATCATAAAAAAAATCGCAAGCATAAATTTCGAGTTCAAAGCGTAAGGAACCAAAGGGAAAACTGAATAGTATCTAGTTAACACGCAGTCATATCGCGCTCACTATCAAAGTGGGCAAGGATAGGCCGAAATGAAGCCGGGCTGCGCATTATGGGCCGTTCATTATAATGGATAAACGGATAACGATAACGCGTTACGTTAGTTAAACCGGTTAGTTATAGTCTGGTTTAAGTACGATCAGGCGTGGCTCACTCCGCGATTTCGTCGCGTCGCTACAAGTACCTACAAGTATATGCGGCCCACACCAATTTTGGTGTCTAGCCGTAAGTAGTTGCCGCACTCCGCTACCAAATGGACACCTGCTCGCGCTTGCGCCACCTAGTGGTCATATCTGTCGTATTAGACGGGTTTTGTTAGAGAGTGAATCTTCTGTACCTAGTAGATATGAGCGCCGATAGGCATTTAGCCGGCGGCGGCGCGCCGGTCTAAATTGGTCGGCGGCGGCGGCGAATCGGCGGCGTGGCCTTGAAACACCTTCGATTAATGAAAAAAGTATTCAAACCAAAATTTTACCGAAAAAACATGTTTTTAGTGTAAGAAAGTTATGAATTAAATGCATTTTTTATTTTCAAGGATAATTTATTGAAAAAAATTGATATCGTATAAACTGTGGATAGAGATGGGTCGTGGGTATTTACCCAATTTACCCACCCAGGTAAATACCCGGTAAATACCCATCTACCCGGTATTTACCCGTATCTACCCAAATGGACGGGTAGATTCATTTCTTATTGCACATGTCGAGTTGTGTTAAAGTGGAGATATAAACCGAGTTAATGGTTGTAATTAATGTGTGTCATTTAAAATGAAAAGGTTTAGTGTAACCTGCAGTTGTAACTAAGGATTTTTAGTACGCTTTTGATAAATATTTAAAAAAGACCGTCATAAGAGTATTTTTTTTAGAGTTTAGTAAATTATCATACTTATACATTGATAATACACATTCGAACTTCAGTCGGCGGGGGGTGTGGTTGGGGGGAGGGGGGGTAAAAGTGAACTTTTTCATATTTCTTGGAATCTGTCATTAATATCGAAAAGTGTTGTATGTACAAACTAAAGTACACAGAATTTCCTACAAAAAAGGTTATATACATTTTTGTCCTAAAACTAACTGTATTTGACTTATGAGCTTCACAAGTTGTGACACTGCACAATTTTTTTTTCTTATCATTTATAAGTAGTCTTTATTTTCATCTTTCTAATGTATATTAAAAGCGTTATAAAACATTTCCGGAAGTCAGGGAATGATTTTACACGATATTCATAATTTGACTTATATGTTAAAATCGAACTTCACCTCATAGCAACCTTTCCGTAATTAGTTTGAACATACATTTTATGTACATTATAAAAAAATTACTTAAATTAATCTTATTTATACTCACATACCATTAAACACATCAAATTTAGAAGAAAAACGAAAATACCCGCGTATTTACCCGCGGGAAGGTAAATATCGGGTATATACCGGGTAAATACCCGCTCTCGGGTATTTACCCGGGTAATCCAAAGATGTGGGTTCGAGTCTCACGTTAGCCAGAGTTGATCACAGTTAATTTTTTCATTGTGATTGACATATGTCTAGTTCATATACAATCTATAAATTGTAATGTGGAACTTTCCACAATAAAAATGGAAGGAAATCAGTATGTTTATTACAAGCATATTGATGTTAAAATTGATATTAAATAATTTAGTTTCCCCAAGACTAGTAGCGCGGTTACTAGACAGATAAGTTTGCATTTTCCTTCGATATTTTTGAATTATATGGGCCTAAAATACCTTTAGAATGCCTATAAACTATTGAAAGCGGCGCCGTTAATGATCTAAACTCGATTAAAAATATATTATCTGATTCTGAAAGTAGTAGTAACTACCAAGGTCACGCCGATGCCACGCCGATAGCGCAGCGTCGGCGGCGGCGGCGCGCCGGCGCGGCGCTCATATCTAGTACCTAGTACTATTATTTATTCTGTGGTACGATTCCCACCAAACGGGCGGAGTCGGAGCGCATTTCATATTTGTATGACCGCAAGCCCGTCGGCTGCTCGCGGACGTGTACGGCTCCGGTCGGATTCCATCGCTTCTGTCATAGGTACATAATGTATAGGCACATTTTTACACGTACATTCATACACGTTTAATTATGGACAGGCAATGAAAACATTCACATGAAAATCTAAACCTTTATCCTTCCTTCTAATTTCCTGGCTTTTCCTCTTAATGTATTGTTATCGATACTTGTTAGTCTTATTCCTTGGATCAGCCAGAAAGTTTTTGGAACGGACTAATTGGGAACCTCCACCCAATTACAAATGGTGCGCGTCGAAGCGGTCTTTGATCGCATTTACGAGGGTAAGAGCGCTTTCACAGCAGTCGGATGACCTTTGGAGTAAAACAGCTGCTAGAAAATTCTATATGTCATCAAGTCTTCGAGAAACGAGGAAGGGAGACGGCATTCGTACTATTTCCCCTCTGCCTCTGCTAAAGGATGACTCGCGCTACACCGGGCCGTAGCCGGGCCGGAGCTTCCGGCGCTTCGTTTTCTATGGAAAGCACCACGTGATCACCGATCAGCCGTCATAGAAAATGACATGGCGGACGCCTCGGCCCGGGCACGGCCCGGTCTAGCGTGAGTCATAAGGTACCTATGGCGGTGCGTGTTGTGAGTCAGTCACAACTTGTGACTCGTCCGTACACAGCAAACAGTGATCGAGGTGTACAAGATTTGTCTTTGAAGTGTGTCATTTTCTATGTATTTGTGTCGTCATTACAGATTGGATTTTGTATGTAGTGAGTGAGAGTGCAACTGTGTGCACGTGCCCCCCCCCCCCCGAAAAAAATGGCAGTATGATTTGTATGGTAAGATATTGGGTAAGATATCGCTTGGGCTCTTCCCTTCCGACGTGTGGGAAGCCGGTGTTGCTCGAAAGATATAACTGTAGGCTGTTGGGTCACAGCTAGCTGTTGAATAATACGCGAAAACTTTGTTTGTACAGTATATTACACAAATATTTACACACAGCACTCGAAGGCACACAAAATATACAACTAATAAGCTATTTCGACATAAATTACAAACGTTGTGAAAACTAAACATAAACATTTATCGCATAAACTAGTGGCGTCAGTGCATAAACTGAGAAAAAAATCTACAACAAAACAAAAGACGGGCGCTGGCAGCGACATCCTTACCGGCCAGTAGGGCTAAAGATGGTCGGCTCTTTATCATTTGTCACCATGCTTGTCACGTTCTATCAAATATGTAAGTGCGAAAGTGACGCATGGCATGACAGGGTGATAAAAATGCGACCGTGATAACGCTGCAGCACGCGCGCAGCACAGAGGTTGGTATAGGTAGTTCCGTCGCCTACAATAACCTTTTGAACTCAAACAAACAAACGTAAGATCGTGACGTCAGAAAGATCATTATGCCGTGTCAACATGCAGTTCAAACAGTGCACTTCATCAGGCGGGATTAGCCAGAGAGGAAAGTATTAGCTCGAGACGTTATTTACCGACGGCTGATTTCAATCGGGACTTCGATTTGCTGAGTCTTCGAGGGGTGCGAATGTGTCGATAGATATGTCGATGTTTTAGAGGATTAGAAGTAAATAATTGTTGGATCAATGCTTTTTTTGTCATCTTCGTATAAGCCATCATAAAAATACTAGAATTTCTAATTTATTCTGTATTTATGATTTTTGTATATATTTATCGGATGTCTGAAATATAAGGAAAGTAAGTAAGTATATTAAGTATGGATGTATTCGTTAGTATATATTAAAGAAAAAATGATTGTGGTGTTTTGACCGCGAGCACTTCGTAAATATGTACTTATTTATAAAGAGGAAATAGTATTCAGATCGCAGACAAACAATTTGTCATTGTTATAATCACAGATATATATCTGTGGTTATAATGATATAGTCTTATCAGGGTTAATTCTAATGTTCTGTGTCTCAATGCTATCTAAATATGGTGCCATGTATCCTCGCTTGCATTCACAATAAAAAATAACCCAGCTAACTGTAAAATCTCAAACGTCGCAAAACGGAGCAATAATGATGGAATATTCATTAATGAAACCAAGTAAAAATTAATGCATATTTGATACGATCTCGATGAATGAATAAACGGCTGGTAATGACCAGTCATCCGGCTATTATTATGTGATAACGATGTAACAATGACTTCCACATATTTCACCCTTGTTTTAAATCTGCATTCCGATTTCTGTGAAAGATTGATTGAGTTTTAAACTCATGATCCGTTTTTATTACGTCCGTAAATTTAAAAAAATGGACACAATATTGATACGACATTCGTTGGCTGCTATGTCATTCATGACACCTTAGATCGTGAACTGGAATTCATTCAGGGTTTAAACTCAACGTGGCCGATAATCTTTTCGAGCTCTTTGAGATACAACTGAGGTATTCGTATCGATTTTGTGACGAGTACAAGGTACAAGGGTCAAATAATTTAAAATAATCTAGATACCTAAACCGGGGTGTTCGATATCTGGCCATATCCTGAGAGCTAAGTATGTCTTGCTGAATCAATAATATAAGGCCAATTTCGGAATGCTTTTAAATATCGATACGTGGTCACATCACTATCCAATCCAACACAGATAACCGAAGCTCCGTTCGTTACGTCAACTCTCGTGACAATGCAAATAATATATATCGAAGCCGATTTCATCAAAACTATCGATATTTGTATAACTGTCACAGCATTGGCCCCTAAGGCACAGACGGATGGATCTGAATCGATTTCGCGGCCTCGTTACCCGTCTCAGGTGACAATGCAAATCGTAGCCTGCCCACAAAGCACCCAATACCCATTGATGAACTATTTTAGAATTAATTTCCCAGGTATTGAAGTCGGGGCTAGGTGTTCTATATGTATATTATATGTGTTCGGCTGTCTACAGAATGTATGAATACCAAATGAATGTTTGTAAATAAGTACCTATTTATCATTCAAAATCATCATTTAAAAATCAATTCTATCAGCCAACATAAAAAAACAACTCAAAATTTGCATTTGATTACTTTGCCCCACATGTGGATAAAATGCAACTTTCTCATCAGTTTTTGAACTACCAAGAGAGCCTTTACCAGTTGGTGTGGTGAAAATACTTTTGACGCATTGTTTGATTTGCTACTGTAGATGCTGACTGTACTCTTTTCCACACATATACACTCTATTTATATAGGTAACATACTCGTAGGCAGTTGATTCAGTTGATTCAGTCTTTGGGGGATTCATTATTTCTGGGCGTTAATACGATAGGTACCCTTGTGCCGCGGACTCGGATTATTAAGATAATAATGGGATCTGGGAGTGTGTTCAGAAACGCACATTGTGGTATCAATTTGGGTCCAATATCTACGTCGTACTCGCACACAATTTCTGTAATTATGCATAAGTGAAAGGATATCAGATCGATAGATACATAATATGTACTAACCTAATACTTACTTGATATAATACAAATTTAAGTTTAAAAATACTTCGAAAAAAAAACTGTACCCCTAGTGTAAATTTCAGTCGATGGCGTGACATGACGTACGCGTTTTGAGTTTCCAAATCATCCCGCTTGGCGCGCTGTTCAAAATCCCATACAAAATGAGACATAACGCATACGTGAACGCACACATCACGCTATCGAATGAAATTTACACTAGGATTTCTGAGAATACAGCAACTCAAGTAGAGGTCACAACATTATACTTTACTTTATATGTACTTTGTTTTAGTTTATGTATAAGGTGAACCACAGAACATATTAAAGAGGTTAGAACGGCTATCGCGCGCAGTTAGTATCGGAACCGGTGTCGCCGCCCGTTCCTCTCCACATTTCCACATTTCTCGCGCAACGGTAGTAAAAACTTGTGTGCCTGGTGAATGGATACGCCTCCTTTAGACAGATTTAATGTCTGGCTTCTTAATCTGAACGTTATTGTGGCGCAAAAGGCATGTTTACGTTTTTCGGTCAGCGCGGGCGAGTACTAGCATGCGAGCGTTTGCTCATAACCGGCGGCGACACGTATTATACCCTGCTCGCATCGCCATTCTATGTGGCCTTATGCAACTCGGTATCAGATTGACGCAATATTTTTTTGTTCCGAATACGCCACCGGTCCCTTTTATTCGATACGCTCTATAAATCATTAACGCGAGGTGAGGATTCGGGGAAATGTGCTTAATTTTATTGTTAGACTTTGCGGCTTATTATACTTAATACATTTCACGAGGGCGGACATGGGGTTAATTATTATGACATAAACAAGTAAGGAAGTCCGTTCCGGTAATTCCAGTAGAGGGTGTAATATACAGAAAATGAATTAAAAGGGGACTAACGCAAATTTGTATTTTTATATTGAACTTTTACCCATTTTAAGTAATAAAAGGTAAGTGCCATGAAAAAAGTCACACGGAAAATACACTCCAAGGTCAAAGTTAGCTTCATAGAAAAAAAATCAGAAAACATTCAGATTTCATTTTTTTAAATTTTAATTATAATCACAATCAAACACAATTAATTATTATTAATAATTCTCTTTATTTATTTTTGGTCTTAAGTTAGGTTATTTTATAATATGGATATAAAAATAAAATACAAAAACACTTACAAAAACAATACAAAATACTTATAAACATATTATAAAAAACCTAACCTAGGGTGCCGCCAGCAGCGGGGCAAGGCCCAAGCTGCCGGTGGTCAGGGCTGCAGAGAGAGGAACCGGCGGACTATCCGCGCCGTGTCCAAGATCACCGCCTTCTGCATCTGACCCTTGATCCAACCACCTAGCGAGAGTCTCTCAAGATGTTGGTCGAGACTCTTCGCTATTAGACCGTTCACTGAAACGACTATCGGGACAATGATCGTCGAATCAACATCCCACATGGCGGTTATCTCGTGAGCCAAGTCTAGGTACTTGCTGGACTTGTCCTTCTCGGCTTTCACGAGATTCTCATCATGGGGGATGGTGATGTCAACGAGCACGGCCCGGCGTTGCGATCGATCTATTATCACAATGTCAGGCTTATTATTAATACATTTAATAATTATTATTAATTTTAATTATTTTAAACACAATCTATATTATTTTCATATCACCTAATTGAGGTTTAAAGCACAGAAAAATTATAGTAGGTTAAGTTGTGCCTAAGGAAACTTTCCAAAATTGCGAAATGTTTCGGAAATTTAACGTAGGAAAAATTCGAAAAATTTCTTACATTTTTGTATGAGAATTGAAACTTTCCAATTTTAAATTTAAATTTACCATATTTCCTAGTGAAAGTTTCATGAAATTTCCGAGAATTTATAGAATTTTATGGAAACTTTCCGCAACTTGCACATCTGTAAGTAGGTACTACCGTACAGAAAGGATACTTCTTACAAAACCGAAGTTTGACAGCGATTCAGAGACGAATCATGCTGTCCCTTTCTAAAGTATGGCATTATTCCCTGTCATTGAGGGTTATAAAATTCAAGTCATTTTCTAACCTGTGGTCGTGCACGAAAAGGGACTTCAAGTTGTGTCAACCCTAATAATTGCTGGGAGCAATGCTGAGCCGAACGGAGCCGAGAATGTCTGAAGGCAGAAGTGTCTCCCCACTGGTAAAAGGTAAAAACCTGCGCGACGACGGTTAAATTAATATATATATATATAAATACCTATATATAAATTGTTTCCTTTTTCCTGGTTTATTCCACCTCTTAAACTTTCGCTTCGTCTCTTCCCAGCAGCACACTAATAAGAAAGACACACAGTGAGAGATTAGACCGATACTCATTAAGACTTGCACGCACCAATCACCGCCCGCGTGCGGCTCCTAATCAAACCCGGGACAAAATGGCTGATTGTGAATTTGTGACGTTTGTGCTAGGGACATTCATTCGCTTAACAAGGAGCGGCATTTGCACGTTAAAGATACCGTTCGGATTCAAAATACAAAAGCATTAAGTACAGTCAGCTGCAGAAAAAAGGTACCCCTGCATAGAAGTTTGTATGCAGTGCAGTTTGTACTGTAGTAGTATTGCATCTCGACATTACTGCCGAAGTTTTACAAAACTTCTACTTGCTCTATTTTCCTTCTATACCAATTTTAACAGACATATACAACGTGTTACCTCAGCCACTGAAAGTGGGATGGGTACTCATTGTATAGGTCATACTGAGCAACTTTTACGATGGGACCAACCCCGAAATTGCAATAAGAGAATTGATATCATACAAGATATCAACATCAGCCAGTCAAAATGTATGGGAGAGTCAATATGACCTATACAACGTGTACCTATTCCACTTTAGTAGGTGTAACACCTTTTATCTTATACCTTTAAACGAGCAATTCTTGTATATTTATTTATTTATATGTATTTATATATTTCAAGGATCTCGGAAACGGCTCTAAGGTTTTTGATAAAATTTGCTATATATATGGGGGTTTTCGGGGGCGAAAAATCGATCTAGCTTGGTCTTATCTCGAGGAAAACGCACACTTTCGAGTTTTTATAGGTTTTCCGAGCTTTGCTCGGTCTCCCAGATATTAAGTACCTATTTATGATGATATACCTGTATAATGGCACCGTGAACTTTCCAACCTTTTTGTTCGGGGCAATCGTGATCGATCGCATCGTTCGTTAGCATGCTAATTGGTGTATCGTTGTCGCAAATCTAAACCGGTTAGCGGTCTGGTCCAATCGGCATCGCAAATAGACGTGTACATTATTTAGGCTAATGAAAGTTACAGCATGTGAAACACACTCACTAATTTGTTAACTCATTCAGTGCGTATAAAGCAGCGACGGAATATAATTATACAACGTGTCCCAAAATTCAACCATAAGCTGGCACCAGAAGATGGATCTGCTCATGACTATACTCGCGGAAAAAAAAAAATTGATACAAAAATTGAAAAATTGTAGACATGATCGTTAAAAATACCACTAGGGGTGTCGATTTTCATTTTTTTTTGTAATTCCATAAATAATATAATAATAAATTGAGATATATATTTTTTTCTTTTTTTCCTCGAGTAGTCATGAGCAGCTCCATCTTCTAGTGCCAGCTTATCGTTGAATTTTGGGACACGTGGTATAATTCATGTAATAAATGTAAAATACTTAATACTAAAGAAGTTAAATATCAAGCAGTGCCCGAGTCAGGATTCGTAACGGCGTCCTTAGCTTTGCGGCTAACGCTTCCGGTTCCCGTCCCAATTGCTCGAGTGTATGCAATGTTTGAAAGGCGCCTTTGACCTACTTGCAGTCGCTGGACTTCATTTTAAGTTAGCAAGACTTATAGAAAGCTAAAACTTCTAAGACTAAAGGGGCCCACTGATTAACAATCCGCCGGACGGTATCGGCCTGTGAGTTAGAACAAAAATTTGACAGTTCCACAAACAACTGACCCCTTTATAGTTAGCAAGGCTTATAGTTAGAGTTAGAAAGCTGGCGTGATACCGCTCTGGACCGAGCAAAGTGGCGTGCTCTTGTGTTGGAGGCCAAGACTCATTTTGGGTCATCGCGCCAGCCAAGTAAGTAAGTAAGACTTATCCAGTCGGATAGGGATAAAATAGTTTTTATAAAGAAATATCACACAATTGCATTGGACGGGTCTAAAAGGTTTATGCAAGTATCGTTAAGCTTATCATTGACAATCACATGATTTAGGAGTCCCAGGATTTAAAGCACACAACCATCAACTATATTGTCCCATACATTAGCGTGATTTAGCGTCCTAATCACGATGTCGCGTCCAACGCGGCACGTGACCCAATATCTCATCGACGTACACGGAAGTGCCACGGCCAAGTTCCTTACAAAACTTTGTGAAACCACCAAGCGCTGGTAAGGAAGTTTGAATTTCAATTCAAGTTTCCTATTGATCTATAGTATAAAATAAAACTGTAATGCGTTAGCAGGTTGAAGAAACTGGAAGTCGCACGGGGAGTCTAGCTCACTGAGCCAACGTTTCAACTACGACAGACAACTTTTGAATTTATTTTTGTGTGGTTTTATGGATATTTTTAGTAAGCTTATGTGGGGTGAAAGAAACATAGTTTATTTAGCTCGGGACACGAGAAACAATATGAGGATTTCTTAAAAGTGTTTTCTTACCCGTCTAACCTTAAGCCCTTGCTACACGGTCGCCGACAAGCCTTCTAACCGTCTGACCTTGGTCTGTCCTTGGTCAGTTTTGGTCAAATTTTGTTGGTAACAACTGTCTACACGGTCCGTCCAGACCAAGGCCACGCGGTCTGAGGGGCTTGTCGGCGACCGTGTAGCAAGGGCTGTACCTATTTTTGTTGATGTTATTTTCTCATTGCAAGTACAACGAGCAGCTCTTTGATCTATTTAAGGAAAATGTTTTTCATTTCTTATTCTCTGAAAGAGAGTCATTAATTGTTGTTCTAAAGAGTGTCCAGAAAGTGATACGTTTCTGCACTAGAGCATTTGACTTTCCAAGTACAGTCATTTTTTTAAGATAAACAGTTGAAATCTGGTTTTAAATGGTTTTGGTATACAATTTCCATTCTGATTTTAATTCCCCGTTCCATAAATAACGACAGGGGAAACTTTCCTTAATCGTACCTGCGCCTAAAACGTACCCTATCAAGATTTCGAGCTGTGAAACTGCAGTGGCGACGCCTGTGCTATAAAATGAAACTACTAGTTCGCCATCTCTCATCACCCGTATAACAATTCCACGCTGCCCCTCCGTATGAAAATATTCAGAAAATAAGTAATTTTGCTGTTTTCGAGTATTTTTTTTGGTTGATACGTAAGATTTTTAATTCCGTACATGTCGAGATATGTAAATTAGAAATTTTATGCTTAATTATATATTCTTTAACGGTTTGAAATAATGGACGACAGACGTCAGCCCGGCAACCATTTTTTTACGCGGCAAATTTAAAATCGTTAGTTATCATATGCCTTATTCGTACTGAACACTTTGTTTTAATTCGTACTTTAGAAGACATATACAATGCACATATCGTAAAACCTGGATTTACGAACTATGTGCTGGAGTTGATAAAAATACTCATAATTTTATTTGTGATGACTGCAAAGAGTTAGAAAATACAGCTAGATCTGCTATAGATAATTAAAATGTTCGTTCTATTATTTGAGATGATTGGACGACAGAAGTGGACAAATTATTTAGATTAGTGACTCAATTATAATATAATAATATTATAATTAATTTGTTGATATGTATTATTTTAATGTTAATGTGACTTTCGTATTTTTTTTTTTTTTATGTTTTTATGTATGGGTATCATTGCCTGAAATAATAGATTTGATTGATTGATTGATTGATAATTAATATTACTTATGTATGTGAATTGCGGTGATTATGAGACTGATACAAATTATAAGATCTCATAGTTTGACATGGTCATGGTCATATACATAGGTGGACAATATATACGGGTACGATATAGGAATATACGGGTACGTTTTAGGGACAATTAGGCCTAAATCGTACCTATTACACTTTTTTTTTCAAACTTTTTTTTCTCAGAAGTTGTTGAGGTTTAACTTGTTACTTTTGTTGATTCGTTATTAAATAAAGATTCTTTACACACAATTTGTATTTTTTTTATTAATTGTATTTCCAAGAAATTTGCATTTTCTCTTAAGGGGTACGAATTAGGCAAGTTTCCCCTACTTTTACTTTTTACTTTTTTAATTTATTTTTTATTGTTAATTGAAAGTACCCTCAAGAAATATAATAAAAATGTATAGGTACTCGTACTTACTTATTCATTTATTTTTTTAAAACACATGTATTATACTTTCCTCGTATTCGAAATGAAAAGTAGAGTGTTTAACTCGAGTGAAAGGCATCATTTCATCCCTTGGTTATTTTATTAACAATCTGCTATATTTAGCAGCGAACCCACCTTATAGAAATCATGCAGTCATATCTACTTGGCTTCATTTTCCACAATAACATGCCTACTCATTCAAACTCGTATTACTCATTCGCGTAATGAGTGTTCTTAATTTAGGCAATGGCTATGCGATGCATATGCATATGCAATGTGTGCATATTGTGCATTTAGAACGCCCAAGCGGTAATGAATAGTGTGATGTTGGCTAAGTTGTATAGGTAATGAAAAAGCTAAACTAATTATTGAAAATTAAAAATTAAAAAAAAAAACCTCCAACGCAATGAAACTGATGAACCGATTTTGATAAAACATGACTTTAAATCACCGCTAGAAAACCTGCTTTCAAATATAAAAAAACATCTTCTAATCGGTATATCCGTGTAAGAGCTATCGTAATATTATCAAGGCTTTTTATATTAGACGTTTTCTGCAGTAAAGCACGCGGTGGCAGTTAGTTTCGCCATGTTCATTTGTTTATCTTCTGCTATTATACTTGCTAACCCTTTTAATTTTTTTTAAATAAAACTAAGCAAATCGCTGTTTGTTTTTGTCCCTTTCTAACAAACACAAATGACAAAATGGCGGATAAGGACAAACGATTATCGTCATAAATGTTTTACATTACCTATATACATTTATTAAGAGACTTACTTGAAACAGTCCATAGCTAATGTAGGCGTTGTTGTGATTGGTCACTTTTTCAGTCGTGCGTCCGCTAGCATGCTCGATCACGCACACCCCTACGGAAAAAATATTACAAATAAAATACTTGCAGAATAAAATCTTTTATGGAAATTCAGTGAGACGGGTTAATTGAGAGCGCTGGTAGCCTAGCGGTAAGAGCGTGCGACTTGCAATCCGTAGGTCGCGGGTTCGAACCCCGGCTCGTACCAATGAGTTTTTCGGAATATCATTTGATATTTACCAGTTGCTTTTCGGGGAAGGAAAACATCGTGAGGAAACCGGACTAATCCTAATACGGGCCTAGTTTACCCTCTGGGTTGGAAGGTCAGATGGCAGTCGCTTGCGTAAAAACTAGTGCCCACGCCAATTACTGGGATTAGTTGCCAAGCGGACCCCAGGCTCCCATGAGCCGTGGCAAAATGCCGGGACAACGCGAGGAAGAAAAAGTGAGACGGGTTAACACCGCACCATAAAGGATGACTCACGCTAGACCGGGCCGGGCCCGGGCCGATGCGCCCGACACAACGTTTTCTAATGTAATGACGGCTGATCGGTGATCACGTGGTGCTTTCCATAGAAAACGAAGCGCCGGAAGCTCCGGTCCGTCCCCGGTCCGGTCTAGCGTGAGTCATCCTTTTAAGTTGCAATAGTAATGGTGCTGCAGTCGTAACCTGAATGCTACCTTAAATTCCAACGTTTCCACACTGGTATCACAACCATAGAATAGTGTCAGCTAATGTCAAAAAATAGTGTCAGCTAATGGTAAATTTTGTCACATACTCGTACTACCAGTCGAAAATATATTAAAGGGAATAGACACAGAATGGAACTACCCACCATAATTTTTGAACATTATTTGAAACGGGTTACTCAACTCACGTATTAATTAATTAGAATAAACGCTCGACATGTCTCCATCCGTTTTTGTGGATATTCGACTAGATAACACGAACTGGAGCTGGCGTGCGTGCGTGGTGGCGTGAACTGAACCGATCGAACGCGATATGTGGATCTTAGAACTAATCATTTCATGGCGTGGCAATCATTTTATGACGTGGCAATCATTTCATGACGTGGCAATCATTTCGTAAAATGATTGAATGGCCACATAACATAAAATTTATTGTTAATGTTAAGTTGTTAATTAGTATTTTATAGGTACTTTTTCTAAATTATTGTAATTTATGCTTAGTTAGTCTTTTTCTGAGAGTTAACTTACAGTTTAAATTAAACATTAAAATACTTAATGCATGCTGTGATTGCCTTTAAGTGGGGGATCAATAATAAATGTGCCCTCTTAGTTTGTAACGTATACTCACTCGTATGTAAATTGTATCTTCTGTTGGTGATCCTAATAAATAAACAAATAAACAAATAACTGAGATAACCTAACATAACAATATCATGAAGTCATCAATTCTAAGATGGCATATCATGAAGTGATCAAAATCTAAGATCTGGCCACGACATATACTTGTTTCCATAGAAAACGAAGCTCCGAAAGCTCCGGCCCGGACACGGCCCGGTCTAACGTGAGTCATCCTTAAAGGATGTTATTCGCCGTAGACCTGATACATGTTAGGAAGTGAAAATAACCTCGTTTAACCGTGAGCCAACGTGTGTGCATACAAAGCGACCCGTTACACCGAAATGGCCGTGTTAGCTCAAATTAAACAGCAATTTATGTGGCACCCGCCGAGCTAGTGCATGCTGGAGCACTAAGTCTTAGTCTGAAGCGCTAAGGTGTCTGCCAGACACGTTTTAGGCGTCTCTACCCGGTGTCTGCTATGTAAATAGAATGTCACAGATATTTGTCTAAGTTAGATCACTCAAAGTATTTCCACATGGGCGGAACAATTCTAATATTTTTGATGATTCAGGTAAGAGTCCTTTTGAACAAAAACCAAACAGTGTTTTGGATTTATTATTTGTGTTTGTCTAAGAAGAGTTGTATCTATATTTTAAAGATGAATCACGCTAGACCGGGGCGTGCCCGGGCCGAGGCGTCAAGCATGTCATTTTCTATGACGGCTGATCGAAGATCACGTGGTGCTTTCCATAGAAAACGAAGCGCCGGAAGTTCCGGCCGGCCTAGCGTGAGTCGTCCTTTATACGTATTTTACTGTACAATCACTCTACTCAAATAATACTGATTACATAATTTCTATATTTATTTTGTATAACTACAAGGTTAATCCACACTATTCATAAACACTGTTATTAAATTTAAGCGTATTTGCACCGTGTCATATTGTAACACGTGTTACAATATGACACGGTGCAAATACGCTTGCGGTGCTGTGATACCTACTCTCGTAGTACAAAACTGATCTAAACTGGAACTCACGTTGTCTATGTCCAGTACTTACATTAGGATGAATTACTAATACGAAAATTACCTAATGTACATTAGGTAATTTTCGTTTCTTTACTCATAGAAATCTGGGCACGTAACTGGTTATTTACTGAGTTATAAAAACAGAGGCTTCAATACCATTAAATTAATATCACCCAATTATTATAGCCACATGTCTACCAGCATTGATATTGAGACTGGATAAGCGGCGTCTATTTAAATAGACATCTGTGATAGACGTATGTGCATTCAGATAGCATTATACGTCCCTTTTGCGCGTTGATTGCTGACTCTGCTGAGTTTGATTTGAATTTTGTATGAGAGCGTTGGCTGGGCTTGTATGATGCTAATGTATGATAAGGCTACGAAATGGCTCTACTACAGCGTTTGACAACTACACGTTTTGATATTATGATTATTATGTCATTTGAATATTTAAGCGCTTGTTTATGTAGTGATAAGAGGCTAATTCATCTTGTTTGAATAAGATCGTGACATATCGTATTCTAAAACTTAAAATATGAAATCCATTTGGTTAAAAAATATAAGTATATCGTGTACGGTCAAGGAATTTGATTTCAGTGCCACTTTGTACCTTGTCACAGCAGTGGCGTAACGTGAACTAATCTAGCCGTGGGCGAAATCGCATCTGCGAGGTCTATTCTTTTACTGTGCCCGAAGGGGCATCGCGCGAGGCCTCTCATGAGTCTCATGGCGCGCGAGGCCGTGGGCGACGGCCCACTTCGCCCACGCCTAGCTACGCCACTGCACAGTTGTCACAGTGACAATAATATGAGATCCCTGGCGGCTTTCATATTGATTGTCACTGTGACAATGTAAGAAGTAGTAAGAACCAGTGACACAGAAATCAAATTCCACAGTCAAGGAGATTTTGTTTTATTTAGGTTAAAAATGTTGAGTAGAATCAACCCGCTGGTCCAAAAACTAGCTTTTCAGACCATCAACCATCAAAGCATATTATAAATTATGCCGCTTGGGCTTAAAGCATGTACCTACAGACGCACAGAGATGGGCATCATTCGAATAAACTTTTATCGGAATAATCATTCGAATAAACAATAATTCAAGACTTTTTTATTCGCGAATGATTCATTCGCGAATAATTCATCCGCGGATGAATCATTCGAACACTTTTCAAATGACGAATGATTTATTCGTTATTTCGTTCGAATAAATCCACGAAGAATATTTAAGTTTTTTGGCTTATTCCATTCAAATAAACAGCACGTTTCATATGACTTGTTCTTTTACTGTATATTTGTTCAGAAGTTAAAGATTGTTAAGGGTTAAAAGCTAAGCCCAGGTAGTATAATAAAAAAAGGACTAGCGTGAACAATGAATTACTCACACACAAAGTTAGTAACTTTCTGGCCTGACGTAGAAAGAGATAGCTGTCTAATAAAAGCCATATATACCATATACCATCAGCAAAAGCAAAATTAGATTAGAATCAACTGGCAAAAACTTCCCTATACAAAGAGGTGTCAGGCAAGGTGACCCACTATCACCAAAGTTATTCTCCGCTGTTTTGGAACAAATTTTCAGGAACCTCGAATGGGAACACCTTGGCCTCAACATAAATGGCACACGCCTAAGCCACCTAAGGTTTGCCGACGACATAGTCTTGTTTGAGGATAACCCAAAAGAACTAGAACGCATGCTAATAGATCTAGCAAAACAGAGCAAGATAGTGGGACTGGAGCTTAACTCAGACAAGACTAAATTGATGACAAATTCTAAGAGACAAGAAATAGCAGTCAATGGATACATTCTAGACTACGTAGAAGAGTATGTATACCTAGGCCAAATAATATCTTTCAAGGATCAAATGGATAAAGAAATCGAAAAAAGAATAGCGTCCGGCTGGAGCAAATACTGGTCACTCAAAGAAATCATGAAAAGCAACCTAGGTATACGGATAAAAAGCAAAACCTTCAACACATGTGTCCTTCCATGTCTAACCTATGGCTGCGAAACTTGGTCTCTTACTAAAAAAACATCGAGATAAACTTGCGAAGTGCCAGAGAGCGATGGAGAGGAGCATGCTCGGTATAAAATTACAGGATAGAAACTGCAACTCTGACATAAGAACCAGAACAAAAGTAGCAGACATCCTCACCCACATAGACAAGCAAAAATGGAGATGGGCAGGCCACACTATAAGATGCAAGACAGAGAAGTGGAGCCAAAGAATTCTCATGTGGCGACCCACAGATGGGTCGTGATCGAAAGGCACTCAATTAACACGATGGGAAGACGAAATTATACTCACAGTGGGACCACTCTGGACAAGGAAGAGAGAGGAAATACTGGAAGGAGTTGGAGGAGGCCTTTGCCGACAGGCACACTGAACTAAGAGACTTCATATAAATATTCAAAACTAAAATTACTACTAAAATCAACAAATATGTTCAGAATAAAGGGCTATATAATAATAATATAATAATAATAAAAGAGTGGGAACACCAAATTTTCTTAGCAGTTGTTTGCTTCAGAGCGAATCTCACAACGCATTTATATTTACAGTTACTATTTAGGTAGTTGCATTGCACATTACAGTTGCCAATCTTTCTAAACCGTGAAAAGTTAATAAGGTATTCGAATAAACAAATTATTCGTGGCAATTCATCCGACGAATAAATTATTCGCGGATAAATTATTCGACGAATAATTTATTCAAATAAGAATAATCATCCGACATTTTTATTCGTCATTCGCGATAAATTTTGTTATTCTTATTCGTTAATCGTCATTCGAATAAATTTTGCCCATCTCTGCTGAGACGCACTTGTTTGTTAACATGAATTTAAAAAATGCTGGTCTATACCCACTCAAATCCACAAGAGATTAGAGAATCCACATAAGCCTAGCATATCTCAGAAACGCTTCCCACAAAAAACTCAAAACACGGACACAAAACAAAGCACTTGTTTAACCAAATTAAATTCCTCGACTTCCGAATTCTTAATTCAAAATAATAACATTAAAACAAGTCGGCCGCAAACCGAATGAATTGCCGTCCTTAATAAGCCTGAACTCGGATCTTAGGGCTTATTAGCATAAAAAGGGGGGCATTCAGATGACAAAACATTCCGAGATCCCTTTCATTTAAGTTTAAAATTGTTAACAGAGTCGGTATAATTGATACTGTACAGGCCACGGTGTCCTAATCCCGAATTATTCAAATTAATACGACCTCGACGCGAATCAAAAGTCGGTTATTATCATAATCGATTGTGTTGTGTTGATTGAGGGTGTACGTTTGCAAAGGAATCATTTGTTTTAGTAGTTGTGTTATAAATGGTTGTTCATTCCTTTTTATGCACTTAACTTGGTGCTGCGTCAATTATAACCACGCGACCCTTGGCATCTATACAATGCCTGTCCTGTGGGAGAAATAATACGGTTTACAGTAAAAACAATGATAATTATAATATATTATCGGTTAGTTACACCGGTGTAAGTAGTTAAAAAAAACAACGGGTTGCACTCCGGGAGTGCCGGCAGAAGTGAAAACTCAATGACATTGTAACAGTTTTTCGATCAGGTCACGTGTCCGTCTTACAAATTTTCAATCTGTCGCGAGTTTAACATTTTTTCCCCACCTTAAAAAGTGCACAGCGCCGCTAAAGAAGTTTACACTTCCAAAATCTATAATATATTACAGTAGGATATGTACTTAAAAACTGAAAAGCGCTTAAAATACTGAAAAGTTGATTGTTGATATCAAAATGAGGCATGATTGCAACATACGAGTACTTTACTGAGCATGCGAGCAAAACAAGTGGGAGCATTGTTAGGCTTTTGTTCTCGCAAGTCGGTTTCCACAAGTGTTATGTTATGTGGCTTCATATTCTGCACGTCAGACTTTCTGTATTTGAATATTTAGGT
Organism: Cydia amplana; assembly: GCF_948474715.1. Lineage (NCBI taxonomy): Eukaryota > Metazoa > Arthropoda > Insecta > Lepidoptera > Tortricidae > Cydia > Cydia amplana. The sequence goes on from NC_086070.1 coordinate 24,534,996, forward strand.
CCATTATTTTTGTGATTATTATTTGGGTATCTAGTTGTAAAAAAAATTTTCTTGCTCAAACTCAAAACTTCTATAATATATTTCTTTGACATTTGACACACATATAGCTTGGTTACGGTGACAGCTGTCATCTCCATACAATTTAAGAGCCAACAGGAGTGGTCATTTCTCCATACAAACGTACTCGACTGTTTCCTCCTTGGGTTTTGAAGCTAGAGCAATGATTTTTTCAACACAGATTAATATTGTCAATATCTGTGTCGGACCGTTTTGCTTTTTTTGATATTTTTGTTTTTTAAGGCGCCAGAGCCCTTCAAAAATAGCCAAAATGGCCTAATTGACTATGCCGCAATGAGAGGCGTGCTATTCAAAACTGATATCATTTAGTCAAAAAAGCAAAACGGTCCGACACAGATAATGTCATAATCAATTAGATTTCCAAATTTGGTTACGATTGGTTAAGTTTTGGAGGAGGAAACAGTCGAGTACGAAACCTCGATTTTTGAGATTTTTACGCAGGGTTTTTCGCCTTGTCCTTATCGCACTAGATTTAGGAGCCACTTCCGTTAGCGAGACGGGTATATTTACCTAAAATATTTAAATCTTAGCTCCTGTTGGCTCTTAAGTATAACCTCAAAAGCGCAAAATTATATATCGAAATGACAATGACAGCTGTCACCATCAGTCAATCCATGAGAAATTATCATTCTCTAGCAGCACAGAGGCCTATATGAAGAGTCCATAATCCATTCCGTTTTGAATTTTTATTTTGACAAATCAACATAACAATGTCACTTGCCTTGGCAAGTGTTTATGTATGCGCGGCTAGAGGATATAAATAAATAAATAATAATAATAATGTGAGCCTATATGCGTGCCACTGCTGGGCACAGGCCTCCTCTCATGCGCGAGAGGGCTTGGGCTATAGTCCCCACGCTAGCCCAATGCGGATTGGGGACTTCACATACACCTTTGAATTTCTTCGCAGATGTATGCAGGTTTCCTCACGATGTTTTCCTTCACCGAAACGCTAGTGGTAAATATCAAATGATATTTCGTACATAAGTTCCGAAAAACTCATTGGTACGAGCCAGGATTTGAACCCGCGACCTCCAGATTGAAAGTCGGACGTCAGAGGATATAGTCTAAATTTTTATAAGTATTATAACAACGGCACAGAATAAGTAATACTAGTAATATTTAGTACTACCGCACAGAAAAGAAACTTCGTACAAAACCAAATTTTGACAGCGATTCAGGGATGGATCATGCTGTCCCTTACTTATGTACGGTACTATCCCTTTCGGCTATTTAGTTGTCAAAGTTCAAGTCATTATTTGATCTGTGGTCATACACGCGAAGGGACTTCAACTTGTGCCAACCCTAATAATTGCTGAGCCGAACGGAGCCGAAAATGGTGGTTTGACAAGTCAAATAGTTGTCTGCTAATGAAAACACACGTATATGTCAGCAGACGCTCCGTTTTACGTATCAACCAATTAGCACCGTACCAGTCCAAAGTTGCACAATGGGCCCGCACCGAAGTTATACACGCTATGTCAATAGCGGCTAGCTAAGATCTGAATAACCAACTTTGGCGATCTGATTAGGGAAACTCCAATTTTGGAAAGCTAAATGCAATTGAGATCTCACCTCAATTGAATAGGGGAATGTGAGAACATTTTGAGTTAGCAAGAGGTTTTCGACTTTACGTTCTATCTTAAAAAAAAGTCTGTAATATTGCAGAATCCTTGATGCATGCAGTGAGGAAAATTGAGTTGTTATCACCCATCCCGCGGCTGCGGATTGACATCAGATAGACGGAATCTCAGTTCGATTAGGAACTATGATAGAAAGTACAAAATGCCGGTGAACTGTGCCATGTTACGGCCTTGTAGGTACATTTCTTTCATGTAAAACGGAACTTTGACAACATCAAAATACATATATTATATTCCATTTAATGCCATAAATAACTTACCTAGCTCCCTAGACATTATATGAGTTTGTAGACATATTATGCGCACATAGACGTTATAACGACATATAGCATGTCTGTCCCACAGGACAGATGAACCACACACAACCAGATGAACCGCACAATCCACAGATGAAACTACAAAAAAGATAACAACAAAAGCTCATGTTGAACCCACAATAGCAAACCTCTAAGTACCACGCGACAGTGAGCAATGCTGAAAGTATGTTGGAAGCTTCACCGCCTAGTTAACATTGTTCATCGTACGGCGATTCATTAACGAGTCAACTTTCATAACAATGGCAAACGAGCTGATTATAATTTTCGCATATATCACTGACATATTTGGCTGACTGGTTTCAAACCTTATTGCGAAGGAATTAGGTCCATCAAGGTTGTTAGCGGGAGTGAGTTGCTAGATTCGCGAGAGACTCTGCTGATTAGCGAGCTAATGCCGAAATGCAGCTCGCGACGATCGACTCACGATGTCTCGTTTACACTTTCAGTGATATGTTATATAATTATTTTATTACTTTGGCTATGAGCAGTCGCTTTGTTACATTTGGCATTGTTTTTAATTTACAAGGCTACTAAGAAAGCGTGGGAGATATGCCTTTGTATCTAGAAGTATTCATTTTCGCCTAACTTATAAGTTTTGCGAAAAACGTAATTTTTAAAATGGACTTTTTGTCGACTGTAAATACTTTAAGCTTTTAGTATTGGACTCGTCAACTTATGTTACGAATAAAACATTAACTAAACCTTTTGAGCTATAGAGCAATATATTACAACAATTGGTAACGATCATTATATCTCCGTTGAAGCCGAGGTAGTGTAGTGGGTTAAGTTTTTTTTACTTTTATTAAAAACCTTTAGTTTTATATCAGGCTTAATATAATGAAACCAAGATAATAATAGCCGCAAACGGTACATATAAGTCGGCTTCGTGGCATTTCTGAGGGCGCGCCTCGGGGACCGCCTGCATCTCGGTTAATGCAACTTTGATATGTGTCAACTGTATTGTGACTGAACATCATTCTATTACGGGGCTTAATGTACATTGCACACATTAAACACATGCATGTTCCCAGTAACAAGTCTGTTATAGGAATATACAAGAGATAGAGAAGAAGTTTTCTTTTTTAGTGGTGACTGTACATTCGAGGCCAGAATCATCTAAACATATAGAACTTTTTTTCTTTTCAAACCACGTTTTGATATTTTCAATCGTTTTTAGATTCTGCCGCATTTTTGTCAAAGTTCCTGTTTGTTCTGATGTTATTTCTGATCGTTTAATAGAGGTCTCCGATTTCCCTCAGTAACCAAAATTGCGGATAGGTCGCGGAAAGCGGTTCCTGAAAAGATGTTGACTTAAGTTTCCACGAAGCTCTTGACGATGTTGTACTGGAGTAAATTGCGCGAGCTGGCGACGTGCATGGCCCTAGGAGCTGTGTAGTATGTACCAAGCTGCCAGATTTGTACTCGATTTACGTCTTCAAAATTGTCATATAAAATCCGCTTCAGCTTTTATGAAACAATCTTCAGGAGTACTTACACTGCGCTATGAGGCTTCTCGGGAAGTTGTACCGGAGTAGCTCACGGGAGAGCTGGCAACGCGTGAACGTACGTGCATGCCCGTAGGAGCTGTGAACTAAGCACGCTGCCAGCAGCAGCAGTAGGCAGGGACGGGGCATCTGTAACAATAGGCTTTTATTTACAAAAAAACGGTGTTAAAAGGACCGATCGCGTCCGGAACACTACGCTGCGCTCTATAACTCGCATCACTGACGTTGGCAAAAAAACCACTGGCTAAAGTGGGACTGGGCCGGCCACGTCAATCGCAATGCATCTGGGTAGGTGGGCTAACGTAGCCACCAAGTGGATGCCGGTATAGAAGCGTGGGCGGGGTAGGCCCAGGCGGAGATGGTGAGACGACTTTGATCGATTGTAACCCGTGGCATAATTAGTTAAAGTTACAGTTACGTCGGTGATCTATCACTTCACAAACAATTGATAAATATTGATTTTAGAAAAAAAATCTCAACCTAACCTATACGACTATTCTGTTCGTAATTTTTCGTTTAAAATAGTTTCACAGTCCGAGTTATGACGAGCAAAAAACAAAAACTTAAAATTAGATTGCTTTTTAAAGCAGACAAAATATTTTGTTTATTTTCTTGAAGTGAATGCGCAATCAAGTATTCAAATAAGCTGGCTTCTGTGAAATGCAACTTTGCCTGCCGCTATTCCAGATTGTTTCGTACATAATAAGTTGCTCCAAACATTATTGTTTTTGCTGCTTTGTTTGGCAATGGCTGGTTTCTTACTGTTGAATTGAAAATTTGAAAAGCAAAGATACTCGGGTCTTGTTATGATACCTTACTGTGGCGTATTCAGCGTAGCCTATGGTCCTAATAGAGCTTATTTGGCTTGCTATTTTTTCGAGGCCTGTGAGATAAGCTCAAAATAGGTCCGTGGTGGAGATCGAGTCCTATATTATAAGTGTTCTAATACGTATAGGACTTTAGTAGTTCTATATTAGAGAAGAACCACTGATCGGACGGAACGGCTACGACTTTGTGTCTACGACGAACCGTAGCAATCTACGAGTACCCAAAGTGTACCATTTAATATGTAGTATCATTTAATATGCTCTCCGCCTCTAGCTTGTAACTTACAAATATTGTCCAGTTTAAAAAAATAATTTCATAGCAAAGTACTAAATAAATGCGTAAATTAAATAAGATAAATAAATATATATGTATTAGTATATGTGCCGTGTGGTGGCCGGCTTTAGAATAGCGCCAACCCTCACATGTGGGATAAGGGTGTCGTACTAGGCGACTAAGTCCACAAACGAAGCAAAAAGCTGTTTCGTCACAGGGGAGATGGACCTCTTAGCATTGGCTTGCAATCCATCTAGGAGAAGGATACTCCAAAATTAAATCCCGGAATGGAGTTACCGTAAGGCGCGAGTAGGGTCCAACCTGAAATAAGCGGCAGATTCCTGCAGCCGACCTGCCTCCACGCGTATTGGCTCGCCTTTCCTGTGGGTTAAGACAGTGAAGCCGAGAGGGTAATGCAGGTGCTGGGCATCCCTGCGTTTCTTTAATTCCGTCCCAGGCGGTGTTAAGTCCGGAGAGGTCATTGTCTCTCCGATTTGCACCATAAATCGTCTGCAGTAGACGCAAAGGCCAATGGAAATAAATATACTTATTTAATAAACTTAATAAATAAAATATATTTGTCATGTACATATTCGTCTTTTGAGAGCCAAACCACTCGATTTTATTTTATTAATTTATCAACTGATAGTACTTTGTTAACCACATAATTTGAGCCATTGTTAATGAAGTAATAATTTAATTAATATGTCCAAAACCGACGTACAATATAAACGACCGCAATTTGTAACCGTAACTAAAACCAAACTTCATTTAAAACGTATCGTGTTTCGTAGTATGTAAATAATTATTAGTATATTATCGAATACAAATACAGTTGTATAATTACTTTAGGGAATTAATAATAACTTTTGACATATAAAGAACGGACTTAACAAAACAGTAGGTATGCCATCATTTTATTAGGCAATTAAAAATTAAATGGATTACTATAAAAAATATACAAATATATATAATAGTTGAAGTGTTATCTCGATTTCATCATCAGATCCTAACTTTCGTTTTTCAGCCGTTTTCAAGAAATCTGGGAACGCATGTATTAGTGTTGAGTTGCTCACTCGTGAGGCACCTCATTTGTACCACTCATTTTGTTAATTTGTCGCAGTACTTCGTACCGCAAAAATGTCTTACTTCACTCCTCTATTCATTTTACTTGATTCTAAAATTATCTTTCTCCTAACAGTTCTATTCTTAACCTCCAGAATTGCACTCCAATTAAATTTTACTATTTATTTATTTATAAAGGAAGTGATGAATACATAAATATGTATATACATTAAATATTTTTGTCGCCGTTGGAATTAATGGAATAGTCGACGCTGAAAATATGCTAGTGCCTCACTTCATTTGAAGTAAGACATTGTAACACCTCATTTTAGAAAATGAGGTACTCATACAAACTCATTTTAAATTGATGTCCTACCCATCACTAGCATGTATAGAAAAACTTATTAATTATAATTAAGAACCTCCACCTTCAAAATTTTTAATTCTCCTAGCCGAGCCGAGGCCGAGCTTCACGAGACGCCAAAGGCATGTAGAGGCCAAAATTAGTGTTCATCTTTGCGAGGCCGAAAGCCAAGCTGCAGGAAGGCTGAGATCGGGCAATGATTCTAGAGTGCACCAGAAATTACACCTACTCCAATTCGCAACAAAGAAAAAAACAATCTGAAAATATTAATTATTCAAATGATGCCTATTATATTACCTACAATGCACTTATGAGTGTCAAAAACTAGCACCGATTGTAACCTGTACCACATTCCCGAGCAGAGATACCGGCGCAAGGAACTCGATGGGTCTCATTTAGTGTACTTTGACTAGACCCGTGTGAAATACGCCTTTGAGAATTTGGGTGATGTATTAATTATTTGGTTAATTATCTAATTATAGTGTTTCAAGACAGATGCAAGCGCTTCTGTAACATGAGCGTTGTTTACAAACTGAAGAAAATGCAAGACGCAGAATATACATGAGAATAATAAGCCCTAGACAAAAGGCGGTGCTAGGGTCATTCTCACCTCGTCCATAGAAATATATTTTACTGACATATTTTTATGTTATTTTGATTGATGATTTTGATAAAATAATATGGAGATCTAGACTAGAGTTCCCTATTCTGTACAATACAAGCGCACTTTCACTGTATGTCCTTAAAAAAACATCCACTGAGTTACGAAAAAGTATGGTATTTTCAGACGGAAAGGAAACAGTGACTGTCTATTTATCATTCAAAATAATTCTTCTAAAATAAAACGATTAAAACGGATTATATCGCGTACCTACATTTGTTGAATTTATACTACATCCCGACGTTTCGAACCCTTTACAGCGTTCGTGGTCAACGGGTGTCTGAGGAAAAAACGGAGAGTTGGTTTCTTCTAGCCAACATGAGGAAACAACTCAAAATTTTCATCAGACTACTTTGCCACAGTTGGAAATGCAACTTTCTCATCTCTCTCATATAAAGAGAGTCTTTACGAGCTGGTGTGGTGAAAAAAATAAATTATCGCTAATACTAATTGTGAAGCTAAGTAAAATAGTATAAAAAACAAAGTGGAATCCAGAAGAGCCTGTTAACTACAGGTTCCTTGAGATGGAATGAAATTTCTTAAACAAAGCTTGCTCAGCCGGAGAGCGCGAAAGTAATTGGAATAATTATTGAGAATTATTCGCTACGTGAATGTAACTTGACTACAACCAGAGACAAGGATATCATAGAGACTCCCAGTCTTCATTCACAGGCGATTTTATTATGCCCACTGTGGCGTTGCTCGAATCGAGCTCTTGTCACTGGGAAAGGAAAGGGGACGACCGGTTCTCTATAAAAACTAAGTAGTCCTCATTTCCCTCTCTGGATATTGACATTTTGGAAAATATTTTTACATAATTTGACTTATATTATCCATAGCTGTGTCCATTCGTTTGAGTAACTAGTTAGGAGCGAAAAACTAATTCCATACAAATTTTTATAAAAGCATAGTGTCTGCACAGTGTCGCTGTTTTGGGAGGTAGTTTTCTTACCATCCTAAAAGTGTCGGTTACTGGTTCCTGTCGGTCACTAGTGAAACTCGTGGTAATGATATTGAAGATCTCTTCGGTGAGACGTGTGTGACTGGCTTTATTTATCTGTCTCTCGATAATGTTCCTTAGAATCGTATTTCATCACAGTTATTATTCCAGTTGGCGGGAATAGCTTTAATTAATACAGTTTCTTGGAAGTACGTCGTTATTACAACATCATGACTAGTCAAACTAATTAGTGTGTGGAAAACTGTAAGTGAAAAGTTAAACTATTGTGCTTAAGAAATAAAATATAAAATAATATTCAATATTAATTGACATTATGTGACAAATATTGCTGTATGGTTACATTCTTGCTAATACATATTATTAACGCACAAGTAACTCAGTCTGTATGTCTGTTATCTTTTTATGCTTAAACCGCTGAACCGATTAAAATGAAATTTGGTATGGAGATAGTTTTGAGGCTCAAGCCCTAGCTTGTAAAAAATTAAAATTTATTTATCAGTAATAATCATCACCATCATCATTCCATGCAGACAAAGTCGCGGGCAAAAACTAGCGTTTACAATGGCATAATGTTCATCCGATAAAAAACAACGAAAGTTCTATATTATGAAGTTTTAGGAACTCGTCTAAGTAAAACAGTGCTTCAAACAATAAACCCAATTGACAACAGGGCATTCCGGTCTATATTCAATAACCTTAGATAAAAATAATAACATATTATGATACCAAAAACTTGAATATCAAACGAATCCTTTGAAAAAACATTTTAAAAAACTTGGCTCTTCAAACTAGCCACCACAGACGGCACGCTCTTCAAAAAGCGCATTCCTCAAATGGCGTTTTTGTTTCCCAGCGTTTCAATAAATAGCCGAGGGTCGTTAAAAAAACTAGAGATGCTACCGGACTCGCCGCGTTTTCTTGAGATTTAATAAGATTGTGGTACCATGGGATTTTGTTCGGGTATTGTGTGAGTTTTATAATTTTCTTTAGTTTTACCAATATTATATAGTTGGCGAGATTAAAGCCACAATGACTTCCGCTGGCTGGGTCACCTGGAGAGGACGGGAGAGGATGGAGCTGTGAGAAGAGCGTATGTGGAGAACCCGAAAATGTCCGTCCGGGCGTCCAAGATACTTACCGCTGGAGTGACGAAGCCCTAAAAGACGCGTAGGTATGGTAGCTAGGTACAGTGGGCCAAGAAAGTGGTCTACCACCCTACGGTTGAGATTCGTTTGAACGTCATGAGACAACAAGGTCGATTTGACATGAATGTCAGTGACAATTGTCAACCTTAGCCATCGTAAGATCTCGCAGAAACTTTTGTCAAAACTGGTAGACCACTTTCTTGGCCCACTGTACCTTATTACACTGAAGAAATCTGTATATACCGTTGAATTTAAATACGTTGCATTTACGATGCGTCGCGTTGTTTTGTCGCCAGCGTCGACCATCGACATTTTACAAAAAAAAAATATGACATGCCCAATTAAATGCATTAAAAAATAGCGTCACGTAGATACCCGACACTTTACTGGAATACCCCAGGCACTACTTAGCTCTAATGGGTGGTACCTACTGATTCTTGTGAACGTTTGTACTGTTTAATACCTGTCCTCTTATGTAAGTAAACTTATTTATACTATTGTATTTAAAAAACCGTGTATATTCGAGGTGTACTGTTCTTATTCTTTTAAAAATGTGCTTCCGAAACCATATGGAGAATAAACTTCATCGAGATAGTTAAAACTTTCGTTGTGCTCGAGTTTTCAGAGTAGCACCGGCCAGTCGTAATATAATTTTACGTAACTAAAGTTATAGTTTTGAAAAGGCATTTAAGAATGTTTCATTCATTGGCAAATGCACGAGATTAAATCAACGTCTTTCCTAGGCTAATATTAATTAAAACGTTTCTTAGCATTAAGATGTAGTTTTGTATCTCCATTTCTGCTACCTTTCCGTATTTTGGTACAGGTATTTACAGTTTCGTAGAAGAGTTTGGTATCGAGACGTTCTTTGTAATGTTTATGTACGATTCTCTGCCTTTATCTACAGCTTTTGATATTTTCCTTTATATATATTATCTTACGTCAGTGAGGTTTAGAGATAACCCATACTAGTGTCTTCCGAGCGTCGGCGTCTAGTCAACTCTATGCATTGACATATATATCTCAGGACTAGTCTTACGGGCAATAAAAATGGAGCATGAATGGGGCCAGTACAGCGGTGTGAAAACGCTGCAACGCGATTGGTTGATGAGTTCGCATCACGCGCGCGCACCCGTGCGATTGGTCGCAACTAGTTGCGTTAGACTACACGATTGGTTCGAATTCGTGAGTGGCACCGCTGAACTAGTACCACTTTAAGTGCACGTAAGGCCAGTCCTGAGATATATGTCAATGGCTCTATGGCTGTGTCTCGGGGCAACGTTGGCACAACTGCGTAGCGATACCATTTTCCATAGCGCTGACTAGACGTCGACGCTCAAAAGACGCTCAAAATTTGATTTGGATATGATTTTGATATGTCAGCTGTCAACCGTGACATAATATATCATATCCCTAACAAATACAGGTCTAATTTATAACCAGTTATTACAATACATTATTTAAAAATGACAGGCGTATTCGAATTTTAGTTATTCGATCTGTTTCCGACATGATACCGATATGTTAATGTCAAAAGTGACATTTCCTCAACCAAAAACTCAGTGTCTTCATTTAATACTGGAATTTATGAAATTACATTCATACAACTTAACCTAATTGATGAGTACTACCAAGAAAATTAATTACTTAAAAAATTTAAGAAAAGGCAGATTACCAGGCATATTTGATTTTGCTGAAGCCTTGATTAATTAAATTTGCTCGGTAGGTTTTAGGTATTTTTGTAGGGTCCCTAAGTCAAAGTAAGTACGTAAGTAATTGCTTTTTAATGATTTACGTAGATAATGATTTCAGCTGCCGTATTTTGTTGTATTTTGTTTGTAGTACTTCTCTAGCTTAGGTAACTAGGTATGCAATGAAAATTAGCTTTAAAGTAAATCTATAACGGGATAACTTAAGACTCCTTTTTGAGAGACTGGCCAGATGCAGCTCAAAATCGGGAGGAGTGGAAGAAGAGGGGGGAGGCCTTTGCCCAGCAGTGGGACACAATAGGCTCGCAATAATAATTCTATATCTTTTGAGTCCATGATTTTTGATCACCACACACATGAAAGGCTGAATGTAAATGATTACGCGATGAAAAGATTGCTGCGATGGAAACAGCGGAATAGTAGATTGTTAACCAAGGAATGAAATGATACCTTTCACCCGAGTTAAGCACTCTACTTTTAATTTCGAACACGTGGAACGTAGAATGCATGTAATGCGCGCGCCAAGCGGGACGTTTTGGAAACTCAAATTTACACTAGGAGTATGACTCTCAAATTTACACTAGGACTATGAAAATTTGAATTAAGACCAGAGCTACAAGAAATATGTTAAATAATACAATATCAGATATTCCGGTAAATATGAAACCGCGTTAATTCGTTACTCAGTAAGCTACGTGAGGAGTTAATGATTACTGGGTACAGAAGAAATATTAATTCTGACTTAATATTGTCAAGTAAATACCTACATAAGGTAAACAGACACGCATCGACGGTCTGCAATTACCAATAGAATTTCCATGAAACTGGTGGATCACATATTTTTTGGAATTAATTACATTTAAGGTTATGTAGATTACCAATGTTCTGTTTGGTTTTGTCTGGGATTATTCCATAGAACTGCGATTCTCAAAATAATAGTCACATCTGAACGAAAATATTATTGGGTCGTGGGGTAAATATACCTAAGACACGGGTAAAAGTAAAACAATTTTTTTAACACTCAACAGTTGTATCTTATTTTATAAAAGCTCTGTATGTAGACTTATTTTTAAATGGTATTCCATGGTATTTAAATGGAATGATATAGAATAAGTTTTTGAGTGTTAAAAACTTTGTCTTATTTTTACGCGTGTCTCATATTTACCCCACCTGACCCTAGTTGGGAGTTTTTGGACTATGGTTTTACGGAACCCATTTGGAGTGAAACTGATGAATTTTCAATCAACGCATGTCTCAGCGCCACTTGCACCGCCTCACTAACCCGGTGTTAACCGGTTAAACTGTTAACCCAGTGTCAAATTGTACTGTTAACCATGGTAACTCCAGGTTTAACCGGTTAACCCCGGGTTATTGAATGGTCCAAGTGGCCCTTAGTGGTTTGTCCTTAGACTCCTTAGCGTAGCTTTACTAACCTTAAAGTGTATGTGGATATATGTGGACTGGGCCCCGCCGCTTGCTTGTCTGACTGAAGACGGGCCGATGGCGCACAAATTGACAATTTCGTAGTTAATGCGTGCGTGTTGCAACGCACTTAAGGGGGACATTGCAAACAAGCAAAATGTAAAAAACAGTTCCTAAAGTAAACGTGGATAGTTTAAGTTTAAGTTATGCTTAATTTGTATATCATGTTCTTTGTCATATTGGTGAGCAATATAGAATATTTGTATTGTATTATATTGTGTTGTGGGTGAAAAAAGCGGTTTGTGTTTGTGATACGCTTTTTCATCGAGCTTACTGCTGTGTGTATTGTAGACAAAAATAAACTGAACTTGATTCAGGCATTATTAAACAACACTACTCGGACTAGCTTTAGTCAGCAATATCTTAAAAACATTTGTAAATTGTTGAAAATAAAAAGACATAATCAAATTAAACACTTACCTTTATACATTACTTGAGTGCTGTTAAAAATTGTATATTTTAAAATTCACAAAAACTGTCAACCGTTTTATCAAATAAGAAAGTGGTTTAACTTTAGTCTCACATCATAAAACCAAAAGAGAAATTAAGGCAAACACATTAATTAATTATGTCACAAGGAATATGAAAACACTCCGCTGTTGTGAAAATAATACAATTAATATACAAAAAATCCCTTTCACACAAAAACCTTTTAAAGTACTCATCAGTGTTAAAGGAGTCCAGTCCCTTATTAAAATACCCTTTACACAAAGGACAAAACCGGCGTTTTTACCAACCTTTCATAATTCTAAATCGCACTGCAAATGAAAGGGTCCCTTAAACATTGTTTGTAGGGCAAACTGTAACGGCAAGAAACTTTAACCATAGATATACCTTATTTAAAAGTAATAGGGTTGAAGTTCGGTTAACAGACTGGATTGTACTTTGCACGGCCCATGTCAAGCGCAATGCCTCTCGCTGATATATGAAAGCCGTTAGTCGATTTCAAAAGACCTCTTAAGGAGACTCCTTACTAACGTTTCCGTTTTCTCACCGGACGGTGACAATATTATATCTATTTTATTAACTACCTACCGTTTTGAGACCTGTTGGTTTTGTGGTTGGTATGTAGGGGAAACTATGTCATGTACAAAAGAAGTCGCGGATAGTATTTACAAATATATTTACAATGTTATTTGTAAATACTATCCGCGACTTTTTTAGTACATGACATAGTTTCCCCTACATACCAACCACATTGGTGACCCCGACGTGATAAAAACACGTTAATAGGTTTTCAGAATGTCACGCTTATGACAGAAACTCTTTAAAAATGAACTCCCTAAGGATGACTCACGTTAGACCGGGCCGTGTCCGGGCCGGAGCTTCCGGCGCTTACTTTTCTATGACAGATTATAGGTAATCACGTGATGCTTTCCAGAATTAGAAAAAGGAACTGACAGGTTCATGAAATTACCGCATTAACGTAAAGCTTATTATTTTGTAGGTATGGCTAAGTCATTTAACTATTTTTATTTAATTACGTTGGCTCCATGCCTTCTCAATCATATTTTTCATGCATCAATAATACATCTCAATTAGCTGTCAGTTTAATTCTCTTAATTCTACATATCAAAATTAGCATCGCATCCCCTTGGTCCCTTACTGTAACTTTTTTCCTCTAAAAACCTAGGCCCGCGGTTCATTTCAAATCGGGCCCCCTTCAGGCACTCCATTACGCATTTTGCAACTTCTGTATGCCAGTGTTCACAAAAACGTGGCTGAAACACTTACATGAGGGCTACCGCGAACAACGAAAGAAGTTTATCCTCTCTGTTGCACTTATGAATTCGTACGTAAGTGTTCGAGAGGTCAAACTTCGTTTGTGCTTCGCGGTAGGCCCACATTGTTAATTTGCGGATTCCCTTATTTATTCATCGTTGGTGACATCGCGGGGTAATTAAGCCGGTAAAAAGAGACGATAAAAAAATAAAGAGTGGAGACGGACACAGAAGTTCCAGTTGTTATTGTAGATGGCGGCAAGATGAGCCGCTTGGCGAGATCTCTGAGCTTTTTCTAGCGCTATTTTCTTTGCTTAACACCTTAAAACAGTTAAAACCATATACAAAATTAAGGGCCTCTTGCGCGTTCCAGGGTTACCCAATTAACTCGGACTTGACTGTTTACATAGGGTTAAATTGTACTGTATATATGTTTATACAGTTGTTAACCGTTTGGTTGACTCCGAGTTGGCTAACCCGCGCAAATATGAGCTATGGCGGGACTAGACATATTTTGACAGATTTCTGTCTAATAACTAATACCTATATCCGCCGGGCCGCCAATATGTGTCGAACGATAAACTCGCTATTGTGACGTCATCGACAAAAATATTATTATACTGGTGAATTTATATGCGGTGATTAGCTAGGGATATATATATATGTACAGAAGTGTCCGTCAGATTCAGATCTGTCTGGCAGATGTGTCTGGTAAACAAATCTGTCCTGCAAGTTGTAGATTTGATCACAGACGCATGATTCTTGCCATGTGTTGACAGATTTGTTTGCCAGATACACCCGCCAGACAGGCCTCTGTTTCACCACACTGACACTTGTCACCTGACATTGACAATACATAAATCGCTGGTCCAACAACTAAACAATGGTGCTACGAGTATGTACTGTTGTTAGCCGACCCAGACAGGAAATTGTCAGTGTCAGGTGTCAATTGTCAGTGTCAGGTGTCAATCGTCAAGTTGGTGAAATAGGTGTCAGATCTAATAGACACAAACAGTCTTTCTTATTTATTTGGTCTCTGGTGAAAGTTTACAATGTTTCAGCGCGATCTGTTTAACCTGATCAATTATGTATGGTCGGTTTTAATTAGGTACGTTGGCTTTTTAATCAATTAGCGGCTTTTCACTTACATAATTCATCTTTATTTCATTTTAACGACTTATAAAGAAAGTTATTCAAGTGCTAAGTTTCTTCTTAGCTATCGTTTCTTTGTGTTTAAGTTACGAAACTTTTTAAATATTTGAGCACAATTTTATAAGTAATATTTTTTTACCTTTACCTACACTGAAAAGTAGATTGCTGACTTTCTAAACTTTTATCACAAATTACTAAACGGTCGCCAGCGGTCGTTCCGGTCATCCGACCAACCTTCAAAGCTTCAAAAAAACAGCGTACTCCCATCTTAAAGGCCGGCAACGCAATTTCAACCCCTCTGGCGGTCTAACATGAGTTGCGCGCGACTCCATACATCTTGCGCGACTGCAAGTATGGAGTGGCGCGCGAGATCGCAACTCATGCTAGACCGTCTGCTAGGTTGCTTCCTATATCATTAAAAAACCTCATCTATGGTCAATAGCACCCAGTATTTTATAGTACGAATATATTATGTAGGAACTGGTTAAAAATTTTCATACACTAAACTATGAAAGCGCTGTGTATAAATTGCAGGTACCAATAAGATTGGAGAAGTTCAACCATTATGAATAGTTACTCATAGATTTTCGTCATCCAGCATACAAATCACTAAACTCCAAAACTGGTCAGTTCTCATAAAATTCAGCTAGAATTTTATACTTATAATAATAATAATATATCATTTATTTCAGAATTAAATTATTCCATATATGTACAATTAAATAAAACTTAAACTCTAGATTTATGTATAAAATCTAATCATATAATAATAAATCTCGCGTTGCGTAAAAAGTGTACCAATAAAATTTGAGGAGTTCATCACATGGTTATTCTTTACAGAAATCAGTACTAAACTCCAGAAGTGAACGCGTCATAAAACTCAGCTAGAATTTTCTAAAAGCGTAATTTTATACAATAATCCTCTAGCGTTGCGTATAAAGGCGGGTGGAGAGGCCATTCGGGCGGTAATCTGTAGTACTTGTATAAGAATCGCCGCTGCAACGCGCGTGGCGAGGACGTAATGGGACATTTCCACTGAGCGACGGTCGAGCGGACCGGAGTGAGGGCCGAGGCAAGAGAGTTAGGGCTCATTTAGACGGTGCCAGGCGTGTCTCACTCCGCGATTTCGTCGCTTTGCTACAGGTAGCTAAAAGTACATTCGTTCGGCTCCAATTTTGGGGAAAGCCATAAGCCGCGCGTGGCGCTGTCGCCATCTAGCGGCCATATCTGTGCTGATCGTAACAGACGCGTTTTGTTAGAGAGTGAGTCTTCTGTACTTAGTACATACTATTATTTATTCTGTGACGGTGCGCGAACTCGTATACGATTTTAGTTACATTGCGGACCATTGAGGTTACATCAATTCAGCCGACCGATCAAATGACGCAATGTAATGAAACTCACATGCGAGTTCTCGCACCGTCTGAATGAGCCCTTACAGATGTATGGCGTTAATCAGTTGATGATCGTCGTTTGTCCCTATCTGTTGTTATGCCACAGAGAGGGACAAACGATGATCAACAGCTGATTAGCTTAGCAAACGTTTATGAATAATGCTGGTAGTGCAAAAATTGTTTTCCATCGTATTTTCTCGGAAACTGTCGTATTTGTCATGCTACTTCAGTTAACCTCAGTACTTTTTGTACCGAGACTGACTGAAATAGCAAGACACGTTCGTAAGTTTCCGTGAAAATAGGATCATCATCAGATAAATCGAAGAGTTTTGAATTTTAAATATGTCACGTTTATCGGAACACTTGAGACTTGAGGCACATACTAAGCTTAAATCAAGTTTTTTTTTATATAAATTTACCTATCAACAGTAGAATTATTACACTATTAATATGACTTAAGAAAATCCGCACTCTCTTATAACTTGAGCCCGCCTCCACACTTCGAGAATAAGGCCGAGCCACGGGACTATTGATAGTAGTGGGTGACGGACGAACGTTGACTTATAGAATGGAACTGTCCCAGTGTCCCCTGGTGTCTCGATTATCTGAATGGCGTGAGATAATCATTTTATGGAGGGGAATGGATACTTGGCTAAGGATTTGGGTGATATAATGATGCTTGAGCTTACTGGTTACTATTTATTTTTGTATTTCGTACATTCCTATGCCTGGCCAGTCCTGGAGTTTAGTGATTTGGATATTCCATGACTAACATCTATGAGCAACTTCTAAAATTTCGTCAGATGACAACCAAAACTCAGTATAGTTATCACAAAAAAAGCTTGAGTTTTGTTTAAAGTCTGACCAGTAATAAATACGATCATTGTCAAGAGGGCGCTGTTATTCTCATGTATAGGATGTCATGACTGTATAGTATGAAAAAAATAGTTCCAGTGAAATTCCGCAACATGGCGCGTGATCATATATTCCTGGTCAGGCTTTAATTATGTTTATGCAATTATGAGGAAACCTGCCGAATCCGAAACTGAAAGTTTGGGCGAAACTTAATAATTTCCAAACTAAGTTACATATTTATTTTTATGACGTTTCTTAGTACTGATTTAATTTGACATCATGTCAAATGTTCCCATAACACAAGGACTACCTATCTTATATTATTTAATTTTAGTTTGTACTATTATTTGTTGTTTATCAGTCTATTGCGAGACTTCCGAAAGCGTTTTGTCAAACATCCTTTGGGTATTTACTCTAAAGAGGTCACAAAGGAACTGGGCGACGATTTGAGAACATTATGGCCCGTTAGATTAAGCTCCGTAATAACGTGGAGGTCAATTCGAACGTATATTTTGATATCAAAATGATGTAATTTTGTTATCATTCGCCCGTGCGTCTCACTAGCGCCAATAAATAAAATAAAAATAAATAAGTAAAATGCACTCGCGAATAATAACTATACCTCTCATGTCATTGCATGTTAAATGTTTGTAAATATTTTTTGGAAATGTAGTACCTACATTCATTTATTTACAAACATGTAAGTTATAAAAATACGGTAAAACCATATTTCTTCAACTGTTTTTTAATTCAGCCTTCAGAGTTTTGAAAAAATTCATTCGACGCGAGAGATATAAATCTACTTAACTCGTAAATGACATCATTTATACATCAAAATGTAGTTCGAATTGGCTCCTAAAGGGAATTGATCGTTCATTTTCACAATCCTTTATTTGCTTTATTTAAATGCGGGGTTAAACGGTCCAGCGTTGGGATTAGACGGAGTTTTTATTATTCTGTCGAGTTTATGTAGATTGGTTGTTAGATTGGAGAGCGACCAACGTGAAAATTCATCGTTATGTAGATTATTCCCTCTGATCATCCTCTTTTATATATTCCAATTTACCTTGGATTTATATTTTAAGTATTATAGATGTCTGTAGATAGTTTTATCCAGAGAACGAATCAAGAAAAATTGTATTTTAGGGTTCCGTAGCCAAATGGCAAAAAACGGAACCCTTATAGATTCGTCATGTCTGTCTGTCTGTCCGTCTGTCTGTCCGTCCGTATGTCACAGCCACTTTTCTACGAAACTATAAGAACTATACTGTTGAAACTTGGTAAGTAGATGTATTCTGTGAACCGCATTAAGATTTTCACACAAAAATAGAAAAAAAAAACAATAAATTTTTGGGGTTCCCCATACTTCGAACTGAAACTCAAAATTTTTTTTTTCATCAAACCCATACGTGTATCTATGGATAGGTCTTCAAAAATGATATTAAGGTTTCTAATATAATTTTTTTCTAAACTGAATAGTTTGCGCGAGAGACACTTCCAAAGTGGTAAAATGTGTGTCCCCCCCCCCCCTAACTTCTAAAATAAGAGAATGATAAAACTAAAAAAAAAAATATGATGTACATTACCATGTAAACTTCCACCGAAAATTGGTTTGAACCAGATCTAGCAAGTAGTTTTTTTTTAATACGTCATAAATCGCCTAAATACGGAACCCTTCATGGGCGAGTCCGACTCGCACTTGGCCGCTTTTTTTTTTTTTACTTTAGTAACCTATAATTTCAGGGTAAAAAATTACCAGACCAGCTATCATGGTCGCATTTTTATCACTTGTCATGCTATGCGTCACTTTCGCACTTACATATTTGTTATAATGTGACAGCCATGGTGACAAATGATAAAGAGCCGGCCATCTTAGCGCTACAGAAGTACACTATATATATTTTACAGCTTAAGGGCGTCTTTCTTATTAACAAGTTACACACTGAAGTATGTTCCCGTAACTCTACTAAGTTATAGCCTCTAGCCACCCAACACATCTAAACTTGCCAAGACAAAAGCAATTTTGACTTTTCAAAATATAAAAAATAAGGATGTAATGAAAATTTTTTTATAGGCTTCTGTGCAGCTAGAGGATATTCTTTTAATTGATTTCTTATTGTAATTGTACATGTTTAAGATAAAATGTAAGTAGATTGACGTTGACGATGCAAAAGCGATCCAACAGATCCTACTTGTATAAATTGATATTTATCTTTTTATCTTTATCTTATCTACGGAAAGCGAACGCTGCGCGTTTTACAAATCGCTGCACAATTAACAGCGACATCTCCCGGGCACTTCCGTCAACTCTGCGTCGTTATACAATTTTCTAATGGTAAAACTAACGATATCCCGATAGGCTTTAAACCCAGTGGTGAATTAGTACCGATCGGCTAGTCTCCAACTCCATCCATTCACTGTATTTGCTCATTCATTGCAGAATTCTAAGGCCGAATGCAGCTTTGAAACGGAGCTCTTACTAAAAACAGATGATCATTTGTAGGTCTTTTGTCGTTGGAGTAAGGTTTAGGATTGGTTAACAGTGTGAAAGTACGTTTAAGCGTTTAGGTACGTTCATTACTCGTGCAATACATGTGTTCTCGAATGGAAAATTGACTATCATTGGATTTCATGAATGTAGGTACTCTACTAGACTCGAAATTAAACAAAAACCGGCCAAGTGCGAGTCGGACTCGCGCACGGAGGGTTCCGCACCATCAACAAAAAATAGAGCAAAACAAGCAAAAAAACGGTCACCCATCCCAAGTACTGACCCCGCCCGACGTTGCTTAACTTCGGTCAAAAATCACGTTTGTTGTATGGGAGCCCCACTTAAATGTTTATTTTATTCTGTTTATAGTATTTGTTGTTATAGCGGCAACAGAAATACATCATCTGTGAAAATTTCAACTGTCTAGCTATCACGGTTCTTGAGATACAGCCTGGTGACAGACGGACGGACGGACAGCGGAGACTTAGTAATAGGGTCCCGTTTTTACCCTTGGGTACGGAACCCTAAAAACCTATTTCGATCGGACTCGTTCGTACATCTGTAGGTACGCGAGAGATACGCACGGGGAGGGCGAATGAGAAAAATTACATTATTTAATAGATATCATGTTGATGGCAAATGTAGATTTGAATTGGCTTTTAAGTTTCTAAACCGCAAGACATGAAATTATTGAGGTTGCAGAAATACTGAAAGAATAAAAAAACCATTTAAACATATTTTTTTGTTCTAGAATGTGGTTAATGGTGGCTGTGGCGCTACTGGTGGCGGGCGCAGGCGCGGAGTGGCGCTGCCCCGGACTGAGCGCGCGCCCTGCCGCCGAGTGTTCCTGCGATCTGCCGCACACGCTGCGCTGCGCTGGCGACCACACTGCGCTGCAGGTAAGAGGGTGGTGGGGAGGTGGGTGAGGAGTGGCGCTGCCCCGGGCTGAGCGCCCGCCCTGCCGCCGAGTGTTCCTGCGATCTGCCGCACACGCTGCGCGGCGCTGGCGACCAAATTCGCTGCAGGTAAGAGGATGGTGGGGAGGTGGTTGAGGAGTGGCGGTGCCCCGGACTGAGCGCGCGCCCTGCCGCCGAGTATTCCTGCGATCTGCCGCACACGCTGGATTGAGATGGTCATGGATAATATCATGTACGGTACCAATAGAGAGATTGGTTACCTGTGCTATAGATTTTACCTTCACTCGACCATCTTCCAATATAAGTTTTTCCACTTTATCAATATTTTCTTGTGAAGTAGCTACTACAGGCCGGCCAGGTCTAGGGTCGTCTTCAACACTCTCCCTTCCACGTTTAAACTCGCTTGACCACTTTTGAATGGTAGATAAAGAAGGAGCAGACTCACGGTAAACACAATCCATTTCCTCTTTTATGGTTTTTTGATTTTTACCCTGTTTTGTCAAGAATTTTATCACGCATCGATGTTCTAATTTAGTTAACATTGTCAATTCCCACATGATGTTCATGTTTGTTCAGCAATTGCAGAAAAACAAAAGAACATCTCGGTTCGAATTATACTTTTTTTTAATGTCAATGAATAAACCTTAGCGGCCAGTAACGAAAGAAATTTTAGAAGAGGTTGTAAGATATCAATACCGAGAATATTTTGAACGCCCCTCGTAGTATGCGATACAATAATGTGACTTGTATTGCTTTTGAGTGTATTCCTAAATGTTCACCTGGAGCCCTATTTCCGAGTTCCAATTCAAATACTTAAAATGCAGCAAATAAGGAGATAAAATGACGATAAAGGTTTGTTTCATTTAGTTTATAAGCAGTGACATACTCGTAGATAAAGCTGATCTGAGTAGCTAAAATCATAAATCACTCTATTAACTTTTTTCCTGGGATAGTGACGCCAGGCTCATACATTTACTGTTAATACACGTAGTTATATTATTGTGCATGATAAAATTATACGAAAAATGTAGAAAGAAATTCCATGTCCTCTAGCCGCCCAGAGGCCTATAAAAAGGCATTCCATTCCGTTATATTTTGAATCTTTATTTTTACATAGCAAAGTTGCATTTGTAATGGCAAGTTTTTATTCGTGGGCGGCTTGAGAATAAAATAGTAGGTAACGTTTCTTGTTATCATTTAATTTTAATATTGTTATGTAAAATGCAGTTTTATTATTAATAGGTCCCTGCTTGCCCATTGCAGAGAATGATACATTTTCATAATTTTATAGCTTAGGTACCTGTGCCAAACACTACAGAATTCTGTTACCACACAATTCAGTTCCAGTTATTTCAGTTCAAGTTTGTACCCAGGCCACCCATTTGCATCGTGTATACAGGCTATTTTCCATGAATCGCTACTGCATGTGGCAGTAGCGATGCAATAGGAAACTATGTATGTGTGTGTGTGTGTTTGCCCGATTATATCAATACAGCGATAAAGCCAGGTCTCTGTCATTGATAGATACATCAAAATCTGCATAGAAATAGTACCTTATCTTCCATATTCTTGCCCGCTTTCACCCCTTAGAGGGTCATCCCTAGGAGGGTGATTTCCGAGATAAAAAGTATCCTATGTTATGCGCGTTCAGTCCGGGGCAGCGCCACTCACCCACCTCCTACCACTTACCTACCTACCACCTACCACCATCTTACCTGCAGCGCAGTGTGGTCGCCAGCGCAGCGCAGCGTGTGCGGCAGATCGCAGGAATACTCGGCGGCAGGGCGCGCGCTCAGTCCGGGGCACCGACACTCCTCAACCACCTCCCCACCATCCTCTTACCTGCAGCGCAGTTTGGTCGCCAGCGCCGCGCAGCGTGTGCGGCAGATCGCAGGAACACTCGGCGGCAGGGCGGGCGCTCAGCCCGGGGCAGCGCCACTCCTCACCCACCTCCCCACCACCCTCTTACCTGCAGCGCAGTGCGATCTGCCGCACACGCTGCGCTGCGCTGGCGACCACACTGCGCTGCAGGTAAGAGGGTGGTGGGGAGGTGGGTGAGGAGTGGCGCTGCCCCGGGCTGAGCGCCCGCCCTGCCGCCGAGTGTTCCTGCGATCTGCCGCACACGCTGCGCGGCGCTGGCGACCAAACTGCGCTGCAGGTAAGAGGATGGTGGGGAGGTGGTTGAGGAGTGGCGGTGCCCCGGACTGAGCGCGCGCCCTGCCGCCGAGTATTCCTGCGATCTGCCGCACACGCTGCGCTGCGCTGGCGACCACACTGCGCTGCAGGTAAGATGGTGGTAGGTGGTAGGTAGGTAAGTGGTAGGAGGTGGGTGAGTGGCGCTGCCCCGGACTGAACGCGCGTAACATAGGATACTTTTTATCTCGGAAATCACCCTCCTAGGGATGACCCTCTAAGGGGTGAAAGCGGGCAAGAATATGGAAGATAAGGTGTTCCGTTCTTAACGTTTAGTTTTTAAGTAATTAATCAAAATTCCGCGCGCTTCTACCGTTTATCGATGCAAAGCCAAAACGCACTTCACAACGATACAATATTGACATTTTAGCCAATAGGATCGTCCGAAACTGCTCGGACGACACGCTAAGGACAACGCCTCAGCAGCGCCTCTGTTGGCGAAAACGAGAACTAGCGAGACGCCGCGGCATGCGTATCGACCGCTATCGATTTAAATCGCTTTATATGTTTTAAGCCTCCAAAACTAAGTGTTTTAGTGATATATCGTGCGTGACAAAAGGCCTAAGACTATTTAACGTACCGCCGGCCGGCGTGTGAAGGAGGAGAAGGTGCTGAACGTAAAAGAAGAACCAGTCGCATCGAGAGGATTCCACCATTACTGCAGTATCAGGTCAGTCCAGTGCGTGATATCCTTTGGTTATTTTATCGTGTTGTACCGTTTATTACCGGCGAGTATAGATATTTATGCTCGATCCTGAATGTTGTGAATTGGCATTGCATCTCATACCAAAACCGCGCCATTTTGCAACATATGTTGGTGCCGAAACCAGGGAACGACCTTTTGACCTCTATTCACACTCGGCCTACCAAGTACCAATTTCACTTCGTAACCTTCTAACATTGTCGTTAATACTCGTTTAATATCCTTTCCTACCGTGTAAACGAATTGCAACGTCAATCTATCGCGTAATTACGAAGTTAAAATCATAGTCTTTGGTTCATGTTGTCTCGCTTACTCCAGCGTCTACCGAATTTAAAACTGCTTAATCATTTCACTAAAACTATTGAAATATACCGAATCATTTATAAGTTTTATAACCGAATTGTTAAGTACCTAATCCTATAATTTTGTAACGAAAACTACAACTTAGGTACAATATTTCCTACCTACGGGTATTCTGAGAATTAACTTCCCAGTGTAACGAGACCTCCGTCTTACGGAGTTTTGTACGTAGTTCAATCACGCGTTTCGTTGGTCTTCTCCCTTTGTTCAAAGAACCACATAACTTGACCCCTCGTCCGAGGCGTAGCATACGGCGACTCGGGTCTTGAGCGTGTTTTATACACAGGTGTTCGGAATTCGTATAACTCGACTAATTTTCTTATTTCTTACCGCTCGACTTACCGTATTGGAAATTGTAATTATATTTTGGAAATCCAACTTATCGTATTAATAACTTTAACGGAAGATAGGTATTGTAAACGTTTAATTAGGTATTAACTTTAGTAGTTCCGGATTTCTCAAATTAATTTCGTGTTATAACATTTTTATACTGGACTTTCTTTCATTTTATTTTCTATCGACTTTACCGATTATCGATAACCGTACCGAGTGCCTTTTGAGTTTATTTTCGTATAAATTGACTAAATTGATTAATTTTACTACATTAATTCCGCGAACTCGGGGTGCCGGTTTTAATAGTTGCCGCGTTATACAAACATCGACGTTGTTTTTATTTGTGCTATCACTGATAACGTAGTGTTTTTAAATATGAGCTTGTTGTTTTAGCGTATATTGTTGCTTATTTAGTAAACATTGTTTTCTAACCTTAAACAATGTCTTACCTAACAAGGCGTAAATCTAAATCCAGTGTAGGTAAAAAAGGTACCGATACAACTTACACTGTCAACAACTTACCGAGTTTACGACGTAAACGAACTATAGCGTATAACCGTATAGCGAAGGCTTTGGAAATAGGGACCTTAGCCAATACCGATGATTCACAAGTTGAATTATTTCTTTCATATTGTCAGGAGATAAAAAATATCGCTGATAGTTTTCAAGAGTCTCATCTTATCATTTCGGATCTATTAGGGGATGGTGAGGTCGACGACAGTGAGAACGAAATTCAGGAACGATTCGACGAAGCGTATTTTAACGTAGTGGCCTTACAGCGTAAATTTTCACCGTGTTCGTCTCAACAACCGGGTATTTCGAGACAGGACATAACACCGGGTTCGCATAGTAGTAATATGCGACTTCCAAAAATTTCGCTACCGACCTTTTCGGGTACTATTAAGGAATGGCCCGAGTTCATCGCGACTTACAATGCGCTTATTCACGAATCGACCCTTTTGAGTGAAATTGAGAAATTTCATTATTTAGTGTCCGTTTTACGCGGTGACGCTTTATCGTTAATCAGAACGTTTCCTGTTGCAAGTGAACATTATTCAAGTGCATACGAGGCTCTCAAGTCCCGTTACGAGGACAAACGCGACTTAGCTTTTACGTGTTGGCGTGACATTTTAGATGTCAGTTTTAAAACGACTAGCGCTCAAGATTTTCGACACGCGCTAGATACAATCGATGAAAATCTAACTATTTTAAAACAGTTGAAGTTACCGACCGAACATTGGGACTTTGTCCTGTGTTATAATATTCTAGCCAAGTTAGATACAAAGCTGCGACGCGAGTTTGAGGAGAAACACACCAACGTGGAGATGCCTCAGTACAAGCAAATTAGGGCATTTTTACACGCGAAAAGCGAAGCTTTGTTGCGCGATACGCACTTTACCGCCGTTACTTCTAAAAACGCGAATACTCCTCATACACTCCTCTCTCCTACCGTGAACCCCCTTCCAAAGGGTGGTGACAAACAAGAGGTGAAACCGAAAGTTTCGGGAACTCCGAAAGTTTCCGGAACTCCAATAGTTTCGGGAACTCCGAAAGTTGTCCGAAAATGTTCCTTCTGTGGTGAAGAGCACAACATATCAGTCTGCAAGGACTTTATAGCTAAATCGGTGGATGAACGAATGGCTATTACCACGGAGAGGAAATGGTGCTACAATTGTCTTAACGCGTCTCATTTAGTGCGACAATGCACATCGATATTCTCTTGTCAGAAATGCAAGCGGAAGCACCACACTCTGTTGCACCGGGAACAAGCTGCCAGCAATCCTGAACCTTCTGGTGAAAAATCAAGCTCAGTCGTCTTACTGGCTAAAGAATCGTTGACTCCGTCCAATTCACCTTCGAATACGACCGTGCTACTGGCAACCGCGCTCGTCCAAATTCGTGATGCTTCAGGCGAGTTTCAGACATTCCGGGCGTTATTGGACGCCGGGAGTCAAAACAATCTTCTCACTACACAAGCGGCTCAACGGCTAAAGTTGGAGCCTACACCGACTAGTGAGGGGCCCTGCGGCCTAGGAGGTGCACCCGCAACAGTGACTGGCAAGGTCACATGCGATATAGGTGCCAAGGATACCGTACATTTCCGCCTGGAAATGTTTGTTTCACCGCACATTTGTGATGAACAACCAATCGGAAGACTCAATACGAGTGGATGGGAAGAACTCAAAACATTACCGTTAGCTGATCCTGGTTTTGATATTCCTGGTCCAATTGATGTCTTGCTCGCTGCCGATGTCTTTGCTGAGTCACTTCTCGACCAACGTTTGAAACGCTGCGTCAATAAACCGCGTGCTCTCAACTCTGTCTTCGGATGGCTGATTGTCGGAAGAATCCGACTAGCATCGTCGTCTTTATTAAGTGTACCTACACCTAATAAGGATGACAGCTTAAACAATATCGTTCAACGCTTCTGGGAAATCGATACCGTTCCACATTCTTCCCGATTAACCCCAGATGAACAGCTCTGTGAAAATAGTTTCACAAACGAGCATTACCGTGACGAGACTGGTAGGTACGTCGTCTGTCTCCCCTTCAAAGATAACGCTGAGCCTGTGTTTGAAGGCTCTCGGGAGATAGCGTTACGACGCTTCCATGCTATCGAAAAGCGCCTTTCTCGTGATCCAGACTTGAAACAACAATATGTTGATTTCATGACCGACTACATCGAAAGTGGTCACATGACTTTGGTGCCTGCTAAGCACATGGGTCAAGGCAAGTTTTATGTGCCGCATCACTGCATTCTGCGCCCTGAGAGCGCCACAACGAAGCTTCGCGTTGTTTTTGACGCTTCAGCTAGATATGCGCATTCCAAATCGCTTAACGACTCGCTATTAACAGGCCCAAAGTTACAATCCAACATTGCGGAGATTCTTCTTCATTACCGGGAGCACGAAGTGGTCTTTATGGCCGACGTGCGCCAAATGTACCGTCAAATTACCGTTGCTCCGCATCACCGGGATTACCAGCGTATTCTCTGGCGAGCTCACCCAGATGAGCCACTTCAGGAATACGTATTGAACACCGTAACGTACGGGGTCTCCTCGGCTCCGTTTCTTGCTTGCCGAACGATCCAGCAATTGGCCAACGATGAAGGTCATAAATACCCGAAGGCCAAAACCGTTCTAACTTCCGATATTTACGTCGATGACGTCGTTACCGGAAGTTCTTCGCTGGATGACGCTTGTGACATCAAGTCACAGGTTATCACACTCTTCGAGCTCGGCGCTTTCGAGCTACGAAAATGGGTAAGCAACCGACCCGAACTTCTTAGAGATTTGCCCTCAGAAATGTGTCTTTCGGACGCCATCGCATTTACCGAAGCCGAAGACACCACCGTTAAGGTCCTTGGCCTTAAATGGGAACCTGCTTCAGACTCGTTCGTTTTTAACGTCCAACCTTCCAATCAACCGTGTACCAAACGAACGATTCTAAGTGAGGTCGCCAGAATCTTCGACCCTTTGGGTTTCTTGTCTCCATTGACAATCCAAGCCAAAGCCTTGATCCAAAAACTTTGGATTCTCGGCTCTTCGTGGGATGAAACTCCTCCTCCGGAAATTGTGTCCCAATGGAGCAATTTCTCTCAGCAACTTCCTCAAGTTAGAGATCTGAAAATCCCTCGCAAATTCACCATCGAAGGTGCTCAATCGTATCAGTTGCACGGATTTTGTGACAGTTCTGAGGTAGCGTATGGCACCGTCGTATATCTACGTGTCACCGAGTCTGATGGCTCCGTTCGCGTCCACCTCGTTTGCGCAAAGGCGAGAGTTTGTCCTCTCCGGAAACAATCTTTGCCCAGATTAGAATTGTGCGCAGCAGTGCTGCTTGCAGATCTCATCAAGTTCGTCAAGGACACGCTGCGGCTGCCTGTCGAAGAAACCTACCTTTGGTGCGACTCAACCGTTACATTGGCTTGGTTACGCGCTCCGTCCTCTCGTTGGGTGACATTCGTCGCAAATCGTGTTAGCCACGTGCAGGACATCGTTCCTACCGCTTGCTGGAGACACGTTCCCTCTGGAACGAATCCCGCAGATATCTGTTCACGAGGGCAGATGCCTCGGGAACTTCTCACCAATACGCTATGGTGGGCGGGCCCAGAGTGGCTCTCTCACTCACCGTCTGAATGGCCAACAGATCTATCGAAAGATCGCAACACCGATAACGTCGTACTTTCCGAACAGCGTCGTGTAACTCTCGTAACAAGCCAAACCGAACCTATCAAGCAAACGTCAATAATCGATCAGCTGTTAGAGAGATATTCGTCGTTGGACAAAGTCTGTCGCATTCTAGCTTACGTGCGTAGGTTTTGTACCACCGCGCACCGCTTGTAGCACCGCTTCACGATCTGAAAGCTTGCTCATAACGGACATCGAGCGCCATCGCGCGCTACTAGAAATCGTCAAGCATTTCCAAGATCGTCATTTTTCCGATGTCATATCGAAACTTAGGTTGCGAAAACATCTACCTCGTAGTCTTCGCAAACTAAATCCGTTCCTAGACGACTAAGGCATTCTCAGGGTGGGCGGACGACTTGCGCGCTCCGGCTTAGAATTCGAACATAAGCACCCTGCGTTATTGCCTAGAAAGTGTGTACTTACGACACGCGTAATCGAATCCGTCCATCGGAAAACCTTTCACCCTGGTCTAAATACGACTCATTATTTAGTCCTGCAACAATTCTGGATCCTCGCGGCTAGGCGAGCGATACGACACCAGCTTTCGAAATGCATCCGTTGCTATCGTCTTCATCCGCAGCCTCTGCAACCGTTCATGAGCGACCTTCCTGACTTTCGAGTCAATCAGGCTAAACCGTTCTCTGTAGTCGGCGTTGATTTCGGTGGTCCATTTCGCATCAAACTCGGATCCCATCGCGGTGCGAAAATCGACAAGGCTTACTTATGCCTGTTTGTGTGCCTAAGCACAAAGGCCGTGCACTTGGAGGTAGTGTCAACGCTATCAACCGATGGCTTCATCGCAGCCTTACGTCGTTTCGTTTCCCGCCGTGGCCGTTGTAACGTCATACATTCGGATTGTGGTACTAACTTTGTCGGCGCGAGCTCACAACTAGCGGCATGTATCGAACGAGCCTCGCACGCAGAACGTATCACTTTCAAACGCAACCCCCCGTCCGCTCCACACTTTGGAGGGATATGGGAGATCCAGATTAAGGCCGCCAAGACACATTTATATCGCATCGTTGGCGACCAGGTCTTAACCTTCGAACAATTATCGACATGTTTCACCCAAATTGAATCGATTATGAACTCGAGGCCTTTGTGTCCTTTAAGTTCCGACCCTAACGATCTGAACGTCCTCACACCCGGTCACTTCCTGACATTAGAACCCCTGACCGCAGTGCCAGACTCTGACTACGCGGACGTTAAACTTAATCGACTAAACCGATGGCAGCTCATCCAAGCGTTCCAACAGCAGTTCTGGAAACGCTGGCAAAATGAGTACCTACACGCCTTAACTCTGCGGGCAAAATGGACCAAAGACTCAACACCGTTAACCGTAAATTCAATCGTACTTATCAAAGACGAGAACCGACCTCCTCTTCATTGGCCGTTGGGACGAGTTGTCTCTCTCCATAACGGACCTGACGGAGTAGTTCGGGTAGCTACCGTGCGAACCGCGAAGGATAACTTAGTTAAAAGGCCCCTGGTCAAACTATGTCCCCTTCCATCCGAATAATCGCTCCCATTAACAACGTTCCCTAGTTTTAAGATTAGTTTCGTAAATCGTATTTTTACCAATAGTTAAGTAACGTTTTCTTTTTCATTCGGGAAAATCCCATTGGTATTTTGGTGGGCGGAATGTTCCGTTCTTAACGTTTAGTTTTTAAGTAATTAATCAAAATTCCGCGCGCTTCTACCGTTTATCGATGCAAAGCCAAAACGCACTTCACAACGATACAATATTGACATTTTAGCCAATAGGATCGTCCGAAACTGCTCGGACGACACGCTAAGGACAACGCCTCAGCAGCGCCTCTGTTGGCGAAAACGAGAACTAGCGAGACGCCGCGGCATGCGTATCGACCGCTATCGATTTAAATCGCTTTATATGTTTTAAGCCTCCAAAACTAAGTGTTTTAGTGATATATCGTGCGTGACAAAAGGCCTAAGACTATTTAACGTACCGCCGGCCGGCGTGTGAAGGAGGAGAAGGTGCTGAACGTAAAAGAAGAACCAGTCGCATCGAGAGGATTCCACCATTACTGCAGTATCAGGTCAGTCCAGTGCGTGATATCCTTTGGTTATTTTATCGTGTTGTACCGTTTATTACCGGCGAGTATAGATATTTATGCTCGATCCTGAATGTTGTGAATTGGCATTGCATCTCATACCAAAACCGCGCCATTTTGCAACATAAGGTACTATTTCTATGCAGTTTTTGATGTATCTATCAATGACAGAGACCTGGCTTTATCGCTGTATTGATATAATCGGGCAAACACACACACACACACATACATAGTTTCCTATTGCATCGCTACTGCCACATGCAGTAGCGATTCATGGAAAATAGCCTGTATACACGATGCAAATGGGTGGCCTGGGTACAAACTTGAACTGAAATAACTGGAACTGAATTGTGTGGTAACAGAATTCTGTAGTGTTTGGCACAGGTACCTAAGCTATAAAATTATGAAAATGTATCATTCTCTGCAATGGGCAAGCAGGGACCTATTAATAATAAAACTGCATTTTACATAACAATATTAAAATTAAATGATAACAAGAAACGTTACCTACTATTTTATTCTCAAGCCGCCCACGAATAAAAACTTGCCATTACAAATGCAACTTTGCTATGTAAAAATAAAGATTCAAAATATAACGGAATGGAATGCCTTTTTATAGGCCTCTGGGCGGCTAGAGGACATGGAATTTCTTTCTACATTTTTCGTATAATTTTATCATGCACAATAATATAACTACGTGTATTAACAGTAAATGTATGAGCCTGGCGTCACTATCCCAGGAAAAAAGTTAATAGAGTGATTTATGATTTTAGCTACTCAGATCAGCTTTATCTACGAGTATGTCACTGCTTATAAACTAAATGAAACAAACCTTTATCGTCATTTTATCTCCTTATTTGCTGCATTTTAAGTATTTGGATTGGAACTCGGAAATAGGGCTCCAGGTGAACATTTAGGAATACACTCAAAAGCAATACAAGTCACATTATTGTATTATATCGCATACGGATCTTTTCTTTCTAGCAAAAGTAAAACTACATTACTTTTTCACTTTGGAAAACAAACTACTACGCAAATACTACAGCACAAACAACAGCACCACCGACAATACATCAAATCAACAACAGCACCAACTACACAACAACAACAACAACAACAACAACAACAACACGCACACTGCGGGGCCCTTGGACCCCGCGCACAAAACAGCCAACTATTCTGTTTAGACGAAAACGGTTTCACTCACTTCAATTTTTAGTCGCTATTGGCGACATGTTTCGAGCCCGTCGGGGGTCCTTCCTCAGGCTCGAGTGCTCGCGGCGGCTGAACTGGGTGTATGTTGCCAATAGCAACTAAAAATTCGAGTGAGTGAAACCGTTGTCATCTAAACAGTTTAAAATTATGTCTCACGAAAGTTTAATCTCAAGTCTCAACCAACTACTTATTGTATCTATAGACATACCTAGCTTCAGTGTTTACCAGTGTAATTCCACGAATCTTTGATTTCCAGCTTGAATTCCTCCAAAGTTTAATTCCATAGGTATATAGGAACGTTGAAGAAGCCCCTCATGCGTGAGTGTCGCTAAGTCTACACGGCTTATATTTGCTTTCGCCAGAGTATAATGCTGGGTTTACAGGGAACTACACAAGCAAGTACCTACAATTCTAAACATTAGTACTATGGTAGCTTCGTGTAAACGAAGCATGTTAAATGAGCCCTACTTGCCGCTTACTTGTCGCATTCTAGGTACCTGTTAAATGCTTCTGGAATAAGCATGAGTAGGTGTATATTGGGCATTCTAGATCATTTAACCCTTTCCTGCCTTAACGAGACAGAAACCAAGCTGTTCATAAGATCACTTTCAACAAAAACTTTCGTGTAACCGCATTTGGCCGCTCACTGCGTTCGCTCTATGCGTTTTACGAAAGTTTTTGTTGAAAGTGATCTTATAAACAGCTTGGTTTCTGTCTCGTTAAGGCAAGAAAGGGTTAAATGATCTAAAATATCCAATATACACCACGAAAGATTTAACAGTTTGCCCTTAGACACCTAGAGATCTCGATTCGCGTTTAAATTGTTTTAAATAAGGAATGTTTAAGTCAAGTAGCAGTTTACAGACACAAAATGTCAAAGCATTTAAACTTAAATATTTAATCGAAGTACAGGATGTAAGGTACATCAGTCCTCTGTTGGACTAGGGTATGAGCCTTAAGGACACAGGTTGTACTGAAGGGCTTAAAACCTAAACGTTGACATTAAATATTTTATAATTGTAATGCCTTAACATGGTTTGTCTAAAACAAACGTCAAACGCTTAGATACTAAATCAGAATACGCTTTATAATCGAATCAGTATGATCTGTGTAAATAATTTTTATTTATAAAATCTCAATTGATGTATTTATTACTTACTGAAATTAATTTCTCAATTACACTTATCAATTTTTAACGTTACTTAAAAAACACTCTTTACTTTGACGAAAACAAACGTCACATGCTTAGATAATACGCATTACAGCCGAATCAGAATAATCTATGATCATAAAACGTGATTATTACAAATCTTGATATTGATATTTTTTTTTTACTGAACTTAATTTCTAAATAAGACTTACCAATTGTTAAAAGCAACAAAACACACCATGTCACAGAGCTGATCAGTCTCTGTGAACACGTAGACCCCCAAGGCGTATGAGCCCTGGCAGAGGATCTGACAGCATTCTTCAGTCTATAGTACAAATTAGACTTTAGATTGCCGTGTGTGATAAAGTACAACACATCATAGAGTTGGCCAATCTCATGACATGATGCAGCTCCCAGGGAGGCGGTCCCCGGCAGAAAGCCGCGTTTGACGTACTTTGCTTAGGGTCCTCCTTACACTATCAACCGCGTAGTGATGGATTCTCCTGTTCGTTCGATTGCATGTTTGGTTAATAGCACAGCTCAACACAAAGGTGGCCAGCCTTCATGTCAAGACGCAAGTCCCAGGGAGGTAGTCCCCGGCAGAAACTTGTGTGCTAGGATCACCCAGCTAGCTCCGGTTGACAGCAGCGGGATCACCGACAAATCATAATTGAAAAATGTATATATGCAGTTAGTTGCAAAAACTTTAAAAGCGCGATGTAGGACAGAGCTTCTGATTGGTAAACTCAATTAATTTATGTATGACGTCAATAAAGGATTGTTGTTTAGATCCATGGAGTCGACGTTACAATTATATGTATATATTTTTACAGACTTATATTTCTTTAATTTTTCAAAAAGAGAGGTTTTCAACAAATAGATAAGAATTTACTACAAAACACTATTTAAAAGACAAACTTAAAACAAACACTATATCAAATTATAAAATTAATTTCTCTGTGATTTGAAGATATTTTTTTATGTAATGAAATATAAAACAAAATCAAATTACAATGATAGATTACACTCATTATAATTTGATTTTATTATATTATAAATATAAACATATTATATAAATGATAAGACGATAATTATCATTTTCGAATTTAAAAAAATTAAATCAGATTATTTTAGCAATAAAACATATTTATTAAAAAATAAAGAAAATCGAATACCATATTATTTTCTATTTAGATACAAAGTGTAAAAATAAATTTATGAGAGAGGAATGTCTACTCTTCTACATTTCGAACCTGTAGGTCTGCTGAGCACGCATTTGAGTTACTCGGTAAAAGATTGTTGTTTAGATCCATGGAGTCGATATTACAACTATATAATATTTACTTTACGGTCTTACATTTCTCTACTATTTTATGAAAAACTATTAGAAGCCTTTATAAATAAATAATAATAAAATTGACAAAACAAATAGAGACTTATTTTAAAACATTATTTAAAATTTCATCATCGATTTCTCTATAATTTGTAGAGCTTACCTTACCCTATATAATAATATTTTATGTAATTAAGTATAAAACTAAATTACAATATATAAAGAATAATTGAACAATATTTTTATAATTTTTATTCTATTTTGATAATAAAGACATTTAGGATAATATAATGCTACTGCTGATGATGATGATGATGATTTTCGAATTAAAAAGGTTAGATTATTGCATTTTAAGTGATACAGATTATTACATATTAATATGAATTTATACAGTAAAATTTATTACAATAGTAATAAAAAAAAAGTTATATTATTATAATATAATATTAATTTAATTAAATTACAATAAGAAAATCGAATACTATTTAATTTCAATGTAAAAGGTAAAAAAAAAGTTATATTATTATATGTGAGCGGAATTCTACTCCATTACATTTCGAACCTTTAACCTACCGGTGTGCATACCGCTGAGCATGCATTTGAGTCGGTCCGCGATTGAGACTCTTATTACTTACACGAGTTGTTAACATGAAACTTTAGTGTGATGCAATGTGGGAATAGGGTTGTACATGAAGCATTTATTACGAATGTATGTTTGTCTATCTTTCCTTTGTGAATGCAAACTGGAAGTCTATATAATAAATTTTAAAAAAAGTGTCTATAATTATAAATTTGAATCCCATAATGTTTTTCTATTAAAAAAAAAGGTTTTGTATTGTTAAACTGAACTCGTAATAATACTAGAACTATAAACTAAACACAATATTTCATCAATTTTGATCTTACAGAGATGTTATTATCTACGTGCTATACCTAGATTTTGGTCAAGCAGGGAAGTGGACCAACAGGTAAATTATACAGCCTTGTCCAAAAGTATTAGCACCCATTATTACAATACAATACAATACAAATACTTTTTACGGAACACTCTATATAAACTAGTACAGAGAATAAAATTGATTAACTTAGAGGTAAACAACAGGCGATCTAGCAATAAGCCCGATTTTTTTTAATTTTAAAAATGATTTTTTTTTCTTCCAAAGGCTATTAAACCATTTCATAAAATTTCAAACAAGTCTTTATAAATTAAAAATACTTTAAAAGAAGTATGAAATAAGAAAACTAAATGCAGTAAAGTTAAGGCTTAAAATAACTGTGACAACCCTAGCGTTTGACGGCAAGGTTAAAATTTTTATAATTTAATTTAAATAATTCATTATTGTTGTGACAATCCTGAGGTGGAGAACTATCAAGATTAAATTTGAAGACTATTCCAGTGCAAATAATTTAATAACCATGTAAGTAAGTTAACCATTTAGTTTTACATAACTTCATTTTAAATTATTGAATACTGTATTTTTGCAAAGTATATGCAAATATAGGTAGTTTAAATAACAATTTTGTTTTTTTATCAGGTCGGACTCAGAATATGACTCAACCTGCGAATACATGTCCTGTATGACAAGCAAGAAGAATTCCAAGACTAAGGACCTTGCACAGAGGTAATTATGATTATTGTTACAATTTCATTTGTTTCCTATTAAAAATATTCTTTCTATGAGTGATAATTAATTCTTATATTATTTATTCTTTAGATCGGACTCAGAGGAAAAGGAGGTTTTTAACGAGCAGACTGGAAAGAAACAGAAGACTCCTGCACAGAAAAGGTGATTTAAACTTTGTGTTTCATGTAAATGAAAAAATAATATATCTGATTTCGATATACAAAGGTAGTTAAATTATCACGAACTATTATTAACTAATATTTATATTTTTCAGATCTGCGGAGGGGGACACGAAAGCTTCTAACAATAAAAAGCAGAAGGCGTCTACTTCTAAAACGTAAGCATTGTTTGAAATATTTAGTATAAAATTCAGCATTTTTCATTCGATTCTTGAGAAATTTTGTTGCTCAAAAAAATTGGTTGGTGTTAAGTACCTAGTTTTTATCTAGTCACTTTTTTATTAAAAAAAATTATGGAGCTATGAAGGTCGTTTGGGACTACAATTCAAGAACCCATTATTTTATTTTGGGACAATTTATTTATTTTATACTATTTCTTACATAGATCTGTGAAACGAAATGAGGAGCCATCACCGTGGAATGAATCTTTCGACTTGTTCGGGCTGCTGACAAAAGAGGAGGCAACTACAGCGGGACAGAAGGAGGCTTCAGTTGTTCTGCCGTCGGTACTGACTTCGCGTGTGGCCAATGGGTCAGTGATTCGTCGGAAACACCTTGACGGCGATTTTTACGTTGAAATAAAGGTATATAAGACGGCAGATGCGATTTCCGTTGGTCGTGAAGATCGTTGGCAAAAAGCTCTAAATTCATTAAAAATCCAAATTAATGCCAACGGAGACGAGTGGAAAAAGCTTCAAGGTTTTTTCAAAAGTGCTCGTAAACTGTTTAATGATACGGAATCAGTGTTTTACGCACATAAAAATAATTAATTTTAATTAGTTAATTTTTATAATGTAATATAAGGTTAATTTATTTGCACAGTGGAAAGGCTAATTTTATACAAATCAAATGAAAATAGGGTCACAAAATTAATAACTTCATTTGGAACAAGTTTTATTTTAGAATATTTACCTAAATTATAACGAAAGTTATGTTTTGCGATTTTTTTACAAAATACACATCATAATTTAATATTATATATATATATATATATATATATATATATATTTAGTGACGATACAAATATCAGTGACCCTTATTTTTTTTTGAGTCGTATATGTTATAGACACGTCAAGGTCTAATAAATTCAAATAAAATACATCAAAATGCCATTTTGTTCAAGTTGCTCGATTACTATTGAAAATCGTAAATGGGTTGGCCATCTGCGCAGCAATCTTCATAAAAAAAATTCTTCCGAAGAACATATAAAAGATGTTTTTAGAATATCGTCTGCGTTTCGATCTAGAATTGCTACATATAAAATTATAGCAAATGATGATAAAATAAATTTGTTACCTGCAGACTTTTTAAAATCAGTTTCAAATAAAGTGCGACACCTGATAAATGAAGCAATTCAAACACATACTTCGGTTAAAGTCAATTTTGAACTCTATAGTTTATTTTACTTATGCAAAAATGACACACAAGAAATTAAATCATTTGGTACTAAAAATATAATAATACATACACATTTTGATTTCGAAACAATATATGCAACAGTCATCGCAAATTTGTTGCGCAAAATAGAGAGTTTCCAGCATAGAGACAGTGGTTGGTCGTTTTTAAGTAATTCTCATGTCGAAGTAAACATAAATAAATACGAACCGATGCGAGGTTCTTGTTATATAGAGTTGCCTGCATTTATTAAAAACAAAAAAGCTTGTATAAATATAAAAAATAAGGATGATTTTTGTTTTCTTTGGAGTGTCGTTGCAGGTTTATATCCTGCTAAACGAAACGTAAATCGTACTACCTCTTACCCACATTTCAAAAATGTTTTAAATGTAGAAGATTTATCATCTCCGGTAACTTTTCAGGACATTTCAGTGTTTGAACGCAACAATAATAACATTAGTATAAATGTTTACGGATTAAAAGGCACAAATGTGGTTGGACCTCTTTACAAATCATCATTTAAAAGAGAAAATAAAATAAACTTACTCTTACTAGAAAAAAACGACCAGACACACTATTGCTTAATAAGTAACTTGTCTCGACTTGTTAGGAATCAAATAACGAAACATCATAGTGCACTGCATTTTTGCGATGATTGCCTATTGTTTTTCAATAGTAATGCTCAGTTAAGTAAACATAATTGTGCAGGTGTAGCTACAGTGTTACCAAAATCAGGTAGTACTATCAAGTTTAATCACTATGAACGAACACAATCAGTTCCTTTCGTTGTTTACGCTGATGCCGAAACATTATTAGAAACTTATCAAGGGTGTGACAATGATCCTACAGTATCAGATACATTTGTATTTCAAAAACACATACCAGTAGCATTTGCTTTTAAACTTGTGTGCTCGTATGATGAAAGTTTAAATGATTATGTTTCATATAGGGGTCCCGACTGTGTACAAGTTTTTGTTGAGTCACTCTACAAAAAAGTTAAAGATATATCGAAAATTCTAGGAAAAACTAGGCCTATAGTATTTACAGATTCAGATCGCGAAGCATTTTCTAACGCTATAGTTTGCTATATTTGTCAAGGTCTCTTATGGGACGAAAATAAAGTTCGTGATCATTGTCATTTATCCGGTCAATACCGCGGCGCAGCTCATTCGCAATGTAACTTGAAACTTCAGGTGCCTCGATTTCTACCAGTTTTCTTTCAGAATCTGTCAGGTTACGATTGTCACTTATTTATCAAAGAATTGTGTAAATCTCCTGGTGAAGTTAAATTGATTCCAAAGTCTATGGAAAAATACATTTCGTTTACAAAATATGTCGTCTTGAAAGATGAAGAACAATGTTTTCCGCTCCGCTTTGTTGATTCTTTTAAATTTTTAAGCTCTAGTTTGGACGACCTCGCAAAAAGCATGGATAGATCCTGTTTTTATCATTTACAAAAAAGTTTTCCGGATATGAATAAATTTGAGTTATTATTAACAAAAGGAATTTATCCTTATGAACATATGAAAACATGGCAATCGTATGAAGAAAAAGAGTTACCCCAACAGAATGAGTTTTTTAGTTCACTAACTAACCAAACGGTAACAGATGAACAATATAATCATGCTAAGTTGGTGTGGGAGATGTTTAAAATCAAGGATATGGGCCAATATACCGATCTTTATTTAAAAACTGATGTACTGCTTCTTACTGACATATTTGAGCATTTCCGAAAAACGAGCAAAACACATTATCGATTAGATCCAGCATTTTATTTCTCAGCGCCTAGTCTATCATATGATGCAATGTTGCTTAAAACCGGAGTCACTCTAGAGCTTATACACGATTTTGAAATGATTCGAATGATTCAAAGCGGTATTCGAGGAGGCATATGTTTGTGTTCGAATAGATATGCTGAAGCTAATAATATTTATATTGAAAATTATGACAAAAATAAACAAGACTCATATATTGTGTATATAGATTGTAATAACCTGTATGGTTATAGTATGTGTCAGTACATGCCTTATGCTGAGTTTCAGTGGTTGAACAAAAATGAAATTGAGACATTTGAAGTTATGAAAATATCTGATGAAGGGACTTTTGGTTATATTTTAGAAGTAGATATCCAGTATCCTAATTATCTTCATGACACACACAACGACTTGCCGTTTTGTGCAGAGAAAATGATTCCACCTGGTGGAATGATGGAGAAATTGATACCAAACTTATATGACAAATACAATTATGTCATACATTACGTTCACCTTAAAACTTGTCTTAGTCATGGTCTTAAATTAAAAAAAATCCATCGTATTATCAAATTCCGGCAAAGCAATTTTCTTAAAGAATATATCGATTTAAACACAGAATTAAGAAAAAAAGCAGAGTCCGAATTCGAACAAGACTTCTTTAAATTACTAAATAATAGTGTTTTCGGTAAAACGTTGGAAAATACTGAAAATAGAGTAAATGTAAAATTTATCAATACTTGGATTGATCGTAATAATATTTCTAAAAAGAAAACCGGAGCGTGTGATTTAATAAACAAACCTAATTTTCATCGTATTTCAATTTTATCAGATAATTTAGTTACAATTCAGATGAAACCAGAATGTGTAGAACTTAACAAACCAATTTATATTGGTTTCACAGTACTAGAACTATCGAAAAGCCACATGTACGACTTTCACTACTCGGTTATTAAACCACATTATTCTGATCGTGTAAGTCTTTTATATACAGATACCGATTCATTCGTTTATTCCATCAAAACGCAAGATTTTTACAAAGACTTGCGGTTGTGCTTTTTAGACCACTTTGACACCAGCAATTTGGAACCAAAAAACCAGTTTAATATTCCATTAATTAATAAAAAGATTCCAGGGTTATTTAAAGACGAGCTCAAGGGTAAAGTTATAACGAGTTTTGTTGGGTTGCGATCAAAATTATATTGTATCACGACAACACCCCAGGGTACCGACTGTACCAAAAAACCCTATACGGTGAAAAAGGCAAAAGGCGTTAAAAAATCTGTTGTACGTGATCTTAAAATTTCTGAGTATACGGATGCACTATTTTCAGATCAAATAATACGCAAAAAACAAGCGCTATTTAAGTCAATTAAACATGAAATATTTACGCAGTTTGTAAATAAAGTGGCATTATGTAACAAGGATGATAAAAGGTTCATTAATACAGACAAAATGTCTACTTTATCATGGGGGCATAAGATGCTTCAAATGTAATAATACAGCACTGTGCAAGTAAATAACTTTCAACATATATTTTATAACATGTATCAATATTTGTAATAAATGACTTTTTTTTAAGTGTATATGTAAAACAATAATGTATGTGAGGTTTTTATGTTTACCGTATGTATGTAATTAATATAAAAGGGTTTAATAAAGGGTAAAATAAACGATAAACATGTTTTTTTTACCAATTTTTTCCTTGCAAATCAAATCATGTCAAATTGTTAAATAATTCAGTTTGATATAATATTGAACAGCTTACAATGGAGATGTCAGACGGAACCATTATTATTTTTATTTCTTTGAAAGATGAGTAGTAGGTACATTATTTCGTTGACCTCGACTTTTGTTACCGCATAGGTATATAATATATTAATACTACCTAAATAAATCATTAACATCATAGCGCAAAAAATGATGGGTGTCCTATTTCCTACTACCGTTTAGAAGTTTCATTTGAAGCCACATTCTTCAATCTGCTGGTCGTTGCAATGGATAGTTTTCCTTTATATCATGTAAGTTTTAATTATATCTGACTTTTATTTATTTTTTGTGTAACTGATAGTAACAGTTATCGTGTACTGGTAGGCCTTTCCTGTTTTTTATTTATTTTCTTAATCTTTATCTTTGTACTATTTATATTGTACTTATGTATTATGATGACCATTTATTATTTATCTTTTCTTACATAGTATAAAACAAGTAGGCAACTAATAGATTAATATATTTCGTCTTATTTTTTAGGACATCGATACGAATGTGTACGCGCAAGACCCTTTGGAAGGGTTTACACAACGAATGGAAGATTGGAAAAAGGAAGATTTAAAAAATGCAGATTCAAAAAAAACTAAACCCAAAAACAAAAAACGAGAATCATTATCTAAAAAAAAACTTAAAGACCAGGCTCGAACATCGTACGTAATTTGCAAAGAGTTTCAAAGAGGTCAGCGTTTAATAAAAATCAAGATTTATGACTTCACGGAGAGCATGACAGAACAAGTTGATTTTTCATCGGACGATAGTGATAGTGAGTTTTTAAGTATGAGTGCACAATATGTTGTTAAAAACCCTGTCGATGAAATTTTAGACTCCACGGAAAATATTATCAATAAGATATCTAAGGAAATTAATAAACGGGGATTGTAATCGCAAATAACAATTTTATAAATAAAAGCATACTATGAAAAAAATGTTTTATTATAACTAAATCCTTAAACTAAGAAATATATAAATATATCAACAATCATAAAACAATATAATTAGTTCATGTTAATTGTACAATTATTATCATACCATTTCTTGATACAAATGACATTTCTTAATGAGTAGTGTTTATTGATAACATGATATAAAGTACTTTTACTTTTTTCCTTAAGAAACTTATTATAAAGTATTACAAAATTCGGACAGCCATTTTCTGTAATATCAGTAACGTAACAGTTTTCACATAAATTTTGCACCCATTTCGTTTTTTCTAGACCTTTCACATATATTTTTTTATTTTCGAGATAGGGAATTATAATATTTTGGAAATGACTATAACTTATATGTCCATCACTCCAACGAAAACCGAAGTTATTTTCAATCCAGCGCACATGTTTACGTTCTTCATGCGATAATCGTGAATAAGGAAATGGTGGCTTTATTGAAAATACCAGAGTAAAGTCATCAGCAGCCAAAGCTAACTCTTTAATAATGAATGTATTCTGAGCATCTTTAAAGCCTTGTATGTCCGCAATATAATAATCTAAGTTCATGATATTTTTTTTACAATACTACTTAAAGGTTTATATTCCACAATACAATCGTTAAATATTAAACAAAATGCAGATGTATTGTCAGGAATTTCTTTATCACTCTCAATTTCTATTCTTACGTCTATAGGTCCTGACTTCAAACGATCGTTTTGTCTAGAAGTGTCCAAGACATATAAAGTACATTTTTTAAAGTCGTGTATATTTAACAATGGTTCAGCACGACGTCCATGATATGACTGTTGAAATCTTGTATATTGTTCATATAATATTGCATAATTGTCGTGTTCGAATTTAACGTTTAAACTTTCATATGGAAAATAAGTGGAGTTTAAAAAAACACGCACTTCACGCAAGTTGCAATGATCAAAACAAGAAAAATCGGTTTCGGATTTATTTTTTCTTTCGGTAGACAAAGCTAGCACCACAAACCGAGGTTTTTCTAACTGAGATGATGTTTTGATTGCCCATGTATGTTTAGTTGTTTTAGGTAGAAGTGGATACTCGTATAAATCCCAATTTCTAAAAGCCAAGTTCAGAGGACGGTCTTTTTCTAACAACTTTAACATTTGTATTCGTTGACGGTCAGATACCTTGATATGTGGCACTCTCCATACGATTTTGTCAATAACAATATCTTCCAACACTTCGTTTGTATTCAGTTTTACTGCATTTAAATTAGTATTGCTTCGCAATAAAATCAATTCATGTTTACAATTTATTATTATTTTGTTGAAATCTTCAGCAAATCCTAAAATTTTGTTTAAAGGTAAAGATACAGCAAAACGTCCACCTTGAGTATTTTTTGTACCGTTCAAATCCCATCCCCATGCTTTTGACATCGATGATTCATTACTATTCATAGATAACAAAGATTTAATAGTGGTAGTGATACCTACATTTTTAACTTTGTCAATCTCAACTCCATTCAATTCGTAACGAATATCTTGAAACAGGAATAGAAATGGATTGTTTGTAAATTGAATGCTTTGCACTTCTGAATTTGATTCCCTGTTAATAACCTTGACGGTGCCTTCTAAGTATAAAGTACTAGCGGACGGTAAAATATATAGGTCTTGTTGATTAATGGGTATTCGAATTTCATCGTTTTTATTAAACGTTGTTACATATGGTCTATAAGAATGAACTTCAAAGCTTTCAATTGCATTGTCTTCAGCAAAAGACTCTGTCACACTGAGTATTTCACTCATTTTAATAATCCTACAAGTTTTAAAAACTTTACGTTTTCCTTTGTTAATTTGACAGGTGTTTTCCTTTTCACAGTAGTATCTAAACTGATTTTTTTAGGAAGTTGCATAGACTTTTTATTAAAGTCTATCATTATACCTTTTTTCTGAGATGGAAATATAACTGAATATCTTCTCCTCTTAAATTAATTAGTTGATTTTTTGCGTCAAGTATCCGTACATTAATTGAACTTATGGTATCTTGATTTACAGGAAAATATATAAGATTTCTTGGAACTTCTATGATTTGATATCCAGGCGGTACGTTAGGAACAAATTCATGAATTATATGACTAGGTTTTCCGTTAACAAATGATCCGCTCACAATATCACATTCTATCCTGATAACAGTCGTTGATATAATGTTGACAGGGAATTGTGAACAGTTTTTTATATTCGCCTTTAAGATCTCATTTCCAAAGCCTAAAGTTTTCGCAATAGAATTTTTCTTTTCGAAGTGAATATCTTTTGAACAGAATATTTTAGTTTTTAGGGTATTGTTATTACAAATTAGTTTAAATGTACAATCTTTCACATTTTCTTTTATATAATCACCAATATCTTCAAGTTCATAGGATCCTTCAGGTATTTCAATACACTCATTATTACCATAGCAGAATTGGTTATTTTTGCTATCAATATTAGGTATTGAATTAAACGTAGAAAAATATAGAAGCCCACACTCATAACTTCCTTCAAGTTGCAAAGGAGGGGTATAATTAGTGGTAAGCGTAGAAGTTAATCCGGTAACAGATATGGTAAACGACATTTTGGGAACTGGTAATATTCACGGACTGTGTCTTAATTTATATTATTTTTTTGCCAAAAGTTTCGTAAGTATTTTAAACATAGATGACCGCAGTTTACAGTATTCATTTTTTGATAGGT
Organism: Cydia amplana; assembly: GCF_948474715.1. NCBI lineage: Eukaryota > Metazoa > Arthropoda > Insecta > Lepidoptera > Tortricidae > Cydia > Cydia amplana. Next base: position 24,579,451 of record NC_086070.1, read on the forward strand.
ACAATAGTTATAAAAAATGTTATATTTCTTTAAATATGATATTAGTTCTACAGGAGGTTTTATATCTCCGTAACTATTAAAATACTCGCAATACGTGTTCAATTTCACATAGGCTACCCAATGAGTCCCCATATTCTTAGAAATATCTAAATTAACAATTGCACATTCCATCCGTCGAGGTCGCTTTGGTAAATTGTCGCGCATAAATACACCTCTGAAATATGGTATATCACCTCCGAATTTTATTAAATCTAAGTTTGTGAGAGCTCTTCTAGGCAGCCTTCTATTTAGTTTTTTGATGCATTTAAAAACAAACCATTACCCTTCTTATAAGGTTTTATGTACAAGCCTTTGCCAATCGCAATCGACTCCATCATTTTATTATGACGTTCTGACTCCTGCAGGTTCTTTTGGGCTGATTTATAATCATTTACAGCTTTTGCAATACCAGCCGCTCCGCCAGCTAATGAGCCCAATGCTGACAAACCAGCAAAAATAGGTATCAAGGGCAAAATACCACCAGTTTTTGGAATTGGAATAATGCGTGGTAAACGAATAGGTATATTTTTATGAAGTAACTTTTTTGCTGCTTTATATGCACATTTAATTGTTGATGATCGACCTTTAGGTTTTCGCATTTTAATATGTTTTCGAATCTTGGAAATAACAGTTTTAAAAGATTTCATTCCAGCGCCAGCTCGCAATTTACCTTTCATAACTTTCTTAACTAACCACGAAGCTAATTTTTCACCTTTGCTAGCATTTGTCGATTTAATTCTTTGTTTGGCCATGTTTATTAACTCGCTATCAGCTTTATGACGGTGAGGTATGTCTGAATAATTGCTGTATGCAATATCGTGTTGCTTGCAGGCTTCGTCCAATGGATTAATACCACGGTCTCCTCTTAACAACCTTTCCTTAAGTTTTGTACCTGGACCACAATAATTATAACCAGGCAAATGTAACTCAAAAGGTAGGTTATTTATCACACTATTAACTAGTCCTCTTCCTTGCATTACTTGTTATGTTATGTGAAGAAATATAGTATGACTATTATTTATATTTAAACTATATCTTTTTTGTGTATCCAGCTATTTTCTGCTTCGCTCAGACCTAACCATTTGACAAATAGTAGGTTACCTCTTTTTTTTATAACTTTTTCAACAAGATACACATTTGGATAAACTGTTTTTTGTAATTCTTGTTCGTAAAACGAGCCGAGGATAATATTTTTATGAGAATCTTCAATGTTATACGTTACAGGATTGGTTTTCTTCACTTTGATAATACAAAATAGTTCTGTAGACCAATTTGGAGTAAAACCTTTCTTGAAAGCTGATTTATACTTACTAATTCGTACGTAGTCTCCTATTTTAAACTTTGGTTTCTTTAGAGATTGCTTTTTTTTACTATTTAAGATATTCTTTCTCACAATTTGCTCATTTGTGGAATTAACATCAGTTGGTCTAAATTTAGTTGTTCTATGTTTAGTTGCATTATAGGTTTTAATTATGTTATTTAAAGGATTCCCAATCCATTTGTAATTTCCATATAAACTAAAATGTTTATATAATTTTGCTTTAAGTGTTCTAATTAATCTTTCTACTATAGAAGCTTTTTTGGTAGAGTATGTAGAGTAGTGGTTTATATTTTTTAGTTTTATCAACTGTTGAAATACATCGTTATAAAACTCTTTGCCCATATCTGTTTGTAAATTGCTAGGTACGTGATTAGAATCCAAGATGTTTTGGAATGCTTGGGTAGTTTCTATTTTATTTTTCGTTTTTAAAGGTATTGCCCACGCATATTTTGAAAAACAATCTATAACAACCAATATGTATTTATATCCATTATTCACTGAACCAAATTTAATCATATCGATTAAATCAGCTTGCCATAAATCATTAATTCCTTTTAGTACAACCGCGCAACGTTTAAAATTTTTTCTTGCATCCCTATGAATTTCGTTTACAATTTCTTGTTTGCTCATTTTTATTTCTCCTTTACGATTTTAATAACATCTGCTTTGGTGCAAAACTTTTTGTCAAATTCGTCTAAGATTGAGTTTATGTGTTGGAGACGAATTATTATGTTAGCCATATTAGTCTGAACTGTTTTATTTATATGATCAACATACTCCTTATTAACCGCTTCATCGTTTGATAGAGGGGATTTTAAACCTTTTAGCCTTGATGACCTCAAATTGTAATCACCGTTATCAGTTTTTTGTAGTGCATCATCATAGTTTTGATCAATACGTAAACGTTTATGTACGTGGTGACCAAATTTGTCAATATTCATTGTCCGTGTGCATTTGTTCAATTGTCACTGTGAACTGATGTGCTTATAAACGAGATGAATGGTTTTATTGAATAATGCCAGCTTCACGTAATTCTTCAACAATCGATATTATTTCATTTTCAAGACCAGTGTTACCAGCGTCGCGAGAAGCGATTAGTAACTTTAGCCTATCAACTAGCTCGTTTGGATCATCCCAGTAAACGTAATCGGTATTAGACTGAACTTTCTTTAATAAATTTAAGCCGTCACCAACTGCAAGATTATCTGTACTGTTGCTGACTCTTGTATGTTTAAATAACGGCTTGATTACTTGCAAATACTTGCTTCCTCTATTACTTTTGATAGGTTTTGTGGAGTCAAAATCCCGGCGGTGTGCATTAGTCTGATGTAACATTAATTTGTAGTTTTCTTTATCGTCTTCGGTTACTAAATTTAAATTCGGAATTTTCTTAAATAACAATTGAACAAGCCCTTGAGTTTTTTGAAAAGCATGACCATTAATAGTAATAGTTTTATCTGCCACGTAAACCCTCTGCAACCCCATCATAAGTTTTCCTCTGTCTAGTCTGACTCCATAAGGTACATCTTCAAATGCCTTTGCAGAAAATGATAGTGGAGACGAAAAGTTTCTATCTAAACTGGAAACACTCTCGAAAGTCTCCTCATCTGTTGCAACACTGTCGCTGTTGGAATAATCTTCCTCTAATTCACTTTCTTCTTCAAAATCTGATTCATTTTTTTTTACATCTTTTCCTTCTAAACGATGTTCTTTAGATTTTGTGCTCGAACGATTTAGTTCGAAAACCGTTTCATCATGAGATGTACTTGGTTTAGTATCACTATAATTCAACTTCAGTTTTTTTGGTGTACTGTGGTAATCAGGACTCTTTTCATACTCATTTTTCGTTTTTTCGTTTATACCGCTTCGTTCTGCGATTTCATTGAGAGGCTGCGTGATTGGCTTAAGAACTGACTCTAGGAATGTTTGGTTTTCACTTGTCATATCACGCATCAATTTTAGTTTTCGCTTAACAGCCTTTGCTGATTTTACAATTTCTTGTTTAGTCATTTTTTCCATAGTTACTGCGAATAAAGACCTTACTTTGTAGACGATAATATTTGAAATGATGAGCAACACTTTGTGTTTATTCTTATATGTCTTTATTCAGTAAGAATAACAAAAGTGTCAAAGTTCTTTCTGTAGCATCCTTTATTTCTTTCACAATCTTTATTTATTACTAAATAATTATATGGTGCACACCAAATTTTAGCGCACATTTCTTTAAATTGCTGCCAAGACATATCTGTATTTACATGTTCGTTATATACATGACGTAAATTATGTTCGTCTTGTTTAAAAAGTATAATAAGATTAGCATTATCTCTTATTAATTGCTTGGGAATTTTTGTGTATGTTTGGTTAAGATAAAAACAATCTATTTTGGAATGTCGTCCCATAGAAAAGTAATCTCTAACGTTGTTTTGCTTTTCACATGCTATATCATCAAATACCATGACTGAATTTGGTTTTGCTTGATTTGGATTTAAGACTTGTTCGTTTTCATTATATTTATAAAATGATACTCCAGACACCTGTTGAAGTACTTTTTCTAGAAATAAGTATTTAGGTTGGAATAAAGTTTTGGAATAAACATACACACTTCTAAATCTAAATCCGTTTTCGTGCATAAGAAGACCTATAACTAAATTAGTTTTTCCACAGTTAGATGGACCGCAAATGAGACAACGAATGGTGTTTGGTAAAAGTTTACCATGACGTAAACGTGTTTTATTAGAAATCAAATAGTCTTTGTGTAAATCAAGTGACTGTGCTTGCTTAATAAACTTCATATCTTGTTAATTTAGTAACGTCTACACTATGTAACGTTTTTTCGTGTAATGAAACTGATATTCAATTATAACTGTTTATAACGTTGCATTGGGTGTTTTAAAACACGAATCGAGATCACTAGGTGTCTAAACGCAAACTGTTAAATCTTTCGTGGTGTATATTGGATATTTTAGATCATTTAACCCTTTCTTGCCTTAACGAGACAGAAACCAAGCTGTTTATAAGATCACTTTCAACAAAAACTTTCGTAAAACGCATAGAGCGAACGCAGTGAGCGGCCAAATGCGGTTACACGAAAGTTTTTGTTGAAAGTGATCTTATGAACAGCTTGGTTTCTGTCTCGTTAAGGCAGGAAAGGGTTAAATGATCTAGAATGCCCAATATACACCTACTAGCATGTTACAGTCAGCAGCAGAAATTGCTAAGCGGGCGAGGTGTTCAAATTACCTTGGCATGCTCTTATTCTCTTTACAATAGAGTCGCATCACAATCACATTGAAGACCTGGCCCGCTTAGAAATTTTTGCTGCTGACTGTACACTGACATTTGAAACACACGCAGTTTTCTAAAGAGCTTCTAAAGAGCCGAAGCAATGAAGCTTTCCTGATGGTTCAAAAACAGGGAAAATGCTTGAAAAACAAAGTTCTTCTGTTTTCGCCTAAAGTTGACTGGCAGAAAATGCCTCATGGCGTTAAGTTCGCCTTTTGTAAAAGGATTTTCGATATCTGAAGCCATTTTAGCCATAAATTCGATTGTATGGGAGTGGCATTTGGCGGCTGTTTCGTATGACTCTTTTATGTCAGAGCAAACGTTATTGCTAAAAGTAACTTTATAAGGTAGCCTTTACTAGGGTAATATAAAGCATAGTACCACTGTACACTGTCATCAAACTTTATATTACAATAGCATAGTGCTAGAATTGACCCCAAAGTGTCAAACAGTTCTAATTGGCGATGAACCGAGAAGGCGGTTATTGTCGGTCGGTTGTGTCAACACCAACACCACCCTTTTCAATGTCCCGCCACGCAGGTGCCAATCGATAAGCGTTGTTTGCCGAACGCTCTGTTGGATTTGGGTTACTAAGGATGCTCGATCGAAGCTCGATAACGGTCTTTCTCATCTTACGATTAGTGATTTTTCTGTTGCAACTTAGAGGATGACTCTGACTCACCCTAGAACGGTCTGACAGGGCCGAGGCGTCTGATACATGGTTTCTAAGAAAGCATCACGTGATCACCGATCACTTATATTCTTATAAAACGTAGTGTCAGATATATATATATATATATATATATATATATATATACATTATTCTTGAGCTTACCGTGGGATTTAGTCAATTTGTGTAAAAATGACACTAATATTTATTTTTTTATTTATATGCCCCGACCTGGACCGTCCTAGCGTGAGTCATACTCTGCTGGGTTATATTTTTTTAAGATATCACTGCTATTTCCTGATCTTTTGTATAAATTTAATGTCAAAATCAGTTGAACCGTTAAGAGCGCTCCAACAAGAAAAGTCAAAATAATGCAAAATTGATGATATTCCTCGATGACATTCAGTACTTTAGGGTCATTATTAGAAACAATGAGTACTTGTTACGGTAAAAGCGTCTTCTTATCTTTAGGAATTACTTTTTAAATATTGGAAAAAGGGCTTATTAAATTAGTAATGATTTTTTTTCTGATGGTTGTTTCCGAAAAACCACGTGAAGCACTAAATTGTGAGCTCGTATTTGGAAATGTTGAGAAGTTTACTCTGGTAAAGCTGGCTATTTTGTATTACTAATACCCTGTACATTAGGAATTACTTTTGACATTTTTCCTAAATACCTTTGAGAAAGATAAAATCGAAGAAAAACAAACTCAATTTTCTCTCCGAAACAAGTGTCAATTCCTACGAAATTCTACTTAATATCGAAGTCATTTTCATACTCAAGCAATCTGCAGCGTTTGCTTATACTGATGGTATACATTAGTGTTTATAAAATTCTACTATAATTTTTTGGCAATTTTTTGAAAACGACTCTAATATTACCGATGACGCGCGGTCGTGAGCTCAGTGCCGCGGCAGAGCTTGTAGAGGTAGGACGTGTGTCGGTCGGCTCCGCACGTTTTCAACGGCGACGACGAGGTTTTTTATCATTGTGTGCGGCAGGCGCCGTGTAAAATGCTATACTGTGTGCGTGACAGTGCGTGTAAACGGCGACTGAGAAACTTTGATCCTAGTACTGTGTATTTGGTTTTATAGTATAGTATGTAACTACCGGACAGCATTAAAGATATTTGAAATGATCTGATATTTTATAGGTACTAAATAAAAAAATGGCTGAATACAAATGCTTTTGATGACATGTCAGAATCAGAATATATACCTATATATCTGTCTGATGATGGAGCTGGGAGGTGGTCACCGGTACCAATCAACCATGCAACTAAACCACTTCGTGTTTCGGCTCGTTTGATTCGTCTCAACAAGATCTTTGACACAAGATAGGACTCAGGGTCTGATCATGGAGCTGGAAGGTGGTCACCGGTACCAGTCAACCACGCAACTAAACCACTTCGTGTTTAGGCTCGTTTGATTCGTCTCAACAAGATCTTTGACACAAGATAGGACTCAGGGTCTGATGATGGAGCTGGAAGGTGGTCACCGGTACCAGTCAACCACGCAACTAAACCACTTCGTGTTTGGGCTCGTTTGATTCCTCTTAACGAGATCTTTGACACAAGATAGAACTCAGGGTCTGATGATGAAGCTGGAAGGTGGTCAACGGTACCAGTCAACCATGCAACTAAACCACTTCGTATTTCGGCTCGTTTGATTCGTCTCAACAAGATCTTTGACACAAGATAGTACTGAGGGTCTGATGATGGAGCTGGAAGGTGGTCACCAGTACCAGTCAACCATGCAACAAAACCACTTCGTGTTTGGGCTCGTTTGATTCCTCTCAACGAGATCTTTGACACAAGATAGAACTCAGGGTCTGATGATGAAGCTGGAAGGTGGTCACCAGTACCAGTCAACCATGCAACTAATCCACTTCGTGTTTGGGCTCGTTTGATTCCTCTCAACGAGATCTTTGACACAAGATAGTACTGAGGGTCTGATGATGGAGCTGGAAGGTTGGCACCGGTACCAGTCAACCACGCAACTAAACCACTTCGTGTTTCGGCTCGTTTGATTCGTCTCAACGAGATCTTTGACACAAGATAGAACTCAGGGTCTGACGATGAAGCTGGAACGTGGTCAACGGTACCAGTCAACCATGCAACTAAACCACTTCGTGTTTGGGCTCGTTTGATTCCTCTCAACGAGATCTTTGACACAAGATAGTAGGGTCTGATGATGGAGCTGGAAGGTTGGCACCGGTACCAGTCAACCACGCAACTAAACCACTTCGTGTTTGGGCTCGTTTTATTCCTCTCAACGAGATCTTTGACACAAGATAGAACTCAGGGTCTAACGATGAAGCTGGAACGTGGTCAACGGTACCAGTCAACCATGCACCTAAACCACTTCGTGTTTGGGCTCGTTTGATTCGTCTCAACAAGATCTTTGACACAAGATAGTACTGAGGGTCTGATGATGGAGCTGGACGGTGGTCACCAGTACCAGTCAACCATGCAACTAAACCACTTCGTGTTTGGGCTCGTTTGATTCCTCTCAATGAGATCTTTGACACAAGATAGTACTGAGGGTCTGATGATGGAGCTGGAAGGTGGTCACTGGTACCAGTCAATCATGCAACTAAACCACTTCGTGTTTGGGCTCGTTTGATTTGTCTCAACAAGATCTTTGACACAACATAGTACTCACAGGGTCTGATGTGCAGCTGGAAGGTTGTCATCCCAGACACGAAGTGGTTTAGTTGCATGGTTGACTGGTACCGGTGACCACCATTCAGCTCCATCATCAGACCCTGAGTATCACCTAGTGTCCAAGATCTTGTTGAGATGAATCAAACGAGCACAAACACGAAGTGGTTTAGTTGTATGGTTGACTGGTACCGGTGACCACCTTCCAGCTCCATCATCAGACCCTGAGTATCACCTAGTGTCAAAGATCTTGTTGAGACGAATCAAACGAGCTCAAACACGAAGTGGTTTAGTTGCATGGTTGACTGGTACCGGTGACCACCTTCCAGCTTCATCATCAGACCCTGAGTCCTATCTTGTGTCAAAGATCTTGTTGAAATGAATAAAACGAGCCCAAACACGAAGTGGTTTAGTTGCATGGTTTACTGGTACCGCTGACCACCTTCCAGCTCCATCATCAGACCCTGAATATCACCTAGTGTCCAAGATCTTGTTGAGACGAATCAAACGAGCTCAAACACGAAGTGGTTTAGTTGCATGGTTGACTGGTACCGGTGACCACCTTCCAGCTCCATCATCAGACCCTGAGTCATATCTTGTGTCAAAAATCTTGTTGAAATGAATCAAACGAGCCCAAACACGAAGTGGTTTAGTTGCATGGTTGAATGGTACCGGTGACCACCTTCCAGCTCCATCATCAGACCCTGAGTATCACCTAGTGCCAAAGATCTTGTTGAGACGAATCAAACGAGCTCAAACACGAAGTGGTTTAATTGCATAGTTGACTGGTAACAGTGGCCACCTTCCAGCTCCATTATCAGACCCTGAGTGTCACCTAGTGCCAAAGATCTTGTTGAGACGAATCAAACGAGCTCAAACACGAAGTGGTTTAGTTGCATGGTTGACTGGTACCGGTGACCACCTTCCAGTTTCATCATCAGACCCTGAGTCCTATCTTGTGTCAAAGATCTTGTTGAAATGAATAAAACGAGCCCAAACACGAAGTGGTTTAGTTGCATGGTTTACTGGTACCGCTGACCACCTTCCAGCTCCATCATCAGACCCTGAATATCACCTAGTGTCCAAGATCTTGTTGAGACGAATCAAACGAGCTCAAACACGAAGTGGTTTAGTTGCATGGTTGACTGGTACCGGTGACCACCTTCCAGCTCCATCATCAGACCCTGAGTCATATCTTGTGTCAAAAATCTTGTTGAAATGAATCAAACGAGCCCAAACACGAAGTGGTTTAGTTGCATGGTTGAATGGTACCGGTGACCACCTTCCAGCTCCATCATCAGACCCTGAGTATCACCTAGTGCCAAAGATCTTGTTGAGACGAATCAAACGAGCTAAAACACGAAGTGGTTTAATTGCATAGTTGACTGGTAACAGTGGCCACCTTCCAGCTCCATTATCAGACCCTGAGTGTCACCTAGTGCCAAAGATCTTGTTGAGACGAATCAAACGAGCCTAATCATGTTACTACATGGTTGATTGGTATCCGTGACCACCTTCATCATCATCATCAGGCTTCATCATCAGATGCTTAGTATCAGCTCGTTTCTAAACTTAAGATACAAATTAAAGGTTTTATTATATAGCTAAAATAGTTTCACTATACAACCTATACCATATGCAATGACGAAAAATGAAAATAAGCGAGTACCTAAGTAAGTACGTATAATTTCTTTCTAGTAATAATGACCTACATAAGTATGTACATATTTGCACTGGATTTAGTATTTTCGTACCAAATAACATTTTTAGGACTTTGATATTAAAGTACAGTTAGTGTTGTTATGATTGATTTCAATGTGCTTCACGATCGGATCAAGAATGTTTAATCCATCATTGTAGTGCGACCGAGGGAAAATGCGGTGGAAGGGTTCGGCGACCTGAGATCGCGGGGCCTGCCGCAGCGCGTAAAATACCTAAACTCGCTCATCCCCGAAATGTAATAGCACTCTTAACCCAGCGTCAAATTGTACTGATAACCATGGTAACTACAGGTTTAATCGGTTAACCCCGGGTGAATGGTGCAAAGGCCCTTAGGAGGTTAATATTAATCTGTCTCTATTAAGTATTCGTATCAGACAGTAGTAGGGGCAAGAGATGGGTCAGGTAGTGTCTGGCGACCACTGGCATAGAATAAACACGGTCTTAATAAACACCCGAAACCCTCACCGGCTTGGATTTCCGACAACGGTCTTCTGCCTTGGAGATTACGGTATTGCAATTGTACATTGAATTTATCAGTATTCCATTGCGGAATATTGGAACCGACAGCATTTAGATTTAGCACAAATGTAGCTACGGTTGAGATCATAAGTTAATTTTAGGTGGTGTATCGAAAAGTCACAATGGTACCTACCTATTTAAGATTTTGACTGTTAATTTGTGATTTATAACAATTAACTACTACGAGCTGTTAGCCTGTTACAGCCAAATCTAAATAGGGTACGCTTACATTGTACGGCATTAGGACCTATTAAGGAAACGGCTTAACCCTTAATTTGGCAGAAAACACGGAAGGTCGTGCGTTCAAACTTCCCCGGCGCTCAATGACTCTGGTTAAGAAAAAAATACAAAAAGAGGGCCAAAGATTTTGTTGAGTCTTTTGGACATTGCTAAACTAAGGGTCAAATGCTCCTTCTAATTCTTCTTACGTTTCATAGAACCGCTAAGGCTGGCCAAACCCAACATGTAGAATCAGACTCGGAGCATTGTGTACCTTTGTCATCGTGTTCCCTCTATTCACCTCATTTCTCTTTCAGATAATCGGCCGCCATCTTCGAGAACAGCGCGCCAAGAACAAAAACACGACGGTGTCGCTCCTCGACTGCGCCCTGCGTGGCGTATCAGCGCTAACAGCGGCGTCTGTCACTGAGTTGGCGGGAGTCGGACTGCACGGATTGGTTATATCCTCAGGGGATATAAGGAGGGTGCAGTCGGGAGCCTTTAACATGGTCTCTGGGACTTTACTAGCATTAGGTAAGTTCAGGAGTTTTTTTTTACAACCAGATCATCTATTAATAAAAAAGTCTACATACATACTCTACTGTGAAACAAATATACTAGTTGATCAACGCCTAATATATAGCATGCTCATAGAGCTGCTCATGAGCTGTGTGATTAAGCTATATGTCTTTAAGAACCTAAAGAATTTCTGTACCATGATTACTCTAACTGACAAGTGATTGTAGCGTTTAGGACTGAACCTCATTCATGGGATATAATGAGGGTACTGAGGCGCTCCCAATATGGTCGCTGCAGTTTTGATACACCGGGAAAGACGCGTATTATCGGCGCCATACCGCGCTCATGTAATAATGAAGGGTTTAGCCGTGATAGCAGATAGGATTGATTGTCCTTACATACGACATTGCTGCAATGTGCCATAAGGAATGAATCAAGCAGCAAGCAGCAAGCACAGATGTACAATAACTTACCCAGTGAAGTGAAAGATTGTAAATCATTAAAAATATTTAAAACCAAGCTGAAAAAATATATCAGTGATAATGTATATTAATTATTATCATCGATATCTGGATGTCTGTAATTGTAAACCATGCATGAAATTCTTTATAGTTTAAGCTCATTGTAAGTGAACTTTTGTTCTTTATGAGTAATAAAAAATTTTAAACCCAATTTATAGAGAATGGCGATCACCAGACTTAGGTACTCCACTCAGTTCACAAAAGTTTAAACTACAAGCCATATTTACCCCGGGAAAGCAATTGTGTTGATATTTTTAATTTACACGAGTACAGTTCGTAAGAGACTCAACTGAAATGTGCTATTGTATTACGAAATAAGATTTTTCAGAGCAAAGTATGAACTCGGCAAACTGGTTTTTATTTTTTTCTTGTGAACAGCTACGATTATAATAGTGTAACATGCATATTCAAATTATTTTAAACTCATGTATTATTAAGCCGAATAAACGCTCGAATAAACGATCCGTTTTGAGGATTTTCAACTAGGAGTACAGACTGCACCGCCTTTAGTAGTGTACGTGTCCTGAATACAGTTTAATTAATAAATATTTAATACATTCTTACACAAATTGACTAAGCCCCACAGTAAGCTCAAGAAGGCTTGTGGTATTTAAAGATAATTTTAATATTATGTTCGAATCTCACGGGAATTATATAGTTAGAAAAGTGTATGCATATTTATTTTACTCTCTAGTCTAGTTAATTCTTTCTCGTATAATTGAATCTTCCCACAAATGGATGTTTTCAAGAACGCAATACTCAACAGTGCCGTCTGCCGTCTGCCATCTGAAGATTGTAGCGGTGTGAAATATTACAGCTCCTTCCATTTTTATCCGGCAACCGCAACAAATAAGACAGGTGCTATTTGAAAAGACTAGGCGTTATAACATGTTCTTTATTACCTGCACAAGATTGAGACTGAGAAATTGCTCATAAAATCAGAAATATAAATTACAATTTAGTACATGCATTTACGTATATATACTATAAAGACTCAGTAAATATTATAGTGTATTTATTTCTCAAAAAAACTGGGTAGGTAAAATACTTAACATTATGTCTGTACAGTTTACAAAAAAGTATTAACACTTCAAGTAGCATAAATCATTGTTGACTTGTTGAATTTATAAAATTTCTAATTCAAGTAAATTATTGACTTTTCTCGGTATCATGCCACACTAGAGTTAAATTAAATTAGTTGACATTGACAACAAAATTTCTGTCTTATCTTCATGAAGATTAAAATTGCGAGTTGATAGGATTAATCACAATAGTTAGCGAATTTGCTACGATATCGTTGTTTAAATTAATTACATAAGTATTTCATAATGATGTATATGGAACTTTTATAAGTATTTTATGAGTACGTTACACAGTCATTCAAGAAGGTCTTAGTCAAACTGCGGGTTAAATATTTTAGGTAAAGACCTTGAAATAGAACAAATATATTTTTGTTTCATTTCTATTTCAGGTTTACCAAATAATCAGCTGCCTTCAGTACCTACGGAGGCTATAGCTCATTTGTCAATATTAGATCGTCTGGATTTGTCTAACAATAAGATACATGTTTTGGATCGGACTTCGTTTAAGGTAAGATTATTATAATAGCGAGTGCCTATTTTCTCTCTAATTTATATTAGCATTATATATAAATGAATTTTGTCTCGGTTAATTTACTTGAGCATACGTAGGCCTCTCTTTGAGTACGCCACTTATCCCGGTCCTGAGCCAACCTCATCCAGAAGTGACCCACAACCTTCCGAAAAAACTTTTTAGAGCAAGTCGCTTTCTCGCTCACACACGTGCTAAACCGCATTAGTGTGACAACTGTTTAATGAATTTTGTTTGCAGGGTATACAGAACCTGACATACCTGGATATAAGTGACAACCAGCTGACCGACATCGCGCCGGGCGCGTTCAGACCCTTGGAAAGGTTAGCGGTGCTGAAGCTTCGGGGGAATCTGCTGAAAGTGGCGTCGATGGCATCGCTTAAGGTTTGTTTAATTCTTTCTGTATTGAGGAAACCCTTTAAAATGCCTTACGACAATCACCAAGGCATAGTTAGTAATTTACTCACATATGGCTTAAAGGATTAGGTTCCCTAATGATAATTTTCAAGTTATGCGTCTTAGACAACGTTTCTTATTTCTTCAATCAGCCACCAGTAAATACTCAGTACCCCTAGATGACGTGACGTACGCGTTTGCGTTAAGTGTCATTTTGTATGGGATTTGAAGTTTCCAAAATATCCCGCTTGGCGCGCTGTTCAAAATCCCATAAAAAAATTATTATTTTACATACAGCAAACGCGAATGCACGTCAACCTATCGAATGAAATTGACACTAGGGGTTCAGATCTGCCTAATTTAGTATCTAGGCACACATTTTACTATTGAAATATCTTATCTCTTGGGTCGTTTTTCAACCGCGTACGAATACATGTTTTTTTTTTAACTGCTGTTTTCTTGTTGTTTCACAGGAAGCCCACTTCTTACGAGACTTGGACTTATCCAGTAACGCGTTAGAAGGCCCGTTGGGCCCCAACACCGTACCACCGCTGCCGTATCTGACCAACCTTCAGCTATCCGACAACACTTTTGCGAGCATACGGCGAGGAGCATTATCAGGTATGTCATATGTGTCAAGTTGTTAGCAGCCCACAAGACTTGGACGTGCCCACACCAGAGTGTTGGTAGGAACTCGAATTACTGGAAGAGATAAGACTAATCAGAAATGTCCTGGATGTGATCACTAACACCATCCCAAAACCAATCTTAAGCTGAACAACTAATAATTCTCCCACAAGGAAAGGAGTGTACCTACGAATATTTTATGGAAAAATCTTTTAATTTAACTATTTTACAACAAAAAAAGCGGCCAAGTGCGAGTCGGACTCGCCCATGAAGGGTTCCGTATTTAGGCGATTTATGACGTATAAAAAAAACTACTTACTAGATCTCGTTCAAACCAATTTTCGGTGGAAGTTTACATGGTAATGTACATCATATATTTTTTTTAGTTTTATCATTCTGTTATTTTAGAAGTTACGGGGGGGGGGACACACATTTTACCACTTTGGAAGTGTCTCTCGCGCAAATTATTCAGTTTAGAAAAAAATGATATTAGAAACCTCAATATCATTTTTGAAGACCTATCCATAGATACCCCACACGTATGGGTTTGATGAAAAAAAAAATTTTGAGTTTCAGTTCGAAGTATGGGGAACCCCAAAAATTTATTGTTTTTTTTCTATTTTTGTGTGAAAATCTTAATGCGGTTCACAGAATACATCTACTTACCAAGTTTCAACAGTATAGTTCTTATAGTTTCGGAGAAAAGTGGCTGTGACATACGGACGGACAGACAGACGGACAGACAGACAGACATGACGAATCTATAAGGGTTCCGTTTTTTGCCATTTGGCTAAGGAACCCTAAAAACATAATGACAAACTGATCATTCAATTTTGAAAGCTATCAGTCTGCGGATTTTTCAGATGAAAATAAAAACATCTAAGTACCTACTTAAAGATTGATAGTATTGTTATATCTTAAACAAAGGAATTTCTTAAACGTTATGAAACGAATAATACCTAACTAGTATAATATCTTCATGCAAAACTATAAAAATAGCTGCAGTTGTTCTAACGGTTCCCAGTGTGACCTACTTTCGTTGTTTCAATATTTGGACAGACGTAGATTGGACGCGTATAGATAGACGGGCAGGGGATCGATCCGAGATGTTATCAAAGGATACAAAGTATATGAAATGCGATAGTTATGCGTTTGTTTTTCACTTATAAATAGAGGATAATATTTTATCCTTTTCTCCGTATCACAGGAAAAAACATGGTAAGCAGACTAATTCCAATCACCTAGCTGTAAGTAATTTCGAAAAGTTTAAAAATCAACAACTATTAACCTACTGCTAAATGATCAGATAACAGTATCAATATTCTACGTAACATTAATAAATTAAATATGTATACCTATTTATAATCGTATACTTATCATGCACTCTATGCACAACAAGTATATTCTACTACAATGAATTGAATGTAAAATTAATTTACATACCTAAATATGTTTGCTCCAGATAAATATTTTTAATTGAAATTCGGCCAGCCTTCTAGGCACGCTGCCCATCGGCAGTGACCTGGAGGTCGTTTTTTATTTATAAGGCGTTTATTTTAAGTTTATATTTATAGATAGTTTATATTATTATTTTAATCATAATCATAATCATAATAATTTATTGATAATATAAAATTACATGTCAAATAAATACATAGGTTACAGTGTGTAACTACAGTATTATGTTTAAGTACCTTAAATAATTAATTAATTAAATAGCTCCTTGTGGTCGTAGAACGTCTGCTCGAGAAGCCATTTTTTAAGTTTTGATTTAAAAAGTGACGCACTTTGTGCTGTTATAATTTCTCGCGGTAGATGATTGTACACCTTACGGCCCATGACGTGGGTGAGTTTTTTGGACTTGGCTAGTCTATGCGGCTCGATTCGCAGGAGTCCCGCGCGTGCATTACGAGTCTCGTATCTTCGCGGGGGTTCGATGATGGGGTTCGTGTCCACTTCATCACGCACGCTAGTTGCCATTTGCAGTATTAAGAGTGAGGGCAGTGTTAATATGCCTAGCGACTTGAAGAGTGGTTTCGCAGAGCTGGTTTGCGGAACGCGCGCTATCGCTCGCACAGCTCGTTTCTGGAGGCGGAAAACCCTCTCCCAGTCGGCGGTTGCTGCCCACAGCTCGATCCCATATTGTAGGCGTGAGTGCACTGAAGCGAAGTAACAGGCCCGGACCATCTCACTTGGGAGTATTCGTGCCAGTCTTTTTAAGGCAAAACATGCAGTTGCCAGTTTTTCACACGTTTTATCTATATGACCTCCCCAGGTTAGGCCGCTGTCTAACTCAAAACCAAGGAATGTAGAGTTCGTAACTTGGTTGATAGGACTCTCATTTGCTAGTACTGACAGCTGCCTCATCTGCCGTCCGGAGAGGTCAAAACTGATGAAGTGTGTTTTGGTTGTATTTAAAATAAGGCCGTTACTTCGAAACCAATTTGACACCGATGTGGCGGTCATGTTCAGCTTGTATTCAAGTTCATCATATGTAGGGGCGTGCACAACTACGGCCACGTCGTCGGCATACATGAGTGTCTCTCCACTGGTGATAGCCTCTGGCAAATCATTTAACAGTAGGGAGAACAGTATGTTCGACACAGACGAGCCCTGTGCTACGCCCATACATGTGGTAACGGTGTCAGACCGAACACAACCGCCGTCAGCGATCACAACTTGAGTCCTTTCTCGCAACAGGTTGCACATTAATGTAAGCACTGGACCGTCAAACCCGTAGTGACGCAGTTTGTTGATCAGGACTTGGTGATCAGCAACGTCGAAAGCTTTTGACAAGTCACAGCATAGAACTGCGACTTGGTTTCTGCACTCGCGGGCCTCCAATATCTGCCTGACCACAGCTCGGGCTAGTGAAGTCGTCGAACGGCCTTTCCGGTAGGCATATTGCTTCTCAGATAGACCGTTTGTTGAACTTAAAAATTCTGTCAGCCTAGAACTTAGGCCGTACTCAAATATTTTCGCCAGTACCGGAATTATTGCGACAGGTCTGTATGCGTCGATGTCATTTCTTTTTCCCTTGCCTTTGTATAATGGCGAGATTCGACTTTCTTTGAGCGGGTTTGGAAATGCACCTTCACGCAGGCACCTGTTGTAGACGGTTGCTAGTACAGGAGACAGTTCTACTGCGACCGAGTGGATTAGCATCACAGAGATGTCGAATATATCTTTTGTTGGCTTTTTGGCTACTCCGGCGGTAATGATGCGATATATTTCATCCGGCGTGAACGATTTAAGTCTGATGCAACGATCGGCGGGCGGGCGCGCGACTCGCAGCGCAGCGAGTGCATACGGCAAGTCGGCGGGCGCAGCGCCACAGGCCGCGGCTGCACTTGCAAACCGATTGTTCATGGCATTTGCTGCAGCTTTTTTGTTTACAAATTTATTTCCGTCCGAATTTGTAATTATTTCTGTAAAATCTATTTCTTTTTTACTAGTTTTGCCCTTTTCACGATTTATGACTCCCCACATGGACCTGACTATGTTGGAGCTGTTATTTATTTTCCTACTGTAGAACTCTGTTTTTTTACCATTGAGAAGGCTTATATATTTTGAGTTTAAATTTGACATAATTTTCCTAATGTTTTCGTTATCGGGACAACGCTTTTCTAGGTCAATAATTTCAAATAGTAGAGTTTTCAGGTTGTATATATCACTTGTTACCCACGATTCTCTTTTTTTATTGTTTACGAGCCGGATCGGGAAACATATATTGAATTTATTTTTTAATATGTTTATTAAGGACATCGTGAGTTTATCGACGGAATCACCGTTTTTTTGAAAGAATTCAGGCCAATCTACACTCTGTAGCGCGGCACGAAATTCATTATAATTACGTATGGAATAAATCCTCGCGCGGCGAGTTCGAGGCGCGGGCGGGGCGCGCGGGCGCAGTAGCTCGGCGCGCACGGCGAGGTGGTCGCTGAGGTACGTGACAACGGGCGCGGCGCGCAGCACTGCGCTCTCGCCGTTCCAATATACGTGGTCCAAATTGGTGGAAGTTGTGTTAGTGACCCTGGTAGGAAAATTCACTACATTCTTATAGTCATGGGCCCTAAGCATGTCATACAGTTTTTTTGCGTCTTTCTTTACATTACCCTCCGTGTCGTCAATGTTTGTGTCGCCTAAAATAATACATTCCCTATCTACACTACTTAAATTGTCGAGCAGACGTTCTAAGTACCTGAGGAAGTCATTATTACTAATTTGACAATTAGATCTGTATACACATACAATTGTTACATTAAAATCTATGAGATCAACTGCGGATATTTCACAATATCGTTCTTCAGCTAAACGACAAATCTCTATGTTTTCGACGGCCCGTATGTCGTCACTTACGTAAATGCAAGACCCTCCGTGTTCGTAATTTGAGCGGCAAAATTTTGATACCAGTGTGTAGTTATTAAGACATACACATTTCAATTTATCACTGCTTAACCAATGCTCAGTCATAGCAAGTACGTCGCATTTCATTTCATTTTGCAGTAATACTTCGAGTCGCTGCGTCTTGTTATCCAGCGCGCGTATATTTTGATGGCATATTATTAGCGGGTTTTCGGGCTCCGCAATAGCACTAAGCGCGGGTGGTTTAGCAGCGCTTTGTTTGCGCGTCGTCGGAACGGGACGGCAGTGGCGTTGCGTCGGAGTGACGTCGTTGTTGACCCCGCGTAGCGCGGGGGCAGGGGCGAAACCACTCCGTGAATCTTACGCGTGGGGGCCATACCATTGGCGAATTAAATTTGTCGTATATGTTCTCGGGTATGCCGATCAAAAACGATGCATGCCTTTTAGTTTTTATGTCTCGTTTCTCAACAACGTAATCATCGGAACTGACTATGTCTTTCAGAAAATTTAAAATGTTTTCTGCGGTCGTTTCCGGTCTAAATGACCAGGCTTGTATATATTTTAGCTGCTCGACAGCTTTAATGTCGTTATGATGGGTGCCTGTGCCTACCACAATATTATTTCTTTTTAGGTTCCTACGTTTTCGGGAGACAGTCTTCCATTTTTCCGCATTCGGAACTCCAGGAGTCGTCGAGGACTGTGTACCTGCTTGTTCCGCGGGTTGAGTTGAGTCCACACCTGATAGTACGTTATCGCTTCGGTTAGTCGTCGACTCGGTATCGCTCGGCTGCGGGTTCGTCTCTGGTGCAGGTGCGGGTTTCGGCTTACTCACGGGTGCGACAGTGACGGGTGCAGTGGTTGGAGGCGGCGGGTGCGAGAGAGACTTGCGCGTTGCGTAGGCCTGTGCATGTAGTGTCCTCGCGCTCGCGCGTGCGCTGCGCGCTGATGTTGTCGTCGCAGCTGGCGCCGGTGACGTACCTGTCAGTCGGCCTCGCGCTGACTTCGGGGCCGTATCGGTCGCCTTCGGGACTGGATCATTCGTCTTCGGAACCTGCTGTGTGCGATCTTGCTCTGCAGCTACGCCATCTTTGCCGTTCGTCCTTTGAGAAATTGAAATTTCCAAATCTAGTTTGGCTAAAATCGTTTCTACTTTATAGTGGATTTCGGATATTTTCAATTGTATCGGTTCCACGGCTTTTAAAATTAATTTTTCAATAACTTGTGGCGTAAGTTTCGCCATGTTTACTCGAGAATTACAAAATAAATCACGAGAGCTCACTTTAGACGACCGTTCGCGGGAGGGACGCGGGCGGACATAATTTATTTAATGTTCCATGTGTATTTGTGTCTTAAATAATAAAATCATTATTTAAATTATAAATATATTTAAATTTGTACCACAAATAGACAACGTGGCACGTGGAACATGAAGATTGAAGTTGATAATAAACTTTAGCTTTATTTAATCGTCTCGTCTGTGCTACTGGAGGCCAATTCTGTTTTTTTGAATTTGATATGGTTTTAATCTCATTTTGATACGACCTTGAGTTGTGTGATTAGGCAGCACCAATCAGCATATTTAACCGGCTGACACTGGTTGGTGCATGTGAGATGTGAGATCCTTGAACAGATAGCAAAAAGGTCTTGAACCAAGGAATATATGTTTCAAATTTTTTTCCAATTTTGATATATTATAAGGAAACTCGAGAATGTCTTCGTCCAAGAAATAAAATGTCTTGTATGAGGTATAACAGAACTACTTTCTTGTATCAAATAAAAAAGTTCAGTTTTGATTCAATACGACTAAGTATGTGTAAGTACCTTGATCAAAGTAAAACACGTGTTTTGACACGACTCAAAGTCGTATTAACATAAATAGAATCGGCCTCCTATTTAAGACATCTGAATACATCTCAAATGGATTTCTTAGTAAGCCTAATATTTTATTCTCCTAAAAGTCGTTTGATGTCGCTCTTGATACTGATTGAGTCGATTTACAAAATTCATTTCGTGTTTCTATCTCACATAAGTACCTACCTTTTCTTTGTAAACTTTTCAATACAACTGTTTCCACGTGTATTTAACTTTATTATACCCATACAAATACATTGAAATGTACTAAAATTACATTACTTTTAAATAGGTAGGTACATTTACAAATAAAGACCGCGTAATTTAAAATTGAAACTTTGAACGCATTCATGTTAAGTCTTCTTATTTCAACGGCTACATTTATTCACCGACTTTTAAGTGTAATAGCTAATGTTGCGGTACATCTATCAAATTAATTAAAAATTCATAATACTTAATGATTATTATTATTGATGATATTTGTTATTATGTTGTAAATGCAGATTAAATGTTGCTTTGATTATCATCATCATCATATACCTAATTTAAGAGTTGACTTTTGTCGATGGAGCGATTTCCATGCATGTCGGTCTTCTGCTATCTCGTTGAAAGCCTTATACGACACGACATTGAGTTGCTTTGATCATTCCATTCAAAATCCAAGGGTTTTGCCCAGATGACTGTATGTAACTGATGCATTATCATATTATTATTGTTGCAGGCCTTACCAATCTGACCCACCTGAGTCTACACAATAATCAAATTGATGTTCTGGAAGACTACGCGTTCCGGCATCTCCTGAACTTAACGCATTTGGACCTATCCCACAACGAGATTGTGGCAGTGTCAGGTAAATTCTCTTTGTGATTCTGTGGGCTGTAAAGTTAGGGGTCTGTAATCCTCCCCCACTGTCCCATTGTGATAACTCGTGATATTTTCCTTATTCCCCCCTCTAAACGATCACATGATTTCTGGACGACACCATAGCAGAAACAAATAAGTGGGCGAGGAGTTTTAAATGATCTTCATAATCATAATCGTTTATTGCAGCCATGGTATTAAAAGATGTTCTTTTATTTTAGTCAGTACATACATGGACCCTACTAGGGCGTGGCAACATTTTAAAATTATTATTAATCTTTAAAACTACGCAACGGATTTTGATACAGTTTTTTTAATAGATAGAGTGATTCAAGAGGAAGGTTTATGTATAATTTGTTAACCCGTGCGAAGCCGGGGCGGGTCGCTAGTTATCTATAAGTTAAGAAGAAGAATCAACCGATAGCGTAAGCTCAAACGATACAAAGGTCGATGATAACGACGAACGACGTTTTTTTCGAAGCCTAAGACGTTCCAATTTCCGCAACACACGAATCTCAGATACGTGACGGAAAACGGAAATACAGAGAATGCTTTGTTATCTTTTAAACCTTTGTTGGGTTGAGTTCTTTAGATCTGCGACGCTTAAGGTTTAATGTTGACAAGTTTGGTTTATTTTCAAGTTGTTGTTGATTTGGTGAGCTGTGGTTGATTTGGGGAATTCCTGCCACAATATGGATTTAGATGAAGAATCTACCATTTTGCTATTGTCAGCTGGCTTTTCAAATTTTCCTAAGTATAAATCTGAGGAAGCATGTTTGAAAATGTTTAGGAATAAAATCTAGCATTTTATTATTCTAAATTGCCCGGTATTATTTAAAATCTAGGTACGCTTAAAACAAAAGTCTTGATTTAGGATCGTATATTCCAGGGTTGAGGTAACGCATTAACATAAAAATATAACAAAAATATCTTTGCTATCATAAAATTTTATGTTTTTAATAGCGAGAAATTGTACATCGGTTAATATGCAAAACTGCGGGCGGGGTACATAGTGATATTGTTAGATAAGTAAGTGTCAGACCATTTTTCGAACTCAAAAATGTACTGTGAGATTTGTCTATTATGTTTCGTCGCTAAGGTTCAATATTTTCGTTGTTAAAATAATTCATCTTATTTTTTCAAATGCAGGTTCATCATTAGCCCAGCTAGTATACCTGGTCCACCTGGACCTGTCCCACAACTTCCTGCGATCCTTGTCCGCGGAGCCGCTGAAGGGTCTGCAGAGGCTGTCCGAGCTGATGCTGCACGATAACGACATCTCGATGATCGACGACGGCGCGCTGGCGCAGCACCCTCAACTTACGAGGTTCACCATCGAGGGTGAGCGAATTATTCAGTTTTATTTATACTGTCACTATTGATTAAAAAAAAACAACAACTAGTTAAAGTCACTAACTTCAAAAGTTAACCCCTGCATTATTATATAATGTATAAAAATTACATTTTTAAAATAGTTCCAATATTAAAGCCATTTTGGCTCCTTACTAATTTTAACAGTCATCAAGAGAGAAACAGTTTATGAATAAATCTTTAGGTTATGCACCCAATTTTTCAATATATTTAATTGATTTTTATTTGATATGAATTTTAAATTTGCGATATTCTTTATCACAACTTAATAACCGTGGAAAACAAAAACCATTAAGAACTTAAGACACCAACACCGGAAATATCTCTCCCTAACGACCTATGCAGTTATCCAGTTATCACCAAACCTGCAAACTGCAAAGAAAAATCTTTAAAACTGCTATAAATTCCGAATCTTCCACAGATAACCCACTTAATTGCGATTGTCTAATGGCCGGCTACGCTCGGTGGTTGCGCGAGGCAAAAAACCTTTCTCAAACTGACAAGGCCGCAGCAGTCTGCACTACTCCACCCCACTTAGAAGGGGCGCTTATATCTCGACTGTCGAAAAACAAACTGTGTGACGACTTTGAACATGTCGAAAAGATTGAGGTGGATTATAAGATCGTTAATACTGTTGATGATAAGGATGAATATGAAGATAAAGGGCTGGATGATGATATGTATGATGATGAGATGGGCGTGCCGGCGGAGGAGGATTTGCCTATTTCTAAAGCTAAGGTAAGTTTTTAGTTAAAATATAAAAAACCGGTTAAGAGACCGAACAAAAGTCTTAATATTCCAAGGCCGTTCCAAGAATTTCCATAAATATTGACTAAGTATTCTTTTTGTGGCAACGCGTAGAAAAATGTACTTAGTATAAAATATTGGGCTAGAATTTGCTTTTTATTAAGCTCCAATAAAGTAAACGTTTTTTAAAACCAAATAATATTTTCACAAGAATTCATTCTTTGCTACATTTGATATTTTTATTAGGTATTGTCACATTTTATTAAGCCTGCCCAAATATTTCACCATTCATTTTTGCGTCATATATTAGCTTTGTGAATTTCGTGCGACGGTAAATCCAATTTTCCGTTTCAGTCATTTCAGTGAAATCTATTATTCGAATATCGAAAATTAAAGCTTTTTATTCTGTTCCTTTTACGCATATCGTACCCTATTCGTGTGTGAATGGGACACAAAATAACAAATGAAATGTTTAACTCTCATATCGGCTCGTATGTACGAGTATTTCAGTCGATATCAAATGTCGGAACTGTGTGATTGGGGATACAGTTATGTGCAAATAACGTACCTTTTTTGTCAGACAAATAACTCGTACAAAAAAGGGCTATAAAGAAAGGTTTTCACAGAGTTTTTTAGTCAATAACTACTCGAATATATCTCTTAATTTTTCATGTTTTTTTACAGTCTTATTTAAAGAGGTCTATGACATAGCCTTTTTTGTATGTTAGTCCACGTTTAGAGAGGAAATATTTCTATAGTAAACGTCAGGCTTAAAAAATCTAGCCATACTGCGCAATTCTTTAATTTTACGTACGTACCACTACCAATTTAAAATGTAATGTAACCATTTTCACCAGGTCTCTCTCCTCGACGCCTGGTTCGATGACGCAGAGGTCTACCTATCCTGGTCAGTGGACCCGCCATCAACACACCGGTTTAGATGTACTGGCGTCACACTGGCGCGAGGAGGTGGTCTGCCGAAGCAAGTCGCCTGCCACAGAGCTGCACCAGCTAATGTGGTGCTGAGGGGACTCAAGATAGACCCGGTGGATCAGTATACGTGAGTACACAAAAATGCACTATAAATACTATAATAAGCTATCTCTCTCTCTCTCTCTCTTCGATACGTGGTCCAACGATGAAGAGGTCTACCTGTCCTGGTATTGTTCAGGTCCAAGTTCAAGGGCCAGTCGCCTGTCACAGAGCTGCACCAGCTAATGTGGTGCTCAGGGGACTTAAGATAGAGGTCGGTAGACCAATATACGTGAGTACTCAAAAATGCACTATAATTTGCTATCTTAAATTTTTTTAAGGAGATTTTTTATTTATTTCTAAATTATTTATTTTTATATTAAAAATATAATAATTAAAAATATTAAATAAAATAAAAACTTAAATAAAAAAAAAAGAAAGAAATGATCTCTCTCTCTCTCTCTTATACGTGGTTCAACGATGAACAGATCTACCTGTCCTGGTACTGATCAGGTCCAAGTTCAAGGGCCAGTCGCCTGTCACAGAGCTGCACCAGCTAATGTGGTGCTCAGGGGACTCAAGATAGACCCGATAGATCAATATACGTATGTACACCCAGCTGCAAAAGTGCTAGCCATTTTATGAATGAATTCCATTCATAATGTGCCCAGGTAATTTACCAGCTCGCTGTATATAAATATCATCAAAGTAAGCTTTCTCCTCGACGCGTGGTTTAAGAATTAAAAGGTCCACCTACCTGTGGATCTACCATCGACACACCAGTTTAGATGTACTGGGGTCACAGTGGCAAGCAAATCGTATGTCACAAGAGCCACACCGGTCAATGTGGGACCATATTTGCAGGTGCGGGTTTGTGGGGGCACAATATTGACCTGTGGATTTTCACCCTGTTCAACATTCGTCTTAGCGGCCTTCTAAGAGACGCCTGTTGGTTGGTGCTGACGGCACTCAAGATCAACTCGATGGTTATATTTTCATCATTGCCTCCTGCAGTGTGCTGCTGTGCTGTGTAAGCGCAGGTGTCTGGGTTTCGAAAACAGATTGTATACTTTGAAATCGAGGAAAGAGAAGACAGAAGTAACTTGTTATGGACTCAAGGCAACAAATAATAACAAGCAATGAACGAACGAAAATTTCATGAATTAAAGCTGTGTTGAAGAGACGTATACCTAGTCTCAATTTTTTTTAATAAACTGTTATTAGAAAACCGTGTCAATAATAACATAAATTAGCTTGAACGTTTCTAGATAAATTTATAAAAATGTTTGGAATAAGTGACGTACCTACACGAAGAGAACCCTATACTGAGCAGGTGGGCGACGAGAGGCTTAAATGATGGTGATGATGATGAAAATATTTTCATGTCATATGGGTTCAATTTATGCAAGTAATAAGTCTATGACCTCTTGTGTTCCTTAGGTTCTGCATAGCTCTGGAAGAGATGGACAGCAACGACATCCCCCTGTCTCTCGTCCTTGGCTGCGGAGCTCCTCAGGTGGTGCGGCAGCGGGCCCCCTTTGTTACCCCCGTGCCGATCCCCGTCACGCTTCCTGTCAGCAGAGACAACTTGAGGTAGCTACTGCAGGTTTCTCCTATTTGTTTAACCTTTAGGTCCTGCATGATAGGTACTCAATGAGATAAACGGCACTTATACACCGGAAGTCGTATGTCAGAACTTCGGCTCATATCCATTAGGACTCTTCGATGAAGGAAAATATCGTGAGGAAACCGGCATCTGTGAAGAAATTCGGATGTGTGTTTTGCATGTAATCTGCTTTGGACTAGCGAGGTACCTAGCTATTATCGCCCAAGCCTAACAATTTTTGTTTTCGTTCGAGAAAATAATTCAACATGTATCTAACATAATTACTCTATTACAGGGTAACTGAAGTTCGTTCCAACGTGACCAGCGACGGACTCCTGACTGTCGTCATATCAATGATGGGCCTGCCTACTCCTCGCCCGTTCATTCTTCCACGCTCTCAGAGACTGTCGCCAACCACAAGACTACACAACTGCTACATAGTCTTAGCTGTACTATCCAGAGGTTCCTTAATAGCACAGAAAGATACGCCGTGTCAATCGACTTTAGAAATTTCTATGGAAGGATTCTTGAGAGGTCCTTATGAGGTGTGTGCGACTTTATCGAAATACAAAGCGGATGATAGCAGATCCATCTGTATAGTACCTCAGGTATTGGAGTCAGGGTCTTTAGAGATGAAGGCAAGTTTTAAAAGTTTGAATGTGGCGTTGGTTGGAGTAGCTCTAGGTTTAATGGTGATTGTGGTGGGTTTAGTATGGTTTGTTAGGAAGATGTTGAAGAAAACAACTCAATTTGAGCCTCACAGATGTTTCAGGCAGGAGCCTGTGCCGGAAGAGAGCCCTAGATCTAATTATGTGATGCTGACTGCTACTTCCAAGGTTTAATGGCTTCTTAAACACTGTACAGTCGCCATTAGATATTATATCGAAGAGGCGAAGGTACTCAAAAATATCAGAACACGAACTCTAGCCTTGATTTTAGAGACTTTGTTCATATATTTGGTAACACCTTGGTCGCTTCGATATACTGACTTGAAAGTCAAAATCTAGGAAAAAATATGGCCAACACTTGTAAGTCGGTTAGACGTGTAAATAACTTGCAAAGTGCGTGTAAATATTCGCTATCTGAGAGTTTACAGTTGTCAAATAGTATGAAGATATCGTCCCATGAAAGTTTACACATTTTCTACACCATGCGTTGTCAATTAAGTTTAATACCGGTTTATCACGACACTCAGCACTGAGGAGAACGAAGCAAGGAGGAGGTATGAGCACTCGCTGATCACACTTAGTTAGATGGGTAAGTTGAAGAAATTTTCAAAAAGTAGGCACCGATAGTCCTCGGTAACATTTATGAGATTATAAGAAGTGTTTGGGATATAGGCCGGCCATAGAAAATTTGGAGAAATATTCCAGATTTTTCCATATAGAAAAATTTTATATTCCAAACTTTCACTCAACATAAAATATTAGTACTTAGGTACCTATTTATAAAGCTTTTACAGATCTAGAGCTCTTGGCTCACGCAAACATTCAGAACACAAGGCAAGAACAAGAACGGACGATATTTATAAAGTGCACAATACCTACTTTAGTTTCTGAAGCTGAAAGTAGAACTTAACTGACCATCGGTGGACCTTATGCCGTTTGGAATAAGGTCCACCAATGGACAGTTAAGAGTGTCGCTGTTTGTACAAACATTATACAAAGACTCGAGAAATAAACTCATGTCGTGAGTTATAAAAGTAAGATGCTTTTATTGTGTGTTTAAATGTATCAGGTGCTGTAGTTGCCGAGAATGGGTTGTAAAATATTTTTAACTGTTGTCGTGTAACAGCTGGTTCTGATATATAATATGCTTTATTTTTATATCGACACGATACCGATGCTTTCGAGTATACATTCATATTTTAGAAAACTGTTTTTTATTTAAATCGTGTAGTGTTTTTGTTTTTTATAACTTGGTGAGATAAAATAAATCGGATAAGGCGCGCTGTTCAAAATTCCATACAAAATGAGATATTGAATGCAAACGCGAACAAACGTCATGCTATCGAATGAAACTTACACTAGGGTTTCTATTTATAAAATACTTATTTCAGTGTATAATTCATATAGTAGTATTTTCTACTTGAACTACACAAATCAAAACATTTTCGTTAAATAATTTGATTTGTTTCCGAGTAATATACAATGAACTCTTAATTCGAGCTATGTAATATTACATTAATTAGTATAATATATAATTCTCACGAATGTTTTCGATAAACTGTTACCCCGAAGACATCTTGCCGTTGGTTTAATTATAATTAAAGTCTGTGCTTATTTATGTAGTCGTATCGGGTTTCTCGGAAGAATTCTCCGTAAACATTATTTATCTAATTAGTTTATAACTCTTAAGCCTATTGCGTAATTTATTGGTAGACTTACCTTAAGTAAATAATACCTACCTCCGCAACTACGGAACAAATGTAATTATTTTATTAAATATTAGTGGGTCCTGCGACTTCGTCTACGAGAAAATGATGATGATGATTGATAAGAACGCGATGCCCCTTCAAACTGTCTCAACACCAAATTATTACATCTAAATCGTTTGTCGTTTAAGCATGAAGAGGTAACAGACTGGCGTTCAAAATAGGGAATTCGATTTGTGTTTTGTGTGGTTACACTGCTATACCGGGTGTGGCCTAACACGAGCAAAAAATTTAACTGTAGGGTGTACTCCTCAAACTGACCAACATTAGTTTCAGAGACTTTTAAAAATAACGTGTGTTTTGATTTTTAATACAGTTTAAAGTTTTTTCTAAGACGCAATGTATTGCGAATTTTGTTATGTTTAAGGCGTGACAAGCAACGTCGATCATAATGATAATGGCGTAGGTATATTGAAGATAATATTTATTTTGTATGAAATATGTTTTGTCTTCATTATTTTTAAAAGTCGCTGAACAAATGTTGGTCAGTTTGAGAAGTATATCCAACAGTTTAATTTGCTGGTATTACAGGCCATTCCCGGTATATAGCAGTGTAAGCACTCAAAAACACAAATCGAATTCCCTATTGTTATTCTTTTTTAGGGTTCCGTACCCAAAAGGTAAAAAACGGGACCCGTCCGTCCGTCCGTCCGTTTGTCACCAGGCTGTACCTCATGAACCGCGATAGCTAGACAGTTGAAATTTTCACAAATGATGTATCTCTGTTGCCGCTATAATAACAAATACTAAAAATAAAATAAAATAAATATTTAAGGGGGGCTCCCATACAACGAACACGATTTTTTTGCTCTATTTTTTGTTGATGGTGCGGAACCCTCCGTGCGCGAGTCCGACTTGCACTTGGCCGGTTTTCTATAGTTAACGTTTGATAAGGGTACAAAAAATTACAAGCAAGGAAATTATGATTTCGTCTTGTACCTACGTCTGTCCGTATTATTTCTCGATGTTTTTATTAGGAATACCTACATGTATTATTTTAACGAGCAGGCCTATTCCACTTTTAAAAATACATATGATATTGGTCTGATATTAATCTGTCTCCGTATTTCTCGTTGTTCGAGTAACCATAGGTACATTTAATTGATTCAAGAGGAAAGAAAATACGAATACAATTAAATCAAGATCATATTTTTAGAATTTGAATACGCCTCCGGGGAGTTTAAATAAATACTCGAGGTAGTTGCTTCACTTGCGTCATATCAAGTATTTGTAAAATAATAAAAAATAAGTATTAATGTTAGTACTAATTTAATAAATGTGTATATACACAATGGCGTCAATGCCTCTTATTTGTATAGGTACTTAACAATAATATAATGTGATGTTTAACGTTGTATTTAATTAGAATTTAACAAATACTTAAAATTTTATGAAATTTTCATGTTAAGGCCGATACACACCAGATGTAGGTATATGCAGAATAGCTCGTGCTTGCTGCAAATACACATGCGTACATGTACGTGTTTTTGAAGTGAAAACTTCTTTAGCGGCGCTGTGCACTTTTTTAAGGTGGGGAAAAAATGTTAAACTCGCGACAGATCACGTGACCGTAAGACGGACACGTGACCTGATCGAAATGTCATTGAGTTTTTCTTTATTGATTTAAATGCCATCTAGTGAGTTTCCCTCTAACTGGTATTAATATAACTCGAGTACTAATAGTGATGTGCTTAGGGGTTTCAAGTAATGCGAAAAAATAACGCCAGATGGCGTTAACCTCAATTATACATAGTGCTGCAGACATTTTGCAGTAGTCATTGAGTTTTCACTTCTGCCGGCACTCCCGAAGTGCAACCCGTTGTTTTTTTATCGGATCCATTGCATCGAACTCGGAGTCGTCCTGCATTAGAGCCACCCCACACTAGCGTGTCTCGAGCGTCGGCGTCTAGTCAACTCTATGGTAGCTGCTCGACGCCACGTTAGCGCAACTGCGCAGCGACGCTATTTTCCAGCATAGCGCTGACTAGACGCCGACGCTCAAAAGACGCTAGAGTAGGGTGGCTATTAAGGTGAAAATAATATCAATGAAATGAGTGACGTTCGCAACAGAATTACTGCCGCCATTATGACGTTCATTCCGTCACTCGTTTTATCAGGGAAATTGACAGATACCGCGGCGGCAACAACGACACCGCAACTGCAAAGTAACTGCAGTTGACATCTGAATGTCACCTTTCCCCATCTGGTGTGGTAAGGTCTTTATACAAGATAAAGAGCTCTGAAAAAAAAGTAGGATAGTTTTTTTATGCTTAAAAAAGCATTTGTTGCGGCCATATGTTTTACGCATAAAGAGTTTAAAGAGGGGTGTTATAAGTTTGACCGCTATCTGTGGCACCGTAGCTCTTAAACGGCTAAACCGATTTGGATGCGTTATTTTATTTGTGAGTAAGTTTTGTGGCGCTGAGGGCCTAGCGCGAACCACGTTCGACGTGTTGCCTCCCTGTCACACTTACGTTGCAAGTTTAAAAGTGCGACAGAGAGGCAACACGTAAGACGTGGTTTGCAGACATATTTTATCAAAATCGATTTATCCGTTACCTTGCGTTGGGGATTTCTTTAACTTTTATGTTTTTTTTGGATTGTTTTAAGGGCTCTTCTTTCTTTTTAAATTGTATTATCTGACTGATTTTAAAAGTCTAATAGATATTAAGAGTTTCTGTACTAATGATAACTAAAACTATGTCTTCTGTGAAGATTTAAGCTCTAATAGTTAATCGGGAGGCTACGCTTGATTGTTGAAAGCGACAAAGTCGCTTGGCAAAAACTGGCCAATGGCAAAATAGAACCATGTACTCTGAAAACAATAACTTAACACATTCAGGGCCAGCGCGAGCTACGCGCTACGAGCGTAGCCGATAATACGGGAAAAACCGTAAGTAGCGAAAAGCGCCTACGAACAGTGAACGCCCCTAATAGTGAGCCGCTGGCACTGAATGTGTTAATACTTAATATAAGTCCGTGTAACCGATTCTGATGTAATAATTTGTTAAAAATTGGAACTTATTATGATACTATCTCGTCACGAATCGCAGTGTATCTCAGATTGGTACGCACTAAATACGGCCGAGGAGCTTAAGAGGGGGCGTAATTCCAGGAAATTAGAAAGAAACAAAAGATATGGCGCACTGCGCACACAGACTGTTGAAATTGTAATATCAGTGTAAATTAAAAACAGAATTCTATTGAATAATTTTACGGTTTAGACTCACTTGTTTTAAGTCACTCGCGCGACATGTTTCGGAGAGCCTAGGTCTCCTTTCTCAAGCACTAACAGTGCGAGCAGCGTTCACGACGGCGGTCTAAACCGTAAAATTATTCAATGTTAGTATGTCTCACAACAGTTTAAATTCGAACAGAATTCTACTTCATAAATATAATAAAATATTGATTTTATTTCAATTATATTGGCATTCACTGATTCATTTTAATTTTGCCATTGACCGGTTGAACTTTCCCAAAATATTAACGATATTTTTCGCAATAAATATTTTCGTAATAACTGGGATTGTTGCAAATGTTGAGACGTAATCTACGTGTTTTAATTAATAAATTCTTTAACATTCGTTGGATTAAGCTTAAGAATTATTTTAACTATTTTATTTAAAGTTGGACACTAGACTATGTTACAGTCTGATATTTTTATGCCATATCATAATTATCTACTCAAAATCACAAGCTCCTTCGATCCTAATATAAGAAAAAAAGTCTCCCAAGATTTTATTCCATTCCACTACCATTTTTATAGTCCTAGTACTTAGGGCATACTGAAAATTCCTGGAACTGGCCACTTAGAAAATATAAGTCGTGTCATATATCAGAATCTAGAAACTTTCAGTATGGCCCACGTACGAGTACCTATGAAGTCGGAACGGAAGAAATATATGGAAATTTCGGAACACTTTTTTTATCTATGGATTCGAAAAAGCTAGTGATTCTGAGTTGAAGTAGGTAACATAAAAATTACTAAATTTGAAATAACAAATAGATGTGCACGATTTTAAATAAACTGGCCTATATTATAAATTGTAATTTAACTTTGCCATATCGCCAGTGTAAAAAAATGAAGTTTGGTTTTGCTTTAATTAGTTAAGGTTTGTTGTAAATAATAATTTATGAGTTGCATTTTTCTATTAAATAATAACAGATTTTAATAGTGGTCTTTGTATATTGTTACTTATTTTAGAATACCTTCTTTACCTGCTAGCTAATGGAGTTAAAAAATAACATGAGCAATCTAAAAGTCCTCGACGTGATTTAATTTCCAGACGTATTTGTCAGAAACACCCAGGATTATGTCCTGGGTCGGATAAAGAAAGTTATAAACAGTTACCTATGTAATAAGAACCTCAAGTTACCTATTTAAAGTGAAATATAGAGAGCGTCAGGATGGCGCGCGTATAGTCGCCATCAGATATATCGGAGCGGCTAAGGCGCTCACAAATATCTGAACACGCCCCTATTGTCAGGGCGTTAGAGTGCGTGTTCAGATATTGTGAACACCTTGGCCGCTCCGATATATCTGATGGTGACTGAACATGTCTGGAATTTCAACGAAGTATTTGTAAACATACTGTAGGTACCCTTATTATTCACAACAACGGGACTTAATCGCGTAAAATGAAGTTTTAAATTTACATCCGACGTTTCGAGGACGGCGTAGTCCCCGTGGTTTCAGAGTCTTCTCCGACTGAGAGCTACGTCTAGGACGTCTAGGTACATCATTATATTCCGTCGCTGGCCGCATCAGAATAAGTACGCCAATGTTTAAGATTCATAGTAAAGCGTCACATCTCTGATAGTTTAAAATGAGTTCTTGGGTTCGTTAAGGAAAACCTGACGCTTTTGCGTAATGTTGTGCCATTGGGTTTCCCGGGTTCCTAGACTTTATGCATATTGCATTACCTATTTCAATGAATTTTTAGAAGGCAATTGAACTGTGGTCCTACAAGTACAGTCACGCTCCGGGACTGTTACGCCATTTAGGGTTCTAGCTAAATTGGACATTCCATAGGGTAAGTATAAACAACCAATTTAGCTAGGACCCTAAATGGCATAACAATCGCGGAGCGTGATGGTACGATCGCCCATACTGTTCCCCGATAGTTCGTAAATCTTATTACAAAAGGCATAGGGTCCGCCGAGGGACAATTAAAGTTAAGAGTGTTGCATTGAATTAGATAGGTAGAACTCAATACGAGTAAACATGTATTTGTGTTTAATAACCCACTAAAATAATAATAGATGTTGATTCAACGATCATTGTCTCGATAGTCGTTTCAGCCAACGATCTCATAGCGATTAGTCTCGACCAACACCTTGAGTGACTCTCGCTAGGTGCATACATTTTCACAGTGTCTTAAAAAATACTTTTTCACCTCAGCAGCTCGAACAAGGGTACTTTGATTCTTAAAAACAGTGAGCAAAATGCGATTTTGCTCACTGAGTGAGACAAAATGACATTCAAGTGACCTTTATAGTCAAATGTCATTTCAACATGCGGGGTCTAATAAAAGTTCGAAATACTTGGGTTCTATTATCTCTGTCCCTTTCACACTGTTAGCAAAAAGAAACAGACAAAAAAAAGTTAAAACGACATTCAACAGTATATTCACGGTTTATAATAGACCCCCGAAAAACTTCAGACCGCATCGTTCCAAACCACGTACGAGTATGAATTCTTAATAATTAATAAATAAAAATAAAGTTTAAGATTTCATAAAAACTGATAAAATACTATATTTTAGGTATTTTATTGTACAATTAAAATAACGAACTCAAAAAATACACAGATCATCACGCAAAATTAATTATTTTACTTTTAAGAATTTTTACCAAAGTTGACAAATAGTACGTATCCGCAATTCGGACCGTATCTTACAAAGATTTTTTTTGTTGTCAAAGTTGGCGATTGAAGTGTCAGTTATTGTTTGTTATTTCTATATTATTTTACTGGAATTTATTATGTATTTCGTTTTGTTTTTGTGTTCCATTGCGGTAATTAAACTTAATTGTTTGTATATCTTAAGAAAACATGAGTGCAGGTATTAAGTGATGAAGAAGGATTACATTTTTCAAGTTGTCTAATAGGTATGTTCTCACTGCGCTGAGGTGAAAAATGTTGTGTACTACACGAGATCAAAGTTATTTACATCTCGTGCGCTTTTGAGTCCCTTACTACGCTCAAGATTCTAAATTAGATTCACTCGCTACGCTCGTGAATCTATTATAGAATCTTTCGCTTGCACAGGACTCAAAATAAGCACTCGAAGAAATATCAAACTTTGATCACTTGTTGTACAAATAACTATTTAATTCAATGTAATTCCAATGACGTAGTAAATGTTAAAAGGTTTCACAGTGTGTCAGGAATCAAGTTGTTGAATCCTTGAAAAAGTAGTAAACGACGTTCCTTCGATATCGTCTTGGGTCGTCCCATTCGTTTTTCGTCAAGTTCTTAAATTAGCCCTATTCTGCTTTCGTCACGCATTCTACATTGAAAGCCACCGACGATTGTGACGAATTTAGAATGGGTGACGAAAGCAGAATAGGACTAATTTAAGAACTTGACGAAAAACGAATGGGACGACCCAAGACGATACCGTTCCTTCCTGATATATCCCATTTGCACAGACGTAAATTCCCACACACGATAAGGCAGGTAAAAACCTACTTCGCGAATCAAATCGAAACGAAATGTCATAGGTCAGTCTTTATCAACTATTGTCGACTCAACTAGCCAACATAAGTAGGTCTCCAAGTATAAGTGTGTGTTTTTATTACAGTTCACCTTTTTTATGTTTGTTACTTACCACGGAACTCCGTCATGTGTCGGAAAATTCGGAAAACCGATTTGGAAAATTCTTTAGTTGTTAAAAATATATAGTTTCAAGTTGGTACTATTTAAATCAAATCCAGTTCTGACGATGGTATCCATTAGCATTTGAGGATGCCGCATACATTCGGGTCGCGCGTCCTGGCTTGCGGTCTAAAAACATTTCTGTACCCAACACCTCGAGTTATGGTCATGAGGCGATCACTCGTCTACGCTCAAGAATACTTATTTATCCAATGCGCGAGCGCATCTCATTATATTTCAGCACTGTTTACTATCATGCCAGTCGGCCGCCAGCCGTCCAAGATGGCGGCGCGATGCGTGTTAGCGCTGTGTTTTGTTTTGCTAGTCGTCGACGCAAAGGTGTTCACGAGGTGTCAACTCACCAGGGAGCTGCTCAAGATTAATTTTCAGAGGACGTTTCTTAGTAATTGTGAGTAGATTTAGGTTAATAATACTTATATTATAACATATAATTATTATTGTAATTAACACGACTCTGCAGAAATTGGTAACTCGTAATTAACTATATTTTACATGGGGTCTTTCGACCACTACAGCAGTAAACGTGTTAATAAGGCCAGACGATGATAAGAGACTATTTTTATTATTAATATTTTCTTTTCGATAACATTTTTTTAAATTCAAAAGTTATGTTTCGATTTAGGTGCGTACTGTAATGACATTTCATATACATACCTAATATAAACGCTGACTGCTAAGTCAAGTAGGTACCTCTTTAATTTCATAAACTTATTTAATTTTAGTAGGTATACAATACATGTATATAGGTATAGTTTAGACAGGTTTATTTGAAAATGACCGGAATACCGGTTGCTTTAATACTTAACCCGGTATGCCGCGAAGAGTAATAATATAACCTGCCTATTTATTATAATTATGACATTTCAATATCACAATCACTTTTTTTAATTAGTGGCCAATATTTGGGCACATTATACATACTTATGTATACCTACTATGCAATAGATCTAATTAAATGCTGTTATTTAATTCATAATTATTTAAATATGACGTGGGTAATTTTACAATTTTACGCACCCACTTAAGAAATAAAATTAAGCTAATCAAACCGTACAGCATGCAAAACAACATAGCAACAAAGAGTAAAGAGTGGGTACATTAACTATAGTTAAAATGATGTCCAAGGTCGCTTTTGTTTACTCTAATAACAATACTATATAATTTGCCGGCACGGCTTTGTTCCGATAAACTATTATTTGAGGTTATGCCACGTTATGGTTTACCGGCGATCGGAGTAAGTAGATAACCAGGAAAATGATTCTCATGAACATACTCCTAAAGCAGACCTAAAGGCCCAATTCGAACAATGCTTATAAGCGAATTTAAACTGTTGTGAGACATACTAACATTGAATAATTTTACGGTTTAGACTCACTTGTTTTAAGTCACTCGCGCGACATGTTTTGGAGAGCCTAGGTCTCCTTTCAATGCTTATAAGGTAGCGATACGATACCTACCGATACTTTGCATAATCTCGTATTCAGAATTAGAAAGAGAAAACTCACATCGAGTACTGTTTATTACACGACGACACATAATATTAGATAAAGAACGCCGCTGCATTACCTACTACCTATCATTTCGTCACTCGATTTATCAAGGAAATTAACAAATACAACGTCGGGTACAGTCGCCATCATATACATCGGAGCGACCAGAGCGCTCACAAATATCTGAACACGCCTCTATTGTCAAAGCGTCAGAGTCGTGTTCAGATATTTTTGAGCACGTCGGCCGCTCCGATATATCTGATGGCGACTGTACAATGACGCCGCAACAGTAATGCAGCTGCAGTTGACATCAGAACTTTACGTTTATGCATCTGTGGGCGTAGCATGGTTTAATTTTTATGTCCTGTCACTATGCCAGTCACTTTCGCACTTACATACTTGTTAGAACGTGACAGGCATGATGACAAACGATAAAAATACGACCGTGCTACCACCGCTGGTGTAGTTCGGCCTTTAAGATAACAATATCATAATTTTTATTATCTCTTAAAAATATTTTGCTTAAACGAAAACCTAGGCACTATTAAAGATAGTAACAAGATATCATGTATTACTTGCAAAATGGCTGGATGTTAGGTTAATCTGCATATTCAGATCCAGACAATAAGACCACTTGCTTTCGTAGTGAACTAAAATATACTTGTAAGGTACATTAGGGTTATTTTGTAAGCGAGATAATTGAAAATCTCTTAAGATAAGATAGATAACATAAGATAAATTTATTGTCAAAACTGTGTACCTATTGAGGTATAACAGGTCTTATTAAATACTTCAAAAGTCCAAAGTCTTGCTTGTCTATTTCTTTTAAGCACAAAGTACAGCCATCCTCTTTCAACATACGTTTACCATTCGCTCCGGTCGCTAGCCGTAGGTGTATGTATACCGTGATTGCCATGATACAATTTCTTAGCGATATTCCGTTTGGTGTTTTTTTTTTAATATTACTTACTTCTTCTTGTATTTATGTGTAACACATATTAGTATCGAAAATTACATAACTTGTGACGGCTCACGCTCTGCATATGAAAAACTTATCGTAATAACCTCAGTACACCTTTTTACTAGCAAAATATGCAGACTTTTATACGCGTCTCAAGCAGATGAGTGTTTAGGGAATATTTTCAGCAAAGAAATTGAAATTGAAACGACTCGCTTACGGATGGTTCACGAAATTGATTCTAGGTATTTCAATGTATCTAACGTTTTGACATAAAAGTTCAGTATTGAATTATAAAATTTTGTTAAAATTAGGTAGGTACGTGGTTTGATTGTTATCATGTTTATTATTTGCTTCAGTGGCAATAAAAATATTATAAGATGACGCTATGCGAGAGCAAATACCTTCATAAAGTATTGAGAGAAACAACAATTCGCAATTATGTACGTGCGCTCACATATTCATATATTAATGTCTCTGTAAATAGTAATAAATTATCATATCTAACATAATTAAGACCCGTCTTTGTAAGTGTGACTCAATACTAAGTAATACTCGCAGATATGAAATTTGACGGAGTTCATAAAAAAAAGAACCGGCCAGGTGCGAGTCGGACTCGCGTTCCAAGGGTTCCGTACATTAAGTCCGACTCACGTTTGACTGCACATTTATAATAGGTTTTCCTGTCATCTATAGGTAAAGAATTATTTTGTGTATTTTTTTCAAAATTTTACACCCATTCGTTTCTTATTAAAAACATTTGATAAAACTATAAATCATCATTCCACACAGGCGAAGTCGTGTATAATAGGTAACCAACGCCCTTGTAACATCGCTTAATATGTGTAAGCATCCATAGGCTATGACATCCCTTTACGATCAGGATCGTAAGTTGTTTGTCATGGTATAAAAAACATCATTCATGGGGAAACAATAGAATACGGGGAAACCCGCGGCAGAGGCGTGACGATGGAACGCAATTTTGTCATGTAACATGGCGTCGTATTGTCATGCGTCGGGCTAGTCAAAGTCAAGGTCCGACCACCAGAGTAATATTTGCCTACCTATTTGTTTAAATTTGGATTCAATAACAAAAGGCTATATGTGACGTTATCTATGAAAAGGGACCTTATTTATTGTCGATGGCGGTTACGCCATTATTAACGATGCTCCGATATATATACAATGCCGCGCGACGCTGTGCGGCGTAAGCGCCATCGACAATAAGGTCCATTTTCATAGATAATGCCCCATATGACTTACCTCAACATAGGGTGACTGCTCTATAGCAGGGTAGGGTTATTGGCCACTAGTTACATAGTAATTGGCCACTCTTGACAATAAGGCTTCGATTGGCTTGATTCTTTCTGATTTGTTAGGGGTGGCCATAACTATAGAAGTAAAAATGTTAAACAAAAAAGACTTTTAAATGAAAATTACAGAATTTTGTCAGGGAATAAAGACGACGAGTGTGAGTATAGTTATCACATAATAATATACACTGGACCTTGATCAAATCGACTCGCCTACACTAGTCGAGCGTCAGTAATGACACCACGAGCAAAATCCGTGAATGATAGTAGAATAATGGGTTCATCACCTTGTCTAATTTCGACTTTTATAATAATAATGATTCTGCGAATTACATTTCCCATACAACGCGGTTGTACGTATATATAAAGCAGATACATTTAATGTACATCATTAGGCACCTTTTTCAAGTCGTATTTTACTCAAATTGTGAGAGCGCTTTGGGCTCACGACAGGGGGGCGATATTTGAATGACTGAATAAAAAAAAAATTAAGTAAAATTTTACTAAAAATACTGACAAGGCCGACCGACAAGGTACCTGACAAGCAAAATTTTGAACATTTAAGTATATTAAAAGAGTAATTGGGATAAAATGTAAAATCCCGCGCGGTGGCCATTTCTTTTCTCGCAAGTTTCGCGCGTCGCTCCATATCTTAAGTTCCCTTCAAATTTTCTGGCTTTACGCATTCTCTTAAAAATCTCCCAGCATGTTCCCTTTTACATCTTCGACGGCTCCTAATATAATAATGGTATAGTACAGAGTACTAAAATGTTAACGGCTTCAGTTTTACTATCCCGCTCATCAGCATTAAATAACGTCACCGTAATAATGGAACTTTAATTAGCTTATTTACTTTGGTTTAATCAGGTTCATTATAGCGAGCGCTGAAAATTGTATGCATTATCTTCATATCATTACCCCATATAGTATTATGGTTCACACATACTTAATAAGTATTGGAACACCGGTTTGAATTTGGTGTTTGTTTCGTGAGAATAAGGTAATCAATAGGGATATTGATACATATTGATTTAGATTACAAAACTTAGTTCAAGATATAGAGAATGAGCATTTTGTCATTCTACCCAAAAAAAGAGTTACTGTCCCTATTTTTTTAATTATAGGACATTCTTACACAGATTGACTAATTCCCACAGTAAGTTCAAGAAGGCTTGTGTTGTGGGTACTCAGACAACAATATAATATACAATACATAGAAAACACCCTAGACTCAGGAAAAAATATCTGTGCTCTTCACACAAATAAATACGCTTACCGGGATTCAAACCCAGGACCGCGGCTTCACTCCTAGACTCAGGAACAAATATCTGTGCTCTTCACACAAATAAATACGCTTACCGGGATTCAAACCCAGGACCGCGGCTTCACAAGCAGGGTCGCCACCCACTAGGCCAGACCAGT
This sequence comes from Cydia amplana, assembly GCF_948474715.1. Lineage (NCBI taxonomy): Eukaryota > Metazoa > Arthropoda > Insecta > Lepidoptera > Tortricidae > Cydia > Cydia amplana. Next base: position 24,619,847 of record NC_086070.1, read on the forward strand.
CGTCTTTATTAGAAGCAAATCAACAGAAACAACCATTTGCTATTTTAAGCAAAATATTTTAGATTTTAACATAAGTGCGTGTTCGTAGATACCTAAATAGGTACTTACGTTGTTATCATAATGATAAAGATGATGACAGACGTTATCTCAAGTCGATTGAGATTCTCGACGACTTCCCATGAATTGTGATAGATAACCTATCCTATCGGATGCTTCAGAACCACACTATCTGTGATGTGTAAATTGGACAGTATATTCCCTGGCTAAATATAAACTTATAACACTTTAAACTCTCGCGTTTTGTACACATATTTAATTTCACAAACAGCTGGTGCAACTCAGCTGAAACGTCGGAATTTAAGGTAAAAACAATGAAAATATATCGCGTTAGACTTATTTGTGAAATTAAATAAATATAAACTTGTCAAGTAGGCTCATTTTGAAGTTTGTTTTGTTGCATTTTTAGTATGTCTTGCTTTGTTTCAGGGGTGTGTCTGATAGAGCAAGAGAGCGATAGAAACACTGCTGCTTTAGTCACTAAGTCTGCACGAAGAAAGTATTATGGATTGTTCCAAGTAAGAAACTAAACGATTAAGGATGGCTCAAATATATTGTAAAAAAAATTACGGCGGCAAATTGATGTTTTTTTAACAAACGTATGCGCTTGTTTGATCAAAGCTAAAGGAGAATATTAGTTATTTTGATGTAATCGATTTTTTTCGATCGATATTAAACTTTCGTGAGACATATTTTAAACTGTTTGGACGACAATTTTAAACCAAGTCAAGTCAAAGTCAAGTTTATATTTATGTAATTTAAACTTTTAATGACATTTTGCAACAGACGTTTTAAGCAAGAATAATGCTGTTATAAATACCTTGTCAAGGTAGTTTTGGGCCAACCTGTACAAATTGTACAATACCTTTCCCAATTTCCGACAAATCTAATTGAGGCCTAGTTCGTAAGTTCGTTAGTAGTAATATCGATACAATTCTAAAATCGAACTTGTTGATTTTTCCTGGTGCGTAACTTTCGAAGCTTTTGCCATTTACATACAATCTTTTAGGTTCGAATCAACGTGTTTTTTAAAATATGTTATATATATGTATTTTCTGTTCTTCAGATTGGGAGTGAGTGGTGCAAGGAAGGAAAGAAAGGCGGCAAATGCGACATCACTTGCGAAGGTGAGCTTCAGATGCGCAGTCGTTAGAAAATTTATGTCAGAAGGGAAAAAACGGAACCCTTATAGGATAACTTTGTTTTCCGTCCGTCTGTCTGTAATATATTCCGACACTCTCAAGGACATCAAAATTGATAGGGTACTTCCCGTTGACCTAGAACTATGAAATTTGGAAAGTAATATTATCTTACACTACAAATACAGGGAAAAATCAGAACACTACTTTGTAAAAAAAAATAAGTGCAAGTCCGACTCGCACCTAGCCGGTTTTTTAGGGTTCCGTAGCCAAATGGCAAAAAACGGAACCCTTATAGATTCGTCATGTCTGTCTGTCTGTCTGTCCGTCTGTCTGTCCGTCCGTATGTCACAGCCACTTTTCTCCGAAACTATAAGAACTATACTGTTGAAACTTGGTAAGTAGATGTATTCTGTGAACCGCATTAAGATTTTCACACAAAAATAGAAAAAAAACAATAAATTTTTGGGGTTCCCCATACTTCGAACTGAAACTCAAAATTTTTTTTTCATCAAACCCATACGTGTGGGGTATCTATGGATAGGTCTTCAAAAATGATATTGAGGTTTCTAATATAATTTTTTTCCTAACTGAATAGTTTGCGCGAGAGACACTTCCAAAGTGGTAAAATGTGTGTCCCCCCCCCTGTAACTTCTAAAATAAGAGAATGATAAAACTAAAAAAAATATATGATGTACATTACCATGTAAACTTCCACCGAAAATTGGTTTGAACGAGATCTAGTAAGTAGTTTTTTTTTATACGTCTTAAATCGCCTAAATACGGAACCCTTCATGGGCGAGTCCGACTCGCACTTGGCCGCTTTTTTAAATCTGCACCGTCTAAGGGTTAAATAAGGTAATTATAGTTACTCAAACCAATTTATCAGTAGGTAAATATGTATTTAGGAACAAAAAAACCATACTCGTCCTTAATTTTGGGTGCCACGTGCTAGTGTAAGACAAAGATATTATGAATATTATGATTCTCTCTGGATATGTTTGAAATGAGACAGTCCTTTGACACACTTTAGTTTAATTTCTTTCGTTTTCAGCGTTACTGGACGATGACATTAAGGACGACAGCGCATGCGCGTTGAAGGTGTTCGAGCAGGAAGGATTCAAGTACTGGTCCAAATGGGAAGCTCGGTGCAAAGGACACGTACTACCTGATATTGAGAAGTAAGTTAAAGGATGACTCACGCTAGAACGGTCCGGGCCCGGACCGGGGCGCCCGACACTTCTTTTTCTATGACAGATCCGTGATGGCGTCCCTTTTACACACTTCAATTATCTTTAAGCTTAAGCGTCATTTTTGATGTCAAAATGAGATTAAAGTGGATATCTATATGTAAGTTTTAATCGGTATTTCTCTGCCTGATTCGAATTTTAAGATTCGTCAAATATTACTTCTACATGTCTAATCCACGTCGTATCATTATTTGACGTATCTTAAAGTTCGAATCGGGACGTTAGTTACTATCTCAATAGATACTACCTAGTCATAGGACTTGTCTCGCAATATTACAAGTTTCAGTTCGCATTTGTGTTTGGAGCATTCCACCAGATTGTCGCTAACTATAGCGTATTCTACACTGAAACTTGGGTGTATTGGTTTGAGTTGTCATTGTCTTAGCTGGTTATCAGACTGGAAACAATTAGCTTTCGGTTTTTTTTTTCTTACTATATAATTATGTTCAAGACTAGCAGTCAATTGAGTAAAATGCTCCTAAATTGAAAATATACTATAATATATGATTATTATTTTTAAGCATAATGAAGTAGGTATAATATAGTTTTGAAGACGCTCGAGCTCGACGCTCCCTCATGTTTTCGTCCTTATATTCATTATTAATGCACCTATAATGTGGTATAAGAGATTAGTTGTCAGCTAACATGGAACACCGCTAATCTCCTTATACAAACAGTTTGAGCTTGAAGCCATAGTGCAACCCAGACATCTTGTTAAATGACTTATCGACCAACGCGCCGTCACAGGGTTAACTAATTTGGTTAAGTTGAGAACATTCTACACCGTAAGTAACTTGAGCGTCTTAGTCTTGGTTTTACTTAGTTGTGTTAGGCGGTTATCATACTGGGACACATTAGTTGACAACCGCCTTAAGTAACACTCTGAAATAACATGAACATTCAACTAACAATTTCACTACATAGTATAAAACAAAGTCGCTTCCCTGACTGTCTGTCTGTATGTATGCTTAGATAAACTACGCCACGGATTTTGATGCGGTTTTTAGGGTTCCGTAGCCAAATGGCAAAAAACGGAACCCTTATAGATTCGTCATGTCTGTCTGTCTGTCTGTCTGTCCGTCTGTCCGTCTGTCCGTCTGTCCGTCTGTCCGTCTGTCCGTCCGTATGTCACAGCCACTTTTTTCCGAAAATATAAGAACTATACTGTTGAAACTTGGTAAGTAGATGTATTCTGTGAACCGCATTAAGATTTTCATACAAAAATAGAAAAAAAAATTTTTTTTGGGGGGTTCCCCATACTTAGAACTGAAACTCAAAAAAAAATTTTTCATCAAACCCATACGTGTGGGGTATCTATGGATAGGTCTTCAAAAATGATATTGAGATTTCTAATATCATTTTTTTCTAAACTGAATAGTTTGCGCGAGAGACACTTCCAAAGTGGTAAAATGTGTCCCCCCCCCTGTAACTTCTAAAATAAGAGAATGATAAAACTAAAAAAAATATATGATATACATTACCATGCAAACTTTCACCGAAAATTGGTTTGAACAAAATCTAGTAAGTAGTTTTTTTTAATACGTCATAAATCCCCTAAATACGGAACCCTTCATGGGCGAGTCCGACTCGCACTTTGCCGCTTTTTTTAATAGATACAGTGATTCACGGGGAAGGTTTATGTATAATTTGTTAACCCGTACGAAGCCGGGCGGGTCGCTAGTAATATCTATGTCTGGTTCTGGTACAGTCTACGTCAAATATTTTTCGCCTTATTACTAAGGAGTAAGGTGCAAAAGTGTATATATATTTTTGACGTCGTCTGTACTCGTTTTCCTTGCTACTAATTCGCCTTATTACTAAGGAGTAAGGTGCAAAAGTGTATATATATTTTTGACGTCGTCTGTACTCGTTTTCCTTGCTACTAATTGATTTGCAAGGAAGTTCTAGGAAGTAGGTAGACCTTTGATGTATAAAACTTTTACTAGCTTTCCTATTCTCTTATGTAAACGTAAGTTCAGCGTTTTTTTTTAAATGTAGTTAATATTTCTGTTTTTCAAGATGTCCTGACTGGAAATACCCGCCGTCCAGATCATCAGTTTCACCAGGCAGGGACAAGCGAAGAGTCAAGCGATCCAAGCGATCAAAACTCGGCTTGAGAAAACTCCTGCGCATTCCGAACAACAATGCGAAGAATTTGTAAATACTTATACTGTTAATAAAGTACCTGAGGCTTCTTTCATTATTGTTTTCCTGAGCCAAATAACTACGGAATATTACTTTAAGAAAACAATTAAGTTGTTTAAATCGGACTTTTATTATAATAGAATTCCACGTAAAAAGAAAAAAACATTACGTAAAATGTTATCATTGAATCAAGAAATAGTAAAGATTCCGACGAAAATGTGGTTTCAAATAAATTTAATCTAAAGAGTAGTGATTTACGAAGGAGAGGAATGCTCTGATTAAATCCATAAAGTAGGCGCCCAATCGGGACCTGGGAAGCCTTAAAGATGGAGGATCGTATTTGATACTTTACCATCACGGCTTGATATTTTTACTTTAAAAATTCCTTTTAAACCCCAAGTTATCATACTTTTCGAAATCAGGACAAGGTGATATTATGTAGTTCTAATTAAACCTCATCTTCCTGGCGTCTTGTCTTTTTGCCACGGATCATAGAAGCCTGGGAATCCGCTTGGCAAGTAATCCAAGAATTGGCCTACGCACTCGTTTTGACGTAAGCGACAGCCATCTGATCTCGAAACCCAGAGGGGAATTAGTCCGGTTTCATCACGATGACCTTCACCGTAAAGTTGTCAATATCAAATGATTATATCGTATAAATTAAAAAAAAAATTAATTCTTATTAAATAGCAGACAAGAAATGTGTAATTTTTTTTTTAGTTTTATCATTCTCTTATTTTAGAAGTTAGGGGGGGGGGGGGGGGGGGGCACACATTTTACCACTTTGGAAGTGTCTCTCGCGCAAACTATTCAGTTTAGAAAAAAATGATATTAGGAACCTCAATATCATTTTTGAAGACCTATCCATAGATACCCCACACGTATGGGTTCGATGAAAAAAAAATTTTTGAGTTTCAGTTTGAAGTATGGGGAACCCCAAAAATTAATTGTTTTTTTTCTATTTTTGTGTGAAAATCTTAATGCGGTTCACAGAATACATCTACTTACCAAGTTTCAACAGTATAGTTCTTATAGTTTCGGAGAAAAGTGGCTGTGACATACGGACGGACAGACAGACGGACAGACAGACGGACAGACAGACGGACAGACAGACGGACAGACAGACATGACGAATCTATAAGGGTTCCGTTTTTTGCCATTTGGCTACGGAACCCTAAAAATAAACATCATAAGCATGTTGGAAAATAAAATCTACCCAGAAGAGTTGAATGAATATGTTTCGAATTCGTGGAAAAATATAGTTGAGCTTTATTTATTTCCCTGACAAACCGTACTAACCACTGCAAGTGTTTCCACTATTCCTGTCGTTGTTATATGTATATGTCTCTAATATTTGTAAGATTTTGTATTTTGTCTTAATCGATTGTGTATTTTGTTAATTGTGTAATCTTCTGTTCTGCCTATATACAATCTAAAATAACCAGACACACACGCGCGTAAACACACATAAACACACACATATTCTAAAAATCATACATACAGAATACTCACACACGCGCGCGTACACACGCATCATAGTTTCGTATGTTTAAATTATCTTTCTTTAATTTTAATTTTAATATTGTTGAAACTGAAATATAAAATGTCTAACTTGTAACATTACTGACGCTTGTAATTGGGAAGGAACTGGCTCTTGAGACACAGGGACACCTACTTTGAGAGCCAGGAACCAATGCTATGTAACCACTCAAAGTTGCAATAAAGATTATTTTATTTTTTATTTTTATTTTTATATATTTTATATATATTAATTGTGTGTTTTTGCAGCAATCAATTAAACGCTTTATCTATCTATCATCTATCCGTATCGTATTTTCACCACCACCACCACATCGTATGTTATGTTCGTTGCTAATTTAATAGTGAATATAAATTATTATGATTAAAGAGTTAAATTAAAAAAAGCGGCCAAGTGCGAGTCGGACTCGCCCATGAAGGGTTCCGTATTTAGGCGATTTATGACGTATTAAAAAAAAACTACTTGCTAGATCTCGTTCAAACCAATTTTCGGTGGAAGTTTACATGGTAATGTACATCATATATTTTTTTTAGTTTTATCATTCTCTTATTTTAGAAGTTACAGGGGGGGGACATACATTTTACCACTTTGGAAGTGTCTCTCGCACAAACTATTCAGTTTAGAAAAAAATGATATTAGAAACCTTAATACTATTCAGTTTAGAAAAAAATGATATTAGAAACCTCAATATCATTTTTGAAGACCTATCCATAGATACCCCACACGTATGGGTTTGATGGAAAAAAAAATTTTGAGTTTCAGTTCGAAGTATGGGGAACCCCAAAAATTTATTGTTTTTTTTTCTATTTTTGTGTGAAAATCTTAATGCGGTTCACAGAATACATCTACTTACCAAGTTTCAACAGTATAGTTCTTATAGTTTCGGAGAAAAGTGGCTGTGACATACGGACGGACAGACAGACGGACAGACAGACAGACATGACGAATCTATTAGGGTTCCGTGATCACATGTTTTTTACAAAAAAAGTTTCCCGCTTGACCTGTCTTATAAGTTTTTCTTCTGTCTTAGTAGTTTCAGAGGTGTTGTTATTTTCCAATTTACCTCTAAAAATGCCGCCTAAGAAAAAAAAAAACATTTATTTACGTTAGGTACTCGTTCGTTGAAACTTAGACTCCGAATCAAATATAAATTTCTTTAAAAAGTACCTCCTTTCATTGCTCTCGAGTTTATAATTATTTTCAGATTCCCAAAACCGGAACTTTAAGGTCATAGTAATTGTTCTGAGCTAATAACATCAAACGCTGCGAAAGCCTGAATAGCGAAATAAAACAAAAGCAAAAACCTGGTAAAGGAATTTCAAAGTCAAAGTCAAAATGTACTTTATTCATGTAGGCCTAGTAACAAGCACTTATGAAAAAGCAGGAAATTTCATTATGAAAAAGCAGGGTCTGTTTTGCCTGTTGGCTGTTGTGTTACTTTTTCAATTGGCCGGGAATGGAAAACGTTGTCAATTTTGGGTCTAAATTAATGAAAACTCTTTTTTTCCGGCAACTGCTGGTTCATAGATAAATACCTTAAAACTAGCATACATAAATAAATATGAAATACATCGTAAAAATTAAAAATGCACTCTATGGCTGTGATGTATTTCGCAACTCCGCTGTGTCAGGGAGCCGGCCGCGGAACCGCCGGTACTTGACACCCTTCGGCCAAAACTCAATTGGGCTAAATGAGTTTATGCAATTTTTACCAAAAGCATGGTGTATGAGAGAGAGAGACAGAGAAATTTTTTATTTAACACCAATTGTATCGATAACAATGAGTTTTTCGGAGCTTTTGACGCGAAATCAGCATCAGACTACGCGTCAAAAGTATTTACCATTCTGTAATAACTTAACAAAAAGAGCTATTACATACTTGTCAATATTTGTAATTGTTCTAAATGAGACTGACGACTACTTTTGAACAAAGCTGTAGAGATATACTATATTTGAAAATTTATTCCAGGTCGACTGTACTAAAATAGATTACATTTGATATGTATACAGGGTTATATTTGGACAGTTAGCCATATTGTGCGAGGTGATTAGGTAGGTCATACTGAACAACTTTTTCTATGGGACTAACCCCGAAATCCCAAAAAAAATTTGGCCTTCCCATAGAAAACTTCGACATCCACTCGACCAAAATGTAATGAAACGGGCAAAAAAATGTTTGTGATTTCGGAGTTGGTCCCATAGTAAAAGTTGTTCAGTATGGCCTACCTAATCACCTCGCACAATATGGCTAACGGTCCAAATATAACCCTGTATAGTTCTAGATAGTAATACCTATGTATGTAAGTGCCACAGTAAAACCTGACTCATTCATAACGATACAAAGCAAATGTGCCGAATACTGCACAACGAAGCGTGATTCAGCCTTTATCCGTTGACCGAAAAATAATACCGCCGTTCACAAAATACTCGAATACCGGGTGCTTTGAAAAAAGGGCTGGACATGTTAATACGGGTCCGGCTTGCCCGAGCACGCGTGCATATTAATTTATAGAAAGGAATTATTTGAAAAGTTGCCTCAAATAAAAGCCAATTCTGTTATAAAAATGTAATATAGTTTTTATCTTGTTTTGATACGACCTTGATTGGAATTAGGTGTCGTCGCGTTATTGGTGCGCTGAGATTTCTAAAACATATTACATAATATCAAAAATTATTCATCCCTTGTACCTATTTATTCAATGCAAACCTCTTTGATTCTCTCGAATTGTTATAGCAAAATCGGCCTCGAGCGTTCAGTTATTTATTCAGCGATCCCTGACGAGGGATTTTGAGATAACCTTCGGACTGTTTGAGTAAGAAGGACTTTTGAAAAACAGGGCCAGACATGTCGTATCTGAGTGTCGATTTGGGGAGCAGTAATGGGCATTTTATCCTCTTGTCCGTGTTAAAGATAAAGATCCTGAACTAATTTTTAGTCGAATTTAAACCGTCGTGATACATACTAACATTAAAATAATAATTACGGTTTAAACTAACGTGTTTTTAGTCACTCGTGCGACATATTTTGGAGAACCTAGGTCTCCTTTCTTAGACACTAACAGTGCGAGTAGAATTTTTAGTCATCTTTAGCATTTTTTCTATAACAATTATTTCTCTCTGCATAGTAAGTACGACCGAAGTTTGAACCCACGATTTTTGATCACTACACATATGAAAGGTTATATTTTACAATCCTCTGCCCGCGATTTCGTCTGCATAATTATAAGTCTTTAAAATGCTCGTGCCCACCACACTATTCTCGTTTGTGAGATTTGAAAGAACTCTGCAGAAAAAAGCATGACAATTTATATCAAGCACTTTTTACTGTAACACAGGTTGTCCAGCGGCAGATTTTCGATTTAAATATTTAATTGCAAAAAAAAAAAATATTTAAATTTAAGCTACCAATTTATTTTTATGAAAGGTGATTTGATGATGATTTTATAGGAAATTATCTAAATGTCGATCTTCGCTGGCTGCCTCTGGTGTTTCAAGTTACTACGTTTTGCTTACGTATTGCTTACCATCAGGCGATTTGTCTGCTCATTTGCCACTATATTATAAAAAATAATAATAAGGACAACAATTTTGGCTCCGATGAAACCTATTCGCTAATTATACGCTTTCTTGCACCAAGTTCCTAGTTCAAACAAGGAGTTCAAAAGTTGAGCCTTTCCCTTGCGGATGCAAGACTTAAACCAACATAAACTTTAAAGGAATTGGTTTGTGATCCTAAGAGAAACGTCAAAATAATGAGAAAATACAGCTGGAGAGTTCGTGCTAACTCGTACATTGAACTTTGAATGTAGTCACAAAAGAACAGCTACTCGCATGAATACTAGCTAGATTCATTAAAAAACCTAGTCTAGAATAGTCAGTCGCTGGTGGTTGAAATGGGCAAGTGGATCGTCATCATCATAACAGTCATTTTCATAATTGTCATCATCATCATCCTTATAGCCTCCTGTCGCCCACTGCCTCTTTTCGTGTAGGTATACCACTTAACCCGGTCCTGGGCTGGTCTCACTCAGAAATGCCCCGCGATCTTCCGAATGTCTGCGTCCACCCTGCGAGCTAATGGATGCCAGGCGCTTCTTTCATCCTAAAGCGGCCACCAATCCGTTAACATTTTGGTCCACCTGCCATCTTCTTGGCAACATGTCCCATCTTATTCCATTTAAGCATTTGACTTTGATTAAACCTTATACAAATTCAATATAATAATTACAATTTGGCGTTTGCCACCTCTTAGGGTCAGTTGCACCAAACCGTCTGTCATCGTTAAAGCGTTCGCTAAATGCTATTGTATGGGAAGCTTCATGGGTCTCTGCTGCGTGACGTTGATCAGTCTGTTAATTGTGGTTGGTGCAACTGGCCCTTAATCGTCAATCTTTTGAACGGCTCTTAAAAGTATTTCACTGTATTCACATCTCATTTAGCAAAATATAACCTAAAGAGTTCCCAAATATTTTCTTTAAAAACTCTTTAATTACTCCAGAGAAATCCAAAATTGTTTGTATATTAAATTTTGGTGCAAACTTTCGTATCTCAATTATTAATAATAAATTCCCGAGCTACATTTCCTAGCGAAGTAGTTGGGAACAAAAGAGCTTTTTAACTTTTAATAAAGACACTTAGTTTATCCTTGAGTTCGAGGAGCTATCTTTGAAGCGCTTGTAAAACTGTAATATTCCGGGTGGGTACGATTAATTACTAGAGAACTTAGTACGAGTAAAGGTCACGTTCAGATATCAACTGTAGCTGCATTTCTGTTGCGTCGTTGTTGCCGCTGCTGTATCTGTCCATTTCCTTGATAAAATGAGTGATGTTCGCCGCCGCATAACTGCCGCGATTATGACTTTCACTCCGTTACTCCTTTTATCAAGGAAATTTGAACGTCACCTTAAACGTATTTCAATTCAAAATGGTTTAGTTTTAGAGTCAGTTCGGAAAGAGAAGAGTCGTGGAATGTATTGGGCCCCATACATTCCACGACTCTTCTCTTTCCGCAGAGACTCTAGTAGGTATCAATTGAAAATATGCAATTACGTTTAATTCCCGATATACAATTAATTCTCGACATAATGTAGCCGAGTACCTCCCTATCGTTACAAGCAGAGAACAGGTTATTTTTTTATTGGTTTGTTTCTTTTGCTTATATTTCTAACTACACTATTCTGACTTATTACTACTTACTTAATATAAATAATTAAGGATATTTTAAGGAACGATGTTTTATAAAGGACAATTATTCACTTTTATAATCCAACAAATTAGGTAAGTAATGCTATTTTTTCCATACCTAAATAAGTATTTGTTGTTGTTATTTTACGTGAATGTTATTACGTCAAACCATCACGATTTTGAAGTCCTCTGAAATCAAAACTACGTATACAAGACCAGATAAGTTCACCCCCAAGACTTAGATAAAGGCACAAACACACAAGCAGATGCAAAGGTTAACACAAATGTAACCGCCGCGACCACATAATGCCTTCCGGGCCGAATAACATTTATAAATTAGGGTGTAAGAAGGGTTCGTAACTGCGTTTTAATTAACGGGCTCGGGTCCAAATTGATTCGATTTGTTTAACGGCCAGCTATTTCGCGACCGTGTGTGTGTGTGTGGGACACATTGTCGTAGAAAATTACATGCTTATAAAGTACCATATATTTAAACTGTTTATACGACAACGGTTTCACTCACTTGAATTTTTAGTCGCTATTGGCGACATGTTTCGGGCCCTTCGGGGGTCCATCCTCAGGGCTCGAGTGCTCGCGGCGACTGCAACTCGTGCACTGCTCGCGCCGCCCGCCTCGTCGCTCGTTGCGCGCGCGCTGACAGGGCGGGGGCGGGGGGCGCGGTGCACTCCGCATCCGGAGTTGTCACGTGAAGGTTTGGTAGGGGGGCGGTTGCAGTCGCCGCGAGCACTCCTGAGGATGGACCCTCGAAGGGCCCGAAACAAGTCGCCAATAGCGCCTAAAAATTCAAGTGAGTGAAACCGTTGTCGTATAAACAGTTTAAAATATGTCTCACGAAAGTTTAATACCATATATTTGGTGAAACCAATTCGTCAGTAAGTAAGAACCAGGAAAACAATACTCATCCTTTTCGTTTGGGTGCTAGTACTAGTGTAAGATAAAGATAGTATGATTTTCTTTGTCTATGTTTGAGAGACAGTACCTACTTTGACAAACTATTTAATTAACAAAGTTGTTTATTTGTAATCGTCAACTTTATTAATTAGGTATTGGTAATCTGTGTATTATTTAGGACTTCATAGATTAAATTATAACTGTACATATATTTAAAAAGCTTAAAATACTATTAAAATAAATAGTCGCTCAAAATATTGTCTATATCGTACAAAATAAACTAGTGTTGCTGTGTGAGCTGTTGTAGACCTCGCGCTAAGGTTAAGTCCTTTACTTAAGTCTATTTCCGCCATTTATAGGTATGTATCGTGGCCAGATTATAAATTTTGATTATTTAATAAGGTTAGGTTTGACTTTCTATGATGTGGCCAACCGATCAACCGAGTGGCCACATCAATGGTCAATTGAACTGGCCATGAAAAACAGAGGAAAGTTTGACACTCTAGAAGCCAGTGTGTCAACACCAAATTTACCCTGTACAAATGTTCGCGTGTAACAACTTAATAGCAGCTAATTGCGACGTAGGTAATTAGCCCGGTCTTACTGTTCATTGTTTTGCTTTACTGTATTACTTCAGAGGTCACATACCTACTTAAGGCTGCGTTTCCACAAGAGATGTGCGAGGATGCGCAACGAGGGATGTGTTTGTCATGAACCAATAGAAACACTTCATTTTACCTATCCTCGCTCAGCGCAGCTCTAGTGGAAACAGCTCAGCAGAGCGAGGCTTTTTTACCTACTTAAAAAACAAAGGGATAGATGTGTACGAGGAATGTGTGGCGAGGGATGCGTAATTAAGCGAGCGGAGATGTGGCCGCTCCCGCCTCGCTTAGATGAAAAGAGCCCCTTATTATACCCTCGCAACGTTGCTCGCACCGCTCACCTACCTCGCACATCTCTGGTAGAAACGCAGCCTCAGGACGATCCCATCATCGGATCCTGACTTGATAACAAAAATATGTGAAATACTCTAATACCATTTCAAACAGAATAATTATTTTCCAATTCGGTTCAGCCGTGATCTAAAATTTACGGAAAATACATAAAAAAACCGAAGTGAAAAACTTCCGTCAAATCCTAAAGTCGGTTAAAAGTGTTGAATGGACACGAAAACATTCTTAGTAACGGAAATAAACACAATGACGTAACAAAAACATCATTCTACATTAACCAAGCAAAGGCTTTTAAGGGTTATAGAAACCCCTAAAATATCAAAAAGGGAACAAATATACTTTGAAAACACGTATGTTATGATCTGTAATGGGATTGAAATAAGGTTGAATTTCGAACTAAAAACCTAATATTTAGTGATGTGCAAACCTATTCGGTTAAGTTCTCCGGAATATTGGATATAGGGAACAATACATTACGCGAATGTTCACAATCACACTAAACACACACCTAACACACAAAACAACACGAAAATGAAATCATCACAACATTTTCACATTCACTTCTTCGTTTAACAAATGGCTTCCATCAAATTTATGATGATTTCTACAATGTCCAATGTGTGTTTGTAAAACATGACGTTGTTCAGTACTCGCTTTTACGAGTAAGATAAAGGTAAGATAAAAGATAGTTTATTCAAGTAGGCACATATTACTTACAATGCGCTTATGAACGTCAAATAAAGCTACACCGGCTCCAACCCTACACCTCTGCCTCGAGAAGATTTAAATCCCCCCTCAATTGGAGGAGGGTAGTTGGAGTACTAAAGTGATAGCTGGACTTTACAAGTAGCTACGATGGATTGCAGGGTGTTGACTAAAGAATGATAAAACGCGTTGCGGACCTTTTAAAAAGCTGCGTTGTTTAGCGAATATTCCTGTAAAGAAGAAAATATTCCGGAAATATTCAATCAAAAAATTCTCGGAGCCGTAATATTTCCATAGCGCAGCACTATTGTCTGATTCGTTCGCCAGGGAATAAATTCGTGTTGATTGCACGACACGATGTCGTCAGCGCCGCGGCGTCGATATTGTACTCGTTGACGGGTTATACCCGTGAACAGAGTACCAATATGCTGGCATTTTACGTTAAATAAGAATAATTGTCACGTTTTCAACTAAAAGGTCCACATTGTCGGTTGTCGATAAGGTTCATTTCAAATTGAAGCATTATGGAAATAGCGTCTTATTGACAACCGACAATAAATGCCCTTTTGATGGAAAATGGCACAATTACAGCTTAAATTAATGCTTTATTTGCTTAACCTGTATTGTACAAAAGAAAACCTTACAGTACAAAATGCGAAATTAGTATTAGTAGTATAGTACTAGTGCCATAAGGCATGTTCTGCCAGTCAACCTAAAGGCAAGACAGAGAGATTGTGGGAGGTGAGGCGGTGCGGACCGACGCAGACAACGCCAACGCTTGCTCCCGTTGAAGATCCTCGTTATGGAGCAAATTAAATGTATAGAACAATCTTCGAGTTAAAAAACGCAAGCGACCCATTTTAATATTTTAATGCCTGTGTCTCACGGAGTTTAGTTATTAAAATATAGCTTAAATGTAACTGATTTTAATTATTAATTTCTCTCAATAATCCGTCACTTGTCATAAAAGAAGCAACAAAATTGACTGGTTGTATTGTAGTACTCGTGAACAAACTACCAACATACAACCAAAACTTGAATTAAAAAATATATCTACTCACATCAATAAACGATTCCAATCAGAAAGCGTTATTCCACGCATCCACACTGATGCACTAGTTTTAATCTAAATAAAACTTTGTTATATCGAGCATTTCAAGCGAATTCCCATCCACAATTGATGAAAACGTACGTTTGAATCGTTTATTGATGTGAGTAGATATATTTTTTAATTCAAGTTTTGGTTTTTGTATGTATAATATAAAAATTTACACCTGATGGGCACTCATTATAAATACAGCGGCGGCAACAACGCACAACAGTAATACAGATGCAGTAGACATCCAAACGTCACCGTTAACGTAAATGTTACGTAGGTAGTACCTAAGTCACAAACTCACAACTCAAATGTAACCCAAATGCTGTCACGTCAAAAGTCAGTATCACGTGTCAGTCACGTTTGTCACCTTTTTCCGGTTTCCGATTAACGTGTGCGTACTTAGGTCCTATTAATTTTTAATCTATATATATAAATGCAAGTGTCCTGACTGACTGACTGATTCATCAACGCAGAGCCGAAACTACAAAAGCTAGAAAGTTGAAATTTGCACACTAGGTTGAATTTATAAAGTGTACAAGAGATAAGAAGCGATTTTGAAAAATTCAACACCTAAGGGGGTTAAAAAGGGGATGAAAGGTTGTATGGGGTGCAAGTTTTATTTTAAGCTAGGAATTTGAAACTTTGTAAAAATGTACTATATTAAAAAACAAGAAAACGAACTTCTGCGTTTTCGAAAATTCATCCCTCAAGGTAGTGAAGAAGGGGTTGAAAGTTTGTATGGAGATCAAATATTTTTGTGAGTGTTGGACTTGAAACTTTGCATATGGGGATATTATTATAAGACAGGAAAAGTAATTTCAGCGTTTTTGAAAATTCATCCCCTAACAGGGTTAAAAAGGGGTTGAAAGTTTGAATCCATTACAAATGCTTTGAAACTTCTTAGAAAGACATAATAGCCGATGACAAAAAAAAGGAATTGCGACGTTTTAGGTAATTCAACCCCTAAGGGGGTAAAAAAGGGGATGAAACTTTCTCCTGGGGTGCAAATTTTATTTTAAGCTAGGACCTTGAAACTTCGTAAAAAAATATTGTAAATACCCCGAGGTGGTGAAAAAGGGGTTGAAAGTTTGTACGGAGATCAAATATTTTTGAGAGTGCGGGACTTGAATCTTTGTATAAAGGCACAATATTAGATATCAAGAAAAGTAATTTCAGCGTTTAAAAAAATTCTTCGCTTAAAAGGGGTTGAAAGTATGTATAGGGTTTAAATTTTATTTTAAGCTACGAATTTGTAACTTCGTAAAAAGTTATTTCATTCAAAGAGAAGAAAACTCATGTCAGCGTTTTTCAAAATTCAACATTTAAGGTGGTGAAAAAGGCGTTGAAAATTTGTATGGAGGTCAAAAAATTTTTTAAGTGCGGGACTTGAATCTTTTTATAATGACATATTATTAGAATACGAGAAAAGTAATTTCAGATTTTTTTAAAATTAATCCCCTATAAGGGTCCAAAAGGGGTTGAAAGTTTGTATAGGGTTCAAATTTTATTTAAAGCTAGGAACTTGAAACTTTGTGAAAAGGTATTTTATTAAAAAACAAGAAAACCTATTCAGCGTTTTTAAAAATTCATCCCCCGAGGAGGTGAAAAAGGGGTTGAAAGTTTGTATGGAGATCAAATATTTTTGAGAATGCGGACTTAAATTTTTGTATTAAGCCATATTATTAGAACACAAGAAAACTAATTTCAGCGTTTTTAAAAAATCATCGCATAACAGGGTTAAAAAGGGGTTGAAAGTTTGTTTAGGTTACCTATAATTTATTATTTAAAGCTAGGAACTTGAAGCTTCGTAAAAAGGTATTTTATTAAGAGAAAAGAAAACTAATTTCAGAGTCTTTGATAATTAATACCCCAAGGTGGTGAAGAGAGATTATATCGAGAACATTATTTTATTCAGTTAGGGGCTTGAAACTTCGTAGCCAGGTTGTGAAAGACAAATCTCATGCGTTGTATAATAATTAACAAATGATTAACCATCCCTACTGCTATCGTTTGCTGCATAATGTTCCAAGCTAATATAGAATTTATAACCACCAATATACAAATCCACGCGTACGAAGTCGCTGGCAACAGCTAGTAGTATATAAATCCATTTTACACATACTTACACTTACAGTTCAACATCAACTGACTAAAGAAAATAAACACTCTGTCCAGGGGTACTCTGTGCTTGTTAAGAAGAGTCCTTGTCGCACAATGCAGGTCCCGTGAGACAAAAGACCGATACTCAGTGTCAAATCGTACAGAGTATATGTGATGTGAGTATAGGTGATGGTGTATAGCACATATAAGTGCATTGAAGACTAATATACAGGTGTCTTTTAAGAAGGGGCTAACACAAAGTTTTATTTTTTATTCTATACCTATTCAATATTTACATATCACGAGCAAATGGCATGAAGAAAATATCATACCGAAACTTAGAGTAAATGAAAATTTAGTTCCGAAAAAATTAAGCCGAAGTGTATTTTTAGAGTAATTGAGATAAATAGTAGATTGTTAACCAAGGGATGAAAGGCACTCATTTCAGTCGAGGTAGTTTGGCGCTCGAACACAGTGAGAGCGCCATTAGTCGGAGGCTGAAATGATGCCTTTCAGATCCCCGTGTTTCTCAAAAATGTCATTATCAGAAGAATTCTTAACCTACTAATAAATCAAAAGTATGGCTAGAAAACTTAGTTTTAAGACTCGTTAAAACGGGTTTTAAATATCTTTCATTAAACTTAATCCATAAAATTTGCCATTCAAATACGGTCTGTAAACTAAATTATCGCAAGCCAAGTTCCGCGACAGCGAGACGGTGATCTATGTCGACCCAAAATCACTGGTAAAAAGATTAAATTTTCATATTTCAGAGGGCCTACCGCGAACCACGTGCGACGTGTTGCCTCTCTGTCGCACTTGTAAAGTCGTACGTAAGTGTGATAGGGAGGTAATACGATTTGCAGTGCAGGCCTAGTAGCACGGTCGCATTTTTATCATTTATCACCATGCCTGTCACGTTCTAACAAGTATGTAAGTGCAAAAGTGACGGGCATAGTGATAGTGGATAAAAATGGAACCGTGCTGAGCCCGCAGATGTAAGTGCGACGCGACTGCCAAATGGGTGATAAAACGGTGTGGCGACACGTCGACTGCATTCGGACTTTAAACATTTGATTAATTTGACATTACTAGGAGTTTAGCTCCACTGTACTAGATATAAATTGTATTTTTAGGGTTCCGTACCTCAAAACGAAAAAACGGAACCCTTATAGGATCATTCGTGCGTCTGTTCGTCCGACGTTCGTCCGCGTCTAATATTTTGAAAAAAAAAATACACACAATAATTCTTTACCTATAGATGACAGGAAAACCTATTAGAAATGTGCAGTCACGCGTGAGTCGGACTTAATGTCTTGAAACGCAAGTACGACTCGCTCTTGGCCGGTTTTTTTAATTTGCTTTTTTTTTTAATGTATAGGAGTAGAATCGCTTGATGGTAAGCTATTATCGTCGCCCATTCCTACAATACCATAGGGTTTCGCTTATTTTCTTGAAGGTCGCATCGGTCCGTAAATACCGCGAGCGACAGTTCATTCTACAGTATAGCTGTAGAATGAACAGTTCCTGCCCTGACATTTGACGCTTTAGTCACTTTAATTTCCTATATGAAAGTCAGTATAAATTGCTGAGAAGTTATTTAGCTTTGCGCCAGTCACCTATGTTATTTCACTCTAACCCTTTATGGCTTATGTAGGTTAGTAGGTACTGTACAAAATAAAACTTTAAAATAATAGCAAGTCGGTGAAGTCATTACTCAACAAATACGAGTATAAGGCTGTCGACAATAAACCGTTAGAGGCGGATACTGCGAATAGGGGCACAAATAAATTGTCGCCTTAACAAAATGTTTCTTTGTGTTACGTCCCGGCGAATAAAACAAAACATAAAAAGTGGCCAAGTGCGAGTCGGACTCGCCCATGAAGGGTTCCGTATTTAGGCGATTTAAGAAGTATAAAAAAAAACTACTTACTAGATCTCGTTCAAACCAATTTTCGGTGGAAGTTTACATGGTAATGTACATCATATATTTTTTTAGTTTTATCATTCTCTTATTTTAGAAGTTACAGGGGTGGGGGGGGACACACATTTTACCACTTTGGAAGTGTCTCTCGCGCAAACTATTCAGTTTAGAAAAAAATGATATTAGAAACCTCAATATCATTTTTGAAGACCTATCCATAGATACCCCACACGTATGGGTTTGATGAAAAAAAATTTGAGTTTCAGTTCGAAGTATGGGGAACCCCAAAAATTTATTGTTTTTTTTTCTATTTTTGTGTGAAAATCTTAATGCGGTTCACAGAATACATCTACTTACCAAGTTTCAACAGTATAGTTCTTATAGTTTCGGAGAAAAGTGGCTGTGACATACGGACGGACAGACAGACGGACAGACGGACAGACGGACAGACGGACAGACAGACAGACAGACAGACATGACGAATCTATAAGGGTTCCGTTTTTTGCCATTTGGCTACGGAACCCTAAAAAATAAGGGACGTATACAAAGTTGCCACAACACCTTTTTGCTACCTTAAAAAAAGTTGTGATTGCCATTAAAAGTTTTGATTGAGTAAAATAAATTTATGTGTCATACTTCTTGCACTGACAGTTACCGACTTTCTAATTTCTATTGAGAAATTACATATTGATGTGCGCTGTACAGTTAAGCCGCTCGCGGCACAGTTGGGGTCATTTTCCGTACCGTAAGGGTAAGGGTAAAAAGGGGACCCTATTACTAAGACTCCACTGTCCGTCTGTCTGTCACCAGACTGTATCTCATGAACCGTGATAGCTACAACGTTGAAATTTTCACAGATGATGTATTTCTGTTACCGCTACATTCAAGTACATTCTAAGAACCGCCTTATTAAGCCAATTTGGAATGGGATCACGTTGGATAATTGTGTTGTTTTGACCTTTAAAAACATATTATCTTTTGTTTGTCTTATTTTGAACTAATTGAGAGCACCGAAAATAACGTTGCTAGATAGTCATGTTACATTTACTAAGTGAAGTATTTGTTTCCTGGCTAATTACTGATTTATTAATAAACAATACATTATATCATGTTTTTCTACGAAATTATTTCGTCTCTGTCAAGTGTTTACAAATATTAATCTTCTATTGATATTTTCTCCCGTTTTTAATACCTATTATTTTATTTTTAAAGTAGCACTAGGTAGTTCAGTGACACTCGATAAAGGTCTGACTTGATTAAGTTAATTTTATTGTTTGGTTTCGTCTACGGATATACAAGAACAATCTAATTTATTGCATTTTCTTGTTAGAGTACCTACTAGGGTTAAATAAGCAAATCAGCACCCTGCAGCTATTCAGCAAGAAAAAAACTTATCCTTTCTGTGGCTTAGAGGATTATTTTCCTAGTTAATGGGTCCGATTCTGTTAATGGAGTTGCCTCATAAATATTATCTTGCTACTTGAATAAATCTTTATTAGGCGACTTTATTTATCATGGATAAGCGGAGATATTGCAACACGCTTAATGTATTGAATGTTGTTTTCTTTGTGTGAGTTATTGAGGCCATTTTTAAGGATGAGTAGCTTGTTTCAAGAGTTTTACGAGTATGTAGGGAGGCTTACGCTCAGCAGTTGGATGTTTTAGATAGTGAATTGTAAGAAGACTATGGCTGTACTATTTGTGCATAAACCCGTAGGTCCATAAATTTGGATTGATAAATAAATTGTAAATATTTTACAACCTACGTTTTAGCTTTGCCTAATTCGTACTTGCAGCTTTTGTTTGAACATTAAAAATTTAGGTTATAATCAGAGCCCGGAATTCTCGTAGCATTTTTGAGCTGTCATAGGGACTTCTCGTTTATCGACTTCCGATTACACATAATATATGTATATCGATAAATACAGAATACAATATGTAAAATATGATTACGAGTAGAAGTAAACAACATGCAGTCTTATCGCGAATGAGCGATCTCTTCGAGATAATTAACAACCAAAATCAAAAATGCTACGAGAACTCCGGGCTCTGGTTATAATTATGTATTATCATAACCGAAGTTAAGTGACAGTGATTTACAGAGATTTTTAAATACTTTAATGGTGAGACAAAAAAATCTTACGATATTTTTTAATCATTTAATCAGCTCTAAATGTTCTAATATACAAGTATATGAGTACCTAGTTATACCTATCTCCTATCAATTTAATTTATATAACAATCTTCTAATTTTCATCCAACACTGACATAACTAAAGTGAAGAACGACATTCCGGTTTTTAAAAACTGAAAAAAACAAATTTTTTTATAACAGATTATCAGGAACATTTCTATACTGTATATTTCAGGTACTGACATACATTATTATTCTTATATCATAAAAGTTCCACGTTCGTACGATTACAATATAATACAATACAAATACTCTTTATTACACACCTCAATAAAAGAAGACAATACAAAAGAAAACAGAAATACAAGCAGAGGTAAACAACAGGCGGTGTTATCGCTAAAAAGCGATTATCTAATAATATAAATTTATTTTCCCCAGACAAAAGTCTCGGAACCCATAAACCTAATAAACCTAAAATAAAAAGGATTTAAAGTGATTGTTTTATCTGTGGTAAAACAATCCGGGTATTAGGAAAAAGTAAAAAGTACCTTACCCAGGTAAAAGTAGGTGCTGACAAAGTGATGGTCCCAAATATGTAAATAGGCATTCGTTGGCTCAACGCCATTTTGAAAATGCGCACATGGACCTTGTGGGTCCTGTCGAAGATATACCAGTTCTCTGTTACTGCTGTCTCTAGCCTGGCGCACTAAAAAAAAACAAATCAATGAGTCTCAATGTCCTAACTTGTAAATACAATATTTGTTGAGTGAATAATGTTCATTACCTATAAAAGTTTCGAGTTATGTTTGAGAAAATATAGTTAGGTATAACAAATATGTTATTTGTCGAGCTTTTGTGCCTTTTCTCGTCAATAATAAACTCTCATAAGTTTATTATTGACGAGAAAAGGTACTCGTATTAATTCAATAAACATTCTCAACTGAACTTATCATCATTATAGTATTTAATTTCAGTAGAAACATTAATCACAATAAAAGTATAGTCCAACTTTTTAATCAGGTGGTACAGGCTCAGATGTTCAAACTATTTCTTAAGTTGACCAATGAAGAAGGCTCTTTGAGCTATATCAACGACCTTGACTTGACGCACACGACGGTCTATAATATAATTATGTACTTAAGTAATATAGCACGGAGCATTATTTAAATATAAAAGACATGTCACCCTATCGACGATTTGCTTTAACATTGCACCTATACCATCACTACTGGCATCGGTATGCACATTAAAAGGTTTATTCTAGTTCGAAGTTCTTATAGTTCTTTAGACTGTTTCCTAAGAAGTTAAAATCTATATTCAGCCTCGAAGGTTCATATACAAATAAACATAACAAACATAATTATGTAAATGTAGGAAATACAATAGGTACAATACAAATCCTCTTTATTGCACAACCTCCAAATAAATGTAAATGGAAACACAAATAATACATGAAGGCAGAGGTTTATAACAGGCGGCCTTATCGCTAAAGGGCGATCTCTTCCAGACAACATTTGAAAATACTTCTTTTGCATGCTTTTACTTACTTCATTCTCAACCTGTTGTCCAAGTGTGCAAAACATGAGCACAACCATGATGAAGCAGAACTCATGCAAGTAGTATTTCATCGTGTCAGGAGACGTTTTATTCTGAAAAGGAATTGCGTCAAGATAAGTTTGGAGGCGGATTCGGATTAAACAAAATAGAGTTGATTTGATATTGTCTTCGGTTACCGCGATAGTTACTCATGAAATAAAACTATTAAAATGGATTATATCGCGTATATTCAATTTAGAATTGATTTGATTTGAAGCACTGGTTGCTGAGCGGTAAGGAAACGATTGAGATTATAAGCCAGGCTAGTACAAAAGTACTTTTACTTTATAACTATAATTGCGAAAAACTTACTTGTTCATTTGGAAGGATGTTTGTAAAACCCTACACTGTTACTAAACTAATTGTCAAGGAACGTTTCAATTAGACTGACATCAAATCAGTATAGTATTTAAAAAACTGAATACGCTTCCAGATTTTTCTGAACCACAACAGAGTTTGAAACCTCGGAAAACCAGTGTACTGTGACCTCCAATTCCGTAATAGGTATGTGTAATCAGAGATATTGGGTTTTTAATTCACTCGTGCGTTTGGAATGACTACTGTGTTCTTTGGCGCCCTAGTGCTTTATAGGATATGTTTTTGCTTGCCAAATGTAACTTGAGATATTGTCGGAATGAGAAATTTGTCACAGGATTTTTATAATATATGGATTTTGTAGAGTTGAAATTTTAAACTAGCTAAATTTTGATATTTAGATTTATACAAAATTTACGTATTTTAGCTTCTGTCAGGTCTATTTTGATAGAAATATAATACAGACGTTTACAAAGATATCATCTCAAAATATTTTTATTATTATTTTATTGAAAATAAAAATCAATAAAACATCTGTAGTAAATTACATCTAGATCTGTCCTGTGGTTGTTGTTAAGACCTAATATAGAAAGACAGACCGAGTTACTTTTCATTACATTCATTACATTAGTAAAGGTATCGCAAGTATAATGTTAGTTTTTTGTAATTATAACATCAACCTTAATCATCCCTTTTTACCTATATCAGCCGCGGCATCGCTCGCCCCTTGGCATTACTTTTCATTGAAAGCTATTTCCTCTCGGATATGGCAATCTTCACTGTGTGCTAACGCATACCAGCATAATGGCGAGCATTTTGTCACTATTAATTAACACATACTTAAAACCAGCCTTATTTAATGCATTTGCAAATGTTTTTATAGTACCACGGAATATCTTATACCTTTAAACTAGCAATTCTTGTATATTTACTTATTTATATATTTATTTATTTATTTATATATATATTTCGGGGATCTCGGAAACGGCTCTAACGATTTCGATGAAATTTGGTATATGGGGGTTTTCGGGGGCGAAAAATGGATCTAGCTAGGTATTATCTCTGGGAAAACGCTCATTTTTGAGTTTTTATTATGATTTCCGAGCAAAGCTCGGTCTCCCAGATATTTTTAATAATGTGAGTAGTTAACATAGGTTATTTTAGCGACTAAGCTAAAAATGTAAAATTTGCAAGACTTATTTAAGTCTAGATATATGGATCTGTGTAAATTAGCCTAAGGTCTTTATATCTAAGGTCTATGGCAAATAAAGATTTATGATTTATGGCGACATATAGCAATTAACCTTTTGGACGCCAATGACCGATATAATATACGCACCGCAGGTCCAACGCCAAAGACGTATTAATCGGTCATAGACCACAGAGCAACATAGACCTAGGTGCATAACTGCATATGCATAAAGTTCAATTTCAGTTTTGACACTTCGGTAACGTGGCGTCTGAGAGACAGCTTTTGTGTTTGACACGGCGTCGAAAAGGTTAAATAGGTTACTATATCAGTAGCGGCATCGCGACGGACAGGCCAATTCGAACGGAAACTGACTTCAGAAACACATTTGAATCATGTTATTTAGGTACCGTGCGTCTCACCCTCGCCAATACATGTGAGGACAAGTAGAATCGAAATGCACGATAACTGAATGACATCAGTTAGATGTAATTCTGATATCAGTGTAAGTTCGAATAGGCCTGCAAGCCTCTTGACATTACGTTTCATTGAAAGCTGTTTACTCACTGAGATAGCAATCTTCACAGAGCACACACACACCAGCATGATGGCGTCGAGGATTAGGGCCAAGTAGAACGGGCGGCAGATCACATTCAGTTTGTTGCTGAAACTGAAAAATGGATGTATATGATATATACACATTGTAATATTATTACTATGTGTATAAATAAAAAAAACTAAGCGTAATGTGTAGACCTATTTGAACTTACAAATTTTTACATTAAAGGAAAAATGAAAAATTTACCGCTTCGGGCAAGACGCCCGAACGTTAGAGATGTCGCTATGCGCCTCCCTAAGGCGTGTAAATAAAAAAAGGAAGAAAATAAGATAATACATAGAATACATATAATAATATCACACTATGGTGAATGAAATAAAGGCGAAATTGCGTTTCTCTGTAAATAATAAAGGTTTATTTTGAAATCGAACTTATTACATCTAATCTACTACAAAATTAGTTTTAAATATAAAGAAGTTTACCTGTAAATAATAAAGAAACAACATTTAAAGCCTCTATTCTAGGGTTTTGTTATTTCTTTTACACAAAATCAATCAATATCTATTTTATAATAATTAATCCTTTCATATTTTTTCCAGTGATGAATGTCTTAACTGTTATTCATGACACTTGGCAAACTCTATGGCTAAAGCGGCTATTAGCCGCATAAAGTCGCATGCGATCGTCGCATCGCATGTGCGATCATGATTTATTTTAACATTTTATTTTATTTTAACATTTTTAACATGAGTGGCACCCCTCTACAGTGTCAGTAGTTTTAGTTTAAAATTAGTTCTAATGCAATTTGTATATGGGTACTGTCTGAAATAAAAGCTTTTTATTTTATTTATTTTATTTTATTTATAAAGGTTAACATTAAGAAAATAGGTATTACTATTTTCTTTACATACATTTAATAATTTTTGGCGATTGTACTTAAAGCCTACCGTTGTCAATTGGTTTAATAGCCTATTATTAAATCTCCGACAAAGTTACTAAGCTGTTGCATTTGAATTGCAACTGTTGCAATTTGTACTATAAAGGTACCGTTCGGATTCAGACTATATACACAAGTATGTGCCGACTGCATTGCTACCACAAATGTCAAAATCTATGTTACTGCCCGGATTTTTGACATTTGCAGCACCAGCAGCAATGTTTTTTTAATTAATTTATTTATTATTTAAAGAGACGTTACATAACTATTGTTACTTATCTGCCAAACTGCATAGCAGTTTGTTGGCAGAAAACTTATTCTACCCTCCACCATCGTAAAGTAAGTTATTTCTTACTTAATTTATAGCCGTTCGAGTACGATTTCTTACAAATATTTATACGTGTAGTTGGTAGTAACATCACTCTCCAATACTGTAGCAGTAATGCTGATACAGTCTTAATCCGAACGATACCTTTATTCAGCAGTACCTAACATAAAATTTTATAAGTATTTAATTAACATAATCACCAGCATTCAATGTTATTTCATTGATTATTCGTATTGCAAATGTAATCTGCTAGTTACTTGCAGTCTATGTATTTAACGAGCTTAATGATTATTAAATATCATTGGTAAATTAAATACGGATATTGGTATACAATTTCCAAATAGCGCGTTTGCTATATTAGTGATCGTTTCAATTAGCAGTCAAATGCAAGCATCTATTTTGATTGGCTGTGTTATTAATACTTTGGGTACCTTTGTTTCAAAATGGTAATTAAAATCATAGTTCTGAGAATTGAATTTTCATTATTAATTATGAAACGCGACTTATTGGCGTATATTGAAGTCCCATTTTATAATTAAAATTTGTAAAAATCGTGAAATTTTCATTAGTTCGAACGCTTTTTTTATAATCAGGGAATTTACAGAAGGATCATAAATGCTAGTCAAGTAGCTTCTACTCTGGCTCAAAAGTTTAGAATAATAAATAGTTTTGGAAAAAATAATCCAAAAATGTTGAAAAAATAAAATTTAAATTTTGGTAGGTCAATTGGTTAAGAGCGATCGGACCGATATCTGCTTGGTAAAAATTAATAACGCCGTTATTAAATATGAACACAAAACCTAAGCAGCTGCTGTGGGTAAGTTAATTTACCGCTTAAGCTTAATATAATGGTCGACACACTGCGACAATATGGCGGTGCAGTAAGCCTGCCACTTGTTGCCCCTCTGGCCGGTGATCTCCAGAACCAGCTCGTCCAGGTGCATCAGGATGAAGGTGAGGATCCGCAGCTGTCTGACCGTCTGGCCGACCAGCAGGATTATTGTTAGTTGGAGGCCTGGGTAGGCTGCAAATAAATTTAATTATTAACTTTCTTTCAGTTGTTGAAAATGAGGGCCGGTACAGACAGACTGCAACCCGACTGCGACTTGTATGGGAACTTAGGCAACGTTGCAGTTGGCGTGCAGTCGGCGTGCAGTTCTCATACAAATTGCAGTCGGGTTGCAGTCCGTCTGAATCTGATCTTACGCGTAACGTTTTTAGGTCACTCAAATAAAAATGTTGTTATTGCCTATTTGTAAAGTTATTAAGGTTATAATATATCACAGGCGACATTTTTTTATACATTTCTAATAATGACGGACTTATTGTAACATGTAACTGTATGGTTGTCATTATATCTTGCCGTACACCAGGAATCATATTTTACTAAAGTTGCTAGTTTTATTTACCTGTTGACTAATGAACACACTTACCTATGCAACACAAATATCCAGAGTAGGCGTTGAAAAAGTAAGTTATTAAGTATACGTTGAAATTCTGGAGACTCCAAGGAACCCACATCTCGAATCCTAAAAATATGGTTACATAATAATTATATTATTTTATTTTATATTCCTGTTAGCTTCTTCTAGTTATCTTCTAAAAATACGACTTTAGTTTTTTTATGTTGCCGATGAATGTAGTAGGTAGCCAATCAAAGATACCACAAAATAATTACATACTATTTTATTACAAAGGTACTTGTTTGGCAATGTAATTAACTGTTTTTTTTTAATACCACATCGGTGGCAAACAAGCATACGGGCCGCCTGATGGTAAGCAGTCACCGTAGCCTATGGACGCCTGCAACTCCAGAGGTGTTACATGCGCGTTGCCGACCTTTTTAAAAACCTATTACATAAAAAAAAACCTCCAAAAAATGTAACAAAGACTGAGATCTCCTCCTATGTTTATTTAATTATTAATCCGTCAAGGGATTTGCCCGAAATAAATTATGAAACGCGCAGAAATAATTATAATAAACGAGCTTACCCAAGAGTCTCAACTCATCATCTTTCCTCGTGAACATACTGTACACAGAATCGCTCAAGTACAACGTCGCGCACGCCCACACACTGAAAACGTAAGTTTTTAACAAAACCCGAGTTAGTTTAAGTAATTTCTCCTGGGAGTCAACCACCATCCCTTTCAACTCGTTCAAGTGCCCCGCCCGTTCTAATTTCAAAACATATTCAATCACCGGCATTTCCAACATGGCGTCTTTGAAGCCCATCTCGTCGAGGAATTCCCTGAATTGCTTACGGAAAATCAGACAGACACAGAAAGAGATGAACATGATTAGACCAGTTGTCCAGATGCATGCGCCTCGGATGCAGACGAGGATGTCGGATATGTTGACGACTACGAAAGCGGTGGTGAAGACTATAGTCAAGAAGCCGATGATGACGTTGAAGATTTGTATAGAGAGCCATAGTTTAGAGTCCCAGTTGTTTTTGGCGAAGATGGTGATCCCAGCGACCGAGAGGACGCGGTGGAAAGTTTGGACGGTGTCTTCCATGATGTGGGTTTTAATGGCTTGGAAATGTTGATTGTCTTTTCTTGCCATTTTTAGTTTGGACAATCACGCAGAAAAGTGCCTCGTGCCGATTTATATTTTGTTGTCGAGTTATTTTTCGTAAGATTTGGATAACATTTGGTTGGTTGGAAGAGGTTGGGTTTTCTCAAAGGCTTTGTATTTTTTCTTAACAGTTCATAACATTAAATATTTTTAACAAGGTTTTAATTTTTTTAGTTTTATGTAAAAAAGACATCAAACCAATACTGTAACAACAGCTGAATTCATTCATTGAAATGGTAGCAAAACTGGATTAAAAAATACAACAAAATGTTTAGGTACAAAATAAACCTTTTTAATTTCATTTCCGTTCTAGAATGTACTCGCCACCCCTCTCATTTAAGGGGTTGTTTTAAAAATTACAATGAAAAATGTGTGAGAACGAGACAGTTGGTTAAACGGTTAGGTAGAAATCCAAACCTAAACTACCTACCCAGATTATTGGTATACCAAACAATTTACATACCTAAGTTTAGAATTTTATCAATAAAAATGGGTAATTTTATACAGTAAAACGAAACATCGTTTGATAAAGTCTTTTATTCCGCTATAATATTGGATTTTAATAAAATGAGTGTTTTTTTGGTGATGCTATTTACGAGTTCCTTTTCTTAAAGGTATATTATTATACTGTATACTCATGGACAATAAAATTAGAGGAACGCAAAAAAAGGTTTAATTACTGGATTACAGCACCTAAATTAATTACATAATTCAACTTTTTTTGCGATGCTCTATATTTGTCCATGAGTGTATATTTTTAGTAATTTAAGATTTTATATCATTTATTACTTCTCCATTGAAGTGTGATGATTGACGAGGAATTATACATTTCTTTTATGTTATAAATAAGTAAATCTGTATTAGATCGTTTTTGTGTGAATTATTTTTCCCGATTGTGATACACATCGAAATATGCTGCACAAAACACAAAAGCAGTAAGTAATACAACCTCGAAAATCGACAGAATGGCGATTACGCTCCATCGTGGGCCACTGTAGGCCATGAAGCCCTCCACACGGTCGGGATCACCTGCAATTGCCCATCATGGCCAATGATGTAGAGAAGCCATAACTTAAATTGCCTGTTGTAGATTTATTTTTCTCGTAATGTAAAATAGTTTGCCTTTCCGACTACCAACAGCCATAACACAAAGTGGATTTTTAAATTACTCGCGTGACACCTCTTTGATATATTTGATTTGATGTGACAAGAAACAATTTGATATCTTCTCATTTGGTTTGACGTTCTTAGTAGTTAGTTTTGTTAAATATACTACAATAACAGTCATTTTACCCCACTTAGTTCATGTCCACAATTGTTAGCTATCAAAAATCAGCAAAAATGGAACATGAAATCTTAAATGAAACCACTTTCTAATAGTCATGTTGTATACAGGTAAGTAATACAAGCGAAGAGAGAATTTTGTATTTATTCCACCCATAATGAGGATTTCTTCAAACCAGCCAAATTTTATCAATAAAACGTAAAAAAAAAACTGACAGAAAAAATAAAAATCGGCGCACTTAACAAAAATGGAACACAAAAATTTAAAGAATACCACTTACTGTTAGCAACATTGTACAAGAACCTACGAGTAAGTAATACAAGTAAAAAAAAATGCTTAATAAAGCGAAATGTTACTGTGGCACTGCTACTTACCATATTTTGATATTTGCGGCATCAACGTCGCGCCGAAATGCTGCAGCAGAAATGCTAGTGCAGCCTGTATCCGAAAGGTACCTTAAAACGTAAGAATTCTTATTCGACTTCCTTAGTATCACAACCAACTTCAAAACCTTACCTACTTTATATCATAATTATTATTTTGTGTTACATATTATTATCTATAAAACATTGAACATATTTCGGTATTATAGCGAGGGAAAGTAAAATATAACAAGAAAAATATCCCAAACGATAATAATTATACCCGTAGGGATCGACGGAGAGCTAATTAAAATACTCATATTCTTTTATCTTATTTTTAAGGAAACGAAACCCTTATTAAAACGTTACAAGGAATCTCCCTATTAAGTAATGCTACGACACAAAAAAACAAAAGGTTTTCATTATTAATTTTTTTAGCGACTGACAATTAGGCAGGGTGATGTGTATCTCGTCTATACTTAGGTAGGTACCTATACCTAAGTAACCTATTATATGTATAATAAAGTGTTTTGGTAGGTACCTACTCTTGGTGTATTAGCCGATTTTGTTTATTGTTGATTTTTTCATCACCTTTCGCAAAATTTAGGGGATAGACAGTTCCTTATTCTGTACAATATGGGCGCAATTTCAACGTATATTGTCCTAAAAAATCTTCTGAGGTAAGAAAATTCTATACATTTTTGGAAAATTACATACATTTTTTGGCACAAGTTCTGATGGATGGATGGATTAGAATGAGGAGCTCTCCACAGACTCCAAATCAACCAAATTTTAACTAAATTATGAAAAAAAAAAAGACACCAAAATAAAAATTGGCCCCTGAAGTGACATTCGTATTGTAATTTCAGCTGCACAGCAATGACAGTGCCTGCGTCAACGCTGCAGCAGTAATGCCGCAACAGTTATGCTGCTGCTATTGCCATCCAAATGTCACTTAAAGTTAGCAGGTAGGTAAGGTACCTTTTTAATCTGAAGCTCAAGAATATTTTTGACACCACTTATGCAAAACCCTTACGAATTGACGATACTAAAATATTACTTTATATAAATATCTATCCTTGAGCCTCTGAAAGCTTTACGTTATCTTTATAACCCGAAACAAACGAAAAATCCACAATGTAATAAAAAAAGCTTTGTCATAAGACTTCTTAAAAATCTCATTAAACTTTCAACTATTCCAGTCTATAAAATCTCCGTCATGGCGCCGAGCCAAGATGGTTAAAAAACAGAATGGATTCCAAAAATGAATTAAGTCAAACAATCTAGAGCTGCAACAATATTTTTACTTTGCAACATTTTCCACCTCCTGCTGTGAATGTACTGCAATACGGTATCAAGTTGACATTTCTTGATATTAGAATATAATACGATAAAAACCATATATTTTAGTAACTTTATGCGCTGTTTATTTAGCGATGATATTAAGAGGTTTGATTTAGCGATGCTATTAAATAAATAAATAAATATTATAGGACATTCTTCCACATATTTACCAAGTACGCTCAAGAAGGCTTGTGTTGTGGGTACTCAGACAACGATATATATAATATACAAATACATAAATACATAGAAAACACCCAAGATTTTAATGAATACAATTTAACACTTTATTTGCGTATATTGTGTTGATATACCTATAGTTTATTATGCACCAGAAGAATTTCGACACTTGCATAACCTGTCATGTGCCTCAGAAATATTAAAATAATTCAACATATTAATGCTATGTATGTATGTGTTAAAATTAACATAAAAATGAATCCAAAATTATTTATTTACGCTTGATTTTAGTCTCTAAAAACAACGTAAAACGATAGAAAATCCAGCAAAAAAAGGGTCCAGCCTTTTACCTTCAAGTTATCGGCACTTAGTGCAAATCATTTCACAACAAAACATTTTCCGAAACAAGAAAAAGAGTATAAATAAAATATCGTCGTGTTTTCCCTCAAGTGACATTTTCGGAGCGTTCGAGACATAGACTAGGAATCCTCTAGACGGAGTTTAGAGCAATTATTTCATGAAACCGATGCTGCCAAAAATACTGGGGTGCGGGTAGGGTTGCCAGATGGTCGGGATTTGGCGGGATTCTCCCGATTTTTAGCATGTGCTCCCGATTCCCGACCAAGTGAAATATGTCCCGAAAAACAGCTTCACGTTATAAAACAATAATTTCAAGTTCCGAACTGTCGTCAAGCGAGCGAGCGACCCGTGTCAAGCGCGTCAGCGTTATAAAAACGTCTATGGGCAGAGCAGTTGACGTAGTGCCAATAGTGTAAAATATCGTTGTTTTTAATACAATTACTTTAATTTGAATGTTTTTTTGTCCCGACTTAAGTCTCAAAATCCCGAAAAATTTATATTTTTTCCCGATAATAGCGCCTTTCGATCTGGCAACCCTAGGTGCGGGGGACGAGGTGAGCCGAGTACCGTGCCGTGATTGGTCCGTTCAAAGTAACGGACGTCACACAAAGACACTTTGATTCGAAAATGGAGTAAAACTACCGTATATTTGTGGCAGAGGGTGTAGCGCTACTATGCTCAGTCTAGACTTAGAGCTGCTCTAGAGCAGTGGTTCCTAACCTGGGGGTAATTACCCCCGTGGGGGTAAAACTGGTATTTTACGGGGGTAATAAGCTAACCTAATATAACAATACAACAAACGTACACGTTTTATTTTTTATTACCATTGGGAGGAGGGGTAAAATCAGGTTCCCTAGTTAGTCATACGGGTGACCGGACTGAAAAGGTTAGGAACCACTGGTCTAGAGGATGTCTTGTCTGTGGTTCGAGAGGTTCGAAAACAAAAGCAATTCGTTCCCCTCGCACGGCGACGGAAAGCAGAAAAAACTGGATGGTGTAGCAAGCCCTAAATCATTTTCTCGCATGTTGAATATTAATAATGTGGGCTACATCGGGAAAAGAGGGGAGCGATATGTGGCTGTATATCGGTAGGCTATCATCAGAGATGGGATATATTTCTAGCTAAGTTTATTTTAAATGTCATGTAAGGTAAACTTACGAGTGCTCG
This sequence comes from Cydia amplana, assembly GCF_948474715.1. Classification (NCBI taxonomy): domain Eukaryota; kingdom Metazoa; phylum Arthropoda; class Insecta; order Lepidoptera; family Tortricidae; genus Cydia; species Cydia amplana. Next base: position 24,653,186 of record NC_086070.1, read on the forward strand.
ACATGCTAATGCCCAATAGATGGCACCCTGTTGTCACCTCTATTGACAATGACTTAAGTTTCAAGATGACATATACTGGTACCGCGTCGAGCACTAGTACGTTTACCTTATCAATCGTAGAATGTGAAAAAATCGACACTATTGTGAGATATTTTTAAAGCTGGTCTTGTGGCTAAAAATCTAAATAGGTTGTATTTAAGCTGTTAGTTATGCCGTTTGCCTTATGTGTTTATCTTCTACCGTTTCTTAACTAGAGAGAGAGACGTCACTTTATATACTTCCCAACTTTCAAAAAGGAGCCCAGGTTTGATACTTAGGTATTAAAAAAAAAACGGTAATTTTTTTCTTAAATATTCTGGCACAAAATAACCAATAAAATCTTAACCTAAATCAATGCACATAACATAATATAATATATTTCAATAAAGCTTCTATAGTTAAATTAATATAATCATTTCTCCACTACCTAAAGGTTGTCTGGAAGAGATCGCTCTTTAGCGATAAGATAAAACCGCCTGTTGTTTACCTCTGTCTTTATGTGTGTTTCTTAGTAAACTTAATTTTGAGGTTGTGCAATAAAGAGGATTTGTATTGCCCACCATTTTCACTTGTTAAATTATTATAATACTACACTCATGGACAAATTTAGAGGACCGCAAAAAAAAAGTTTAATTACTATTTTCCAAATTACTTTAGGTACTGTAATCCAGTAACTAATCCTGTTTTTGCGTTCCTCTTTTGTCCATGACTATACATAGCCATTCCCGGACTTTGCTTCGTGTGTAGTCTGTGTGGAAAGAGAAAGAGTCATGGAATGTAATAGACCCCATACTTAACATCCTAAGACGCAGCCATACAAAAGAAACATCCAAAAGCCACAGAAATTTGAACCTAAAGTGTAGGAAATAAAGTTGATTTTGCGTTGTTTGAAAATTTAACGAAACAAAGTAAAAGCGACTCTGTGCCAATTGGACATGGTTAAAATTACATCGAACTGAATACGTACTATAGGTAGGACCTTGGCCCTTAGGAGGATATCACGACTCTTCTCTATCGGCACAGACTCTATCGGCGATTAGTTTATATTTCTACTTGTAGTTTCGAGTGATTTCAGAATAGCGAACACTCAAAGAACACAAATGATTTATCGTGTTTGCCTGCGCTTGTCTCTGGCTGATATCGAGATTTCTTCCTCAAAACATAGATATAGAAATATATTGTATTTGTATAGACTCGGAATTGTGTGGAAGACAACAATGGTGTGAATGTTTTGGCAGAACATAAAGCGTGATATTGTTATTTTGCGTCTAATGATTATGTATTGTGGTGAGTGATAGAAGGGATTTGTTCATATTATTTGAAGTCATTTTTTTGCTTACGGTACCTAACTATTCCATACCATAGAATATGATACTATGAGATTTGTTTTACTGTTGTGAGTGGGTATTTTTGTTTACTGGGCATTTCTTTTTCAAGTTGTAATCCTAACATTTGTGTTACAAGTGGAAATTTTCATATTATTTCTACTCAGAATCACGAAGTTCTTTCCATTTTTACCGAGAAATTATTTCCCCAATTTGTTTAGGTTATTGGTAAATTACGTTTTCAATACTTACAATCTTGTATAATGACCGTAATAAAACGGACAAACAGAAAATGGATGAAAATATTTAGGACGTTCTCTTTATCGTATTAAGATCGAAGGAGCTCGTGATTCTGAGCGGAGAGAATATAGAAATTCCAAAATTTTAAATGTCACATAGAAATGGTGGAAATACGGCTAATTTTACAATTCATGGCTTACTTAATTCAATATATTTTTATTAATAATTAATCATTTATTTACAAACAAGATATATACAGTGTATTACTAAAAGGAATTAAAAACTAGCTTAAATCTAAAATAGGCCCTTGAGGCATTGTACCAAGGATGCTGGCGACATTTCCTCGCTGTATCGCAATGCTGATACGTTGTGCGAGGTAGCCGCCAGCTCCTCGGTCACCAGTTACGTCAACCAGACGCTTCGCGATTTCTGCGAACAACTTATGCGCGCTGGGACCCCATGGACCTAGAGTTTCAACTCCAAATGGTATAAAATGGTACTCTCTACCGAGGCTCTTATATTTGTTACGTTTTAAAATTTCGGCGCTTTCCGCCGCCCCGCCCGCTTTTACATTAGTCCGTTGGAGGTGGGACGGTGCCAGTGTGTCTACGCAGGTAGCATCCCACACTAACATCCGTCCCAAGCTCCAAGGAACTAAGGACACCCCATCGGGCCTCTTGCCATCGTCTCTGAAAATGCCAGTCGGCTCAAGAAGAGCAGGCACATTAATGGTGGCAAGAGACCGACGGATTATGTCATTAAGCGACGCATGTCTCGAAAAATTATAATTACATATAATACATCGGGTGTTTCATGAAGTGTAGTACAATAAAGCTTAGCTGACATTCAGATACCAACTGCAACCGTATTACGGTTGCGCCATTACTACTGCGGTGCTGAATTAGGTGCTGTCACTGTCAATTTGTTAGATGAGTTTCGTTCACAGCCGCATTACTTACTATCGCAACTTGAACATTTAATCCGCCACTAATTTTCAAGAAAAATAAATTCTCCTTAATGAATTATCTCGTTATACAATCTACAATTAACCTAGCTTTCATAGCTTTAGCACTCAGTCTTAAGCACATTTCTATCCTCCAGCGGCATTTACAACCTATGGTTAGATAGAATCGGACCTCGAGAGCCCTAACTCAATTCACTAGTTTACTGCCGTGGCTGGCTCATTCACAACTTAGTGCTCAGACTAAATAAGATTGAGCTAGATAAATACTAGCTTTAAATTGCGATATTGAGGTTTACTCAAGGGGAGAAAGCAATTTCTTGTTGAGAAAACCCTTTTTGTACTTTGTACAATCTTTCATTTTATGTCTCTTAAATTTATAAATTTAGGAAAAAAACTATTACCGCAAGTTAGGTACTCATGAAATGAAACTGTTTTAACGGATTATGTAGCAAAAAATGGATATCTACAGAATGCAGGAGTGTACAAGTTAGACTGTGAATGTGGTCTTTCATAACTATGTGTAGTAGACGAAGCGTAGCATTTCTACTCGGGTGAAGGAACACATAATCACATAGCTGATGTCAATCACCGTCGAACAAAGTCTGCAGTCTGGGAGCATGTCATGGACCAAAAAGCCAATCACTCAATATAAGTTTCATTTTCATTGTCACGATTTATTTATACCATCGAGGTTAAAAAAAGTTTATTGAATCAAAATTACCTGACCCTTTATCCTTTTATCTGTCTTTATTTGACAAGGGTTTCATTTATCTAGGTCCCACTGCCATTTTGATGCCCCAAGGCACAAGTGCAACTTCAGTACCACAATTATCCAACAAAGTGCGAACTCAGGAACCTCAAAATACACGTATTTATTTCCCACAAAGTTTGCCGGCAGCATTGAAACGTACAGTTTGGCTTCTTGGAAACTAGTTTAGTACAATGAGATAGCAAATAGATGGAATTGTTTACGTTTTGCCAATAGTTTTCGTAATGTTAAAGTAAAGTGAGATATTTATAGAGCAGATAGCCAAGTATTATTCATTGAATCAAATGTGACATTAATATCGAATGATCGAATGGTCGATTATGGTTTAACTTTGTTATAGTTTTGATCTTGATATAATACGACATTGACACGGCTTCCAGTGCAACTCACGCGCACCAATAAAGGTGATTGAAATGTTTAATAAGACGACTATATGACACGCGCGAGGACCAATTATGGAATGTTTGCTGTTCATAAAAGTTGATAAATCTTGAAACTAAAACTGAGATTAAAAAGCGCCCTCTCTAACGGAAAACTTGAAATGAAACGGAATAAATATCTGATTATAGCTAAAAAAAGCATTGCAGCTGGAATAAACAGCGAAAGCGTGCTGTGTTGAGCTAAAACGCAACCGATGGCTACGCTTTTTTCTCCATAAATAACATGAAAAAGGAAAGAAAGTAGCTAACACTATCCATTTAAATAATTAGAGTACGGAATGAACGTTGAGTTTAAGCGCATGCTAGTCTTAATAGAGTAGGTACCTATTAAAGTAACGGAAAAATAAAAATAAAATAGCGATTTCAGTAGTTTAAATTGTGTTTCTGCATATATTGTAAGAATTCAGTACCGTATAATCACCAGTAATCGTTAATTTTCCAGCAATTTTGGTGCAGCATAGTAAAAATAAAGGATTTTCTCCAATTTTTTTCTAGGGAGAGGAGTGGTTTACTGTATTAACCCTAATTATCTATTCCACCTAGAGTAGGGCATACAGATGCTTTTAAGTAACCAACAATGCTGCACCAAAATTGCTGGAAAATTAACGATCACTGATAATCACTCAGTTATACGAGGTGACCCATTTAAATTGCCCCAAAGTGTATTTGTCCCAGTGAACCAGCTCGGAGCAAATCTAGTATAAGTAGCATCGACGTCATGTCAGAAAAACTTTTAATTAGCACTATTGTACCTGACTGGCTTGTTAACGAGCTTAAGTGACTGACTGAACATTTCTGAATATCATTGTGGGTTGAAATTGTTTTTATCTCTTGACTTGATATTACTTTTAATAGTAAACGCTTAAGGTCCCTTTTTATAGTGACATCACCAGGGGTCGGACAAAAAGTGCCGATGACGTAAAAATGACGTAATCTTGCACACAGGATGATGTTTGAGTTTGTATTTAAACTTCCGTGTGACATGTAGTAACAAAGTAGTATTAATGAAGTAACAAAATAATCGTAAATAAATCCATGGAATTAATAATACAGGTGGTAGGGTGATGTAGTGAATGCCGGCCACAATATTCGAGTACAGATGACATTTTAGAGCGTTTTCTTATACATTAGTAAATATAAATTTTAGCTAAATATAATCGTGAAGATACAATAGCTAAACAATAACGATGTCAATTTATTGTTCATCTGATTGACAATGTGTCAGTCAAAAACGTACTTACTCATTTCAAGTGGCGATATCGTTTAATAAAGAGTTGATAAATGATAAGTGATAATTGTTTATGAAAATCAAAAATACTATTTGAAATCATCCTATAAGTGGTTTGACGTCATCCGCACTTTTTGTCCGATCCCTGGACATCACCATACTGAACGAGGATGGGCATCATCGCCGCCATTGCCGGTGTCATCGTGGAGATTACACAAGTTATTTCTTTAGTTATTTCAGTGTTTTAAATACTTCATTTGATGGTGATTGGTGTATTAGTTTAACAGTACATTAATGTGAGTAATTAACAGCAAAATTACACCTGGAATTAAGTAATTAAATGCTAACCGTAATTGAAACCTCAAAACACTATTAACAGAAAATCAGTTCCGTTTCACGCCATGAGTCTGTGCTGCACACATGTTCGTTATTTTTACCAGTGTCCGAGCAATCGCCTCGCGCATTTCGCAAATTGCTGGGATCTTTCTCTTTTACTCCAATGAAGGCGTTATTAGAGTGATAGAGAAAAATGCCCGCAATTTGCGAAATTCGGTTTTCGCGGTAGCCCCTCAGTTCTGGATCTGACGTCGATAGTGAGCATCCACAGTAAAGCTGACAGTCAAATGGCAACTGCAGCTGCATTACTGTTGTGGCATTAGCGCTGCGCTGCCGTCAAATGGTAGAACGCTGCAAGTCAAAAAACGTAGTTTTGAGAAAAACGCGGTTTAAAAGTTTAAACAGTTCGGCCTTTGTAACACCTTTGTTTGTTATTTATGATCTTATCATGTTGAAATTTAATCAATATATACCTAATAGTGCATTTTATATAGACGTCTAAAGAAAATTTTATAAATTAGTGTATTTACTTAAATAATAGCTATAAAGTGTTTTGCCGATAGGATTCTACAAAAAATAACAAAGAAAACGTCTTAGCAAAATGCTGTAACTCCATAGTTACATCATTTTGCCACAGTTATTTCCTAGTTGCATCGTTTTGACTATTAGGTTATAACTCATAAACTGATTCATTGAAAGAAGAAAACACTGTAAGTGCAGTGCTTAAGATGGATATATAATTGAAAATAATGAAATTAACTAAGTACGTAATTGGATTTTTTTATTTTAAACTTTAATAAACGATATTACGATCATTTTCTCAGTCTCTTGCCGCATTTTGGCGTATTATACGCTGTTAATTTAACAATATTATATGCAAGCACAACGCTGCAAGTAGCACTTACAGCGTTCTGCTTTACCCAATGTCATCAATATATCATCATGTATTTGAACTAAAAACGCGTTAATTCTTGTTACAATGTTTTGGTATGCTTAGACTATAGTTGCCGCGTTTTGACAGTTTTCTACAGACTTAATTAAAAGAGATATCAAAAATCTGAAAAAAGGGGATGACAGAAGAAAATGAAAGGAATAATTTGATCGAAGGTAACTTAAAACGCTGTATTCTGTGATAATATTAAAGATAAGATAAGATAAATATAAAATATAGTTTATTCAAGTAGGCATAATTACAATGCGCTTATGAACGTCAAATAAACCTAGGTAGACCGGCTCCAACCCTACACCTCTGCCCCGAGAAGATATAAGTCCCCCCACAATTGGAGGAGGGTATCCCAATATGGGACCGGCAACAAACTCGGCGGGACACATCTTTAAAAAAAAATTACATTTTATAATTAACATGCATTACGAGAAAATAAGTAAAAAAAAATTACTTTAATTCCAAAGTTGGTTAAAAAGGACAGTCAACAGCGCGTGGGAGACACTATCCCGGTGCTTCTATGCTCTATGCAGGTGCGGGTACTTAATCCTTTGTAACCATTTCCAAATAAAAAAAAGCGGCAAGTGCGAGTCGGACTCGCCCATGAAGGGTTCCGTATTTAGGGGATTTATGACGTATAAAAAAAAACTACTTACTAGATCTCGTTCAAACTAATTTTTGGTGGAAGTTTGCATGGTAATGTACATCATATATTTTTTTTAGTTTTATCATTCTCTTATTTTAGAAGTTACACACATTTTACCATTTTGGAAGTGTCTCTCGCGCAAACTATTCACTTTAGAAAAAAAATATATTAGAAACCTCAATACCATTTTTGAAGACCTATCCATATATACCTACACGTATGGGTTTGATGGAAAAAATTTTTTTGAGATTCAGTTCTAAGTATGGGGAACCCCCAAAATGTATTGTTTTTTTTTCTATTTTTGTGTGAAAATCTTAATGTGGTTCACAGAATACATCTACATACCAAGTTTCAACAGTATAGTTCTTATAGTTTCGGAAAAAAGTGGCTGTGACATACGGACGGACAGACGGACAGACGGACAGACGGACAGACAGACAGACAGACATGACGAATCCATAAGGGTTCCGTTTTTTGCCATTTGGCTACGGAACCCTAAAAATCGATGCGAGTATTTTCAAAGCGATGAGAACAGCTGGCTGCAGCTGCATTCCGGACGCATGTGCAGACAATTATGCAGCCACTTTGCAATCAAAATGGCTTACAGTTGGAGCTAAGAACGGTTCTAAGAAACAGTCCTATTAGGGGCCGGGGCACTGAATGAGTGTAATGCCGTTTTGTGCAGCTTTGTGGGGTCTATTTGACTCGTCAACGTGCCTATAAATCTAATTTCCTTGTTAAGCAGCCTTAGGCATTATGTGCATATACTGTGTCTGCATGATGATATTTTTAGTCTATTATTATGTAAATAAAGATAATATTTCCGCGCATCCTTAGGCCGGGTTTAGACTTGTAAGTTTCTAACGAAAAATGTATGTAGGTAAGTAACTTACGACTGCGTTTACATCTAAAAATAAAATTACAGTAAGTGACACTTAGAGGGTGTTTACATTTACAAATTCACCATAAATTACTCGCGTAAGTTACTTACGTGAGTAAAACTTACAAGTGTAAACCCGGCCTAAAGCTTGCAACTCATTGCAGCAGCGTAAGCGTCACCTTTAAGGTAACATTCGAAAGGCAACTGCAGCTGCATTATTGTAGCGACATTACTGCAGTGCTGTCACTCAATTTGCTTGATAAAATGAGTGACGTTCGCTACCGCATTACTGGCGTACCTAATTAGAACGTTTAATTCGTCACTCATTTTATCAAGAAGATTATCAGTGACACCACTGCAGTCGCAACAATGATACAATACCTAAATAAATCACTACATAGTATAAAACAAAGTCGCTGCCCGTTGTCTGTCTGTCCCTATGTATGCTTGGATCTTTAACGGATACTACGGTACAGATTTTGATGCGGTTTTTTTAATAGATAGAGTGTTGTTTGTGTATAATTTTTTAACCCGTGCGAAGCCGGGGCGGGTCGCTAGTATGCAATTATTATAACTCTGCATGTTCCAATTGAATGTCCTAACGAACCAAATTTAAATGTTAATATCAGAGACATTCTAAGTTTAATAAATAATTGTTAATTTTAAAGTAGGTAAGCTTAGCGTACCCTTGCTACTAAACAGGGTCTATATTAAATCTAATTCCGCTCGTCGGGTAAATATTTGACGCTTCGACATCGTCCGACGGCTGCGGGATTGTCTCAGCATTTGAAATGAAAATCATTTTATTTATTTACCCTACTTTACCCGCGCTGTGCCCAATTCGGAAAATGTCTCAAGTATTTGTCCTGAATTCAGGTTGAGTCGAGGAGATTATCAAGGAATAATATAATGTAGGAGCTATTTCTGCCGTTTTATAAGAAACTAGCGATCCGCCCCGGCTTCGCACGGGTTAACTAATTATACATAAACATTCCTTTTGAATCACTCTATCTATTAAAAAAAAACCGCATCAATATCCGTTGCGTAGGTTTAAAGATCTTAGTGCCATGTTTTATAAAAATTATAAATGCAGGCAGCAGTTTGAAAACTATATTTTTAGCGTTATTATAATTTTAACCTGAGAACAATTAACAGACAATCTTATACATCCTAGACCTGTGAAACCCTCAACGTATAAAAAAATCTTTCTTTGTTGACGGAATCCTGCGTAATTGCGATAGCGACACTATTTATTTGCCCCCAGTTTAATTCCGTCCATTGTAACTCAAAGAGATGTCCACGGTCGTTTTGTTGGCAAATCTAATTAAAATGTGTTTTGGAAACTGCTTAGACCGCGCGTTCGTATAATTGTGGAATTGCGATTTGGTCGTTAACGGTTATAAAACGAATTGAGTTGGCATAAAAGGACTAGGAGATTTTAGAGGTTTCTAAATGTGTGGATATAAAAATCTTGGGACACTTTTTTCGTCCTATTAAGATTGAAAGAGCTCGTGATGCTGAGTGGAAATAACATAAAAAAATACCAAATAAAAAAAGGTGTACCAAATGAACGATTTTAAATGTGTACATTGTAAAATTACTCACAACTTTAGTAGGTACCAAAATAACTTTTTTCTACTCGTCCACTGCAATGCTTGAATTAAGACTTCGTATAGCAAAGTGAAATCGTATACTTTTTTTACTATGCACCACCATAGTCGACGAGTAGATAAAATATAGTATACAGCAGCCACTGAAAGTGGGGTGGGTACTCGTTGTATAGGTCATACTGAGCAACTTTTACTATGAGACCTACCCCGAAATATCGATAAGATAATTGATCCCATACAAGATATCAATATCAGCCTCCCATACGAGAGTCAATAGTTTTTCGCGATTTCGGGGTTGGTCCCATAGTAAAAGTTGCTCAGTACAACGTGTACCTATCCCACTTTCAGTGTCTGATGTAACACCTTGTATAGGGCGCTGTAATTCGTACAGGGTTCTATTGTTATCATTAACCAATTTCTGATGGTTGACGTGAATAATGTAGATCATACTGAACCACTTTTACTATGGGGCCAACCCCGAAATCGCGAATAAAATCATCTGTTTTATAGAAAATATTGACTCTGATTCACCGTATTGTATGAGACGGCAGAATTAATTTTCGTAACTTTAGGGTTGGCCCCATAGTAAAAATTGTTCAGTATGAACTACTATTCACCACTCTGAGTTTGGTCAGTGATATCAAACCCACCCTATATAATATCTACATGTTCGAGCGAATTTAGCAATTCCACTTTCAAGTGGCCAAAGCTCAAAGGTCAACTAAGTCGTAAGGGTCCGAAACGCCCAACATTGCAACCTAAACCCAAAACGTCTTATACGGTCGAAGATTCGTACTCATATATGACTGAATTGAATACGTTTATAGCAATTTACACTGTTCGCACTTTTAGGTCCCTAATAGTAGTGTGGCACAATTAGGACTTAAAAGGATTTCGTTTTAATTGGATTTTGGGTCTGCGACTCGCACTGTAATTGGGAAATGAGGTAACAGTGTGGCTTCAGATATATCAGAGCTGCCAAGGGGCTCATAGATATCTGAACACGCACTCTAGCGCCTTGAGAATTAAATAGAGGCGAGGCGTGTTCAGATATTTGTGAGCAACTTGGCCGCTCCAATATATCTAATGGCAACTGTACCGTTATATCACTCAACTGCAGTCGAAACTTTATCTATGGTCCACAATGTTAACAAATTAAGTACCAATAGGTATAAATACCAATACTATTTTTAGTTTTTTCTGGATATTATCCACCACTTTAGTCCGCAGCAAGCTTGGTTCTCCATACAGACGTCGTTACGCTCTCATTTTAAAACGACTTGCTAGATTGCTCTGAAACTTTGTACTTACAATAGGATAAGGTATTGGCAAGGTGCGAAGTCGGTGGAGGGGGAAGTGGCGCTGATCGTCACAAACACAGGTAATCTTATGCAATGTTCGACATTAGTACTAGCGGCAGCCGCTTGAACTAATTTTACTCCATAAGATTTAACGTAGAAAATCCGACAAAATGAGGGCAGCACCAGTCGTGCACCTAGCGAATAATACCTACATTATTAAAATGTAGGTATTAAAATACGTATTAAAATGTAGGTGTTAAATATTGGCATGTTTTCAATTTTCTTTGTTATATACGGTCATGTCGTGAGTATGACATTTATATTAACTTTTCACTAATTACTTCTTAAAGCACATATTTGTACGACTAATCGCTTAACTTCTTCCATATTTAATACAAATCCTCTGCCAAATTACCCGACATTTATCCAAAAAACCCGCCAACATAAAACAAACATGCTTTAAGAGCGCATCCAGACTAGCGTTTTATCTGCACGCGTGTTTTGAATTGTCTTTACAACGACATTAAGTATACAGTGGAATCCGTTTATTATGACTCCGCTTATACTGACCAACCGCTTACTATGACGCAATTATTGTGCGAAGTTTGGTTTTCATATGAAATTCATTGTGACTAAGTCGGATAAGATGACTTCGCTTATTTATTTATTTATTTAACAATATATTTACACGGCATTACAGACAAGCCAATACACCGAGAAATTAAAACATTACAAAATACCCAGTAGGTATAGAAACACATGAAACATTTAACGAGATAATAAATCAAACACAAGTACTAGACTAGACAGCCTGTCATCCATCAACTCGCAGAAGCTTAGACATTCACGGCATACAGTCGCCCATCTCCAAGCAAACAAGTCACATTCAGGTGCCGATGTCAGAGCGCATTGAGCAGCGTCAGCGCACGAAAGAGCGGTGAATTCCTATGCGACACCGTGCGCGCCGCCGGCACTGCCAGCAGTGGCATACCTTATAGTGACAAACCGCTTACTATGACCTATAAATCCTATTTTTATGGAATTATGTCCGGTTATACTGACAAATTCGCTGGTTTTCGAGACCGTCCCCATGCCTTTCCCTGCGAGTACGTTTGGTGCGTGAGTGGTTGTTTTAGTTTTTATTCTCGGTGAAAGTTGATAATTAGTACAAGGTTAATAAAACTCATCTCTCACAAAGTAATGAGAATAACTTGGAAAAATCAACAAAAATAATAACTTAATCAACTATGCTTTTTATGACATCCGCTTAGTATGACATTTTTGTCACTTCCCTTCGATGTCATTATAAGCGGATTCTACTGTAATACTTAATTGAAATTGAAATTGTTAATCTTTATTTCAGGTCTGTCGGCCCACATTCTGTTAGTTTAAAATATAATAACTTTTTTGTATTTTAAATGCCGTGAAGCAGATTAAAAAAGTATAACATCAACATAACATCACATATCTTGCTGTGAAAATAACATCAAGCTGGTATACGTACGATTAAGTATAAGCTTTAACATAAGCAAGCTATACCGCTCTTCATAAACTTGACCGCATATAATCACTTTTTCTACTTTTTTGGGGCACTCCTAAATTTTTTTTAAATGTCTGCTGTATGTCTTAATTATCACTGAAACTGCTGTCTAAGGGGGTACTCAATCAGGATACAAATTAACAAAATGTTAAACTTTCGTAAGTCCAAATTAACGTGGCAATGACGTTTATTAAAGACTTGCGCGTTCACGGCGTGTGAAACGCCATAAATATAAATATGCGACAAAAGCCCTTACGCGCAGAAAGAAACAGTCTGAAACCGCCCTAAGACTTCAGTATCAAGCGTATCCATAAATTAGAAAAACGGCGTACTTTGAACACTAGAGTGTGAATAAAGTCCTTAACAGTCGGAATTAATTCGGGCACATATAAAAAAAATAATGCGCGTTGACAAGTTTGCATTTTTATTGCGAGCGATGCGGCACGGCGTAGCGCACCGTGCTACTTGCGCACAAGATACTTATAATAATATTGTATCTAGATGTGCCTTTACGCTTTCAATACAATACAATAAGATACCAAGAGAAATTAGCCTCCTGAGACCCAGACGCAGTTGTTTTGTTGTTGAATTTGGAACCTTTTGTTAATAAATAAAAGTGCAGAATCGATTGTGGAATATGTAGGTACAAAAAATTGTATAGGGAGTCTCAGGTGGATAGGAATAGTGCTTTTCATTTGATTAGGCGGCATTTAACGAAATTATTATTGGAAATATACTAATGTATATGATTTTATAATTTAAATGATGGTAGTTAGGTAATCCACAGAGCAACTGGAACCTACTTAGTTTTTCGAAATACCCGCTTCTTCTTATTTATAAACTTGTAAAAGACCAAGCGCGGGTACGTAGTTCAAAAAACTAGCACAGGCGGACGATGTTGATGTCAACTTTAGCCAGTCTTCTCCGAGACCACGGGGACAGTGCTGCCCTCGAAACGTCGGAATTTTAAAATCAAAACTTAATTATACCTACCGCGATTAAGTCTCGTTTTTGTAAATAATAATAAGTCTCATCTAGTCACGCAGATCCATGTACAAAGTCATCAAGTGGAAATAATTAGGGCGCCCACAAAAATAATTTGTGACCCGTGACGGAAGCGCGGTTCCACCGCCGGCTTCGCAGGATCCAGTAACAATGAACGTTCTAGAAATTACTAGAAAAGAAACCAACGTCAAGTTTGGCTAAATTTGCTTTAGGGTTTTTGGTAGGTGTTTTAGTATTTTCCAAAAAGCTTGGGTACGGTGACAGATTTTTGATTTCAATACAATATTTTTGCGTTTTAAAGCTATAAATTATTTATATGAAGATATCATCTACGCACAGTACCTAAGCTGCTTGAAAAATGTTGTGCAGCATACCTTACGTGAGTTTTTTTAAACGATTTTACAAAACAAAAATACAGATCCACTATTAACAAATAAAAAAAACTTCACTAGAAACTTAAATAGTGGATATTTTGTCGTTAATTTTCGTAGCATCTGTCATCGAAATTTCGATAGACGTTTGTCGATAAAATATTGTGTCAATCGTCATAGAACGCCGGACATACTTTACCTCATGAGACCCAGAAGCAGTTGTTTTGTCTTTGAATTTGGAACATTTTATTATTGTATAAAAAATTGTACCGGGGGTCTCAGGAGGATAAATTAAGTTTAAAAGCTCAATGAGGTTTTTATGTATGTGTGTATTTATCTATATAAGTATATATATCGTCGTCTAGCACCCATAGTACAAGCTTTGCTTAGTTAGGGACTAAGTTGATCTGTGTAAGATGTCCCATAATATTTATTTATTTATTTTTGCCCAAGCTGAAACAAAGATAGGTACTTCCCGCACACTCGATCAAAGACTCTCTACTCGATTTTGACCAGATCTTGGTAATGTATCAACTAGTTTAAAGGTCCTTAAATATTTACTCCCTCAGAGGTCACTAAGGACATTGGGCATCCTATTTAGAAATCCCATTTAGGTTCGCATCAACAGTGAAAAGGGTCAACTCAATTTCCGGTACTTCTATTTAACTGAGATTTGTAGTCGGTATCTCGCTCAAACATATGCGTTTTATCCTAAGAGGAAAGGGAAAGGTATATGGAATGGGAGAGGGTAAATAGTGAGCCATTAGAATAGTTGCGGGTTTTAAATCATTTTGTTTTGTGCTTTTGTGATAAAATGTTTGGAAGACCGAAGTTGGCGTCAGTTGTCAAAATTGCTTATGCGGGGTTTAGTAAGTGGGCGGCTAGACAATATTATAATAACAAAATTGAGGTAATCTAGTAATGCAAAGGCTGTCCATCGCAATACAACGCGGCAACGCAGCGAGCGTGATGGGCACCTTTGCGTCAGGGACAGTCCGGGACGGGTTTTAGTAAGTAGTTATTTTTTATGTTTTTAGTTTGTATTTATATTTAAGTTTTTGTAATAAATTTTGGAGTAATTTGCCAGTAAATAAGAACAAAGAAAACTCTACTCATCTAGTAATATAATTAAAGAGTAATAATTATAATTTCTATGGGCGTTCTTATGCTTTGTTCGAGTGCGTGAGCAAACAAATGATTGTTCATGATTTCTTGTTTATGTTTTCATCGATTGGGGCAAAAAATGTAAAACTAACTGTAACCAAAATACCACAATAATTTTATACAATGCCTTCACGCCACGGTGCAGTTTACGAGTAAGAACAAGTAATGAAGCGGATAAATTTTTTTACCACCAGGAAACCAATTCAATTATTTAGAGTGGCCGAGAGGGCGCCGATTGCCCCCAAGAGATTTCATATAGGTACTTGAGAAAATATTATTAGACCCATCCTGCCATGGCGCGGGTGGTCGAGTGGTCTAGGCATCCGCCGCGAATGCAGAGGACGGAGGCATTGGTCACTTTTTCTTTCGTATATGACATCTACTTCAGTTTTTAATTTTTTTACAGCTCCGCACAAAACTGTTCACGGAGCTCTTATGAGATCACTTCAGTCTTGCAAAACGTTTTTCTCAAAGACCGTTTTGATGTAGGTCCCTAAAATTTGTAAAAAGTTATATATATATATATATATAACAAAATATATATAGTGATCGAAATTGCTATATATATAGCAATTTCGATCACTAACACTGAATAAGTCAAAACCGCTTATTCCTGATTTTAGGGGGAAAAGGGGGTTGAGCGGGTCGGCTGTTTTTACAGCAAGTTAATATAAAACTTAGTCTACTAGTTGAGAACATTCGACAATGCAGATTGTGTCCGAATACTCCGAATACAAGCGTAGCTCTACTCCGAGTGTTCACCTTACATTGTTTTTGGGTTCTCATGACTTCAGCCTTTCGTTAAGCACTGTACGTTCACTAGAAAAGGGTGCGCCTCGTGTTATACATGGTGTAATTTTTAGGTTATATGTACGTGATTGTACTCTTTTCTATGATCAACTTTTACTGTAGCAGTAACTTTGAAATTATAAAAAATCCTGGTCTGCATACAATTGTTGAATTGAACTTTAGTTCAATCGCGTATCTTGTATCTCCTAAAACTTACGCCGTATATTAACACGAGCCGCATCCTTTTATATTTTGCGATTTTAGGGTTGTTCCTTGATAAAAAAGTGTGTAAAAATGAGCACTTGCAGTTAAATTACTCACTTAATTTTGATTTCAAGCCAAAAAAAGCCTATACGGCAGTGATCGTGAATTTTATGAAATTAAAATTTCCTTCTCCTTCCTTCGTTCTCCTCAGTGCTGAGGGTCGTGACCTCCTATGTGGAGCACATGATTCTGGATCTCAGCTTTCCAGCCCATCCGATCCCTTGCAACTTCTAAGGCATCATGGACCTTGATGGATAGCGATTTGCTAATCTGGTCGGACCATCGAGTTGGACTGCGGTCCCTTCTTTTTCCTTCCACCGAACCAGTGGCCAGCTTTTCCAGGCTGTCTCCAGTCTAAATTAAAATTTAATCGCACTCATATACAATGCATGAATTGCAAAAGCCCCTCGGTTGATTCGGCGCAGTCTTCCGTCTCCGCTAACGAGTCGTTCTGTAAACACGGCCTTATGAGGTTGACGGGAATCATGACTTGGTACGTAACACAATACTTCCCCCACTACACTAATACTGCCCAAAAATACGTTGACAATTTTTTTTTAATGTATAATTGTTGAAAAAATTATCATAGATTTGCATTTGCAAAGTCAAAGATAAATATTTTAAAAGATACTACGGTTTATTTTAGTTAAATTAAAGACATGTCAAAAGACTTTGGCTCCGGTTATTTTATTATAGAAAGTTTGCACCTAGACGCCCTTTCTCTAATCGTTTAGAAACAAACAAAAGAACACTAGAGACTCGCCACAAATTACATTTGAATAGAAAACTCCAGCACAGTAAGTGGGACTTTTCCATTTTTTTCTTGGGAGCGAAAAGAGCGCAATATGCCTCTGAAGTGCTGTTCTCGACCGCTCTTGCCTTTTTCATAGCTGGCTCGAGCCCGACTCGAGCCCGACTCAGGCACGACGAGCCGGGCTAAACAACTAAGGCCACTCGAGCAACTTATAAGCGTCGCGAACATTATATTTTTGCCCTGTTGAATGCTATACGTAGAGCTCTGGTATATGTACATATTTGTGTACATAGGTACGTCTTACGTCTTAGTGGCAATTAATTTAAGCGTTTGGTTCAATAAGACAACTGTTTATAATGTGTTATTATTGTCCAATCATTTTAACATTATGAGGCAAATTCTTTAAAGATGAATCTGCAGGCCTTTCAGGGCAAGCGTCTATTACGGAAACAGCTAACCAGTAAATATAATACTTCTTATTGATTTATAAATGCTTTATATTGGATCATTTAGGTAAGTTTATGTACACTTCTAAGGTAGCGTTTCGTTGCGTTACTTGCGAACCGAAATGAGATGTGAGCGTAGGTGGATTGGATTGGTATAAGGAAAGCGGAATGAGTCCCTTGAAGGTTTAGATATATAGGTAGCTTATGTTGTAAAAATATGATAGGTATATTAGAAAAAGAGTGTGTAGGTACTGTATTCTGCGGAAATAGTTTTTTCCAAGTTACGAAGTCTACCGTTTTTACCATTTAATTTTTTTCTCAATGGCTTCCTTTCCCGAAAGCAATTCTAAAGATTCGCATATTTTCTCATTACATTTATTTATTATATATAATGGGAAAGGTTGGTTATAGGTTTTCTAACCATTTACATAAATTGAATATTATGATGGTTATTTTTTCTATGTACACGAGATGAGGCGTAAAATAACTTCTCTTTGTAAATCAATATCGCACAATAAAATAAGTCGGTTTTAGCACATTGTTTCCCGCATTTTCAACTAGCACGCTCCTCCTCGCTTCGCTAGTCGTCGTTCCCTATCTAGACTCTTTAAAATTATAATTTCGTGATACCATGTGAAATACGAGTATAATGGGAAATTATGCAAATATTGTTTAAAGGCCAGTTTTAAGCTTGCCTTCAAGCTCTTGCTATGTATTAAATTTATCCAAATACATATATACAAAATCAGAAATATAATGATTTTTACTCCAACAGAATAACCTTCCAAAATAAATAAAGCCATTAAGAACACATGAAGCCATTCCCAATTTAGTTAATTCAGCCAACAGACTCCAGAGGGCGAGTATTGTGATTGCGAACGGTTTTATAGACCTATGAATTGTAATTAGGAATTAGGTCGGGTGACCTCATATGCTATCTGTGGGGAAATCGTTTGTCTTGGTTGGCCAGGCCGATTCTGATTAAACAATTTGTTATAGTGTTAATCTTGTTTTGAAACGTCATTGACGATCGTATTGGTGATTGGTGCGCATTTCACGCATACTATTGGTCCAATAAGCGTGAGCAATCTTCAAGGTCGTGTCAAAACCGTAACATTGTTTTATATATTAGAATCGACTTCCCAGATATTTGTTTGCTCAAACGATTATGTAAAGTTCACTGTACTCCTGATTTTTTAATTTGGGTCAAACAGAGTTAAAATAAAAGTTGTTTTTCCTGTGGCTGTGGCTTGTGTAATGTGAATACCCCTTTATGCGGGTTCAATCAGAAAATTGGGACAAACACATCTATTTTTATGGTATGCTTTATAGTTAACTTCACATCTTTCCGGTAGATATCGCAATGTTAAGGGAATCTAAAGCTATTTTTCACGCTGTAACCTAAGGCTCTCAGTACACGAGGCATGGGCCTGAGTGTCGCGTAAAGAGTGGCGTAGAACAAGAGCACTACGAGCAGGTACGAGTTCAAACAAGTCCGCACACGAAGCGTAGTCGTAGCGTAGCGTGAGATCTCTGTCGTCAATATCATTATCTGTCGACAGGCGTATGCGTGGCGTAAAGCGTGAAGAGTTCGTATGCAAATAGGACGATCACGCTTACGCCACGCCTGGTGCCCAGAACACTACGCCTCTCGTAACACGCCACGCTCATACCAAGCTCACGCCACGCTTACGCGACGCTCACGCCTACGCCTCGTATGCTGAAGGCCTTACAGTATCGTACCCGGGTCGTTGAATTTTATTTAATTGTCCACAGAAGTGACCTTTTTCTAAAATTGATTTGATCCAATTGGGCTTAACAGCGATACGTGACATACGTGTAATTAATTTGTATCTATGAATCATCTATCTATAATGTTTTTTTAATTGTGTCCTTCCTTTTATTACTCATCACGATGTACCGTCGTAAAGTTTACAAAATTGCAAAATTTGTCACTTGGAATAATTTCGGAAACTTGTCATAAATTTTTGTATGGGAATCGAAATTTTTCATTTCACAAATGGAAGTTTCCTTTGTTTCCTGTGTGTTTTCCTGAAAATTCCGAGAAAATTTTCAAAGTATTGGAAACTTGAAAGAAATTATACATCTATTCTGTACTATAACATCGTTCATTTCTAATTACAAAACGTTCCAATATACGCATGTGCAATTTCATACGAGTTATCATATTGCAAGCTGTTATTCAACACGTTATTAACCACAAAGAAAACCAAAATTAAACTGAACCAGTGAAAACTTGATTTACAAACAAATTGACACTCGAGTAAATATGATCAAAGCAATCCTATTACAAACGCAACGAGGCCACCGAAGTCACAGAGTCCCGTTAAGAATTCACACCAATCAAAACTTTACAAACTCATTTTTGGAAGTTTATTGAAAATTTATTCAAAAGACAGAGGTCCAAAAAGTTCCGCATAACTTGTCTCTCAGAACTTTGTCAAACTAAATTAGAGTCGTTATGTTGATCATTCGATAGCCCCGTTTTATTAGTCTTTTAGGACGAGTTGGAATGAACCAGACTGGGATTTTACGGATGAATAGCAAAGGAAAATTATTTTTCTGGAGATTTTGACGGAGCACATGATATGGAAAAATAAACAAGGATAGCTAGGCTAGTATGCATAATTGCATACTGATTTATGAAGTGACATTTGAAATGTGGATTTGTTACGTAAAACATTAGTTCCCGTTGACAAATTTTCGAGCATTCGATTTTCGACTTGCAAAATTGTCTTTTAATCTTGACTGTGGGTTTCTTGCCATATTTTGTATTATTTTTGAAAAAATAGTTTTTGACGGGAGTTGTACCTACCGTCCTCTTTAGCGTTCTTTCGGGTTAAGGAATCTTATCTTATCTTATGGTATTCGGTGGCCCTTTCGGATACACTTCGACCCATAGGGATCTTTTGTGCAATTACCCCCTAGGAAAGATCCGTCAACTACTCAAGAGCTTTTCCCACCATCTCCTCGGGTTAAGGAATAATTTACTCTCTCTAAAATAAATGTATATTTCATTTATATGAGAACCATTTTTTTGTTAAAATTGGATAACTGTTTGTTGATACTGTTGACATTTTTATAATTCCTTATTAATTGAAGTTTTTGTCAATTATTTTATTGTTTCTGATTCGCGGTATAATATCAATCCAAGATCATTTAAAATAACCATAACACAAATTAAAATCGTTCACCCATTTTAAAACTCGATCCAAATACAATCCTAATTAAAACGGAGACAAAACCGATACTCAAAACAATCAAAGAACCGTTAACAGTCGCTTCAATAACAAGCACAACATTCCCAATTAACGGCCCGACGGCAGCTCTCGAGAAAAATCGGTGAAACCAACGAATACCTGATTTGTGCTGCAATTCAGACGATATCGGTTTATTTTAGGGATGTCCTTTTGGTATCATTTTAACACTCATTTAAATTTTACTTCAGTAACTTATGTAGGTAACAGTATTTTTGGGAAAGACTTAAAAGGGCTGTCCGACTAGAAATACTATTTCCTCTTTCAAGATACTTACGTATAGGTTCAGATATTGTGTGTATAAAGAGAGACCTATATGAATCTTGTTTAAATTTATTTATTTATTTAAAGAATAAGTCATGCTTATTTACCACACATGTTCTAAATGTAGCTATAGCTAGTTAAAATCAAACAAATACAACTTAGAGAAGAAATCAAATTACCTATTTTATTAAATCGGGCCGTATCGGGCCTCCGCCACAGGAGAGCTTGCATTTCAATTTATAATAAAACAAATTTCAGAAACCTATCTTGATCAGAAACGTTCCCATCCCTAGTTATTGAATCGTTTAAGTGCAGCCAGACGATTGTCCCCGATCGCCAATAGCCAGTGTTTGAACAAGCCTCACTGTTGGAAATTAAAACGCTCCTTCGGCAGATGCGATTCGTTTTGTGGCTTGAGTTGCTTGGAGTATCTTGGGATAGTGTTGTTTTTACAAGGGGATCGAACTTGAAGATAAGATTACATATAAATAAATGGAACATAGCAATTACGGCCTGGCCACGACTTTGCGCGACCGGCGGCGGCGGCGACCAACATTTACGTGGTTATCAACAAATTTTAATATTTTTGTTGATAAATGAAGTAAAATGTAATTTTTATATGCAAATCATATTCTGGAAATGAAGAGATTATTTAAGAATAGATATTTTGCATAAAACAAGCATTGTTATCGGCAGAAAACGTTGTGAAACGAAACGTCCCAGTCAGTCGGCCTTAAAAACTAGAAATATTGCTACAAAAAATTGAAACAAAACGGTAACATCTGTAAAATCTGTAAACTCTACAAGCGAGATGATAGCCAAGTACTTTATAGTATTTTATGCAACCGTTGTTTAAGAGAGGTCAAAAAAGGCGAGTGGCGTGAGTAACAATTTGAGGCGAAGCCGAAAATTGTTAATAAAGACGCCACGAGTATTTTTTGACTCAGTTAAACAACGTTGCATACAATAATTTTTCTACGACCAAGCACTTGCTTTGAAAAAAAAAATTGTAAATTTAACAAATATTTTTCATTCAACAAAAATAATACATTAAACAAGTGGAATCATATAGGACATATATGTAGGTAAACAAACCAAAAGTATACAGCTAAGATACGCGACCCGGCCACCGCGCCCCGCGCCCCACGGCCGGTTGGTCAGCGACACCTTGTAACAGTTGTAACTCATGAGGCCCTGTACTTGCTCTTAGTTAAATTACAATTTTGGACAGTAGCCTATGGAGACTAACAAGCAACGCTAAGCGGTGTTCGTAGTCTATGGATCTTGCTATATTACGGGTGTCACATGCGCGTTTCTGATTTCTGAAGCAATTTTATTGTTTCTACTAGTTAGTACTCATCTGTCAGAGATGACAATTAAAATTAGGTTGGCAACAATGTATTTCATACAATATTTTTTAAGTGGTGATTACACGAAGTATCGTAAAAGTACCAAAAAGATACTGCGTGTATGCACGAATACTTTTTTGGGGAATAGACTAAATACTTGTCTTGACAACTATAACAGGGGTTTAAAGGTGTGTGTACGACCTTTTAAATGACAAATAAAAGTACGGGAGTAGAAAAATATATAAAACAAACAGAGCGTATTCACAGAAGAATTTCTAGGTATTTTCTATCTCAACTGGAAACGAGTTGGTGAGTTTGAGCTTTACGAAACAGCACAAAGTTAGTAACGCAGTTAAACCACATTTGCGGGGCTCCATTAGTTAGCAGGGAACTAACTCTTGCTTTATTATATTAAATGCTTCAAAACCTTCATACATTCTGTACTGAGAGGTAGCATGCAAAACTCGACACTTCAATACAGAACTTCTAACTTCCTTTTACGGGTTATGTATTATGTAGGTACATACAGTATTATAGCGTTATTCATGAACGCGCTAAAAACCTGAATTAACTATGAACAGTTTGTCTTAATGTCATTTTGTCTTAAATATTTGTAAGAAAAGCATTATATTTAAGGAAGTCTCACGCTAGACCGGGCCGGACTCGAGCCGAGGCTTACGATCGGTGGTCATGTGGTACTTTCCATAGAAAACGAAGCGTTTTGCGAGATGATATTTGGACCTTTTCTAAAATAAATATCGAAAACCTGATTCTCACAAATCCTGGTGTTTTTGGGTTCTTTCAACTGAGAATTACTAGCATATTCAATTCTGATGATAAAAAAATATGTTCCTAAAATTTGTATGAAAATTGTACATTTCACTACGTCACGTCCATACGAGTGAAAAAATTTCTCATACTAAAACGTGACGTAATGGAATGGACATTTTGGGACATCTTTTTTTAATGGCGGGATGGAGAATGCTGTCAATTCTGAGTAGAATAAGCCCAAGAAAGTCCAGATTTGAAAGAATCAGGTTTTCAATAATTATTTTAGAAAACGCCCATTTACCCGCATCTATTTTAATAAAACTATTAAAAATTGTAGATAGTTAAGTAGATATTTTTGACGCGTAGCCAGATTCGTTACTATTTATGGCAACTTAGAGTCCAGCAGCCAGGCTGCGAAATAACGTAGTATATTATAACGTAATTTTTTGAAGTGAAAACTTCTTTAGCGGCGCTGGGCACTTTTTGAGGTGGGGAAAAAATGATAAACTCGAGACAGCGTAAGGCGATCACGTGACCGTAAGGTTTAGATGGCCACTCATTTATATGGCATTTAAATCAATAAAGAAAAACTCAATGACATAATTCAATAAAGCTACATCTTGATGAAATCGCTAATAAAAGTGAACTCTAGTACTGGTTAATAAAACTCAAAATATCATGACCAAATATATTTAGATGCGAGGTCTGCAAGGTAACTTTACAATTTCTATTCGAATTTTAAACAATTAACGCTACAAATTTGAATTTCGAATTTTAAACAAGCTGACCTGACCAGCAATTTCGGAACTAAAGTTTTTCAAAAGAATTTTTTCAAAAGAAAGAAGAAGAAAGAAAGAAACATTTTGGACTATAGTCATTGAGTTTTCACTCCTGTCGGCACTCCCGGAGTGCGACCCGTTGTTTTTTTTTTAATCGTCTAGTACTCTAAAGCTACTATAGATCATAGACGATCAGGGATGGCAACCTAGCTTAAACTGTGACGAGGCACCGACAGGACGAGGCTTAAAACTTATCGTACGGATAGCCGCTTCATGCAGGGTTGCCACTGGCATATTTAATACCTGTTCGAGTTGAAAAACAAAGGTTTAAAATTATTTTTTTAGTGTTGTAATCGAGATTACTGACATAATTTTAAATGATATATCGATATCAGGTGTTGAATAATATATGAAAAACTTTAATATTTCACAAATAATAATTATTCATCTGCATCAACATTTTTGAGTGAAGAAAATAGACACGTTCAAAAATACGAAATTCATACAGTGCCAAATAACATATATATTAGGTATTGAATCTTAATTTTTAGCGAATTCATTTTTAACCTTTATTTCTGGCGTTTTGACAATGTCTTGAAAATGTCAAAACAGAGACTTGTATAACTATCCGATAAAAATCTATGAAAAAGTTTGAAATAGACAATTACGAATTCTAACTACCACTACACGAAGTTATAATAATTATTGTTAATATCTTAACCCAACTCAAGTTAAAACGGTAATAGTGCTGAATAACGCATTTTAAACGAGTTTTATTAATAATATTTGACAACCCTATGAAACTTTGTTACTATCTCCAAATTTCACATTCTTTGCTTAGCGTCAATTTGAAAAGTGGAGCGGACGACATTGTGCAATATCTACCGGAAGTTTTTATCAAAATTAATTTGAAATTTCAATTATTTACAGGTAGAATTAAATTGCCTAGTAGAATAATGGTGATAATCCAGTAACTACATATCTGTACTATGTAAAGTAATCCAAGTAATAAAGGTTATTTACCTAACAATAAGTAAGTAGGTAAATTAATGTGTGCGTGGAGGGTGCCACTGCCACGTGACACATGATAACCAAGACCACTGTGTCAAGAGTGTATATAAGTGAAAAAGATGCCTAATGTGAATAAAATAAACTAAAAACAAATATACAGTAATATTGGGATACCCCCCCCTTCCAATTGAGGGGGGATTTAAATCTTCTCGAGGCAGAGGTGTTGATAAGAGCTGGTGTAGCTTTATTTAACGTGCATAAGCGCCTTGTAATATGCTTACTTGAATAATAGATATCTTTATCTTTGTCTTTAATACTTAGCCTCTCAAATACAAACACAAAGGCGAACATATACTTTTAAGAATCCCGTACATTTAACCGACGAATTTGTCTGTTTGTGGAATCTGTCCAGCGCCGTGCGATTATCGTAAAAGTTGAGCGCTCATCAAAATTTCGCTGCGGATGAGAGTCGCAGTCGCATTCCATTTCCATCGGACAGAGTTGTTATACTTTTGCAGACCGTGAGCGAGCTATCGCTTGAGGACAAACCAAGACTCAGAGGCCAGTTAGTTTCAAAAGCGGCCAAGTGCGAGTCGGACTCGCACATGAAGGGTTCCGTATTTAGGCGATTTATGACCTATAAAAAAAAACTACTTACTAGATCTCGTTCAAACCAATTTTCGGTGGAAGTTTACATGGTAATGTACATCATATATTTTTTTTAGTTTTATCATTCTCTTATTTTAGAAGTTACAGGGGGGGGGACACACATTTTACCACTTTGGAAGTGTCTCTCGCGCAAACTATTCAGTTTAGAAAAAAATGATATTAGAAACCTCAATATCATTTTTGAAGACCTATCCATAGATATCCCACACGTATGGGTTTGATGAAAAAAAAATTTTTGAGTTTCAGTTCGAAGTATGGGGAACCCCAAAAATTTATTGTTTTTTTTCTATTTTTGTGTGAAAATCTTAATGCGGTTCACAGAATACATCTACTAACCAAGTTTCAACAGTATAGTTCTTATAGTTTCGGAGATAAGTGGCTGTGACATACGGACGGACAGACAGACGGACAGACGGACAGACAGACAGACATGACGAATCTATAAGGGTTCCGTTTTTTGCCATTTGGCTACGGAACCCTAAAAACGTCGTATGAAACACGTGTGCTGTGGTCAATACACACACGGGCTTCTTATTGTGCGCTCGCTTCCGCACAGTATTGCCTCGAGTATAATGACGCATCACGTAGCACAGGATTATTATAATGTACAATGTTATCAATACATGGTGGGATCCATTTAAAGGCATTTTTGGTATCATATGTTTTCATGGCCGACTTTGAAGTCAAAGACCAAAAAGTTTCATGACAAAAAACATCTTCTACTTTTTCCTAATCAGAACACGATACCAAATATGCTTAAACGGATCTCAACCCTTTTTTCACCTTTTATGACATGTAAAGGGTAAAAACAAGTATTTTTTATTGCAAGTGGAGTTCGAATGAATCATCATCATCTGCCTGCGCCATTTCCCATCATCTGGGGTCGGCTCTCCTTGTCCGTTTTCTCCATTCCGGGCGATTTTGAGCGATATCTGGGTTCGAATAGATAAGTCCACATTTTCACAAGTTACTCCGAGTCCGATTCTCGCCAAGGAATCAGAATCCACGGACAGTTGGCTTAACTGGGCTCTATCTTGCAGCGCGGGCGTGACATCCTTGCAAATTTTGGGATCCGATTTCCATGGATTTTCTACTTTTTCTTCAGTTGTGGCTAGTACCGCCTTTTTCCTCGTAAAGTAATATTTGTGGCTTTAATGAAATAATCTACATTCTATAATTGTGCGATTAAAACGATTTCCGGTACCTACACTCAATTTTCCTTAAAAAAAATATTTTTGAGATACTTAAAGTATTTTTAACTTACGGCCCGATTAAAGCTTTAATGATACGTCAAATATTACGTCGAGATACGATATAGATTAGATGTCAGTGTAAAAAGTCACCTAAAATAAAATCAACATACCATCGCCCAAACTGTTAACTGTACATCAGTGGACCTTATGCGTTTTGTATAAGGCCCACCAATGTACAGTTAACAGTGTTGCTCTATGTACCATTTTCCGCTATATTAAAATAAAAGCTGTGATTGTTGAATACAAGTTTTGATTGGCTAAAATTAAATTCTATATGTCAAACCTATTGCGCGGCATTACAATATTTGACGTTGTCAACATGCGCGCAGTACAGTTGAGTCGCTCGAGGCACAATTCCCTTGGGGCCATTTTAGGCCTCTAGTCTATAGTTAGACTTTTATACTTATTCTAATTCACAGATAACACTAACTTATATTACAAGTGTTATCAATATATATAACTACATCAATTTTCCACATTAGTTCGCGCCATTATATAAGTAGCGACCACTCGTTTTCCGAGTTAGTGCACAATGCACATAAAAACACAGTGTGTGTTGCTGGTTGTGTTCAGTGTGTGCAACGACGGTAAACTGTTCACGCGTTGCAAGTTGGCAGCCGAGTTGATGAAACAGAAAAGTATTGAAAAAACTTTTCTTGGAAATTGTAAGTATTCGTTGCATACATCGAAAGAGAACCTACTAAATTGGGGCTCCCTGCGAAAAGCTTTTACGACACTTTTTGGACTGTGACAATTTAATTTTGAGTAATGATGTTTTTTTTGCGGCACTAAACACATATCACGAAAACATAAGAAGAACAGTTACTACGATTCAGGCCGCGTAGCCAACGTGCCAATCGCTTACGCTCCGTAGCGATCGAAACGCAACTGTCACTGTTGCACTAATATGAAAGAGTGATAGAGAGGCACAAAGCGTTTCGTTGTCGAAGCGATAGCGATTGTCAGCTTGGCTAGGCCGGCTGATGTATCTCGGCGAAGCATAGTTATCGTTTAAGTAATTCAAAGAAAACTTTAATAGGTAACATCGGTTAATTTGTAAATATGTCAAACTGCAATTAGTAGTAAAAAGTACAATTCTAACAAATATTGATATTTCTATAAAATATTACACAATTCCAAATAATTATAACTAAATATTACAGACCAATTATGTTATTTTGGCGGTGAACCAGACACTAAAGGGGCCCACTGATGACCAGTCTGCCGGACGATTTCGGTCTGTCAGTTAAACGCAAAAGGTGACAGTTCCGAACAACTGACAGGTCGATATCGTCCGGCGAACTGATCATCAGTGGGCCCCTTAAGCAGAGGCTATCTCCCAAGCATTGAATAGAATAGAATAGAATAGAATATAATTTATTCGTAAGCACACAGACAATACATAATATGAAAGAAAACACAAAATAAGATTAAAGTGCCACGAAATGGCCTCATCTCAGCATGTTGCTGGAACACTATACTATCACAAAGTAATTAAATACCAACTAGAAATCGATAATTAATATTATTTTGTCTACAGAAATGCCAAAGGTGCGCAAAAACGGTAGCTGTATTGACATTCATATTGCTAATCTAGCCTACTGCGCATAACATCGTAACAGCCATTGGACAACTCATTCAATTGTCTACCGTATTGCCGAGAAATAAGTTTCAAATTGAATCTGTTTTTTTAATGGCCATTACGACTGTTTAGCATGAGTAGTAGTAATCTGAGGAAACACTATCTTTAATGACTTAGCACTGATAACAGTAAGTGCGGCTATAAATAATAAAATGATACTTAAATAAGTGGTTATGTTTTTTGATAAGAAGAAAATACATACCTATGTTACTATTTATAAAATCGACTATCATTAAACAAATAAAAAAAAAACTCGATTTTCCTTAAACATTTTTAAGTCCGCAGCAAGCTCGGTTCTCCATACAAACGTAGTCACGCTCTCATTTTAAAACGACTAGCTAAATTGCTCTAAAACTTGATACGTATAATAGGATAAGGTAGGTATATCTATTCCTGTAATTATCTATGCCGAATTAATGTTTTTAATACAAAAATTGTTTAATGCTCTATTTCGTTTGTTATATAAGTCTACATAAACTAACTAGCTTTTGCTCGCGGCTTCGCACGCGCAGTCTCCTCCTGATGCTGTGCTCCTGAGGTTTTTTTAATTTTGGACCCCCATTTCACCGCTTTAGGGGATGAATTTTGAAAAATCCTTTCTTAGTGGACCCCTAGATCTTATAAGGAACCTACATGCCAAATTTGGACTTTCTAGTCCCAGCGGTTTGGGCTGTGAAATGAAATGAAATGAAATGAAATGTTTATTTGCCAGAATACGTTACAATTAGGTCTTAATACAGTTATAGCATCAGTATTCAGTCGACATAAAGCCAACATGCAAAATGTTTGTAAATTATAATTCGGGTACATCAGGTACATGCAATACAATTATAATAATCCTAATAACATAATGTCAATTCATTACAAATAAAATTAAAAATAGAAATACTTATAAATTGCACATTAAAAAAATTAAGCTAAAATAAAATAGATTGATGGTATGTCAGAGTTATGTCCTGAATTATTTAAATATTACATTTCGAAATTTAAATAGTCCTTAATAGTATAAAAGCAATGATATTGGAGCCATTTAGTCAGTTCTTTCTTAAATACATTTCCATGCAATATTCTCAATTCATGAGGGAGATTATTGAACAAAACAATACACATGTTATACGCATTTTTCCTATAGATATCAGATTTACAAGCTGGCTGGTATATCATATTTTTATACTGGGCTCGTAGCTCTCTAGCAAATATGTCATCTCTGTTTTTAAAATATCCTGGGTGGTTCTTAATAAATTGGCATGCCTTCAAGATGTACATAGAAGCTAAGGGGAGAATTTTAAATTTATGGAATAAAGGTCTGCAACTATCATCAAATCGAACCCCACCTATTTCTCTTAAACATTTTTTCTGAATTATGAATGCCCTGTGAACGTCAACAGAATTGCCCCAGAGCAAGAGTCCGTAATTGAGAGTGGACGACACATACCCATGGTGCGTTGATTTAAGTCAGTCAGTCAGTCAGGTCTTTCACGTTTATATATATAGATAGATTACATGCGCATACAATTATATGCGCAAAGGTTTATTACAACATAGTTTTTAAATGTGAACGAAACTCCGTTTGTATGGGAAGGTGAAATTCGGCCGAGCTTGCTGCGAACTCTTAAGTTTAGTGCATGTTTACCAATGTGTCTAAATGTTTTTTTTAAATGATTATGGTATCATTAAATATGTTGTTGTTCAGATTAAGTAAAAGCAGGAGTTTTATCCCCACTTCAGATGATATTATAAAAAATACTATTACATAATGAGTACCTAGAGTACCTAAACTTACGGACAAAGTCAATACCTACCAGTCCCACAATGAAGCCGGCGGTCCGCACCTAATTATTATACAACGCATGACATTGACATTTAAACTTCGAACGCGTAACGGCCGCAAAAAGTTTGACTCTACTTACCACTTCTATTCGTTTCATTTGGAACCTTATTATAATATCTACAGAGTCTCTAATCTTGTGTTCTTATTTTATCAATCGTGCGCTTTTGTGTTGCTTGGATTTTCATCTTTATTTGTTTATAAGCCAGTATCAATCCAAGCCATGAGGATATCACACGTTTTATATTTAATCGTGTTGTGTTATGCCAGTGCGCGGGCAAAGAGGTTTGACACAAGATGTAAACTTGTTCGTGAATTGGGTAGAGTGGGATTCCCTAACGATATTTTCCTTGGACAATGTGAGTAGAATATTATGAGGAAAGAATAAATCAAGTGTTAGCAGGAAAATAGACTTTAAAAAATAGATATTGTGAGTGCAATAGCAGATTCAAAGTAGGTACGCGTACGTACGTTTACAATGCAGAAAATGAAGAATTATTGTTTCCACTCTATTTGGAAGGACATAAATAAATAAAAATATATATTTTCAATCAAAAATCTCAATTCAAAAAACTCTGGTTACGGATGTGTAAGTTGCGAAAATCTTCCAAAAACTTGGACGAGTTCTCGGAAATTTTAGAATAATTTCACAGGAACCCAAATAATATTTCAATTCCTTTACAAAAATAGAATATTTCTGATGCCACATCAGTCGGTCTGGTATCCTTTGAACCAGTTTTTCAAATCAGGACTGATCATTAGTTACAAAATACATACCTACATAAGTAATTTTTAAGGGACAACACATTATTTACATCCTTAATTATCAACAAACAGTTTTTGCTTATCACGATTCACGAAACGCGGCCACGACACACGGGCCGATATCACTCCACGAAACGCAGCGTTGCGCGATGTAGCATTTGCGCTTTGAATGAATACCTGAGGGGCTAGCAAAGATGGCAATCGTACATTGATAAAAGCCAAACGAAAAATAAAAATGTATCGGGATGACAGATGCTACGAAAAGCCACGTGACTATTTCCATACATTATTTAAGTTTCCATTCGGCTTTTCTACCAACAATATTGTCGTCTTGGTTAGGCCCTATGTATGAAAATTATAAGTACAGACTTTAATAAACTTCTGTGAGACTCAGACATATTAAATATATTAAAAGGAGTCACTCGTGACATGACGTAATTATTCGTACGAATAATTGTTCAATTCTTTTATGCTCATCTCGCTCTGTTACCACACGAACCCGCAATGTTTGTTGCGGGCTGTACACCCTCGTCGAGAGACCCAGAGACAGGCCGAGAACGAGTGTGTACATACTGCTCCCTTCTCGTCTCGCTCTTATTCGTGTCGTCTCGCCATTCTCTGATTCAGTCGGAGCGTTGCCGAGACTCTCGGCGAGAGGCTCTTGACGAGAGTGTACAAACAGTAACACTCCTAACTGTACTTACATCGGTGGACCTTATTACTTAAAGGCCCCAGTACACAATGGGCCAGCGTGGGCCATTCTGGGGGACGCATTTATGCGTTAGAGGGAGCAAGTGATATCGCTATCTCATTCTACCGCATGGCTGCTTCCCTTGGACTGGCCGGCGATGGCCCATTGTGTACATATGGTCTACCGATACTGGCCTTATACATATGGTCCACCGATGTACAGTTAACAGTGTGTGCGATGGTACAGCCGGCGTCAAGAGCGAGCTATTTTTGAAAACTGACTATTACTGTTTTATAGTTTTAGAAACCTTATACCGGTTGTACACACTCGTCGAGAGCCACCGCGTAGCCACGGAGGGTGACGGTTTATTGTTGCGTGTGTTGTGCGCCTATCTTATTTAACAATCGGTTTTCCTTGAATCAACACGGATCTTCCCACGGAGTAATCGTATTGTACTAGTAGTGTGATAATTATTGTCAATACCTTGTCGTATTAAATAAGTACCACTACTTAGTAAATAAAAAGGTGTCTAACGTGTAGTTTTGTAATAGTGGGTAAGCGACGATGTCAGTGTCACTTTCCTTGATAAATGGGGTTGGCCGGTCGATTTAGCAGATGGCGCCATCATAGCTTGCCCTGTCAATCCCTGGAATTGTATAAAATCAAATCATACTTCTATAAATTATAGTGTTGTCCGAGTTTTTTCTATCACTTATGAAAATATTTTGCTTTAGAACTGTGGCATTTAAATTATAATTATAATTGAACGAAGACAATGAGATTTAATTTTGAGAAATAGTTTATGGGCCCGATTCAGATTTTGAACTAGACATCTATTAGATGTCTATTAGGCATCACCAAGATACGATAACGATATGTTTAAGATCTAACCTGTCAAATTTGGCATTTCCGCGATTCTGGAGATACTCTTGAACGATTTCCACAAGATATTATTACGATATTTTAACGTAAGAGTGACATTTGTTGCCCGAATTGAGCTGCAAAACAGAACTAGTTGAAATCTAAAGTACAACGTATCTAGTACATATCGTATCGTTCTCTAGTCTAGAACGGATCTTGTTTTCCAAATACAGCGGTTTGACTATTCTATAGG
Organism: Cydia amplana; assembly: GCF_948474715.1. Lineage (NCBI taxonomy): Eukaryota > Metazoa > Arthropoda > Insecta > Lepidoptera > Tortricidae > Cydia > Cydia amplana. The sequence goes on from NC_086070.1 coordinate 24,685,654, forward strand.
GATGAACATGTAAGTCATAATATGTTTCGTCGAAATGTATGAGAAGGCAAACTTTTTTTGCGATTTGGACGTTGACCCTACAGTAAAAATTGTTCAGTCTGACATGTATTCACCCCTCAGAGTATTCAGAACATAACAAAGATGCCGTGTAGTTGCGAGGTTTCACGGTTTTCAAAACTCGCAAAGTCGCAAGCCCTTCATATTGTTTGTATATTTTATATTGTTTGTATACAGTGTGTGGCCTATAACGCGGGCGAAAAATTAAAACGTAGATTCTACTCCTCAAACAATAAAACTTTTGTTCAACAACTTTTTGAAATTATGTACTATTAAAATTGTCCCTTTTTCAAACAAACTAAATAATATTTTTCTACTCCAGCACTTAAATGTGTCAATTAAATGACTGACAGTGATATCTAAAGCAATGTCATTTGAATGCTTTGTCTATAGGCTCATAAGATGACTGCTAGCAGTCATCTTATGAGTATAATACAACTGCTTTATTTTTTTTTAAGATACAAGTTCCGATCATCTTGATTGAAAGAGGTATGTTTTCATTTACAATAATAACTCTTTTTTTTTTAAATAATAACTCTTTTTTTTTTAAATAATAACTCAATTTTTTTAAATAATAACTCTTTTTTTTTTAATAATAACTTTTTTTTTTTTTTTTTGCTGCAGCTGTCATAGAAAAAGTAATGTATGCAACAGCTCATAATTGGTTCTTAAAATTCTCGGGTCTTTTTTTACAAAACTCGACTACGTCTCGTTTTGTAACTTCGACCCTTGAATTTTAAGAACCCTTATTATATCACTGTTGCATAAACTACTATTTCAATGAACTTTAAATTCCGTCTAATTGACATTGCCCGTCAGTCTTGTCACCGTACAGGCATAATCAATTTCGTAATACATTGCGTGTTCGATTAAATTTTAAAGTGTTTTAAAATACAAACCACAAGTTATTTTTAAAAGTCGCTGAACAAACATTGTCTAGTTTGAGGAGTAGAATCTACGTTTTAATTTTTCGCCCGCGTTATAGGCCACACACTGTATTATATGGTTGGCATTTAATTGACAGGGGTGTGCCTAATTGAGAAAGTGAGCAACAGGGATACGAAGGCTTTCGTCGTCACGCCGAGCGGGAAGAAATATTATGGACTTTATCAGGTAACCTTTTTAACATAATTCTACGTTTTAAAATGTAATGCGTTTTGCTGATTCTTTAAAATTACATATATCTTAAAAAATACATAAAATAAACCTCTAATCGCAGCAAACGTGTTAAACAAAAAATAGCTGTCTGCTTCAATCAGTCCCTTTTTTATATTAGTTTTAAGAGTTACAAAAAACGATGGACTAAAAGCGTTCTCTAACAAACTAAAACAACATAAATGGGTTGTACAACAAAACAAATGAGTGTTCAATAGGTAGGTATGTACACAAGTTCAAGTTCAATACATATACCTACGTAATTAAGTATCAATAGGTACTAATGTCGCTTTTGGTTATGTCGTGAGTTTTTTCTTCCGTTTATTATAAAAACATGTTGCCTTATCACTGGGAATTTTTAATGAATGTTTTACCTGAACGAAGGTATAAGAGGTAATTATAGGCTATGGGTATACTATGGTATAGTACTATAGTTGGTTGTTTTTTATATGGTACATTTTAATATACATCAGGGCATTTCTATCACAATAGGTACCTGAATATGCAAGTGAGACTCTAAATTGACATATACTCGTACCGTGGAATATTTCTAAATACAGTGTAGAACGATATGTCAAGCGTACTAATATAATGTACCTAATTGTTTTTCAGATCCCTAGCCGCTGGTGCCGGTCGGGGAAGAAAGGTGGCGAATGCAACATCGCCTGTGAATGTGAGCATATTTATAAATATATATATATATATATATAGAGAGAGAGACAGAGAGAGAGAGAGAGAGAGACATTCTTACAACTTCTTCATATGATAATATTATACCTTATATATAATAACGGAAGTTGCAGTTACACAACCGGCGACAAACAGGCACAGAAACAAACTATTGCAATCCGTCTCCGGCGGTTTACAATCCGGTTTACGTCCGGTGCACGGGATGAGTCGTAAAATTACTACGAGTTTAAAATGCTTTCGAGTGGAGTATTTTTTTAAATACTTGCAAGTATTTTTGAAATCGTGAGTAGTTTTTTCGCTCGGTTGTTTTGGATATAAAATACAAGCGTAGTTATTAGTGTTATTTTTTGTTTTTCTCAAAATAGTCGTAATTTTTTCGCTCTGGAGCCGTAAGAGAGAAACCCTTGGCCCGACCTGACAAATTTTTACTTTTAAATATTGATTACAGTAGATAACCACAAATATATTCCGTCTGGAGACGTCCGGTTTACGTCCGTGTGTTGTCCGTTGTTACGGTTTTGAACTGGTTTTGATACTACCTTGACGATAGTCCTGGTGATTAGCGCGTATTTTACGCACGACCTTCACTTTATTAAGCAATCAGCGTGAGCGATCTATAAGGTCGGATCATAATGAGATTAAAACCGAAACAAAATAGTTTAATCTGAATCGTGATCCAGGCTAAAAATCTGGCAACAGGCACAAGTACGTAAACTAGAAAAATACGCATGATATTTTTACCTGTTACTTTCAAATCCGGGATTTCTCCGAACCTACTAGTTCCAGTATATAACGATTGTGCATTTTTAGTATCTGAACACTCGAGTACTCAATCTGTACTTGGACTTGTAGGATTTGAGATTATGCGATCAGAAGTCAGCCAGTCTGCTTAATTAAAAGGACACTACACTACAGCGAAGTTAATCTGATTGTCATACAATGTTTCGTTTTTAGGGTTCCGTACCCAAAGGGTAAAAACGGGACCCCATTACTAAGACTCCGCTGTCCGTCCGTCCGTCCGTCCGTCCGTCCGTCCGTCCGTCCGTCCGTCCGTCCGTCTGTCACCAGGCTGTATCTCACGAACCGTGATAGCTAGACAGTTGAAATTTTCACAGATGATGTATTTCTGTCGCCGCTATAACAACAAATACTAAAAACAGAATAAAATAAAGATTTAAGTGGGGCTCCCATACAACAAACGTGATTTTTGACCGAAGTTAAAGCAACGTCGGGCGGGGTCAGTACTTGGATGGGTGACCGTTTTTTTGCTTGTTTTTTTGCTTGTTTTGCTCTATTTTTTGTTGATGGTGCGGAACCCTCCGCGTGCGAGTCCGACTCGCACTTGGCCGGTTTTTTTTATTTACAAAGAATGTGCTCGGAAAAGGTTTTCTTATTCGGATTGAAACAGTTCAAAAAAATTATTTAAAAATTCGTGTCTTTGTAGGCACTGTTGTAGGCATATTTATCGAAATTGGTTTGACGTTGATAGCTTTCAACAATTATTGTCTAAAAAAGTTACGAATCCATTAGGTACTGCCAATTTTTTTTATAACTTATGATATTTCAACAGTACCTAACGACGCTTCCGCAAACAAGTATGTAGCATTAGTTAGAAAAACATCTTATCTTCTTTCGACACAATTTCTAACACTATAGTAAAATAACTAAGTTTTCATGCCAAAGTGCTATGTCAAGTATGGAGTATGCGTTCTTATTGCCAAGTATATGTATAAATAAATATTAGGGGACATCTTACACAGATCAACCTAGCCCCAAACTAAGCAAAGCTGGTACTATGGGTAATAGGCGACGATATACATACTTATATAGATACATACATACTTATATACATAGAAAACATCCATGACTCCGGAACAAATATTAGTGTTCATCACACAAATAAATGCCCTTACTGGGATTCGAACCCAGGACCATCGGCGTAGCAGGCGGGGTCACTACCCACTAGGCCAGACCGGTCGTCAAATATGCAAAGGTAGTGTGGCCAGTCATACTTTTTAGGGTTCCGTACCCAAAAGGTAAAACGGGACCCTATTACTAAAACTCCGCTGTCCGTCTGTCTGTCTGTCTGTCCGTATGTCTGTCACCAGGCTGTATTTCAAGAGCCGTGATAGCTAGACAGCTGAAATTTTCACAGATGATGTTTTTCTGTTGCCGCTATAATAAATAACAACAAATACTAAAAACAGAATAAAATAAATATTTAAGTGGGGCTGCCATACAACATACTTGATTTTTTGCCGCGTAATGGTACGGAACCGTTCGTGCGCGAGTCCGACTCGCACTTGGTCGGTTTTTTTAATAAGTTAGATCAAAATGTCTAATTTATTTATCACGCGATAAAAATATAACACATGGCCTGTAGGGCTAAGATGGCCGGCTCTTTATTTTTTGTCACCATGGCTGTCACGTTCTAACAAATATGTAACTGCGAAAGTGACGCATAGCATGACAGGTGATAAAAATGCCACCATGATAGCTGGTCTGGTATTCATAAATGCCATTAAAAGTCTCCTGTCATTACTTTCCAGCCAGCCTATTATGGATAGCTTTATCCATCTTTATCCACGTGATAAAATAACTGTCACTGTTTAACACCGTGGGAAAGAAAGTGACGGACACCGTTTTATCACGCTGTCACGTAGACAAGAACGACCATCATATCCGTACAGATTGACATACCAGGGCGCCAGAAACCGCCAGTATTAAATTGTATTCTTAAATTAAATGCGACCGCGGCTCGTAAAATGTCGGTTTAAGTTAGCTGGGTCTGAGTTAGTTTCCCGCCTTCTAGTGTTATTTAAGTGGTCGAGTCGGGACTCATCTGACTTTATGATGGTTTGGCGATCGTTCGTTTTATTCCCTAATAGTTTGTAAATGAACTTTGCAGATAATTCAATTGATAAACTCTGGCGACTTTTAATGAAAATATACTGTATAGAACTGTATCTGAGTCTAAATAGGCTACTTGCCTAATTAGTCAAATCGGCTTCTTTTTTAGAATTGTCAAAACGAACTGTCTCTGAAGTGATCTGAAACGTCCGCTCGATCTTTTGTTGCATTCATTCAGACCAATTCCCTGGAGTTGGAGCTGGTTACAGAGGGCCTACCGGGAAACACGAAATTTATCTGCCTGTCTATCGTTTGAATACGCAAGTGTGATAAAGTGGCTGTTAGGTAATGAAATTCCCATTTTGCTTGTTTCCTTGTCCTGGCGGCATTCCCAAACACTATTCTCCTCTAATCTTCTTGTGTTTATGCAGAACAGAAAACTGCAGACTTTTAAGTTGTCTTGGATAAAATAATATAAAGCAAAACCATTATTTTTAATAGTTTAAATTGGTTACAGCGCTGCTAGATGACGATATTGCGGACGACACGGCGTGCGCTGTCGACATCTTCCACAAAGAGGGCTTCAAGTACTGGAACCAGTGGACCATGCGGTGTAAGAACGACGATACCATCACAAAGGAAATATACAAGTAAGTGAGGTGTATACGCGTGTAAGTATCGCTATAAAACTGTTTTTTCCCGAGCACTACGGGAAAGCTTAAGGGTCTTATAACATTGGTGATTTGAAGGAGAGGTGTGCAACAAATTTGCTGCGTACTGACATACTGTGAATTTTGAAAAATATAAGCATACTTATTGAAAATTCTTTACGCGCTCGCCTCGCTTTCAAGTCTCCTGCAAATCGCCAGTGTGGTAAGGCTCTAAGCAAAATTATAATCGGTGTGTGTATGAGTGTATTTATGTTTTTGTCATGTTTTCCTCCATAGTTCTGAATACTTTTATTTGATGAATTAAAGTAGTCAGAGCTACGATTGCAAAAAAATGCTATTCCATAGAATACCAATGTATTCTATGGAATAGCATTTTTTTGCATAATATGACAATCATATTATGATGCGCCGAAATCTGTGAGACAGCCGATTTTCTTGTGTTTTCGAGTTTGACTCTATATTAAAAGTTGTTCAGTACGATCTAACACCCATTCACACCTCAGAGTATGAGTAGACATAACAAAATCACTCTGTGTATCGTTGTCTGAGTACCTACCTACAACATAGGCCTTCAGATAACTGTGGGGCTTAGTCAATTACTGCAAGGATGTCCTATAATATTTATCTATGCCCCAAATTACAGATTACCCCGCCTGATCTAAACGTTATTTTCTAGATGTCCAGACCTGAGCTCGCCGCGGTCTAGCCCCGAGCGAGACCTCTACGCTGAGAGGCTTAGGAAACGAAGACGGCTGGTTAGAAGCAAAGCGCAATATATCAGACAAGTGTACGGAGTACATGCTTAATGCAATCTTGGTTTTATTTCTACCTCGATTAATTATAAAATAAATAATAATAAAAATAAATAATAGGGTTCCAGCAGGCGTTCTACATGACATAAAAACTCTCCAAGGGGGCCTCTACGTGTTGGATCTGTGTCCCCACGCAAGCCTATAAAAAGACCGGGATTATAGGCCCGTGAAATCCAAGGAGATAAAAATAAATAATAATAAAAATATTTTATTCGGTAGTTTAAAAACACAAACTAGAGTATCTGCGCTGGTGCCTCTTTTTAAATTAGAAGACATTTGTGCTAAGAGAGCACCGCTCTTCCACGCGGTAAGTTTACAGTTTTACAGTACGTACCTATCTTAGGAATAGTATTATGTAAGTATATTATTAATTATGTAAGAATTAGGTGTTCATTTACTAATTAATTGTTTCTGGTGAATTCTCAACTTGGGCAGAAAGATATGTAGGACCAAAAAAATGCTTAAAGATTGAACCTTTTTTTATGAAAGCGGTAAAAACGTAATATGTTAAACCACGCAAAGAGCACTATGTAAGACAAAATGCAATAAGCGCAAGGAAAATGCTGAAATTGCGGGAAATTATTTCCCCGCAATAACGGTCTTGAGATGCGCTTAACGATTTACAAGATTTTTTTATTTACTTAGGTACTGATTCTTAGTTCTTAACCTAAGCTGTGGCTGTGTGTTCTGAAAGATGGCCGGGAAGCCAATTTATAAGAAACTGCTGTGCAGTTGTATGAAATTATAAAAAACAAATTGGCCACACATTCTTTGCACCTAGCGGTAACCTAACAGATATGTTGACATATTTACGGTGAGGGCATTGGATCCTGAACGAAACGAATGATTCTATAACTTTGAACCCTGAGCGTAGTGAGGGATAGGTGGATATAATTTTGCCACCGTGTGACACATACTGCTTTTCACATCACCTATGAGGAAATTATTGTTTCAAAATATAATTAAAGCTCAAAAAAATTTATACTTTAAAATTGTGTCCTAGAATGGAAAAGTGCCTCTTTGAACAATCAGCCCAGTAAATAAAAAGCCCTTTTCCAAATAGGTGATTTGAAAAATTTATACTACAATAGGTATGTAATGATAAAACATCACATTAGAAATTAAGTACATATTTACACATTCGTGAAGCTAGCAGTCTCTTGTAAGGTTTGAAATATCGGCCTAAAACATTATCTGTATTATACAGGTGTATTAACATTATTAACAAATTCTTCTTTCATGGAAAAATGCATTGAATTGAGTACCTTTTATAATTTTACCTATTCATAAATTATAATTTATTTATTTGCCTAGAATGTTTACTAAAGTGTTTTACGAGTATTAATTTGATTTTTATCAGCTAGGTACTTGGAAAATATGCTTTCTACTTTCAAAGAAAAGAAATTCGAGCTTTGTTCATTATGTCTATAACTTTAATCTACTTACCTACTCAAAATTCGAAAACAAAAGGAAATTAGGTCTTTGACTATAACATTAGCAATTATGAAAAACCTAATCTAACCATTGCATGTCTGTATAAAGCCTAAGTGCTAATATTTATTTCAAGAATAAAACTGCTACCACGTTTCCCTATAATTATGTTAATTCTGCAAACAAAGAAAAACTATTTTAACATAAACGAATTCAGTTGACACAGATTCCGTTAAGTATATGAAGGAGAAAACTACAGTAAGTCTTTTCCTCCTTATTTTAACTTAACAGTTGCTTTTAGAGTCTGTTCGGAAAGAGAAGAGTCGTAGAATGTATTGGGCCCCATACATTCCACGACTCTTCTCTTTCCGCACATACTCTAGGAACAAATGATCCATTGACAGCCGCTGGATAAATCGTCAGAATTAGCCACATGCAATATGCATGAATTTGTTTGAAGGTGTCAATGGATTCTATTTCCCATGAAATTGAAATGTTTTTAATAAATCTGCTAGATACCTTCTTCCAAACTTACAAAATACAAAAATATATGTGTGTGGATCGCAAGTAAATTAAAAACGGCCCATACAAAAAGTGTGACGTAACTTTTTCTCCTCCAAAATAAGGAATCGAATAAAAGTTTTTTATAGATTTGGACAATAAAAAAAAATACGTTTTCGAACTGGAATATCTTTACAAAAATATAACAAAATGTGCAGATTTTTCATTTTTTTATGATATAGGAGGCGAAGGAGTGGATCACCTGATGGTAAGCGATTACCGCCGCCCATGGACACCCGCAACACCAAAACGGGTTGTTAGTGCGTTTGATTTAGTGTCGTTGATCGTGTTTAATGAGTAACGTAGGTATATTATGTTTCAGAATTGCAGATGGCGCTTCAGAAATGATTTAAAAAAGTTCCACGAGAGGGCTTTCGTTGAATTATAATTATTGGTACTCTTGATTTGTAGTCTGTCGTGTCGACATACGAATAGGTATTGCAACAAAGTTGAACAGCTTTTGCAAAAATATTTTTACTAATTTTGGAACGTAAAACTTTTTTTATCCATTACTATCGCTGTCAGCATCAGATGGGTTTGGTTTCGTTGGTTATGTTAGGATTTTAAATCCCTGGATTTAAAAAAGTATTTTGTGCATATTTTTTTATCGACGTTTCTGCTGGATATCGGATGAGTGATGAAAAAAGAGTTTTTAAAAAAGGTTTCTATGTGATATCCCTGAAACTTAAACGAACGTTTAAAGCATACTTACATTTTTGTACATATTGTTTGGAAATGATTAAATGTGGATTGATTAAATTATAACCCTTCGAAATGATAAAACCCTGCAGATTATGTCTTACGTTAGCATGCTGCGTCCAAAATATTGGACGTACCCTTTTTTACCTTCATTTATTTTATTATTTGTAAAACTACCCTACGGTTTTCCTGTGTTCTTTGAATTGAAGGTAACTTGCGCCAGCTGACGCCGAGTCGAGTTTCCGTCTTAAGAATACTTTATTGACTAGGTATGTGTTTATTTTTCTTTATGTACCTACCTACTATTCTACTTTGTGGTAAAATTATTAGTGTAAATCCAATAGATAATATCATTTTAGTTTCCCATCTACACTCTGAGACAAATTCAAGACTTTAGAGGAACTTAAAAAGGGGAATTACTAATTTTGAAATGACTTTCGGACAGGTGCTGTAATCCAGTATAATTCAACCTGGTGCGTTCCTCTAAATTTGTCCTTGAGTATATAAGAACGAAACCCTATAACTATCCAAATACTTATATATGTTTTTAAACGGTTTTATTTAGCTTGACCCCGTATATACCTAAATTCTTTGTATATATATATATGGACATTCAAATCTTGCAATCGATTTTTCGGCCACTTCTAGTTAACCAATTTTGATGAAATTTTTTATTTGAAGTTTATTACACAAAATACAAAAAAAAATGACGGAATAGGCATTAACTTAATGATATTTTCTACAAAAATTAAATTTAACAAATTGGTCATGTAATTTCTTAAATTTAAATTTTGCCCAAAACAACAACGGTCAACGTTTTTCCAATATTGTTTTAGTGATTAATTTCATGGTGAGAAATAATTTATTTTAAACACAGTGTGTTGACTGTTCGAAGGAAATTCCTATTCGACTCAAGAATCCCCCTTAGTCGGTAGAAAATCAGAAGCAAGCAGGAAAGTGGGTGTTTCTCGCCATCTGACGCTTCAGCTCGAGAATTTATGCTGTTTTTATCAAAACACGAAATAACAACGCCCGTTGTGATTCATAATTCATTTCCTTGGTGTATTTTTTTCCATTTCTGTTGTGGAATAGATATTTGAAATAAAGGTTCTGGTTTTCAAATTTGTATGTGAAATTGGCATGTTATTTTAGCTTTAAAAATTGTTTTCACTGCCTTGAAGAAAATTTGCTTCAAATATCTAGTTATTGACCGGGCGTTAGCGAAGGTCTTCGTTTCAGCTTGGGAAAAAATGCTTTCGTAGGTATATCCAGACTGATGTTCTCTCTGCAGGTCGCATTAGTTAACCGATTCTCGTGAAATTTTGTGAGCAGGTCCGGTAGTACGAATTTTTTACATTTTCAGGCAGTAACGCGCATGTGACACGGCTGGCCCTAGAAGCGTCGATAGACTGCGATAACTGCTTACCATGAAACGGACTAGGTTGTAAAAAATGTATTATATAATTCCCGTTCGGAAGAAAATGGGGCTTGAATAGCTTTACACCAGCTGTTGAACAAAAATTTCGGTCGGTAATAACCATAAAAACGAAACCTAGCGCCTTTAGTTCTCTAGCCAACACTGTTAGCGAGCCATAGTGTTGTCCCTGGGTGGAATAATACATAATAATATAATAGGTAATGTAAGTATATTATTAAATTGTACAACGGGACTTAATCGCGGTTCTAAGTTTTTAAGATTTACCTCCGACATTTCGAGGACGGCGTTGTCCCCGTGGTCTCGGAGAAGACTGGCTTAAGTTGACATCAGCATCTTCTAACCGCGCGAGTTTTTCGAACTACCCGCACTTGGTCTTGTTTATCCGCTTGAACATTTTGCGCACTAGGGATGTCACTCTGCCGTGGCTGAGCATTTACTGGAGTCAGGACCAAACCACTGGATTGAGCTACATAACCCTAAAATCCTATCCACGGATCGTCATTTCTACAGCACGAAAGTACGGGAAGCCATTGAAATAAAAAAAAACATAGTAATTTCAATCGGGACGAGGGTTTCAAGATCTCATCCACATGGAATCCAGTCATTAGTAAATGTAAGCGTAAACGAATATTGACAGTCGATAAATCGAATATCGTTAGTGTTGTGTGTCGACAGAGTGACATCCCTAGTGCGCAAAATGTTCAAGCGGATAAACAAGACCAAGTGCGGGTAGTTCGAAAAACTCGCGCGGTTAGAAGATGCTGATGTCAACTTAAGCCAGTCTTCTCCGAGACCACGGGGACTACGCCGTCCTCGAAACGTCGGAGGTAAATCTTAAAAACTTAGATACGCGATTACCTAAGTCCCGTTGTACAATTTAATAATGTGTAAAAATCGTGAAAGTTTAAATCAGTGTAATGTAAGTATAGTTTTTTCTGAGGTTATTTTTGGGCTCGAACCTTAAGGCTCATTTAGACGGTGCGAGAACTCGCATGCGAGTTTCTTTACATTGCGTCATTTGATCGGTCGGCTGAATTGATGTAACCTCAATGGTCCGCAATGTAACTAAAATCGTATAGGAGTTCGCGCGCCGTCTAAATGGGCCCTTAATCTGTTAAACAAAAGGCATTACTAGGTAGCTACCAAATTTGTCAATAATGAGAAGGATGAAGCCTGTATAAAAGGTAATTTTAGCTATCAATTTACGTAGTTCAAATTCATTAACGTAACATATCATAGAGGATTTAGGATAATATGTTGATAAAATTATACATAAGTAGGGTAAGTAAATCGTCAATTACTGGCCACCAGTTAATAACTGGCCACCCTAAACTAAAAATGAATTCTATTCACCTATAAATAGAATTAATTTTAGTATTAAGCTTTCAATAACTGACCTTATTTCAATAACTAGCCACCTTATACTAAAGAGAATCATGTTTATAGGGGAATATAATTCATTATTAGTTTTTATTTTATTTTATTATTATTAAACAGTGGTCAGTAATTGATGAATTACCCTGTTATTTATACTACATAATATAATAGGTAATATCTGGGAGACCGAGCTTTGCTCGGAAAATATATAAAAACTCAAAAAATCGCGTTTTCCTAGAGATAAAACCTAGCTAGATCGATTTTTCGCCCCCGAAAACCCCCATATAGCAAATTTCATCGAAATCGTTAGAGCCATTTCCGATATCCCCGAAATATATATACATATAAATATATAAATAAATATGCAAGAATTGCTCGTTTAAAGGTATTATTATATTATTAGATAGATAGATTAAAAATATATATGTATATTTATTAGATATATCACAGTCAAATACGTATACTGTGAACATATTTAGCCTTATTAAAAGATCACGTACACGTGACACAGACTAAGAACCTTGCGCAGCACCATTAAAATAAGCTTTAAAATAATCCGCTGCAGTTTCCAACGACACGCTGCAATGTGCACGCTCTTCGAATTTACATTGCATATGTGCCATGCTGGCTTGCAAGAGTTGCAAGTACCATCGCCCGCCATCTAACCTGTCAAATTTGACATTTTACAAGATATTACTTAGAGATCTAATTCACATCTAAAAGATATCTAACACGATCTATCGTAAAGGTGACATTGGTTGCCCGAATTGCGCTGCAAAAGAGAACTAGTTAAAATCTAAACTATAACGTATCTAGAATGGATCTAGTACGTGTCGTCTCTTGTGAATATCTTGAAGTTCGAATACGGCAGTGTATCAACTTCAAAAACTTCGCAACAACGTATTAACTAAACAGTCAACTTGGCACGGCATTATTTAGTTGCCTGTCCCATTTCGGCATCTAAAATTCCCTCTCCGATGTGTCGGCGCTAAATTAAACGTACCTATAGTAACTGTGTTATCAGATGTACAGACTCGGGGGAGCGTTGACGGAGTCACACCTGCGCCCTGTCACAGTCCACAGAACATAACAGTCCTCATTGGCCTTGCGTCTATTGCAGACGATTTATGGTGTAACACCGGAGAGACAATGACCTCTCCACGGACATTAAACCGCCTGGGAAGGATTTAAAGATACGCAGGGATGCCTAGCACCTGCATTAACCTCTCGGCTTCACTGTCTTAACCCACAGGAAAGGCGAACCAAACCGTGCGGAGGCAGGTCGGCTGCTTTACTACCACAGTTCTACAGTTAACAGACCTTATAAGTACCTAACGACGGTTCATTTTTTACTTTTAAATGATTCTCTTACAGATTTTACCTCTCCGACCTCACCGTCCTCGTTTACTTATATCTAAAGTACTTTTCATTCACATACGATAAATAGATAAAAATGCGACAAAGATGGAGCTGTGTACGTCGCCATACGTTTTGTGGTAATTGTATTCCCAAATGCTCTCAAATGTAATTGTATTCGCTTGACAACATGGTTACAGTACCTATATTTTTCCTACAAATCTATCTATAATCGAATTTAAACTGTTGTGAGACATACTAACATTGAAACCGTAAAATTATTCAAAAATCTATCTATACTTTTTTTATCTATCTATACCTGCGTCGCCATATAGAGAGCGGCAGTGGAGTTACACAGACACACACATAAGATGGAAATAACACAATGTGTCTACACTAACAAGGCCATGTCCAATCCATACACGGCATAGGTATTGTTATTGTGTGCGTGGATTCTTAATGGCAAAATCTAAATTCGCAGTGCCTATATTTTCAACTATATTTGTGTATGTATCCTATGACACACTAGCCCTAAAGCTGACCTGGTTTCCAAATAATACCTCATAGATCATTGAATTAATTGCATTGCCTTACTGTTATTATTCCGTATGCTTTTATTCTGATGTGATAGAGGGCGTTGTTTGAATAAGAGAACAGTGAACACGATATAATATATATATATATAGCAGAGTTGCAAAATACGTAAAATTTGTAAAAACAAAAAAAATCGGCAAATGCGACCATGTTACCGCCGTTTATGCTTTACGTCAGAGCTTAAAAACTACGCTATTCAATACTATTTTGTATTCAACTAAATTGTAAAAACTTTGGCATTATATAAATAGCATTAAATGAGGCCATTTTAATAGCATATCATATTGCATTTCGCTTCGTACAATAGACGCGAGCGCGACACAGGTAAATTCTAATTGACATCTTTTTGATGTCAAAATGTAAGTTGGAATAAAATTGCATTATAAGATGCATTATAAACTATGCTATTCGAAATTCAAAAATCCTATAGAAGCTATAAGACGTTAAGGCCGTGCATCGAAAAATAACAGGATCTTAGAAAGGTGGCAGTGGCTAGCCCCGGAAACAAACAGTAGTGATTTTCGGATGTATGTTTCTTGACTATATGATAAGAGATTTCGTAGTAGTCGAAACACGAATGCTTAAAATTTTCTCGATAGAAAATAAATCCAAACTTACGTGTTCATTTTTCGGTTTTAGCTTCGTGCAACTAGAAAACACATCCATATCCAGCACAACCCACCTTACAGCAAAGGTTTTCATCTCGTCTTAACTTTCAAAGAACTAAATATTAACTTATTATCCTTTACCGATGGATTTATTATCGATTTTTGATTTTATGAATTCAACAGCAAACGCCCATTTTACGCAGTTCGGTTTCTCTTTCTGTCATGCGTCAAAGTCATAAATGCATCCTTTATGCCAGTAATGTTAGATGGCCGTCGTGCCTCAAAGAGGTAAGACCTATGTCACTTCGCGCAGCGCTCCGAATTACGTAAAATTTTAATATCCAATAAACGTTGAGTTGTAACTCCATTGAGTAGTAACGGAATCGAAGGTAAACCTATGATGGTGCCTTCTTACAGGCCTATACGTTACGCATGTGTGCGTGTTTGCTAGGCTACGTCATGCTACGTCGAAATCTATACTCTTTGTCAGTTACAACGGGTTAGGAAATTTCGACAGATATTGAAATGTATCGGTAGCTGTTTGGGCTTTAGCCATCAGAATCTAACCGTAACTTTTTGCTTTATTTTTGTTTGAAAATAAAATATCTATAAGAATATATTTTTTGCTTTTTTTCTATTGTAATGATAAAAATAAATCTAGTATGTTTCATGCTCAAATAATTTAAAATAATTGAATAAATATTAAAAACTAATTGATATTATTCGTTTTAATTATTATATTATTAAGTTTGTTTGAATAAAATATTTTATTTCAATAATACGAAAAGTTATTATATTTAAGTACCACTAAAAAAAGGTCCCTATTTACAAAAACTCACTTGCACGGGCCGGGGTTCGAACCCGTGACCTCCGGTTTGAAAGTCGCACGCCACTACAATTTCACATAAGTAATTTACAATGACATGATACCGTGGAAAAAGTGGATATTACAATGTACTGTGTTACTATCATTTTATAGTTTATTTTGGCTTGACAAGGAGGAATGAGAAAAACGTGCAGAGCGAGAGGATTAAATCTCTCTGTCCCTTTCTTAAAGTAGCCAATCCTAATTATGACATCTGTTTTGATATTAATTCTTTGAACATAATTTGTCGATGTTCTTTTTTATATCATCGAGAAAGATTTTTATTAAAAAAATGTGTTGAATTTATATGTTTTATTTATGTTTTTTTGGCATAAATTTCATTACTTTTGACAAATTTTGATTGTGATGACAAACGATTTGATGTGATGTGTGAAACGAACCATGTGATCAACGATTTATCTAATAAAACTTCATTTAGTCGAAAAAAATAGTTGTCTACTACCGGGTGGAAAAAAATTATGGGCCCTGGAGGGAAAGTGCCTTAAAACCTTAAGTGTGCTCATTTTACTTAAATGAAACATTATTGTTTTTTAAAGAAACAACTGCATTCAAAGATTTTTGAAGTGAAAACTTCTTTAGCGGCGCTAGGCACTTTTTGAGGTGGGGAAAAAATGATAAACTCGAGACACCGTAAGGCGATCATGTGACCGTAAGTTAGTTAGTTAGTTAGTGTTTCTGGGCATTTTCCGCAAATCGACAACCATTGTGCCTATTTTGCGTGAAACGAGGTAGCGCTACTCTAACCACCCCAGCTCCTCCATGAAACCTAGCAGTGTTTTCAGGTTGCTGACTGCCTCTTTTAGTGTGCTCGGAGTTCCTAGGTATTTGTTCCTGTATGTTTCTACCTGTTTGCAGTCTAGGAGTATGTGTTTTGTTGTTTCCTCTTCTTCCATGCATGCTCTGCACAAGGGGCTGTCCGTTTTACCCATATTGTGTAGGTGTTTGTTTAGTGTGTTATGTCCTGTGATAAGTCCTATTATTTTACGTAATTGTTGCCTAGGTGTTTTCAGTAGTATTTTGGTGAGCTTGTAGTTCAGTTCCGGTAAAATATCTTTAGTCTGCCGTGTGACCGTAAGGTTTAGATGGCCAATCATTTAGATGGCTATTAAATCAATAAAGAAAAACTCAATGACATTACATGAAAAAGGTTATAATCTAATTTTCGGTGGAAGTTTGCATGGTAATGTACATCATATATTTTTTTTTAGTTTTATCATTCTCTTATTTTAGAAGTTACAGGGGGGGGGGGACACACATTTTACCACTTTGGAAGTGTCTCTCGCGCAAACTATTCAGTTTAGAAAAAAATGATGTTAGAAACCTCAATATCATTTTTGAAGACCTATCCCTATATACCCCACACGTATGGGCTTGATGAAAAAAATGAGTTTCAGTTCTAAGTATGGGGAACCCCCAAAAAAAATTTTTTTTTCTATTTTTGTGTGAAAATCTTAATGCGGTTCACAGAATACATCTACTTACCAAGTTTCAACAGTATAGTTCTTATAGTTTCGGAAAAAAGTGGCTGTGACATACGGACGGACAGACGGACAGACAGACAGACAGACATGACGAATCTATAAGGGTTCCGTTTTTTGCCATTTGGCTACGGAACCCTAAAAATGAGTGTTTCAAAAAGGCACCCTGTATTCATTACATACCTAAATAATCTCTTATTCAATAAAACATATAATTATTAAACACTGTGATTTATTTCAAATAAATGCAAATCGATCGGATAAAAGATATTAATACCTACCTATACAACAATGAATACGAGTACAGTCAGCTGCAATAATATGTTACACACCGAAGGCCATTTTGCGGTAGATCATGTTAGATCTTATTTGTAGAGCCATAAGAGCGTGTCACATATTTTTGCGGCCGTCGAAGAGTAAGAGTAAGTTAAAAAGCATTTCAACCAAAGCATTTATAATAATAACGACTATGGACGCCTGCAACCCCAGGGGTATTGTAACCCCATAACAATAAGGTTGAAATTTGCATTTAGTGACCGCAAAGTCAGGTGAGCGTAATCAAGTAAATCTGTTTTCATCATATTTTATCAAAAATAATCTCTTTTCTGTTCTTGTGCTATTTTCTTATTATCAATACTCTTAACTTATATGCTATATACGCTGCTGCTTCTATGCTGTTAACATCTTCCAAAACAACAATAAATATGCAGGTTTATGAATTAATTATTTTATTGTTTGCTATTATGAACAAGTAACAACGCCATCTGTTTAAATTTTTTCCGAATTTAAGTTTCTGGCCGACCGCAGCGACCGCGTATAATGGTAGTTAACTTCTGTAACGTTAGATGGTGCTAAAAGGTCACACAAACTTCACGTGCGGCGCGAAGCGTTTCCATGTGTGTGTGTTAGCGGGGAGGGAAGAACTAGCGGGCGTGGTTTACGAAGCGCCAGACGCGGCTGCAGTAGGCCCTTAACGCTCGGTTGAGCAGCTAAGATAACGGGTCCAGGAGTCGCGGAAGCGCAGATGGCGTCCGTCGGCAGCTAACTGGAACTTTATTCCTAGCTATGCTCTTTTCTCCGGGTATTTGTTGTATTAAAAAAGTCGATTATCCCCCAAAAGATTCTAATATTGACTACCTAGATATAAAAAAAGATTTTAAGTAGCGAGTACCTCTATATTGTTTCCCAAATAGTTTTAAGTCATAATGTATTGTTTGCCCGCATTTTCGTTAGTTCGTTAATTCATTTGGTTCAGAAACGCGTCACTTTTCAGGATTGCCATAAAACAAACCTTACCGGCTAGGTTAGGTTAGGTTAGGTTAGTTAGATAGGTTTATCTATAGGATATCCTTACGAAAATCCTGGTAAGTTAACGGTTTCAGTTTTATGACTAATGATAATATGACAAACAAAATATTATGACATAAAACTTTATGGGAAACAAAGGAACCCCGTTTAGGTTAGGTTAGTATTTAGGTTAGACCTTAGCGGCGCCGTACACTGGACAGAAACGGTTTTGGACAAAGTAGCATGGCGGTCTTGGGTGTCGGAGGCCAAGATCCACTTCGGGTCGTTGCGCCACAGCAGCAAGTAAGCTGTAAGTAAGGTTAGGTATTTGGCTTTGTTTTGACTATTGTACTTAAATTATACGAACCCTGTTCGCCTATTTGGCACGGCTTACCGCTGACATTAATTCAGTTTTGTAGGTTTTCCTTCGAACGTCAGGCGTCGATTCGAACTTACGAACATATCTAAGGAACAAAATCAAATTAATTTGTTAAATATTTTTTGTAATTTATTGTGTAATAGATTTAAGCTATGTATATGTTTTGATTTGTGTTTTTAAGTAGTAGTCCCACTACTTTATACAAAGTATAAACTGAAATTCATGCACTTAAAGTGTTCAACCCCTTTGGTGGCCAAGGCCGGAATCGAACCGGTGCCTTCAGCTTACGCGGCTGACCAACGGCTGACCACTAAACCACCGTTACACTGTTTCAATTATGTGAGGGCGACTGTACTAGGTACACATAATTCAGACTCAATCTAAGTTCTCGAAACGTCCTAAATCTCTAAGTGTAAGTAAACACAAGATAAATTAAATCGCGTAGACAATCGAACAGCAGTTTGATTGATTGACGCGTTACAATGGATCCAAACCCTCCGAAACCCGCTATTGAAAGCTTAATCTGTAATCGATAAAATTGACACCTAAAGCTAGGTTTGAATGTAAGTTATAACTACGTAAAGCATTTTATTAGAGATATGTTGATGTCATGTGAAAATCTGTTAAATAATCGGCCCGATTCGAACTTTAAGATACGTCACAGATAACAGAGGTAAATGTTATCCAAAAGCGAGTACCTAATCTTAGGTTTAAACAAAACGTTTTTCTCGTCTACGTCCCTACGTCTAGACTCCGTTGTCAACCGTCGTGACGAGCAGGTCGGTCGCAAAGCACACGAGCACAAACTGAGTTTTATTTACCACCTTGTAATACAGCGGAGCCAACGTCACAACCTCCTAAAGAATTCTAGCAACGGCATTGGTAAGTAGCCTTTGCTTCATCATGCTTTCTTCGACCGTTATTATAAAGGTGAGAGAACCCTGGGTTATAACCGCGAAAATCGAAGTTCGTCAATTGCGGGCATTTTTCTCTGTCACTCTAATTACGTATTATTAGACTAAAAGAGAAAGATCCCCGCAATTTGCGAATTTCGGTTTTGGCGGTAGCCCCCCATCAGGATGCCGTAACAGCGGTAAGCACAGCGGCATAACTTCATTAGGCCAACTTTCATCCCCGGCGACAGTGATCGATAGAACAAGCCAGAATGATACTCCGCATTATGAACAAACTTCGTTCGATCCTCTTGTTTTATGAAATATGGACGGCATTGACAGTGATGGTAATTTATTGAAATGTCACGGACAGCGTCGGCTCGGCTTTTGAAGCCTTTTATGTTCGATGTCGATGACAATTAATTAAGGTAAACAGGGACGCAGATGATTTGAAGGATGACATGCTGATTTGCTGAATGGGGATTTGAAAGTTTAGAACAAAATGAAAAACCAAGTGCGAGTCGGACTCGCGCACGAAGGGGTCCGTACCATTAAGCAAAAAACGGCAAATAATCACGTTTGTTGTATGGCCCCACTTAAATATTCATTTTATTCTGCTTTTAGTATTTGTTGCTAGAGCGGCAACAGAAATTCATAATCTGTGAAAAGTTCAACTGCCTATAGCTATCACGGTTCATGAGATACAGCCTGGTGACAGACAGACAAACAGGCAGACAGACGGACAGCGAAGTCTTAGTGATAGGGCTCTAAGAGTTACATGCTTATCTATAAGTCGCCAATAAAGTGAAAGTGAAAGATTTTATAATTCAATTCGGGCATAGGTATTGCGATGCACTTATGAATGTCACACGCCACAACCGGCGCAAGAAACTCGGCGGGATGCAATTAAAAAAACCTTCATCAAACGAATTGGGATATTATTTATTATAGAGAAGTCATACCTGTTATATAGGTATATTAGAGGGTAGACTAAGATATGTCATGTGTCAAGGGCAGTTGCAAATATATGTGCTAAGCCAGCCTCATGGTGTTTCATTTAATCAGACAAATTAATGGCGACGAATGGATAAAAGTTACAAATAACTACTTTAATACGCGTAAATAACTTAGTGACTGTGTAGTTATCAAGGAAAGTGTTAAACAATGTCGATTGGCAAGATTAAAGAATTCGACGTGATTAACGGTAACTGGCTATCGTATTGTGATCGAGTGAAAATGTACCTTACGGCAAATGACATAAAGACCGAACGTCATCTACCAACTTTAATTTCACTAGTGGGTGATCGAACATACGAACTTATGGTGAACCTTACTAGTCCTAAGAGCGTTTCGGATTATAGTTTTGATCAAGTGGTGAAAATTGTAGGGAATCATTTACAGCCTACACCGTCTGTAATGGCGGAACGGTATCGGTTCCGGCAGCGGCGCCAGCAGGCTGGCGAGAATGTGGCACAATACGTGGCGGAGCTTAAGCGGTTGTCCAGATACTGTGAATTTGCGGCGGCACTGGATGATAACATGCGCGACCAGCTAGTGTGTGGAATCACGAGTGAGGTTATTCGGCAAAGGCTCTTCGCGGAGCAGAAACTTACCTATGCGACGGCGGTTACACTCGCGACCGCTTTAGAAACCGCGGAGAAAGATGCTGCGTTGGTTGACGGCAGCGGGAACCGTGGCCAACTACAATCGCAAGAAGGGCTGAATGCCGTATACGCGAGCAACTCGCGGGGCGCGGAGCGGTGCACGGCATGTGGCGGTTATGATCATATTGCTAAGGTCTGCAAGTTTACGACATACCAGTGCAGTGGGTGCAAGGCTATTGGGCATTTACGAAGAGT
The DNA here is from genome assembly GCF_948474715.1 of Cydia amplana. Classification (NCBI taxonomy): domain Eukaryota; kingdom Metazoa; phylum Arthropoda; class Insecta; order Lepidoptera; family Tortricidae; genus Cydia; species Cydia amplana. The sequence continues at coordinate 24,706,735 of NC_086070.1, forward strand.
ATGTCCTCGTCTGCAGCCGTCCCGGGAAGTGGGGCCTGCGAGGAGTTTCGGCAGCCGCAGCCGCGGCCGTGCTGGATCGCGGGGGCAGGGGCGCAAAGGACAAGCGACTCATTTTGTCACAGAATCGTCTGCTGAGGCTGAGGAGGAAGAGGACGTGTCTTCCGAGGAGGAGCCAATGTACCAGATGTCTTTAAAGAATTATCCTGCGGTGAGCGTTCTTATCACTATACATAACAAAGTAGTACCCATGGAGGTGGACACAGGGAGTGCGTGTTCATGCATAAGCGGGGACACTTACAAAGAACTTTTTAGTAGTGTACCTTTGCAATCATGTCCAATCTCACTTAGATTTTATAATAAAAGTGTAATTAAACCTTTAGGTATTTTGCGTACAAATGTTGCGTATCACAACATAAATAAAATACTAGATTTGTATGTAATAAACAATGGTACAACTCCAATAATCGGACGTCAATGGCTTGCCGAATTGTCAATTAAAACGCCTGCGATCAAAAAGTGTAGCGTAAATGTAATGCAGTCTGTATCGGAGGTCAAGCAAACGGAAATTGATTTAGATGTATGTACGCTTGTTGACAGATATTGTAAATTGTTCGACGGAGCGCTGGGCCGGTACACGGGCGGCCGGGCGACGCTGCACGTGCGCGAGGGCGCCGTGCCCGTGTACTGCCGTGCGCGTCCGTTGCCTTATTCACTGCGCGGCCAGGTGGATGCTGAACTGGACGCTATGCTGCAATCTGGTATTATTGAACCCGTTGAATTTTCAGAATGGGCCACGCCATTAGTGCCCGTTGCTAAACCAAACGGTAAAATAAGGGTGTGTGCTGATTTTAAGATTACTCTTAACCCTGTTTTATTGGTAGATAGGTACCCATTGCCAAAGGTTGACGATTTATTTGCGGGGCTCAGTGGGGGTGAACATTTTACAAAAATTGATCTGTCGTCCGCTTACAACCAAATCGAACTTGACGAGAGTTCAAAATTGTTCACAGTGGTTAATACTCATCGTGGTCTTTTCCGCTACAATCGTTTGGTATTTGGTCTATCGTCTAGCCCGGGGATTTTTCAAAGGGTTATGATAAATTTAATGAGGGATATACCCAATGTGTCGGTATTTTGTGACGACTTGTTAATAACGGGGAAGGACAGAAAATCTCATTTGGAGTCCCTAGCTGCAGTGTTTAAAACCTTAGATGCTAACGGATTAAAACTAAACAAAGACAAGTGTGTTTTTTTTGCTGATTCAGTGTCGTACTTGGGTCACATTGTTGACAAAGGTGGAATTCGGACAGACCCAGAAAAGATAAGGGCAATACAAGAAATACCAGAACCAAACAATGTAACGGAATTACGATCCTTTATAGGGCTAGTTAATTTTTATGGAAGGTTTGTGCGGAATTTGAGTACTATTTTATCGCCTTTGCACAATTTATTAAAAAAAGAAACGCCATGGGAATGGTCACGTAGATGTAAAACGGCGTTTAAATATGTTAAAGATTTGCTAACAGGGGCGGAGGTATTGAGGCACTACGATCAGGATAATCAGCTGATTCTAACTTGTGATGCGTCATCAGTAGGTATCGGCTGTGTGCTATCGCAACCCCAGCGCGGCGGCGGCGGCGGCGAGGGGCGCGCGGGCGGGGAGCGCCCGGTCGCATACGCATCCCGTGCGCTGTCCCCGGCCGAACGCCAATATAGCCAGATACAGCGAGAAGCACTTGCTATCATTTTTGCGGTTAAAAAATTCCACCAATATCTATATGGTAGGCGCTTCTTGCTGCGTACTGATCACAAACCCTTAGTGTCTATTTTTGGCCCAAAGGTGGGCATTCCGCCTATGGCGGCAAGTAGGTTGCAACGATGGGCCGTAATTTTATCAGCGTATAATTATGATATCGAATACGTGCGTACGAATGACAACGGAGCGGACGGGCTGTCGCGGTTACCGTTACCTTTTAACAAGAAGCTAGATCCTGAACAAACTTACCTGCATTTTGCTCGCGACGCGTTTTTATTAGATTATAACATTCTTAAAAGCGAAACCGGTAAAGATGCAATATTGAGCAGAGTAATAAGTTTTGTTCGAGATGGTTGGCCGGTTGAAAATGAAATGCGGCTACTGCAACCGTATTTCAATAGGCGAGCTGAGATTTATCTTGAATTAGGGTGTCTAATGTGGGGGCATCGGGTGATTGTTCCCGAAAAATGCAGAGATCGCGTGTTGAAGGAGCTGCACGAAACGCATATGGGTATGGTTAAAATGAAGAGCTTAGCGCGTAGTTATGTATGGTGGGCCGGCATCGACGAGGCTATAGAGAGTCTGTGTCGCACGTGCGAGACGTGCGCCGCGCATGCCACTGCGCCGCCGGCGCACGCCCCACGCCCGTGGCCTTTTTGTGTTCGACCGTGGTCTCGGCTACATGCAGATTTTTTGGGGCCGTTTGCGGGTATGAAGTTTTTCATTATTGTCGACTCCACTTCGAAATGGATAGAAATATTTAAAATGAAAACCACGACGGCGTCCGACGTAATTGGCAAATGTCGACGTCTTTTCTCACAATTTGGATTACCCACCCAATTTGTTTCTGACAACGGGCCACCTTTTACGAGTGAATCGTTTAAGTCGTTTCTAAGGTCCAATCACATTGAACAATGCTTGACAGCGCCTTACCACCCATCCTCTAATGGTGCCGCAGAAGTTGCAGTTCGTATTTGTAAAAATGTAATTAAAAAGGCGTTGAGCGACGGTGTTGATGTTGAAACGGCTCTCGATAGGTTTTTGTTGTTATATAGAACTACGGAACATACCACTACCGGGGAGAGCCCCGCTATGGTCTTACAAAATAGGTCGTTACGGACGCGTCTCGATGCTATTAAACCTGATAGGTCAAAAAGAGTGGAACAGAAACAGCAATTGCAAGTAGAGACAGCGGGAGGTAGTTGTCGAGAGTTTAGTTCGGGGGAAGAGGTATACATTAAAGACTTTAGTCGTACTCGTAATGGTGTAGGGGACTGGACGCCGGGTCAAATTGTTCAGCGTGTTGGGTCAACCAACTATAGAGTTAGAGACAGTGTTGGTAATGAGGGTCACCGACACATTGACCAATTAAAACGGCGGTCTAGAGTATCCTTGGCAATGGGAGGTGGTGATACAACGGGTCCAATAGATACGGGTAATCAAATCGATACTAGTGACAACAAAAGAACAACCCCAAGCAAGGTGTATAGTAAGAGACCAGAACCAGTTACAGCATCCACCAGCTCAGCAATAACTGAGCCTTCAGTTCAAAACGAATCTCCGGTTCGAGCTGAACCCTCAGCTCCCGTTGGCGAAGGTCTTGCTAGAAATTCTCCTCAGCAAGAACCAAGCCCTGAACCACCTTTATTATGTAAGAATAGACCCAAACGTGACAGGCCTACGGTTAGACGTTATGGGTTTGAATTTGATTAGTTTATAATAGGTAATTACTTAATTAGTTATCGGACTTGGTAGTTAGGTACTTGGTGAACTTGTAATGTTATAAATTTAACTTTAAACATATATGGTTAACTTACTAGTTGTCTACTTAAATAGTTGAAATTAATATATTAGCGCGCGCTGACTTAGTAGTAAGATGTATTAGCATAAGTTGTTATGTACTTATTATGTTAGTGAGACCTAAATTAAGTGGTGAGGTGTTATATAGGTATATTAGAGGGTAGACTAAGATATGTCATGTGTCAAGGGCAGTTGCAAATATATGTGCTAAGCCAGCCTCATGGTGTTTCATTTAATCAGACAAATTAATACCGAACAATGTAATTATCGCTATTGCAACCTATACCACCAACGAAACGCCGTAAGCGCCATAAAATTCATGGCGTTTACGCGTTTAGGTCGCGAGATTCACGCTCCGCTTCTATGGTTTGTTGTCAAAATAAAATCAACTAATGGCGCAAAATATTGGTTCTGTGTGCCGGTTCTATACGTCAGTAATAATAATAGTTTAATGGTCAAAATGATATAAATAACCTACGTAAAGTGTCATTCTATGGAACTTGCTAACTAAGTATGTAAACAAAAGTCACTAGTAAATTCATCATACAGAGACAATTTCAATATGGCGGTTTTTTTACATAGCAAGTTCCATAGAATGACACTTTAGGTACATACCAGTACTTTAAAAAAACCGTGGAAAATCTCAAACGCTGTCAATACGCTCCAGCTTCAGTAAAAATTTAATTCTCACTTACTTAATTTGCTTTAGGCCGTTTGCGCTCGCAATTCACAATTAGTCCGTCGACTTTTTATCATCGTTAATAATACAATTGCCGCCTGAGAATTTCCATTTGCACCTGTGATATTTACATATTTAATGAGATGAAATCTCCTAATGGCCGTGCTTCCTGTAGATTTTAGAAGAAGTATAGAAGTTATTAAAAAAAATATGTTAAAAGAAAAATGGAAAAATGTACCGCTTCGAGCAAGACACGAACTTGCGACCGTTCGGAACATCGGTCCCAACCAACACGGTAACCAACTGAGCTACCGCATCTTACCAGGAGCGTGCGAATCTTTCAATCCCTTCCTTTTTCTTTACATGCCTTAGGAAGGCACCATCGATTCCATTTTTCTTTTTATAAAAATTCATAGTATCGCTCGCAGATGTATCTACTTGATAAAAATTAAGTTATTCTAGAGAATCTATACTAATATATTATTTTCTGAGGGCCTACCGCGAACCACGTTCGACGTGGTTCGAGACTAACTAGAGTTAAGATCTATACTAGGTACATTAAATTAAAATAGATCTACCTAGTTTTTGAAAATCAATCATCTTGATGAGTAGGTACCTACCTAGTTGATCTTTATAGGAAAAGTAAGAAGCTGTCTTAAAAAAAATGTTAGAACATAAGAAAACAAGCATTACTAATTATTAAACCGGGACACCTGCCGCCATCTTGGTCATAGTTTTTTCTTGCTAATATTGTATACTTATTATTTTTTAATATTGTCCACCTCTAATTTACTATGGCAAAGAACCTAGAGGCTGCCATTTCTCTAGTATTATTACAAAACTTTGTTTAAGGAGCACTTAAAATATGAGATTTTTATTAATTAACGAGTCAGTTCTATTTGTTCCCAGGTGCGCTTCGCGCCCTACTTTGCCCTTTCCGCGACTCGGAACTCTTGTCGCAACGTAATTAGATACAATGAACTGAGTTATTCTTTTAAATTCCTAAAAGCGAGTATATTTGTACGAAACGTCTTGGCTTTCTCGCTAATTAGATTCAGTGGTTTTGACTACTTGCTTTTTCCATTTACTTCAAGGATGACTGTATCTTAGAGTCGCTAGCAAGCTCGGTTCTCCATACAAACGTAATAATAGTAATTAATTAAGTTATTCTATAATTAGCTATAACTTATTTATGTGTCACTCTTTAAATCATAAATTTTGTATAAGAGAAATTATATTACAAGCTTTTATTTACTTTCACCTGACCGTTGTGTCTGTAATCAAATCTTGCAAGTTAAATTTGATCCACTTCCCGGTTTCCGATTGAGCTGAAATGTTGCATGCATGTATAAATCGGATGACAATGCAATATTATGGTACCATCGAGCTGATCTGATGATGGAGACAGGAGGTGGCCATAGGAACTCTGTGATGAAACAACGCAACCTAATTGTGTTAGGGGTTTTTAGAATTGTCTCGATGAGTATTAGTTGTCTGTCGTAAGAAAAGTACAGTCGGCGATAAAAGCTTGTACCAAAAATGAAATTTTTGCCAAAAACTTTTCCGTTTTACGATGTAAGCCCGGGTATTGTAGGTTACCGCGGCCGTTTTCCGGACGCGTCCGCTGAAACTAGTTTACGAGTTAATGTAGTTAAAGCCTAGAACTCGGCTGGCGAGTTTATACGGTGACCTGTGGACCTAAACGTTGTACCTACAGCAATACAAACGGGGGAGTATAGGAAAAAACTAGAGAAAAAAATCAATACATTTAATCTGTGTTATTTTAATTAGAATCACTACGGTGTAGAGGAGAGTCGGCTACATTGTACCGCCGGTTAAACCGTACCATGAACAATGCCTCAATTTCGATACAAAAATTAGTGACATCCGTTGCTGATTTAAGGATGACTCTGTGATCACGTGCTGGCGGCTAATCGGTGATCACGTGCTTTCAATAGAAAACGGAGCGCCGGAAGCTCCGGCCCGGGCCCGGCCCAGTCTAGCGTGAGTCATCCTTTACTGCCGCTATTAGAGCGTTCAATTCGTCATTCACTTTGTCAAGGAAATTGACAGATACAGCGGCAGCAATAACGACGCAGCAACAGTTACTGGTTTTAGTTGGCATCCGATTTTCATATAGTTTCATTGTTTTTACATGTGTATAAAACGCGAGAGTTTAAAGTGTTTGGGGGTGTTTACACGTATAGCTAAATAATCCTCAAACATATCAGATATACCTAGAACTAGATAATACCTAGAATAGATTAGACCTGTGTTAATAACAAATAGACACAGAAACAGAACGTTTAAGCCGTCGTGCGGAGTGTTAGTCTAATCCCACGGGGTGGGTGCCAAACTGGATGCGGTTTGTAAATACATACGTTCTCATGATGTTAAGCTTCATACAAATACGAGTATAGAACCTGAAGGCAGGGAAACAAGTGTTACCGCTTATCCCTACAGACTACTATAGGTACAACTCCGTTATATTGTAGTAAGTGGGTACTTTCCTCTAGATAAAATAAATTATTTCACACCGTGCACGAAATAAAGCATCAGATAATTATTAGAAAAGCAGAACAGTTATTTTTAGACACCATTTCTATTTTATAAATCGGATAGAAATATAAAAAGTAGGTGAGTTGACCGTGACGTCACTATACTCGTTTTCATATAAATTCTATTTTGGAAAACCGTTTTGACAGTTCAAAAAAAGAAGCTGATTTGACTAGTAGGAAAGTACCCAATTGTTTATTATAAATGATGATATTTTATATGGCATTTTATGATATTATTGTTAATGTTGTATTGAGTTGTGAATGAGCCCGTTAACAGATAGTATCTAAAATCGTTGAAGATGATTTTTTATTTTATTTCTATAACGTAGCAGCTCGCATGTATCAAATATATTGTAAAATACTCGCGTCAATATTAGGGCAGCCGAAAAGCGTATTATATAGATTTATTTACAATATTAGGTCAATATACTTGAGTATGATAAAACAATTTAACCACTTACAAAGAAACAATGGTGGGCAGAAAATTTTTTTAGTAGAATGTCTTTGGGAAAATCGGTTCTTGTTTTCTAGTTTATATATAAATATTTTATAGTTTAAAAATCATCATTTTAATAATCCACGTAACTCAGTTGCATCATCAACATTTCCTAGAATTCAAATCCCGTACAACACAACCCGATTCATAGAATCCAGGGCAACCCGTTACCAACATTAAATACTAACACCCTTACCGGAAAATGCAATTGCACCAAAAGATGAATGCACCATTTCAATCCTAGAGCGCCCGTCATCTCAGTCTCAACCCTGCCGCTGCCGCGCACGCACGGTCGCACGCCGGCGCGCGGTCGGACGGCCGAAATTCTCGATAGTACAGCCGACGGCGTGGTTCAAAATTTAATTGGATAAGCGTGATCCTAAAGCTTATTTGCATGGAAATCGGATCGCTTGAGTAAATCGTTCTGAAATCTAATTATTTAAATGTGCCTGTGGATGTTTCAGTGTTTTTGTGGTTGAATATTAATTATGGTGAGTGATTCTTTGAAAAGTTTTATATTTTTAATTGTTTAATTAAATTTTGTATAACGTATCTAAATATATACCTATTTAAAAATATGGGAAATTAATCAAATAAATATGTAAATCAATGTTTTTAGTAAACATAAACTGTAAAGAATAATGTTTCGTGTGCAAAATATCGTGGGATTATAATTCGTTATTTTCATAACATTTTAATTTTTGGTAGACTATTATGTACCTAATAAACCATTATTGATTAGCACAAATATAAATACTAGGTATCCTGTAATTATCGTCCCATTAAAGTGGCTTAACTTGACAATTCAAATTGGATAAATTACTATAAAACTGCGTAGAGAAGGGTGAAGTAGACCTTAGAAAACCAATACCCCTGACCATATAGCCCCATTTCCCCTACTCGTAAATCCGATAACAACTTCAAGTAATCAAACCCAATCGTGTTTACACCACGGATATTTAGATAATCTCCGCTAATAAATCAAATGGTTAGGCCAAGGGTTGTTTTGACTATTTAACGGTCTATATGTCACTTTAACTGGCATTTCTAGATCGTTACCCAATCTGTCAACTACCCTCATCAGAAAGCGGCATTCAGACAGGCCAATTTCAACGTATACTGATATCAGGATGACGTCTAACTGATGTCAATCAGTTATCATGCATTCAACTATCGGTGACATCTAACATTGCCGGTGAACCACTTCAGAAAAATTCCATTATCTCTATTTGGAAAAGTATTTCAGGGTGGCAGATTATTTTGGTGCATTGTTTCATCCATTACTATTGATGCTAACTGTACATATACTATTGTTGTCAAAAAGTAAATTTGAATTGGCCTCCGAGACATCTAACTCGCAGTACATTTCTACCACAACGATTATAATAAGTGCGGTCGAAAGTTTTAATGAATGACCCATTTTGCACTTTGTCACAGTGACAACAGTATGAGGTCCCTAGCGACTTTTATATTGATTGTCACTGTGACAAGGTACGCAATGGGTTATTAAATAATACTTTCGACCGTACCTACAAGTGACATTCCCAACTAGACAATCGGCGCAATTCGGGAAATTAATTAGAGATGCACTAGATATGAAATAGTAAAGATATGTGACGTTCCACGGCAAAAGGTATCATTGCCCCGGCTGAATATTGGAGCGGCGTTAATAAATAGCGTAAGCGCCAGCTGCAATAAGGTACCTTTTGCCGTGGAACGTCACATATCTTTACTATTTCATATCTAGTGAATCTCTAATTCATTTCCCGAATAGAGCCGAATGTGTCAAATTAATGTCAAAACAAGAACAGTTTTTAACCTCGAAAGCCACTTCCGATCTGTCACCCACCCTCATCAAGGTCTCGTTAATTTATCATAATATAAATCTACATTGGTGTTTAACAGGAAAATTCGTGTTTTTCGTGGAAAATCCTTAATAATAGCCTGTTATTAGGGACACGGGCTTGAATACTTTGAATGAACGGAAAAATGGCTCGAGTAGCGTGGCTAATTTTGTTAAGGTAAGTATTTATTGTGGAAAAATATATTTTATTTTTGATTGAATGTTTCTTCAGTGTGAATTGAGTTTTTTGATATATAAATGTGACTAATTTAATTTAAATTTAGTCCCTATTAATGTTGATTATGGGATTTTTGGGACATCTAAGATAGTTCAGGGGCAATACCGGTATGAGGGCCATTTTATTTAAAGTTGTACACTTTTTTTTTCAAAATTGGGATATTTTATGTTATTTCTACTCAGAATTATGACCTCTTTTGATCCTAATAGGAGAAAAAAAGTGTCCCAAAATTTCCATAGATTTTTCGATCTTTCCATTCCGTGACCGCCATACAAAGTCTATGAAAAATGGTAACGGAATGGAAAAAAACCTTGGGACACTTTTTTTCTCCTATTAGGATAGAAAGAGCTCGTGATTCTGAGTAGAAATAATATAGAAATTCACAAATTAAAAAAAAAGTGTAGGGGACAACTTTAAATAAAATGGCCCATGAGGGCGTTCGGTAACTCGCCACTTATGTTTCCACATGTGGAAACTTCGTACCCTCGAGAACGTATCTTTGGCGGCTCGACTCTGGGCGACCAGCGGGCGCAGCATGGTTCCATTTTTCCTATCACTATGCCCGTCACTTTCGCACTTACATACTATTAGAACGAGGCAGGTATGGTGACAAGCAATAAACAAGCAACAACGGTTGCACTCCGGGAGTGCCGATAGAAGTGAAAACTCACCTCACTATGTTACCGACGCCCGGCGACTATGTTACATGATACATACGTTTAGCGGAGGTATTCTATTTATTTATTATATATTATTATCATTCTCAAATAAGATCACACTTTTTCATTGACATATTTATTTATATACTGCCATGACAATGTCAAATTATTTGAACACAGGTAAAGAGTCTTGAAAAGGAGTCCGCAACATAAATGTTAAATAACATTGAGTTTTTCTTTATTGATTTAAATGCCATTTAAATGATGAGTGGCCACCTTACGGGGCTTACGGTCACGTGATCGCCTTACGCCCCTTACGATCACGTGATCGCCTTACGCTGTCTCGAGTTTATAATTTTTTCCCCACCTCAAAAAGTGCCCAGCGCCGCTAAAGAAGTTTTCACTTCAAAATGCACCAAAGGCAAGCAAGAGGCTGAGGGCAACCTGTCGAGTAGCACTCGGGTAAGGTAGCTACTACCAGCGGGAGATGGGCTCGTCACATCCCTATAATAATTATTAGTAGTAGTTATTATTAGTGGTAGTAGTAGTAGTTGGATTTAGTATCACATACCTGTAACAGTCACAGATTAGTGTAGACAACCGTATCAAGTAACTTGTTAGCATAATATAGATGCTTGATAATAAACCGTTTAATTAATACCGTTTAGTATCTAGTAACAATTCAGTTGTTCGTAATAATATATACCTACTGCTCTGTCACGATAATCAGTCGTGGTAAATTAATGAATATTTTGTACCTACCTATATTGAAAGAGCGGATTCTCCTGATACAGGTAGGTATATCTTATACCTTTAAACGAGCAATTCTTGTATATTTATATATTTCGGGGATCTCGGAAACGGCTCTAAAGATTACGATGAAATGTACTATATGGGGGTTTTCGGTGCGAAAAATCGATCTAGCTCGATCTTACGAGTACTTATCTCTGCGAAAACGCGTTTTTAGTAAACATATGTTTTCCGGGCAAAGCTCGGTCTCCTAGATATTTTTATAAATAAAATAATGTTTTTGTTTAACCTAATAAACTTTTTAATTTTTTTTTCATTTTCATTTTCAAATGGAGCGGCAGAGTTAGCACACTCGAAAGTATAAATTTGTATTTGAGTAACCTGAATGGTACATTTAATAAAACCGATTGAACCGAAATAATAACTTAAGTACAACTACCGGTACCGGTACAATACAATACAATACAATACAAATTATTTTTATTGCACAACCTCACAATATATGTACATGGAAACACAAATAATACACGAAGACAGAGGTAAACAACAGGCGGCCTTATCGCTAAAGTAGTGGAGAAATGAAAAATGATATAATTACCTGTGTAACTTAATTAGTTAAATTGATGGTTAATTCAACGCCCCTTAAATGCGGTTATTTGAGAGATGTAGGTACCTCTCGATACCGGTTAGTGAAAGTTCGTGCGAAACCGCAGCTAAACACTAAACATGGCAACTTTGTTTTATTACTATTGATTTGGTTTTCAGGCCAATTCGAACAGTGTGTGTTCGAGTGAGAGAATTGAATCATTACGTATTTAGTTATCGCGCGTCTCGCCCGCGCCAATGCATGTAAGGTTAAGTACGAGCGAAATGCACGATACCTGAATAACATCAGTTAAATGTTATTTCTGATGCCAGTGTACGTTCGAATCGTCCTGATTGATTTGGTTTTGTGGGACACACTAATTGAATGAAAAGTTGTTGGGTAAAATTATAGCCAACAGCAATGAGAATGGAAATATGTTACCTATTTATCAAGGTAATTGAGTAAAATTACACTAAAAGCGATGAAAATAAAAATATGATAGCAAAGTCTATTTCAGTGATTTAATGAAATTAGCGGTGAATACCTCTTGGTCAAAAGTTAAGATACTCATTACGTTTTTTTAGAAACTGTTGCTTAGATTAGGTTCGGTTCGATTTGGTGATAATTTCCATGTATCTTGGATAAACCATAAGAAAAAGGAATTCATAACTTATTTTTATGGTATTCAAAATACATAATATAACGTCCGTAAATCCGTATAAAAGAGTTGTAGTGTTCACCCAAGTGTTACTTACGAGTCCGGTGGCTTGGAAGGACCCATCCAAATGTGGATCCTTTCCGGATTGTCCATCCTTTTTGCCGCTGGTGATCTTATGTGGAAATGATTATGAGTTTGGATGCTATATCAAAGCACGTTTATCGGTATATAGTTCGTTTTTTTCGCATTAGAAAGAAGGTAAATAAACTTGACGTGTCTTTTTATTAAATAATTTTTAACAAATAAAAACCGACTTCTATGCGGCCCGGTGAAAGATTATTGTAGATGGTGCGCTATGTAGAAAAGGAAGCATTTCGTTTCTGTAAGGCTCGCAGTCGGGTACGAGTCCGGATCTGGATCCGAGTCCGGGTCCCAGTCCAAGTCAAAGTCGAAATTCGAAATCACCAAACATGTACTATGCGTCGTTGAAGAGTTCTGTTCTGATCATCATCAGCAGTTCCAGTTCATCAAATGCGACAGTTTTTAATGTTAATGCTTTATTTTATGATGAAAATACAGAAAATTCTATACGTGTGCCTTTAAGATTTGAGGAGTTCCCTCGATTTCTCATGGATCCCATGTTCAGAACTTGAGCTTGACGTAAATATGGCTTAAAAACCTAACTTGCTTAACAAACATAACGAAAAGAAAAAATCGCCAAACGTGAGCTATGCGTCGTTAAAGAGTTTCGTTCTGGTCATCATCAGCAGTTACACTTCCTCAAATGTTACTTTTTAAATGTATATGCTTGATTTGTTGATTAAAACACAACAATCACTATATGTATGCCTTTAAGATTTGAGGAGTTCCCTCGATTCCTTATGGATCTCATCATCAGAACTCGAGCTTGACAAAAATGTGGCTTAAAAACTAAACTTGCTTAACAAACATAACGAAGAGGACAAATCGCCAAACGTGAACTATGCGTCGTTGAAGAGTTCTGTTCTGATCATCATCAGCAGTTCCACTTCATCAAATGTCACGTTTCTGAATGTATATGCTTGATTTGTTGATAAAAACACAAAAATCACTATATGTATGCCTTTAAGATTTGAGGAGTTCCCTGAATTCCTCATGGATCCCATCATCAGAACTGGGTTTTGACAAAAACGGGACCAATCTGTATGCATATACATACAATCAAAAAAAGAATTTTCAAAATCGGTCCAGTAATGACGGAGTAACAAACGTAAAAAAAAATAAAAAAAATAAAAAAAACATACAACCGAAGTGATAACCTCCTTCTTTGAGATTTGGAAGTCGGTTAAAAATGTTAAAAAACGTTTTAAATATTAGTTTATAATACTTATGAAAGCAAGAGAATGTAGTTAAAAGGTCGTAAATGATTCATAATTCTAACATATTTACTGTGACTTATTTCTCAATGGTGATTTTTAATAAAAAGACATGTCAAGATCGCTTTCCTTCTTTCTAATGCTAAAAAAATGAAATATAGTATTAAATACAATTTTATTCACAAGGCCGCTGTAAGTAAATAATAAATTAAAAAAGTTATGAAAAAGTCCCTAACCTAAGAAGAAAAATGAATAAAGTAATAATAATTATTAAACACTTTGTCGGACTACATAGTTATAGGTGAACCAGCCAGCCTATTATGGATAGCTTTATCCATCTTTATCCACGTGATAAAATAACTGTCACTGTTTAACACCGTGGGAAAGAAAGTGACGGACACCGTTTTATCACGCTGTCACGTAGACAAGAACGACCATCATATCCATACAGGATCTATTGAGGGTGCGCCATGTTGCGGAATTTCACTGGAACTAATTTTTTCATACTACACTGATTTGTCACCCTATACATGAGAATAACAGCGCCCTCTTGACAATTATCATATATTACTGGTCAGGTTATAAATCAATTGACAGAGCAATTTCAAAAAAATTGATTGAAAATGTCAAAACATAAAAATGCTATTTTTAACCGTCGCTACACTTAAAAGTCGTAATGAAAAAGGGTAAGCGTGGCTTTATTTCCTCAAATCATTAAGATCCCATAACAATTTATGTTTACGTAATAGGTAGTGAAACAGCCACTACACCGCTTATTTAATTTACTAAAATCCCTGTAAGGCTGCAGGCCGCACATTGGGTAAATATTCGAACATAATTGTTCATACCCGGAAGCCGAATCGACCAAGCACATATTGGTTAGATTTCGGTTTAGATACGCATCAATTCGCATAATATGCGCATTTTGATTACGACAGGTGTATGTTGCGTCATAATATTGATAGACTTACCGCTCTTGTAGCATAGCAATTAGCGTCCAACAGTGTAACAAATCATTCATATATCCCTCTGATTTTTTTTATATGTAATTGATTCCAAGGATCAGACTGTGCAAGTGTAAACGTCATAATTTCATAGACGTTTGACGTTTATGATAAGAATAGAATAAGAATAAGAATAAATTTATTTAGTCATTCATGATAACACTTTCGCGCTCTGTGCTATCAAACTCGCTGCCAACTTAGCTTCGTCCAACTCTATATTACTCTCGGCGATTACGAAGTGATAATAATATTCAAGAATGTTTATGCGATGGGGAACAAACTTTTGCTTAACAAATTGAGTGCGGAGAACCCGCTCGGCGGGTTCTTTGTTCGTAGTTGCTTTCCTCTACAAAGCGGAAAAACTCTGGTATCGGCTACGGCGTAGCGCTACGATAACGGTAACAGTGAATGTGTTAAGGTGCAATACAGTGCGAACCGGACTAAATGATCACTGCGGCAACGCCGGCAACATTCTTGCACTGTTTTGTGCACTGTTTACACCCGGCATAAAACTTATGCACGAAGTTTTTTCCATCGTCCGGCGGAAAATTATGTTAAAAACTCACGTTGTGCGGCCGACCTAACTCGGAAAAACAAAAAGCGGCTGGCAGCACGCTATTCCTCTGGGTAATAACTATAAAAAGTACAGAATAAAGTAACAGCCCTTGAAAAATTACGAGGGAAAAATCTGGGCTGTCATGTAAAAGTGGTTACGATGGGAACGAAATATGTTTGTTTATGTTACTTTATCGTAATAAGAGTGTTTAAATAACATTTCAGTTTAGTGGAGAGCCTTGTTTATTTTTTACGTGACGTTTGGGGCGGGACATGTTGAAAGTAACGTTAGGATTTAGACTACACCAGCCCTGGTAGCACGGTCGCATTTTTATCGTTTATCACCATGCCTGTCACGTTCTAACAAGTATGTAAGTGCGAAAATGACGGGAATAGTGATAGTCGATAAAAATGGAACCGTGCTGAGCCCGCAGCTTAAAAATCCGTGTAGTCGGCTGTATTTCTTCAGCAGTATTGCAGCACGACATTACTACCGACTGCAATCGACGTTTATGTCGCACTGCAATACTGCCGCAGTAATGTTGGTGTATTCTGAATCCGAATGGTACCTTAATACAGCCGTTGTACAAAATTTTGAATTTGGAATTATTTGCGCGCATACGATTTACCAAGCAAGGTGGACTGATGACCTGGTAAAGGTAGCAGGAGTCCGCTGGTGGCGCAATACCGGTCATTGACACTTTTTGGGGGAGGCCTATATGTCCAGCAGTGGACGTCCTAGGGCTGATATGATGATGATGATACGGTTTACAGTATGAGTTATGACTGTTATGCCTGACCAGATTAATGATAAAAGCGCTAAATATCTACTCAATTAAACCTTTGATATCACTATAACACTAATAATAAAACAAAGCCATGATATAATGCAACATACTCGTAAAATCTAACTATGTACTTACACGGAACGCAATACCATTACATTAGAACATACATTACATTACTATAATAATATTCAGTTGCCCAATAACGGAGGCTGATTCTGTTTGAAATTTTTTAAAAGGTATTAATGTTATTTTGATATAACCTTGAGTTGTCATCAGGCATCTCATGCGCATCGATATGTGCGAGCGAGATGACTCGCTTGGATTTCGTAAGGACCAATCAGCGTTAGGGGCTCACTAGAGGAGCTAGAATAATAGAAGCTTGACTAGAGCTCAAAAATTAATCCCACCACGGGAATTGATCCGCGAGCGTTTCAATTGTAGACCAGGGGCCTTACCATGATGTCCTTATTGCGATTATATTTAGGACCTAAACTGAATCGCTAAAGGACGGAGCTATATAAGTCGCATAGCTACGTCCTTTAAAAAGGACATCATGGTAACGCCCCTGGTCTACAATTGAAACGCTCGCGGATCAATTCCCGTGGTGGGACCTAAACAGAATCGCAAGAAGGAGATAATGGTAAGGCCTCTGGTACTGCGTGCATGTTGACAACGGCAAATATTGTAATGGCACGCAAGATATTTGACATAATTTAATTTAATTTTAGCTAATCAAAACTTTTATTGACCAATCACAACTTTTTTTTATTAGCGCGTAATAAATATATATATATATATATATATATATATACATTCCGTCACTGGTGCAGCGACGCACACTGAATCAAGGTCGTATCAAAATATATCAAATGAAATGAACAGAATTGGCCCCCGTATATCGCTCTCAGATTTAATTCAGCTACTTGCATAAAGAAGACACAATATGGAACCCTTTCAGAAGAGGCAATACATAAGAGTCTCCTCGAGACGGGTAGGGTTCTTCTGTTATTGGTTTTTGAAAGACGGGTCTTATTGTATTACGGGATTTGTATTGATTAGAGCTGCCTAAGTCATTATATTATTTTAATAAACTATAATGACGATTTTGAGCGTAGATATTTACATTCGTTTATTTAGAAAATACCCATATTGTTACACCGTTAGACATTTATGAAAATAATAACCACATACAACTACATTTGGCAAAAAGTTAGAACAGCTTTAGCGATATACATTGTATATAATTATATTTTAATTGTACTTGCAAATATGGAGAGGGAGGTTTAATTTAATTATGCGGAGAAAGTTTTGAGTATACTTAAATATTGTTAGTCACCTAATTAATTATTTATTGTCAAAGAGTTCTGTAATTTTTAGCTTATAATCATCTATCAGGTGTTCAAAAATCATAAATGACAGCAGCGTTAACGATGACTGACACGAGAAAGGTCCGGATCGGGGCCGGGGCATCCGACACTTCGTTTTAGATTACGGGTGATCGGTGATCACGTGATGATTTCTACAGAACACCGCACACCGTCGTACACCGCACGGCAGGCCGGAACCGAACTGAGAGAAAAAACCAATCAAAAACTACCTGTATCCTAACCTAACCTATTAATTATTTCAGTTTACATGATTTAAACTGTCTGCTTTACTTAATACTTCGACTACTTTCTACTACTACTACTTTTTCGATGAATTTCTCTGTTTCCGCTACCCAAAGGTTGTTTGGAAGAGACCGCTCTTTAGCGATAACACCGCCTTTTGTCTGCCCCTACTTTTAGTCAATTTTACTTTTCTTTTGTATCTTTTTAGTGCCAATAAAGAGTACTCTATCTACTTTACTTAATATTCATATGACGTAGGTACCTACTGTCTATAAGATATATAACTCTATTAATCTATCAAAGAATACGTTCTTTATTAATACAATTTGTATTCTCACAACGTTTCCCCTCTTATCACAATTTACGTTATTATACGCTAATATTTCTAAGTGAATGTATTTCGCATGTCTTCACAAATAATGGCGACCCTACAGCGGCGTTTCTTTTACGTCCCTCAAGGCGTACAAATTGTCCGCCATTTTTTTACCGGTTGAGCCATGATCGTGTTTTTACTGGACTTGATAAAAATAGCTGTGTCTTTAACGTTTTTGATAATACTAAGATTTATAATAATAAACATTTAGTGAAATAGCCATTCGATAAACACTGGAAAAAAACCTGTTTATTTCGTCGTAGTTTACTCATTTTATCGAGGAAATTGACAGATAATAGAATAAAATTGGCATCACCGCCGCAGTGGTAATATCGCAACAGTAATAATACAGATGCAGGTTAAAATCCGACTGTCTATCTCACCTTAATACACTCACTTGACTCACTTTAATAAATAATCGAATATTAAAGATATACTTATCACCTTAGTTTGACCTTTCTCGTGGGCTGAATATAAAGTCATCGAAAAATAAAAGTTATCGAACCATAGCACAGTAAATAAATCCATCACTCACGTAATTATCAAAGTTATCACTGTTATCAATTGTCATAATTTAATTTTTTTGTTAAACCGCTGGTTTGCTACGATTTAATTTATAATTTTGATACCTAAACAATACATTTGACTGCTTAATATGCAATTACCATTCCAATAAGATGCTCTTAAAGAAGAAAATTTTCACACGCATAATAATAAGACGTACTCGTATGTGCTCAGAATGAACGCACGTCAGAAAATATTTTCTAAGAAGTAACGAACCGAGAAAATTTTCCACGCTTGTGTTTCTTCCCCGGTGACTTGTGTCATACGTTCTTCAAACAGAATTTCGCGATGGAAAATTGAGGTGTTTCTACTGAATATAATGCACTAAAAATAATATCATAAATGTCGACGGTTGTCAGAAAATGCTGAATTTTGTACAATAAATATAACATTTATGTAGGTACATTTTTATATTTCTGCTCGTTTTGTAAAAAATGTTACAAATATTTCTATTTTATTTGACGCTGACATTTCCAATTTGGCGAAAATTTAACGCACATTTTGTAACGTGGACCTTTTTCTCGCGCCCTTTTAAAAATATTATACCTACACCTAATTAAAAGCAACGCTGTAATAGGCAAAAAAAATAATAAAATAAGGTTTTAACTATAATACTGCTTTGCCAAAACAAAGTATAAATAAAATAAGAATTTTAGTTTTCATTACACTGATTGTAATTTCTCCTAAAATAATACAAGATTTAAATTTTTGTCCTTTCAAAATTATTTTAACGGTTGCCACAAACAATGCTTAAGGCACTTTTAATAACAATGAAACCTAAAAGGTAGGTAATAAAAACTGGTAACAAAACCAAATGAAACTTTATAAAACAGACATTAATCCGTGCCTGGCGCATTTAAAATATTCGGCAGAAAACTGGAAGCCGATTCTGTATTACATTTTTAATACGGTTTTCATCTTGTTTTGATGCAACCTTGAGTCGTGTCATCGAGCATCTCATGACACGAGCAAGATAGTCAAATACAATCAGCGTAAGTCAGGGGGCCTAGCAAAGTTGACAATCGCTGATAGAAAACGCCAATCGAAACGTGAATATTAGATAAACTAAAACTTTCGCGTTTTGAACACATATTAACTCACATTTATAGACGGGTCTGTCGCGAAATTTATTTTATTACCATTTTTTTATTTATTTATTTTATTACCGACGTTTCGACACAGGTTTCACTGGTCGTGATCGCAGCTAACTTTACTGATGTCCCAGCGAAATGTCAAAACAGAGGTTTGTGCAGCTACCTACCCGACGAAAACCCGCTGTAAATGTGAGTTAATATTAATTAGATATTATCTTGTTTATTAAACAAATTCTACGGTTAAACTCACGTGTTTTTAGTCACGGCTAGGTCCCCAAGAGTCGTCTCTTATTGGTGCACGTATAGGATGCTTATTATAACGACTCAAGGTCGTATCAAAATAAGCTGCAAACCATATGAAATTGTCAAAACAGAATCGTCCTGTCTGTTTAAACGAAAATGATTCGTGAATCCTTCCAGCTCCCATTATTCCCTAGTATTTGTAATATATCTTGAAAGCATTAATACTGAAGCGTGCCTAATGCTGGAATAAATATTGTGATCACGTATATATTGAAATGTTTCACGGATTCGCAAATAAATAAGATGAAAGTACGCTAAATCTGTTTATTTAAAGGCCGGTTTATCTACGGTTGTGTCTGTATTTTAAATATAATATTTTTTTTTGATTCTTTGTCATAAATTCGATGTTTTTTTCCTGATAAATAATCTGTTTAAATATATTTTCCATGACAGCCTTCTAAGCTATTATGATCATTTTACAAAATGACAGCGTGGAGATCTGGGGCCTTAAAACCACGATGTTCTTATTTCGATTGTTCTTAGTACGCTGAACGCTGAACGCTTAACTCAGTGAAGGAAAACGTAGTGAGAAAACTGGACTGGAATAGTTTCCCCTCTGGGTTGGAAGGTCAGATGGCAGTCGCTTACCCACTAAAAAGTTTATCGGTCTAATTATAAGAAAAAGTTTTTGTTTCACGCATTAATTGAAATATATTACTATTGGATAAGCTCGCAAAGCCGCCTAACGAAGTAAAACTCTGTCAATAGCCGAGTCAACGCGAACTTTCTCCATCTACACTAAGTTATAAGCCGGGATAATTGTGGCGATTACACACTGTTAAATCTGCAAATCTGCTTAGTCTAATCTTGGCCCTGGGGCCATTAAGTTACTTACATTCACTGACATCCCCACGAGACTCGAACATATTAAAATTATTTCAAATAGGTTTCTCCCGTTTCCTCGGGCACACGTCGCGCGCTCGATCAGTAGAGAGGGTGCAGTCGGTGCTCCAGTCGAAGATCCTCATAATGGTTCGAAATATATCGAGCATTTATTCGACTTAATAATACGTGAGTTATCCATTTAAAATAATTTTAAAAATTATATTTTTATCAACTAAGACCTATGCCTTGATACAAATTTGATAAAATGCTGTTACCTATACATAGACGTGTGCGCCGCGCCGGGCTTTTTTGCCACGCCGCCGCCGCCGATAAATGATTGGCGTGAAATCGGCGTGACCTTGAGTGTTGTTAATTAGCTAGTCCAAGTTGGTATTTGGATTAGGTAAAATATGTTTTTTTTTGTAATTTATATATTACAGTTGTCAAATATACGTCTATTATTAATTAAATGAAACAGAATAGCCAGTTGCACAAACTATTTGACACACCAATTAAAGTAACTGAGTATTCTGATCTTAAGTATTCACCGTCAAGAAAGAGATTATCGCTCCCTAGACAATACCTATAAAGTAGGATTTTTTCCAGTTGATTCTGAATTCACATTGCCTCACATACGAAGGCAGAATGCTTCGTCGTGTCGTCGAGTGTGAAGTGGCGAAGGTTAGCGCTTTTGAGATGTGGTGTTAACGACGACTGCTGCTTATACCTTGCACAGGTAGAATAACAAACCGATCCATTCTCAGAGAGCTCAATATCGCCACTCAGCTCTTCAAAACATGCCATGGGTAAGCCCATAGATTCTTCGGACATATTATCCAACGCATGATGTGGAGAAACACATGAGTTTAGGCCGAATGAATGGAACGTGCTCGACATGGAGCATGTGTGAGATGGTCGAACGCTATGAAGAGGTCGGCTTGCGGCAGTCTACGCCGTGCAGTCTACACGGCTTATGACAATCCTCAGCAATGACAAAACGAGAAAGAAGATACGTCTCCGTAAGCCTGGTGCTTGTACGACTAGAAAACCCTTAGAAAGAAGCCATAGCAGTCCACTATGTTTAGCAAATTTCAAGGATATTTGGAGTTTTGTTTTATTAAAGTACGTCAATTTTAATAGGACAAGCCATATGGATATCGTGAGAAAATCGAAGTTACCGATCGGATCCAGTTACTAGGGAAATCAAGCTATATATTATACCTATTGTATTCATTTACAAACCCTATTTTACTCACAGCCTATTCAAAACTATACTTAGTTCACTGACCAGCAACCTGAATTGATCAAATTTGCAAGAAAAACAACAAATTAATGATTTTTCTTAAGAAACCTGAAACTCAAGGTCACGCCGATTTTACGCCGATAACACGCCGCCGCCGCCGATTTTTTGGCAAACGCCGCCGCCGGTCATTTTTTTAATCGGCGCACACGTCTACCTATACAATGCATTTTCAAACTAGATAAACAACGCTTTGTTAGGTAGGTATTTGATAATACCTTGCACCATTGCCGCATAACTAATGTCTGTAACTTAGCCTCAAGTGTAATCTGAATAATTAGCAAGTAGTCTCAACAGCGCAGGTCTGCGACTAACGTTAGCGATAATCGTGATTAATCGGTCTCATTTAGCACAGTATCCGCTCACATCTGTGCTGTCATAATTAGTAAATGAGAGGCTCATACAAAGTATACAAACTTAATGCCTTTGTTTAGTTTCATCATTCATTCTGTTAAAATAGCCTTTTTCCTAATGACGGCTGGTTTTGTGTTTTTGTGATGATTACAATAGTACATTGTGCAACTTGGGGGGGGGGGGGGGGAGGTAAGTGAATTATTGTACGAGAGTCTATAAATATTCACGACAGCCGTTACGTATACATATCAACGACTATTTAAGTTATTATGTACAACATACCTTAGCATTGTAACACTCAACTTGCTAGCTATAGGTAGCATTGGCACATTGATTCCAAAAACCGGCGAAGTGCGAGTCGGACTCGCGCACGTAGGGTTCCGTACCATTCCGTAATATCGAGCAAAAAACGGCAAAAAAATCACGTTTGTTATATGGGAGCCCCACTTAAATATTCATTTTATTCTGTTTTAGTAGTTAGTACAAATCACAACAGTCATTTCAAAAGGACAACAGTCTCTCAATACACAAGACAAACTGCCATTTACAAAACAAAAAGGGTTAAAATTTCCATATTCTTTCCAAGACTGCTAAGAAAGAATAAGTTCAAAGTATAATAAAATATTTGGTAAAGGTTTAGAAATCGCTTAACTTTAGTTTTATAAAGGTAGTGATTTTTATCTCGTCCGGCCGTTTATCTGTATATGGGTGATTCTTAAATTGAGTCCAGTTTTTTTTAAGTGAAAACTTCTTTAGCGGCGCTGGGCACTCTTTGAGGTGGAGAAAAAATGATAAACTCGAGACAGCGTAAGGCGATCACGTGACCGTAAGGGGCGTAAGGACCGTAAGCCCCGTAAGGTGGCCACTCATAATTTAAATGGCATTTAAATCAATAAAGAAAAACTTAATGTTACTTGACATTTATGTTGCGAACTCCTTTTCAAGATTCTTTACCTATGTTCAAATAATTTGACGTTGTCATGGCAGTATGTAAATAAACATGTCAATGAAAAAGTATGATCTTATTTGAGAATGATAATAATATATAATAAATAAATAGAATACCTCCGCTAAACGTATGTATCGTGTTACCGTCGGTAACATAGTGAGGTGAGTTTTCACTTCTATCGGCACTCCCGGAGTGCAACCGTTGTTGCTTGTTTCTTAAAAGTTTTAATTCTCACGGACTGGGCCGGGGCCGGGCCGGAGCTTCCAGCGCTTCGTTTCCTATGGAAATTACCACCGATCAGCCGTTATAAAACGTACGAGCCGTTAAAGGGCAAGCGGAAAGATTTTTTTTATATGCAAATAAAAAAAAACAGTATCAGCCTCTTCGGTAAACACACTACATAATAAATGAAATGGAATAATGAAGGCAAATCTATCATAACTCCAGTTGCAATGATAAATCTTTTTCTCGTTAGTTGAAAAGAATATCAAAACAGCTGAGAATAAACGGCCCCAGCGCGCTAGGTGATATTTCAAAGTATTGTTACTTTGCGTTATCCGTCAATAATGTATTATAGGTAGGTGAAAATGAAGACGGATTTGATTTGTAAATTTTATAAAGTTAATTAATAAAGGGAGAACTTCTCGAGGTTTTTCTTTGGGTCACAATTTATTGAAACGTTTGTTACTTATCAATGATTTATAACTCAAGATAGGTTATAGTCGTTCCAAAATTGAAGCGCTTACCTTGTGACAAATTGTACAAGTTGCCTTTAGTCGCGGCTGGACAAGTGAGAAATGTGCACGCGCTAACGAGCTCCCGCACACCGAAAGAGAAAGAGACGAGGTTTATGTTTAACAACGAGTGTGACAAAGATGGATGGAATGAGAAAATTAATCAAAAATAACAGATTTCTTCGTAGGTAGAGAAATAAATATCGAAGTACTTTTTGTGCTCCTCGAGTATGAGTATAACCTATCTATGGTTATATAATATCATTGTTACTTATGTTATGTGCATCAAATAAAAATACATGTAACTAATAATGTATGGGACGCTCGAAACACCATAGAAGATTTCGACCTTTGACCTACTAAGGATGACTCACGCTAGACCGGGCCGTGCCCGGGCTGAGGCGCCCGACATGTCATTTTCTATGACGGCTGATCGGTGATCACGTGGTGCTTTCCATAGAAAACGAAGCGCCGGACGCTCCGGCCCGGCCCTAGCCCGGTCTGGCGTGAGTCATCCTTTAAATTATTCGATTGTACTATCAAGAGTCAGCCATAACTCAAATATCTTTGGGTCAAAACCACACAAGTAACAACTTATTTCCTAAACTCGTAAACGAAACAGCAAACACTCATAACCCACGTTTAGCACAATTCGGCGCGCTTCGGATTTATGCTTCTTCGCGATTGTTCGGAATCCTGTTAACTAGTTTCCTCTGCTAAAGTAATGGGTACAGTCAACTATACGTACCTAGTCTAAAATTAACTGAAATGAGACAAAGACGTTCGTAAAAACTGGCGTTTGTTTCTGTAAACATTTTTTTTGGTAATTTTTTTACGATTTGGGTACATTTTAATGAGGCTTTTATCTTATACTTAGTATTGTTATAAGTATTTAATTAGGTCTATGTAGAAGCATAAAACATATTCATAATACCCACTGTAACTCATCCAAAATAACATAATGTACCTACCTATTATATTCTTACCGTGGTAATTATTTTGTACTTATTGTAGACAATATCATGTATTCTTTATTTCTTACAAACTTAAACAAGTAAATAAAGTTAACTAGTTAAATTTACAACAATATCCTTGTTATTTCAAAATAGCTACCAAAATCACCAATAAAATACACTTTGGCAATAACATAGAATAAAAATACCATTTTAAATATCATTGAGCGATCGAATGAACGACAATTCCAAAGATACCACATTATACGCGGAGGGGCGTAATGATGCGAATGAAATGGCTCTGTTATCGACGAGGGTTCATAAAATTTTAGATATTAGGCAAAAAACGATTTCAAATTAGAGTCATCTATACGCATTTGGTTTTATTTTCTACGAAGTGAAACAAACATTTTCACCACACCAACGCGAGGAAAGTACCTACTTACTACCTCTATTTATAGTATATAACATTCTAAATCCAAATGAACAGTTTTAAATACTTATTTGTCATTTCACCAGCCACAATGAGGAAACAACTTAAAATTTAAGTACTTACATCAAATTATTTAGCCACTCTTGTGGATAAAATGCAACTTACTCATCATGCAGGTTTTTTAAAAATAAAGAGAACCTTTACGAGCATGGTTTGGTGAAAAGTACTACAACTTTAGGTATAATAATATGGGTACATTTGAAAACAATTTTTTCCGTGTCATTTCCTGGTATAACGCTCATTTAACTCAAAACTATACGGAACATTAAACCCTATTCTAGTTCATTAAAAGGTATCAAAATACATTTGGTCCGTAAGCGCGCTTTTCGTTTGCACTCGATGGAGCGCGGCAACTGTATTAGCATATTAATGAACGAACGTGCAGCTGGGACTAACGTCTCTAATTACTCTGTCCTGTAAAAGTTAACTTACACCTATTTTTCGTTATTTTCTACGGGCTTGCGTAGTGCGGGAAGTGAGTTATTTTGGACGTAAAATGTGAAGTTATACGTTTATTAATAAACTATACATAAACCTTCCTCTTATATTACTCTATCTATTAAAAAAAAAACACATCAAAATCCGTTGCGTAATTTTAAAAATCTTAGCATACATAGAGACAGACAGACAGCGGGAAGCGACTTTGTTTTATACTATGTAGTGTTTTTGTTAGGATATACTGTAGTTTTCAATGATAATTATCATGATCAATTTACAAAAAATCGGACGCCACTCTTATATTATAATCAATCATTTAGGTACTGTAATATCTTGCAAATATTCTATTACAAAACAATCTTTTACGCGTACGGTTCCGCACTTCTGCTTTAATAAACATTTCCCTAGAATATCTGTAGGAACAATAACAAAAAGGAAAATACCAAATAGTAATTTCAAATATCATTTTACCCAACTTATGAATTCCCCCACAGTATTATTCCGCGCGTAACCGCCTATGTTATTTAAGCCTCTTTAAGAACATCTGGTACAACATACAGACCAAAATATCTATGAATCTGCGATGTAGCCCGCTCTGTATAAATGAGTTCGTACACACAGTGGTGTAAAAGACAAAAATATAAAAAACCCTATTTACGCTGGCATCCTTCTCCGTTAGAGGGCTTCGTAATTTTGCCGCGTTGTACGTGCAGCGGAACCTAATACTCGAATGACGGTTCCGCGAAAAAATGACAGCTAGTATTAGGAGAGACGTGAAGTTTTTTCTTTTCCCACAATTCAAAGGCGAGGGTAGATTGTTCGGAGAGCCGTACAAGTACACACCTTGTTAGGGTTCCGTAGCCAAATGGCAAAAAAACGGAACCCTTATAGATTCGTCATGTCTGTCTGTCTGTCTGTCTGTCTGTCTGTCTGTCTGTCCGTCTGTCCGTCTGTCCGTCTGTCCGTCTGTCTGTCCGTCCGTATGTCACAGCCACTTTTCTCCGAAACTATAAGAACTATACTGTTGAAACTTGGTAAGTAGATGTATTCTGTGAACCGCATTAAGATTTTCACACAAAAATAGAAAAAAAACAATAAATTTTTGGGGTTCCCCATACTTCGAACTGAAACTCAAAAAAAATTTTTTCATCAAACCCATACGTGTGGGGTATCTATGGATAGGTCTTCAAAAATGATATTGAGGTTTCTAATATCATTTTTTTCTAAACTGAATAGTTTGCGCGAGATACACTTCCAAAGTGGTAAAATGTGTGTGTCCCCCCCTGTAACTTCTAAAATAAGAGAATGATAAAACTAAAAAAAATATATGATGTACATTACCATGTAAACTTCCACCGAAAATTGGTTTGAACGAGATCTAGTAAGTAGTTTTTTTTATATGTCATAAATCGCCTAAATACGGAACCCTTCATGGGCGAGTCCGACTCGCACTTGGCCGCTTTTTTTATTGTTTTCTTTGTTTAGCTGTTTTCCTACAGCTCCTCTTTATTGTTCTGATTTGAGTTCATAGATTCCGGGCACGGTTTTAAGGCCTGATGGCGTTTTTGACGCACAAAGACAGAAAAGTCCGGCAGGCTGCCGCGCTTTGTATAGTGCGAGCGCTTTATATAGCTAGTGCGTGTGAACTGAAAAAATACTCACTTGTTGTCACTTGTTGGTCACTTTTTTGTAGTATACGACATTTATTTCAGTTTATAATTACATAATATAGAAGTGTTTCTACTTGAAATAAAAACAAATTAAAATATTTTCTTCTTAATGTCTTCTTAGTGTGTGTGCTGTATGTATAGTAAAATTCACTGGTGAGTTTAGATATTTATATGAAACTTGCCCTCTCGACACGTCTCTATGTGCTATTCATGTATTCTGGTTATTGATTACTTTCAATACTAAACCGGCTATCTTATCTTATCTTTCTTGAAATGTTTCATTAACAGTTGACAGGCAAAGACAAAAATAATAATTAAAACGTTTTCACGTTGTTGTCTGATCTGACTACAAAGATGCAAAAAGTAATACTTTTTTATACATTTAATTATTGTTTATTGTTTTATGTTATTCTTCAAACTAGCGTTTTCCCGGCCTAGCGCCAGGGTCCGCTTTCGTACTGAATCTTCTCCGCTTTGTTTAATGTTAACCCTTAAATGCATAGTGATGCATTTATACACACAACATAAACATCAAATGTTATGCATTATTAAACAAATTCTATTTGTTCTTGTATATTATTTCAATAGTAAAACTAATAAATTTTCCGAATTATTACATAAATTTACGCAGTATTTTAATTCATAAAAATTACATTTGTTTATAGACGAAATGTCGGAAAATTTGGAAAAACCTGGAAGTTGATGATTTTTAGTATGTGATTTTGGGCAGATTTTTCGGGGTTTGTAATTATTTTATATTTACAAACTTTATCATAGGAACATCATAAATAGTGTACCTTTTTGATGGCAGTTAAGATTTTTCCTATACCCTTTACAAATACCTATATATTTCCAAAAATATGATTTAGCCTATGCAACTTTTAACACTGATTTCGCAGTGAAAATCGATGATATAATTTTTTTTACTATTTTTCCTAGAAACGGCAAACAATTATGTGATACATATATTAATTTCGGCCAAAAAGAAAAAATCATGCATTTAAGGGTTAATACAAAACTAAAAACACTTCATGGCATAAAGAAGGCTTTTTCTGTGTAGCTGTTCTCCACAGCTAATCCGACATTCATTATCGGATAGGACAATGTGAAAATGCTCTTAGATGTGTAAATATCCAAAAGATGCAAATATTGTAGGCGCCAGGTAACTAGGTTGCCAAAAAAGGTATTAGATTGTCGTTATTGGTTATATTATATTATAAGCGTTAGGGTTAATAAGATTGTTAATAAATAGGTAAACTTTATTATTTTAGTAATAGGAACCTATACAATCATTCAAATAATACTTCTTGAAAAAAATAAACTTTTACAATTTTATTTTATTAACTTAGCAATGTATGTAGTACCTACTCGTACCTATCTATGTATGTTTGTACGTTTAAATTTGACCCACTTCCCAACTTTCAATGAAGCTGAAAATATTCATACATAATATGTAAGTCGGGTGTCAATACAATATTATAGTACCATCGAGCTGATCTGATGATGGAGACATGAGGTGGCCATCTCTGTGATAAAGCAACGCAACCTAATTGTGTTTGGGGTTTTTACAATTGTCTCGATAAGTATTAATTGCCTGTGGAAAAAAAAGTACAGTCAGCGGTAAAAACTTGTACCAAAAATGATTTTTTTGCCAAAATGTTAATTATAGTTCTTAATCACGGTCACAATGAAACGAAAAGCAAATCAGGACAACAACTGATTCAAATTCAAAGCATCAAAATCCATCAAATTCTGCTTAATTCCGTAGCTTATTTCCTTCCTCACTTTCCTTTTATTTGTATGCCCCATCTGACAAAATGGTTCCCTATAAAATTAACCGATCCCTTTTCAATCACAACAAATAAAGGAAGCGAGGCTCCCACGGGGCATTGTTAGGAGTCTTTGGGAGTCCGGGAGTTCTGCAGTGGGAACAAATTTCCCGTGATTGTAATCGTTTTATTTGCGCTGAATCCACAAAGTCATCTTTATTGGGAAGTTTTTAGGGTTCCGTACCCAAAGGGTAAAAACGGGACCCTATTACTAAGACTCCGCTACACCGCGACGTCCGTCCGTCGGTCCGTCTGTCACCAGGCTGTATCTCACGAACCGTGATAGCTAGACAGTTGAAATTTTCACAGATGATGTACTATTTCTGTTGCCGCTATAACAACAAACACTAAAAACAGAATAAAATAAAGATTTAAGTGGGGCTCCCATACAACAAACGTGATTTTTGACCGAAGTTAAGCAACGTCGGGCGGGGTCAGTCAGTACTTGGATGGGTGACCGTTTTTTTGCTTGTTTTGCTCAATTTTTTGTTGATGGTGCGGAACCCTCCATGCGCGAGTCCGACTCGCACTAGGCCGGTTTTTTTTTTTATAAATACCATGGTACTTTAGCTGTTTTTTCCAACTTGGGATGCTGTAGTCCAGGGATTCTGAAACTTTTTTGGTGACGGAACCCTTTTGGAAAGCGAAATATTTGACGGAGCCCCAAAAAATCGTTTGTCACAGTGGACCAGACATACATATAGAAGAGCTGGTGTGTTTTCTTTTTATTACAAGTATTTTTGTGATATTGCGGAGCCCTAGGGCTAAAAATATGAACAGGTTAGGACAAAATGCATAAGGTCCACCGATGACGTTAAGATTATTATTATTTTTCAACTGCATCTACATTACGGTTGCGGCATTGTTGTTCCCGTCGCTGCATCTGTCAATTCCTTTGATAAAACGACTAACGAGTGATTGAACGTCACGATCAACGTCACTAATTTGTATCAAGAAAATTTACAGAAACAGTGGCGAGTGAGGCGACATTAATTCCACCGCAGCAATGTCGCAGCTGCAGCTGCAGTTAACATCCCAATGTCACCTTTACTTGGTAGGTAATCAAAATTTCTGGGGTAAAATCCGTACAGGGTGCGGAAAAAGCTGATAACTCAAGATATTTTATTGAAGAAATTTGAACTTAAAAAATTACATATGGTTCAAATTAAAAAAAAAAAAATCTCTTCTCGCCAGTTATCAACTTCTTCCCGCCGTGGGCGGAAATGTGGCTTTCCACCGAAGAAGGGTCATTATGCTAAGTGCAATAAGGTCCTTTTTATCTGAAATTTCATCAGAAATTCTGATAGAAAGGTCCTTTATTGCACATGAAGCATAACTTGGCTAAACATGTGATACTGCCTGCTTATACTGATAATGTCAACTTAATGGACATTGTTTAAGCAAATAAATCATTCATTCATTCATTCATAAGGGCCCTTCTCTGACGGAAAGACACAAATTGACTTTCACCCGTTATCGCCCCCCCCCCCCCCCTGGAACTAGCTTCGTGAAGGAAGCAGATCGCGCCCGTTCGTCAATCTGTTATGACAATGGCGCTGAGCTCGGAGATAAAGCGCCATTAGAGAATCAAGGGGTCTATCGTGAAATAGAATCTATTGAATGGGTGTAATTCAGTCAATCAGAATGAGCCAGGGGAAGTAAGGAATGGAGTTAGGATATGGTTTAAGTAATCGTGAAGACTAGAGAGAACAAACAACAGACTAATAAAGAGTGTAAAGACTCTTAAGACGAAAGTTGAGGACCCGTGCGAAATCGCCTTTTCATACAACCGTAGTTCCTCTTTTCCTCTCTGGATATTAATATTATTGAAAATATTTTGATACAATTTGTTGTATATCAACCACTGCTATGCCCCTATGTTTATTTTTTTTATCTATTTTTTTAATTATTATAAGAGTTAGGAGCATTTACATTTTTTTTATGAAATCTGTTTTTCGCTCCTGATTTTTACAATAATCAAAAATTTGAAAAAAGTCAAACGCCCCCTGCGTTTACATCGAGTTATGTAAAAATATTTTTTTATAATCTCAATATCCAGAGAGGAAAATGGGGACTATTACGTTTGTATGGAGAAGCGGCCGTCCCCTTTCCTCTTAAAAGTTACACGAACCCGCAGCTATAGAGCCGATATCATACCATCGAAGTTACGGTCTAATTTCACTTGATGATTATTTGTTTCCCAAAAAAAGTAATTTTTAGGTTTAACTGTACATAATTAGTAATTAAATGCGAGTGTGGGTTTAAGAAACGAACGAAGTGAGTTTCTTAATAGGATCATATGAGTGTTTTAAAAGTAATTTTTAAGTTTAACTGTACCTACATAATTAGGCATTAAAACACGAGTGTGGGTTTAAGAAAAGAACGAAGCCGAGTTTCTTAATAGGATCACACGAGTTTCCTTGTAGTAGTCACATAAACTACTATAATATTCCTTTATATCGAAAAAATCTGTCTCATTAAAACCGTGTCAACATCAACGTCCATTATACTAAACTTTCTCACATTTTCCATTAAAATATGTGGGTGTATTTAAAGAGCCAACCCCCCTTAATGCAACTCACGTACAATGGAGCCATATCCTTGTGCCCGCTCCTATATCACTGTAATATCATTTGATATTTTACCAGTCGCTTTTCGGTAAAGGAAAAAAAACCGGACTAATCCCAATAAGGCCTAGCTTACCCTCGAGGTTGGAAGGTCAGATAGCAGTCGCTTTCGTAAAAACTAGTGGCTACGCCTGTTCTTGGGATTGCCAAGCGGACCCCAGGCTCCCATGAGCCGTGGCAAAATGGCGGGATCACGCGAGGAAGATGATGTCGTTTTACTTGCTGAATATATTATGTACTTATTATAAATGGGTTTTTATTTACCTATACAGCGAGCAGCTTACTTATTTATCTTTCAAAAAATACACGTGTACTTATTTTATATACATTATACTTAACTTATCTATGCCAATATTAATTTGCCTCTTAGATAAGATATTATGCAACACGATAATTTGTACTTAATAAATTTGTCCTAATTTCCGGTTCACACCTTTCTTATAATTAAGCCTTCTTTGATGTTTTGTGTTATGACTTTCAATAAGTCGCTATTTGTTGAAAATTAAAGCTTTTATAAAATGGCTCATGATTAAATTATAATCAAGTTATGTCATTCAAGTGTTTACTTGAATGACATAACTCCTCTTCCCGTCCTCTTTTTCGTCAAAAGCCAATTTCGGACCAAAGATTAACAATACCTATTTTTTCTTACAAAAACTTTTGTCCAATATATTTTAATTTTGTTAATCCAACCTAAATTATTTTGCTCTCTTGCGATTGGCATTTGGCGACCTTTGGAACTTTTGTATAAGGATACTAAAATAAATCTAATTTATATAAGGAAAATCAATTGAAATGTCTCGTAATACGCCTACTTACGTACAGGATAAGTCTAAGTAATATTTTATCCATAAGATTCGTTCTAGTGAAGGTTATAGAAGGACACTGGATGACACAGTGGACTAATTTAGAGTTAAATATTAACTTTTAAAAAACCTTTATTTATCACTACATAGTATAAAACAAAGTCGCTTCCCGCTGTCTGTCCCTGTGTATGCTTAGATCTTTAAAACTACGCAACGGATTTTGATGCAATTTTTTTATAGAGTGATTCAAGAGGAAGGTTTATCTATAATTTGTTAAACCGTGCAAAGCCGGGGCGGGTCGCTAGTAATTATATAAATAACAATATAGGTACCGTAAAACCGTCCAACTTTATTCCAAAATCTCTCAACTTAGTTTAGGCGTGCTTATTGTTTGAATAAAGATATTTTCACAATGAAGAGAAATAACTTAGACAAAACATAAAGGTAAGTTTGGTTTTGATACTGAATTAGGTACGTATTGAATGTCACATTGTTAAACAAAACAATCAAGTAAAAGATAATCCGAGTAAAGATAGACCGAGTAGAGATAGAGTTTGTAAAGATCCGACCGAATAAAACCTAGAAGTTATTTTATTGAGTCAGATGGATAATGCTATTTACTACTCTATGAAGCTTTTGATAAGGTGCAAAATAAAATGAATTAAAAATGGAATTGTAATAAGTAAAAGTTGACCAGAATACTATAAAGTGGTTCCAAAGTTACCTCAGCAATCGGTGCCAGATAGTTAAAGTGCGCCTTGAAGACGGTTCCTCCCTTTTTTCAGAAATAGCCGAGCTTACCAGAGGAGTCCCCCAAGGATCGGTACTTGGCCCGCTCCTTTTTATACTTTATTCTGCTGATATTAGGTCTCACATTCAGCACTGCAAATACCACATTTATGCAGATGACATACAGGTCTACATATCATGTAAGCCAACGGAAGTTAACACTGCTATAGAGAAACTCAATCAAGACCTCACAAGTATAGCAAACTGGGCAACAGAAAATTGCCTACTACTCAACCCAAATAAAACTAAGTACCTTGTCTTTGGCAGCAAGCACCAACTGGCTGGTATCAGTACTTCAGTAGATATTATGCTGATGAATGAACCAATTGAGATGGTGTATGAAGCGCGAAATTTGGGTCTTTTAATGGATTATGGACTTCGATATGAGAAGCATACTGCAGAGGCCGTAAGAGGTTGCTTTTACAAGCTTAAGGTGCTATATAATATTCGGCCATATTTAAGCGAAACCTTGCGCATTCAACTGGTCGAGTCACTTGTACTATCAAAACTGAACTATATGGATATTGTAACTGGGCCTAGGCTTCTTGCTAAAACAAAAAGACTCATACAACGTGTTCAGAATGCATGTGCTCGCTTCTGTTTTAATATTCCGTTGAGAGCTCACGTCACTCCGTTTCTTAATAGTCATAAGATCCTCAAAATGCAGCACCGGCGTAAACTCCATTTGGCCTGTTTGCTCTTCGGAGTTCTGAAGTATAAAACCCCTGCATATCTTTTTAACAAGTTATCTTGTATTAGGCTCCGCGACCTCCGTAAATGTGGGATTCAATTGTTGACGCCACGCCACGCTTCGGCAGCTTTCCGGGGCAGCTATAGCTATACTGCCTCAAAATGTTGGAATAACGTGCCGCCGCCAATGAGGAACCTGCAAAGTATTTATAGTTTTAAAACGAAGCTTAAACAGTACATGCTTAGCCACCAACTTAGCCAGGAAACCTGCTTACACGATACAAGCTGCCTGTAGTTTCTGCTTGCACTTACCACTTAGATTACGTTCCCTCTGCATTGCCATGGCACATTACTTTAGAAATCGCCATCACTTGTCTGTTTGTACGTAGTTAAATCTGTGAGATCGATAAAATATTGATGTTACTCATGAAATCGACCTGTCTTCTTCATTTAGTTTTTAGTTTAGTCTGCATAGTTGCCACATGGCGCTAGCTGTCAGGCGCAATGTACGGCCAAGACGGGTTCGACCCAACATTGTAGGTACATAGTAATTTATTGTAATGTATTTTTATCTTTTTGCTGTCTTTGTCTTTTGTATGTTATATATTAATTTTGTTTTGTATTCATGTTACCTGTCGTGATTGTTTCACCGGATGGTCTCATCGGAAGATCAGCGCTGGAAGTCGCCAGCAACATGCTGAGATGAGACCATTTCGTGGCACTTTATCCTTTTATTCTCTGTTATATCTCTTGTCATCTCTTGTTATATCGCTGTTATATCTGTTACATCTGTTTCTATTTTGTGTTTGTGCTCACGAATAAAATTATTTCTATTCTATTCTATTCTATTCTAAAATAATCGTAGTTGAAGGGCCCGATTCGGATTTTGAACTAGATATCTATTACATATCTATTAGACATCACCAAGATATATCAGTGTCAAACAAGTGCCGTAAAACGTGCCTACTTTGCTCCGTGGTGAGTAACTAAAACTATGCTCCAATGTAAAAAAAATACTTATCGTTTATTATATCCAACCATGATATTTCTATATTATTTTTCTACTCCAGCACTTAAATGTGTCAATTAAATGACTGACAGTGATATCTAATGTCATTTGAATGCTTTGTCTATAGGCTCATAAGAAGACTGCTAGCAGTCATCTTATGAGTATAATACAACTGCTTTATTTTTTTTAAAGATACAAGTTCCGATCATCTTGATTGAAAGAGGTATGTTTTCATTTACAATAATAACTCTTTTTTTTTTTTAATAATAACTCAATTTTTTTTAAATAATAACTCTTTTTTTTTTAATAATAACTCTTTTTTTTTAATAATAACTATTTTTTTTAATAATAACTCCTTTTTTTTTTTTTTTTTTTTTTTTTTTTTTTTTTTTTTTTTTTTTTTTGCTGCAGCTGTCATAGAAAAAGTAATGTATGCAACAGCTCATAATTGGTTCTTAAAATTCTCGGGTCTTTTTTTACAAAACTCGACTACGTCTCGTTTTGTAACTTCGACCCTTGAATTTTAAGAACCCTTATTATATCACTGTTGCATAAACTACTATATTTATATACTCAGATAAACGAAATTGTATATAATTATTGAATTGCTACTTTACTCATAAAATTAATCTCTTTTCTTGGCGGGGTCTATTAATTTGGCGCACAATGGGGTGACTTTGCACCTCTAAGTAAACTATAGGTAGGAGCAAAAATACCCCCAACAATGATTATGTTGTGCCCCGTATTCAGAGCTTCGTTTTATATAAAATAACATTTCATAAAGTTGATTTACCGATGAAATATGTCACATGAGATGTTTTTCTTCATATTCAATTTGTCTGAATATTTAAATGAGGAACAGTTTAAAAATATCGACAGTCGATAAATCGAATATCGTTAGTGTTGTGTGTCGACAGAGTGACATCCCTAGCGCGCAAAACGTTCAAGCGGATAAACAAGACCAAGTGCGGGTAGTTCGAAAAACTCGCGCGGTTAGACGATGCTGATGTCAACTTAAGCCAGTCTTCTCCGAGACCACGGGTACAACGCCGTCCTCGAAACGTCGGAGGTAAATCTTAAAACTTAGATAAGCGATTAAGTCCCGTTGTATAATTTAATACTGTGTAAAAATCGTGAAAGTTTAAATCAGTGTTAGTTTAAAAAATATTCAAGATTTCCTTA
This sequence comes from Cydia amplana, assembly GCF_948474715.1. Classification (NCBI taxonomy): domain Eukaryota; kingdom Metazoa; phylum Arthropoda; class Insecta; order Lepidoptera; family Tortricidae; genus Cydia; species Cydia amplana. Next base: position 24,743,052 of record NC_086070.1, read on the forward strand.
AAGTGGAACCAATTTTGGAGCAAAGTATATTTTTATTTTTTTATTTTCTTTATTGGAGAAACAACAGAAGTAAGTACAGTCGACGTCAAAGAGAAATTTACAGCCAAAGTAACAAAAAAATGTTTACACGACCTAAATGCTATGACAATAAAGTCGTGTAAATAATTTTTTGTAACGTTAGTCGTAAAGATCTCTTTGACGTCGACTGTACAATAAAAGTTAATGACAAGATATACAGTTCAGAAGATGTGCACCTACCTCCTAAAACGCTCTCACTAAGAACTATGCATAATATAGGTAAGGTAATGCTACAGTAAACTTAACTAAACACACTAGCGACTAGATAGCAAGGAACAAAGCTATACAAGAAATTAAGTTGTCTCAGCTAGACTTTCAAAGATCTGTTTTTGGAAACGTGCTCTGTTTGTGCTGAAAATATCTGCGGCCGTGAATAGCTTATTGTAAGTGTTGCACAGTCGGCGCAAAGGTGCGCGGACTCCAGCGTTGGTTGAGCAAGTCGGGACGGCGAACAAGGCATTAGAGCGGGCAGTACTTCGCGAGGGGACCCTAAAGCGGATGTTGTCAAGCAGCTCTGAGCAGTCGTACCTGTCATGGCAGATGTTGTGGAGAACCATCATATCTGAACACGTGCGCCTTGAAGCGAGGGAGGGTAGCTTATAATGTTTCAATAAATTACAGTAGGACATACTTTTGCCAGTTAGGCGTCTATGTGTAGCCCGCAAAAACTTTTTTTGGACCATTTCAATTGAATTCGAATATTTGGAATAAAACGGGTTCCACACGATTGATGCATATTCCAAATGCGGTCTAACAAGAGCTTTGTATAAGAAAATGTACGTGGACGGTTTTTTGAAAACTTTTGCTGTTCTTAAAACAAATCCTAACATTTGGTAAGCCTTTGAGATAATTCGTTCAATGTGACTGTTAAAATCAAGTTTGTTGTCAAATAGTATACCTAAGTCCCGTACAGCGGGCTCAGCATGGTTCCATTTTTATCCACTATCACTAAGCCCGTCACTTTCGCACTTACATACTTGTTAGAACGTGACAGGCATGGTGATAAATGATAAAACTGCGACCGTGCTACTAGGGCTGATGATACTTTTGTAATGGTCGTGTTGCCAATCCTAAATTCAGAGTCAATTGCCCTTTTTTTATTTTTAGTAAAACACATGTGCAAACATTTATCATCCGCTAATTGAAGTTTATTTTTATGGCAGTACGAGGTAAAGTTGTTGATATCGCCTTGAATTAAGTGAATGTCATCACGTGATTTTACTCATTTGAATATTTTTAAGTCGTACGCAAACAGAAGAAAACTACAGTTCTTAAAACACTTAAGGAGTGTTTTAAGAACTCGTTTATAAAAATAATGTACAACAAGGGACCCAAAATAGAACCCTGTAATACCCCAGAAGATACAGTTGTGAGGTCAGACTTAAACCCATTCAGGGCAATGACTTGGGTTCTGTTAGAGAGGTACGAGATAAACCAGCGTAGAAGGTTTCCCCGAATGCCGTTGTACGCCAGTTTTTCCAAAAGCAGTATATGATCCACCTTGTCAAAGGCCTTTCTGAAATCTATGAATATCACGTCCACCTGCACTCTTTTATCCATAGATTCTAATAGGTAGTTTGTGTAAAGTGTAAGATTAGTGGTTGTAGATTTACTTTCATGAAACCATGTTACTCTGGTATTATAGCATTAATAAGCGAGGGATACAAAAGGTCATGTATTAAACCTTGTCAAAGGCCTTTCTGAAATCTGTGAATATCACGTCCACCTGCACTCTTTTATCCATAGATTCTAATAGGTAGTTTGTGTAAAGTGTAAGATTAGTGGTTGTAGATTTACTTTCATGAAACCATGTTACTCTGGTATTATAGCATTAATAAGGAGGGATACAAAAGCTCTCAAATACTTTAGGGATGCAAGATTGCACTGAGATAGGTCTATAGTTAGTAATATCAGCGCGTGAACCATTTTTGTGAATTGGTGTAACATGAGAGGTTTTCCACTGCTCGGGAAAAACACCTAAACTTAGGCATTTATTGAATATAATATATAATGGGATAGTGAGCGCTTTAGCAGAGTTTTTAACAAGTATAGGGCTAATTTTGTCAGGCCCGATTCCCTTATTTGTATCTACTTTTGAGAGTTTCTTAAAAAGATAAGATTTCTTAATATATAAGTTTGATAAGTTAGGTGCTCCCTCACGCTGTGGTAGGTTTGTCAACACGTCATGGTTGATGTCACCCTTCGGCTCGAATACAGAGAAAAAGAACTTGGAGAATAGATCTACAATTTGTTTAGGTGTAGATGCAGATTCATTCTCATAGAACATAGTTTCAGGGTAGTTAGACAAACTTTTCCTTTGAGATGCCACATAGGACCAAAATGCCTTGATATTACGATTTAAAGCCTTCTCTGTGTTAACAGTAAAGGTATAATAATAATAATAAATATTCTTTATTGTGCACCATACAATTAAAAATACACAGAAATTAAATACAGATTAAAAGCTAGGTAACAACAGGCGGTCTTATCGTTAAGAAGCGATCTCTTCCAGACAACCTTTCAGTAGCAGGAAACTAAGGACTAACAACATTGAACGGGTAGTGCCGATATACATTTAATAAAAAATAGAATTAAAATAAAACAAGACGAAAACCATTACATACTTTAATATAATACATAAATACAAATATAATAAATACATATATACATACATACATAAAATATTATACAGGCATAAATAAAGGCAAAATTAAGGCAGCGAAAGGTAATGTGATATTAAAAGAAATTTGAAAATGGGAAGGGATTTAGCACGTCTAATAAAAAACAAAAACCCAAAACAACAAAACATTCAAACATTAATGTTTTGCAGCGATTGCGAAGAAGCGAGATTTCCCGATAATCAGCAAGCGATTGATAGATCTTCCATTTGCGCCATACTTTGACTTTCCTATTTAAAGAACTAATAAGTGCCGGGGAGAACCATTTTGGATATTTAGGATTTTTTGAGTGTTTAAGTGGAATCAATTTATCAATAATATCAAACAACTAATTGTAGAATCGCCCTACCGCCTCGTCCGGTTGTAAGTTACGAAGTTCAGCTTCCCAATTCACCTTATTCATTTCATGTGATATAACGGAGTAATCTACCTTTTCGTAGTTATATTTTCGGATACAGTTGACGGAAAGGGGTCGGGGACAACTAAAGTTCATGGTAAATACTAAAGGCGGGTGATGCCTATCGATATTAGAGAGTTCAATATCGGGCTCAGAAATAACGCCTTCCTGGCTACAAAATAGTAAATCTAAAATCCTATCATTCGTATTGCGTAACCTGTTAAACTGTTTGAGGCCCAATATGCCACTAGATCCTAGAACGAGCCCCCCTATCTGACACAATTAGGCACGTTTTACGGTGTCAAAAGTGTTGTTTGAAGAAACGTCACTTTTGACACATGTTTGACACTGACATATCTTGGTCATGTCTAATAGATATCTAATATTTGACGTATCTTAAAGTTTGAATATGGATGGAAATCATCCAAGGAATATTCTTTACGAGGTATAATAGCGACATATTACAGATTTCAAAGAATTCTTGAGAGTAATCGATGTCGATAACACCTCGCATTGACCTGCCGGTCGAATGACGCTTGTTAAAATGGCGGCCAACTCAGCCCCATTTCTCACCTATTCTCCCCTTCGAAAAGAACTTATAAAGCAAAGAAAACGGTATACCATATGACCTTATACAACTAAGCAGCTCAAAGGTACATTGAAACAGTAGTTCCATAGTAAATTGTTAGGAAACGTTCGGATTCTATACGAGGTCCCGATTTGTCTCAGACGAGTCCATTTACCATGGAAAGGTCTCACGATATATTGCTGTCCCGCAAGCCTACTTTTCCGATTTTTGCATACGTATACACCGTTAATCTTGAGAGAAACGACCCATGAATACATATGATACCTATATTATACTATTGTTATGGTAATGACGATGTATCCACGTGAATATTGCAGGATAGTATTTTTCCTTTTGTAGCGATAGAGAAGTACACAAGTACATTAGGAAAATAAATAAAAGATAGCTTTGTAAATATTTACTCTATTGTGGTATTCTAATGTGATCGTCACTGACTGGAATATGCATTATTCAACCTATGTTTTTCCTATGCTCTTTATGATATAATTATATTACATTTCATGGTTACATTTGCTAATTAAATAGAACTAAATATAATTTTTTAACTACTTAATTTACTTGCCAACATTTTATATTAAGACTCACGCTTAAACGCCAGACCTTTAGATAATTTTACTAGAGTGGGTATTAATATTTTCTGAATAGGTAAGCAAAATGTTGAAACTACCCACACTTTTCTATTCATTGTTATTTCATGTACAGGGAGTCACAACACTCACAACTTAGGTAATCACAATATCTGGGAGACCGAGCAGTGCTCGGAAAACATAAAAACTCGAAAATGCGCGTTTTCCCAGAGATCAGGTCTAGCTAGATCGATTTTTCGCCCCCGAAAACTCCCATATAGTAAATTTTATCAAAATCGTTAGAGCCGTTCCCGAGATCCCCGAAATATATATACATATAAATAAATAAATAAATAAATATACAAGAGTTGCTCGTTTAAAGGTATTAGATAGATAGATAGATAACAAAAACATGTTCTGATATTGTATTAAGTATTACCTCTGTTAAAATAGTATGCGCAGCGCAATTGCTAACCGAAAACCCCCAGCTAATTAAAACAATGCTCATTGCACTCTCAGTCAACGGAATACGTGCTATATTTGCATATTTCCATTACGTTCATATGATGGTACGCTCCCTTGAGACGTACACAAAGCAACTTCATTAGCTTGTTCGTTGAAGCACAAAAAACCATCGGGAGCGGTGGCTATAAAGTATGGAACATAGTAAAGACAACGTTAACTCGCTTGGGCGAAAAGGATGCTTTGAGCTGTAAAAACTTGTTATTACGCATCGTGTTTAATAGGTTTCATATACGATTATTAATTTAAACAAAGCATCTATTAAAAGTTATAGCTACAACTCTGCAAATTTTTCTTTACCTTGTACTTTATATTATTATTTTTATACATTCCATTTTCTTCTATAGACCGATAGAATCAGTATTGGTGATGTGAGGATCTAAAATTTCCAAAATTGCAAAATTATCAGCGTAAACAGTACACTGGAACTTATCTTTTTTTCTTTCGGTTAATTTTTTTTTATGAAATTATTCAATAAATTTTCAATTCAGCTTTTTGGAATCCCGCAACTTGAGGAATATTCAAATTCAATGCAATAAAAGTCTTCTTTCTTAGTATGTTTCGAAATCGTTTTAGAAATAAGAAATATTTATGGCGTTAATTGTACTGAGCGTAAATTTGAGCGGCGGTTATGTAAATAATTATTATAATTTATTTCGACGTAAACAATTATTATTATAATAATGGTCTGAAATCTAAAAATCAAGATTCAATAAAAGTCATTAAAGGGCGAATTTAAATATTCGTTTTATTATATTTGCTTTGAAAAATAAATTAATAAAAAAGAAATAGAATTAATAAAACTATCATCTTTCAATAACACACTGGCTTAAAAATATCGGTATATTTACAAGCTAACTGTTTTTGATGACGACACAAGTTAATATCAAAGATGAAGATGACGAAATATAAAGGTTATCATCGTTCAATCGTGATAAAACGTCAAAGTCGGGCTCTCGGCAAATCTTTTATTTTAAATATCAAACAGGCAAACAAAAGGGTATAATAGAGACCTTTAAAATGTTTTCAAAAGAAGTATTTTTACCGTCGAATTTTGAAAGCGGAAACTGAGGACTACAAACGTCTGTTTTGCGGAAGCTAAAGTAGGTCTGACCGGCAGTTGTTTTTTTGGTACTCGATAAATTACAAAGAAACGTAGTAATATATAGTATTTTTTTCCAAAATCATAAATTTAGTGTTTAAGACCAATACCACAACAAAACAACAACAGAAAATTAGCATTCATCTTCCCTAAAATATTTTGTTCTTTGCGCAGAATTGTGGGTATGAATAATGCTCTTCATTTTTTTCTATTTGTGAGCTCAAATTACAATTCTCCCATTCAATACCTAACACTGTTTTCTTACTTTTCCTAGTTTATTTATTTAATATTTATTGCACAATACATTATAGTACAAATGTGCGGAATTAATGCCTTAAGGCATTCTCTATCAGAAGTTTCAGTAGGTGCAGGATCCTTTAAAGTAGGTAAATTAGTATTCTAGTTCGTATACACTTGTTTATTTCTACTTCCAGAGATAATTTCCTGTTCTATAAAAATCTCTGCCATTTTAATTTCCCACCATTCATCGATGAACGGTCTCCGCCGCGCGCCTGGCGCGCCTGAGCAGAGAAATTCCCTTATTTAAATAGTTTTAAAGACAACTCAGTAATGGAGGGATTGGAAGCGGTGACGTCAGAGGGCCTACCGCGAACCACGAACGACGTTTTACCTCGCTGTTGCACTTACGAGCGAATTCACAAGTGCAACAGGGAGGCAAAAAGGCCCATAGTTGTCAGGTTAGGTTAGTGGTTAGGTTTGAGTCGTACACATTTCATTGCTTATCTTAAACTCGTTCGTGTCTTTCCTGTAGACATCGCAAAGTAAAAAAAATCTAAAGCTAATTTTTCCGTTGCACCTTTACAGCCGGGATACATTTTATCAGGACTTGAGACTTAAATAAAAAAAATGTTACATATATATATATATATATATATATACCCGGGTCGTTAACTTTTCTGAAATATTGTTGACCCTTTTAAGAGTTTATTGAAAAGAAAAACTTAAAATCAAGCAAATTTTTCATTACATTTTTTTTTCACTAGGTTTAAACAAACAAGCGCTTTAACTTTTCAAAAAATAATGTATCTCACCAATAAAAAACTGGAATGAATTACAAAAAGGCTACCCACCAATTTCACATCGCATAAAACGGTGTTTCTTTTATATGATTGATGAAATGAGACAACCAAAAATTTTACATTAATCAATTACTTAAAAGGTTTTACCAGGAAAAAAGAAAAAAACCCACACAAAAAAGCTTGGATCGAAAATAAATGTTTTCTTTTAATTTAATTACACACAGTGAACGATTGCTTCAATCTTTCCTTTTGTTTCAACAGGGGCCGATTTTTCGTCGACTAAATTGCAACATTTCCCTATTAAGGAAAGAGATGGGGTGATACGAGCGAGCAGGTGCAAGAGGGAGGGCGTAACGTTTGTTTTTCGCGCGAATCTATCTAATCTATCTAGACTGATCGGCCATTAGGCGGGTATTTGCACGGCCCGTAACTTACGGGCCTTATTTGGGTTTGAAGTATAATTTATCGTCTTCAATTCCATCCGTAAAGGAGGAAAGGTTAAGCAATAAATTGGGCACAGCTGCGTTACGGACATAAGCTCGGAATTAGGTAACAAAAGAGCCGATTTGCGAACGTTTCGCGACTATTTGTTATACCAACAGGAATTGGGAAGTATTGCTTGGTTTTTGCGAAGAACGATCTTCGATTTGGGGTAATTTATAGGTTCATTATTGTTTTCGTATACAGGAGGGCGCTTAATGGGCGCGGAAAAGATGGAAAGGCTGTTAATATGCCTATCTTGAGCCCAAAATAGAATCTTAATTCGGGTATTAATTCAGCGAGTACCTGTTGCATTCCAATCTAATACAATCTAATTATTTGTTTGACGTACGTTCCCTCGTTTTCTTGGAAGCTATTCATACATTTATTACGCTGAAATTTACCTATTCTTGATATTTCGCCTACATTTTTTACGTAGGCGTGGCTTTATTGTTATTTAGGAAAAGTAATTAAGACTACCTTTAAGAAATATTAATAGAACAAAAACATTCGGACGAAACATGATGTAGGTATTTAACGTTTATTTTGTCTGCGATAAATATATTAATAAGTCTGTAAAGTACGCAAGAAAAATGTCCGTTAAGGTGGTTCGCTTTCCATACAAAAATAATTGCGTTTTATTAAGTCACTACACACTATTACATAAATATAAGCGCATCTATCTACTTTCGCATATTAGTTTGTTCTAAATTGATAGAAAATCTTTGATTTATACAGAAAACACGCAAAAAAAGTTATATTTTTTATCAATGTAACACCAAAATTAAATTTTTTGGGTGGTTTCTGTATACAACAAAGTTTTTCTATAAATTTAGAAGTAGATAGTTGCGCACATATTTATGTAGTAATAGTGTGTAGTGACTTAATAAAACGCAATTGTTTTTTGTATGAAAAGCGAACCACCTTAAGGATCCTTTTTATTTCGCAAATAGCAGATTTATCTCACGTTGAAGCCCAGATCACGCCCGACATCGGAACTAGGGGCCAACGCGCTTGAGATTTTAATCCCGATCTGGCTCTAGGCGAAGAAAAATCTTAAAATAGAAGGCTTGTCTTAAATAATAAAATAAGGTACCTTTGGTATCAGTTGGGACGAGACTAGAGTTAGACCAAGACAAGTCTGCAACGCTTCTTAACTTTACACGCAGTGCAAGTGTTATTTATACGTGATAATTTCATAGTAGTTTGATGTTTAAAAGATCTTAACTCTATAAAAATAGTTGAATATGTTTTGGTATCAATAAAATTGTAATTTTAGTTATTTTTATTGCTTGTAAAAAATGTACATGTACAAGTGCCCCTGTGTCCTAATTGCTGAATTAAAAAATGCCAGGTGAATTTGTGGAATCATTGAGCATTAAATACAAATGAATAAGTTTAAATTATTTAGACTTGTATATTTCGGGTGATTTCATTCATAATCATAATCATAATTTTTTATTGCATGAAAGTGAGCACAAAAGGTGTTAGTATATACAAAAAGTCCATCACAATCTGCCGACATCTGCATCACATTGTTCAAAATATTTATTATGTGATGTTTTAAAAAACGGACAATTCACTTAGCTTGTATGAATTTTAAAATAAAGGTTCATCGTATGCTGGAGTTGGCATTGCACGTTAAAGAAGCTATGTTTGTTAGTTTTAACTAAATGTATCGTCATCAGGCCTTTAACATCTTGACAGATGGATAGACAGAATTACATTTGCATTTATAATATTAATAGGGATTAATCATAATCGGTAGTTCGATCGATCTAGGGAAAATTTAAACTAGAATCCCCAAAGGACAATTGACTACATTTCTAAGTAAGAAAAATCCAAAAAGTAAGTTCTAAATTGGTAATACCTATGTTTATTATAATAATACTTTGGAAATTGCTTAAAGAGCCAGCAAATTATTTACCTGAATCAACTCTGTCTTTGCCTGACGGGTAGAAATAGTTATTTGTACAACAAGAGATCAAAGTTTGATATTTCTTCGAGTGCTTATTTTGAGTCCCGTGCAAGCGAAAGATTCTATACTAGATTCACGAGCGTAGCGAGTGAATCTAATTTAGAATCTTAAGCGTAGTAAGGGACTCAAAAGCGCACGAGATGTAAATAACTTTGATCTCGTGTAGTTCACAAAACTTTTCACCTCAGCAGTGAGAACATATTAGAGAACCCGAAAAATGTATTCCTTCTTTATCACTTACCTCTATTCACTCATGTTCTCTTAAGATATACCAACAATTAAGTTTTCACCTCAGCAGCTCGAACAAGGGTACTTTGCTACTTAAAAACAGTGAGCAAAATCGCATTTTGCTCACTGAGTGAGCAAAGTAGCATTTTGCTCATTTTGTCTCACTCAGTGAGCAAAATGCGATTTTGCTCACTGTTTTTAAGTAGCAAAGTACCCTTGTTCGAGCTGCTGAGGTGAAAAATCAATTGCTCTGTCTATTATTCTGTGAAGGCTAGTTCCCGGAGCAATAATATGGATTGAGACGTTTTCTCTTAGGTAATGGATAGGTATTAGAAATCAGTGGTAGTTTCAAAGGGGCGGTATTCTGAATAAAAACAAATAAGAAGTACATAGCTAATCCTATTTACTACGTATAAGTACATACAGTGCCAATCGCATAAAAATTACAAATGAAATAATAGATTGACACTTTATTCATCAAAATACGCTCAAAAATATAGAAGTTACACTAGATTCATTTCGACCGAGATATTGACCGTGATTACCTTTTGTGTTATTTTAGAGTTCCCAATATTTCGATGCAGTTACATGCATATTGTCAAATATCGAAAATAATACAAAATCTTGTGAAATATCGGGAGCTCGAAAATAATACAAAAGGCAATCACGGTCAATATCTCGGTCTAGTGAATCCAACTGTGAATCATTCAAAAGTGTTAATACATAGAAGTTAGTCGAATACAACCCACAACATGCATACTATGACTAGATACTTAAATTACACATCACATTAAAATTGTTCAGACTAAAGTTATTCCTAGTATCTACTGCACGTCTCCCGCATACTTCAGATAAAATTTTAAAGGTATGTGCAAGTTATGCGGGTTCCATAATTCAAGATGGCTGACCTAACATGGCGGCAACTGCGCTGAATACTGTATTTGCCGTTGTCTTGCTCCAACGATTGTCATTGGTTATCTAGGTTACGAAAATACTGTTTTTATATGGTTGGCTTTCTTAAACTTTGAAAAAAAAATAGTTCGTCCGCGCTAAGAATAGCTCATAGCGCTCTTTAGCGATAAGACCGCCTGTTGTTTACCTCTGTCTTCATGTATTATTTGTGTTTCCATGTACATTTATTCTGAGGTTGTGCAATAAAGAGGATTTGTATTGTATTGTATTGTAATGCAGTAAAATAATCAGTATCCACTGAGTCAGTAGCGATGCCCGTAACCAATCAAATCGTTCCAATTAGAAAGTAATGCCTTCAACTGGTGACTCTGAACTTGACTTAATTGGGTGCGATATTTTGATTGGTTACATGCGTGGGTAGGCCGGTGGACAATGATAATTTTATAGCATAGTGTTTATAGTTTATAATTCTAACCCACCTTATGAAATAAATTAATTTTAGCCTCGATTGGGTTAACGGCAAATTCATAAATTGTGAGTCTTATCTCAGTTATCTCTTACAAAATATCGACAAGAAACTCAACAATATAATTATCCGCAAAATTAAACCTATAAATAAAATCATTATGCGAATAAATAAGCCGATGAACCCACACAAAGCCAGCGTAAAGAAGTAATTCATTTACTTTTTACAAATACATGTACCCAGAATGGAATCGGTTATTAGTAGATGAAAAAGGAAAAGAATGGATGGGCATTCTTCCATTTGAAAGAAAATAAGAAAAAGCCACGGATATTTTACTTAAAGTACCCAAGGCTAGGATTCCCTATAGTACCTAGATCCAATATCTATTCTCGCGAGAAAAGAAACTTAACTTCGTTCGCTAAAAATAATTGAAACCTTCCTTCTTCGAGTTTAATTTGCGAGACTTTTGTAGCAAAGAATATAACGAGTCAACTTAATTGTAAAGGAACTTTCTGGTATTAAAACGACATTTTATCACAGACACGTTTTGAATTTAAATAGCAAGGAAGTGTGTCACACCAGTGTGGTTTAGAAAATTGTAAAAAAAGGAACCTTTTAGGTGAACTTCAACTGCGCAAACTTAAAATAAATAGCCTTTCTTATTTAAGTTACGTTTCCAATAATAACCTAAAGTTTCGCATTCGCAAAGCATTATTTAATACCATATTTAATGTACAGTTTATCAACTATTTTTATGTTTTTGATTATACTTATTTTTAATCTTGAGGAGCATCTGGAAACATGAAAATGCTTAGAAAATAAGGGAGACTCGAACTCACCACTCCGGGATACCAACCCGCCGCTCTATACCAACAGAGCTACCGAGACTTACCCATTGACAGCGTTTGCACCTAACGTCCTGACCCCTACGATGACCCCGGCGATACCAGACTCAAATTCTTGAAAGGCACAACTTAAAAACACAAATGTAGTTTAAAATACAAAGTCAAATCAAAAACTGTTTGAGGGGTACACGGAAAAATGGAGATTTTAGTCTCAAATTTCAGATCTAAATAAATTATTACTTATACGTATGTTCTGTTACCGCTGTCTACCCTTTAAAATAATTTTGTTTGTTCCTTAGTTGGATGTTTGTTTGATTGTTCATAATTCATAATATCTTTATTGCGTCCATGTTCATTTTTAGGGTTCCGTACCCAAAAGGTAAAAGCGGGATCCTATTACTAAGACTCCGCTGTCCGTCCGTCCGTCCGTCCGTCCGTCCGTCTGTCACCAGGCTGTATCTCACGAACCGTGATAGCTAGACAGTTGAAATTTTCACAGATGATGTATTTCTGTTGCCGCTATAACAACAAATACTAAAAACAGAATAAAATGAAGATTTAAGTGGGGCTCCCATACAACAAACGTGATTTTTGACCGAAGTTAAGCAACGTCGGGCGGGGTCAGTACTTGGATGGGTGACCGTTTTTTTGCTTGTTTTGCTCTATTTTTTGTTGATGGTGCGGAACCCTTCGTGCGCGAGTCCGACTCGCACTTGGCCGGTTTTTTATTACATAAGATGGCATTAAAACATTATAAAATCGGTACATGGTACCCTGTTAGGGCATGGCAATAATCTTAATACTAAATGCTAATTAATGGTGACTATTTAAGTACAAATAATACTAAACTTGTCATAACATAATTTGAGAATACATTGCAAAATTCATTACTTATAATAAATAATAGAAGAATACTTAGTTTTTATTTAGATGTTTAAGTATTTGCTTCGGTGTCACAAACGCTCCATACTCACAGGCGGAAATTCACTTTGCAAGTAAAAAGGCCGCAAATTGAACCAATAAAGTTTTCATTTGGTGGAAATTATGATACTTTCTTCAACTTATTAAAGTTTTCTCCGTATGGCTATGGAAGGAATGTTTAATGTAGTTTGGAAATGAAATTAATTCAATTGAATGAAAAGTATTTTCGTGTTGAATTTTTACGTACACGTTTTATTTTTTATTACCATTGGGAGGAGGGGTAAAATCAGGTTCTCTAGTTAGTCATGGGGGTGACCGGACTGAAAAGGTTAGGAACCACTGAACTATTGTTTGTTGTTCAAAAGAAGGGGTTAATAAAAAATAGAAGGAGTTAATGCCATGGGGCATTTTTAGTAGGTAACTGTTCTTCTCCAAAGGTACATCCGATATCCTAAGACGCTCTAAGGCGTGTAAATAAGAAGGAAGGAGTGGAGAAATTCGCACTCTTCTGGTAAAATAAATAAAATAAATAAAAATCGTTTATTTCAGATCATTGATCCATAGCGTTATTAGTACGTATAAACTTAAAAACTATGTTAATTACTCAAAATAAAAGAACGAATTAAAAATATAATATAAAAATAAAAACTAATGACTAAAAATTAAAAGCTACGTATTTGGCGGATGTGTGTCAAAAGTCAGTAGCTCAGTTGGTTAAGAGCGATTGAGCCTGTGTTTCAAATAGTCGCAACTACAAATGTTGCTCGAAACGATGAGTTTTTTTCAGTTTTTCCTTCAATTTAAAAATGAATCTAGTAGTCCACTATGAAAATTCGGCTGTCAGACTTAATAACCTTTATCGTACCTATTCCTATTACCATTTCTTACGTTTTACATCAACATACGCGGAAACTTGTAACAAGGAAGCCGCAAATTGATTGTAAGAAGCATCATAACTCACGCCCATCGAGCATCTTTGTAATTTAACTTAAAATTTCACCAAGTTTCACTCAAGTCGTGAATTTGCGTGCAAACTTGGGAGCATGTAGTCTTAGTGAATCATAAAAGGACGTATATATGTGGTAAAAGTCTTGTGTATATACGCCTTTTTTCGTTGGGGTATTGCTGAATGGAAATGTACTTTAAAACCTCATAAAGGATTTAATATGTAGAAAGTTTTAGAGCTGTACTTCATATTTTTACTCAGTTTTTGAGGCAGATATTGCTTAAATCATCTATTGCATAGTCAGCGTCGCTAACAAAAGGTACACTTATTGCTGAAATATATCTAACTAATGTCAAAAATGTATGTATTACAAAGGATATTCACAACGATTAGTTCTGTGTCCCGTCCCTTAAATGGTATTACCGCGATTTTGAATTGCGGTCTTCTAACATGGGACTTAAGTAATATGCCAGGTTGCAGATCATTCTAAAAAAAAAATTCGCAATTTCTGGAAACTTTCATGAGAGAATTATCATGCAAGTTAAATTGATTATTACTCAATATTTGTAACTGTTGACAATAGTTTTACATTTATGGTAGGTATATACTCATTGACCTCAATTTTAAATGTCATAGAAATTAAAAGTAACTGTAAAAAGGGTTGGCAATAAACATGCAGAAAAAAATACCGAGAACATTTAATGGGAACTTTGCAATTCTTGAAAATTCTCTTTGGCACATTGCTATTCACAAGAATCAGTCTCTGTGGTCTGGCGTGACACATTTTTTTATTAGATAATTTTTTTTTATCACGGAATAATGACGAAAAAATTATGAAAAGAGCCGCAGTGGCGGCACTAGATGGAAAACCGCGTCATATTTCTCATTCATTCGTCGAGGAAATGAGGTGAAATTCATTCCACGAAAGGTTTCTTGCCTCTTTTAATGTTATTCATGCTTTATAAGACTATGCGGAATTGAGGTGACTTTTTAATACTGCTGCAGTTATATGGGTTCTGTTAAGAGTATTTCGCGTTTTTTTATTTTAATACCCGTAGAGCTTTAATTAATTTGAAACGTTTTACTTTGACGTCTTCTTGGCCCAAATAGTCAGGTAAACAGAAAGGTAACTAATAATTCAGCTGTAAAAAATACTATTTCGGGAAAGTATTAATGCATTGGCGTGTCAGTTATAATGTTCTGTAGCTAATCTACGTAAAATGGTATCACGCCGTAACACCGAAAAACGTGACTCTGCGAAACGGCCAACTTTCCAACTCCCTAATGTGATAACGATCATTTTAAAAGTTCCCACAGACAATATCTAGCATTCCACAAAGTTCCTAATTCTGGCACTTAGGAGCATGTAAATGTGTATCAAAACGCAATCGCGAACGCCCGAGTGTAGCGACGTGATATGAAATTAAATTACGATTATCCAGGAAGCAGACGGGCGGTTGAAACTTGAATCTGCTATTTTGAGTTTGACCTAGAAAGTTGAAACACTGAAGGACTGGTCTTAAGTAAAGCGGTGACGTGAATTGATATAGCGACAGAAACATTTTTAAGGCAGCCTGGCGTTTTTACTTTAGTATTTTTCTGTCAAAGTTATTTTTTTATATTATTTTACCTATACTATACGCTGTATGCAACGCAAGGTGACATTATGTAGTGAGGTAGTGATGATGAAAATTGTCTGCGATATTTTTACTCTAACCACGTCGATGGCAAACAAGCATAAAAAGTCACGTGACTATTTCCTTGCATTATTTGCTTCGATTGGCGTTTTCTATCTACGATTGTCACCTAGGCTTGGCCCCCTGACAAGAGATTCTGACGCGTTTCAAACGCCGCGTTTCACCCGCCCGTCTGCCTTGCCCACATCTCCTCCTACCCACACCCCAGGCGCGAACATTAGCTCCAATTCATTCCATTATCATTCGATACTCGTTACACGGCTCCCTTTAAACTGTTTACCCTACAAAATTGAAAACGGAGTTTATCTTGGTAACATCTTTCCTTGCCTCGGGTTACCCGGCAGTTGGTTATTGTATTTTACAAATTCTCCGTTTGTGGAGACAAAAATGTGGCTTTCCATTAGAAAAGGGTCCATATACTTTATGTGCCTAGTCACCTTTTTATCAGACAGGGGTATTTATTTATTTTCTTTGTGCATAAGGACTTTTTTCTGATGGAAAGCCACAAATGTTATATAAAGAGTAGAAAAATAACCACCAGTTATGCTTATCATTTTTTAAATTTAATCATAAATGTTTATGATATTTTTTTAAAGCCTTGGTAAAGATAATATTCGTTGTAGGTACTTAGATCAATTTATTACTTGAAACAATATTAAGTAATTTAAAATACACAGTTTGAATAGCTGTGTCTATATAGTCAGACGAAATTAAAATAATACCAAAGGGAGGCCAAACAAAAAACTAGAATAATCGGAATTCAATTCAGGTATCGACCGTTCTTCAATCTCATTAAAACTTTGCTGCGGGCTCGACAAACGTAAACAAAGAACATAAAACTATTTGAGACAATATTGACACATTTTGAGACATTTTGATTTCGATGTTGTCTTTAGGAATTTCGTACTTAGGAAATTTGATTTTAGAAATTATGCTACATAACCTTTGAAACAGTATTTCTTCACAGAAACATATTATTAGGAGATAACACTGATTAGCATGTTATTGATATATTTTTATGGCGTTATTCATAAACGGCTGCTAACTTAATCAGTTGATGATCGTCGCTTGTCCCTATCTTTCGGTATGCCATAGAGGGGGACAAACGACGATCATCAGCTGATTAACTTAGCAGACGTTTATGAAAAAGGCCGTTATTAGATTACTAATTAGTATGTATGTGACTTGGACATGCTCTGTAATGCTTATGTGTTTTTAATAAATAAATCAAATCAAATCAAAGTTGTATGTGAGATCACCAAAACGATCGTCAAGATCGTATCAAAACTAGTTCAAAACCATAACAGGCTATTAAATCTGGATCGGGCTCCAGTAGTTCATGCAGTTTTGATGTGACCTTTCAAAATGTTACAGACGGTACTTGAATTCAAGGTTGGCATATTGGTTATTCTGATTTCTGGCATTTATGAAATGAAACCCTACTAATGCTTGTTTATTTACATTATTAATATCTGGGTGACCGAGCTTCGCTCGGAAAACATAAAAAAAACTCGAAAATGCGCGTTTTCCCAGAGATAAAACCTAGCTAGATCGATTTTTCGCCCCCAAAATTCCCAGCCGTTTCCGAGATTCTCGAAATATATATATATAAATAAATAAACAAGAATTGCTCGTTTAAAGGTATTAGATAGATAGATTAGATAGATAAATAGCTCTAAAGACTTGTTAATTTACCGAAAATAATTATATCATTTAGTTACTCGATAATGTGTCAAACGACCAATACCAATACAATTTAAGTAGCAATTCAAGCAAAATCAGCAGCGTCATAGAGAAAAAAATACATAGAGTGCTCACTCCGTACATCAGTTTTAGTACCAAAAAGACTATTAGCATCTAGCATCGAGTAGCGGAACTATCAGTACTGCTACTTGACAACAGATGTAGCAGTACTGATAGTTCCGCTACTCGATGCTAGATGTAGACACTGAAATTAATAGTCTGAACTGATGTATGGAGTGAGCACTCTTGTCTCACTATATTTGTCTATGGCAGCGTAAACATTAGGTAGTTAATAAAATTTGTTAAACAAATAGAACGTATTTAATTTAAACTTCCCAAATTCGTAGTAAATTAATAATTTACCGATCCTTTTGCGTCGCCGCGAACGATAAAAGTTTTAATAAAAATGTTGAGGTTTGTAACTGAGTCAATTTCGCGAGGCCTAACTTCGTAACGAGTTCTGCCGCCAAGGCCTACTGAGACAGTATTTCAGACACTTGTTTGAATACAAATATGTTTGAATACGGCATTCGAGTTTTTGTGAAAGGTTGTGACAATGTCATTACAATTTGTCACATTGCAAATTTTGTGACTTAGTACAGACAGCTACAGAGATAACTGAGCCTCCCCCGCATATAATTAGGGGGGGGGGACTCTCTTTGAAAGTGCTGTTCGAATTTCTTATGACATAACAATTTTTGTCACCTTTGTGTGTGGATTGAACAATCTCTTTAAATACAAAACAAACAACATTTACAGTACATATGGTGCTACTTTCCCGAACTAGTGCCGGAAATAGCTGAGCACTTTCCGTGCGTATGTCTAAAGTTTAAAGAGCCATATGTACTCCCTTCGGTCGTGTTTCCAATTTCCTCTTTTCCGCACTTGTATCGTAAATAACTATTTTTAATGCAAGTAAATTGCAATTTTGGTTAAACATCTACCAAATCTAACAAGTTGTTTTTAATCGTTTTTTCCTCATCTTCCTCACGTTGTCCCGGCATTTTGCCACGGCTCATGGGAGCCTGGGGTCCGCTTGGCAACTAATCCTAGTAATTGACGTGGGCACTAGTTTTTACGAAAGCGACTGCCATCTGACCTTCCAACCCAGAGGGTAAACTAGGCCCGTATTGGGATTAGTCCGGTTTCCTCACGATGTTTTCCTTCACCGAAAAGCGACTGGTAAATATCAAATGATATTTCATACATAAGTTCCGAAAAACTCATTGGTACGAGCCGGGGTTCGAACCCGCGACCTCCGGATTGCAAGTCGCACGCTCTTACCGCTAGGCCACCAGCGCTTCTGGTGGCCTAGCGGTTCTTTAATCGTTTTTTCCTATCGTATCGGTATTTAGACATTTGTGATTGTTAGAAAGAAACCAAAATTTTACATTTTATTTTAAGTTACATGTAATTTAGTTTTATTGTTTAGTTTGTCTTTTTAACAAGCTTTTATTAGGTCGACCTGTATGTAACTAACAATGTAATGGAATCTAGCAAGTTTTTGATCCACTTCCCGGTTTCTGATTAAGCTGAAACTTTGCATACACATGTAAGTCGGGTGACAATGCAATATGGTACCATCGAGCTGATCTGATGATGGAGACAGGAGGTGGCCATAGGAACTCTGTGATGAAACAACGCAACCTAATTGTGTTAGGGGTTTTTAGAATTGTCTCGAAGAGTATTATTTGTCTGTCATAAGAAAAGTACAGTCAGCTATAAAAGCTTGTACCAAAAATGAAATTTTTGCCAAAAACTTATTATGTCTCAATAATAAAGTTATATTAATTTAATAAGAGAAAATTCTAACCTAGTGACTACATTGTATTGCTGAGTGTATTTGGCAAATTATATAATTTGGCCCGTGGCTAAATAAGCCAGCGATGACAAAGCTGTCAGTAATATCCCAATTTAGAAACTTTTGTTCTCTTATGTTGGATTTGTTCCATATTATGTTGTACTGTTAATCTATATTAAAATACCTTCAACATTTTATATCCGTTGAAAACAAAACAAGCGTACCTATAGGGATGATGACACATGTTGAATTTTATAAGTAACAAAATCTAGTAAAATAAGTAGCAAATGAGCAATTTATCACAATAATGTGGATATTAAAATAAAATAAGGAAATGTTACAAAAATATAAGACCTTAAAGTTTCAAAATTTAAGTTTTTTTTTTTTTACTTCTAAAAACGATAAAAGTAAGGGTACCATTCGATTCCTTACATTTTATCCAAAAAAAATTGTATTACAACTATATACATACATAAACGCAATATTTCACCGACTAAAACGCAATTTTCTTGTTTTGTTCATACTTCAAGATGCGCTCTCAGTGACCTTGACGTCACGTTCACATATCAATTTGTTCGGGGCGTTTCGCGAGTGAAGTACGACTATCAGTATCTGACTTTTGTATTGCTTTAATGCAATGGGTCCCATTTGACCCTAAAAACAAACCTGATTGATTGATACCATAAATGAAAATTTGTCATGTAGCCTATTAAATTATATGTATGTTAGTCTATAAGGTATATTATGTAATATGGCCTTGTTGCCTGAATTAATTTTTAAAATAAATAAATATTAAATAAATAATCTTTTGCAGCGTTAACACGTTTTAAAAATTAGTAAAATCATAAAGCATCATCATCTTCCTCGCGTTGTCACCGGAATTTTTGCCACAGCTCATGGGGTCCGCTTGACAACTTATACCAGGAATTGACGTAGGTACTAGTTTTTACGAAAGCGACTGCCATCTGACCTTCCAACCCAAAGAGTAAACTAGACCTTATTGAGATAAGTCCGGTTTTCTCACGATGTTTTCCTTCACCGAAAAGCGACTGATAAATATTAAATGATATTTCGTGCATAAGTTCCGAAAAACTTATTGGTACGGGCCGGGGTTTGAACCCGCGACCTCCGGATCCTCAAAAAATCATAAAACATCATTATTCTAATTTTTATAAGACTTGTAGCAATAAAACAAATTGTAGAGTTTTAAACAAAATCGAAATACGTTCAACCAGACAAGCTTTGTACAGTCGCCATCAGATATATCGGAGCGGCCAAGGCGCTCACAAATATCTGAACACGCCACTATTGACAACGCGTTAGAGTCGTGTTCAGATATTTTTTAGCACCTCGGCCGCTCCGATATATCTGATGGCGACTGTACCTACTGGTACCTATTACCTATTCATGATCAGAGACAACCCAGTGATATTATATTAATTCTCATATATAATTCTGTCTTTATCGTGAAGTAGGTAGTTTGAACCCTATCAATTATCTCTAGAAACTCAGATATCATCGAATACCAATTGCTGTTCGCCCGTTTGATACCCAGCACGCTCTAGATTGAATCAGAGACACTTCAGATCATAGATTACCTAGAATAGACGTCGCATCGCGAAGTTTTTAAGATGGTTCGCGGTTACACTTAGTTGGCCTTATGGTACTCTCACATTGGCAGTAATATAAAGTTGTGTAACACCGTGTGACAAAGACAACATTAAAGTATCGATCGTGATATATTATGTTGTTCCTGTTGATATAATTATTATGTTGTTCCTGTCACACTGACGTGTTTACTTTAGTTGAGGGGAAAAAGCTATTCTAAGAAATTTGTTATTGAATATAATAACTTTTGTTTTACACAATAGTTCACGTTTATTGTTATTTATTTACAAATGTTTGTGGGCTGGATCGTTTTACGTTATCGTTCTTTGTAATTTGCAAGTGGTACGGCCTTCTCCGTCTGTAACTTTTACAAATCCAGACTTGCGTGTGACGCGCGTGTTTACTACACGCTCATTTCGATTTGGAGATACCTACTTACATACGAAGATTTGCTGCATACAGCCATATTCGAACTTTAAGATACTGACACATCCGATCCATATCGTGTCTTTGTCTGATATTTGACGTAACTTAAAGTTCGAATATGGCTGATACTTAGCCGGTTCATAATAAAAAATATAAAATATTGTATTGCCGGCCAAAAATATTGTAATCGTAAAATCGTAATCGTAAAATACATTCACCTGAAGTGAGCGTTTGCTCTCATATTAAAGAGCGCAATTATGTTGTGACTGCGTGACACGCTCCATCTACTAAGTAATCTGTGATTCGACCACATCATAGTCCTCAAGTTAATAGTATTACTCCACTTTGTTACAGGAGGTTCGTACCGGGGCCGACCGCAGCGGAAATTTGACCGCAGACGTAGACAAGTGAGGAATGTATTTGCCCCTATCTGGGATTGTATTAGCCTGCCGTACATGCGAGAGAAACAATTTGAAGTATGTGGAAGGAGAAATAAATAAAATAACATTAATTAATGACGTGTAAATACAAAACTTGATGACTTAGTAAAATACAATAGGAATTGTAAAATAATGTTTAATAATGAAGTTAAACTCAAAAGTGAATTAATGAAGAATTTTGTTAAGTGATGTTTGGTGATAAGAAATAAAATGACTGGTGAACTAAAGTGATGAAATAATAATGATATAGAGAAGCAGAGATCAAAATGGCGGCAGTCGGGCAAATCGTCGCCTCCTGCGTCGTTTTGATGTTCATTGGTAAGTTTTAATATTAAGGCATTTTGTTTACAAAATAAAAAGCGGCCAAGTGCTAGTCGGACTCGCCCAGGAAGGGTTCCGTATTTAGGGGGTTTATGACGTATAAAAAAAAACTACTTACTAGATCTCGTTCAAACCAATTTTCAGTGGAAGTTTGCATGGTAATGTACATCATATATTTTTTTTAGTTTTATCATTCTCTTATTTTAGAAGTTACAGGGGGGGGGGGGGGGGCACACATTTTACCACTTTGGAGGTGTCTCTCGCGCAAACTATTCAGTTTAGAAAAAAATGATATTAGAAACCTCAATATCATTTTTGAAGACCTATCCATAAAAACCCCACACGTATGTGTTTGATGAAAAAAAAAATTTGAGTTTTAGTTCTAAGTATGGGGAACCCCCAAAATTTATTGTTTCTTTTCTATTTTTGTGTGAAAATCTTAATGCGGTTCACAGAATACATCTACTTACCAAGTTTTAAGAGTATAGTTCTTATAGTTTCGGAAAAATGTGGCTGTGACATACGGACGGACAGACAGACATGACGAATCCATAAGGGTTCCGTTTTTGCCATTTGGCTACGGAACCCTAATAATCAGCTGCAAGTATTATCCGTAGTTATACTCTGTCAAGCAATTTCTGTCAGTAGAAAATAACGGCAAATTTAATAAAACATAGGCGCGAAGGGTTATTGTCTCATAGAAAATTCGAATATCGCGCCTTTTGTACTGACAAACTTGTTTGACCAGCTATATAATACGAATTATTTTCGGAGATAAAGTCAATGAAAGCAAAAGAAATAGTACCTACATTATTGTCGAGGTTCGGAAGTAGCTACTTGCAGGCTGAGGATTCGTTTTAAATGGACGACCTTGGGAGTCCGTTTAATTGAATCCGAAGCCAGCAAGTAGCCTTCCAGCCGAGTCATATATAGTGCTTTTCTCAAAAAATGGTGCAAGAAATAGAAATATTTTACTGAAGCAACGTTCTAATTTTCACAGAAAAAAGTAAAACCATTAAAAAGATTTACTTGCCGCCTTTAAAAAAAAAGAAGTGTATTTTCTGCTGAAAATACGCCAACGTATTTGAGACACCTAAATAGTCGCGGTACCAACATTATAATAATAAGTGCTGATCGTTTGACTGTTTAATGGACCTATGCCTTCATTTGATATGGCCATTTAAAGTTTTAAATAGTTTGGAACTCGTTAAATAATGGAATTTGTATGCAACATTGCAGTCCCGAAATCGAGACTGCAATTTTTTTAACTTTTTAATTTTTTGAATGACCATTAACTACGCACTTCGCGACCTATTTTTTAACCGGCAACGTCGACTTTGCCGTCCATGTTTGAGAAAAATATATTTACTTTACTGCCGTGAGTTAATTTAATTATGATGAAAATAAAAAACCGAATACTATTATTTAACTACATTATTTTATATGACTACTTGTGATGCAAATTTGCAATATGAATAGAATCCATAATTTATTCCCTTGTCATTCTCTTCATGCAGAATCCGAATTCGCTAGCGAGAGAACATCCCCATTCATGTTTATATTATTTAGCTTTCTACTTAATAAGGTCGTCTACTTATGGTAAAAAGAGTTCAGCTTGTTCATACAAGCTAAAACGGGCGATTTTTAGACCCTACCCCCTACCCCTAACCCCCTATTACTAAGACTCCGCTGTCCGTCCGTCCGTCCGTCCGTCCGTCCGTCTGTCACCAGGCTGTATTTCACGAACCGTGATAGCTAGACAGTTGAAATTTTCACAGATGATGTATTTCTGTTGCCGCTATAACAACAAATACTAAAAACAGAATAAAATAAAGATTTAAGTGGGGCTCCCATACAACAAACGTGATTTTTGATCGAAGTTAAGCAACGTCGGGCGGGGTCAGTAATTGGATGGGTGACCGTTTTTTTGCTTGTTTTGCTCAATTTTTTGTTGATGGTGCGGAACCCTCCGTGCGCGAGTCCGACTCGCACTTGGCTGGTTTTTGTACATTTGACAACATGATTTGACAACTTGTAAAAAATTGCATATAGGCCAAGCAATAAGGAACAGAAGGAAATACTTGAAACACATTTTTTGACTCCGTAACTTTGTTTGAATTAGTTAGGAGGTGAGCATATCAACAGTCCCTGCTGTAGCCCTTGTGCCGAGGGGAGGGGTGGGGGGGGAGGCGGAATGTGACAGGACGTATCCTAAAGAAATCATCAACATAAATGCCAACGTTGACCGCTTTACTAGGTATACTAAGAAAAAAAAATGCAATTCTCTTCGGCAAAACACACGATTTTACGGCCATGGTTTATATGGCATCGTAAACATTGTCTTTATTCGGTCACATTCTCTAAAACGTATGGACTATTTCATTTTGTCGGGTTTATCGTTACTTAGCTAATAGGGTCACACAAATGCTAAGTCGATGGAATATTGGTTCCAATTCTATTTCATTCTTATCCAAGTGTGTGTGTGTAAGAGAATTATTATTCGTCTTAGATACTTATTTAGAAAAAAGATAGGAAAATAATTGCTTTTTTTTTAAGAGTAGTTTGTTATATACCAGTCAAAGATTTTCACATGACGGCAAGAGTAAAAATAAGTAGCTGACCCTAGAAACATAATTAAATACGATAACAATTTTGTCATAAATTACAATAATTCTTACTTTCAGTTCAGATTATTTTGAAAGGCCTGTGAAAATAATGAAAACGAGAAAGAAATACATTTTCTTTGCAACAGGAAAACGATTTAACGCTAATTGGTATTGCAAAATTACCTAATTTATTTAATATTTTTCTAAGACCTTCCTCCCCAAGATTTATATGACATATTAAAGGTATTTATGTAGTTTTTTCGTACTTATATTAAAAATGCAAATTTATACGTTTCTGTTGGGCTGAATTTCATTTACTTAAAAAGCGATAAATAAAACATTAAATGAAGTGTGTAACGAAAGCGTTTTTTTTTATGTAATAGGTGGCAAACGAGCAGACGATTCGCCTGATGGTAAGCGATTACGGTTGCCCATAGACACGTAACACCAGACCAGATTTGTAATTTTTATTTATTTGTTTTTAGGGTTCCGTACCCATAGGGTAAAAACGGGACCCTATTACTAAGACTTCGCTGTCCGTCCGTCCGTCCGTCCGTCCGTCCGTCCGTCCGTCCGTCCGTCTGTCACCAGGCTGTATCTCGCGAACCGTGACAGCTAGACAGTTGAAATTTTCACAGATGATGTATTTCTGTTGCCGCTATAACAACAAATACTAAAAACAGAATAAAATAAAGATTTAAGTGGGGCTCCCATACAACAAACGTGATTTTTGACCGAAGTTAAGCAACGTCGGGCGGGGTCAGTACTTGGATGGGTGACCGTTTTTTTGCTTGTTTTGCTCTATTTTTTGTTGATGGTGCGGAACCCTCCGTGCGCGAGTCCGACTCGCACTTGGCCGGTTTTTTATTGTTATCTGTAAATAAATAATGATTAACAATTATGATTAATGATTTAATAAACTAATTATTTAAGATTATATAAATAGAAAATAAAATTATAAATTTAAAAAGACAAACCCAATCATGCCGTTCCTGGTGCAAAGGTGCCCATGATGTTCGCAGCATTGCCACGCTGGATCACTTTATGATTTTAAAACGACCTGTTTTATCCAAGAGAATTTTATCGTTGTACGTATTATAGGTATGTAATTTCTTTGTTTTAAACTTAACATTTTAACCCTAAGTATGCCATTATTAACTTTTAAGAAGCTTTTCCTTTTTTAGTCCGTTAAGAACCAAACTATGTACCTGCCTAGCTTAATTTTTTTATCTGAAGTTAAAACGAGAGCGTCGAGAGTAATTATAAAAATAATTATCTTTTTACGAAGTACCTAATTGGAAGTAATGCTTGTAATTGCGATCATTAAGAGTCGTAAAAAGTTACTTTCATCTATGCAGCAGTACAAAGAAGTAAACTAAAATATATTGGGTACATAAATATGTAACGTCATAATAAAAATAAATTCCAGTTGATACTTAAATTTAATATAATGTTCATTGATGTTGTTTTTGGTATTTTAATCGTATTTCCTAGCATTTTGTTGGGAAAAGCTATTATGTATAAATACCTTAGTAAAAATTAGAATTGCCAGCCTTCGTGTTACTAAACAACCTCGTTCGTTAATTTCCCACTCGGCCGGCAATACCTTATAATGTTTAAGGCATTCGTAAGAATAAATTTGCGGCATTTGTATAATACGTATCTACTGCTTCTAAAGTGTCATTCAATAGAACTTGCTAACTATGTAAACAAAAGTTACTAGTAAATTGACATTTAGTGTCAATTTTAGTATGGCGGTTTGTTTACATTGTTAGCTAGTTCTTTTGAATGACATTTTAACTACTAGTATGAAATATTGCTTGTTATACGAACAAATGAGCATCATAAGGATTACCTATAGGATTTTTTTTAAGTACACAAATTGATTAAGTCTCACGGCAAGCGGATATTATTCCTCAGATCTTACACAGTTCTCTCAATAAAGCTCTGTTGTTAAAAAACGTACAAGAATTGGGTCGATAACAGGCGCCGCGAGCAATTACGAAGGAGATTTTATCAGAAAAGGCTACAATTTATCGCGGTGTTTTCCTTAATGGACTCATAATGCAGCTAATCTGATTATCCGTGTTTATAAGACGTGACAGTGTTTTAGATTGCGTTACTCGTATCTTAATGTAAATCTGATAACGTTATGATGTGAGAAAAAATGGCGAGGAATAATTTTATTTTACGTTGAAACAGGAAAAAAGTATCTGGGTCGTACCGGGTGAGCCCTGTTACACGAGAAAGTAATTTAAACATATAGTATACCTCAAATAATAAAACTTTTGTTTTATTATTTGAAGTCTTTACCCTTTTTTTTCATACAAATTAATTGTTATCTTTAATGTACGCAAAGTGTTATTTTTAAAAATTGCGGAATAATAGTTGGTCAACTGACCAATGAGGAGTAGGTAGTACAGCCTACAGTTAAAGTTATTGCCTTTGGTAGGTATAACAGAAACTTTTTGATGTAGATTTTAGCTTTTAATTGTATGGTATCATCACTTCACACATTTCCATCTTTGCCACTTTGATGATTGGCAGTCCTCAACTGTGCGTTTCTCCAGTAACTTCTAGCCTCGCACAGCTAAACTGAGGAGCTACCGCGAAAATCGCAAATTGCGGGGATCTTTCTCTTTTACTTTTATTATTAGAGTGACAAAGAAAAATGCTCGCAATTTGCGAACTTCGATTATCTCGGTTATAGCACTTATAGGCCTGTAGAATGAGCTGTCGCCCGCGGTATTTTCGGACCGATATGACATTCAGACCTTCAAGAAAAGAGCGTAATCCTAAACACCAGAAACAAAATAAATAAGACACCGTGTGCATATCTGTGTAAATTTAATCGCTTTGCATTTAGGAGGCGCAGGGTAAATCCTTCGTTTAGGAACGCACGAAGATTTGATCACTTTTTTAGTATCTTTATTTAAATTTCATAGCTGTTAACTTATTCAAAGCAGGCATAAAAAGATTCAAGGTATTATATCTTCTTACAACTTAGATCCCTTAGGAATTAAGTAGGTTTCCTTGGCCTACACAAAAAATTGTGCCATAAAAATTCTTGACTTTTGGGAATAGAAACGAAAAATAAGAACCTGTGTCTAAGTAAGTATGTGTAGTGTCTGTGCGGAAAGAGAAGAGTCGTGGAATGTATGGGGCCCAATACATTCCACGACTCTTCTCTTTCCGAACAAACTCTAATATGTATGTGTAGTTTGTATTTTGTTACGTAGGATCGGCAGAGACGCAAGTTGAATGTCTGGCTTAAGAACAAAGAAAATTTGAGCACTTTTTTAGTATCTTTATTGAAATTCCATAGCTGTTAACTTATGCAAAGCAGGCATAAAAAAGATTCATGTTGTTATAACTTACGTCCCTAAGGACTTAATTTTTCAAAGTGTAGATAAGTGCCTCAAGGCGTTAAGTTCGCCATTTGTACTTCTTTTTTGTAAATTTGCAAATTTGCAATATTTTTTTTTTAAAGGTAAAAGAACACATATTTAATATAAATATTTAGTTACTCGGTCGCCAGTTCGATTGCAGAATACAATATAATATAACATATGATTCGCATGAATGTATTGAATTTCCCTATATAATAGAATAGACTTAGTATTTTCTTTGACAATGGAGACCTTTTCTGATCTACAAATTTAATGTATATTATGAACCTTAGAAACTAAACATCTCTGGTATGTTTAAGTTTGTTTTCTTTAAGTTTATTAATTATAATGGAATGTTTAGGTTTACCCAGGTATTGAGTTGTTTTACCAGGGCCATGAGCTTCTAGGTAGGTTGAAATCTCAAACGACAATGATACATTTGAAAAAACTATGTCAATATGACCTCGATTCATCCCGTTTGTACCGCCTACACTTGTGTAAATATCGCCATGGTCTATTTTCTGAGAAAGCATTCCATTCACCCTGTTATATTTCCGTATCAATACCGCTCTATTTAATATTGATTTAGCGGCAGCAATTCCACTAAAGGCAGCGAGCTATACATCCATCAATCAAACCCTCGGTAGATACACAAGGACGCGCTCTAAAAAATATAGTTAGGTTTTTGGTAAAGTATTGAGTCCAAGACGGTTTTTGACAATTAGATTGCCTCGACTATGGGGACCAGAAAAAATGGTACCATTTACTATTTTTCGAAAAATCATCAATTATTTAGACTCAGAATCACGAGTACTATTGAATGATATAAAGAAAAAAAGTGTCTCGAGTTTTTTTAGTGTCACATTTTTTTTCTTCTCAAATCGATAGTCCTCGTGATTCTGAGTAGAAATAACCCAAAAGATGATGGATTATCGAAAAAAAGTAAATGGTACACTTTCATGTAAAAATGCCCCTATACGACGGAGTATGTATAAGACCAGTTACGGTCACCACAAACATATAAGAGCAGGCGATGCTCACTCCGCGATTTCGTCGCGTCGCTACAAGTACATGCGGCTCACACCAATTTTGGTGGCTAGCAGTAGCTAGTTGCCACGCACCGCTATGGGACGGACGCCTGCTCGCGCTTATAATATCTCTTGTAACAGATGCATTTTGTTAGTGAGTGAAACTTCTGTACTTAGTACTATTATTTATTCTGTGATAAGAGTAAGCAGGAGCACTCTGCTCCCGTACTAATTTCGCGTACTATTTCACCGCAACAGCTTGTTTCAGTTATATACGTCTAGGTTTGCGACCTACTCGCCTGTACTCATGTGAATTGTAATTTCTACAAAATATACCTACATTCCTTGTGCTTCCATAACTTATATATTTGGTAATATGTGTGTAAATAATGTTATTATATTCCCTAAGAAAAAATGCTATTCTCCTAAACAAGATATTACTTAGAAGCTTCATTATAATATACGCATTGTCCGAAACTCGTGACCTAACCTTGCCCGAAAAGAAAATACCTACCATCACGGCTATAACCGCGAAAATCTAAGTTGCCGGCATCTTTCTCTGTCTAATGACGCCTTTATTAGAGTAAAAGAGAAGGATCCTCGCAATTTGCGAATTTCGATTTTCGCGGTCGGCCCTCAGTTATTAATATATGACGTAAAAGCCTTTACAATGACCCTTAGCAATTATATGAAGTATATTTCTTTTGCGCAAGTATATTAAATTAGAAAGGCAGCACGCAATTTTATTCGGAAAGGTCAAAGCCGGTACGTGCAAAACGTACTTTTACGGCGGTCTAATTTTATTTAACGTACGCGAAACATCTTTTATTTTGGAATAGTTGCTGTGGACGAGAATGTTTGATGGTAGGGGAATTGGTGGCGCGAATTTGCTTCTATTAGACGTCTCAAGTGGATGGCGTCTGTTTTTGAATTTACTTTTATTTATTTAGTACTTTATCTTCGGGAAATGATGATGATTTATATTTAAAAACTACTCTATGCCCTTTTCCGTGCCTTAAAATATCCGGGCATTCCATACCAAATTCCATCTAAATCGGTTCAACGGTTTAAGCATAAATAGGTAACAGACATGACAGAGAGCTATTTTCACATTTATAATGTAGGGATTAAACATAAAATATGCTTGACCGTACATTTTTTTTTGTTAGTTCGAAACTCAGTTTATTAGGCCCGTGAAATCTAAGGAGATACAAATAAATGATTATAAATGTGAGAGTAACTAGTGTGACCGTCGGTGCAAATAAAAAAATCGCCATGTATTTTTAAGCTACTTTTCAGGAGACAAAAATAACTGTTTATTTTCCTGATTGTAATATATTTGTTGCACCTGTATTTTTTTTTTCTAATATTAGATCAATGATTTTTACATGATACTCATGAAGAAAATAAACAGTTTTTTTCGTAATTTTTTACAATATTATTATTTTAACTAAAATTTTGCTACATAGCGACTTAAATTTGGTTCACTTAAAATCGTCATGTGTGAAGTTTGTACACATAGCGATTTGTTGCCAAAGTAACATAGTACGAGAGATGATACATAGCGATTTTAGGGTCTATGTCGGGTAATCCATTCTACAATCAATCGCCATGTGCAACATTATCGCCATCACCCTCGACGGAAAACAAGGCATTTAATTTCGTTATGTGCAAAAAAATCACATAGCTATTTTTTTTGTTTCTGTTCTATTTTTTTTTTTTGTACAAATGTTGTTCTGTGTTCACATAGCGGAATTGTTATTTTCAAAACTAATAAAGATATAACAAAAATATTTATGTGGGTCGACGGGAAATTGAAAAAGGAATTCAAATATGCCAAAATCAAAAAATCGTAAAAAAACACATAGCGATTTTTTTATTCGGACCGACGGTGTGTCTCTTACCCTCTTGACGCTTAAGCTGCTGTTTTGTAAAGTTTATATTTCTTAGAATAAATTCAAAAGTGGGCAAATTACTCCAGAGGCCGTGAGTCCAAGTCTCACCTAAAACAGTATTTTTTTTACTTTTAAATGTATTCTAATCTTAAAATAGCATCGTTCGCAGATGTTTCTGTTTGTTAAAAATAATACTGTGATTGATTCGTACAAAAAATTCCAAACTGCTACTTCAATAACGCATATATAAAAAGTTTTTTGATAAATAAAACATACTATAACAGATATATTTCTATCAAAATACGCGTCGTCACAAACTCTGTGTCACGCCTACATATACGCGATTTTATAAACTGTATGCTACATCCCGCCGATAAATCTTTTCTTCTGCTGTCATTTGTCAATCCACGTTTTCATTGAAAGCATTTTATGGCAATATCCTGTTTCCCATCCCGAACCAACAAGACATTCAATTTGATTCTTATGCGTGTAGTATTAAAGTGCTCTTTTGTGAATAGAAAGGTTGTAACTGTTTTTTCTATACCTGTCGTTGCTAAGCCGGTAAATTGGGTGTTCGTAGCGTTGGGCTGATTGAAATTGATGTACCGATGTTTGAGATTTCACTTAAACAATAAAAGCTTTAGGAATACGAGTATTTCTTTCACCACTTTCGTATAGGCTCGCTTAATTGTTCAAAAAATTACGAGAAATGTGAATTTTATCTACTGGAGTAACCAAAAAAATCATTTTACAATTTTACTTTCTTGTGCATTAGGTTATAATAATTATTTTATAGGTTATAATAATTATTACCTATATATTGAAATTAACATTTCTTAGTTAGAATTTTAAAGATATGAACATTAAAAAAAAACTACTATTCAGCACCTGTAACAAAATTGTTTGCTGAAACATTTCTCGATATTTTCCGGGCGTGATCAGATGAAAAATAAAAACAAAAAACCGGCCAAGTGCGAGTCGGACTCGCGCACGGAGGGTTCCGCACCATCAACAAAAAATAGAGCAAAACAAGCAAAAAAACGGTCACCCATCCAAGTACTGACCCCGCCCGACGTTGCTTAACTTCGGTCAAAAATCACATTTGTTGTATGGGAGCCCCACTTAAATCTTTATTTTATTCTGTTTTTAGTATTTGTTGTTATAGAGGCAACAGAAATACATCATCTGTGAAAATTTCAACTGTCTAGCTATCACGGTTCGTGAGATACAGCCTGGTGACAGACGGACGGACGGACGGACAGCGGAGTCTTAGTAATAGGATCCCGTTTCTACCGTTTGGGTACGGAATCCTAAAAACGGCCTGGATATGGATCGGAATTGTCAGTGTCAAAAGTGACGTTTGTGTTTAGAGAAATCTGTTGAATGTATCCACAGCTAATTTTCGACGTATATGAAACTTCGAATCAGGCTGAGAGTCTCGTGTAAACGTTTCTTGTTAAATTATGTTTTTGAATTTCAATATTAAAATTGCAGTACCGATTTAAAAAGTTGAACAAAACTGGTTGATTGAAAACAAATTCCTCTTTCATAACTTTTGAAAATTGTGATATTGCACATTCCTACAAAATACACTTTTTTTATCCTTCCTAGAAATTAATGTTATTTCCACTGGGTCTTTATTTCAATTTCTGCTATAAATTACTTTTTCCGTGAAAAATATATAAATTGAGACTGTACTTTTATATTTCACACTTTTATATAAGGTCGTGTAAATATATTTATTTTTGGAACGTTGTACACGTTATCTACATTATGATTTAGTTGTAATTTACTTACTACTATACTTACTTTACTATACTTTATTTAGTTACTTAGTATTTATTTATTTTAATTTTTGAATTGTATTTTTTTAGTAAAGCAGACTTCTTTTTAGTATTAAATTATATACATAATGAAATGCATATCTGTTTATTTTTTTTTCTTTTTGTACGGAATGCCATAAAATTTAAAAAACTCACAAAAGCCGTAAATTTTGAATAGGTACCTTTATTTTCTAATCTCTATAAATATAGAAAAGATCAAATCTATAAGTAGAAGGTAGAACTAGCACACTAAATCAATCAGGACAGGAAGTTTTAGTGGGGAGCTATATACGCACAGATCACCTACGCAATAGACGTAACATTTGAAACTTTCGCGATTTGAACATATATTAAAACATATTTATATCGGGTCTATCGCGAATTTATCTTGCGCCGACACGTCGGAAATATAGAAAACAAAATAAATTCGCTATAAACCTTGTATAAAATACAGGGTGATTGTGTTATGTCTGACCATACTCTAAGGGATGAATTATGTGGGTCATACTAAACCACTTTTTCTACGAGGCCAACCCCAAATCGCGGAAAAAATCTGCCATTTCATACATTTCGGTGAGTCACATGTCAACGTTTTCTATGTAACAGCAGATCCTTTTTCGCGATTTCGGGGTTGGCCCCATAGTTAATGTTGTTCAGTATGACCTATCCACCCCTCAGAGTATGGTCAGACATAACAAAATCATATAAATGTATCACGTAACATAATTAACAGTCTGATTTATATATGAAAGCTGCAGCGCTAATTTTAGTTTCATCCATTGCAAACATTTTATTTTTATATTTATATCAATGAATAAATATTGAGTATAGGTAACCCAAAAGTTGATAGTTTTTCGACTCGCCTTTCTTCATAAACGCTTCACGTCGCGGAATCTATAAGTGGTAAATCAACGTATATCTATTCGCGGTGCCTTTCGTCCCCTGCCTCCCCATTCAGTCAATAAATAATACAGTTTTTATTACTCTTTTTATTGTTATTGGATTGGTCCGGGGTTCGAAGCCTGCGTAAAGAAGTGCCGTAAAAAATCTGTTGGGAATTTTGTGGATTTACGGGGTGATTGTAATTATTAGGTGTGGCATGTTCGGAACAAGGAAGGTGATTTGCTTTTTTGCCTTAAAGAAAATGGGTACGGCGGATTCGAACTTTATAATCTTGTTAACGGTTACGGTAATCCATAGACTAGGAATCCTCTAGACTGAGCATAGTAACGCTACCCCCTCTGCCACTATACGGTTGTTTTACTCCATCTTCGAGTCAATCCCGTGCCGTGATTGGTCCGTGTCTTTGAACGGACCAATCACGGCACGGGATTCGCTCACCTCGTCCCCCCGCACCCCCGTATTTTTGGCAGCATCGGTTTTATGAAATAATTGCTCTAAACTCAGTCTAGAGGATTCCTAGTCTATGCGGTAATCTGTCAGATGTCAACAGTGACATTTCTTTAACCTATTCACGATAAAATAGTAAAACTTCCGTGACACCCATCATCATCATCATCGTCATTGGCCACAGCATCTTTGCAGATGATAGTTGCAGGTACTAAGGGTATTTTGAGTAGGTAGTCTAGAGCCTACATCGACTCCATGACACCCAGACATACTGAATACATATTTATTATTAAAACGGGTCACTCACGTATTAAGTAGAATATTGCTCGACATGTTTCGCTTAAAGTGTTTACAACTTTGTATAATATCATAATGTACCTACTATGACGTGTAAATAACTATTTACCAATAAATCATTATTCATTATTATTATTATTCATTATTCATTATTCTATATCGAGAATATTCATCGGGAGCACGCGTTGGCGGGCCGACGCAGAGTGGGCTGCAGCTCTGCTGATATATAATTAATTCTCGTAGCAAATAGACGTAGAAATTGATACTTATCTTATCAGAAACCGCAAACAAACTCTTAAGACCCTTCCTCGCTTTAGAATTCAGTAAGAACGGCATCGAGTTGCTTAATTGCGAAACTCAATGAGTGCTACGTGAGCAGCATGCTACGCCGTAGATCGCTACGACGTAGCACTGCTACGCTTGCGGTTTAAGTACTGATTACAAATTAAATTTTCTTTTGCACGTTTTAATTTTAAAGGACGAGTTTTCAATGAGGTTACAAGAAATGTAAATAAGGTTGTATGCAGTCTATAAATAAGCTGCCAGCAACTAAGGCGGGCAGAGCGTTCAAAATTATCTAAACACAACGGTGATGCTCGGATGTCAACTGCAACTTGAAATTTGTTGGTGATATGAATGACCATAACCAGGCGTGTCTCACTCCGCGATTTCGTCGCTTTGCTACAGGTATAGCTAAATGTACATCCGTTCGGCCCCAATTTTGGGGAAAGCCATAAGCCGCGCGTGGCGCTGTCGCCACCTAGCGGCCATATCTGTGCTGATCGTAACAGACGCGTTTTGTTAGAGAGTGAGTCTTCTGTACTTATTACTATTATTTATTCTGTGCCATAACCTATGCACATACGTAAGCTGCTTGTAGCGACACTAGCTCAGAACCCCTAGTATACCTACATTTCATTCGATAGCGTGACGAGAGAAAGAGAGAGAGAAACGGGTCTCAAATTGCAAGACAGATCACAGATCAAAGATCAAGTGGTGCACTTTACGGGTCTGTCGTAAAGCCTAACGACTACATTAATACCAGCGTTTATTGCTTTCCAGTAGTTATGGTACGTCTGCGTCATTAATTTATACAGTTGTACAATATATGACACCTACATAAAGCATAATAATAATTATTACTAGGGTTTGCAATCCGGATCCGGAATGTATGAAATTATCCGGATCTGGATCCGGATCCGCGGATCTTCCCATATATTTCGGATCCGTCGTGCAAACCCTAAATATGACACACACACACCATACATTTTGACAAGGTATTTTTACTTGCGCTAATAATGTCGCGTTATATTGCTGTTGCAGTAATGCTGCCGACTGCTTTACTGCCGCAGTCATTTTAATATACATTTCTCGATAAAATTACCTTTTTAGACGTTTCCTGCAGCAATGAAATGTCAAAATCAATGTTGCTGCCCTGATTTTTGACATTTGCGGCAGTAATACAGTAATGTCACACTGCAATACATCAGCAGTACTGCTGCTATAGTCACACATAGTGATTCTATTATGAAACTCACTGCGTTCGTTTCATAAACCCACACTCGAGTTTTAATGCCATTCATTATGCAGCAGTCACGTAAACTACTATTAACACATAGAGCTTTGGAAACAATTTCAGACACTCACCTGTAGCTCCATTCCATTATCCAACCATTACGTAAACGTAATCAGAAAAACAATTTCATTCTTCAGAAAGCCCGAGCTATATCTTAGCGGAAGCGTGTCATTTTTTAAAGGCCTTTTTCAAGGCCTTTTTAAAGGACAAAACGGTGCGGTGGGCCGTGTCTCTGAATTAATGAGGCGATTTGTCCGCGATGAGGAGTCAGCCTCGGAATTGAATGGAATTCAATTTATTGACATGCGGCAGCTAATGGACTCGCGGAATGATCATTTGCGTTTAGGGCTGCCTTCTCGCACCGTCTAAATGAGGAATATAATACTAGGGGTAACTCGCCTGCAAGTTTCATTACATTGCGTCGTCTGATCGGTCGGCTGAATTGATGTAACCTTAATGTAACTAAAATCATATACGAGTTCGCGCGTCGTCTAAATGAGCCCTTAATTTCATTCGATAGCGTGACGTGAGGTAGGTACGCGTATGCGTTAAGTGTCATTTTGTATGGGATTTTGAGTTTCCAAAACGTCCCACTTGGCATGCTGTTCAAAATCCCACACAAAAATAGACATACGTAAACGCGAATGTTCGTCACGCTATCGAATGAAATTTACACTAGGAGTTCTGATTACTGCTCGTACAGTTGCTATCAGATATATCGGAGCGGCCAAGGCGCTCACAAATATCTGACCACGCCTCTACTGTCAGGGCGTTAGAGTGCGTGTTCAGATATTGTGAACACCTTGGCCGCTTCGATATATCTGATGGCGACTGTACATGTATTGGCACGAGCGAGACATACGGGCCTTTTTAATAACAAAATGACTAAAAATAACTTCCGGTTTTAACTTTTAATATTTTAAATGTCTAAAACACAATTCATAATAAGGATAACATTTTTAATAGGTACTAAGCGTGTGTGAGCGTAGCAAAATTATGAAAATTGCCCATTAATCTGTTTTAGGGCATAGCTGTACGAGTAAAGCACCAAATTTATTGTTATTGCACCTCGAGTGTACACAGGGCAAGGGGTGGTGAAAGGTCACAAAAGTGGGTATTAACAGCAACACTTTTTGACCAATAATATACCTTATACCGTTGCACTAAGGTTTGCAAATGACCAGTTAACTATGTCAGCGATAGCTATAGATAAACATAATACCTAATATGAAGTAAAATTACCTTTTCAAACAGGGAGAATTTCGAAAGAACCAAAGCAATTATATTGTATTAGTCATCATTATCATAAACCGAAGTGGCTGAACATAGACTCCGCAAAATTTCCATATTCATTTGCCAAGGCTTTTTAATCCGGATTGGCGGGAAAGTACAAACGACAGGGTTGTGTGGAGGAAAGGAGGGGAGGTCTAGCGGTGGGACACTACATTTTTTTTTAAATAAAAATTCATTTTCCAATTTCGGAGCAAAGTAGGCGCATTTTACGATATTCATCTTTTTCCAAAGAAATCCAAACCAAAGGAGACCACGAAATGGAAGACCATGTTGATACTTTGCCAATTTACTTTCATTGAAATACTTACTTATTTCTTATCCTATAATTCAATCAAAACCAATTCCTAAAAGCTACAGTAAAAATGTAGGTATAAAATAATTTGCTATATTACTGGTATATTTATCAAAGCATCGGAACTCGGAAGTATCAAGAGCATTTCACCGCAGTTCTAATTTCCTAGAATGTATTAACAAGTTCGCTCTGATCCATCAAAGGCACCGCAGAAGTCCGCACTTTACTTATTAGATAAGAAGTATTATACATAGGTACATATATTATATGTTATACTGAGTAGGTACGTATACGTTTATTTATTTAGGAGGTAGATAGGACGTTGCGCGTTGGCGTAGATTGTACATACTCGTAGAGGATAACGATTAACGATACATATTATATTTTATGGATGCATTCAAAATCGTTTGTTAAATCAACATGCTGTTTATACGTAATAGTTTTTTGTTTTATCTGTCACGCAAATCTGTAAGCAAAAAAATTGCTACATACCTACATATGTAAGGTAAGCGAGGTTTTGCAATTTAAGGTAATAAATTGTATGAAGATGATGTATATGTATTCTATTTCACCGTACCCAAGCGGTTTGAAAAAGACTATCAATTTTAACGGAGTCTGTTTAGTTTAGTCTACGCCACACCCAAACTCCCATGTTTATAACCTAACTGTCATGTCGCCCGTCGGCAACCTGTGGCCCTTCTAATTGGGTCCCGATTGCCGGCCACTTAGCAGGGGTATGCTAATATCAAGTTTATGGTAATAAAGTCTTGTTCGCAGCGCCCGAATTCATTAACTATTAATTAACTAGGCTGATCTGCATGGTTTCATGCCCGGTTGGCGAGCAAAAAGGTTGTCGGCAACTGGCTTTGAGAATATTCAAAGTTTTTGCAGTTTCGAGAATTATACTTATAACTTACGAGTATATTAAAGGAACTAGGTTTCTGAGAGTTCCAATTAGTTCAAACGCTGAGAGTAACTCCATATTCGAAAATAATTTTAGGTTAATGAATTTAGGTTAGGTTTAGGGCCTTACGATACGATACGATCATTTATTGATAAAAAATAGTTTTCATGTCAAGTCTTAATACTAGGCACTAAAATCTATTACAATATACATTATTTGAACGTTATACTTAGAATAGGTAGGTACCCTTAGGTCCTCATTATACTTAACCAATTTGCTTTGATTTATTTTGAGGATAAGGAAAAGGAGGTCAGTAAAATATTTGTCTGGCAACTGGCAGGTGCTATCGGAATGTCACCTTTACGCAGCAGCAGTCGCCAACCTTTAACGTTAATATCAAATACAAATCCTCGTACCTATTCAATAACGGTGACCCTTTTGTCTAAGAGCATATCCCAATTATCATTCTAAAGGGTGTTACTTCGTTCGCCAATCAGGCGTGTCAACTAACAAAACACCCCGAAACTGCAAAACCCATTTATGCAAATTAATCAAAACAGCCATTATACGACACAATATTAACATCACAGTCGGTTAGGGGGCGTATTTCAATACGTAAAATACAATACCAATTTAATACTAGTAGCCCTGTGAGCTATAAATCTTGCGAATAGCCATAGCTCTCCTATTTTGAAAATATTCCAATAATGAACTTACAAAAAATCCATAAATAATTGTCGAACCTGCTCACAAAATTTCACTAGAATTTGTTGAAAATGCGACTTTGCGGCCAACTAGGCTTATAATATATTGATGTAAAAATATTATCTAAATGATGTCGTTTTGGTATCTTTCTTATGCGTCTCACTCACGCCAATATATGAACCAACAAAAGTATGAGCGAAAAGCACGCACGTATGATAACATAATGTATGTTTTAATTGGCCTTCTGTAAAGGTTAATAGCCAAACATACAGTCAAAGAATTTAATTTCCTACCCATTTTTGTACTTTGTTACAGTAACAATAGTATGAGGTCTCCAGCGACATTCATAATGATTGTTACTGTGACATGGTGCGAAATGGGTCGGAAATTAAAAATTTTGACTGTACGAATGCATTTAAGTCCAAGCTCAAACGTAGTCGAGGTAATTTCATATTAAAAATTTACGTAGGGATTTTAAAAACTACAAACCACCCCATGTCACAGAATAAATAAATAGTACTACGAGTAGATACAGAAGAACAAGCGTCTATTACGACAGGTATGACTGCTAGGTGGCGTAAGCGCGAGCAGGCCTCCGTGCCGTAGCGGTGCGCGGCAACTACTATGGCTAGACACTAAAATTGGTGTGGGCCGCATGTACTCGTAGGTACTTGTAGCGACGCGACGAAATCGCGGAGTGAGCCACGCCTGCCCGTTTTCTTATCAAATTACATACTGCTATTCTAATCTTATAAAATTGATTTCATGAACGCTCGATATTGGTCTGGTCCGTCATTGCCTTTTTTTAGTTAGTGTAGCCACCGTTGGCGCTAGCTGCATATGCAGCTGTAATGTACAGCCAAGGTATGGTTGGACTGGATCAATACAGTGTTGCGAGCACGATGCTTGTTTTATATGTATAAAATAGTCTTAATTTAATTTAATATAGTCGTTATGTTGTATCTTCCTTCTGTGTAACTTTTTTTTTACTATTTGTTCACTGTACGTTATTTGATGTCTTTTTCTTTTTGTCTGTTACCCTCCATGATTCTTCTCACTTGATGGTCTCATCGGAAGACCAGCGCTGGAAGCCATCAGCAACATGCTGAGATGAGGCCATTTCGTGGCACTTTAATCTTATTTTGTGTTTTCTTTCATATTATGTATTGTCTGTGCTTACGAATAAATTATATTCTATTCTATTCTACTCGTATTTTGTCTCTCCGAATACGCACTTCAAGCGCTCGACATTAAAATGTAAATCCGAATAAGGACGCATTGTGCCGCGTATGCCTCTTGTAATTCTACCGGCTGTAGCGCGATGTCCTATGTACAAGAGAATGGCGGCAATCAATGGAGCAGTAGGCCGTGCAAATAGGCAATTTTCTCAGACATTCACAAGCAACGGGTATAAGGTTTTTTTTCTTTTTACCCTTTCTCCTCTCCGCGAAGAGAATAGGTATGTCATGTGACTCATGTGGATCATACTAGACTTGACTATGGATCCAAATTCAAAATCACGAAGAAAATTTAAAGTTTCACTAATTCATTTTAGGTGAACAGATTCGTAAGTTTTCTTTGGTGTAGTAATTTTATGCGAATTTGGAGTAGGGCCCATTATTAGAATTGTTCAGAATTTTCTTAATCACGTACCTACTACAAAGAAATTATAGCGGGCAGAAGTTTTACATAATTGTAAAATTTCTACTCGCTTCATTTTCTTTATAGGTATACCAATTTTTAGCAAATATGTATTTTAAGAAAATGTTTATGCCAAGTTTCATGTAATTTAAGCTTACATTGTTTTCAAATGAGAGCGTAATTTCGATTATACGACAGCGACTGTTTTCGGCGGATTCGTGTAACTCTTAAACGTGCAAAAATAAATTATAATATGTATTATATTATGTAGATAAGTTTCAAGTTACCTGGGTAATTTGTAACCTAGATGGATACTTTTAATATAAAGCAGGTACCGCAAGTTCCCTTAACTTGGACGTCGGGTATTGCGCATATAAATGAACTCATAACTCAACAGCTGTATTCGGGTCAAGCGACACTTCATCATTCATACGTATTACGCGTATTTACGGAGGTGCTCGAGTAGCGGATTAAACTCTGGGGTAACTTTGCATGGAGATTTGCTGTAACTGTATGCGAAGGAATTTTCTTTTATTTACATTTTGATTCCAAGTAGCAACTATTCTATTTTAAATTATACTTTGTAAGTACTTATTTTGTAACAAAAAAGCAAGGAACACAACAATTTATTAATTGCACTAGACTTATATTGACCGGGATATGAACCTATCTGGAGCTCGAAAACAATACAAAAGGTAATCACGGTTCATATCCCGGTCGATATGAGTCTAGTGAAACTAACCGTGAATCATTCAAACTGTTATGAATTAATTAATTTTGTACACTGTTCAATTAATAAAAACGTGTTATTACACGTAGTTTGTATAATTTTAACACGTCACCCCTTGCGTGCCCTTATTTACTGATTTTATTTATCCCGTTCAACATATAAATTCACGGATAAAGCATGTTTGTATACCTCTACAAATAAATAACAAAACAAAAAAATCTTTTTATCATTGCATTCCCGCTTTGAAAGCCGGTCGTCACTTTGTGTTAGGTTATTTGACATATTTCAGTTGTGTTTTGTTTTTCAGAACATTCCAATACTAGTGACATATACTTCATGTGTTCGTATTTTATTTGTTTTTTGTGTTTGAAGCTCCCGTTTTCATTCTATCTATCTAATCTAATCTATACCGAATACCTTTAAACGAGCAATTCTTGTATATTATTTATTTATATATGTCGGAGAATGGCTGAATTGTGCCATCTATCGCTTTGGAGAGGCGTTTCATCACGCAATCTTTGAAAATAGAGCAAACTAGGGTGTACACCTGAGTGGCGTTGTTCGGCGCAGTTCCGCCAAGGCGTCATAGAGTGCGCTGTCAAATACAAATGAAAGCCAGAACAATTGAAGTTATGCTGTCAATCTTCAGAGATGAGAACATGATGAGAAAGAACGGGAGAAGATGACGTCTGTGGCGGTTCCTGGGTCTAATCCACTGGTTTGCTTTGAATAAGAAGTGTAACGTGTGCTATAATTTGTAATCAGTCTTATCCAGTAAAGACTGTAAGTTGAATAACGTATTTCATTGACGAGGGCTCGCCATCCATGATTGAAGGTCCTGATGTGCTCCTGATAGTATGATACGCCCACGATTCCGACATATATATATTTCGGGGATCTCGGAAACGGCTCTAACTATTTCGATGAAATTTGCTGTATAAGGGTTTTTGGGGACAAAATCGATCTAGCTAGGTCTTATCTC
Organism: Cydia amplana; assembly: GCF_948474715.1. NCBI lineage: Eukaryota > Metazoa > Arthropoda > Insecta > Lepidoptera > Tortricidae > Cydia > Cydia amplana. The sequence continues at coordinate 24,785,347 of NC_086070.1, forward strand.
TGAGAAAACGCGCGTTTTTGAGTTTTTATATGTTTTCCGGGCAAAGATCGGTCGCCCAGATATTACTCATAAAACGAGAATATATTTTTAATGGGTTAGTAGTTAGTAGCGCTGGCTACTCGATCGCTCGCTGTTTTACGATAATTGTTCAGAAAATCCACCCATTTTTTTGCTGGCGATTTTTATTTACATTATTTTGGAAATTTCGACAAATGTTTCGATACTAACCGTCTTCATAGGGTGAGAACCTGCTTATCTAGAAACCACCCCGTTAGCATAATAACATGACAAAATAAAACTATGACTATAGTATACCTACTAATTTGTACAGAGCAAAAAAGATGATATCAAATATGAGAGAAACATAACACAGTGACTACACTGATAGTCATTTTAGGTATTCTAAGTGCGAACATAATCATAACATTCGTACTGTATCAGGATCAGGACAAAGATAAAGTTATAAACTTAGCAGTTTAACTCTTTTTATAGTTAATAATTTAATATTATAAATAACGCATGGACTTCCATTCCCAACTAAAATAATTAAACTAATTTTACAGTAAATTCTGGCCTTTTTAGTCACTCGCGTGACATGTTTCGGGTAGCTACTCGTATGTGTCGCGCGAGTGAAGAAAACCACGTGAGTTTAAACTGTAAAGATTAAATTTAAAGATAAAGATAAAGTTTTTATTCGTGACGATTATAAAACATATACGAACGTGTATAGACAGCAAGCAATACAAGAAGAAATCAATAAGTGTGCATCACGAAATGGATCCAACTGAGCATAACAGTTAATGTTTGTTGTGTTGTTAATATGTTGTGTGTTAATATGTTGTGTGTTAATATGTTGTGTGTATGTTGTGTCTTAGTATAGTTTATTGTTAGTAGGTATGTCTCACGACAGTTTAAATTCAAAATGTCGTAGTATAAAAAGTCCTATGTAATACGTTCGTGCTCAAAACTAACCCTCCGCGGCACTATTAATCAAGTTTACCAAATCCGGTGCCTGTGCAATTACCGGTACAAGGCCCGGTAATGAAAATTTGACGAGCTTGCGACCTTATCGACTGTTTTCGATTGAATACGTGGATAATATTCCTGTAATTATGTGGCATTACTGAAATGCACGTTAGGGGGAAATGGTATTTTTGTGTTTTACATTAATACCAATTCCCCATAGATGTAGATGATGCAGACGTACCTACGGCCTGATTCGAACTTTAAGATACGTGAAAAATTTTCTAAAAATGCGATAGGATTAAATCTGTAAATAGGATCCCACCAAAAACATTTTCATGTAAAATGTTGCCAAGACGAAACCATAAGGCTCGCACTGACAAAAAGTTATCAGATCTCTTGTAGAGCCAAGCTTCTAACTCTACAAGCCCTAACTTCACAAACTCTACACCTTAGTCAAAATATGTGGCTTGACCGTTTCGCTACTGTCACATGGACGTAAGGTGAAAAATGTATTCACTATTCATTATTTTTTATAATACAATAGTTCTTGGAGTAACGAAACGGCCAAGCCACATATTTTGACTAAGGTGTAGAGTTTGTGAAGTTAGGGCTTGTAGAGTTAGAAGCTTGGCTCTACAAGAGATCTGATAACTTTTTGTCAGTGCGAGCCTTATGGTTTCGTCTTGGCAACATTTTACATGAAAATGTTTTTGGTGGGATTTCACTTCTTTTTGTAAGTTGCTTCCATGCCCTAATTTAAAGGGTTGCGCGTGTGATTTAAGGTACTATTAAAAATCCTGAAATACGTACGTCGGGGCATCTTTTATACAATCTGCTTTTTACTGATTCCCCATACAAACTTCAACCCTCTTTTCCCCTTAACGCCCTTTTCCACCCCCTTTTCACCCTTACGGGGTGATTTTGGGGTTGAAACTATTCTATGCCATTCCCCATTACAAACACTATCTACATACCAAATTTCAACTAAATCGGTTCAGCGGTTATTGATTTCCCATACAAAATTCCACCCCCCTTTTCCCCCCCTTAGGGGCAAAAAATTTCAAGTTTTTGAATTATTTTGTTGTTTGTGTACTAATACTATCTTACATACCAAATTTCAGCTTCCTAGGACTTCAGGAAGTACCCTAGAGGTTTTGATGATCAACAGTGAGTGAGTGAGTCAGTGACGAAATTAGGGTTTTTTAGATATGAATAAAATCTTAAGTAAAAGAGCTATGCAATTGAAATTTTTTATGTTTAATAAGTCCACTATTGACATCATATCCCGAGAATTTTGTTTATCTGGTATAATCCAAACCCAAGTTTTTTTTTTTTTTTTTCAGAGGTGGAGGTAATCCTCATTGGATACTCCGGCCCGGTATCCGGTAGCATGCCCGACTCGGCTGTACTGGAGATTTTCTCTCAGCCGCCTACGGACTAAACCCCTCCACCCTGTAGAGTGTTTTGTTGTCAGAAACTCGGCGCTATCGGTATACGCGTTGTTTCTGGGTGTGTAGTTGTGTGATCCGGGAAAGATTTAAATGTAGTGTATGTGATGAGTTGTGAAGTGTTATGTGTGTGTTGAGTGTGCCTACGTTACAGTGCAAGGAGGGGTCGTGTGACCAACTCTATGCACTGCAAAGATTTATATATACCTATATAAGGAACAATAGAGAAGAGGAATAAGGTAAGGTATATCAAGGTTTGGTGGTTAGGTGCCGTTGAATTTTTTCAGATGTTTGATTATATGGTCTATGAACTTGTGAAAACTTTCTATTGTAGATTCTTTACTGACTATTTCTAGTATATTGCTGGTCTATGTGTAAGTTTTGACATGTTATAACGTGATTAATTCGTTTAGCTGCGAACCTTGGAAATGTCCAAGGCTTAATAAACGAATGCGTTTATTAAGTGTTCCAATGTTTGTTTGATTTGTTCTGGAGGGTCGCAGGGACAGTGGTCGTTATTTACAATTTTGAATCTAAAGAGGTAAGCCTTGTGAAAACCGTGGTTACTGAGGTATTGCGTTGTTGCAAAGGTAGGTGGATTTTTGTTGACGTAGTCTATTAGCTGTTCGTGGTTGGGAAATAATGTTTTTGTGTATTTACAGTGGTTTGGATTATTGTACAACAGTGCCTTCTCTTCCGCGAGTTTAGTTTTAAGTTTTAGTTTTATGTAGCTGATGGGGACGTCGGAGTAATCCGGTGTACGGTGCAGTTTAGTTGCGGATTTGGCTGCAGCATCGGCGAGCTCGTTGCCCAGGATACCGTTGTGAGCTTTGACCCAGAAAAATTGTACTGTGGTGTGTCCTTTGTGTCTATGGATTAGTTTCCGGATGTGGTTTACAAGGTTATTGTAGCTGTTGGGATTGACTAGTTCAGTTAGCCCCGATCTGCTGTCACTGAACACGAGAATTTTGTGGGGGTATGCCGGTCCCTCGAATGCAAATCGGAGGCCCTCCTTGATGGCCAGCAGTTCTGCCTGAAAGACAGAACAGCAGTTGTGAAGTTTCAGCTTTTTGACAATCGGATTGTTTGGGGTGTTAGGTTTTATGATGACAAAGGCTGACCCAACCTTGTCATCAGTCCGACTGCCGTCGGTATAAATATGCCAGATACGAGATGAGGTTGATGGTTCACTGTGACTACTAATTGCCTCAGCAAGCTCTTCCTGTGTGTTAAGTAGTTGGTACTCTAGTCTTTGCCTATCCACAGGGTGAAGAAGAGCCGCAGGTGTCACGGGCGATTCTATTCGTAGGTCGTCCGGTAGAAATGATGCGTGGCCGTAGATTCTAGTTAGTTCTATTTCTGCCACATATCTGACCTTGGCGGGTAGTGGTGTTAATTTAGCTAAGGTTATGGAAAGAGGCATACTCAGTGTCCTGAACCCACGTATGCACTTGATTGCAAAGAGCCTCTGTAGAGATAATAGTTTTCCATTTACATATTTGTACTTGAGTGCCGCTTTCCATACCGAAGCCGCGTAGGTAATAAAAGGTAGCTAGTGCCCTTGCGCTTCGCTTTGCTCGTCTTGGCGGGGGCACTACCGTGCCCCCAGATTACCTACTTTTACTCTGTAACTCTGTTCTCGTGTAAGTGACTTGTATGTATTTTATGAGAATAAATATCATTAAACCTAAATCTATTGACGTTTTTAGGGTTCCGTAGCCAAATGGCAAAAAACGGAACCCTTATAGATTCGTCATGTCTGTCTGTCTGTCTGTCCGTCTGTCTGTCCGTCCGTATGTCACAGCCACTTTTCTCCGAAACTATAAGAACTATACTGTTGAAACTTGGTAAGTAGATGTATTCTGTGAACCGCATTAAGATTTTCACACAAAAATAGAAAAAAAACAATAAATTTTTGGGGTTCCCCATACTTCGAACTGAAACTCAAAAATTTTTTTTTCATCAAACCCATACGTGTGGGGTATCTATGGATAGGTCTTCAAAAATGATATTGAGGTTTCTAATATCATTTTTTTCTAAACTAAATAGTTTGCGCGAGAGACACTTCCAAAGTGGTAAAATGTGTGTCCCCCCCCCTGTAACTTCTAAAATAAGAGAATGATAAAACAAAAAAAAATATATGATGTACATTACCATGTAAATTTCCACCGAAAATTGGTTTGAACGAGATCTAGTAAGTAGTTTTTTACGTATACGTCTTAAATCGCCTAAATATGGAACCCTTCATGGGCGAGTCCGACTCGCACTTGGCCGCTTTTTGTTTGAAGAATCGTCTCTTTTGACACTGACATATCCAATCCATGTCGTATCTTTAGCAAAATTTTGACGTATCATAAATTTCAAATCAGGCCGTTAGTTGTTGCATTCGATACATCGTATAAAATGTATAGGTACGATAAAGTATTCATGAAGTCCGTTATCGCAATAAGATGCTCGGAGCTAACTCAAATATTGATCGAAGCGGTATTACCAATTTCGCTATATTAATATTTCTGAACAAGGGCCTGGATCATAATTATTTTCACTGTTTGATTTTCCGATGCAGTAATCAATTGGAAACGCATCAGTTTGTTGTGCATAATTATTAATTACCTGCTGTGTTACATTTACTGGCTTCATTTAATAAATCCAGTTATTTTAATATCAAACCCCCAATAAAATCAACTGTCTGTGAAGCAGACTTGAATACGAATTGCCAATTAAAATGTACCGAATAATTAATACACCTAGCTAAAGGTCATTTAACCGGAGGTCGCGCTATCCAGTTTTATTTTTATTTCAAATACAGCTAGATTAAGTTTGATTGACTGATAAATATTTCCGTTTTAATCAATTATTAGAAAGACGGCATTCATTATTTTAAACTTTTTGACGGTTAATTACAAAAGTGGAATTCAAAAAGTTGCCTATCTATTAGTTTAATCAAGTATAATGTAACCTTTATTTTCTTGAAAATGTCCTGCTCCTGCTCTGCAAATATAATATTTTTAGTATAGATTTCTTGTTAATTTTTAACCTTTTTCCAGGCCTCACTAATCTACAAGGATCTCCCAAAAAATCCAAATATATTCCAATTAATTCAGCTATGATGATTCATCTGAAAACAAGTCACATTTCCCGAAAGTGCAATCTGATTCGAACCTTAAATCGGAATGCTAAACATATTTAATTACACAAACGGGTCTACCGCGATATAATTTCATTGTTTTTACCTTTAATTCCGACGTTTCAGCTGAGTTGCACCAGCTGTGGTCACGGAAAGACGGAATGCTAAAGTTGATAATCTATTGGGGTTAGGGTTAATGAGAAACTGCCCTTTAAAAGACGTAAAATTTCAATATAAATTCTACAATCTCGCCTTTTACCACTCTTAAATATAACACAGCTCTCTGTTTACGTGAAGGAATCAAAACCATCGCCAACCTAAACCCAGCCATCAAGCATGTCACAAACCCGCCAAGTTATGCGTTTAGTTCCAAATACTGAATACTGCTAAATAGTCCCCTGTGTCCACTCGTCGGCGGCTTCAGAACTATTCGCAACATTAGTAATAGTTGGGTTGTTTGGCGCCAGGAATTCGTCAGCTTCGCCTAGTTGGTCGCTAATAGTTTAGGGCCAGCAATTATGTGCCGGGAATTCGGGTGAGTCACGTTACCTTGAGCTGGCTTTTAAAATTGCTAAATCATAGTTAAAGTTTCTTTGTAATTCTGCCTTGGAAATGGGGCATCGAGAGTCACGCACCCTAGCACTTTATTTTAGCTTTAGTTAAACAACTTTATGTACCTAAAATAATGAAATACAATATAAAAAGCAAGTTTAATTTTACGTGACCTAATAGTTAAGTAGTTTACACTAATCCAAATGCGAACCTGGATACCGTATATTTCTGTATTCTTCCACTTGACTACATCGGAACCCATCATTAATCATTCTATTATCTTCTCCGTAACTTTTTCTTCGACACAATCCCAGACCCGGAATTTCTCATTTTGATAAGTTCAATTTGTAAACAAAAAGTTTGGGGTCACTTGCTTATCCTTTTTCCGTTATTGATACACCATCTTTGACCTACTTGTACTTTTGTGTCTTTGTTTGAAAGTTCTGAACACAATGAATGATTTTCTGAAGTCATTTGCAAACTTCCTGTTTAAAGGAATTTGATATCTATGCCAGTTCTTATTTTGTCACAGTGGCTATAATATGAGTACATCAGCTTTCATACCTAGTGATATCACTGTGATAAGGTGCGATGTATCGTATAATTCAAATTCCCAATATTTCAGACCAATGTTTTTTCGTAGAGTATTTTTTATTAACTAAGAATCATGTTTACATCTAAATTACAGTACCAAACTAGGCTGACTCTATCTTGGGACCTTTCATAGTTTCAATTAACTTCAGAACTTATAAATGGCCCCTCGCGACACTTTAGTACGAGTGTCTCTTAAACTAATTCTCATCCGCCACAGAGCTTAAATTATTACAGTCCATTTATATCTTCAAGTGTTTTATTGACCAGGATAATCATGCCTTGTACATCCAAAATTAAATATGGGCAAAGTTAGGCAGCCGTGAGGTCGGAGAATTGGCACACTTGGGCTAAGTTGGGCAATTTAGTGTGTTATGCCGCGTTGTGCCCGTTCGGGGTGGTCTTACGCGTTTGTGGAATAACAATTGTTATAGTCAGGTAAGTTTTGATATTGCCGCTTCTTCAAAGTTCTGAGGATGTTGTTTAATCAAATTTCGGTGTTTCTCTTTGAAGATTCTGGGAATCCTGTGCAGTTTGGCGCTTGTATAATTAATGTCTATAGCCTGTGGTTTGGTTGGTAACAATGAGTTTATCGAACTTGTGCATCAGAAGTTTCGTCCGAAAGTTACTGAGAACTAGTGGCACTAACTACAATTGAATATCTTAGTAAATTTAGCGTTAGCGTAACGTAAATGTTTACTCATAGAATTATCATTGTTCCTCGATTGACACTTGAACTCATGGCAGTAAGATACCGTTCCACTGCATTACTTAGGGCCACTTGCACCATTCACTAACCCGGGGTTAACCGGTTACACTTGGAGCAACGATGGTTATCAGGACAATTTGACAATGGGTTAACGGTTTAGCCGGTTAATCCCAGGTTAGTGGAATGGTGCAAGTGGCGCTGAGCTTATGAGCCTTCCTCAATTGCGCTGAATGTTTCATCACGTTTTTTATTGTATTACAATTTTACATAGAAGTTACCTTATCACTATCAGTATCAAAACGGGTAGCAATTTATTAGTTATATACCAATGAACTAGAATAACTATACATAGAAACCTGACTATAGAGTTCAAAAATGACACTTTGTGTAATGTGCCGCGCGTTATCTACTGTAGTGTAATGTACCTAGTCAAACTTAGGGATTGTAGTACATACTTTACTTTTATATCTGTAGGTAAATTTTTAATTATTCCAACTTATTTTATCCGAAATTGATTCGGAACCGAGCCTCATAGTCTTATTATGCAAATCCAAAATTAGAAACCTCCCCTAAGCAGACAGTTATAACCGATTTTTTAACATTTTTATTTGAATATTCAAACAAAGGGGTTTTTGGGCTGAAGAAAATTGCTTAAAGGAGGCACGTACAACATTTTTTACGAAAATGACTTTTGATTAGGGCAGGCTAAGATAGCGAATGAGAAAGTGAGCCAAATTACCGTTGAGGTACTGGGGGGGGGGGGGGGGGGGGTTTATGCGTTAGAACTTTTTGCATAGTAAGAAAATTTACTTAGTACTACTGAATACTAATAGGAGCTATGCTAGGAACTGAATAATTTTGACGATGACTGATGATGAATAATGAATGATGTGACCAAGCTCACATTATCTCCAGTATGTAATCTAATGTCAATTGATTTATACATTTAGCTAGATTAGGTACTTCTCTATATCAAGAAAAATATTAGTTGCTAATACGTACTTGACATTATAATACTCTGACATGGTAACACCTATATTGTATAAATCCTCATATACTGCCGTATTCGAACTTCAAGATATTCACAAGAGACGACACGTACTAGATCCATTCTAGATACGTTATAGTTTAGATTTCAACTAGTTCTCTTTTGCAGCGCAATTCGGGCAACCAATGTCCCTTTTACGTTAGATAGAGTTAGATGTCTATTAGATGTGAATTGGATCTCTAAGTCATATCTAGTGGAAATCGTTCAAGAGTATCTCCAGAATCGCGCAAATGTCAAATTTGACAGGTTAGATCTTAAACATATCGTTATCGTATCTTGGTGATGTCTAAAAGATATCTAATAGATGTCTATTTTAAAATCAGAATCGGGCCCATAGACGGGCTATGAACTTGCATACAATATTCAATACATTGCTAATTAAAGAGTACAATGAATTCAGACGATCTAAAAATATCGCAATAAAATCGCTTGCCTTGAACTATCTAAATAGGGTTACAATATGTGTAAGTTTATCAATATACCTACTAAGATTACTTAGCTTAAAATATTAATGAAATGTCTTGGTTGCGATTTCATTTATTTTGGAAGATTGGTTGAATGGCAGAGAATGCCTCAAGGCATTAAGTCCGCCATATTTAATCACATATAGTGCAATAAAGATTAAATAAAAAAAGAATCAGTTGTGCCTTATCTATATAATATAATTAAAATTTTACGACACGAACACATTTTTGAGTTAAAAAAAGACAGACCTAACAAAGTGCCCATCATTTTGTACATAATTATTGCGAACCTAAATGTCGTTGTAAGTACTAGAGAGCGGACCCAATCCCTGAAGACAGGCTTAAGCAGGCTATAACTCTCCTTTTAACTCTATATTCGGCGCCAAATACTTTATCTTAATTCTTGGGGTCCCTGGTTTTTAACCACACAGTAGTATTAATGACGTTCTTTATTATTTAGGTATTAAAAATAACTTTATGTTACGTAGCTACAGTCATCTGCAATAATGTTACACAACGAAGGCCGCAAAAATATCTGACACGATCTTATTTGTAGTGCCAAGAAAGTGGGTCCGATTCAGATTTTGAAATAGACATCTATTAGATATCATTTAGACATCAGCAAGATACGATAACGATATGTTTAAGATCTGTCAAATTTGACATTTGCGCGATTCTGGAGATACTCTTGATCGATTTCCACAGGATATGACTTAGAGATCCAATTCACATCTAATAGATATCTAACTCTATCTAACGTAAAAGTGACATTGTTTGCCCGAATTGAGCTGCAAAAGAGAACTAGTTGATATCTAAACTATAACGTATCTAGAATGGATCTAGTACGTGTCGTCTCTTGTAAATATCTTGAAGTTCGAATACGGCAGAGTGTCACATATTCTTGCGGCTGTTGAAAAGTAACATCATATTATTACTGCAGGTGATTGTACATCTAATTATTTTAGAAGTACCGTTAATGAATGACTCTTATTTTGTGTACTCACAATATTGTACTTATTTTTGTTAAATATTCGTACAAACTAAAAGCCAATTTAAGATTTTTATGAACAGAGGGGCTACCGAGAAAACCGAATTTCGCAAATTGAGGGTATCGTTCTCTTTTAAGTACTCCAATGAAGGCGTAATTAGAGTGACAGAGAAAAATGCCCGCAATTTGCGAACTTCGATTTTCGCGGTTATAGCCCAGTCACCATTAGATATATTGGAGCGGTTAAGGTGCTTAAAAATATCTGAACGTGCAGTCTACGTCTTCATAGTCGAGGCTTTGTGTATATAGCGTACACCAATGTTGTTGCAAGTTTGCGCCGGCCTTTAAGATGGGAGTATGCTTTTTTCCTTGAAGGTTTATATACAAAAGTTCATAAATTGATAGGTAGTCGACGTCAACACATTTTTCGCCTTATTACAAAGGCATAAGGTGCAAAATTGTAAGCATATCTTTGATGTCGACGCTCAGAAAGTCAGAACCCCTAGTGTAAATTTCATTCGATAGCGTGACGAGCGTTTGCGTTATGTCTATTTTTGTATGGGATTTTGAACAGCGGGACGTTTTGGAAACTTAAAATCCTATACAAAATGACACTTAACGCAAACGCATACGTCACGTCACGCTATCGAATGAAATTTACACTAGGGGTAGTATACAGGTGTTAAAATCGTCAATTCAGAAGTAAAGTAACAAGACTGGTCCTATTAAAGGCCCAAAGCGGAACCCTCAATACGTTTTTTACCGAAACGATACAAGAGCAGTACTTATCCAATGTTATGACATCCGAGGCTTAACATGTTTTATTGAGGCTGGGGTAATCCTGAATAAAGCCTTCCTCCAATTCCCACTTGCTCTTTAACCCACGGTTGGATAAATTTGGGAAGAAAACTGCCGCGATAATCAACCCAAATATTTATTCAACTTTGAGACTTATTGTAAGACAGTAAGGCTTAGAATTGATTTAAATGCAGTTGGGATATGCTTAACGAAGTGGAAAAAAAGTGTTATAAGGATTAATAACTTGTATTGTTTCCTGGAATACACAGTTCAGAACACATCCACTAGATGAAGTATTCCTCGAAGTTGTTTACCGTAACGATGTCCCATACAAACTAGTTTTTTTTTTTGAAGATTTGTAGGTATAGTTTGTAGGTAGATGTGAAAAATGCTCAGTAAAATAGTTATCGATTTGAAACGTTGAAAAAATGTAAGTAATATACGAAATAAAATGATAGCAGCTATCTCGTACTTTAACGCATTTTATATCGTATATTACCTACTTACATTTCATGAAATGCCCTATACACTTAGGTACTCAAAATATTGTCCAATGCAGCGTTTGATAGAGATAGTCTGTGCACGAATATTTCATCGGCATTAGCGAGAAATAATATGTCGTACCTTAATTTGTATCAAAATTGCTAAATAATCGGTGTTTGGCGCCAGTCCTGTAATTTCACCGTAAAATTAGAATTTGTTCGAATCGTGGCTAAAAATAGGGCAAAGTTAAATTGAATTCGTTGTGGTAAAAACAATTTTGACGATGAAGCTTTGTGCGCTATTTTAAATTGATAATGAATTCTCGAATTTCATACAAACTTTGCTTGAGTCTGAAAATAGGTGAGCTAAAATTATTTTAGTACCATCGCCCGCACTGTTAATTGACAGTGCGTAAACCTTATTACAAAAGGCATAAGGTCCACCGATGTACAGTTAAAAGCAAAATTATATTAGGGATTAAAGATCATTCCTAATAATACATACGAAGGTAACTCTGTCTGTCTGTTACCTGTTCGCGCACCGATTTAGATGAAATTTCTATGAAAAATTCATACGAAGATTCTATTATTTTAAATATTAAAAACGGGTAACTCACGTATTTTAAGTCGAAAACCCTCGACATGTTTCACTCCGTACCGAGAAGTATCATCTGGAGCTTGCTTAAATTCTATTATTTTCAACAATTCAGCTGTCATTATCTTTAAACACAAAAACTTAACTCATGTTTCTTAAGGTCTAATTTGAATTCGCAACTTCTAAAAATAATTGGAGAGTTTCGCTTCCGCTTTTCCTATACATGGCGGCCATTTTGGTTCAACGGCGTGGAATGTGTGGGTGAGAACACTTGAGGTGGTCTCCTAATCTTACACATGAAGGAATTGACTCAATACGATATCCGAGTAAAATATAGGAGTTGAACGAACGATGAATGAATGGAAATCTTCCTACAATCCTGTGTGTCTAACAGGATGGTAGGTAGATACCCCTCTTTAAGAATAAGAAAATGTTAAATATCGCGTGGACAGTTTCATTTTTCGCGAAAATTCTTGAACGTTGTGCTAGTTCTACGGTATAATATCTATAATTGTGTGCGAATAAAGTGTCCGAAAAATATGTATGTCGGTATTGACATGAAAGGAAAAGAAAATCACAAACCTGACACAGACTGATAAAGAAATATGCCTGTCTGACTTCTTCACCGGTATTAAAAGCGTTCTTGAGTCTTTCCACATTTGTTATACACACACATTTTTTTAAATATATCAGTACCTAGCTATTATTGATATCGTTTCGTCTATCTTGAGTTTTTATGAACCCTAGAGATTTTGATGATGCTGATAAAATTAAACTTTAAATTACCTGACATTGTTCTTTCGAGGCGAAAGTAAAATTAAGTTTACTTTATGTATAACCTATTTTTTAAATATGTACAAATCAATATAATGTCAAACCTGGTTCTGGAATTTGCACCCACGTCTTTTAAGAAGCATATACAAGCTTAAACTTGCATAAGGAACGCTCTAAAAGCACCTATGAATTGTAAGAAAGCTGGGAAACTGAACCAAAACAACTAATAGCACATTAATAACAGTATACCGCACCTTAATGCAGCCTTTTAACCTACATCGCATGAGAGCGTAATGCCGCGCGGTGTAAGCGTCACTCTTTGTTAGTTGTTATACCTACTAGGGCGGTGATAAGGGAATATGGGCCCGATTCGGATTTTGTAATAGACATCTATTAGATATCTTTTAGACATCGCCAAGATACGATAACGATATGTTTAAGATCTAAACTGTCAAATTTGACATTTCCGCGATTCTGGAGATACTCTTGAACGATTTCCACCAGATATTACTTAGAGATCTAATTCACATCTAATAGATATCTAACACGATCTATTGTAAAAGTGACATTGGTTGCCCGAATTGCGCTGCAAAATAGAACTAGTTGAAATCTAAACTATAACGTATCTAGAATGGATCTAGTACGTGTCGTCTCTTGTGAATATCTTGAAGTTCGAATACGGCAGTATATCTCAGGAATTCTTTCAGGAATGTTCTTGTTTTCAAAGGAAAATTCTCGAATAAGGGAACTACTTAACATGCTACAATGTGGAATTATGTTGTAGGTAACATATGTTTATCTGGTCTTAATTGAGAATTTTTTTTATATTTTAAATGAAATTCGATTTCTACCCCATGGTGTGCATTGCCGTCAATACACAAATAGCGCGCGGCAGCTTGAAAATGGAGACGTAGGTACTCCGAAAGATGTCGCGCGAGTAGGGAATGCTCCCGGTACTGAATTTGTATGGCGAGAACCGGGAATTCCCGGTTCCGGTACTGTATTTGTATAGAAAACCAGTACCGGGAGCACTCCCTACGCGCGAGTGAATAAAAATACGCGAGTTAAACCGTACCATAAATAGGTAATTAACTTAGTGTTAGTATGACTCACGACAGTTTAAATCAATGTAGTATTTCTTACATAATGACGCTCTACCACGCTCCGAATGGAATTCCTACACCCCGTGGCGCACAGTGTTAAAATTCATATAGACGAATCCGGACTAATCATTTCATGCTTCTGACCATCTACAGAAAATTATTTCTGTTTTATTATTCCCTTTCAAAGCATCTCATTAAAGTTTACTCGGCTCACTATCCGAACCCGGGCAGTAATTACATATCCCGGACGCAAAAGTGAATTTAAGCGTGCGGCGTTTTATGAACATGCAAAGTGCCCGCAACGTGTGACGCCTGCATTAGCGGGGAATAAAAATAAATGTGGCCAGATTGTCAAAAAATAAGGTTTGTCTTCTTGAGTTGATTAAAATTTTGTCTGCGCGACTAGAATAGGGATGATGACATATGTTTGTAACTGAACTAAAACCGAGCACTATTATAAAAACTCAAAATGCTACCTAGGGTTTGCAATCCGGATCCGGAATGTTTGAAATTATCCGGATCTGGATCCGGATCCGCGGATCTTCCCATACATTTCGCGGATACGTCGTGCAAACCCTAATGCTACCACATGCTGCGCGCGATAGATGACACTCTGTTCGGTTGTCACCTTTATTTCTAACTAGCGACCCGCCTCGGCTTCGCACGTGGTAACAAATTATACATAAGCCTTCCTCTTGAATCACTTTATCTATTAAAAAAACCGCATCAAAATCCGTTGCGTAGAAAGATCTAAGGATACAAATAAGGACAGACAGACAGCGGGAAGCGACTTTGTTTTATACTATGTAGTGATGACGTAAGTTTAGATGGCATTTACTTAGACAGTGAGCCCGGTTCAGATTTAACAATTTCTTACGGTTTTGATCTTATTTTGACACGACCTTGAAGATCGCTCACGCTGATTGCTGCGAAATTAAGTGAAAGTCGTGCAAGAAATGCGCGCCAATCACCAATACGATCGTCAAGGTCGTATCTACCAGTTCAAAATCATAACAAATTTGTTAAATTAGAATTCACCTCAGTTACGAGCTCTCCTTAGTTGGATTAGTCGATACATTAATATGTATAATCAAACGAAAACATTTTTTTTCATAATTAATGGGCTTACTCATGGCCACAGACTAGCCGAAGCGAAGACGTGGCCTACGATGGAGCGAGCCTGCCCAGAAGGTGCCTGTTCACCCTTGATTTGAAGGTCGCCGGGTTATATATTAGCTCGGAAATATAGACGCCGGCAAGGAATTCCATTCCTTGGCAGTGCGCATAAGAAAAGAGGAAGCAAAGCGCTTCGTGCGAATTGGTATCTGAATAATTATCTACCAAGTAAGGATGGAAACCGGCCGTGCGTCTAAAAGTCCGATTGTAGAATGGGGACGGTGGAATAAGCTCATGTAGCTCTTGAGCACACTCCCCGAAGTGCAACCTGTAGTATACCAACAGCTTTTCAGCTTTTCAGTGTTTAATCACGAAATCTCAGCACATTTCTCTACCCATTCACTCCTAACGATATTCCCCGTATTACGTATTTCGCCGTACACACGTAACACCACTTATTCGGCCAATCCACAAGACGAATCACGTAAAAGCAGTGTCCGGGGAGCTCTCGAGTGCAATTCTTGGAGCCATTTGGCGACTAAAATCTCGTATGTCGTTCCTATAGATTACCGAGTACTAGTAAAATAGAAATTTAAAGTTCATTTTTACCTAAGACGAAGAGTGATACAATCAACTGTCTTTATGGTATCATAGTGTTAGAGATACACACATTTTAAACTGTGTGCCCCTATAAAATATCTACGCTGAAATCTGAAGTAATCTTACTTATAGATGAGAAAGGCTCCAAAAAAGGTTACTTATTCTGAAAGCTAGTCCATCTGTTGCAAAGCAATGGCTGCCATCTTGACGGCATGGTCGATGTAAATCGTATTTTAGAACACTCAAACTGTATGATTTATTGTAGGTAATATCGCAACGGGAAAAAAGTAGCTGACCTTTAAGCTGGGCAAATACCTTAATGTGGAAATTTTATGGCAAGGTGAAAATAAAAATGAATTTAATAATTCTTTTGGTTGGTAAGTATAATAAGGTTAGTATTTTTACTAGAACTAGAGATAGATGGCAACATTTTGGAAAAACAATGACAAAGTTACCAGGGCTGCATCAGGCAACTGGAAAAATTAATTTGCCCCCTTCTCATTATTTTGTTGTAGCCCGAGATCCAAGATCATCCTTGTTACAGCACGACACAACACTCACAGTAACCGTGCACTGGTCCTAAGATAAATCCCCTTGTTTCATGGTGTTCTGGTTTGGTGATTGGTGGTTTGGTAGTAACCAATCTCTATAAATCTCAAGGTCATGCTACACTGGTCCCCGAGACCTCGACTCTCATCATTCAGCCAACCTCACCCGAGCTTGTCGGAATCCGAGGTGATCGAGTGAGTGCGAGTGAGTGGAAGTGATTGTGAAAGAAGTTTTATTTGGTTCTGGTGAATCTTCTTTATCTTGCGCTTTCTGTGGCTGTCGGATTCGGTGTTCGTCTTGTAGAAGAAATGTTACATTCAATTGTGGTTAGGTAATTTAAAGCTGTGGTAGTTGAAAGGTTGAGCGAGCGACTATTTTATCTGACTATTATAAATACAGTTAAGGGAACGGGATTTTAGTAGTCTAAGTACATACTTAGACTACTAAAATCCCACAAAACTACTTGTGCACAAAAATATCACAGTTTAATATTCTTGCTCTCCTTAAGATTTTATTTTAACATATTTATCGAATAATTATAATTATTTTTAAAATGCAAACGCGATGTCAAACTCAGGTCAACTAAGGTAAGTACCAAACCTATGAGCAAACAAGCCTCGGATCTTAAGTTAGACTTCTTTAAAATTTTCTTTGCATGTTCGCTAGTACCATAATAGACAAACTACAAGTTCATATTAAACATATCTCGCCGTCATGTACAGTTTATCTTAGTTTGACTACCATTTCATAATGTATCTCTCAGTTACTTAAAGGTTAGCTGGAAGAGATCCCTTAACGGAATAAGTTCGCCTTTGTACACATTTACTGGATTATCTCTGTGTTATGTACTTGTTTTGTGCAATAAAGTGTTTACTACTACTACTACTACTACTAAACATTTGTTTCTTTTTTAATAAATTAACAATGGCCTTCTTTGGTGCCCTTAGCCTTAGTTAACTTTCTGGAAGACTGAAGGTCTACATGCTTAAGCATTTCAAAAGCATAGCACAGATTTTTCAAATAACACCCCCGTAAAGTATTTCCTTTATCTTGAAGCACTAGCACAGAATACTTCGAGTCCACCCGTTACCAAGATTTATTTCGTTCCTGATACGTCAGGGTGTACTATTCTCTTACTAACGTTACACTGTGTCTTCATCAGTTAAGTCAGTTCTTTTTCAAATTGAATTGTGTATAAACCGATGTGCCGACAATTTTTTTACGAAATTGATAAATGTCCATATTGGAATATTTCGGAAACGTATCTCATTTTTGGATGGGGATCGGAATTTTCCATTTTAGTAAGTGAAAACACCGTTGAACGGGTACAATATTTGAAGTGATAATATCTAGGTTTCTCCAGAATGCCTTCATCAGATCCTAACCTGATGGCAATAGTACTAATAATGAAGTAGGTAGGTACTAAACTCATGCCGTTTCAAAAATAAAGAATTTTCCGGATCGATCCAGCCACCCTCAATGAAATTGGAGATCAAGCATATAACAATAAAGATCCGAACGAATTAAGAACCACTTCGAATTATTAAGTAACTCGGTTAAAACATTTCAGCATGCCGAAAGTAACCGATCATTTTAACAAACGTTGAATTTTTCAACGGAAACGAAAATAATACCACGAAAAGCTACGAAAATAAACCTATCATGTCCACTCGCAAAAATAACGAAGCGGCTCAATTGAAGTGAGAAAATTCAATTAATGTTTTAGTTCCAATCCGTGAGTAGAATTGCACGTCGACAATTGTTAATATGTCCGCACTGGGCCCAGAACAACACTATTCCAACCCGACACTGGAAGCGTTATCGATTTAGTGATGTGTCAGTTCCAAATTTATATTTGTTGTTATCGATATTTTTACATAGGTAATCCTATATGTTATCCTATTTTTGAAACTCTCAGTATAGACTGACTATGAGCTATAAATGAGCAAATAGATATATGGAAACACTTTTATTTAAAATCGTAGAAGTCTAGTATGTTTATAATTCTGTTTAATTTGATTTTTGGCCGCTAAATCGAGTTAACCCTTAAACAGGTTGTGTATCTATAAGTACCACATAGCAAATGATTTTTTTTTTGACGAGCTGAGTAAATATAACGACCGCAAAATGTCATTGCTGTAAAGTCTATTAAGTGGGTGATATCAGAACGTAAAAAAAAAGACAGGTGTCAAAACAAATTTCTTTGACAATTTAGTTGTCAAGTTCAAATCGACAACAAATGGTAGTTTTTGTACGTTTCTCCCGCTGTATGAGTTCGCTACGCCGAAATAAAGTACTCTAAGTATTTTGTTTTGTATTTTTATGGTAGATTATTAAATAATGTATGTGTAGTAAGTCATAATTTACCTTAGTTATTGTTTTCTGATAAAATATTCGATCTAAACGTTTGTGGTTCGTATGAACCCTCTGCCCGTCTGGGGCACGTTCGAGTGGTTTATAAGTGACCTCTGCCCTGCAGGGAGTTTACATGACATTTAAGGGTAAGATTCATTACTATGAATGAACCCTCATCGTACAAAAGTCATTCAAACTAAGAAAAATATATCGCAAAAATATTATATTTTCCTTTGGTTTTTAAATTATACATTTATTCAGCGATTAATGTTATGAGCCACGATATCCGCGAGAACTCTATTTTCTTAATTAAATTGTGGTTTTATTATTTTATCGATTACATGTGAAGATGTGACTTACCCTTAAAACTACTCTGTATGGCTAACAAGGCAGTGGCCATATATGTGCCACGCAGCACCATTTTTAACGGTCAGAGGGCATATAAAAACCACCGGGTTTTTTTTATTGAATTAATGGTAATTAAAAAAAAAACAAGAAATTACTTTTCTTTTAACGCTATTATCTACCCGAATCAGTAATCAAAAGTAAAAAATTCGTCAGGCCTGTTTAAGGATGGTAATAAAAAAAAAAACAAGAAATTACTTTTCTTTTAACGCTATTATCTACCCGAATCAGTAATCAAAAGTAAAAAATTCGTCAGGCCTGTTTAAGGGTTAATGATTTTTTATTTTTCTCATAACAAATTTTACATTTCACTGAACGTGAACTTAGAATAAACTAAGTAGGTACATGGGTTTTACTAAACTACATAGGTTCTTTTGTAAAAGGAAATTTCGATTGAGTGTATTTCAAAAATATATAGATTAATTATTTTTACGTGGGGTTAAGTGCAGTGGTTTACAAAGTATTTGGAACATTGTACCTGTACATAGTGTACGTCCCTTAAAAATCCTACTTCTAAAAATGCTTCTTTGTAAGCTACCTTTTTTTTTCCTTGCCAAATACTTTAATTACAGATAGGTACTTAGTTTAAGCTACGCTACGACTGACGTGGACTTTTCAAAGATTCACAAAGATAAGCAAAAACCTTGATAGAATAAAACAATATATGGACAAAATCGATATCGACAAAATCGATATCGACAAAATTTCGTCGCATAAACCGCCCCTCCCTATTCGACCGAGCCGATAATTGCTAGCATATTCCTCGACCACTAAATATAGACGTGCTGTCAGCGATTCACAGCTTATCCCGACCCTTTCTCACCCTCTTTCTTTTTTAAATCTTTATTCTTAAGACGAAAGTGGCGGACCCGCGCGAAACCGCCATTTCATACAAACGTAGTCCTCATTTTCCTCTCTGGATATTAACATTATTGAAAATATTTTGACACAATTTGTTGTATATCAACCACAGCTATGCCCCTACGTTTCATTTTTTCGAATTTTAATTATTTTATATTATTATAAGATTTGGAGCATTTAAAAAATATATACCTATGTAATCTGTTTTTCGCTGCTAGTTTTTACAATAATCAAAAAAGTCAAACGTAAAGACATAGTTATGATTAATATACCTACATCAAATTATGTAAAAATATTTTCTATAGTGTCAATATAGAGAGAGGAAAATGGGGACTACGTTTGTATGGAGAAGCGTCCTCTTTCCTCTTAATCCAAGGGGATATTTTCTTCGTCGTTTCCATTTCTCGTCTATTGAGCCTGGTTCTCTGAAAAGAAATTGAAGGCAAATTCTGAATGAAATTTATTGTTTTGGCGTTTCCTTTGGTAATGAATCGGAAATAATATTTTTAATACAGTTGCTCAAAAAGTGCTACTTTACGTAGCTGTTTAGCGTGCGGAAAGTTGGTTATCTCGAACTAGTGCTTTTTACTTTTCCAATTTTTTTAAATTTATACTTGTTCCAATTCACGACTACTTATTGATGAGTGTTAATATTAGTTTCCTTTAAACGTCGTAATCAGCATAAAAACCTACCGTTAATGTAAGAATACGAAAAATATTACATATTTCATATTTAATTACTTACCTCTTCATCAATATAACACGTTTATTTTTTAATATTCAATATTGAAAATTCCGTTCTTAATAAGTTGACTGAATGGAACGGAATAGCTGCCAAACGCCCATAGATATAATATACTTAAAGACGACGTCTAACCGAGCTGTCACTGTTACCACTTTTGTTTAGTGTACGATTAACAATGTTTTTCTTATTTTTTCGCAACTGTATTAAAAAACGTCGTTCGATACACGTGCGGAAATGTCATTCTTCACTCGTCCCGAGTCTTGCCACTCGCCTGCGGCTCGTGGCAAGATATTTCGGTACTCGTGAAGTAATGACATACCTTCCGCACTAGCATCGAAATGTACTATTGTGATGTTTTAGAGTGGAAGATTTGTTTGAAAATCGAATTTATTGACAGCTGACAATGTGGTGCTTTTGATCTATGGTATTTTTAGACTGCCCAAAAAAGTAGTGTATTGTTTTTAGTTACATTATTTTTATTTTCTATGCCTGTACCTATATACACGTATAAACAAGCCTTGAAGCCATCACATGGTAAGATGAAAGAAAACTATGGAGTCGATATTAAAACTAAAATTTACTTTAATACTAAAAGGGGCCCAAACTTAATGTAAGGTGGGTTGGGGTAAGATTGCAAGGGTTTTTCGTGAAAGGTAAGGCTTCGGCCGAAGGACGATTTCTTGTCTTACCTCTCATGAAAAACCCATAACTACTTTGCTTTATTAAAAAGTTCTATGGTCAACTTTATGTTTAACCAAAAGCATAGTAAATCTCAGTTTAGTAAAAAATTCTAAACCCACCCCAAATTATCAAAAATATTCTGTTTTTACACATTAGGGTCTAAGCGGTGCAATATGGCAACCTATTTTGTACGGAAAAGTAAAAAATTGATAAATATTGAATGACCTAAACGTACCCCTAGGAAAATATAGAATACCATACATTACAAACATGTACATATTAATTTTTATTTTTATTTTGTGCAATAAAAATTAAATAAATAAACATTTTACGGTTCTGAGTCCTACATAAATTCGCCTGAATTTGGCCTATAATGGGCTTAATTATATTTAGGCTACAAGTTGTCATTTTTAGGATTCCGTAGCCAAATGGCAAAAAACGGAACCCTTATGGACTCGTCATGTCTGTCTGTCTGTCCGTCCGTATGTCACAGCCACTTTTTTCCGAAACTATAAGAACTATACTGTTGAAACTTGGTAAGTAGATGTAGGACTGTGGACCACATTAAGATTTTCACACAAAAATAGAAAAAAAAAACAATTAATTTTGGGGGTTCCCCATACTTAGAACTGAAACTCAAAAAATTTTTTTTCATAAACCCATACGTGTGGGGTATCTATGGATAGGTATTCAAAAATGATATTGGGGTTTCTAATATCATTTTTTTCTAAACTGAATAGTTTGCGCGAGAGATACTTCAAAAGTGGTAAAATGTGTGTCCCCCCCCCTGTAACTTTTTAAATAAGAGAATGATAAAACTAAAAAAAATATATGATGTACATTACCATGCAAACTTCCACCGAAAATTGGTTTGAACGAGATCTAGTAAGTAGTTTTTTTTTAATACGTCATAAATCCCCTAAATACGGAACCCTTCATGGGCGAGTCCGACTCGCACTTGGCCGCTTTTTACATTAATTGTCCACAAAACATGGCGTCTTATTTGCTTCAACATTTAAGGACAGTAGAACCTTGTTCGTCGCTATTTGAAGTTTCATTATTCACAAAAAACGAAACGACATGATTAATGTTGAAAAAATAGGTTTTTTTTTTCTTTCAGTGGCGGAAATGAGATGTTTGAAACACGCTCTCATTCAGTGCGGGAATGACTTACTTTGTCACGGCATTTTGCTTGAATTAAATGACATTTAGAAATGGTTACCTTGTCAAAATTATAACCACACAAACGCGAGAAAATACTAACTGTAAAACATTACAAATCACATCCAAATGAACGCTATTGAATAAGTATCATTCATAAATTGGCCTGTATATTTGTATGCTGATTATTTGTGCCCAACATGAGGTAACACTTCTCTCTTCAAAGTTTACATCAACTTACTTTGCCATTCTTGTGGATAAAATGTTACTTTATCATCAGTTTTTGAATAATCTCTATTATGAGCTAGTTTAGTTAAAATAAATACTTAACCATTAATGAAAGATGAAAGATTCACCTGCGGCGGTAGCACGGTCGCATTTTTATCGCTTGTCACCATGCCTGTCACGTTCTAACGTATGTAAGTGCGAAAGTGACGGGCACAGTGACAGGCGATAAAAATGGAACCATGCTGATACCGCTGTAAAACATGCAAGATATAGTCGAAACTTTTTATGCACTGCATTGCAAAAAAGTCTTATAAAATAGTCTAAAAGACCGCATCGTTTATCCAATTAGATTTATAATTAACGTTTCTTAAACGAAGATTATATTCAGTGGGGATTTTTAACACCAACTTTTCTCACAGAGTCGCTCGAGGTTTTATTATTCAAAGCCTTGCCCGTGACGTCTTGATGAATGTTGTAAAAGTTCACATTTTATTCCTCGTTAAGATGAATGGAATTTATATATTTACGATCCGGTCTTTGCGTGGAAAAATACCGTTTTTAGTTTTTATGGTTGCGGTTTTGAGTAGGTTGTGTCAACGAGTTTATAAATTATAATAAATAGATAGAGTGATTCAAGAGAAAGGTTTATGTATAATTTGTTAACCCGTGCGAAGCCGGGGCGGGTCGCTAGTGAGTTTATAAATAAATTGGAAGGCCCTCAAGGTAAACAAAGCTATCTACGCGTTGAAAACATACTGCAGACAATTTTTAAAGTGCAACTAGGTATTGTCAAATAGACATTGTAAGAGGCATTTTACATAAATTTGATATATTTCTTAACTATAATGTTTCTGTTGTAATGTAAAGTGTCATTCTATGGAACTAAACTTGCTATGTAAACAAAAGTCACTAGTAAATTTACATTCAGAGACGATTTCAATATGGCGGTTTGTTTACATAGTTAGCAAGGTCCATAGAATGACATACGATTAATTAATTAATTAACTTCTATGTAATTAATGATACGTTAAGGAATGATATGTTAAGCTATGATACCTATGATTGATTCTATTGGAAATAAAAGGCTTAATTATTATAGAATGACACTTTAGTATTTGATATATTTTTAAAAAGAGAGCCACTGCGCTGGCTCGTGGTTATCACATTAATAAACGCCTAAATTCACCAACTTCGCGCCATAATAAGAACACTCTGCATTTTAATTATATCAAATGTGTCCCAATTTTAAGCGTCATTTCCCCATAAAGGTTTTAACACAAAATGCCAAAAACGCTATTCACCTTAACAGTAGCAATTACGGAAACAAAGGGTGGGTAGGCTCTGTCAGGAGCATGCACGTGGTAATTCAGTGGGTGCGGTTAGGCGATTGATTACCTCCCGTAGGTTGCGCATTACAATATCCGAAATATACAGGGTGACGTCCCAGAACTACCACGGCAACTGTTGACACCGCGCACCGGAGGTAGGTCAACTCAAGAGGAACCTAACTAGCCTAACATGACCTCAGTAAAAGATGCACAGTTTTCGCGTTATTACCGAAAAAAAACATGAATTTCAACTTTAACCACCTGCCATGAAAATTCTAATTTTTTTTCGGTAATAACTCGAAAACCATGCAACTTTTACTGAGGTCGTTAGGCTGGTTAGGTTCCTCTTGAGTTGACCTACCTCCGGTGTCATTGTGACGTGGTAGGACTGGGACACCCTGTACTTATAGCTGAAAAGGCCAAGGAGGGGCGACTAAGATGGGGGGAAGGGGGACACTTCATGAGGCGAGACGATATAGCTATTCCGTAAAAGCAGCGCTTAATAGCATGCAGCGATCAAGAGGCCGAGGCAGACCCGCCCGCCATTTGATGGTAGCACCGTCAAAAGGGACCTATAAAAACACAGAATGTCCCAAATGCACGATCTAGCGAGCAATTGATCTGCGCGCTTGTTCGAAGTGGTGAACGATGTGGCGGCGTCTAATTATCTACGCACTTGAGATCACCCGAGCAAAGTTAGGGCGACAAAAAGTTCGTTCAGGCTTTTTGACGAAATTACAATGTCTCTTTTAACACATTCAGTGCCGAAAACCCGACTATCGGGTATTCTAAGATTTCGTTCCCAGGCCGGACGACCCGATAGTCGGGATCGTGGTACTACAGCTTTATATGACGAAATTTTTGTCGCCTGGCGCGGATGTCTTGTTTGGCTGAGTGGCAATGAATGTGTTAAGATAAGATAGCGTAAAGATTTGTAATATTATCATAACCAATGATTTATAACTCAAGATAGGTTATAGGCGTTCCAAAATTGAAGCGCTTACCTTGTGACAAATTGGACAAGTTGCCTTCAGTCGCGGCTAGACAAGCGAGAAATGTGGACGTGCGAACGAGGTCCCTCACACCGAAAGAGAAAGAGACGACCTTATCTATGCTTAACAACGAGTGTGACAAAGATGGGTGAAATGAGAAAATTAATCAAAAATAACAGATTTCTTCGTAGGCACAGAAATAAATACGGAAGTCCTCAAGTATGAGTATAACCTATCTATGGTTATATAATATCATTGATCAGAACCTGCCAAGAACTATCTATACCTATATCGGCGCATAATTCCAATATTGCTATGCAAACTCACGAACTAAACTCATTAACCACAGGTTAAATGCAACGTCGAGCTAGTAATACGGCATAACGCTCGTTACAGAACTTTCAACAGCATATCAGTGATTGGATTATTGATACCTACGTAGCTTTTGCGCTGGTGAAATTTTCAGCCGAAATTTGGAGTGGAAAGTTTCAGTCTCAAAGTTACATAAGTGGCTAATATTTCGGAAGAACGGGGACGGTATAAAATGACTTTCGGAGAATAGAGATAAGCAGTTAAAGTAGCATGGTGTAAATTTGGTGACTGACGTAAGCGTTTGCGTTAAGTCTCATTTTGTATTGGATTTTGAACAGCGCGCCAAGCGGGACGTTTTGGAAACTCTAAATCCCATACAAAATGACACTTAACGCATACGCGTACGTCACGTTACGCTTACGAATGAAATTTACACTAGGGGTACCTATTTACTTACAGACATCGAATTTTAGGGGGCAAAATTTAAAGACGGGCACGGAGTCTCTATATCGACAAACTTAATTATCGATGCTTCTCCTATATGCCTACTAGAGATTGCTCCAATTTTTATTTTTATTTACTATTAATATAATTTTGTTAAAAATGAAACAAAATTATTCATTATGTAACTGAGTTCTCTCTTTCAATATTTTAAAAGGATAATAATATTAATAAGAAGGGGCTCTGCGCTGTTGGCTTCAGCCCCACGCACGCCTCACAAAAGTCCGGGACCCCATGAAAAAGACATACAATTAAAAAAACAACGGGTTAGACTCCGGGAGTGCCGGCAGAAGTGAAAACTCAATGACATTGTAACAGTTTTTCGATCAGGTCACGTGTCCGTCTTACGTCTTACGAATCTTACGGTCACGTGACCTGTCGCGAGTTTAACATTTTTTCCCCATCACAAAAAGTGTACAGCGCCGCTAAAGAAGTGTTCACTTTAATATTAAAAAAATATTCAGCATGTCGTTTTAAAATGACTCATTTTAAAGAGAGCCTAACCTAACATACTTTGTATGGCGGCGGCTAGGTTCGTGTGACTCTTAATTGACAGAATTTTACCTTAAACTGATGTTTTTTTGGAACAATTGCCATGCATTAATCCATACTAAAAATGCCAAAACTTTATTTAACCCATAATTATGTCACGACACGTCCGATCGTGCGAAGTGGAGAGAAAGGACAAGAAAATCAGATGGGAATAATAATGCTAAGGAGAGAAAGAGAGAGAGAGAGAGAATTATGTGTATATTTTCGATGAAAACTGTAAAGAACCCCTCTGGTTCCATACAGGAGTATCTAACTTAGAACCCAGAACGTTCTTTATGCATAAAATATTTTGATACAGCGCATCCCGCTATTTCTCTTCAGTGTAGCTACAGAATATTTTACTGCACTCCAATTGATTAAAGTTTGCTGAATGTGTTTGACGTAATTACCTATGTTATTTTGTAACTTTGATCATAATAATTATAAAAGTGTAACTTTCAATCAATACCTGCACCTAAAACTCGATGGCGACGAGGCAAACCAAAAGGGAGTATGGTACACGAAGCTACGCCAAAATGTCATTTAGAAAAACACTGCGTTGGAAAATTGTGTTCGAGCGTTTTTTTTTTGGTTAACGGTTTTTATTTAAAGCTATTGCGATGTAAATTTTACCATTTGATACAGAAAAAAACTGAGTAGGTACCTATAACTGCATTTTCAGAACTCATTTTCGCCATTTTGTCCCTTATATATGCTCTTTGAGCCTAAGGTAGTCGAAGTATATTAATATTAGGCACCTACGCTAATGACATTTATTTTGACCAAACCAATAAAACTTACACATATACCTACCTATTTCACGATATTTTCATTTTATGTCTTTGAAAAGTCATTCAATTTATCTGCCGGTTTCGACAATTTCACCGCTTATTTCGAAAATTTGTATCCATTATACTATGATGAATATTGTCTATTATAGTATAGGGATGATGACACATGTTGAATTTTATAACAAAATCTAGTAAAATAGATAGCAAACGAGCAATTTATCACAATAATGTGGATATTAAAATAAAATATTGAAAAATTACAAAAATACAGGACCTGAAAGTTTCAAAATTTTTAACTTCTAAAAACGATAAAAGTGAGGGTACCATTCGATCCCTTACATTTCATCCAAAAAAATATTGTATAGCAACTATATACATAAACGCAATATTTCACCGACAAAAACGAAATTTTCTTGTTTTGTCCATACTACAAGATGGGCTCCCAGAGACCTTGACGTCACGTTCCCTTATCGTTTTGTTTAGGGCGTTTCGCGAGTGAAGTGCGACTGTCAGTCTTTGACTACAATTTCTGACTTTTGTGTTACTTTAGTGCAATGGGTCCCATATAGACATTTGATCCTAAAAACAAACCCGATCGATTGATACCATAAATGAAAATTAGTCATGTAGCCTATGTCATATTCTCATTGCGCAAACTACGTTTCCTTGTCGCAGACATAATTCGGGATTTCTGCAGCCCACTGGACTGCACCAAATGCTTGATTATTTTGTCTTAAGCATCGCTTTGTGGAGTGCATTATTCCCGCTTGAATGCAGAACATACGGAGTATGAATATGTAACAATTTAATCGTAGATCTGGTCTGTGTTTAACTGTGTACATAGGATTTAATCGCTCATATTTGGAGCAGCCCAACTGAAATGGACTGCAACCTAAACGAGACCATAAAATATATTATAGTCCGAAAAGTCCTAACATGGTCCAAAATTATCTTCATTCTATGGCAAAATCACTACATAGTATAAAACAAAGTCGCTTCCCGCTGTCTGTCCTTATGTATGCTTAGATCTTTAAAAATACGCAACAAATGTTGATGCAGTTTTTTTAATAGATAGAGTGATTCAAGAGGAAGGTTTATATATAATTTGTTAACCCGTGCGAAGCCGGAGCGGGTCGCTAGTATTTGTATAAATGGAAGAAATAACCGAGAAAAAATAAAACCGTGGCCCATAGTTGTAGTGCTGGGCTATAGTTAAGTGGTATTACATTTACAATCATATCAGAATGTTAATTAATTTATTATTTCTCTATGATACTATAACATATAAGTACCTACTCTATGGTATCGAGAGCTGCTTAGGTATTGATTGCTATAACAGCCTTCGGCTATCGCCAGTCGCTGGCGAGAAATGGAAACTTTTGCTAACTACCAGATAATATTGTTATTAGAAGTCGGCGACAAGTTAACAGTAATATTAGTACAAAATTATTTATCATGAATCTAAAACCGGAATTAAGAATGCGCGTTGAATTTCGCGGTATCGGAGAATAGACTTCTGCGGGTCGAATTCTTTATTAATAGGGAGTATTACTGCAATGTTTTGCCGCCACTGTGCAGCACTAGCGACTTAAGTATACCATAGAGTAACTTATACACACTGTACCTTAAACTAACGACAAGTTTAATATGACATTGATACATCAAACAATCAACAACAACATCAACAATCATGTGTATAATTGCATGAATTCTATAGTAATTTAAATTTTATTTTTTTCCTTATTTATTCGTAATGCATGTTAATTATAAGATGTACTTTTTTTTGAAAAGATGGTGTCCCGCCGAGTTTGTTGTCGGTCCCATATTAGGATACCCTCCTCCAATTGAGGGGGGATTTAAATCTTCTCGGGGCAGAGGTGTAGGGTAGGAGCCGGTGTAGCTTTATTTGACGTTCATAAGCGCATTGTAATTATGCCTACCTACTTGAATAAACTATCTTTTATCTTTATCTTATTTTATCAAGGCGGTTTGTTTACAAAGGGCCTACCCGCGACACGCGGTATCGAAACTCAGCTATCTGCCTCAGCAGAAGTTAGATAACAAAATTTCGACTCTCGTTTGCGGAAGACCCTTAGATTGTGACTTATTGTGGGAAATAGCGCCCCCTACGCAAACGATCGCGTAATACCTATATATTAGTTTGGTTAAAATGCATCACACGATAAAAGTAAAAAAAGTAACAGCGTATTCTCGACAACATTAGAGAAATTACATATTTTACTCCCTATTTTCCCTCAAATACTTACCTATTCAAAATTAAATATCCGCGCCTAAAACGGTTAATGGTGCGAATCATTTCGGTGTGTAATCGGTCTGGAAAGAAGATAAATTAAGCCCTCCTTGAGCGGGCCGAAAATAATCTTACGGCCCGATTCGGACTTTAAGATACGTCAAATATTACGTCTAGATCTAGATACGATTTGGACTATATATGTCAGTGTCAATACTGACGTTTCTTCAAAAAAAAAAACGTCACTTTTGACACTGACATATCTCTAATCCATATCGTATCTGGACATAGTATTTGAAGTATAATGTAGTAGTGAAAGTCCGAATCGGGCAGTTAGCATCGGAACGGAAGTTTACATCATGAAAAATATTTCCAGTAGATATTTATGAAAAATAGACATGTAGTATTTACCTAACCAATACACCTATTATCTACTTATTGATACTTATCCTTAACAATATATAGAAAAAAGATATGCTTTTTGAATTAAGTACCTACATAACACTCAAGTTTTGAATTTTTGATGAAGCAGACATGTCTGAAAGCGAATTTTTTTAGTCAAGGAAAAATATAGGTATGTACTTACATTCAGAATTATTACTATTCGCTTAGCACGCAGGGGGGTCACTTTTCTCTGCAGCTGACTGTACATACTTAACACATTTAGAAATTTTACTAATGCCTAAGTAAGTACTTTGTTTTATTTATATTACAAGTATCGTGCATTTCTCTTCGAGGAAGGCAATGTTAGAAGTAGCCAAAAATAAAAATAATGCCGCATTTTTTCTATTTTAAACCCAGTACCTAAGTAATTGATTAAGGAAATAAGTGTGATTGATTTTATATTTCCTTCTGATACCACCGAGAATAGCTTAGTGTAAACACGTGTAGATTATTTACTGAACCTGAAACCCAAGTGTATAAATTTCAGGCGATAGGGTGACGTGACGTACGCGTTTGCGTTAAGTGTCATTTTGTATGGGATTGAGTTTCCAAAACATCCCTATTGGCGCGCTGTTCAAAATCCCATTCAAAAATAGACATAACGCAAACGCGAACGCTCGGTACGCTGTCGAATGAAATTTACACCGGGTTCTGAAAAAGACTAGCGAATTTACATTTTGATATCGACATTGTGTCATTTTATTATTTTTCACACATGCATGTATTGGCGAGGGAGACGGATGAGCGAATGATAACAGAATTAGGTACATCATTTTGATGATGATGATTATTAGGTTAGGGGGTATAACATTAGGCGGGATGACCTTGACGCCTATGACAGGAACTGGTGGGAGACGGGTCAAGACCGGTATACGTGGAAAGGGAGGACGGAGGCCTTTGTCCAACAGTGGGACACTCTAAGCTCATATATAAATAAAAATAGAAATAATATATTACCTGTATTTTATTAGAAAATCTACTTCCATCTTACTTGTATATATAGTGACTATCCAGAAACCCCAAAAGTAAAAGAAATTAAATAGTAAGTAGTATAGCCAGCAAGCGAATTTCTTGCTAATCAGCAACGGAAGTCTGCGTCGGGGTAGTTAATCACAACTTTCCCGGGAAATTTCTCTTGTCACCCTGTCCGCGTGTGGTGACCACGCGTTTTAGGATAACTGACTTTTTTTTTCGTAGCCCGTTATAGTGTCCCACTGCTGGGCAAAGCTCCCCCCCTTGATCTCCACAACTCCCGTTGTGCTTTTTCCGGCCAGTTACTGATAAAGTCTAAGTCGTCCCGCCATCTCCGTCTAGGCCTGCCATATCCGCGCTTCTTTTGCGGCAAATGCCATGCAGAGTTGTAATTTTCCAATTACATTATATAGGTAGGTACATAATAAACCATTATCAAAGCTTTTGATTATCATTACTCCAAAAGGCCCCTAGCAACGGAATATTCTTAAAGTCCCCGAACTATCCCACTGCATGGTCACCCTACACATGATCCAGCAGTTATAAACAAAACAAACAAATTGTGTCGTAGTCGGCACTTTCTGCGGAGACCATAATTAACGTGACGCGAAATTATTGCGTCACGTGACGAGAAATTATTGCGTCACGAGAGAGAATTATTGCGTCACGACCGAATAATAGTGATTCCGCTTCGCTATTTATTAATTAAGTTAATTAACCCTTGAGTGGGAAATTGTGATATGTGATGATTTTTCGGATTATTAATTTGCTATCATGATTGTGATGAAATTTATGGCAAATTGGGTTTTGATTTGTGGATACAAACTAGAGCGTATAGGTAATATTGCTTGGTCATTCTTTACAATTACGTACACACTTATCATACCTACTTAACGTACGGTTAAAGGTTGTAAAAAAGGTTTGAATAAATGGTAAACGCCATATTATTTATAATTCATGGAAAGACATAACTTAGGTGTCGGGCAAGAGAGAGTTTCGTAACATAGAGTACTTATCCCAAATTCCCAAGTTTAAAAAAAAGTGTAGTGTGCAACCTAAAATAAAATGGCCCAAATGCTACGTGATTTTGTGAGTATGCAACAAACTTTTATCCACGATAAGCTGCAGCAGACAACCGTTTCAGTCTTTAAAAACTCAGGAGACAAGTTTCAATTCGCTAGAATAAATCGCAGTTAGTCAGCAAGTTTACCGTAGCGCAATGATTGGTATGGAACACACTACGTAGGCTATGCGGGGTGAAATGCCGCTTTTTCACGATTTCTAGGTACCGTTCGGGTGCACAATTAAATAGGGATGATGACACATGTTGAATTTTATAACAAAATCTAGTAAAATAGAAAACGAGCAATTTATCACAATAATGTGGATATTAAAATAAAATATTGTTAAATTACAAAAATACAGGACCTGAAAGTTTCAAAATTTAAGTTTTTTTAACTTCCAAAGTAAGGGTACCATTCGATTCCTTACATTTCATCCGAAAAAAATATATATCAACTATATACATAAACGCAATATTTCACCGACAAAAACGCAATTTTCTTGTTTTGTCCATACTACAGGATGGGCTCCCAGAGACCTTGACGTCACGTTCCCTTGCCGTTTTGTATAGGGCGTTTCGCGAGTGAAGTGCGACTGTCGGCCTTTGACTACAATTTCTGACTTTTGTGTTACTTTAATGCAATGGGTCCCATATCTTAGACATTTGATCCTAAAAACAAACCTGATCCATTGATACCATAAATGAAAATTAGTCATGTAGCCTATTTAATATACAATTCTCGATAAAATGTTTTCAGGTTAAAGATACTTTATTTGTGCCAAAAGAAATATTACATTCACTTATTGAGATATGTCGATATATGCAAGAATGTTGTAGGCTACTGAGCGTTAACAGTAATGCAAAATACATTTTTTTCTTATTAGAGGGACAGTAACAACAAAATAAACACAACAATAAAAGCTGTCCCAGAGGCCGTGAGTTCAAGTCTCACCCAAGACAGTAATTTTTCCACTTTTAAATTTATTCTAAGTTTATAGCATCGTTCACAGACGTTTCTGCTTGTTCAAAATTAAAATGAATTTGTTTATTTAGGCCCTAGGCCCGTAAGTGGGATGGGCAAGACGTATAACTTTGGACAAACCACGGGCGGTAATTCGTAAAGCCCTGATCGCATATTTATCGCCCTCACTTTCGGTTCGGGCCACAAACACCTGCGATCTGGAGCATTCACTAATTCACCTCCCTAGGTATGAACTTAATGTACCTACTATTTATTTAATCGAACGTAACAAAACAAATGCAAGTCATTGCCACTTGATAATGATTTGAGTTTCATTGGTGGTAATTAGTATTTAGTACACCTACAGCCATTACGGGCTTTAAGATTACAACATACCGGTCGGAAACGTAGCTCTCGCATCCAACGGGAACACACACCCAGGTACTTTGCGTATATCGTCGCTCTGCATAGCCGGAGGGCATCGTTTAACATTCCGAATGTGATGCTTCGTAAATGTGTACCGAACTTGGTAATTTATACGTCATTTTGATCCATTGTGTTTGCGAAGGGACCAGAATGGAAAACGGCTACTTTCCTGTTTCCTTTTATATATTTTTTTTTGTGTGACGGTCAACCGGGGTGAATTCAAATGTGATTTACCTGACAATTTTTTTTAAATACCCACAAAAAATGTAATATTTTTATTTTATGGTTAAAGACCGTTATTCGTTTGCGATATAAGTATAATTTAAAGTTGCAGAGTTTAAATTACGACATACAAAATTGTTCATATTTTTAGATGCTAGGCATAATTATTAAATTGTAGGTATCAGTTTGAAGGTACATATTAAGTACCGATAACTCTACCAACTAAACAGCCTAGAGAAAAAAAATACCGAAGAAACGAACGACGAAGTAGGTACCTACTTAGCAACAAATTGTAATTCTGCCATGAATGCCATCATAGCTCACGATATAAAACTGTGCTCCAAAGTTTTAAATGAATAGCCATGTTGGGCTTTAACCTTCAAACCTTCATACACCCGTTTTATGAAACTAGTAAAAAAGATTTTGTGGCAACCCCATTAAAGTAAAAGCCCGCCATCATTTATTACAACCACAAAAAGGAAGCGATTAAAATAGAGAGACAAAGGTTTTCGGGTACCAGGAGAGCAGAGATCGCAAAGCATTAGATTTTACGATAGCCGTGCAGTACATTTTTACCTCAAAACCTTTGCCTCGAAGGTGAGGAAAGTAAATACTCAGTTTATGGCACGTCGTTAGAACTTGGGTCATAACGCTAAACGACGTCGCTGTTATCGCCTCTTTGCTCTCCAAATCTGACAGTACTACCAACTTATTATTGCCTGGTACATTTAGGCGCATGATTTGTTTTTGAAGATTAAAAAAGTTATAATGAGGATTGATGCTATCTGTCATGTCATTTGGGTAGACAGCTAAGCCCTTTCCGAGACAAATTGGACAGATTGTCAAGATGTCTTAACCCAAAATTCAACGCAAACTGGATCATTAGCAGACTTTATTTTGAGACATTGAGACAGTTTGTATCATAATTATTGTTGTGACATGGCGACATTGCACTTACGCGACAATATATTCAATATATCATTTTTTTATAAAGACACTAAATAATATAGGTAATAAAAAGACGTTCATGGAAAAATTACAGTGACGACTGTATTTTTTTTTTGATATTTATATGTTATTTAACCGCTTGTTGTTTTAACCTCTTCTTCCTGTATTATTTTTATTGTTTTCTGTAATGAGGTGTGCAATAAAGAGTATTTGCATTGTATTGTATTGTTATCGCTATGAATATACAGAGTTGCTTCGCCGCCATTTCTTAACGCCAGTACACCGGATGCGTCTGCCTAAACGTGCACGTGCGCATTGTAATATACGGATCCTTAAGATTGCCGGCACACTGCTTGCATGACGTGCACATGCACGGCTCGAACATGTTAGCGCACGTCTACGCACGTCATTCATCCGCCGCGGCACGACATTCATCCGCCGCGGCACGACATTCATCCAGCGGCCGCGTAGCCGACGTGCCAATCGCTGACGCTCCGTAGCGATCGAAACGCAACTGTCACTATCGCACTAATATGGAGGAGTGATAGAGATACACAAAGCGATTCGATGGCGAAGCACAAGCGATTGTCACCTTGGCTAGGCCGCCTGGTTGTACTCTTTTTACTTTCTTTAAGGACTTGGCACGCTTACAAGCCACTTAGTCAAACCAGCACCGATATCGGAAAACCTTAAAAACGTGTCACAGTTTAACAGCTGAAGTTTATGCTATCCGGGTATCGCACAGCAACCCTGGCAAACAAAGAGATAAAAGCTTTTTAAATCTCCAAATTTATGGTTTGTTTGTTGAAATGAAACAGACTATTTGGGAAATCCTAGAGTTTGCGGACCCGATATTATTTTAATATGCGCCGAATGGGTATATTTTATGCAGACTCACGCGTTTTGATTACTCAGCAAAGTTTACCAGAGTGAAGCCATATATGTTCTCTGTTTTATCACGCGTTACGTTTGTAGATTAATTATTCTGCACGAGTACATTTCATGTTGATTCTGGAAATGTCGCAGCCTCGACATTTTGCTGCAGTTCATTGTGAGAATTCCAGAGAAATCTGCAGCGGCATTCGAATTCAAAAAGACATGTCGTTTTAATCTAGCATTGACATCGCTCTATTAATATTTGGTACCTACATACGAACAAGTTTCAAGCCGAGGCAGGAAAAAACTTGACAACTGGTTTACATAATATGTTTTGATATGTCTCATCTAAAACCATAAAACATAGCTGAGCTTGCGCGACTTCAAGTATGGAGCGCTCAGCTATGTTTTATATCGCGCGCGAGAACGCAACTCGTGCTAGACCGCCTGAAGGTCTACTGCAAACGCGAGTCGAAAGATTGTTTTTTAACCTCTATATCACTCTTGCATATACAAGCGATAAAGAGGCAGATAGCTGAGTTTCGCGTTTCCCGCTAGGGCCTTTGTAAACAAACCGCCTTGATGTAAATATCAATGTCATATTTTATTGTCCGTGAAAACTTGTCAATAAACAGTTTAAGGCTCAGTTATAGTATGTTTAAGTTACTCTATGGTTTACGATGAGTGCTAGTGCTGCACTCTGGCGGCAGAACATTGCAGTGATAGGTACCCGCTATAGCCATTGTTTGCACATTTTTGCCAACACGTTTGCCAGTATACGCGGGTTCTATTCCCTGAGGATATTCCTATCCGCTGTTTGTCTCGTGGCCGTTCGCTGTGTGTTTGTTGTAGGATAAGGTTTATGATCGTAAATATTGAACTGCACGTCCATTTTCTTGTTTAATCGAGGTCTATATTATAATATTTGTATTATGTTATATTGTAATATTTGTATGGTGCTGGAGAAACCTTCGGTTCGTGTTTACGAGTATGTTTTTATTTACATGGACCTTATATATGTATTTTGCTAAGATAGGTAGGTACGGAAGCCAATTCCAACCTACATTTCGATGTCAAAATGTGTAATTTTGTTATCATACATTCACCTGTGAGAATCGCTCGCGCCAATGCATATAAATACCAATAAGTTTTTGGCAGAGTTTTCATTTTTGGCACAAGCTTTTATCGCTGACTGTACGTTTTTTTCCACGCGCGAATAATAACAAAATTACATCATTTTAAATCTAAATGTAAGTTCGAATTGGCCTCACAACATAAGTTATATGACGTACGTTTTTAAACGTTATGTTGATGACGAATCTAACGTCGGTTGACATTATAAAGCTCCGTTCTTTGCCCTTTTCCAGCAACCATCCACCGAACAATCCAATTAAAAACAATTTTCGACACGTCTAGTTCGTTAGTTTTTATTTAGACAGTCGCGGCAATTGCTGCGATGGCCACGTGTGTTGCTTTTCACTCTGTGTTCAACATTTTATTGTATAGAATACCTCCTGTAGATCCCTCAATATAAAGCGTTGAACATTTTTTTGTCACCAGTAGCAATTTATACTTGGGCCAATGTTAGAATATTACAGCCTACACATTTTTGACGTAGTATCTGAATATTTTTGGCGTTATTCATAAACGACCGCTAACTTAATCAGCTGATAATCATCGTTTGTCCCTGTCGTTATGCCATAGAGAGGGACAAACGACGAGCATCAGATGATTAACTGAGGAAACTTTGACTTTAGCGGTAATAAACGCTATTTATTTTCCACGCGATTTTTATATTGCATTGCAAGCTACATTTCTCTGTTATCACACCTACCCAATATTAAACATCAATGGTCTTCTTTTAAATTCGTGATTTTTTTTCATATCTTGTGCTCTTGTAAAGTACCTGCTTTACAAAAGCTGCATTCCAATTTTAAAATGTAATTATTATTTGATTTTTATTTCGAGCGGCCAACCCGGCCGGAGGTATTTATCAAGAAAATTGACAGGAATATCACCATAAGCTCTATCTAGTAGGCGATCTGTGTTTTATTGCCGCCATGTTTTATTTTCCCGGCGCTCGTTAAATGGACGTGGAATGTTGCACTCGCAAATTGTGACGACAAATGCCTTAAATTCAGTCATTTTTATAGTGAGGTGTGAATTTTGGGTGTTTAATATTGTTGAACCGTGTGTAAATAACGTAAAGTTTGACCTCTGTTACTGCAAAAACAAAATATTTATTTTTTCGGTGTAACGTTCATTTAAAAAGCTTAATACAAATATATCTACCTCGTTCGCAAGTTAACTTATACCAATCCTTCTCCAATAACTTAAGGATTTGTACAAATACTCGCTTGTAACGAACTAGAATAGCATAATCATTTCAAGGGCTATATTAGATCAGTATAAGTACAGTAAACGCTGGTAGCCTAGCGGTTAGAGCGTGCGACTTTCAATCCGGAGATCGCGGGTTCAAATCCCGGCTCGTACCATTGATTTTTTCGGAACTTATGTACGAAATATCATTTGATATTTTACCCGTTGCTTTTCGGTGAAGGAAAACATCGTGAGGAAACTGGACTAATCCCATTAAGACCTAGTTTCCCCTCTGGGTTGGAAGGTCAGAAGTCGTTTTCGTAAAAACTAAAGCCTACGTCAATTCTTGGAATTAGTTGTCAAACGGACCCCAGGCTCCCATGAGCCGTGGCAAAATGCCAGGATAACGCGACGAAGAAAGAGTAGATCAGTATACAATGTTTGATTTTTGCCACCATCCGCATAATAATCATAAAATAATGGAGGTGAACGTTATTCATCCTCCGAAGTTGCTGTCACTTTAAAGTTGAGTAATGACCTTTCTTTCCCGGGCCGCGCTAAGCTTGAGATGTCGTAATCTTTGGATTACTTTGGAAATATGTATTTTAGAATTGTATGTAGAATTTAAGAGACAATTTGGTAAACAATTTTACTTATGTTAGTACTTGTGTGATATGATAGTGTTGATGTAATGATTAGCAGACAGACAAACCAAAAACAAAATGGCGATTAAAATCTGTTTTAGCTAACTCTTCAGGTGTTTTCATTAAAGGAAAAAAAATCACCGACGTTAGGAAAAATTCTAACTTGCTACCTTTTGGAACACTCTGCCCAATAGCTCTTTCCCAAATGAGGTACCGAATCTAACCAGCAACGAACGATCATGATTTACTGATCAAGATATACGGTTTCACATGAGCATCTCTTATAGACTTGGAGTTGAATAAATGTGCCATTTTCAACCAAAATGGTACCTACTTATTGTCGGTTGTCAATAAGGATTTCTATATAGCTTCAATTTGGAATCAACCTTATCGACAACCGACAATGTGGTACCTTTTGTTCGAAAACGTCACAAATGTTTCCCAAGACCGCACTTAATATGAAAACTATGACACTGCCATTCTCAAGAAACCAATAAATTCACCCAGCTCATCCACCTGCTTCTTGCAATATGCCACACTGCCATTAATCTTATTCAAAAACGTTTACCTTCTGAACGCCACGCCGCGTCATCGTGAACCTTATTGAAATGCACGAAGGTTGATATTGGACTGCAGCCGCGCGGCTGTAGACATCTTTAGCGGTCAAAGGGTTAAAAAAAATATCCTTGTTTCAGGTACAGTGAACACGCTGAAATCTCTGCACATCTACGTCCCAAAGGCTGTGCTGTCTGGCACGAGCGCGGAGCTGATGTGTACTTACGAGTTGGAAGGCGCCCAGCTGTATTCTATCCGGTGGTATAGGAATATGATGGAGTTTTACCGCTACGTGCCGAAGGAGTCGCCAGCCACGAAAGTGTTCCCCGTCGCTGAGATCAAGGTCGATGTAAGTATATCTGACCCAAAGAATTATATAGCACTATCGAAGGCCAAAGATCTATAAAACAGTCCTGAACTTTGCTATCTGTGTAATTAAAGGCCCCTTTTCATGTGTACACCATTTGACATTTGGGGATCTTGAGGAACGGCCGCCATCTTGGAATATGTGTATCATCTTGAATATTTGTCCAGAAATGCCGCAAAGAATTTGCATCACCAGACGGCAGTCGGGCGGGCAAAATGTATTGTGGCAATTTCTCGTGTTTCAGAAATCAGAAATTATTTATTTGCAATTTTGTAGTGATTATTAGGGATGTTACAATAAATTATTTAAATTCATGTATCTAGCTTGCATGCAATATATAAATATAAATGTGAAATATAAATAATTAATCTCTTGATAGGTTATAATTTTCTCTTTTGTGTGTGTTTTAAGAGTTAGTAAGGCATGGCAAAAAGCCAAGATCACGCCAGAAATATTTTATTTATGTGAGAAACAGTTGACCTATATATTCAATTTATTATGTAATACGTAAACAAACAACAAACATATTCGTAAACGTAAACATAAACGCAACCGTACAAAATTGTCATGCTTAAAAAAATACTTGTTTTTTTCCATTGGAATTTAACAAAGTTACGGCTTTTTAACCCCGCGTAGTAAAATTTGTACCCTTACCATGAGTTTACGGGAGCTTACGGCCACTCGGCTCCAAAACGCATAACACATTTACCAGCCAGTAACTCGCCAACCGGGTTCTATTATTATTGGCACTTTTCGTGCGCGGAAAAGCGCACTAATCGTAAGCGGAAACTAAACGTAGCGTAGTGCATAGCTCATACCAGTCATACCGGTAGCGAATGCGAGAACAACCGACATTTACAGTCAACATATTAAATTCATTCAATTGTTTACCGTATTGAGAAAGTGAAAGTAATTTTTCTTCAACTCCGGTTGTAACCTTAGCCCCGAGAAGCTCGGCCGGTGGGAGTTACCTACTCGGTGGGAATCATTTATTCTAATATTTTTTATGAATTCTTGTAAATTACTTATCTTAACAAAAAAAAAACAAGCCGCGCTTGTGCCTGGTAGAACAAAAAATACTCGTACAAAAAAATAAAAAACGAGGGTGTAATATTATGTATCTTGTAAGATACATTGCTAAGAAAATTAAAAGGATAATGAGTAGTTATTCCAAAAAACATATAAATAAAACATATATTTTAAAATAATAGTTTGTACTTAATAATAATTAAAATATACATAATTTGTGAGTTCAAATCAGCCTCATAGTAAGGGTTGTTTAAAAATAAAATTGTTCAGTTTAACGGCTCTGACGGGGCTTTACTGAATATAGCGCACCGCCGGCTGACATAACCCGGGATATGCGGTGTTTTTACCTGTGCCGTCATTTTTGATCTGTGGTTTTTTACATTACAGACGCATTTTAGTTATTTTCGATACAAGTGCGAAAAAGAGGAAATTCGAAACGAGTGGCGATAAATTAAAACACGACCGAAGGGAGTGTTTTAAATCGACACGAGTTGCGAATTACCTATTCGCACGTGTATCAAACAACGTTTTACAGTACATATGACACTTTAAAGTTTCGACATACGCACGAAAAGTGCTAATTTTACGCACTAGTGCGGAAAAGTAGCCCCATATGTACTGTAAATAAGCTTTTATCGGAAATTTTTAGTTTATTTCATGCGTCACTTATTTTTCATCATGACGATACTAAATTAACCCAACTTTAGTCCGAAAAGTTCACAACTATGATCTAAAAATAATTCGATTATCTTCGTTCAGGTGTGAAAATTCTTTGAATGTCGCAGTAAAGTTTTAAGGAAGAAAGAACTCAAGCAACACTAAAAATAAGATTGGTGTTGATATTTAATTACGTATAAACTTGTGGATCATTACAGATAGATGTGGACAGATTTTATCCATAACAAATCCAAATCAAATTCATAACCTGTTATTACAATCAGAATACGCCTCCAAGTATTTTTTCTTTTCTTGTAAGACTCCAGGTCCTTTCTGTGCAATACTTGCACTGCATTTAATGAAAATTCCCTCTGCAATTGGTGTTACCCTTGCGCTATCACATGGGGTTCTTCAAGAAGCAGGTATTTAGGGTTCTCAAAGGTCAGCAACGCATAAGTGGCTCCTCTGATGTTGCTTATGTCCATGGGCGGCGATTATGCATGGGGACTGCTTCCACCAGGCGGCTCGTCTGCTCGTTTGCTTCCTATTACATAAAAAAAAAAACAACGGGTTGCACTCGGGGAGTGCCGGCAGAAGTGAAAACTCAATCACTATTCCAAAATGTCTGCAGCACTATGTATAATTGAGGTTAACGCCATCTAGCATTATTTCGTTGCATTACTTGAAACCACTGTACTAAGTACTAAAAGCACATCACTGTTAGTACTCGAGTTATATTAATATCAGGTAGAGCGAAACTCACTAGATGGCATTTAAATCAATAAAGAAAAACTCAA
Organism: Cydia amplana; assembly: GCF_948474715.1. Classification (NCBI taxonomy): domain Eukaryota; kingdom Metazoa; phylum Arthropoda; class Insecta; order Lepidoptera; family Tortricidae; genus Cydia; species Cydia amplana. Next base: position 24,826,679 of record NC_086070.1, read on the forward strand.
TGACATTGAAGTAACAGTTTTTCGATCAGGTCACGTGTCCGTCTTACGTCTTACGGTCACGTGACACCTGTTACGAGTTTAACATTTCTTCCCCATCACAAAAAGTGCACAGCGCCGCTAAAGAAGTTTTCACTTCAAAAATCTTTACCAAATTCACGTAACTTGTTTTTTTTCCACAGGTGGCAGGCTCGGACGCGAACCGAGTGATTCTAACAGAAGTAGACAGAACTCTGACAGGAGAGTACCAATGCGAGGTGTCAGCCGACGCTCCGCTTTTTCACACGGATATCAAAGCCGCCGAAATGGTGGTAGTAGGTAAGTTGACTTTTATAAACTTTCTTCTTCTTTTATATGAAATAGATGTCATACAAAAAAGTGATTAAGACGAGCACTCCAGTCTCAGCTTTCTGGTTTTCTTTAGGGTCAGAAGATATTATCCATATCATGCAGAACCCTGTAAGGCTAAGATGGTCGACTCTTTATCATTTGTCACCATGGCTGTCACGTTCTAACAAATATGTAAGTGCGAAAGTGACGCATGTCATGACAGGTGATAAAAATGCGACCATATTAGCTGGTCTGGTCGTAGGTTATTAGATATTCTGTTAAATTTTTAATTTAGAAATTTTTAGGACGAAGCTGCATGACTAGAGCTTCCAAAGAATCAATTGTACCAAACAGTAACACCTAAGACAACTACTTACCTACCTACAACCCATTACAAAAAAAAATATTTTGTATCAAGCAAAAACGTCTGCAAACGATGCTATTTCGCACTAGAAAACCTCACAAATCCGTTTAAATTTATAATCTTTTACTGGAAATTGCACTTACAAAGGTCGAGGCCAGGTGTTCCGTTATTCGCCAACATTAAACTTCATTTTAATCTGTGGCACTGTGAAAAATACAATCAGAGCACCACAGTAGTAAACAATCAGTATGATTTTACATTTTGTACACTTTATGCCTATATAATATATCATATTTATTCTCGCATTTTTATCATCGCATGCGTAACTTTTGCACTTTCATACTTAAAACGCGACAGGCATGGTGACAGATGATAAAAAGGCGACCATCTTAGCCCTACAGGAAGTAGAAAACATCATCACCAGCTTCTAGGTACACAGGAGCTCGATTCAGATTTAACATTTGTTTACGGTTTTGAACTGGTTTTGATACAACCTTGATGATCGTAAAATATTTACTGTTTAGGTACACCAAGCCACCCTATAGGTACTATTTAGTCACCAGCTTAGTACGCCTAGCCAAGGTGTTATTATTGTTGTAGCGTTAACTAACAATTTTCATCTTAGCTAACCTAACCTTAGCAAAACGTTTGTCAGGTAAATTGGTCTTACCTGACAAACGTTTTGGGTTGCCGTATGCCGTATGTTACTAAGCGTACTTTGCCAGATCGCCTCGCCTGAGAGTCAAAAATGTTCATCTTAGTTAACCTAACCTTAGCAAAACGTTTGTCAGGTAAATTGGTCTTACCTGACGGCTAGGTTGCCATACTGTTACTAAACTTACTTTGCCACAACGCCTCGCCTGAGAGTTGGCCCATCTAAATAATTACTGGTATTCCGCGCTCAGAGATATGGGGTTAATGTCCAGGGAAACGGGACCCCCGTTTTTCCTCCTTTAATACCCCCTGTTTTTCGTAGTTGTATCCCTGTTTAATTGCAGAAATTTCTCTTGGATTTTAATGATGGATTTTTTTAGTTAAAAGCTTTTCTAATGAGTTGGATTTGAGTCAAGATTTTCTTTTCTTTTCCTCTGTTTAATTTAAATACGGTGTCTTTGAGCGTATTTTTTACCTGCGGACAAAGACCACTTCAACTTAAAGACTATCCATGTCCATATTAGGTTGTGTTCTTCGCTATTGTTGTAAATTGTGGCATTACGTGTTACTTAGTTGTTACATTGTTGTACTGTATTTCCATCGCTGTTGGCAAATAATTATAGGATTAAACAAACTTAAAGACAAGGTCACATGTTCAAAAAAGCATGTTATTTAGTTATCGTGCATTTCGCTCGTACATGTCCGTACATGTATTGGCGCGGACGAAATGTAAGAATATACGTACAGGATGATTCAAATATAATTCTAATATCAGTATACGTCCAAATTTTCCTGAGTGATGTAAGGCTAACAGTCTTTATTATTTACCTGCCGCCACACGACTTCTATTATTTAACTACTTGTTTCGCCCGAAGCAACGTTTTAGCGTATCACCTGTACCTTTTTATTCTAGTCCCCATCTGCCCACTCACGATATTTCCCCTTCTACAGAATATTTTATTAGGAGCGGTGAACCATTGCATATGAGACTAAAATAATTGTAAAAAAAGCGGCCAAGTGCGAGTCGGACTCGCCCATGAAGGGTTCCGTATTTAGGCGATTTATGACGTATTAAAAAAAAACTACTTACTAGATCTCGTTCAAACCAATTTTCGGTGGAAGTTTACACGGTAATGTACATCATATATTTTTTTTAGTTTTATCATTCTGTTATTTTAGAAGTTACAGGGGGGGGGACACACATTTTACCACTTTGGAAGTGTCTCTCGCGCAAACTATTCAGTTTAGAAAAAAATGATATTAGAAACCTCAATATCATTTTTGAAGACCTATCCATAGATACCCCACACGTATAGGTTTGATGAAAAAAAAATTTTGAGTTTCAGTTCTAAGTATAGGGAACCCCAAAAATGTATTGTTTTTTTTTTCTATTTTTGTATGAAAATCTTAATGCGGTTCACAGAATACATCTACTTACCAAGTTTCAACAGTATAGTTCTTATAGTTTCGGAGAAAAGTGACTGTGACATACACGGACAGACGGACAGACAGACATGACGAATCTATAAGGGTTCCGTTTTTTGCCATTTGGCTACGGAACCCTAAAAAAGTGCCAATGTTTGTTTGGCTCTCCTGAAAAGTTTACTTTTTGACAACCGTATGGAACTAGAGGCGAGATATAGAACCACCATTTCTACCATTAGGTACTTGTTCCCAAAGACAGAACAGTTGAAATAATTGCGATTCAGAAAGACAAATAATTCAGCTGAATGAGTGTGTATTCGGCTCGGGCTTCAAATAGAAAATTCATTTTACAAGAGGTCGTCGGCCCAATTCAGTTTCGAAAAGGAAATTTGTTTCTTTTCCCGTAATAGCAACTCGATTTTCTTTGTTTACTATTTACTGTAGGATCATTATTAATGCATTGAGGTACGAGGGGTATTCAAAATATTCTCGGTATGAGAATGAAAACAAACAAGTACGAAAAGTTTGATATTTTTATTTTTCAATATACTCCCCCCCTATGTTCATACACTTAAAAGATCGATCAATTATTTTTATTAATCCTGCATAAAAATATTTTTTATCTTTGGTGTAAAAATGCTCCTCCACTGCCGCCTTCAATGCTTCATCATCGGAAAATTTATTTCCACGCAGATCCTTTTTAAGATTGGGGAACAAAAAGAAGTCGCTGGGGGCTAAGTCCGGACTATACGGTGGGTGAGTAACAGTTTCAAACCCACATTCAACAATAGCTGCCTTGGCAATATGAGCAGTATGGACGGGGGCGTTGTCATGCAGAAGCATAACACCTTTGGTTAACTTTCCTCGCCTCTTTTCTTTGATTGCATCCTTTAATTGACGTAGAATGTTAGCGTAGTACTGTCCTGTGATATTTACACCTTTTTCTTTATAATCGATCTGTAATACTCCTTCACAATCCCAAAATATCGTGGCCATGACCTTGCCAGCTGAAGGGATGACCTTGAACTTCTTGGGATGAGCTGAACCCTTAATGTGCCACTGCATGGACTCTTGTTTACTCTCTGGGTCATAATGATGAACCCAGGTTTCATCTCCAGTAACTATTCTTTGCAGCACCTCATCAGGATTTTCACCGCACAGGTCAATAAAATCGGAACAACAAGCTACACGCATGCCTTTTTGAAGCCGAGTCAGCATTCGCGGAACCCATCTTGCACTTACTTTTGACATATTAAGATGGTCATGGATAATATCATGTATGGTACCAATAGAGAGATTGGTTACTTGTGCTATAGATTTTACCTTCACTCGACCATCTTCCAATATAAGTTTTTCCACTTTATCAATATTTTCTTGTGAAGTAGCTACTACAGGCCGGCCAGGTCTAGGGTCGTCTTCAACACTCTCCCTTCCACGTTTAAACTCGCTTGACCACTTTTGAATGGTAGATAAAGAAGGAGCAGACTCACGGTAAACACAATCCATTTCCTCTTTTATGGTTTTTTGATTTTTACCCTGTTTTGTCAAGAATTTTATCACGCATCGATGTTCTAATTTAGTTAACATTGTCAATTCCCACATGATGTTCATGTTTGTTCAGCAATTGCAGAAAAACAAAAGAACATCTCGCTTCGAATTATACTTTTTTTTAATGTCAATGAATAAACCTTAGCGGCCAGTAACGAAAGAAATTTTAGAAGAGGTTGTAAGATATCAATACCGAGAATATTTTGAACGCCCCTCGTATCTAAGTGGGTTATTCACATTTCAAGAGAAAGGTCACTTCTGTATCTAAAACAGTAAAACATAACGACCTGGGTACATAATACGAGTAGGTATCACGTTTTTCTCTCATGACTCAGCCAATAAATCTCTATATTTCAACCTTTGTAATAATGTACTTACTTACTATTATTTTGACCTTGACTTTAATAAACAATTTGAATTCCAACATTCTTCAACAGAACCCCCACTGACAAGTCCGAACGTGTCGTCGGACCGCATGTCGTACGTTGGCGGCGACCACATCCAGGCCAACTGTTCGTCGCCGCCATCTTTGCCCGCCGCCAACGTCACGTGGTACGTCAACGAGCAGATGGTGAGTTTTGTTCATATATTTAACCTACAATCATAGGGGCCCATTCGGATTTTGTAATAGACATCTATTAGATATCTTTTAGACATCGCCAAGATACGATGACGATATGTTTAAGATCTAACCTGTCAAATTTGACATTTCCGCGATTCTTAGAGATCTAATTCACATCTAATAGATATCTAACACGATCTATCGTAAAAGTGACATTGGTTGCCCGAATTGCGCTGCAAAAGAGAACTAGTTGAAATCTAAACTATAACGTATCTAGAATGGATCTAGTACGTGTCGTCTCTTGTGGATATCTTGAAATTCGAATACGGCAGTATGTAAAGTAAATAAATAAATATTATAGGTCATTTTTTTTACACAAATATGACTAAGCCCCACGGTAACATGTATAAACGACAAAAGTTTATGACAAAAGGGCGTCATATTTAAACTGCACTTTCCGCCTAGCCCGTGACGCAATAAGAAATATGACCTTGAATAATGTTCGAATTTTTAGCATTAACATATATCTAAAGACGGGTCTTACGGCTCAGAAGGGGATCAGTACAGTGGTGTCAAACACTTTAATTCGAGCCAATCGTGCAGTCTAACGCCACAACGCGATTGGTTGATGAGTTCGCATCACGCACAGAATTGGTCGCAACTAGTTGCGTTAGACTACACGATTGGCTCGAATTCGTGAGTGACACCGCTGAACTAGCAACATTCTTAGTGCTCGTAAGGTCCGTCTTTAGATATACTGCCGTATTCGAACTTCAAGGTATTCACAAGAGACGACACGTACGTCGTACTAGATCCATTCTAGATACGTTATAGTCTAGATTTCAACTAGTTCTCTTTTGCAGCTCAATTCGGGCAACCAATGTCACTTTTACGTTAGATAGAGTTAGATATTTATTAGATGTGAATTGGATCTTTAAGTCATATCTTGTGGAAATCGTTCAAGAGATCTCCAGAATCGCGGAAATGTCAAATTTGACAGGTTAGATCCTAAAAATATCGTTATCGTATCTTGGTGATGTCTAAAAGATATCTAATAGATGTCTATTACAAAATCCGAATCGGGCCCATATATGACAATGATTGTTAGCTGTTTCTGCAGACGATATTCTTGAATATAGCTGTAACGCTATGTTCTCTAAAAACAGTTGTTAAACTATTTTCAAGAGATATACCTACGAGTAGGTATGTGATACGTTATGGTGAGTCTGGTCGCGAGTCGAGCTAGGTACTCATTCTAATCTGACATCACTCATTACGCATCTCATTCGGGCACAACGGTACTTAATTGAGATCAATGTTTGAACAAAGTTAATTTTTAATAAGCAGAAATATCTGCGAGCGATGCTGTTTAAATTTATTCTAAGCTTGATGCTCAAGGTCTAAAAAAGCCATTATAAAAATTAAAGTTCATGAAATTTTAATAACTTTGAATTTAAAAGTTTTTTAGAAACATGAAAGAAATTTTGAAAGTTAAATTTATTCTAGGTAAATTGGCTTCTTATTTATTTGCATACAATTTAGAAATCATATTTTTGCCTTATGTAAAGTGAAACTTGTGCATAGAATACTAGGTACATAAAATACATTTTTCTACTCCAGCATTTTGCTGCAGCTGTCATAGAAAAAGTAATGTATGCAACAGCTCATAATTGGTTCTTAAAATTCTCGGGTCTTTTTTTACAAAACTCGACTACGTCTCGTTTTGTAACTTCGACCCTTGAATTTTAAGAACCCTTATTATATCACTGTTGCATAAACTACTATTATAAAATGATAGACAGAGGTCATACAAAAATATAAGTCTTAGTTATCTATAGGTACCTTTTAACATATGAATATGGAATTATAGTTACTATCAACGCCATTTTTAATCTTTACTCTCTTTTAGTATATAACCTGCCGGCCTAGCCAAGGTGACAATCGCTATCGCTTCGACAACGTAACGCTTTGTGCCTCTCTATCACTCTTCCATATTAGTGAGACAGTGACAGTTGCGTTTCGATCGCTACGGAGCTTTAGCAATTGTCATGTTGGCTACGCGGCCTGATACTTGTGTTTCTTTTGACTCTGGTAGAATACTGCGTTTTATCTTGTCAACTAACATTAGTTTTGAACAATTAGTCAAAACTAGTGGTGTTTTCCCTAGTCAAACCAACTTAAAACCTAAATTAATTTTAAACAAGTCATGACTTGTTTTCGCAAAGGCACTTTGCAAAAACTAGTTTTGACTGAAAAATCTAACTTAAAATTAGTCTCAGTTTCACTGTCCTTCCGGAAATCAACATCTAATATACGAGGGGTGTTCAAAATATTCTCGGTATGAGAATGAAAACAAACAAGTACGAAAAGTTTGATATTTTTATTTTTCAATATACTCCCCCCCCATGTTCATACACTTAAAAGATCGATCAATTATTATTTTTAATCCTGCATAAAAATATTTTTTATCTTTGGTGTAAAAATGCTCCTCCACTGCCGCCTTCAATGCTTTATCATCGGAAAATTTATTTCCACGCAGATCCTTTTTAAGATTGGGGAACAAAAAGAAGTCGCTGGGGGCTAAGTCCGGACTATACGGTGGGTGAGTAACAGTTTCAAACCCACATTCAACAATAGCTGCCTTGGCAATATGAGCAGTATGGACGGGGGCGTTGTCATGCAGAAGCATAACACCTTTGGTTAACTTTCCTCGCCTCTTTTCTTTGATTGCATCCTTTAATTGACGTAGAATGTTAGCGTAGTACTGTCCTGTGATATTTACACCTTTTTCTTTATAATCGATCAGTAATACTCCTTCACAATCCCAAAATATCGTGGCCATGACCTTGCCAGCTGAAGGGATGACCTTGAACTTCTTGGGATGAGCTGAACCCTTAATGTGCCACTGCATGGACTCTTGTTTACTCTCTGGGTCATAATGATGAACCCAGGTTTCATCTCCAGTAACTATTCTTTGCAGCACCTCATCAGGATTTTCACCGCACAGGTCAATAAAATCGGAACAACAAGCTACACGCATGTCTTTTTGAAGCCGAGTCAGCATTCGCGGAACTTATCTTGCACTTACTTTTGACATATTAAGATGGTCATGGATAATATCATGTACGGTACCAATAGAGAGATTGGTTACTTGTGCTATAGATTTTACCTTCACTCGACCATCTTCCAATATAAGTTTTTCCACTTTATCAATATTTTCTTGTGAAGTAGCTACTACAGGCCGGCCAGGTCTAGGGTCGTCTTCAACACTCTCCCTTCCACGTTTAAACTCGCTTGACCACTTTTGAATGGTAGATAAAGAAGGAGCAGACTCACGGTAAACACAATCCATTTCCTCTTTTATGGTTTTTTGATTTTTACCCTGTTTTGTCAAGAATTTTATCACGCATCGATGTTCTAATTTAGTTAACATTGTCAATTCCCACATGATGTTCATGTTTGTTCAGCAATTGCAGAAAAACAAAAGAACATCTCGGTTCGAATTATACTTTTTTTTAATGTCAATGAATAAACCTTAGCGGCCAGTAACGAAAGAAATTTTAGAAGAGGTTGTAAGATATCAATACCGAGAATATTTTGAACGCCCCTCGTATGTTACCGTGAATATTATTATATAGGTACCTACTACATTATCTCAAAAACTTAATGTGTTGCCCTTGTCCTCAGGTGCCTGGCTTCACAGCTAACCACGTGCTCAACTTCAGCAATGGCTACGCTTCGAGTCAAGCCACTCTAGAGTTAGAGGCAGCCGCGCTCTCGCCCGTGCCTACTCTAATGATTCGGTAAGAACCTTCTAACCTCTTTTAAGCTGCAGCGTCTAGTCAGCGCTATGGAAAGTTGCGTCGGGCAGCAGCAATACGGCTCGGCTACGACATTGAGCGACTTGCGACGGCGGCAGCGATAACCATAAGTTAGAGTGAGATACAGCGATCGGACCTTTCGTTCCTATGGTTGTAGCTGCCGCCGTCGCCAGTCGCGTAATGTCATGGCCGAGCCGTTAGAGTTGACAAGACGCCGAAGCTCAGGAGATACTAGTGCGGGATGGCCCTAACTTAATAGGTCTCTGTTACAACACAAGGTACTTCAAAGTATATATGTAGTACTGTCAGATAGATCCACCATGTATACATGGGAGACACTTAAGGGGGGGGCTGACGCAAAATTGTAGTTTTATAAAATTATTTTTTACACGTTCTAATCAAGGACAAACGCCATGGTAAAATTCACACGGAATCTAGACTGTATTTTCAAGGGCAGACTTTAAACAAAAGGTTAAAACTGGCTTGATCGAAAAAGTCACGAAAATATCTAATTTTCAGTTGTATTATCGTTACCCTGCATACCATAGCCGTATAAATTTAGTCTAAAATAGCTAGTGAAGCAACCGAGGGGTCTGATGAGCAAATTTTAAAACGAAAGTATATTTTCAGAGTAATTAAAATAAAAGGTAAAATCATTTGAGTGATACGGCTGTAGTCTATTAAATAAATAAATAAATAAGCCTTTATTGCTGCTCTATAGCGATGACAATGTTAGGTATTGCTTCCAGATGATTGGGTTTTGTAACAACAGCTGTCTTTCGACAAAGGCCTCCTCTAAAGATTGCCATTTCTCCCTATCTCTTGCAAGTCTAATCCATCCTGGGCCGGCCACTTTTTTGATGTCATCTTCCCAGCGTTTCCATTCATGTAGTCCAGCGGTCGGCAACCCGCGGCCCGCGGGTCGCATGCGGCCCGTGAACCTGTCACTTGCGGCCCGCGAGCCTCCCTGGCTATTTTGTATGTAATATTGACAAATGACAATGTCTGACAAAGTCATAAAAAATAACAAAGTGCGGCCCGCGTCAACTTCGTTAACTACAAAGTGGCCCTTGGCTGCTAAAAGGTTGCCGACCGCTGATGTAGTCTATTAGATAATCTTGAACAATTTCATATTTTACAGGTGCGAGGCCTCCATATTCGACATATGGAAGTCGACGAGTCAAACCCTAGTGCTCCGGGAGCGGAGCGCGAACCCCGCTTCGGCTTTAGGCCGAAGTTTCACAGGTAAGGCCAAGGTTTTACAGCTTGCTGGCAACTTTGGCAATCTTGGAGGCAACTTTTCGGTTTCAATTCAATCGCTTATTGAATGCGGGTGAGTCAAAAAGTTTGAGTTTGAGAAACCAGGGCTTGCAATGCGGATCCGAAATGTATGAAATTATCCGGATCTGGATCTGGATTCCGGAACTTTCCATACATTTCAGATCCGTAGTGCAAACCTAGGTATGACTCACTCTATAACGGGCCGGGTTGGAGCCGAAGCTTCCCACACTTCATTTCACTTCGCAATAGAAAACTGGTGTCGGACGCCTCAGTTTTTTTTTTAATTTTGAGGTGCCAAATTACGCTAGTTGATTTAATTATTTCACTCACCTATACCAGGTATGCAGTTGGAATACACGACCTTATCTAAGCCTACATTCGGCCCTTCGCTAATCTTTATTAAGACGATAAAAGTTGTTATTTGAATATAATAATATTGAACTCGTCTAAACGTTAAAAGCGTTAGTATTTATCGCTGACAATCGTATCGATAATATCAATACTTATGACCACTTGGGACAGTAGGGCTATGCAAAAAGACCTTTTATTTTGGAACATTATCATCTTCATTTTCCTTGCGTTATCCCGGCTTTTTGTCACAGCTTATGGGAGCTTGGAGTCCGCTTGGCATGGCGCTTTATAAGTATAATAATATATTATACAAATTATATAACTGTATGGTTGTTCAAGTTATAAATGTTGTGTTAAAATAAATACTTACATGTTTCGCTAACCGTGACTTGTTCTTGGAATAATTACCTCTTCAAACATTTCCTCGGATTTCTTATTACAATAATGGAAAAAATTTATTCTAATTTGAATTTTGATACTTACTTACAATTTAACTTCTACATTTTTACTGGCCACATAACACTAACCTTAATTATTAAGGCAATAGAGTTCAAAAGAAAAAAATAAGGAAGTTGATAAAATTTTCAAACCATTTTTTTTCCACAGGCGCAGCAGCAGAAACACGCCTACCTACAATAATGGTACTACTTCTTCAATTCTTCCTTAAAATATTATTAGGAAAATACGTCGAGACCTCAGTAAGATAGCTGGTTTAGTTGAACCCGGATTTAGTTAGTGATTGCATAATGTAACTAATGTAAAAGTAGTTCATTCGGAACAAGCAATGTCATTTATGGACAGAGCACGCTGGCCGCGTATACGTAGGCACGCACGTGCGCTACAATTAGGTTTTGCAATCCGGATCTGAAATGTATGATTCTGGATCCGGATCCGCGGATCTTCCCATACATTTCAGATCCGTCGTGCAAACCCTAACTACAATGGACTCGTCGTCACGCAAGCGGTGTGCCGTCTCTCGTAAGGACCTGTATATTACTACACGTACGTGCACGTGCACGTCTACGGACACGCATCCGGTATGCACAGACCTTTATTGTTAACTACGTAATACTGAGGGCCAAAGTTGCGTAGTTATTGTAAATCAAATGTGTTCTAATTTGTCATGTTGTAAGGGTAGGTATGATGAAAAGTCGTGAAGGTATTTGTAAAATATTTTTAACAAATTAAATTCAAACGGATCACTCACGTTTATAAGTTTACGTCGTTAAGCCGGAGCAAACGGCTCTAGATGAAGCTCCTCGCTTTAGATCGAAACATGTAGAGTTTTATGAACGTGAGTGACTCGTTTTAATTATTGAATAATTATGTTTGACTTTTACCAATTGTTTATTTATTATACCTATTATAACATCTTTGTTACATGAATCGTATGGTTAGATTCAAAATATTTCTGTGGATCATTATTTTTTAACCACAAATGAAATAATGTTATCAGTTCAACATTATAAGTACCTAATTCCTTCGACTCTTCAAAGTTCAGAAACATTTAGAATCACACGTTCAGCATTCGGAATCAAATTAAATCAATACATTAGATGCACACATGAGTTGCAGAGAACTAGTTCACTGGGGCGCCTCAACTCCAACTTCTAGTTCAATAATGCCGTATGTGTCTACAAATAGTCCAAACACTCAGACGGTGTAGAACAGTAGTACTCTCTGACAAATGTGAGCGATAGAAGTGTTTGGTCCACATCACTCGAGTCTCTTGTTATCTACGTTTGAGGAAATTTCAATATTCTAAGTCAGAAATATTTCTGAAAATTCTATGCTATTACAGAAAATGACAAGCAGTTTCATCAATAACTTTATCTATTTAAAGTTATTTTAAAACATTCTCATTCGATTTATAGATACCGTTAACATAGACTGATTTTAGAATAATTTACATTGTATATAATACATTGTTGTTTGTGAAATCAAAGGCCATGTTTATTATATTATATAACGTTATTTATATAAATAACGTTTAAATCCTTATTTATAAGTAATAGTCCAAAATTAAGGTAATTATGTCGTGTAAATACTTAAGATACTAAACTTATACCCTAACCTTAATACGTTTAATTTAAATTTAAAAGCCACATAGAGGAATAATGCCGTCAGACAAGTTACTATATTATTTTGAATATATTATTTTTGAAATTAATAACAATACTCTTCACATTTTTTGTTTGCATTCACAACTGTTTATATTGTTAATTACATATTATTACTGTAATGTTATATTTCAAATTCAATGCTATTTTTGTAAGCTTCTTGCAGGTCAAAAATCTTTTCACTTATGTTACATGGAACTTACCATACATTGGCAAATTTACTTCCATTACAAAGTTTAAGTTAGAAATTGGAACGTTTAGGATTCTCTCTTTTAAATTGAATGAATCGTATGCCTCTGCCTTTTTCAATCTATATCCTTTGTTCCGGTGATTGATTTCGTATCTGAAAAGAAACAATAATATGTAGAATAAACTTGAATACCAAAATAAATGAACTAGGAATATTATTTTATAGTTCACATCATTCATGAACAAGTATTTACATTAGATTTACGTTTGTGCAATGAATTGTAGTTTATTGTTACTGTTATTGTTTAATATTAGCAATATGATGACTAACTGATTATACAGGAATTAGTTAATGTACTAAAATATTGTTTAATTAATTGTTAAAACGTTATGCCTAGATGTGATTCAGTAAATAGATATTGGTAAAATAGTTTTGTAAAATATTAGCAAATCTGTTTTATGATGTTAAAGTTTTTCTTAAAATGATATTTTTAAGCTGAAAAAGTGTTGTTTTCGCATTATTAAATAACTTTTTTCTTTCCATGCCCAATAAAAAATCCCAATGATTTATAAAAAAAAAAAAAAAAAAATATTCCATACTATGCCGTATATTTTGTGTATACCTAAATAATTAAAAAAAAAATCAAAATTCTTATTTATAACCTCATCCAATATCGATGTAACTCCTATATAGTTGAATTGTAAACTATTCTACTATACCGATTTATTGTTTGCCTATTAATAAAATGTTATTGTGCATTAAATAAAACGTGATTTAGTTAATAATAAAATAATTAAAACTATGAAGGTTAAGCAAACGTTAATAATAAAAAAGTCATTGTATAATTTTGTTTTAATTATTTCTACTACTTACTACTTATCGTATTCACTTCAGGCAGGTAACTACAGACCGTCTATCATGAGTTGCGTTCTCGCGCGCGCTTCGAAAAATGTATGGAAATTTTGGGACACTTTTTCTCCTATTAGGACAGAAAGAGCTCGTTATTCTGAGTAGAAATAACATAACAAAATCCCAAATTTGAAAAAAAAGTGTAGAGGACAACTTTAAAAAAAAAACGGCCCTGAGCATATCATACAGCAGTGTATGTGACTGTACATAATAATCAGGGGTCGGACAAAAAGTGCGGATGACGTCAAACCACTTATAGGATGATTTCAAATAGTATTTTTGATTTTCATAAACAATTATCACTTATCATTAATCAACCTCTTTATTAAACGATATCGCCACTTGAAATGAGTAAGTACGTTTTTGACTGACACATTGTCAATCAGATGAACAATAATTTGACTTCGTTATTGTTTAGCTATTGTATCTTCACGATTATATTTAGCTAAAATTTATATTTACTAATGTATAAGAAAACGCTCTAAAATGTCATCTTTACTCGAATATTGTGGCAAGTTTCGTGAAATTTATTTTATTCACTACATCACCCTACCACCTGTATTATTAATTCCATGGATTTATTTACGATTATTTTGTTACTTCATTAATACTACTTTGTTACTACATGTCACACGGAAGTTTAAATACAAACTCAAACATCATCCTGTGTGCAAGATTACGTCATTTTTACGTCATCCGCACTTTTTGTCCGACCCCTGATAATAATGCATTGAAGTCCAGGGGTCTCCAAACTTTTTTACCTGAGGCCCATATTGCGCCTCAGAATTTTCGCGCGGGCCACCGGTGGCGCCGAGGGGGCCCGCGAATACTATAAATTCGACTATTGCTGCAGGACTAATGTTACCTAATTTTACGATGCCATGAAATTTGCCCGTCTGATCCTCTATGGACTCTAACTTATTGCAATGGAGTCAAACAGGAAACTGTGTTCACGTCTTTCCGATAGATGTACCCAAGAGTTAAGGGCTATAAAGGTCAATTTTCCTATTTAACCATTGTCCACATGAAAAGGTACTCCTTTTATTTGGATAAGTATTATAAACTCATTTACCTACATGCTCACAAACTGTTAACTATTATCCATAGGAGAGAAAACTGTAAAGTTCTACAAGTTTTCTCTCCTGTGGACAATAGTTATCAGCTTGTGAGCGTTAACTTTTCGGTATGTCTACCGGAAAGACGTGAAAACAGTTTTGTGTTTGACCCAATTGGCAATTGACATTATAGTTCTTTACACGTGAAGTCAGAGTGGCCCTTTTTCAAAGCATTCAACCATTCGAAACGACTCAGCAACTCATCCACACACGAACAAAAAGCGGTTCCATTCAACCCTGTTAGGTTCGTAGTAAACAATCGATGAGTTATTATCGCTCGGTCGCAGGCTTCTATTCAGTGACGCAGTATAAAAGAAAAATAATATTCACCTGCTATTATTGCACGTGAATTATGAATAATTCAGGGCGCAGCCGCAAGCGGTGGGTGATTTGTTCCGATTGTGTTTTGTTTCTGTTGGGATTTTTGAACTTGGAAAACGGTGATTTCTCTTTTGTTTGTCTGGGGACGTGGGGTGTGCTGCTTTTCGGATTTTATTTAGTGTGCGTCTTTGTCGTGTGATGTATTGATTCAATGAGCCAAAGGATAAGTTACAACTGTGTTTAATGACTAGTAATACATAATGACTACTTAAAAGTGACTCGGGTGACGTAAACATCGCAAGTATTAGGTGCACGAAAAAGTTAATTTACCTACTGGCATCCGCAGCGTTGTCTAGAACTTTATGCTTGCGACTTTTAATCCAAATTTCCTTCTGTTTGAATTGCAGCTCGTACACATAAGTTTTCAGGAACTAATCTGGGGAATGTCATTTGATTTCCACCAGATTCTTTGAAAGAAATTTCGAGGAATATTACGAGTATTGGCAGTATCCCATTTTATTATTCCTTTGAGTTCGTGTTTCCGGATATAGTGTACACGCTGTATCCTGGGATTGTGTAGCCAAGTCCACCCCTGTACGTATCATTGGAAAATCGGTAAGATTTGATGAGCTTTGGTGATAAATTTTAGGTACAGTCAGTACCAATTGTACCAAAGGAGCAACACTATTTGCGAAGTATATAACCATTATTTTATACATAGCCTTTTCATTTCATGTTATTTCATTGGTGCTTATCAAATATATAAAAATATAATCAATGAGAACTTTTCAATATACATTGCAATTTATAATAGGTTTTAAAATGAAGTTTATTGATTATGCTCAGAACCTTTAAGCTCATTAAAGTTACGTCTAGATGAGGCTTTTATTAGAGACCCGATGGACTTTGGCTAAGACCCTGAGGGTCGTTAGGGCAAGCTCAAATATGCCTTATTTAATAGTAGCATATATTTAATATTACATTTTATAAAATTTTCATTAGAATTTTTAATTAAAGAAGATGGATTACTTATTTTATAGTCAAAATTTAATTAATCTGTTTGGAAAATTATTAAATTTTGAAGCTAGTTAAAAAGAAACAATAAAAAAGTCTTAACAGAGTTCAAAATATTTTATTCATTGTCTATACCTTCTACCTAATTGTTGTATCACATTTTAGTACAGTCAGCTTCAAATGTTGCCTCAAAAATAAGTATCTACCATTCTTTGACAGCTTAACAAAAATATTTGTCTCTAGGTATTTGTATAAGATTAATTAATCTGTTTCAGTCACTTTTGAAAGCAAACTGTCAAGATACTCGTATTATTTAAGTCTCGATTTGGAAAAGTATTCGTAGGTGGCAGGCACTTCTAGTGGTTGTTTCGATTGTATGGGACGCCTTTATCGGTGGGTTTATGTGACTCCTAAATATAAGTACCTACTGTTTCTCGTTGAATAATTTTACGGTTTAATCTCACTTGTCACTCGCGCGATATGTTTCGGTAACAAGTGATTTTAAACCTTAAAATTATTCAATGTTAGTACCTAATTAATTACTTATGTCTCACAACAGTTTAAATTCGATTAGTGTTTCTCCTGTCCCAATATTTCTCTTCCTCATCGAACCTTATCTAATAACCAAAGCTACTGAAAATAGTTTTTTTTTTAATTCCAAACCAGCCATCTCTACAAAATGTGCCCGCAGTCGGCCATGTTTATCGCCCCGGGGAATCGCGGGAATTTTTAAAGCCCTCCCCGAGTCGCAACGAGTACGCTACTGTTCCTTTGTTAGCTGTTTTATGGGATGATTTTTCGAGAATTTATTTCCCGTGGTAGTTTAACGGTGGAAAATATTTAATAAATTGAGTTTTGTTGATATTTTAACAGAATAAGTACAATTTAAGTATTTTTAACAACTTTAATGATGGGCTACTTAAAAGGGTCACTGCAAGCCCTGCCTGCCCTGCCGCAGGCATTTAAAGAATAAAACCGGCCAAGTGCGAGTCGGACTCGCGCACGAAGGGTTCCGCACCATCAACAAAAAATAGAGCAAAACAAGCAAAAAAATGGTCACCCATCCAAGTACTGACCCCGCCCGACGTTGCTTAACTTTGGTCAAAAATCACGTTTGTTGTATGGGAGCCCCACTTAAATCTTTATTTTATTCTGTTTTTAGTATTTGTTGTTATAGCGGCAACAGAAATACATCATCTGTGAAAATTTCAACTGTCTAGCTATCACGGTTTGTGAGATACAGCCTGGAGACAGACGGACGGACGGACGGACGGACGGACGGACGGACGGCCAGCGGAGTCTTAGTAATAGGGTCCCGTTTTTACCCTTTGGGTACGGAACCCTAAAAATGAAAAGTATAAAAATAAAAGAACCACGCATAATGGAGAGTGCTGTACCTACCAAACATACGAAAAAAGCCGTATCTTTACGGAACTTATACCTTTTTAATAAGATGAGAAGTTTTTTTCAAAAAAACTGTACTCATCATTGTTCAATACATTATAGTGAAATTAATTATCTATTTACAAAGTTTTATTTTCTCAAATTATTTCATATTTTTGGAACCCCTGGTTCATAAGTTAAAGGAGTGGTGCTATATATATAAGAGAAACCTGGAAAATTGTATGCCTACAACATCGTTTATAATTATTTTAAAATATATGATATTATAAGTTTGTAATGAAAAATTAAACAAAAAAATATAATGAATATTACTGGAAATCGAGACGGCTTTAAAATTTCGTTAATGGTCGAGGGTCAAAGCTTTACAAGTACTCTTTACACTAAAATACGAACTGAAATAAAAGCTGCACTGAAATTGTACTTTGATATGAAATCGTTAAAAGTTAAAACGGCCATGTTAACGCTTTTCCAAAGTTTAATATCGAAACGTTAATTCCACAAAATATCTCTTTTTCGCAAAATGAATTTCCATTTCCATTGTTGAAAGGTAATTCCCCGAAATTGTGAACTCCTGCTTAAGGTAATGTGCTCCGCAGGATTTATATTTACAATTTAAAATATTTTTCATATTCACAATAGTCGAACTCTATTATAGGGCTTACGCTGGATGGATTCGTGTTTAACCCCTTAGTAATAAATTTTAATGATCATCTGACTTTAAATTACTTTTGTTTATTCCCATAAAGACAAATTAATGTCAAACTGTCAGACAAGGATGTACTGAACCCCTATTTAGTGTAAATTACAGACTTCCTTTCTTATCTAGTCGAATCAGTGACCTAAACCTTAGACCTAATTTTTTTAATGACTTGATAAAAATGGAAATATAATTTCCATGATTGTACTTTGTGTACGGTGGGTCTACTTATTTTATTTTATTTATTTTTATTTTTATATACCACTTTATTCGTCATGATTTATTTAGGTCCATGCCGAATTGCAGCTTTTTAGCACTAACGAACACGGAGCATAGTCTCAGACGGACGGACGGACAGACGGACATGGTGAAATCCTAAAGAAATATTACATTAATTAATTTCAATATTATTGAAATTGATATAAGATTATTTTTAGAATTAATATAAGTAGGTCATCTACTCATCGTAGATATATTATGTGCCTAAACTTAAGTAACGCTGCTTTATATCTAAATCCAGCCAGTAAATAGGTACAGAAAATCTATAACAAATCCCAAGCACGAGTAAACGAGACAACAGAACAACCGCAACTACAAAAATAATTTTCTTTTCTAAACAATTCCAAACTTTAAATGGGCAATTATTATACCCTAATAGAGCAATAAATTGTACAAAACATACTTTAGGAGCGCGGAATTGGGTTCTATTATTTTAGGAGATCACTTTATAACGTTCCAGGCTAAAGTTTCTATTTGAGCGAGCGAGTTGAGGCGAGCTAGAGGGGCAACCGCGAAAACCGAATTTAGTAAATTGCGGCCATTTTTCTCTTTTACTCCAATGAAGGCGTAATTAGAGTGACAGAGAAAAATGCCCGCAATTTGCGAAATTCGGTTTTCGCGGTAGCCCCTTAGTGTACCGTGTAGGTACTTTACCGCTGACTTTCTCGATAAAATTACCGATTATCAAAAATCCGGCAAAAATATCGATTTAGACATTTTTCGATAGTAATTCAGTCGTCAGTAATGTCGCGATGCAATACTGCTCCAGTGATGCTACTAACTGCATTGCTGAAAGAAGCGTCAAAAAGTTATTTTATCGACAGATTTATAAGCTCAGGTAAGTTTCTTGCATTCTTGCAGCACTGTTGCAGCATAGAGAAATATAGTTTAGTATAGCGACATAACGGATGGGAATGTGTGATGACAGGTGTTACCTGATAACTGTTTACCTACCGTATTTGTTCATTTTGTGTCTAGTATATAAGTACCATATAAACACTCAACATGCAGATTGAGCGTAGTGATGCATTTGCACCACGCATAAACTTTCATAAGTTTCTGTGGCGCATCTTAGTTCTAAGTTCTTTGTATTATGTTTTTGTGATGTGTAAATAAAATAAAAAAAGTAAGGCAAGAGTAGTGCTCACTCCATACGTCAGTTAGACTATTAATTTCAGTGTCTACATCTAGCATCGACTAGCGGAACTATCAGTACTGCTACTTGACAATAGATGTAGCAGTACTGATATTTCCGCTACTCGATGCTAGTGCTAATAGTCTTTTTGGTACTAAAACTGATGTATGGAGTGAGCACTACTCTTGCCTTACTTTTTTCTCTATGGTTGCAGTGACATTACTGCCGACTGCATTGCTGCCACAAATGTCATTATCGGGGTTGCTGCCTAGATTTTTGATATTTGCGAGTCGGCAGCAACGTCGTGCCGCATTACTGCAGCACTAATACTGGTGTAGTCTCAACCCGAACGGTACCTTAAAGTCTTCGCCCTAATGGACGAAGACGTCGTCTATTCGACAAAGCGCTCGCTGCAATGGGAACGAAGCAGATCGAGTCCGGGTAAGTTTTGTAATAAGCGAGCCGGATACGGGATCGATGTGATCGGTATTTTATGCTAAATAAGATCAATTACGGGACAATAAAACTTCAACAAGCCATTTTCATTGCACAGTTTAATTTCCAACTAGGCAACTTTTTTTTAGTGTATGATATCTATTTTAGTTTATAACTGTTTAATTTGTTTTGATATGTTGCCAGGCAGAGTGATAGGAGGTGGGCCAAAGTGTTAACGGAATGGTGGCCGCTTTCAGACGAAAGGTGTTCCTGGGCTATAACCGCTAAAAACGAAGTTTGCAAATTGCGGGCATCTTTCTCTGTCAGTCTAATTACGCCTTCATTGTAAAAGAGAACGATCCCCGCAATTTGCGAAATGTAGTTTTCGCGGTAGACCCTATGGCGTCCGTTGGCTCGTTGGGTGGAAAACATTCGGAAGGTTGCGGGTCACTTCTGGATGCGATTGGCTCAGGACCGGGATAAGTGGGGTACTCGAAGAGAGGCCTATTCTCAGTAGTGGGCGATAAAAGGCTGATATGATGATGGTGAATGTTTAAATACCTATGGGAACGGCTATTATCAAACCCCTTTATCAATCTAAACTAATTACTAAAAAATATTTAAACAAATATTAGCCTTCTTTTAGTAATAATACGGTTCACAATGGCTATGAAATTGTGGTAGGTATTAATTAGTGAGTTTTCTTGTCACTTGACATTACGTACCAAACACGACTTTAGTGTACAGATGTAATGCATAATGGTTTTCCGTCGTATTTTCTCGGAAACATTCGTATTTGTCATGCTACTTTAGCACACCTCGGACACTGGCGATCAAATGTATGAAACAAACGCGTTCCTACGCACACAGCCTAAGCTCGTGTAGGTGAACGCGTGCCATGCTTGCGTGAGTGAGATAAGACATTGTAGGGTAACTGTGAGGTAACCGAGAGCGGGTCTCAGCGGGTGGGCGGCACTTTCAACGGGAGGCAGGGAGCGTCCATACTGTATGCTAGTACTCTTTATTATACTGTGACTTTAGTCAATCTTGGTACCTACTTTTTGTACCGAGACTGACTGAAATAGAAAGACACGTTCGTACGTTCGTAAAAATACAATGGAAAATAATTATGCACTACATCTTTACGTATTTTTGCCAACGCTTATTATTATTATTTTTTATAAAAAAAATTAAATCTATTTATTTCGCTAAAAAAGTACTTAAATCTACATACATCTGTGTGCAAAATCTCTAGTATGATATTATGTGCGCGGTCACTAAACTCGCGTTTTGATGTTACCTAATAATACATTGAGTAATTCGAAATATAAATATCTACTTAACTTACTCATCTTTATCTTACTTACTTATTAAGTTCTTTATTTAACATAATTTATTACAAGGTAATTACTTACTTAATCTAGTGTACATTTGCATCCTAGTACGGCTACCATCAGTTTGGCACTGACATAAACGCCATCGAGAACGTAATTTACTTTCTATACATATCGCTCGTACTCGCATATTAGTGCGAACGAGATGTATAGAAAGTAAATTACGTTCTCGATGGCGTTTATGTCAGTGCCAAACTGATGGTCAATAGATACTTTCAATTGAGCTGCTACATTGACACAGGGTTTGTTCATTCTGTTAGATATACATAATGTATGAAGTTTAGTGTCCAAAGTGTACCTGTATCTATAGCATAACGTATCAAACTCGGTCAGTAAAGTGAGACTGAACAAGCGGGCACTCGGGGTACATATATTTGGCCTGTGACCATAGACACATGTTTAAATGGACACCGCAAAGGCACCTAATATTTTCATATGATATAGGAAGATATAGGAAGCAAACCAGCAGAGGAATCGCCTGATGGTAAGCAACTATCGTAGCCCATGGACACCTGCAACGCCAGAGGCTTGGAACTTGGCTTGGAAGTGCGTTGCCGGTCTTTAAAATGGGTGTCGTACACTATTATCTTGAAGGTTTGAAGGTCTTCTCGATCCGTAAATATCCCAGGCGACAGTTTATTCCACAGTTTAGTTCAGCGAGGCAGAAAGTTTATAGAGAAACGCACGGTTGAGGACTGCCAACCATCTAAGTGGTGAAGATGAAAACGTAACCCTAATGGTTTTTTGGGGTCAATATTCGAACAGTGCCAAAGAGACTGAAGGCCTACTTACCGCGGACACCGAAGTTAGCAAATTGCGGGCGTCTTTCTCTGTCATTCTAATTATGCCTTAATTGGAGTAAAAGATAATATGCCCGCAATTTGCAAACTTCGGTCTTCGCGGTAGACCCTCAGTTGTTGAGCTATCGGTCTATCAGCGGATTATGAACCGTTAGAGTCACATAGCTGAAATTGTAGAGTATAAAAACAAAAAACAGATAAAGAAAACAAATTTAGTTGGGCACAATCGTACGTTACGATCACAATCTTTTTATCAACATGACACAAACACAACATGTTACGATAATATCGTAAGTTAGGTGGAGCATGCTTTGCACTGAGCCGGCTCGCGCGTGTCGTACCACGGCATGTCGTGAGAGCCAGCTACTTCGCGACGGTTCATTCGCTGCTGCAGTACGGTGCGGAATTATGGGGGCGCGCGGCGGACTGGCAGCGAGCATTTAGACTACAAAAAAGAGCAGTGCGTTCGGTAGCGCAGGTGGCCCAAGATACCTCGGCGAAGCCTTACTTTAAAGACTTAGGTATTCTAACTTTACCCTCAATACTAATATACCAGATAGCAATCTACGTACACATGAACCAATCTGGATATAAAACACGCGCGGACTCCGGTCGCCCTTTACGGAACCCAAGCAGACTGCTTCCGGTACAAAGAAGACTCGCACGGTCGAACAAGGTAACACACGTAATGGGTCCAACTATTTACAATAGGCTACCTGAGACAGTCACCTCAGCTCCTTCATTAATTAGTTTTAAGTCAAGACTAAAAAGTTGGCTTCTTGAGCACACGTTTTATAGTTACGACGAATTTATAAATGTTTAGTTAATTATTTTATTTTATTAACCCATTTACAGTTAATAAATAAATTGTATCATGATTTGACCTGTTATATTGGAAATATAATAAATAATATGACTATGACTATGACTATGACTATGACTATCAGTTAGGCAATTTGTTTATCTTCCATGCAACTGGCTATCTATTTTGATATATATCTACGCCCGTGACGTTATCCACGTACTAAACTAATAGCGAAATGCTAATCCAGTGCACACTCCGATTTTAGATTATTCTAGATCCATCGTTATAAAGTTAGGGAGACAGTGGGACGTCTTTGAGTTAAAGTTTGCTGTAGATCGACTGTTTTGTTGAAATTGTGCTGGTAACGGATGACTTGCTTAACTTACTGAGACGGTATTCGGGGAATTCTGAAAATTTAGTTTTAATGTAATAGAATTAAGAGTGATTTTCGGATTTACACGACTTTCTGAACGAAATATTCGGGATTACCCCAATACACGTTATAGTGACTGCCTCCTATTAGACTAGTTAGTAGTGACCCTGCCTGCGAAATAGGAGGTCCAGAGTTCAAATCTTGGTAGAGCATTTATTTGTGTGTTCATCACAAATAGTTGTTTCTTAGTTATGGATATTTTATGTTCTATGTATCATTATCAATATATTATTATTTATTATATCGCCTACCCACAAGACGAGCCTTATTGAACTTACTGTGGGGCTAGGTCGATTTGTGTAAGATTGTCCTATAATATGGTGAGTCTGCACGTGGTAAGGTACCACTTTGCAGTTAAAATTCGCTCAAAAAGTACATAGATAAAATTTACTATCATCGCAATAATATGCCATTAACAATGTCGTGTCTTACAGGGACCTAAAGATTCTAGCCATGCTCTTAAATGATGATGATGATGATGATCATCACAATAAAGAAGCATGAATCGTGAATCGACCATTATATAGTGTATGGGGCATAGTGCACTGCGTCAGAATCGCACGTCTGACGCAGTGTGCCATGCCATGCCCCTATTAAATGTATGTACCTAAGGGGTGGTAATTATTTGAAGCAATCGTACCTGAATTAAGGTTTCAACTTTAGTTGGGCAAACATTAAGGTAAACCAGAACTTAACATTTCAAACTAATATAAATATTGGTTTAATAAAGCCAACATTTGAAGTTTATTCTCAATATTTGCCTACTAACTACTAAAGAGAGAAGTTTTCATGTCTCTATGTTATAAGAGGTAGCGATATTTACACAGGCATGTGAAACGTGGCTTATTAAAATCCTTATTGTCTAACGAAACCTATGTCATATCGTCAACCTATGTCATAACACTGTCGTCATATCACTGTCCATCTAACTATTTTTACCAACCAAAAACCCATTTTTCAGAATCTAAATCTAATCCCTAATCTAAAAGATAATTTTCTAAGTGGAAACTTGCATAAGAACTTTCTCCTGAAATTTCCTAGGAATTTCCGGCAATAGGGAGTAATACTGCAATGTTCTGCCGCCAGAGGCAGCACTGGCACAAACCGTACACCATAGAGTAATTTATATTCTATACCGTAAACAGTTCTTGATAAAAAATTTACAGATTATTACACATACATATAACACTGATGCATTAAACAAGGCGGTTTGATTACAGTTAGTGCTATTGGCGCCCCCTATGCAGTGTTTTGCGCACTATTCCCTATTTTGAAAAGTTCTGCAACTTGCCCTTTGCTGGGGCCAGTTTCTCAAAAGCTTGTAATTTGTAATACAAGTGGAAGTTCCTTTTCAACAAATTCTGTCAAAAAGTGACATCTAGGGAATGCTCCCGGTACTGAGTTTGTATGACGAGTACCGGGAATTCCCGGTTCCGGTACTGTATTTGTATAGAAAACTAGTACCGGGAGCACTCCCTAGTGACATCCGCTTGTATTACAAGTTACAAGCTTTTACAAAGCATCCTTTACCCGCTACTCGCCTATAACATGCGCCCGTTTAATAAGGCGGCCGTAACTCTTGAACTCCAATTAGTTTTTGTTACCAAAGCGATCGGAACCTGCCGGATATTGGTTAGGTTAAAGACGTAAGTAAGATCTATTCGAAACATATATAAATTGTAGCTGCATTTTCTTATTTAATTCTTATATATCATTAAATATCGTTTATTATTCAAGATTCAATACAACGTAAAGGTAATATTTAAATAACAAAAGTATTACATTACTGAAAAACACATTGAAAGCTCCATTACTTTAGGCAAAATCAATTTTAATATTTTATATTTGAAATATATCAGAATAAGAACTGGATCCTATGATATTTTATGTCCACTTTGCAATGCACTTTGCATTACAATATTGCAGCGATGCGCTGTAATGTTGTCCCAGCAAACTTGTTAGGTATGTAATGTAATATCAAGATGTTAATACTAAAATAAGCAAACTGATCTCTACGACTGAGCTCAGTGTAAGAAACTAGTTCCGAAGCATCCGCATTTTTATCATCAAAACTACTCAACATAAAATGCTAACACCTTCCTAAATTACATGCGGTTACAAACAACTGCACACTTTAGCTACATTTTCTAGCACCAACTAGAAAACTCGCCGTGTTTTGAAAGCGAACTACTAAAGTATTCTATTTGCAAGGGGTCAGCCCGCACTTGAATTATTTGTGATCTCGGCCGTACTTGACAAACCTTGGAGGATATAATCAAACGGAGACGCCATGTCTGTAATTTTCTGTACAAAACAGTCTGCCGATTTTTGCGAGGGAGGGGAACGTCAAATGTATGCGTAACGTAAAAATAGCCATGTCAGATAAACGTCAGTCCATACATTGTGTATGACCGTTGGCCGCCTATTTTCGACAGAGGGGAAAGCCTGTTAATGGCTACTCCGTTTAGTTGTATCCTCCAAGTGACAAACACTTGTTTGTTTATTTTTATGGCCACAACCTTATTGAATGGCTGTTTGGAGATTATGTTTAAGAGTTTAAATAATAAATAAAATATAACAAAAGAAATATTTATTGTCTGGCAACTAAGGCCCATAGATACTTACTTTACAGATTTAAGGACCTTAAGGACCAAACTCACGCTAGACCAGGCCGGGGCCGAGCCGGAGCTTCCAGCACTTCGTTTTCTATTTTCTATGGAAAGCACCACGTGACTGATCAGCCGTCACAGAAAATTACTTGTTGGAGTCCTCGGCCCTTTACATACGTACAACGATTAAAACAATAAAAAATAATTTTGGGAACAAAAAAGATTTTTTGCTGCGTCACCTGTTCCGGTTCCAAGGATTCGACAAATTCGGAACGGAACGGAACGGCCGAAATACCATACCCTTCGGCCAGCAGTCTGCGCGCGTGTTAATTTTCAGCAGCACCTAACATTATAATAAATAATTAAACATAATTGCTTTTAAAGCTGCCCTGGCGCTGGTGGCCTAGCGGTAAGAGCGTGCGACTTGCAATCCGGAGGTCGCGGGTGCGAAGTGCGAACCCCGGCTCGTACCAATGAGTTTTTCGGAACTTATGTACGAAATATCATTTGATATTTACCAGTCGCTTTTCGGTGAAGGAAAACATCGTGAGCAAACCGGACTAATCCCAATACGGGCCTAGTTTACCCTCTGGGTTGGAAGGTCAGATGGCAGTCGCTTTTGTAAAAACTAGTGCCCACGCCAATTACTGGGATTAGTTGCCAAGCGGACCCCAGGCTCCCATGAGCCGTGGCAAAATGTCGGGACAACGCGAGGAAGATGATGAATTGCTTTTAAAGCTTAAGTAAAATATTTCACGCTACTGTCTAGAAATGTGTAAGTACCTAAGTATGTAAAATGTCTAATATCGGTTGTACACACTCGTTGAGAGCCTCTAGCCGAGAGTCTTTGCACCGCTCCGATGCAATCGGAGAAACTCGAGTCAAGACAAGGAAGAGCGAGACGTGAAGGGAGCAGCATGTACACACTCGTTCTCGGCCTGTCTCGGGGTCTGTCGACGAGTGTGTACAGCCCGTATAAGAAAGTGCTTGACTAACAAACATTAAAAATAACACTACTCCTAAAAAAAAACAATGAAAATATGCAACGAACTAGAGCATTTTATTCCACTAATAACAAATAGAAATACAATACAGCAAGATTTAAATCTAACACTTATACAACAAATAGAATTGGCACACACGCCGGTGATCACAGGTATAAATGATGCACCATTATGCCGGCTGGCGGTTGAAAAATGGCCACGGTTTCAGCTGTAGGGCGGGGAAGCCTGCGACACACGTGCGCAGAATATTGCCAACTTGTTCGGACAAGTTGGCAATATAATAAATCATCTGTGATTCACTCGGCTTTTCTGTTTTTTTATACGTTATAAGAGGCAAACGAGCAGACAAAGCGTCTGAAGCTAAGCAATTACCGTCGCCCATGGACCACTTAACCCCAGAGGAATTCGACCTTCATGACGGAAGTACCTACACTCCTTTATTAAAGGCTGAAAAGTCGTATCGGTCCTACATGTGCGAGGCAGGAAGTTTCTGGACAAACGCAAGGTTGAGGACTGCCAACCATCTAAGTGGTGAAGATGGATGTGATGCTAGCTTTTTTGAAAAACAATCTTAATATATACAAGGTGTTACACCAACCACTGAAAGTGGGATGGGTACCTACACCTTGTATAGGTCATACTGAGCACTTTACTATGGGACCAACCCAAAAACCGCATTAAAAAAATTGACTCTCCCATACATTTTGGCTGGCTGATATCAATTTTCTTATCGCAATACCGATATTACCAACCACCCAACCCCGAGGTTGGTCCCATAGTAAAAGTTGCTTAGTATGACCTACACAACGAGACTTACGAAACATCATGCGTTTGACAAAAATCTTCTATTTAATTTTTCAGTTTTACAATGTATAAGGTCAATGCGGCTAATTCCGTCATAAGGGAAAATTCTTCCTTAGGGGAAAAGGGAATTTTCCGTATGACGAAATTGGCCGCATTGAATTTACGTGACTCTTAAGTTAGTCAATCAAATCAGCAGTGTGTCCCGCTAAGCTATTACGACACGCAGTTGGATCGTGTTTGGAATTGTTGCTAATGCAACTATGCATTTGTTCGTTTTGTTTTGACGAGCTGAGATACGAATAGGTACAGTCGTATCTCTTTAGAATTGAATAAACGTTCTATATGCATGCTGGTCTTAAACATTATCATTTTGAACGTATTGATAGAATAGAATAGAATACCTAGAATAGAAATCATTTATTCAGACAACACATCAATACAAACAAAACACATATTGCAAATACAAGGCGAAGATAAACAAATCAGTGGATATAGAGATGTGTGGCCAAAATGGTCTCCACTCAGCAATGCAGCTGGCACGACTAGCGTGGCCAACGGCGCTGGTTTTCTGTGGAGCCACGCTAAGCACGATAAGCCTGATAAGCACGATCTATAACACATTCACTGCTATGTTCGTCACGTATACAAACACGTATACAAAAACACGTATACACTAAGTATGTTCATTTTGATGCGCCCGGCACCGAAAGTTTTTAATAAGAATTATAATAATTGTGCCAATCACCAGAATATGGTTCGCGGGTGACAATAACTAGACATACCTACGTTAACGCACGCACTGATCCAGTTAAGGTTATATAGTCACATAATTCAATGTCAGTACCATTTCGTACCTTGTCACAGTGACAATCAATATGAAAGTCGCTAGGGACCTCATACTATTGTCACTGTGACAAGGTACGAAATGGTACTGAAATTAAATTCCATGACCGTATTTGCATCGCTGTAGATTAAGAATGCAGTATTACAATAACGTAACTTTATCATGATTACTAACATAAATATTTAGTTAATACGGAATAAATTATTCTAAGTTTACTTGCCAAAAGTAAGTTTTATTCATCCTGCCACTGCCACATTTATGATTACTTCATGTTGATATCTATGAATTCTTTTGTTTTATTTATTATTATAACTATTTTATAATTACTACAACTGAGCTAAATAGCAAACTATAAATTACTTACATATTTTTAACGTCTTAGTGTTCAATTTAATTTATTTTAAATCTAGCTAGGCTAGACTAAAAATAAATTAAATTGAACAATGAATTGAGTATTTCACTAAAGATAACCATCTTTAAGTAATTATATTTCAAAGGAATTTAAGCTCCTTTGAAATATAATTGAAACACAATTTCAGCCGGATAAAATAAATTCAAATCTTTATTTTCTAAATTAGAAGGTAAATACCTGTGGTGAAAAAACGGCTAGGTAATAAATCTTCAATTGGGTTGTACAATTATAAAACTTTTTTATCTATTCAAGCCTTGTTACTTTTTCTTTTATAATTAACATTTTAATTTATTTCTTGAATACACTTTCTAATTTTCGTTAACTACGCCGTAAACGAAGGAACACAAATATTTGTATCAGTGCTTGCGGATTCAACGTCCAGAGAGGTAACTTTTTTCTAGAAGGGGAAATAACAAACGTAGTCTAGTATTTAACATTGGACAGGGAACAAAGGATTTTTGTCTGGAAAGTTGTTATTCCAAACGCATACCTACTTAACGAGTCGAAGAATTGGCAATAAAATACACATCTTCTTTCTTACGCACAATTGTCACAGAATGCGAAGCCACATTACTAATCATCATCTTCCTCGCGTTGTCCCGGCACCTTGCCACAGCTCATAAGAACCTGGGGTCGGCTTGGCAACTAATCCCAGGACTTGGTTTTTACGAAAGCGACTGCCATCTGACTGCGACCTTCCAACCTAGAGGATAAACTGGGCCTTATTGGGATTAGTCCGCTTACCTCACGATGTTTTCTTTCGCCGGAAAGCGACTGGTAAATATCAATTGATATTTCGTACATAAATTTCGAAAAACTCATTGATACCGAGCCGGGGTTTGAACATCTGACCTCCGGATTGCAAGGTGCACGCTCTTACCGCTAGGCCACACCGGTCAGCGCTTACCTGTGTAAGTGTCGTTGTCGTCTTTACTGTACGGATATGATGGTCGTTCTTGTCTACGTGACAGCGTGATAAAACGGTGTCCGTCACTTTCTTTCCCACGGTGTTAAACAGTGACAGTTATTTTATCACGTGGATAAAGATGGATAAAGCTATCCATAATAGGCTGGCTGATGTACTTAATGTAACTGTTCACAACACCACTGTTCACTACCACACCACAATTCGTCTCGATGTTGTTCCTGCAGGCAAAGGGAATACCTAAATCAGTTCTTTGTGGCACTGGCACCCTTTGTTAGAAGATATAAAGGAACGCTGAAATATTATTGACACGATTGAGCGTAAAAGTCATGTTTACAAGCATCAAATATAATTTACGATTGTAAAAGCACGAATTGTATTAGGTAAGTATTTTAATTTATTGATGCGCGCGGCTGGAGCGGCGGCCGAGTCTCAGGCTGCAGTGAAGCGGCAAAAGTATGCCCCCCTGGGAGCAGGATACATTTTTGTCCCTTTCGCGGTAGAAACGGCGGGCTGCTGGGGGGCGGACGCGAAAAACATGGTGCGCGACATAGGCCGTCGACTTAGGCAGAAGGGGGAGGACCCCCGCTCCGAGGCGTTTCTGGTGCAAAGGCTATCCATAGCCATCCAGCGCGGCAATGCCGCGAGTATTATGGGCACTTTTGCACCGGAAGCATCTAGGAGCGGCAGCAATGTTTAGTTAGATGTTTAGTTAGTAGTTAGTTTGTAAGTATGACCGTATGTATGTCTTTTTAATTGTATTTTAACATGTCTTTTACTGCAATAAATATATTTGATTAAGATTTATTGATGAGGTAATGATAATAAGGTATTGAATGATTCACAGTTAGTTTCACTAGACTTATATCGACAACAACAACAAGAACAAGATGCATGTTACTGCGTCGAAATATCGGGAGCTCGAAAACGATACAAAAGGTAATCACGGTTCATATCCCGGTCGATATAGGTAAGTCTAGTGATAATAAGGTTATTACCAATACCCTGGTTACCAGCACAATTTGACACTGGGTTAACGGTTTAACGGGTTAACCCCGGGTTAGTGGGATGGTGCACAAGTGGCTAAGCTGCTAAGCCATCTAAGTTATACCTCTATATCAAGCTCAGACTTAATAAACTGTCTTCCCAGTCATAAGTCTTCACTGATACGGTACGGCAGAATGAAATCCTGCACAATTCCGGGAATGCAATACATTTCTCCCAATAAATCCGATGTGAGTCCTATACTAGCTCGTGAAATGCGTCATTTGAAACGTTCAGGTAAAAGGTAAAAGCTATTTGATATTTTATATTAGAACGTTGGTAGGTACCAACGTGAAACTAGGTTACCTGCCTATATTGGGAGTTTTCCCGAATGAAGGTTGAGGGAGGCGATGGCTGAGATACGCGTCGTACTCGTGAACGGGTGCTGTTTGTGGAGACGGGTCTGTTTAAGCTAACACGAATATATTTAGTAACTTTATTTTTTAATTTAATTGCAGTGAGACGCCTCATTCGGTTCTCGTATGTTTTTTTTTTTTTCTCGTAATGTGTTAATCATACAGGATTGTGACTCTTGGAGACCCTATACATCTCTAAGGATAATTTGATAAACTATGTTATTTTTTAGTTCTGACACTTAGAGACATTTACACCTCTAAATAAGTTTAGATTTTTTTTCCATGTATCTGTTTTGTTTTTATTTTAATATTATTATTATAGTTTTTTTTATGTAATTCGACATTAAGAGACCTTATACATCTCTAAGTAATTGTATTACGTTAGTTTGATTTGGTAGTTGTAGTTGTATTTAATAATTGTTGATGTATAATTATTATTATTTTGCTTGTATGTAAATTCAATGTTGACGTGTAAAAGTGCCCTTGTGGCCTATTTGCTGAATAAATGTTGAAGTTGAAGTTGAAGTTGAAGTTAGTTTCAAAACATTATATTGGGAGTTACTTGTACAGCTATTCGTAAAACAATTTGAAAGTAATGCTGTACACATGATATTTTGATATTTTTTGAGACTCGGGTGCAGTTAAAATGATAGAACATTCTTACGGTAGATATCGTTGCGTTGGTAATAACTTCCTATAAAGTGAATGGAGTAAGGAACTCAATGATAAACCCACAGAACAAGTAGAATGGCGATGCGAGCAGGGTACGTGTCGCCGCCGGTTTTGAGCAAACGCTAGCATGCTACTCGCCCGCGCTGACCGAAAAACGAAGTAAACATGCATTTTGCACCACAATACGCCTTCAGATTAAGAAGCCAGACATCAAATCTGTCTAAAGGAGGCGTATCCATTCACCACGCACACAAGTTTTTACTACCGTTGCGCGAGTGTTAGTAAATGTGGAGTGGAACGAGCGGCGACACCGGTTCCGATACTAACTGCGCGCATTCTAACCTCTTTAATATGTCTGTGGATAAACCCCCCAGACCAGAGTAAGGAAGGATTGATGATATGACCTAATAGGTATCGTACCGCAGTACCGAAACATAACTACACACTAACTACAAATTTAAAAATTGTGAAAAATCGACGTACAACGTGCATCTCCAGAATTTTTTCTAATGTTTGTAACATATGTTAAACGAAATTGTCAAAATGGATGCTTAATTTATTTCTTGTGAAATTTTCGAGATTTTATTTACTACTTTAAAGTTTCTGCAGCATGAACTCTTGAAACCAATAAGCGCGAGAAAAATGCTCTGCCATATTCGTATCGTATAAATATCAAATTAAACTCAGTTATTTAATTTGAAATAGGCCTCAAGAAACATAATTTTGAAAACTTACTGAACCGTGAGTTTAGTGGGAATAAACGACCATTGGAATAAATAATTCCGAATTGAAAACAGACATTTCGTTTAGACGAAATGAAAGAGAATTAATTGCATTCTTGATTAAATTATTTATGTTCAGCCTTTCGTTAAACTAAACGCTGTCAATGGAATGGGAATGATAAACATAAACAATATACCTAATTATTTAAGTAATTTAAAGTGTTCACTTCATAGGTAATTTGAGCAAGTATTTAGAGATAAATATCATTAACAAGTATTAGGCGATTACATACAGAGTGAAGATTCAATATCCTGATTTGTTTTAGAAAGTAAATGTGTCAAATTGGGTGACATACTTAGTAGTGATAGCACACCCTGTGGGCTACGTTCTGATGGGGATGCGTATACTGCTTAAAAATGTAAAGACGATGTTCTTCTTGACAGGTTTATAATTAATATTAGTTTTACAAAGCTGGTTTCTCATCTTAGCCGTAATTCTTGACAAGTTGACAGGCAAAAGCTAAGAGTCACAGATAACATATATCAGCGCTACGCGCTCAAAGCATAGTTTTGGTGGGCTTTCAATAACTGTCATTAGAACTAATATTACCACAGACTTGTAATTGTCGCTCGCGCTTGACAGACAGCTGAAGTGTGCGAAAGGGAAGCCCTCGCGTATATGAACATCGCATGAGTGCGAAAGAGTCAGACTACAAATGAGAAAACGTGACCATTTTGGAGTTTGACAACGGCCGCGGACGGCCAAGAGCGTATCACCGTAATTTTCAATTTGAAAAATATACACAAGTTCGGAAGAAAACTATTTGATTAAGTAATACAATGAAGATAGTGTCTTGTAGTGTACCGGATTTCAGTGTCACGGGGCGAAATAAACCTAGCAAATACTCATTTCAGAGGAATTATGATATTCCGAGCGAAATTTTCTTGACGATATTTTGTCAAATTAACAGCATAAAAAGTGTAAGAAGCCGGTTTATACAGTTAATTATAAGTTTTTCTTCCTTTGTGTGCTAATATTTTATCATATTACTCAATAATTTAAGATATTTTGTGTAAAAACATAAACTGTTACTTTACGCTAGGGCTTGACAAAATGTTCAGATGACAGTATCGATAAGTTGTCGGTATATTAATAGCTATGTAATAATTTCTTCACAAGACATCATTAAGATATTAACCTTTATAACCGACTTCAAATAATAACGATTGTTATACCTTTTTGAAGGTGCACATGTTTAGCAGTAAATTTAAACTTCGCTTTCCAACACAGTAAGAGTTAGACTAAGATAAGTCTGTAACGATTTTGATAGCACACGGAGTTCAAGTGTTATTTATACGTCATAATGTCGTAAATTTTAACGTTTGAAAAAAAAACCGGCCAAGTGCGAGTCGGACTCGCGTTTCAAGGGTCCCGTACATTAAGCCCGACTCACGCTTGACCACATTTCTGATAGGTTTTCCTCCCCAGCGACTAAAATCTCGAAATCCACCCTGTTCTGCAGCCCAGATTCTGAACACCTTCAATATCTCAGATCGGTGGAAAGCGGACTGGTCTTCTGCTACAACAGGGCTGACCGCCCGGTTAACCGACCCGACAAAAAAACCAAAAGGTTTTAACCTCCCTCGCAAACTTTGGTGTCGCCTAAATAGGCTAAGAACCGGGCATGGCCGCTGTAATTCGCTGACATACAAATGGGGTTGGAAAGATTCTCCACTCTGCGAGTGCGGTCAGGAAGAGCAGACCACAGATCATATATTCCAACGCTGTCCCCTTCACTCGTATTCTGGACCAGCTGAAGATTTGGACTCAGTCCCGCCTGAGTTGGTTGCCTGGCTTAGCGACCTCAAAGCTATACTCTGATTGTCCTTCTTTATGCATGCCATACGATTAAATAAATAAATAGGTTTTCCTGTCATCTATAGGTAAAGAACTATTTTGTGGATTTTTTTCAAAATTTTAGACCCAGTAGTTTTGAAGATAAGGGGGGGGGGGGGGGGGAATGGTCATTATTTGCCTATTTTCTTGAATAACTGCGAAACTATTAATCCTAAAATTATAAAAAATATATATTTTAAGAGCTCATTGTAAGAATACAATGAGCTCTTTCATCTGATATGTAACACGATATATGTAGTTTGAAAAAACTTTATTTTTTAATTTTCTCATTTACCTCCCAAAAATGGCCTCCATATTTAAAATTCATTTGTTTACGTTACACGTCCATCTTTGGGTCATAAACTTACATATGTGTGCAAATTTCAACTTAATTGGTCCAGTAGTTTCGGAGAAAATAGGCTGTGATAGACGGACGGACAGACAGATAGACAGACGCACGAGTGATCCTAT
Organism: Cydia amplana; assembly: GCF_948474715.1. Taxonomy (NCBI): domain Eukaryota; kingdom Metazoa; phylum Arthropoda; class Insecta; order Lepidoptera; family Tortricidae; genus Cydia; species Cydia amplana. The sequence continues at coordinate 24,861,823 of NC_086070.1, forward strand.
TAGGGTTCCGTTTTTTCCTTTTGAGGTACGGAACCCTAAAAACGGTAATTTACAAACAAACAAACAAATTTACAAACTTATAACTAGGTCAATATAAAAATTAAGGGTAGGTATTTATATGCTATTAGGCCATAGGTACCCGGCTAAATGTACCTAGTACGCTGCTGGCGTTTCCTCTTTGCACCGCTAGCGAAATACGCTGGATAATACGTTTAAAATAACACATTTGAAAAAGTTGTCGATAAAGCAACCAAACACCGACAGATTATTAATATGTTGTAACATGACATCACTATTTTTGATTCTTGAAATTATTACGCACACACTTGCATTTCATTTTTGGTCGCACTTTTGAAGATTGACAGTTGTTCTTGTCTATTCTAATTCTATGAATATTACAATCACCTTATGTTGGTACACTGTATGGCCATATTGTTTTATTAAGCCGTTACGTTGATAAGCTTGGAATAATACTATATAATATAAAAGTATCACAGAATATTAAAATGCTAATATTAGAGTCAGTAGTTTAACATCGTAGATTCAGATTTCCATTCAGATTTCACAATTACTAAACCAAGGTAGATGCCCCCGGTTAGCCACCGGCCCTATTTTAACCATTTACTGTCTAAACTTAATAAAAATAAATTTATTCATTATATTTTATTACAAACTCAATACGTTACCCTACAACGCTTTAAAAATTTAAAAAAAAGCGGCCAAGTGCGAGTCGGACTCGCCCATGAAGGGTTTCGTATTTAGGCGATTTATGACGTATTAAAAAAAAACTACTTGCTAGATCTCGTTCAAACCAATTTTCGGTGGAAGTTTACATGGTAATGTACATCATATATTTTTTTTAGTTTTATCATTCTCTTATTTTAGAAGTTAGGGGGGGGGGGGGGGACACACATTTTACCACTTTGGAAGTGTCTCTCGCGCAAACTATTCAGTTTAGAAAAAAATGATATTAGGAACCTCAATATCATTTTTGAAGACCTATCCATAGATACCCCACACGTATGGGTTTGATGAAAAAAAAAAATTTAGAGTTTCAGTTCGAAGTATGGGGAACCCCAAAAATTAATTGTTTTTTTTTCTATTTTTGTGTGAAAATCTTAATGCGGTTCACAGAATACATCTACTTACCAAGTTTCAACAGTATAGTTCTTATAGTTTCGGAGAAAAGTGGCTGTGACATACGGACGGACAGACAGACGGACAGACAGATAGACATGACGAATCTATAAGGGTTCCGTTTTTTGCCATTTGGCTACGGAACCCTAAAAATACTTTTCTATCCATTTATTAAAAATGTCATATGGGCAAAAAGGGTGCTAAGGTAGCCAAAACCGGGGCATCTACCTGAACCATTAAAGTCAAGCCGTAACTCGTAAGTGACTTTCTCAATCAAAAGGCACCACTTTGTCGCTTACGATAAAGACGAAATTTAGTTGTATCTTTATATGAATAACCTGTCAGAGCAACACATGGCAAGTGACAATGTGGTACCTTTTGATTGAGATCACATACCTATATATGGCTGTACCTACCATGTTGGTCATATACAACACTACATGTTGACCACACTACAGTAGTAGCTCGGTATCTTATGCTGCAGGCGCGTGTAAACATTGCAAACATACGTCTGTTCAGCGATAGTTAGGCGCCTGTCACACCGACTACAGGCAACGACACATATATCGCCGTGTGCCTGCTATACGGCCACAATTCAAAATTTTTAATTTTCTGGATTATTGCAGATTCCTATTCAAAATTGTTCAATTTACGACCTTATTTCGAGAGCCATAGCAAAAAAGGTCTTTAAGAGCCTTTTTCTCACAAGTGGCCTTATGGATTTGACCATAAATTGTCAGACGATTCCCTGCAATACAGCCACTTGCCAGTCTGCCGTCTGGCGTTCGCACATGAACTGACGGCCCTTTTGAGTTGTGGCTATATAGCATACGTTTTAAATGAAGCTTTTGAGTTGCGTCCTAGAAAATAATAATTAGTTGAGTGATAATTACGATGAATCACTATAAATATAAAAGAAACAAACGGCAATTGGTTGTGTCACAGCAGTAAGTATTACACTTATTATTACAAAATTACCAGCTCGCCACCGAAACTACCACAACGCAACAAAATGATTAAGCAAATCTCAACTTTGTTTTCTTATAAGTGCGGTTCAATATGGCTCATCAGTGAGGGTCGTGAGCCTAATACATATTTTTACCCGTCTGAAGAAAGATAAGTATTGAGCATGTTTTCGAAGAGTGTGTATGTATTTAACTAACATTTTATTATATATAATATTATGTGTGTCTAATTCTATAGCACGCTTTACTTCCAATAATATGCAACGGATTTTATTGTGTGAGGTAGATTACTAACTGTGTTCGGGATGGTTGTATTCGGGATGGTGTCATAATATTGGAATTTTGTTAAATATTATAATAACTGCTTTTATTTTGGGGACTTTGGCGCCAAAAATTAAATCACGTGGAAAGTCGTTACTTTGATATATTTACATTGACTTATTTGATAATGGTAAAGGCATTTTCGTGGTAATGACTGTGTTTAATGTTTTTTTCGGTGTGTGTCCTAGCTATTCAATTTATTTCCATTAAAATGCTTTTATGAAGAATGATAGAAACTAGATATAGCTATGTTTTATATGCTTGCTTGTTTTAGATCTAAAATTTCGAGGACTACGAGTAGATCTGCTAACACACGTATTGCCACCTCGGACAGTCTCTCTCGTGTGACACCTTTGTCAAAAGCGAAGGATTCACCAGAAAACAGAATTACCTATGATTAAGTTTAGTGTCCAGTAGTTACGTGTTATTGATGTGTATTGTGTAAGTACTAAATATTGGCCTTTTAAAGGAAAATATACAGCAATCTACTACCTTTGTATTTTGTAAGTCTACTTAAAGAAGACTGATTATTACATACGTTGATTCTACTAAAGTAACGAAAACAAAATATTTTGTATATCAACTTATCAACGCTTTTTTTATTAGTGCTAAGTTGAAATACATTGTGATATTCGTTATTTCTTGTACTGATTACTTATAAGAAGTTACCTACTTGTAAGAATTAACTTACTGAATAAATAAATAAATTGCCTGCAATGTTCTTAAAGATGTTGATTTCACAAATTAGCAAGGAACAGTATTGTGTTTTGATTTCTTATTTTATAATATAGTAGGTATTCTAAATACTTTTTATTATTTTGAATGTTTTAAAAAAGAAGTTTCAAAGTTTTATTTGTTCAAATTTTATAAAGAACCTTTTAAAGAATTAATATTATTTGGTAATGACATGGTATAATGTTGCTGATTATAAGCTAGTTACACATATTATCGCGTACAGTGATCTTGTTCCTATCAAAGTTGATAAAATAAAGGGATTTTAACTATTTTGGTGTTTTTATTTATATTTGCATGGTAACCTTTATCCAATAATTTTGTGTTTAAATTTGGCCGCATCTCAAAATCTTTAAAAAACGTTTCTGCAATACGGCCACAACTCTAAATACCTGTCTTTCGGGCCTCGTGTCTTAAAAAATATACATTTCTTTTAAAAAGTGGCGTGGTCATAAGGAGGGTTATATCATTCCGAGTAAATAAAGCTAAATTTTAAATTCATAGACCTAAAAGTAAAGGAGTAAGATCCTATTAAACACCCTGAACTATACTCTCACAACTTTGAGACGCGATTTCTCGAAAAAACGGTTTTTTGAGATGTGGCAGTGTAGCAGGCACACGGCGATATGCCATGTTGGTCATATACAACACCACATGTTGATGACCACACTACAGTAGTAGCTCGGTATCTCATGATGCAGGCGCGTGTAAACATTGCAAACATCCGTCTGTTCAGCGATAGTTAGGCGCCGGTCACACCGACTACAGGCAACGACACGTATATACCATGTTGGTCATATACAACACCACATGTTGACCGCACTACAGTAGTAGCTCGGTATCTCATGCTGCAGGCGCGTGTAAACATTGCAAACATCCGTCTGTCCAGCGATAGTTAGGCGCCGGTCACACCGGCTACAGGCAACGATATACAAAATATACCATGTTGATGATATTTTATGGCGATTTTTGTGAAAAATCTTGTTAAAATATGTAATGTGTCGCGTACACCTTAATTACAATCATGTTTATGTCTATTAACAATTTATTAGTTCTTCACTTTCGTATAATTTCTCCACTACCTATCTAAATGTAGTGTTTGTAGAGTTGTTAGGTTGTATTGTAGTAAGATATACTCAACATAATATGGATGTTTATTCGAAAACACAACATGCGATAGGCTCTGATTACGCCAACTAGTACGTTTAGTTTATATTTAAACACTTCGGAATTTAAACAGATCCTATATTTCTAGGAACATAATATTCCTTTACCAGTGACACACGAACCGAATTACAATCCGCTGAAAGCATATATCCGTAAACACAACGTTTATTTTTCATTTAAGCAACTCGAAATTTAAACGGATTCTATAATAATATTTCTAGGAACGTATTATCCTACCAGTATGACAGTAGCCGAATCATAATCCACTAAAACCAGCAACCCACAACTCTAACGCAACCTGTTAAGGTCGTTTTTCGTTCAAACTCAATTCGTCCATCCGCCAATAAATGTCTGGCCCCGACAAGTTGACGATCCGATTTTCAATGCTCTTTGTGACACCCTAGTATTGTTCGTGTTGTATATCGGTTTATGTCCGTATTTCTGTTTTATTGTTGTTTTACATTTGAATTGTTATGTTTTACTGGAAATTTCCTGTCTGATTCAAACTTACACGGTGCCATACAATCGAAGCTCTCATTTTAATAAGACATTCTAAAATATCATAAAATTTGATTTTAACATTCAAGTGATAAAATCAATCAAAACCTATATTTTAGTAAACTCAAAACTCCCGCGAATCTAAAAACGCGAAAGGTCATTACCGGGTTCCGCCAACCGTAAAATGAAGTAATAAAGTGACAGCACTCAAACCAAACCCAAAAGGCTCTTTTTCCTGTAAAAAAACCTACCACTTACGACCTTTTGAGGTGAAAAGAAGAACAGGGGAATGAGGACTCACGATTGTTTGTTCGGTCGGTTCAACCACAAAACGGCTTATACGTATAAGCGTCGATGACTCCAAATGGAGCTCGGTTGTCATACGGGTTTGAAAACGTGGCGCGGAGGGATAAACAGTTTTATTTTTATTTGAATTGTCTTTATGTGTTTCGCAAGTTAAGGGAAGCTTAAATGGAAGACATTGTCTTCTATAAATACTTGATTGAGAAACTCACATTAAAATTGTTAAACATTTTTGCTGAACACTAATCATTTACCACAACGTGCAACGGTGGGACACTAACGTGTGACCTGTTTGTTTGTAAGCTATTTATAATTTTTATTTATATATGTGGATATACATAAAAGAAGGGTCCTTATGCTTTAAGTGCAATGAGGAAGTTCCCATCTGAAATGCCAATAGAAATTCTGATATAAAAGGTCCTCACTGCAGATAAAGAATAAGGACTCTTCTCTCATGGAAAGCCACATATGAACAGAACTTATTTAAGCACAGTTGATATTATTCAATATCTACAATATCTAGAATCAGTGTGTTAAAACTGAGTTGACGCTCGAGCTAGGCTTGGCTCACTCCGCGATTTCGTCGCGTCGCAACAAGTACCTACAAATACATCCGTCCCACACCAATTTTGGTGGCTATATAGCCAATAGGCCGCGCGTGGCGCTTGCGCTACCTAGCGGTCATATCTATCGTAGGTAATCGTAACAGACGCGTTTTGTTAGAGAGTGAATAATCTTCTGTACCTAGTACTATTATTTATTCTGTGCTCGAGCGTCTATACGTTTAACAAAATATATGCAAACGTATACGAATGGGTGCAATCTGATCAACCCTTGAGTCTTGTTACGCTGCACGCCCCGCCAATTGCACCGCTCGCCATCGAAGCCGTGCTCAAATTATTTCCATGAGAGTTTGCATAAAAGGCAAATTTAACCAATATCGTGCTCCATATCTGCACTGTCGAGTTAAGGCGTGACATCGCCATAAAATACCAGTCGTCGTTGATTTAACACTTCAAGTGTATATTTGGGGTTAACGGTCTCCGTTAGAATCTCGTTAAACTCACATCTATTTTACGACTTCAAATGTACGATCCATATTTTGAAAAGATAATAACGCACAAGATATGAAACTTACATGTACCATGAATTTATGACGAGGATCCGAATTTGAGATACGTTTACGAACGCATTCTTCGCGCTGTCGTAAAACTCTTTGGTAATTTTATATGCGTGTTATCTTTCTTTTGTTACTTCCGGAAACCTCTTCGAGTTTCGCTTCCTTATTCGAGTTACTAGTACAGCTACCATCAGTTTGGCACTGACATAAACGCCATTGAGAACGTAATTTACTGCTCGTACTCGCATATTAGTGCGAACGAGATGTTAAGAAAATAAATTAATTAGGTATGTTCTCGATAGCGTATAATATACGCTAATGATGTCAGTTTGGACACTGTCAGTGACTCATGGTACGGGCTCAGAGCCTCTAGTGTAAATTTCATTCGATAGCATGACGTGAGTTCGCGTTTGCGTTACGTTAATTTTTGTATAGGATTTAACAGCGTGCCAAGTGGGACGTTTTGGAAACTCAAAATCCCATACATAACATAGACATCTAGACCTTGAAGTTTTCAAAACTACGAAGCTACAAATTATTACTCTACAAGCTACCATCAAGTGAGAGCGGTTTTAATGCCACCTTAATATAAAATAACGTTACATGTCGAAACTTTTTCAAAATGAAGAATTAGAGGCCTGAAGCGAAATATTATCCTTTTTGTTCGGTCCATTGTATAAAAGTAGGAACATAGGACGCGAAAAAAGCGCTTTCGAAGTATAAGTATTATGCACAGTACAATGACTAACTACAATCGAACAAAGAAAAAATATGTGCTAAATTAAGCAAGGACTAAGAAAAAAAACCGGCCAAGTGCGAGTCGGACTCGCGCACGGAGGGTTCCGCACCATCAACAAAAAATAGAGCAAAACAAGCAAAAGAACGGTCACCCATCCAAGTACTGACCCCGCCCGACGTTGCTTAACTTCGATCAAAAATCGCGTTTGTTGTATGGGAGCCCCGCTTAAATCTTTATTTTATTCTGTTTTTAGTATTTGTTGTTATAGCGGCAACAGAAATACATCATCTGTGAAAATTTCAACTGTCTAGCTATCACGGTTCGTGAGATACAGCCTGGTGACAGACGGACGGACGGACGGACGGACTGACGGACTGACGGACTGACGGACTGACGGACGGACGGACGGACCGTCCGGACAGCGGAGTCTTAGTAATAGGGTCCCGTTTTTACCCTTTGGGTACGGAACCCTAAAAACCTTTGGCACAGTTAACTTCGTAAGTCCCGCGTACTAAGTACAAAGCTTTGAAATATTATAAAAATAAAAGAAAGTCCCAAATACATAAGAACAAAACAAAATAAAAAGTGTATTGGGATGACAGAAAAGATGCTAAGAAAAGTCACGTGTAACGAAAAGTTATAAATACGTTATTATTTTAAGTTTCGACTGGCTGTTTATATCAAATAAGTACTGTCATTTTGGCTAGACCCCCAGTTATAAGTCAGTAAAAAGGCTATTGTGAGAAGGATATTGTGTAGTTCTTAGTGAGAGCGTTTTAGGTGGTAGGTGCACATCTTCTGAACTGTATATCTTATCATTAACTTTTACTGTAATTACTTCTGTTGTTTCTCCAATAAAGAAAATAAATAAATAAATAAGAGTACAACTATTTTGTATAAAAAATATAAGTATGCGATTAAAATACTGTGTTCAATAATAACACCGTTCCACAACGGAGAACAGTACCAAAGTTAATGGTCACGTAACAACGTTTCATTTTAACTGCGAATGTTTTCACTTCAGCAGGTGGGGAATATAAAATTCAATTGTTATAATCAACGTTTATAACGATGGGGCATATAACAATTTAAAGGTACTTCTCGTTTAGCTATTATAAGCTAATAATATATTTTACAGTACATACTGCTCGCTCGCACTAATATGCGAGTACGATCGAGATTCATAGAAAGTTACGTTCTCGATAGCGTTTATGTCAGCGCCAAACTGGTGGTAGCCACACAGGTCTCACAGCCTGAAAGAACCGATGCGAGTTTCACATCACGTTCGTTTTATTTGGAAAGCGGTGTTTATTCAGTGGACAATGGCTGCGGATATACATTAAACATTTTAACGTTGCGTTGAAAGGTTCTGTGGATGTGGAGTCTATATGTGGCGATCTATATTTACTTACCTCTAAAGTGTAAAGAAATATAAAAGTGACCAGTACGGCTACCATCAGTTTGTCACTGACATAATCGCCGTCGGGAACGTAATTTACTTTCTATACATCTCGCTCGTACTCGCATATTAGTGCAAACGAGATGTAGGTATAGAAAGTAAATTACGATCTCGATAACGTAAATTTCAGTTTTGACACTGTCAGTGACTCATTGAGTTTAAATTGCAACTTCATTTATGTATTGGGGTCAAAAATCTTTCTATTTATGAGCCAACATTTCTGATACATTGTGTCTGTATAATTTCTCCCTAAACCTATAAAGGGTTGACAAACACAGAAAAAAGTACATTTTATTCAGATATGTCTGTAAAATATCAGCGAGTTAACGTATACAATACGGTTCCCGTATTTGTGAACAGAAACCGTGCAATACCCAATATGCGCTGCCCAATCGCTCTGAGGATAGCGATTGTTTTCTATTCTCTATCTTATAATGCTTGTAGGCTTGTAGGCGTATTCGCGCAATGCGGATTCTTGATCTGGTATTCCTTTTTAAATTATATTTACGGTATTTTACCTTTATTATACCTAGTAGAAATATGTTTATTCGTAATCACAAACGAGACAGTTAACGTATTAGAAAAACGTAGAAAGAATAAGGTGCCACGTTTGGCCTCATCAGCATGTTTCTGGCCTTCCAGCTGATCTTTCGATTTTATATCGAGCCAAGTTTCTTAATAGTCTGCCCTTGCAAATAATAATATAGTTTAGTTTCCATGTTTCACACATCCCACATTTAATCCCTAATTGAAATCTCTTTCGATAGCGTAACGAGCGTTCGCTTTTGCGTTATGTCTATTTTTGTATGGGATTTTGAACAGCGCGCCAAGCGGGACGTTTTGGAAACTCCAAATCCCATACAAAATGACAACGCAAAAGCGTGCGTCTCGTCACGCTATCTAATGAAATGGACACTAGGGTTACTTAGGGTTATGAGCGTCAAAACCACAGGCGAGAAAAAATTCCGTATACTGTTTTAGTCCTAATACTTATCCTGTGATATATAATCGAAAACCCTTAGAAAAAGAATCCTTAAAGTCTATTCCGTCAACATATTGCTCCGCCATCGAAGCTTCTCGCGTGGAAAATTAAGTCATTACAAAACCGAAATAAGAAGTAAAAATAAATGCGCCCTTAGGAGAAAAGAGTTTGGAAAAACAACACCGTGTTGTAAATTCTGGAATACATTTTATAACAGCAAATGAATAAGCATCCTTGGTACAATGCCTCAAGGGCCTATTTTAGATTTAAGCTAGTTCTTAATTTCTTTTAGTAATACCACTGTTTGCAAATAAATTAGGTACTTAATATGTTAAAATTGAATATTAGTAAATCAGGAGGCTAACTTAAACTCGCCAATTCCGATTTCAAAATGATGTAACTTGGTTGCAATTGCGTGCACTTTGCTTGTCTTTGTTTACCAACAGCAACAGCAACCCTGCAGCAGTAATGTTATTACAGTCGCAACTGAATGTCACCTTTATCGACCATACTGTGGGACTACGTAGATTTGTGTAGGATCGTCCCATTTTGTCTGTAGGTAAGGGTCTAAGTAACAAGAAAATCCATTTATAGTGGTCGCATAACCTTAACTCATACTAAAAACGTTTTTGACCCTGACACGTGCTTTCGACGACGAAAATGCGGGCCAGTAATACATTATGACTTAACACATTTTGGGAAACAATAGAGACCCTGCCTAAACATGCGAATTGTTTAATGAAGAAACTAGATTTATATAATATCATCCCAGTTTCTAGTCAGAAATCAACAGACCGGCTCCGAATATAACCGAATACGCATCCGTTATTGAATTGTTGATTTAAATCCGACAGGCGTCTTTATACCTATACAACAGCATTGATTCAGTCTAAGATTTACCCGAGGCGTGCATAAAAGGTCATCATTACAGCCCGACCGGGTAAACTTTGCGGTCCTACAAGCCCGTATTACAAGAATATTAAGGTTCAAATTGTGTGAACGATAGGTAAGATGGTTTGCGGAACCGTTTGGGATAGTCGTGGCAACACATGGTATAAGCGTTTGTCGAATTTGCTTAAGGCTGTAGGGACCTATTTGTACGGTTCGCATAAACGTTATCAATTCGCTTTGATGTTTTGGTTACGGTATGTGAGAAACATAGGTAAGTACGCATATTTGTCCAAAGGGTAATATTCCTTATTTTGCCTGTATAAGGTAAAAGAGAGCAATGCATATTTTCATATTAAAATAGCGACCCGCCCCGGCTTCGCACGGGTTACACAAAACTTTAACATGTTATACACCTAAACCTTCCTCAAGAATCACTCTATTGATAGGTGAAAACCGCAGTTCAGTAGTTTTTGAGTTTGTCGCGAACATACATACACACAAACAGACAGACGCGGCGGGGGACTTTACATAAGGTGTAGTGATTTGGTTCACCCACTAGGGCGGTGCCAAAGTCATTCATGGAGCTAATAAATTGCGGATGAAGTGATAAAATAACATTTTTAGACCATCATTTCTATACACGTTAGGACGATGTATGCTATATACTATATAGTGTCTAATAGTACCTCCGTATACCTCCGTGGAAAATATAATTCCCAGTAGTACCTATATAGAGCGTGCGACTTTCAATCCGGAGGTCACGGGTTCCTCCGTATAACTCCGGCTCGTACCAATGAGTTTTTCGGAACTTATGTACGAAATATTATTCGATATTTACCAGTTGCTTTTCGGTGAAGGAAAACATCGTGAGGAAACCGGACTAATCCCAATAAGGTCTAGGTTCCCCTCTGGGTTGGGAGGTCAGATGGCAGTCGCTTTCATAAAAACTAGAGCCTACGTCAACTCTTGGGATTAGTTGTCAAGCGGACCCCAGGCTCCCATGAGCCGTGGCAAATGCCGAGATAACGCGAGGAAGAAGAAGAGTAGTACCTAGATCGTTGCTTCATCCCTCGAAGCTATAAAACTCTCTAAGTTTGCTCTTCATATACAAAGCTCGTATGTCCACGACCACGATGTTATTTAATAATCGCCTAGTTTACACAACATCGACCCACGTCCCCACAAAGACCAGTTGCGGCCGCCTTCAGAATTTCAAATGTCATTGTGTTAATACTTTATACGTGTAGTCCAAGTTTGCCTCCAATTCTAGTTATGTATTATGCAGCTTCGGCGCTGACAGATAATTTAGGTCGTGTTTTCGTCATGCAGTTGGAGAATAGATAAACAGACGTGAATAGTTTACGAAGGGCGTTGGCCACATACAGGCACATTCTTGCAGGCTTTCATTATAAAATCTGTGAAATTAGACTTTATATCATGTAATTCATGTATATAACGATTGTATCATCATTAAGGTCATATATATTATTAATTGGGTTTAACTTTAAATGACACTCCGAGTACGACTAGTTCTTTATTCGTCGACAAGTCAACAGCAAAAGCCAGTGATCCCAAGTGATCGCTGCTTAAATAACTTTACAGAATGGATAACTGGTTTGAATGAATGATTGAATGATGTCACTTGAAATATCAATCACCTTACTAATTTATTTGAATTACTTACCCGTTTTATACCATGAAAGAAATTATTTAATTCTGATAACACTAACGGCAAGTGACATCATACGACATAATTACAATACATTTTTATAATAGTTTTCTTATAACTAACACTCGGCTTTTCCTGACATCCAAATTACGCCCTCGTAATTTTAAAAAAAAAACAAAAAAAACAAGAAGAGAAATATTTAGTGATGATAGTTGTGAAGTGTGGCATGCCCGTACATAATACTTAATTTTACACCTAAAGACTTATGGTTAAGTTATCTTATTACCCAAAAGTGTATTTGTGAAATATGTTTTCGTCATCATTAAACTAAGGAACTACAATATACGGTTTACAAAGTGATGAAGTGAGGATGCACATAATTAACGCGGAATAGTTTACGTATCATTGAATGACACTGTAAGTGACTAAGAAATGTTTACAAAGATCGTTGCATAACGTATCCTGCCCGGCCTTTCCTGACCTGACTTTACGACCTCGTAATGTTATTATTGCTTGATTTTTACGTAATCATTACAGGACACACACAGTTAATGTTTACGTAATGGGACACACCCGACTATGATATATCCAATAGATAATCGAGAATCTGGCTCGACCTATGCCATTAGATATAATTTTATTATGTACCAACGGACACACCAGGATGGTAACACATACTCTGCTGATTTAATTAAATAATGTTGATTTAATTAATTATAAAATATATTACTACTATAATTCTACATTGATTCAATTATAATTAATTTATGAACATTTTTATTCAATTCTATACTGCATGCACAAAAATGTTTGTAAATCAGATAACTATGTATGTTATTATTAATATTAAACTTAATAAATCAAAATAAATAATGTGTTGTCATTTTTATTCTATCACCTGTTTAACCCTTATTATAAAAAATACGCATTTAGAGTTCATCATCTTCATCTTCGCTCATAGACTGTACAACAAACTTTTTCATTTTATCTGCTGCAATGACATTGTTGTATTTTCTACCACGCGTATTCAAGGATGTAACCCTGTAGCGATCGTTATCATATACTTTTATTACTTTATAAGGTCCTGCATATTTATCAACAAGTTTGCCACTAGTAAGACCTTTTTTTATTATCTTACGTTGTATTTGAACTAAATCTCCTACCTTGTAGTTAATACTGGGTAATCTATTCCTGTCATACCTAACCTTACTTTTTTTAGATGCCTCTATAGTGCTATTTTGGGCATGAGCTCGTAGTTCAGGTAAGTTAACAACTGCCTGCTCCTTATTTGGTAAATCAATTTCAAATCTAGGTTTAAAGCCGTAAACTAATTCAAAGGGACTCTTTTGCGTGGTACTGTTATTAGTAGTATTAATTCCCCTTTCTACTTGTGGTATATACTGTTCCCAATCATCATCATCCTTTTCGCCAGTATAAGCTATCAGCGACTGCAATATTGTACGATTAAAACGTTCGACTTGTCCATTCGCTCGTGGGCATGCTACCGCATTAAGAATGTGCCGTATGTGTTTTACGGTACAGTAACTTTCAAATTCATGGCTAGTAAACGCTTTGCCGCGATCGGTAATAATGCGAGTTGGAAATCCAAATGCCCTAGAGAGTAGATTTATAGTCGCTGTAACATGCGTCGTGCACGTGTTTGGTACTGGTTGCAACCAGGTAAACTTGGAGAATCCATCCACAATGACTAATAGGTAGCTGTTTTTATTTTTTGACAAACAAAATGGACCCAAATGGTCGATATGCCACGTGTGCCATGGAACGTTGCCCTTATCAATTGAATTTAAGTATCCCCGTTGTTTACCTGGTGGCTTTTTTGCAAATTGACAAGATATGCACGCCCGAACGTACTTAGTTACAAATTTTCGTAACTTTTCAAACCAATACTCGCGTTGGATAAGTTCTATGACTTTGTTTTCATTTAGGTGACCATTATCATCGTGAAACATTTTTGTTACTCTCCAGCGAACCGATTTAGGGATTACAATTTTATTCTCTGTACCAACTTTTTTATATAAAATACTGTCTTTGACCATGTAATTGTCTTTATAATGGGGGTTTTTTATATTTTTAACAATGTTTTGGATTTTTGGGTCGTCCCATTGCACAGCTGTAACCCAATTTTCTTCACTAATATGTTGTATCGGGAGGAGGCTGCGACTGAGTGCATCTACATGCTGCATGTGCACTCCCGGCCTATAACGTACCGAAAAATCAAAGCATTGTAATTCAAGCCACCAGCGTCCTATCCGAGGCAACATATCTTTTTTGGTCCATGTAGCACTAAGTGCTTGACAATCTGTGTATACAATAAAGGGTCGTCCTAACAAATACACCCTAAACTTTCTGATGCTTAGCACCACCGCCATGGCCTCTAACTCATATGAATGATATTTTTTTTCAGTGTCAGAGGTTTGTTTGCTAAAATAAGCTACAGGTTTTAGTGAACTATCGGGCTGTGTCTGAAACAAGATACCTCCTACGCCATGACTTGATGCATCAGTGTGCAATTGAGTTTCATATGTCGGGTTATAGATAGCTAGCACGGGTTCACGAGTTAATGAGGTTTTAATATCTGTAAATGCGTTTTGTTGTTGATCGCTCCATTGCCATTGCTGATTTTTTTTTAATAATAGTGTGAGTGGTGCAATTCGATTCGCAAATGACATTATAAACTTTCGGAAATAACTGGCAAGGCCAATAAACCTCCTTAAGTCATGGACGTTCGTAGGTTCATTAAAGTTGTTTAGTGCCTCTACTTTATCCGAAGAGGGCCTGATTTCACCTTGAGATATTATATGCCCTAGGTACTCTATATTGGGTCTAAGAAACGAACACTTATTACGTCGCAACACTAATCCAAATTGACTAATTAGCTCTAAAGTTTTTTCAAGATGAACAAACGCGTCTGTAACCGATTTTGAAGCCAGCAAAATATCATCAATATATGCAGTCGCAAATTCAAATCTAGATTGATCTAACATCATATTCATTGCCCTCTGAAATACCGCCGGCCCGTTAGCTAAACCAAATGGCATTCTTTTATACTGAAATTGTCCAAATGGGGTCACGAAACTAGTGTATTGTTTGCTGTCCGGATGCATTTTGATTTGATGGTACCCTGCCGCCAAATCTAACTTTGTAAATACTTTGTCACCACTTAACCTATCTAATTGATCCTGAATAACCGGTAATGGATAACGATCCTTTTTCGTGATTTTGTTTAGCTGACGGTAATCGACGCACATTCTGTATTCTCCTGACTTCTTCGCAACTAATATGACTGGGCTGGCGTATGGTGAGTTACTAGGTTCAATCACATCTTTATCAATAAGATCTTGTACTATTTTGTGAACTACGTCTTGTTCCTTAAGGGACATTCTGTACGGCCTATGATAGAAAGGTACTTCTGTTGTTAGTTCGATTTTCATTTCTACTTTACATTCACTAGAATTTGGCCCGGAATAATCGTCAAAGCAATGGTTATATTTTTGTAATATACTCTCTAGGCGAGAAATATCTTGACTATCTAAATCTAAGTTTATTTGTTTACTTTCACTTGGTTCGTTTATTTGTGCTCGAGCTATGCACCGTTGTGAATACATAGTAAGCGGTTCGGATTGTAAATTAAGTACGTTAATATAACCTACATTGCAGCAAATTTCCATTGTTTGTTCTGGAATGTCTAGTTCCTTACCTAGCTCCCTATGTTCAGAACGGTGAACTTGTATACTACTAGTATCTGTATCGACATCTTCGTCAGTGTAAACAATGATTCGATTTAGGCCTTGAACTACTATGGTGTCATAGGGAATCTTAAGCTCAATTTTTGAAACAGGAACTTCTGCCGCCTCCTCGCATGCAAATGGAAGTTCTTGGTCAAAATCGTTACTCATCGTGAATGTTAACGTATGTGGGGTTTTGGTCGCACAAACACCCGGCATTTCACTAAATTTCCTACCAACAATCATATCCGTATCTTGCATATCATCCTGAACTACCAGAACTGGAGTGTTAATACAGATACCGTCTACACTTAGGTTTATCATAGCTTCGCCTTCCGGGTTTGTGATTTTATTACCATATCCTATTATGGTAGAACGCGATTGTGTTTTGAACGACAGAGAAATCTTACTAGCTGCTGATAAAGTGATTGTGTTACAAGCACTGCCAAAATCAATAAATGCTGTCAAATCATGTCCATTGGCAACTACTGTTTTATAATATTTGCGATCGGCCTGATCTACTGCCTTAATGTTAAACAATTTGGACTTTTTGTCGCGATTATCTTCGGGTTTCGCGCTATTCGCGGATTGGGCGGGGGAAACCGAGGGGGCTACTAACTTCTTAAGACTGTAACATTCCTCTCGAGTATTGTTGGTATGTAGAGGGTGTATATGCAATCGACACTGGCTTGACACATTTAATTTGAATACAGAAGCTCAAGTTTGAATGATGTTTAATTCAAACTTGAGAATGTCACTTACTCTACTTCCAAACGCCGTCATGTAATGTTGTGTTTATAAAGTTTATAAATTAAATAATAAATAATGTATTGACAAACTAAAGTGCCTTCCAGTATTTATAATAAACCTCCAAAGACCTCCTGCAACCAATTAAGAGGTTATGGAGCCCACAAGATAAAGTAAAATAAGTGATTTTAGTGTTTCAGATAAAACGATTCAGCTTTCGTACACAAATATTTCAGAAGATAAGCCTAGCAACGGAGTTGTTTACAAAATAAGGCTAGCAACCAGACTGACGTTTCAGTAAACCGTACGTAATTTTAAATGATGGAGAATTCGGACTGCCTAAATAAATTGAATTTAAATTCCTCCTATCCTACGTGGCGTAAATTAGCAAAATTATTTCTGGACGCCAAAGGAGTTGGAGAAGACAGCGGAGATAAAGGTAAAGCCGCAAAGGCTAAATATTTTATTTTAAAATTAATAGATGAGAATATCTTACATTATGTTATTAATTGCTCAACTACAAAGGATATCTTCGATAAGTTAGATGTTGTCTTTAATTACAAAGTGGAAAAAGACAGCCACCTAAAGGTAATTGAATTCTACAACTATAAATTCAGCGGAGATATACTTCAGGATATTAGCAAACTTCAAAATATGTGTTTCGAACTACAGTCTACCACAAATAAAATAAATGATGACATGCTTATACAAAAGATTTTAACAATCTTACCAGCTAATTTAAATTTCTTTAGAACTGTATGGGAGGTAACTCCAAAATCTGATCAAACCATACATACTCTCATTGAACGTATTCAAAAAGAACTTAAGCTATTTGATAGTAGTCCCTCAGAAATACATCAACAAACAGAAGAGGCCATGAAAAGTAAGAAAGAAGTGTTTTAACTGTAATCAGCCAGGTCATATTGCGAGATTCTGCTTTAATAAAAAGTGCACCATTTGCAATAAAAGTGGACACACTTCCAGTGAATGTTTTTCTACAAAAATATGCAGGAAATGTAATAGGAAGGGACACATTGAAAGGTTTTGCCGTACGTTCAGCCTGGTGAGTGAACAAATAAAACACACGACTAGTACTAGAGCTATAATTGATTCAGGTGCTTCTTCCCACATGTTTTACAATAATGATATCATAAATTCCACAGAAAATATAAATGTAGATATAAGATGTGCCAATGCAGAGAACCTCGTCGCTCAAGCAATAGGTACAGTCAACACAAATGGTTTTGAACTGGAAGATGTACTATATGTTCCTGCAATTTCTAGAAACCTGATATCTGTAAGTTCAATCACTGATCACGGTGCATCTGTACTCTTCGCTGGAAATAAGGTATCTGTAAAGAAACATAATAATATTATTCTTACTGGTTATAAAACTAGAAACGGTCTCTATGAAACAGAATTTTCTGCAAATATCGTTCGAGAGGTATTGTTCTCCGAGAATGTCGATATCTGGCATCGCCGGCTCGGTCACGTATCGGATGTGCCGCGTCTAGCTAAATTGGTAAACGGTATTAAAATTGGGGGGGCAAATCAAGAACATTTTTGCGAAATATGTGTCAAAGCGAAAATGACTAGAAAACCTTTCAAAAACAATAGAATTCAAGCTAAATTCCCTTTGGAAATAATTCATACGGATGTTTGCGGTCCAATAGAAACTCCCACTTGGGATAACAAAAAATATTTTATTACTTTCCTAGATGACTTTACACATTTTTGTGTCGTTTATTTGATTACTTTTAAAAGTGAAGCCTTTGACAAAATAAAACAGTTTGTGACTTTAGCGGAAAATCATTTCAATTCAAAAGTGAAAAAAATAAGATGCGATAATGGACGCGAATACTCGAACAATAATCTAATGTCTTGGTGCAACTCTAAAGGAATCATTATAGATCTAACAATACCCTACACGCCGCAACTGAATGGAAAAGCGGAGAGACTGAATAGAACCCTGTTAGAAAGAACTAGAGCATTAATATTCGATGGCCGTGTTCCAAACTATCTATGGGGCGAAGCACTTACAACTGCCAGCTTCCTAATAAATAGAAGCCCCACCGAAGGTAAAGACAAAACTCCAGCTGAGATGTGGTTTGGCTTCAAACCAAATGTATCGCATATAAGAAGATTTGGTTCAACAGCCTATTATAAAATAAACTCAGGTGTACGAAAGTTAGAAGTTAGATGTAATAAAGGAATTCTGATTGGCTATATCAGAAATGGTTACAAAATATGGGTGGATGAAACGAAAACAATTGTAAGAGCCAGGGATGTAAGAATAAATGAAGACGAGCAAGGTATATATCTAAATGAAGAAAATGATGAAAGCATTAGAGGTCTTTGGAAGATATTCGAAGAGAATGAAGAGACGGTTAGGGAAGGCACAACACGAAATAAAGAAGTTAATAGACAGGAAGAAAATCAAGGTGGTAGAGTCAACAATAATGAAGGTCGAGAAGGTGAAATGTTAAGAAAAAGAATGAGTAGTAGAAATATGGAGAGTGTTCGAGAAGGCGATATTCATTTGAGAAGATTGAGTAGTGAAACAAGTGAAGACGAAACAAATGAAGACGAAACAAATGAAGGTGAAACAATTGAAGGTGAAACAATTGAAGGTGAAACAATTGAAGGTGGAACAATTGAAGGTGGAACAAATGAAGATGAAACAAATGAAGTAGAAACAAATGAATTCGAAACAAATGGCAATGAAACAAATAACAATGAAACAAATGAAGTTGAAATAAATGAAAGTGAAACAAACCGAGAAGTAGAAGAAGAAGAAAGTAATGAAGAATACTATGATGGAAATGAAGAACCTGTTGATACTGAACTAGTTGAAAATCGAGTTGAAAGTAATCGTAATCGAAATAATGATAGTGATAATAATGAAAATAGAAGAGTTCAGCCTGCCAGAGAACGTAGACTACCCGATAGATATAAAGATTATTTAATGAATTATGACACTGAAGCATCGATGTTGACCTACGAGGAGGCAATAGAATCAAAAGAAAAGGACAAATGGAAACAAGCTATAGAAGAAGAAATTAAATCACTTGAAGAAAATAAGACGTGGTCATTTGTGGATGAACAAGAAGCAAAAGTAAGGAAATTAGTTACTAGCAAGTGGATTTTTACTGTCAAGTCTGATGGTAGGTATAAAGCCAGACTAGTTGCAAGGGGCTTTCAACAAAAGTACAAAATAGATTATGATGAGACATATAGTCCGGTAGTCAATACTACTTCTTTAAGAATTCTATTATCAATTGCGGCAGCGAAAGGTCTAAAGATGAAGCAGTTTGATGTGAAAACGGCCTTTTTACATGGAGACTTGAAGGAATGTATATATATGAAGGTGCCTAAAGGCTACAATGACAAAGAAGGCAAAGTATGCAAACTAAACAAGAGCTTGTATGGTTTAAAACAAGCTCCACTAATGTGGAATATCAAGTTTACAGAGTTCTTAACAAAGATGGGTTTTAAACAAATGAAACTTGATCAATGCATCTTTGTCATGGAAGGTGAAAGGAAAATTATCCTTGCAGTATATGTCGATGACGGATTAGTACTCGGAGAAAGAGAAGAAGATCTATTGCATATAATAGATACAATTCAAAAATCCTTCGAACTAAGAATTTTAGATGAAGTAACTAATTATATAGGTTTGGATA
The DNA here is from genome assembly GCF_948474715.1 of Cydia amplana. Taxonomy (NCBI): domain Eukaryota; kingdom Metazoa; phylum Arthropoda; class Insecta; order Lepidoptera; family Tortricidae; genus Cydia; species Cydia amplana. Next base: position 24,881,982 of record NC_086070.1, read on the forward strand.
TAAAGCAAGATAAGAAGGGGATTAAAATTTTTCAGAAGACATATAGTGAGAAAATCATTAAAAAATTTAATCTTGAAAATGCAAAAGAATGTAAATGCCCAACAATTATGATAGAAGAACATCCATCTGTTAAAGTTGATACAAAGTCTCATGAGCTTTACCGCGAGATGTTAGGGTCATTGTTATATCTCTCGAATAAAACGCGACCAGACATTAGTTTTCACGTAGGTTATTGTTCGAGGCATCAAAATTCTCCAAATTTAAATGATTTAAACAATGCTAAAACAATTTTGCGATTCCTTAAAGGTTCAGCAGAAAAAGGGATTCACTTTAGTAAAGATGATAAAGTTCTCAGGGGTTATTGTGATTCGGATTTTGCGGGAGATCCAGACACTAGACGCAGCACTTCTGGTTTTGTGATTTGGCTGAATGGTGGACCAGTGGCATGGAGCTCAAGAAAACAATCAGTAGTCGCATTAAGCAGTACAGAAGCAGAATTTATAGCAGCAGCAGAATGTTGTAAGGAACTACTGTTCGTAAGGGATCTGATCTATGAGATAACCAAAGAAAAACTCGAAGTTGAGATGAGAGTGGATAATCAGTCTGCGATTTGGCTTATGAAGAAAGGAATCATGGGAAAAAGAAGCAAACATATAGACGTAAAATACTATTATCTAAAGGAGAAAATCGACGAGAATCAGATTACAGTAAAATACTGTCCAACTGGATCACAGCTGGCTGATATACTAACGAAAAGTTTACCAGCTGTAAAATTTGAAAAATGTCAACGAAGATTAGTGTTTTAGTGATAATGTGAGCTATTGAGTGTAGACAATGTAGTATAAGTGCGGGCTAAAGTGAACGTTAATAATTATTTCGAATAAATGTCGGGGTTTTTCTTTTATATTATATCGTAGTATGTAAGTTTTTTATAGGGTGTGTAAACTTTTATATTATAATACAGAAATATATACTTATTGAAAGAAAACTTGAGGATCAAGGATTCTAGAAACAAAGTGTATTCAAAATTGAGGGGGTGCTTAATAATGATTCACTTAAGGGGGTGTAAGTGTAGAAAGTGTAACTGAATCATTATTTAACCTCATCCACCAAAAAAGAAGAAGAGTAACATTCCCTTTAATAGGTACATTTTACATCGTTTCTGATAAATATCCTTGAGTTTTTTGTTTCTAAGTCTGTATTTTAATATTTTATGATTGGTATTAGAATTGTTATTAGGTATAGATTATTAGTGATGTTGAAGAGTTGAGTCGGTGAATAAAGGTTTTATTTTATATAATATGATTAGTATGGAAGAATCGAGTGGGAGTATAAAGGAAATATAGAAGAGGATTATTGTTGATGAGTCGAGCAGGAGAATAAAGGATTTATTAAAGAGTGGAAGAATAAAACGTTTATTATAGATAATTTGTGGTGACGTATCGAGTGGAGGAATATTTGAGTACTTATCTTGTTGAATGAGAATTTACTGTAATGTATTTGTTGAATGGGGATTACATGTATGTAATATGTGGGAAATATACAGGGTGATGTAATATGTTGGAAATATACAGGGTGATGTAATATGAGGGAAATATACAGGGTGATGTAATATGAGGGAAATATACAGGATGTGTTATGTTTTTTTCTGGTTATTGTACTTATATGAAATTATTTATTGGAATATTGTCTTAACTAAAGAATAGCGCTGTAAATTAATGCTTCAAGCAGAGTCGATTGAGGGGGTGTGTTGGTATGTAGAGGGTGTATATGCAATCGACACTGGCTTGACACATTTAATTTGAATACAGAAGCTCAAGTTTGAATGATGTTTAATTCAAACTTGAGAATGTCAATTACTCTACTTCCAAACGCCGTCATGTAATGTTGTGTTTATAAAGTTTATAAATTAAATAATAAATAATGTATTGACAAACTAAAGTGCCTTCCAGTATTTATAATAAACCTCCAAAGACCTCCTGCAACCAATTAAGAAGTATGACCTGCTTTATTACAATGAGAACACTTTTTAGACATCCTACAGTTTTCCGTTTTATGTCCTAGCTTACTACAAGTACCACATCGCAAATTGTCCCTACATTGAGAGGAAGTATGACCCCTTCGACTACATGTGTAACATTTAGGCCTATTATCGCTAACCGGTTCAGTACTTTTGGCGGGGGTTGGTAAATCAACGGCGGAATCAGTTAAATATGTCAATAAACTTCGCGTATCCCTACATCCTGTACCACGAGCTCCTGCCTTTAGCAGTGGGTCGCCTAACGTAAAGATTATTACATCACATATCATATCGTCATTAAGTTGGCATAATTTACCCTGAGACAGTTTTTTATAATAAAAGTCGATTACCTTCTCGTCCTTGCGTTTGGTGACAGTTACGAAGTCGTGTAGCTTGGCTGCAAGACCCCGTCCAGCCGGGAAGTATTCCTCGAGTTTTTTCTTCCATTCCGTCCAGGAAAGTGTGATGTCTTGCAGATGCCCGAACCACAAAAGAGCATTTCCTTCTAAACTCGCAGTCATATGGTAGATGAGCGTCTTTTCATTCCAGCCGTAGATGTTTGCGAGTGACTCCAGCCGATGTATCCATGCATTAACAGAAAAAGTATTGGAATTACCATCAAATTTGGGTACGTTATCGGGTTTCCCGATAAACCTAACATTGTTTCCAAAGTCTAACACGGAAGGTCGACTTTCAGTGCTTTTAAAAGCATTGTCTTGAATAATGACTGTTTCAGATAAGTGGGTAGTCCTAGATGGCTCTAAAGTACTCGTGCGATTCATAGGAGTATCTAAATCGGGTGGCGTATGTGTGACATGCGTGGTCGATGCTACAGCATTGTTTGGGGTTGCACATGGTTGGCACGTGGTTATTTCAATATTGGGTGCTCTCTGAGTTCTGTTTGTTTCGCACGGTACAGTTTCAATAACAGGTTGATGGTTTAAATTGACACTACTGGACGTACCTGCAGTTACGGTTTCCGGTGCGTTGCTCCTTCCTTGTTCAAGTAATTGCTCTAACATATGCTCCAACCGATCCAATCGTTCTTTGTTGTTAGGTGCGCGTGGTTTTCGAGGCTTTTTAGGAGGTGGAACTGTAACCTCTTCCGCCTCTCCTTCACTATCGAAACTTCGTCGCCGTCGGGAACGTAATCGCTCAGATCCACTACTCATTATCACTAACTACGTCAGTACTAGACACGAAGCGGTAATAACGCGTGAGATAATTTTAAATAACGAGCACTTCTGAATTATTAATTGGGTTTAACTTTAAATGACACTCCGAGTACGACTAGTTCTTTATTCGTCGACAAGTCAACAGCAAAAGCCAGTGATCCCAAGTGATCGCTGCTTAAATAACTTTACAGAATGGATAACTGGTTTGAATGAATGATTGAATGATGTCACTTGAAATATCAATCACCTTACTAATTTATTTGAATTACTTACCCGTTTTATACCATGAAAGAAATTATTTAATTCTGATAACACTAACGGCAAGTGACATCATACGACATAATTACAATACATTTTTATAATAGTTTTCTTATAACTAACAATATATTACGCGTAATGTTGGAAGGTTGATTAAACTTAAGTTTACCCGGGTATAACTAGTATAATATTACCCAAGCCTTTTGGGAAAAGTCTGAAAATGTTAACAACATTAATCTATTTCGGGGTTTACCCGTACACACCTAGGTCATTACCCATACTTAGGATTTCTATATCTATAAAAGCTTAATAATCACACTATCTACAACAATATGATCGTTGAAACACTCGTCGATAAAAGTTCGTTCACTACAAAATAATACATTTATAGACACATTGTCGAACATCTCAATAAATAAAACCAAACATTTCCAAGCATCGACATAAATAACTGACCACATTCCCATTATTCTAGAAGAAAACGCGACAACCTAAATTCGTCTAAACGGTTTGTATCCCCGGCTCGCGGCGCCGAACTCCTCACTCCGACAAATTGAAACAGTAAAGCAGATTCTGACGCATCTCACTACTGGTTCTTTAAGACAAGCACACACGGACGGATGCATTGATAAAAAAATATAATAAAAAAAAATATTTACAACAGAACGTGTGTGAACGTGTTGTTGAATTGACACAACTATTTTAGAAAATCTGTATTACATAGAACCAACAATAAAAAATTTGAAATTTAATCTACACTTATTTGTCAGGCGCAATGACCCAAAATAAGTCTTGACCTCTTGACATCATCATGATGATTGATATAAAATTCCTCGGGCCTCATACTAATCTACTTAAATCGGTTCAGTGGTTTAAGCCTGAAAAAGTAACAGGCAGACAGATTTAATTACTATTGGATTTTTCATTATAGTCGTTTATTATATTATGCAAGTAAAATAATAATACAGCAATAACATTTTGCCTTAAACGTATTAGCAATCAAAAATATTTGAAAAACCTCACATGTATCCGACGGTTAAAAATTTGTAATAAGAGTAATGGAGTCTGTGGCAGCGCTAGCGAAAAGGCCACGCCATTCTGGTTTGAAAACGCTTCGTAAGTAATTTGGCTGACACCAACTTACTCGTGTGCCGAAGATTGTTTGATCCCAACTTCTGAGATAACACGCCACGTGCGTTATTCAATAGGATTTCAATTACGTACATTGATTACGAACAAACTTAGTTAGGTCTACCACTTATCTTGAGTTAGTATTCCACCTGTCCTATTTCTTGGTCCAATTTGCATTGCGTCTCACTCTCTCAACAGCAAAATGTGAGACGCAAATACACATTGGACAAAGATATTGTACAGATGGTATAAGTAGTCGTGAGGTGATTTTCGATTACCTACAAGTTTTGGGCTGAGTTTTGTAAGTTAATACACAGTACACGCACGTGTAAGTAGATTAAATTTGGCAAGAGATAGCCCGAAATGACTAATGAATATAGACTAATGATAATTTACAACCAATTGATAAATGCGTAATAAAGTTAACAAAGGAAAACTAACAGGATTTGTTTAAATAGTGACTAAAGCCATGCCTAGATCATTAAAATTTTAATTCGATTTTATTCCACCACAGTATATTTTGCACATTTTAGGACATAAAAAGGCAAAGATACGGCTATGTCCAAAAAAAGCAATCGAAATTAAAAATTACAGACAAAACCAAACTGCGCAGTGTGGGGCCAGTTGCAAAATAAAACTACACCAGTAAGTTAGTAAAGTCTTCCAAAATACAGTGAGTTCACTTAAAAAATACCCACTCATTTTGAAACTCTTACATGCGTGCTGTAATTATATGGGAAAGTCAATCAGTTCAGAGACAAGGAATTTTAAACTATTTCGGCACATATTCAACGCAAAAGTGGAAGCATTCTGATAATTTTAACTAGTCTTACAACACATGAAGGTACTTTTCAATCAATCAATCAATTATTTTATTGCAAGAACATAGTTAAATTACATAATTTTTATGTACATATATAAGGTGATAACATTTTTTAAAAAGCGTGTCTTATCTTATGTTTCATGTTGTGCGTGTTTCATTAGTTAAAATACAAGCAAGAATTAATATTTACTTTGTTTTTTGCGAAAGGAGCTTGGCACTCTATGTACTGTCCACAGTGTAATGACCGCCAAATGGAAAACATCAGAAGATCCCATCAAGGTGGACCGACCATCTTGTCAACATCACAGTGAGTTTTACGTGATAGTCTGATGAGTTTAATCTAAGTTCAGGAATTAGCGCAAGCACTATAGAGTTTACAAAAACGGCTGACATTTTACTCAAAATGCGGAAGAGAATCTATGTAGGCCTCGTGAATTAGTCCAGTTCCCTCACGATATTGATAGTCGATACTACACAAATGTAATGGACCCGGCGTAATTTCCACAAGTGCTCTTTCTTTCCATTATTTTCTCCCCGTATCTGGGCGCATGCCAACATTTGGGAATAACACTGTCGTTTAGATTGATAAAGCCTGGAACAATGGAGGGGACACAAGCGGAACTGGAAAAATTGCGACTCCCCGACGTTGACACTGAAATTTTTGTCCGTAATCGAGATAGGAGCGTTTATGTAGCCATATTGCTTTTTCTGTTTTGCTATTCCTTCTGTGTATTATTTTGGAGTTTTATTTATGGGACGTTTTGTAGGGGAAATTGGGGTAAAACCAAATATTTTTTTATTAAAATGTACGAACTTTACTAGTAACATACGTAAACTACTAAATGCATGCATACTATAAATTACGGAAACTCCTCATATTATTGTATGGGGTCGTAATTTTCCATATTGGAAATGACTGTTTCCTGATTTTCTATTAATTTTTCCTGAAATTTCCAAGAACTTTTCTAACTTCTCTAGTTATTTTTTCGTTTGCTGGTTTGCCTCGTACTCATATCATAAAAAAATATTTTAATAGTTTTGAAAATGAAATAAAATAATTCAGTTGAAATTTTGAGATATTTTGTCCTAAGACCAATTCTCGTGAGGTTTTTTCTTCTTCTATCATTACTCATTCATGTCATAAGATAAATCCATTGAATCCATCGTCACGTAAAATATGTTCTCGCAAATAAATTCCGCATTTCCATTTGGAACACCGCAGAACAAGCATTCAAATTTGAAAATCAATTCAATAAACAAATCCTAGTGCCACTGATTCAGCTGCGGCTGAAAAAATATATTCCACACATTTTCGCGAGCTCTCAAATTAGGGCTCCGTTAGTTTAGTTCGCGATGCAAGGCATGAGCTGGAAGCGGTTTTGTTGCACTGCCATTTTACTTACTCTGCTGTCGTGCAACCTAAAATGAGACTTGGCCTCCGACACAAGACAGCGCCCCAATTTTCGGTCCTGCTCTACTTAAGGGCGCGTGTACACGGTGCCGCCTCCGGCGGCGGCGCGGCAGCGGGCTATACGTGTCTCGTGTACATAGCGCGAAGGTGCGGCGGCGGCGCGGCGGCGGGCTTTACGCGTCTCGTGTACATAGCACGAAGGTGCGGCGGCGGCGCGGCGGCAGCGCGGAGGCGGCACCGTGTACACGCGCCCTAAAGGGCGAATCAAATCTACCTGTGTTAACCCTAATAATTGCTCGGAGCAATGCTGAGCCGAACGGATCCGAGAATGCCCGAAAGGAGTTTGGCATTCCTGCCGTTGGCTACGCGCCCAGATCTGCCAGTGCCAGTGTCAAAAGTGACATTTCTTCGACCAAAAACGTCACTCACTCCTATAACTTGCACTTCACATTTAGACAGTGAGAGCAATGCCGCCTGATACAAGACTCGGATTCTGGACCACCGCCAATCCACATAAACTGTTATTTTGTTACATACAGTCGGAAAAATACGCGGCTATTAAAACAAAAGGAAATATATAATATTGTATTAAGCTAATGAGGTTGTGTGTTCTGTCTAATTGCTGTTCATGTTACTTTTGCGGCGAAATACATTAAATATATTATAATATTATACTTTGTCTCATCCTTTTTGTAATAACATAATTGAATGTGACTATTAAAATAGTAGAGGCACCTGCACGATACTCCATGATTGGTTTAACGTAGGTACTATATTATTTATTTTTTAGCCTATTAAGTATGTCCCACTGCTGGGTAAAGGCCTCCCCTCTTTCGCCACTTGACTCTGTCCAATGCACACTCCCGCTACTCCACACAGAATGTATCGAGGTTGTCCAGCCATCTCCGTTTGGGTCTTCCTCTGCCCCGCGATCCATCCTGTGGGATCTATTCCGTGGCTAATAAGGTACTATATAACTATTATTATTTTATTTATTTTTTTAATTTCAGGAAGGAAATTTCAGGGAAGCGCTGGTGACCTAGCGGAAGGAAAACATCGTGAGCAAACCGGACTAATCAAGGACAACAATGGCCTAGTTTCCCCTCTGGGTTGGAACGTTAGATGGTAGTCGCTTTCGTAAAAACTAGTGCCTACGCCAATTCCTGGGATTGGTTGTCAAGCGGAGCCCAGGCTCCCATGAGCCGTGGCAAAAAGATGATGATTTTTTTTTAAATTTCAGGGTTTCTATGCGGAGAATGTCGTGTACTTTTTAACGTAACGACTATTAATGCACATGTCTTTGCTTGACCTTAATTAAACGTTTTACGGATGGTAATATTTTCAAAGCTTAATTAGTTTATTTTACCTAGAAGTATCTTAATTAAGTTCAGACGATATTCGTAATCTTTTTCCAATATTGAAATTTTTCGGGATAAATTCTTTATTGCCTACTTATTATCTATCCACTGAATACACGTGTAAAACTTGATTTCAACCAACTACAAAAAAGAGGAAGATGTGTTTTAATCACTCTAAAAACGGTGACGTTCGGACGTCAACTGCAGCTCTACTTTATTGTTGTGACGTAGTTGTTGCCACCGCTGTATTTGTCATTTTCTTTGACAAAATGAGTGACGCAATGAACGTCATAACCGCGGCACGGCAGTAATGCGGCAGCCAATGTCACTCATTTTATCAACGACATACCTAGGCAGATACTGCAATGCAGCCGCTGCAGCAACAACGACGCCGCAAAAATAATGTAGCTGCAGTTCACACACTTTGGGGCTTAGTCACTGACCATCCAGCCTCTAGACATAGCATAGTCGCGCTACCCCCTCTGCCACACATACGGTAGCGTTACTCCATCTTCGAGTCACGCCTACACCGCTTACTTCAGTCGGCGGACCGGGCTCGGTCTAGAAATTTCGGTAGCTCGAAGAAGTTTTTGCTATCAAAAATGCATTATTGTTGTGTCAAATTGTGTGGCAAGAACACTAAAAACTCTGGTGTACAAAAAAATGGCATTTCATTTCACAGGTAAGCCGATTTTTTAGAGATTTGGATAAAAAAATATTTTAATTTAAGCGGCTCATCAAATTTGACAGCGCTTGAAACTCGATGACGTCTTTTAAGAAAGTCTCTTTCTATCGCGCTGCATCCGTATACATCCTTTCTTGTCTTTTATTACGTGACATTCCTAAGCCCAAACTAGTGATGTCCATATCCATAGAATGTGATTGTTTACTATTGACAAGGTAATTCAATTCAAATCGCATAGGTATTTGCGAAAAATTCACTATAAAACAAATAAATAATATGAGAATTACACTTACGGTCAGGTACCAATTTTCCCTTGAACATAAACGATATTGTCAATTCAGCACTACATAGGTACTCGTATTACTTTTAGCGATTATAAAAACATTGCAAAGATTAATCACAAGACCAATTTTATACAAAAACACACGGTTGCAATTTAAAATGCATTATTTTGATTCCATTTTTGTTGAGAATAGTGGGCGTCGGTTTAACTTTTTAATTTTTGCTTTTTTTCTGTGTACGACTGCCAACATGGCAATGATACTTGAACATTCGGCCAAATAATTTAAACCTCATTCAGTTAGATTGTGTTAAATAACATTTCATTTACATAATAACAAATAAATATTTGATTTAAACCATGTAATAACTCTTAATAGAATTATACAGGATGTTTTTAATGGGTGGGTATAGTAGGATACCGCGAATACAGGGTGGATTTTCTTTTTGGCTCAGTGAGGGCAGCTACCAGATCCCGTACTGCTACGAGAAAACGGTCTTAAGAGACCTTCCCTCGATTTCAAATTAATGAAGATTGGCATTTACAGATTTTGGAAAAAACATACAGGATACGAGAAAAAGGTCATTTTTGACAAACTTTTTTTATGGCAATCGATCCCATTCCTATTGAGGAGCAAAAGCTTGTATGGAAGCAAAAAAAAAAATTCCGCCTAGAAAAGCCACAAATCGAGGAAAACTTTTCCCATAATATTTGAATGAAAATGATAACTTTTATTTTTCACATGCTACTTTTGTATGCCAATCGATTCCATTCCTATCCAGTATCAATAGTTTCCTAGGGGTCGACTTACGGTAATGTACTAAAAAGCCACAAATTGAAGAAAACTTATCCATACATTTACTATGGAGAAAACGTGAAATTTAATTCACAGTTTTCTATCTGGCCAATCAGTCCTGTCCTGTTACATTTAAGAACCATAATACTGTATGAAGACATTGCTGTACGAATGATGGGCGAGGTAGAAAATTGTGAATAAAATTTCACATTTTCTCCATAGTAAATGTATGGAAAAAGTTTTTATTAATTTGTGGCTTTTTAGTACATTACCGTAAGTCGACCCCTAGGAAACTATTGATACTGGATAGGAATGGAATCGATTGGCATACAAAAGTAGCATGTGAAAAATAAAAGTTTTCATTTTCATTCAAATATTATGGGAAAAGTTTTCCTCGATTTGTGGCTTTTCTAGCCGGAATTTTTTTTTTGCTTCCATACAAGCTTTTGATCCTCAATAGGAATGGGATCTAATTTGAAATCGAGGGAAGGTCTCCTAAGACCGTTTTCTCGTAGCAGTACGGGATCTGGTAGCTGCCCTCACTGAGCCAAAAAGAAAATCCACCTTGTATATAAAGCCGCAACCCGACTGATTAATTGACATAATTGCTCTCCCAGAAGGGGGTTCCTGGGGTATTTGACTTTGATACGGTCGTATAGAGGGGGTGGTTTGGTGACTTCCAGGAAAATCCGACTTTTGGTCTACCGGATTATCCGACTTTTGGTCACTAAACGGTGACAGATACGTGGGAGATGCTCGACCAAATGTCATAGAGGGACGCTGACAGTTTCTGAAGCCGCCATTATTTTTTCAAAATGGCGGATTCAAAATGGCGATCATTTTTCAAAATGCTCCCAGCGCGCTAAAATTTTGGTCACGAAAACTCGGGGTCACCTAGCTGTATTCCTATGGATTTTTTTTTAATAAAACCAATATGGCGGTAAAAATGGCCACTTATTTTTTATGAAAAGCTTCAAAGGTGAGAGATAGGTGGGGGGTGCTCGACCAAATGCCATAGAGGGCCCGAGACAACACAAATTGCATTTAAAAAGTTTCAAAATGTACTAACTAACATAAGAACACCTTGTAATACCATGGTTGCAATAAAGAATTATGATTATGATTATGAAAATGGCCGTCTTTTTTTTTTCAAGTTGGTCTGAGCGCGTTGAGATTTGGCATGCGGCGAGCTTGGGGGCCCAAGATTAGTATGTGAATTATTTTTTATTAACACTCAAAATGACGGCGGACACGGGCAAAGGAAAATTTCCAAGTAGGTTAAGCGAACCCGAAGGGCGAATATCAGGCTGGGAGGCCAAAGGCTGACCCGCCGAAGGCCCGAAGCCTTCACCCCGACTCCCAAGCGTGCAACCCTCAGTAATTTAAAGCGAGGCCGAAGGGCGAGCTGCGTGAATGAAGTGCTTCCAAGCAGGGATGTTGCGAATATCCGCATCCGTATCTCGTCTCGACTCGCGCTTCTCTAAATCCCATAAGACGCCTTTTTACCAATAGTTTATTTTTAAATTAATTATATAAAGCAGATACACCTGCTAACGAAACCACAACGTTATGGGTTAATGTTTTCGAACGAAAGAATCAACATAGCATTCGAAACATGCTTGCATATTATTACTGTTATTACATTATTGACCGTGATTGACAATGTTATTATTCAACGTGTCACATCACTAGCGCCCGGCAGATATTTCTGTCTGACGCCCACGTGTGTTTGAACGGACCAATCACGGCACGGGACTCGCTCACCTCGTCCCCCGCACCCCTGTATTTTTGGCAGCATCGGTTTCATGAAAGAATTGGCCTAAGTTGAGTCTAGAGGCTGGATGGTCAGTGGGCTTAGTCAACTGTTAAATAAATTATTTTACAATTGACTAATAATGTCCCAATATAATATTTATTTATCTATAAGTATATATAAACGTGAAAGACCTGACTGACTGACTTAAATCAACGCACAGCCCAAACCGCTGGGACTAGAAAGTCCAAATTTGGCAAGTAGATTTCTACGTCTACGTCTACGTATTAAGGTCTAGGGGTCCACTAAGAAAGGATTTTTCAAAATTCATCCCCTAAAGAGGTGAAATGGGGGTCCAAAATTAAAAAAAACTCCTGCGCATGCGAAGCCGTGGGCAAAAGCTAGTATATTTATAAAAAAATAATCGCATCGAAATTTTAATAGGCGTACTCAAACTAGTTTTATGAACAAAACTATTCGCATTTAAAAATAAATATAATAAATAAAAATCGTTTCTTACCGAAAAATGTTCACTTTTATGTATATATACATACAGTTTTACTGACCTCCACACTAGGCAATGCCTGTCCCGTGGAGACGAGATTGATAATCTTAAATATTTAGGTATATAAGTAGGTTTTTATCATCCGAATAAAAGACTGCAAAAAAAAAGATATCGGAAAAGATTTCATGTAAGTATGTGTTTTGTATTCATTCGAAACACGTTTAAGTTCTGAACAGGTGTTGAAAGCACATTGTTTCCCCAAGAGGAGAATTCTATACAAAAAGCTACTGAACTTCATAATATTATTCTTGCCTCGTGGTAAAAATATTGTGTAAATTTCATATCAAGTACTACCTACTTGGTACAGTACTTATGTGTTTTATTTTCTTGTAAGTATTTTACAAATTCCGTGAAACTTGTAATAGACCTAGACAAGTTACCTAGGTAATGTAAAAACTTAAAAAGATAGAGAGGTTGACTTTCTGTTACATTATTAATAGTAGTTTATGCAACAGTGATATAATAAGGGTTCTTAAAATTCAAGGGTCGAAGTTACAAAACGAGACGTAGTCGAGTTTTGTAAAAAAAGACCCGAGAATTTTAAGAACCAATTATGAGCTGTTGCATACATTACTTTTTCTATGACAGCTGCAGCAAAAAAAAAAAAAAAGAAAAACGTAATTAAAAGTCATCATCTCTATCTTTTTACGTTAATAATACGTTTAAGTATATCTAATATTTCCCGCCCGTTTATACTTTAAAAAAAATTATACTTATTTACATAATATATCCCATTTCGACTGACAGACTAGATAGTAAGGCGTGGCGCGAGCTTGTGAAGACCCTTTGCACTTCTGGGGTGCCATAGGACAACAACAACAAAAACAAACACAACAATACACCAAAAAAATCAATATCACCAACACAATATAAGTTGTATTACCTAATTTTCAAATAATACAAACCTTTCCCGCGCTTGAATTTACCAATAAACAAGCTAAGAAACTGGTGAACAATTAATTCCTCGCCTGACAGCCATAAACCAATGTGCATAAAGTTTTTCAATAAGTCCGCCGAAAGGTAAATAGTTTGGAGACTCGGGTTAAAACATTCCTGCTTTTTGGTACAGCGGAGAAACATAGAATGGCACAAAAAACACGAACATTTACATTCACTTTCAGTTGTAAGTATAGGTAACGTTTAGACCGAGCCCGGCCTGGGCCGAGGCCTCCAACATGTCATTTTCTTTGACAGCTGATCAGAAAACGAAGCTCCGGTAGCTCCGGCCCGGCCACGGCCCGGTCTACCGTGAGTCATCCTTTACCCTGCATACCATAACAGTATAATGTTAGTACGTACTTGACGACCCTTTCTTAATACAAGATTATACCTCATGTAAAAAAAAATACAACTTAAAAAAAAAATGCATTTGCGCAAAAATACTTTTACTTACATCTGTATAAATAGTTTCAGCCAGATGTAGGGTTTGCACGACGGGTCCAAAATGTATGGGAAGATCCGAGGATCCAGATCCGGATAATTTCATACATTTCGGATCCGGGTTGCAAACCCTAGCCAGATGACCTCAAAATTGAAGCAACGCGTTTAATTACTTTTCCCAATTACTCGTTCCTCGATATCAATCCTTCTGGATCTTTCTCCCCTACAGACGAGAAGCAGGCATGTAATTATTTCTGTAAATGTGAAAACTTGGGCGCGGCAGAGTCGTGTAGATTAGCAGCAAGTTCGAGATAATTGCCGATACTCCCTTCGTTATTCAGAGTCGCTTTAGGAAATTATTTTATATTATCATTGATGCGCATCTTGTTTTATTAATGTATGTATCTGACGCGTTTACTTGCCGTGTCTAATTAAATATTAACATTCTCAAAACTCAAGAAATTTTTGACTTTATGTGACTTTGTTTTATACTATGTAGTGAAAATCATTTTTTATTTGTTGTATACTTACCTGCCGCTTTCATTGTACTTTTATAAAATTAATATGTAACACAAAATAGTACGTGGTTAAATCATTTTACTCCAGCACAAAACATGTATAAATTACACTTTTTGCGCCGTGAACTGCACATAATTGTTGCGCTCAAAGTGCACAAAGTTTCATAATGGGAAGAAATTGCAAATTAAAACATGAACTTCCACTAGCATTAAGATCTAATAAACGTATAGTACACGCAATTTTCAATTTAAGGTTATGCGTGATTAACCAGGAAGCATTTATCGTGGCGACCCCAATAGCCGACAGAGCGTGTTGGGTGAATAAAATCAGAGTATACACACTAAACAGTCGTTTCTAATAGAGTACAGAAAAGCAAGCTTTCGAAGAGCAAAGGCAATTGACCAGTCCCAACTCCCGACCACTTTCGCTGCTGTCATAATAAAGATTTTCATTCATTCATTAACTAACAATTTAATCGGAGGGGTGCTGACCTGCAGTGATTTTAATACAATTCCTCTCCTTTTGCTCATTCATCATCTCATCGTCTCTCTCTTTTTTAGGGTTCCGTAGCCAAATGGCAAAAAACGGAACCCTTATAGATTCGTCATGTCTGTCTGTCTGTCCGTCTGTCCGTCTGTCTGTCCGTCCGTATATCACAGCCACTTTTCTCCAAAACTATAAGAACTATACTGTTGAAACTTGGTAAGTAGATGTATTCTGTGAACCGCATTAAGATTTTCACACAAAAATAGAAAAAAAACAATAAATTTTTGGGGTTCCCCATACTTTGAACTGAAACTCAAAAATTTTTTTTTCATCAAACCCATACGTGTGGGGTATCTATGGATAGGTCTTCAAAAATGATATTGAGGTTTCTAATATCATTTTTTTCTAAACTGAATAGTTTGCGCGAGAGACACTTCCAAAGTGGTAAAATGTGTGTCCCCCCCCCTGTAACTTCTAAAATAAGAGAATGATAAAACTAAAAAAAATATATGATGTACATTACCATGTAAACTTCCACTGAAAATTGGTTTGAACGAGATCTAGTAAGTAGTTTTTTTTAATACGTCATAAATCGCCTAAATACGGAACCCTTCATGGGCGAGTCCGACTCGCACTTGGCCGCTTTTTCCAAAGATGGCCGACCGAGGATGGATTATTATTTAGACTTGCAAGAGATAGAGAGAAATGTAAATCTTTAGATTTTTGTCGAAAGACAAGCTGTTGTTACAAAATGCAGTGGTCGAAAATTTTCTAATACCACCACTAACTACTACCACTAACTAACCACTAACTAACCACTGAAGAACATAGGTTTGTTTTTATTTTCTCTCTTACTAATAATTTCATGGAAAAATTGTTTCGTCTTTTGACATCAAATAGCTGATTTGACTGGTTAGTAAAAAACCACATTAAATAAATTGCCTATGCAAGGACTTTGTAAATGCCCATGAGGTCAATTCCAACTTAAATTCTGACATCAATGTGATATTTAAATGATGTAAGACGCGCGTGCTTTCATTCGCACTATTCCTTACATGTATTAGCGCGAGCGAGACGCACGGGCGACTGACATCATTTAGAGATCATTTTGATGTCATAATGTATGTTTAGAGTGGCCTCCATATTAAATTAAAGGTGTAATGTGTGTCTCTCGTGCCACCATGCAATTTTGCAGCCAAACCCATAAACGATGTGAAGTACCTACTTGAAACCATTTTTGCTGTAGGTACAGGTTAGCTATTTTAGTGGATATTATAATGGGTCACGTGAAACAGGTATTATGTAATTACTAGGAAGAAATAAAATAAGTATAATATGTGATTTGAGTTATGTAACTATTAATTTCATTCCTTGCCAAATAGCGAGAATTGTGAAGAATTCTTTTTTTCTTTCTCTGTGCGTTATTTTAAGAAATTAATATTTTAGTTTATAACTGTTGGTTTTTGTCTAATATTTGGACTGAAATTGGATGAGGAGATTCAAGATCTGATGTCCGAGCCGAACATCATTGGAGAAATGAAAACTGCCAGACTCCAATGGCTTGGCAATGTAGTCCGGATGGGTGAAGACCATGCAGTCCGGAGTTGCAGTCTGGAGAGCGTAGCTACTCACCAGTACCAAATGGCCGAAAACCGCCCTAGTTACGCCGGAGAGACGAAGTGCAAAAAAATCTTAGTGAACTGCGCCTTCGACTGGACAAAAACGATTCGACAGAGAAGCATGGCGATCTTTTGGTGTCGGAGGTCAAGATCCACTTCGCTGCGCCACAGCAGTAAGTAGGTAAAATTTGGACTATTATCGTTAGGTTCGAATAGAGAGGAACTCATAAAATAAAAGACGTGCGATCAAACAGGGCAGTTTGATGGCAGTCAGTGTGTTCCAGAAAAATTTTAATTAAAAAAAAATGTTTAATTATACCATTATTTAACTTTGTAAACTTTAACCCCTGGTAAGTATCTATACAGTATGTGGTTACAGTTGGTCGGTTCATTCGGACCTACACAATACAATGTACATACTAAATTCTAAACCCTCCCCCGCTGTAGCCAAAACGATAAAAACAAAACTAAACCCTTTATTTACCGGGTGCATCCACAAATTCGCTAAACGTTCAGTTCAAGAAACCACAACGTACAAGTTTCCACTGCTTTATCTCGTATCCAGCCAGGCGTTCTTTTTGTAGAAAATTTTTGGCAAAACAAGAGCCACATGTGACATAAATATTCAGTAATGTCTAACGCGTAAAACTTTAAACGGCGTACTTTCGAGTGTTCGCGGCGTTCGGTATAAATCACTTGAATTTTGTCTTTTATGCCTGAATTTACTGGAACGTACGGGGATATGAGGTATTTTGTTACCTACGTGAGTTAGATAAACGTAAGACGAAACGAATAATACGTGCAATTGAGACGAATTTATAAAATAGATATAACTAAAGTTATGTTAAGATATCGGATAGTACCTAGTGACAAATATTAAATATATACGGTTGGTCTACTTTATCTTAGGTACTTGATCTCAAAATCAGCGTAATATACAAGTAATATCTGTATTGACGTCTTTTTATTATTTTCATGAAGAGGTTCGTTTTCATACGATGGATGGCCCGTAGGCAGCGGTGATTGACATATTTAATGTTGATGTTGCAGTCAACAGCAGAAGTTGACAAGCGAGCGAGGTGTTCAAAGTTACCTTGACACGCTCTTATTCTCTTAACAATAAAGTCGCGTCAAGATCATTTTGAACACCTGGCCCGCTTAGCAACTTCTGCTGCTGACTGTATCTAAAAAAATATTTGATTTATAAGAATAACACAAAAAAAACTGACACACACGAAAATTCCGCGTCCGCTTTTCAAGCAACTAAGGTTTTAATTATCCACACGTGTACATACATTATATCACAAAGCTGCAATGAAATTAGTTCACAGTCACCGCCACAGCTGATTTTTAGGGTTCCGTAGCCAAATGGCAAAAAACGGAACCCTTATAGATTCGTCATGTCTGTCTGTCTGTCTGTCCGTCTGTCTGTCCGTCCGTATGTCACAGCCACTTTTCTCCGAAACTATAAGAACTATATTGTTGAAACTTGGTAAGTAGATGTATTCTGTGAACCGCATTAAGATTTTCACACAAAAATAGAAAAAAAACAATAAATTTTTGGGGTTCCCCATACTTCGAACTGAAACTCAAAAATTTTTTTTTCATCAAACCCATACGTGTGGGGTATCTATGGATAGGTCTTCAAAAATGATATTGAGGTTTCTAATATCATTTTTTTCTAAACTAAATAGTTTGCGCGAGAGACACTTCCAAAGTGGTAAAATGTGTGTCCCCCCCCCTGTAACTTCTAAAATAAGAGAATGATAAAACTAAAAAAAATATATGATGTACATTACCATGTAAATTTCCACCGAAAATTGGTTTGAACGAGATCTAGTAAGTAGTTTTTTTTTATACGTCTTAAATCGCCTAAATATGGAACCCTTCATGGGCGAGTCCGACTCGCACTTGGCCGCTTTTTCTCAACAATGTTGTTTACGGACTCGTTCAACGTCAGCTGGTTCGAACGAGGACTCATAAACCTGCTGCCAGCTCTCGTGGCGAGTGCTGGAGAAAGGAGAAGTTATTTATTTTTCCCTTATAAGTATACAAAACTGCAAAAGCATAATAAATAGTACATTATTATAAAAGCGGCCAAGTGCGAGTTGGACTCGCCCATGAAGGGTTCCGCATTTAGGGGATTTATGATGTATTAAAAAAAACTACTCACTAGATCTCGTTCAAACCAATTTTCGGTGGAAGTTTGCATGATAATGTACATCATATATTTTTTTTAGTTTTATAATTGTCTTACTTTAGAAGTTACAGGGGGGGGGACACATTTTACCACTTTGGAAGTGTCTCTCGCGCAAACTATTCAGGTTAGAAAAAAATGATATTAGAAACCTCAATATCATTTTTGAAGACCTATCCATAAATACCCCACACGTTTGGGTTTGATGAAAAATTTTTTTTTGCGTTTCAGTTCTAAGTATGGGGAACCCCCAAAAATTTTTTTTTGTGTGAAAATCTTAATGCGGTTCACAGACTACATCTACTTACCAAGTTTCAACAGTATAGTTCTTATAGTTTCGGAAAAAAGTGGCTGTGACATACGGACGGACAGACAGACATGACGAATCCATAAGGGTTCCGTTTTTTGCCATTTGGCTACGGAATCCTAAAAACTGGGAACTAGGGCCATTCCCTCTTTCTTGTCCATTTATGTATATATTTTTTGGCTGACAGTTATGGTAAACTGTAGTCAAGTGCAATTAAACTTAGGGTTCTAATTTATCCAAATAGTTATAGTCTTTTTGATAAATATCGCGATAATTATCCGACAAATATTCTGACGATAATTATCAGGCATAAAAATCAGGATACTTCCTTTTAAACCCTGATTGTTTCTACCGTTCTTCTAAATCAGTCCCTCGAAATGTGTAACATATAATTTATTATCGAATCTACTAACTTTGTCAATCTTGCTAATAAATTAAATGATGACGAGAGTGAGTGTTCACTTAGCCCCGAGACGTTCCTTTCTCCATACATCGTTGAATTGTTCAAATCGAGTCATTTTAATTGACTTCAAAAACGAGGTTGTCTATTCATTTTCATTTTCTTAGCCGATTTGAGTGTCCCACTTCTGGGCATAGGCCTCTCCCCTTGATTTCCACGACTTCTAGCTGTCCAGTCCAGGTTATCCCGCCATCCCGCCGGTCCCATAATGGGATACCTTCCTCCAATTGAGGGGGGATTTAAATCTTCTCGGGGCAGAGGTGTAGGGTTGGAGCCGGTCTACCTAGCTTTATTTGACGTTCATAAGCGCATTGTAATTATGCCTACTTGAATAAACTATCTTTTATCTTTATCTTATCTTTATCTATATCTCCGTTTGGGCCTGCCCAGTCCACGTCCTTCTGCCGGCATCCACTTGGTGGCTAAGCATCCGGATGGATACGGTAGACGTGGCCGGCCATTTTTTCAACCAAAACTGTCCCTTGCGCCACTGACAGATCAGTATCATATCGGAAATAGATCGAATAACTAAAACTCTAAATCCTGGGAGTGAGCATCAAATATAAAGCAACTAAAATATCAAAAACCGGCCAAGAGCATGTTGGGCCATGCTCAGTGTAGGGTTCCGTAGTTACTCGTCCGTCACAACAGGCTGCCTTGAACGGAGGCTACCTAACTAGTACAGCAAACGGACATGGCGAAACTATAAGGGTTCCTAGTTGACTACGGAACCCTAAAAATTTTAAAAATAAGTAAGACTTCACTTGAAACTGCGGGATGTAATTATAACTGAAAGCGCGAAATCCTAAAAAACTTCGGAAATTAAATCACTTACTGCATCCTACCGACCATTCGTTTACATAAAGTCCGTCCGGGGAAAACGGTAAATAAAAGTTTTCATTTAAAATTTACACATTTTCTCTTCTCTAACTGTGCATTTTTCTCGGCAAACTTTCGCTCCGTGCTTTAAATAATTATTTTGTGTTGGCCGGGAGAAGTGTGTAAGTAAACGTAACTAAAAAGGTTTCATTGTTGTAACTGCGGGTAAAAGAAAATTCTGGTAGCAAAACAAAAAAAAAACTGTTTAAATCCTGAACGCTCTTGAGCTTTACGCTTTTTAGGGTTCCGTACCCGAAGGGTAAAAACGGGACCTTATTACTAAGACTCCTCTGTCCGTCTATCTATCTGTCACCAGGCTGTATCTCATGAACCGTGATAGCTAGACAGTTGACATTTTCACAGGTTATGTATTTTTGTTACCGCTATAACAAAAAATACTCAAAGCAGAATAAAATAAACAACAAACGTGTTTTTTGCGTAATGGTACAGAACCCTTCGTGCGCGAGTCCGGCTCGCACTTGGCCGGTTTTTACACAAGCGTTGTCTAGTTTAGTGCTTTTGTAAGGACAATATCTGTGTGACAATGGCACCTTTGTACGAAAACATTTAAAGTAAACACTGTAAGTAACTACCAACCAAACATTTTATAGTCACTATAGTAAGTAAATTTGAACCTTAATACTATCACGATAGTTGCTATTTAACGACATTGTTTCTTTGGTACGCGCCTAAAATGCCTCTTCATAAAAGAAGTAAAGGCTTTTGTTTAAGAGATTAGGGCCTAAGCCGAAAAAATCATTTCATAAAATTCATAATATCAGATCGGAAGCAAGTAAATAAATGAAAGATTTTATTTACAAGTTTATAAATACAACTCTTTCAACGGATTATATCACGTATGATGAATACATCCCGACACCGGCGCTTGATGACTGTCTGTAGCATCAAAGCTCTCAAAGGTCAAAGGTCTATCAATGGTCTTAAAATTAAACTTAAACTAATAACTAACTGTGTGTTAAAAAAGATATATGAATTAAAAATGTGACATATCTAGTTATAATATATTTTTATGCCTGACATGTAAAATTCTGTTACTTTTACCAATAAAATTCTGATTCCGATTCTGATTCTGAAAGGTTTTTGCAACCGAGTTTCCTTGCGGTAGTTTTTAGCGATGTTTGATAAAAATCGATCAAGTAGTTTGAAGAGTGTCAGCTCGTTAATATATGATGCCGTAGACAATTCAGTTTCAATTTCTTTGTCCACCTCGAAAATTTTTATGAACTATTTTCGGGTAGTTTAGTGTGGGTTACCCATATCTCCGTTGACATTTTGCTGGGACATCAGTCTTCCGTGACCAGTGACCGCAGCTTGGGCAACCCAGCTGAAACGTCGGATAAGGTAAAATATATGAAATTATATCGCGCTAGGTCCGTTTAAATTAAATCACTAAATAAGTATGTGTACAAGTACGAGAGTTTAAACTGTTTATTCCTAACAGCTTTCAATTTATAATCTGACATTTTATAACAAAAGTTTTGTATTATTTTAAATAAGCTGCTCATGTCAATAATCAAATTTTATAAATCGCGGACGGGTCTCTTCGGCTAGGACAAAGGGTCAGTAGAGCAAAGTTAGACCAGTTATGTTTTATCGTAATCAGTGCTCTAAAAAGCGCTAGAGAACACTGGGTACCCGCGATCAGTTAGCGTAGCGTGAACCAATCTAGCCGTGGGCGAAAACCACATCTGCGAGGCCCTTTTCAATGTGTTTTCATAAGGTATACAAAGGTTGGCTTTGCGAGGCCCCTAAGTGCGAGGCCGTGGGCCCCATTTGCCCACGCCTAGCTACGCCACTACCGCGAATAAAAGTGTGGTCTCATTTAAAATTGTGTAAGTACTTTTGTGTTAAAAATGAACTAATAAAGCTCACATTTTATCCCTTTAAAGCCGAAAACACTAACGAAGGGGGAAATTTAATTAGTTCGAAATGGTCCCGGGGCGACTTTCAGGCTGAAATCTCTAAGCCACTGTTTATTTAGGACTGAAGAATTTATTTATACGAGCCATAATCTCGATTAAATTATTTTTATGAAACATTTTTATTAATTTAATAAAACAATTTCCTGCTTTTGTTTTCTTTTATCAGGAAACATATATTATTTTCGAGGTTATTGTATTATATTATCTATAAGTAGGTTTAGGTACCTTCCTACAACTTTTTTTTTAATAAGCCAATATTTTTATATAAATTTTAATTAAGTATGCCTAGTTCCCATAAATCAAATACCTAAACATCAAAATCCGGTTCCAAACATCGGTCACAATCCAGCAAACAATTAGGTAGGTTACTGGCGTTATCATATCTCTAACCCTTTGATAACAAGAAATTATTATCTGAATAGACCTCCAGTAGGTACGCTGTAGGTAAGTAGGTATATAATTAAATCAGTAATTTCAAATAACGCATAAGCTGGTAATATTTAATATGATTTATTGTAGTTTCAACCAATATCCAGAAATTGGCACAATCGACTTTGTAATTTTCGATAGGATAACATAAAGTAGTTTAAAGCCAAGCACCCATACTAAACATTATATAATTTTGCATTGCAACTAAAATTGCATTAACGCTAATTTTAACGCAAAAATATTAGGTACTTTAGCGTTGTTTCGCCAGAGATGGGAGCTCAAAACATCGTCGCAGGGAAGTGCGGTAGTTTTTATTTACCGCTTCCTTCAGAACTGTTCCGAGAGCTGCTAAGTAATGTGCCACAGTGTAGCTTTGTACAGATGGACAGCCTCAATCTCCTCAGAATCTGTATTGAGCTAAGCCACAGGTCTAGAATGTTCAAGAATCAATAGTGCGACGTGCGACGTAATTCGGAGTGATGTCAAGTCATCATTTGCTCGGGTCGGCACAGCATGTATTTTTCTTCCATACCTCTCTCTCGCCCATTATCCTATTATTCACTCGCGTTCGTTTCATATCATCTCTCACACAGTCCATCCACCTTTTTCTCGGTTTTCCTCGCCCGTTGCTTCCCACTACACTCATTGTAATACTTTCCTCGTCACATGACTTTCATCCCTCCGCATCTATCCGCTATCCAATCAATATCTATTAATTGACGTATCTTAAAGTTCGAATCGGGCCGCTAGGTTATGTCTGCATCGATTAGGCAGCGATAAAGTCTCTTTACTTTTTTTTCTCTTTACTTATCTGAACCACTGTACCAAAAGCGCTGTGACGCCAACGTCCTTTGCGATAACTGACTCTGCACATTACGTGTCTGCAAAACTAGCTTTACGTAGTTCTTGAAATTAAATAAACACGGGACCTGGAAATGGAAAAGTTGCTCAGCAGTCGCGACCCGAGGTGAAACGTAACAGAATTCAAATCCATTACGCGTATGAAGGTCTTTCCAGAACGTACGATTCCCACCGAACGGGCGGAGTCGAAGCGCATTTCACATTTGTACGGCCGCAAGCCGGTCGGCTCCTCGCGGACGCGGACGGCTCCGGACGGACTCCACCGCTTCAGAGGGCCTACCGCGAACCACGTTCGACGTGTTGTCTCTCTGTCGCACTTGTAAATTTGTACGTAAGTGTGACAGGGAGGCAACACGTCGAACGTGGTTCGCGGTAGGCCCTCAGTTCTGACATACAATACATAAACCGGCTCCAGCCAGTGGGAATCGCACAGTTAGCTGCAGAAGAAAGGTGCCACGCCTGCATACAAACTTCTATGCAGGGGTAGTACCTTTTCTCTGCAGCTGACTGTACATTATTATGCAACAACGTGACGCAAAATAATAGATAAAAAAAAACAGTATAGTGAGTATTATATTATTTGATGGTGACTGTCCTAATCAGCCACGGTGTTTAGCGCATCTTTTTCCTATTGACTGCTATTATATTGCACACAACTGTACCTAAAAGTATCTTTACGTAAATAAACTTAACACTATATTTAAAACTTTCGCATTTCGAACACGTAGCACATTTATAGACGGGAACTTAACCTTATGAAACAATGCCTGCGTAAACCGGCGGAGTGCAGCGCAGATCACCCCGGAGGATTTACGCCGCGAAGCGCACACCGGCGAGGTAAAATCCCCCGCGATACCGCGAGCGCACCTGGGAGCACTTCGACGCGTACCGGGGGATGCCGCGGCATGCCGCCGCCTGCCGTCACGGTATCCTTTCCCCGCGGCGTTGAAGAGCGCCGACGATACTGCGGCGGTATTCCGCGGCATCCCCCACTATGCGCAGAACGGAATGTATAATCACCGATCAAGGCATGCCGTGGGAAGCCTCGGGATGCCGCGGCATTTCGGAGGTGCTTGCGGTATCAAGACTCGTGTTCTCCTCCGTCGTCCGCCGAGTTGCGCCAAGCCTTCCCCTCCCGCAGCCCCGCTACCCAGGAGCACTCAGGAGGCCTCGGCGCATACCGGGGGATGCCGCGGAATGCCGCCGCCTACCGCCGCGGCATCCTCTAACGTGCTCCTTGATGCCGCGGAGTAGAAATCCCCCGTGAAGGTGACAGTCCATTTCCAACCGCAGCTGCACTACTGTTCATTTTACTATGGAAATTGACAGTAACACCGACGCGTTCAGTACCAGTAGTGCAGCTGCGTTCAGAAATGGAATGTTACCCTGATGCTCCCAGGTAGGTGTCAGAGCATAGAAAGGAAGAATATACATTGATAAATTTAAAGTGATCTGCGCTGCGCTCCGCCGGTTTACCCAGGACTTTAACCTCAAATGGGTAATGTAGGTACTTTAAAGATCCAGGTGTTCTGATTTTAAAAGGAAAATACCAGACTATTGAATTCAGTAGACACTGAAGCAGTCTAACGCTCTTAGCATTCATATTGCGTCTTTTTGAATGAAATTGCTTACTTAATGGCTTAGAAATTTTAACGTAGCCCGCTAGAAATTTCATTGTCTGAATTGAGCTTGGGTTTATTTTATTATAAGGTAGGATCAGGGTACTTTTAGATTTGCTCGTTTATTATACTCGATTAGGTGGAATTTTGGGTATTCTGTGATGAGTAAAATTTTTATTACCTACGGCTTAGTCCAATAAAACGTTTTGCACAAAGAAAATGTTTCCTTTTGATATTGGATTTTCTTTAAGTATGTTGGTTATACTTATTAGACTTCGTCCAAAGCTGATGTCAAAATAAACTATATACTACGTCCTTTAATTATATATTAAATAACTTGTATAGGCGTACAAAACATGAAACAATATTATACTTAATTTAAGTAGGTACATCAAAAAATTATAAAATAGCACTTTTATTAGTCTATGACTAGGTATGACATAGCGATGTACCGTTACCGTAAATTACGAGAACAGAGAGAATCGTCGGGTAACTTTCGCGGTAACGTTCTCCGTACGGGTAATTATGGAGAAAGTGGTCTAAGTTAAAAAAAAATTAAACTTTTTTTTACAGTATTGATTTTTATTTAGGTAATACAATCTGTATAGAAATTTTCAAAATAATCTGGCAAGAGGAACTAGTTTATTACCAAAATTACCGTAAATTACCGCCGTAAATTACGGGCAATCTTCCCCGCGAATGTTCTCGGGTAATTTTTCTAAGAGAAATTTTAACTTTTATCAATGAATTCAATTATGTATCTAATTAGATGTTAGAGATTAAATACACAATAATATTAAATTATTTTACTAATGTTTAATAAGTTTCATTTGATGTGCGATTTAAGTGTTTTTATTGAAAGTAGGTTGAATCAAACTTGCCTAACGAAAAATAAAGTGAGTTGTTTATTATTTTAGCTTAAATGAATAAAATTCATCTCATAGTTATGACAGTGATTTTAAATACCTAATTTAAAATATTGTGTAATCTAAAAAAACATATCTTATACCTATAAACGAGCAATTCTTATATATTTATTTATATATATTTCGGGGATCTCGGAAACGGCTCTACCGATTTCGATGAAATTTGCTATATGGGGGCGATAGAGGGGCGAAAAATCGATCTAGCTCGATCTTATTTCTAGGAAAACGCTGATTTCTGAGCTTTTATATGTTTTCCGAGCAAAGCTGCTCGGTCTCCCAGATATTATATTTCAATATCATATGTAAGCAAGCATTGATGTGTAAGGTAAAGTTTGATTTGTAATGACGTCCATTACAACAAGTGTGTTTTAAGATTAAGACAATTTTATTACGTCGCGTGTTTATTTTAAGTTAAATAGGCTTATATTGTAAACAAGTAAACGCTTATCAGCTGGGTTTGCAATGTACCCAGTTACCGCAGTAAAAAACACGTGGAAAGTGCATTTTTGTAGTGTGTGGGTACTAACGGATTAAAATAGTTCCTGATGGCCCTCAAGATCCTGCATTTATAGCGCTCGACTTTTCTATGTCCTGTTACTTGTGTCGATAGCGCAATGAGCACGTGAGAGGATCTTTCAGAGTGGTCCTTTATTTATGACAAACTAAAAGAAGGCATAGGATGGTCCGGTCCGGCCACATGAAACGTTTGATAGTTTGCCAGTTAAATCTCTTAAACATCCCTACAAAACACGAAGTCCACACAGTCTGCAGCCATTCATGCCCTTCAGGGCATACTAAACCTTCCATCGCTTCACCTACACATACAGCAAGAGGCCATCCCCCTCAGCGGTTAAGGTTGCCAAACCTCAACGACCTCAACATATGGTCTAACCTCGGAGCTCGGTACACAATATGCCTGGAAAAGGTTTACGATGACTTTCCAATGCTCAGACCAGGCATGGATCGGATTCATAAACAAACTATCTTTGACAAAAGGTACAAAATACAATTATACGAGGACTACAATCACGGAGGACTTAATACCCGTGAACTGAAAATCTTCACTGATGGGTCCAAAACAGACAGTGAGTCGGGCTCTGGAACCTTCTCAGAAGACCTGAATGAGTCCATTACCACTCCGCTAGGAGCCCATAACTCATATTCCAAGCTGAGTGCATGGGCATCATCAATGCGGCGGCTGCCATCACTGCAAGGAGGGTAGTAGGATCCTCCATCCACATGCTATCCGACAGTAGAGCACTCTTAATCGCCCTGAGCTATATAATTATATCAAAACGCATCAGGTGCGGAAGCGATTAGCCCGGAAACGATTCTCCCGATCCACTTTAGCAAGGTACGCTCACTGCTGCTAGAACGTACAAAGAAACAGCACACTGGCTAAACCAGGCTGGAGGCCGAAAGACCATGCCTGGTATCAATAAAAGACTCACGAAGTCGCTCTTTCAGGATCCAGCAGGAGGAAGGGTGACCCTTCCTCTTGAGGGGTTGGGTTGGCTGGACTAGCCCCCACCCCCCGTCATGAAAAAAGGCGCCCGTCGTCGAGTTACGGAAATCTGCCCGTGCTACAATACAATATCCTCACAACATTCCTGGGAAGACGAAGACCTCCAGGCACATGGTAGTTCAATATCAAGAGGGAGATGAAAGCCCAGAACCTAAACCCTATGGTAACATTGGTAACCCAGAATAAAGCGGTTTGGCTCCGCCGCCGTACACAGAAGCCCAGATAGAGCTGGGACTAATATAAGGAAAAATAAGACTAGAAATTATTATACCAATCAACCACGTGTCAGATAACATAAAAATAATAATAACACAGAATAATAATAATGTAAAAAACATTTAAGTACTTTAAAACCACAAAACTTGTAAGCAAAATTAAATCCTAATTTAATATACTACATGGGTAAGTTACCGTAAATTCTCGGTAATTTACGGTAATTTTCACTAATGAGAATTACGGTAAGTGCGTAATTTCTCGGCGGCACATCACTTTGACACAATACAATTATAGACTAACTTCATAAATAGGTACCTACGAGTATTTAACCAATTACAAACATCTTTTTAGGGTTCCGTACCCAAAGGGTAAAAACGGGACCCTATTACTAAGACCCCACTGTCCGTCTGTTCGTCTGTCCGTCTGTCGGTCGCCAGGCTGTACCTATCTCATGAACCGTGATAGCTATTCAGACAGTTGAAATTTTCATAGATGATGTGTGCGACAGTGTGATGAGAGCGAGTAGTTTATAAACGGAAATATAAAATGACGGATAGGGACTAACGCTTTTCAACGGTTCGAAACATTTGAAAAACGTTTAATGAATCAATATCATACCTATATTGTGATATAGGTACCTACAAAAAAGAAACAATAAACCCCGCACTTTTGATGTTATCCTTCCTTACTAGATACATACTCACTACTATAACAACTTGAATACAAAGTAGACTGAACATTACCAACATTAGCAAGTCCTCAAAGCATGGGGTGAGCGAAATGTGCATTAATATTAGCGCCCACACTTAGAGCACGTCGTGAGTCATGGCTCTGTGGTGATGACACAGCTGTAAACATACTGCGTGGCTTTGTGGACGGAGATGCCCCGATTTGGACAATATAATTTTAACTTGGATCTGTGGATGAAATGGCCAAGCAAGCAAGTTTTGTTTAAAATTTTAATGCAATTAAGCTAATATACAATTGTGACGGATAACCGTAGAGTACAACACTCTGACACAAGTCTAGTAGACATCAATCTGTAGGCACTTACTGGCTAAAACTACCGTTTCTGTCCAAACACCATATGCCGTGTGTACTCAAATGAAGATATATTATCTCGTGTAATCGTCGGCGCCCATCAATGTAACTAATAATTGGTCGAGTAATGTTTGCAGTATGACTCCACTAAACTCCATGTTATCTATGTAGACGGTACTACAGGATTCTGCCAATAATGCTTTTCCAAGTTTTAGGCATAAAAATGTGATGATGCGTCTATACTGGATCAAAACTGTGACGTTTCTGTCCAAACACCGTGTGTACTCAAATGAAGATATCTCGGGTAATCGCCGGCGCCCATCAATGTAACTAATTGGTCGAGTAATTTATGCAGTATGACTCCACTAAACTCCATGCTATCTATGTAGTTACAACAGGATTTTGCCAATAATGCTTTTCCAAGTTTTAGGCATAAAAATGTGACGATGCGTCTATACTGGCTGAAAAGCGTGACGTTTCTGTCCAAACGCCGTGTGTACTCAAATGAAGATATCTCGTGTAATCGCCGGCACCCATCAATGTAACTAATTGGTCGAGTAATTTATGCAGTATGACTCCACTAAATAAAACTCCATGCTAGGTATCTATATAGTTACTACAGGATTCTGCCAATAATGCTTTTCCAAGTTTTAGGCATAAAAATGTGACGATGCGTCTATACTGGATCAAAACTGTCACGTTTCTGTCCAAATACTTACACCGTGTGTACCCAAATGAAGATATCTCGTGTAATCGCCGGCGCCCATCAATGTAACTAATTGGTCGAGTAATTTATGCAGGAGCCCACTTTGACTGATGACGATGCCGCAAACCGCTGCCCATGCGGATATGTATGCATAACTTGGATATTGGTCAAACATACGATAATACTATGTAATGGATTGTAGCTAAAATACCTAAATGGTTTAAGAATTTATTTCTCCAAAAGAATATTACATTCACTTACATAGAGAAATACAAACAAACATTCTATACATTATTTACAGAGTGCACGAATAGCACTTTTTGAGGTGGGGAATAAATGTTAAACTCGAGACAGCGTAAGACGATCACGTGATCATAAGACGGTCACGTGACCGTAAAACGGACACGTATTATTATACTATTCCGTAAAATTAGTGTGGCTATTAAAACAGAAAATAGACAAAAACGGACATCATAAATAAAATATCAAATTGCAAAGTTAAAATGCTATAGCATTAAATCACACAAACGCGCATTTTGCATAACTCACCAAATAATTCAACCAATATTGTGAATCAGAACAGATAAAACAACGAATAAAGCGTCATTGCGCCCAAACTTAGTCGCACAAACTACATTACCGTACGTGCCATGACTAAACCATTCGTCCATTGTTGCTGTATACAATCAACCCTATTCACTCGGCATAAACGCTAATATTGCTTGACAGGGGAATTGAATTTACATAAATGCAATGCGGGGGAATGAGCGAGTTCTTTAACGAGTTGCAGTTTGATCTGAATAGTGTTTACTTTAATTCTATTGATTGAGGATTGGGTTTTTGTGTTCTACTATTATTTTATTTAAAAATATCTTAAATTAAATAATGTTTGTTTTACCTCACGACATATTAAAATGAAAGGACGGTTAGCACAAGGAATTTCGTACATTGACCCGCCTGTTTCTATCTCTATCGCACGCGCGTAATTATATTGCTGTCCCGTCCATGATGCCAGCGGAATGACACTGTGCGAGCGGGACAGCAATATCACTATACGCATGCGATAGAGACAGGAACAGGCGAAATACGAAATTCTTCGTGCTACCTTTCTTTGGCACCATAAAGATGACATTCGGATATCAACCACGCTGCAACATTACGACATTACTCTAGCAACATTACTACGGCGGCGTTGATGTTGATATTGCAGCTGCATTTGCCACCCGAATGTCACCTTATACCACTGCAGCCGTCATTCGAACGCACGGCAACGTCACCATCATATACCGTACTATTTTTTTCATATTTGTGGTATAAAAAGGTTGTTTTACGCTCCGTGCTATCCCGGCCATGATTGAGTTTGGTCTTGTGTGGCTAGCTCTAAACTTTTAAATCCGAGTTGAAGTTGCTAGACACTGCATTCGGAAATTATAACTCGACACCATGTGGTATCTATTTTTATAAATAACTAGCTACCCGCCACGGATTAACAAATTATATATAAACCTTCGTCTTGAATCACTCCATCTATTTAAAAAAACCGCATCAAAATCGGTTGCGTAGTTTTAAAGATCTAAGCATACATAGGGACAGACAGACAGCGGGAAGTGACTTTGTTTTATACTATGTAGTGATTAGTTGAAGTAAATGAGTCCCAAGTTTCTTGCACCAGTATCTTCTTAGAATTGTGGTGTATGGGTAGAACCGGCGGTAGTCTCTGACATTCATAATAGTTTCAGTTTCAATTAGTAATGTCGCGCTATGCTATATCGAATGGTGCCTAGGTAACCTTCTGCAATTGCAATCCATGTTGCCTTAAACTGGACAGTAAATCGTTTTCGATATAATTCCGATACATCAAATGCCCATTCGAGAATACAGCCTCAGGATAAATAAGGAAATGAAAGCTGCTAATTACAAGTTTTGTTTTAGTTCGCGTGGACTTTGAGAGGATTTTTCTGCGTTTAGATCCGGGATAAACGGAACTTTAAAGTTTTTGTTTTATTCGCTTTTAGTTAATGGTGTTGTAGTTCATAATTATCTTTCAAATATAATTCAGTAGTTAATAGAAAAAGTAAATAATCAATTAGCCAGCATCAATGTCATTGTTTTGACAGTAACTATTCTTATCCAGTTTTTGTGTAACAAACTAAAATGGTATTAGGTATGTTATTGAAAGTGGTGCAGAATATTACGGATTCTACAATACCTACTATACATATGAGTAAAATAAAACTAAATAAACAAGATCTTATCAATAAGTACCTAACACATAAAAAGGTAATATAACTGCTATAATAATGAGACAAAGTCAAAGGTGCGGTTATTAAAGTTTGAAATAGTGTCGCTATAAGCAGCTTACAGGATATTAAGTCAGTGATTACAGGTCATAATGGGGTATTTTCCTACTAGTCAAATTAGTTTCTTTTTTAGAACTGTCAAAACGATTTGGTAATATGGAATTTATATATCGTGACGTCACGGTCAACTCACCTACTTTGTGTCTATGTTTTTCTAATAATTATCTGGTGCTTTATTTCATGCGTGGTGTGAAATAATTTATTTTAAATACAGTCTAATACCCTATTATGTCAGTACCTACCAGTCATATCAACGACTAACTTCAAAACATTATTTATTGTAATGCAACACATTTGTTGATACTTTTATTGATTCAAAATAGGTAATTTATTTTCGCATTTTAGTGGTTATATCGTCTTTAACTGCGAAATATTTTCTTCTTGTTTGACATCAGATAAAGATAAAGATAAAAGAAAGATAGTTTATTCAAGTAGGCATATTACAATGCGCTTATGAACGTCAAATAAATCATCAGTGACATTCGGTGACATTCAACGTTCTGTGTACAAAGAGTCTGTACCAGAAAAATAAATTAGTACCACTGCGAATTCGTAACAATAGATACTTTCAGAAATCCCCATAGGCTACGTTTTAGCCCCAACTTAAGTCAATCAAAGTGCAATATCTCAAGCCGGATAAAGTTGGGCGCGCGGGAGTTTAAAAACTTGCTAAACAAGATACATTGCTGTTTTGCGAGTCCCTGGGATGCTGCGTTCCGGAAAGTCCATTGGACATTACAACTGCGGTGAAATCTAGTAACACCAGTACATCACACACCAGCGTCTTTTTAGCGTCGGCGTCTAGTCAGCGCCATGGAAAATGGCGTCGCTGTGCAGTAGCGCCAACGTTGCGTCGAGCAGCAACCATAAAGTTAAGACCTACCTAGACGCCGACGCTCGGGAGACGGTAGTGTGGGGTCTCTTAAAGGGTACCATTCCATTTCTGACCGCAGCTGCACTACTGGTAGGTACTGAACGCGTCGCTGTTAACTGTCAATTTCCATAGTAAAATGAACAGTGGTGCAGCTGCGGTTGGAAATGGACTGTCACCTTAAGACTCTCAAGCACTCCCGAGTACGCTCTCACTACGTTGTAGTTGTAGGTAGTAGTAGTAGTAAACTCTTTATTGTACAAGAAGACATATTAAAAATAACATACAATTTGTAAGAAGTACAAAGGCGAACTTATCCCTTTGAGGGATCTCTTTCAGTAAACCTTTGAGAACACGAGAGGAGAGAGTGAAAAGAGGGTGACAAATGCAGCAAAATTTACTACAAGGTACCAGAAATATAAACATGATAATCATTTTGTGACGAGTTGCTTCATGGACCGCTTACGTTTAAGACTACATATCTGCAAATTTGCCCAAATGATTTTTACCTAAATCACCTGATTCGACGCCGTAGACGACCTGTGTTTTTGACCATATGATACAAATACAAATATTTTATTAATACAAAATTTGTCGTCGTTGTCGTCTTGGTACCTAAGTATGTCAACCTAGATATCCCCAGCTATTTTGCAGCAAATTTTGGAACAGCAAACTACTACATGTTTGTGGGGAAAAACTTCAGTTCTGAAATGTCAAAACAAAGAACTCGATTCATCTTTTCAAAATAGGTATACGTTGTAATAAAATGCTACATGGATAACGTTAACGTTATCGCACAAGAGTGCGAGAATTGTCTGAAAGAATAGTGTCTTTGGCAGTCAACAACACAAAAGATCCAAAGTCCGTACTAACTCAAAGGCAGATTAATAAACCAAGTCGGAAGTATCGTCTTCGAACTTTACTTGTACAATTTTCGCCCTCCTGCCATAGTATTCCCGATGAATACCAAGAAAAGGTTCGATTCAGGATAACAATAGGTTTACTACTTAACCGAGACGGTTGGTCAGAAGTTTTAGGTTGCTTTTTCTATTTCACTAAAGTAGTGTATTTGTTATTGAACGGTTTAATACTAGAATTAAAAATAAGGGTAAGGATTGATACAAGGAGCCAAAGCTAATAATGCTAGTATTAATGCAGCATCTGATAGAATTCAGCATATATTATTAATATGAATGCTTTATTTCTACTAGGCAAGTATTCACAACGAAACGAAGACTAGATGGAAACTGGACGGTCCTTAGTAATCGCAAAATTGAAGACCTAGTTGCAGAACCTAACATCATGGGGGAGACGAAAGTTCACAGACTTTCGGTTAGGCCATCTTAAAAAAATGGGTGAAGATCGAAGTGTGATAAGAGCGTGACTCGGCCGTGTAGCAGGAGGACGTCCGTCCCATCGGATGCCCCAGGCCCCGTCGACTACATGCTAATCGCTAACGATACGTAGCGAAGGAAACGCAACTGTTACTGTCACAGTAATATGGAAAAGTGATAGAGAGATACAAAGCGATTCGATGGCGAAGCGCAAGCGATTGTCACCTTGGTTAGGCCGCCAGGGATCTCTGGAGCGACATGGTGGAGGCGGGTCTGCGACACCGAGTCAACAATGGGTGCGAAGTAGCGCAGGACCGAGAAAAAAAGCGCTGTCTTGTATCGGAGGCCAAGTCTCATTTTGCGTCACTAAGTCAAAGGAGTAAGTAGGCAAGCGTTTAGAATATTCCAACTTAAGACATCCCGGGTGGAGGAGTCAACAATGAATTAGTAATTCCACCAGCCCTCTGCTTCGATTCACTTTAATATTTCAAGAGTCAGATTGGACAAAGGCACATTGATCAGTTTAAACATTAAGGTTGCTAGCTAATTAGTAAAATATATTAGCTATAAAGTGGCGTGCCTCTTGTGTTGGAGGGTAAGACTCATTTTGGGTCATCGCGCCAGCCAAGTAAGTAGTAAATAAGTAAGTATTAGCTATGTACAATAGCCGAGAAATCCCTAAAAGTCAAGTCAAGTACCTAAGTAAACTGTGGAATGAACTGTCACCAAGTGCACTGTATAAGTATTTCCGGGCCAATACGACGTTCAGACCTACAAGAAAAGAACGGACTCCCGTCTTTAAGCCGGCAACGCACTCGCAACCCATCTAGTTTGGTGTGGCAGGTGTCCATGGGCGATGGTAATTGCTTATATACCATCAGATGATCCGTCTAGTCGTTTGCCTAAATCGTAAAAGCAATCGGAATGTAACCTTTAGCCAGGTGAGTTCGAAAGGACTTAATTAGTTTTTGTGGTAATTATGAATTAGTTTTACAACCGTAGAATAGAAAACCGGCCAAGTGCGAGTCGGACTCGCGCACGGAGGGTTCCGCACCATCAACAAAAACAATGTTGTATGGGGGCCCCCCTTAAATATATATATATTTTTTTAGTATTTGTTATAGCGGCAACAGAGATACATCATTTGTGAAAATGTCAACTTTCTAGCTATTGCGGTTCATGAGATAGAGCCTGGTGACAGACGGACGGACGGACGGACGGACGGACGGACGGACGGACGGACGGACGGACGGACGGACGGACGGACGGACGGACGGACGTACGGATGGACGGACAGCGAAGTCTTAGTAATAGGGTCCCGTTTTTTACGGTACGGAACCCTAAAAAACATTTTTTTGAACTTTCCTGAGAATGCATGTACCTACCAACGTACTTTGAGAAACGTGAAAATTAAATTCAAGCAACATTTCTATTTGCAGTTAATTTTAATAACACCAGGAGTCAGGAAGTTCACTCGAAGAAATGCTAACCCGAAAATAAAGTTTATTCCAAATGCGGAAGCTGACTGTACGCTGTGCCGCCTCCGTATGCTAGGAGGTAGCGTCAGAAAACATATTAAATTTTAGTAGGTAATATCCCTTTCGTCCGCGAAAGTACCAATCTTACTGACCCTAGCGCCTAAAACTCATAATATGTTGGTTAGATTTTCATGGTGTTAATCTATCCTATTTTCTCTTAGTATGAAACTGAAGCAAACGAGCAGACAGATTGCCTGATGGTGTGTGTGTGTGTGTGTGTGTGTGTGTGTGTGTGTGTGTGTGTGTGTGTGTGTGTGTGTGTGTGTGTAGGAAATACAGTTAATTTTGTTTTCTTTAAAAAATGAGAGTAGCAAAACAAATTCAACTCTATTTCAATTAAAAATGTTTTTTTTACCAAACTGAATAAGGCACTACAGCTAAAACCGTGAGCCTTGGAAGGTTAAGAAGCACACAGCAATAAGACCAAGACGTTATTTTTATTAACGTTATAAATCTCCTAGCTCTTAGACTACGCTGCGAAAATATGCTGAATTTATTACGTCCAGTAAATCAGTTTTGCAACAAAAAGTGCGCAGAGTGTTTTCATTGCATGGGGAAGATTTACAGACATACATATTCTAAATTCGCGGACAGCCGCGGACTTATTATGCGCTGTGCCGTTGGAAAATACTAGACAGTCATTTTTACTCGACTGTTGAAGGAGGGTAATGATTTTCGAGCGAATGTATCTATTATGTTAGTTTTTTGGGGTCCCTTTGTTTCCTATAAAGTTTTAAATCATAATGTATTGTTTGTCATATTATCATTAGTCATAAAACTGAAACCGTTAACTTTTCAGGATTTTCGTAAGGTTATCCTATAGATAGGTTAGGTTTATTTTATGTCAATCCTGAAAAGTGACGCGTTTCTGAACCAAATGAATTATGACTAACGAAAATGCGGGCAAACAATACATTATGACTTAAAACTTGTTGGGAAACAATAGAGACCCTACTTTTCTATGATGTAGGAAGCAAACAAGCAGAGGTGTCGCCTAATGTTAAGCAATTACCATTGCCTATGGACACCTGCAACAACAGAGGGATTGCAAGTGCGTTGCCGGCCTAAAGTCTTAAAGAGCTCACACCATCTTTAAAAATAGGATTAAGGTCTTTTCTTGAAGGTCGTATCGGTCCAGAAATACCACGGGTGACAGGCGGCCTAGCCAAGGTGACAATCGCTTGCGCTTCGCCATCGAATCGCTTTGTGTCTCTCTGTCCCTCTTCCGTATTAGTGTGACAGTGATAGTTGCGTTTCGTTCACTACGGAGCGTTAGGGATTGGAATGTTGTCTACGGGGCCAGTTTATTCCACAGTTTAGCTGTGCGACCAATTTAGAAATATTTTTATTTACATTTTAGCATAGGTTTATAAAAAAAAGTCCTTTCTACCTCTGCCTAAGCCAGCGTTAGCAAAAAGCCGCGCCGCGCAGCGGACGGACGGATGAAATAAATTAAAGCAGCGGACATGCGGGTTCTTAACAACGCTTTTTCACTCCGCCATTTTGAGGTTTCCATTTTGAGTATAATTATTATGAAGATTTACGTGAAAGGTGCCTTCTTGAGTAACGGAAACCCTAAGGGCTGAATTAGACGGTGCGCGAACACGCATGCGATTTTAGTTACATCGCGGACTGTTGGTTACGTCCAATTCAACTGACCGATCGGAAACCGCAATGTAATGAAACTCGCATGCGAGTTCTCGCATCGTTTAATTGAGCCCTAAAAGAGAACGCTGGGTGAAGAAGGTGAACGGTTGAGGACGTTGAGGTCGCAAGACCGGTTGTTGTGTGGTAGTTAGTATGAAGTGCCTACAATTAGAAAAGAGGGATTTAAATACAACATAAATTGTGTCAATGTTCCTGATATTTCAGAACTGTGTCAATCTTAACGAAGGACGCGTTTCTAGTCTTAAATGTGTTGGTATCTTTTTCTGTAGGTATATTTATAAATCCCGAACTACAGTTTATAGCGAAGTTTGTAACATGAATAGTATAATGCCCACAATATAATTGGTTAACATTAAATTTAATCTTAACATTTTTTTAGAAAAGCACTCAAATATAAATTTATTTACCTACTTAAAAAAAATATTGCTCTCCATATCTCAGTTAACAGGTACCTAAATAAAAACAAGGCTACTTTATAACGAATATAATATTATATAAACTAATTAATTCTTTAGTTACCTATTACTAACATTTTGAGGTATACGATTTTACAGTTTTTACATTAGCTATTTCAAATGGAGACCGAGATCCATATCACACACACGCGACCAACCCTAAAAATCATAAAAGAAAGGATGATCCCACCAAAAACATTTTCATGTAAAA
Source organism: Cydia amplana (assembly GCF_948474715.1). Classification (NCBI taxonomy): domain Eukaryota; kingdom Metazoa; phylum Arthropoda; class Insecta; order Lepidoptera; family Tortricidae; genus Cydia; species Cydia amplana. The sequence goes on from NC_086070.1 coordinate 24,919,787, forward strand.
TGTTGCCAAGACGAAACCATAAGGCTCGCACTGACAAAAAGTTATCAGATCTCTTGTAGAGCCAAGCTTCTAACTCTACAAGCCCTAACTTCACAAACTCTACACCTTAGTCAAAATATGTGGCTTGACCGTTTCGCTATACTGTCACATGGACGTAAGATGAAAAATGTATTCACTATTCATTATTTTTTATAATACAATAGATCTTGGAGTAACGAAACGGCCAAGCCACATATTTTGACTAAGGTGTAGAGTCACCCTTTTCACCCTTACGGGGTGATTTTGGGGTTGAAAACTATTCTATGCTATTCCCCATTACAAAAACTATCTACATACCAAATTTCAACTAAATCGGTTCAGCGGTTATTGATTTCCCATACAAAATTCCACCCCCCTTTTCTCCCCCTTAGGGGCAAAAAATTTCAAGTTTTTGGATTTTTTTGTTGTTTGTGTACTAATACTATCTTACATACCAAATTTCAGCTTCCTAGGACTTCAGGAAGTACCCTAGAGGTTTTGATGATCAACAGTAAGTGAGTGAGTGAGTCAGTGACGAAATCGGGTTTTTTTAGATATTATAATATATATAAATAAAATCTTAAGTATAAGATCTATGCAACTGAAATTTTTTATGTTTAATAAGTCCACTATTGACATCATATCCCGAGAATTTTGTTTATCTGGTATAATCCAAACCCAAGTTATGAGGGTTCAAAAAAACGACGAAGCGCTTCGAGAAAAGGTAGGTAGTGCCCTTGCGCTTCGCTTTGCTCGTCTTGGCGGGGGCACTACCGTGCCCCCAGATTCGATACTTTTATTAGTCCCTTTATTTCTTCAAATAAACCTTAGTACATCAAAGCATAGACAATCACAACATCAAACGGACTTCATTCGGTATGCGAACAGCCATTTTGACAAATCAGATCAAATCAGGTCCGGATTGCGCTAAGACAGCTGGCTACTTGATGTATCGCGTGCGTCATTTCCGGTCCATACCCGGACTTCCGGGACCAATGGAGCGTGCAGCGTAAGTAAAGTCCCCGTAAAAGGCTAGGGGAGAATCGGGTAATCACGAACGGACCAAATAATAGAATATACCTAATAGAATAGTTTTTTCTTCGTAAACACACAGACATTTAGACATAATTACGAGGGGTATTCAAAATATTCTCGGTATGAGAATGAAAACAAACAAGTACGAAAAGTTTGATATTTTTATTTTTCAATATACTCCCCCCCTATGTTCATACACTTAAAAGATCGATCAATTTTTTTTTTTAATCCCTCGTAAAAATATTTTTTATCTTTCGTGTAAAAATGCTCCTCCACTGCCGCCTTCAATGCTTCATCGTCAGAAAATTTATTTCCACGCAGATCCTTTTTAAGATTGGGGAGCAAAAAGAAGTCGCTGGGGGCTAAGTCCAGACTATACGGTGGGTGAGTAACAGTTTTAAACCCACGTTCAACAATAGCTGCCTTGGCAATATGAGCAGTATGGACGGGGGCGTTGTCATGCAGAAGCAGAATACCTTTGGTTAACTTTCCTCGCCTCTTTTCTTTAATTACATCCTTTAATTGACGTAGAATGTTAGCGTAGTACTGTCCTGTGATATTTACACCTTTTTCTTTATAATCGATTAGTAATACTCCTTCACAATCCCAAAATATCGTGGCCATGACCTTGCCAGCTGAAGGGATGACCTTCAACTTCTTGGGATGAGCTGAACCCTTAATGTGCCACTGCATGGACTCTTGTTTACTCTCTGGGTCATAATGATGAACCCAGGTTTCATCTCCAGTAACTATTCTTTGCAGCACCTCATCAGGATTTTCACCGCACAGGTCAATAAAATCGGAACAACAAGCTACACGCATGTCTTTTTGAAGCCGAGTCAGCATTCGCGGAACCCATCTTGCACTTACTTTTGACATATTAAGATGGTCATGTATAATATCATGTACGGTACCAATAGAGAGATTGGTTACTTGTGCTATAGATTTTACCTTCACTCGACCATCTTCCAATATAAGTTTTTCCACTTTATCAATATTTTCTTGTGAAGTAGCTACTACAGGCCGGCCAGGTCTAGGGTCATCTTCAATACTCTCCCTTCCGCGTTTAAACTCGCTTGACCACTTTTGAATGGTAGATAAAGAAGGAGCAGACTCACGGTAAACACAATCCATTTCCTCTTTTATGGTTTTTTGATTTTTACCCTGTTTTGTCAAGAATTTTATCACGCATCGATGTTCTAATTTAGTTAACATTGTCAATTCGCACAGGATGTTCATGTTTGTTCAGCAATTGCAGAAAAACAAAAGACTATCTCGGTTCGAATTATACTTTTTTTTAATGTCAATGAATAAACCTTAGCGGCCAGTAACGAAAGAAATTTTAGAAGAGGTCGTAAGATATCAATACCGAGAATATTTTGAACGCCCCTCGTACATAAAAAGAACATAGTGAAATTAAAGTGTCCCGAAATTTGACGTAGAATATTACGTAAGTAAGTGCACGATAATTAAACGAGCCCCTGGCTATGTGGCAATAACTCCACTTGTTAATTCCAATGTATGTAGATAGAGACTAGATGATGATGATGTCCTCCCAGACGTATCCGTCGACGGCGACATCTTGACAAGCGTTTTATTATTTTTATTTTACTCCATTCTTTTTACTGGCAAGGTCCCTTCCAAATTCTGTCATTCCGATATTGTACTTCTGCATAAAAAAGGAGATAAAGCAGACATAAATAACTATCGTCCCATCAGTCTAATATCCCATTTATATAAATTATTTATTAAAATAATAGAAAATAGAATTGCCCCACTGCTGGACAAACATCAGCCACCCGAACAAGCCGGATTTCGACCTAGTTTCTCCACCACTGACCATCTTCACACTCTTAATCAAATAATGGAAAAGTCCAACGAGTTCAATGTCCCTCTATACCTTGCTTTTGTTGACTATAGCAAAGCATTTGACAGCGTCAAACACTCAGCTATATTCTCCGCCATGCAGAACCAGGGTATAGACAAGGCATATGTTGAACTCGTTGGAACTATTTACAACAATAGCACAGCTAGCATTAAATTGCACGCACCCGGCCCCGTATTCAGAATAGAGAAAGGCGTCAAACAGGGCGACCCGCTATCTCCAAAATTGTTCACCAGTTGTCTCCAAGAGATATTTCAAAAGCTAGCGGTCTCATGGGGGACGATGGGCATTGAAGTCGACGGCAAGAGGTTAACAAACCTGCGCTTTGCTGACGACATAGTCCTCTTCTCCCATACGTCATCACATCTGCAACAAATGCTGCAAGACCTCAGCACGGCGAGCCTTGAGGTTGGACTTACAATGAATAGAGCGAAAACTCAGTTGATGACCAATCAAGCTAAACATAGCATTGTGGTGGATGGGCAGGATATACAATATGTTGACGAGTACGTTTACTTGGGCCAGATAGCATCCTTTGAGAACAGGCGGTCTATCGAAATCGATAGACGTATCGAGAACGCCTGGAAGAGCTTCTGGTCCATGAAAGCGCTAATGAAGGGCGACCTTCCCTTGTGTCTCAAGCGCAAACTCCTTGACATGTGCATCCTGCCCATTCTAACCTACGGTGCACAAACTTGGTCATTAACTGAGGCTCTAAAATCGAAACTCAAGGTTTGCCAGGTTTGGAGCGTAGTATATTAGGTGTTCGCAGAACTGATCGGATCAGAAACACGGAACTACGCTCCAGAACTAGAGTTGTAGATGTAGGCGTCAAGACCGCTAAGCTTAAGTGGGACTGGGCTGGACATGTCTGCCGCATGCACCCAGAAAGGTGGGCCAAAATGGTTACTGAGTGGGACCCACGGAACACAATAGACGGTGCAGGCCGGAGTTCAGGCAGACCGAAAAGGAGATGGCGGGACGACTTGGACGCATTCTACCCCAAATGGTGGGAAAATGCCGATGACAGGGTCGAGTGGAAAAAACTAGGGGAGGCCTTTGCCCAGCAGTGGGACACCAAAATAGGCTAGAGAAAAGAAATTTTACTAATATTATTATTTTAGATAAGCAGATGGTGAACATTACTTGGCAAAATATACTCGTACTAGCTATGAATTTGTATCTATCAATTGGAGAAAATTCAAATGACGCAATCGTAGGACGAGCTGGAAATAATAAAGTTTAAGTGATTTAAGTAGGTTGACCTAGAAATTGAAGGCAAAAATGTGACAAAAGTATCTGTCTTTCTGAATTTCTCCATTGCATGGGTTAATTTTTACACTTGCACAGGATACCTTTACTGACACATGAGTGGTACCTTATGATTTGTTTTACCTATTAACTAAGCATAAAAAACATAATATACATAAAATATAGTTTTATTCACACTTTTAGCCCAATTTCGACTTTTATCTATATCTTTTATTTTCACTCGAGTGACCGCGATTGCCCCAATCTCCTCTACGAGTACGTATTGGAAGCAATCGGTAAATATCCGGCATTCCTCTCTTTTGCCTGAAGAGGAATTTAGAATGCTTTTAGATATTGCTTGGGACGGATGAGTCTATTTTCGTACGAGAATTAGATAGTGTAAAATGTTTGGGCGTGAGTGTACTTGCTTGAGCTCATGCCGTACCTTAACAAAAATCGAATTTCAGGTGTACTAATTTAATTCAATATTATGTACTACCTACTTTATACAGAATATTGACCGGAAAAGTGCGAGTCGGACTCGCCCACCGAGGCAGGGTACTTTTTACACGACTGCCCAAACAAAAAGAGTGTATTGTTTTCAGCGTTCATGTTTGTATGTATATATGTATGTGAGTTTCTTTATTCCACGATAACTTCAGAATGCCTTAACCGATTTAGATGTATGATATATCATTAGAATCCTTACGTCATCCCGGGTGACATAGGCTATGTGACGTCATTACAAAATCAATATGGCGAACTTAATACGCCATATTACGCAATCTCAAGAAAAAAATATCTTGCAAACCCATCGAGTAGGGCATCAAAATGAAGCGCTTTGAAAGACGATCAATAATATATATACAATATGAGGGTTTAAGTCCAATTTTAAGAAAGTAAGAATTTACAAAATATATTAAGAAAAGCTAATCTCATAAAACCAAATATTCCTATTGTTGGGATATTAAAAGGAAGTGGTTTGACCGTTGATCATAAAAAAAAATTATACATAGGTATTATATTAATCATATTTTACTTGTTTTGAAACCAAGCCAATATGTTCTAAATTGCGCTAAGGGAATAGAAAAGTGTAAATAAGTTCTTTGTAGAGAGTCTGAGATTGTAGAGTCCGTCTTCAGATACAACTCTGCACCGACTTTGACGGAACAAAGTGTGAAAGTGTCAATATAACCGTATATTTTTATACGTAAGTTTTATATAAAGCCCGAGATACACTTGTAAGTTTTACTTACGTAAGTAGGGACCAAGCTATTTGTTAGAATGAGATAATGATATTCATCTCTCATTCTGTAGTATAGCTGTGTCCGTACGTAGTACGTACGTAAGTAAAACTTAAGACAGATGGGCTCTTCCTGCAACTTCCCCGAGTATTTTAATTACGAAGGCCGAAGGCCGAACTCCGCATAGGGCCGACGGTCCGAAGCGTAAGGCAGGTGCGTGCTTCCTGTAACATCCCCAAGTATCCTAATTGCGAAGGCCGAAGGCCGAGCTTCGCGTAGGGCCGAATGCCCGGAGCGTAAGAAAGGTGCACGCTTTCTGCAGCTTCCCCAAGTATCTTAATTGCGAAGGCCGAAGGCCGAGCTTCGCGTAGGGCCGAAGGCCCGGACCGTAAGAAAGGTACACGCTCTCTGAAGCTTCCTCAAGTTTCTTAATTACGAAAGCCGAAGGCCGAGCTTCGCGTAGGGCCGAAGGCCCGGAGCGTAAGAAAGGTGCACGCTTTCTGCAGGTTCCCCAAGTATCTTAATTGCGAAGGCCGAAGGCCGAGCTTCGCGTAGGGCCGAAGGCCCGGTCCGTAAGAAAAGTGCACGCTCTCTGCAGGTTCCTCAAGTTTCTTAATTTCGAAAGCCGAAGGCCGAGCTTCGCGTAGGGCCGAAGGCCCGGAGCGTAAGAAAGGTGCACGCTTTCTGCAGCTTCCCCAAATTTCTTAATTGCGAAGGCCGAAGGCCGAGCTTCGCGTAGGGCCGAAGGCCCGGGGCGTTAGAAAGGTGCACGCTATCTGCAGCTTCCCCAAGTATCTTAATTGCGAAGGGCGAAGGCCGAGCTTCGCGTAGGGCCGAAGGCCTGGAGTGTAAGAAAGATGCACGCTTTCTGCAGCTTCCCCAAGTATCTTAATTGCAAAGGCCGAAGGCCGAGCTTCGCGTAGGGCCGAAGGCCTGGAGCGTAAGAAAGATGCACGCTTTCTGCAGCTTCCCCAAGTATCTTAATTGCGAAGGCCGAAGGTCGAACTTCGCGTAGGGCCGAAGGCCCGGAGCATAAGAAAGGTGCACGCTTTCTGCAGCTTCCCCAAGTATCTTAATTGCGAAGCCCGAAAGCCAACTAATAGGAAATAATTATGTAGTTGCAGAGATATTAAGCCATATAGCACTTTTCAATACGTCTGGTTTTTGGGTCAGACCTAGTTAGGTTTTTAAGCACGTTTTATGCTAACATATCAAAGATCAACGTGATGAAATTTCCTTGAAGCAACTAAATTGTCTTAAATCATAAAAAATGTGGTTGGTTTGTATGGTCACTAAAATGTATAAAATAAAATAAATTAATTAAAAATTAAAAAACACGACTGCAGTTTAAAAGCGAACTGAAAAGCTAGAAATAATTTTTAGTTATGTTAGGTACTCAACTTAATGAATGTAAAATAGAATATAAGTGTTCAGTCAGGGTCATAAACAGCAATCGGGAAAGTTTAGGCTCATTTAGGATCGTGACTGTACCTGCATATTTCATTTCGATTGCAGTCGGGGACCTTGATATATTGAAATTTTCCCATTCACAGGTCCCCGACTGCAATCGAAATAAAATATGCAGGTACAGTCACGATCCTAAATGAGCCTAAACTTTTCCGATTGCTGTTTATGACCCTGACTGAACACTTATATTCTATTTTACATTCATTAAGTTGAGTACCTAACATAACTAAAAATTATTTCTAGCTTTTCAGTTCGCTTTTAAACTGCAGTCGTGTTTTTTAATTTTTAATTAATTTATTAGTATTTGTTGTTATAGCGGCAACAGAAATACATCATTTGTAAAAATTTCAACTGTCTAGCTATCACGGTTCATGAGATACAGTCTGGTGACAGACAGACAGACGGACACTGGAGTCTTAGTAATAGGGTCCCGTTTTTATCCTTTGGGACCCAAAGGGTAAAAGGGTACGGAACCCTAAAAAATAATACAGATATTTCATGTGATTTATACAGAATGATTTTCCTTTCTTATAAGAATAGTGTTATGGTCGAAACCAAAATAATCAGGGTGTATACTGGGGGTAGCGGAGACTTGAACAATTTTACTAAAAAAGAGGCCAAAAGCAAAATATTAATTTTATTAGCATTTCAATATCACCTCGATGTGTATTCGGGCAAGGCAAATCCGTCCCGATTTTTTTTTTGCTTTTTTTAATTAAATTTTTCTAGTCATGGGGCCCGTTTCTCAAAAAGCTTGTAACTTGTAATAGAAGCGGATGTCACTTTTTGACAGCTTTTGTTAGAAAGGGACTTGAGATTTTGAGAAACGGTCCCCTGGTCAAGTCTCCCGGACTTCTTCTATAGCTCAATAGGTAAATTAGTTTAATATAACCAAAGGTAAACCTTGAAAATGTTGAAATAACCCCGAACTTACAGGTTCAATTAGAGTTGAAAACTTGGCATGCTGACTGTTGGGAACATTCCCGAACATAATGGAACTCTGAACACTAATTACTTAATACAAGGGAAAGTGTTTTGCTTCAAGATGAAACCGAGGACGATTATTAAATAAAGACTGTCAATCAATCGTAGGTGTGTTTTCCATTTGAATTTAACAAATCTCTAATTGCACAATGTAGGTAATTTCTATTGTATGTAAAAATAAAAACAAAACAAATACGTACTGATCCTAAATGGATATTTCATACCGCAGTTTCCTCTCCTTCAGAGAACAATATCAACCTCTACTTCAGCGTCGCAAGCTCAACATTAAAATAATATTTTAATGCAATAAGCCCCGTATTCAGATGCAAATCGGGCCCTTTGTCGGGGTGAAATACGACCCTTGACTTCGCATAATGATGTACGGTCCGCAAAATTTATTTGAAGATCGGTTGCGTGTTTTGCTGATTTTTGAGGTTGTATTCCCATTTAAAAAAAAAAAAGCTGTGGTGGTAAGAGCGTGCGACTTGCAATCCGGAGGTCGCGGGTTCGAACCCCGGCTCGTACCAATGAGTTTTTCGGAACTTATGTACCTACGATATATCATTTGATATTTACCAGTCGCTTTTCGGTGAAGGAAAACATCGTGAGGAAACCGGACTAATCCCAATACGGGCCTAGTTTACCCTCTGGGTTGGAAGGTCAGATGGCAGTCGCTTTCGTAAAAACTAGTGCCCACGCCAATTACTGTGATTAGTTGCCAAGCGGACCCCAGGCTCCCATGAGCCGTGGCAAAATGCCAGGACAACGCGAGGAAAGAAGAAGAAGAAGTATTCCCATTTTTCCCCGCTCTAGTGACCGCCGTACATGAGGTGGGGACAACTGAGAATGGTTTTCATCAAAATACAAAAAAAAATATTATCAAGCCGTTTAGTAGAAAATTAACTTGCTATCCTGTCCAAAGGGTTCACAAATTTAACTTAAAAATTTGACACTTTGTAAAACTTATCTTGCCCTGAAAATTAAGCGGGAAAAATGCGCCTTCCAAACTGGAGGCCGAATATGTCTTCACAGTTTGATATGATTTTCGTCTTTCTTTGATACGACCTTAGCGACCAATCAGCGTGACAATGCTGATTGGCGCATATGAAATGTAATAGTCATCATTAACGTCATTAACTGTACCCGTCACGGGTCACTGACCGTGTCAACACTGACTTATACGACGTCTACGTAATTTACTTTCTATACATCTCGCTCGCACTAATATGTCAGTACGAGCGAGATGCATAGAAAGTAAGTTACGTTCACGCTAGCGTTTACGTCAGTGCCAAACTGGTGGTAGCTGTACCTACTTATCCCGGTCTGACACCCGTCAAACATGAGGAAATTTGGTTTCAGGTTTAAAAAGCCTGAGGAAAATTTAAAAAAAATGAGAATTTTTTAATATTATAATCGCTTTTACAATAAAAATAACGGATTTTACTATGTATTATTGTTAAATATAATTTTAACACTAATTTTAATTTTAATAATTAAAAAAAAATGCTTGCTATCGATATCGATAACACTTTAGTCGATATTTAAGTAACACTAGCACTAGTACATTTTTTCCCCTGAAAAACCGGGCTTCGTTCATAAGGCATCTCACGCGCACCAATGTTCGTCGTATCAAAATAAAATGAGAACATATCAAATTCCAAAATCAGAATCGGCTCACTGGGTATGAATATTTAATGTTATCTATCATATTTATCTTACCAAGAATTTAATTTAGCTGGATAACGAACTCACTTTTAACTTGTTGAAATTTCGTTGAGAGACGAAAAAGTTGATCTTTTTGACAGACCGGCTTTAAAAAAGTTTCATACGGAAGACAAAGGGAACAATATTGAATTAATTTAAAGTTACCTAAGAGAACGGCTGATGACTTACCCGTCTTATTATATCAGAACCGCAAACATCGAGACAAACGCGTATAATTATATCTTGAATTTCTCATTTTACTCTATTTTTAACTTTGTATTCGAGCGACTGATTCGCAAATATATGATTTTCGAATGTCAATGCTCGCCATAGTACTTACTTTGAATTACAACTAACTCATATGATTCCAATATGATTCAAATATTAGTTTGATATCAGGTGTACGTTCGAATTGGCCTGCAGATTAAAATTATTTTCAGCAAAGTCTGGTTTTAATTTTTAAGCCTACACGTTAAGGACGTTGTTAATGCCAAGTGCATCATTATTCAGGTTGATTCATACGGCCCGATTCGAACTTTAAGATACGTCAAATATTACGGCTAGATACGATATGGATATGTCAGTGTCAAAAGTGACGTTTTTGTTTGAAGAAACGTCACTTTTGACACTCGTGATCTTATCGGATCTAAACATAATACTCAAATCGGGTCTATATGAGCTAGAGAGAGTTTTTTAAAGATTTTAATGTATTTCTGTAAGGGCATTTATTTGTGTTCTAAGCACGTATAGTTTGTACCTACCTGAGTTAAGAATTTATCCTATAAAAAACTTTGTATTTCTATATCTACGGCCTCCTTGCCTAGTCGATAGTGACCCTACAAAGTAGGAGGTCCCGGGTTCAAATCTTGGTCAGTTTCGCTAGGTTGCAAACTTGTTTGGTTGATTTGGTTGCTCGATACTTGCGCTATGAAACGTCCAATGCAAAATGAACACTATATGGTTCATCAATTTAAGTCTAAGTCTGTACATTACACGTGCCACCAACAACAAAGCGTGTTCGAAATTCAACTTTGACGGATTGGCTTTTAATTTTAGGCAAAAAAGGTTTGAAAAAATAACCTTTTTTTCGCCACAAAGCATTTTTGACGCGGCTTACTCGCTGATTGACATTTACACCTGGGTTTTTTATTGCAGGTATTTTTCGTGGAGCCCGCGCTTTTATTTCGAGGATATGGGGTATTTTACAACAAAGATACATACAGTTAGGTATGCCGCGCCACGATTGGAAATCCTGTTTGAATTTGGAACTTGTTGCGCGAGAATAAGGTAAATAATTGAATCAGTTTTTCAATGGCTGTTACTAGTAACATTACAGTTACGGCTGTTATACGTGTTGGAGCACTAGAGCAAAACAACATGGGTATGTATATATATAGAAATTCCGATGCAAAGTGACCATTTTTTATTGCTTATTGAGGATAGTTAGGTATAGCTTTTAGTGCGATCCCTTACGCATAACCTAAAGTAGTCTAATTTCTAAAGGTAAGAAATAGTTTACTTTAATAAAACCTAAGTATAGTTAAGTACATCGAGTTCACCTTGTTCGAGAAGAAACTAGGTTCCACCCATTACTTTTAATGTCAGATCAAATATTGGAAAAATTGTCGACCAGCCTTTTACGGGGAAGCCATTAGTCTCCTCACTGAAAAGAAAACAGTAGTTATTTTTACACAAAAACTTGAACTATACTTTTGTACTATATTCCAAAATGTAACTCAAATAATAGAATAATTGATTGAGATTCGGATGCTAATTACTGAAACTTAGCGTACCTACTTTTCTTAATTTTTTTTTTGTGAATTTTGATTCCGGCAATAAATTTGAATTGTTTAGCAAAGAAGAATTTCGATAATTATTTTTTCTACTCCAATACTTTTATTTGTCATTTAAAGGGTTGTGCACACACCTTTAAAACCCTACCTTATAGTTGTCAAGACGAGGCTTTAGTCTATTCCCAAAAAAGAATTTGTGCATACACGCAGTATCTTTTTGGCGATTTTACGATACTTCGTGTAATGACCACTTAAAAAATATTGAATGAAATACAGTGTTTCCAACCTTATTTTAAATGTCATCTCTGACAAATAAGTAAACACGTTTTTTTTTTAAATTTAATTCATTCATTCATTCTTTTCCCGCCCGTACCCTCCATGTTTGCTACTTCTTGTATTAAAAATAATTGTTAAATTTACAATTACATATATTTCAAAGTAAGTGCTTAGTCGTAGAATAGTTATTTGTACAACAAGAGATCAAAGTTTGATATTTCTTCGAGTGCTTATTTTGAGTCCCTTGCAAGCGAAAGATTCTATAATAGATTCACGAGCGTAGCGAGTGAATCTAATTTAGAATCTTGAGCGTAGTAAGGGACTCAAAAGCGCACGAGATGTAAATAACTTTGATCTCGTGTAGTTCACAAAACTTTTCACCTCAGCAGTGAGAACATATTAGAGAACCAGAAAAATATATTCCTTCTTCATCACTTACCTATTCACTCTTATTTTCTTAAGATATACCAACAATTAAGTTTTCACCTCAGCAGCTCGAACAAGGGTACTTTGCTACTTAAAAACAGTGAGCAAAATCGCATTTTGCTCACTGAGTGAGCAAAATCGAATTTTGCTCATTTTGTCTCACTCAGTGAGCAAAATCGCATTTTGCTCACTGTTTTTAAGTAGCAAAGTACCCTTGTTCGAGCTGCTGAGGTGAAAAAAGTATTGTATGTTGTTTAACTGAGTCAAAAAATACTCGTGGCCACTCGCCTTTTTTGACCTCTCTTAAACAACTGTTGCATAAAATATGTACTATTAAAATAGATATGATAACATTATCTTTTTTTAAGCAGGTTATGCGCCACTGTGTAGTTTTATTAGATGAATTATTATTCCGAAATTCTTATTATGTATTAAAATTTTTATATTCTGCGTTTCCTATGTAATAAAATATAGGTATTTTTTTGATATATTTCTTTACAATTTTCTCATCAAAATCGTTCAATCAATCAATATTTTTTATTATCACTACATAGTATAAAATAAAGTCGCTTCCCGCTGTCTGTCCCTATGTATGCCTAGATCTTTAAAACTACGCAACGGATTCTGATGCGATTTTTTTTAAATAGATAGAGTGGTTCAAGAGGAAGGTTTATATATAATTTGTTAACCCGTGCGAAGCCGGGGCTAGTTATGAATAAAAATCTGAAGTGAAAATTGTTCACTACAGTTTTCCAGTACGCCGATTCCAAACAACATGCATACAAAACTGTTACGTTGTTTAGTTAAAAAAATACGAGACTCTTCATGCTCCAGGAATGGATAGATTTAATCTGTTCTACACACAAAATAAAAAACGAAAAAACATTAGATTTAACACAACAACATATCTGTACTTAGCGACTTATTTTATTTATTTGCGATTCGGATTTTCTTCGTACGACTGGGTCAAATACATTTTAGAAAAAGGTCACTTCTGTGGACAATGCAATAAAAGCTAACGACTCTGGTGTTTATATTATAGCCCGTTTTTCTTTAATTTGAGATTCGAGCCGCCCCTGTAATTTAAGGAAGGGTTCAGCGTAAAATTATATTTCGAAAACCCCTTCACTTGCGAGTAAAAAAAAAAGCATATAATATGTGACCCGATCGTAACAACACGGTACGATTTCTATATTTCAACATTTTATATTTTAACATTTTCCCAGAGATAAAACCTAGCTAGATCAATTTTTCGCCCCCGAAAACTCCCATATACCAATTTTCATCGAAATCGTTAGAGCCGTTTCCGAGATCCCCGAAATATATATAATATATATATATATATATATATTTATTTATTTATTTATATATATATATATATATATATATATATATATATATATATATATATATATATATATGTATATAAATAAATATGCAAGAATTACTCGTTTAAAGGTATTATATATTAACAGCTCCGTCAAACTATTCTCTAAATCACGGTATATGTTATAGCAGCTTATTTTAATACGAATAAGTTATTGAAAATAAATTAAAACCATTAGAATCTCGAAGTCTATGAACATTTTATAGGGGATTTTCAAGGGGGCGGTGGGGGGAACGGCACCACTTTTCAGCCCGGCAACATCAGGTTTCTTGTAGCCTAGGAGCCCTACTCAAGGATCAGAAGTCAAACTGCGGTCTAACAATTATGCATACGACACTCTTCTAGAGATCCTGGTCTAGTAAGAATTCACCTCCCTTGAAAAATAAAAGAATAGTCTGCAGAAAAACGATTATCCCAACGTCACCTGACCGACAAATTACAAGCAGCTTGACATCATGACCCCCCAGGTACCTTATTCCTACACAATAAGGTTCAAAATTGGACATAAATTTGTCACATAGATAAATCAAAAAGAAATCTCCCCGGAAGGGTGTATCAAAAGGGTGAAACAATATATGGGGTCTGTGATGTAGTGTAGGTAATCCTGCAGGAAAGTTATTGACTTTCGGTGATAGACACGCCTAGTTATTAGCCAGCGTATTAGTGATGCTTGGCAGGTAATATTAGGGATGGGAGTTGGTGAAATTTCAAAATACAAAATATAAAATTATTTAAATGTCCAACATACGAGTAGGTAATAGAGTGTTACAGTTCAGTCAGTTTCACTATGTGGCGCCTTACGGCATACAAATTTTGAGAGCATGCATGTCAAAATATAATAGGTAGGTATTTACATAAATTATTTACAGGTCCTTATCATCTAAAAAATCTTTTATTGAGTAGTAACTCTTTCGAATCAGTAGCAGTTTCAAGGCTTTTTTAAACTGATTGAGCTCTAGTAATTGTATGTATTGTGGTATTTTATTAAATATTCATGGGGCCATTCCGACCACATTTTTTTGGAATAGCATCGTTTTCGGTACAATAGAGTGTAATATTTTACCCCGTAATCGTGAGCTTTTAAAGTTTAAGAATAGATGGGAGTTACATTTCACAAAAACACACATTTCAAAAATATATCAATATTTCGATTCTTTTACACGAGAATATGTGCCATTCTCAACCAAAAGGGTACTTATTGTCAATAAGGTACTATTTTCATATAGATTCAATTTGGATGAACCTTATCGATAACCGACAATGTGGTACCTTTTGGTTGAAAAAGTCACATATTATACTTGTGTTGTAACAATAATGTACTTATTGATATCTAGAGGCCTATTCATACAGTCATTTCTTGTTCTCAAACGGTTAGGGATATGATCTGTCATCTGTTAACAGTGACATTACGAAATGACTATCTACTTAGGTATTTAATATCATGACGTTTAAGCTGAAAGTTAATTGAAATGTGCAAAAGGAAAGGAAAGGAATATCCTGTCATTCACACCCACATAATATTTCTAAGAACGTGGCCACGATGACACGATGAAATCACGACCATCATATGGCCGCTGCTAGTCTAAATTAATGAAATGCTTAAAAGTGCTTAAATCAAGTTAATCTGTCTGTAATTCCCACCTACGCTTTCTATTAAAGTTGCAGTTGAAAAATTAAAAGTGTTTGAAACTAAATAGCACAAAAAGCAACTCTGGCAAATACACAAGGAACGCAAGTGAAAACGTTTAAGCTACAGATATATTTCTTAACAGACTACTCGACCATTACTTGAATATCAGCGATGGATGGTCGTCCGTCTTCAGTTAGTATTTAAGATTAACACAACTTTATGTTAACGTTTTAGGATAAGTAATAATCATATTGTAAGCATTCCACAGTGCCTTAGTGTCTCACTGTAATACTGTGTAATATGTTTGAATAAATAAAATAAAGTAAAATCATATGCAACTGTATATTTCGTCTATAAAGTGCACGGTTTTTTATGCGACAAATTCAGCGTTAAACGCAAAGCCTTTGCCGCACACTTAATTTTACATCAGATAATCTAATGATACTACATTATTTTACGCGGTAAACGCAGCGCATTGGCGTTTATCTCATAAAACAGCCGTGCGCTTAATGGTCTTTATTGTAACACCTCACACATTACATCACAATTTGTTATTATTAGCCTGTTCCGATGTCCCACTGCTTGGCAAAAGGCCTCCCCTTGATTTCCACGACTCCCGATTTGAGCCATTTTATTTAAAGTTGTACACTATACTTTTTTTAGATTTGGACATTTTAATGTTATTTCTACTCGTCATAAGTTCTCTAAAGTGAACAAGAAAATATATGTGTATGTAGAGATATTTATGTCTATTTGAAAAAAAAAATCATTCCAGGGTGGCAGATACTTTTGGGGCGTTGTGTCATCTGCTACTGTTGATGTTGACTGTACGAGATATAATTCTAGCCCCCATCCTCCAATTTGAAAAACCTCTTTGTGTGCTGTCTATTAAGAAATATGTCTATGGTTTAAACGATATTGCACCAGTAATTACTGGCTTGGAGCGGGATAAAACCGGTTAGAACCGGATTTTTTGCGAAACACGCTTAATTAGACACGCTTTTTGCGAGCTCGATACGTGGAATTTTTAACGTCTGTTTACTGTGTGTTGTTTTGAAAAAAAGGCAGGGATATCTTCAGGCTGATTCGCTTTGTGAAATATGATACTAATTTGATTTTAAAGTCAGCGTTTTAGAACTTAACTTAAAGAATACCGATTTTAGAATGTAATGCACGACATCACTACACCTTTTAAAAGTCCCCCGCTGCGTCTGTCTGTCTGTATGTTCGCGATAAACTCGAAAACAACTGAACGGATTTTCATGCGTTTTTCATCTATCGATAGTGATTCTTGAGGAAAGTTTAATTGTATAAACCCGTGTAAAGGCGGGTCCTGGGTTCTAATCCCGGTATCTATTTTTTTCTGATGGGCATGAATCATAGACTAGGAATCGTCTAGACTGAGTTTAGAGCAATTATTTCATGAAACCGATGCTGCCAAAAATACGGGGGTGCGGGGGGACGAGGTGAGCGAATCCCGTGCCGTGATATTGGTCCGTTCAAAGACACGGAGCAATCACGGCACGGGATTGACTCGAAGGTGGAGTAAAACTATTACCGTATAAGTGGCAGAGGGGGTAGCGTTACTATGCTCAGTCTAAAGTATTCCTAGTCTATGGCATGAATACGAGTTTAACTCATGGATTATTTTTATGAAATAAGGCACCTATAACGTAATCTAATAATATTTATCCGAGTATCTGACATCCTTCAAGTTATTATTGTGGATTTCCTTCATTTATAAGTATAAACAATGACATAGACACATCTATCACAAAACATCGTACAAAAATACGGAAAAAACAGTATTTTTCCGCCTTTATTTTGGAAGTGGGTTAAAATATCTCAACGCTGTTCTCTTTTCAACCGATTTTTCCTCAAGCTTGTTTGCTCAAAATAACCAATACGGTGTAACACATAGACTACCATCCACAGACTACGTTTACACAGGGATCGGATACCAGTATTTTTTTCAAACCGGTTTCGTACAATGACCCCAAACCGTTATTATAATGTTCTTGGTTTCGCTAACCGGTATTTTAAATGGTTCAGGGAACAAACGTTTGACGCCGATTCCGTTCTCAAAGAACGGAATTGAAACGTTCTTTCGTATAACCATGTATAACGTTTTTGTTCTCTGTTACCGGTTATGAAATGGTTTTGGGAGCGAACGGTTCTTAGCTAATTCCGTTCGCGGGAACGAAAAGCTAATTCCGTTCTCGGGAACGAAATCAAAACGGTTTTCGCCAGCCGCAGCCCCAAATACATTTTCCGAGAATTAGACAAGGGCAAGCGGCGGCGCGGTGGCCATTTCAAAGGATCGTCCTTTGCCAGCGTGGACGTTAGAGTTGGATTGGTTGCATTATATTTATATTATAGTATAGTAGTATACTTTAACTTTTATTATTAGTACTTAGATTCCAAGATGGCGGCCATGCACTATGTCATAAAAGTCGTCATGGGTGTCGTTTATAAGGTTTTAGGGGGTGCAGATTTCGAAAATGATGGCCATTTTAGAATCCAAGATGGCGGCCATGCAATATGTCATAAAAGTCGTCATGGGTGTCGTTTATAAGGTTTTAGGGGGTGCAGATTTCGAAAATGATGGCCATTTTAGAATCCAAGATGGCGTCCATGCACTATGTCATAAAAGTCGTCATGGGTGTCGTTTATAAGGTTTTAGGGGGTGCAGATTTCGAAAATGATGGCCATTTTAGAATCCAAGATGGCGGCCATGCACTATGTCATAAAAGTCGTCATGGGTGTCGTTTATAAGGTTTTAGGGGGTGCAGATTTCGAAAATGATGGCCATTTTAGAATCCAAGATGGCGGCCATGCAATATGTCATAAAAGTCGTCATGGGTGTCGTTTATAAGGTTTTAGGGGGTGCAGATTTCGAAAATGATGGCCATTTTAGAATCCAAGATGGCGTCCATGCACTATGTCATAAAAGTCGTCATGGGTGTCGTTTATAAGGTTTTAGGGGGTGCAGATTTCGAAAATTATGGCCATTTTAGAATCCAAGATGGCGGCCATGCACTATGTCATAAAAGTCGTCATGGGTGTCGTTTATAAGGTTTTAGGGGGTGCAGATTTCGAAAATGATGACCATTTTAGAATCCAAGATGGCGGCCATGCACTATGTCATAAAAGTCGTCATGGGTGTCGTTTAAAAGGTTTTAGGGGGTGCAGATTTCGAAAATGATGACCATTTTAGAATCCAAGATGGCGGCCATGCACTATGTCATAAAAGTCGTCATGGGTGTCGTTTAAAAGGTTTTAGGGGGTGCAGATTTCGAAAATGATGACCATTTTAGAATCCAAGATGGCGGCCATGCACTATGTCATAAAAGTCGTCATGGGTGTCGTTTAAAAGGTTTTAGGGGGTGCAGATTTCGAAAATGATGACCATTTTAGAATCCAAGATGGCGGCCATGCACTATGTCATAAAAGACGTCATGGGTGTCGTTTAAAAGGTTTTAGGGGGTGCAGATTTCGAAAATGATGGCCATTTTAGAATCCAAGATGGCGTCCATGCACTATGTCATAAAAGTCGTCATGGGTGTCGTTTATAAGGTTTTAGGGGGTGCAGATTTCGAAAATGATGGCCATTTTAGAATCCAAGATGGCGGCCATGCACTATGTCATAAAAGTCGTCATGGGTGTCGTTTATAAGGTTTTAGGGGGTGCAGATTTCGAAAATGATGACCATTTTAGAATCCAAGATGGCGGCCATGCACTATGTCATAAAAGTCGTCATGGGTGTCGTTTAAAAGGTTTTAGGGGGTGCAGATTTCGAAAATGATGACCATTTTAGAATCCAAGATGGCGGCCATGCACTATTAGCCAGAGCAAGGTACGGTCAGCTAGTATGGCGCAATGGAAATAATTAGTAATAGCTGAACTTTTCGATGTAAGGGACAGATAATAAATCTAGTGATTACGTCGACACATAATCCAAATAGAAATATTACATTAAGATATTTAAAAAAAAATGTAAAAATATAAAAATTCACAGAAAATTTGTAAAAAATATTAATAACTTTTTTTAAATTTATACTCATAGAGAAATATTTGCTTTATAACATTGAGCATGAATCACACAAAACATAATTATGTATCCTACATTTAAAGTAAGTAACCTACGGTTTTTATTGAATTCAGTATATTCCCGTCACCAAAAATGGTAATAGGCTATTTTTTCTCTCATTATTTCCTAATTATAATAAGTACAAGCGTTGCAATATAATCTTACACTAAATAATACCGTATGGTGGGTTTTATGGGGTTGTGAATTAATTGCCTGGTTAAAAATGGTAATAGATCAATATCATATGCGATTTTCATTATGAGTTCTCTGTCGTCGAATACTGTAAAATCGCCTTGTAATATGATGCGTAACACAAAAAACCATCAAAAAACGTTATCGTTGCTTTAAAGTTGCCGCGCACGAGTCAGCGAGCTAACGCGATTGGTCGTTGCATGGAGCGGGGCGACGGAAAGGTACCATTGACACTTCCATCGCCCCGAGCGCGAATATTTAAAAAAAGTATCGTGGTAGTGCAGTTATAATAAACTACTTAAAACCTTAATCTTAATATGGGACATTATCTATATATGAAAACCTTATTGTCGATGGCGCTTACGCCGCACAGCGTCGCGCGGCATTGTATTTACATCGGAGCATCGTTAATAATGGCGTAAGCGCCATCGACAATAAGGTCCCTTTTCATAGATAACATCACATATATCTACTCGCACAAGACATGTACCAGTGAACGCAAATATCATGGAAGACTAGATTGGAACTAATTATCAGCTTTAAACTGGGCAAGAGTGCTGTTAATAAGAAAGTAAATTTTAAGTAATTGCAGACTTTCCGTCTTTGCGTGCGCGTTAAATTGAATACAATAATAGGCCAATTAAATAGGGCTATACTGAAACACACCCAATTTGTCAGTAGAAAAAGACGCGAAAAAAAAAAATTCTATGGGATGTCAACTCTTCGCGCCTACATGTTTTAATTTTGCCGCCCTTTTTCTACTGTCAACTGTAGTAATGCTCGTAATAATCTCTTCAAAAATCATTCATTACGCGAGGGTGCATCCGCGCGAACACCAACCACTGGCCGAAGTGCGCGTAATGGATTCAATTCCACATAGATTGACGCGCCGATATGAATGGTCAGTTCAAGTCTACTCACAGAGCGCGTAATGTGTAATACAGCTTGTGATACTGTCATGTTTATTCGCCCGCCAGGTAGTCACGCCATCATTGTGTTGTTATCTCGCTCGCACTCGCACTCAGTGCTCGCTCGCTCTCGCTCTGCGATGCTTTCGGCTATCTTCGGAACAATTCGGATCGGTCCGCGTGGCCGATCGCCGCGGTTGCATTTAAGTTGTCGCAAATTTCACTAATACCTATTCTTACGAATATGATTTTCTGCATCTGCAATAGATTTAAAACTCTAATGCGTCCCTGTAAAGCTTATAATGTTTTTTTTTTATAATACGAGAAGGACTCGGCCAAAACAAGTATTTTGTTTGAGATTTTGAATTTGACGAAATCAAAACCAAATTTTTATTATTGTTGTGAAATGTTTGATTGTTTGATTAACTTTCGCGGTTCGCGGCAGCCGGGAAACTAAGTAAGAGTTAACACTGCTTAATACTTGTTTATCCTTTAATTTAATTGTGAATTAGTGCGTACCTAGACTGAGTTTAGTAGTGGTAGTAGTAGAGATTACATTAATTAATGATTTATAAGAATTAACAAAAAATCTTTCACATAGTGTGATAGCGGTGATAAAACGTAACGCGTAATAAATCAGTTCAGATTTAAATGATTTTTCAATGATTATTTAAAAAAAAATGAATGATGACTGCTGATATAATTTTAAATAAATTTTTTCAAAAAAGAATTGGTAGAATTTACTAATTTGCATACCTAGCACTTGAAATATATAGTGTGAGATCCAACTACAAAGTATTCAAGTAGGTAGTTTACGTATAGATTTCAATAAGGGACCGGACAGCTATCAAGCAATATGAATGAATGAATGAATGATGCTTTATTCGAAACACACATACACACACAGAAAACCGCCTATAGAAACCTAATATTGGCCATTTTGTTCGCGACGCAAATCACCAAACTGTGAGGTGCGGGAGGGGTGCTCACGGCGTTGCGATTGGTCGTTTCAAACATGGCGCGCTGACACGTGTAGGCGTAGGGATGGGACATGTTCATTACAGGCAGTGGTACTGGTACGAGTTGTACCGTAATTTATTGTGGTAAAATTAATATCATTAAAGTCCATAGAAAAATTACTTAAGTAATAATATTAAAACAATATCATCGTTAATTAAGTACTTAAAAAATGTATCTAATATTTTTACTATGCATATTAATGAGCTAAGATTCTTATCATAAGAATTTAGGTATGAAATTAAATATGTATTCGATGTTGCATACATTTTGTGGTGAAACTTAACGGCAGGGTTGCGGTACGGTAGTGTCGGCCTTGAAATATTTCATTAATGTTTAACGTTCATGGATATTTGAAGGTGGTTTAGCTTCTTAAGAAAAACATGTCATTCATTTATCATTCATAAATCAATTATGAATTTCAAAAATGCAGATAGTTGTTATACTTCGTCACTTTGGTGGCAAACGCAGCCTATTGACGCTTGCATATAGGAGACTGTCACATGTTCGGCTCTGAAAACCTGCTAAAAATATGATTATTTTCTTATTTTGATGCTACCTCAATAATGGTCATACTAAATATGTACTAACTAAAAATTAACTACATAATACCTACTAAGATAAACTACCATGTACTTAATAATAACTACAGATTCTACACATCCATTATTCTCAATTAAAAATAAAAGAGAATCACAGTTATATTTTACATTTCTTGGTACAAATTTGGTAATACAAACAAATGGTACAATACGGTACGAGCGAAAGCACGAACTGACGAAAACATCATCGTCACACCACTAGCCGTTAACGTGAAAGAGATAGCACATTGCATTTTCAAGTTGACGAAAAGGGACGGGCATACTTCACTGCTGCTCAGTGCAACCATATTGACCAGTATATATAGTATGAACCTCGCGGACCAGAAACAATTTTCAAGAACATAATTAATTTGACCATCCTGTGGAATGTTATTCCATCTGTTTTGTAAGTGAAAGTCTTAGATGACTAACCACACCATTTTACACTGCAAAATCCCATTATTTCCCACTGTGTTAAATAAATTGCGATTTATTTTCGTAGACACGCGCACTGTTAACAGATCGTGGACGCAACTGATCGGAGCGGCGCGCGAGCAATATTGTATAAGCGCTATTGCTCGCACGAGTGGTGACCGCGAGTCGTCCTATAAGCTCTGTCTATAGGGGTTGGTCTGTGCATACACAACAACACTAAAATAGGCTTAAATCTACATAGGTAAATTAGTAGGTAAGTAACAGTGCTGCGAGGGGTTCCAGAAAAGGATAACACTCAGCATGTGTCGCAGCACATGAGTTGTGTTACGACGCTGATTTTCAGTGTACCCATTGAAACTTAAAACAAACACAAAACAACACAGAACATAAAAACAAAACCGAAGCAGAATACAACAGAATAATACTGATTAAACTTTCACGATTTTTACACATTATTAAATTGTACAACGGGACTTAATCGCGTATCTAAGTTTTAAGATTTACCTCCGACGTTTCGAGGACGGCGTTGTCCCCGTGGTCTCGGAGAACGTCAGAGGTAAATCTCAAAACTTAGATAGGCGATTAAGTCCCGTTGTACAATTTAATAATGTTACAGAGTTTTCCTCTATTGATTTAAATGCCATCTAGTGAGTTTCGCTTTATCTGGTATTAATATAACTCGAGTACTAACAGTGACGTGCTTAGGGGTTTCAAGTAATGCGACGAAATAACGCTAGATGGCGTTAACCTCAATTATACATAGTGCATTGCATTTTGCACTAGTCATTGAGTTTTCACTTCTTTTGAACTTGGCTTAACACTTAATGTGCGTGTCTAGATAATGTATCATACCTATATCCACACATAGTGCGCTAGAAATTTTGAGTTTCACTCGGCAGCTGCTCTCCTTTCGTACTTTGAAACCCTCGCAAGTCTCGCAACTCTCAATGTTCCATTATTTAAAGCACCCGCTATGCTCGTGGTTTAAAGACAACACCTCCCTTGTTAATCACGTAATTGTTTTAGCCTCTTTTAAACCAAAACAATTTCCAACTACTTGAATTACCCATAAATAATCAAAAATTGAAGATCTACCACGAGCATCAAAAATCCAAGTTTCGTTATCTGTCTGTCAAATATACAAGTGACACAGATAACGACATTTTGCGATAGGCCATATAAATAATAATAATAAATAATAAATATTGAGGGACATGTTACACAGATCAACCTAGCCCCAAACTAAGCAAAGCTTGTACTATGGGTGCTAGGCGACGATATACATACTTATATAGATAAATACATACTTATATACATAGAAAACACCCATAACTCTGTAACAAATATTAGTGTTCATCACACAAATAAATGCCCTTACCGGGATTCGAACCCAGGACCATCGGCTTAGCAGGCAGGGTCACTACCCACTAGGCCAGACCGGTCGTATGTTTACAAAACAGGCCAAGTGCACGTACATAATTATCTAGATGCCTAATGGACGTCCGTTTGTCAAAACTTTAGTTGTGTACTTGTTTGCGACTACAGTAATATAATAACAAATAACATTTATTTCAACATACATGGTTAAAATAAAATTCTTATCTGCCATGCAGGTTTTTAATTCTACAAAAATAATGAAGTCTGCAATTTGCAGAAGGGTCTCGTACTATAATAGAAAATTTGTTGTGTTGGTTAACGTTCTTATTTTATACTTATCTTATCAATCACGGAACTTAGGGACGTAGACTTTGAATAGAAATAAATCAATATGATGCGTTTGTTGAAATATAAAGTCTGTCAAGCCATTTCCGTCAGTAGAAAAAAGCGGCAAATTTAAAAATGTAGGCGCCAAGAGTTATTGTCTCATAGAAAATTTGTATTTCGCGCCTTTTTCTACTGACAAAGTTGTTGGATAGACTATAATATAAATTCCTAGCGTGGGCCTACACACACTTCGCTGTGACAGAATGTGAAAGTGTCACCAAAACTGTCAAATGACTACGATAATAAGTATTCCTTTTATAATGCCACTCCACACTATACCATTCTGAAATTAAATAAGAACGGTGGTAGTCAGGCGCAATTTTTATTTTTGCAGTGGTTCATAATCGACGTAGGTATATAATTACGAATATAATTTGAACATCAACCAATATTAGAATAATATTGGAAATTATATCAGTTATTTTTAATTAGCTATCATCATTCACGCGCGCGTTTATTTCGCTCAGACTTGGCCGCACAAGTATTTGGTGCGAGCGAGACGCCCGCGCACGTCACTTGTAGGTACATACCTATATACCACGCACACACTGTCCACGCGTCCTTGGCACGAACTCCCGCCACCGCCCGCATCAAAACTGTCCCCGCGCGCAAGGAAATTTAATCTTTAGCATTTGCGCAAAGAGTTCAAATTTGGTGGTGTCATTTAGCGAATTTGTTAAAATGCACTTATTTATTACTTAGACCATATTTCTGTGTGATTGTGTAATTACTAATTAATATCACTTTGAACGTTATCAGAACAAAGTCTGCAAGAAATTATATCTATAACCATTTTTTCTAGCATGTTTAAGGCGTAAATATATATACAAGTAATACAAATATTATTTATGTAGGATTTTCGGATAAATAGCTTAATGAGGTAGTTTTATGGCAATTCAATCAAAGACGTAGTTATTAAGCAACATCGATAAGCAAAAAACGTAGTAGTTTAAAATTGGGGATTCTGGCACATGTTTAGTTGTTTTGATTCCCAATTTAGCAATTAAGTTTCTTTGAATACTGGAACAGTAAATGTTGCTGTCTATCCAATGCGGAGGTCAATTTATGTTATGTGACGCTGATGAACTGATCAATCATGTTGTGTTAGAAAACTTAAATCGGATTTAAAGGTCCCTTTGTAGTTTTTTATAAATAACTCTTAAACGGTGACCTGTAGCTAAAATGTTCTGATACATAAGTAATCTTCATAAAATTGTCTACATTAAATATTCTATACGCTTTTTCGCTAGGATCAATATTTAAAAAAATATTTAAGGGAGAATGTTAATTATAATCAATTGTTAATATTTTTTGTAAATAACTCGTAAATGGTGGCCTGTAGCAAAAAATGTTCTGATACATAAGTAATCTACATAAAATTTTCTACATTAAATATTCTGTACACTTTTTCGCTGGGATCAATATTTAAAAAAATATTTAAGGGAGAAAGTTAATTATAATCAATTGTTAATATTTTTTGTTAATAACTCGTAAACGGTGGCCTGTAGCAAAAAATGTTCTGAAACATAAGTAATCTACATCCAATTTTCTACATTAAATGTTCTATAAAAATTTCGGTAGGTTCAATATTTAAAAAAATATTTAAGGGAGAAAGTTAATTAATGGGGAAGTTAGTGCACTGAGTTGTCCCTTTTGTCCCAGGCGATGCCGCTTGACACAATTGTTCCTTGGATCATACTTAATTGATCTGAAGTCTTAACCTGGATATTAACTTTTGATTTCCCCCCAAAAATGGAGAGGAGAAAAGTGGTTCCGGCGGTACACTGCGCTCTGTTTGATATAAAGCCGCAATCCGATGATTGATTGACATAATTGTTCTCCCAGAAGGAGGTTCGTGGCGTATTTGTCTTTGGTACGGTCGTATAGAGGGCGGCTGGGTGACCTCCAGAAAATTCCGACTTTTGGTCTACCGCTTCCGGTCAGAAAAATGTTTGACGGCCCAGCCAAACGGTCGGACCTAGGTGGGGGGTGCTCAACCAAATGTCATAGAGGGACCCTGGCAGTTTTTTACGCCGCAATTTTTTTTTCAAAATGGCCGACTTTTCTATTTTAATTTTTTCAAGTTTTGCCTAGCGCGCTGAAATTTTGGTCACGGAAACTCGGGGTCCCCTAGATTCCTATAAAAATTATTTTTTTGAAAGATGTTTTAATTGCGGAAAAACTGGGCACTTTTATTTTGTATGGCAACTTTTAAACGGTGCGTGATAGGTGGGGGGTGCTCGACCAAATGTCATAGAGGGCCTCTAGGGAAATAAAACTGCATTGAAAAAAAATCAAAATGGCCGACTTTTTTTTTTAATTTTTTGAAGTCGGTCTGAGCGCGCCGAGATTTTGCATGGCAAGAGATAGAGGCTTCTAGATTCCTATGAAAAAAAATATTTTTGGAAAAAACCCAAGATGGCGGAAAAAATGGCAATTTTTATTTTGTATGGCAGCTTTTAAACGGTGCGAGATGGGTGGGGTTGCTCGACCAAATGTCATAGAGGGCCTCGAGAGTAATGGAATAGGGATGATGACACATGTTGAATTTTATAACAAAATCTAGTAAAATATTAGCAAACGAGCAATTTATGACAATAATGTGGATATTAAAATAAAATATTGAAAAATTACAAAAATACAGGACCTGAAAGTTTCAATTCAATTCAATTTATTTATTTAAAAGACAACAATGGCCCATAATGGTTAGTAACAATTAAGATTAATAACTCAGTGTTAGTGGAACAAAAACAGAAAGCGATTTACAACCAGTGAACGCATATAAACCATGGAAGTATTCTGTCCGCTCAATTATGGCCCAACGTAAAGTATTCGATTGTAGGCGGTGCTTACAGACTGTTCGATTGGCAACTTCAGTTCGGCCGAGATGACATTCAGTGACGGATGGCTAAGTTGGTTTATAAAAACTACGTTTTTTTGTAATTAAAAATGTCTTCATGTGTCGTAAAGTGGTGCAGAAGTTGTTTTAGTTCATATCAAGGACAGTGGAATCACTTTTCACTTGTAGTAAACAGATAACTTTAGTAAAATTTGGAATAAACATGACGACATTTTTTCAATACTACCGTGCTAAGCTAAAACGTAACAACTGCATACGACTTTCATAACAACATACGACTTTTTAAATTGCGAGGATAATAGGGATGGTTTTATGCCAAATGAAGTAGACTATTTTATTAACTTATGTTTGGTTTAGGCATTTTCTATATACAGTAGAATCCGCTTATAATGACATTGAAGGGAAGTAACAAACATACTAAGCGGATGTCATACAAAGCATAGTTAATAAACTTATTATTTTATTTTTTCCAAATTAATCTCAAACTATTTTGTGAGAGATGAGTTTTATTAACCTTATACCAATTATCAACTTTCACCGAGAGTAAAAACTAAAACAATTTAAACGCCACAGACGTCCTCGCAGGGAAAGATGTGGGGCCGGCCTCGAAAACCAGCGAATTTGTCAGTATAACCGGACATAATTCCATAAAAATAGTATTTATAGGTCATAGTAAGCGGTTTATCACTATAAGCGAAATCATCTTATCCGACTTTGTCACAAAGAATTTCATATGAAAACCAAACTTCGCACAGTAATTGAGTCATAGTAAGCGGTTGGTCAGTATAAGCGGAGCCATAATAAATGGATTCCACTGTAATTATAAATGTAGTAATAAATTCCTTACAGATTTGTATTTTCCTTTTTTATTTCATGAGATGGAGCTATAAAAAAACTACCTAGGTATTCAAATTAATAATCAAATGTGCTATTATCTACGAAAAGGGACCTTATTGCCGATGGCGCTTACGACACTGACATCGATAAGCAAAAAACGTAGTAGTTTAAAATTGGGGATTCTGGCACATGTTCAGTTGTTTTGATTCCCAATTTAGGAATTAAGTTTCTTTGAATGCTGGAACAGTCAATATTGCTGTCTATCCAATGCGGAGGTCAATTTATGTTATGTGACGCTGATGAACTGATCAGTCATGTTGTGTTAGAAAACTTAAATCGGATTTAAAGGTCCCTTTGTAGTTTTTTTATAAATAACTCTTAAACGGTGACCTGTAGCAAAAATGTTCTGATACATAAGTAATCTTCATGAAATTGTCTACATTAAATATTCTATACGCTTTTTCGCTAGGATCAATATTTAAATAGTATTTTATGCATCCGTTGTTTAAGAGGGGTCAAAAAAGGTGAGTGGCGTGAGTAACAATTTGAGGCAAAGCCGAAAAGCCGAAAGACGCCACGAGTATTTTTTGACTCAGTTAAACAACGTTGCATACAATACTTTTTCTACGACCAAGCACTTACTTTGAAATGCAATGAAATAATAATAAAAATGGATGATGATGATTGTTTAATTTCCTAATATGATAGGTTGTTCAGTGCGTGGGATTCTTAAGGGGAACGAAAATTTGATTATTTTTGCGCTACGACGGACGGTTTAGGAGATACAGCATTATAAAGTTTTTTTTTTGTTTTCTTTTTTATTTCTCTTTTGTGTTTTTTTTTTAATATTAATTAGGGGCTTCTTACAGAGGAATGAACATTTTAATATTTTTGCGCTACGACGCACGGTTTAGGAGATACAACCCATAAACATTTTTCTTTCTTTTTTTAAAATTTTTTTTTAGTTTTTTGTGTTTTTAAATATTACTTACAGGTTTCAAAGGGGAACGAAAATTTGATTATTTTTGCGCTACGACGCACGGTTTAGGAGATACAGCATTATAAAGTTTTTTTTTATTTTTTTTATTTCTCTTTTGTGTTTTTTTTTAATATTAATTAGGGGCTTCTTACAGAGGAATGAACATTTTAATATTTTTGCGCTACGACGCACGGTTTAGGAGATACAACCCATAAACATTTTTCTTTCTTTTTTTTTTTTAGTTTTTTGTGTTTTTTAAATATTACTTACGAGTTTCATAGGGGAACGAAAATTTGATTATTTTTGCGCTACGACGCACGGTTTAGGAGATACAGCATTATAAAGTTTTTCTTTTTCTTTTTTCTTTTTTTTTAAATATTAATTAGGGGTTTCTTACAGAGGAATGAACATTTTATTATTTTTGCGCTACGACGCACGGTTTAGGAGATACAACCCATAAACATTTTTCTTTCTTTTTTTTATTTTTTTTTTAGTTTTTTGTGTTTTTTAAATATTACTTACGGTTTTCAAAGGGGAACGAAAATTTGATTATTTTTGCGCTACGACGCACGGTTTAGGAGATACAGCCCTATACAGATGAAAACTGAGGATGATGATGATGATTAACCAAAACATGTCTATGGTACACTCATCTGTCAGAAATGACAATTAAAATTAGGTTGGCAACAATGTATTCCATACAATATTTTTTAAGTGGTGATTACACGAAGTATCGTAAAAGTGCCAAAAAGATACTGCGTGTATGCACAAATACTTTTTTGGGGAATAGACTAAAGACTTGTCTTGACAACTATAAGAGAGGGGTTTAAAGGTGTGTGCACGACCCTTTAAATGACAAATAAAAGTACGGGAGTAGAAAAAAAATATTTAAGGGAGAAAGTTAATTATAATCAATTGTTAATATTTTTTGTAAATAACTCGTAAATGGTGGCCTGTAGCAAAAAATGTTCTGATACATAAGTAATCTACATAAAATTTTCTACATTAAATATTCTGTACACTTTTTCGCTGGGATAAATATTTAAAGAAATATTTAAGGGAGAAAGTTAATTATAATCAATTGTTAATATTTTTTGTTAATAACTCGTAAACTGTGGCCTGTAGCAAAAAATATTCTGAAGCATAAGTAGTCTACATGCAATTTTCTACATTTAATGTTCTATAAAAAAATTGGGTAGGTTCAATATTTAAAAAAATATTTAAGGGAGAAAGTTAATTAATGGGGAAGTTAGTGCACTGAGTTGTCCCTTTGGCCCAGGCGATGCCGCTTGACACAATTGTTCCTTGGATCATGCTTAATTAATCTGAAGTCTTAACCTGGATATTAACTTTTGATTTCCCCCCAAAAAGGGAGAGGAGAAAAGTGGTTCCGGCGGTACACTGCGCTCTGTTTGATATAAAGCCGCAATCCCATGATTGATTGACATAATTGTTCTCCCAGAAGGAGGTTCGTGGGGTATTAGTCTTTGGTACGGTCGTATAGAGGGCGGCTGGGTGACCTCCAGAAAATTCCGACTTTTGGTCTACCGCTTCCGGTCAGAAAAATGTTTGACGGCCCGGCCAAACGGTCGGACCTAGGTGGGGGTGCTCAACCAAATGTCATAGAGGGCAGCAACCCTGGCAGTTTTTGACGCCGCCATTTTTTTTTTCAAAATGGCCGACTTTTCTATTTTAATTTTTTCAAGTTTGTCCTAGCGCGCTGAAATTTTGGTCACGGAAACTCGGGGTCCCCTAGATTCCTATGAAAAATTCTTTTTTTGAAAAATGTTTTAATTGCGGAAAAACTGGGCACTTTTATTTTGTATGGCAACTTTTAAACGGTGCGTGATAGGTGGGGGGTGCTCGACCAAATGTCATAGAGGGCCTCTAGGGAAATAAAACTGCATTGAAAAAAATCAAAATGGCAGACTTTTTTTTTTAATTTTTTGAAGTTGGTCTGAGCGCGCCGAGATTTGGCATGGCAAGAGATAGAGGCCTCTAGATTCCTATAAAAAAAAATATTTTTGGAAAAAACTCAAGATGGCGGAAAAAATGGCAATTTTAATTTTGTATGGCAGCTTTTAAACGGTGCGAGATGGGTGGGGTTGCTCGACTAAATGTCATAGAGGGCCTCGAGAGTAATGGAATAGGGATGATGACACATGTTGAATTTTATAACAAAATCTAGTAAAATAACGAGCAATTTATGACAATAATGTGGATATTAAAATAAAATATTGAAAAATTACAAAAATACAGGACCTGAAAGTTTCAAAATTTAAGTTTTTTTTTAACTTGCAAAAACGATAAAAGTAAGGGTACCATTCGATTCCTTACATTTTATCCAAAAAAATATTGTATAGCAACTATATACATAAACGCAATATTTCACCGACAAAAACGCAATTTTCTTGTTTTGTCCATACTACTCCATACTACAAGATGGGCTCCCAGAGACCTTGACGTCACGGTCCCTTGCCGTTTTGTATAGGGCGTTTCGCGAGTGAAGTACGACTGTCGGCCTTTGACTACAATTTCTGACTTTTGTGTTACTTTAATGCAATGGGTCCCATATAGACATTTGATCCTAAAAACAAACCCGATCGATTGATACCATAAATGAAAATTAGTCATGTAGCCTATTGCATTCAAAAATTTTCAAAATGGCCGACTTTTTTTCGGCGCTTCGCCGACGCTCGCTTATCAAGACAGTTGACTTGGTAGAACGCTTGGAAGCGCTGCATTCACGCAGCTCGGCCTTCGGCCTCGCTTTAAATTACTGGGGGTTGCACGCTTGGGAGTCGGTGTGAAGGCTCCGGGCCTTTGGCCCTCCGTCGGGGTCGGCCTTCGGCTTCCCAGCCTGGAGCTCGCCCTTCGGGCTCGCTTAACACAGTTTTTGTATAGGATTTTGCTTGGTTCGTCAGTCAGCCGCATGCCAAATCTCAGCGCGCTCGGACCAACTTGAAAAAAAAGTCGGCCATTTTGAAAATTTTTATATGCAATTCCATTTCTCTCGAGGCCTTCTATGACATTTGGTCGAGCAACCCCACCCATCTCGCACCGTTTAAAAGCTGCCATACAAAATAAAAATTGCCATTTTTTCCGCCATCTTGGGTTTTTCCAAAAATAATTTTCTTCATAGGAATTTAGAGGTCTCTATCTCCTGCCATGCCAAATCTCGGCGCGCTCAGACCAACTTCAAAAAATTAAAAAAAAAGTCGGCCATTTTGATTTTTTTCAATGCAGTTTTATTTCCCTAGAGGCCCTCTGTGACATTTGGTCGAGCACCCCCTACCTATCACGCACCGTTTAAAAGTTGCCATACAAAATAAAAGTGCCCAGTTTTTCCGCAATTAAAACATTTTTCAAAAAAAGAATTTTTCATAGGAATTTAGGGGACCCCGAGTTTCCGTTACCAAAATTTCAGCGCGCTAGGACAAACTTGAAAAAATTAAAATAAAAAAGTCGGCCATTTTGAAAAAAAAATGGCGGCGTCAAAAACTGCCAAGGTCCCTCTATGACATTTGCTCGAGCACCCCCCACCTAGGTCCGACCGTTTGGCTGGGCCGTCAAACATTTTTCTGACCGGAAGCGGTAGACCAAAAGTCGGAATTTTCTGGAGGTCACCCAGCCGCCCTCTATACGACCGTACCAAAGACAAATACCCCACGAACCTCCTTCTGGGAGAACAATTATGTCAATCAATCATCGGATTGCGGCTTTATATCAAACAGAGCGCAGTGTACCGCCGGAACCACTTTTCTCCTCTCCCTTTTTGGGGGGAAATCAAAAGTTAATATCCAGGTTAAGACTTCAGATTAATTAAGCATGATCCAAGGAACAATTGTGTCAAGCGGCATCGCCTGGGCCAAAGGGACAACTCAGTGCACTAACTTCCCCATTAATTAACTTTCTCCCTTAAATATTTTTTTAAATATTGAACCTACCCAATTTTTTTATAGAACATTAAATGTAGAAAATTGCATGTAGACTACTTATGCTTCAGAATATTTTTTGCTACAGGCCACAGTTTACGAGTTATTAACAAAAAATATTAACAATTGATTATAATTAACTTTCTCCCTTAAATATTTCTTTAAATATTTATCCCAGCGAAAAAGTGTACAGAATATTTAATGTAGAAAATTTAATGTAGATTACTTATGTATCAGAACATTTTTTGCTACAGGCCACCATTTACGAGTTATTTACAAAAAATATTAACAATTGATTATAATTAACTTTCTCCCTTAAATATTTTTTTAAATATTGATCCTAGCGAAAAAGCGTATAGAATATTTAATGTAGACAATTTTATGAAGATTACTTATGTATCAGAACAGTTTTGCTACAGGTCACCGTTTAAGAGTTATTTATAAAAAACTACAAAGGGACTTTTAAATCCGATTTAAGTTTTTTAACACAACATGACTGATCAGTTCATCAGCGTCACATAACATAAATTGACCTCCGCATTGGATAGACAGCAACATTGACTGTTCCAGTATTCAAAGAAACTTAATTGCTAAATTGGGAATCAAAACAACTAAACATGTGCCAGAATCCCCAATTTTAAACTACTACGTTTTTTGCTTATCGATGTCAATGTCGTAAGCGCCATCGGCAATAAGGTCCCTTTTCGTAGATAATAGCACATTTGAACATAGGTAAAGAGTCTTGAAAAGAAGTCCGCAACATAAATGTCAAATAACATTGAGTTTTTCTTTATTGATTTAAATGCCATCTAAATTAACCTAACCTAACCAAACCTATCCTATTGAAGCGCGGCACCCTACCGCGGCGCCGGGCCCGGGCCCGAGCAGCGCTCCTCGATTATGAGTGGCCATCTAAACCTTACGCCCCTTACGGTCACGTGATCGCCTTACGCTGTCTCAAGTTTATCATTTTTTCCCCACCTCAAAAAGTGCCCAGCGCCGCTAAAGAAGTTTTCACTTCAAAAACTATTTTAGGCAATAATACGCCCCGCCCGCAATACGCGCCTGTGTGACGGAGCCTTTAGGGGCCCATCTAGTCAGCGACAAGTCACCGCCTGCCTCGATAACGTGTGTTAGCATTGTTATGACAGGTGCAGGTCAGCACACTCACAGTTAACTCTTAATTACACCTAAGACCTATCACCTCGAAAGTTGCAACTCAAGTAATCAAAACAAAAAGATCCTCAGTGCCGTGCGCCTTGCCGGCCGGCGCAGAAGGCCTACCGCGAACCACGTTCAACGTGTTGCCTCCCTGTCACACTTACGTACGAAATTACAAGTGCGACAGAGATGCAACACGTCGTACGTGGTTCGCGGTAGCCCCTCAGGTGCACAGCACAGCACGTGGATGGCTAACCGAGCGAAACAAAAATACGGACTATCTTCGTGTGGGAAAGAGAGAGCACAAGGCGGCAGCTCTGTGTCGGCGTCTACAAAGGAAAAACTAGGCGCGCGGCTCGGAACAGTTTAATAATGGTTTTGAGAACGAAATAATTCCGTTCTTAGGGAAGAACGTTATAATTCCGTTCTTCGGGAATATCGGTTACCGAAATCATTTTGTTCTTTCGTATAACGTTCTTGTAATAAACCGGTATTTCAATTATTTCAATGAACGAAATGATTTCGTTCTTCTTGAATATCGGTAACCGAAATTATTTTGTTCTTTTACAAAAACGTTACCGTAATAAACCGGTATTCGTACGAACGAAATTAATAACGGTTTAAGAGCGATATCAAATGGTTTTTGGGAACCGTTCCCGATCCCTGCGTTTACATGATGACTAACGTTAGACCGGGCCGTGTCTGGGCCGGAGCTTTCGGAGCTTCGTTTTCAATGAAAAGCATCACGTGATCACCGGTCATCTGCCATAGAAAAGTAAGCGCCAGCCCGGACACGGCCCGGTCTACGTGAGTCATCATTAAGCCTGCGTTTCCGCCAGAGATGTGCGAAATGCGTAACTAGCGATGTGTTAGTTAAGGTGGGATCAGACGGTTCATTCCAATGAATGTTCACTTGAGTGAATGTTTCATTTTTCTTTCACTGTTCACACGACTGCTGGAAAGACTATTCACTTTTTCTTTTCGTTCACTATGGTGTCGAATGAAGTTGTACGTCGACAAGAAGGTCCCTTTTCATAGCGTCACAATTATAACCACCAACATACAAATCCACGCGTACAAAGTCGCGGGCAACAGCCAGATTTTTATCATTTATTTTATATGTTTTAGTATGTAATATTTGATGATCAATTGATCATGATAAGAAGATACTTAAACATAATTTTGACATTGATGCATAGTGTAATTTTTATCGTGAAATAAAGAAATCTAATCTAATCTAATCATAGGTACCTGTTATCTATATAGAAATCGGTGGTCTCTGCCAAAAAAAAATTACATACGTCAGTTGAATTATTGCAGAAAAGAAAGGTGCCGCTGATCTAGCAAGTAAATGATCTGGGACGTAAAAGGGACATGGAAAAATAGATGTACCGACGTTAAGGAAAACCCCTCGCTAGTCAACCAATCGAAAGGGGGGACTTAAACTGCCATTTCTCTTTTGGGATGTAGCGAGAAAAATGAGATCTAATTTACTTAACACGTACTTAGTTAATTGAATTGAAGATTGGTAACACTTAGTAATAATATTATAGATGTCCACTAATATGATTTTCAACAAACGAAATCCGCATTAATCTTCTTTTCATTAAAATAAGTACCGGAATACGGGGTGAGTAGGTTTCGCGGGAAGAGGTGGGTTATGAATGGGGATAGAAGGTTTGAGAGGGGGGTGAGAAGGGACTTTAAGGCTACTGCTACAAAAATAATGTATTCCAATTTAAAATGGAGCTATAGTAATACGCAAAATTAAAAATAATCGATCCAACAATCTTTCAAAATCACCTTTGTATGAAAAGCCCTCTCACCCTAAATACGAGGCACTACGGGGTGAGGTGGGTTTTCCTCTTTATCGTCAAAGTTATGAAATGGAACTACCCAAAATAAAATAAAAACTAAAATACAAACGTCCGGAACACTTTATTATATACACCATTCAGTTTTCATATGTAAAAATAAAATGTTATCGAGGTTTGAATTTCAGTTTTGACCCTACTCACCCCATTTTACGGTAACCTACATAGTTTTATCTATATATATATATAAACGTGAAAGACCTGACTGACTGACTTAAATCAACGCACAGCCCAAACCGCTGGGACTAGAAAGTCCAAATTTGGCAAGTAGGTTCCTTATAAGGTCTAGGGGTCCACTAAGAAAGGATTTTTCAAAATTCATCCCCTAAAGGGGGCGTGCGAAGCCGCGGGCAAAAGCTAGTTTTATTAAAATTGTTGATGTATTATTTTTTGCTTGTATGTAAATTCAATGTTGACGTGTAAAAGTGGCCTATTTGCTGAATAAATGTTGAAATTGAAGAAGTTGATGTTTAACTATTTGTCATAGGCATCGGAAATCTGTCGCTGGAAATTTTGTATTATGGGACGTTTCTACAAAAGTCGATCTAGTCCCACAGACGCACATTAGAGTTTGTGTTGTGGATGGGCGACAACATAAGGTAAACGTACTAGTCTAGTGCTCGACATGCTAATGCCCAATAGATGACACCCTGCTGTCACCTCCATTGACAATGACTTAAATTTCACGATCACATGTCAGTACATGTGATCGTGTAATTTAAGTCACGCGGTCCCAGTGGACCGCGTCGAGCACCAGTACGTTTACCTTACTTACTTATATTACTTATATCAACAAGAAAACAAATCAAAAATCATTTATTTTCAGGCAGCTAGAAAAAAAAACTAAAAAATCATGTCGGTGAGACAGTTTCCTGTTACGGTGTAGGATAAAAGTCTAACAAGATCCTTAACTCAGGTATACATAATCTGTGTTCATCTCACAAATAAGTGCCCTTACCAGGATTCGAACCTAGACCCTCCAAATCTGTCTGTGAACAATGACTAAAATCAAACATGAAGTTACAATCTCAAGTACAAAAACAAGCAAAAGTTTAATATCTAAGCCAAACTACTACTACTACATTCTACATTCATTCATTTTTAATATACTACTTTCAAATACGCGTAGTAAAGGCTTTCGTACATGCGCAAAAAGTTCATAAATTAATCATAGGCCTAATAACTTTTTGATTTGATTCGTTTCGTACTTTATCAATCAAAGCGAGGTAATTTATAACACAACGACATGGTGGCCATATTTTGCAGCGTGTTTTTTTGTCTATTGTTTTATGTTATAATTTTTTGCTAAGTAGCGTATGTGTATTCAAGTTTTGTATTGCCTTTTCACCTATAAATATGTGTAGGTATTGTATTTTTATCAGGCCAAAGAAAGATGGCTTGACGAAATCGTTATTGGCCAAAGAGAGGCAAAACTGGCTAAATCTGGAGGATGATTTTACCCGAAGAGAGATATCTACGAGTTTTTACTAATATAGTAATTTTGTACACAATTAATAATCGCTTTTTATTTTTATTTACTAAAATCCACACTCTCCATAATATTTGCGTTTGTGTGGGATCCTGTACTACAAATAATTCATAATTCATATATTTTTTGCATCCATGGTAAGGTGTTACATAGGTAGGTAAATGTTGTTTCTCATGAGCCCTGGTAGGGCACAGCAATATTCTTAAATCTAAGGATTGAGTTTGTATGTATGTAGGTACCATTTCGTATCGTATCGTCACCGTCTCGTACGACGTAAGTCGCACCATAATAACAAATAGCCTCGCAGCAATGATGTATGCACAGTTTATCTACATCAATCAAGCGCTCGTGTAAAACTGTTAGCTTCGCTTTTTCGATACCTTAGGCTGAAATTGGGGCATTTATATTGCACGGAGTGAGATTTTAAACGATGTCGATTTTCATGTAAGTGAAATTTGTGAGGATTTAGGGTTCAGCAGGTAAAAGGGGAAAAGCTGGTTTACCTTTGTTTAAGAAATGGGAGCAATGTTTTTTTTTCCCTCTAAATGTAATGTTGTAAAAGTGACGCCCAACGTGGGGCGTTCCGTTGTAATAATCAGACACAGCTTAGAGAAATAAAAACTTGTAATAATATGACATTTTAAGGAAATTATGAGAAAGAGGGGGAACCAAAACAAAAATAATTAATAACATCATTTTAAAATAAATTATATTAAAAAATATAAATTATAAGCAAAAAAACACGTAGGTAGTTAGTTAATTATTAATTAGTTAAAAAACTCGGAAGAGCTCAACACGAATTAATCTAATCACTAGCATTTATTTTTAGTCGAGTTTACGTAGACAAATGCAACATTACGCTCTCGAGCATACTGAGGTGCTAATATAATTATTGAAATTAATTTAAACGGGTTTAAAGCCGAATAATTAAACGCTCGCCATGTTTAGATTCGTTTTTGAGGTTCTTCCACTAGGAACACAGACTTCACTGCCTCTACTAATCGAGCGCGCAACGTGTACGATGTTTAAAATAATTTTAATAAATATGTTTGAGTCAAATTGAGTCTCATATGATGATATGAGTTTTACTCGTAGGTACCTATAGATAGAATTATAGGTAACGTTCACATTCTTTTTTTAAAATTTGACAGCATGTTCCGAGAATCTTAGCTACGAACAATCAGGGGAGTATCACTAACAAGCCCCGAAACTCGAACAGAACTCAGAGAGGAGCGAGATATAATTCGCCGTACAAACGAGAAGTTTCGTTTGTTCTCTATTCCTGATATTTATTGTCATGGGAAGCGAGAGTGCGGGGTGAGGACAAACCAGTGTTTTATTGGAGTTTTCAGAAAAAGTGTTCCATAAACTTTAAATAATTTTACGGTTTAGACTCACTTGTTTTAAGTCACTCGCGCGACATAGGAGACCTAGGCTCTCCGAAACATGTCGAGCGAGCGACTTAAAACAAGTGAGTCTAAACCGTAAAATGATTAAATGTTAGTATGTCTCACAACAGTTTAAATTCGAACATTAACTTTATTTAGAAAAAAAACCGGCCAAGTGCGAGTCGGACTCGCGCACGGAGGGTTCCGCACCATCAACAAAAAATTTAGCAAAACAAGCAAAAAAACGGTCACCCATCCAAACACTGACCGCGCCCGACGTTGCTTAACTTCGGTCAAAAATCACGTTTGTTGTATTGTATGGGAGCCCCACTTAAATCTTTATTTTATTCTGTTTTTAGTATTTGTTGTTATAGCGGCAACAGAAATACATCATCTGTGAAAATTTCAACTGTCTAGCTATCACGGTTCGTGAGATACAGCCTGGTGACAGACGGACGGACGGACGGACGGACGGACGGACGGACGGACAGCGGAGTCTTAGTAATAGGGTCCCGTTTTTACCCTTTGGGTACGGAACCCTAAAAACTAACAAATTATGGATTACTTCGACTTAGAATCATATTATTATACGGAAGAACAATAGGTGCTCGTATGATACTCGTACTCGCGTAGCAACCCAATTACTTACAATTTTGGGACCCCTGAGGGGTCACAAAGGATAACTCACACTACACCGGGCCGTGCCCGGGCCTAGGCCTCGACATGTCATTTTCTATGACGGCTGATCGGCTTTCCATAGAAAACAAAGCGCCGGAAGCTCCGGCCTGGCCCCAGCCATTCCAGCCAGGTGACATTCGGATGCCAAATACGGCTACATTATTTTTGCGACAGTGATATTATTGTCAATTTCCGTGATAAAGTGATAAAATGAGTGACGGATTGAATGTCAGTCGTAATGGCGGCATTAACGCGGCAGTAAAGGTTACGTTCGGATTCAGACTGCACCAGCATTTCTATTGCAGCGTGACATTAGGTACTGCCGACTGAATCTGCAGGTAACCTTTATGCGTAAGGTTTTTGTTATTTTGCTGCTTAATCAATGCATTAACCTATCTAGTGTATTCCTGTATAGTGTCATTCTATGGAACTTGCTAACTATGTAAACAATAGTCACTTGTACGAGTAAATTCATATTTTCTATAGAATGACAGAAAGTTCTATAGAATTACACTTTAGTTAATTGGTTTGAAAATTGAACCAAACAAAACAAATGCTACTCTGTCCTGATTGAAAATGGTTTTAAGTTTTATCCGAATATATCCTGTATGTTTAATTCTAGAGGTAGTTCGAAAAGTGTATAATGTGTGTAATACAAGTGTACAAATTTTACTGACTACATATGTATTAACAGTATAAGTGTCTTGGCTGTAGCTGTAAACGTATACTTAGTGTTTGCGTGAATAAAGAATAAAGAATAAGTACTATAGCTAGCACCATAAGGGTAACATTCCATTTCTGACCGCAGCTGCACTACTGGTACTGAACGCGTCGCTGTTACTGTCAATTTCCATAGTAAAATTGTCAGTAGTGCAGCTGCGATTGGAAATGGACTGTCACCTTAAGCCTTATGAGATTAAACTAGTTCTCTTGAGTCCGCACCTCGCTTGTACTGGATAGCAAATAGAAACACCTACGTTTTCGCAACGCCAAGTTACTACCTTGTCACTTTAGTGTGTTTTATGTTCGTTTCATAAAGGTAAATGATACTTGTGTGCCTTTACTGACGGGTAGTCATTAAATGTTTATTAATGTACGTTTCTAGCTACGTAGAGTTATATTATATTTAGTATTATTTTAGTAGAGTTTTGGTACAATAATTTAACACTTCAAAGATATTTTAAAGATAGAAAAAACACTGTTTTATGTTCGTTATCTCCATTTTATAGATAAACATCAAATCGGGATTTATTGATAAGATGCTTGACCACCACCAGTGCTTGACATTTTCCCAATTATAGCTACCTTCAATCTTAATTCTTGGCAATAAAGGTTACCTATAAGTAACTACAATGGACGCCAACTATTGGCATGTTTACCTTACTATTAAGAGCCAACAGGAGTGGTCATTTCTCCATACAAACGTACTCGACTGTTTCCTCCGTGGTTTTAGAAGCATACACCAAATCAGTGATCTACTTATAATAAAATTTGTGAATGAAAAAACTTTTCTTTTATCAAAATGGATAGTATATTTCAGATTACAAGCGCAACATGCATGGGCATTGCGCAATGTACATATTTCTCAACAAGGGCGTAAAACGAGTCATTTCACACGAGATCTATAATGCTTCAGTTATAAACGTGTTCGACGTGAAAATAAAATACAAAAGTAGTAATTACAAACCAAATCTTTATAATATTCGCAGTTACATACCTATACCTAAATACCTATTTAGTTACGAGTTTGTGGAAACAACCAAAATTACATTTAAAAAAAGAATGTATTACATGAATCTAGAGTTTATTCTGAATAAATGTGTTAACCAAACTAATTTTAACTTAAAATAACTATTTCTAAATTCAAGTTTGTGTGTTACTTTATTAACCTCTTTATATCTAAAGAAGGTTAAAACCTTGAAATCTATTCGGGATAGCGTAAGGTAAACTACCTAAATACCTAGTTAGTATATAAAATAAATGCTTACAAAATAAAGTTGTACGCGATTGATTTGAAATAATATATGACTCTTTATAAGTATTCGGTTATACTATAGTGTAAGCGAAACATACAGATATAATTTATAGGAGTCCAGGCAGGAGGAGCAGTGCAAACAGCGGTATAATCAGCTAAATAATGAACATTTATTGAAATGCATCGTCGTCTTATATACTATTCCTAAACCTACGAAAAACAGAAAGATAGGTATCTTAGAACTGCAGAATATAATCTACCCTTTGACGTAAATCGCGCGTCTCACGAGTGCGATGGCATATCTTCTATCCCGCTCACAATCGCCGGTTGCATGAAGTGGGTAGTAGAAAATGCAGCAATTCAGAACTACCGCAGAGAATGTTGCTTTTGAGAGTAGCACCCCCTGTCTTCCATCTCGCTCCAACCGTTGCGTAAATACGTGCGCGCCGCCTGCGCGCGCCTCAGTTGCGTCCGGCCGTCGATGCGATGCGAACGCATGTCCCATAAATTATATAAACAATCATAGTTACCTATACACTAGACAAACGTAACTCTCCCCAGCACGGAAACTGTGTAGAAACCATCGCAACCCCATCTTAAGACGAAAGTGGAAGAACCGCGCGAAATCGCTTATTCATACAAATGTAAGTCCTCATTTTCCTCTCTGGATATTTACATTATTGAAAATATTTTGATGCAATTTATTGTATATCAAGTACATGCCACTACGTTAGATTTTTTTCGAATTTTTAATTACTATATAAGAGTTAGGAGCAGTTAAAAATTTGTACGAAATCTGTTTTTCGCTCCTAATTTTTACAACAATCAAAAAATCTAAAAAAGTCAAACGTAGCGGCATAGCTTTGGTTATTATTCATCAAATTATGTAAAACTATTTTCCATAATGTCAATATCCAGAGAGGGAAATGGGGACTACGTTTGTATGGAGAAGCGGCCGTCCCCTTTCCTCTTAACTTAATAACTAAATAAAAAAACGTTATATTTCGTCCACAAAAAATTACACACCGTTAAATAAACCTATTTCTACAAAACAGTTTACGTTCTAACGTCGCTTTATCTATCTTATCTAATACCTTTAAACGAGCAATTCTTGCATATTTATTTATATATTTATATGTATATATATTTCGGGGATCTCGGAAACGGCTCTAATGATTTAGATGAAATTTGCTATATGGGGGTTTTCGGGGGCGAATCGATCTAGCTAGGTTTTATCTCTGGGAAAACGCGCATTTTTGAGATTTTATATGTTTTTAGATATTATCTAATAATGTAAGAACCCCTCGCTACTTGAAGGTGAAGGCTTCCTCTAGTTATTTCCAAGCGTCTTCCTCTTAACTTAACCCTTCCAAATTATTCAAATGAACCGCTCTTGTCGTAATCAACCCCAATCATTTAGATTACAAAAGTAAGGCATTGTAACTGACTAAATGATCCACATTAAGATGCCTCCAAGTCGTTATGAACAAGATTTGAATATTTTAATGTTGGCAGATTTATCTTGCTTCAAATTTAATTTGAGGAGATCCGTGTGTCTGAGTTTTTGTACTGAGTTGGAGCTTTTTTAAATTAAATTTAGCGTCGGTTCTGTATAAGCGTTTTAATATGTTTACGGAAATAATTTGATGAAAATATATACTGTGTTTTTCCTGTTACTGTGATGCGAAAAATGGGATATTACAATAATTCACGTTAGGTAAATTATCTGTGTATACGTTATGCCCCGTTAAATGTTTTTTTTTTGTTATATTATTATTTGTATGTCTTTTCCATCACGGAACAATGGTGTCGGACATTTGGGAGGCATGCGCGGAGCCGAAGCCAACACGTAGATACCTTTTTGACACTTTAATGAAATGGCCTCTTTGTTCTATGTAAGTTATAGGTCCTATATATATAAGGCAAAAGAGCAGAGAAATCACCTGGTGGTAAGCAATTACCATCGCCCATGGACACCTGTAAACAGAGGGGTTGCAAGTGCGTTGCGTTGCTGGTGTTAAAGATGGGAGTACGCTTTTTTTTCTTGAAGTTCGTATCGGTCCGGAAATACTGCGGACGACAGTTCATTCTACATTTCAGCTATGCGAGGCAGGTATTTTCTAGAGAAACGCACAGTTGAGGACTGCCAACCATCTAAGAGATGAAGATGGAAGTATTGTCGAGTGAAGCGATGGCGCCAGGTAATCCTGGTACATTGTTGTTTAACATTGTTCAATAAATTAAAAGTGAACAAGTAAAAAGTGTAGGAACTCGCGGGTATTCGCCCGCTCATTGAATCGTATGGGTCCAAGTAAACGTCTCACATAAATTGTACTGCGTCCGAGATCGGTTTGCACTCTCGGTACACATAATGTATCCGATTCCGTAAATTAGTTTGATAACTACCATACACATCCCTAAACCGCCACCACGACCAGTGATACCTGTGTCGAAACGTCGGTAAATAAAGGTAATAAAATAAATAGACCCGTATAAATGTGAGTTAATATGTGTTCAAATCGCGAAAGTTTTAAATACCTAGTATGCCTAAACTTTAACATCGAGTAAGGAATGTTGAGATCCGACGCCGCACTAAGGTGCGAGACGTGGGTTATGTCATAAAGCTTACATAGAATTGGGCGGGACATATTACCAGGCAGTGAAGACAGTTGCCAGGTGGACCAAAATGTTAAAGGATTGGTTGGTGGCCGCTTTTTGATGAAAGAATCTTCTGGTGTCCGTTAACTCGTTGGGTGGACGACATTCGGAAGATCGCGTGGCACTACTGGATGAGACTAGCCCAGGACTAAGATAAGTGGCGTACACGAAGAGATGTCTATAAGAGAGAGCGTATATTAAACATTGTCGTGGTGATCGCTTC
Organism: Cydia amplana; assembly: GCF_948474715.1. Lineage (NCBI taxonomy): Eukaryota > Metazoa > Arthropoda > Insecta > Lepidoptera > Tortricidae > Cydia > Cydia amplana. The sequence goes on from NC_086070.1 coordinate 24,963,931, forward strand.
AACTGTGATGCAGTTCTTGAATTTAAACTGTCGTGTGACATACTAACATTAAACAAATTTTAAATGAAATGAAATGAAACGAAATGAAAATGCTTTATTGCCACAAAAAAGTAAAAAATATAAACTAACCAACTTAAACTAACTATTCTAATAATATTAAGTATAAGCATAGAGAAAAAAATACATAGAGTGCTCACTACATACATCAGTTTTAGTACCAAAAAGACTATTAGCATCTAGCATCGAGTAGCGGAACTATCAGTACTGCTACTTGACAATAGATGTAGCACGGACCGGAAAGTCTTATGCTGTTGAGATAAGACTTTCCGGTCGGTGCTACATCTATTGTCAAGTAGCAGTACTGATAGTTCCGCTACTCGATGCTAGATGTAGACACTGAAATTAATAGTCTGAACTGACGTATGGAGTGAGCACTCTTGTCTTACTATATTTCTCTATGGTATAAGTTATAATTATTTATAAATGATGTGGCAAACGGTTTTGGCGTCAGCATGATGCTGTTACGGTTAGTCTCAAGTATTTTAGTCACTCACGCGACATGTTCCATGCGTGGCACGGCCGTGAACGCTGCTCGCACTATTAGTGCTTGAGAAAGGAGACCCAGGCTTTCCTAATCATGTCGCGCGAGTGACTAAAAATAAGTGAGTCTAAACCGTAAAATTATTTTAATGTTTAGTGATGTAGTTAGGTTAGGTATTCCTGGGGCCCGTTTCTCAAAAGCTTGTAACTTGTAATACAAGTGGATGTCACTTTTTGTCAGCTTTTGTTAGAAAGGGACTTCCACTTACAAGTTACAAGCTTTTGAGAAACGGGCCTCTGGTCAAACGCGCTAACATTACCGGGAGCAATAGTAAAAGAACGTTAGTAGTGGACTTACAATTTGTCTTGCAACACAACCCCACTGCAGCGGGGCGGAATGGACAAGTTGGCTACAAAAGGAATCGTTCAGGAACCGCATTACGATCGCTTACAGCGTAAATGAGAAAACTCTGGCCAACTAGTGTGCTCTTATTTTGTGGGGCCAAAAAAGCGTGCACCTTCTTGGTCCCTATCAAGATGGTAGTGTCTACCTAAATTAGGAACTTTGTCAGTCTAGTGGATATTAAAGAAAATATAAATATAATGCGTAAACACAAACGAGACAATTTACAAAATTATGTACCTATAAGAAAAACGTAGATAAAAGGCCACAAAATTGCCTCATCTCAGCATATAGCTGGCATGAGACCATCAGGTGATGAGAAGAGTTACGGTAAGCTAAAAAAACAGAAATCAATTACATACCGTGGACAAATGATTAAAAAAGATGCAACAAAAAGACGTAAATATTATAAGTACAATTAAAACTAAAAAATTGGTACCGTAAACTCAGGTAACTATAGTCTTTAAGTACAACTATATCGTCCAGTTTTTAACGTTCATTCTTAACGAGTCTTTATGATTTGTACTCGTTACATTTATTTTAGAGCTTCTTAGATACACTAAATAATGCTCTTTCTATATTACCTACTCAACATAATTTGAAACATACAGATTTTACTGGAACTTCAATTTGGACCATAATAGTTGTAAGTTGTAGACTAGGTTTCACACTGGTTTTCCCAAACGTGTGAACAAGAGTTCATACTCGGCAAGCAAGGAGAATATATATTTAACTTCCAACATACTTCATGGTATCGGCGTATTAGTCCCTGAACACTTACTTTTGTTACTTTATTGCCAGAGTATAATTACAAGGGGAATACAGGAAATTAAACTTGGGTATACCTATACATTTTTAATTGCATCATCTTACAATTTTAAATGAGGAACAAATATTTGCAAAAGGAACGGATTTCCTCCTATTTATACGTAATAAATAATGTTTATGACAAAAGTCGCGACAAAAGTGTGAGTCATCTTTTACTGCTGTAATTAATTATAAATGAAAATGAAAATGAAAAAAATAACATTCATTCCGTCACCGTCACGTCAAGTAACATGATAATTTCATATAATCTACCTTATGCACTCTAAAAAATGAAGACCAACTAAGAGCAGTTTTCTCTTAGTTGACGTTAAGTTAATTATAACAATAACGATCTTATATAAATCAAAGAAACCTGATTACTTAAAACAATAAGTGTATCTGTGATTGAACTAATAAAGTAGGTATGTTATTAATCCTAACAATTGTATACTTTGCATCTATCATTAACTTGTTGGCATAATTATGTAACGTAGGTTGATTCAATCCTTAACAAATTAATTAAAACAGATAAATATGTTAATAGTTATGAACATTTTAATAGTTTATGTGATTATTTTCTCTTTGTTGATTTACATAAGACTTGGTATTTTAATCAACTAAACATATAATATTTAGAACAACGAAGATAAAACATTCAATCCCATTATGATCAAGTTATTGTATTAATTACGAAACTAATATTCCATTCTATTAAGAATTATTTGTTAAATCGATTTTCTTCATAATTAAATTAAATAATCAGTTAATCCGTTCAATCAAGAGATAAGTAGGGGGGCGCCGGTGCACCCGCGGTCCTCCCCGCCCGCGCCCCTGCGGCGCCTGTGACCGTGCGAGTGGGGAGTCAGTCTCAGCCTCGACGTTCAACATTCAACTACTTACTTAGTCATTCAAGTACGCGTCAACGAAATAAACTTTACTTGTGCCTTTATTTCACGGCAAGCCTGGAACAGTGAACGTGTTACCTTTGCTTTGTGTACCTAATGTATAATAGTGTATGTGCAACATGGAGCAAGTGCTAATCGCGGCGACGGGAATAAAAGGCGCGGGGACGGGCCGGGATGGTTATGTGGGAATAGGGACCCCAGGTCTACCCAGTAAAACCCCTGTTGGCCGCCTCAAGGCTTTAAGGCGAGGCACGGGAAACGATCGGGACCATGCTTCCGAAACCCCGCCAGCGGCTGTCCGAACTGCGGACTCGACTTCGGAGGAACTGTTTCCCTCTACTTCTCTAAGAGTGCGCCATTTTTTGCGCATTGGCCATCCCAGGGACCCTCGTGTAGGCGACAGACGTCCCCGAGCCTGCCGCCAACGGGTACCCATAAGGGGGAAATCGACGGTTGTACGCCAAACGGTCATTATATTTGTAGCCCGTTTTAAATGTTAATTATAATATATATGTAAGGTATGTAAAAGAAAGTTCGATTTTTAAATGTAAAACGTTTAGTTTTCTAAATGTTTAGATGAATAAATAACATCTTATTATATATATTTTTTGTTTTATTCATTTACCCCCTTTTCATAAAACTTTACTTTGTTAAATTTGAATCTCCATTGTTTAATCAGTTCAACTATGAAGCTTGTTGTTTGTTGTTGTGTTTTATTGTACTAGTACAATTGATGAAGAATGGTATATTGTACTAGACAAGCTTCATAGTTGAACTGATTAAACAATTGAGATTCAAATTTAACAATTTCTTAGTTCTGGCTAATAAGATGCATAAGTCGATGCAATCATGTTCTTAGTTGAACTTATTAGGGTCAAATAGTTGATACAGTAATTCTTCATGTTAACATTGATTTACATCTTAGTTGAAATGATTAAACAATTGAGATTCAAATTTAACAATATCTTAGTTCAGGCTAATAAGGTGCATTAGTCGATGTAATCATGTTCTTAGTTGAACTTATTTGGGTCAAATAGTTAATACAGTAATTCTTCATGTTAATATTGACCTACATCTTAGTTAAACTGACTTGTTTGTATTAGTTGGTACAGTAACTTATCATGATAATAATTATCAAGCCCTTAGTTGATCTTGCTAGGATCAATTAGTTAGCATAATTATTTTTCGTGTAAATATTGAACAAGATCTTAATTGGTTCAGTTACATAGATATAGTAATAGCAATCAGAATTACCTTATTTGATGTGTCTAAGTTCTTGTTAGGCTCGTATGGAATCAAGATGCTTGATTACGACTATCAAGATATTGATAGGGCCAACCAAATTTTTTTTAGAGTGTGGTTCTTTATCTTTCTCAAAAATTTTGAGCCATTCTCAATATATCAAAAGCTGTCTCGAATCCAAATTTCAAGACTAAAAATCGGTACCAAATCGACTGGACACTTTGTCTAAACAACAAAACTTCACAAATAGAAGTCAGTTACACAACACTGGAGGGATTAATCAGATAGTCTTGGCTCGGGCAGTCAACTTAAAGCTTCGAGCTCGGATTGGACGAAACTTGGACGCTGGACGATTTATGGTTTAAGTTTGGTCGATGCAGGTCAATACAGTCGCTTAGAACAAAATATATCCTGTTTGTTTACTGGAATGGAATTAAAAGTGATTGTTTCAAATAGTGTTCCAAGAAGTTTCCGAAGTTGCCGAATTTCTATAGGGAAAGTTCTCAGAAATTTAAATTAAGCAAACAATGAAAACATGTCAACGTTACACAACACTGATTTAAACTTTCACGATTTTTACACGTTTTGGTCTCGGAGAAGACCACGGGGACAACGCCGTCCTCGAAACGTCGAAGGTAAATCTTAAAAACTTAGATACGCGACGCGATTAAGTCCCGTTGTAGAATTTAATAACATGTCAGCGTTATTAGATATTCCTTCTGCTTGTCTTCAAATGTGATACCGTCAACCAGGGTGAATATTAGGTATAGCTGGGGTGAATAGGGACAAAACTTAAAATGTGACTTACCTGACAATTTCTTAAAAAATACCCACACAAATTCATATCAAATTCGTATCATACAATCATAATCTTCTATTATTTTCAATCAATTCTATTTAGTATTTTTTAGTAAATGGTCAGGTCAATCACATTTTAACTTTTGCCCGTATTCACCCCAGCCATCCCTATTCACACCGGTTGAAGTATATAATATTATTAATAACGCGTTTTTCCCACAAGAATCTTTCAGTATGGAAACTTGATTAAAATTCTCGTGTAAGTTTTCAGGAACATCCGAGAATGTTCCTGTATTTTGAGAATGTTGTTGCAACTTGCACATTGCTAGTTTCAAACGATTTTCGTTCAAGTTCTTTTTGTCTCACTTATTTTATCAAGGTAATCGATTCAACAATCGCTCGTGTTCACGCTGCACCAGTAAAGGGGCCCACAGCTTACCAGTCCGCCGGACGATATCGGCCTATCAGTTGTTCGGAACTGTCACCTTTTGCGTTTAACTGACAGGTTGATATAACGGCGAACTGGTAATCAGTGGGCTCCTTAAAGGTGACGTTCGGATGCCAACTGCAGCGGCATTACTGTTGCTCCATCGTTGTTGCCACTGTCACTGTATCTTTAATTTGTATTCTATTTTATTCCAAGTGCGGTATCTATTACAATATTGTATAATCTGCGGTTGTGGGCCAGAACGCGTATTGAGGCGATCACAAAGGGATTCACGCCTCGCCGCTTGAAGGACCCTGCAAGGCATTGCAGTCTACATGTATATCCACCATCAAGTTTATAAGCCATCAGGGGCCCGATTCTTAAAAGCTTGTAACTTGTAATACAAGCTGATGTCACTTTTTGACAGCTTTTGATAGCTTTTGAGAACCGGGCCCCTGATCATCAGCCTTTGCCTTTACCTACTGTTAGACATTGTCTCTTATGTTACAGTCAGCATCAATTAGATAATAACGGCCAAAGTAGCCAAATATATCTTAACACCTTATTGTGCATTGTTAATACAGAAATAAGAATGAAGCTGGAAACAAATTATCGGACGCGGCTGACGGACGCGGCTCACAGCCGCGACTTATAGGTATCTAGATAATGAATATACACTGAACTGTGCAAACTATCGGAGGTAAGCCGTGGACGTAACCTTGAGCCTTCGGACATCCGACAGAAATCTGGCGCGCTGGATGTTCCTGACTGTGCACACTTTTATGTCGCGCGCGTCAGCCGCGTCCGTCAGCCGCGTCCGATAATTTGTTTCCAGCTTGAGTTCCGATATATTCGTGTCCGAACGTCACAATCTATTTGATGCTAAGTGTACTAGAGGGTATGGACTATATATACCTAGTCAAGCAGATACGTCTGCAAAAGACTCCAAATTTTAGTTAAGTAATTGAAATAATTTCGCTATAAATTTGAATTTTAATCAAAAAACGTTCATAACTTCGCGATAGAAGTTACTTCGTCGGATATCACGGGTTCAACTGACGTGTGTGCGACATTTTTGAATAAGTATGACAAATATTGATTAGGCGGGAAGGTGGATGAAGGTGATGAAGTAGAATAGTCGAATTGTTTATGAAATTTTACACTCACACTCCTTGAAAAGTAACCCGTTTTGTCTGATCTCGACTGTACTCTTCCACAGCCATCATTTTAGTCATAAAAACTCAAATATCTCCATTTTTATTCCCCATTTTATGACACTTGACATTCAATCGCTCATACAAAATTAACCGAAGAAATAAACCGAGTATTCAAAAGAAACTTTATAGTCCATAAAGACTCACTAACATCGTTAAATTGGTGGGGTGGGATTTATCCTTGATAATACATTTTATGCGATTACCGGGATGAATTTGGATCGCGGATTTTATGAGCACCCTTTATACATACGGCTGTCAACGGCAGTGGATTAACCTACTAATGTAATAAAATAAGTTAATTCAAGCTTTGTTGGCTTGCATTGAGCGGAGATAATTCAATTTGAATTTATCAAATTCGGTTTGAATCGGTAAAGCGATTGACACTTTATTGACGCCACAGTAAAGAGTACTAGCGTACAGTATGGACACTCCCTGCCTCCTGTTGAAAGTGCCGCCCACCCGCTCTCAGTTACCCTGCAATGTCTTATCTCACTCACACACAAGCATGGTACGCGTTCACCTACACGAGCTTAGGCTGTGTGCGTAGGAATAGGAACACGTTTGTTTCATACATTTGATCGCCAGTGTCCGAGGTGTGTTGACGCTGTAATCTGCCGCAATAAGCAAGGTAAAGGTACCGTTCCGACAGATGAGTCAAACAGAAAACTGTGTTGACGTCTTTCCTGTGTGTAGACATACCATAGATATACATATCATATACTTATACCCCACTACAAGGATCAGAAGTGTAATCTATAGACTCTATTCTAGAGATCCTCTTCTAACTAGTACAGTGTACAACTTTGCCCTTTAACATTACTTTGCCCACCGTGTAACAGTTCAGTAAAAGTGAAATAACTTAAAAGTAGTTCCAGATACACTTTGTGAAGAAAGTGAAGCAAGAAGTATAAGTTTTTAAGGGCTCGGTCACATGTTACATCTCTGAAGTTACAAGCGTTCATAGGCTACAGTAACTAGTAACCGTGCCTATTAAAAGCAATATTTTTAAAAGGACGATTCTTTCGCTTTATTTCCTACCGCTCAGTGTGTGGCGTTGTGAAGAATTTTGTTTATGTCCACTTTTATTGCCCGCTTTTTGTAAAGGGATACTTTTACTTTGAGATGCGCATATTGGATTAGTTTTGGAATTAATGTACCGTCACTCCGTTGTCTTTTGTTTTCTTAATATGAAACAAAGAAACGTGAACCTACATATTCACGTTTCTTTGTTTCGTCATTACAGAGTAGATAGAACAAAGGAAACGCGTAGGTAAAATAATAATAAATAAAATAAAAATAAAAACGACTTTTAGTTACATGACAATAATTTTAGGTACCTACTGTTCGGATTTGTATCGCGACATTATTGCAAAAACACATTGACATTGACGCAAATTTAATATAAATGTCTTGACCTTCTTGGTGTTTCCTGGAGTAATACAGTTGGCAGCACTGCATTACTGCAGCAGTATAATTACAGCATGACGCGACGCGAGGTTCTGCCATCTTGTGGGCTACATCGGAAGCATAAATTTCACATTTACGCCTCACGCCAAAAATCTGACGGCTCCTGTGCTGACCCCTATATTTCATGCACGCTATGGTGACTGGAAGTTATCTTTATATGCTCAATCTTGTAGTTGAGTCGATCTGTCTCTAAGTAGACTGACTCTTATAATACATCATCCTCATACCCCTCATTTGACCTCACGGTGACAAATGCAAAATAACTCGAGCAAAGGTCCGTCATAAATACCATTGGCATCTCGAAGTCTTCGCCTAAATCAGATTGATTAATGGCCCTTATGTGAGAATGGATTGGCCTTTGGGTGCGATTTGGACACAGACCACGATTGTACTAGACCACAGAACCGCTAAGTACAAAGTACAGAATTCTCATTGTCTTAGAAAATCGATATTTGTGATATTAAAAGACTCAATAAATGCTCGTACACGTACAGTCAGCATCAAAAATCAGATCAGACTACGCGTCAAAAGCATTTATAACTTAACAAAACGAGAGGTTTCGTACAAAAGTATTCGATCGCAACTGGCTTCGTATAAGAAGAAAATAGATTTTGATCGCAACCGGTTTCGTACAAGACCGAAAAAGTTTTCGATCGCATCTGGTTACGAAAGTCCAGTTGCGTACGCGGTTGAAGGGCCATATTTACTTCGTGCACCAGTGTACAGCAAATTGTCGCTGTCAGATGACAATTGTCACCGTACCTAGTGAAAAAGGCCCCAGATGTTTATGCTTCAGTGAGTATACCTACTTAGTTATAAAACTTCAACCAAAGTAAAAAAAATCCCATTCATAAATTACTCTCTTGACATCGAAGTAAGTATTCAAATGATCATCACGCTTGGTTTTTTAAGGTGCTTACGGCATCTAGTTCAATCTATGGTCTGTGTTCAAAGGTGGCAAGCGGAACTTGGAAGATTGAGTTTGAAATACGGGCCCGTTTGGGGATTTACGTTGTGACGTCGCATTGTGACGTTTTAATGGCACTATACTCAAGGGCAACGGAAACGAGTTACTTTGTATAGAATCGCCATACATATTTACCTGTTATTGTTTAACCCCTCATTTCCCAGGACCTCTCAAATCCATACAATTCCGACTCCTATTGGAGCCACTGGGATCTGAGAGGTTAAGTGTAACACAGTGTAGGGATAAATAACAGTATCTAGCTTGTTTAGTAGGGTGTCCCCTATTTTGTGATTCCTTTTAAAAATTAACATGCCTAGCCTCTCACTGTATTTATACTATCACAAAACACCGTAAAAAACACAGGTAATTCTTGTAACGGGATCCCATGCCGACTTACATCTGATATTCCCATACAAATTACTATGAAGAAATATGGGCAAAAAATAAGTTATTTTTTTAACACGCTTTTACTAGGTCGACCTGTATGTAGTTCTGATGACAATACAATAATATGGTACTGTCGAACTGATCTGATGATAGAGACAGGAGGTGGCCATAGGAACTCTGTGATGAAACAATGCAACCTAATTGTGTTAGGGGTTTTTAGAATTGTCTCGATGAGTATTAGTTGTCTGTCGTAAGAAAAGTACAGTCAGCGATAAAAGCTTGTACCAAACATAAAATTTTTGACAAAAACTTATTTTGTTTGCATTGAGATTTTTTGGGAAATAGGTAATGTATATACAGCAGTATAATATAATATATAGTCCGTCAACCAAATCTTGTCAGTAGCAATGTAAAGCAAACTAAAGTAGGGCAACACTCAAAGAGCAGTATTGCGCTAAGAAAAGCAGCAATGTACATCGAACCAACAGATTTTTTTTTCCGCTGAGCGCGCCCTGTGTACGTCAATTCAAATTGTCACTCGCGGTTTATTGAAAAAAATTGAAACATGGACGGACAATTTAAAAGCGATGTTAAAACAATGTTAATCAAAATGATGAACAAATTTGAAGATATCAAAAACAACTGCTTATATTCTCTTTGTTCCCTATGTCTTCTAAGTGTACTAAAATAAAATCATATCAAAATGCAGATATTTAGATAGTGCATATATTTGTTATTTACAATATAATATGCCACTTGTTAATGTAAATTAGTGTACTGTTCTGGATGAATATGACATACCTGTGTAATTTTTTTGATTGGTATATATTGTACAATATACATATTAAAAATAAAACAACTGATATTTGGGTGTTTATTTAATTTAAAGGTAAATAAGATAAGGGTCACTTTTCGACTTCGTTGCGTTGTACACGTACATAAACCGCCATAGGTAAGTATTGTCTGAAAAGATACTACCTACTACGAACGCCTTATATTGGGCAAGATTTAATCCTGCAACAAACATGTATGGATTAGGTAGATATTGCGAAAGAACGGCGATATAATCAAGGCTCTTAATACTGTTTAAAAGGTTTACCTTTGTAAATAGTCACAACTGATTGCTGAGAATATTAGACATGTGGGCCTATGGACGGTTTCCAGGACACAATTTATGGTCTTGTTGGATAGATTTAGGCATACGTTTTAATTTTATTTATGCCTTTTAACCCTAAAACAAAAAAACTGAACATAATCTTAAAAGTTCGAAAGAGTTCTTCCAGTGTGTACTTGTCATAACCTCAATTTTTAGTAATGTTTACCATCAACGAGCATGATTGTACATTGTAGGCCCCTTAGCTTTGCTTATTCTTATTTAATGTATTGGTATTTAATGGTGACAGCAGAAATATCTCTTGAAATAGAAACGATTCAGAATGAAAACCAAATGAAAACAAATAAGGTGACGGCTGTCGTTCAGGATCCACATTCCACAGATAAAACACAGATGACACGCATTTTGGAATTATTCGAAACAGTGTTGCTAACCCGCGATTTTTCAAATTTGCCGCCTTTTACTACTGACAAGATTTGGTTGACGGACTTTATGTTGATATAATGTAGTGTTATAGGGCAATATAAACGTAGCGTAACTACGGCCCCATTCGAACTATAAAATACGTCAAATATTACGATATGGAATAATATGGATTCGATATGTCAGTGTCAAAAGTGGCGTTTCTTTAAACAAAAACGTATTAAAAATTTGTAAATTTCTGTTATGTGCAATTAATATAGTAGTTGTAGTTGTTTTTAGAAATACGAGTAAAGTTTATTGGACATGGACATCGGACATAGGTACGACATCCGAAACTCCAACGGGATTGTACGTCAACGCGCGGTCGGACGAATCGTACACTCGGGGCCGATTGATTCTGCCTCTGATCTAAAAGTTGTCGATGAACACAGTTTGGGAACCCTATTGATCACGATTTAAGCGGTTACGGATGACTCACGTTAGACCGGGCCTTGTCCGGGCCGGAACTTCCGGAGCTTCGCTTTCTATGGAAAGCACCACGTGATCACTTGTCATCTGTCATTAAACAGTAAGCGCCGAAAGCTCTGGCCCGGACACGGCCCGGTCACGGCCCGGTCTAACGTGAGTCGTGCTTTTAGCGGTTATTGAAGAGTTATTATTTTTTTTTTTTTTTTTTAATTTATTTAATACCACAAGAACGGTTACAGTATACCAATTACACCAATACCAATTACACTTGCTACTATACAATTATATCAACAGAATTATAGTTTATCAACCACATCAAGACATCATTAAAAATTATACAAATATAACAACTATAACAATAAACTCTGGCATATTACAACTATTACAAGTATTACATTCATCATCTATTTTATCACACGTTCATTCACTCTCACAATAAACGAGGCACCTGGACATTAGTTTAGGCCACTTATCCATGAAAATATCCACTTGTGGATTCGTGCGCAGGAGCCCGTTGAGTGAGTTGATCATGTCGCACAGCGGCGAGTTGCGACGCGCAGCGGTCGCGCGCGGTCCTGTACCGTCCCACAGCTGTAGGTATGGTCGCCGGCGAGAGTTATTCGGAGGCACAACTATACAGTTGAGGACATTGTGCAGCTCCATACTGTTAGTTTTGTTGCTAAGCACCTTACACACTGTTACCAACCGCTCGCATCCTCTACGAACCTCCAAAGAGTTAAGACCTAGAACGCCAAGTAAAAACTTAGTCGGATACATAAATGGATAATATCCATAGAGCTTTTTGTATATAAAACGCAGGAACGCTTTTTGGACCTTTTCTAAACTAAGCTTATACTTGGCCTCACTAGGACTCCAGACACAGGCGCTAGCCTCCAGTTTGCACCGGACTAGAGCCGTATAGAGGAGTTTGATGACGCTGCCATTGTGAAAGTCCTTAACGTTCCTCATCACGAAACCTAACCTCCGATAGGACTCTTTGGCGAGGCTATTAATGTGCTCATGGAATGTGAGCTCGCGGTCAAACTTGACTCCAAGGTCTTTAACTGAAACAACACGATTTATCGCCTGAGCGTTTATCTCATAGTTAAAGCTAACTGGACGTTGACGACGTGTAAATGTCATTATTTGGCACTTGTTGTTATTGAAGCGAAGTTTGTTCGCGACGCTCCAGCGATATACCCGATCGAGATCCTCCTGAAGCTTTAAGCAATCCGACTCCTGCTCGATGCCCATTACCAGCTTGAGGTCATCCGCGTATAGTAAGCATTTGGCGTACTTCAGGTCACTCACAAGGTCGTTCACCATGATTAAGAAAAGCAGAGGTCCGAGGCTTGATCCCTGACTTACTCCCGATCGAGTATGGTACGGAGATGAAATATAGGGTCCATATTTGACAAATTGTGTCCTGTCTTTTAGATAGTCAGCAAAAAAAACGAGCAGTTCGTGGTTGAACCCTATACCCCATAGTTTAGTTAGAAGTACGTCATTGTCAACGGTGTCAAATGCTTTCTGGAAATCGAGATAAATTACATCAGCTTGGGTACCGCTATCAAGACACTTACTGATACAGTCAACATGGATCAGTAGATTAGTATTTACTGACCTGCCTGACCTAAACGCGTGCTGGGCGTCGCAGATGAATGGATCGATTTGTCGGTATATCTCTTTGTGTAAAATAGTCTCAAAAGTTTTAGCTGCTGAGTTGAGAACGGCTATTGGTCGATACCCATCCACTCTTACCTTATCATCAGTTTTCGGTATAGGCGTGACCCGGGAAAGTTTCCACGGGGATGGGTATGTTTGTTTTGTAAGCGATAGGTTGAAGATATGACACAGCGGTTTGGCGAGGATACCATCGCAGGCGCGTAGGATGTATGGCGGCACTCCATCGGGTCCAATTGCACTGTTAGGTTTTAAAGTTTTTAGTGCGTCACAGACTTGTTTTGTTGTAATACGTCGGATTTGTATATTTAGGTTATTGCTAGATGTAACGAGCTCGGATGCAGTGCTACAGCTGTCGGCGCTGAGAGTAGGGTTATTTGGGAGGAATACACTACTAAAATAATTAGCAAATGCATTTGCCGCCGCAATGCCACTGTGCGCTTCGTCTTTGTACGTAACAGACTGCACCAGACCGCCTTTGGATTTTAAGCTAGAAATATGTTGCCAGAAATCCCGTGGGTTAATTTTAATATTATTTTCAATTCGTTTCATATGTATGTTGTATGCATCTACTGTTCTTACCTTTAAATCATTTCGTAGGGCGTTGTACAGCTGACCGGTTTCCTCGTCACCGGTGCGTTTCCATCGGCGATGCAGCTCCGTTTTACGGCGCAAGTCCTTTATTATTTCGCCAGTAAACCAAACGGGGTACGTCTTTGTACGACCTTTTGCGCGTCGTTTCTTCGGTATACAGGCGTTAAAATGGGAATACAGAGTTTCATAAAAGTGGTTCGTAGCTGTGTTTAGGCAGTCAGATTCACTATATACATTTTGCCACTGTTCACTTTTAAGTAAAGCATATAGACGTGAATAGTCCCCTTTTTTGAAATTGTAGTCGTGATCTACATTAACGTTACTGGGATCCTGCGGTCGTGACCTTACCTTGGCACTAAATGTGATATCTATGTCTAGCGGCGGGTGGTAGGCGTCCGGAGACACCAGGTCTGTGTCAGCACGAGTCACTCTCACCTCACCAGCGCACTCCTGAGACAGGACGACATCCAGGATACCTCCCCTATCATTCATCACATCATTCATCTCTTTCATGCAACAGAAACTTAAGAAATAATTATAATAGTTGAGAATATTCTGTGAAGCGCTATTTAAATTTAGGTCTCCAAAAACCAGTATGGGACATTTGACAATATTGCTGACAGATTCGACTTTACAAAACCAGTCCATATAGCAATTATCTGTTGCACTAGGTTTTATATAAATGACACATATATACAAGTTTAGTCCATTGATGTTTAGTGACGCCCATAAGTCTTCACCGGTATCCGTCTCGAAGTCGCGTCGTCGTCGCATTGCGATGTGTGAGCGGGCGGCCAGGAGGACGCCGCCGCACGGTGTCGCGCGGTCTCGCCGTAATATGCTCCAGTCTGGATCGACTAGCTCTGCGTCCTCTACCGTACTATCAAGGAAGCTTTCGGTCACGGCTATTACGTCATGTTCGAGGAGAGCTAGACTTTGCCTCCATTTGACTAATTTAGTTTTCAGTCCGCGTACGTTCTGGTATATGACTTGTAGATATTGCCGGCGCTTGGAAGCTGCAGACTGCGTCGGTAAGTTATTATTTTGAAAATTACGTTGATCTCGTGCTTGCCGCGCCGGTACCGCTGGGATAGGCGGACGCTGCGGCTGCGTATGCGGCGCGGGAGGCAGGGGCGGCAGGTACGGCGGAGGCGGCAGGGGCCGCGGGTACAGTTGGTGGGGATCGCGAGTATTCATTAGTGCTATCGTACTGGTTTCCCCGCTGCCCGCGGGGACGCGCTTGAAACCACTCGGTGAATCGGACGTGCTGGGGCCATACCGCAGGCGAGTTAAACTTGTCAAATATACTTTCGGGGATACCAATTACAAACGACGCATGTCTTCTTGTTCTGATAGCACGTTTTTCGACAAAATAGTCATTGTGTTTTTCAACCTTATTTAAAAAGTTTCTGACGTTTTCAGTTGTAGTTTCAGGCCGGAATGACCATGCTTGTATGAACTTAATTCGATCAACTGACTTGAGCTCGTTATCACTATTGCCGGTACCAACAATTATTTCCCTCCTCTTCTTTGGAAAACGTCTATTCTTCTGTATTTGCCAGCCCTCGGCAAGGTCGCATAAATCGGAGTCGTTATCATATCCGGAACTTTTGCTTTCGAGTGTATTATTAACAGTTGGGCTGTCGGATGACACAAGTGACGTCGGTTCTGTCCTTGTAGTGTCTTGTAAGTCAGTACATATCGGGGCCGCAGTCATAGGCGTTAGAAGATTCTTATTTGGTATCACTATTGGTGCAGCCGTAGTTCCAGGTTCGATATTAACATTATTATTGTTACAATCTGCAGTAGATTGTTTTTTACGCCGGCCGACGTCGTTTAAGGCTTTAGCTTCGGCCGCTTTAATCCGTGCTTGTCGAACGGGTCTTTGTTCTGCAGTTGTTGCAATTATAGGATTTGTTGTTACTGTCTTCGATATAGGGGGCGCTGATGTGGCAGCGGCAGCGGAGTAAGACATTACATGTTTCTCTGTTGCGGTGGCTGCGGATTTATATTCGTTTAACTGTTGAATAAGCAGTGTTTGTTTTGCAATGAATGTACTTTGGTCATTAATTTTGGTTTCCAACTCATTAACTTTGGTTATTAGCGTGCTCACAGATCCTGAGAGTTCACAAACTAAACTTTCTAAAACTTTGGTAGACATTTTGGGACGGGTGCTGGCACCTAGTGGGCGTAAGTAATAAGTTTCTTAAGCTGCTTTCACTTGTTACTCTCTCAGAAGTTTGTAACGAATTTCATAGGTGGCGCTGTTTCAATGTAACTGAAAGCTTCGCATATTTCTATCTAGATGGCGTATGAAGTCTATGAATTTGGAAAACACTTTGGCGTCGTTTGGTCGTGGGCGGTTACGAGTTTGAAAATGCGTTGGTGTAAACAATAGGTTATTTTCACAATATTAATCCACTAAAAGTTATAACTTAATAGTTATCAGTTCACCACTAACACAAGCACTGCTCAGATGCGTATTAAACAAAATGTTATTACTCCAAAAATGCAATGTTTTGTTGTGAAAAACTGTTTAAACTGGTCATATTTAAATCACTGGAACTGAATATTGTCTTAATCTTAGAACTAGAAAACGTTATCACTTAATATTAGTGTAGCACTTATACTATTACACTAGTAATTACAACTGAAACTAACTATATTACTTTGAAAATGAATTAAATAAGGAGAGGCTATGTTCGCGCGACGCCATCTTGCGAATCTATGTTATCTCTTGTTCTTCCTGCTAGACCTGTTCCCATTTAGTTAGGGTCGGCCTTGTCCTCAATTTCCTTCTAGCGTGGTCTAGCGCTACGTCTTTATTTAAATGAGCTTCTTATTAATATTAGATTGATATTTTGTCAATTTTAATGATACAGGCAGGTGCACTCCAATGTTAAAAATAGCATCTTGTTTGGATGAATGCAAGTCACTTGCACTAATAATTGAACTTGTTAATGAAATATTTTTGCAATAAAAATAAAGACTTTTACTACATAGAGGTACAAATATAAACAACTAGCGACCCGCCCCGGCTTCGCACGGGTTAACAAATTATAGATAAACCTTCCTCTTGAATCACTCTATCTATTAAAAAAATCGCATCAAAATCCGTTGCGTAGTTTTAAAGATCTAAGCATACAGACAGACAGACAAGGGAAGCGACTTTGTTTTATACTATGTAGTGATGATGATACAATTCTAAGTTAATAATAAAAGTTAACAAATCTGACTATTTTACATTTTGGTTAGATAATTGTGAGATGGGGTTATCTTCAGCTAATGAAATTAGGATTGTCTGAGTGCTTGCGCATCCTACAAATGTTCAAACTACCAATACCGTTTTTATTTAAGAACTACCAAGCCTCGATAGCAGTCGGAGATAGCGCCCACCGCTCCCGCTTAACTCAATAGGTTATCTATGTAGATGGGCCCAATTCGGTTCTAACTGGGAAACGGCTATTGGCTAGCAGTGAACACTATTTTATTCACTAGATGTGGAGATAACTAGATACATATGCAGATCTCGTGTTGCGACCATCAAATTGCGATCGTATTTATAATCGTTGTCGATGAAACTAAATCAAGAACATATTTTACTAAAAGTTTGCTTAAACAGAATTAAAATATAGAATATAAATCTATGTATAACTTAACGACTAAATATCTGTCATGCATGGTTATGTGTTTATTGGTTTTATATAGAATCTAGAAACTTAAAAAGGTTACTTTATTTCTCCTTTCATCAGAAGTACCAAAACAACCGATTAGATTACCTGAAATTATGTTAGATAGGTAACTGTTTATTATTTAGAAACCGGAAAATCTAGAATTTTTGTGTAATAAGGATCCTAAACGAACTTTCAATCTCTTTGCATAATCTTTTGCATGTTTCCGAGAACGTTTTTTCCCACGATTATTGACCAAACACATAATAAAAGGTTATGCGAAAAATATCACAAAGACTTAACACGCCAGCTTAACTTTGGAATCAGAAAATATGGTCTTATTTTCTTGACCGAAAATACAGTTTGTGCTAAGCTTATCCTACATCCGTTATATACACGTGTAGTTTGCTAAGCCTATCCTATCCGTTATACACGTGTAGTTCTGTTTGATCCTGTAGTCGAGCCTCAAAAAATCGGACCGGACTGACATCAAACGAGTTGCGGGTTGATAGTGACAAAGAGTGTAAAGCTAGGCGACGTACGGGGCGATGCGTTTGTCTAAAACTGCCAGACATTCCGGGCTGAATTATTTATTACCAATGATCGGAATAGGTAGTGCCATTTGGGGTCAATGACCTCAAACATTGTACTTAACATGGATAAGACTCGGGATTCCAAGACTCTGTCTTTAATAGGCTACATGATTAATTTTCATTTATGGTCAATCGATCGGGTTTGTTTTTAGGATCAAATGTCTGATTATGGGACCCATTACATTAAAGCAACACAAAAGTCCGAAATTATAGTCAAAGTCCGACAGTCGCACTTCACTCGCGAAACGCCCCTCACAAAAGGAAAAGTGAACGTGACGTCAAGGTCATTGAGATCCCATCTTGAAGTATGGACAAAACAAGAAAATTGCGTTTTTGTCCGTGAAATATTGCGTTTATGTATATAATAGTTGCTATAATTTTAATTTTATTTTTTTTTAATGTAAGGAATCGAATGGTACCCTTACTTTTATCGCTTTTGGAAGTTGTAAAAAAACTTAAGTTTTGAAACTTTCAGGTCCTGTATTTTTGTAACATTTCCGTATTTTATTTTAATATTCACATTATTATGATAAATTACTCATTTGCTATATATTTTACTAGATTTTGTTATAAAATTCAACATGTGTCATCATCCCTATTGAAGTAGGTAATATGAAAACCCGGGGTGAAAAGGTATATCCATACTAAGCTAACGCACCGAAGTCCCGTGAAATGGCACTACCAATTCCGATCACTGTTTATTACGGATAATGTTATCTATGGATATATCTTAGCTTGGGGATATTGATCGCTACCGGTAGCTACTGCGTTCACAATAACTTCTTGAAATGCATCAGTAATTGCAATGAATTTGGTGTATCTCAGGATTCTCAGGGTAGTAACTTAGGTCCTTTTCTATTTCTTAATACGATTAACAATATACAATGATCTACCAAATTTTTGAATGAATAGTTGCTACAATTTTTTCGTATTTAACTCCCGTATGTATCAACAAATAGTTTCACATATGTGTTGTATTTGAGCGCCCGCGGCCCTCGGCTTTTGTCTCGGCTTCCACCAATCAAACGCACGGTCAATACGAATCGATACGGCATAACGCTACAGGGTGATTCAGGGGATGTGAGCAGGGCCAGCCCTACATACTTAGTCAATTTTAATGTACTTCGTGAAACAATAACACATTTTTTGGTTTTGAACTTTTTGTTAAGTAAAGATTGAATCCCCTACAATCATGTTCACCCTAAAAGGACTTCAATTATGAATAATACTGAGATTAGGTATATGTTACAAGAAACTTGTCGTCACAATATTCTGCAATAATTTCACGCGTAGTACATACTTTTGTCAATGCCAGTACCAAACTGAAAACAAGGGAAATAACGAATTCATTAAATTCATTCAAATCTCATCAAAACGGGTCAATGAAATTAATTATCGCCTCAGAATCAACAAGTTGAAATAAACTCAAGGTAGGTATAAGGAGTATACAGGTTGATTTTGAAGTCGTGACATATAACATCATTTTCGGATATAGGTCGAATTATGGTCCCTATGACAGTTCATTTCTTATGAAGTAGCTGTCACGTAAAATGTTATTTTATCTATTTTTGGGAGTTTAGTACATTAATTTATTAAAAAAATGTATCATGTAATTCACTTCGTACCTTGTCACAGTGACAATAGTATTAGGTCCTTAGGGACCTAAATTCATATTAATTGTGACTGTGACAAGGTACGAAATGGTACTGAGATTCTTTGACTGGACATTGTACTCGTAAATCTGTGACTGGGACTGTAGCAACAATATACCTGTAGGACTCCAGAGCCTTTTATTTAATTATGAAGTCAGTTAGAAAAGCATTTTTACCCACGAATTTTCACCCTGTATTTATATTGCTCGCCAGCAAATTATAAGACATTTCATATTTCAATCCACAGTTAATGAGGTCTGGTTGCTATGCGGAAAATCCTATTATGAGTAAAATAACAATACCCGCAAAATTGCATGTCATTATTGAAGCTGCCAGTGTAAAAGCAAGGCATGGAAGCAAATTCAAAATTCAAAATATCAACTAGATTTTGAAACCAACGAAGAGGTTTTACATATAGTAGGAGAGAGGAGGAGTTTGTTAAGAACTATAGATAATAGAAAAGGAAAGATGCTTGGGCACCTGAAAAGACACTACAATTTTATCAAAAACATCATAGAAGGAAAAGTGGAAGCAAAAAGGAAGAAGGGAAGAGCTAAGGAGAGGAAAGGAAACTCAAGTAAAGGAAAACTCAACGTCGTGCGTGTCGTATCAGGCTGTCAAAGAAAAGGCAGAGGACCGCCAAACATGGAGATTGCTCCATCGACAAGAGTAAAATAAAAACTAGTTTTTGTTCTGCGACACGCGTTAAGGCGTCGATCCTATTTAAAGAATTTGTTAAAGTTTTGATTTTGTTATGTACAACCTTGACACAACTCGTAGTGTATCTTAAGCGCACCAATAAGTGCGAGCGAGATATCTAATAACACAACTCGTTCATACATTTCACGAGCTAAAATCAAATTGAACAGTCATCAATGTCCTATCATGAACACATTAACAAATTACCTATTAACTCAGAATAGGCCTCATATACGTATCATGTTAATAACAAATCAAGTCGCGATTTTTAAATTTCTATTAGACCTCGGGGTTAAAATAATATATTTAAAGTCGAAAATAATAATGCGTGTTTATAAATTCAGGAATTAAACCAGATTTTAGCCAGCGATGTATTTAATAATTTAGTAAATTATTTCTAGTAACATTTTAACTTTAATTATTGAATAATAATAACGTTGTTCGGTTTAAATTTTACATAAATAATGTTTTTTCTACTCCAGCACTTAAATGTGTCAATTAAATGACTGACAGTGATATCTAAAGCAATGTCATTTGAATGCTTTGTCTATAGGCTCATAAGATGACTGCTAGCAGTCATCTTATGAGTATAATACAACTGCTTTATTTTTTTTAAAGATACAAGTTCCGATCATCTTGATTGAAAGAGGTATGTTTTCATTTACAATAATAACTCTTTTTTTTTTTAAATAATAACTCAATTTTTTTTAAATAATAACTTTTTTTTTAATAATAACTCTTTTTTTTAATAATAACTTTTTTTTTTTTTTTTTTGCTGTAGCTGTCATAGAAAAAGTAATGTATGCAACAGCTCATAATTGGTTCTTAAAATTCTCGGGTCTTTTTTTACAAAACTCGACTACGTCTCGTTTTGTAACTTCGACCCTTGAATTTTAAGAACCCTTATTATATCACTGTTGCATAAACTACTATTAAAGTGTTACATTATTAAAATAATAATTTATTTCAGATTATAAGGTAAACGTACTGGTGCTCGACGCGGTCCCAGTACATGTCATCTTGAAACTTAAGTAATTGTCAATAGAGGTGACAGCAGGGTGTCATCTATTGGGCATTAGCATGTCGAGCACTAGTACGTTTACCTTATTAACATTTAACATTACTTATTAAAATTTGTTAGTTACATTATATTGGTTTAGTATGACACATTATTTTTACTTACAAAAAATTTTAGGGCCGCAGAATATACAAGAACTTTCATAAATCTGTCTCTCAGTGACCTCCTCACGCTTAAACTACTGAACTTATTTAGATGAAATGTGATACGAAAATAGTTTAGGTTTTTGCAAAAAATTGCATTGAATAATTTGTAAATGGGAGCCCGAGTCTGATTTAGACTTTAAGACTAATTTAGAAGAAAGCTAAGTTATCAAACGTTATCATTTTAAATATTGGCTTCTTAGCTTTATCAGAAGTATTAAAAAAATTGCGTCTGGTACCAGACACTTCTGGATCGTCCCATCGATTTCTGTGTTTACTTTAGTAGGTACGGAAAAACCGGACAAGTGCGAGTCGGACTCGCCAACCGGGAGTTCCGTACTTTTTAGTATATAGTTATAGCAGCAACAGAAATATATCATCTGTGAAAATTTCAACTGTCTAACTATCACGGTTCATGAGATACAGACTGGTGACAGCGACAGACAGACGGAGAATGGAGTCTTAGGGCCCGGGCACACTTAGCGTCTTTCGAGCGTCGGCGTCTAATCAGCGTTATGGAAAATGGCGTTGCGCCGACGTTGCGTCGAGCAGCAGTCAAAGAGTTGGCTAGACGCCGACGCTCGAAAGACGCTAGTGTGCCCGGGCCCTTAGTAATAGGGTCCCGTTTTTACCCTTTGGGTACGGAACCCTAAAAATATCGTCTGGTACCAGACCCTTTTCTGGATCGCTCATCCATTTTTGTGTTTACTTCAGTATAGAAAAGGTTTTGTTGACCTTCAAATCCACCGTAACGCGTGACGTGATATCCCGGCCACCACTCCGGGTATCAAGACGGTAAATCACGGGCTCGCTTCCGTACTGTGAAGTACCGCTTCGGACGTGGAGTGAGTTATAGTTTTCACACCTGCGTCATAGTGATATTGCAGTGAGTTTGAGATAGTTTATTCGTCTGATAGTAATGGCAATGGGGAATAGGGTATGGTTTGTGTAATATAAGTGCATTGTTATATGCAATAGGTAGCAGTCCCCAATCTGCATTGGGCTAGCGTGGGGACTACAGCCCAAGCCCTCTCGCGCATGAGAGGAGGCCTGTGCCCAGCAGTGGGACGTATATAGGCTGAATTATTATTATGATTATACATCCATATCAATCTAGCTTTAAATGCATACAATTTTAACAACAACTGAATCAAAATCCGCCCGCAAATTCCAAAATTAGCCTAAAGTAATAGTCGCAAAACAAACGGGTCATAAATCCAGACACTGTGCCAGTTTAGTGCCGCTGCCAAATAACGCAAGATGCACACTCTAGGTCATTTATTGCATTAACTATCCGATGGGGCGGATGCAAGTCGTAAGCGGAAGCGACTAGCGTCATATAAAGAAACGCTCTAAGCGAATCAGCCGGCCTAGCCGAGGTGACAATCGCTATCGCTACGACAACGAATCGCTTTGTGTCTCTCTAACACACTTCCATATTAGCGCGACAGTGGCAGTTGCGTTTCGATCGCTACGAAGCGTAATCGATTGGCATGTTGACTACGCGGCCAGGCCCGGTAGACAACGAATGAAATGCAAGTATGACTGATACAGAAGTCCCACTGATATAGAAGAGTGAAAGAAAGACACAAAGCTATTCGATGGCGAAGGGCAAGCGATTAACCCTTGGCTAAGCCGCCTATCATCTATCTGAATACTAAATTATCTATGGGGAGGATGAGATGATCCTGAGTATCCTGACCGAATCTTTAGATATTTTTTTCAAGAGCGATATTTTCTGCTATTTACATCACCAGACCACAACCGAGGCTTGGACCCGCGATTTTTACCGCCACACATATATGAAAGGTCAATCCTCAATTGGCTTATAACTCGCACCACAAAATAGTGATGCTATAATATTTGCATTTCGTCGTTACTTTTGTAATTTTATTACCGTGCCAAGTGGTTTTGGCGAATAGCAGTTAACTGCCTTTTGTCGTGTGTCTGTCGACGTAGTAAACAACGTTGTTTATTAGTTTGGAGATTTTAATGAAGATAAATTAAAAATGCTTTAAAATTTGGTTATTGAGGATCATTATGTTCCAGTTGGGACAGGATAAGTACATACTTCATTAGACAATACAGTTTCGTTTAATAGGTACCTATAGAAAAATATGGAGTTTTAGATATTACTTTTTTACCACGGTGTAGCAAAGTGTTGGCCGAAACGTTAATGTAATTGACTATTTTTGACCATTAACCATTATAAATTAAACTGTAAACTGTAATCGTCCGTTACGACGTTACTTACAACAAAATATTGTCTATCAAGTAAAACCGACGCATTCAGCATTCATGAAAAGCTTACCAGCCTAGTCCGTTCGTAATTGCTACTCCGATTGCTACAGCGTTATAGGAAGATAGCAGAACTATTCTCAGTGCTAACCGAGTACGGCGAACGAGGCCGGGCTGAGGCCAAGCCGAAGCGTCTGACACATCATTTTCTATGACGGCTGAGCGGTGATCACGTGGTACTTTCCATAGAAAACGAAGCGCTGGGAAGCTCCGGCCCGGCCCCAGCCCGTTCTGGCGTAAGTCATCCTTTATGAGGGGCGAAAGCGTATATGGCGTAAAGGAAATTAGAAGAGAACAAAATATATGACGCCGCGCGACTGATGATTACTCTGAAAATACACTTCTGTTAGAAATGATGCTCGTTAGATCCCTGGACTTATCACTAGCTATTTTACTTATACTAAAATTATAATACCTACATAATGATTGATTATACAACTGAATAAATTATACAAATGACCTTTTTGACATTTCCTAAAGCAATACAGTCGGCAGTATTACTGCAGCATTATTGCAGAGCGACATTACTGCCGACCAAATTGTTGCCACAGATGTCAAAACGACATCTTTATAAAAACTTCTATACCTAAGGTGAGTTCGACTAAGATCGGACATCGGGTAAGATCGTATGATTCAAATTTCCGCCTATTGTGGGGATATTTATGAATGCTGGCAAGGTGATACGATGCGCCATTTTGTTCCGCACCCCTCTTCAGTCCGCACTTGTTGCTGTGACAGATCAGACGCGTGCATTGTGCCGGTAAAAAAGTACAAAAAATGTGTTTTTATTTCGCATCCGGATATACCTCCCGCTAGTTTTTTTGGAATAACTGGTAAGTTTGAGCATTATTTGTTTCTTTTATAAATTGTATGTTATTTTTAATAAATTTGTGACCAATCTGTATATTTGGAATTTTGATACGACGCCTGTAGGCCGAGATCCGGTCTTACTCGAAGTGGTCAAAGATCGGATGCAATTCATCCGATCTTATTTTCTCAGGGATACTCAAACTTTAATTACGTGTCACCACGAGGCTTGATTAAATTTCTCTAACAGACGTATATATAATGGTGTTTTTTTTACATAACCGCAAATTTAAATGAGAAGTAGGTTTAAGTGCTATGAAACGAATTTTAAACATAGTTAATAAATTATACAACTGCCTAAAAATTTGAGTGTATAGATTTCAACGTTCAGGGTTGCATGTATGTATGAGAGTTTCTTTATTTTAAATTTTCTTAATCTATCTTAATAATAGCAGACTGATTAAAATTTGGTTGATTAAGATTTGGTCGTATTAATTCCTCCATTTTCATCTGGGGGCACGGTAGTGCCCCCGCCAAGACGAGCAAAGCGAAGCGCAAGGGCACTACCTACCTTTTCTCGAAGCGCTTCGTCGTTTTTTTGAACCCTCATAACTTGGGTTTGGATTATACCAGATAAACAAAATTCTCGGGATATGATGTCAATAGTGGACTTATTAAACATAAAAAATTTCAATTGCATAGCTCTTATACTTAAGATTTTATTCATATCTAAAAAACCCCAATTTCGTCACTGACTCACTCACTCACTGTTGATCATCAAAACCTCTAGGGTACTTCCTGAAGTCCTAGGAAGCTGAAATTTGGTATGTAAGATAGTATTAGTACACAAGCAACAAAATAATTCAAAAACTTGATATTTTTTGCCCCTAAGGGGGGGAAAAGGGGGGTGGAATTTTGTATGGGAAATCAATAACCGCTGAACCGATTTAGTTGAAATTTGGTATGTAGATAGATTTTGTAATGTGTTTAATATGTTTTTCAACCCCAAAATTACTTCGTAAGGGTGAAAAGGGGGTGGAAAAGGGCGTTAGGGGAAAAGGAGGGTTGAAGTTTGTATGGGGAATCAGTAAAAAGCAGATTGTATAAAAGATGCCCCGAGGTACGTATTTCAGGATTTTTAATGGTACCTTAAATCACACGCGCAACCCTTTAAATTAGGGGATGGAAGCAATTTACAAAAAGAAGTGAAATCCCACCAAAAACATTTTCATGTAAAATGTTGCCAAGACGAAACCATAAGGCTCGCACTGACAAAAAGTTATCAGATCTCTTGTAGAGCCAAGCTTCTAACTCTACAAGCCCTAACTTCACAAACTCTACACCTTAGTCAAAATATGTGGCTTGGCCGTTTCGTTACTCCAAGAACTATTGTATTATAAAAAATAATGAATAGTGAATACATTTTTCACCTTACGTCCATGTGACAGTAGCGCAACGGTCAAGCCACATATTTTGACTAAGGTGTAGAGTTTGTGAAGTTAGGGCTTGTAGAGTTAGAAGCTTGGCTCTACAAGAGATCTGATAACTTTTTGTCAGTGCGAGCCTTATGGTTTCGTCTTGGCAACATTTTACATGAAAATGTTTTTGGTGGGATATTATTTTATCCATATGTCCTCTTTCATCACCTTCTTTCAACCTACCGCGCTTATGGTGTCAATGAACCCACGTGGTTCACATGGGTTCATTGACCCCACATCTAAAAGTTTGACAACCATAATTTCTTGAATATTGAGCGCATGGTGTAAGATCGGACGGAAAAAATGCAAAAAAATAAAAATCGGGTCGGATATGATAGCCCGAGTTACTGCTAGGCCAATTCTTCTATGTATTAGTCAGCGGATAAAACCGGTTATTTTGCAGTAGTAAACTCTATGGTACGGGCAATAGGGCCGAAGTTATATGCCCGTCCGTTCTTACACCACCAGGCAAAAAAATAATGCTGTCAATTTATTTTGTATCCTATATTTAAACAGTCATTAAACGCTTACTATGACGTCTATAAAGATAATAAAATTCAATCATATAGAGAATTTTATTATTATCAATTCTGTACTTGAATCATGTCCGTACCCTATCCACAAGCTGAGAAAAAAAAATCCAACATCATCTCAACCCACCTAAAAACGTCCGAAACTTACCCGAACTCACCTTACGCAGTCTGGTTCTGTATGCAGATGGCGGATCTGAGGGGCTACCGCGAAAACCGAATTTCGCAAATTGCGGGGATCTTTCTCTTTTACTCCAATGAAGGCGTCATTAGAGTGACAGAGAAAAATGCCCGCAATCTGCGAAATTCGGTATTCGCGCCCCCTATGCTTCAGCTTCGCGTCGCGTCGCGCCGTAGTCGCGGCGTGGAGGCGAAGATTCTCTTTGGATCGCTGAGCCAAAATAGTTAGTTAGTTATACGCAGTCTGGCGGACCATAAAATGCTGGTTTAACTGAGAGAAACGCTTTGTTCTAAACTGAGTTAAATGGGAATACGAAGGCAAGATCCTGACATACTGCCCAAAGATAACCCTTTGTTTCAAGTTTGCATCGTTGAATAGTACCGTACCTAGCTAACTAGTAGGTATACCTATATACATAATGTAGGATGTACTTGGACATTGTGTAGCCAATTTCCTCAGGTAGTGCGTTAGGACTAGGGACGATGTGTGAGAGAATGCCGCTATTTTAGGCAATAATAGATACCTTTGTTATTTTCAGAGAAAAGTATCATAGGTATTATGCTATTTTAGGTTTGAAGTTATTTATGTCGAATTATAAGTACCATCTATTCTGTTATTTTTCTATGTCTGTGGTATGCAACCAACATCAAAGTAGGTACGTAAACAGACAAGCATATTTATGTTTATAATTTTAGTAGTTTCGGCCCGCGACTTCGTCTGCTAATGATAATGATGATGATGAATGAAAACTTCCCTGTGACCTTCTCAGCAAACCAAACTCTGTACCAAAAATAACATTTTGTAAGTATCAACACAATATGGGACTTAAAGCGTGAAGAGTTAACAGACAAACAGGCAGATTTACTCTCGCAATTATAATATTATAGTAAGGATTTTGTCTCGTAGGTACCTACGGCAGTGAACAATGTTTTTTCACCCACGCTTAAAGTTATTCTACATAAGAATACTTATAAAAGGCCTACAGACTACAGCTACCAGCAATTTTCAGAATCATTCTTTAGCCCGTACAGAATTGCCTACAACCTACAAAATAATTCAGCAACCCATGCTAGAACGGAAATAGAATCCTTAAACGTATATAGAGGCCTATTCTGGTTTTTTTTTATGATATAGGAGGCAAACGAGTAGACGATGGTAAGCATGGTAAAGCTACTACAGTGACACCTGCGAGGGATTGTAAGTGGGTTGCCGGCCTTTAAGATGCCGTACCCGAAAAAACGGTAGCCGATTCTACTGTTTAATTTTAACATATGTATATGGTTACATCGTATTTTGATACGCTGCCGCTGCACCAATGACCGTTAGCCGCTAACGCTGACTGGTCTTCACGAAATGCAATAAGGAGTCGTCTCATAAGGCATCTCGCACTTTTGGTGGGTGATGCCTCATGATATAACTCAAGGTCGAATCTGATTAAAATGTAACCCATTCTTTAAAGCAGAATCGCCCATATCATATGCTTGCACTGGCTCGCCATGTGGCTTTGCGTGTAATTTGTTATTCCGTTATTACCCAAGAGAGGATTTCATAGATCAGAGATGCAAAGCTGCTATTCGTTCGACGTGGGATGTCAATTGGAAATTGACTAGAAAAACATTACGGATACATCGGACGATTGGGTAGAGTCTGTGCGGAAAGAGAAGAGTCGTAGAATGTATTGGGTACCATACATTTCACGACTCTTCCCTTTCCGCACAGACTCGACCATTTGATTATTGACATTCGCGGCAGCAATGTTGCGCTGCAATACTGCAGCCGTAATGCTTCTGCAGTATGAATCAGGACGTTACATTTTCTAGGACTAAAGCTGTCGTCTCAGATACTATAGAAGACTTCTGAAAATGTAAAATTCAATAAAATATGCTAGTCTGAAACTATATGATAAAGCTGTGGCTGGTACCGTGTGAAAGAGTATATTACCGACAAATCCTATGATATACCAGGCGGTTGGAAGTGTTAAATAAAGATTTAAACCCTCCGGTATCTTCTATCCCGACCTTATTCTTAAACGTGCACTTGACGTGTCAAAATTGCATCTAAATTTAGACTTTCCTCACTCTGAAAATAATAACTTGATTTTGCGCGATGAGTAATATTATATGTTAAGTAATAATGAGCTTTTATTAAGGACTTAACTCCGGAATCACAAAAAAATAAACTAATACTGTATGTGCAATAAAGTATACATACATTAGCCCCTCTTTAGTTAGTTATAATTTTTTTTATTGAATAACACAATTGTATGTTAGTAGGTACTTTAAATAATATTGTATGTGTAAAAATCCGTATTCTAATTAAAACATAAGTTCCCCAGTTTAAACTAGTTTTCACTGATAGACATTACATTGGTTTTGAATTTTCGTTTCTTAATACGTTTTCCTCTTAAGTACCTATATTGAAAGGTCTCAACTGAAATGATCGTTATATGAGGCTAAGCCTTTTTACTTTAAGGCAATCCATTGGTCATTGAGGAACACTTTATCTTCTCTATTGAGTCTCTGTTAGCGTTGGACTTGGATTTATTCGGTTTAATGCATTACAGACAATTTGTTACGTAGTTCTCAGATCCATAAAAGAACATCCTTGAATTATTTTACACTTATGATAAGTTCAAATAAAACTCCTTCAAGCAGAAACCTTAAAAGGCTAAAGGGTAGCATCATAATGAGCCCAATATGCGGTTTTTGGCAACATAGCCTCAAGAATTACGTGACAGTGTGTGATATTGTCGTGGACAAAAGCGATCATTATCGTTGTACTATTCGCATTTAATCACTAAACAAGTTTCTTGTAAACATTTCAGAATATGAAGACTGCAAAAATAAAGCTAATAAGCATTTGTCTTATTGGTTGCCCCAAAAACGAATGCCATATCTTAAAGTCGATGAAACATAAGCATGATAAGCAGTCAATACCGTTCATACTACTAGTATGTACTACTCTGTTCACAGCTAGCACAACAGCGAAAACGTGATGCCATCAACGACTCCACGCTTCGCTCGCGTCACGCCTTGCCCGAGATGTATGTAATTAACGACGAAAGCAAATTAATATGTATCGCGAGTATCGCGACAACACTATCGCCAATAATGCAATTATCCTTCCTATGGAGGGTGGTGCAAGGTATAAGTTGAAAGAAAACTGGAGTTAAAATCACCTTAGTTATCGAATCCACAGGCCCTGCTTATTTTAGGATACTGAATATTAGTCAAGGTATATTTATATCTATATATAATCAAAACTTTTGTCGATTGTCCAATTCTATTTTTTTTCTCCTGTCAGCTCCTGCGGGCATTTAAACTATCTTCTTCTTCTTCCTAGCTCTTGCTTCAAGGAAAATTTATTTTTAAGTCAACCATGTTCGCTTTTGCCTGGTTTTGGCCAGGCAGACTTAAGATAGATCAGATTTTTGTCGCCTTTTTGATACCTTGTGTATATATCTCGATATCAAGATTCACGTGTGGATTTTTAAGTACCAATAAAAAAAATATGAATCAGACTATACTCAATTTCGGTAGGCTACTCTTTTGTAACTTACACCACGTAGGTTTGAAGGAATACATTACTCTTAATAACTATGTCGTGTATTTCTAATAAGATGACAGATTATACATACATACACAATGTATAATACGAGTAAAGCCGGTATTTGGTAATAGGAAGTATTAATTAGTGCGTAATTTGGTAAGCTCGTGATGGGCGAAATAATAATGGCTTTATTTTGGAACTAAATATGTTTATAACTGCTTTTCTGTGGTCATTAAGTTTTGCGTGAGTGATGTTATTATGATCTTAAGTATTGATACACGTTAATGAATGAAAAACCGGTAATGACTGTCGACATAATTCATATAGTTTTTAAACCTCAAAATGACAAAATAAGACAAATTAACAAAATTAATGAAATGAATGATGAATAAATGAAATTAATAAGATTATTTAAATGAATGATGAATGAATGAATTGATGATGATAAGATGAATGAAATGTAGCTAATAATTGAGGCTTGTTGAAAGTTTAGGAATTAAAGCCTCAATTTTTCTATTATGAAACGGGCAAGGATAAAAAATGAGTGTATTTGTGTGAAAGAAAGAAATCTTTTTCTCTTGAACAACAACTTTTGCACTGAGTCGTTAAGAGGAACATTAAATAAATTATGGTTTTGACTGCCATAAATACCAGTATCACAGAGAACTTACTGTATGTACAATCGTAGTATTATTTAATCTGTGACCAAACATAAAGAATCTACCAAGTCAGCCCCCAGCGTTTAGTAACAGATCCAAAGTTCGCAACAATATGACTCGGCTCCCCAGATACGCACGTAATATGAACTCATGTTTCCAAATCATCTAATCAACTCAAACGTCCAAAGTTTTGTAGGCTTGCTTGGTATTTTTCTTTGGACTCTGTTACCTAAATCATAAGGCTGAAGATCGAATAATACAGCTACCGAAATCACGGCGAAGGAAAGGTCGCACGTCAGCTTATGATCACTGCGAAGTGGTTGCGATATTTTTTTGTTGGAGTCTTAATGGTAACTGCATGAATATTGCAGCGTTGGTACTCCACATTTAGTACTGAGGGAACAGTGCTTAAAAGAATGAAAGTTTTGTATGTAATAACTATGAACGGGTTATAAAAAAAAACCGGCCAAGTGCGAGTCGGACTCGCGTTCCAAGGGTTCTGTGCAATAAATCCGACTCACGCTTGACTACACGTTTCTAATAGATTTTCCTGTCATATATAGGTGAAGAACTGTTTCGGAGATAAAGGGGGGGGGGATCAGACAGACAGACAGACGCTCGAGTGATCCTACAAGGGTCCCGTTTTTTTCCTTTTGAGGTACGGAACCCTAAAAACGTGTCGAACGCCGATGGTTCCATTACCTAAATAGCTAGTTACGCTTGAAGAACATTGCAAGCTAATAGAAAAAGTGCAGGGATTAAACTATATAAAATACAAATTTATATTAAAAATAAAATTCATTTATTTCGGACAACATGGAATCCATATAACGTATAACTACAATCTTATAACTAAACTAAATCTCTTACATTAAAATTAAGTTAATTTAAATTAAAATCCCGGACACGGCCCGGTCTAACGTGAGTCATCCTTTAGCTGTTGATGTCTACCCAATAATTTTACTA
Organism: Cydia amplana; assembly: GCF_948474715.1. Taxonomy (NCBI): domain Eukaryota; kingdom Metazoa; phylum Arthropoda; class Insecta; order Lepidoptera; family Tortricidae; genus Cydia; species Cydia amplana. The sequence continues at coordinate 24,995,677 of NC_086070.1, forward strand.
TGATGTTTTATTACGTTTATGTAAGCAAATTGCCTGCTTAAAAATAAAAGTACTTTAAGCATCACAATCCGTTTGAATAAGCGCCAATTGAAAACGATAAGAACTGAAACAATCCAGACGGGATTTCGATCCGATTCGGATCTTAGAGGGATGCAAATTACGTGGAGTTAACGTACTTCGCTTGTCCTTTCAGGGCCTTTAAACACTACGATTAGTTGCGGTAGAAGAGTCATACAATTAAGGTTGTTAAAACTTGTCATTATTGTAGATATGTAAATACATATCTAACAGTTATGAATGATTCACGGTTAGTTTCACTAGACTAACAAATACTCAACTTTGACACCCACCCGCTATCTTCAGTTACCCGTGAACAAGATGCATGTAACTGCGTCGAAATATCGGGAGCTCGAAAACAATACAAAAGGTAATCACGGTTCATGTCCCGGTCGATATACTCGTAAGTCTAGTGAAATACATATCTACCTATACAAAGATATTTCCTAGATATTTCCTATCTTATGGCTCCTCTACACGATGGGCCAGCGCCGGCCACTCCAAGGGACGCATTTATGCGTTAGAGGGAGCAAGTGATATTGCTATCTCATTCTACCGCATGGCTGCGTCCCTTGGAGTGGCTGGCGTTGGCCCATCGTGTAGAGGAGCCATTATATAAAGCAAGGGATACACTAGGCGACACGTGTCGAGTCGTCAGCGACGTCGGCAGCCACTCGCGGTGACTGGCAACATCCGCACGTCTCGCCTTACCTCGGGCAAAGTTTCGTGATGTCGCACGACATTTCCTGACGTCGCTATAGCTAACTATAGTTACTTAAGTTAAGTAACTTAACTTAGTTTAAGTTAAGTATAGTAACTTAAGTAGCACGACGATGTGGACAGATATAGGTATATGTCAGGCGAAATCGCTTAAATTGTCTCCGACACATTGCGAGATTTTAAAACTAAGTACATAAGATATGCTTGACCCGAATATCAAAATACTTGACGTCACTTATAAAGAAGACTCCAGACTGCAATTTGGTATTCAATCAGCAGGTAAAAACTGTGCAAATTTATGTGTTTTTTTATTAATGGCGCCCCCCATTATTCCCTTGTTATGATCGTCGGACTTCCCTTTGAGGTTTCGAGACTTCTTTGAAGTTCTTTTGTTTGAAAAAAATCTCATTTCGCCCAAATTATACGAGTTTTTGCGGATTGTGGTGTGTCAAAGCTCTTAATAAAGGTATTCGAATGGATTTATGAAATAAATTTTCATGTATTTGAGCTGAAAGTTACTGTCGTCACTATACGGAGCGTAATAAACTATTGGTACCCTGATCGGAGTGCAACTTAAAATAAGTCGTAGGTTCAGTTCGTCAGAAAAAATAGAGTGAAATTTTGGTTTTAAAGTTAATGCTTAAGAATTTTACATTACTAAAATAAGTGATCACACTCATCACACCCTGGGTACGTAGCAAAGGTGACAATCGCTTGCGCTACGACAACGAAACACTTTGTGTATCTCTATCACTCTTCCTTATTTGTGTGACAGTGAAAGTTGCGTTTCGTTCGCTACAGAGTGAAAACGATTGGCATGTTGGCTCCGCACCCTGGAACCTGAATGGTGACGCACTGTGCGATTTCGACGAAATTAATTTTCTTTCTGTGAACGGCCCAGCTGTAGGATGAAATACTTTCCGAAAATTTCTCGAGAGATTTATAGTATAGGCTTCATAAAAAAAAATATGCAGCTTTTTTAATATCGGCCATGCGCATGTGACACCTCTGGAATTGCAATAATCCATAGGTATCTATATCGGATTACCATCAGGCAGGTCGTGTTCTGGCTTGCCACCGATGTGTTTATAATAAAAAAAAAACAAGGGTGGCGAAGTTTGATTTTGCAGACAAAGTCGCGGGCAAATACTAGTTAATAATAGTGACGTCAGCCGCTAGTATCATTAAGGCACCAGAATCCCCGCGGAGTGAGTGCTCGCAATTAGCGTCAATCATAAAACTGAACCGACTTAAGGCACTCGTAAACTATGTGTAGTCGGGCCACTTTAGAATGAGCGCTGCAGATCAAGTCTCAGGTCACAGAATAAATAATAGTACTAGGTACAGAAGATTCACTCTCTAACAAAACGCGTCTGTTACGACAGATATGACCGCTAGGTGGCGCAAGCGCGAGCAGGCGTCCGTTCCGTAGCCGTGCGTGGCAACTACTATGGCTAGACACCAAAATTGGTGTGGGCCGCGTGTACTTGTAGGTACTTGTAGCGACGCGACGAAATCACGGAGTGAGCCACACCTGCTCAGGTCAGTGATGAAAAGTTTGGAGGGGACAGTTCCCAGTGTCTATTTGCAACATTTTTTTTAACTAACAGTTCTTTTCACTCGTGCTTTGGAGAGCCTAGCCCCCCCCAACCCACCCCCCCATTTTCCCCCCCATTTCCCCATTATCCCCATTTTCAAGCACTGCCAGTGCCAGCGGCCTAGCCAAGGTTTCGCCAACGAATCGCTTTGTGTATCTTTATCACTCTTCCATATTAGTGAGATAATGACAGTTGCGTTTCGTTCACTACGAATAGTAAGCGATTGGCATGTTGGCTACGCGGCCTGAGCAGCGATCGCGTTATCCACCACACAGCCTGTTGGACGTGCGATGAGATTACCCAGCTGAATGGAAAAGAGATGCGGTTTACAACCAATACTATTGGTAGATTTCCGCCCGTCTCCTGTCTTCTCTGGCCACGTAGCCAACATGCTAATTGCTTACGCTCCATAGCGATCGAAACGCAACTGTCACTGTCGCACTCATATGGAAGAGTAATAGAGAGACACAAAGCGATTCAATGGCGAAGCGATAGCGATTGTCACCTTGGCTAGGCCGCCTGCTCTCTTCTCTGGAGATCCTTAGTAGAAAGGCAGCCTTAGGGTAACATTCCATTTCTGACCGCACCTGCACTACTGGTACTGAACGCGCCGCTGTTAATGTCAGTTTCCATAGTAAAATTGACAGTAGTGCAGCTGCGGTTGGAAATGGACTGTCACCTTTAGAGTAGTGACTAAAACACAAGCGCTCTTATTAAAGTAGTCTTGCTACACCGCCCCTCAGAATGTGTGTCATAAATTAAGTCATTAAACGCCATCAGCGGCGCCTGTTTACCACCAATTAAATACCGATTTGGCCACATTTATCATTCGTTTGTTATGAAAAGACGTGTGTTGCTGAAGGAGGGTGTTGTTAGCGGTCTTACAGTACAGTCAGCATCAATAGCGGATGAAATGAAACAACGCGGAAAAAGTAGCCCTGTAAAAACTTTCTCAAATAGAGATGAACGTGGAACTATGGTTTCGGTAGTGTCCGACCGAATTTTTGGTTTTGACAGGCTTTGGAATAAAAATCATGTTTTAATTTTTAACAAGCAGAAACGTCTGCGAACGATGCTAAAGAAGTGTAAAGCTCTTACGGTAGATGTGTCGCTCGGGTCCCCTTGACCCATATGGTGGAAAGATTTGCTGGCTATGGATGAGGTCTTGGTGGCTCAGATGGCAGAGCGTAGGAGTATCGATCCAGAGGCCGTGAGTTCAAGTCTCACCCACGATAAATCATGTTTTGGCCGAAGGTTCGATTTTGGCCGAAACTAGAGCAAAACCGAACCTTCGGTTTCGGCACAAAATCTGGTTAGGTACGTTCGGACTCAGGTTGTTATTCAGCCCACCTGGACCAGGCCTGCTAGTTTTTAACCTTTTTACAAGCTTTTATTTAACTTGCCCTGTTAGCATGTTAGTTTGTTAGTGTGGGTCAAATCTTGGAAGCTAAATTTTACCCACTTCCCAATTTCCAATTGAATTAAAAATTTGCATGTAAGTCGGGTGACAGTACAATATTATGGTTCCATCGAGCTGATCTGATCATGGGGACAGGGAGGTGGCCATAGGAACTCTGTGATGAAACAACGCAACCTTAATTGTGTGTAGAGTTTTTAGAATTGTCTCGTATATTACTCATATTCGTTGCCTGAGGTAAGAAGAGTACAGTCAGCGATAAAAGCTAGTACAAAAAATTCAATTTTTGACGAAAACTTATCATTAGGTACCTACTTTATGAAATAAACTTTAACAACAATTTTACCCAGTTTGCATGTTTCCCGGAACAATTTAAAGTGAATGATGGATGTTAAACGACGCCCGCTGATGAATTGACGTTCGTTAAAACGTTACGGAACTATTCATACCGTTATTAATGTTCGCTTCGTTACCATTAACGTTATCAAAATGTAATTAAACTTTATATCACGTAATCTATCATTATGAAGTTGTCAAGTTAGTAAACGAACAATGTTAAGTAGATAGGTACCTACCTATTTCTGAGATCGTAAAATAATTATGATTTAGTACATATTAAAAGTGAAATATTTTGTATTTGACATGGTTATATAAAATGCACTATGCACACACTTGTTCCCACGCACTAGTAAAATGGAAAGAGTCCGTTGTAACAGTCATCGTTTCTGATACTAGTTTCTTAGGCCCACTTACACCATTCCATTAACCCGGGGTTAACCGGCTAAACCTGGGGTTACCATGGTCACGAGTACAATTTGACACTGGGTTAACGGTTTAACCGCCTAACACCGGGTTGGTAGGATAGTGCAAGTGGCGCTTAGTAAAGGGGCCCACTGATTAACAACAGTCCGCCGGACGGTATCGGCCTGTCAGTTAGAACAACAAGTTGACAGTTCCGAACAACTGACAGGCCGATACCGTCCGGCGGACTGTTAATTAGTGGGCCCCTGCACAAGCCATTTTGACATTTCATAAAGAGTAGCTAATGTAACAGAACCTAACCTTTTATTATGATTTTACAAAAACCTAACATAAAATTTGATGAAAAGTGGTACCTAATTCCACGTTGTTTACGATCTTCACAAGCGAGCATGATCGATTATCCGTTGCGTAACGCTCTGATTGGATCCCTTGGGATATTATTGGGGCCTTTGTAAGGGAAGACCGAGTGTAATAGCAATTTTACTTTTCCGTAGGTATCTGTAGAGTTTTTGTTGAATTGAGACTGATTTCTCTCTTTGTTAAGAATCTTAGTAAACAGCCGCCTAAAAGCCACTTTCCATACAATCGTAGTTACGCTCTTATTTATAACGACATACTTAAAGCATAGAGAAAAAAATACATAGAGTGCTCACTCCATACATCAGTTTTAGTACCAAAAAGACTATTTAGCATCTAGCATCGAGTAGCGGAACTATCAGTACTGCTACTTGACAATAGATGTAGCACCGACCGGAAAGTCTAATGCTGTTGAGATAAGACTTTCCGGTCGGTGCTACATCTATTGTCAAGTAGCAGTACTGATAGTTCCGCTACTCGATGCTAGATGTAGACACTGAAAATAATAGTCTGAACTGTTGTATGGAGTGAGCACTCTTGTCTTACTATATTTCTCGATGCTTAAATGCTCAATGTTACTTGACATGAACATTTACATAAGATAATATATCTATGTCTATACCTAGTCTATTTCTTGTTGCTAAAAATTGTTATACAATGAAAAAGAGAAGTAGTTTTGTATATACGTAAAATTGAAAATCTACATAATACCACAGAATAAAATAAAATAGTTCTTGTTGTTAAAAATTGTTATACAAAGAAAATAGAGCGAGAAGTAGTTTTGTAAGTATATATAAAATTGAAATACCTACATAATAGCCACGCCTGATAATACTTATATAGTTGAGTACACGGTCCCTTTCTAAATGATGAGACCAAAGTTATATTCTGCGTTAGTGGATATGAATCTAAACACCAATCGACATGTACACTGGCGTGCAATGAAATCGGCTCGTCAGCGGCGCCCAAATAAGCGCCCATAAATAAAACGGAAAAGGCTTTCAGCTTTTAATTTGTTTGATCCGCCGCAAAAAAATGGGAACGGACTGTGTCCATGAAAAAGGCAACGGCTGTATTCGGAACCGATAATGCAGTGTACATATAATACTAATTAATTTTTAAATTGGGTCTTAGCATTCTTCATTTATGTGGTCATTCAACATATAGCATATAGATAAAGCTCATTTATTTGCATTAACTAACAGAGCCCGTACCATGAGTCACTGACGGTGTCAAAACTGACATAAACGCCATCGTGAACGTAATTTACTTTCTATACATCTCGTTCGCACTAATATGCGAGTACGAGCGAGATGTATAGAAAGTAAATTACTTTCTCGATGGCGTTTATGTCAGTGCCAAACTGATGGTAGCCGTACAGGTACAAGGTGCTAATAATACTTATAGTGGTAGGTTTAGATACAAACTTAATTGAAAAATATATCATGACATAACATTATTAAGAACTTGTAACTGTTGATGACTAATTTTCATTTATGGTATCAATCAATCAGGTTTGTTTTTAGGGTCTATATGGGACCCATTGCAATGTCTCTATGGGACCCATTGCATTAAAGCAATACGAAAGTCAGAAATGAAAGTCAAAGTCCGACAGTCGTACTTCACTCGCGAAACGCCCCGAATTAAATGATATGTGAACGTGACGTCAAAGTCACAGAGAGTCCATCTTGAAGTATGAACAAAACAAGAAAATTGCGATTTTGTCGGTGAAATATTGCGTTTATGTATATAGTTGCCATACAATCTTTTTTTGGATAAAATGTGAGGAATCGAATGGTATACTTACTTATTTCGTTTTTGGAAGTTAAAAAAAACTTAAATTTTTAAACTTTCAGGTGCTGTATTTTTGTATTATTTATATATATTTTTAATATCCACAATATTGTGATAAATTGCTCATTTGCTATATATTTTACTAGATTTTGTTATTAAAATTTAACATGTGTCATCACGACAGTTTATATTGAACTTAGATTGATATACTAAACGAATTATTAACTACATATTAGAAAAAAATGTCACAATACAACCGCCAAACATGACATAAAACGTAAATTTGAATACGTATTTTTGAATTTATTAAATTAATGTTAATTATATATACCTACTTACGATCATAATATAAATTCGTGTAGATTAGTTTAGGATAATTTATATTGTAATGTTATTATATTATGAGAATAAATATCAAAATCTAAATCTATTACCTAGTAGGTATTCATTGTGATTGGGTCAAAAACGTATAATTTGTGTACATTTCACTAAGGCTTTCATCACACAGGCTTTATTTAAGTAGGTTTTAACATGCCTATTAGGGTACGGAAAGAAAATTAATATTAAATTTAAATTATTAAAATTAAAATTAAATTATTATTTATTCAATAAAAAAATTAAGTTGTCTACAGAAAAGACGCGTGAGCAAGCAAGCACAAGCAACCAATTAATTTTCAATATTATTTCCATATGCCTCATACAGAATCGAGAATAACCCGAATGTGGTGAAAAAGGGAGTGGATTCCGTATGATGCGCTAGTTTGAATTGGAAATGAATGCATCCCGGGTAAAACCGTTAGGGTAATGTCATTACAGCCTGGCCTGTTTCATACTTCTGGTAGGTAGCCACTTCACATGTAGGTTACTTACCTATTAGATACCTACTGAAAAGTCGTTGGTAAGCAAGTGTAATGGCTCCTCTACACGATGGGCCAGCGCCGACCACTCCAAGGGACGCAGCCATGCGGTAGAAAGAGATAGCAATATCACTCGCTCCCTCTAACGCATAAATGCGTCCCTTGGAGTGGCCGGCGCTGGCCCATCGTGTAGAGGAGCCATAAAAGAATGATAGCTTTTGGAGTGTAAAACCTAAAAAAAAATCTTCTGAGCAGACGTGGCTCACTCCGCGATTTCGTCGCGTCTCTGCTAGTACCTACAAGTACACGCGGCCCACACCAATTTTGGTGTCTAGCCATAGTAGTTGCCGCGCACCGCCACGGAACGAGGACGCCTGTTCGCGCTTGTCATATCTGTCGTAATAGACGCGTTTTGTTAGAGAGTGAATCTTCTGTACCTAGTACTAATTTATTCTATGTTTTGAGCAAGATTTTTTGCCGACGTAATATTTTTGACGACTGGTGATATAAAAAACCGGCTGAGTGAGAGTGAGTCGTTCCGTACTTCGCACAATTTTAACAATGTTTATTCCTTAAGTCCGACTCACGCTTGACTACAACATAATTATAGATTTTCTCACAATCTATATTTAAACAACTAGGTATTTTCTATTTTGAGTAACAGTCCGATATGTAAAGCGAACCGTTTCCTCCAGGGCCAGTGTACAGTCAGCATCAAAAGTGGCGGACGAAATAACGTTCCAAAAGTATCTGCCACCCTCAAATACTTTTCCAATTAGAGATACGTATTTGTATATCTCTGCAGGTTTGTGTTCAAGCGTATCTGCAACAGTTTAATTGTACCACAAATCATATCTTTTTTTGTGAAGCTATCAGAGAATGTCATACCGTTGATGCATAATTTGCTCTAACCGTACAGTCTATTACCCTCCGTGATTATTTGTCACTTGATGGTCCCATGGGAATATCAGCGGTGGAAGTCGCCAGCAACATGCTGAGATGAGGCCATTTCGTGACACTTTATTTTCACTATGTTCTTTTTATTTAATTATGTCTATTGTGTTTACGAATAAAAATAATTCTATTCTATTCTATACAGGGCCCATTACAATCTTCCACCCTGTATGCGTCATCACGCACGCACACGTCCTACGATCCGCATATTAAGACGCTATTTACAAGGGAATAAAATGTTTTGACGCCACTTTTATTGTCCCCGGTCTGTGGTGAGAATGCTAATGATGAAATTGGGAGTATTACTGCAATGTTTTGCCACCAGAGTGCAGCACTAGCGCCTACAGTAAACCATATAGTAACTTATACATACTGTGCCTTAAAGTGTTTTTTGACAAGTTTTCACAGACAATAAAATATGACATTGATACATCAAGGCGGTTTGTTTACAAAGGGCCTACCGGGAAACGCGAAATCGAAACTCAGCTATCTGCCTCTTTATAGCTCGAATATGCAAGAACGATAGAGAGGTTAGATAACAAAATGTCGACTCTCTCGTTTGCGGTAGACCCTTAGATTGTGACTGATTGTGGGAGTGGCGCCCCCTACACAGAGTTTCGCGTAATATTCCCTATTGGCGCAAACAGGACCTTTTGGTTCCAATGAATAATTAATACTCGAAATATTGAGACTCGGTTTGACACGGTAGTAGTTTATATTAGCCGCGTAAAGAATGACTCACGTTAGACCGGACCGTGTCCGGGCCGGAGCTTCTGGCGCTTCGTTTTCTATGGAAAGCATCACGTGATCACCTGTCGGCTGTCACAGAAAAGTAAGCGCCGAAAGCTCCGGCCCGGACACGCCCGGTTGGCCCGGTCTAACGTGAGACATCCTGAAGACGCCGGTTAAAATACGGCCCCCGGCCGGCTAAAATAAGTAAATTTAAAAAGAAAGAAAATGTATAGAATACTATAGTTCGTTTTTTTTAGCATTAGAAAGAACTTGAAAGATGGTAAGCGATTTTGACATGTCTTTTAATTGAAAAACACTTTTTATAAATCAATAACTATTACTTATGAAAGCACAAGACGATAGTCGACATCTTACGTCAAGGTAGTGGAACTATCAGTACCGCTACATGACAACAGATGGCATAAGTTTAGCTACTGACGAAAAATGTACTAGGTACAGTCACCAGCATAAATAAATGACTATGGGCAGCCGTGAAAAAATATCTGATGCTCCATTGGAGGCATAAGTATATGACGACACTACCTCGGTAAAAATATGTGATCCTTTGTGACCAGCAAAAATATCTTTAGTCCGTATCCGCATAAATATCGGATCGGGTCGCTTAAAAATATTTGATTACTCATAAAATTCAAAATTATGTGATTACTCTCATCTGGAATAAATATCTCTCCACTGTAAAAGCAAATACATCGGATGGACGACAGACCGCCTATTTATCTGACACGTTGGAAAATCACAAATATGTTATCGACCTTTAAAAACGAACCATACATGTTTGGTATAGAGCCGTAAATTGTATAAAGTGATTTGACAATTCACGAAAAGAGTGCCGACTTGTCATTGTATATGTCTGTCTCACATTATATTCTATCATCGATTTGACGGAATAAACTGGATATAATTTTGAATTGTAACGTATTGCAATCATGAATCTAGTATATAACTGGATCTGGCATGAGGGGTGGGGGAAATGACAAAACGGGATAGTCTTATGTATCATTCAGTAGGAGTAGCAGCGAAAGCGCTATTATTGTTTGTCCTTGTCAGTCTCACAGGTTGACCTCTTCATCATTCTTTTTTATGTAAGAAGGAGGTTTATTAGACATTGTCTATTAAAAGTCTACCTGAATTATGTCACAATTTAAAATTGCAAATGAAATATGTGAGACAGACATATGCAATGACAAGTCTGCACTCTTTTCGTGAATTGTCAAATCACTTCAAACAATGTAAGGCTCTATGCTATCCAGGTATGGTTCGTTTTTGCCGATTGATGACATATTTCATAATTTCGTGTCAGATATATAGGCGGTCCGTCTGCCATCCGATGTATTTGCATTCACATTGGAGAGATATTTATGCCAGATGAGAGTAATCACATAATTTTGATTTTTATGAGTAATCAAATATTTTTAAGCGATCCGATCCGATATTTATGCGGATACAGAGTAACGATGTTTTTGCCGGCCACAAAGCATCACATATTTTTACCGAGGTAGTGTCGTCATATACTTATGCCTCCAATGGAGCATCAGATATTTTTGCACGGCTGCCCACAGTGATTATATTTTTGCTGGTTACTGTACTAAGACAATTTACAACTAATATTATAAGCAGAAGGAGTTGAAAATATAGTTCCGGTTAATCCGGTTATAATATTAGCTAAAAATTGTCGAGCATTAGAGTTTTTGTTTGCCGACATCTAATTGTCAACTACTTGACGTTGAATGTCGACTACGAAATAACTCGCGTTTTGGGAAACTGATGTAAGTACGGAGTTACCCCTCTTTAATATTTGCTTATATTTCTATGCTAGTACTACCTACCTGGTAGTGGTAACTATCCGTTATTGTTAGCAAAGCTCAATAGCGCAGGAACACATTACGTTAAACTGACTTGAGGTAACCGATCTTGGCGTACAGCTAGGGTGACCAAGCTGCTAAAATTCAGGGAGGGATTCCTGGGTGGATCAACTATTTCTTGTTGTTGTTCTGTCCGGTCAGGCAAGAGACAATAGTAGCATAGTTTGTTAGAAGACACTGTACACCACTTTCTTCTGACACGCTTGGTATATGACCCTCAATGGAAAGGGTTTATAAGTATCACAAAAAAGCGTGTTTGGTGAATTTTATGAGCGTTTATTCCATTGCATTGGAGTGGCTTTTTGGCTCTGTGTTCGTTTGACTCTTAAAGGTGAAATTGACATATTATAAATACATAACTAACCTCACCTATTAGTGTTAATAACAATGTCGTCCGAGTGTATAAATATATTACTCTGACCGAAATTTACAACAAGTCAAAGCGATATACAATCAAAACCAGACAGATATATTAGGTATATGATAATAATTTAAATAGGTACCGCTTAATATTAGTAAATATTTATTAAATCTTTACGTGCTAGGTCTTAAATTTAGACCTGTCCCGCTTCATCAGCCGCTGCCTGGTCACCCTAGCCCCCAATAGAGGAATATTGGCTAGGACACTCCGGATAATTGAGTGGTGCCCCTCGGATCCTATTAAGGGATCTGTCAAGATACGCACTTGATTATCCAAAGTGTTACTATAGCTTATACGGACTTGCGAGGAATGTCAATCCCCTATTGAAACTGTAGATTTATTTATTTATTTGTTGATTTAAAAAAATAATTCAGGCATCAAGGCCCATATTACATATACCTTATAGACTAACATACATATAAATTTCATAAACATAAAAACTAAACCCTATTTTGGCGCAGAACAAATCAGGTATTCACCCAAAATCTAAGTCAAGTCAAGTCTAAAGTCAAGGGTTATGAACATACGTATTGACGAAATAATTCACAATTGTTCGACCGTATAATTTAACACTAGTTCTCTTTGAAGTGAGGGCTAGAATTTGCGGTCTAGATTCTTGTGACCTTGTGTACTTATGTAGTTCTGATTGGTTAGAGCCCGTTCCCACTTGTCGGAGACTTACTTTTTGATAACTTCAAGCGAATGGCGTAATTAAAACTACGAATCCACCGCCTCAAGTCCCCATTAAAAGTTAGTCGAAAACAATCAGGACGATAAAGCTCTAAATGCCATAACTAATTACTGGAATCTACGTAATCCTTCTATTGACTTATTGGAACGACCTGCAATCATCAATTTTCATAATAATCTTATGCGCTGTGTTTTCAACGCTTGCCGACTGTAAGTGAGCCAGGGTTCGAAATTATCCAGATAATTATAGTCTTTTTGATAATTATCGTGATAATTATCCGATATTTATCTGATAAATATCCGATAAATGTCATGACGATAATTATTATCAGGAATATAAATCACGATACTTTCGAACCCTGAAGTGAGCATTAAATAATGAGATGAAAAATATTTGTTTTTACCTTAAAACTAGCATACCTAATTACCTATATTATACAATGTACATATTATATTAAAAACTAAAAACGCACACTATGGCTGCAATGCATTTCGCAACCCCGCTGTGTCACTCCGAAATTTGACACCCTTCGGCCAAAACTCCTCCTTGGTTGTATTGTATATTAAATTTATAAAATAACTTGTACCACTTTCCTCGGAGGAATCGCTGAATCCTGAGTCACAGGCTTTGTCCTAGTTCAGGAAACAGAGGCTCAATCCAAAATGAAACTGATACAAACTTAATACTTATAAGTTTTTTTTGTTTCCTTTTTTGTAATTGTATAAGGCTGTAATACTTACTGTATTAGGTTTCAAGTAAATAAAGATTATTATTATTGTATCAGTCAGCCATTTTCCGAAGAAAATCATTGTTACTAGTAATTTTGGTGTGTTTGAGGCAAAAACTCTTGCTGCACTCTATAGCGTACAGAGTAAGCTCTCCTGGGTTTAAATTTATGATGACTTAGCCCCGCCCCCGGGTCCTCTCGACTATTAAATTTCAATACTCTTGTTCACGACTCGATAGAGTTTATAGATGGTATTTGAACTGGCTTGAGAGTAATCGCTCCAGGAATTTATGGTTTTATACGTGTGCAGTCTATAAAGATAGGGACAGTACGCTGAGGCTTCTAGTAGATTAAGATAGGAATGGATTAGTAATGTTAACAGTTTAGTACTATAATAAAGCCAGCTATTAGTTAGGTATGCTAGGAGTTGAACAATTGCTTAAAACCTGGTTCCACCCGGCAGATATTAAACTTGGCAGGCGTCTATTTTTAAACGTTTTTTTTTTGTTACGAGGCAGGTAGCAATGAAGCATACGACTTGCCCGAAGGGCTGCGGTTTCCGTAGACTATGGACGCGTGACTGTACTCGTCAAGAACCTCTCTCACTATATAGTGTTGGAGTTAGAGTCTGTTCGGAAGAAGAAGAGTCTTGGAATGTATTGGGCTCCATACATTCTACGACTCTTATATTCTCTTTCCGCACATACTCTACAACGCTGCAGTTTTTAATGCAACCCAGATTGTATTAGGAAAATCTATGGTCACAATTGAGATTAAAAAACCAAGGTGTTTTTGTTTCGATATAACCACACATAATTACGTATTCTAAATAAATAACAAACATATTTAAAACAGTATAACAGGCAGTTCAAAAGAACACAGACGGCAGTATATTTCACTCTATTATGCTAAATAATGAGTATTAATTTATGGCATACTTAGCCCGCTGCAACGTTCTAACTCTGAAATATTACGGGAACTACTGATTTATGTCTTTTACAAGCTTATAGCTATTAACTATTTTGATAAATTGTTCAATCTTACATTTTGTTTGTTTGTAAAATAATTATGGAACAAAAGGAGGGGAAGGTTGGGATGTAGTTTTCGTTACTCGTAACGTAACTTAAAAAACTTTTTCTCAAACATGCAATGAAATGTCGTCGCTCCGGGCGTTATATCAGGCTTCGAAGTATCACGTTTAGGACGGAGCAACTCCAGAGAACTGTAAAGGAATTTCATACGAAATTGAAGGCCTAGGCCGGGAAGTAATTTTTTTTTAAATTCTAATGTAAACATGGGGTCTGTGTCCATGAACAGACTAAACAGCCGAATTTTTTTTTTTTATATTTTTGGTGAATGAATGGTTACTGGACCAAAATATCCGTGTTAGTAACGCCTGTTATACACGAACGTACTGATATTAAGAATACGAATCTGTATGATTCAATGTGTTCATGAATAAATTTAAAATTTTGTCTATACGTAAGTCACCAGAGACCAATAGACAATATTTAAAATCCTCTGCATTTATTTTATTTATAGAAATTGAGATTCTTATTATCAGATTGTGTATTAGGGCCTAATAAGGTCTATTCGAACACTACACACGCGAAATACGGACGACTTCCGTAAAAAAAAAAACAATTATGGCGGGATCGGAAGGAAAATTAAAAAACTTTTGTTGTGAAGTTGGATTTTTATTATAAACATTATAAATTTGTTTTTTTGAGTGGTGTTTTTTTATTTCATTGCATGTTTGAGAAAAGCACTATACATGCCTAGCCGTGAAAAGGTCTTGCCGGCTTCGTATCACTATCCGGCCTCCCTACGGTCGGCCGGCTATACCTACTCACCCGGCAAGCCCTTCTTTCCCGGCGTCTGCAGTAATGTACTATTATGTGCAGTTTAATTATAACACAAAACACAATAGCACACACGTTCTATAATTCATTGCCAACAATTTACAAATTCAACTAAAATAGCAACAGTTCGGTTCGTATCAATATGACAGAGTCAATTTACACACAACCTTTTTTTAAAACAAAATACGTGCGCCTTGCACGCCAGCGCGCAGATCTTTTCGGCCGTACGCGCACCAATAAGGTGGATTTTGACGTCGCTTACACAATTTAAAGGTGTTCTAGAACACCACAGCGTAACTGTCATATAATTTAAGCAATTAAAACAACACTCGTGTCAAAGTAACTCCTCAGAGACTTCAAACTCACCGCTTTAACTTCAAGCTTCAGGTGACTTTCAACTTATTTTTCATACCTACCTCTTTAAGCACAGACTTAGTTACTTTGAGTTCTCGTTTTGTAAATTCGTCTTGAACTTTCCACATTTACATGAATAATTGCAAAGCGGGGCATCATTTTGCCCCGACGCCTATAGCTCAGTCAAGACTGAGTGTGAATTATTTAAATTTACCCCTCAATCGGGGTTACTTTGTTTCTTTTTTAAGAAAAACTTGATTTAAGTTTTAACACGGACATAGAAGTGAAATGATAATGACTAAAGTTATGGTATCGTTCGGATTCTGACTACTTCTGCAGTATTGCAGCGCGACATCGATGCGGACTGAATTGCTGCCGCAAATGTCAAACACCCAGAGATCAAAATTGAGTTTGACATTTGCGGCAGCAATACAGTTGGCAGTAATATCGCGCTGCAATACTGCATCAGTAATGCTGCCAACTACATTTCTACGACTAGTTCAGAGCCATAGTCAACTGTACTGTAGGTACCTAGTGCTCAAATGCTTCATAATTTTCAATTAATAATTTATTTCGTGGATTACCAAAGCAACAAAAATATTGCTTTGGTAATCCGCGAAATAATACTTACTGTGCTAGACATTGCATGCGAAAATACGCCAGTACCCTAAGTATAACGATTTAGCACTTTTATTAGGTATTTCGCGTATTTGAATACTTCTCCAAAATGTGAATACCATAAGTAAAACTTATTTTACGCTCCCAGAAATTGAATGGCAAAACACATTCGGGAAATAGGCAGAAATTGAAACGTCCACGGAACAACATCGGGTGAATTGTGTGATTGAAAGCGTACATTTACGAGTATCAATTATTTATGGAAGTAAGATTTTGCTCTTAAAAAGTTACGATGATGAGAGAAAGTTTTCGGGAGATAAAGTTTAGATACGCTATAGACTTTTTGACTGCTGCGATTATTTTTTAGTATGTAGGTAAGTAGGTACTTAGTTTTTAGGGTTCCGTACCTCAAAAGGAAATAAATGAATAAACTATCTTTTATCTCTTATCTTATCTTAAATACTAAAATCAGTATAATATAAATATTGAAGTGGGGCTCCCATACAACAAACGTGATTTTTTTGCCGTTTTTTGCGTAATGATACGGAGCCCTTCGTGTGCGAGTCCGACTCGCACTTGGCCGGTTTTTTGAGCTCTAGTTAGACTTCTATAGATACATATTTAAATGATATATTATGATATTAAATGATCTTACTCTGAAATGAAACTTCTCAAACACAGCTACATTTTACAGAATTTCCAATAGGTACCTAACAATCATTGACGTATAATATCTAAGGACGGGCTAATGGGGCACTAAAAATCGTACTAGTTCAGCGGTGCTACCCACGAATTCCAACCAATCGTGCAGTCTAACGCAACTAGTTGCGACCAATAGCGCGCGTAATGCGAACTCGTCAACCAATCGCGCACGTGATGCGAACTCATCAACCAATCGCGTTGTAGCGATTTCACACCGCTGTACTGGTCCCTGTCATGCCTCATTTTTATTGCCTCTAAAGCCAGTCCCTAGATATCTATGTCAATGCTAACAATTATATTTCACTTCCAACGAACAGACAAACAATTTAAGTCGAATTAAACTTAAATTCTGAACAAGGAATGAACGAATGACTCAATATAATGAGTCCAAATTTGAGTCACGTTGTTTCAAACACTTCTAACAGTAAAGAAACTGTCAGCAATTCTGTTACAGTAATAAAAGCTTTATCAGCCATTGGAAGTCATTTGATTACCGACCGTATTCACACGCAATAGATTCTAAATTCAAACTGATTATCAATGGTTGTTAAGACTAAATGTTGTGGGTAGAATTCTTACCGTACAAAGACGGCAATTATTTTGAATGAAAAAGTTGAAGAAAGTTTGTCACAGATTTTGAAGATTATAGACAATGGGGATGTCGCAGGGAAATGATCAAAACAGAGATTTGAACAAATCTCTAAGGGATATGATCAAATCACGCAGGATGTTAAAATGGCGAATCCAAATCATCATTTCCCTAGAAAAATTCAGTCATTTGACCAAATCACTGACTCTGTTTAGTGAAAAGGCAAAATCGGCCAATAAATGCGAAACGCTTTTTCATTTCACTAGATTTGTTTAGGAATTTGACAAAATCCCTAACCACGACAGTAAGTTGACGAAAGGAACTTAAAAAGTCAACTAGTTTTATCATTTCGCTAAACAGGTTTAGTGAAATGATAAAGTCTCAACTGGAAGATGGTATATGGTGATTTGATTAAATCTCTGAACGGTTTAGTGATATGACTAAAGCAAGTACAGAATACAACAGTTTACTCTACAGTTAAGCGATTTGATCAAATCTCTGACTAGAATAAGTGTTTTTTTTTTGAAAATATCGGCTGAAAAAATTAAAGAGACTTCTCTGCACAAATTTAAAGAGTTGCTAATCAAATCAAGCGTGTTGGTGGACGTCCCTAAGGTAGACATAGGTCCATTAGATGGAAGTAATGTACCGGGGATTGTTTTAAATAGGTATTAAAAATCATCTGTACCAAATCGGTACATCTGTCGGCATCATAATTTCAAAAAATTTCACTTAATCTAGTCAGAGATTTGATCAAATCGCTTAACTGTAGAGTAAACTGTTGTATTCTGTACTTGCTTTAGTCATATCACTAAACCGTTCAGAGATTTAATAAAATCACCATACACCATCTTCCAGTTGAGACTTTATCATTTCACTAAACCTGTTTAGCGAAATGATAAAACTAGTTGACTTTTTAAGTTCGTTTCGTCAACTTACTGTCGTGGTTAGGGATTTTGTCAAATTCCTAAACAAATCTAGTGAAATGAAAAAGCGTTTCGCGTTTATTGGCCGATTTCGTCTTTTCACTAAACAGAGTCAGTGATTTGGTCAAATGACTGAATTTTTCTAGGGAAATGATGATATGGATTCGCCATTTTAACATCCTGCGTGATTTGATCATATCCCTTAGAGATTTGTTCAAATCTCTGTTTTGATCATTTCCCTGCGACAGGGACGTTTGGGGTCTTCATCGTGGCTTAGTTTTGTTGAAAAGTTTTTTGTAAATAGCTATAAAAAATTTGCAAAAGCAAAAAAAAATTAGCGGGTAGAAATTAATATGGCCTATAGGATCACTCGTGCGTCTGTCGTCCGACTTTATCTCCGAAACTACTGATGGGTCTAAAATTTACCTATAGATGACAGGAAACCTATTAGAAATGTGCAGTCAAGCGTGAGTCGGACTTAATGTACGGAATCCTTGGAACGCGAGTCCGACTCGCACTTGGCCGGTTTTTCTGATAATCTTTCCTCTGTAAGCTTTTAGGAATATCGTTAGGCTATTGAGTAAGTAGTATCGTCCCCGTGGGCCTTTTCGGCCCAGTAGCGACGTGCGTATTATTTGATAAGTGGATGAAAATAGTTTATTGGCTGCTTGGGCCATATTGAAATGTTTGCTTTTAAAATGTGAAAAGAAATCTGGGATAGTGGGGTTAAGAGGGACGTACACCTGAATGGAAACAAATTGTATAATTTATATTTTTTAAAGACTTTTTTTCACTTTCGCTGCCAACGTTAATGCTAAACTATCCATTAAAGATAATAAGTAAGTAATATTTATTAACATCTATAGACGGGTTTATGGCGAATTTATTTTATTGCCTTTATTTACCGACGTTTCGACACAGGTTTCACTGGTCGTCTATTAATGCGAGTTAAATTTAAATGTGTTCAAAACACGGATGTTTTAAATATTATATAAGTAAGTAATGTTGGGAAAAACACTGTCGAATAATATAATTCGGAGCTCTCGATGATAATTACAATGTCTTATTCTATGTCT
The DNA here is from genome assembly GCF_948474715.1 of Cydia amplana. NCBI lineage: Eukaryota > Metazoa > Arthropoda > Insecta > Lepidoptera > Tortricidae > Cydia > Cydia amplana. The sequence continues at coordinate 25,014,774 of NC_086070.1, forward strand.
GGATTAAGGTAGCGTTCAGATTCAGACGTTACTACTTACACAAGAATTAATGCAGCAGGACATTACTGCCGACAGCATTGTTGCCGCAAATGTTCAAAAATCTGGACAGTAACATAGAATATGACATACATATGTGGCAATATGTCGCGCTGCAATACTGTTGCAGTGATGCAGAGACTGCATTACTTACTTCAAATTACATATAAATATAACAAATGGGCTATCTCAACGATTTCCTAACCCTAGTTTCCCTTATTTCTTCCATCCTGTAAGTGCATTCAATAGGTTACTTTATTAGATTGTTTTACCAATTACCAGGCTTCCTATTCATTTCAGGGAAGGTAATGGAAGAGGAAGGATGTGAACGAAAATAGGAACATAATTCTCTAGAAATAGTTGGTGAAAGGCAATACGGGATCTATGATATTATGCTATTGCTGTAAGGTTACTGGCTACTATTTTATTTTTATTGGGTACCTACATAGGTAAAACCACTTCCAAACATAGCCGGGAACGATCATTACATATTCTTCTTCTTTCTTTCGTGTCGAGGTTCCTCTAAAACTCCTAAACAGTGGATGCCCAGAAAGCAGCGGTGCTGACAGCCCTGACCGTCGCGTCCCTCAGGTCAGATTCCGAGCAGGAGTACGGGCACGCGGGGCATGCTAACAGATGCGCCATGGTTTGCGGTGCTGTGTTGCAGGCGCAATGAGTAGAATGGCCGCGAAGCAGTCCCCATACGGCCATGTTTTGTTTACAACGGCCGACCTGGGACCTGAGCCTGTTCAGCGCCTTCCAGATGGGCCATGGTTCCTTGTGGCCGGGTGGTAATTGTTCCGACACTGGTACATATATGTCTGGTGGAGGGCACCGGCTCCGCCAAAGTGAACAGCGAGCGTCGGAGTGTTCGCCCAGCAGGGGGCTGGTACACCTAGCAAAACTTTTGCGGCTTTTAAGGCGGCCAGGTGGCGGGTTATGGCCGTGGAGCGGGTGGCGTGGGTCAGTCTGTTGTTTCCGCATTTCAATAGCACATGCCACCTCTCTGCGAATGTCTGGTGGGGCCACACCCGCAAGCGGGTACAACTTGTTGAGCGGGGTCGGCTGTAGGCAGCCGGTTATAGCGCGGCAGGTGTCGTTGAGTGCGGCGGTTACTAGGCCCGCGTGTGCGGACCGGTGCACGGTGCCAGACTGGACAAGCAAACTCACCGACAGAAAAACATAGTGCCAGTCCAGTGGTGCGCACAGTATGTGCAGTCGCACCCCAACTTGTAGATGTTAGTCTCCGCAGCAGGTTATTACGCGCGCTGACCTTCATACGGGTGTTGGCGCAATGGGTCTTAAAAGTCAGTGCTCTAGTGATCATTACATATTGTAAACATCGATGATCGAGTTTATCGATAAGCTTCCGACCTGTTATTTAATGTTGCCCCCTAAAATCCGTTCTCTGTCAAATGCGATGCCAAGACTCGCATTGCATCTCGCGAGCCACCAACGCGACCAACAAATGCGACCGACGCGCAAGATATACCATCAAAAAATCAAGTTGATTATTTAAAATCAAAATACCTCTCCAAAACAAACTACAAACATTGTTTCTTAAATAAAAGCTTGTAAAAGTGAAACTCATTTTCAAGAAAACATAAGTAAGGCCCAAAGGCGCAAAAGAACAAGCAATACATTAACTGAAGTGACTGGAGTTGTCGCCAGTTCCAAGATTCACAACGACCAAAACGAACATAACCAATTAGCTCTGGCCTCTACTTACGTAAACTTTGTAGGACTTTAGGGATCGAGTAATACTGGGAAAATGTAACAATTGAGACAAAATGTTTTGCAAAAGGCAGCTTCCGGGTGACCTGTTTACACTAGGTCACCTAGGTGTTCTAGTATACGTTTCGTACATTGGGACGTCAAGAAAGACGCTAAAATTGGATTGGAGTAGCAATCTTGAATTATGGAATTGGTTTATGTTTGTTCAGCTACTTTTAAAAATAACTTGTGTTTTACTAAATTGTACAACGGGACTTAATCGCATATCTAAGTACCCTAGAACTAGGGTAATTTCGTAATGTGTAAAAATCGTGAAAGTTTAAAACTTGTGTTTTGATTTTAATTAAAGTTTATTCTAAGACGCAATGTATAGGGAATTTTGTTATATGTTTAACGCGTTACAAGCAACATCAATCACAATGATAATGGCGTACATTGAAGATAATATTTATTATGTATGAAAAATAGGAAGTCTTTAACTTCATCATTTAAAAAAGTTCTGGAACAAAAGTGTCACCGATTGAGGAGAACTATTATACCTATTGTTAGACTGTCAATTTCCATTCGCTCAACATAAAAACCATTCAATTGCTTGTACCCGTAAAAAACAGTATCCATTCATTCGTTCGTTCACAAGACCGAGAATTTATAGCAAACCCTCAACAAAGCGAATGAAAGTCACATTGACAAATGACCGGAATTGCGTTCGGCATTTTTCCACAGGCTATAAAGGCTAATTACTGCTACATCGGCTACATTGATTTAACTTGGTGAGGCTTTTTCTTTGTAAAGCTAAGGCGGTGTTTTATGAGGTATTTTTGCAATGGATGTTTTAGATATCTCTTATGTTTTAGGTAAGGGCAGTTATTTGTGTGATGAGCACGCATATTTGTTGCTGAGTCATGGATGTTTTCTATGTATGTATTTAACCCCTGGAGCGCCCCAGAATTACCGTAGTATGGAACTCCTATACTAGTTACTAGCACACGTGTCTTGTTAGGGCGCTCCACGGGTTAAGTATTTGTATATGAATTATATTATATCGTTGTCTGAGTACCCACAACACAGGCCTTCTTGAGCTTCCCGTGGGACTTAGTCAATTTGTGTAAGTGTGCCCCCTATAATACTTATAAGTTTTTTATTTAATCATAATTTACATGTATCGCGTTCAGAATAGCATTCGCGTCGCGTCGATGCTTTATTTTCTTTCCAATTCAACGAAAGATCGAATACTATCACAATATTCTCAGCTACATTCACAGCGATAAACCCATTCAAACAGCAAATTAACTCCCCATTAACAGACCTTAATTTCATAACTATAAGGCTTACAATTAGTCAGCCGTCAGCCGTATTATAATCCGTACGTCGAATTCAAATTTACTAACCATTAGCAAACCTTAATGTCACAGCAATAAGACTTACAAATGGTCAGGAAGTTAATCGTATTGTGACGTGACCAACGGCCCCTTAGGGCGCGCACTGCCCAAGAATAATGCGATGTTACAATGCATTAGGTGTCGGCCAAGGATTACACCGCTGTGTGTAATGGGCCGAGACTGGGTAGGAACTAGGAATTGGGAGGATATTCTGTGGAACGATTTTTAGATTTTTTTTAATAGAGCATGAGATTTTCTGGTCAAATTTACTAGTATTTTCTAATAGGGCATAAGATTTTCTGGCAAAATTTCCCAATTGGCTTGGAAGGTTATTTATCAATGTTGCAGTACATCGAATATAAGGGTTGGCAAACATATGTATACACTTTTGCCTTTAGTACGTTCAAGGAATTGTCATTTCGTACCTTGTCACAATGACAATAATGTGAGGTCGGTCCCTAATATAGCGACTTTCATAATTATAGTAGGCACTGGGACACGGTACTTTCATATATTTGTCACTGCAACGATAACTTTACAAGATAAGCGTTGTTTATTCGTAAAAACTTCCGTAAACAAAGAATCTAATATCCCGACATTTTTACGCCGCATAAAAATATTTGACAGTTAAAATGACACGTGTCGTAATATTATAATAATGGTGGCTATAAATCTGGGGACAAAAGCTGACGTTTTATAAAACGGGGCCCTATTTATGCTGTCACATTATGCGAACCCTTGTGTAGGTAATTTGAAAATTGTTATTGTTACAATATTGTTATAGGAGATACTAACAGTTATCGCTTTGGTAGAATTTACTTCAAATAAACATTATATGATAGAGATATTTTATCTACACAAATATACATACACTAAAACTATACTACACACATTATATATACAGGGTGGCCCATTTAGATCGGTCAGTATGGGAAAATCTGAAACTATAAGACATACGACGATCTCTTCTTAGGAACCATGTCATCGATTTTAGTAACAAGAAAAACTGCATTCATACATTTAATTTTTTTTTTATGTAAAATGTATTGAAAAAAATGGTGGCCATTTCGAAAACATACTAAAATAAATTAGAGGATATGAATACAATGCATTTTATTCATTTCAGACATCATGTTTCATAGTAACATTTACTGCTTAAGACCTACACAATCGATATCTAAATAGAAATAATTTTAGATATTTTTTTTTCAAAACGTCCGGGTTCGATTCCCGAACTGAGTACACATTTTTTTTAATGTATGAATGCAGTTTTTCTTGTTACTAAAATCGATGACATGGTTTCTAAGAAGAGATCGTCGTATGTCTTATAGTTTCAGATTTTCCCATACTGACCGATCTAAATGGGCCACCCTGTGTAACCTATGATGCGTTCAAAAACCGCAAATTACGGTTAGTTAGTTAGAGAGTAGTTAGAGAGCATAATATGTGTGTAGATACAGTAGTGTATGTAACTGTAGATAATTAGTATGTATATTACTGTATATAAATAGAGGTATTAAAACACTCGTAGATACAGTAGTGTATGTAACTGTACAGGTTAAAACACTTAAAACACTCGTGTGATATTTTTATGACACGAGCTGAAACCCACACTCGTATTTTAATGCCTTTCATTATGTAGCAGTCACATAAACTACTATTAAGTTTTTCCATACTGTTCCTAAGAAATAGATCCATGTTAACATCATCGCCATATATCGGAACAGACCAATTTCGCTCAACACAAACACACACTAATTGTACACCCATTGATTGCACACACACACACACACACACACACACACACACACACACACACACACACACACACACACAGGGACAATCGGTGGACGCTTGAATATTTAATGAATGGTGTATCCACAAGTGCACTCCTTTGGCAGTATGTCGATTTAAGGTGGATTTAAATAATTATTAAACAAAATCTTGCATATATCTATTATTAGTTTTTGAGGATTTACTTATATTACTTCGTAAAGACGGGTCTTACGGGCATAAGAATGGTGCCAGTTCAGTGGTGTAATTTTGGATGTCACGCACGAATTCGAGCCAATCGTGCAGTCTAACGCAACTAGTTTCGACCAATCACGCGCGTAATGCGAATTCATCAACCAATCGCGTTCCAGCATTCCACCCAGGCACACAAAACGAGAATGTTCTGTCGAAATTATATGAACGTGCCTATCTTTACTTTTGAAATCATTGTTTTTGAAATTATAGGAACTCTCGTATGACCTAAGTAACCTAATTGGTTTCGCTCGCTCTCGGCAGGCAATATCAACATGTCCAATTCAAACCGGACAAAAACCGCCCGCAGCAGAATTGAATTATTCAATAACCATTTGGATTTTAGATCTGATTCGACCAATCATATTTTCCTGTAATACTAGATCCGCTTGTGGTGCGAAACGGGTCATTTCCATTTTACATGCCCCCCCCAGGCACATGTGACTATTTAATTTCTATAATGCTAATTTTTCCTTGACGCGGTACTGAAATTTGAACTTAATAACGTTTAAGTTAAGGTTGCATTTTTAAAAATACAATGGCGTGAGGTACGCTATTGCGAAAATAATCAAATGGAATTCAATTGTCGGTAGCGTTGTGTAAATTTACACGTAACTAAATTTCAGCTTTTCAAGGGATTTAATACCCAATGACACTAATTTTAAGGTTGATTTTACTTTGGACTAGTAAAGTGAGTTAAGAGTTTGCGTAAATTAATAGTCTGAATTAATACAGTTGTAGTGATTAGAAATCAATATGGCGGCCGTTAATCTTGATGGATTGTGAAGAGATGATGGACTCGATTGGGCGATTGTATTTGATAGCTGTATTAAATCAATGTGTTAATCTGAGGTGTGATATGGACATGAATCTACAATGTACCGTCACCTGCAGATATAGGTGACCCGCCCTGCATACTTAGAAATTTGTTTGCAGGGGGGGTCATCTCTATCTGCAGCTGACTACATTGCCCGTCAAATAGGTATCAAAAGTGCGACCAAAATCGGAATTATATTGTCAAATGTCATTGGAAGTATTGAATTTACAAATAGTATGTGATTGCGTAAATTATAGTTTTTATAAGAGTATATTTCAAATTATAATCGCCCACTGTATCTCCTGAATACAAGTTTTCGTATATTCCAGTCGACTCACCTTAGAGTATATTTCAAATTATAATCGCCCACTGTATCTCCTGAATACAAGTTTTCGTATATTCCAGTCGACTCACCTTATAAGTTTTGATAATATAAGATAAAAGATAAAAAGTTTTTATTCGTGACGATCACAAAACATGTAAGTACGGAACGTTTTGTGCATACAAGCCGGTCGCTAGCGGCCACTATGGAATACAAAAACCATCACTTTTTCTATTTTGTAGTTTGCCTCTGTCGCATTCATAAAATGTCTGAAATTAAAGCTAACATCTTCTCCTATGAACCAACTCTCCCCAGTTTCCCCTAAATTATTATAACATTGATATAACGTGGTGCAACATGTCAACATAACACCAGCGTAACTGGCATCTGTTTATTGGAAGTCGATATATTCAATACAAACTTGCCGTCAACTGCTGCGAAAGTTTTGCTAATTTAAACTTTCTTGCTAATGGGGACTAGCCTTTTACAGCGTAAATTAACTAGAGGAAATTATTGATGGTTAATTAAGGCCGTGCATCGAAAAATAACAGGATCTTAGAAAGGTGGCAGTGGCTAGCCCCGGAAACAAACAGTAGTGATTTTCGGATATATGTTTCTTGACTATATGATAAGAGATTTCGTAGTAGTCGAAACACGAATGCTTAAAATTTTCTCGATAGAAAATAAATCCAAACTTACGTGTTCATTTTTCGGTTTTAGCTTCGTGCAACTAGAAAACACATCCATATCCAGCACAACCCACCTTACAGCAAAGGTTTTCATCTCGTCTTAACTTTCAAAGAACTAAATATTAACTTATTATCCTTTACCGATGGATTTATTATCGATTTTTGATTTTATGAATTCAACAGCAAACGCCCATTTTACGCAGTTCCGTTTCTCTTTCTGTCATGCGTCAAAGTCATAAATGCATCCTTTATGCCAGTAATGTTAGATGGCCGTCGTGCCTCAAAGAGGTAAGACCTATGTCACTTCGCGCAGCGCTCCGAATTACGTAAAATGTTAATATCCAATAAACGTTGAGTCGTAACTCCATTGAGTAGTAACGGAATCGGAGGTAAACCTATGATGGTGCCTTCTTACAGGGCTATACGTTACGCATGTGTGCGTGTTTGCTTAGCTACGTCATGCTACGTCGAAATCTATACTCTTTGTCAGTTACAACGGGTTAGGAAATTTCGACAGATATTGAAATGTATCGGTAGCTGTTTGGTATTTAGCCATCAGAATCTAAGCGTAACTTTTTGCTTTATTTTTGTTTGAAAATAAAATATCTATAAGAATATATTTTTTGCTTTTTTTCTATTGTAATGATAAAAATAAATCTAGTATGTTTCATGCTCAAAAAATTTAAAATAATTGAATAAATATTAAAAACTAATTGATATTATTCGTTTTAATTATTATATTATTAAGTTTGTTTGAATAAAATATTTTATTTCAATAATACGAAAAGTTATTATATTTAAGTACCACTAAAAAAAGGTCCTACTTACAAAAACTCACTTGCACGGGCCGGGGTTCGAACCCGTGACCTCCGGTTTGAAAGTCTCACGCCACTACAATTTCACATAAGTAATTTACAATGACATGATACCGTAGAAAAAGTGAATATTACAATGTACTGTGTTACTATCATTTTATAGTTTATTTTGGCTTGACAAGGAGGAATGAGAAAAACGTGCAGAGCGAGAGGATTAAATCTCTCTGTCCCTTTCTTAAAGTAGCCAATCCTAATTATGACATCTGTTTTGATATTAATTCTTTGAACATCATTTGTCGATGTTCTTTTTTATATAATCGAGAAAGATTTTTATTTAAAAAATGTGTTGAATTTATATGTTTTATTTATGTTTTTTGGCATAAATTTCATTACTTTTGACAAATTTTGATTGTGATGACAAACGATTTGATGTGATGTGTGAAACGAACCATGTGATCAACGATTTATCTAATAAAACTTCATTTAGTCGAAAAAAATAGTTGTCTACTACCGGGTGGAAAAAAATTATGGGCCCTGGAGGGAAAGTGCCTTAAAACCTTAAGTTTGCTCATTTTACTTAAATGAAACATTATTGTTTTTTAAAGAAACAACTGCATTCAAAGATTTTTGAAGTGAAAACTTCTTTAGCGGCGCTAGGCACTTTTTGAGGTGGGGAAAAAATGATAAACTCGAGACAGCGTAAGGCGATCATGTGACCGTAAGGTTTAGATGGCCAATCATTTAGATGGCATTTAAATCAATAAAGAAAACTCAATGACATTACATGAAAAAGGTTATAATCTTGTACGGGCTGAAATACGAGGATCTCACAGTATTATAACTTTATATCACTCAAATATAATTCAATAAAGCTACATCTTGATGAAATCGCTAATAAAAGTGAACTCTAGTACTGGTGAATAAAACTCAAAATATCATGACCAAATATATTTAGATGCGAGGTCTGCAAGGTAACTACAATTTCTATTCGAATTTTAAACAATTAACGCTATAAATTTGAATTTCTAATTTTAAACAAGCTCACTGACCAGCAATTTCGGAACCAAAAGTTTTCAATAGAAAGGAGGATGGGTCAATTATACATAGTGCTGCAGACATTTTGGACTAGTCATTGAGTTTTCACTTCTGTCGGCACTCCCGGAATGCAACACGTTGTTTTTTTTTAAATTCGCTTAGTCGCGCCCGGGAATCGAACCTACTTTTTCCACACTGTATAAAAGAACACAAATGCTTTTCTTCTGGTAACTTAAATGTTCTATCTATCTTGGTGATATGTCAATGCAATCAAATAATCTGAAAAAATAATAATAACCCAATTTATGAATTCCGTTCCTTCAGAAAAATGCGAAATGTACGTACAATTTTTAGGGATATCGTACTTTTCCCAGAGACAAATTTAGTTGGCTAAGAGACATTTTCACTGATTTGGGGTCTGGGCTCTAAAAATCTAACATAATATGATAAGGACTTAATCGTTTTAACCTCAAGAGTGAGTTTTCCTAAAGCTTTTTCTAAAAATTATGTCTTTATTAACGTTAGGAGTGCACTGCAGCATGTCAAATGTATGCCAAATTGTCAAGGGAGAGAACAATAAATTAAGTTTCAATTCCACTTCCACTCATCAGCAAAGTGATATAAGTATATCAGCAGTTTAAAGTTATTTTAGATTACAAAATTAGCGCATCAAAAAAATCAAAGTGCATAGAAAAAAAGTCTCCTGAGTCATAATAAAATTGATGTCTCTTGGGTCACCAGAAAAGTCACCAGGGAGAACGATGACCCAAATCACATTTAAAAGAAAATGTAAATTTTGTGTACTACCTACGAACATTTTTCAAAAAACTATGTTTTTATAACATATTAGACCCAGGATAGATCTAATACCTCTTTTCGTACCCCGGATAAAATGGTCGGCGACTAAAAAAGTAACTGAAACGTTACGTTATTAGGTTCACGATGCCGCGTTGTACCCTTGCCTTCGTTGCGATATGTTTGGTAAGTCAGGAAACTTAAAAAATGAGCCATGATTTTGGGACATATTAACAAATATTTTTTTGAATATATATTAATTTTAGCTGACTTTAATAATTTACCAGTTAAATTAGACGTAAATACCTTTTTAGTTAATCGTTAATATGATATATTAGTAGCAGTAAAACACTTTATTGTACAAAAAGACACATAAAACATGAAAAAACACACGTCCTTCGTATATGGTACAATATATTTTTCACACTTATAAGTAAAAACCAAAACCGATACGCGATTGGGATACGCTCTTTTTGTATGGGATACAAAAAAAAATCTCCAGGGTCACCAAGAAAAATCGACATATTAAAATAATTCAGTTCGTTTTTAAGTTCTAGTCAGATTGACTTTTTGGTTATTTGAGATAAATTACAATAACGCTTAGATTTGAAAAACATGATTTTCTATTTTACTATTTCTATTAATACGGCGAATTTGAACTTTTGTTTGTTGTCGTTGTAAAATGTATTAAAAAATAATGTAGGCACCCTTGACAATTGAAATTCAAAATTATCCAGAAAAAGCGGCCAAGTGCGAGTCGGACTCGTCCATGAAGGGTTCCGTATTTAGGGGATTTATGACGTATTAAAAAAAAACTACTTGATACTAGATCTTGTTCAAACTAATTTTCGGTGGAAGTTTGCATGGTAATGTACATCATATATTTTTTTTAGTTTTATCATTCTCTTATTTTAGAAGTTACAGGGGGGGGGGGGACACACATTTTACCACTTTGGAAGTGTCTCTCGCGCAAACTATTCAGTTTAGAAAAAAATGATGTTAGAAACCTCAATATCATTTTTGAAGACCTATCTATAGATACCCCACACGTATGGGTTTGATGAAAAAAAAATTTTTGAGTTCTAAGTATGGGGAACCCCCAAAAAAATTTTTTTTTTCTATTTTTGTGTGAAAATCTTAATGCGGTTCACAGAATACATCTACTTACCAAGTTTCAACAGTATAGTTCTTATAGTTTCGGAAAAAAGTGGCTGTGACATACGGACGGACAGACGGACAGACGGACAGACAGACAGACAGACATGACGAATCTATAAGGGTTCCGTTTTTTTGCCATTTGGCTACGGAACCCTAAAAATGAGTGTTTCAAAAAGGCACCCTGTATTCCTTACATACCTAAATAATCTCTTATTCAATAAAACATATAATTACTAAACACTGTGATTTATTTCAAATAAATGCAAATCGATCGGATAAAAGATATTAATACCTACCTATACAACAATGAGTACGAGTACAGTCAGCTGCAATAATATGTTACACACCGAAGGCCGTTTTGCGGTAGATCATGTTAGATCTTATTTGTAGAGCCATAAGAGCGTGTCACATATTTTTGCGGCCGTCGAAGAGTAACATATTATTGCAGGTGACTGTACCTATGAAAAATTCGAGGGTTAAAAAGCATTTCAACCAAAGCATTTATAATAATAACGACTATGGACGCCTGCAACCCCAGGGGTATTGTAACCCCATAACAATAAGGTTGAAATTTGCATTTAGTGACCGCAAAGTCAGGTGAGCGTAATCAAGTAAATCTGTTTTCATCATATTTTATCAAAAATAATCTCTTTTCTGTTCTTGTGCTATTTTCTTATTATCAATACTCTTAACTTATATGCTATATACGCTGCTGCTTCTATGCTGTTAACATCTTCCAAAACAACAATAAATATTCAGGTTTATTAATTAATTATTTTATTGTTTGCTATTATGAACAAGTAACAACGCCATCTGTTTAAATTTTTTCCGAATTTAAGTTTCTGGCCGACTGCAGCGACCGCGTATAATGGTAGTTACCTTTTGTAACGTTAGATGGTGCTAAAAGGTCACACAAACTTCACGTGCGGCGCGAAGCGTTTCCATGTGTGCGTGTTAGCGGGGAGGGAAGAACTAGCGGGCGTGGTTTACGAAGCGCCAGACGCGGCTGCAGTAGGCCCTTAATAATTTATAATAAGTTACTAAAAGTAGCCACAGTCGTAGAGTCAAAATCAGATATATCGGAGCGGCCAAGGCGCTCACAAATATCTGAACACGCCTCGATTGTCAAGGCGTTTAAGTGCGTGTTCAGATATTGTGAACAACTTGGCCGCTCCGATATATCTGATGGCGACTGTACTTCCGTAAAACGACAGATAATGTGTATGTGCTAAACCCTCACAGTGCTCGTGAGTCATTCTCAAGCGAACTTAACATTAATTGCAATGTTGGCATGTTACTATGTTCACTCACTCTAAATCACAATGATAATTGTGCGAGCGTGACGCAATTATCAAATCAAATTGGTATTATATTTAACTCTTCTGAATACGCTCTGTTTGAGCGATACATTATATTGTAAATTGAGTACACTATCAGTTATCACATTGGCACTTTGATAAATTATTCAAATGCTAAAAGCTTGTTCTAGTATAATGCGCTTTGCATGCTTAAATGGGCATTTTAGTAATTATCAATTATTAATTTGTGCTAGCTTAACTAGCTGTTTTTAGGGTTCCGTAGGTACCTAAAGGGTAAAAACGGGACCCTATTACTAAGACTCCTATGTCCGTTTGTCCGTCTGTCTGTCTGTCACCAGACTGTATCTCATGAACCGTGATAGCTAACCAGTTGAAATTTTCACAGATGATGTATTTCTGTTGCAGCTATAACAACAAATACTAAAAAATACGGAACCCTCGGTGGGCGAGTCCGACTCCCAATTGTCCCGTTTTTATTAATAGAGATTTTTCTATGTTCTACTAACAAAGGACAATTTGGTTCAGGAAAGATTGACGACTTCTACGCGAAGCTATGGGCGCAGCGCCTACCGCGAACCACGTTCGACGTGTTGCCTCTCTGTCGCACTTGTAAATTCGTACGTAAGTGTGACAGGGAGGTAACACGTAAAACGTGGTTCGCGGTAGGCCCTCAGAAACTAGTGTAGGTATAATAAAATAAATAGTGTTTAAGGTACCTCACGGATTTCCGGTTAAACTAAAAAATGGCGACGTATCTCGAGAATATTTTTATTTCTTTTCCTCATTAATGTCGATCAAAGAAAGTGTTGATTAAAGCCTTCTTGAGCTTACAGTAGTTCTATATAATGCACTATACTATGAGCACACTTTTTACAAGCACGAAATCATCATACATTTGATGGAAGCCATTTTTGGCTAGCTTTTTACCCAACTGTAAAAATAAATAAAACTATAATGAGCGAAAGTTAACCCTCCCGATGAGCATTTTATTAGCGGCGACCAGCAGACGGTTATCGGCGTCCGGCGCGATAGTGCGCTTCCTATTTGATTGTCAGAGCAGCGGGTCCACTACTATAATAAATAATAAACATGTTGTATAGTATAATAATACATTTAAACGAGCAATTCTTGTATGTTGTATATATATATATATATTGGGGATCTCGGAAACGGCTCTAACGATTTCGATAAAATTTGCTATATTTTTCGGGGGCCAAAAATCGATCAAGCATAGGTTTTATCTCTGGGAAAACGCGCATTTTTGAGTTTATTATTAAGTCTTCCGAGCATAGCTCGGTCTCCCAGATATTGTCGTATATAATGTTGTATGCTTGCATACTTCCTATGTTGTATAATAAATGTGTTGAACCAGAGAGCGTTGATTGTTTTGTTGTTGATTTTTATCCCTCAGGTTTTGGTAAAATTTGGTGGATATACCTACAGAGTTCCCAATTCTGTAAGTAAAATGTAAGCGCATTTTCACTGTAAGTATGTCCTTTAAGCTTCCTCTAACTAACGAAAACGTAACTATTTTCGTAACTTAACGCAAAATTACATATTTAGGTAATTTTTTTTTGGGAACAATTTATAATTACGTATTTATCCCACCCGGAATATAGGAGCTCTTCTTTCCGGCCAAATGCGACTCGGACTCGCGTTCCCAGGGTTTCTAATAGGTTTTCCTGTCATCTATAAGTAAAGTTTTTTGTGTATTTTTTTCTAAAGTTTAGACCCAGTAGTTTAGAGACAGACAGACAGAAGCACGAGTGAATTGATCCTATTAGGGTTCCGTTTTTTCCTTTTGAGGTACGGAACCCTCGTAAAAAATAAAAAATCGGCCCCTATATTTTACTCACTCCCTTATCGCCCTGCTAGCTTAACGCACACACAAAGTTTATGAGAGTAGTGTGTCCACTGTTTACTCCCACTTCCTTTATTATCACTAACTTTATTATTATTATCACTAACATTATTTTTAGTGCCGTTTCAACTATGGATTGGCTACGTGTGCTGTTTTGTGCTGTTTTAGTGAAACTGTGTGAGGCCGGCAATGAAACTAAAAGTACTTTTACTTATGAAAGTAAGTTTCTTATTTTTAAGTAGCTTTCCGTTAGGCACGTGGAAAAAGTTAAGGTCTTTAAGGGGGGCGCGTGTGGACAAATTTAGAACGTTTGCATATAAGGGTAACATTCCATTTCTGACCGCAGCTGCACTACTGGTACTGAACGCGTCGCTGTTACTGTCAATTTCCATAGTAAAATGAACAGTAGTGAAGCTGCGGCTGGACATGGACTGTCACCTTAAGTATTCCTGGCTATTATATAACCGCGATAATCGAATTTCGTCAGTTGCGGGCATTTTTCTCTGTCACTGTCACTCTAATTAATAATTATGTCGTATTGAGAGTAAAAGAGAAAGATCCCCGCAATATGCGAATTTCGGTTTTCGCGGTAGGCCCCCGCTACTTAAGAGGAAAGGGGACGACCGCTTCTCCATACAAATGTAGTCCCCATTTTCCTTTCTGGATAGGTATTGACATTATGGACGACATTTTTACATTGTATATTATTCATAGCTATGCCTTTACGTTTGACTTTTCTAGATTTTTGATTATTCTAAAAATTAGGTTCGAAAACCAGATTTCTATTAATAATAATATTTAAATTCTCCCAAGTTTTATAATAATCCTAATATCCAGCTATCAGACTATGGTCAGAGATAACAATTTCATCCTGTATAAAACGTCCATCAAAACCTATAAGCTTAAAAAGTTCCATTTAAATCTAATAATAATAATAAATGAGTTGCTTAAACTCAAGTTTAACCAATGTCCATTAACTAGAGCCTAAAACTAGAGCAAATTGATACATTCCAGTTACGGAAAGATTTCTGAACTTGGAGCCGATTCTGCTATCACATTTTGAATAATAAATAAATAAATAAATATTGGGGGACATCTTACACACATCAACCTAGCCCCAAACTAAGCAAAGCTTGTGCTATGGGTGCTAGGCGACGATATATATACGTATATAGATAAATACATACTTATATACATAGAAAACATCCATGACTCCGGAACAAATATTAGTGTTCATCACACAAATAAATGCCCTTACCGGGATTCGAACCCAGGACCATCGGCTTAGCAGGCAGGGTCACTACCCGCTAGGCCAGACCGGTCGTCGAACAGAATATAATAGAGAGCGTTTATTCGTGACAAAAAATAAAAGAAAACAACAAGTAACACAACAATATGAAAGCCATGAAAAAAGGATAAAACGCCGAGACCTGTGCCCTGTTTATCAAAAGCTTGTAACTTGTAAACTTATAATACAAGTGGAAGTCCCTTTTTGACAGCTTTTGTTAGAAAGGGACTTCCACTTGTATTAAAAGTTACAAGCTTTTGATAAACAGGGCACTGGGGCCCGTTTCGCAAAAGCTTGTATCTTGTAATACAAGCGGATGACACTTTTTGACAGCTTTTGTTAGAAAGGGACTTCCACTTGTATTACAAGTTACAAGCTTTTGAGAAACGAGCCCAAGGCATTTTCTCCACGGCACACATTGCTGGACCTAAATACAACGAACTAGGCTAGCCGTCAATCAATACCACATCAAATTAATAAAACCGAATCGACCTCAAAAGATTTCCGAACTTGTCAGCCGTTACGTTGAATAATTAAATAGATCCGGCTCGAAGGACCATTTGGCCGTTAAATATTTAAACTAGGAACGGTTTCTCAAACTTGAGCGCTTTTAAATGTTAAGATTAAATTTTGGGTTTAAACTAATGAGGTTAGGGTTGTTTCTTGATACTCGTAATATTTATTTACAAACAAGATATATACAGAGGTAAAGGTGAACCAGGATCTATTAAGGGTGCGCCATGTTGCGGAATTTCACTGGAACTAATTTTTTCATACTACACTGAATTGTCACCCTATACATGAGAATAACAGCGCCCTCTTGACAATTATCATATATTACTGGTCAGGCTAAATTACTAAAAGAAATTAATAACTAGCTTAAATCTAAAATAAGCCCTTGAGGCATTGTACCAAGGATGCTGGCGACAATTTCTCGCTGTATCGCAATGCTGATACGTTGTAACATACATTTTGGAACCCTTAGTGTGAATTTCATTCGATATCGTGACGGACGTACGCGTTTGCGTCAAGTTTCATTTTGTATGGGATTTTGAACAGCGCACCAAGCGAGACGTTTTGGAAACTACTTACCAAATTTCATCAAAATATAACAGAATAAAAATCCAGCCAGATTACTTTTCAAATCCCCATTTTTGTGAAACCGGTCCAGTCTTTCCACGGAACTTCATAGGAATTATTACTAGCCAAAGTTTAAAATGGAAGTTGAATGATTTAAAAGTTCCAATTCCGTTGCTCGCTTCAATTTAAACAACTTCAAGGATACTTTTGGTGTTTTACAAGTAATTAATAAATTTACTAAGTACCGTGAGTTTAGAATTTGAACGTTTTAGGAAATTTCTACGTAACGGCTCTATTAGGAAATTGGAAACAAGGGACTAATAAGTTTCAGTTACGATTAGTTAAAATTGGACAATAGGCTTGATATTTTTTTTTTGTTACTAGTACGTATCAGTCGATCAGGTTTGTTTTTAGGGTCAAATGTATATATGGGACACAGAAGCAATACAAAAGTCAGAAATGATAGTCAAAGTCCGACAGTCGTACTTCACTTCCGAAACTCTCCTAACAAAACGATAAGTAATGTGACGTCACCGTCCAACTGAGAACCCATCACTACATCACTACATAGTATAAAACAAAGTCACTTCCCGCTGTCTGTCTGTCTGTATGCTTAGATCTTTAAAACTACGCAACGGATTTTGATGCAGTTTTTTTAATAGATAAAGTGATTCAAGAGGAAGGTTTATGTATAATTTATTAACCCGTGCGAAGCCGGGGCGGGTCGCTATTTTAGTATATGGAAAACAAAATAATTGCAATTTTGTCTATAAAATATTGCGTTTATGTATATACTCGTAGTTGCCATACAACTTTTTTCCCATTTGCTACATATATCCCTTCCCAAACCCATCCTTTATTACCATACAAATTTATCTAATGATAATTTATCTAATGATTATGTAAGATTGTCTCCAACATTTTTTTTTTCAGTGGTGGCAAAATGCAAAGAGCACATATGCAAACACGGCTACAAGTACGTAACGTTCTACAAAATCGACGCCGAAGACCGCCAACACGTGATATCTGACGCCAGCGTGGCGCTGGAGATGCACATAGCCATCCTGGCGGCTAATAATGGACATATTCTGCTTTCCACTAAAGCTAATCCGACTGTGACCGATCCGGTTTATGAAATAGGTGAGTCAAATAAAGGACCATGGGCAACTTTATATGGAGCCTGGACCCAACGCCAACAGAAATGAGAGTAAGGTAATAGATAGGTTTTCTATGTACTTCATTTTTTTCTATGGGCACTAATCGGAATTCCATTGCAGAACTGAGATATTGGTATTTTAGCCAAAATGACGTCACCCTTATTACCTAGGCAATAAAGTCCAAGTAAGTAAATTAATTGCTGCAGGGTAGATGTTCGCGCACCGCCGGGCGAGCACACTGAATGATTTGCCGCGCTCGCCCGGCGGTGGACTCTATTGCCTAGGTAATAAGGGTGACGACATTTTGACTAAAATACCAAATTCTCAGTTCTGCAATGGAATTCCGCTTGGTGCCCATAGAACGAAATTAAGTACAGAAAAATACCTATCTAATGACCTAACTCTCAACTGTGTTGGTATTGCGGCAATTTTGACGCATAGTCCTTTATCTCCGTTAGATATGAGCGCCGCGCCGGCGCGCCGCCGCCGCCGACGAAATTTTCGCGCCGCCGCCGCCGACGCTGCCCTATCGGCGTGGCATCGGCGTGACCTTGGTAGTTACTACTACTTTCAGAGGTTTAAGAACCAGATAATATATCTTAAATCGAGTTTAGATCTATAACGGCGCCACTTCGAATAGTTTATAGGCATTCAAAAGGTATTTTAGGCCCATATAATTCAAAAATATCGAAGGTAAATGCAAATTTATTTGTCTAGTAACCGCGCTACTAGTCTTGGGGAAACGATTTTTTTAATATCAATTTAAACATCAATATGCTCGTAATAAACATACTGATTTCCTTCCATTTTTATTGTGGAACGTACATTACAATTTATAGATTGTATATACACTAGATATGTCAATCACAATGAAAAAATTACCTGTGATCAAATCAACTCTGGCTAACGTGAGACTCGAATCTTTGGAGTATCGACCCAATGCATAACTAATTTTGCCAACTGTTAACCATCCGTCATTTACCGCGAATTTAACCATTGCAAGCATGATTAATCGTCTTTAAAAGGTATAAAAAGGGGTTAATTTTGAGATATTAATGGTTTCCACGTCCAAATGTCCAGCCGTTGGCTTCGCGCGGAAGGGCGTCGGAATCGGGTCTTATTTAAACTTGGCCACTGATCAAATTTCAAGCTTTGCTCTCTCGCAGCTCAATCTTTGGCCTTGCATCGCTTGCATGGAAGTAAGCCACTATCTGAACCTGTAAGTTTTTGGCCCTGTTTGGAGCTCAGCTTTCGGCCTCTTTTAAAACTCTTGAGCATTGGTCCTTGTCTGATCTTAGCTCCATTGCAGCTCGGCCTTTGGCGTCGCACGAATGCGCCCGCAGGAAAGCTCCAGATCTTTAACACTATGGCTTCGGTCTTTATTAGCCTTCGCCCTCGCTCTGCTCTCTTGTAGCTCCGCCTCGCACAGAAGCGCGCTGTTGGCGTTCGATTCTTAGCTGTATGCTTACCTGCAGCTTATCCTCTGGCCTCGCATTGGGAGGCGTCGAAATCAAGTCTTCGGTGTTACATGGAGCTCGGCCTTGGGCCTCACTTTTTGACATAAATCGGTTTTGTTGGGTCGATGTTGGTTAATGACGGAGGTCGATTTTATTTAAAAAAAATTAAAATTTAAATCTATTTATTTCGCTAAAAAAGTACTTAAATCTACATACATTTGTGTGCAAAATCTCTAGTATGAGATTATGTGCGCGGTCACTAAAACTCGCGTTTTGATGTTACCTAATAATACATTGAGTAATTCGAAATGTAAATATCTACTTTTCTTAATTTAACTAATGGGTTTATTTTAGTTTGTTTGCCAGTATATTTGCCAGAGCATTATCATTTGTGAAATATTCCTTTAGAATTTTATTGAGTTACGATGATTTTCTATTTTCTAAAATGTGTACTAATTCCTTAGGTAATTTATTTAATATATCTGAACTGTCGACAAGACGTTCCCTGATACAGTATATCCGCAATTTTTAACTTACCACAAAAGATAAGGGCCTCGCTAAGATCTTCCGGCCTGAACCTCGCCAAGATTAAGACCGCCTTTGATGCAGCGCGATACCGCCTATCCACAGTTAATACGATATAAAACTTTTTTCGTATCATTACTCAATAAATTATCCTTGAAAAAAGAAAAAGCATTTATTTTATAACTTTCTTACAGCAAAAACATGTTTTTTCGGTAAAATTTTGGTTTGAAATTTTTTTTTTAATTAATCGAAGGTGTTTCAAGGCCACGCCGCCGATTCGCCGCCGCCGCCGACCAATTTTGACCGGCGCGCCGCCGCCGGCTAAATGCCTATCGGCGCTCATATCTAATCTCCGTACAGTTAAAAGGATAATTCACGCTAGACCGAGCCAGGTCCGGGGCGTCCGACACGTCTGTTTCATGACAGCTGATCGGTGATCACGTGGTACTTTCCATAGAAAACGAAGCGCCGGAAGCTCCCGCCCGGTCTAGCGTGACTCCTGAGTGATCCTTAAGTTTTAATGTAATATTCTGTTCCCAGTTAATACTTAGTATCTGGGAGACCGAGCTTTGCTCGGAAAACATATAAAAACTCAAAAGTGCGCGTTTTCCCAGAAATAAAACCTAGATAGATCGATTTTTCGCCCCCGCGAAAACCTCCATATACCTACTTATAGCAAATTTCATCGAAATCGTTAGACCCGTTCCCGAGATCCCCGAAATATATATATATATAAATAAATAAATAAATAAACTAGAATTGCTCTGGGAATTAGAATTGTCTTATCTCTGGGAAAACGCGCATTTTTGAGTTATGTTTTCCGAGCAAAGCTCGGTCTCCCACATAGTTAAACTTATGTGTAACCGTGTAACTAACAACTGGCCACTTGTGTGCAAACTGCCTAACAGCTATTACCGGAGTTCGCGAGTTATCAAATTAGGCTGCGATAGGTCCAACGGGACACTGGAGTCACCAGACTAATTTGCGTGATTGTTGTTTAGACCTCGGTTTTAGATGGTGGATGATAAAACAAATTACTGAATAGGTGCATTCGCAACCTAATGCGTTTCTAATAATCAACAGACTGCCAATTTGACTGCGACTTAAAGATGACTCACGTTAGACCGGGCCGTGTCCGGATCGGAGCTACTGGCGCTTATTTTTCTATGACAAAATGACAGGTGATCACGTAATGCTTGCCATAGAAAACGAAGTACCGGAAGCTCCGCCCCGAACACGCCCCGGTCTAACGTAAGTCATCCTTTAATTTGTACCACTCACAGATCATAATATTCATAATAGATTCAAATAACTATGACAAATATTGTTGGTAATTATTCTCAACTCATTAACGTCAATGTAACGAAATGGAATGAATGGACAATCTTTTTGTTGTACTATTGAAAACAACATAATAATATCCCTATTCCCTATACAAGTTAGATGATAGTCATACGTTTTATTAATTTACAGTTGTCGGAGGAGGAGGCAACAAGTTCACAGAGCTGCGAAGGAACTTGCGACGCAACGGAAAGATCTCGAAGCCGACCGTCGGTATACTCTCTGCCATAGAATTCAGGCCGTTCTTCATCAGAATTACTACAGGTAATTTAATATACCTAGACAATCGTTAACCGCTTAATGTAAATCCTGTTGGCCTAGCCTAAGATGCCAAGCGTTGATGGACATAACCACGTGACTTTTCAAAGCATCTGTCATCATAATAGAATAGATTATCTTGGGTTGGATGGCAAGCGTGCGCGAGGAAAAGCACCCACGAGATGGTCTGATGTTGTGAAGAGGGTGGTCGGCGGCAACATGCAGTGCGTGACCCATATGGCTTATGATCGCACACTATCGAGACGGAGCACACATTGTCGCGATCCTCAGCAGTGAGGGACCGAGGAAGAACAAGAGTCATCATAATATATTTTTCGTATGGCGTTTGTTTCTTTTTGTTTGTGTCCGCGGCGCAGTTGCAAGTTAAAAATTTAATCTCGGCGCCCTAACTTAGCTAGGCTATTCGAAATAGATAAGACCAATTGGTGAGGAGGATTTCCTAACGTCGCTCCTCTTTACTGTCTACGGTGCACCAGGGCGCCGGGGCTCACAGAACCCCTAAGCTGTCCTATAAGAACCCTTACCATGAGAACTCCTGTCCTATAAAGATCGAAGGATGGCCTATATATGGCCCAAATGACTTGTATTTCAGATGGCGCTGTACAATTTGGCAAAGAAGGCGAGGAACCCCTCCTGGATTATCGCGACAACAACCCTCTCGCGATCCGGTACTTCAGCTTCGCTGCTTGGAACGGAGTCGAAGCTAAATTCTGCTACGATTGTCCACCTAAAGGAACTAATAGTAAGTACTTGGTGGTGTACTACAAATTTACCGGTTACCTACCTACTTTATATATATATACACGCAGGTTTGACCTAAAAGGATGATTCACGCTTGAACGGCCCGTGGCTGGGCAGGAAACGAAGTATCGGATGCCTCGGCCCGGACCCCGGCCGTTTTAACGTGAGTTAGCCTTTAGCCGTGACGAATGACGTATAACATACGTCGTAAAATGATTAGTGTTAGTTTGAATGTTCATTTAGGTACCTACTTTTGCGCCACTTGTACCATCCCACTAACCTGGGGTTAACCGGTTAAACCTGGAGTTACCATGGTTACCAGTACAATTTTATACTGGGTTAACGGTCTAACCGCTTAACCTCGAGTTAGTGGGATGGTGCAAGTGGCCCTTACTCATTCAGATGTAAGGGTAAAATCTAGGTTAAATAAATAGGTATTTACTTTCGCCTCAGAGAAGTCACAGTAGCAGACCTATAATTTATTTTACAATCTCCTAGGTTCCACAACAAATTCAGAAGCCGTGGACCCCCTAATGTCAAACGCTGACAAACTCAAGGCTGCACTTCTTCAAGACCGCGCCCCGCACCTCCCGCCCGCGTCCCCCGTCACAATAAGGCTCGGCTTTAAGATTACCAGCCTTAAGTACAGCCCATTCACATCCAAGATGGTTACCGGAGTCGCTATAGTAGCGGTAAGATCCTTATTGCTCGTCGGACTAAAGAGTTCAGGTCTCTATAAGGCTTGACTTTGACTTTAAGATTACCAGCCTTAAGGATAGCCCGTTCACTTCCAATATGGTTACCGGAGTCGCTATAGTAGCGGTAAGACCCTTACTGTAGTTGTCCTTATCCTTTTTTGAAGAGTCTCATAGTGAAAACCCTCGAGAAAAGATCGGCAGTGGGTCTGTGTGTGTGTGATTCTACTGTTTTTTCGATCCATTCGCCTTTCTCTAATTTATTTAGCAAACACTTCACGAAAGCCTTTATAGTAGTAAGATATTATCGTGATCATCGCACTTGTTTCAGAGTTGGGTGGACGACAGCATGGCATGGAATCCAGATAAGTTTAACAATATCACCAAGTTGACCTTCAGCGACGGACAAATTTGGCGGCCCACGTTTTTCCTTTTCAAGTAAATATTATTATCTTCATCGATTCTCAAAATATGCATTTTTGAGTTTTTATATGTTTTCCGAGCAAAGCTCGGTCTCCCAGATATTAAAAATTAATCGGCACACTTTTTTTTGCTTATGTCAGAAATGTCATTTCAGTTCTGAAGACCAAGGATCTGTGGACATTGACAACCCAGGTCCCATCACGATGGTGAACAGCGGTGAAGCGACCTACTACTTCCAAACTCATCTCACCAGCTGGTGCTTTAATTACGCCAAAACTACCAACAAGTAAGGATCTCTTTACGCGTAAATAGCCTTGTTACCCTAATATCCTCTCTTTCTCTTTTGCAAGCCGATTGGCGCGCATACCTTGCTTAGGCTAACAGTCATATCCATAGTCGTGCCGTAACTTTAAGTAGGTACTATTACCTCTTACAATTTAAACCATATTCTATCGGAAGAGAGTTTCATTTCGTTTGTTTCGTTCGATTTCAAGACAAAGGAAATTCAATCATATTGTGTACACTTTTTCTTGTATAGACCTAAGGAGGATATCATGATCCTTCATGACATCCCATCAGCATCTCCAGTGCTTTTCATTCATCCTCATCCTTTCCTGTCCGTGAGCCGTGCTATTTCTAATTTCTAGGCACCTGATAAGCTGGGGACATAATTACTTTTGCGAGAACTTCTAACATATCAACACCATTTTACTATCATGTCAATAATGGAAGGGAAAATAGTTTTTAACTAACTATTATATCATACTATATTCTAGAAACTTGTAGGCGCAGAAGCACATTGCTACACCTGATTGCTTTATCATTTCCAGCTGGCCTCACGACGACTATCATTGTTCAATAGTCATCGCTCCATGGGAGCCGCACGAGAAGATCACCCTCGAGCAAATCAGTCATGCGGATGAGAAGATGGCTATTGTAAGTAGTTTTAGAGCCCTCATATCAAGGGTCATAAAACAATGGCTCGCTAGCCCAATTCAGCCCACGAGCCTGTTAATTCCTAACATGAACTGATTTCTTCCGGATGTTAGTCTGTATTGTTGGGTGTAGGACTTCCCCAAGAATATCCATCCTTATTAAGGGCATTCTGCCCTTATTATTCGCAGCCCAACTCGTTCTCACCAATATAAAAGTACGCTCGATATGGATGGACAAACGATACCACCATGGGATGAAATTCCAGCTCGCTCACTCCAAAATCAAGAGAAATTTCTTATAGTTTCTTAGTCTCACCAAAATGCCAATAACTTTTTTTATAGCTCTATACAGTTTGCAGGAAGCAGCAAAGTCATCCCCAACGAATGGAGCATCGAATGGAAGCAAGGAGTGGTGGAACCGTCCGCGTGGCACACCATCTTCACGGCGAACGACAACGACACCAACCAGAGCGACCGGTTTCTGGTCAACATTGCGCTGAGGAGGAGGGCTACGGCGTTCAATGTTGTGTTTTATACACCGCTGCTGGGTAAGTCAGTAAGAATTTCACAATTCCTAATCTAAGATTATTTCCGTTTGCAGCTGAAAGCTCAAGATTCGTTCAGCTACCTTATCTGACCTTGATCCTCTGATTTCCTTGTACTAACACTACTAACTCATGGTTTATGTTATACTCTTTAGTTAACCATACGGCTTAAATAAAAATGCACAAGGTTCAACTGGTGTTGCTGTTTAGTATTAGTTGCTAACTGTAAGAAAAGCCCCTTTTGTCCAAGCTAATCGCTGGGTTAAAACAAAAATGACCTTCTCTAAAAAAACAGTAATGTACGACAAATTAATGGTTTATAATCTTTAAGTGACAATACGGCTTAGATACAAATGCATAAGTTTCATCTATGGTTAGTGCTAACTATAAGAAAAGGGAGCCCCTTTAGTCCAAGCTAAGCGCATTGGTAAAACAAATGTATGGCGGTCGCCTTCAGCGTTTAGCCTGTACGGATATGATGGTCGTTCTTGTCTACGTGACAGCGTGATAAAACGGTGTCCGTCACTTTCTTTCCCACGGTGTTAAACAGTGACAGTTATTTTATCACGTGGATAAAGATGGATAAAGCTATCCATAATAGGCTGGCTGCACGCTCGGCTCGGAGCTTACGTTGCTTGGCCCTCGGTTAAATCCTTAACTTGATGCAACCATAAGCTGAATACATATTAACATTTTTGTTCCAGTCCTCGTGTTGTTCGTGCTAATGTCCTTCTGGAGTGAGCCCCTGCAGATGTCCCGCGTGTGGTTCTACGCTGGTTCGACCGTCGTCATATGTGTGGGGCTGTGCTACGTCGACTATCTCGTGCCAATACACACAGTGCCTACTATCCGTGAGTGTTAAATAATGTATATCAGAACAGAATAGGCCCAACCTAGTTGTCAAACTTGGCTTCTGGAGCCTCTTCAAATTTTATCGAGAAACTAGAATTATCAGGATCACCAAGTTTCTATTTTTAGATTTTTCTTTTCAGTGGTCCTGTACGTGACGGTGATGGGCGGTGTTCTACTAGCGCTATTGCTGCAGGTTCTTCTGATGACTCCAACGGCGGAACGTCTCTGCCAGACACATTCAGTGCAATCGCTTCTCCGTTCCAGGACGTTTAGGATTTTGTTCTTCTTGCCTCCTGTTAAGGTGAGTTCTAACTCCAATTGATATAAATGATGACAAGAGGTACAGGTTCTACGGATGACCCCAAAGGCACAGAAGCTCTGCTAGGCCTACTGTGTGCAATCTTCGGTCCAGGGTGTTTAGGTACTCCCGTGGTTGTTTAGAAAACAGGTTGCTTCCACAAATTTTACATGAGTACCTAATTGACAACCGTTACGGATAGGCTCTGCCATGCACATATCATAGGTACCCACGTGCTTCAAAATTAGTAAATCTCTTCTTTCAAGAACGTTTAAGGTGGTTTTTTTTTGCTTCCTGTCCCATTAAAGTTAGAATGCATTTCAGTGGCTTACAGGTAACATAAATTTTATGAAAAGGATCATCTTTAGGTTCTATATATTATTTGACAAACATAAATGTATCTATTGGAGAATTCCAGCAATTTGGGCGCTTACGAAAAGTATTATTTTTTTTTTTTTTTGTTTTAATTTGACATCCTAATATTTACTCGTTATCGTCAAAGACACTCAACTCAGGTGAAAATGGTTGATTATTCAATCAATCTAAACTAAAATTTTCTTTTACAGAGCGCTGAAAACTATGACAGAATAAACGAGGCATACTCCGGTGAGGAAGACGAGGTTGTGTCCCCCAGAAATGGAAATATTCCAGAAATGGAGACGGAGACACCAAGGCCGAGCGAGAGAGACGAGGTCGCAGCGGCTTTGGACTGGCTCCTGTTTCTAGTCTACTCTCTAGTCATAGCCGTCATGTTGGCTATGCACTTTTAAAAATTGGACCCTAAGGGTCTTCAAAATCTTACATCATGCATTAGTTTAAAGTTTAAATTTACCTTGATATTACAATTTACAATCATTAATGACACTGTAAGTGATGCAAAAGTTTGATCGTAATGTAGGTTTTCAATAATAAAACTACGTCTATGTCTCTTTTTCTCTAATTTGCTACCCTACCGTAATAAATAAAGTAAGTTTGTCCTTCTAATAGATGACTCACGTAAGACCGGACCCGGTCCGGGCCGGAGATTCCGGCGCTTACTTTCTATGACAGATGACCGGTGATCACGTGATGCTTTCCATAGAAAACGAAGCGCCGGAAGCTCCGGCCCGGACCCAGAATGCTCCTTCCTCCACCTTATAAAACAAAGTCCCCCGCCGCGTCTGTCAATTTGTATGTCCGCGATAAACTCAAAAACTACTGAACGGTTTTTCATGCGGTTTTCACCTATCGATAGAGTGATTCTTGAGGAAGGTTTTGGTGTATAATTTGTAAACCCGTGCAAAACTGGGGCGGGCCGCTAGTATTCAATATAATTTATCACTACATAGTATAAAAGTCGCTTCCCGCTGTCTGTCCCTATGTATGAAGATCTTTAAAACTACGCAACGGATTTAGATGCGGTTTTTTTAATAGATAGAGTGATTCAAGTGGAAGGTTTATGTATAATTTGTTAACTCGTGCGAAGCCGGGGCGGGTCGCTAGTATATTATAAAATAATGAAAAGCCGACAAACCATACCTAACCTTTGTCACACATATTTGCCTTAAGCTCTTAAGCCGGATTATTCCGGCTGGATTAAGAGACGGGATCTCCGTGTGGATTAACTGGAATCTAATACACGCTCGCGAGTGGAGGCTCACTTAAATTGGGGAAAAGCGAGCTGTTTGATATATTGTGGATGTCATGTGTGCTAGAAACGGTTTATTTTAATAACTACCTACCTACTCCTAATTTATTGAATCTCTGACCGCAGCTGCACTCCTGGTACTGAACGCGTCACTGTTATTGTCAATTTCCATAGTAAAATGAACAGTAGTGCAGCTGCGGTTGGAAATAGACTGTCACCTTAAGAAGAAAGGGGACGGCCGCTTGTACATACAAACCTAGTCCTCATTTTCCTTTGGATATTGACATAATGGAAAATATTTTTACATCATTTAATAACCATGGCTACATATGCCCCTACGTTTGACTTTTTTGATTATTTGATAATTGTAAAAATTAGGAACGAAAAACAGGATTCATACATATTTTTAAATGCTTTTAACTCTTATAATAATGAAAAATTCGAAAATAACACAAACCGTCGGTGCGAATAAAAAAATCGCTATGTGTTTATTTACGATTTTTTTATTTTGGCATATTCTAATTCCTTTTTCAATTTCCCGTTGACCTATATCAATATTTTTTTATATCTATATTAGTTTTGAAAATAACTAACAAAATTTGTACAAATAAATAGCTATGTGACTTTTTTGCACATAACGAAATTAAATGTATTGTTTTCCGTCAAGGGTGATGGCGATAATGTTGCACATGGCGATTTATTGACCCTAAAATCCGCTATGTATCATTTCTCGTGCTACGTTACTTTGGCAACAAATCGCTATGTGTAAACTTTACACATGACGATTTTCAGTGAACCAAATTTAAGTCGCTATGTAGCAAAATTCTGATTAAAATAATTTATATTGTAAAAATTTACGAAAAAAACTGTTTATTTTCTACATAAGTATCATGTAAAAACTATTGATCTACCAGAAAAAAATACAGGTGCAACAAATATATTACAAACAGGAAAATAAACAGTTTTTTTTGTCTCCTGTAAAGTAGCTAAAAAATACATGGCGATTTTTTTATTCGCACCGATGAAACGTAGGGGAACAGTGGTAGTTAATATACAACCAATTGTGTCAAAATATTTTCAATAATGTTAATATCCAGAGAGGAAACTGAGGACCACGTTAGTATGTAAAGTGGAGTCCAGACGAGACAATTTTTCGCCAATCTGATGAAATTGTCCGATTGAATCAGGCCATGCGGACGCAAACGCTAATTTGATTCCCCGATCAAATCAGCAGGTGCGGACACAAAAATGCCACAAAAGTTTCTATGGAATGCAAATTGCTGATTAAATTTGTGTACGTGTAGACGCTAGATAAGATTGGCGCCAATTATTTTCCTGATCAAATCGGTCGAATAGCCCAGCTCGTCTGGACTCTACTTACCTATTAGGCGACTTCGTGCGGGTCCTCCACTTTCGATTTAATTCTAAATTAAATGCTCTGTTGATTTGATATTTCCTTATTAATTAGGTATTCCTTGTCGTATCCTCATGGCTGAAGGACGTGACGAATGTGGACACTCTTCACCAACTGCTCTCCAAGCCGCTCTTGGGCCCAGTGCATGCCAGCCTGCAATGTCGCGTTTGTCTCTGACGTCTTATTCATTTAAAACGGGACTTAATCGCATATATCTATCTCCAACGTTTCGAGGACGGCGATGTCCCCGTGGTCTTGGAGTAGGTACTGAATTGTACTGGGTAAAGTTGACATTCATCATCTAGCTGCGCAAGTTTTCGAACTACCCCCACTTGCAGCCATATTCGAACTTTAAGATACATCAAATATTAGATAGAAACGATATGAATCGGATATGTCAGTGTCCAAAAACGTCACTTTTGACACTTGTTTGACACTGACATTACAGATCCAAATCGTTTCTATATCTACGACCAACTTGAACGTTTTGCACACTAGGGAAGAACAAAAATCTAGTTAAACTGAGAATTATGAACCTGTTTTTTAACACATAATTAAATACAATTGGCATTTCCAGTGATAATAAGTAAAGTAGATCTGTGTGTGAACAATTTTCACCGCTTAACGAACCAATCACTTTTCTTTGACGTGTGTGTACCCTCCTGTCGGTTTTCATATGCAAATTCAATTTCGATCGATTTGTGCAAAAAATTAAGCATTTTTGATCAGCGCTAAAACGCTTTTTAAAAATGGAAAGCGTTTAGTTCGTATCTCTTTTTAAGCTTCGGAGAAAATTGGACACATGTATTCTCCGCGTCCAATTTTCTTCTTTCGGTCCTACAAATATTTACTTGAACTGCCATTATGCTTTTTAACGTCAAGGAAGTGATATAAAGGGACGACCTACGCAGAAGATATTTTTATACCGTAAAATGGGGTGAGTAGGGTTCGCGGGGAGAGTTGGGTTATGAATGGGGAGAGAAGGGGTTAAAGGGGGTGAGATGGGTTTTTAAGGGTACTGCTACAAAAATAATGTACCTATTTCAATTTAATATGGAGCTATAGTAATACTCATAATAAAAAAAATCGATCCAACAATCTTCCAAAATCACCTTAGTATGAAAGCCCAACTCACCCCACATACGAGGGACTACGGGGTGAGGTAGGTTTCCTGTTTATCGTCAAAGTTATGAAATGGAACTACCCAAAATAAAATAAAAACTAAAATACAAACGTCCGGAACACTTATTATATACACCTACACCATTCAGTGTGCATATGTAAAAATAAAATGTTATCGAGCTTTGAATGTCAGTTTTGCACCTACTCACCCCATTTTACGGTATTTCTCGTAAATAACTTAAATTGCAGGGATATTTTTTAGGTACTTTTAAAACAGCTAATTACGACTAAATAGAAAAAAGAGTGTTTAAATAAAGTTAGACCGAGGCACAGATCATATAATACTAGTACCGAGGTAACTTAAGTCTACATCGATTTTGATAGCGCACGCAGTGCAAGTGTTATGTATACGTCATAACTTCATAGAAGTTTGACACTTAAAATAACACTTGCGCTGCGTGTGCTATCAAAATAGTTACAGACCAATCTCTATCAATTTCTTGACACGATTTGTACTTAAACATAACTGCTTGCCGCATCATAATTAACGTGGGTCAGTAACAGTTGCGTATAATCACTTGTTGCATATGCCATACAATCCCAGGGAAAACTAAAATCTCGCCATCAACAGATGGGTTTTCCGTCGGCCCCAATCCTTTTATAACCGAGCGGGTATCTAAAACACGTCTGCTCAGTTTGTTCAAGTTTGGATTGCCATATACAGGGGTCGGACAAAAAGTGCGGATGACGTCAAACCACTTATAGGATGATTTCAAATAGTATTTTTGATTTTCATAAACAATTATCACTTATCATTTATCAACCTCTTTATTAAACGATATCGCCACTTGAAATGAGTAAGTACGTTTTTGACTGACACATTGTCAATCAGATGAACAATAAATTGACTTCGTTATTGTTTAGCTATTGTATCTTCACGATTATATTTAGCTAAAATTTATGGTGTACTTCCGTTTGGCCCAAATACATTTCACCAAATTTCACTTCCCAACAAACTTATCGCAATAGTTTCATTTCCCAAAGGAACCTTTAGCAAAGTTACACTTTACATATAACTTATTTGGTCAAATTATCATTTGGCATGATTTTACTTTGTCAAATGTTATTAGGACAAAAACTTATTTAGCAAACGTTTTTTATTGGCTAATATTATATTCCAAAAAGATGTTTGCTCAAATTGTCACTTCGCAAATTTGGCAAATAGGCATCTCTATTTAAATTTGAACCTAAATTCGTTCTGTTAGAATTTTGAATTTATATAATATTTCTACTCAGGATCAATAGCTTTCTCCATTCTTACTGAAAAAATGTCCACAAGTTTTTGGTGCATTTGTATGAAATTTTGGGGCCACTTTTTACTCGTATTAGGGTCGAAAGAGCTCGTGATTCTGACTGGAAATAATACAAAAAATCACAGTTCTGTGTAATGCAGATTGGGGGTAATCTTCATAAATTAAGTTATAGTAGGTACAATGCAGTACCAAAAAAATTACTATGTTTATTAAATTTTTAATCATCAAAATGTCAAAATCAAGTCAATTTCATTTCTGATCAAATCGATCGATTTGATCATCCCGTCTGGATACCGCTTTACCAGTTACACTACACTGAATGGGATTGGCAACTGTCAATGGTTTGCATAGATGGCACCATCATAGCTTGCCGGGGCTTGCCCCTTCTCTAGTTGAGTTCTATGAGATTTGGCTTAAAGGGCTGGCATCTAGGGCATAAAATTCTATATAAAAAACAAGAATTTGACACAATTCTAGGGATTGACAGAGCAATCTATGCTGGCGCCATCTGCTAAATACTTTGACCGGCCAATCCCATTGATTACCGAATCTTAATTCCTTAATTTTTATTTTAGGTCCTTGTATAATTCTAAAATATTATTGCAGATATGTTCATGGTTCAACAAATTACATCCGTTTGCGTAAAACATAACCAAAATGATAAAGTATTTCAAATGAAAGCAAAAATAAAAATACTGCAGGCCCTCTATGGCCTCTATTGGTATGTAAATTGTATGCCATGTAATATTTTGGGACATGTAAGTTATGCTTAATGATACATTTGACTAAATAATACTTGGTAAAATGAAACTTGACCAAGTAATTATTTGCTAAACAATAACTTGCCAAAAAAGACTATTGCTAAGTGAAAAATTGCGATAAGTTGTTTTGCCAAACATTTTTTTGGGAAATGATAATTTGGGAAACATAGTTTGGGATGTGATACTTTGGGAAACGTTTTTGGGCCATTCATTAGTAAACCAAAATTTATATTTACTAATGTATAAGAAAACGCTCTAAAATGTCATGTTAATTCCATGGATTTATTTACGATTATTTTGTTACTTCATTAATACTACTTTGTTACTACATGTCACACGAAAGTTTAAATACAAACTCAAACATCATCCTGTGTGCAAGATTACGTCATTTTTACGTCATCCGCACTTTTTGTCCGACCCCTGGCCATATACGAATGTCTGATACTCTGGGAAAATACTTGATTTTATTTCTTATGTCTTTTGTTTTGTGGAAAGAATTAGTCAAAGAAGGTTAACAAAGCGAGTGTACCAGTATAAAGGAGAAGTAGAAGAGAGAGTTGGAAGGGGCAGACCTCGGCGGACTTTCTCTGGTCAGATCGGGGAAATCCTGAAGAAAGGCCAGCTCAAGAGCACCCTAAACTGGCGAGCGTGTATGAGGAATGTTATGATAGTATTGATAGTAACGGAAGCGAAAGAGGTATGTCAGGATCGTAGCAAATGGAAATCCAATAGCAATAATGTGTTCCGATATATTTGACCACTTCGGCTGTCACAATCTAATTGATTACATTTTTTAATTAAAAAATCACCATAACGTCCGCTTAGGTACATGCTGATAAATAGCCATCGTAAATTTTGTGGCAATTTCGGTGCAACAATAATGCCTTTAATTTTATCTGTACTGTAAGTATACGAGTACGTAGGTACATGAATTTACTAATTAATCCTTAATAACAGTAACATGAAACCTAATTGGTCATATCTCTAGGTATTATTTTAAGTAATAAAACTAAATTGCAATACAAATGTCTCACTAAATATTTAATAATTTTACGGTTTAGACTCACATGTTTGAAGTCACTCGCGCGACATGTTTCGAAGAGCCTAGGTCTCCTTTCTCAAGCACTAACAGAACCCCCAACCCCAACTCCAACCTGATTTCTCGGCGCGCGCACTGTCAGTGCTTGAGAAAGGAGACCTAGACTCTCCGAAACATGTCGCGCGAGTGACTTAAAACAAGTGAGTCTTAAACCGTAAACTTTTTCTATGTTAGTATGTCTCACAACAGTTTAAACTCGATCACTGAACATTATCAATCGCCATTTATACATACACATAAACGTCTAAAATTATTATTTTTTCCCGAAATATCCTGACATGTGGTAACACCGCCTACTACATGATACATAGACTAGGAATCCTCTAGACGGAGTTTAGAGCAATTATTTCATGAAACCGATGCTGCCAAAAATACAGGGGTGCGGGGGACGAGGTGAGCGAATCCCGTGCCGTGATTGGTCCGTTCAAAGACACGGACCAATCACGGCACGGGATTGTGACACTTTGACTCGAAGATGGAGTAAAACTACCGTATATTTGTGGCAGAGGGGGTAGCGTTACTATGCTCAGTCAGTCTAGAGGATGTCTTGTCTGTGACATGATACTCCGAGATATTGAAAAGGTACGCTTCCTTTGGTAAGGGTCTCGAAACCGGATAGACGTTATGCTCGCATTTTTGATATTGGAAATATATGGAGATCCCCAGGATTTGTACGCAAATCCTGCAATTTTATCTGACGAGTTTATTGTAGATTCAGTTTTAATATGCATATATGTGGCTGAGAAAATGTAAAGAGAGCTGCATGAGAAAATTTGCAATGTCGAAGGTTATATTTTTGAAAGAAAGAAAGAAAATATATTTTTAGTCAAATTATATTGAATGATTGATACAGACTTAAACTTACTCAACAATTAAGTTCATATATATCTCCTGTAGACAATCCATCGAATAATAGCCCTATAAAGCTTTTTTTTCTGATTGAACCCTTTATCCGTATGATTGAGTCCCCTTTTTAATGAATTCGCATACATAGATATGTTACGGTCACGGACTTTAATTGTTGAGCCAATTAGGATTCAAGTCAATTTGGTTGTCAATACTAACGGGTTGAATGTCCAATGTAAAGTAAACCCTAAACGGCCTAAATTTTTGTTTTGTAAATTTTGAAAAAAGGAAAACCTATAAACCTAGTTTTTAGGGTTCCGTACCCAAAGGGTAAAAACGGGACCCTATTACTAAGACTCCGCTGTCCGTCCGTCCGTCCGTCCGTCCGTCTGTCACCAGGCTGTATCTCACGAACCGTGATAGCTAGACAGTTGAAATTTTCACAGATGATGTAGGTATTTCTGTTGCCGCTATAACAACAAATACTAAAAACAGAATAAAATAAAGATTTAAGTGGGGCTCCCATACAACAAACGTGATTTTTGACCGAAGTTAAGCAACGTCGGACGGGGTCAGTACCTACTTGGATGGGTGACCGTTTTTTGCTTGTTTTGCTCTATTTTTTGTTGATGGTGCGGAACCCTCCGTGCGCGAGTCCGACTCGCACTTGGCCGGTTTTTTCATTATTACTAAAAATCATGGAGGATGGAAAATGTTTAGAAGTGGAAAAACTTTTCTCTTTTTGTGTGTGTGGACGATTACGATGCCCTCTTAATTAATACGGGCCCGACACTATCATGAATAATGACATGATTTTTCATGACATTCCAACGTTCCATCCGTTTAATCATGACATTCCAAAACACACACTTGTCAGTATTTTACATCATTACTTAGCCACGGGGAGTTTAAAGTTATTATTTTCCTAACCGTTTGGCTTACGCTGTTGTGTTGTAGAATACGCTTCGAAGAACACAAAACCTAAGCGGTCAAGCGCATGGTAACACCGCATTGTCATCTAGCCGACCATACAACAACTACTCAAATTTTTTTCTCAAAAATAGGCGAAATATTAGCGTTGTACCTTCGTCAACATCTGCCCTGTGGCTTTACATTAAAACCACATTTTTTCTCACATCTATTGAATGGCATAGAATTTACCATAACAATAGACCCTCAACCTTTCCGCGAGATGACGTGAAAATGACACTTTTATGGGCGCCCGAGTATGCGGGTTTTAAATCTAATATCCCTCGTCAAGGTTGCGGGTATTATCGCAAGAAACATGTATTGTATAGTTTTGATTATAGTTGTCTGGAGGTTGGATACTTGAATAGATATATGTAGAATTGTAAAAATGTTTTATTTCATGTGTTTTGTGTAGGGTGAATCCGGGAGAATTGCCCAGATGAGTTGAACAAGTTAAGCAATTCTTCTTCTTATTCTTGTGTCAATGGCTTCAGACTATGCGGGACCAGAGCCAACAGGAGTGGTCATTTCTCTATACAAACGTACTCGACTATTTCCTCCGTGGGTTTTGAAGCTAGAGCAATGATTTTTTCAACACAGATTAATATTGTCAATATCTGTGTCGGACCGTTTTGCTTTGTTTGATATTTTTGTTTTTTAAGAAGCTAGAGCCCTTCAAAAATGGCCAAAATGGCCTAATTGACTATGCCGCAATGAGAGGCGTGCTATTCAAAACTAATATTAGTCAAAAAAGCAAAACGGTCCGACACAGATAATGTCATAATCATTTAGATTTCCAAATTTGGTTACGATTGGTTAAGTTTTGGAGGAGGAAACAGTCGAGTACGAAACCTCGATTTTTGAGATTTTTACGCAGGATTTTTCGCCTTGTCCTTATCGCACTAGTTTTAGGAGCCGCTTCCGTTAGCGAGACGGGTATATTTACCTAAAATATTTAAATCTTAGCTCCTGTTGGCTCTTAAAATAGTCCTGTTTGTCATGGAGGTCTTGCTCAGAGCATAGAGAAATATAATAAGACAAGAGTGCTCACTTCATACATCAGTTAGACTATTAATTTCAGTGTCTACATCTAGCATCGAGTAGCGGAACTATCAGTACTGCTACTTGACAATAGATGTAGCACTGACCGGAAAGTCTTATCTCAACAGCATAAGACTTTCCGGTCGGTGCTATATCTATTGTAAAGTAGCAGTACTGATAGTTCCGCTACTCGATGCTAGATGCTAATAGTCTTTTTGGTACTAAAACTGATGTATGGAGTGAGCACTCTATGTATTTTTTTCTCTATGCTCAGAGGCACTCAAACAGGCATGCGGGCACGCTTGACAAGATAGTATGTGCGATTGTCAATCGAGAGTTGCGCTTGTGAATGTTGTTGATAATGTAAATTACTTATTAAGACTGCCTTGTTAATGTAACTATATTGTGTTGAGTTCTAATACAAGGCATTTGGAATGTATAGTAGTGTAAAACCTGATTAATGGATATATTTTCAAGGAAAACAAATATAATTATTTAAATATTGATTTTTTTATAAGGATGCACCTCGTTACTATGTAATTATTAATACACCAATTAATACAAAACCAATAAGATTCAAAAATAATATTGAATATCACGAACCATAGAAAATAATAATCGAGTTTTTCTTTCCAATGAGAGATTAAGACAAAGATCATTTTGGCATGATTGCCAAAGTCGTAAATTTACATTTAGAGATATTGACAATAATTTTATGACCAAAGTATGAAATGTATGCCAAACACTTCCTAGTACAATCTACCTATAAATACACTTGTTAAGTTTCCCTTTAACCCTTTAGCGGGCAAGGCTCAAAAAAATCCTCAATTCAAGCCTCATCGCCAATCTATAGCACAAAAAATTTTGTACAAGAAAAAAATACAAAAAGACGATGTTATAGGGTGGTCTTTTTGAGACCCTTGCACTATAAAGGGTTAAAGGTTTTACTTACACAATTAAATAGATATTTATTTAGTGTTTCAAAGGAGTTTAGACTTCAGGTTCATCGAGTTTACTTGGGATAGCAAAGTAATCTGAAAAACGCTAATTTCTATTGAACTAGAGGCAGTGCTTTTTGGTAACACTAAAGTTGTGACTGTATGTATGCCCGCGACCAGCGACGGCGGCGTGGCGAGCGGCAAATCAAAGCCATTCAGACATTTTGGTCGATCACAATGTGTGAATGGTGACGCTTACTATATGTATTTTGCTGTTGCTGCACAGAAAGTTTAGAAAATAATTATTTGCATATTTCAAAATTAACATGCACCCGTTGTTTGTTTTTCAAGTTTAACATTTGACAAGGTACTTATAATTGCAGTATTTATTAGTGTCATCCCACACCAAGTCGTTAGGACATTCCATGAGCCTGGTTTCCAGGCCGTACCCTCCCATAACGCAGATGAAGAAGGTTGAGCAGTCGTCGGGGTTGGCTATTGGACCTTCTTGGGTGCACAATACAGATGTCGTTGATGCTGCAATTAAAAATTTTGTTTGTAATACGCGTTTGGGACATTCCAGAAAAGTCTTGGGTACGTGATGCATCATGCGTTTTTTTTAAACTTCTGATAAAGCAAATAAGCTGATATATTTTATCAAACGTTTTCATGCCAAATAACGTTTGATAAAATATCTTTAAATTCGAAGGTATAAAAAACAGATTTCTGTATGTTATTAATAAAAGTAGACCATAGCTTTAGGCTTTAATGAACGAACTTCAAATATGAGTTTTTTTGTTCGGAAAACGGTATATTCCCATTACGGAGCCATTTGGAGCAAGACGTTTGAGATATTTGCACAATAAATATTACACATCATACAATTTTAGCTTATTTAAGGACTATCTATATCTATCTATCTTGGCAACTTAATTTTGACAGTTGTTTTCCCCATTTTCCCATTTAACTATTACAATTTAGTTTACTTCAAAAGACCCTGCACCTACTTTATCTTTCTGGTTTAGCCCATTGGTTGTCTGAGAATGCCTTAAGGCATTAAGTAAGTCCACCATTTGTACTATCACTTATTGAGCAATAAAGATTAAATAATTAAGTATAGGATGCCACCCTTTGATTACCTGTTGTTGTCGTAGTTTTTGCAGTAGATTGCGTAGTAGGACTAGACGTAGTACTTGTAGGCGCTTTAGTTGAAGAAACCGTAGTACTAGCAGCAGTAGTAGATGGATTTGTAGAAGCTGTAGTACTAGTAGAAGTAGTTAAAGAGACTGTTGTACTAGGAGTAGTTGAGGATGTAGTAGTTGAAGTGGAACCACTTCCAGCTAAGGCATTATTAATAGCCTTCAATAAAGCAAAATCCTCTCCACATTTTCCGTGGAAGTCATCAGTTTCGATGCTCCAGACCATGGCACCGCCAATGCCGAGATTCATAGCATATTCCACCTTCTTGACTAAGGAATTAGGGTCATCGTACGATACCCAGTTATTGCCTTGGACTGCATATGGTACTTGAGCTATGGAATCGTAAAGGACGTCCCAGGTTTCCGTATTTAGTTTATTGCAGAACTGAAAACGAAAATGTAGCGTAGTTTAAGGAGTGTTATTTGTTCCGGATATTCATCCCCTGGGTACACAAATCTGTTACTAATTTTAAACCTAACCAAAGACTTGCCCCGCTACGTCTTTTGCGGAGTCTTCAAATGAACCGTCAAGTGCATCTATTATCTATCAAATAAGATATGTGTCAGCTTTTTGTTTTTACTTTAGGGTGATATAAGGATGGTATAGCTAACTTACCTCGTTGTACCCTATTAAGCCATTTGTAGCAGTATATTGTCCGGCTAAACCAGCGCCGCTTGCTGGAGCTCCTACCCCATTGACACTAGCATCGGTTAAGGTAAAAGTTCTGCCGTAGAAGGGTAAGCCCAGGACAAGCTTTTCGGGGGGGCAGCCTGAAATAAAAACACTTTATTATGTGAACAAGCTCGAAAAGCGCACAGATAGGGACAAACGATGATCATCGACTGATTAAGTTAGCAGCCGTTTATAAATAACGCCAAATAAATACGAATTTTAAATTCGAGTAGAGTTTGTTCATTATTCATAGAATTGGTCGTTTATGGTGACATTTGAACACTTTGTCACACCCATGTAGTATATGTGTCGCCACGTCTATATCGGAGATTTCGGAGCGAGCTACTAAGAATTAAATACCAACCTTGTGTTAGCCAATAGTTCAAAGCAGCATCAACAGCATAGATTCTATCCTTGTCTTCGTGAAGGGGTGCGTTGTGTCCTGTGACCGAATCCCAGGCGCCGTACATGTCGTATGCCATGATGCTGATGAGGTCGACGTACCTGTGGACAGTTAATTATGTCCTATAGGTTGCCCCAAGTATGAGTCCATGTAAGTAAGAGCGCTGGTAGCCTATTGGTAAGAGCGTGCGACTTTCACTCCCGAGGTTGTAGGTTCAAACTGCGGTTCGTAAAGATAAAGATAAAAGATTATTCAAGTAGGCATATTACAATGCGCTTATGAACGTCAAAAAAAGCTACACCGGCTCCAACCCTACACCTCTGCCCCGTACATGCACGGTATAAGTATCGCTTTTCGGTAAAGGGACAAATCGTGAGGAACCCGAACTACGAGTAATCGCAATTAGGCTTAGTTTTTTTTGGAACTACCTAGGACCCTTATTGGCTCCCAAAGTCTTCCAGCTTTCTTTAGCTTATTATGGAAGCCTCGTAAATCCAGTTCTACTTCTATCAGGACAAATCAATAAAAGGAGTATTGATGTAACTATCTAAAACCAAATCAATACAGATGGTAGGTACATAAATGAAGACTAATTTTTTGGAATTTGTTTAGATAAAGTGTACTTATATAATCTCTCTATAGACGTGTTGTTATGTGTCGGCACAAAAGGAAAGGGATAACCCGCACTTAGTTATATCTTGTTCGGCGCCTCGAGCTTTTTATAAGCCCTTGAAAGACATAATTTACATTAGAACTTGGTGACAAAACATGAGTGCCGAGTTTATATTTTCGCTTTAATGATAACAAAATGAATATAAAAATCTTGGGATACTTTTTTCTATTGAGATCGAATGAACTGATGATTCTGAGTAGAAATAACATAAAATATTCCAAGTATAAAATGTGTAGTGCGAAACAATACACGGAAAAAAATACACATTACCTATATAATGGACCCTACAATTCTTCATAGGTATTTAATCGATTGAGTGAATGAAACAAATTAAATATTACGAGGATAATTATCAAGAAGCAGTAAAAATCTTTATTTTTACTGCTTAGAGCAGGAATCAATTGACCAATGACTGTGTAATTTTTAACACGTGGTCTGACATAACGGAGTAGACAAATAAAAATAATTATGACGGTTGCGATGGACGCGACAGCGTGTGACAATGAGAATTTCAGTCACACAGTATTAAGAAAAATTCTTACTTGGATATTGTAGGAATGTCGTAGGACAGCGATGCACTCTGCTTCACAGCTACAACAGCTACAGTAATCAACAAGCCATGTTTATCAAACTCTTCCCTCAATTCTTTCAGTAACAAAGAAAAGTTTTCCACATCAGCAGCCCCTTGAGTTGTATCACGTTGGTTCGGGTACTCCCAGTCTATGTCTAGGCCATCGAAACCGTAGTTCAGGAGCATGTCTCTGGCGGTGGTGATGAAGGTCTTTCGTTGGGTGGCGGAGGCTGCCATCTGTTGAAAAGTTTGTAACTTGTTGGTTAGGTAAATATACATAAGTATGAGGGTAGTCAGTTAGTTTGAGTAACGGTTGACTCTCGCTGGAACGGTCTGGGTCCACTTCGTTTTCTATAGAAAAATAAAGTGTCGGGCGCCTCGACACAGACCTGGCCCGTTTTAACAGTCATCCTTAAGAGAGAGTTCATATAATCATTACAGCTTCTGAAAAGTAAAAAATAAAATAAATAAAAAAAGTATTACAAAATTAAAAATAAACAAAAATAAAACCAAAATATAATAACTTAATATAATATCTTTTTTTAAAAAAAAGGGAACCGCCTTCAAAAAACCAACCCACTGAAAAGCACAAAATAATTTTTATATGGCACCCCTATACGTGTCCAGTCCCTATCCCGTCGTAAAGCAAATTTCTGCCAAAAAGTAATTAATACCTAATAATAAGAAAATTAATAATCATCCGGGTAATTACTTAGTTTTTGCAGTCGGTGCCAAACCAAAATTTTTGAGAACCGATATTTTAGACAACGAAGAACTGCACTTACTTGCATTATAAAGACATAGGTACTTAGTTTACTCATTAATTTAGTTCTTGTAGGTGCTGAATGGTAGTAAAGAATGTTTTTGTTGGTTTGGCACCGCCTTCAAAAACTAAGTAATTACCCGGATGATTATTAATTTTCTTATTATTAGGTATTAATTACTTTTTGGCAGAAATTTGCTTTACGACGGGATAGGGACTGGAGACGTATAGG
The DNA here is from genome assembly GCF_948474715.1 of Cydia amplana. NCBI lineage: Eukaryota > Metazoa > Arthropoda > Insecta > Lepidoptera > Tortricidae > Cydia > Cydia amplana. The sequence goes on from NC_086070.1 coordinate 25,056,019, forward strand.
GGTGCCATATAAAAATTATTTTGTGCTTTTCAGTGGGTTGGTTTTTTGAAGGCGGTTCCCTTTTTTTTTTAAAAAGATATTATATTAAGTTATTATATTTTGGTTTTATTTTTGTTTATTTTTAATTTTGTAATACTTTTTTTATTTATTTTATTTTTTACTTTTTAGTGATAGGTAGGTACTTCATTTATTTTAGGTTTTGGGCTAAAATATACCAGTTTGTTAGGCTCTCCATTTAGTTTTAGTGTAATTTAGTATTAAGTTAATTTGGTTTGGTTTTCTAGATGTGACGATGACCTAAATAGCGTGGGCCTATGTTGCACCAACCCTGAGTTCCATTAGGTGAGCCAGGGTTCAGCATCAGCTTTATCTTGGGTACTGCTCTCCCAAGTGCTCATTAAGATGTGACGGATGACCAAAATAGCGTGGGCCTATGTTGCACCAAACCTGAGTTCCACTAGGTACAGCCAGGGTTTAGCATCAGCTCTAACTTGGGTACTGCTCTCCCAAGTGCTCATCAAGATGTGACGGATGACCAAAGTAGCGTGGGCCTATGTTGCACCAACCCTGAGTTCCATTAGGTGAGCCAGGGTTCAGCATCAGCTTTATCTTGGGTACTGCTCTCCCAAGTGCTCATTAAGATGTGACGGATGACCAAAATAGCGTGGGCCTATGTTGCACCAAACCTGAGTTCCACTAGGTACAGCCAGGGTTCAGCATCAGCTCTAACTTGGGTACTGCTCTCCCAAGTGCTCATCAAGATGTGACGGATGACCAAAGTAGCGTGGGCCTATGTTGCACCAAACCCGAGTTCCACTAGGTACAGCCAGGGTTCAGCATCAGCTCTATCTTGGGTACTGCTCTCCCAAGTGCTCATCAAGATGTGACGGATGACCAAAGTAGCGTGGGCCTATGTTGCACCAAACCCGAGTTCCACTAGTTACAGCCAGGGTTCAGCATCAGCTCTATCTTGGGTACTGCTCTCCCAAGTGCTGATCAAGATGTGACGGATGACCAAAATAGCGTGGGCCTACGTTGCACCAAACCTGAGTTCCACTAGGTACAGCCAGGGTTCAGCATCGGCTCTATCTTGGGCACTGCTCTCCCAAGTGCTCATCAAGATGTGACGGATGACCAAAATAGCGTGGGCCTATGTTCCACCAAACCTGAGTTCCACTAGGCACATCCTGAGTTCCACTAGGTACATCCAGGGTTCAGCATCAGCTCTATCTTGGGTACTGCTCTCCCAAGTGCTCATCAAGGCGTGTCGGATGACCAAAACAGCGTCTACCTATGTTGCACCAAACCTGAGTTCCACTAGGTACAGCCAGGGTTCAGCATCAGCTCAGATCTATGTATACTAAAACCTTCTCCAGAATGTAACAAACACTTTTCTGAAAACCGCATCAAAATCGGTTCAGCCAAACGCGAGATAATCGCGAACAAATATACATACATACATACATACTGGTCAAATTGAGAACCTCCTTTTTTTTTTGAAGGCGGTTAAAAACGTTGCAACAAAATGTCTTGCGATTTTAGATAACTGCCGGCTAAGTCGGAGAAACGAATTTAATCGATCGGTCAAATGCCGCAATGTATCGCAAATTGTGTACGATTATCGGTGACGTTTTTAGCCATTATACATAATTTAATCTCTCGGCTAAATTATTCGAAGAATGGGCGTACGATATTCGCTCCGTTTTACGGACTGCGGTTTCGCTAGATGCATCAAAACCACCCTGTTCGTTAACAACGGCTCAGATTCAGGATCTCACCCGTAACAAGCAAGGTTTTAGCTGCAAAATAATCGTTGCTGGTCTGCCATTTAAGCTAGCAGAAATCACCTCTGCTGCTCGTACCATCGCCCACACTATTAACTGTACCTACTTTGGTAGACCTTATGCCTTTTGTAATAAGGTCCACCGATGCACAAAGAGTGTTGCAGTTCATATACAAAAAGCAGGGTGAATCACAACCAAGGCATGGGCATAGAGAAAAAAATACATAGAGTGCTCACTCCATACATCAGTTCAGACTATTAATTTCAGTGTCTACATCTAGCATCGAGTAGCGGAACTATCAGTACTGCTACTTGACAATAGATGTAGCACCGACCGGAAAGTCTTATCTCAATAGCATAAGACTTTCCGGTCGGTGGCTACATCTATTGTCAAGTAGCAGTACTGATAGTTCCGCTACTCGATGCTAGATGCTAATAGTCTTTTTGGTACTAAAACTGATGTATGGAGTGAGCACTCTATGTATTTTTTTCTCTATGGGCATGGGTCATACTCAGGCTGATATTTATTTGTCTGGTTTAAGGAGCTGCTCATTATGGGTGAAATAAATACAAATCCCAATACAAAAAAATACATTCAAGTTTGAATTAAAATCAGCATTACCCAAAATAAAGACAGAATCTCATTAAATTTAAAAACAGTTATTTTGGAGTTTAGGACCAATAAAGTTTTTATCAGAATCAAAACTATACTCTTCAAGCCATTTCCATCAGTAGAAAAGAGCGGCAAATTTTAAAAATGTTGGCGCGAGGCGTTATCGTCCCATATAAAATTTGAACTTCGCACCTTTTTCTACTGACAAACTTGTTTGACCGGCTATAAATTCAAAATATTGTACGCTAGGTGTTATTTAAAACACAAAAAGACATACGAGGGGCGTTCAAAATATTCTCGGTATTGATATCTTACGACCTCTTCTAAAATTTCTTTCGTTACTGGCCGCTAAGGTTTATTCATTGACATTAAAAAAAAGTATAATTCGAACCGAGATAGTCTTTTGTTTTTCTGCAATTGCTGAACAAACATGAACATCCTGTGCGAATTGACAATGTTAACTAAATTAGAACATCGATGCGTGATAAAATTCTTGACAAAACAGGGTAAAAATCAAAAAACCATAAAAGAGGAAATGGATTGTGTTTACCGTGGGTCTGCTCCTTCTTTATCTACCATTCAAAAGTGGTCAAGCGAGTTTAAACGCGGAAGGGAGAGTATTGAAGATGACCCTAGACCTGGCCGGCCTGTAGTAGCTACTTCACAAGAAAATATTGATAAAGTGGAAAAACTTATATTGGAAGATGGTCGAGTGAAGGTAAAATCTATAGCACAAGTAACCAATCTCTCTATTGGTACCGTACATGATATTATACATGACCATCTTAATATGTCAAAAGTAAGTGCAAGATGGGTTCCGCGAATGCTGACTCGGCTTCAAAAAGACATGCGTGTAGCTTGTTGTTCCGATTTTATTGACCTGTGCGGTGAAAATCCTGATGAGGTGCTGCAAAGAATAGTTACTGGAGATGAAACCTGGGTTCATCATTATGACCCAGAGAGTAAACAAGAGTCCATGCAGTGGCACATTAAGGGTTCAGCTCATCCCAAGAAGTTGAAGGTCATCCCTTCAGCTGGCAAGGTCATGGCCACGATATTTTGGGATTGTGAAGGAGTATTACTAATCGATTATAAAGAAAAAGGTGTAAATATCACAGGACAGTACTACGCTAACATTCTACGTCAATTAAAGGATGTAATTAAAGAAAAGAGGCGAGAAAAGTTAACCAAAGGTATTCTGCTTCTGCATGACAACGCCCCCGTCCATACTGCTCATATTGCCAAGGCAGCTATTGTTGAACGTGGGTTTAAAACTGTTACTCACCCACCGTATAGTCCGGACTTAGCCCCCAGCGACTTCTTTTTGCTCCCCAATCTTAAAAAGGATCTGCGTGGAAATAAATTTTCTGACGATGAAGCATTGAAGGCGGCAGTGGAGGAGCATTTTTACACGAAAGATAAAAAATATTTTTACGAGGGATTAAAAAAAATAATTGATCGATCTTTTAAGTGTATGAACATAGGGGGGGAGTATATTGAAAAATAAAAATATCAAACTTTTCGTACTTGTTTGTTTTCATTCTCATACCGAGAATATTTTGAATACCCCTCGTACGAGGCCTTTTTGATACTAGAAAACCACAGACGTACCTATTCACGTTTAACAAGAAACACCAAAAGACTTACCGTAGAATATTTAGCGGATCCTTCATTCCATCCACCCACGGCCAGAATAGTTTTCAACTTGGCGTTCTGCTGTTTCAATGCGTTGAATTTGTTAAAATTATCTGGGAAAAAGAATTAGTGACTTTAATATCTGCTTGATTGAAATTTGCTGAGGAAACTAATTACCTATATTTCAAGTTAAATGGGGGTAAGTTCGACAATCCTACAAGTACCTGTAGTTATAGGTAGAGTCTGTACGGAAAGAGAAGAGTCGTGGAATGTATAGCGTGGAGCCCAATAATACATTCCACGACTCTTCTCTTTCCGCAGTTTCCGCATAGACTCTATTCTAACAATTTAGACAGTCGCACCAAACCGTGAGTAAATTTTGTTCAAAAGCGTTGATCGATTGTGGGTCTAAAACTGGCCTATGATTTGGTGATAATAAGGTTTAGTTATTATGAACTATCAGATAAAGATATGGGTCGAGCGAGATAACGTTGCCATATTTTTTGATCCCGAATCCCATTGCCATGGTTAGGTGGACTATAGTAATAAATAAAAGGAGTTACAATCTTACCTAAACCATAGTTATCAGCCAGATCAAGATACGGATCGAGCGAGACAACCGTCCCATCATTGTTGATCCCGGCGAAGGTGTAAACGAGATGGGTGCATAGCGACGTGTCGATGTCCGACACGGAGAACTTGCCGTCGCCGGAGCGGTAGGTGGCCCATGTGCCGTAGTAGCAGACTACGACTTCTGAAAAAAAAAGTTAATAGGGATAATGTCAAGCGAATACGCACACCTACATATACACACACACACACACACACACACACACACACACACGCACGCACGCACGCACGCACGCACGCACACACGCACGCACGCACGCACGCACGCACACCGTTACAAATTGTTACAATGTTACTGCTGCAATACTGCCAATCGACAGTGGCATTGCCTTCGTCAACGCTGAAGGTAATATCGTCTTCCTAATTTCCTATGTGTAAAATGACTTCATGTTAACCAACACGAACATATACACGCCACCGGAGGCCTGGTTTCCAAAGCGGTAAAGTTGTAGTAATCCGTAGGCTACGGCAACCGCTTGAGCTGTAGTTTATTTGACACCTGCTAAAAATAGCCCTTCTAGAGAACCAATACTGAATCTTCCGCATAATAACCGAATGAGCCCGCCTGAATAACCCTGGCCACATTTCATGCACCCTCCAGTAGGCCAGTGACGGGATTGCTCAATGTACCGAATTATACCGATCTAAATTGAGAATATGATTTACGATGTGGTTGCTTGAGGGTGACCGAGAACAGTGCATACAGTAGGCTAAGTACAGTGCGGGAAACAAATACGTTGCATGCCGGCTGTACACACTCGTCGAGAGACCCCGAGACAGGCTGAGAACGAGTGTGTATACATAGTCATATAGTGCTCTTTTCTCTTCTCGCGCTTACTCGCCTCGTCTCGCCCTTCTCCGATTAGGTCGGAGCGGTGCCGAGACTCTAGGCAGAGGTTCTTGATGAGTGTGTATATTTCTGTGTGTATTATACAGCCGGTATCAAAGATTTTAATTTTCACTGCGGCATATTGAAACTGGATGTGCAAATTTCTATTTTTTTGTTTTTGTATGTTTCGGCTCTGTGTTTCTGAATCAGTCAGTTAGTCAGGAGTGTCAGGACACACGCATTTACATGTTCGTATATAAATATAGATAATTTACATACAGCTAAGTATAAAATGTAAACGAAATAGGTACTTTGATTATGTAAAATTATTAATATACACTTCATTATTGATGACATTATTAAAACTTAAAGTAACCGGGACATATTTCATACTAAAAGGGGAGGTTGCGGCAGGGAGAGGGGTTGGGACGCTAGTGTGCATAAAGCACCATACCTAAAGGTATATCATACTACATTCATAAAAGTCTGGCTATAATTTGTTTGTCTTCCCCATACATTAGAACACAACTTAACGAAATAATTAATTAACAAAAATAACAAGAGACAGTGCATCACATAGTGTTTTTCCGAGTGCACTGCTACCTTATCTGTTAGAAAATGGAGCTTAATGCATAAAAAAAAATTGTAAAATAAATATTAATAAAGATTACGTGCAATTACTTAAAATGATTGATGAGCCGTGGGAAAGTTTCCAAAATTGGGAAATTTCCAAATGGAAAACGGAAACTTCTCATATTTTTGTATAGTAAACTGAAATTTTCCATTTCCAAAATATATGCTTAAACTGTTTTTGTGGGTTTGTCTTAAAATTTCCGAGAACTTTTCCAACATTTTGGAAACTTTTCACAACTTGCACAATTATTGCACATTTGTACATACAGTTAATCGATGTAATTTCATTACATTGATATAAATAACTGACATTACATTGATATAACATAATGTCGTAACTCCAATAAGGTATTTATAATACCTTCATTACTTTCCGTTATTCCTTCATTAGTTCATTCCAATCTCTACACTCTCACAGTTCACTAGTAATGTCATTTTTTTTAAGTAATGTCATTGCTCATGATAGTGTCTGGCATAATACGACCTACTGTAATTTTCTCTGTAACTCTCCATCCGTAGCGTTAACCTGACCAGTGCTGCTAGTTGTCAGTCTTGAGAAGACATTAATCGCGATTGATTTATCGCAATTAATGTCAGCACGGTCTGTATCGATACAAGCTACTTATGCCTGCAATTACACTACACGTGATATATCTGAGCCCATTGGTTAAATAAATAAATCTATCTACCCAAATAATTTTGGGTCCAACCTCTAATTTTCAAAGCTGCACTCCGGGTTATCGTGTCAGATAAGTGCCAGCCATGTGAACCCTTTTTTAAAGTCAAACATTGTACTTATAGCTTAGACGAATTGTACTTATAGGATGAGACTAGCACAGGACTGGGACAAGTGGCCTGACACGAAGAGAAGACACTGCTCAGCAGTGGGCGACTTAAGGCTAAAATTATGATGATGGTATAATATACCCAATCCATTCCATGTTTGTTACACAATATTTCTCTTTAATTCTAAAAAGCAAATTTCTGCTTTATTAAAAAAAACTGTTTCACTTTGCATATATTCTCTCTATTTCGTTAAAATGTAATTACTTACTATCGTGGGCCTCCACAAAAACGGTCAGCAGAAACATTCCAAACACAAATTTGAGAAACAAAGACATTTTCAAAGGTTAGTGTAGTTATACTGATGAATCTAATGATAAATGAATGCAAACTAATAGAGTAATAAATAGACTACGTATATATATGAAAAACGTTATCTAGGGAATCAAGATCATGGGGATTAACGTGAGGAAACATGATATCTATATTGAGTAAGATTAAATTTTATTGGTCATTATAGTTATGACTGTTTAGGGAAATGCTTTCATAGAGAGATAAGAAATACTTACGATACACTTAGCTATTAGTAAACAGTCTATTCGCTAGGTGCACTACTGGTGCTGCCCTCATTTTGGCAGACTTTCTACGTTAAATCTTATGGAGTAAAATTAGTTCAAGCGGCTGCCGCTAGTACTAATGTCCCCCCCCACTTCCCCCTCCACCGAGTGCGCACCTTGTCAATACACAAGAGTGATATAAGTTTAATAAGTCGCTATATAGGTACCTAACGGTTGTTTGAAAGAAATCGCTTTTTAGCGAAATCATTGTTTATTGTTGTGCACTAATGAAATCCTTTACCAACCTATACTACATTACTGCTAACCGTATTGCTAGTTGCTACCGCAAATGTCAAAATCCGGGCAGTAACTTCGATTTTGGCATTTACTGCAGTAATGCAGTTGGCAGTAGTGACGAGCTTCAATACTGCTGCAGTAATGCTACGACAATACAGTCCGTGGTAATGACGCTCTGGTAATGATGGTGCAGTGTGAACCCAATAGGTACTTTTAAATAGGTGGCAGGTGGCTATGATTCATCTTAAATCTTAATTGTATATTTCATTTAACTCGCTGACAAAATGCTGCGCGATTACTAAAGTCTAATCATCACCAATAGGTATCACCATTATACCTACATCAGCTGAAAAATATGGGTTTTTTTTTAAGGTAGGTAACTAAAGGGAATCAGTGTAGTCGCGGCAGAGGCAGACCGAGAAAGTGATGGCGGGAAGACTTGGATGCGTTCCAACGGGATTGGCGGGATCATGCTCAGCACAGGGAGGATTGGAGAGGCTAAGGGGAGGCCTTTGCCCAGCAGTGAGACTGACTGCCGTATTCGAATTTCAAGATATTCACAAGAGACGACACGTACTAGATCCATTCTAGATACGTTATAGTTTAGATTTCAATTAGTTCTCTTTTGAAGCGCAATTCGGGCAACCAATGTCACTTTTACGATAGATCGTGTTAGTAATATCTCTAAGTAATATCTTGTGGAAATCGTTCAAGAGTATCTCCAGAATCGCGGAAATGTCAAATTTGACAGGTTAGATATTAAACATATCGTTATCGTATCTTGGCGATATCTAATAGATGTCTATTACAAAATCCGAATCGGGCCCACACACATAGGCTAATAAAAACAAGGAAATGAGTTATATTAATTGATTAATTATCACGCATTATCTATGGTTTGTAAGAAACCGTGATTTGTTTTTGTTCGTTATTACCTACTGCTTATTATGTTTACTGATTTTTATAACAGATACGTATCATATAGATAAGTGTCTTATTAGACAAGCAGGTACCTAAATATAAAAAGCGGCCAAGTGCGAGTCGGACTCGCCCAATGAAGGGTTCCGTATTTAGGCGATTTATGACGTATTAAAAAAAAACTACTTACTAGATCTCGTTCAAACCAATTTTCGGTGGAAGTTTACACGGTAATGTACATCATATATTTTTTTTAGTTTTATCATTCTGTTATTTTAGAAGTTACAGGGGGGGGGGACACACATTTTACCACTTTGGAAGTGTCTCTCGCGCAAACTATTCAGTTTAGAAAAAAATTATATTAGAAACCTCAATATCATTTTTGAAGACCTATCCATAGATACCCCACACGTATAGGTTTGATGAAAAAAAAAATTTGAGTTTCAGTTCTAAGTATAGGGAACCCCAAAAATTTATTGTTTTTTTTTCTATTTTTGTGTGAAAATCTTAATGCGGTTCATAGAATACATCTACTTACCAAGTTTCAACAGTATAGTTCTTATAGTTTCGGAGAAAAGTGACTGTGACATACACGGACAGACGGACAGACAGACAGACAGACATGACGAATCTATAAGGGTTCCGTTTTTTGCCATTTGGCTACGGAACCCTAAAAATACTTATGATGATTGGAAATATACAGGCTTCATTTTTACTTAGCGGGTGCCCCCTATGTGGGGTCTTAGAGCTTCTTTCTGGAGTCCATGGAAGCACGCTTGGACGTGTGACTGGAATATCATTTTGCATGGGGACAAAGAACGTGTTAAAAACAACGGGTTGCACTCAAGGAGTGCCGGCAGAAGCGAAAACTCAATGACTAGTCCAAAATGCACTATGTATAATTGAGGTTAACGCCATCTAGCGTTAGCGTTAATTACTTGAAACATCACTGTTATTACTCTAGTTATATTAATACCAGTTAGAGCGAAACTCACTAGATGGCATATATTTAAATCAATAAAGAAAAACTCAATGACATTGTAATGTCATTGAGTTTATGTTACATGTATGTAACAGTACAGTTTTTCGATCAGGTCACTTGTCCGTCTTACGGTCACGTGATCGTCTTACGCTGTCTCGAGTTTAACATTTTTTCCCCATCACAAAAAGTGCACAGCGCCGCTAAAGAAGTTTTCACTTCAAAAATCTTCAAACTTCAAACTATAGTTTCTATGTTGCTGGATTCGTCAATCTATGAACTCAAAACAAAAACAGCCGTTTTAACTTTGGACGCAAGATTGACGAATCCAGCGAAATAGAAACTAGTTTGATGTATTTAAAAGGTACTTTAATACAAAATACAGTACGTAGCGGCCCCCTTTTTTAAATATATGTCGTTAAATTTAAATAATCACGATTATTTAGCAGTGGCGCTAGTGTGCACGTTAATGGGCTCGAAGTCATTCCTTTAAATATTTTTCAAATCGGCACCCTCAGATCATTTGTTAGGTATCTGTTTAATGCACAGTATTATTACGAGTGTATAACTGGTGTATAACCAGGTTGTTCACGGATTAGTTCCACTTGGAATAATTCCGATTTTTAATACCGATTGACTGATAACAGTATCAGTGTCAACAACTCATATCGTAATTAAGTGTGTTTAATAGTCTAATTGTGTAAATTGATGTGTCATCTGCCATCGTTAAATAAATAAATAAAATAAATAAGTAACTAGTCTTTATTCATTATCTACAATATTGCAGTAATAGTATACATTATGATACAAGTGTGCTACGTTGGTCATTACCTACAGCAAATTGGTTTGTTCAACTATATCTATAACTCTGTTACCGTAGGTACCCAAGCTGTCTGAAAAATACTATAGTATTTTATACCTGTTTCAAACCGACATAGTGCAAAACCAAATTATTCCGATGTTTGCGCAAACCGAAACATACGCATAGAAGGCTCGTATGGATTAAAAAATTCAATTTTCACTGGGGTTTCACTGGGATTTGCGGGTCGGACTTAGTAACCAATTTCATGGTTCAACTACATGTTTGCATACGCAGCCTGATAGTAAATCCAGTTTTGAGTAGATCAAAGAAGTCTATGAAATTCATTGAACTATTACTACAGCTTGGCAAAAAAGAGTAGAAATTAAATAAAATAGTGACAACACTGCAGTGTCGTCCCGATTTCTTATATAAGTAAATTGGTTTGAAAGGGACGACATTACAATGTTGCCACTTTTTAGGGTTCCGTAGCCAAATGGCAAAAAAAACCGGCCAAGTGCGAGTCGGACTCGCGCTCCAAGGGTTCCGTACATTACACAATTTTTAACAATGTATTTTTTCATGTGAAACGTGAGTGAAATGTCTATAAAAAACCCGTAGGGGTAGCATCAAAAACTTAAGTCCGACTCACGCTTGACTGCACATTTCTAATAGGTTTTCCTGTCATTGACAGGTAAAGAACTATACGTATTTTGTGTTTTTTTTTTCAATATTTTAGCACAGTAGTTTCGGAGATAAATTTTGGATGTGTCTAAATGACTATTCATTGACCAGTCAAGCTACCATGTAGAATCAGGGTCAACAAGCAAAAAACGCGAGCGCAGCGAGCGCGAAATTTTTTGTGACAGAATTGTGAAAGCGTGTTAAATAGGCCGGGCTGGGCCTAAAAATCCGAAGTTCCCTAGTGAGGCGAGCTTTCATGCGAGGTCGAAGCCGTGCTTCAGGATAAGCTCAGCTGGAGCATAGACGCCAACCAATGTCCATTGTATTAAAAAGCGAGACCGCAGGCCGAGCTTGGCGCAGCGAGGTCAAAGGCTAAGCTGAAGAAGAGGAGATTTGGAAGACAAACCAAAAATTTAGGTAAAAAGTGAGGCTGAAGGTCGAGTTCAGAAATCTCCACATTACTTTTAAGCCCGAAGCGTATTTATAACCAGCGCGGTGAGCTTTCATGCGAGGCAAATGCCAAGCTTCTGAAACAAATGTTTATATTTGTTAAAAATTAAGCGACGCCGAAGGTCGAGCTGTAAGAAAGCAGCGCTCTAACACGAAACAATCGTCAAATGTACTCAACAATAATATGTGTCATATGTACAAGAGTTACTCGGAGGGCCGAAGTTCCATTGATGAGGTTTTAGGCCCTCGGGAGCCTAAAATTCGAGCTCTACATTACAGACTTTAAAAGCTATAAAATAACATAATTTACATAACCATCTAATGATTGTGTGTCTGAGAAACTGATATTGGACATTAGCTAAAAGTAGGTACCATAAAACATTTTTTTTTTATTTGGCCATATGAAACGTAGAAATGTAGGTATATTATTATTTACCAAGTCCAGCCCCCTACTAAATAACTATGATTTTTAAACCGGGACAATTTTCTTATCGGCCGGGACGCCGGGACACCATGCTTCAAACCGGGACATGACCCGGCGTACCGGGACGTATGGCAGCCCTACGTTAGGTTCATCTTCATACCATACACTACATACTCGTATCTGGGGGCACGGCAGTGCCCCCGCCAAGACAAGCAAAGCGAAGCGCAAGGGCACTACCTACCTTTTTTCGAAACGCTTCGTCGTTTTTTTGTCCTATTTATCCTAAAATTACAAAAATAAATTGAGTTACTCACAATGAGCTCTTTCATTTGATATGTAACAAGATATAGTTTGAAAAACTTTATTTTTAAAGTTTCCCATTTACGCCCCAAAAGTGGCTCCCATGTTTAAAATTCATTTGTTTGCGTTACATGTCCGTCTTTGAGTCACAAACTTGCATATTTGTACCAATTTTCACCCTAATTGGTCCAGTAGTTTCGTAGAAAACATTTAAAAAAAAACCCGTAGGGGTAGGGTCAAAGACTAAGTAATTAAGTTCGACTCACGCTTGACTGCACATTTCTAAAGGTTTTCGTGTCATCTATAGGTAAAGAACTATTTTGTGTATTATTTACCAAGTCCAGCCCCCTACTAAATAGCTATGATTTTTAAACCGGGACAATTTTCTTATCGGCCGGGACGCCGGGACACCATGCTTCAAACCGGGACATGTCCCGGCGTACCGGGACGTATGGCAACCCTACGTTAGGTTCATCTTCATACAATACACTACATACTCGTATCTGGGGGCACGGCAGTGCCCCCGCCAAGACAAGCAAAGCGAAGCGCAAGGGCACTACCTACCTTTTCTCGAAACGCTTCGTCGTTTTTTTTGTCCTATTTATCCTAAAATTACCAAAAAAAAATTGAGTTGTATAGTGATATTGAGTAGATGTATTCTGTGAACCGCATTAAGATTTTCACACAAAAATAGAAAAAAAAAAAACAATAAATTTTTAGGGTTCCCCATACTTAGAACTGAAACTCAAAAAAATTTTTTTCATCAAACCCACGTGTGGGGTATCTATGGATAGGTCTTCAAAAATGATATTGAGGTTTCTAATATACCAAATTGTGATAATGAATCCGTTTCTGAAATAAAATCAAAAATAGGGTCAAAAGTTATGTTGTTTCTAACCTACATCGCGTAATAAAGGGTTTTAGAATTGAATAGAATAGAAGGATATAACAGAGAATAAAAGGATAAAGTGCCACGAAATGGTCTCACCTCAGCATGTTGCTGGCGACTTCCAGCGCTGATCTTCCGATGAGACCATCCGGTGAAACAATCACGACAGGTAACATGAATACAAACAAATATTTACCTACCTACATATAATGTTTGCATTGCACCAACTAAAATGGCGGACGCTCATTAATCTTCCACTCTCAGACAACCATTATTTAATAAGCCAGCTGTCCAGGGACTTGAACTAAAAGTTGTACCGACTATTTAAGTTTCTAAGTGAAAGAGCAACTGACACCGAAGTTAACCTGAGTTACTTGACTTGTTTAATTGAATTGTGAGAATTTATGAGATTGTGGTAGCTTTGCTATTATAATTTACTTAAAATGTATTAAGATGTGTTAGGATTATTAAAAATAACGGTTTACTAATGAATGGGCCAAAAACGTTTCCCAAAGTATCACATCCCAAACTATGTTTCCCAAATTATCATTTCCCAAAAAAATGTTTGGCAAAACAACTTATCGCAATTTTTCAGTTAGCAATAGTCTTTTTTGGCAAGTTATTGTTTAGCAAATAATTACTTGGTCAAGTTTCATTTTACCAAGTATTATTTAGTCAAATGTATCATTAAGCATAATTTACATGTCCCAAAATATTACATGGCATACAATTTACATACCAATAGAGGGCCTGCAGTATTTTTATTTTTGCTTTCATTTGAAATACTTTATCATTATAGTTATGTTTTACGCAAACGGATGTAATTTGTTGAACCATGAACATATCTGCAATAATATTTTAGAATTATATAAGGACCTAAAATAAAAATTAAGGAATTAAGATTCGGTAATCAATGGGATTGGCCGGTCAAAGTATTTAGCAGATGGCGCCAGCATAGATTGCTCTGTCAATCCCTAGAATTGTGTCAAATTCTTATTTTTTATATAGAATTTTATGCCCCTTTAAGCCAAATCTCATAGAACTCAACTAGAGAAGGGGCAAGCCCCGGCAAGCTATGATGGTGCCATCTATGCAAACCATTGACAGTTATCCAGAGGGGAGAAATGAAATTGACTTGATATTAACATTTTGATGATTAAAAATTTAATAAACATAGTAATTTTTTTGGTACTGCATTGTACCTACTATAACTTAATTTATGAAGATTACCCCCAATCTGCATTACACAGAACTGTGATTTTTTGTATTATTTCCAGTCAGAATCACGAGCTCTTTCGACCCTAAATACGAGTAAAAAGTGGCCCCAAAATTTCATACAAATGCACCAAAAACTTGTGGACATTTTTTCTCAGTAAAAATGGAGAAAGCAACTGATCCTGAGTAGAAATATTATATAAATTCAAAATTCTAACAGAACGAATTTAGGTTCAAATTTAAATAGAGATGCCTATTTGCCAAATTTGCGAAGTGACAATTTGAGCAAACATCTTTTTGGAATATAATATTAGCCAATAAAAAACGTTTGCTAAATAAGTTTTTGTCCTAATAACATTTGACAAAGTAAAATCATGCCAAATGATAATTTGACCAAATAAGTTATATGCGAAGTGTAACTTTCCTAAAGGTTCCTTTGGGAAATGAAACTATTGCGATAAGTTTGTTGGGAAGTGAAATTTGGCGAAATGTATTTGGGCCAAACGGAAGTACACCAAAAATAACCTAAACTGAGCGATAAATACGCGCTAAGCTGCGCACTGAGCGACTAAGCGATATTATTATAATAGGTAGGTACACTTACGCAAAATAAGTTTAGACGCCATTCGCTAGCAGTAGGTACCCCTAGTGTAAATTTCATTCGATAGGTAGCGTGACGAACGTTCGTAACGTTCGTTTGCGTTATACCCACCCATTTTACACAATCTAAAGCCCCCTCCACACTCGTGCGCGAATCGCGACGCGATCTGCGAAATCGACGCCACGCTTGCGTTCGCGGCTTCGCGCCGCGATTCGCGCACGAGTGTGGAGGGCCCTTAATTACCTAATGATGTAATGACACTAAGTACATTGTTTTATGCGGTCAATTTTCCTACAAACATTCCATTTGACGCATACGTTCAACACTGCGTTATTGGCTGCGTTTATCGCATAAAACATCCGCTCGCTTTAACATAACCCTAAAATTCGAATTTTAAATCAAGTACGTCAAAGTACAAACGTTACTTGTTCTTCTAATTTCTAGTAGTGTACACACCTACACTATAGCTGGTCAACCAAATCTTGTCAGTAAAAAAAGGCGCGAAATTCAAATTTTCTATGGGACGATATCCCTTTGCGCCTACATTTTTCAAATTTGCCGCCTTTTTCTACTGTCAAGATCTGGTTGACCAAGTATACGTACTCATTAGTACCTATAGTGTGTCAAAGGTCTGTTTGATTTCAAACATAGACAGAGAGAATCATACTATCTTTGTCTTACACTAGTACTCTAGCACCCAAAAGAAAAGGATGAGTATAGTTTTTTTTGTTCCTATTTACTGACAAGATTTGGTTGACCCAGTATAGTTTAAGATTAATTTCAGCATTTTATCAAACTACTTCACAGTTTAGCGAAACTTAAACGTACCTCAAACCCTATAATCCCGAATACGCGCTTGATATATTATATCAAAAATACGCCACAAATCGCTTCCGCCACAATAAGGCAAACGTATCACGTATAGTAAATTTGTCTCTTCAAGTTTGGTAACGTAAAAAAAGTCCGTAATAAAACTGGCGTTTGGGCTCGCGGTTCACGACTTGAGAGTGAAGTTTGTGAATTCGTGAGACACGTAGCTTGAAGCGCTACTATTGGTTAATTAAATAAATAAATAATACCAGCTATATCTTAAGGGGCCCACTGATTAACAGTCCGCCGGATGGTATCGGCCTGTCAGCTAGAACAAAAAGTTGACAGTTCCGAATAACTGACAGGCCGCTACCGCCCGGCGGACTGCTAATCAGTGGGTCCCTTTAAAGAGTCATTGGATCCCATACATTTCACGATTCTTCTCTGTCCGCACAGACTCTAACATTCTTACACAAATTAACTAAGTCTTACAGTAAGCTCAAGAAGGCTAACTGCTACATAATGAAAGGCATCAAAATACTAGTCTGGGTTAACATCATAACATCACGCGAGTGTTTCAAATGAATGCCCAAGCAGTATAACGCAGCTAAAAAGTCAATTTTATTTTATAAGGTATATTGATGTAAATTGAGCGTTGTCCAGCGGGCGCTAGAGAGAAAACTGGTGCGGATCACATTGAGAGACCGTAAAACGAATGAGTGGTTGAGACAACAGAGCAAGGTCACTGATGTGATGTTGTTAAACGCATAGCTAGTTTGAAGTGGGAATGGGCTGGTCATATAGCACGAAAGACCGATTCGTGGAGGAAACGACTACTCGAGTGGCAACCATCCTCAAAGTAGACCCAAGATGCGTTGGGACGACGACATCATAAGGACTGGAAAGGAGAAGTGGCTACAAGTCGCACAGATCCGTGACGAGTGGCGTAAAATTAAGGGTCTCCCACTAACTTAATATAAAAGAAATAGACACACAAAGCAGAACAAAAACGTCAAGAAATGTGGATCCCAATGACGTTTCGCACCATTTTCATTGATGATAAAAACGCTTACGTAAATTTTGAGTCAAGATAAATGTTTCGTACAGAAAAGAGCTTAATGTCGTAAGCATTAAGTGTCAAATTTGCAAACATAAGTACCAACACTGTTAAAAAATTTAGTCCGATGGCACTAAACGTAACGTATTTACGTCAAACAACGTCAAACGAGAATAATGAACGAATGGAGTCACTTTGGTACACTTGAATAGGTATTACTGTACAGGAAAACCAATTGAAGTAATAAATAAAACAAATTTAATTTAATCGGGAGCTCAAATAAAATTAATTCGTGGTTCAAATTCAAACAAATCAAATTTTTAATTCGTAAGTATACGTCTTTAAATACTAATTTCCTTGAAATAAATTCTACTTATTAAATAACTGTGTATTTAAGATCTACATTTACTCATAGCGCGGGTGCACGGGGACATTTAGATACTGATTGGATTTTTTTTTATAAAGTCTACCTATACTTTATAAAAAAAATCTTGTGGTTGTCACTGTGTTCCGACAGGTTTAGCATTTACAGTTAGTCGATATAAGCCCTTATTGGTGGTGTATATGTCGGAAACAGGGAAATGGGCCGAACACACAAGTGCCGTTTAGCCTTGTTTAAAACTGCATCACCGCTATCTCTTGCTATAATTAAATAGCAGTCCACTTTGCACGTCGCATAGGTTTTCTTGGAAATCTTGAATTTAAACATAATATTATTTCTTATCAATTCCATATAAAAATATAAAAAAATATTGACCTCACATCGACTCATTAGATTTTTGTTCCTTAACATCCCTTCTTTGGTACTAACAAATTAATTTATTCAAAACCATAAAATTACCACCAGATTACATAAATTATGTAATGCTATCCAAAGAACTAACCGAAAGAAATACATTCCATCCTTTTTCCTTGTTTTATCATTGTTATTTTTACATATTTTAACGGCACATTTCGTAATTGTTGACAACTTCACATTTGAGCGTTTCAAACAAGACTAAACGAAAAAGTAATGCATGATCTGTTTTGACATCACTTTTGTGGGGCCATTTTTGGCGGCTGATTGGGTATCCAGTTCTTTATACTATATCAATGGGGTCTCCCCATACTTATCGACGCGGATTCGGCGAAAGCCGATAGTAAACAGCATAAACAGGTAAGGTTCGGTTCGGCTCCGTTCGGCCGTCGACGGCCGACGCGTCGGCGTCTATTTCGCTCTTATTGCGTGGACATAAAGTTTCATTTCTATTGGCATTGCCGATTCCGCGTCGATAAGTTTGGGGAGACCCTATGGAAGCCTACACCCGAAGGGTAGAAAAGGGCTAAAGAAAGAGAGAGAGAGTGATGTAAGCGCAGCTTATCCTTCTCCTTCTTCTTCTTCTTCTTCTTCTTCAACCTAGCGTTTTCCCGGCCTAGCGCCAGGGTCCGCTTTCCTGCTCAACGCAACCTATACAATGTCAAAAAGAAAATTAAAAACTATGGTTGTCTGTAAAGTCGGTTTACGGACGATAATTTTGCGTGATAACGTCATAAGAAAACATTGATGAAAAATTGCCATTGCCTTTTATACATTACCATGGAGATAATTATATCCACAACGTGTCACTTTTTCGTGCATGTTACCGGTGTTCATCCATTTATAAGACGTTATCACGTCAAAAACTTGTTCGTCAAGTGAATTTCAAGTGAGTTACCAACAGTACCGCCCTTGTAACGGAGTTGTATCAACTTGTATGTCGCAGAGTGACTTTTGAAGAGCCCCCAGACAAGTTTAGGCAAGATGTCTGCTCGCGACGTTTTAGTGATTAAGTGCGTTCGCAAATGGCTCGTCATAACAAATTGTTGGAGACAGAGAGGAGCTTAATTAGGTAGGTAGGATGTTTTAGAATTTTGGCTTAATAATTTCCTGTTTTGAAGAAATTATGTAGGTACCTACATACTTTTTTTAGGCGACTAATCTAGATTATGTTGATACCCTACTAAAATTAACATAATTAAAACGGTTTAGTCTTTCAATCAAGCCATTTCCGCCAGCAGAAAAAAGTGGCAAATTTATAAAATGTAGGACCGAAGAAAAATTGAATTTCGCGCCTTTCTCTACTAACAAAGTTGTTTGATCGTCTATATCTATTAACAAATGACATGCAGTTTTGGGGTATTTACCTGCGGTCTAGCTTAGGTACTAAGCTAATAGCTAGGTAACGTTTTCGTATAAAGTTTGCGATAGTACCTATTTATAATTCCATCCAAGTCCGTTTTTAAGACAACTCTCCAGTGAATCTGCAACAAATCAGAGGGCCTACCGCGAACCACGTTCGACGTGTTGCCTCCCTGTCACACTCACGTACGAATTTACAAGTGCGGCAGAGAGGCAACACGTCGAACGTGGTTCGCGGTAGGCCCTCTGCAACGTCAAGGCCTGTCCAGGCGGGAACAATTTTCCGCTAATCTGATTAAATTGTCCGATCAAATCAGGTGGCGTGGACGCAAACGCCAATTTGGCCACTTTTACCAATTTTTAATATAAGTACGGTGATATTTTGAGTGCTTTAAATTACGCGTACTAGCATCACAAATTGATATTCACCCCGTCTTATCGGTAATAAGTATCGTTAGTATCGGTCATACTTAATCAGCGATCGAATTCACGGGCGTGATTTGATTAGACAATCGAAAAATTGTCCCCGTCTGTACAGGCCCTTATATTATAAGACAACTCTCCATTGAATGTTCAACGTTAAAGTACGCAGTTATCAGCTGTTTCCACTCGACTGACTACGGATTTCGAGACACATTGAGTCGTAGTGTCCAAGTCCCCGCTAGCAGACATTTCTTACATAGGTAATAGAATAGGGATTTGAGTGTCTTAGAAATATTTTGAATAGAAAAGATTCAAGGAAGTATAGGTATAGCTAGTGCTAGTACCTATGATCAAATTGAAAACATGATCAGAAAAATAAAATACATAGCTTCAATCTCATTTAGCGTGAACGCGTACACAATTTACTCGCCAATTTTAGATTTACGGTGACTAAATATTGTCAGTCAAGCGCTCTAAATAAAATTAAAAAAGTCTAAATGCCAGTGTCCCCATACCAGCCATTGAAAATTGGCATTTTTGCGTCCGCACCCTTAGAGGATACCTATAACCAAACAGAGTAGCCATTCGAAAATAGGCGGCCAATGGTCATACACAATGTATGGACTGACATTTATCTGACATGGCTATTTTTACGTTATGTATAGGTCGTACATTTGACGTGCCCTCCCCCGCAAAAATCGGCAGACTCTTTTGTACAGAAAATTACACACAAGGCGCGTCTCCGTTTGGTTATATCCTCCAAGTCCGCACCTCCTGGACTATAACCGCGAAAATGAAAGTTCGTAAATTTTGAGCCATTTGATCGGACAATTTCATCAGATTGGCGAAAAATTGTCTCGTCTGGACACTTCTGGAGATCACACTGGAGATCTTGTCAGTAGAAAAAGGCGGCAAATGAAAAATGTAGGCGCGATGGGATATCGTCCCATAGAAACTTTAATTTCGCGCCTTTTTTTACTGACAAGATTAGCTTGACCAGCTGTAATTATGCCTGCATTGAAGTAAAATGCCCGAAATTTGCGAACGTCGGTGTTCGTCGTTCAAGTTGCCTGAGTTGCCTGACCATAATAAAAATCGGAGTATTGAAATACTTTGTATTAATTATTATTCATATTTTTTTATTACACAAAGAAAGATATCTAGACACGCGGTAGCGGTGAGTTCAATATCTTTTTCTCGCTCTCACTTATGGGTGCGGCAAGCCGTGACCTTGTTGCGGTGCGGTAGTGTGTTAGGGCTTTAAGATTTCAAAGGCATAATATACGCATTGCAGCAGTAACGAAACGCAAACGTCAGTTTGACATTTCTCTGGTCGTCCCCCTATCCCGTCAAACCAACCAAACTGTAAATGAAAGATTCAGCAGTTTTCCTTGCTAATTAACAACTAAAACTATGGCGTCGACATCCAAAGACAGTGTGCCGGCCACAAGTGATGTACAGGTGAACATAGGAAGTGATTTAGAGCCCGGAGCTTGTCCGGAAAGTATACTGAATCCTACAGATTCTTTTGAAGAATTTGCTTCGGAGATGAGCTCGAGTCTTCAAGAGAGGAACGACTCTTTGACTGTGAAAAGTAGCACTATTAGTGAGATTCAAAGTGAGATTGGAGAGAGTTCGAAAGAAGCGCAAATGAAGGCTGCAAAGTCGAGTGATGATTTACAGAATAAAGATGTGAGTGTTTTTGTTTGGTTTGGTTTATCTTATCTTTGCCTTAGTAATACAATATTGCATGGGTTAAATGTTTACTTTGGCTAGTAAATTTATTGACCAAAATCACTATAGGTATAGGTATTGCCAGGAGTGTTGAGGTGAAATGATTACTCACAGCTACACTGATTACTAATTGCAAAAACAGTATTGAATGATTTAATGTGACTTAAACCCATATTTTAAAGCAAAAATAAAGAAAAAAAAACCTTGAAGAACTTTTTGGTCCATTTGGGTGGTTCAACTTGCTATTAAGTTACTATCAGTATGAAAAAAGAATAGGTACTAATTTCAAACTCACTCTCATCTCATTAGATGATTTTTATTATTGTGTGCGTGAATTCAATTCTGGTGCACAAACCTATAGCACACATTATACATACATTTTCAGATATATCTTGCATTGGACCCCCTGCGGGCTCAGCATGGTTCCATTTTTATAGACTATCACTATGCCCGTCACTTTCGCACTTACATACTTGTTAGAACGTGACAGGCATGGTAATAAACGATAAAAATGCTACCGTGCTACTAGGGCAGGAGACATTTAATCCTCAAAACAAACCTGGTCAACTGATACCATTAATAAATAAATGTCATCAAGGCTATTTATTGTCCCCTAGCTGACGACAGGATAGAATAACCGAATTGCAAGACCGGAGTGATCCGATAAGTGTTTTGTACGGAACACTAAAACCACTGATCCTATGTGGTTTATAAATAAAGGAAATAATTGAATAAATGTTTTATTATTTCCAGGAACCCATGTCAGCGTCAGCCAGCAACCCCAACCTGGTGGAAGAGAACGGGGAAGTGGAAAGTGAGCAGGATGACTACTTGAAGTCTCCGGAGCTCGTTAACAAGGAGAAGCATGTGTTTATACTGAGTTCTGCCGGTAAACCTATATACTCTAGGTGAGTTTCGTTTTATAATGATTTATGAGATGCTATCTTATACACATTGAGTGTGTTCTTGTTGAATAACTAACTTAAGTGGTAGGGCCTTGCTAAAACCAGCTGTTGACGGATTACAGGGGTTACATAATAAACATAAATTATTTAAGAGCAATGTCTAATAAATTAATTTTTATTTTAAATATAATTAGCCATACCATATAAATTTATCTTTCAATGGAGTTGATAAGATAATATAGAAATATCTTCACATACTGTAAACTCAAGTAACTATATTATAGTCCTTAAGTACAACTATGGTCCAGTTTTTAACATTCATTTGTACTCATAGCGTTTCTATTATATATATTGTATACTCAACATTTTGGAAAATACTATACATATTTTACTGGAACTTGAATTTGGACCATAGTTGTAAGTTGTGGACTAAAGATACCTGATTTTAAGGTAAATGTTTATAGTGAGACTTAAACAAATCACCTAACTACTTTCAGGTATGGCAACGAGGACAAGCTGGCCGGCCTCTGCGGAGTAATCCAAGCGCTGGTCAGCGTAGTTGAAGACCACAACCAAGATATCCTGAGGGCCATCAACACTAAGGACTGCAAAGCGGTGTTCTTGGTGAAAGGACCTTTGATACTGGTCGCAGTGTCTAAGAGCAATGAGAGTGAAACACAGTTGGTTTTACAGTTGACGTAAGTTTTTTTAACTTACTTACTTTTTTAGATGCTTGCCTGTAGATAATATTAATTCCTATAGTTCATTATTTTTATCATTGGAAAGAAAGTAAGCGATCTTAACATGTAATTTTATTAAAAATCACCATTGAAAAATAAGTCTCAGCAAATATATGTTAGAATTATAAATCATATACAATGTATTACATTCTTTTGCTTTCATAAGTAAAATAAACTCATTTTTTAAGCGTTTTTCAATATTTTTTTATAAAAAGACACGTCAAGATTGTTAACCAATTGTTAACCTTCACTCTAATGCTAAAAAAATGAACTATAAGGTACATAAAATAAAATAAGGTAAATAAAATTGTACATAATACCTCCCCGCTTGAGCGCGGACATGTTTTACATTGGTTTTACATTAGAGTCAAAGAAATTTAAACCTTACACAGTAGTGACGTTTCACATTTGAATGGCAGTGTCGCATGTCGCATCGCGGGCTCTATCGATTGATCTCGACCTGTATGATGAGCTGATGAGTGATGTCATTTAAAGTTGGATTCTAACTACAGTAAAGAAGGTTCAAATTTCTTTGACCGCATCTAGTATCGAGACCATTACCAAGTTATCCTGAGATCTATCAATACTAAAAAAATCCATTCTACTCTGTTTAATAAACTATTTCATAAATGTGCCATTTTCAACTAAAAGGGTACTTATTTGTCGGTTGTCAATAAGGCGCTATTTCCATGTAGCTTCAATTTGAAACCAACCTTATTGGCAAACGACAATGTGGTCCGTTTTGGTTGAAAACTTCGCAAATAACTTTCAAAGATTTATTTATTGTATTTTCAGATACGCCTTCAACCAAATAGTGTCAGTTCTAACCCTAACTCAATTGAATAAGATCTTCGAGCAACGCCGCAACTATGATCTGAGGAGATTGCTGTCAGGCGCCGAAAGGCTTATAGACCATCTACTTATATTTATGGAAAAAGATCCAGCGTTTTTACTAGGTGATTTCTAATATAAAATGTTTGATATACTATCTAAAAGACTAATAGCGTCATTCATTAACGCGTTACTGGCCTGAATTAGCTATGAATCGTTCGTCTTTATCTGTCATTTTGACTTTTGTATTTTGTAAGAAAGGGATAAAACATAGTTGAACTAAATCAGGCCCGTAAAGTTTTATGAATAAAAGGTTATATCAATCAAAAGAAAGAAATGGATGTTTCCGTTTAAAAATGAATACGAAAATCTTAGGTAGATGCGATTGTCGTATTAAATAATTCGGCTTTAGAATATAAGGAGCGTGCATGAACTGTAGGGGGCAGCACAGGAGCCGTCAGATTTTTGGCGTGAACGTAAAAGTGAAGTTTATACTTCCAATGTAGTCGACAAGATGGCAGAACCTACTATGCATAAGAAAACGTACGAGAACGGTAGATGGCAGCACTTGCTTAGGCGTGAAGTGGCAATGTAGATTTATTTTTTATTTGGTTCGATGAGTTAGGTTAGTTATTGATAGGCTTAGTAGCTTTGATAGGTTTACATAGGTACGGGTTATATACGGTTTCTCGGACTAAACTTTGCAGGACATCTGTTTGACATTTCTTTAAATTAACTGCCAAACTATTTCCAGGTGCCGTCCGTTGCCTGCCGCTCCCAGAAAAATCCAGAGAATCCATAACACACGCCATTATTTCAGCCTGCCACAAAATAAGGGACCTAGTATTCGCTATACTCATAGCAGGCAATCAGTTGATCACTTTAGTGAGAATGAAGAAATACACATTACACCCTTCGGATATACATTTGTTGTTTAATCTGGTGAGGAGTTCGGAGTCTTTTAAGACTGCTGAGAGTTGGACGCCGATTTGTTTACCCAAATTTGATGCTACGTAAGTATTTATATAAGTATTATACATTTGTATACATTGATAGTTTCTATAGATAAGGTACGTATTTAGCTTGGGTGAAAATGCTTTCGCATGTCCGGTTGTTCCCTACTACAGGTTGCTTTTCTCAACGGATTCTCGTGAAATTTTGTGAGTAGGTTCGATTTTGTTGCCGATTCCGTTTTTGAAAAAAAAAACAAAATGGCGGAATCATCTTTAAAGACATACTCTTAAAATAAGAGACATAATATTATCTATACTCATAGCAAGCAATCAGTTGATCACTTTAGTGAGAATGAAGAAATACACATTACACCCTTCGGATATACATTTGTTGTTTAATCTGGTGAGGAGTTCGGAGTCTTTTAAGACTGCTGAGAGTTGGACGCCGATTTGTTTACCCAAGTTTGATGCTACGTGAGTATGAGCTTTATTGCTTATTATAAGAGGTTGATTTTAGGTTGATAAGTTTGACGCTACGTGAGTATGAGCTTTATTGCTTAGTATACAAGGTTGATTTTAGGTTGACTGTGAATTGATATACCTTGTGAATGATCTAGAAAGTTCTTAGAAGTAGGTACATTTGTTATCTTAATACGGAGTATTTCAAAACTGCCGAGAGTTTGACTAAGTCAGTATGAGTTTTGTTGTTTAGTGTCGAAGGTTGAATTGAAGTTGACTGAAATTGATATATGATGTAAGTCTAGAAAGTTTTTATAGAAACTTTGTATACTTAAAATAGTTATTTTCGATACAAGTGCGAAAAAGAGGAAATTCGAAACGAGTGGCGGTAAATTAAAACACAACCGAAGGGAGTGTTTTAAATCGACACGAGTTGCGAATTACCTATTCGCACGTGTATCGAACAACGTTTTACAGTACATATGGCACTTTAAAGTTTCGACTTCGCACGAAAAGTGCTATTTTATGCACTAGTGCGGAAAAGTATATGCCCCATATGTACTGTAAAATATATTTTTATATTTGACCGAATATAATTCACACAATAGTGGGTTTGAAATCATTTTAGGTTGTTCCTGCTCATTCATCCTATAGAAGAATATGTACCTATAGCGAAATAGAATAATATACCTACCTAATTTTATTTATTTATTTCAAAATTCTCTTAAGAAAATTGCTCGTCATTATTATATCGATATTAGATAGTGACTTTTATATCTCTGTACTGATTTTCTCTTCCGCACCAATTGTAAGTTTCTGTTTGGCCCAATGGTTGACTGGTAGAGAATGCCTTATGGCATTAAGTCCACCATTTGTACTTTCTTGTATTGTGCAATAAAGTTTAAATAAATAAATAAATATCGCCCGCTTTGCTACTTTTGTAGTTTTTGACAGCATTTTGACAACTTTGTTTTTAATTCCAGTGGTTTCCTCCACGGCCACGTCTCATACATCTCCGAAGACTGTCAAGCATGCCTTCTCCTTCTAACAGTACAGCGAGACGCGTTCTTCCCTCTCTCTCAAGCTAAACACACCATAGCAGAGAAACTGCGGCAAAATAAATGTTTGTCGGCCATCAACGACGCACTTAACAGGTACTATTTAGTTTTGCTTCTCTTTCTAACTACAGCGAAACGAATTTTACCCTCTCTTTCAGGCAAAACACATCGACTCAATGGGGTTAAATCATTTGGCAATGATCTAAGATAGATGGCGCTGTACACTAAATTTCTTGTCTAAAACTCCAACACTCCAGCATAAAAACAAAACGGCCAAGATAAGTTTGATAAGTAAACTTTGTACAGTCAGCAGCAGAATTTACTAAGCGGGCGAGGTGTTCAAAATTACCTTTACACGCTCTTATTCTGTTAAAAATAAAGTCGTGTCAAGATCATTTTGAACATCGCCCGCTTAGCAACTTCTGCTGCTTTCTGTCATCACGGCTCATGTAAGCCTGGGGTCCGCTTGGCAACTAATCTCAGGAATTGGCGTGGGCACTAGTTTTTACGAAAGCGACTGCCATCTGACCTTCCAACCCAGAGGGGAAACTAGGCCTTATTGGAATTAGTCCGGTTTCCTCACGATGTTTTCCTTCACCGAAAAGCGACTGGTTAATATCAAATGATATTTCGTACATACCTAAGTTCCGAAAAACTCATTGGTACGAGCCGGGGTTTGAACCCGCGACCTCCGGATTGCAAGTCGCACGCTCTTACCGCTAAGCCACCAGCGCTTCTGCTATTTTTTGTATTTTTGTATTACTTTCTCTACTCTACCGTGCAATAATTACTGTTTATGTGTGTTCTAGGCATCCAGATTTACCAACCACAGATCCGCTTAAACACATAGGGATACCAGAGATTAGGCACTTCATGTACAAGTGTAAATCTACGGCACAGCTGTTCACTTCGGACCCTATATCTATAGACAAATTGCAGGTATAAATATTATAGGACATTCTTATATATATAATATAATATACAAATACATAAGTAAACACCCAAGACTCATAACAAATATTTGTGCTCATCACAAAAATTTAATGCCCTTACCAGGATTCGAACCCAGGACCGCGGCTTCACAGGCAGGGTCACTACCCACTAGGCCAGACCAGTCGTCAAACACATAACACACCCTTTATATATGACACCGTAAGATTGTGAACCCGTTAGTTTATAATCTAACGTAGGTTAGGTTAGTTTATAATCTCCCTACCGTCAGTTTATAATTTAACTAGCGAGATTATAATCTGACGAGTGTTTACAATTTTACGGTGACATATATAACACTACCCTTTGTCTATCTACTATATAACAATCCTGTGTCCCTCCCCGGGACTCAAACTATCTCATCATCATCATCATCTTCTTTGTGTAAACACGTAAAAAAAATAGTCATCGCCTCCCGTCCGTTCATCAACATCAAATAGGGAGTATTACTGCAATGTTTTTCCGCCAGAGTGCAGCACTAGCGCCTTTAGTAAACCATAGAGTAACTTATACACTGTACCTTAAACTGTTTTTTGACAAGTTTTCACAGACAATCAAATATGACATTGATACATCAATTTCTTTACAAAGGGCCTACCGGGAAACGCGAAATCGAAACTCAGCTAATACCTGCCTCTTTATCGCTCGAATATGCAAGAGTGATAAAGAGGTTAGATAACAACATTTCGACTCTCTTTTTTGCGGTAGACCTTTAGATTGTGACTTATTGTGGGAGTGGCGCCCCCTACGCTGAGTTCGCGTAATATTCCCTATTTCCGTTTTGCGTCTAAAATGACATGCAGACTAACTTGTATAAATTGTTATACTCTTTTGTGACCGTTATAATCTTATTTCTAACCTTCGTTTTCCAGGATTACCGACTACGGCACAAAGAGGGCGGCGACGTGCTCAAAGAGAGGAAGCTAACCAAAATGTCCGAGATCGACTACGTGAGGAACTACAGGAAGTTCTGCAGCCAGATACATTGCACCTCTACACCAGCCAAGCTCATCTTTAGGTCCAACTCGCAGGATACCATACTGGCTTGGGTAAGATTATCGTTTGTCAAAGGACTGTCTCATTTCAAACATAGAAAGAATCATACTATCTTTATCTTACACTAGTACAAGCACCCAAAAGGATGAGTATATTTTTTTGTTATTTTTTTACAGAAAAATTTGGTTTGACCAACTATAGTAAAGGGGCACACTGATTACCAGTCCGCCGGACCATATCGGCCTGTCAGTTGTTCGGAACTGTCAACTTTTTGTTCAAACTGACAGGCCGATATCGTCAGGCGGACTGTTAATCAGTGGACCCCTTAATTGTGTTTAAAAATAAATGCTATAGCTGGCCAAGCAGATCTTGTCAGTTGATCAAGGCGCCAAATTTGAAAAATGTAAGCGCGAAGGAATATCGTCCCATAGAAAATTTGACAAGATTTGCTTGACCAGCTTTATCTATGTTTTTCTGATAATTACTTATCTGGTGCTTTATTTCGTGCACGGTGTGAAATAATTTATAGGCAACTTCCATATTATGCGCGTGCGATAGAGATAGGAAATGGCGGGGCAATCAACGAAATTCTTCGTGCTTGGCGTGCTTACATCTAGCTACCGTCAGGCGTGGCTCACTCCGCGATTCCGTCGCGTCGCTACAAGTACCTACAAGTACACGCGGCCCACACCAAATTTGGTGTCTAGCCGTAGTAGTTGCCGCGCACCGCTACGGAACGGACGCCTCGCGCTTGCGCACCTAGCGGTCATATCTGGGTCAAACAGATTACTGTGTTATCGTCTTTCCTGTAGACATACACAAGAGTTAAGGGCTATAAAGGTTAATTTTCTTATTTAATCCTTATCCAGGTGAAAAGGTCCTCCTTTTATTTAGAGAACTATAATAAAATCATTCCTTACATGCCCACAAGCTGTTAACTATTGCCCACAGGAGAGAAAAATGTACAGTTAGCGCTAACACACTAGTTTTATCTCCTGTGGGTAATAGTTAACAGCTTGTGGGTATGTAAGTAATGATTTTATCATAGTTCTCTAAATAAAAGGAGGACCTTTTCACGTGGATAAGGGTTAAATAAGAAAATTAACCTTTATAGCCCTTAACTCTTGTGTATGTCTACAGGAAAGACGATAACACAGTAATCTGTTTGACCCATCTGCGTAATAGACGCGTTTTGTTAGAGAGTGAATTTTCTGTACGTACCATTCTTACATTCCAGATAACAAACGGCTTCGAACTCTACGTGACCTTTGATCCCCTGATGGATAAAGACCACGCCATAAAGGCGGTGGACCGCCTCCTGCGGTGGATCAAACGGGAGGAACAGAGGATCTTCATCATGAACGCTCCCACCTTCTAGCCCGCGCCCTTCAGGGTCAGGAACCCCTTTGTGAGGTACAGTGTGGAAGAAAAGACGATCGATGTACATGAGACTCTATAAAGTTATGGTGTTATCCTTTTTCGGTGTATTCCCATTTGTCCCCGCGGGTACAGATGGGAATAGGTATAGTGAAGAAAAGACGATCGATGTACATGAGACTCTTTAAAGTTATGGTGGTATCCTTTTTCGGTGTATTCCCATTGGTCCCCGCGGGTATAGATGGGAATAGGTGTTTTAAGTTTGAAAGACGACCGATGTACATGACACTCTTTAAAGTTATGGTGTTATCCTTTTTCGGTGTATTCCCATTGGTCCCCGCGGGTATAGATGGGAATAGGTGTTTTAAGTTTGAAAGGCGATCGATGTACATGACACTCTTTAAAGTTATGGTGGTGATTTTTTCGGTGTATTCCCATTTGTCCCCGCGGGTCTATACTCGAATGGGAATAGGTGTTTTAAGTTTGAAAGACGATCGATGTAGGTACATGACACTCTTTAAAGTTGTGGTGTTATCCTTTTTCGGTGTATCCCCATTTGTCCCCGCGGGTATAGATGGGAATAGGTGTTTTAAGTTTGAAAGACGATCGATGTACATGACACACTTTAAAGTTGTGGTGATATTCTTTTACTAATATTCGTGCGTAAATAGGACTTTTTTAGAATGTTTCACAAATTTAGTGTCGCTTACGTAACGCTATTATACCCTCGGCCCACCACAATGCATAGCGGCTGATAGAAGAGCATTTCTTTTATTTTTTGGCATTTTTATATATTGTGCCCTTTTTTGCTACTTTTCTGTTATTTCTACCCAGAATCAGGATCGAATCCTAATGGGATAAAAAAATGTCCCAGAGTTTTTTTCCTATTGTGTTACCATTTCCCCATATACTTTGTATGGCGGTAACAAAAAGGAAAGTTTGAAAAATGTATGGAAATTCAAGGACACTTTTTTTTCTCCTATAAGAATGAAAAGGTCTCGCGATCCTGAGTCCTGACTATATAACACAAAAGTGGCGAAATAGGTCACAATTTATAAAAATGGCAAAAAATAAAAGAAACGCTCAGAAAATGCTTAAACTAAACGCAGCGTATCGTATCGTAATATACGCGAACTTCGACCCCCTGATGGGACAAGTCTATGCTTAAACCAAAGATACATTGATTGAGTGATGCGTCAAATCTAAGACAATTTCGTGCTTCTAATTTGACGGGTAAACGAGATGGCGCTGTACAGCTTCATACATTTTGCGGTAACTCTGATTGTGATTGCGTTTGACAATTCAGTGACCGCAAAACATATGGCGCAGTACAGCGCCATATGATGTCAAACTAAGGGGCACGTTTTTTTCTTATACTTTACCACTCTATGTCAATCAATTCTCTTTGGCTTACACTAAACATAGTAGCGACCACAAAGTAAAATCAAAAAATTACCAGTACCTATATAACTCTATTCGACGTTAAATATAATTGTATAATATTAAATTATTTAATAATATTCTAACTAAGTAAGCACGTAGTTTTATGAAATGATGCTCGATTACTGTACCTTATTAGATATTTATAATACTTATAAAAATTGTAAAAAAATGTAGATAGACAGAAATGGTATAATTTATGTAGGGTTGCACTATTTAGTAATGGAATTAATTAACTTTTAGGTATCAGCACTTTTACTATATTCGAGCACATGCTAAACTTATGTTCCTGTAAATGAACGTTTCTTTTATTTTTTACCATTTTTATATATTGTGACCTTTTTTGCCACTTTTGTGTTATTTCTAGTCAGGATCGTGAGCCCTTTTCAGAAAAAAAGTGTCGTAAAATTTCCATACTTTTTTCAAACTTTCCTTTTTGTTACCGCCATACAAAGTATATGGGGAAATGGTAACACAATAGGAAAAAACTCTGGGACATATTTTTATCCCATTAGGATCGAAAGAGCTCGTGATTCTGAGTAGAAATAAAACAAAACTGGCAAAAAAGGTCACAATAGGTATATAAAAAATGGAAAAAAATAAAATAAACGCTCAAATAGCGTTTGTATCCAAAAACTAGCTAGAAAATTATAATTAAAAGTGCCAAATTCATGGATGTATTTATCCATTATGGCAGCCATTCTCAAAGTATCCTCCGCGAGTGAGGAACGAACATTTATAATTTCGGGTTCCGTCAAATCAAATCTCGCTTTCCAAAAGGGTTCCGTCGCCAAAAAAGTTTGAGAACTTTGCCTTATGGTATTTATACCGCATTATTACTTCAAGAATAGCAGACTTTTATAAAATAAAGGCAAACCAATTATTGTATACACTGAATATAATCACTACATAGTATAAAACAAAGTCGCTTCCCGTTGTCTGTCTGTCCCTATGTATGCTTAGATCTTTAAAACTACGCAACGGATATTGATGCGGTTTTTTTAATAGATAGAGTGATTGAAGAGGAAGGTTTATGTATAGGTCATTTGTTAACCAGTGCGAAGCCGGGGCGGGTCGCTATAATATTTATAGTATAAAATAATTGTGAATATGAAATAAAACTCTGGATCTCATACAAGATGACATGTACTATGCGAGAGTTCTTAGTTTATTCCCGGATGTGACCAGCACGGCTAGCACATGATTATCCGCGGGATAGCTCGCGCCGCGAGAGACGGCAGTCGCCCGTCACAAATTTCTATCTCTATCTGTCAATTCCTCGATTTTGGCAGCATGAGTTCGCACATCGAGAAAAGAGTTCCACGAGAGAGAGCCATCCCGCGCGCGACTTAGCCAATGTGGCCATTTATACATGGAACAAACTTTTCATTCGTGGCAACACTGAATCGGTAAAATAATAATCGGATAAATAATGAATAGTCAGCCTTAGAAACGGAGCGTCCCTAGTCACGATAACTTTGTCTCTTTCTCGCAGTATGAAGAGTAAGAAATAGCAAATATTATTTTTAAGGCGAAAATGTCAGTGTCAATAATGTCAATCAAAATTTGATTCGCTTTGTCGTTACAAGTTGGAATATATTATTATAATTATCTAAAGATTACCTACCTATTCATTAAAATACAACTCCTTACGAATAATTGGCGTTTTGTTAAAAGTTTTGGCTAACAAAATACCATCTTTACGAAGAAGTCAAGTTGTAAGTAGTACACAATTCAATCTTCATAAAGCTCTTTTCCGTTGTCTTTTGCAAAAAAATTACATTCCTTTTAAATCTTATTTACAGACTAAATATCTTATGCTAATCCCCGACATATCTCCGTTATGGCTGGCTAGCCACTGCATTGCTGGCTTCGAAGATAGATTGAATGACAATCATGCACAAGCCTGTCATCAAACACGGAGGTATTCTCTACACCTAAGCATGCTGCTGCTAACCGCAGCCCTCCTGCCATCACGGAAGACAAAGAAGGGCTCAAGTTGGGAACCTACTCCGTGCAAGGACAGTCGAGTGTTGATAACACTTCTCAAATAATGTGACTTTTAAATAAATACTACCAAAAACTTTAAATGATTTTATTTACTTTGACCTTTTTGAGATAGGTACTCAGATTTAAGTACGATTCGTCGGAGTCGGAGCGCATTTCACATTTGTATGCCCAAAGCCGGTCGGCTGCTTGCGGATCGGATGGCTCCGGACGGATTCTATCGCTTCTGCCACACATTATGTAAATAGGTACACTGAAAAAGCACTCCGGCGCGGCCCAACTCCAGCCGGTCGGTGGGAATCGTAACTTAAGGATTAGGCTAGTACCAACTCGTACACTACAAAGTAAGTATTACGGCTGTGGTCTTCTGTGAGGTGGAGGTTGAGTTGAGCTGCCAGATTCATTATTTGCATTCTTTGTGGAATGATGTTTCACAAAATTTCGTCTAAATCGGTTCGGCGGATTAAGCGTCAAGAGGTAACATATAGTCAGCAGCAATAGTTGCTAAGCGGGCGAGGTGTTCAAAATTACCTTGACGCGCTCTTATTCTCTTAACAATAAAGTCGCGTCAAGATCATTTTGAACACCTCGCCCGCTTAGCAACTATTGCTGTTGACTGTACATAGGTACAGATTCACTTTTTCATTTACTTATTATAAGTAAGGTTGATGCAATATTCAGGTCGGGATTGTGTTGTTTATATCCCACAATGAATGGAAACACCTAAGGAGCGACATAATATAGGTTGTCAACAATAATTGCATGTAAAAATACGCGTGTAAGTAAATATAACGAGTTAGCACTGATTGATAGCACATAATTGTTTCGCGGATTAGCAATGTAATATTTTTGTATCAATTATTTATGTTTCTATTAATTATCCCCCAGTCAATTCGACACCAACGGTTTGCTTTGTTGATGAGGTCGTGATCGTACAATCTTAGGCTTAGATTTTTTTCTATCGGATTTTCGTTTAACTTAAGAGAACAAACAAGTCATTGTGAAAAAATATAATCATTTTCGATATTAATGGCATGATCATGAAACTCAAGATTCAAATTATACTTAAACAAAAAAGTGTTGTAGTATGAAATAAATATAAAATATGGAAAATTATCTTTCTTTTAGAACAAAAGTCAACAAAACTTCGACCAAATGCGCTTGTCGCGACCCTCTAGCCTCGAAGACAATTTCTCTCATTTTGACGTTCAAACGCGGGACATTTTGTCTCCCATAGTACACTCGTGCTACGATTTTCGAGAGTATCCCGCGTGGAACTGTCAAACGACAAAATTATGTCGCTTTGACATTTGTCCGCGAGACAGCGGGTTGTCGCGCGGCTCTTATGCTACCGATTCGCGAGAGAGCTCTATGTCGCGGCATTTTCTCGCCTGTCGACTGTCGCGCCCATCATGTGCTAGCCGTGCAGGGACGATAAGATAGTGGTACAATTAAGAAAAAAGTTTTCCGCTCATTGTTTAAATGTACGGAACCCTTTATTTTGCGTACAGTCGCCATCAGAGTTATCGAAGCGGCCAAGGAGCTCACAAATATCTGAACATGCCTCTATTCTCAAGGCGCTAGTGCTTGTTCAGATATTTTTGTGCACCTCGGCCGCTCCTATATAGGTGGCTATAATATCTGATGGCGTGGCGTCTGTACCTAATCTGACACGCATTTGGTCGACTTTTACCTTATTTCGAACAACCAGTTGAAATTGCTATATTTTGTTGTAGGATGCATTTATGAATTTGTAAATACATATATAAAAAATACAAATGTGATGATAAATTATAAGAATAATCGATGAATTTGTGAATTCAGTATTGAAATTGTCTATTAAATTATGTAGAATGTTATATTTTGTTATAATTAAATGGTTTTATGAAAACACAAATTATTATTTATATTTTTTTCATAATGCTGCTATACAGCTGTAAAAAATAGTAAGTACGTATAGTCTTTCAAGCCGGATGTGTCAGTAGCAATGTAAAGCAAACTAAAGTATGGTATCCCTAGGGAACTAACTAAAAGCAGCAATGTACATCGAACCAAATGTAAACAAAACGGTTCCATAGATAAGATATACCTAAATGAGACGCGATTTTCAAAAAAATCAAACCGGAGTGTTGCGAACTCGCGATTTTTCAAATTTGCCGTCTTTTTCTACTGACAAGCTTTGCTTGACCAAGTATAACTATATTCTGGCACACCCACTTGTCAGTAGAAAGCTTGCAGCCTACGTTGTCCGCTTTTAGGTGGATGCATGTTAGC
This sequence comes from Cydia amplana, assembly GCF_948474715.1. NCBI lineage: Eukaryota > Metazoa > Arthropoda > Insecta > Lepidoptera > Tortricidae > Cydia > Cydia amplana. Next base: position 25,091,250 of record NC_086070.1, read on the forward strand.
AAATAGTGTTAAATATAACCGTTGTCAATACAGTGCACGATACTATTGGCTAGATTTAGTCGGCCATCTTTTTCAAAATTCTTGATTTCGTAGGCATCGGCTATGTCGACTATTTTATATTTGTTTACGTCGGCACATATCCACTGGAAAAGAGAAAAAAAAATTAACTGCATAATAAGGGGTCATCCATTAATTTTACTTCACACGAATTTCTACGTTTTTTGACCCCTCCCCCCTCATTGTCACACTTGGTCACATTTGGCAAACCCCTCCCCCCTGGTGTGACGTCACATTACTATCGGTATGATTTCGTTCCCTGGCCGGACGACCCGATGGTCGGGATCATGGTAAAGCTTTATATGACGAAATTGTTGTGGCCTGGCGCGGATGTCTTGTTTGGCTGGGTGGTAATGAATGTGTTAATTTCTTATTTTCTAATTCACTCACCTCATCACATACTTTTTTCGTTATATCAACATACGTCAGCTTCGTACACGCCGCTTCAAAACTAAAAGCCAGGCCAAAATACGAATAATTCCTCACATCTCCCATAAACATATCAAATGTATATACATCTGGATCACCATCAAGTTCTTTTATTCTCATCGCCAAATTTCCATGATAATACTTCAAAAGTCCCTCGTAATCTTTTAATAGTGCTACGTTACTATAAATTACAGTAGATACATCTAGTACTGGACTAGCACATCTAACTTGTTGAAAATCCACCATTTTGACATCAACTGGTATTCCATTATTATATTTAAACATATAGTTATTAGATCTGCAATCTCCATGCAAAATAACTTTATTTTCTTTGACTGCTTTTGCCAAATCTTTAAAACGTTTGGGTACAGCGAATTCTTTTATTTTCTTTGCATAAATGCTATTAGGATATTCGGTTTCTATAGCATTTATAGCTACCGCGCAAATTTGACTCCATAATTTCTTGTACCAACTCCAAAATCTTTCATCGTAGTATGTTTCAGTAATTTCTTTAGTTATTATCTTATATTTAACAGGATTTTCAGTTTTTAACGCGAATGAGAGAGCATGAAATCTAGCTAATGTTTTTAAGATTAATTTCCCATGTTCTAAATCTATTATTTCATTGGTTTTAAATCCGTCAGTCCTAATGTCTTGTAGGCATATCCTATCATTCTTTCCATCATAATGTGTGAAACAAAGTTTGACATGGTTGTCGAATTTTTCAGAAATATCTTTCGAATTTTGAAACTTTAGAAGTTCTGGTAGAACTTTTTCGTAAAAATTAATCTCGTTTTTGAAGAAATCTGCGCTTCGAAAACTAAGGCTTCTAGTTTTATTCCAAGGCTGATGTTTTAGCATGAGTTCTGCGTATGTGTGTTTGTTTTCTTCGAATTGTGTGTTGACCTTCCATTGGATCACTTGGCTGGTGAAAGATGTTGATAGGTCGTCGAGGTGCTACAGATAAAAAAAAGAAACTTAGTATAGGTACTATTTAGTAATAGTAGTTTGTGTTACAAGGGATCCAAATGATATATTTCCGTCAAGGCCCGGGCGTACATTGAATCCTGAGCGTAATGAGGGATTCAAGTGTTAACGCCCAAGACGAAATAATGTTGATACCGTGTGACACATACTGCTTTTCACACCAACTATGAAGAAAATAAAAGAATCTTAGTGTTGACACAATCTGACGGTTAAACAGATTATTTAAGCTAAAAAAATAATGTGCAAAAAAATGAAAAAATAGTGTGCTAGAACAGAAAAGTGTTACTTTGATCCCTCCTAGCAGGGAGGAAAAGTGCCACTTTGATCCCTCCTAGCAGGGAGGAAAAGTGCCACTTTGATCCCTCCTAGCAGGGAAGAAAAAGCTCTTTTCCGAATAGGTGGTGTGAAAACACTTTTATTGCACATTGGATGCGGACATAGGTACCTACATGGGCGTCGCCAAGGGCAGGGGGGGCAGCTGTCCTCCCTAGAGAATATGTAACTAAATGTATGCCCCTCCCCCTCCCCTTGGCCATCTGCCATATAAAGTCCCCCCCCCCCCCCGCGACGCCGTTGACTTGGCTATAGGTATCCGGCGATACGTGCATAACGATATCTCGCTCGGACACCGGCGCGGCGTTCAGGGGGCCTACCGCCAACCATGTTCGACGTGTTGTCTCTGTCGCACTTGTAAATTCGTACGTAAGTGTGACAGGAAGGCGACACGTCGAACGTGGTAGGCCCACAGATACGTATCAGATAACCGCGTAAAGATAGGTACTTACGAAACAATGTGCGAAGTGTGCCCGCTCTCCATACCATCTGGTAAGTGCATCGCAAAGGAACTCGTGACTGAGGATAGGCCCGTAATCCGGGCTCTTACTGGAGAATACGCCCATCTGGAAACCAAAAAAAGCGTGGTTATTCCACCTGTCCAATTTCTTGATCCAGTGTCATTGCGTCTCACTCTCTCATTAAGTAAAAAATTGGAAATTAGGTGGAATACCACCCTAAGGGCCACTTGCACCATCCCACTAACCCGGGGTTAAGCAGTTAAATCGTTAACTACGTTAACCACGTGTCAAATTGTACTGGTAACCATGGTAACTTCAGGTTTAACCGGTTACCCCGGGTAAGTGGAATGGTGCAAGTGGCGCTAAGCTGAGTAGAGGAAAGAGAAGGTTATGTTGTAACTATAACTACACCATATTTTCATAGAGAAATATAAAATAAGTAAACATAGAGTGCTCACTCCATACATCAGTTTTATTACCAAAACGCAGGTCATTTTCGTAGTCGACAGCGTCAAGTAGCGGATTGATCAGTACTGCTATATACATGACAGTAGATGTCGCTACGAACAAAAGTCTAATGCTCAACAATTTTCAGCTGATATTATAACCGGATTAACCGGAACTTTATTTTCAACTCCTTCTGCTTGTAATATTATTTGTTAGTTGCGATACACTGTTCGTCAGTCGCGACACTCGTGACATCTAGTGTCAAGTTGCGGTATTGATAAATCCACTACTTGATGCTAGAGGTCTGACTGATGACTGAAAACTGATTTATGGAGTGAGCACACTATGCTTACTTGTATTTCTCTGTGATAGAGGCTAGTGGCCTACGAGAGAGTTTCTTTTATTTTTTGCCATTTTTATATATTGTGACCTTTTTTGCTACTTTTGTGTTATTTCTACTCAGAATCACGAGCTCTTTCGATCATAATGGGATAAAAAAATGTCCCAGAGTTTTTTCCTATTGTGTTACCATTTCCCCATATACCTACTTTGTATGGCGGTAACAAAAAGGAAAGTTTGACAAATGTTAGAAATTTTAGGACACTTTTTTTCTCCTATTATAAGGAGGAAAAGGGTTCGCGATCCTGACTAGAAATAACACAAAAGTGGCAAAAAAGGTCACAATATATAAAAATGGCAAAATATAAAAGAAACGCTCACGAAAGGTTTTAGAACAAAAGATTTAAAATCGCGCGTATGGCTAAGATATTATACGAATCATTTTGTCATAACTTTACTTAAGAAAGTCCCTAATAAAGTTTGCAACCTTAATTTTAAATACCTATGTCAATACAAATGTAAGTTTTCCTGTTATAGGGAAAAACCCACTAGGTAGACTCATCCCTGCATACCTATCTATTGCGACATAAATTGTTATAATGTCTACAAGGTGCGTATTTTTACTAATTTACGTACTTAGTTTAATAAAAATTAAAACTCAACTCAATACAATATCAAAAAAATTGTGTAGGTACCTTTTTTAGGGTTTCGTATAGTCACCTAGAAACCCTTATAGTTTCGCCATGTCTGTCTGTCTGTCTGTCCGAGGCTTTGCTGCGTGATCGTAAGTGCTAGAAAGCTGCAATTTGGCATGGATACATAAATCATGCATTGCGACAGAACGGTAAAATAAAAAGTATAAAAACAATTTTTTTAGGGTACCTCCCATACAAAAAGTTTTATTTGATTTTTTTTTGCTTTGTCCCAATATTGTGGGGTATCGTTGGATAGGTCTTTCAAAACAAATAAGGGTCTCCTAAAACCATTTTTGATATAGTAATATTTTCGGAAATATGCGCTCCGAAAGAAAAAAAATATGTGTGTCCCCCCCTCTAACTTTTGAACCACGGGTCCAAAAAATAAGAAAAAAATCGTGAAACAATAAATACTTTCAATGAAAACTATAGCGAACATGATCGGTTTAGTCGTTTTTGAGTTATTGCAAAAAAACTTCTTTTCTTAGTAAAAAGACGTAAGTACAAAGCGCTGCAAATGTACTCCCTTATGATAGGTACTTACTCATAGCCCCCGTTTGGGCTATTTCGATTGACAGAATGGTAACTACGAAACCCTAAACTAAGCATGGCGCGACATGCTCCTGGCCGATTATTAATGAATAACACAATTGTATTTATAAAATGAATTGATTACCTTTATAATGTATGTCCAATTTGACCCACCTAAAGCCATTCTTCTAAATTCTACAAAATATTAAGTACAATACCTAGTATTAGACGTACGTAGACCGCTGTATTATTATTTATTATCGTAAACGATTGGTAAAGTTAGCAAAAACTGATCAAAAGTCACACACATGCTATCATAGCAATTAACAATGTCAAACTAAACTAAATAAACAAATATAAAACCGGCCAAGTGCGAGTCGACTCGCGCACGGAGGGTTCCGTACCATCAACAAAAAATAGAGCACAAAAATCGTGTTTGTTGTATGGGAGCCCCCTTAAATATTTATTTTGTTTTATTTTTAGTATTTGTTGTTATAGCGGCAACAGAGATACATCATTTGTGAAAATTTCAACTGTCTAGCTATCGCGGTTCATGAGATACAGCCTGGTGACAGACGGACGGACGGACGGACGGACAGCGAAGTCTTAGTAATAGGGTCCCGTTTTTTACCCTTTGGGTACGGAACCCTAAAAACAAAACAAATTCACTTGTTGTGTTTACTTCACTTTAGTCGGTTTCTGACAAGATCTTGTATCCCTTTCTATCAATGGTAAGTTCCTTAAGGTGCGAAGGGTACCGACAACTGGTTTACCAAGGTGGTAAACCTACAAAATAATGACTATCAACATGGACCTACGAGGGGTGTTCAAAATATTCTCGGTATGAGAATGAAAACAAACAAGTACGAAAAGTTTGATATTTTTATTTTTCAATATACTCCCCCCCTATGTTCATACACTTAAAAGATCGATCAATTATTTTTTTTAATCCCTCGTAAAAATATTTTTTATCTTTCGTGTAAAAATGCTCCTCCACTGCCGCCTTCAATGCTTCATCGTCAGAAAATTTATTTCCACGCAGATCCTTTTTAAGATTGGGGAGCAAAAAGAAGTCGCTGGGGGCTAAGTCCGGACTATACGGTGGGTGAGTAATAGTTTTAAACCCACATTCAACAATAGCTGCCTTGGCAATATGAGCAGTATGGACGGGGGCGTTGTCATGCAGAAGCAGAATACCTTTCGTTAACTTTCCTCGCCTCTTTTCTTTAATTACATCCTTTAATTGACGTAGAATGTTAGCGTAGTACTGTCCTGTGATATTTACACCTTTTTCTTTATAATCGATTAGTAATACTCCTTCACAATCCCAAAATATCGCGGCCATGACCTTGCCAGCTGAAGGGATGACCTTGAACTTCTTGGGATGAGCTGAACCCTTAATGTGCCACTGCATGGACTCTTGTTTACTCTCTGGGTCATAATGATGAACCCAGGTTTCATCTCCAGTAACTATTCTTTGCAGCACCTCATCAGGATTTTCACCGTACAGGTCAATAAAATCGGAACAACAAGCTACACGCATGTCTTTTTGAAGCCGAGTCAGCATTCGCGGAACCCATCTTGCACTTACTTTTGACATATTAAGATGGTCATGTATAATATCATGTACGGTACCAATAGAGAGATTGGTTACTTGTGCTATAGATTTTACCTTCACTCGACCATCTTCCAATATAAGTTTTTCCACTTTATCAATATTTTCTTGTGAAGTAGCTACTACAGGCCGGCCAGGTCTAGGGTCATCTTCAATACTCTCCCTTCCGCGTTTAAACTCGCTTGACCACTTTTGAATGGTAGATAAAGAAGGAGCAGACTCACGGTAAACACAATCCATTTCCTCTTTTATGGTTTTTTGATTTTTACCCTGTTTTGTCAAGAATTTTATCACGCATCGATGTTCTAATTTAGGTAACATTGTCAATTCGCACATGATGTTCATGTTTGTTCAGCAATTGCAGAAAAACAAAAGACTATCTCGGTTCGAATTATACTTTTTTTTAATGTCAATGAATAAACCTTAGCGGCCAGTAACGAAAGAAATTTTAGAAGAGGTCGTAAGATATCAATACCGAGAATATTTTGAACGCCCCTCGTAGAATATTACGGACGGACTGTCACCTAAGACAAACTGTGACACTGCAATGGCGGACGGTTTGAATGTGTGCGTGTAGACGAGTGTTACCATGTAACACAAATTCTCCCCTAATGGTGAAACAATTATTTTTAATATCGTCCTTGTTTTCGAATAAAAAAATTGGGACAGTTTTACGTTAGACAATAAAAAAGGTGTGTACGTATCTGATTTTATAGGTCTTGAAATTCGCAATATTGCACAATTACTTTGTGCAAACATTATTTTCAATACCTAATGATACTTAGCATCGTAATGAAATCAGTTCGTCATGTTTTTTTAATTTATACATTTAACTTGAAACATCTGGTTTTCAACAAAAAAAATACAATACATAACAAACAAACGTTAACTATCAAACATGCATGTAAGCGTCTAATCTCCTTAGTATCGGGAAATTACCATACCGACCTAGTTTGAAATGCACAATCAATAATTTAACCATTTACCTAAATGATCTCTTAATACATAATGATTTAATAAGAAGGGTAGAGTCAGACAAAGAAAAGTCTGCAGCGGATTTGATAGGCCACGCAGTGCAAGTGTTATTTACACGTCATAATTTCATAGAAGTTTGACGTTTAAAATAACACTGGCACTGCGAGGGCTGTCAAATCCGCTGCAGACTTTTCTTGGTCTGACTCTATCAATTACCCTACTTTCCGGAAATTACCCTATTCATGTTACTGGTCACACTCCTGTTTTGCAGTTTGATAATTTATAAACAACAAATTATCGTGATTTTACGTACTAATTAAGTATGAAAAGTTATTCCGTGACTTTTTTTCTTTCGATCGGTACAATTCTAGCAGGATTTAACTACGCATGCCGGCATATTTTATATTTTTCTTCGACATGTTTACTTCAATGACGTTTCGATTCGTCTGACGGCAAACTGGTGGATGTGGACTGTCAATGTGTGTGTGTCACGCGTAAATACTACGAAACTGGTGGATGTTGGAATCACAGTTGTGTTGTAAGCGAAATTCTGTCCGTAATATTATAGGTCCATGGTCATGGACCTATCAATTCAAACGGCATGTTCGTTTCGCTGCATGGAGTTGATAAAATGGTCGGCTTATATTGAAACGTCAAAACGTCATTGTGTTTTTTTGATGAACATACCTCATTTACCTAGGTACATAGACTAGGAATCCTCCAGACATAGCACCCTCCCCCATTTGTGGCAGAGGGGGTAGTAGCGCTACCCCCTCTGCCACAAATATACGGTAGTTTTACTCCATTTCCGATCAAGTGTCTTTGTGTGACGCCCAAGTGTCTTTGAACGGACCAATCACGGCACGGGACTCGCTCACCTCGTCCCCCACACCCCTGTATTTTGGGCAGCATCGGTTTCATTAAATAATTGCTCTAAGCTCCGTCTAGAGGATTCCTAGTCTATGCCTAGGTACTACGTTCATACAGGGTGACATCAGAAAAGTGATATAGGTATGGATTTTAGTCGCAAAAATGTAAAATTGATAGATTTAGTGGGTGAAATTGTACACTTTTTGTTACCTAATAGAAATAACAAGTGCTGGTTTCTATTAGCACGTCTTCTTATCTTGCACTATAGTAGACAATTTTTTTGATAACAGACTCACTTTAATTTTCAGCGATTGGAATGTAGATTCTAAATGTATACTTAATTTTTATTATAGGTAGGTCATCATATGTTGCGTAGTAAATAAAACCAAATCTAAATGTAAAAAGTAGACAATTATGTTTGTCATTTTCTGGACTTGTCTTGAACTGATGTTTGATAACAATCGAAAGTATAGCAGGAGTATTCTCCACGAATAAAAATATAATTAAGTAGGTACCTAAATAAAAATAATGAGTGTAACATTACACAATATGTAGGTATACAGCCGTGCTAGGCTTTTTTCTTCCAAAATGACATGAATTCGTTTCCTTACATAAATGATTATTCCTACACGAAATCAGCAAATAAACGATCTTTTGAAATTCCATGTACCATTTGATCCACTTTTTTATTTTTAAATACTTGCTATAATATTTAATAATTAAATTTTATATGTATCCTCGGTCGACGCAGTGTTTCACATTGTTGGCCTCCCTCTGACGTCCCTCTTTGGTCTTGAACGGTGCCAACGTCCAGATTTCGTCTATATTGCGCTTTTTGTCACCCTGAAAAACATACCAAATATAATTATGTCGACCAATCGAGGAACTCAAACGTTGACCTATAATCTGTTCAAGACATCCCAGCACTCGAGTAGGTAATGATAATATAATTATGCTGTCGCTAGGCCCCAAAGCAGTTACAGATGTAGTGCATAATCGTTTCCATCGTATTTTCTCGGAAACATTCGTGTTTGTACCGAAACTGAGTGAAACAGCAAGACACGTTCGTACGTTTCCGTGAAAATTCGATGGAAAATAATTATGTTCTACATCTGTACCTTGAGTAACAAATACATAAGTCAAAACGACAGACTTACACAAATGATTAATAGCTAATTGAGGTTTGTTATGCGTTTATGAATAACGCCATAAGTCGATGAACAGAGAAAAAAAACTTTGTCCTACCCCTTGTAGCTATTCTAATGGAAATTAAACTTTGTTTAAAGGGCCGTGTTGAGTAGAATCTTTACCTTTATGTCCATATCAAAAGCTTCCTCCGGAGGCAGCACCATATGCGGTGTTGCCTCTAAACTAAACGCCAGACCGAAAAACGAATACTTCTTCACCTCCTCCATATAGCTGTCCCATGAGTAAACCTTGTCCGGATCACTTCCATACCCCCTTATCTGGCTCGACAGGACCTCATAATAATACTTCAATAGTTCATCATAATGTTTCTCCCGCATATCCTGGGTAGTACAAGAATACATGAAATAAGAGATATCCAAAACTGGAGAAGCGCATCTAGCGAGCTGGAAATCGATTAGTATAGCGTCTACGGGCCGTCCATTTACATACTTGTACAAGAAATTATTCGTCCAAGCATCACCGTGAGAAATCACGCCATTTTTGCGATCTTGGACTGCTTTTATCATCTCTTTGTACCTCTCTGGAACAGCGAATTCTTTAAGTTTTTCAACGTATTTGGAATTTGGATATTCTTTTTCAACGGCGTCGATGGCGATACCACATAGGCGCTTCCAAAAAGTCTCGTACCAATTCCAGAGACGCTCATCATAGTATGTTTCAAATATTATATTGCTTATCCTGTTAAATTCTTTTGGCTCCTGGTCACTCATTGCAAAAGATAAAGCGTGAAATTTAGCCAAAGTTCTGTAAGTTACCCTGCAATGTTCTAAGTTAACTCCTTCTTGCCTAATAGGGTGTCCAAAGCTTAAAACAGTAGCATCTTCGAGACAAATGATATCGTTTTCTCCATCACAATGCGTTAGGAACACTTTTGGATAATTATCGAATGGCTCTGACATGTTTTTGGTAGACTGGAACTTGAGCATTACTGGTAAGACTTCGGTGTAGAAAAGTATTTCGTTTTTGAAAAATTCGTCGCTTCTAAATGTGATACGACGGGAGACGCTTCTAGGGATACTCTTGAGAACTACTTGGATGATGTGTTTGAAGTCCCCACAGTCGGTTTTTCCGAAGATTTTGATACGAATGATTTCGCTTAAGTACGAGTCACCTTTGCCCGCTTCCCCAACGTACTGAAAAAGAAAGAGTTTCTGTTACTTCAGTTTCTCAAGAAAATATTTGAGGGGTCTACCGATAAATTCGTCTAGAGTTAGTCCAAGCTAAGTTGGCAATGCTTTTGCCCCGAAAGCAATTTAGAAAGTGTTATGTAGAAGTTTGAACTTTATAATAACACTTGCACAGTCTGGGCTACCAAAATTGCTGCCAACTTAGCTTCCTGGTCTAACTTTATCCACTTTATCGCTCTTACAATAATCAATTGGCGGTCACAGCAGAGAAATTAAATTAAATGAAAAAAAAAAACTGTTTACTTTTAATGACCCTAATTTTAAACCATCTTGTATACCTACTTACCTCCCATCGAGCAAAGGCAATATTTTCCCTAAACAAATCACAGAGCACCTCGCTAAGTTTCTCGTCAGTAAGCACGGGGTACATGCCACTCAGAGTACTAAACTCTTTAGACGACATGGTGCCCTGAAACCAAGGGAGACAGCAGTGTAATAAGCTCCATTTCCATATCTCTTAGGCAGAATTAAACTACTATGCTATCCGTCCGACTTGCGGCCAAAAAACTTTCCGAAAACGCGCGTACTTTAAAACTCACTTTTATCGTAGTGTTTGTGTCACAGTGCCACCGTCGACTCTTCTTTTACATTAGGTATCTAATACCACAATTTGACACCAAATTATGACCAAAATAACTAGACTTTAATTTAAAAAGAGACATAACCATGAGAAATACACAAATCTACTAAATTGGAAAAACCGGCAACGCTTTATAATAAACAAGTAGCTATAACTACCTACCGAGGTTGTTGTGAATCCGACCAAATACAGTAGGTATACGGATTTTAATATTGGGTTTGATACGAAGTTTGCGTTTTGAAATTGGTCGTAATTTCATAATTAGGTATGTAACGCTACATTTTCCTGTTGCTTGATGATGATGAGGCATTGTTGCTAAGTGTGAAAAAAAAAGGTTCCGTATTAAAAACTGGCAACATTGGCATTGACCTTGGCATTTAAGCGTTTTGATACTGCACAGATCACCAGAAATAATGATTCGTTCGAAAAGATCTTACGCTTACAAATAAACCAGTCGTACTTAACGTACTTTGTCTATTTGGAAATGAAAAATAAAGAGATACCTATCGAATATTCTGTACTAGGAATAAAGAATGATAAAAGTTTTGTTTATTCTTTATTGTCTAAATAAACACCCGGTAAATAATCAAAACAAATATCACACATATTGTCATACTTATTACATCACAAATTATACATCATAAATTCATAATATCATACCTGGGTAGAGATTTACTAAGTAACTAGAATGAACTGTTTAAATTTTCAGTAGGTAAATCAAAAGTATAAAATTGATATATTTTACCTATTCATTGAAAGTGCAATAGTTTTCATTGTTCTTAAAAAAAAATTAAGTTCGAAATCTAGGTAATATAAAAAACTGATTAGGTAAATTGTCTAAAGTGAGGTAATCTAATAATCGTAATTAACCCTAAATCGAGCTAAATATAAATACAGATTTATTGGTAGCACTTATTCGTTCTAGATATTTCATAATACAGGGTGAGATCGGAGATGAGACCGAAAATTATAAATCAGTACATGTACCTATGTATGTTAGTAGGAACAAATTGGTTTGCTATAATTTGTTTTGTATGAGTTTGTAATAAAAAAAAAATTTCAAGCGTAATAGACAAAATAGTTATTTAGTAGCCCTGAGGGATCCCGGCTATTTTTGGTTGGTTTTGTAGATAAAAATCCCAGTTTAGCCTCGTAAGACCCACCATACAAAGTTTCCTATTATTAATTTGAGCCTTGTTCTACAAGTAAATTGGAACGAATTTCGTTTGGTTTAAAAAGCGATGTAACAAAAGAAATGTTACTTTATTTGGTTTATGAAAGGTTCTAATTTGATTGAAACGGAGTGTACCTATGTAAGTATACAATGTAGGCATACATTGTAAATTACAAAGCACATTGAGCCTTACGAGGCCTTATATGTATCCGTAGTCGACGCAGTGCTTCACGTTGTTGGCCTCTCTTTGGCGCCCCTCCTTGGTCTTGAATGGGGTCATTGGCCAGATTTCATCGATGTTGCGCTTTTTGTCACCCTGAAAAAAAAAAGATTTTCGTATTCGCGACTAGTTTTAAACCACATCTCTTTATGTTTGCCATTAAATGCATCTTATTAAACTCAAGAACATTCAATCAAATATCCAAATATGAATACTATTACATATTAAGTATGACAGATTTTTATCGAGCCGCGAGAGTTAAAAACTGTGTGTGTAAAAAACGCGATTTTATTTTAGTCATTTTTGGGTAATAATAATTGGACCAGCTGCTTTCTAAGGTGCATTATCGGTCCGGAAATACCGCAGGCGAGAGTTCATTGCACAGTTTAGCTGAGTTAGCAGAACATTTCTGGAGAAATACACAGTTGAGGAATGTTAACCATCTAAGAAAATTATTTACCTCCATGTTCATATCACAAGCTTCTTCGGGCGGCAGTACAATATGCGGCGTCGATTCAATACTAAACGCCAGACCAAAGAATGAATACTTCTTCACTTCCTCCATAAAGGTCGCCCGTGAATAAACCTTATCAGGGTCACTTCCATACGCCCGTATCTGGCTCGAAAGGACCTCATAATAAAACTCCAACAGTGCATCATAATGTTTCTCCCGCATATCTTCTGTAGTACACCCATATATGACAAAAGATGTGTCCAAAACAGGAGAAGCGCATCTAGTAAGCTGAAAATCTATCATCATAGCGTCAACGGGCCGCCCGTTCATATATTTGTATAAGAAATTATTGGTCCAGGAGTCTCCGTGAGCGATAATTCCATTTTTGCGGTTTCTAACTGCCTTTATCATCTCCTTGTACCTCTCCGGAACAGCAAATTCCTTTACCTTTTCGACGTATTTGGAGTTAGGATATTCTTTTTCTACAGCGTCAATGGCGATACCACACAGACGCTTCCAAAAAGTCTCGTACCAATCCCAGAGACGCTCATCAAAGTAGGTCTCAAATATTAAATTGCTTATCCTGTTAAATTCTTCAGGCTCCTGGTCTCTCATTGCGAAAGATAACGCATGGAATTTTGCCATAGTTTTGTATGTCTGCTTGCAGTGTGCGTAGTCTATTCCTTCTTGCCTGACAGGGTATGGTACGAAGTTGTAAATAGAGACATCTTCGAGACAAACGATGTCGTTTTCTCCGTCACAATACGTTAGGAAGACTTTGGGACAGTTGTCGAATGGTTCCGATACGTTTTTGGTTGATTGGAATTTCAGCATGGCTGGTAGGACTTCTGTGTAGAAAATTATTTCGTTTTTAAAGAACTCGTCACTCCTGAAGGTGAGACGACGGGAGATGCTTCTGGGGATGCTCTTAAGAATGACTTTGATACTTTTAGGCTCACCAGAGTCTGTTTTGCCGAAGACATTGATGCGCATCAGTTCGCTTAAGTAGGAATCGCCTTTGCCTGTTTCGCCAACGTACTGAAAAAGAACAGATAGATTTGCACAGATTAGATTTTAAAATGTACAGGCTTATCTTAATAGGAAATCTTAAGATATTTTCACGAAGTGAGAAACAACTTCACGAATGCATGAATGATCATAATTATTATGACATTATGCTTCTGTTTCTAAGCGCTTTTTAGATCATAAAACAAATGGCATGCTTATCAATTATAATTGCATAGGTACAAGGTTATGTTATCATTATACAGTAACTGCCTTGCAGGTCTTAAGTGCCTACATGTTATTTACAAACAGATAAAAAGCCTTATGACACCGTCATTGCGTGAGATTGGATATTTCCTATGTTCGAATTCGAATTATTGTATACCTACTGAGATTTTAGTTAGTCTCTTGAATATCAAGTTTTGTTCGGCAAAATCTTGACTGTTTATACGATAACGGTTTCACTCACTTGAATTTTTAGTCGCTATTGGCGAAGCCGGCGAAGGGCCCGAAACATGTCGCCAATAGCGACTAAAAATTCAAGTGAGTGAAACCGTTATCGTATAAACAGTTTAAAATATGTCTACGAAAGTTTAATATCGAAAATCTTGACTCGTGTAAAACCGTCGTCCTTGCATTTTTTTATGATATAGGAGGCAAACGAGCAGATGGATCGCCTGATGGTAAGCGATTACCGCTGCCCATGGACACCAGAGGGGTTGTAATGTACCTAAATCGCCCGTAACGCCCATTCATTGGTCCAATCTAGCGAAACCGAAGATTTGGTTAATCTGCTCTAGTTTCAGCCGAAGGTTTAGTTTCGTTATTTTTATGCCGAAACCTAAACTTCGGCCGAATAGGCTCTCTCTTCTCACGGGACTATCTGTAATATCTGTATATGTTTTACTAAAGAAAGAAATGCACAATCAAGAACATAGTAGAATAACAATATCGATAACAAAATAGGAAATATAATTATATGCTGTAAAAATACGTGTACCTACTAGTAGGCCATATATAGGCAATTGGCCTTGGCATTGTCATTAGACAAACTATATAATGATCGTGTTTATGCAGAATATACAAGATACAGTACGTAGCGGTCCCCTTTTTTAAAAATATTTTTCGTTAAATTTAAATAATCACGATTATTTATCAGTGGCGCTAGTGTGCACGTTGATAGGCTCTTAATATTACTTTTATAAATTGTAAGAACGAGAGAGATAAATTATATAACGCGACAAACCTAGTATACCTACATACCTGGCATTGAGTAAAGGTTACGTTTTCACCGAACCATCAAAGATAGTCTTGCTAAGTGTCTCGGGGCACGGGGTACACGCCGCTCAGGGTATTGAAGTTGGCCCCAATTTTTAATTTTCCTGTATACCTCCCAATCGAGTAAAGGTGACGTTCACCTTGAACCAATCAGAGAGCGCCTTGCTGAGTCTCTCGTCAGTGAGCACGGGGTACGCGCCACTCAGGGTACTGAAGTCTTCAAGAGACATGGTGCCCTGGCTATATGACACTAGTCTCATCATACATACCTCCCATCGAGTAAAGGTGACGTTCACCTTGAACCAGTCAGAGAGAGCCTTGCTGAGTCTCTCGTCAGTGAGCACGGGGTACACGCCACTCAGGGTACTGAAGTCTTCGGAAGACATGGTGCTGTGAAGAGGTAGGTAGAGAAAAGTAAGTTTATAAATTTTATAATCCTTTTAATAATAAGAAGCTGTTGGCCAAACCCAAGTTATAAAGTTTTACGACCTGTATATTCCTGATCTTCATATATTTTCTTTTTTTTCCTGAGTAAGTGACTAGGCTAGGAGGCCATTACAGATTATAGATACTTAGATAGTATAAACATGAACACTCGGATTAACTCAGTGAGTGTATGGACGTGCTTTATCTCAGCATAACATTTGAATAAGTTAACAAGCGTAATGGTTAAACCACGTTATCTTCTGTTTTATTAGGTATATAATAGAGCCGGTCAAACACCTTTGTCAGTAGGAAAAGGCGCGATATTTTAATTTTCTATGGAACTATTACCCTTGGCTTGGTGCCTACATTTTAAATTTGCAGCTTTTTTCTACTGACGGAAATGGCTTGACAGACTTTATATAAATATACATAGTCTTAATCCTTATAGCACCAGTGGTCCAAATAAACAAGTCATAATTTGAGCCTGGAGATTATAATATAGTTTTTTTTTGTATATTTGGTTGTAAGCAATAAGGCGTAAGTACATAGATATAATATCAGATAAATTTAACTAATGATGTGTCTTATTCAAAAATTAGGTTAAGTACTTTAAAATTACTGTTTAATTTTTTTTGCCCTAATTATAATTTCCTCCTGTATAAAATATTTTTAGGTTCTTTTCGCTTTTAAGTAAATTTATTTCTAGGGTAACATAATTTATGGTATGTTAATGGTAAGCATTTATTTTAATTAAGTTACATTGTTAATAAGGTGTTAAAATATTAATTTATAATTGACTCACCCCATTAATATACATATAATTCTTATAAATGGTTTCACTTTTATCACATTTATTTTTTTTAACTTAACTTTCATATTTCACATTTTAACTTAACTTAATAACATTGGACCCGAAGGAATATAATCATAATATTTAGGTAGGTACTTACCTATTATGTAGGTACCTACCTAAGTCAATGATTGGATCAGATTTTAAGTTTGTAGATAATTGGCAAATATTTTATAAAAAAGAATAATTTTAGCACATTTTATTTTTAATTTTAGTCACCAAAATATTTTTTGTGGAAATAATCTTAAATTATAATTTTGAATTCACAATTAATTCAACTATTTTAATAGTAGGTAAATAAATGAAATTAACAGGATATTTTCATGTAGGTAGTTACAATTAATCTCACTTAATTGTATTTAAAGACTCAAAGATAGAAAGTTAATGAAATTAGCTCATTATTTAATAAATACATAAATACCATTTCAAAACTTACCTTAAACGCGCGTATCTTTAAATTACTCGCACTCAAACTTTATCTACGTCAAACAACGAATTATGTGTCAGCGTCTCATCTTTTTATATTATACGCCGAAATTCGACACCAGTATATTATCTCTTTCACACTACAGTAAAATAAACGCAAAAATAAGAGACAGAACTACAAAAACAAAAATTCTACGATGAGAAACTCATAATATTGACTTGATAAGTAGAAGAAGTAGGAAGTGTTCTGTTGTTTGGTAACCCGAACCCGACCAAATAACGTGGTTTTATATTTCACGTTTTGTTGCAGCGCAGTTTGCGTTTTGAAATCGGTCGTGTTTTCGTAAAATGTCAAACGCTGATTTTGTTGGAATGACGTTGTCAGGGATGACGTGGCAGGGTTGCCATAGTGTGGGAGATTTATTTACGTGAAAATAAAAAAACATTTTAAATAAAAAGTTTGGCAAAGGCCTGTCTCATTTCAAACATAGACAGAATCATACTATCTGTTTCTTACACTAGTACTAGCACCCAAAAGAAAAGGATGAGTAAGCTTGTATAGTTTTTTTTGTTCTTATTTACGTCTTTTTCTAGTACCAGAATATATTATTACTACAAATATTTAAAAATACTACCATAATTATGTTTAAATAGGACGATTTGGTATTATATTTCAGAACTTCAACAAAAAATTCGATGAATACCATGAGGAGTGGTTAGATATACCTATACTTGGTCAAGCAGATTTTGTCAGTAGAAAAAGGCGGCAAATTTGAAAAATGTAGGCGCGAAGGGATATCGTCCCATAGAAAATTATAAGAGCAAAGAAAAGCAGGTAAAGGTATGATAATTAATAAAATTATACATGTTCAGATGTTTAACTCATTCGCATTAAAAGTAACGACTCAAATCATGTCATATCGACAGTCAATTTTAAATCAAGTAAGTAAAAATAACAAATTCCTTGGCTGCCTTTAGCAAAATATCCAAAGCTCTGTATTTCGGATACCACTGGCAACATTGACGTAAAAGCGTTTTGTTAATGCACATATTACACAAAATGGGATATAAATAAATAAATAATTCAGGAAGAAAATATAAATGTTAATAATAATTTTGACAATCACGTTTTAATAATGATACTAAATACTGCTTGTATCTATGTGATTCCCTACAAAAATAATCTTAAGCCTCATAAAAAAGGTGGTAAGTGATGTGTCCATAAAATGCAGAAACGAAACGCACCAGAAGCGCGAATGTAGCCTCAAGAGACCAACCAATCATCGTTCGACAGCGAAAATTGGCGCGTTTATCTTTTCGCTGCAATTTCGCCGTGGAATTTTGTTAATAATTATCTTATCTTGTTTTTGTAAAATATAAATGAATAAGATTTTTACATAAGCGTGAGTTTCCGGTACTTATGTAAATATTTTTCTATTTGTATGTCCATTTAAAAGTTTGAAATTATATCGGAATTAGTTACAAAACGCCTATACTTTAACTTAAATTCATAATATCGAAACGCACATAGCTCTGCCGAGCTCTGTGCCCTTAACACGTTAATTTATTAAAAAATATAACGTTTAAGTAGTAAAAATATTGATATAACATATTTAGTAAATGACAGTAAACGAGGCATAAGTATTCCAAAAATATATGGATCGTATTGGATCGTATCGCGTCCTAAGTCGCTCAATTACGACAAAATGGGCAAGTATGCGGTCCAGATTTCAGCCTAGAAAACAGTGGAAATACCTTTTAAGTTACATCTAAATGTGAACCTTAAAAGAAAGCACATAGAGTCGAATTTGGAAAGCGATTCGTGGTAAATTAAAAGACATCACACCTGCAAAATCAAAACGCTATGAAAGGTAACGATAGAGCTCCTTAGTGCATAGGTATGCGTATTTGGATTGCTGTACCACTACCACCAGTTTGGCACTGACATAAACGTCATCGAGAACGTAATTTACTTTCTATGCATCTCGTTCGTACTCGTATATTAGTGCAAGCGAGATGTATAGAAAGTAAATTACGTTCTCGACGGCGTTTATGTAAGTGCCAAAGTGATGGTAGGCGTACTGTAGTGAAATGAAAAAAAAAATGCAAAACACCAGTAGGTAGGTATAGTAAAGGTTCTCTTTTATTCTTCAATAACTGATGAGAAAGGTGCATTTTATCCACATGCGTGGCAAATTGAGTTGTTTCCATGTTGGCTAATTGACAGATAGAATTGACTTTTATAAGTGATGATTTTGAATGAAATATTTTTTAATATTGTTCAATTTGATTTAATTTTCGAATTTAAACTGTTGTGACATACCTACTAACATTGAATAATTTTACATGTTTAGGAGAGCCTAATAGGTCTCCTTTCTCAAGGCCTTTGATTTAATCTGTACCTAATGTTTTACAGTAAATATATTTTTCTCGCGTTGATGTGGTGAAGAACGTTCTGTTTCAATAGTTAGCAACCTTGAAATCCTCGCGATGTTCAAGATTTCTATCATATCCAGAGAAGAAAATGGGGACTACATTTGTATGGAGAAGCGGTCCCCTTTCCTCTTAAGCACTAGCGATCCTACCATAGATATTTGTCACCAAACGTTTCGCATTAAAAAATTCATACCCACCCCAACCGCAGCACGCAGCCTATATAACATGCATAATTTAAGAAGCCCCAAATTCCAAGTTCAGTCAAAGTCGAAATGGTCATTTACAATTTAGTAGCATTATAGACGTATTCTCGGCGGGTAATACCGTTCGTGAGTGAAGGTGAATTATAAATGAACGAATGGAAATGGGAAATGTCAACGTTCGTTGCAGGTACCTACTTCAGTGATGTGCGAAGTACCTAAAGCGGGAATATTTCAGCGCTTTTTTTATCGTATGGCACCTACATGTCACTGGATTACCTACATCCTACATATAAAAGGGAAAAAACTTAAAAATAGAATTTCGCCCTTCCCAGAGCAATGATTAGCACATTAACAAGGGATGATGACACAATATGTTGAATTTTATAACAAAATCTAGTAAAATAGATAGCAAACGAGCAATTTATCACAATAATGTGGATATTAAAATAAAATATTGAAAAATTACAAAAATACAGGACCTGAAAGTTTAAAAATTTAAGTTTTTTTTAACTTCCAAAAACGATAAAAGTAAGGGTACCATTCGATTCCTTACATTTCATTCAAAAAAATATTGTATAGCAACTAGGTATATACATAAACACAATATTTCACCAACAAAAACGCAATTTTCTTGTTTTGTCCATACTACAAGATGGGCTCCCAGAGACCTTGACGTCACGTTCCCTTGTCATTTTGTATAGGGCGTTTTGCGAGTGAAGTGCGACTGTCGGCCTTTGACTACAATTTCTGACTTTTGTGTTACTTTAATGCAATGGGTCCCATATAGACATTTGATCCTAAAAACAAACCCGATCGATTGATACGATAAATGAAAATTAGTCATTTAGCCTATTATGTGCTAGGGGTGCAGGCACGCGACTGCTTCTTCTGACACATTCCCGTAACATTTCCCAACGGCACATCACTTGGCAGAAATTACACGAGAGAAACCCTTTATGGCTCCTCTACACAATGGGCCAGCGCCGCGGCCACTCCAAGGGACGCATTTATGTGTTAGAGGGAGCAAGTGATATTGCTATCTCATTCTGCCGTATGGCTGCGTCCCTTGGAGTGGCCGGCGCTGGCCCATCGTGTAGAGGAGCCATTATAACTAAGTGCTAAGCGGTTTTGAATCTTATCTCCTCAGCAAAAGGTTGAAAAAACGTTCGATAGATGGCTCGTAATTTTGTATTTCACTTAATCAGGGACCTAATTAGGAATAGCTAATTTATTAGAGTACCTTAGGTACCTAATTAATTTAGGCATTCTTGAAGCCTAGCTTCTGTAATCACTGAGATGAATCTACATTCCTTATCTGTACCATAGTGCTTTTTTATGGTTCCGTACCCAAAGGGTAAAAACGGGACCCTATTACTAAGACTCCTTTGTCCGTCTGTCTGTCTGTCACTAGGCTGTAGGTATCTCATGAACCGTGATAGCTGGACAGTTGAAATTTTATAACAACAATTACTAAAAAGCACGAAACCCTCGGTGTGCGAGTCCGACTCGCACTTTTCCAGTTTTTTTACGTTGTGAATAAAATGTAGTGCATAATTATTTTCCATCGTATTTTCACGGAAACATACGAACGTGTCTTGCTGTTTCACTCAGTCTCGGTACAAAAGGTACTGAGGTTGACTAAGGTAGCACGAAACATACGAAAGTTTCCGAGAAAATAATATGGATAACAATTATGCCCTACATCGTACCGTTTCTATTTCCCCTAGCAAAATAAACGGGTATATTTCTCTTACTTCACATGAATTAGGTACCAATCATTGCCAAACTGGTGGTAGCCACACTAATGGAAAAACATTTCGTCACATGGAAAAAGTCACGCGTACCACCTACGCATCAAAGTTTCAGTTCATTCATAATTTTGATTCATTAAATTCATTCTAAACACGACTTCGACCGCTACCCCAAAATTTAATTAATATAAGGGAAGGGTTACATTTTTTTTGAGGAAAGAACCCAAGTTCTTTGCAGAAGGCGTTTTTTAATTAACTTATTGACCTTTTACTTTCGAAATAATGTAAAACAAAAGTTGCTGACCAAAAGAAATGTTTTTTTTTTGTTTCGCATACCTATTGTTGTTACACTCGTTGTTAAGCTTTCTCTTTCGGTGGACGCAAGTGACAAGCAACAAGCAACTGTACTTACCATTTTTTTTATTTTAAGTAGAGATGTTCCGAATAGTGGTTTTGGGCGAATATTCGGGCCCCAGCCAGACTAATTTAATTTATGACTTAATTGTAGACTAACGACCCAATACGAGCAATGCGTATAAGATGCCACTACGATACGATACTGATCTGTCAGTGTTAAAAGTGACATTTCTTTAGCCAACGTGATTTTTGCCGCACCGTTACCGTTACCGGTACGGAACCCTTCATGCGCGAGTCCGACTCGCACTTGGCCGGTTTTTCAATACATTTACATTATTGCAGATTAACACGTAAAAACAACAAGCGGTTAGGTAGGTTTGTTTCGGTTTGCGTGTTATTTTTTGCAGTTCCATTGAGCCCCCATTTGTAGCTTTGCCCGGCGAGGCGGAAGCGAAATATTGCCTCGTCGGGAAACGAGGCAGAAACCGCATTCAGACGTAAAAATAAAAATTGTGACAATTGCGTTATCATCGCTACTGTAAACGTGGCATTGTCATGAGTCATGCCTGAAAAAATGCGGCAAGGGCTATACGGGTTGTTTTTCACCCGTAGTAGAGACAAGTACCTAAATATATTCGAGAGAGACAAACAACCACCGGTTCTAAACCTACATTACAGCCACAAATAGATACCGGCATAAAAATCGTTGGGACTCATTTTATCAAATAATTATACATAGCTCAAAACCGTGACTTGTGAAAGAAGAGGGGAGAGGCCTTTGCCCAGCAGTGGGACACAACATGTTCTTAATAAATTTAATAATACATAATTAAATCACACATACCCAAAAATCTACATCAAATTTATCAAAAAATCTTTAATCTTTAACTTTATACATAAAATCGTGCTAACTATGTAATGGCTCCTCTTCACGTTGGGCCAACGCCGGCCACTCCAAAGTCCAAAGGACGCATTTATGCGTTAGAGGGAGCAAGTAATATTGCTATCTCATTCTACCGCATGGCTGCGTCTCTTGGAGTGGCCGGCGTTGGCCCATCGTGTAGAGGAGCCATATACAAAAGGCACTAGTAAATTGACATTCAGAGACAATTTTAATATGGCGGTTTGTTTACATAGTTAGCAAGTTCCATAAAATGACACTTTACTTATAATCGGCTAACATCGGCAAAATAATTGTTTCCCAAAGCCGAATAAAGCAAAAACATAGGCCGAGTTCTGTGGATTTACAGTCTGTTAGAGCTTGGCGATATTTCTGTGTTTCTGTCAGCGGTTTTATTTGTTTCCGGCACAAAAAGGTTAGTTGGCATCGTTCGGCGGTCATACCACCAACCATACGTTTTCGTAACTCGGAGAAAGATTTTTTTAGACAATGAATTTGTGCTTATTTTGTACAGAATAGGAAACTATTTATCTTTTTTAAAAATCGGCTAAGTACCTTAGTCGGTATAAATAGTATCTCTAACCTTTTTCTTTTTCTGTTTTTTTCTTTACGTTTGTTTTCTTAATTATTTTTCTTGCTCCTATATGTTTTTTGTATGCTCTGTTTTCTTAATTTTTATCTATTTATTTAATCTTTATTTCATATTTCTTAATTATTTTTCTTTTTCCTATATATTTTTTGTATGCTCTGTTTTCTTAATTTTTAGTTATTTATTTAATCTTTATTTCAGGAAAGAAAAACCTTATAGTACAAAAGGCGGACTTAATGCCATAAGCCATTCTCTACCAGTCAACCTTAATAACGCTAAGCAGAGAGATTGTAAGTGGTGCTACAATTACAACAGCAAAACCAATCAATAAATTACGAATAACATTACCAGCGCTGGCTTTATAGCTAGCATAAATGATGAGTTGGGTCCATTTCGTGATACGTCACATTCTGTTGTCGTCTGTCATGTCCGTACATGTTTTGTGATCGTCACGAATAAAAATATTTTATCTTTTTTATCTAGGTACATAATCAAAAAAATGTTTAAATGAAATTTTTGTCAGAAACTTATTTAAATGTTTATAGTTACTTCATGTCATCGTCCATGTCACAAAAAGGCCAGTAAGTATATATCAGGATAGTTTAAGTGAAGCTCGCTCCCGGGATAGCCGAAATAGCTCGGAGCTCAGTAATGAACGCTGCAGCGAAACTGCACTGTCGTATTCCGTGTCAAGGAGATTTCGATAGGAAATATCGAAAAATCTCTCTATCGCTCTTGCATACCTATTGAAGCTTATCTTCTTCTTCCTCGTTCCGTCATTGCTAAAGATCACGACCACATGTGATTTATCTCCTTTTGGGATCACTTTTTAGCGATCAGACCGCCTGTCATTTTGCCTATTCTTAAGTCATGGTATTATTTTCTGTATAGAGGTCTGTTTATTAAGGTCCTCTTTTTAAATCCCTAAAAGACTGAATGAGGACGAGTTTTAAGAAAAAGTACTAGGGTACTTGGAATACTTATAGATACAAAATGTACCTATTCAATCCACAAAAATAGGCATGCAATTTCATTAAATATATTAAATGTCTATTTATTACAAGTTGTATGATGGGGGAGTAGAGTTAAACGGCAGACATAAGATCATTGGCTCTGATGACCTGGGACTATTGGCTCAAAACAAAAGGAACCTGGAGGCCATGGCTAGAATTGTGGAGCAGGAAGGGGAGAAGATAGGTCTCAGAATCAACCACCAGAAAACAGAATATCTCCATATGAAAAGGTACAAGAACACTAGAGTGAAAAGAGAAGACCTAGTAGTCGGAGCAACCACCTACAAAGGTGTGGATTATTTTAGGTACCTTGGTTGCACAGTAACTGATACCAACTGATGGGAGGAAGAGATAGATATTCGAATCCAAAACGCCCTTAAGATGCTCGGCAGCGGTCCATCGAGTCTTAGTGTCCAAGCTGATCAGTAGACCGACCAAGATTCGAGTCTACAAGACTGTAATTAGACCAATTTTGATGTATGGGTGTGAAGTTTGGACGCTGACTCAGAAAGAAGAGAGCAAGCTCTTAGTGGCGGAGAGGAAAATCTGGCGGAAGATTCTGGGGCCTATTAGAGAGGAAGATGGAACTTGGAGGCGAAGGAAAAATAGGGAGCTAGGAGCTGGTTGCGATGCCCAATATAATTGGCGAGATCAAAGCCACACGACTTCGCTGGCTTGGTCACCTGGAGAGGATGGGGGAGGATCGTGCTGTGAGAAGAGCGTATGTGGGGCACTCGGGCGGAAAACGGCCGTCTGGGCGTCCCAGATACCGCTGGAGTGACGAAACCCAAAAAGACCTGTCCGCCCTCGGAATACCCAACTGGCGTGAAGTGGCGCAGAATAGGGCAGAGTGGCGCTCTTTTGTGTCAGAGGCCAAGATCCTCTTTGGGTCACTGAGCCAGTGATGTATGTATGTATTTATTACAAGTCATCGTCCATGACACAAAAAGGCCAGAATATATTACCAGGACATTATAAGCGAAGCTCGCTCCCGGCTCCCGGTTTATAAGGCAGTTGATATTTGGTTGATATGCCAGGGGGGAAGTATATTTAGTTACAAATTTTAAGGTAGCTGACCCCCCTTGCTCCTGCCAGCCCCTGGCTGCGCCCATAGTCATAGCAATTGATAAAGTTCAATTAGGTCAATCATCAATCGCTATCACACTTAATACCGCCAAATAGGCATCTCTTCACAAGTTTGACGTCAAATTGGCAGCGTCACTGTGGGAACGTCAAGTGTCTTTCCATCTAAACAGACTTGACGAGCTTAATTAAAGAGCGAGACACCCATACCCGAATCTCCAAGCTAGAGCGAGACGGAGGACATGGGTAGGTTTCAATTCCCTATTCAGTAATTCGCGTCTGTTTTCGAGAGGGCTTTTCAGTTTGATGGATGGATTATACTTTTCAAAAGGGCGTAAGTGCCACACAATTTAGTGGAGTATAAGTCTTTGCTAAAGATATGGTACAAACTTAATCGGTTCGGGTGGCTAAATTTGGAAATGTCGGTTATAAAGTGCCTTAGAACTTATAGATGGCTATGACGCGGCGAATATAGGGGTAAGTCGGTATGTTGAGTATGGTATCAGGTGTCGAGGTCTTATACCTTGTATAGGAATACGATACCTGTTGTGTGTGCAAACATGAGCAGTTAGCGTCAATAGTAACGGGTAGAACAATACGCCAAAAATATCTGCCTCTCTCTATAGTCTCTATTGCATTTAAAAACGGAGATATATTTCTAAAATTTTACGGCCAAGGGTATCTGCCACAGTCTATTTGTTTATTTACATATAGGGACGTACAGATCTAGTGCATATTTGTTTTCCATCGTACTTTCTCGGATACGTTCGTATTTGTCATGCTACTTTAGTGAACCTCAGTACTTTTTGTACCGAGACTGACTGAAATAGCAAGGCACATTCGTACGTTTCCGTGAAAATACGATGGAAAATAATTATGCACTACAACTTTATCTGTATACATACTACATACTTTTGACGCGCAGTCTCTTCTGCTGTAGGTACTATTCATGCTGACTGTACAAATGAATAAATAATATATGTTGATGCAATAATTTTGCGCGATCCAGTTGCAGTGGCAGTTGATACGTTTTGATCCAGATTTTTTATTTCTCATATCTCAATAACTGGCGAAACAAACATTATTGCAAGTATTTAAAAATAAAAATTTCGTACCGAAAACTGAACGTGACAAATACAAGCACGGCTCTAACTTTGGGCCCGATTCGGATTTTGTAATAGACATCTATTAGATATCTTTTAGACATCGCCAAGATACGATAACGATATGTTTAAAATCTAACCTGTCATATTTGACATTTCCGCGATTCTCGAGATACTCTTGAACGATTTCCACAAGATATTACTTAGAGATCTAATTCACATCTAATAGATATCTAACACGATCTATCGTAAAAGAGAACTATGTAGTTGAAATCTAAACTATAGCGTATCTAGAATGGATCTAGTACGTGTCGTCTCTTGTGAATATCTTGAAGTTCGAATACGGCAGTTTGACTCTAGAGGGTTTAACTTTTGGTCTAGCCAACAACTTTGTTCGAGCCGTTTTGAGAATAAATTGTAATTTTTCACTAGTTTCCTGTAGCTTTCTGTTAAACTAAGAATAGTAAGAATACTTTAGATCCCCTTAAAATCCTCATTCATGGATTTATGTCAAAGGTACCCTCTAAAATCATTGCTAACCTCGCATAGGGATTATGTCACATTTGTAAATGTAAGAAAGAGGTAAAAATATTTATCTCGTGCATTTCAGTTTTTATTGTTAATTGGTTAAACGATACGGCTCCGTACCAATGAGTTTTTATGAATGTGTACGAAATATCATTTGATATTTCCCAGTCGCTTTTCGGTGAAGGAAAACTTCGTGAAGACAGTGTCTGGTCACCCGTATGCTGCAAGCATACTGAATGCTGACATGCTTGTATATTTGAAACCAGCTTATTAAAAAAGCCATCTTGAGCTTATTAAGCCTTCTTGAGCTTACTGTGGGACTTAGTCAATCTGTGTAAGAATGTCCTATAATATTTATTTATATTATTTATTAACTTATTTAGTGAGAAACAAAACAAACATCTCAATGTTACTGAAAGACAAACGTCCCGACGCTAAATGACTGCTCCACTCAATTAAACCCTTTGATTAAACTATGTATCAATGTCTAGCCCTATCTGCACTCTACAGAGTAAAAGCAACCCTAACTCTTTGTAACAAGAGTAAGTTTTCAATGATGAGCAGGTAAAGAGTAATTTGAATACAGAATACACAAATTGAGATGGTTTTATGCTAGGTGCACGGGTATTGCACTGATTCAAGATCTGATAGTTTTCCAGTTGTACCTTAAATGGTGCGATCTTGAGACCGAAAGGTAGGTAGTCAACGAAATTAGTGACAGAGATGGGCAATATTCGGATAATGTTTTATCGGAATATTCATTCGAATAATAAAAATATTTCAAGAGTTTCTTATTCACGAATGATTTATTCGCAAATAATTTATCCGCGGTGAGCGTACCTTGGCTTAGGTACGGTACTCGTATAGTAGTGAAAGTCGTTTCTTGACTGTGTAATATGGCAATTAGCCACATGAATTGTTTAGCAGTACCTATATATTCTGGAGTAGAATCAGTCTGTGCTCGGCACGGTTTAGTCACGCTAACTAATAAGTCAGTACCTAACTGCCGCTTGAGTGCTATTGCAACTGTTGCTAACTGCAGTTAGCGAATGTAAAAATAACAACACCTTGAAGATATTTATCCATTTATTTTCTTGTCTTCTTCCAATTTACAATAATCTCTTCTCTTGACAACCGCCTGCTAGCACGACTCAACAACCAAAGAGAGCTGTCCGCCAAGTCTCTTTCTTTTTATACCCAACCAATAACAGTCTTCAATTTCAAACTACCCTTAACTTTAAAAACTTATTAAGTAGGTATGCTAGGTCTTATTTCAAACTACCCGTAACTTTAAAAACGAATTAAATAGGTATGCTAAATACCAAAAACCCTACACTCGTCCATCCTGACTCCGTGTATGTCCTCATACACGTGCCAGGTGGAAACCCTACACTTGGCCGACAGACTACGTATACTACTTAACAGTGGATACACTAATCGCATAGGATACGAAACAGTTTCAATCAGGCATCAGCAAGTCAAAATCTCAAAAACATCATCTAAATAACCTTTCGTATGCCTGCCACACAATTTGGACTAGAATTTACAGTTTCAAGGTTATTAATTCAGTGGTAAATTTTGACTAAAGCATACGAAGGGTTAAAATTGTTACTCTTCTGCCGGAGACATCCTGCTGGAGACGGCTCGCACCGGACTCGCACCGGACTCTGGCGGCGCGAGGCGGGCTCCTGCTGGAGACGGCTCGCACCGGACTCTGGCGGCGCGAGGCGGGCTCCTGCTGGAGACGGCTCGCATCGGACTCAGGCGGCGCGAGGCGGGGGACGCCGGTAGAGGTGCGGCGCTCAACTTGCTAAAAATATCCAACATTGGGTTAATAATCACAACAGTGTACACCTTGACTAATGATTCAGGGTAACAGATCATTAATTGCCATTTATTATTCGATTTTCATGAGTAATGATCATCTCTATCTGCAGGTAGATAGTACACGAACCAATTCAATTCTCGTGACTGAAACAACAGAGTACACGAACCAATTCAATTCTCGTGACTGAAGCACTATCAATCTTCCTATAATATGAACCAGTTCAAATCTTTTCTAAAATGGTAGTACTCAGCTGTGTCAGCACACGAATCAAATCAAATTCTCGTGGCTTCAACATCATTTTCCATTATCATGTCAAGAAATCTTCAATTATAAACCTCACTCTTGAGACAGGAATATTTCCCGAGAACCTTTCAGTAACTTTAACCCTGACTATAATTTATAAAATATTACTTATGATGAATAACAGCGATAATTAAGTAATTATTGTGTACAACTTGACCTATTATGTTCCCATTATCAATGCATTAATCATCTGGTACTAAAAACCTATACCTAATAGCTCCCCTCCCAATGTTTTCAGAGAAGGTCGTATATTCTAGCTTGTTAGGATTTATCCAAGCTGACAAAGTACTTAGTTCATCAATTGCAAGACGCGTTGGGATTTTCAGACTATTAGATTTTTTTTATAATATGCATATTGTTTTATGAAAGACTTGAACAGTATATTAATTCACTAACCGTATTTACAGCATACCAAATCCCGCAGTTCGGGAATAAACATAGCACCTAAATAGGCGTGTTTCCGCAGAAAAAGGACCAGTAATATTTTCTCTACACGTTGAATTAAATAAATTATACGTTTCAAATGTTACATAGCAGACATAAACGATAGAACTGCAAAAACCTGATGTTTTACCTATCCGTACCTTCCGACTTGTTCTAGAATACAATCAAAAATGTATACCATGGAATCGCATATTTTGTAACTGAAATATGGTATCATTTAACTACTGGGGTGATTACGACGACGTTGTAATTATGTTTAGGTTGTAAGAAAACTGCCCACGCAACATGTATCACCAATATCCACTCAGAGATTTCTTCAAGGAAATACTTGCGTTAATTGAGATCTACATACTGGAGCTTCGTCTTTTTGTAAACATAAAATATTAAGAATAAATCTTTTAATTACGATTTGCGCACTAGTATAAATATAATTATCAAATTTCAAGTTCGGCAATAAGTAAAAGTATAAAAGTGAATTCTTTACCGCAATACGTGTCTTTAATAACCTCCCAGTTGAAATTAATATCTCTTATTATTAAATTATCTCTTTCAAAAACTGCCTCAATGGTAATCTACTATTATTTGACGAGTTTTTTATAGTTCATGCATTATTTAATATATCAGCTTATCTAATTAATTTAAACATAATATTTAATATAACCAATAAGAGGCCATCAATCCTCCTCGATCTCGGTTTAATTGTGGTGAGTTCTACAGGTTCAACCATGCACTCTTCATTATCGCTTATATTAAAATCATATTAAAATCATTTCAATGTAATGCTGCAACATTAACTGCAGTAACCTATGAATTAAAAATATGATTCAATAATTCAATGATTCAATAATTCAACGATTCTACAATTCAATAATTCAACGATTCTACAATTCAATAATTCAACGATTCTACAATTCAATAATTCAACGATTCTACAATTCAATCAACCAACGATTCTACAATTCAATCAACCAACGATTCTACAATTCAATCAACCAACGATTCTACAATTCAATCAACCAACGATTCTACAATTCAATCAACCAACGATTCTACAATTCAATCAACCAACGATTCTACAATTCATTCAACCAACGATTCTACAATTCAATCAACCAACGATTCTACAATTCAATCAACCAACGATTCTACAATTCAATCAACCAACGATTCTACAATTCAATCAACCAACGATTCTACAATTCAATCAACCAACGATTCTACAATTCAATCAACGAACGATTCTACAATTCAATCAACCAACGATTCTACAATTCAATCAACCAACGACTCTACAATTCAATCAACCAATGACTCTACAATTCAATCAACCAATGACTCTATAATTCAATCAACCAATGACTATAATTCAAGCCCAATAACTATAATTCAAGCCCAATGACTATAATTCAAGCCCAATGACTATAAATTATGACTATAATTCAATCAACCAATGACTCGATCATTCAATAAACCAAACGACTCGATCATTCAATAAACCAAACGACTCGATCATTCAATAAACCAAACGACTCGATCATTCAATAAACCAAACGACTCGATCATTCAATAAACCAAACGACTCGATCATTCAATAAACCAAACGACTCGATCATTCAATAAACCAAACGACTCGATCATTCAATAAACCAAACGACTCGATCATTCAATAAACCAAACGACTCGATCATTCAATAAACCAAACGACTCGATCATTCAATAAACCAAACGACTCTATAATTCAATAAACCAAACGACTCTATAATTCAATAAACCAAACGACTCTATAATTCAATAAACCAAACGACTCTAATTCAATAAACCAAACGACTCTAATTCAATAAACCAAACGACTCTATAATTCAATAAACCAAACGACTCTATAATTCAATAAACCAAACGACTCTATAATTCAATAAACCAAACGACTCTATAATTCAATAAACCAAACGACTCTATAATTCAATAAACCAAACGACTCTATAATTCAATAAACCAAACGACTCTATAATTCAATAAACCAAACGACTCTATAATTCAATAAACCAAACGACTCTATAATTCAATAAACCAAACGACTCTATAATTCAATAAACCAAACGACTCTATAATTCAATAAACCAAACGACTCTATAATTCAATAAACCAAACGACTCTATAATTCAATAAACCAAACGACTCTATAATTCAATAAACCAAACGACTATAATTCAATAAACCAAATGACTCTATAATTCAATAAACCAAATGACTCTATAATTCAATAAACCAAATGACTCTATAATTCAATAAACCAAATGACTCTATAATTCAATAAACCAAATGACTCTATAATTCAATAAACCAAATGACTCTATAATTCAATAAACCAAATGACTCTATAATTCAATAAACCAAATGACTCTATAATTCAATAAACCAAATGACCCTATAATTCGATAAACCAAATGACCCTATAATTCGATAAACCAAATGACTCTATAATTCAATAAACCAAATGACTCTATAATTCAATAAACCAAATGACTCTATAATTCAATAAACCAAATGACTATAATTCAATAAACCAAATGACTCTATAATTCAATAAACCAAATGACTCTATAATTCAATAAACCAAATGACTCTATAATTCAATAAACCAAATGACTCTATAATTCAATAAACCAAATGACTATAATTCAATAAACCAAATGACTCTATAATTCAATAAACCAAATGACTATAATTCAATAAACCAAATGACTCTATAATTCAATAAACCAAATGACTCTATAATTCAATAAACCAAATGACTATCAATACTAGATACTCGATACTCGATACTCGATACTCGATACTCGATACTCGATACTCGATACTCGATACTCGATACTCGATACTCGATACTCGATACTCGATACTCGATACTCGATACTCGATACTCGATACTCGATACTCGATACTCGATACTCGATACTCGATACTCGATACTCGATACTCGATACTCGATACTCGATACTCGATACTCGATCAATAAATAAACAAAGCAACAAATCAATCAATTCACAGAAAATGTGCCGTTAATGAGCTAATTATTGTCCAATTTTGTTTATAATCAGATGGCATTATAAATGTGGAGCTTCCTTGCACTTCAAATAGAAATCACAAAAGTTGGTCAAAGGCCTGACCGGCTGAGAACCACTCATAGATCGTATCTATTATTTCGTAAGATAAGATATATACGCGTTATTATATCGCATTGACATATTTAGGCAAAAATTTCTCATAATTGGTACACAAGTAATAGTTTCTATCGGTTCATCAAATTTATTTTTCTCAACTTATCCTCTGGCAATATATTCATCTTATGTGCTAGATGTCGATGAACGAGATGAAGTCAAGCAATTCACGGTATCTAACACACATTACCATATCAAATCATTCATAATATAATAGTAAAAGTAGGTGTACATGACCTGATGTCCAGTGGCGCGTGCCTCTCGCTAAGGCTGTCGAAGCGGGGTTACTCCTGACTTTCACAACAGGACTCTGCTTCGGTCTGGATTCCTTTTTCACTGCCGCTGTTATTCCAGCTACATTCCCTTTCGCGAAGACCGAGGCTTCTGGTGTTCGCAAGCGCCGTCATCATCATGAGTCATCGTCAGCCATATTCTCCAACAACTCGGCATGAAACGTAAAAGTATCCGGTGTTACATATACCTATATACTATATCATAATACCTTATAAACTATAAAGGAATTATATGACAAAATAATGTTTAATGGTAGTTCAAATTATAAACATTCATTTATCTCAAAAACTATGCGTCGTAGCAAAAAAAATGACTGAAAATTCAATGCCCCGTTTGCATAGTAAGCCATCTACTTATATTCCACAAATTTTAACATTAAGGATCAAAATCAAAACTCAAAATCTTCAATTAAATTGCGAGACCTGGTTATAAATCATAAATATCAATTTATCTCTGAAACTATGCGCCGTAGTGAAGAAATAATGAAAATTAAGGCACCCTTGAATACTCCAACCAACACATATCAAGACCCACGTGTTGACATATTCTGCCTAATTCCCACATGTGTGTGGGTAAGTAAGTAGCAAAGAAGTTAATAACTACAGTCACGTATCTATTTATTAAGAAGAACACGTGTACTTTATTTTGTTAACTGAACATTATTATGCCTAGCTGTCGGTGGCATGGTGGTTAAATACTTTGAATTCTCGACCAACTGACGCATATATTCTTATGATTACACATTGATATTATGTCCATTTAATTACATTTATGGGTCAAACTAACCTAAGTTTAACTGATATGCAATTAGATAGCCTATAATCATAATCATCATAATATTATTAATACATGATGCAGGTACTCATTTAAATTAAATAAAAATGTTACCAGTACCATATTTCTTACGTAATCCATTAGAATTTCGTATAGTTAATTAATTATCTCCAAGCTCAGAATAAGGGTCATGTTATCAGTTATCTCACTAAATCAATAAGTAATAGCAGTAGGCGTGTACTTACGTTCTGCACACTTCTGAAGTGTAAAAATAACAACACCTTGAAGATATTTATCCATTTATTTTCTTGTCTTCTTCCAATTTACAATAATCTCTTCTCTTGACAACCGCCTGCTAGCACGACTCAACAACCAAAGAGAGCTGTCCGCCAAGTCTCTTTCTTTTTATACCCAACCAATAACAGTCTTCAATTTCAAACTACCCTTAACTTTAAAAACTTATTAAGTAGGTATGCTAGGTCTTATTTCAAACTACCCGTAACTTTAAAAACGAATTAAATAGGTATGCTAAATACCAAAAACCCTACACGAACCATTTAGCATATCACTCAGGCAATCATGTTAGTCACTTTATGCCTTAACGGGGTAAAAAGGGGGGCTAAATCAGTGGGGAGACACTCCTGACTTCGGGCAAACTCGGCTCCGTTCGGCTCAGCATTGCTCCGAGCAATTATTAGGGTTGGCACCACTTAACTTGACGTCCTATTGCGTGCACGACCACAGACAACTTTGACATAGCAGTGAAATACAGGAATATTGTGTTATTTATAATGTATTAAGTAAACCAGTTCTTCTAGTCTAGTGTTTAAATAATAAAAGATAATGCCGATTTTCCTTACTAATTAAAGATAAATGTGCAAAAAAACAAATCATAACCGTAAAATGGCGAAGTTCTTAAATTGTTGAGTCGGTCTTCAGTCGCGCCTTGGCAAGCTATAAATGTGCACGTGCTAACGAGCCAGTGGGGTAGCGTGAACTAATCTAGGCGTGGGCGTCGCATCTGCGAGGCCCTTTTCGTTCACTGTGCCCGAAGGGGCCTCGCGCAAGGCCCGAGGCCGTGGGCGACGGCCCACTTCGCCCACGGCTATAGTTCGTTTTTAGGGTTCCGTATCCAAAGGGTAAAAACGGGACCCTATTACTAAGTCAGTCCGCTGTCCGTCCGTCCGTCCGTCCGTCCGTCTGTCACCAGGCTGTATCTCACGAACCGTGATAGCTAGACAGTTGAAATTTTCACAGATGATGTATTTCTGTTGCCGCTATAACAACAAATGCTAAAAACAGAATAAAATAAAGATTTAAGTGGGGCTCCCATACAACAAACGTGATTTTTGACCGAAGTTAAGCAACGGCGGGCGTGGTCAGTACTTGGATGGGTGACCGTTTTTTTGCTTGTTTTGCTCTATTTTTTGTTGATGGCGCGGAACCCTCCGTGCGCGAGTCCGACTCGCACTTGGCCGGTTTTTTAGCATTAGAAATAAGGTAAACAATCTTGATGTCTCTTTTATTTGAAAAACAAATTTTAAAAATAAGTTACGGCAAATATGTAACAATTATGAATCTAATACGATTATTTATATTCTTCTGCTTTCATAAGTAATAGTTACTGATTTTTAAAAAGCGTTTTTCAATTAAAAGACATGTCAAGATCGCTTGCCTTCTTTCAAGTTCTTTCTAATGCTAAAAAAAACGAACTATAGCTACGCCACTGTGACGTTAAAACAAAATGCCCACGTCAAATATCCGGGTATGGATATCACCCTGATATCACCACGATATCACTAAAAAGATGTTGTGATCTTATAACACGAGTCCTCTATAAATGTACAGAATAGCTGATGATTGCGGAATACTTGCGCCAGCGTCTCCGAGTTGATTCAGCGAACATTTCGCATCCAGCTAATTTGATTCGCCGCTTGATGTATAGCGAAACGGAGGAGATGCGCAAAACTACAGATGAGGCATTGTTTTAAGGAGGCAAACGAGCAGACAAATCTCCTGATGGTAAGCGTTTACCGTCGCCCATGGACACCTGGGGCCCATTTCTCAAAAGCTTGTAACTTGTACAATACAAGCGGATGTCACATTTTTGCAGCATTTGTTAGAAACGGACTTCCACTTGTATTACAAGTTACAAGATTTTGAGAAACGGGCCCCTGTAATGCCAGAAGGGTGGCAATATGCCGGGCCGGCGACAGGCGTTAAAGATGGAAGTACGCTCTTTTCTTGAAGGTCTGAAGATCGTATAGCCCGGGCAGCCGCGGGCGACAGTTCATTCCACAGTTTAGCTGTGCGAGGCAGGATTCTCTTTTTTCACATCGACTCCCGCGGTTATCGACGTGATTTCCGTGAATACCATTGTTTACTGTTTAGAAAGAGACGGAAGCTTAAAGGCAACATTCTAATTGCAACAACATTAGAAGCATTAGGTACATCGCAGGTTTGTTGCGTACCTACTGCATTGCTGCTTATAACGCTTCTATGGTTTGTTGTCAAAACAACATCAACTCATGGCGCAAAATACAGGTTCTGTGTGCCGGTTCTATACGTTAGTAATATATTAATGCCCCGGCTTCGCACCAGTTAACAAATTATTCATAAACCTTTCTCTTGAATCACTCTATCTATGTATTAAAAAAAGCGGCCAAGTACGAGTCGGACTCGCCCATGAAGGGTTCCGTATTTAGGCGACTTATGACGTATTAAAAAAAAACTACTTGCTAGATCTCGTTCAAACCAATTTTTGGTGGAAGTTTACATGGTAATGTACATCATATATTTTTTTTAGTTTTATCATTCTCTTATTTTAGAAGTTACAGGGGGGGGGGACACACATTTTACCACTTTGGAAGTGTCTCTCGCGCAAACTATTCAGTTTAGAAAAAAATGATATTAGAAACCTCAATATAATTTTTGAAGACCTATCCATAGATACCCCACACGTATGGGTTTGATGAAAAAAAAAATTTGAGTTTCAGTTCGAAGTATGGGGAACCCCAAAAATTTATTGTTTTTTTTTCTATTTTTGTGTGAAAATCTTAATGCGGTTCACATAATACATCTACTTACCAAGTTTCAACAGTATAGTTCTTATAGTTTCGGAGAAAAGTGGCTGTGACATACGGACGGACAGACAGACGGACAGACAGACAGACATGACGAATCTATAAGGGTTCCGTTTTTTGCCATTTGGCTACGGAACCCTAAAAACCGCATCAAAATCCGTTAGGGACAGAGATACGGAAGTGACTTTGTTTTATACTATGTAGTGTATGTAAAATGCTTACGATACGGCATTTCCCAGTCCGCGCGTGGAAAATACAATCAATGCTAAGTTCAATACAAATAAATTTTAACTCCAAACTAAACGATTTTCTCACATCCCACCTTATTTACATCGCCCTATCCACATTTCCAAGCTCGCGCTCCGTCTGATTGCCGTCTGGAATATTTATTAAATAAATATTGAACCGTCGCATTTAGATCTGCGAAGGCTTTTATGGAAAAAACTTCTGTCAACACCGAATTGGACTAGCAGCTTCTGTTTATTGGAAAACGCGGAAGATGTTTATAAGGGAAGTCATTTTATAAGGAAACTATAGAGGTTGAAACTAGAACGGGATAGGTTAGGTTAGGTTTGTTTTATGGCGATCCTGAAAAGTTACGCATTTCTGAGAAAAACCAAATTATGGCTAACGAAAATGCAAACAAACAACACATTATGACTTAAAACTTTGTGGGAAACAATAGAGACCCTTAGTACTTTGATGCTGATTTTCTTTAATTTATACTTAAATGTTACGAAGGAAAATAATTCCAATACGTATTTTATTCCCGAATAAGTAATACAGCAGTGTATTAGGCAGGTTATTTAGTTCGGATTTTGGTTTCGTTCCGCGTCGGGAAATGTTCTAATTTCTTGCGTTGCCCTTAATAGGCAATCTTTGAAAGATTACCAGGGGGGCATTTACACCTTATGACCATCTTGCGACTACTAAATTGGTCGAAAAATTAAGGATGACTCGCGTTAGGCCGGGCTGTGTCCGGGCCAGAGCTTCCAGAGCTTAACTTTTCTATGACAGATGACCGATAATCACGTGATGCTTTCCATTGAAAACGAAGCTTCGGAAGCTCCGGCCCGGACACGGCCCGGTCGAACGTGAGTAATCCTAAAAGTACATACATAGCAAAGCCTGCTAGAGGAAAGGTAGGAAAAAAACCATTTTTTTTTCAATTTGTTCCTATAGGATAAAATGTGTAGACACGAAAAATTACTCAGGTTCGGTTTTGGATGAGAATACTCGTACAGTAGGGGAGAAAATGATAGAACCTTTATTTATATCGTAATCGTATGAACTAAATGCTGATTAAAATTGTATGTAGGCTGTACGTGTTATATTTATAGCGTGGGATCTGCACGTGTCAGAACTCAGAAGGGTTGGCAACACTCATGTGACTCTCAAACTACAAACGACAATCTTGTGCTGTGCTAGTTTGTCACAGTCTGGTATATGTACCTAAATGACTAGGAACTGGTACTCCACAGTCCACACCCTTTGTGTACTTCTAGTTACCTATTGATGAAATACAGACTCGAA
The DNA here is from genome assembly GCF_948474715.1 of Cydia amplana. Lineage (NCBI taxonomy): Eukaryota > Metazoa > Arthropoda > Insecta > Lepidoptera > Tortricidae > Cydia > Cydia amplana. The sequence goes on from NC_086070.1 coordinate 25,129,239, forward strand.
ATATATAAAGCTAAAAACCTACTCATTTCTATGTACACATGTTTTATTTGGAATCTCTAGCTATAGCTAACTATAATATTAAAAAAATATTTTTGGAAAAAATCCAATAAGTATCGCGGAAAAAATGGCCACTTTTATTTTGTATGGCAACTTTTAAAGGGTGGGAGATAGGTGGGGGGTGCTCGACCAAATGTCATCAAAAAAGCCGTGCGCATACTAGAATCGTCCAATTTCTGAATTTTTAATACGTTTCGAAAGTCGAAAACCGTCCGTGTTATGTAAATGCCCTCTTGTAATCCGCTATTAATACGCAGCCGTCCAGAAATGTTTTTCAGCAGCAATTAGAAGGATCGACGGCGTTTGAGAGCGCCATCTTGTTCGGCGATTGCTTTTTTATAAAAGATTTTGGGCTGTAGGTGATTTTTGGTCACAGATTTATTCTGAAGAGATGTTAGCGGCGAATTTCTGTGAAGGTATAAAAAATCGTACCTACTTTAATTTCGTGAGTTACTGGATTGTTTTTAGTTTTTTAAATATTTGTGTTAAATATATTATTCATGTTTTAATTATACGACTGTGAGAATGGTATAACTGGTATTAGATTTAGAAGTCTTAGGATTGTTTGTGTAGGTTTAGAATTGTTTTAATATGTAGTTCAGTTTTTAATTTTTTGGTTAGTGTACACGTTTTAATGTTAAATATTTTTTTGGGAAGGCTTAACGTACCAGGTCAGGATAATGATTACCTTGTTTTAAGGATGACTCACGTTAGACCGGGCCGTGTCCGGACCGGAGCTTCCGGCGCTTACTTTTCTATGACAAACCGGTGATCACGTGATGCTTTCCACAGAGAACGATGCTCCGGCCCGGACATGGCCTGGTCTAACGTGAGTCATCCTTTAGTCATAATAACCTTGCTTACTTTTATCATCTATTAATATAAATAAAATTAAGATACGTTTTTTCGTGTTTTTTTCACAAGACGGCAAAAGATCGTAATAATATATTTCACTTGATGTCTCAACAGTCATTAAAAACCCACGTCCCCACAAACTCAGGGGTGCTACTAACAAGGTTCACTATAAAGTAGCATTCGCAGGCGTCGTAAACTTGTAGCTGACATGTTTAGCACCTCTGGAGAGTAATAGATTCCTTCTATATACAGTAGGTACAGAATGTGTGGTGAAAACTAAAAAGGTGTAGAGAACTTCTGCCATATTCGAATTTCAAGATATTCACAAGAGACGACACGTACTAGATCCATTCTAGATACGTTATAGTTTAGATCTCAACTAGTTCTCTTTTGCAGCGCAATTCGGGCAACCAATGTCACTTTTACGATAGATCGTGTTAGATATCTATTAGATGTGAATTAGATCTCTAAGTAATATCTTGTGGAAATCGTTCAAGAGTATCTCCAGAATTGCGGAAATGTCTAATTTGACAGGTTAGATCTTAAACATATTATCTTTATCGTATCTTGGCGATGTCTAAAAGATATCTAATAGATGTCTATTACAAAATCCGAATCGGGCCCCTTGACAGTTTCTTAATTAGATAGGGTTTTTAGTAATGTTTTTGGAGGTACAGTCGCCATCAGATATATCAGAGCGGCCAAGGTGCTCACAAATAATTGAACACGCCTCGGTTGTCAAGGAGTTCGAGTGCGGTGTTCAGATATTTTTGAGCATTTTGGCCGGTCCGATAGATATATCTGATAGCAACTGTACATAATAGTGTTAATATTATGATGTTTATAAGAACAACCGACTGAAATAAACATAGGTATATTTATTTATTTTATCTTTTTTGCACAATACCTACATGAAAATTTCCAATTTTTTTTGTACAAATGGTGGACTTAAAGCCTGATATTTAATAAATATGGTATCTCTTTTGCTTGCTATATATTTTAATCCTTTGTGCGACTCTACTCTACGGATCAAACATTGGATAGGAGGTACTTAATACTGACTCTAACTTCTAACAAGTGTTATAAAAAGTTTAGTTAAAACCAGACTACGATTTTTTCCTAAACAAGCTTAAAACTCAAACTTAATTAGAATCTCACTTAATTCAGAACTTTTAATTAATTACACATTTCAAGAAACCGCGAAATGCAAAAAATCTTTGTTTTGGCGCGAAACTGCGCGAAATCCTTGATTCCCGCCTTCAAGCAATATGGCTGACTTGCAAAACGCCAACATAACTTTGCCGTCTCAACTAACCCGTAACTTTACTCTCAACTTTATAGCCAAGTAATAAGGTTGTTGTTTGTATGTTTATGTGAGTATAGGTGTATAGAATAAGTTGGTGTTCTTGTACAAAAGACTGATTGTGGCGACGGAAGCCTCGTAGGAGCGCCTTTGTGCGCCGCGGCGTGTGTGGGTTAGATTCTGCTTTTTCAAAGCGGATTGTTGATTCTAGGGTCCCGTGCTAAATGAGGTGGAAGACATGCTGTCTCAACAGAGTAAATAAACTGAAATAAATGTCATATAGGTAGATACTAAGAGAAAGTGACCAAAATATTTCCTGAAAATAATTTAAATTGTTCTAATATGTACTTCTAATAGTATTGATTGGCAGCGCCATCCCTCTCGCTAACTCGGTATCACCTGAGATCATGTAGTTAGAAGGTCGAACCATACTGTTCTACCTCAGAGGTGGCCAAAATTCGACCTATGCCGCTTTGGGCCGGTGGCCGAATGGCACAGGTACCTGCCGCGATAGCAGAGGACGCTGGTTCGATTCCAGCCTGGGGTACTGGAGGCCTTGGTCACTTTTTCTTAAAATATGACATTTATTTAGAGCAAAAAGTAAACTGAAATATATGGGTCGTGTCGTATCAAAAAGTCAAAGAGCTGGCGCAAGATAGGGAATGCTGGAAGATACTCCACCTATATACAAGAGAATAACTCTTAGGTTAATGATGATTACTTTTAACCCTTAAATTAGATGTATATTTTGAACCCTTAAGTTCTAAAACGTCCATACTTGACGCCGTAGGTTCATAGAACCTATCACGAACACCAAAGTTCGCAAATTGCAACTTTCTCTGTCACTCTAATTACGCCTTAATTGCCTCGTGAGTTATATAGCTTTTTTTCACAAATACATAACTCCCGCGGGAACAATATAATATAGGTACTTTGTTCTTTAGTACCTACACCTGCATTAAATGTTTTTTTTTCGAGCAAGTGTGATGAAAAGATAATAAAGAAGCCCTGAGATTTTTTAAAAACTTTGGTGGCTGAACATACGACCTGAAAAAAAGCTTCACATCTTTCTAACGCGTGTTATAAAAAGGTGACCGTTCTCAACTCAACAAGCTTTTTCTAAACTTTACCAAATTGAGATTCATACTGACTTGGCCACGTTCAAATATGCAAATACGACAAGATCCCAGTTTCGAATAAACTTCGCCGTCAAAGTGTAAAAGTTTTGCTTTTTACACGGAGCCGATACCTATTTGCATAATTCGCGGGTCACTCGTAATTTACTTATAATATAGAAAACTTAGAAATTCTGGTTTGAAAGTAGCAAGTCTCAGCCTTAAGTTAGAGGTGCTGCATGCTGTCCAGCAATGATATTATAAGTATAGACACTTACCTTCGTTAGTGCCAATTTTTACCACGGCATGCGCTGTGATCTCTTTACCCATTGACATTATACAGGGTGTTTGGTACATCGTTTGCCAAATTAAAATGGCAGATAGGTGGAATAATTTGCTATCTTCTCATGCCTAGAAAAAAATGGCACTTTGTTTTTCAGCTTTACGCCAGTTTTTCGTAAATTTGAAATTGTTACGTGCGCAGTAGTGAGAAAAACCTTGGGCAATTTTTTTTTCTAGGCATGAGAAGATAGCAAATGACTTAACCTATATTCCGTTTTAATTTGGCAAACGATATACGAAACACCCTGTATTACTATAGATAGGTTATACTCATAAATAAGGAGCACAAAAAATACTTCCTTGTTTATTTCTATACCTACGAAGAAATCTGTTATTCTTAATTAATTTTCGCATTCCATTCATCTTTGTCATCACTCATTGTTAAATATGAGCTTGTCTCTTTCTCTTTCGGTGAGCGGGAGTTCGTTAGCACGTGCACTTTTCTCGCTTGCCCATCTTGTACAATTTGTCACAAGGTAGTTATAATAAAAGTTTGCTTCATTGTATTTATAACGTACCTACCTACGTACATTATATTACCGTACATTATTAATAACTTATAGTACCTATACTTGCACATAATATAGGTAGAGTTAATGATCTAAAGGACTGTATAGCTACTCAGATCACAGTGCAGTGATGTTTGCATTGACCACACAATAGGGGTGACCCAGATAATAAACGTATACCTAACATATATATATATATAGTTATCCATGCCGTAATCGGCAACGGCGACCCTAGCTAATTACGAGCGTGAGCTCTGATATGGCTGGCAAAGCCGAACTTACTTTTAAAAACTCTATCGCAGGTGGGGCAGTAGAGTTGACCAGAACTATTGTAAGTATAATTGTAGGAGGGTTTCGGCCGGGATTTACGTATCTGACGTTTCGCATCAGGATCAGTGAGACGCGCGTCTTCAAAGTTCTTTACGCTCAACTTAACGCGAGAACGCCATTCTGGCCGCTGAGAAGCAAGCTCCTCCCATTTGTCAGGTGGTATACCGCAGGCAGTTAGGTGGCGCTTAAGCACATCCTTGTAACGTAGGTGCTGCCCACCTTGCTTCCGTTTACCAGCTGATAGCTGGGAGTAGAAAACGGCTTTCGGTAGTCTGCAATCACTCATACGCCAAACATGCCCACACCATCTTAGCTGTCCCTTCATCAAGAGAGCCTCCATGCCAGGCATCTTGCAGCGACGAAGTACTTCAGTGTTGGGAACGCGATCTTGCCATTTTATACGTAGAATGGAACGTAGACAACGTAAGTGGAACGTGTCTAGCAAGCGAATGTCGCCTTTGTACAAACACCATGTTTCCGAAGCATACAAAAGAATCGGAAGAACCATGGCTTTGTACACCGACAACTTCGTCCGCAGCTTTAGATCATGCGATCCCCAGACACGATGCGTTAACCGACCGAAAGTGGACGCAGCCTTAGCAATCCTAGACGGGATCTCGGAGGCTAGTCTGTTATCCTTTCTGATCTGGCTTCCAAGATACTTGAAAGAGGACACTTCGGTTAGGGGTTACCCTTCTATAGTTAGGTCGGAAGTGTCCACTTCGCAATTACGAGCTGGTTGTTTAAGCACTTGAGTCTTGGATATGCTTATTATTAAGCCAAATCTAAGGCACGACCTTTGCAGAGCATCCATGTAGGACTGAAGTGCTTCCATGCTATCGGCCATCAAGCAAACGTCGTCGGCATAGAGGATCTCGAGAACGGAGAGCTTTGTGGTTTTCGTTTTAGACTTAAATCGAGACAGGTCGAATACACCTCTGTCTGAACGAACGCTAAGTTGTATTTGTCCAGAGCACGCAAGAAGTGAGTCCTCAAGCACTGTGGAGAAATACAACGCAAAAAGAGTTGGAGCCATCACACAACCCTGTTTGACACCGCTGGTGACTGGAAAATGTTTCGAAAACTCGTTTTCATGTCGAACTGTAGCCATCATATTTTCATGAAACTGTTTGACTAAGTTAACGAACTTTTCGGGACACCCAGTTTTTTGCAAAACAAGCCAGAGAGCTTCGCGCGGCACGCGGTCGAAAGCCTTTTCAAGGTCTACAAAGCACATATATAGGGAACAATTTTGTTCTAAGCTTTTTTCTTGGATTTGTTTTAGAACAAATATAGCATCAATAGTGCCCCTATATGGTCGAAAACCGCACTGGCTCTCCGGCAAGAGCTGTTCTGCTAGGCAACCTAGGCGGGTGTTAAGTATATGCGCTAAGATTTTACCGGCAGTGGATAGAAGGGAGATGCCTCTATAAGAACCGCAGTCAGAAATCTGACCCTTACCCTTGTACAGTTTACAAATGGAGGCATCTCTCCAATCTTGAGGAACAGTTTCTGATTCCCAAATCCTCAGTATCAGTTCAAACAACCTGTTGTACATATATAGATAAGCTTAAATACCATCTAAATCTAGGGCTGCTTCTGCAATTACTAATTAGACATGGCAATGGCAAGAGATTTATTAATTTAATTTAATTTAATTATTAGAAACTATCATGTATTGAAACATCAAGAACTATAAAAAAATCGCCTTGTAGGTACCCGTAATTTTTGTACTCGTAAGGCTTTCAGAAACTAGTTTTAACGAGCTACAAAAGACACATATACAGAGGTAAAAAACAGCGGCCTTATCACTAAAGAGCGATCTCTTCCAGACAACCTTTAGGTAATGGAGAAATGAATACTAATAATAGACACTTTAGTTTGTAACGATTCTAATTGCTACTTTATATAATTAAATTCGGTCCTGTGTTCGAATCCCGGTAAGAACATTTATTTGTGTGATGGGCACAGATATTTGTTCCTGAGTCTTGGGTGTTTTCTATGTATTTATGTATTCGTATATTATATAATTATATCGTTGTCTGAGTACCCACAACCAGGGATCGGATACCGGTATTTTTGTATGGGAACGGAAACGGTATTTTTTCGTTCTTTGCTAATTACTTCATTTCTAATTGGGCAATCTAATAATACGAAGTCGTAACCTACAAACACAACTGAGTGCTACATTTCGAGTATAAAATAATTCGAAAAATATGGTTATTTCTATGTTTTTGCAAAAAACCGGTTCCGATCCCTGCCCACAACACAAGCCTTCTTGAGCTTACTGTGGGACTTAGTCAATCTGTGTAAGAATGTCCTATAATATTTATTTATTTTATTTTATTTGCCATATGTTAAGAGTAGTGATAACCCTGTAGATATGTGGTAAGGTGATGTGTGGAATGTGCGATAATCTGCGACATCTCAATACCAGGCATTCAGCGACGATATTCCAAACCAACTAACGGCCCGGGGTCTCTATTGTTTCCCAAAAAGTTTTATGTCATAATGTATTGTTTGCCCGCATTTTCGTTAGTCATAATTCATTTGGTTCCGAAACGCGTCGCTTTTCAGGATTGCCATAAAACAAACCTAACCAAACCTAACCTATCTATAGGATAAACTTACGAAAATCCTGAAAAAATAACGGGTACAGTTTTATGACTAATGATAATATGACAAACAATACATTGTGACTTAAAACTTTATAGGAAACAAAGGGGTAACGGCCCGATTCGAATTTTAAGATACGTCACATATTATTACAGTGGAATCCATTTATTATGACTCCGCCTATACTGACCAACCGCTTACTATGACGTAATTACTCTGCGAAGTTTGGTTTTCATATAAAATTCTTAGTGACAAAGTCGGATAAGATGACTTCGCTTATAGTGACAAACCGCTTACTATGACCTACGGACCTACAAACCTACTTTGTTTACGGTAGACCCTTAGATTGTGACTTGTTGTGGGAGTGGCGCCCCCTACGCAGAGTTTCGCGTAATATTCCCAATTGAATGAGCTTTCAGTGGTTGTTGAAGCTGTTATGCTTGGTGGGTACAATTAATATTGGTCTAGAGAACATTTGTATCACAGGGCACGTAAAAACAAAATAGGGAATGTAAACCGGTTTATAATTGTATAAAAACCGGTTATTAAACGAAATTTCATACAAATTAAAACTAGTTTGCATTCCCAAAAATAAAACCTATATTATTATCATGACAATATGAATATGACATGGAAGTTTGGTTCTCAGTACCATACATGCTAAAAACGTTGCAAAACATTGTTTCCCATTTATACCTATTTCTCTACAACAAACAACCTACATCTAAATCGTGCCAATTCCCGTGTCCCGGAAATTCCCGCAATATTTGCGGTAATAGGTATTATTAGGTGTAAAAAGATGAGCGCGGGAGCTTCGCACCTGGTATCGACAGGTGACGCCCGCGGGGACTACAGACTTGAGAAAATGATCATACAAAAATAAAATGATAAAAATGCACTTTACAGTGAAAGCCCTAGTCTGGCTGAAATAATTTAATAATCACAAGAAAAAACTGAGCCCGTTTCTCAAAAGCTTGTAACTTGTAATACAAGTGAAAGTCCCTTTCTAACAAAAGCTGTCAAAAAGTGAAATCCGCTTGTATAACAAGTTACAAGCTTTTGAGAAACGGGCCCCTGGTGTTTTTGAGGTAATCTGTTCGTTACTGCGATTATTGAACAAAATCTTTTTAGAAACGATATTATTCAGTGGTTATTTGGTTGATTTCTATGCTTTGTGAGTTTCTTTAAGAATACAACAACATTTTAAACGATGATTATTGAGTAATTCCAGAGAAAAGTGTGATAATGTCTTTGAGAAGTGTTTGTTACATTATAGAACAAGTACCTGAAGTAAGGATGATGTACACTTTAGTTTTATCTCTAAAGGCCAAAATACAAAAAAAAGTGCTTTAGTCTTAAGTCTAGTGGTCGTCTTGTTTACAAACTTCTGACACCAAATTCTGAGCGGATATTCCGTCGGCCCCGAGTCACTTACTTTACTCTTTGCCCCGAGTAACTTTACAATCTGTACCCATACCATGAGTCAAAATTGATATACACGATAACGTCTACGTAATTTACTATCTATACATCTCGCCCGCACTAATATGCGAGTACGAGCGAGATGCATACAAACTAAATTGCGTTCTTGATACCGTTTATGTCAGTACCAAACTTGTGGTAGCCACACTTAGCTCCTCTTACAACAAGCTCACAGTAATTCCAAAAATGTCACTTAGGACACTGACAGATCAATATCATATCGGAAACAGATAAAATAAGTAAAATTCGAATACGGCTGTAGTCCTATTTGTGTATGATTGTGTAACTCCAACTCTCAAACTTCACTGATATTACCTTGGCTTTAATTTTGAAATATTAATATTGTAGTAATGTTTTCTATTGCTCAATATCACACTCAGATGTTATATCGGCTATTTCACTTTTTTTTACATCCCTTAGCGCCACTTGCACCATCCCACTAACTCGGGGTTATGTGGTTAAACCGTTAACCCAGTGTCAAATTCTACTGGTAACCATGATAACTCCAGGTTAACCCCGGGTTAGTGGGATGGTGTAAGTGGCGCTTATGAGTTAAATTTGGCTTTTGTTAATAGGCTATAGGTAATATTACTAACAAAAGCCTGTAAACATGATTTTATCTCGGCAGTAAAGAGCCGGGATCAATCTAATGCGTATTCTGTTTCAGTTTGCTCGCGTTACATTTATCACGTCATCGAAGCGAGTCCGCGGGGACGCACTAGTCCGAGAGCTAGAGACACATTCAAGGATCTAACAGATATAGGTACGCACCGGGTTACTAATACCGGGTGTGGCAACTAATACACGAGCAAGTAATTGAAATATAGATTGTACTTCTGAAACTGTGACACTTTTGTTTGTCTGACGGCCTGATACTGGTGCCATGGGAAAAAGGCAAGTGTCTACTATGGGACGCTATGTGTGTAAGCACTTTTGCCCCCTCACACCTTTGTCGCACCATCCGGACGGCGGGCGCAACCGCTGAGGTGGCGGCCCTACATAAACATCAAAAGTACTCAGCACTCACTAATTACCTTTTCGTCCCAGTAGCCGTAGAGACGTCCGGTTGTTGGTGCGCTGACGCAAAAACCTTCCTTAGGGAAGTAGGTCGCCGCCTGCAAGAAAGGGGCCTTGACCCGTGCTCCGGGTTTTTCCTGGTGCAAAGGCTGTCCATCGCAATTCAACGCGGTAACGCTGCGAGTGTGATGGGCACCTTTGCGCCAGGGGAGCGCGGGGAGGCCTCTTTCAGTAGTTTTTTTATTCATTGTATTAATATATTTAGGTTGTTAGTTTTAATTTCGTTTTATTCATAGATGTATTTAGTTCATAAGTTATTTATTTGTCTTTTTACTGTTTTTTCTTTGTTCAATAACTTAAAAAAATAGACTTCCTATTTTTCATACAAAATAAATATTATATTCAATGTACGCCATTATCATTGTGATTAACGTTGCTTGTCATGCCTTAAACATAACAAAATTTGCAATATATTGCGTCTTGGAAAAAATATTAAAGTGTATTAAAAATCAAAACATAAGTTATTTTTAAAAGTCGCTTAACAAATGTTGGTCTGTAGGAGCAGTGTACTATGTAGGCTGTAGCCTACATAACCAGCCACATAGCCAGCTTAATTTTTTGCTCATATTAAGGCCACACCCGGTATACATAGCCGCTAAGTATCGATAGTTGACGAAAATGCGAGCAAACAATACATTATGAATTTAAATATTTAACAAGCAGAAACGTCTGCGAGTGCTGCTGCTGCTGTGTGCGTCTGTGGCGCTGCTGTGTGTGCTGCGTCTGTGAGCTTAAATTTATTCTAAGCTTAATACATTATGACTTAAAACTTCTTGGGAAACAATAGAGACCCATAACTTGCCCCAACTCTCGGCCTATGTTGTGAAAGCCTCGGTAACAAATTGGCAAAAACTCCGGCACTCGCGCCCGGGAGCCTCCGAGTTGCTGTTTTGAGTTATTGCCTCGTCTGTCAAAGCTTTGAATTCCTGAGTGCTTTAAGGGCTTTGCCACTTTTGGGGGTGCGTGTGGGAACTCCGCGGATTACATGTTTAATGGATATTTATTTACCTACATTAAAAAATATAAAGACTGTGTTTATTAAGAATCATAAAAATGAAAAATAACCATATAATTACTGATAACTTTCTGACCAGCAACCCTAGCACATGATTGGTGCGACAGTATCTCGCGGCGAGATAGACTACCCGTCTTTCCTGTGTAAAAGAGGGACGGGTTGTCTAGATAGGTAATTGCCGCGAGATACTGTCGCGCCAATCATGTGCTAGCCCGGCAGGCCCGGTACACAACATGCCAATTGATAACGCTACGTACGTATAGTTCCTTTTTTGCATTAGAAAAAAACTATGCATTAAACAAAAGGCTACGCGATCTTGAGTTTTGACGTGTCTTTTAATTGAAAAACGATTTTAAAAAAATCAGTACTTAACTATTAGGTACTTATGAAAGCAAAAGAATGTAAATAATCGTATTATGATTCATAATTGTTATATATTTGCCGTGACTTAATTTTCAAGTGTTTTTCAATAAAAAGACACGTCAAGATTGTTTTTTTGTAATGCAAAGGAAAACGGAAACGTATAGCGAACGAAACTCAACTGTCACTAACACACTAATATTAGGAGACATGTTTTAAAAACATGATATTACCTATGAGTAATAGCGGAGGGGCAAGACTGATTAATCTATTACAATTAAAGCTTAGAATTTTCACAAGGCACCTAAACATTTACTGTAAAACCACCCAACTGTAGTCCAAACATTCCCATGGTCTAAAACTTAAATATCTTCGATTAAGTGGGGCTATTGTTTGAATGTTCTATGGCTGAAATCGCTACATAGTTGAAAACAAAGTCACTTCCCGCTGTCTGTCTCTATGTATTTTTAAAAATACGCAACGGATTTTGATGCAGGATTTTTAATAGAGTGATTCAAGAGGAAGGTTTATGTATAATTTTAATAATTTGTTAACATGTGCGAAGCCGTGGCGCGTCGCTAGTATTTTCATATATCTAATGGAAGAAAAAACACAGACAAAACCAACATTGGTAAACTGAATGGATGGATGAAACTGATGGATGTGAACCATAGTTGTTGAGTGGGTTTACGGTACCTAACTATCTAAATAGGGCATCATTGAATAATAATCTCTATTTCCATCCGCTGCCTTGTAATGGCGATGTTTTGGGCAGTACACGTTGCCCGCTCGGAGGCTGTCTAACCACAGCATATTTTGCATAAACTGCCGGGGAATATTGATGGGCTGTTGCTATGCAGAGGGACGATACGTATCTAACGCGATATTTAAGAGTAAAGCGAGGAAATTAGAAAGGGCTAAAAGATATGGTACGCCGCGCGAAACTTGCGACGGAAGAAATGGCCACCGACCGGGTTTTTACTTTTTATCTCTGAAAATATACTTCAGTTAAAAAAAAAACATTTTAACATCCGGTTATAAAAATAGTTGTATAATAAACTAGTGTACGACCGAAACCGGATTTTTGCCGAAACTGCCTAGCCAAGGTGACAATCGCTATCGCTACGACAACGAGACGCTTTGTGTGTCTCCATCATTCTTCCATATTTGTGCGACAGTGACAGTTGCGTTTCGATCGCTACAGAGCGTAAGCGTCGCGGCCTGAAACGTTGGCTGGACAGTCACCAGCAAAAATATATGACTGTGGGCAGTCGTGCAAAAATATCTGATGCTCCATTGGAGGCATAACTATATGACGACACTACCTCGGTAAAAATATGTGATGCTTTGTAGCCGGCAAAAATATCGTTAGTCTGTATCCGCATAAATATATGACGGAGGCACGGGCGACGGCGATGGGCGTAGTACCTCAATGTATTACTTCACAGCTAAATTAGTATGCTACCAGTGCATGAAATAAGCATTCGGACTTGTTAACCATACTAGCGCCTACTATATTCCAGTACTAAATGATAAAAAGAATTAATTGCTATTCGAATGCAAACGGATTTGCTGTGAAATAAAAGATCACATGAAACGTTCAAATCTTTATTCAAGTTAAGCTAGGCCGGCTCCAACCCTACACCTCTGACCTGAGAAGATTTAGCCCAATATGGGACCGGCAACAAACTCAGCGGGACACATCTTTTCAAAACAACACATTCTTTCTTTATTTCACAAAAGTAAGCTTCTAATGACACATAAGAAATCAAAATAACACTTGGAATAAAACACTTAGCTAAATGGATAAATAACGTGAGAATTCAATAAGCTTTCAGAATAATCCTTCAGGTATAAGCCTTCAGGAACGTGGCGAGTTAGGCACTAGGTATGGCTAACGTCCGATCTCTAGCGCGGTCCGATCAAGTCTGCCGGCGGAGCCTCATCGCTCCCGCCTCGAAGTCAAGTTGGCAAACCCGCTCGACCGGTCTACCAACATAACGACAAAACTGCCACCTTGTACCAAACTTCACCCAAGTTACACAACTTGACATTCCAAAGCCTTCTACCTGTCATCATAGTTCAACAATATGCCAATAGACGGCGTTGCTATCTACGTTATGAATTTCGTTACAACTTCAGTGATACGTAGCCAAACATTGCTAATCGATTGTATACAGGCGTCTAAAACTATGAACTGTAACGCCGCAATACGTCCCTCTGGAGTCACGCCCCGACACGGCCATCCTGCGGTTCACACGTCCCCGTGTGAGCGAGCCGTATCTGAAAAGGAAAATAAATTTGCAACAGTAATTGCTGTAAAGCTCGGCCAACCTGACCATGTGAATTATAATAAAGAGCTGACCATGTCACAAGGTATTGTCTTTATTTTATGACAGAAATGTACAAAAAGTATTCGCATGAAGATAACTGACAACAGATAGTTCATTAACCTTACACATGATACACAATTTCAAGTCTATTTTCTCTCAAACTCTTTGCTTAACTGACCGATATTCCTGGACAATCCTCCAGGGTGACCGAACCTCATGGACAACCCCGGAAGACGACCGACATTACTGGACAATCCTGGGGTAACCGACAGCCACCTTGTCTTAACCAGGTAACTCCGAGGATAACCCCAGGACGACCGACTTTCCTGGACAATCCTCAAGAACGACCGAAATCCATGGACAGTTCCTGAGGATGACCGATATTCCTGGTCAATTCTCAAGGGCGACCGAAATCCATGGACAGCCCCTAAGAAAGACCAACACGCATGAACAATCCTCAAGGACGACCGAACCTCCTGGTCAGCCCCTGAGGACAACAACAACTACAGAAACTCGCTCAAGAGTTCTTAAACAGAAGTAAAACATCTCAAAATAATCCCAACGAAATGGGAACTGCTCACCAGATTAATAAAGTATGATGCACGCGTCCAAGACAAAGGAAGTCCAACCCAAGCACGACGGCTGATGCTTTCCGCCTTGCAGTTGCCGTTCGTTGCTGCAGCAGATGGCGAGATGCACGATGTGGTTTATCGTAGCTGGCTGATACTGAAATCATCATTTGCACGGTATCAGTTCCCTTGTGTACCTAAGTAGGTTAAACTTCAAGGATTGCGAGTGTGCTCTAGAAGCGCAAACTAAAACATGGATACAGGACTTTCAATTCTTTTATCTCAGATTAAAATTTAAACTTCAATGAGTGTGTTTTATTTTATTCCACGAACAAACACGTGCTCCAATAACTTGTAAAACGGCTTTAAAAAAAACGAATATGAAAAGCGACTAAGCTAATTCGTTACGTTCGACTGTTATGTTTAGCAATTACACTCAAAAAATAAAAAAATAACAACACTAATAAACAATTGGAACGAAACCTGTCCTTTTATTTCCCAATCTCCAGCACAGCAGATACTACACAGCTGCTTCTGTGTTACAGGCGCGATGGCGTCTGTAAATTGTCTCGGCTCAGGCTGCAGCACACTGTAACATTAATTTTCATATGCGTAGCTCATGTTTTCAAAGTATACATGGTTCGTGATCTATCACGGCATTACGGGCAATAATTTGTCGCAATTTATTGATTACTAAACGATAAAAAGGATGTCATAATCTTAAGAACATCTTTTATCGGTGCAATTGTATTTTCATGAAAAAAAAAAATATTTTTTGAGGGTAGATGCACAAGTAAGCGATGAAATAATATTACGTCGTGACAGCCAATATTTGATTTTAATTAACAATATGGATTTCACATCAAACTAACTTAAGATCACTTAGATTTAAATGGATTTTAAAAAATTAATTGTATTTTCATGAAAAATCTATTATTGAGGGTAGATTCACAAGTGAGCGATGAAATAATATCACGTCGTGATAGCTAATACTTGGTTTTAATTAACAGTATGGATTTCAAATCAAAATAACTCAAGATCGCTTCGATTTAAATGGATTACAAAAATTAATTATAAAGAAACGTGGCGATACCAGAGATGACGTCACGTCACGACCACTCTGTTCGACAGCCCCAATCATAATTCACAATAATTCACACCAAATAACATAATGAATTGCACTCACATCTAAATGAAGGTTAGACACGTGAGCTTATTACCACGTGTCCAGATTAAGGCATGTGGGTCACCGAATACAAACCGGAAATACACCTGCGCTCCCAAGCAATAAATGAGGATCGGAATATTATATGAACAAAGACGTGTTCCAAGAATTAATAAAACTCTTTAAAAAAAAACTAATACGAAAAGCGACAGTTAATTAATGACGCTCGACTGTTGTTTAGAAAAAAAAAAATTCACTAAATAAGTGGAACGAAACCTGCCCTTTTATTTCCAATACTCCAGCACCGCAGATACTGCACAGCTGCCTCTGTGTTACAGGCCTGATGGCGTCTCGCGATGTCTCTGCTCAGGTTGCAGCACACGGAAATACACCATGTTCCCACGTGGCTGTGCAAGCAATACACGAGTATCCCAACTTCTGATGACGGAGGCACGGGCGACGGCGATGGGCGTAGTACCTCAATGTATTACTTCACAGCTAAATTAGTATGATACCAGTGCATGAAATAAGCATTCGGACTTGTTAACCATACTAGCGCCTACTATATTCCAGTACTAAATGATAAAAAGAACTAATTGCTATTCGAATGCAAACGGATTTGCTGTGAAATAAAAGATCACATGAAACGTTCAAATCTTTATTCAAGTTAAGCTAGGCCGGCTCCAACCCTACACCTCTGACCTGAGAAGATTTAGCCCAATATGGGACCGGCAACAAACTCAGCGGGACACATCTTTTCAAAACAACACATTCTTTCTTTATTTCACAAAAGTAAGCTTCTAATGACACATAAGAAATCAAAATAACACTTGGAATAAAACACTTAGCTAAATGGATAAATAACGTGAGAATTCAATAAGCTTTCAGAATAATCCTTCAGGTATAAGCCTTCAGGAACGTGGCGAGTTAGGCACTAGGTATGGCTAACGTCCGATCTCTAGCGCGGTCCGATCAAGTCTGCCGGCGGAGCCTCATCGCTCCCGCCTCGAAGTCAAGTTGGCAAACCCGCTCGACCGGTCTACCAACATAACGACAAAACTGCCACCTTGTACCAAACTTCACCCAAGTTACACAACTTGACATTCCAAAGCCTTCTACCTGTCATCATAGTTCAACAATATGCCAATAGACGGCGTTGCTATCTACGTTATGAATTTCGTTACAACTTCAGTGATACGTAGCCAAACATTGCTAATCGATTGTATACAGGCGTCTAAAACTATGAACTGTAACGCCGCAATACGTCCCTCTGGAGTCACGCCCCGACATATATTTATGCTGGTGACTGGACACTACTACCAAGCTAGTTTCGACGCGGCTGTAGTTTTTTGGCCATGCTGAAACTGAGACTTTAGTTTCACACTACAATAATCAATAAACTATTATTACTAACGTATATAACCGTCACAGAGAACAATTATTTTGCGCCATGAGTTGATGTTCTTTTTGACATCAAACCATAAAAGCGGAGCGTGAATCTCGCGACCTAAATGCGTAAGCGCCATGAATTTTACGGCGCTTACGACGTTTTGGTCGCGTGGTACAGGTTGTGATTGCGACAACTTCATTGTTTGTTATGGCTTCTCTATGGTAATAACTCAATGACAATAAACCAAATTTATAGTGTGTCAAAGGTGTGACAGAGAGAATCATACTATCTTTGTCTTACACTAGTACTAGCACCCAAAAAAAAAGGATGAGTATAGTTTTTTTGTTCCTATTTTCTGACAAGATTTGGTAGACCCAGTATATTTTGAAAATGTGCTTTTCTTTGGCGCCCAACATGGGGCCTCCGATATTCGGTTTTAATAGGGAATATTACGCGAAACTCTGCGTAGAGTGCGCCACTCCCACAGTAAGTCACAATCTAAGAGTCTACCGCAAACGAGAGAGTCGAAATTTTGTTACCTAACCTCTCTATCACTCTTGCATATTCGAGCGATAAAGAAGCAGATAGCTGAGTTTTGATTTCTCGTTTCCCGGTACGCCCTTTGTAAACAAACCGCCTTGATGTATCAATGTCATATTTTATTATCTGTGAAAACCTGTCAAAAAAGAGTTTAAGGTACAGTATGTATAAGTTACTGTATAGTATAGGTACTTAAGTCACTAGTGCTGCACTCTGCAGTAATACTCCCTATTTCGTTTCTCGCCATCATCCCCTTATATTTGTCCGGATTTGGGTCGGTATTGAATTTTAACTGTTTGTTGGGGCGCTATGCCCGGTTTTAATAATTGCGTTATCCGCTCTAACCGCGTCACAGCGATCGCGAGGGTTATGTTTTCCATACAAATAAGACGAATAAATTACGCAGACATTCTACTAGGTTCTGTGGCTCCACAACATAGTAGGCTTTATATTATCTTATCTTATCTTATCTTATACCTTTAAACGAGCAATTCTTGTTTATTTATTTATTTAATATACATATTTCGAGGATCTCGAAACGGCTTCAATGATATCGATGACATTTGGTATATGGGGGTTTTTACTACCGTTGCGCGAGTGTTAGTAAATGTGAAGAGGAACGAGCGGCGACACCGGGTGCGCGATAGCCATTCTAACCTCTTTAATATGTTCTGTGATATATCCCTTCGCTGCTTGAGGCTTGTTAAGTTTTATGATCATGATTGAACATTTATAATGTTTAAGTAACTACTTAAGCGTATTATGATTGTTTGTACTTAATTGTAAGATATTTTTCAATGAAATAAATTTTATCTTATCTTGTCTTATCTTATTTTTTCTACCCCCGTACTTTTATTCATTTAAAGGGTCGTGCTCACACCTTTAAACCCCTATCTTATAACAGTTGTCAAGACAAGTCTTTAGTCTATTCCCCAAAAAAGTATTTGTACACGCAGTATCTTTTTGGCACTTTTACGATACTTCGTGTAATCACCACTTAAAAAATATTCAATGAAATACATTGTTGCCAACCTAATTTTAATTGTCATCTCTGACAGATGATTGAATCATAGACATGTTTTTTATTTCATTAATTTTCGGCTTCGCCTCAAATTATTACTGACGCCACTCGCTTTTTTGACCTCTCTTAAACAACGGTTGCATAAAATACTATTATGAAAGAGGGGTTTCGGAATGTGGAACCGACACCGAGCTCAATGCATGCCTTAAATCACCACAGCAGCCTCGTGTCAAACAGGATACGTCCTTTGTAAATGGCCACCGTCGGCCATCGGAGCTGCGGCGATGACGGATTAGCTGACTGTACGGTACAGTCGGCACGAATAACACTTTTACAATAATATTGTCTTCGATTACCGCGATAGTTACTAAAGTGTGTCAAAGGACTGTTCCATTTCAAACATAGACAGAGAGATTCATACTATCTTTGTCTTACATTAGTACTAGCACCCAAAAGAAAAGGATGAGTATAGTTTTTTTGGTTCCTATTTACTGACAAGATTTGGTTGACCAGCTATATATCCCCCCACGGTGACACTGTCACCCGTTGACCACGAACGCCGAACGCTGTAAAGGGTTCGAAACGTCGGGATGTAGAATAAATTCAATATACGCGATATAATCCGTTTTAATAGTTTTATTTCACCTTTACAATATGTAATGCAGTTGTTTGTCATTCGAAAATGTATTTTCGGTGACACATTACTATGTACTCGTGATTTCGGAAAGCGATTTTTTTATATTTTTAAATGTCGCTTTCAACATGCTTACGTACCAGAAGTCGTGCAGGTTTTGCTCAAATGGTGTTAAATGGCACTTGCCTTGAATTTAGTAGGATTTTAATTTACGTTGGCACGGTTAATATTTCTTCGGAAGTAAATATTGAGTTCCCTGTTATCATACGTCGGCTTTTCAAGGCCCTTCTTTTATTTTTAAACGGAACATCAATGTTTTCGTTACACCTTATACAGAATAATGTGACGAAGTGTACCTACGGATACGGGTGACGTATCGGCGAGACGTGACAAGTTGCCGAGTGTACCGCTAACTGGACAGGTGAAGCTATGGATTACCCGGATATAACGCCGATACTCTATTGGTCCACAGTAGAACTAAGGACACAGTATCACTAAGCCCTCTTCATAAATAATTAGTAATTAAGTTTCTATTTAACAGAGCACCATCTGGCGACATAAAACCTATCATTAAAACATAGGTGGTGAATCACAAATCCCTTACAAATGAGTACGAGTATTTAGTGGATATTTAAGAACATTTTTTTTTGTGCAGAAAACTAATTAGGTATTAAAACTGAAGAAAAAATGAATACTTAGTTGCGACCAATCGCGCGCGTGATGCAAACTCATTAACCAATCGCGTTGTGGCGTTAGAATGCACGATTGGCTCGAATTCGTAAGTGACACCACTGAACTAGGACTATTATTAGTGCCGTACTTAGATATATGTCAACGCATCAAAATGATTTCTAAATGTCAGTCGCCCATGCGTCGTGGTCATGTACGGACAAGTATAAGCGAAATGTATGCACGCTTGACATCATCTAGATGTCACAATTAAGTTTGAATTGGCCTCTAGGTTACTGTAACATTCTGTTAACTGTTAGCATGTTATTCAACACGCCGCCACACACCGAAGTCTCGAAATAACTGGAACATTCTGCAATCTCAGTTAAAAACGTCGTCCGTACCTTCAAAATACAGTGTACTTACGCTCTTTTGTAACAATGACAGCTAATATTCCAAAACGACGTTTGCTCCTTGAAACAGCACTGTACTTAAGACCTTTTTGAACTAGACAGTTCTCTGAAGCTTATGAAGTTTGGAGCTAAGATTCCTATTGGTTTAGATCGTCAATGGGTGTCGTAACGTAAGTGTATGGTCTCTGGTTATCTATAGATGTTATGGATCTTGAGATCAGCTTACATTGGATGGATTGAGGATGAGCACAATGGCTGTCGAAGGTAAGTATAGAAGTTACCTAAAATGTCGCATAGTATGTACTGGGGCATGAATACCGGAATTTTGGAATCCCGAAATACCGGAATAACGGAACGATTTTTACGATATTTCAATACCGGGATTGAAGAGGGTCAATATCGAAAAATCTTTATCGTAATACTATTACCGTTCCTAGCTTGATATTATGTGGTTATATTACCAACGATGTACATAATTAGATGTTCATATTACCAACTAGTACCAAGGGGTTACAAACATCTAAATGTGAAAATTATCTAAATTAATGCGTCCTATCTGACGCGAAATATTTGTAAGCCATTTCTGTAGACACACAGCAAAAGATCGTATTTTCCTTTCTGATAACCCGATATCCTTTAATTGACTTCTTGCGAGGAAAAAAAAACATGTTGCTCAATGCTCGAGGCCGATCCTGCTTTACAAATTTGATACAGTTTTGATCTTATTTTGATACCACCCTCGGCGGCTTGAATCCTCGCGCTTCGTAGAGATGTGGCATGGCTCTGCATTTTCTATCGCATGTATACATATAAAGGGGCCCACTGACCTGTCGAATCCCACGATATGACGTCACCCATAAGCGTTCTGGCTCAAATGTGAGCCGCTGGGAGCTGACAGATTAACAGTCCGCCGGACGATATCGGCCTGTCAGTTAGAACAAAAAGTTGACAGCTCCGAACAACTCACAGGCTGATAGCGCCCGGCGGACTGGTAATCAGTGGGCCCCTTAAGGGCTCATTAGACGGTGCGAGAACTCGCATGCGAGTTTCATTACATTGCGTCATTTGATCGGTCGGCTGAATTGATGTCACCTCAATGGTCCGCAGTGTATCTAAAATCGTATACGAGTTCGCGCGCCGTCTAAATCAGCTACAACGGGGAGAGCTCCGAGGAATTTTTCCGATTAATCCCTGCCGCTTCCTTCCGCCATCGATCTACGCGACATTTCCATCTTCACCACGCACGTTGGCACGTTGGCAGACCTCACCTGTGCGTTGCTCGAGAAAAATACAATTATCACTTGTCATAGTGACGCGTGCGATTTCGCCCAGTGGCCATATCAATTAAAGGCACGCACGGCCTTCCGGTCAGTGCTCAGCGAGCTGCGTTCGGAGAAGGACTTGAACTCGCTGCACCTTAACATTGAGTTCGCTCGGCGGGCGTAGTCACGAACAGAGAACCCGCCGAGCGAACCCCAGCGTTTTCCCACTTTGTAGAGGAAAGTGACTACTTTCCTCTACAAAGCGGGAAAACGCTGGAATTGATGGCTACGAGCGTAGCGCTACGAAAACTTTGGCAGTGGCGTTAAAACAGAATAGGCTTCCACGTTACTCAAAGCTCGTTCCTACAAAAAAGAGGGTAATTTCCCAGCTTATTTCCTTCAATACCGCTTAATATTGATACTGGAAGCAATTTTCTGGTTAATGGAAAACAACTATTCCGTAATATCGGAACTGCAGTTATTGCCTATTATTAATATAGTGGGAAAATCGGGAACAATACTGATTTGCAGGCCATATTACTAGAAATTGTATAATCATTATATCTACATACTTTTACCGTACAGTATGATCCATACTTATTACTTAATTTCCTGTACCCCTAGTGTAAAATTCATTCGAAAGCTTGACGTGACGGACGCGTTTGCGTTAAGTGTCATTTTGTATAGGATTTTGAGTTTCCGAAACGTCCCGCCTGGCGCGCTGTTCAAAATCCCATACAAAAATAGACGCTATCTCGCTACGCTATCAAAAGAAAATTTACACTAGGGGTTTTGGTTAGGGTATTTTTGACTGAAGAAATTGTGTCAATAACCGCGGTCTATTCTTTTCTATTTATTTTCTGGTGCTTTATTTCGCACTTTTTTGAAATGATACAAAACAATACATAATTATGAAATTTAATAGAATAAAGAAAGAAAGAAAAATATCCAACTATGAAAAGTCTCTCAAGTTTGTCCCCTGCGGAAGGGTGCCTATTCCTGTTGTGCATGTGCATATTGTGCAAATGTGCATGTATGGATGCAGGTTGACGCAGCGTCTCATTATGGCTGGTCACGACAAGCGGGTCAAGATCGTGTCGGAGGCACATGCCATAAAAAGGTGTATTAGTGGAGAAAAGCTGCAGTGAACGTGCAATTTTCTCTCATAAAATTGATATTATACGAGTAGTACCTTCTGTCGAACCGATTTGATGTGGATCTGATGATGGAGTATTCTTCAAAAAGGTCTGCTTTATCAAAGACGTGACTCATATGGCAGCTACTTTAATAACCTGCAGAAATCTGTATTATAAACCGTTGAATTTAAAGCTAAGCTATCAAGTGTTATCACACCAAATATTAGTTTGTTGCCGGTCCCATATTGGGATACCGTTCCTCGAATAGAAGGGGGATTTAAATCTTCTCGGGGCAGAGGTGTAGGGTTGGAGCCGGTGTAGCTTTATTTGACGTTCATAAGCGCATTGTATTGTGAAGCGCTGGTGGCCTAGCGGTAAGAGCGTGCGACTTGCAATCCGGAGGTCGCGGGTTCGAACCCCGGCTCGTACCAATGAGTTTTTCGGAACTTATGTACGAAATATCATTTGATGTTTACCAGTCGCTTTTCGGTGAAGGAAAACATCGTGAGGAAACCGGACTAATCCCAATACGGGCCTAGTTTACCCTCTGGGTTGGAAGGTCAGATGGCAGTCGCTTTCGTAAAACTAGTGCCCACGCCAATTACTGGGATTAGTTGCCAAGCGGACCCCAGGCTCCCATGAACCGTGGCAAAATGCCGGGACAACGCGAGGAAGATGATGAGATGATGAAGCGCATTGTATTGAATATGCCTACTTGAATAAACTATCTTTTATCTTTATCTTTATCAGAAGTCTTAAATTATAGCGTCAGGTACCCGACACTTCTGAAATGCCACTGAGCCGCTGATGATGATGGATGAGGACTGAATCATCATCGTCGTCGCGTTATCCCGGGCTTTTGCCACGGCGCATGGGAGCCTAGGGTCCGCTTGACAACTAATCCCAAGAACTGACATAGTCACTAGTTTTTACTAAAGTGACTGCCATCTGACCTTATAACCCAGAGGGTAAACTAGGCCTTGTTGGGATTAGTCCGGTTTCCTCACGATGTTTCCCTTCACCGAAAACCGACTGGTAAATATCAAATGATATTTTGTACATATGTTCTGGAAAACTCATTGGTACGAGCCTGGGTTTGAACCCGCGACCTCCGGATTGAACGTTGCACGCTTTTACCGCTAGGCCACCAGCGCTTCCGGATCCACGCGCGGACTGGGCTAAAACCGCGAAAATCAAAGTTCTCAAATTGCGGGCTTTTTTCTCTGTCACTCTAATTACGCCTTCATTGGAGTAAAAGAGAAAGATCCCCGCAATTTGTGGAAATCGGTTTTCGCGGTAGCCCCTCTGAATATATCGCACAAATAACGTATGAAACAATGCTGGAGGCTTGTTAGATTCCTCTCGATGAGTTGTTGACAGTCGAAGCACAGTCGGCAATGGCAGCTTAAAAAGAAATGTATTTTTGATTAAATCTATTTTGTTTTATTTGGTTTCCGGCATTACACGAATCCACTGCTAAAAAACCGCTATTGATTCTGCAAATAAAATATAGGATGTAGAACTTTTGTATGTAAAACTTCTATTCGGTCTAATATATTCGTATTATAATTTTTAAGCAATGAAAACTAGGGCTAATGCCAGACATAGACATAGGTATGTTACCTGAATGTTTTTGTCAATTTCTGGTTATTTCAGAATATCGTTTTAAAATAAGTTAGATACTCGAATGTGAGCGTAGCTTCGTTGTATGGCGGCAGCTTATCGTGACGCTTAAACTCTAAGTGGAACTTTACAGTTCAAACTAAATTATGTAAAAACTTGATGACTCCGACTCACAAAATAAAACATGTGACAATACTGTTGTACATATAGGTATATTTTTGTCTCTTCGACTGCTGTCGGTACCAGACACGTGGCACGGGTAATGAGCGCTAATAAATCTTATTGTCACGTCGCACCGACGCATATTGATGGCGGTAGCGTCGGCAGAACAATCGCCTTTGTCAGTTCGGTTATGCATAAAGTTTTGGTCGCATATGCATGTCATTGCATGTGTATCTAGTTTGTGCTATGAGTAATTAGGGAATGAAACAAGAACATGACTGCCTTTGTGTTGCTATTCTCCAAAATGATATTTTTCCCTACCCAGGATGGATTTCCAAAAATAAAGTAGTATATCCAGTGTAGTTGTCTATGTAGGTACTCGGATTAAAATAAATTATGTCTTCATAACATGTTAAATTTAATGTAAATGAAAATGTCTTGATAAAATGATCTTTTTGGCGTTTTCAGAAATAATGCAATCGGCAGCATTAATACGTTGCAGCGGAACATTACTGCCAACTGCATTGAGATTTTTGACGTTTGGAGCAGCAATGCAGTCGGCAACAATGTTGCACTGCATTACTCCACTAGTAATATTGTATATAGTATGGTCTGAATGCGAAAAATATGCAAGAATATTTCGTATCTATGGTGTCCAAATACAAAAAAGGAAAATTATCACGAACATACACATTTTTTTACATAAACTTAAGTTGTAATAATCTTCAATATCCGAAACACTTCTGCTGTCGCTGCCGCCATTTTTCCTTAAATTCGCCGACACTGATTGGCTCGTAACCAGATATCCGGCGGCATGATCACATATACCTGCCACCCACATGCTTAATAGACAGCTGTTGTTCACAAATATGGCCGACTTGGCTATGTGCACCAATTTAGGTTTGATCTGCGATCATCATGGAGAAAACATAGGATTTTTTTTCCGAAATGAGACAGCTTTAGTTAATTTACTAAACGTAATCTTTGACCGTTGTGAGAGGCCCCTTATCACGATGATATTTCCATAGTTATAATAGGTACATGTATTTTCAAACTTTATTCTAGGCCATTCTAAATTCCACTTTAATGTTACTCGTACCAACAATTCCAAGTTCATGCTGCAAACACTTATGAGTTCCACTTAATTGTCGTTTCTAAGTCGGCAACTAAGTACAGTTGTTATGACGGCAATTTTCGCAATGCCGGGCTTTTAATAGAGGGAAATGAGGATTTTAAATCAATACGTTAGTGTAAACTGTGTAAAGTAACGTTGAACTTTGTTGAAACGTCACTATTGCTGATTTAAAATTAAATCGAAGCAATGATTTGTTTATAACTCAAGATTACAATAATGATTTATTATAATAAAGAGCAAATGGTCGGCCGTATTCCTAGCGAGGACCGATTGACTCAAATCAATGACTAGAATATGGGGTCCCTTTGCTTCCCATAAAGTTTTAAGTCATAATCAGTGCTCGGAATAGGTAGTGCCTATTTACCTAAACTTCAGATGAGGACCTAACTAAGAGTGGTTACAACCACCAAAAAATATTATTTATTAATATTGTTCGCGGGATTTCCCGGGATTCATAAGAGTACCTAATCGACATATAATCAGACTCGGCGTCAAATTATTAGTAAAATTCAATAGTTTAATTCAGAAAAATGCGTGTCGTGACATATAACGTACTGTGTAGAAAATCGATCAAAAATGTAATGTGTATGTGTGTAACGAGGTAATTGAAATAAAAACTGGTTATCATATGTTTCAAACATTTAATGTATACAAATTTGTACTAAATAAACAAATCAACGTAACCATCGGCATTAAACAATTGCATTTAGTTAATAATTTGACCCCGAGTCTGAGTATATGTCGATTAGGTACTCTTATGAATCCCGGGAAATCCCGCGAACAATAATAATAAATAATATTTTTTGGTGGTTGTAACCACTCTTAGTTAGGTCCTCCTCTGAAGTTTAGGTAAATAGGCACTACCTATTCCGAGCACTGGTCATAATGTATTGATTGTCATATTTAATTTATCATTTAGCCCTAAAAACGTTAATAGGATTTTCGTAAGGTTATCCTATGGATAGGTTAGGTTTGTTTTATGGCAATCCTGAAAAGTGACGCGTTTCTGAACCAAATAAATTATGACTAACGAAAATGCGGGCAAACAATACGAGTATTATTGACTTACAACTTTTTGGGAAACAATAGAGACCCCTGTAACTAATAGAAAAACACCAGGATACATTTTTAAAGACTTTAAAAGAATACCAGATTTATTAACGTAAAACCTTTTTTTGTTAAAAAAAGACAAAGATTCGGCAATTTAGGCACTTAACGTACCTATTCGTCATCAAAGGAAATGTGATAATTTTTGAATTTTCTCGCGTAAAATTAATTATACCGATTTTGTCAAACAAACATTTGCATTTAAATTATTCGGCCATTTCTACTCAACTTGGCATAATTGAATCAGTACATTCGCAACAATAAGTCGAAATTCACACGCGAAACTAATTCAAACAATGCCATTTAATTCCAAATCACTGCACAATTTGCTGCAACTGGACATTTAAAATGAAATGAAGTGGATATTTAAGCTCGCTGTGCTTTAATTGTTTCAAATTTATATAGGAATAGGTGTTTGTAGGTTACCTATAATTTGCAATTAGTGTACAATTAAAATTGCATTGCGTATTGGTGTTAATTAACCGAAAGCTCTCTTTTGTTAAGTACTAGTTTATATCGTAGGTACGTACGTAGGTACTGCTCGCCCTTAGAGTTGGTCGAAGGCATCTAATCTTTCAAAAATTGCATACCTACTCGTATGGTTTGAGTAGAAATAGCTACTAAACCTTCTATGTAAACTGAGGATGTTTGGTGTGAAAGTATTGTGGACCGAATTGAATAGAAGGAGGCTCTCAACTTGCTGGGTTTTTCTTTTTTTTTAGTGCAGAGACCCGTTCACCCTTCCCAGAAAAAACCCTTAAAATGGCTTAGTCGTTTATCAAATAGCCCCAACGATTGGCTTTCCCTTTGAATTGCTTAGCCATTCATTTGACTTAGCTCTAGCCCCTTCCTAGGAAGGGGTTTCCCTTTCAGAGATACCGCAAAAATGAAAGGGTATCCCTTTCCTAATTCAAAAAAGTTGAAACATGATTCGGTCCAAAACACTTTCACACCAAGCCTAACCTTGCCTTACATAAAAGCTTTAGCAGCATTTGTTCTCGAATTTCTGCAGCGCTCCCAATGGAGTTGTCTCCGTGTCTCAGCGAAATGCAGGAATATTGTGAGACAACGGCAAAGTTGCACGGATCTCCAAGGGATCTCGGAGGAATACATATCTAATCAACCTTGAGGTTTTTCCAAACAATCTTGTATTTACTCTAACAAAAAACGCAATTTCTACATGCCAAGACAAGACAAGATTGAACTACATATATTTATTTCATGTTTTGGTATTTTAAATTTAATAAATAATTATATTTTTAGAGGGAATTAATTTATCTATAGGAAACAGTCCTATAGATAAATTAAATTGTTTCATAAAGGATGACTCACGCTAGTACGGGCCGGGCCCGAGCCGGCCGAGGCGTCCGACATTATGTCATTTTCTATGACGGCTGATCGGTGATCACGTAGTGTTTTAGAAAACGAAGCGCCGGAAGCTCCGGCCCGGGCCCGGCCCGGTCTAGCGTGAGTCATGCTTTAAGAGTCACACGATCCCGTCGCCAAAAAGTCGCTCTCATTTTAAAACGAAATTCTGAAATAAAATGCAATCTGACATGAAAATTCAAACATTATATCTAAGCAATCTGCTAAGTTAATAGAGGCGAAATTCGCGTAATTTCCTCCGCCATTTCCCTACTAAAGTCTTAGGTCAGTGTCCCCTTAAAAGCCCTTATCGGTTCGTCGCTGTCCATTGAGATTAGTTTCAATAGCTTGGTGACCACTCGCTTTGAACCAGGAGGCCAATTCTGATAGATTTATTTGTTACGAATCGGTTGTGAAAATAAGTTGTCTGAAGACTTATAATAAGGTTGACTTATGTGTGATTTCTGGTAGATTAGTTAGGTCACTTTCTTAGAGAGTACCTACCTTGTAACTTTTTATCAGAATATTTTTTTTTCAGCATCAATTAGTTAAGGTAACCCGCTAACGTTGGTGTTAACGGTCAAAATCGTTTGAAAATAAGATAAAAACCATAATACTTAATAACGAACCCTCCAATTGAGGGGGGATTTAAATCTGCTCGAGACAGAGGTGTAGGGTTAAGGATGACTCACACTAGACCGGGCCGAGCCCGGGCCGGAGCTTCCGGCGCTTCGTTTTCTATGGAAACCACCATGTGATCACAGATCAGCCGTCATAGAAAATGACACGTCGGACGCCTTGATCTAGCATGAGCCATCCTTTAGAGCCGGTGTAGCTTTATTTGACGTTCATAAGCGCATTGTAATATACAGGGTGGTCCAAACCTTGACGTCCAAAAATTTTTTTAGATTCCTCACGTCGTGGGTTATCAGAATATACCCCATGTATGTTAGCCGATTTTTCGTAGTTTTCGAGTTATGATTTTTTAAACTTTTAACTTTTGTTATGAAATTCCGGGGTTCCCATACAGGATGGCTAAACAATAACTGCATTCCCGTTGCCAGGGAGGTTTTGGGATTATACTGAGCAAATTTTACTATGGGACCAACCCCGAAATCGCGAAAAAAAAATTTACCCTTCCATAGAAAATGGACCACAGTCAAAATGTATGAAAGCCAAATTTTTTTTTCGCGATTTCGGGGTTGGCCCATAGTCAAATTTGCTCAGTATAATCCCAAAACCTCCCTGGCAATGGGAATGCAGTTATTTTTAGCCACCCTGTATGGGAACCCCGGAATTTCATAACAAAAGTTAAAAGTTAAAAAAAATCATAACTCGAAAACTACGAAAAATCGGCTAACATACATGGGGTATATTCTGATAACCCACGACGTGAAGAATCTAAAAAAAAATTTTGAACGTCAAGGTTTGGACCACCCTGTATATTCTGTGCGGAAAGAGAAGAGTCGTGGATTGTATTGGGTCCCATACATTCCACGACTCTTCTCTTTCCGCACAGACTCTACCTACTTGAATAATAAACTATCTATATCTTTTCTTTAATTTATATCAAATTGTTAAAACAGAATCCACCTTTAATCACTACTCGTATTTCAGTCGAATTTCCCGCTCAAACACCGACAATCGAATAACCCCACAGATAATATTTATGATCAATTTCTATCTGACCCGTTAACCCTATTGTCTTACCCTAAAACGCCATTGTATAACGATTACCGCACTTCAACCAATTTAAAGTTCACGAGTAAAACGTCCATAGTTCAACCACTTCCAATGCGAATTTGAACCCTATTTATAAGTGGGGAAGTTGCAAAACAGCTTGGGAAATGGATAAAAGGGTCATTGTTTTTCGTATCGGCCTCCCAATTTGAATGCTGCTCCAAAAGCCCTGTAAGAACCATTATAAGTGTATCCTTGAGATCTATTTATTAAATATTCATCCAGAGGTCTTCTTTATAAGGCCATAGAAACGCAATTACTATAAGTATAAGTTGTTGGATTTTGACTCTTGAGTTTTTGTCTGTAACTCTTCAGTTGGTCCAGCCCACCACGCAAAACAAGAGGCGTATTCTGATTATAATAACAGGTTCGGAATTTGATCTAGATAGGGATGTTATGGATATGATCTGACAGTGTCAAAAATAACATTAGTTCAACTATTTTGTCTGAAAAATCCCAGTTTTTTTATGATATAGGAGGCAAACGAGCAGACGGATCACCTGATGGTAAGCGATTACCGCCGCCCATGAACACCCGCAACACCAGAAGGGTTGTTAGTGCGTTGCCGGCCTTTAAGATGGGACCAGTTAATGCCAGAATTAAGAATCAAAACTTGGATAAAACTGTATACAGTTAGCAGCAAAAGTTGATAAGCAGGCGAGGTTTTCAAAATTATCTCTTATAAATAAAGTCGCGTCTAGATTATTTTCAACACCTCGCCCGTTTAGCAACTCCTGCTGCTGACTGTACCTAGGTACTTATCGTAACCTAACCTCGTAGAGAGTCCAACAAAAGCTCATATATATGTATTTTCCAGTGAATAGCGGCTCCTGATAAAATTGATGTGGACCAGGAAGCACAAGACATCGGAGAGCGGACCAAGGAATGGTCAGCATATAAACAAGAAAGTAGTCATTTTTACCCCCTTATAGAACAAATAAATACTTTCATCATAATAATATTGTATGTGTGCCGTTGACAGCAAATTAAACTAGAATAAAATATCGTAGACAATGGTCAATGTGGACAAAACGAAAGTAAAGCCGAGCAGCCTTGACGATTGTATTTAAAATTACGGAGCCATTAAGTTAAATACTGTTTTTCTTATATTACTTTTTACCCGAATACCGTCAGCAGTGCATCATGTAAAGCAATAGTTTGTTTGCTGACCGTACATAACAACAAGAGCCCATAGAGGAGATAGTGGCTCTCTCAATAAGCGCATTCGAGTAAAATCATAATACGAGCGGAGCGGAGCGGGCGTGGTGCGAGCCATGAGCGAAAGCGGGTTAACCATTGACCATTTCTTAATTTCGTTGATTGAGTTGTGGTAAAATTGTACCTAAGTATGTACCTAGATGCGTATGCAAATGCGGTAAGTTCTGTTTTAGTTACTAATAATGAATATAAATCGTGATAAATTTAAAAGTGTTTTGCACTGTACACTATATAAACAATATGGTAAACTTATTTCGCCTTAGTAATTCATTTTTGTCACTCGTTATGAATATCTGAAATAAGTGAAGAGCCAAATTGTTGGTAGGAAAGCAATTTCACAAGCTACTAATTAAGTAAAAACGTAAAGTTTTTATAAAATAAACAAAAGCCTTTCGCCACTAGTGGCCATCTCCGTTGACATAACCAGGCTTACAAACTACCGAAACAACAAAGTGATATTGGCAGTCGCACACTTTAAAATCTACTTCTAAACACACACTGCCATGGATGGCAGCGACTAGAGCATGAGCACAGCACAAAGTACAATATTAACGTCGTTTTGTAGACTGGTGTTTGTATAAGTTGAACTTATAGTAACATAAAGTTACTTAAAGTTACTATAAGGCGAAAATTGCAAACGTTTTTCATTCCCCGCTCTCCGCCTATCCCACACACCTCACGTACAATCTGAGCGATTTCATAAGTGGTCGCGATACGTCTACGTATACATATGACGAATACATACATACCCTAAACGTATTGGTTTATTCAAAGACCGATGTAAAATATACTGAGTATTGTGATATTTTGAGTGGAAGGGGAATTTATTTCGAGCTTGCGTTTGAAAATATAAAAAGGATATCTTTTGAATAACAGAGGTTCAAAGGGACTGTATGAAGTTAAAAAGCCCTGCGAATATTTATTTAGGTTAGATTATTAAAACGATCAGTCCGTTAACTCATTATGGTGTTTCGTTAAATTTACTTACAGAAGGATACCTATCTAAATTAAACAAAACAATTGCTTTAGTGTTTCTACTGTCACGCTAAACCCGTTTTTAGGGTTCGGACCGCGGAACCCTTATAGTTTCGTAATGTCCGTCTGTCAGTCCGTTTTCTGATTCAGTGGACACTTTTGGAAATTATAATCACTCCGTAAGTACAAGTCCAAGCGTTTCTTGAATAAAGTTTCACTTATTCTATTATACTATTTAGGTTCCTTTATAAAATATCAAAAGGAATATATTTTAACTTTAGAGTGTCTGAAAATAACGAATTACCATGACAAAGACTCACAAACTTAAATGCACTTTCTTTAAAACTATTGCCTTCTTTGTTGTCCCAATAAATAGCGTTGAAATTTTTTATAAGTATTAAAATTCATTACGAGTTTTCATTCTCAAGTTCCCAATGTGATTTAATTCCCAATGAGGGTTACCATTTCCATAATTCTGTCTTTTTACTCAACTTTTCTCTTTCAAGTCGAACCCGGTTAAAGTTGTACAATTTATTATAATTTTCTGTTACGCTCCGAGCGTCTTTTTGCGTCTGCTTTAACCGAGTTTCTATTAGTTTGTACAGTTTAACTTTGTAGTTTTGTATGTTAATTGTTTTTTGCATGTTTTTGGTTATTTCTATTCATATGTTAGGGTTCCGTATTTCAAACAGTATTACAAACATTAAAATTATGCTTTGTTTAATTCATCATCTCATCTTCCTCGCGTTGTCCCGGCATTTTGCCACGGCTCATGGGAGCCTGGGGTCCGCTTGGCAACTAATTATTAAAACATTAACGTAAAGCTACTGAAATAAAGGCAAAAATAATAAAATTCTTCGTATATTTAGTTAATAAATTAAATTAAAAATGTAGAATCTAACTTTTAGTACTTAATATTATCATTAAATTCAGTTTTTAGATTCTTTAAGTATCTCTAACTGTTTATTTTCCTTACAAGTGTTTATCTTACCCCACTTCCTTATGTAGGTGTTTATCCCATTTGTTCGTATAAAAAACCTTAAAACACCATGTAAACAACATTTCACTGTCATTATTTCCGGCACTTTATTCGGAACATTGAATATTCCAAGACATTTTTGTCGGAAACTTGAAGTTTGTGGCAAGTGATTGTCAAAGGAACATAACGCTTTCGGTGGTAAACGAAGCCAACTAGTTGCTAGGGTTGTCACTGCCTCGGAGAAATTACGAAACTTATAAAGCACAGTAAATATTGGTCAGCAAAGTAAAAACTTTCTTTACACATAACCTAGGTACTGCATAAAGGCTCTCTTTATTCTCCAAAAACACATTTTATCCACAAGAGTGACAAACAATTTTGAGTTGTTTCCCAGTGTTGGCTGGTAGAATTGAGTTTAAAAGTGATTTTTAAGTATATAACAGCGTTCATTTTGATTTGACGAAAGGGTCAACGTAGTAGATACGTTTCGTAGTAGGTACTCAAAAATATGATGAAATTGTTTGCATGCATTTAGCAACCCTACCCGGGGTCATTAGTAGGGAGTCGATAGTTCGTTCTTTAGCGCTGCGCACTTGCACTAGGGTTCTGCAGCCAAGGGCCACACTATACCTACTTTTCTAAAACTCTGGAGTGTTCAAAAAATCATTACATATGCATACTTTCACATTCAGATATTCGGCTACTGCTTTTTAGGGTTCCGTACCCAAGGGTTAAAAACTCCGCTGCCCGTCTGTCTGTCTGTCTGTCTGTCCGTCTGTCTCTCTGTCCGTCTGTCTCTCTGTCCGTCTGTTTGTCATCAGGCTGTAACTCATGAAACGTGATAGCTATTAGGCAGTTGATATTTCCACAGATGATGTATTTCTGTTGCCGCTATAACAACAAATACTAAAAACAAAATAAAATCAATATTTATGCGGGGCTCCCATACAACATGACTTCTTTGCCGTTTTTTGCGTGCCCTTCGTGCGCGAGGCGGACTCACACTTGGCCGATTTTTGTTTTTTAAATACCTTATTCCAAACGGAACCTAGATATTTCTACCTGTTGTTCACACTTTTTCGATGTCATCTCTTTTCATTAGTTAGCAGGAATAATGGATTCTCGGAAGCGGATTTTTATTTATGTTCCGATGCAATTAGTGAGTTTTGTGTAGATCGTTTTGCACGTTGAGTGTTAAGCTGTGTTCGAAATAATAGTGTTTTGGATTCTTTACACTGTCTTTTTCTATTCGCAATGATACAGATATATAAAGAGAAGGATCTCCATTTTGATTCGGACAAGAAATGTTCTAATGTATGGGGAAGACAAAGAAATTATAGCCAGCATGTAATGAATATATATTTACCTAGGTTGTTGTTTGTTAGTGTGCTTGGCTAGTTTTTATATCAACAAACTATATACAAATATAACATAGCGTGTACGTAAACACTAGCCAAGTCAAATCCTGAACTTTAATTACATCCCAAGCGAATTAGAACTAAGGTTGGCACCCATATACTTCTCAATCTGTCATTATGCGTATTACAAATTAAAGATATCTTATTGATACGGTTTTAACACCCCCTGTCACTGATTAAAATAACCGTACTTGCTTTCACATTACATCTCAAAACTTTTTTGTAGTAAAAGCGTTGCGAGACTTGCACCTTTTTACATGTAATGTTTTTGATGGGATTCTTTTTCCGGCGAAGTCAACAACGACGCATAATCTTAATATTGAACTTGGCTCCCATTTCACATTTGTTTTTGTTGTGATTGTTTCTTTCACCGACATTTTTTTCCTAATATGTACACTTTCCCAAAAAATAAAAAACTGTCCACCGGGACATATTTCAAGCTAAAGGGGGAGTTGCGTCAGAGGGAGGGGATGGGACGCTAGTGTGCGTAAAGCATCATACCCAAAGATATCATACGACATTTTAAGCTGGCTATAAGTAATTTGTTTTTCAAAAAACACATGTCCGAATCATAGGTTTGCTAGCATTTTACACGTGTATTGTACACGCTTGTAACTATAAATAGTACGCGTGGTGTAACCGGAGATAAAACGTCGATGATTATCCGAGACAAAAGCGAGGGCTCTCGTCGAGATGTCGATAGCACACGACCACTCCACGTGTCCGGGGAACGGTGGATAGACTACACTACAACGTAGATGAAAAACATAATAAGTGCTCTTTGTCAATCAGACTGGGAATAGGTCAAACACACAAAGATGTAGAAATTATAGAACAGACGAAAAATCTATTTTCAACCCAGTTATCTAAGTAAAAGACAAATGAACGTTCAACCCTGTTATTTACGCATGAGAAATGATCATTCCGAACAGGAGGCGCACCCTAATTGTAATAACAGGTTATGAATTTGATCTGGATTTGTTATGACCATGATGGGTCAGTGTCAAAAGTAACATATCATCAAAAATAATAATAATAATCTGGTTGACGTAACTGGTGACCGAAGAACTGACAGTACCTGGCACAACGTATCAGCATTGCGATACAACGAGGAAATGCCGCTAGCATCGTTGGTACAATGCCTCAAGGGCCGATTTCAGATTTAAGCTAGTTATTAATTTAGTTTAGTTTATCTCTGTATATATGTATCAATTATGTAGATAAAGAAAAAAATACACACAAAAGGGTTTTTGAACCATCCATGCAAGACGCTTAAATACTAACTTTGCAAAATGAGAAAGCGAAAAGAATCTACAGAATCTTTTAATAACACGTTGGGAAAACCAAGACTAGAATATACTTACCTACGTTTTAGTACTTTAGTAAACCTTTTACGCAAACTTGGGGCAAAAGTTAGCAAACTCTGCCAACTAATTACTTAGCTAAATACCTTTGAAACTAAGGCTATGAATACATCGGTACTTAGAAATATTAATATTTTTTAAATTAAAATTGACATTTTGATACACGTTTAGTCTAACTATTCCCCGACAAACAACGTAGAGTGGAAACCCGGATAACTTCGGACGTGAGGTAATTTAGAATAATGTCGGCTAAACCAGAAGCACGTCATACTTTAGCAACACTTACGCTACTGCAGCGCTTATCATGGCATATTGGCATGGCTTACTGTTACTACAATAGGCTTCTTTTAGTAAATTAGGTATGTACTTATTAGCCATTTTTAAAATTACCCCGCTTTAGGAGCCCAATGTACCATACTTAACTCTATTGTCAACTCTACGTATGGAATCCTTACACATGACTGTACCCCTAGTGTAAATATCATTTCGATAGCGTGACGTGACGTACGCGTTTGCGTTAAGTGTCATTTTGTATGGGATCTTGAGTTTTCAAAACGTCCCGCTTGGCGTGCTGTTCAAAATCCCATACAAAAATAGACATAACGCAAACGCGCACTCGTCACGCTATCGAATGAAATTTACACTAGGGGTTTTGTTTTAATATCGCTTGCAAACGTATTCGCTTAGTACAAACTTAATTTAGGATAATACAGTTTACTTGCATATTTCATTGGTTTTTGGTACCCCCCATTTACAGATCATATAATATTAAGGCTCTCTAGAGCCTTAGCTGATTCATATTCAGTTGGTAGGCAATTTTCTACGCAATTTGAAGTAATGAAAGTGTGTTCTAAGCCTAAAAGTTCTGCTTATTTAAAAAAATAAGTTTCTAACCTTGTTAAGGTAGTTTATTAAAAAAAGCAAAGTCTGGAGCCGATGCTTTCTGCATAAAGCTCCAGGTTTAGTTGGAGATTTTTGTACTTTAAAAAGAACACGAGTGCTTTTCGTAAATTTAATTAAAGCCTGAACAGTACTGATATATGATTATTGTCAATAGGGCGCTGTTATTCTCATGTTCAGCATAGTATGAAAAAAATAGTCCGTTTTCTATGGAAAGCATCTCGTGATCACCCGTCATTGTCATAGAAAAGTAAGCGCCGGAAGCTCCGGCCCAGACACGGTCCGGTTTAACGTGAGTCATCTTAACTAGTAATTCGCAATAAGTATTTATAAGAATGCTAGGGTATGTGCGGATAGATAAGAGTCGTAGAATGTAAGGGCTCCCCTACATTTCACGAGTCTTCTCTTTCCGCACAGACTCTACGTGCTTCTTCGTTCGTGCGTCTTTTGTTCTTTCGTATTCGTAAAGATGAAGCTAACTGACTAATCAGTGCAAGTTATATTTCGTCAACTATACATACCATGAATTACGAGTATGCTTAGTCCACATTCTGTCATCCATCCAGCATGGATTAACCATATTAAAGCGAACTATGCTTTAATACACCATTGTTCTACGGCACCAGGATATTGAACGCCATTGTAAGTTCGACAACTAACATTAATCAGATCTGAGGAATGTACTGTGACCACAGATCACCTGATGGACGGAGCATACAAAGTCCACCGTATATGGTACGATTCATCTTTACAATCCGTCGTGGTCGTTACAGATAGATGAAAGTGTTATTATAAGAGTTAGGGCTCATTTAGACGGAGCGCGAACTCGTATACGATTTTAGTTACATTGCGGACCATACATTGTGGTTAGGTACATCAATTCAGCCGACCGATCAAACGACGCTATGTAATCAAACTTGCATGCGAGTTCTCACCCCGTCTAAATGAGCCCTTAGGAGCTTTTAAAAATTTGTATGCACATAATTTTACGCTCCTAATTTAAACAATAATTAAAAAAAAATAAAAATCAAACGTAGGGGAAAGGCTAAGGTTAATATGTATCAAATTATGTAAAAATATTTTCGATAATGTCAATATACAGAGAGGAAAATGGGTACTACGTTTGTATGGAGAATCGGCCGTCCCCTTTCCTCTCAACGTTGAGTTGTGAATATATGCGATGTCGCAAGGAAACTAGCGTGTTAATAAATCAGGAACAGGAGCCCTATTGAGATTTAACAACTTGTAACTGTCGAGTGGGGTAAATTGATATAGACGGGGTACTATAGATAGATAGACAATATTTTTGACTATAGACAATATTTCTACCAAACTAGTCTGGGTGTCTGGCGACCTACGAGCTGGCGCATTTTTTGCTCAAAAACTCAGCCTCACTGTGCAGAGGAGGAACGCGGCAAGTGTCCTGGGTACAATGCCTCAGGCTAATTTACGTTTAGATTTATGATTTATTTATTTATTCTGTTATTTGCTGTGTTTTTTTTGCTGCTCATGTGTTTTTTTGCTTGTATGTAAATTCCATGTTGACGTGTAAAAGTGCCCTTGTGGCCTATTTGCTGAATAAATGTCGATGTTTGATGTTTAATCTCTGTTTTAATAAATATATTTAGGGTACAAGATATAAACTTTTTTTTTTGACTATATTTTATTCTAATCTAACTAATTAAAAATGTACCGTAAGACTTAATAAACTGCTGCCAATGACGTTCATATAATTCAGGAATATTTCCTTTGTCTAATGTTACCTCGCCTGCCCGCAGTTGATGGTACGGTTTTGAATGAATTAATGAAAGTTTTTTCCCAACTGATTGAACTGGTTTTGATACGACCTTGACGATCGTCTTCGTGATTGGCGCGCGCGGCTTCCACTTATTCCGCATGCACCAATCAGCGTGAACGATCTTCAAGGTCGTATCAAAGTAAAATCAAAACCGTATCAAGTTCTTAAATCTGAATTGGGCTCCAATCTTGTCTTAGCGATCCTACCTTTTTAGGGTTCCGTAGCCAAATGGCAAAAAACGGAACCCTTATAGATTCGTCATGTCTGTCTGTCCGTCTGTCTGTCCGTCTGTCTGTCCGTCCGTATGTCACAGCCACTTTTCTCCGAAACTATAAGAACTATACTGTTGAAACTTGGTAAGTAGATGTATTCTGTGAACCGCATGAAGATTTTCACACAAAAATAGAAAAAAAACAATAAATTTTTGGGGTTCCCCATACTTCGAACTGAAACTCAAAATTTTTTTTTTCATCAAACCCATACGTGTGGGGTATCTATGGATAGGTCTTCAAAAATGATATTGAGGTTCCTAATATCATTTTTTTCTAAACTGAATAGTTTGCGCGAGAGACACTTCCAAAGTGGTAAAATGTGTGTCCCCCCCCCCCCACTAACTTCTAAAATAAGAGAATGATAAAACTAAAAAAAATATATGATGTACATTACCATGTAAACTTCCACCGAAAATTGGTTTGAACGAGATCTAGCAAGTAGTTTTTTTTTAATACGTCATAAATCGCCTAAATACGGAACCCTTCATGGGCGAGTCCGACTCGCACTTGGCCGCTT
Organism: Cydia amplana; assembly: GCF_948474715.1. NCBI lineage: Eukaryota > Metazoa > Arthropoda > Insecta > Lepidoptera > Tortricidae > Cydia > Cydia amplana. Next base: position 25,168,005 of record NC_086070.1, read on the forward strand.
TTTATATATTTCAAGTGTGTAATGTCACTTAATATTTAGGTAATGAGAAAAATAATATAGCGACATTAGCGACCTTATGACTTGTTTTGTACACGTGCCGAATAAAACACGTGTCTCGTTTATAAAGGGAATAAATAAAGCCTTTTAAAATATAAGAGATCAGAAAATAAGCCTCCACGAGGAGCACATTGTTTAGGATTTTTTATTTTTTTATTCTTGTATATGAGCAACATAAAAACGTCTCGTCTGTCGGTCTCTTTTCTGTAAGTAAGTACCTAGAAAAATCCTTTGTACCTACTACCTACCTATTTGTTTATATATTTATCTATCAATTGAAGGATTAGTGTGGTTCAATTCACTTGAAGTTTTCATTAGATAGCGTGACGAACGCGTTTGCGTTGTGATATTGTATGGGTCACGCTATCGAATCAAATTTACACTAGGGGCTCGAAGGGACCATCATTTGACGCGAGAGGTGTAGTTTATTAATTACCTCTAATCTTCTTCTTCCTCGCGTTGTCCCGGCATTTTGCCACGGCTCATGGGAGCCTGGGGTCCGCTTGACAACTAATCCTAAGAATTGGCGTAGGCACTTGTTTTTACGAAAGCGACTGCCAAGCGACTTTCCAACCCAGAGGGGGAAACTAGGCCTTTTTGGGATTAGTCCGGTTTCTTCACGATGAGCGACTGGTAAATATCAAATGATATTTCGTACATAAGTTCCGAAAACCTAATGAGGTTAATTTTCGGTCGCGGGTTCAAACCCCGGCTCGTACCAATGGACCGTACGAGCCGGGGTTTGAAGCCGCGACCGCCGGGTTGCAAGTCGCACGCTCTTACCGCTAGGCCACCAGCGCTTGTCAAACTGCGTGACCTAGGTATAAATAGTTGTCTCAGCCCGAAGGAACTTACCCCATTGTCGACACCGACAACTTTGCCAAACAAAGGTTACTTCACTATAAATCATACGCTCCTGAACAATTCCATTAGTGATGGGAAAGATTTGGAAACAAGTACCTATGTAGTTTATAAAGATTTTTTTTTAATACATACAAGATTTTATTGCTGACTGTACATTTCCCCTTCCCTAGGCTAACAGCCATATCAATAATAATATTTCATGTTTTGCGTAGGAATGAATACTTCGAATCTGGGGGGCATGGTAGTGCCCCCACCAAGACGAGCAAAGCGAAGCGCAAGGGCACTACCTACCTTTTCTCGAAGCGCTTCGTCGTTTTATTGAACCCTCGTAAGGGCACTACCTACCTTTTCTCGAAACCCTCATAACTTGGGTTTGGATTATATCCGATAAACTAAACTTTCGCGATATGATGTCAATAGTAAACTTATTAAGTCTAAAAATTTCCAATTGCATAGCTCTTATACTAAAGTATAAAGAAAAGAAAAAAAAAGAAAAATATCTTATTATTCATGTATAAAAAACCCCGATTTCGTTACTGACTCACTCACTCACTCACTCACTGTTGATCATCAAAACCTCTAGGGTACTTCCTGAAGTCCTAGGAAGCTGAAATTTGGTATGTAAGATACACCACAAACAGCAAAAAAATCAAAAACTTGAAATTTTTTGCCCCTAAGGGGGTGAAAAGGAGGGAGGGGGGGGGATGAACCGATTTAGTTGAAATTTGGTATGTAGATAGTTATTGTTATGGGGAAGGATATAGAATAGTTTTCAACCCCAAAATCACCCCGTAAGGGTGAAAAGGGGTGGAAAAAGGCATTAGGGGAAAAAGGGGGTTTAAGTTTGTATGGGGAAACAGTAAAAAGCAGATTGTATAAAAGATGCCCCCAGGTACGTATTTCAGGATTTTTAATAGTAAATCACCCTCAACCCTTTAAATTAGGAGATGGAAGATTGTCATAAGCAACTTACAAAAAGATGTGAAATCCCACCAAAAACATTTTCATGTAAAATGTTGCCAAGACGAAACCATAAGGCTCGCACTGACAAAAAGTTACCAGATCTCTTGTAGAGCCAAGCCCTAACTTCACATCACAGACTCTACACCTTAGTCAAAATATGTGGCTTGGCCGTTTCGTTACCACAAGAACTATTTTATAATAAAAAATAATGAATAGTGAATACATTTTTCACCTCACGCCCATGTGACGAAACGGTCAAGCCACATATTTTGACTAAGGCGTAGAGTCTGTGAAGCTTGGCTCTACAAGAGATCTGATAACTTTTTGTCAGTGCGAGCCTTATGGTTTCGTCTTGGCAACATTCTGTGCTCCAGTGTAGTAGTATACTACTACACTGGAGCACTGGGTCACTTTTTATGTATAGTATATGACATTTATCTCAGTTTATAATTTTGCCGAATGTTGGAATTGTTAGGGCACATCACTACTACAGTCGACTACATAAATCTGTCATCGCGCCATCGCGGTTGCGATCTAAAACAATTACTGAATAACTACAAATGCGCATCCCACGCTAGAATTGGTACAGACAGCCTGGGTTTCAAAAGGTTAAAAAAATATAAAAAGAAAATATACATTTTATTATTATTGGGATTTGGGATACACAGACCTATACTCGTATGATCTATCCAAGATATAGGTAATTAAATGCATAGAAAAAATCCATAACTAAAAAACAAATATCTGTGATGCCGTTACCAAGGATTCGAACCCGGGATGCCCTGATTCGTAGGCAGAGGCTACAAGGCCGTTAATGGTACCTAATTAATTAACTATTAATGAGTAGGAGAACATTTAATCGGGGCGGCACATATCGGATAATTTAGGTAAATCTGTCTAACGGCGGGCTTAATCGAGATCCTCAGATATAGACGTACAGACTACAAAATATTGTAACTAGGAATCTTTTTGAATAAAATATTTTATCACGTCTTTATTCATCACGGAACAATGGTGTTCCTAACATAGAGGGCCTTTTGACAAGGGGTAGCAAGTTGCTTGATAAATTGCATTGTGGTTACCGCATTGCTGTCGCAATTGGAACGTTTGTGACGTCTCCTCTGTCACTGGTACCTAACGTCGTGCCACGAGATTCTAACAGATGGCGTTAGCATACCCTACATCGCGCTTACGGAGTTCCGAATGTAAGTGCAATAATATACTTGTATTGAAGTTATGCTGTCAATCAATCTTCAGATGAGAACATGATGAGAAAGAACGGGAGAAGATGACGTCTGTGGCGGTTTCTGGGTCTAATCCACTGGTTTGCTTTGAATAAGAAGTGTAACGTGTGTTATATGAAGTCTTGTCCAGTAAGGACTGTGAGTTGAATAACGTATTTCATTGACGAGGGCTCGCCATCCACGATTGAAGGTCCTGATGTACTCCTGATAGTATGATACGCCCACGATTCCCATAAACATACTTGTACTAGCTTTTGCCCGCAGCTTCGCACGCGCAGGAGAGTTTTTTTTAATTTTGTTTTGTTTTTTTTTTTTATGAATTTTGAAAAACTTTTTCTTAGTGGACCCCTAGACCTTATAAGGAACCTACTTGCCAAATTTGGACTTTCTAGTCCCAGCGATTTGGGCTGTGCGTTGATTTATGTCAGTCAGTCAGGTCTTTCACGTTAGATGTATTTGCACTTACATTCGGAACTATAATACAAGTATAACATCCGCCTCACCTGGGAGAGATTACTCTCATTCAATAAATAATTCAATTTATTAAGAAAATTGACTATAGGTAAGGCTCATTTTACACAAAAACACATAACACAAAAACAAAGGTTTTGGTGTTATAAAGCGAATATTTTGTATTCCTTCAGGTTGTTTTTGTCGACTGTCCCGGTTCGATGCCTTCGTTGCAATATGCACACCTGGTTGCTAGCTGATGCGATATTTGCGGCTTCTATTTGAACGGATGCAGATTGCAACTCTATTAATTAATTAGAAAGTGTCTTGAGGTTTTCTTAGAGGGTGGAGATTATTCAAGAATCGGACTACGGTAAGACATATGGCGTTATTAATAATCGTCGTTTGTTCCTCTCCATGGCATAACGACAGATAGGGACAAACGATGATCATCAACTGATTTAAGTTAATCAGTTAAGGATGACACACTAGTCCGGGCCGGGCCCGGGCCGATGCGTCTGTCACGTCATTTTCTATGACGTATCACGTGGTGCTTTCCATAGAAAACGAAACGCCGGGAGCTCCAGCCGAGCCCCGGTCAGGTCTAGCGTGAGTCATCCTTTAACCCGCTTGCCGATAACAACAGTAAAATAACTATCAGTAAAACTAAAATACGGATAAGCATGGATTGGGAAATTTGGAAAATACGACACAATACGATACGTTTCTTCTATCAAAATTCCAAATTCAAATATGGAATAGATATTTGTGGACCGCACTGACTCAGCGACGGCGCAGCCAGAATGCAGTCCAAGGAAGTAATTATCTAGAGTGGATACCACCCCCGATGGAATACAAGTAAATTAGGTAGTTAAAAGGATGGGAGGAAATCACCTGACCACTTCTCCATACAATCGTGGTTCTAGTTTACTTCTCTGGATTTTAACATATAAAAGATATTTTTACGCGATTTGATGTACTTATATTAATAACTACAGCTAACCTACCCCTACCCTTCGATTGATTTATAAAAAAAAAAATCATCAATTCTTACAAATACGTAGTTGCTGTTGGTGCGTATTGCTGCTTGCTATTAGAATATGAGTAATGTATAGTTACGAATGCTATAGTTACGTACTTACCTTACTCAAACGTCAATACAAAATCCCTAGTCTAGCCTGTTTTTGAAAATAATAATCTAAAACAATACGGTATTATCCTCTCCATAAACAGCCCCCGAAAATTCTATTTGGCGTTGCAGCGAAGAATATGTCCGGGATTTCCCGGCAAGTCTTACATTATGTAAAGTCCCGGCGCGCCGTAAATAAAGATTCCCGCTAATTTATTGAGTCGGTATGCTGTTTATTTACGGCTTGGGTTGGCTTGATTTGACAGCTAGAAGACAGAAAATGAAAACTCCTTCTACAGGATGCTTTCTTCTAACTGGCCAAACTCTGAGGGGTGAATTTGTAGGTCATACTGAACAACTTTTACTATGGGGTCAACCCCAAATCGCAAAAAATCAGCTTTTCTATAGAAAACATTGACTCTGATTCACCGATATGTATGCGACGGCAGATTTTTTTTGCGATTTCGGGGTTGGCCCCAAAGTAAAAGTTGTTCAGTATGACCAACAAATTCACCCCTCAGTAGCACACTTAGGACCCGATTCGGATTTTGAAATAGACATCTGTTAGATATCTTTTAGACATCGCCAAGATACGATAACGATAAGATCTAACCTATCAAATTTGAGATTTGCGCGATTCTGGAGATACCTACTCTTGAACGATTTCCACAAGATATGGCTTAGAGATCCAATTCACATCTAATAGATATATAACTTTAAAGTGACATTGGTTGCTCGAATTGCGCTGCAAAAGAGAACTAGTTGAAATCTAAACTATAACGTATCTAGAATGGATCTAGTACGTGTCGTCTCTTGTGAATATCTTGAAGTTCGAAATGTTCGAATACGGCAGTTACTCCTACTTAACTGCAGCACTACCTAGCTAGGTATTGCAGCGCAACATTACATCGTTCAAAAGGTTAGAATATAAACTGAAATAGATGTCAGAATTAATTATTAAATTATAGATTAAACAACAAATGATAATACCTAAGTCTAAACCTAAATTAGCTTGAGGCTTTGTTCTCAGGACACTGGCCGCGACTGCACAGTGAGGCTGAGTTTTTGCGCAAAATATGCGCCAGCTCGTAGGTGGCCAGACACCCAGACTAGTTTGGTAGAATAGTTTCTTGCAAACCTTAATCGTAGCCCGTGAGATATATTTATTGAAGCATCTAAAATCTTAAAAAAAACTTACTGCACAAAATAAATTATGAATGAAAAATCTTATTACTTATAACCTAGCCCAACCATTATTGGGCTTTCAGCCTTTCACAACAGGGCTGTGACGTCATAATTCTGAATGCCCACTCCTGTTATTCATGGCGGACACTCGGGTATTTTACGGTCATGTAACGGCTAGTGATGAGAAACGGGTATCGACAACATTTAATTATCGTATCGGCTACATTGTTTTGAGAGATAAATAAACTAAGTTAAACTAAACTCTAGAGCTTTTACTATACCTTTCGCGTCGAATGATGGTCCCTGTGACAGTTTTTTTTTTGAGTACCTAGCTGTCGCGAAATATATTGTAGACATTTTTTGGAAGTTTATTAGCACATTCATTTATTAAGAAATGATGGGGATTAACGTGAGGCGTAGATAGTGCTAGCTTTTTGGACAACACTTGTTGCGAATTTTATCGAGTACATTTTGTTTTGACGAAGCTGGCGGATTATTAGATTTGACTTAACCTAAATCTAAACAATAAAATGTTACTTTTTTATTTATAAACCACGTAATGCCATTTTATCTAATAATTTATAGCCTTTTTTTTAGGGTTTTTAACAAAGTCATATTTTGTTTATTAGGTTTATCAACAACGGTTACAATTGAAAATTATTGCATATTGACAATTACCGTCAACCGGGATGAATTGGGATAGCTGGGGTTAATAGGGACAAAACTTAAAATATGATTTCTGTCAATTTCTTAAAAATTACTTAAAGCCAACACAAATAGTATCATTAGTTTGAAAATAACAGTAGATTTTGTATGATAAAACTTGCATGAACTTAAAGCTTAAATTAACATTATCTAAAGAAGAAACCTAAAAACATCGAGATATTCCAGTGTACATTTCAATATTACAAAGTGTCCTTATTTCTTCATCAGAACATTTCCAACTGCCATCGAAGGCCATTATACTCGTCATTAAAGTTCATTACCACCCTCTGGCTGCGGCGCGGCGTCGCCGTCGCACTGCATTTGTTCTGAGATTTGCAAGCAGTTATCTTTTATGGGGCCGAGTGTACCGACGCTTGTAACCACAGGCCCCACGATTGTGGATAAAATTTCATTTTGTAAAATCATGAACCTATACTTCCTTTTACCCTGAAGAGGCATCTTTTTATATCGATTTTAAGACTAACCTGATCATTTTTACTTCCCCAACTCATTGAAATTGCTATTAAAAGATTGGAAAATAATTTTATTGACCGAGCGACAGCGAAGGTCTCCGTTTCAGCAAGTGCAAAAATGCTTTCATACGTCCGGATGTTCTCCTCTGCAGGTATAATTTCTAAACCGTTAGTCGTGAAATTTTGTGAGCAGGTTCAGTGTTAGATCTTTATTTTCTGTCGTTTCGTATTTGAAAAAAAAATGAGGATTCTGGCATAAAGGACCTAAGCTCCAGTAGAGTCTATCGCACTTAAGACCGTTGTGAGTTCACTGTGATAATGACTCAGCGATGTTAAGTAAGTACTTACCTATTTAAAAAAAATTAAGCTTACCGCGAGGTCTACAGCTGATAATTATTACTTAAAAAATGTAAACTACGTTGATATACCTATATGTAGCATCCAAAGTTTCAATAAGTCCTATCGATAATTTTGACCCCCATCACTAGTCAATTTTACAGCAGCGAGCGAGCATCGCATCACGGCAAGATGAAATATTCAGTAAATTGTACCGGATTTAGGACCGTACGGGCGTCGGGATATCGACTGTTCATGTATACGTCACAACACTATTTATCGACATGATTTTCAGTTCCGAGATGTTAGCTTTGTACTAGACTTAGTTTGACTTGCAATATTCGTAGCCCGTTTCGAAATTTGCGAATCATTTTTCAACTAGGTACATGGTTTATCAACTCAAATTAGGTGGTGATTCAGCTCAAATTAGGGAAATCTCGCATTACATTTCCATCTTCACTAACAACAATAACAACAAACACAACAATAACAACACGATCCAACACACACAACAACAATCCTCAACAAGATTGATTGGTTAACAATCCTCAACTGTGCGTTTCCTCAAAAACTTCCTGCCACGCACAACTAAACTAGGTGACCCATACCTTCAAGAAACGAGCGTACTCCTATCTTAAAGGCCGGCAACGCACTTTCAGCCCCTCTGGTGCTGCAGGTGTCCATGGGCGACGATAATCGCTTACCATCAGGCTATTCGTCCTACTTTACGGCATCAACGGCGTATTTCGGGTTCCATAGATATTACTTTTCCCAACCCTGGCGGCGTAGCGCTACGCTATCGAATCGCTTTGTGTCTCTCTATCACTCTTCCAATTCTTCCATATTAGTGTGACAGTGACAGTTGCGTTTCGTTCGCTACGGAGCGATAGCGATTGGCATGTTGTCTACGCCCTACGGGGCCTGAGGGGCTACCGCGAAAACCAAAATCGCAAATTGCGGGAATCTTTCTCTTTTACTCCAATGAAGGCGTAATTGGAGTGACAGAGAAAAATGCCCGCAGTTTGCGAACTTCGATTTTCGCGGTGATATCGGCCTGGTTACCAATGAATTGCAACATTGATTTGGGTTTGGGTATGACCTTGAAATTATCGGCCTCATTTTGTTGTATTAAGTTAAATGAGCGATGCATGGCCACCGTATTAAATATTTACAGACAATTAAGCTGCCAGCCGCCACAATTCGTCGGGACTCGAACCGACTGCCAGGCGACTCGGCGGCGCCGCGGCAAAGAATACATAGATACGACACTTCATATTACGAGTAGTACTAGCCTTTTACAGAAGGCTATATACCTATAAAGACATTGTGAGAAAACTGGACTACCTAACTAATTAATCCCAATAAGGCCTAGTTTCCGCTCTGGGTGCGTATACAAGATGCCAATCGTTCATGCTCCGTAGCGTAGCGTGTTTGGCATTTTGTCTACGCACCCTGGATTGGAAGGTCAGATAGCAGACGGGTTGGTAAAAACTAATGCTTTGGGCTACGTTGCCGAGCGGACCTAATCCAAAGTTGTGAGCCGTGGCAAAAAAGTAAGAAAATTATGATTGTCATCTGCATCAATAATAATGATTGGATTGCGCTTAAAAATACGACGCTACACCAAAATGAAGGATGACTCACGCAAGACCGAGCCTGGCCCGGGCCGATGCTTCCGACACGTCATTTTCTATGACGGCTGATCGGTGATCACGTGGTGCTTTCCATAGAAACACATCGGTAACTCGTGGCATTTAGGTAGCACCTCAAATATTAGTTTAATTAAACCCTTTTTTTTGTGGTTTCTTTTTCTCGACTCGTACAGGAAGAACATTGTCACATCACTAGTCTGTTAGAAACTGTCAAGTGTTACCTAAGTGCCACGAGTTACCGATGTGTGCTCATCACTAATCTTTTAAGTGCTACCTAAATGCCACGAGTTACCGATGTGTAATCATGACGTGAGTGACCTTGAATATGACGGATTTACACTATACCAGGCGTGTCTCACTCCGCGATTTCGTCGCTTTGCTACAGGTAGCTAAAAGTACATCCGTTCGGCCCCAATTTTGGGGAAAGCCGTAAGCCGCGCGTGGCGCTGTCGCCACCTAGCGGCCATATCTGTGCTGATCGTAACAGTCGCGTTTTGTTAGAGAGTGAGTCTTCTGTACTTAGTACTATTATTTATTCTGTGACTATACGCAAAAAATGCAATCTTCTTAAACCTTCTGTATTATTAAAGCTTATTCTTTGCCTTTATCCAACTAGGCAATGTACCAAATACCCTGTTCAGTAAGAAATTTATTACATTATGTTATAGCGGATAGCTGCCCAGCGAGAATGAACTGTAGAACAACGGATTAAGGTACATATTTGGCTGTAGATTTTGGGATTAAGATAGTAAAAATAGGGTGCCTATCTAGTTGCAGGATATTTCAGTGTAAGTAACATTTTCCATTTAAGTATATGGTAAAGGTGTAATACAGTGTGTGGAATTTTTATAACGCGTTTTTGAAGTGAAAACTTCTTTAGCAGCGCTGGGCACTTTTTGAGGTGGGGAAAAAATGATAAACTCGAGACAGCGTAGGTAAGGCGATCACGTGACCGTAAGGAGCGTAAGGCGGTCACGTGACCGTAAGGCCACTCATAATTTAAATGGCATTTAAATCAATAAAGAAAAACTCAATGTTATTTGACATTTATGTTGCGGACTCCTTTTCAAAACTCTTTACCTATGTTCAAATAATTTGACGTTGTTATGGCAGTATGTAAATAAACATTTCAATGAAAAAGTGTGATCATATTTGAGAATGATAATAATACATATATAATAAATAAATAGAATACCTCCGCTAAATGTATGTATCGTGTTACCGGGCGTCGGTAACATAGTGAGGTGAGTTTTCACTTCTATCGGCACTCCCGGAGTGCAAGCGTTGTTGCTTGTTTTTAACAATAAGTAGGTACTAAAATCTCGGATTTGAGGTTATAGGTATATGTTTGTAGTTTGGCACTATGTTTGTAATAAACGCAATTAAAGCTTTAATAATGTTAAATCATATATTTATTTGTAAACAAAGGTTTTTATAGATCATAAGTTGTACAGTTGTAAAATGTTATTGTCTGTACATGCTCTCCAGAGAGACATTTTTTTCAGCATTGCTGCCGCAAATGTCATAATCGTAGTCGTCACCCGGAACTTTGACATTTGCATCAGCAATTTCTGATGCAGTCTGAATCGGAACCGTACGTACCTTTATTCGATCAGTTCTGAGAGATTTTGCAAATGGATCTGTACCTACTTTTAATTCTCTAGTTAATTTGTACCTACCCTTTTAACTAAAAGAATTCTTACTTCCTTTTATCGAACCCCCGACACTCGTACAATTTCGAAATAGGACGGAATAAGACTCCATTTTTATAGACGGAGAGCCAGCCCCGGGAAATGGTACATGTTAATAACAGCAACATAACTTGACAATTTGTACTATTCTTATCTGGCAGATGTTCATCGGTGGAGGTCAGAGAATACAGGCTACTTGATGGATGGAGGATGGATGGATGGATGCAAGTTTTCAGTTCCCTTTGGTATAGCATTAAAGGGAATCATGTTTTTCATTCGAACATATCAAGATGTTTCTGTTGAGATTATTGAGGGAAACAAGAACCAGGCGGTCTAGCATGAGTTGCGTTCTCGCGCGCGACTCCATACTTGAAGTCGCTCAAGATGTATGGAGTCGCGCGCGAGAACGCAACTCATGCTAGACCGCCAGGTGATGTCTTATAGAGTGATTGCCTGCGGTTTTTATTGTCACAATAATGTAATGTAGTTTATTCTAATCATAACATCACGGACCAGCCCTGTATAATGAGACAACTTCCGGACTTTTCTAGTGTCTTGGCATTCCTATTTTTCAACTGACAAGTTTACCTACCTGCCATTTTGATCTCCATCGCGGAACAACTGCCAGAAGTCCGGATCTAGTAAAAAGGATAGTATTTACCTATACCTATAGAAAAGTAACGGCCAAGTTTCGCTCATTATTACTTACCATACCCCGGTTTGACATTAAAAGATAAAAGATAAAAATATATTTTATTGCACGGAAAGGATACAACAGTGGTTACAACACGAGTTACTGGTAAGAGTTGTGCATAACTAAATTGACATGCCGAAATTCCAGGAGTCCCCGCACTAGGCTAGGCCTGTATCGCGGGAGACCAGATGTACATTGTATGTCTTGCAAGTTAACTTAATAAATAATAATTCTAATTTTAACAATTGTGTAAACTATGTAAGTCTATCTGTAGATGACGGCCTCCTTTTGATATCGAATACTCTTTTATACTTTTTCTAATGTTTTGTCACATTTTTTCCTATATCTGTCACTCTTGTCAATTAAATAAAACCACACGTATTTTGCAAGATTTCTACGTTTTTATTAGCGAATTAAGCTCACGACTTCTTCACTATCTGTTATTACATTACTACTAATTTTTGTTTCTAGGTTCACCTTTAGTATCAGTTATAATATCTCAGTCTAATCAGTTATTTTTATATTTATTAAAGTTTTCAGTTAAACAGTTTTTAGAGTTATACAATTTTAGTCTAGTTTAGTTAGTTTTACATTTATTCGAGAATTGTGTTAAACAATTTTTAGAAGCAATGTCTCAGTCTCATTATAATCAAGTGATAATAACCAATTAAACAGTAACCTTTTAGCTACATGCACAGTGCAATTAATTAATTCGCTCTGGAACTTTACGGCCGTATTGTAGATCAAAGAACTAAGGACGTCGCCAAATCGTCTCCCAAAAGCGGAATTTACCCTCGGGATAGGTAATTTAAATACGCGTTTAGAAAGTAATTCTGCATAATTATGATTTAGAAATTGCTTGCTGTCGATATCGACAACACTTGAATCGATATTTAATTAGGTAATTACTAGCACTGGTACGTATTGTCAAAGCTAGTACCTACATGTCTTTTTCGTGGCTAGCTCTTAGTCTATTATTGCTGTTTTGCGTTGAGAATAATTGGAAAACGTTAATATCCTGTCACGGCGTCAGGTGCAGGGATCGCCGTTTAGACTGACCAGGAAAAGGTTTGTTTTAATTAAAAAGGTTACAGGACTTTTCCTTTCCTCAATAAAGGTAAACATCCTTATAGCCCAGTCTTTCGGGGGCAAACACGTACCGGTGCTATTGAATAATTAAAAACTGATATCGATAGCAAACAATCACTAAATCATAGGAACAACATGATCCTAATAATTGGTTTATCTATCTATATCTGTCTATCCCTGGAAAACCGCCTTAAGGATGACTCACGTTAGACCGGGCCGTGTCCGGGCCGGAGCTTCCGGATCTTTGTTTTCTATGGAAAGCATCACGAGTATCTGTCATAGAAAAGTAAGCGCCCGAAGCTCCAGCCCCGACACGGCCCGGTCTAACGTAAGTCATCCTTTATTGGGGTTCATACAGGCACACACAGATCTACATCTAATTAGAACAATAACCAAAATTACACGTTTTAAAATGTCACACGAATTTGAAGCTTACTCCATTTAGAAACAATTGAAATTTCAATAGCATTGTTATGGACTTTGATGAATTAGATACGTATCGACGCATTCAGAGTATATACATATAGTTACCCATTTAATGAAATGTGGATATGTGACTGTGGGTTTGTGGGTTTCCAGTGGGCTTGACTGACTAATAATGACTTAATGAGGTTTTGATGGAACACACAAATGATATTTATTGATGACTAGCGACCCGCCCCGGCTTTGCACGGGTTAACAAATTATATATAAACCTTCCTCTTGAATCACTCTATCTATTAAAACCCGCATCAAAATCTGTTACGTAGTTTTAAGATCTAAGCATACATAGGGACAGACAGACAGCGGGAAGCGACTTTGTTTTATACTATGTAGTGATATTATGTTATGCTGCTGCGTGAGCAAGACAATCGTCAAATGTGGCTACCACCAGCGGGTGCAGCATGGTTCAATTTTTATCGCCTGTCACTATGCCCGTCACTTTCGCACTTTCTTACTAGTTAGAACGTGAACAGCATGGTGACAAGCGATAATAAAAGCGGCCAAGTGCGAGTCAGACTCGCCCATGAAGGGTATTTAGGGGATTTATGACGTATTAAAAAAAACTACTTATTATATCTAAACGAAATTTCTGGGAAGACTTCGATGAGGTAATGCAAAATATACCGGTGGCGGAATATATACATATCGGAGGGGACTTAAATGGCCATGTCGGCAGGAAATGCGATACAAACACAAACGCCCATGGGGGATATGGATACGGAAAGGAAAACCAACAGGGGATAGAAATTATCAACTTTGCTACTAAATATAATCTTAGAATCATTAACACCTACTTTGTTAAGAAAGAGGAACATTTAATGACGTACAAAAGTGGAAATCATAAAACCCAGGTGGACTACATCCTGGCAAAGGAGAACCTGTATAAACTGTATAGGGACTGCAAAGTGATCCCGGGTAACGCTCTCACATCACAACACAGGCTCTTAGTTTCCATTCTGATTCTACCAAAACCTCTAAAACCCCACGTAGACAGAACTGAACGAATAAAATGGCATGAATTACACGGGCCAAGGGGTGACGTTTTGTGCGAACAACTTATATATCTTATCTTGAGGAGGACCTTAAAATTGAAAAATCATTGCAGAAAATGTGGGCTGATTTTGAGACGGTCTGCATAGATAAGGCTAAAACGATCCTGGGTGTATCTAGAGGTCCACTACAATCCAACAAAGACTGCTCATGGTGGAATGGGAGCGTAAAAGAACTAATCAAATGCAAAAGAGAAGCTTTCAAAACCTGGCAAAAATCGAGCTCTGAAGAAGATCGCGAAAAGTATATCACATTTAAAAAGATAGTGAGGACCGCAGTCGCCCAATCTAGAGCAGTTGCAAACAAAAACTTCTACGAGAGACTGGAAAAAGCAGAAAACGAGGCCACTATATACAAGATCGCCCGACAAAGGCATAGGGCGACCCTAGATACAAAATTAAATAAATACATAAGAAACACCCAAGGCACCCTTTTAACATCAAATAGAGATATTACCAAAAGATGGAAGGAGTACTTTGAACAGCTTATGAACGAAGAGTACCCGAGTGAATCCAGGACCACTGTTAGAGCGACCAAAGGCCCTGTAAATCTTATATCTCTCGAGGAAACCAGAAAAGCAGTCTCTAAAATAAAATACCGTAAGACTGCTGGCCCTGATCTAATTCCAGCAGACGTGTGGAAGAAAATGAGTGATGCTGCGTTACCCTGGCTTACAAAACTCTTCAATAATATCCTAATAGAGTGTAAGATTCCCGAATCATGGCGAAAAAGTACTCTATGCCCTATTTATAAAAACAAGGGAGATATAGCCCAATGCGGAAACTACAGAGGGATAAAGCTGACATCGCACACTCTAAAGATATGGGAGAGAATAATCGCGGCCCGAATAATGGCTTTATCTGACATCTCAGAAAATCAATTCGGCTTTATTCCAGGTAAAAGTACGATCGACGCTATACAAACCATCCGAATAGTAATGGAAAAACACCGCGCAAACAAAGACAACCTGTTCTTACTATTCATAGACCTGGAAAAGGCATTTGATCGCGTACCTCGGAAACTAGTCTGGCAGGCTATGAGAGCGCAGAATATACCCGAAGGCTACGTAGCTCTGGTACAGGACATGTATCACGACACTACCACCTGCGTCAAGAGCCCTGCAGGGATCAGCGACCCATTTAAAGTAGAGGTAGGAGTCCACCAAGGGTCAGCGCTTAGCCCCTTGCTATTTAATCTCTGCATGGACTTTATTACACGTGAAATACAAGGGCCCACCCCATGGTGCATGCTGTACGCAGACGACATTGTGCTACTAAGCAGAAGTGCAACTGCCCTGCAAGAAACTTTCGACACATGGGTAGCACGAATTGAAAGCCACGGTCTTCGAATCAGCAGAACCAAGACGGAATTCATGGAGTGTAACTACGGTGGTACAGAGAATGTAGGTTGCACCATATGCCTCGATGACGCACCATTACCTAAAGTAGACAGCTTCAAATACCTGGGTTCTACAATCACACCAGATGCCAACATCGATAGAGATGTAAACAACCGCATAAATACGGCATGGCTTAAATGGAGATCAATCTCCGGAACTCTTTGTGATCCCAAAATGCCCATTAGAACAAAGGGAAAGCTCTATAAGACAGTAGTGAGACCTGCATTAATGTACGGAGCTGAATGCTGGACTACTAAAGCAGTACACGAGCAACAACTACATACGAGCGAAATGAAGATGCTTAGATGGGCAGGTGGTGTGACACGTCTGGACAGGGTCCGCAACGAACACGTGAGGGGATCGTTTAAAGTAGCCCCAATAGCGGAAAAAATCAAGGAAAGCCGACTGCGCTGGTTCGGACACATTTCCAGGCGAGAGGATGACTATGTAGTCAAAAAGGTCCTGAACATACCCAACCGATCCAGAGGACGAGGTAGACCCCCCGCTACTTGGTGGACCAAAGTACAAAAAGAGATGAACCAGGACAGCCTAAATACGCAGACAACTCAGAACAGAGCTCTCTGGCGCAAACGTACAAGGAGACCCGACCCCAGATGAGCTGGGAAGAGGGTTGGCCAAAGAAGAAGACTTATTATATCTTAACCCAATTTTTAATTTTCCATTATTCCATTTAATTTCCATTCCAAATTAAACCAATTTTCGGTGGAAGTTTGCATGGTAATGTACATCATATATTTTTTTTTGTTTTATCATTCTCTTATTTTAGAAGTTACAGGGGACACACACACACACACACACACACACACACACACATTTTACCACTTTGGAAGTGTCTCTCGCGCAAACTATTCAGTTTAGAAAAAAAATGATATTAGAAACCTCAATATCATTTTTGAAGACCTATCCATAGATACCCCACACGTATGGGTTTAATGACAAAAAATTTTTTGAGTTTCAGTTCTAAGTATGGGAGTGGGAACCCCCAAAAAAATTTTTTTTTCTATTTTTGTGTGAAAATCTTAATGCGGTTCACAGAATACATCTACTTACCAAGTTTCAACAGTATAGTTCTTATAGTTTCGGAAAAAAGTGGCTGTGACATACTGACGGACAGACGGACAGACAGACAGACAGACATGACGAATCTATAAGGGTTCCGTTTTTTGCCATTTGGCTACGGAACCCTAAAAATGCGACCGCGCACGTGCAGTGACATAAGTAAACGCTACGTACTTACCTCCTTATTCATAAATCGACAGTCGTGTGTTGAATTTGTTTTCGATTTCTTAGTTAGTAAAGAGTTAGGAGCTTCCAAAAATTGGTAGTTGAGTTCATTATGCGTTCCTAACTCTTATATAAAATAAATCAAAAAATTGAAAAATATCAAATAGAAATTGAAAAAGAAACCTTAAATTATTTTTCTTTATCCACTATCCTCTTAATCACTTTGTTTTCCATGTCTTAGTCTTTGTTATCTTAACTGTATCAATTCACTTAACTAAATGAAAGATATCACCTAAATACTACCACTAGACTCATAAAATCAATACCCACTCGTATTACAAACCAAATCAGCATAACCACGTTTGCCGCCTCTGCGCAACAATGTGCTCTGTGGCAATCAAGCCGAATTGTTCATTAGACCAATCACGTCCCAGGGCGAGCGCGTACCAGCCAATCAGAGCGGAGTTTGGCACTGACGCAATGGAAATATCTCGTTTGGATTTAAATTCGGAATTCTGTTACGGATAGACTGCAGAATGTGTAATTTTAGAACAATGTTTAGTATTGTTTGTGTTAGTTGCGGGCAGTTTGGATTTGACTGAATAATTTATTAGAATAGACCTTATTTCTATAAATAAAGCAATATATTTATGTACGTTATCGTGGCTGTGATTTGCATAATATTTTATGTATTTATTTACTGACGTTAATTTAAGATTTTCAATCAAGATTTCTTTATCTACCTACTCTACCTAGTACGTACATAAATAGAGAAAGAGGGTTTTGTCGTATGTAGGCAGGTAGGTACTCTAAAGGTCAAAAACCAAAGTACTACATTACCTAATTAATTAATTATATTTCCTATTTATATTGATAATATCGTTGGATACAGGTTATCTGAAATAATAAGTGGGGTGAGTAATAAAACAAAATAATTTAAGTAACTTATTTATATAATATATTTTATTCATATTTGAAAATTTCGGTACAATGTACAATTTCGGACTTATGCAATGGGACTTGAACAAAAATACTATTCAACATTGCGCAACATTCAGACAGAGGTATGTAGTGGTTCCATAAACAAAGAACTAATAAAGGTAAATTCAGAAAATTTTGAACGTTGAGTAATTCCGAAAATAACCTACTCGTATAATTCAATCATCAATGTCGAGTCCATTTTCGGAATTATCCAAGTACCTATCTCCCACTACCGGTCTACCTACTGATGCGCCTTCGGAATGTTTCTAAAATTGTGTTGCAGATCACAGAACAACTAGAATGGCGATGCAAGCAGGGTACGTGTCGCCGCCGGTTATGAGCAAATGCTTGCATGCTAGTACTCGCCCGCGCTGACCGAAAAACGTAAACATGCCTTTTGCGCCACAACATTCAGATTAAGAAGCCAGACATCAAATCTGTCTAAAGGAGGCGTATCCATTCACCACGCACACAAGTTTTTACTACCGTTGCGCGAGAGATGTGGAAATGTGGAGAGGAACGAGCGGCGACACCGGTTCCGATACTAACTGCGCGCGATAGCCGTTCTAACCTCTTTAATATGTTCTGTGTTGCAAATGGAAAAAAAAACAAATTTTTTTCATATACATATTTATACATGGGGATAGTCAATTTCAATTTTCAAAATGAAAGTTTCCTTCTGTTTCCGTAAAAGAAGAAACCGCGACTTTTCGCAACTGTTTGCAGAATTCCCGCATATTTCACATCTAGTGGTCTACCGCTTGAAGCGTGGTAAGAAGACGGCCATCCCACACTAGCGTTTTTTGAGCGTCGGCGTATAGTCAGGCTATGCAAAATGGCGTCGCTGCGCTGTTGCGCCAACGTTGCGTCGAGCAGCAGCAATAGACTAGACGTCGACGCTCGGAAGACGCTAGTGTGGGGTAGCTCGTATTGTGGTCAATAATCCAATTGTTAAAGGTTTAACTCCGTACCGTAAAACCGCCCTACTATGTCTAGTCCAAAATGTCCCAACTTTGGTCCAAAACTAACTCGCGAATATCTTAGTTAACCTCGTGCCGCCCAATGTACATTAGGATGTACACTTAGTTTCGATGGAATGTCAACCTTCAAAAAACAAAGTAGGTAGCATTTCATTTGTCTCGTAAAATTTTAGAACAAATGAAATTCAACCTAATTGGAAATACAACAAGATTCTAACTGCCTTGGCTATATTTTTTATGGTGGGCGGCACGAGGCTATGACTATTATTTGAAGTAGCCAATTCTAAAGGGGCCCACTGATTACCAGTCCGCCTGCAGTCTCTGGCATCGGGCGGCCTGCCGTCCTAGGCCAATAACGTCTGCACACTGCGATTGTTGCCGGCAATGGCCTGATTGGATGCTGCCACCATTGCAAGTACACACTAGCAGTTGAGAGTCGTTAGTTTTCGCTCCAAGACCACGGACTGTCCGGCCGATAACTATCGGTTCGTGTTAGTCGTCAGGCCGAAAACTGTAAGGGCCAACCCACACTATCGTCTCCCGAGCGTCGGCGTCTAGTCAACTCTATGGCTACTGCTCGACGCAACGTTGACGCAACTGCGCCGCGCCGCGACGTCATTTTTAATAGCGCTTACTAGACGCCGACGCTCAAAAGACGCTAGTGTGGCCTCTTGCGGTTAACTGACAGCCTGATATCGTTAAACTGGTAATCAGTGGGCCCTTTAAGGGGAAATATTTACATGAACAAACTCAGAAAAACCCGAGAATTGTTGGTATGGATGCTTTATTACGTATTGCACTTGTGGACCATAGTTATAGGATTAGACCATAGTTGGGTGGTTTTACCGATTGATTCACAAGTACCTATTTAATCAAAATAAATCGACGCTACGGTATGCTGATTTTGAAAACATACAATTATGAATAGCTGAAATATGTGCATTACACGACCTCACAAATCATAATATATATTTAACTATATATTTACATTTAGGATAACGCGTTTAACAATTGACAACAAATTGTTTTACCTAATAGTTCGTATTTTTATAATACTGTATAGCGTATTTAAAGAAAAAACGTATCCTTAAGTATACAAGGAGTCGTTGAATACATATCCTAAGTCAGTAAAAATAATTATAATTAAGTATTAAGCTCTTATTTTTTGGAACCGCCTCAAAATTTCACACACACTAAAATCATTTTAGTTTCCCGATTGAGTGAAAACTGAGACAATAAGCTAATCTTGAAACTAATTTATTTTTTCTAATTCAAGGCGGTTCCAACTAATAATTATGTTAAAATATAAAAGTAGTTGAAATTTAAATAAGAGAAAATTGATTGTTACATTTTCCTATTCCACAGGTCATTATATGTATATTTAATTTAAATTAATGGTATTATATACATGTTTAATGTAAGCGATTCGTATTGCTTTCAATAATAAAGAATAATACTAGTTTATAAATTTTCAATATACATATTAAATATGTTAAACATTTGCTTAACTAGATACATACATAGGTAATGCCCTTAACAAGGCTATCTAAAGACAGCTTACGTTTAAATTAATTTTACTAAATTGACATTTAATAATTATTTTTCTATATAATGTAGAAACAACTGCACTCGTAAACAATGTATTTCCTTCTGAATTGATTTTGGCATTTTAACTACCTTTCCTATATATGAATATTGCATTTCCCTATTTAATAGTGCGTTTTCCAAGACAGAGCTAAGCATAATAAGCAGACAGAGGAATCCGTGGGGCAAATTTTCTTGACAAGTAGGGACTTCCTATATCGATAAACTCAATAATCGATGCTCGTTCTATATACTAGTGATCGCCCCCAACCCCAACATTGTGTGTTTTTATGAAATTCACACATAGCACATTTTAAATAATCGCTAGGTTATATAAAGGTACGGCGTAATACTTATTGCACTATAAAATAGTCAATATTATCTCAACCTCTTTATTGATTGATTATCGATCAAAGCGAATTGAGTTATTATTTTATTTGATTTTTACACTTTTAACAAAAACATATTTTTACAAGCAAACCTTTGAGTGATCACTAGTATATAGAACGAGCATCGATAATTGAGTTTATCGATATAGGAAGTCCCTACCTGTCAAGAAAATTTGCCCCACGGATTTCTATGCCTGATAATAAGGTATATTGTGCTGCTTTTGTATATTTATTATATATTTACATATATTTAAATATATAGTACAAAACATTTTACTAAATATTTTGATTCCTACTTACATAATAATCAATTCGAGGACTATTATATTGAAACTTTAAATTGTTCAATCATTATTTTAATCCTATCAAATCATATTGATTTCAGAAATTCTTCTTTCATTCATTAAAAAATATATTACATCCATTCATTGTTCAGTATTTCAGTATCCAATCAGTGCACTTTACGACTAGATCTATTTTTTTTAATTTGTGCAACTTAAATGTCATTTTTCTTTGTAACCTATAACTTATATTAATTATAAGAAAATCGAGTGAAAACAAAGAAATGATCAGATCTGTTGAATTGATATAATTACACTAAAGCATTATTAGTTTGTTTTTAATACAAAAGTCGTCTCACATTAATAGATTTTTAAAAACGTATTCCTGCTTCAATTCCACATTAATTACATTTCAATTCTTATTTCAAATCATAGCCCCAATTAAATATTAAACCAATGCCGCAAAAAACATTTTTTTTGTGATCTTTCTACAATTTAAATTTGGCGTCATAATTTAACATGCAATATCAAGATATCAAACTTATTTGGTTGTTTTGTGTTGTGATTAAAATTTGAATATCAATTTTAATAGGTATTCGAACCGATTCGATCAATCAGCGTAACTTTTGAATTTGACCGCGTACGTATTACAATGATGAGAGACTAGTACAAATCTCGCAAAAATTTCGTACAAATTTCACGCTTGCTCTGGACATTGAATGTTAAACAGTAAACTAACAGATTTTTGTCAGTATGTTTTAAAATTATTCAGCGTACATATTGTACTTGAACTAATAGTTACAGGTTTTATAGAACTGCATTTTCTAGCGTTCGAGTACGTACGAATTGTACTTATTTATATAGTTTTAGCAGACTTAAAACTATAGTTACAAATCTTTTAGCACAGTCGCGCTTAAGGATATCAGTCAGCAAACTGATACAGTCAGCGAATGTTAGAATTATTCAACGAATTTCTTGAAGCACTGCATGCAGCCTGAGTATGTATTATTCTACGCACAAGACGTCAATCATCAAACTGATAGAATTAGTCAGCGCACTGACAGCGTACTTGTTAAATTGTTTAGCGTACTTGAACGAATAGTTACAGGTCTTGCAGCACTGTAGCTTGTAGCGTTGGAGCGCGCACATGTGCCTGAATCGTTTAACAAATCGTTACTGAGTCTTAGCTGAAATCAATCAGAAAACTGATAGAATTAGTCAGCCAACTGACAGCGTACAATAAAGTTGTTTAGTATACTTGAATTAAGTAATCGTTACAAATCGTTTCACAGTCGCAAAAAGTGATGAATAAATGAATTTATTCTTATTCTTATTCTTGATGCCCGTCAGCAAACTGATAGAATTAGTCAACGAATGATGTAATTATTCGGTGTACTTGAACTAATAGTTACAGGTCTTGCAGCATTGCATCTTGTAGCGCTGGAGGGCGCACATGTTCATGGCACGGACGTTCTCGCAGAAGCGCGACGTGTCGCGACAAACGCCATCTGCACAGAACAACTAGCGTTTTTATTGAGCCATGAAAATATATTATTATTAAGGTAGCATTAAAATTGTATTTATATTACAATATAAGGGATGTATGAGAAAGTGATTAAAACCCGCAGTCACGCGAAAGCAAATAGCCAACGCAATGTTGTTTTTGGGTTTACACACTCGTGTTCGCTATACGCCTCGCATCAGTGTAAAACTTTGAGGTAAGATAGTTGCCGAAAACGGTTTTCAATGTCAATTCCGGTTCGGTTTTGTACGATTTGATTGAAATAAGGTTGAAATAAAAACTATTTTTATTGTTACTGTATACTGTAACAATAAAGTATTATGTATACCTACTGTACAATCAACGTTCAAAAATTTATTTTTCAATTTGCATTTAAATTAAATGTACGTAATTAATGTGGCAGACGACTTTTTTTTCTTAAAGTTTAAATAAATTAAAATCACTCAAGAAATCATGTTTAAATAGAGAGCAAGACTAATCGAGTTAAAGTCATGAATAAATTATAACTGAGTTCATTGCACACACCAGACAGCTAAAATAAATTATTTAAAACTAATTAAAGTAGAATACGGTAACAGAACTTAACAATTCAGTGTTTAAAAATAACATTTTATCATTGCCTGTGCATTTTATTTTAGCAGATGCATTTTATACATCTTCATCAACTTTATTTGTGGATCCATTTTGTGACGGTAATGTTTGTGACATAAATTAATCATTCTTAGCAGCACCACCAACAACAGCGTGTATTTTAAAGTTTGTAAAATCACGTAAATGTCGTTTTGTTTCAGGTTTCATATCACTTGACTTAACAAATTGGAATGAAGAGGAAACAAATTACCATTCTGAAGTTCCAATCAAATTAGATTCATTGAATTCATCAACTAGTTGGCTTTCAACAGATTTAAACATCAAAATGGTAAACATTACATCCAAACATTAATCCATTTATTGGCGATTCAAATACTTCATTTCCCTGGCTTACTAATACTACCTTTCGTGGTGACAGAATTTTAGGAGCATAATGTCCGAAAGTTTTAAGTTTATATAGAACATTTGTATATTTGTTTAATAAGTAAATAAATTACATTTATTACAACAGCAAATGTTCATAACATTCAATAAATGAACTCAGGGAAATCAAGCTTTTAAAACGCTACAACTACAAGTCATGCTTGGAATGTATTTACCTATCTATACCCGTATCATCATTTGTGTGAAGATTGAGTGGACGCTCAAATTGGGCGTGCAGCGTCAAAAAGTAATACGTTAGCGTAAAGTAACATGCGGGCTGAATACACACTGCTCAATTTGACGCTGCCCGCTCTTCTGATCTGCCTCACAGTTCTCACCTCTTAACCATCGCCAGCGCGGTATCCATAATCCAGTTGCCTCATGGGCATGCAACGTCGCACTGGCTTATAACGCTGGGCCACTTAAGAAACTCGCTGTTAAACAAACCAGCCCTCCACAGTTCTCACCAACTTAACCATCGACAGCGTGGCATCCATAACCAATCACCTTGCGAGCTTGCAACGTCACACTGGCTTATAACGCGCTTAAGGAACTCTCCCCTAAACAAACCAGCCCTCCACAGTTCTCACCAACTTAACCATCGATAACGCTGTATCCGTAACCCAGTTACCTCGCGGGCATGCAACGTCGCACTGACGTATGACGCTAGGCCGCCTGAGAAACTCGCACGCTGCGCCCGCGCTGCGCTCCTTGCGTCGCTTCTGTGATTGGTTGTGACGCCAGACGCAGCGGAGCACGCGGTGCTGACGGCCTGGTGCGTTGCAAGGGCCTATGCACTGGAGATGAGAATTTTTGTTAACGTCTAAATTGAAAAGTCAATATTATGCAGGGACAGTACAATTGTACATCGTACAATCCATCAGATACATCCGAGCGGCCACGGTGAACAATGCCTCTATTATCAAGAAGTTAAAGTGCATGTTTAGATATTTTGAGCACCTTGGCGTTCTGATAATCTGATGGTGACTAAACATCAGTCTACTCTGCTTTTCGGGTGTTGACTAGTGTTAACTGGGTACGTCTGATGCCTCTGGAGCCATGTTGCTATTATGGAAAATAATACATAGGATTTTGTACCTTACTCCAAGGCCCGAGAGCCCAAGTCGCCTTGCAAGGTTGTGGTTCCCGCCTAGTCTTCTCTGGCTGCGTGCTAATGTCGCAGGCCTCTGGAGCCAGCACGGTGCCGTTGGAACTGACGCATTCCACCCGGCGGCGGACGATGGCTGGATGGAAATGGAAATAACAGTTTTTAGATACAATGAACTTCCGAACGGCATTGTACAATTTTTTGTAAAGAAATTGTAGAATTATGGACATGGACGTTGGAGTTTCTCTTTGGAATTCCCTAGGAGATATACTACATAAAAGAGATAGGCATATTTACCAGCCCCGCTGGCGAGACAGCGAACTGGCGACCACGGCGACGCTCTCCACGAGGCGCACGCGCCGCTCGAGCAAGCCATCAGCACAGACGGAGGCGTCAAGCTGCGCGAGAGACACTCGTCTGTCTCAACGGTTGTCGTCGAGTTCTCTTTCTTGTGCTGTTGATAAGATGACAAATTGTATTGTTGTTGAAGTTTATTTATTTGTTTATTACGTAGGAGGAAAGTTATTTACCAAAAAATTAACTGAAAGTCGTTTAATATAAGCACGCAATTTTATTAATTCAGACAATCCACTAAAGTGGCCAATGCAACAAAATAGTAAAACTTTCAGAATATGCTAGTATTCAGTGGAGTATCTCGCGACTATAGGGTCAAATTTTAGAAATAGAAATACTGCGCAAATATACATAACACCTAACTGTTTTAGGTGTGTCAACTTCTTAAATATGTACAATAAATAGTTCATAAATTGTACAAAATACTTTAATTAAATGAATCCGCAAGTCTCAAGTCAATGTATTGATGGTAAAAAAAGAATTAAATGTGTTGCCATTAAGAAAGAATCACATTTGAGTACAAGAGTGGTTTAGTGCGTGCTTTTAACGCGCAGAATCGGTAATGAATTGAAACACCTAGGTACCTGACAAACCGCTCCTCTAACCTGGTGGCCCGTTTGGCCACAAGGTGCATTGCACGGGGACCAGTCTGTCGTCCTCCACGTGTACTCTTTGGCATCCACGGCTTCCACTCGTCTGCAAAGACACGAATTTTAAATAACCTTATTAGAATGAACTACTTACAAAGAATCATGGAATATAACGTATTATTTTATCTCAAACGTTTAACATTAAAATACCACAAATAGTAATAATCAATATCTGAAATAATCTTCCTGATTTACTTTTCGTTTCCATATTATTGTTAACTTACCTGACTTCAGTAGTCGTTTCGTCATCTTCTTTCAAATTCTCAACTCTAACTTCATCAATGGTATTTTTATCATAATCTTCATTGACAATAATAATGTCAGAATCATCATCTTCAGGGAAAACAAATTGTTTGTCTTCCAAATTGATGATGTGGGCTTTAATAGGGGTCCCGTAGTTTTGGTACATAATGAGCGGGTCCACCATTCGTTGTCCTCTCGAGTTCCCGAAGCCCTGGAAATTCCAAAACATCTGAACATATCAATTATATGTGTCCTTTTTGGGCTGATAAAAAAAATCAATTTAGGGATTGAGAATAACTACTTATATCTACGTAAAAAGTGACCAGAATGATACTAAATGACCTTATCGAATTGTTACAATATTAGGTACATAATAAAACTACGTCTATGGATGAAAATAACCAATAACAATGACGACCATAAGGAAACTGGAAACCGAAAATTACAACCATGTTAAACCCTATCAAAGCAACCTGAAAGAAATAAACATGCCAATACAAAAGATAACTTATGTGTAATGACAACCTTGTTGCGTGATGATAAAAAATGGTTAGTGAAACGCCTAACTATAGAACCCAAAAGTAAAAAAAAAAACAAAAGAAGAGCGATGACAAACCTGTTAAACGATGAAAAAATTATCTAATGAAACTACATATTAAAGGAATCTAAAATGAAGACCAAAATAACTCAATAAACAAAATACCGGTGAAAACATAAACACCCGAAGAAAATACTAGATACTACAGGAAAAATTAAACCAAAGACGATATAAATAAGGTCTCTATTCCGGTAACTTCTCACCTGGATCTGCATAACCAGGAAATGGAAGCAGGGTAGCAGCCGCGAGCCACTGCTCGGCTTGGGGGGGAGCATCTGGGAGGAGACGGCGCTCTCCTTTAGTCCAAGCAGCGTTGGGAGACATAGTTGTTGTTTATAATAAATGTTTGGAGAATTCATACGTACTACGTTGACTAAGACAAATGCGATGGAATTGGAATTCTTTGATGGTTTAAGAATTCTTTGGCTGGGTGCTACATATCTTTTTAATTTTTTTAATGAGCACGGCAGATTTCTTGCAAAGTGTGGTTTATTCTTCTTCGAGAAGTTATTGATTATGACTAAAAATCATTCTTTGTTTGTTTTTGACATTATTGTCATTTAATTATTACAAAGTGTTTGATACTGAATAGGTGCAAATTCATTCGATATAATAATATTTTGAGTTAGACAGTACGCAATGTAGTTGGATCTCTGTAACTTTCGTTTAATTAAACACTGCAATTGATTATTTCATTTACAATTACATATTTTCTTAGAGAAAAATTATTCCCAATATTGAATTTAATTTTTTTGTGTATTTTTGTACTTACATGTCGTGTTTTTGTACAGTATAATAGTGTTTTTTTTATTGAAGAAACTGAACCTTTTAAAGTATATTGTATTCCTTCGTTCAATTACACTGTTGTAAACGTATCAAATGGCAGTTTTAAAGCCTTTTTAAGACCAATCTTTAAAGGTAGATAAAACAATTTACAGCCAAGGTGCCTTTGTCTACTGAATCTCATAATCAGAAGCGAGACGTAACTTCAGTAAAGGAGCCGATAAAACCTGACGATTTTATGGACACAATAAACTAGGAAGTCAATTCTGTTTGAATAATTAGGATTTCATCTTATTTCGAAATATCATTGAGTCGTTTCATTACGAATCTAGAGAGTAAATGCAAGCGAGATGCCTCATAAGACGACTTTTGACTTTGTATTTCTTACGGCTCGGCCACGACATTGAGCGACTTGCGACGGCGGCAGCGATAACCATAGGTTGGGGCGAGATACAGCGATCGGACCTTCCGTTCCCATTCCCACCTATGGTTGTCGTTGCCGCCGTCGCCAGTCGCGTAATGTCGTTCACCGTGAGCCCCAATTTTTCAAATTAAATGATAAATTCACCGCTCAAGGCAAGATTTGAACTTCGCACGCATCTGGTAAGCCTTCAGTAGTAGCTCTGTTGTCGCAATTTAGAATCTTGGTCGAAGCGGTGATATTTTCCATTTATTAATTGATAAAAAAAATTGTATAAGCCGCTATTGCTCAAGGTGATCAACACAAGGTCGTATCAAAATATGATGAAAACTATATCAAATTGTTAAATCAGAATCTGGCTCTCGGTGATGTAGAAACTGATGAAATATAATCTGATTTAGAATAGCGTGAAGCCAACTGAGATTAAAATGGAAACAAAGTAATGTTATCAATTTATTTATTTAATCGTATGGAAAACATATTGTGAAAATATAGATGGTCAACCAATTCTTGTCAGTAAAAAAAGGCGCGAAATTCAAATTTTCTATGGGACGGTATCCCTTCGCGCCTACATTTTTCAAATTTGCCGCCTTTTTCTACTGACAAGATTTGGTTGACCATCTATAGAAACAAATATAATTATAAGATTTATAAGTCTACACTAAGACCATTTAGTTAGCAATAACTCTATAGATAGAGTCAATTATTTACGTACATACTTAGTTGGAAATAGTAATCCTTTGTTGCTTAATGCAATGTTCGCGTAATTGATATAAGTAGGTACTACTTATTTTATATTCCAATGATATAAATATTATATTTCAAATCGTTGAAAGGATATTATAAATAGCGAATTGTAAAGATAATGGTTCACCTGTTTTTATATTTTAATGATTTACCTACACTTTGTGAAGTAGAAAATCGTTGAAAGCGTATTAAAATAGCGTATTGTAAAATGATTCATTAATCAATTCTTAATTAATCCTCACTATTCTGTTTTTTCACTTACACCGAGACAATGTTACGTGAATTTTTCATTGTTTATGAGTACATTTTTAGTTTCAATTATTTTCGCAACGAATTTTTTCAACCCATGTTTTTTAAGACTACGAGTAAACCTTTCACATACGGGTTAGACCATCAACTAGCCAAGAATCACCTATAATTTGTGTGTAATTAGGGAATATTACTTGAAATTATGCCTAGGGGGCGCCACTACCAATTACTCACAGAGGGTCTACCGCAAACGAGAGAGTCGAAATGTTGTTATCTAACTTTGTGTGTTTTGTTATCACTCTTGCATATACGAGCGAGCAGAAATTAGATTTTCGCGTTTCACGGTAGGCCCTTTGTAACCGAAACCTTGATGTACCAATGTTTTATTTTATTATCTGTGGAAACTTGACGAACAACAGTTTAAGGCACAGTATGTATAAGTTACTCTATGGTTTGCGATGGGTACTAGTGCTGCTCTCTGGCGGCAGAACATTGTAGTAATACTCCCTATTGAAGATTCTTACCTCGTTCTCGTCGTAAATGTCTCTGGCCTGCGAGTTATATGTGGGAGACGCCTTTGTTGTCATCGGATTATGGAGGGCGTCTCTAATTTTGTCTATTTTACCTGTTTTAACAAAAATATGATTTTAAATAATATGAGAAAATTATACGAATACTTTAGATTAAGCCTGATTAAGGAGAATGTAGAAAATGACTTGATATTTGCTAAATGTTTTTTCTATTAATACTTACCTGTTGTTATAATTCGTCAGTCGCATTAAGTTTATTTGCCCCAAGTTAATAAATAAAATAAATAAAAAAATGCATTTATTTCAGACTTAAGTGTCCATAGTTTGTTAGTAACAACAAAAAATACTTAAACAACTATATTAGTACCTAAACCTAAGTGAAGCGAGGACCAGTGCCTGATTAGGCCACTGTCCCACCTCCCCGCTACTACGCTCAGGAAAAATGAAAATGACATAATGCTTAATGAAAGTGACAAAATGGTCACAAATAATACATAAAAATTGAAGAAAAATGTACAAGTTTTGTATTTGCGCAAATAAATAAATAGGTAGTTACAGAATATGACCAAAGAAGAAGTGACAAAGAGCGAACAAGACGATATAAAAAACGAGTGACGAATGCAGAATGATACGAAATAAAAAACGAATGAGACGAGCGATGATGATACCCAAAATATATAATTATAGCTGGTCAACCAAAGCTTGTCAGTAAAAAAAGGCGCGAAATTCCAATTTTCTATGGGACGATATCCCTTCGCGCCTACATTTTTCAAATTTGCCGCCTTTTTCTACTGTCAAGATCTGGTTGACCAAGTATAATTATGTTGCTATGCCGCGCAAGACATTTATCATAATTTTATAGAACTTTGTATTAGCCAAGCTTTTATGAATCAATTAACAACTATCAATAGCGGGGAATTGTGTATTGGATATTCAAAACTGCGAGCGGGGTATATTTACATATAAATAGAAGGAATACTTTTCAGTGACATGTGTCAGACAAGTGTCAGTCCCTTTATATGGGCCCTTTGTCAAACTCAAAAATGCACCGAAAGCTTCGTCTATATAATTATATATTATATTACATCGCTGTTGTATTTGTACTAAAAATGTTTCACACGCTTTTACTTCGTTTTCTATCTCTTCTTAGCTCAAGCAGACGCCTAAAATGTAAACCGCCTTTTCTCGTATAAATGTCTAAATTTCCTAAATTATTTTACGACGTCATCTATTCCATTTTTGTGGCGCGCAACAAAACCACTTTGGGAGGGTGCTGAAAAATGTAAATAAATTATGACTCATAAAACTCGTAAATGGGTACCGAGATTCTCGGCGTGATAGAGCAAGCATAGTGAAAGTATACAAGTAAGTTATCTTTGCAATTTATTGACATTGTCCATAAAAAAAAAAATTATCATGCAGATACGTATGTATGTGATACTACTTTTTTTATTAAAGGAAATATGAAACAATATGGAATTGAAGAAGACTCAAACTTGCGACCTTTTGGAATACTGATCCAAAATTTAAAATTAAAATCATAAAAAGCCATAAGTACCTATGAGAATAAATAATTTTAAAGTTTATTTTTTGTTAATTTAAAAGTGGAAAAAAGTACTGTCTTGGGTGTTTATTCCACTTTAAAATTTATTGCAAGCTTAATAGCATCGGTCGCAGACGTTTCTGCTTGTAAAAAAATAAATATATTTTTTGTATTTTTTGTTCAAATAAATCTTTGAATCTTTGTATTGGGCGCATGTCATACAGTCTAATCATAGTATTTTGTTTATGGTTTTTTTATCCTCCCCCGAGCCTTAAACTCTCTCCATAGCAAATTTCATCTAAATCGGTTCAGTGGCTTAAGTGTGATGAGGTAACAGATAGACAGACAGAGTTATTTTCGCTTTTATAATATTAGTAGGGATATCGCCAATGTCACCTACCACTGTTTTTTTTGTAAAATTGTTGTAAAATTAAAGTTCTTATTTTCTATTTAAAAAAATGGGCTAACTTAAAACGTGAAAATGCGTAACATTTATGCAACTTAAACTAGCCAAGCAAAGCTATAAACAAAACAAACTCGCTATACTTTTTCCAACACAGTGATGTGGTCCGCAGCATCCTTAACAGCGGCTTAGCTCTCAGATTAATTAAGATTTGCCCCGACTGCACGGAGCTCCGTAAACAACGGCGAATAGGAACCATTTTGAATTCTTTCACGAAGCCGATTCTGTTGTAACAATTTGTTACGGGTTCGATCTTGTTTTGATACGATCTTAAAGATCGTGATTGGTTTATGCGAAATGAAATAAAAGTGTCGTGAACAAGAACAAAACAACATATAAGAAAAAAAATGTGGGAGTCGGTAGTATCCCTAACTAAGAAGCAGCAGGTGCCAGGTTCGAATCCTGGTAAAGTTATTAAATATTTTTTTCAAAATTATTGATGTTTTCTTTATAAGTATAACTATAATAACTATTTATATATATAACTATATAGTCTATATACCTATATGATTTATACATACATATTGTCGCATACTTAAGTACCCACAACACAGCCAAACCTTCTTAAGTTTACTGTGGGGGCTGTGGGGCTACATCATCGATTTGTGTAAGACCGTTCCAAAATATGTATTTGTATTATTTGTTTTTATCAGACGTTAAAACCAGAATCAGCCTTTAGTGTTTTCGAGCAAAATCGAGTTTCATTCAGATTCAGACATTTTATTTCCATTAGCACTATACAGTTTGGGTTAACGAATTGCTTACTATATTTCTATCTTTGAATTTTCAATTTATGCTTCAGCAAAGCTCAGAGAGAGATTTTACAAAAAAAATCATGATGTCTGAAATGATTTTTCCTTTCAGTTATTCGAAAGTTACTTTTATACTTTGCTGTTTTTACCTTCCAGTTTCTAATACGACAGTTTGATTAGCTGATTCATTACAAAAAACCCTTTATCAATGTTCACAATTTTTTTTTGGATTAGATACTTTTCCCTAAATTACGTTCAATTACGCTTAAAGAAAAAATCAAATGTTCTATTTTCCATTGTTTTTTTAAATTAAGATTTGCTCTAGATTTTAATAAAAATCACCACTTATGTATTAGATGATATACCTACAGTTTACTTTAAAAAAAAAAGCTAATATACCTACATCAGAAAATCATACAACTGTATTTCATGTATATTATTCTTCTGAGACGATACATTTTTATCTTTGCGGGTTTATAGACATATCGTTGGAATAATAATCAGTAGTTCGTGGCTCATGCAAGGAAAATATTTCAAACGTGCAAGTTCGTTGCTTCCAATAAAACAACTTCGATTTGTAGTAAAATTCTCAAATATTTCATGTTATTTCCTTTCAAATAAATAGAGACGAGACGCAAAGGATAGGTATTGTGTTTGTTAAGATAATACTTTCTACAGTTCTTTAAAACAAATATGTATACTTACGTACCCCTTTCAGTAAAGTATTTGTGTTTTAATCTTAAATCATTTTTAAACAAAACCTAGTTTTTAAGAAATTAAGAGTAGGTATGTTTAGATCATTATGGACACACCTGACCCGTTAAGTCACTTCTACTACTGATTGAACTGTATTGTATAATATATTTTAGTCTTTTTTCTATGTCACCTGACCCCGCACCGCACGCCCCGCTTGCTCGTCCACTCAAACACTTGCCCTTCTTTCTTTTTTTTCTTAGTATATGACATTTATTTCACTTACCCTTCTGTTTCCCTTTGTAGCTTTTCCGTGTGTCCCCAGGCCGTTGCTCGTGGGATTGGTCGTCCGATCTGCCCCCCACCATGGCTCGGTAGCGGCCATCGGTTCTGCTGTTGGCAAAATGACATTTACAGCAGGATAGCATTTATAGACGAATGGAGTTTGCAGCAAAAATATCAACCGGCTCTGTCCGATTAATTTTTTTTACAACACAACTTCACACCTTTTCACGAGCGGTAAAATCCTTTATCTATCCATAGGACCATCACCGACTAGGTAAATTATATGACCCATTCAAATCATGGTTCTACAAGACCTATACTTACTACCAGACTGTGTAACAGATTCTAGTCGTTCCGTGAAAATACGATGGAAAATAATTATGTACTACATTATTCTGTATCTTCTTTCATGTGTTGCATTTTGAATACGAAACCAAATAAGAAGACTTTTGCAATATCAGTAATTTCGAAATAGGGTAATTCGTCAGGAACTGGCTACCGGCTAATAACTAGCCACCCTAACCTAAAAATGAATTCTATTCTCCTATAAACAGAATTAATTTTAGTATAAGGTTTTAATAAACTCAGCCTTCAATAACTAGCCACCTTATACTAAGATTAATTCTGTTTATAAGGTGAATAGAATTCATTTTTAGTTTAGGGTGGCCAGTTACTAACAGGTGGCCAGTTACTGGCGAATTACCCTACTATTGCCCAGTGCGGGGGACCTGTACAATAAATTACCTGTCAGCTAAAGGTGATGACGGTTCGTCCAGCGCCTTATGCCGCTCTATCTCCTCGCTGGACGGGAACTCGCCTGGCCGCGGCTTGACCAGCAAAGTCAGGTTGGCGCTGGAGCGGCCAGCAACGCATGTGTAGATACCGTGGTCTCGGAGCGATAAGGAGTTTATACGAAGAGCGCCCTGGGGAGGAAAGTTTATCACATCCTTAAACACAATTAACGAGGATGCAATAGTAATCATAATTAATTTGAGAAATTTAAGCCTCTAATGAACTACCTGGGAATTAATTAGTTTTGCCTTTTTGCCCTCAGGGAAATGCTTAATTTTAAATTTTCTTTGTCAAAAGCAATAAAATCCGAATGTTGAATGTATTAATTCCAAACCGAAATAAATGTCATATCCACTCACATGATTCCGATTTTAACAAAAGGTGCCCTGAACTGCTCTGCCATTTCGCAGATACGACGGCACAGTGTCATGATATTTTCAAAAATCGATAACTTTACTTCTGCTAAAGCATTTGCAACGATTCTTTTGGTTTTTTAATGATAAAGAAACAAAGAATTTATTTTACTACTATAGCATTGTGCTGTTATAATAAAAATAATTATTAAAAATTCACAAAGTTGACCCAATGAAATAATGTCCGCGTTATAGTAGAAAACTATTTTTAATTAAAAATCTAAATCGATAACGTATCTTTTTTTTGTATTCAATTTAAAGAAGACTTAATAAGCTTTTAATTGGTACTAAACATCTTGATAGCTCACCTATGAAATTGCCGAGTAAAACTAATTCAAATTCCGATAAGAAACTTTCGAATTGCTCAATCTGCTGTGAAACTATATATTATGTTCATGATTTTTTTGTGGCTAATTTAGACACTGAAGTACTAAAATATAGTAAAAAACAGTTTAAGACACTAATAATCTTGAAATAAAATGCATAACTTATGCAATTATAACGATGATAGTAGCTATATAACTTAAAATAACAAAAGAGTATCTACGTACCTACTAAATTTTGGTGTTTTTATAATTGCCGATCACCAACAACCGAACTAACTTATAACTACACTAATACGTTTAATACATCCACCATAACACACACTTCACAACATATGAAGCACAATAAACCAATAATAACTATTAACACATAAAATTATACTGATTACAAACGTAAATAAGCCGGTAAACTGACTTCTTCCATCTCAAAAATAAAGATGGCTACCCATTTAGGGTGGAGACACAACAGCGCGCGGTGCAGATGTTCAACAGAAATAGGAACTTTAAAATTGTAATACCTAATTAATTATTTATTTAATCGTATAATTATTTAGTTTATTCAATGTAAATAGCAAAGAAATATTAGTAAATACAAATTATAAGTAAGTAGTAAAAAAAATCCCAAAACGCGTATGCAACGCGTCTAGTACACCACATGCCTTACGATATGCAGAAATGCTTTAAGCAACCACAGTTGCCGGGGTTGTACTTACAATTTACCGTCACATGTTTTGATCGCTAATCCTGTGTAATACACAGTGATTTAATACATTCTATGGTTTATTAATGTAACTTAATCATCGAACTAGTTAATGTCTATTGGTTGCTCAAGATATATTTAGTAATCTTAGAAATGTAGGGCATTCAAATAAGAAACACGTCAAGAATCTACAGAACTATTGTTTTGAAGTGATATTATTTGGTCATCAATATTAAGTAGGTCTAAAATATAGTTTTAAACTAATAGACCAATAAACGCGGAGTAGTTTAATATACATTACTAATAGAAATATCTAAATTTGAATACTTGAGGCATTTTAAAACACGCAGCAACTTTTTACACATCGCACTTCCTGAACAACTTGCAAAGTAAAATAGATAAGAAATACTGTGGTTGTGTCTATATGGTTGAAACATTTTTTAAATATTGTCACGTTGGTAGTCTGTGTTTTAAAAATTGTTTATACCGTATCTGTGCAGCCCTTCACAGATAATAAATAAAAAACCGCATACACTCCTTTTGCAACTCAAGTTGCGACGATCATTTTAGAGGTGCGCAATCTTGAAACTCTAGTTGCTGGAATCATGTGAGTGGATATACGAAGGAAAAAATCCATGGCTAATCCTGGCTGGTAGGCTGGTTCGATTCCAGCCTTGGAGGCCTTGATATTTTTTTCTTTCGTATATGACATTTATTTCGGTTTGTAGGTAGTTAAATAGTAGTTACCTTATAAATAAACCGTTTTATTCTATTAAAGAATATTTTGCAAATGCTTTAGATTAAACTTTGTTGACATCGATATTGTACCTACGTGTAATTCTGACTCTGACATTCTATTAATCTGTAATGCATTATTATTGTTGTGATTGTTTTATTATATTTTATGTTTATTTTATTGTGCACCCTGGCACCATAATATATAATTGTATTTGCATGCATTTAAGTATGTTTTATTGCAAATAAAAATAAACTGAAACTGAGTGTGTCTACTTTAAATAACACAAATTAAAATATTTTCATAGAAAGTAATTTAGTTTATTCCTAATGTCCAAAAATGCCAATAAAGATAGAAGGCCTTTTTGGATTGGTTTCAGTCATTAACGTGACGTTAACTGGCGTACAAATTCATAATAGCGACTTTTTAGATTTTTATCAAACTTGAATCAAATCATACCTTTTTCGATATCTTGTACTTCTTCGACTTGGTGATGATCTGGTGGTCCTTGGCCCACTGGATCTTGGTGCGATTGTAGCCTTTGACCGGACACTTTATTTTCACCTGCGTCCCGTAGAACACTGTGGCTGAACCCCCCACTTTCACCGTCACCTTGGCAAACAAACAAAAGCTGTTAGTTGACTGTGTATAGAAAATTATGCAGAAATATTCCGAAAACTTGGCGAATTCTGCTCAGCTTCAGTTTAAGACTTATTGTACTCATGTAAAAAAAACATTTCCAATAATTTAGTCTTTCGGTAACATGTGTTTTACTTTAAAATAATGTACGATGCAATTATATGGACCTTGGGACCTTTGTCATAAATGGACCTTTTACATAAAGGCATCATAAAGTTCTGTAAGGTCTGTGAATACATACTACACTTTAGTAGGCTTATCACGAGTGCACCACTATAGTATCTCGCACGCTAAAGACTACCCATCTTTTAGCTGTACTTATAAACTAGAAAGGGGCACTCGTACTTAACCTACTTCAAAGCTGCTTCAAATCGTAAAGCTGTGGAGTATTTGAGTAACGTAGAGGTTTATCGTCCTACCTTCTTCTTCTTTGGATCATGCTGTATATACGAGGAATTGTCAAGCTGGATCTCTGGAGCTGACGTGTCCAAAAGACAGGGTCTGCTGTTGCAGGATTTGGTGGGTGCGGGCTTAGGAGAGTTGCAGAAAGACACGGGCCGCTCCACTACGTGAGATTGAGCCATTATTTGCTTGCATTCCACCTGTGGAATGATATTTTATGTAATGTTGATTGGTGACGTAATAATACGTGTAATATTTAGTGTAATTTATATCAAGAGAGGCTGTCTCCCTATTTATGAGCTTAATGATATCATAAAATGTAAAGATTAGTCCTAAGTGGCTAACCGTTAAGGGCCACTTGCACTATCTCACTAACCCGGGGTTAACCGGTTAAACATGGAGTTACCATGGTTACCAGTACAATTTGACACTGAGTCAACGGTTTAACCGGTTAACCCCGGGTTAGTGGGATGGTGCAAGTGGGGCTAAGTCGTACAAGATGTCAAAAAGTACACATCTAAATATATGGACTATTAAAACAGAAAAAGTACGATACACTCACATCTCTCGTCTTTATTCCGCCACCACAAGTCTTGGAGCACTTCGACCATTCTCCTGTATGCCAGCGAACGGGACAGTCTAGGACATTGCAGTATTGGCGGTCTGGCGGAGGTGGTTGAGGGCACATGCTGTTTGGTACGACTACGGTGTTCGTGCCGCCTCGTGTCACCTGTGAAGGAAACGATTACACTAATGATTTTTCTTAATGATTTCAAAAATCTGAAGATCGAACAGCGACAAACTACCTATTATTGTTGCCTACATGACCAGGTATTTTGCTCGTCGTAAGAGAAACGGTAGATTCTGACCACGATGATTTTGCACAAACTTGGCAGTAATAATTCATAGATAAGTATTCCTATTAGCTCCATACTTGACGTAGCAACTTGACGTAGCATTTGGCATAAAAATTAAGCTACGACCACGCTCGCTGAC
Organism: Cydia amplana; assembly: GCF_948474715.1. NCBI lineage: Eukaryota > Metazoa > Arthropoda > Insecta > Lepidoptera > Tortricidae > Cydia > Cydia amplana. The sequence goes on from NC_086070.1 coordinate 25,205,885, forward strand.
GATTCTTTACAAGTGTTGCTCATAATAAATTGGTAATTGGACGTAAAAGAACTTACCTCATGAATACAAGAAACTTCTCTCGTCTGTATACCGATACCGCAGGATTTTGTACACTGGGAGAACTCAGTGTAGTTCCATCTAAAAGAAAGGAAATTGTTTAATAATGTTTATTACAGAATTCTTTGACCACCAAAGTTGTCAACGGACGCGTGCGGCTACAGGCCAATATCAACCTTCGTGCATTCCGATAAGGTGCACAATGACGCGCCGCACACGATAGGCGTGGCGTTCAAAGGGTTAAATTCGGTGATTTCATTTGAACGCAATTTATAACAATAAACACAAAAGATTATGACACCTTCATCGTCACTCAGGCACTTGAACCACACAGTGTACACGTGTATGTATGTACATTAGTATTACAATAAAGTCAGCCAATCATTTTGTTTCTGCACTTCGGAGGGTATCGTAACTTTTACCTAAAAGTAAGAACGCTGGCATCTTGGGTGGGACAGGAATATAATTACACGCGTACGATAGAGAGAGAAACAGGCGGATCAATGTACCAAATTCTCCGTGCTTAGCGTCCTTACTTTAACACTCTCAATCTGAATCTACATAAGTTGTTTAGGTACCTTGGCGGGCACGGATGGTCGTTGCAAGTCCTGACTCGGTTCTCAGGCTTAGTGAGCGGGTCACACATGTAAGGCGACGCGTTCTTCCCATCCTCATCTCTGACGCACTGGATTATCAGCTCCTGTAGTAACATTTTGATTTAGATATCGCTCGGAAGATGCTCGTTTACTGGAAGGTGATTGTGCAGGATCGAGACAACTAGCGTAAACGTATGTCAGAAACCTAGACTCGGTGCAAGTTACAAGGTTAGAGGAAAGTCAGTTTTTGTTTATTTAGAATTGTAGATAAGTGCGGTAGCGTGAACCAATCTAGTCGTGTGTAAACCACATCAGCGAGGACCTTTTCAGTGTTTTCCCAAGGTAATAAAAAGGTTGGCTTTGCGAGGCCTCCCAAAGTACGAAGCCGTGGGCAAAGGCCCCTTTCGTCCACGCCTAGCTACGCCACTGGATAAGTGAAGCCCAAGTATTTTATACTCTATTTTACCTGAACGCCACTGAGACAGGAGGCACTGCAGCTGGTATACCCCTTCTCCTTCCAAGAGTAGGATTTGCCAGGGGATCCAGGCGCCACCCTGATGTTGCTCGACGTACCGTAGGTCAGTGATCTGCTGGGAAAGAGGTGTCGTTATTATATTATAATGAGGGATCTTTTGGACAAAGTTTGTTTTACAAGTCTTCATAAGTTTACGAAGCTGAACACAATAATGATGATCCTACAAGCATGTAGAGGATGGGAGAGGATCGTGCGGCCAAGAGAGCTTATCTTCTAAATTATTGTTTGTTTCTTTTTTACGGGCCATTTTAAATTTGTAAACACCACAAGTGAATCAGAATGTAAAAACAACTTTAAGTTAAAAATATATAATTATAATAATTATATATTTGATTTAAAAATTTTGAAATGAAATGTAAAAATAATAAACGTCACCTTACTGATAAGTATTATCGGTCGTTATCGATATTCAGCTTATCGCGGATGATTAACTTTAAATAAACATCAGATACCACTTCAACAGAATTTATCGTAGCAAGAATGTCTCTAGACGTCAATATTAGTGAACCCGAAGAATTCAATTGCCAAGAACTGCACACTTCTATTGAACAAACCGCTCTGATTAAAGGGATAAAGGATTTTAACTATCACGTAGATACTATTAGTGGCAAAGGAGATAACTACATTGCAAATCTATTTCGTGTAGTTATCAAAGATACTGAAGATGAAACTAACATCGTCAATGTAATTGTGAAAACTCTTATAAACACAGCAAGACAAGAAACATTTAGTGAATTACACAAACGAGAAGTCAAAGTTTATAATAAAGTGTTACCCATGTTTAAACGAATACAAAAGCTCATTAACGAGGAAGATAGAGTGATATTTCCAGATTGTTTATTATCAAGTATTGAAGAAGAACAAGAGATTTTAATACTCGAAGATATGCAAGATAAAGGTTTTGTAATGAGTGATAAGATGGCTAAATTTGAATCGTTGACTTTTTATGAAATCGAATCAATATTAAAGGAGTTAGCAAAGTTTCATGCCCTCTCTTTGATTTGTGAGAAACAAGAGCCAGAAGAATTTCAAAAGTTACAGAAAAAGTTTAAAGATTTAATGTTCGATAACAGATTTCTGAACAAAAGTAATTTACGAAAATATTTTGTGGATTCTTTTGAGATGTCATTAAAAGTTGTAGAGTGTATCGAACTCAAGAAATTGTTAGAACAAATAGGAACGAGACTTATAGACTTGTTAAGACTGTATACTTCGCCAAAGAAGTTTAATGTATTGTGCCATGGAGACTGCTGGGTTAATAATGTGCTGTTTAAAAAAACGGTAAGATTAAGTACTTGTTTAATTAATTTTTACAACATGTTCATTTAACACAGACCGACCAACTCTTTTATCACTAAAAACGAGTGGAATTCAAAATTGCTATGAGTAATCTTACAATGATCTTTAGTAATACCCTCATGATAATACAGTAAACATTCCGTTTTAATATTTGTTGGATCACTAATGTTGTCAACTTTTTTTTAAGTACATATGTGCTTAAAACACAGGTGTTTTTATTTATTTAATTAAATAACATATCACTTATCCTTATCAATAATAGTTATCCCTAAGAGCTAGCGCCAGATCTGAATTTATCACTAACTATTAGCTTCGCACGGGTTAACAAAAAAGCGGCCAAGTGCGAGTCGGACTCGCCCATGAAGGGTTCCGTATTTAGGCGATTTATGACGTATAAAAAAAAACTACTTACTAGATCTCGTTCAAAACAATTTTCGGTGGAAGTTTACATCGTAATGTACATCATATATTTTTTTTAGTTTTATCATTCTCTTATTTTAGAAGTTACAGGGGGGGGGGGGGGACACACATTTTACCACTTTGGAAGTGTCTCTCGCGCAAACTATTCAGTTTAGAAAAAAATGATATTAGAAACCTTAATATCATTTTTGAAGACCTATCCATAGATACCCCACACGTATGGGTTTGATGAAAAAAAATGTTTTGAATTTCAGTTCGAAGTATGGGGAACCCCAAAAATTTATTGTTTTTTTTTTTCTATTTTTGTATGAAAATCTTAATGCGGTTCACAGAATACATCTACTTACCAAGTTTCAACAGTATAGTTCTTATAGTTTCGGAGAAAAGTGGCTGTGACATACGGACGGACAGACAGACGGACAGACGGACAGACAGACAGACATGACGAATCTATAAGGGTTCCGTTTTTTGCCATTTGGCTACGGAACCCTAAAAACCGCATCAAAATCCGTTGCGTCGTTATAAAGATCTAAGCATACATAGGGAGGGAGCGGGAAGCGACTTTGTTTTACACTAAGTATGTAGTGATACAATCATCCGCACGTCACATTAAATATCACTGCTCAATTTTACATTGCTTTAGCTATGTTCCAAATTCCGGTGTGATTCAGTTGAGTGTGTTCTCTGTTAAATTGATAAGATACGATATCGTACAATTTGCAGTCTTGAATGGGTGTGTATTTGTTTGATGTACGACGTAAACTCAGAAGCTCAGAACCAATAACAATTACGAATCACATCGTATTGACGTTTCTGCGCAAAGGGTCCCTTTTTTAAGCCTTATTTTGTAACAACTTTTTTTCTTGTAAACTATTACTTTTTCGGTTTTCAAAAACAAATTTCTTTTTTTTTTAGGAACACGGAGATCAGCTATGCTTCTTAGACTTCCAGGTGTTACGAAATGCTAATCCAGCTACCGACGTCCTACATTTCCTGTTCCTATGCACCAACTCCAACTTCCGATCTCAACATTTAGAAAACCTCTTAGACGCATATTACGAAAGTTTCCAAGCATTCTCGAATTTATTCAACGTAGATGCAAGTTTAATTTATCCGAAGGAGGATTTTTACAGGGATATAAGGGAAAGTTTGCCTTTCGGGTTCTTGATAGCTTTCATAGAGTTGAGGATAGTCACATGTACCGCGGAGGATATTGATTTTTTGAGAGGTTCTAGTCTTTCGCTGAATAATTTGGTGTCGCCGAATGGCAATGAGCTGTTTAAAACTAGAATTAATGACGCTGTTAGAGAAGCCTCCAATAATGGCGCTATAAAGAATTTGATTCATGAAATGAATAGATTTAGTTAGTGATATGCGTATTGAAGCTATTTGATAATTGTATGTACTACATATTTAGTACGGTTGTTATTTTTACATTTGAATTTAATAAAATGATGGCTATTACTTACAAGTACCTAGGTATTAAAATAAATGTAACATAAGTCCGCAAACAAAGACGTATACTTATAATGTAGCTAGTTTACACCAACGTGTACATAATATGTTTAAGAAGTACGACACGCAATCAGTATAGGTACGAAGCTTTATATGTTCCTATTTAAGTACATTAAACTCACTGGAGTATTTCCAAAACCAAAACAAATATAATTATTATCAGGGAAATATTATATTATTAACCTTTCATTTTATATTATTAATCTTGTTTGATGCTGTTTTTCTTAAATTAAAATAAATAGGCAATACCAAAGTTTTTTAACATCATTCACAGATAAAGGGTTTATGTTACCAGCAACTTACCTGTCAGATCCACCATACGCAGGTACGCTTGAATCCCCAAAGGAAGTCCCATAAGCCAACGAACAAGGTTCCATCACGCATCTCTCCGTTTCCTCCGTTGGCTTCGGCCCCATACATTTACTGTCCGGCAATTTCGCTATAGTCCTACTGAACTCCAGGAATATCTTGCAATGAACTTCTTTCTTTCTCCAACCCTCTCCACATGAGACACTGCACGGTCCCCAATCGTCATCTTTGATGTAGCTAGTAAATAAAAAACAACGTTAACTACTGGCTTATTATTATTACTGTCTATGTCTTAGTTAAAAGGATTCGCTATACTATTTAATACTATAGAAATTCACACGTTTCTCGTCATGCTGGGTGCTGAAGGGTCAATTTCTACTATCCTATTTTTACATTTCATCAATTTCTGGCTGGTATATGTAGAAGTATGTGCACCAGTGTATATATGTTATCTGTCCACCAATTGAATGTTTCACCTGAAAATTGTAACATAGTAAATTTAGCTTTAACATTGAGATTAGAATTAAAGTGCCTTGTAATTTTGTGTTGTAACTCTGTGAGTCAATCTTTTGGAAACAGTGTAGCTGTGTCAGTGTGGGTGCCAGAAATGTAGAGTAAAGAGTACGTATTGGAAAAGTGTTTAGAAGCGAAAGGAAAAACAAATGCAAGACAAATCGTCACTGTGTGCTACAAGTGTGCAAGGAAATTTAAATTTTATTGTGCGGTGCAAAGAGTTGAAAATACAAGTATTGTAGGTTCATGTGAAAGCGATGGATAGTGACAGTAAGTGGTCTGATTCTGATTGGTCAAGGATGTGCAGATTTTGGATCTTTTAGGATTATGTTTATTTTATTCTGTACAGTATTTACAATGAACAATTAAAAACTGCTAAATCATCTAGACATTTCAGGATTATTTACATTCGGGTTTCTGTATCTATTCTAAGACCACTAGTATTTTACCGTGAGAACAGTTGTTCAAAAATGAGTCTTAATTTTGTTATGTTTTAGACCATTTTTGAGCAACTGTTGATACACAAAAGCTAGAAAACATAACAATAGCTAGCAGCCACTTGACTGTGTTGATGGAGGGGGTCAATGTCATTAATTGTAAAAAAATGTGTGATGTTATTTTGAATTGAAAAGTGAAACCTTTAAAAATTTGATCGTTCTCAGGTACAATACCTTACATACAACCAGCCACACGCAAAGAATATTTTGTAATTGCTGAAAGAGACAACAACAAAATACTCTGAGCTTTTAAAGGAAATGACTGAGACAAGTAATACGAGATGGAAATAACCTTAACATTTTAGGAGATTGATAAGGTTTTTCAGTCATAACTGGACTTTACCGTGATTCTTACGTAGATATATTTTGGACCTAATAGGTACCTCACAAAAGGCCTGTTCTACAAAAAGACCTGCAATCGGAGAGTTAGCACGAACTATATGCGATCAAAGTCCAGTTGTGTCTCAAAAATAATTAAATATGACGTCAATTGTGACAAATTATTCTTAATAATAATTGTTAAATGAGAAGTCTGTATGTGTATTCTAAATATTCCTACACACATGATGGACATGATGTTAATTGATGTAGGTACAATGATAAAAAAGAAAACACCATTGGAGTTTAACTATACTGAACGTAATCTAAAATTAGTCTAATTGATATTCAGAGCTTAAACACTAAAGTTAAAAATCAAGGTCTAAAGCACTAACCACACCAGAACTTAACGAACATTAACTCGTGAAGTAAAATATAATAATTATATTGCGTTCTTGTCGTTTCTTCATCAACAATGTTCACTGACAGTGACAATTTGTAAATGATAATAGATCCACCGACGATCAGTTAATTATGCTGCTGTTTGTAAATTTTGCTGTCAATTTTTTTTAAGAACTAGTGTGGCCGATCCTTCGGTATATTGTACCAGAATTGTGTCTGTGATCTTCTTAATGTAATTATATAACCTAATTATTCTAACACAAACTAATAGGTCGTATGAATTATAAATATTCTGGTATCAATGTACTAGGACTACATAAAACTTACGTGGCTTCGACTGGCACGTCGGGGTCTCCGATGAGGCGCTCGGCCTTCGCTTGAGGCGGCGGGTATGGTTGTATGAGGGGTTGGGTGTGGTACACTACGCCTGGGAGGAGTTCTTCGATATCGTCCTAGGTGGGAATACAATAAAATATACATTTTAATAAAACACGTATTTAAGTCGCTATATGTTTTTGAAAAGATCTCGTACTCGTATCTGATAATACTTTTCAAATTTGATACGCGGCGAAATATTATGTATTAGTTCAAAGTTACAAAATGTTTATTTTGGTTAACAATGCGAGTCTTCCCGAAGTAGGAACCTTTTTATAGTGGAATTTCCAGTTCTTGCAGTAAAACATCATTTTAAGTAGTAATGAAGATAATCGAAAAGGGCAGAAGAGTCCGTCGCTTATCTAGTGAACCGTGTGATAATTTTCAACATCACTCGTGTGTCACTTCTTTAAAAAAAAACTACTAATGATATCCTGGTCACGGCACCACATTGTAACAATAAATTAACCATTTACCAGGTTGACAGTTCAAGAATGATAATTGAATGTCAGTCGTACTGATCAAAAATAGAACACATGTTGGAAATGCCGTATGTGGGAAATACATATCCCTTAGCCTGGTAAAGGGTTATTAACTTGATGAAGCAATAACACCTTTGACTTCTCAAATACCCCGTTAATATTGCCAGCAAAGCAATAGTTAATATTGTCAACAATATCCGACTAGATACGACAAGATGTCAGTTGAGAAGGAGGCTGGCTCAACTGGACTCGGCTGGAAAGAGCTGAAAGTAAACGCTCAAGATCGTGAAAAATGGAGGATTTTTCTGCAAGCCCTATGTCCTTAATGAGGGATAAATAAAAGGAATACATCACCATCATGTTTGGCATTGATCTACCTCAGGCTCTTCCTCCCTGCAGCTGATACCAGTGGAGCATGGCCGTGAGATTTCTGGCCTGGTTGAAGGATCGCAGCCGCCGCCAGATGGCGTGCACTCGACACCTCGGACCTGGATGCCTTCGCCGCAGGACACTGAGCACTAGTAACAGGCAATATAAAATGAATAATTATATGTTGTTTATTTGGATCTTAGTGCTGTTTGAGAGAATTATTTAATCTAAACTACAAGTATAATCAGCATCAATAATATAGTGACTAGTGACGACCACGTTGCTAAATATATCGGTATAGATCCTTATTTCTATATAAATAGTAACATCATATCACGGATATTTTGGCCACTTTGGCTCACTATTTTATTCGATGCTGACACTTTAGGGTGATCTGTTCATTAGTTAACCATATGTAACTCACTGTACATGGCGTGAATCTTTGGCATAGACGAACTCGAAGTTAGAATGCAATCGGTTCCTGGCCGCAGGCAAAATGCAACTACATCTAAGTATTTCTATCTATCTTGGTATCTGTATGCCGGACAGTATATTGATCGTAGGCTATTCTCAGTCGCGCATTTAATATTTAATTCCCATTGTAGATTTTGTTCCCTGAGTTTAGTTCAATTCGAAATTCGAACGTACGTAGACTGACATCTAAAATATGATGAATGACTATTCTAATTTCAAATTTTTCTTATGTTTTGTATGTATGTATGCCTAATAAAGGTAGGTAAAGTGTCATTATATGGAACTTGCTACTTATGTAAACAAACCGCCATATTGAAATTGTCAAAAAACATGAACGTACTAGTGACTTTCGTTTACATAGTCAGCAAGTTCCATAGAATGACACTTTAAATATGATTTGTAAGGTGTCGCAATTTTACTTTGAGAGTTGTTCAAAACATTCGGACATATTAAAAAAATTTGGTACCTGCTGTCATTAATTATGAGCCAAATTTCTCATGGTTAAAACATTTTCGACTTCTCGAAAGTACTTATATAAGTAAAACATTTCTGGCTCCAAGAATTATAGCACTTGTTAGTCTTGAAACACTTCTCACAAAAGAATAAGCTACAACAAGAAACAAGTAAGACGCAAGAACTGAATGAAGACAAGCAAAGTTTCCCAACCTGTGCGGGTTGTTAAAAAAGCCATTCCAATTAGCTAAAGTTCTAAGGCAGGTTTTTACTTTGGCTAACTATGTCGCTCGCGGCTTAACCAATTCTTTGATGAGTTGGAGCTAAATCGGCAGCGGAGAGCGGGTGACAGAAGGCCGATAAATTATACCGTTTATGATTTTTTACTTTACATCAAAGACAACTTTTTTTTTTTGCTATTAGGAAACATATAAACGTAAAAATATTTGAGTTGTATATCAGATTTTAGATATGATGTTTTGCTTTGGCATATGGCTACTTCTGGTTGCTAGTCAATATTATAACTAAGATGATTTCAATTACTTATCTAAATTAGGTAGGTATAGTGAAGAAATTAAACTAGAATGGAATTATTATTGCAAAACGGAGATTATTTTTGTATTCATTTTATTGTTAGAAAACTATAGGGAAGGCTTTCTATTTTTTTCCTGACAAACCTCTCGTAATGCATACACGTTACGTCTTAGTCATTAATTTTGTTAACTGTACTTAAACCGGCTAAATTTAACATTACATTTGCAGTCGGACCAAGCTAACTTTGCCCAGACACTAACCTGTCAAAGCGCAACCGTAAACTTCCAATTCCTATGAATATATGCCATTGTGGCTTCACACTTTGTAACTTCAAAGCCGGATTATAGTTAGTATAGACGTAGAGTAGATAGGACCAATAACCTCTAGTCTTAAACTTCAAAGTCCACAACTTCGGCTTACGTTTCTAAACTCACGTTGTCCTCAAGCCTGTCTTAGAAGCTCACCTGACTGAATCGCTGCCTGCCAGACCACAACCTAGACTCGGAACTTACCAACTTGTTAGTCTACGGGTTGTGTTGAAAGTTTGACAGCCCAAGTTGAAAGTTTGCGTTGTCTTCGCTTTGGGTCAATTAATTATACGTCGCGGCTACCATGTTAATTGGGAAGCGAAAAGTAAATATAGTTTGAAGCGTTAGAATTTTTCATATCCTCGTGAGACCCTCTGAATAAAATATTGTTAATTTTTAAATACAATTGTTTTTAAAATACAATCGCTCTGGGTTTTTCCTGATGCAAAGGCTGTCCATCACAACGCGGCAACGCAGCAAGCGTGATGGGCACCTTTGCATCGGGGGCAGCCCGGGACGGGTTTTAGTACCTAGTTATTTTTTTATAAAATTTAGTTTGTATTTATATTTAAGTTTCTACAATACATATTACATATAGGTCTCATTAAAAAAAATGTAGAGAATATCTGGAAATAGAATAAAGGGAACAATCTCTCTCATTTATTAATTTTCGTAAAATGAGTCAATATTTCCAACCCCTATTTTACTTTACGCTGAACATACTTGGCTAAATTCACGATACCGTAATTAAAATGAGGTGAGTGAGGGCAAAACTCACATTCAAACCTCGATAATATTTTATTTTTACATATGCAAACTGAATGGTGTATGTAATAAGTGTTCCGGACGTTTGTATTTTAGTTTTTATTTTATTTTAGGTAGTTCCATTTCATAACTTTGCAATAAACAGGTAATCCCACCTCACCCCGTAGTCCCTCGTAATTGGGGTGAGATGGAATTTCATACAAAGGTGATTTTGGAAGATTGTTGGATCGATTTTTTTTTATTATGAGTACCTATTACTTAACTATAGCTCCATTTTAAATTGGATACCTACATTATTTTTGTAGCAGTAGCCTTAAAATCCCATCTCACCCCCCTTTCATCCCTTCTCTTTCCGTTCATAACCCAACTCTCCCCGCGAACCCTACACACCCCATTTTACGGTATATGTAGTCTCTCTAAACAATATGCTAGTGCTACCCTGATGCAGCACTATCTCAATCCTTTTAGCATCCTGCCAATCAAACACAGACCTTAAACTAGGTATATAAAGTTAGGTCGACTTTAGCACGGCTGAATAATGTTAGAAATTATCTTTTGCATTTTCAACAGGATGGAATGGGCTGTCGAAAAAAAAATTACTACCTATTGAAATCTCACCTTACGTTTTGGAACACCACGTTTAAGTCAACCTTCGTTTTGGTAATGCTCAAAATTATTCATGTTGTGTCTCTATCGCACTCATGAAATATTCATATGAGTCATCAGTCATACTACCACAGATATAAAATATCGCTAAAAAGATATAATAGTGCATCCACTATTATATCTTTTTAGCGATATTTTATATCTGTGGTTTACACACCCATATTCGCTATTTTCTACGCATTTTTCTTGCAACTCATGGCTAGGCAAATTCAATTTTTACTCAATATCCGAATGTCTTACATGAAAACAATGTGTGCAACAAATGCGAGTAGGTAGGTACCTATAAATGTATGACAATAAGTAGTGTGTATGTATTGTAAATAAATACGGTATGGTACGGTATTGTAAATACAGTAATGGTATATTAATTTAGTTGATGTAAATATTTAATAAAATGTTTGCATACCTGATAATGTTTCGCAAAATAAATTATTTACTTTACTTTAATTTACTCGTACGTGTGTGTAACGTTGCATACGTTAGAAATGTCAATCGTCAGTGCAATATATCTCCGTTTACTGGCACAAAACACTAAAATAACAAATAAATAGCCCAATACCAACCAAACGCTCCCCATTTTCAAGAAATAACAACACTGGATTTTAACAACAATATCAGCAATTTCCCATTCGCAAACAACAAAGTGCGGTAAGTACAAAAGTATGCATATTCCCGATATTGCAACGCCGCTATAAAACCCGAGCACTAAAAGTACTGAAAACTTAACAATGTTGCTACTTAGGACAGAGTTACGGGAACAAAGGACGGTATAAATGTTATAAGGTACGGTAACATTAGTGAAACAGTAAGTTATGTTGGTAACGACTTTTTTTTGCGGATAGCTTAAATATAAATGTATTTCATTTGTCTATAGTTATTTTGATTTATTTAATAAGTGCTGTTCAAATCAGTATATGCACAGGTTTGTTAATAAAAACAAATCATTAGACTATTTTACCCTAAAAACTGAAAACAAAGAGTGAAGGACGACTATTAATTAAAATTTGGATATCCAGTAATAGGAGTTTCAAAGCGGGTAAAAGCATGTCGTTCGACTTAAAAGATACCAAAATAACATTTTTAATTACGAAATATCCGTGAGACTGACATATTAAATAAATGACTCTGTCAGTTAACACGAGAGTTTCTGGATAATCTGGATAAAGCTCGTCCCAACAAACTTAAGTGATAAATTTTAGGGATGATGACAAGTTTAGTTGTGAAGTAGGGTTGGTAAGTACTTAACATTTTACTTACCCCTGACCATGGTCCTTCGACCCAGACAGGACAGTCCTCGGTGTTGCAAGGCTGGGTTGAACGAGGCGCTGGAGACACGCAACCAGGGTCTGGACTCGAACCTGTTAAAATAAAATACTGCATTAGTTATTTCTGAAAAATTTTGGTGCATTATACTAAAAGACGATTAAGAAGTCAATATATCACGATCTAGCACGTTAAGCATTTTGTTGCCTAAAGGGGCCCACTGATTAACAGTCCGCCGGACGATATGGGCCTGTCAGTTAGAACAAAAAATTTACAGCTCCGAACAACTGACAGGCCGATATCGTCCGGCGGACTGTTAATCAGTGGGCCCCTTTAGTCGGTCCCTCAATGCTGAGGATCGTGACATGTCCTTTTTTTGAAGACCAGGCGGCCTAGCCAAGGTGACAATCGCTATCGCTTCGCGATCGAATCGCTTTGTGTCTCTCTATCACTCTTCCATATTAGTGTGACAGTGACAGCGTTTCGATCGCTACGGAGCGTAAGCGATTGGCACGTTGGCTACGCGGCCAGGTTCCTCTATAATTAAGCTTCTATTCTTCGCCAAGCGCATGGCCTCGTGCAGTTTTAATTGCATAGACGCAGTGGTTTAAGCACACCATCTACTAGGAGGAGGGCCTGAGGTCTCGAGCCTTCAACTTTTCCTGTCATAATAACTCTCTCCAGCCTATCCGAGGAGCGACGTGAGAGGTGTCCGAAGTTTTATGCTCACCTACTGGTTACTACCAAGAATCGTAGATTAATTGGTAAAGCGATATATGTAATGTATGTACCATATGTGGCATATATCTCTTACCAGGTTCGTATGTGTCCGCTCTTGTCATGTTGGCAGAGCGTGCGCACAGGACGCGGCGCGAGCGCATCCCTCCGCCGCAGGTCATGCTGCAAGATGACCATTCCCCAACGTACCACCTGAGTGACAAAAAGTTTTGTATAGAAGGCACTAGAGATCTTGTGGTAGTTTTTAGGGTTCCGTACCCAAAGGGTAAAAAACGGGACCCTATTACTAAGACTTCGCTGTCCGTCCGTCCGTCCGTCTGTCACCAGGCTGTATCTCATGAACCGCAATAGCTAAACAGTTGAAATTTTCACAAATAATGTATCTCTGTTGCCGCTTTAACAACAAATACTAAAAATAAAACAAAATAAATATTTAAGAGCGGTCGAACACAGGAGTGGTCATTTCTCCATACAAACGTGCTCGACTGTTTCCTCCGTGGGTTTTGAAGCTAGAGCAATGATTTTTTCAACACAGATTAATATTGTCAATATCTGTGTCGGACCGTTTTGCTATTTTTGATATTTTTGTTTTTTAAGGCGCTAGAGCCCTTCAAAAATTGCCAAAATGGCCTAATTGACTATGCCGCAATAAGAGGCGTGCTATTCAAAACTGATATCAATTAGTCAAAAAAGCAAAACGGTCCGACACAGATAATGTCATAATCATTTATATTTCCAAATTTGGTTACGATTGGTTAAGTTTTGGAGGAGGAAACAGTCGAGTACGAAACCTCGATTTTTGAGATTTTTACGCAGGATTTTTCGCCTTGTCCTTATCGCACTCGTTTTAGGAGCCGCTTCCGTTAGCGAGACGGGTATATTTACCTAAAATATTTAAATCTTAGCTCATGTTGGCTCTTAAGGGGGGCTCCCATACAACAAACACGATTTTTTTGCTCTATTTTTTGTTGATGGTGCGGAACCCTCCGTGCGCGAGTCCGACTCGCACTTGGCCGGTTTTTTTTGACTAACCGGCAACTGACCCTAGTCACGACCGGTTACCATGAGTTGCTTTCTCGCGCGCGAGTCCATACTTGAAGTCGCGCGTGTGAGATACGTAGTATAAAAACAAAGATCACTTACATTTTTACGAAATAGTCCACTTTTGCTAAGCTAATACGTATATCGAAATAATAAGTTAGAACTGCTGTTTAATTACACAACTACCCTCCATGTATATTTCTTGACCATAACTGTCAGAACATTAGTAACGTAAATAAAGTATCTTATAATAATAAGCCATGATATTAAATTCGTATTAATTTGCGATTAATTATTCTATAATAAATTAAATTAAAATGTAGCAAATACATTTGTTAAATTGAATTATTATGATAACCGGATGTGCAGGAAACATCTTACTTGTTATTCCTACCAAGAAGTGGTGGAAGGGGTGAAGTCTGATTGAATATAAGCGGGTGTCTGACAGTTGTGGCTCACTTCTCAGTTGGAGAGCTAACGACGACAAACGAAGCTAAGTGTCCATTTTATTTTGTTGTGTTTTTATGACTTGTATATTTTCTTTGTGTTATAGTCTGATGGTATGTACGTTACAACCTTTAATGTGAATATAAACCTTTTAATTAACAATTGCTATGTAACGTATATTCCAACTGATTACGGGGTAATACATCATGTAGCTTATTGCTAGATCTTTATTACTGTTTTGAATTATTTCAGTGTGTACGTTAAGGTAGCCAGTGCTAACTATAAGCCACCAATATCTATTACGCAGCGTACCTACTTGACTAATTTAGCAATACAATATTAAGATTTTTGTGAATTGTGTGGTAAATAAAGCCGATTAATTGTTCAGTAAATCTACAATATACTTTTACTTACAATCTGCTTATATAAATATATTACTTAAATAATGTTTACCATTTTTATATTCTAAACCATGTAGTTGTCCCTATAATAAATACATTACTTTGACCAATAACTAACTGATCTTAATTAAATACTGCATTACATCCTGATTTCCTATGTTATTAATGGTCTTACTATTAGTAAATCTGACATCAGAAGTGGGATAGTAACCAGCTACACTTTACATATCTACTTATTTAATTTCAGACGAATTTGGAAGCTGTGGAAAGCCTTGTGATAGCGGTTATGAAAAACCGTCTCCGGTGCTCGCGGAAGAGACAAAGACATCGCTTTGCCCACCTTTGACCCCACTACAAGCGACAGTGGAGCAGAGTCCTGGTGTACCATGAAGCTATCGTCACGTAATTAATATGTTTAAATGTGCAATGATTCGTCAGATTGGCCGAACGATATTTGGAAGGGTATTTTTTTTTTTGTATTTTATACAAGATAATATCTGCTGTAGATTCGATATGTGATCGCTATGTCTGTGTATGATTTGGCATTTATGATACATGCTACCGGGGCTGACGTGATGTGATAAGTGAAACGGTAGCATGGTGATTGTAACCAGGATAATTGCTGCCGAGCCAACGAGCTCTCGCTTGATGTAAGTGAAAACGTAGCAATATAGGGACCTGCTGCAGAGCCTGTGTGCCCCACTTGATGTTATAAGTGGACCAGTAGCCAACTCAGGGCGATACATGCTACCGAGGCTGACTTGATGTGATAAGTGCCCGTAGCATGGTGATTGTAGTAGGATAATTGCTGCCGAGCCTGCGAGCTCTCGCTTGATGTAAGTGAAAAAGTAGCAATATAGGGACCTGCTGCCGAGCCTGCGAGCTCTCATTTGATTAATGTGATATGTGATATAGTATCTGACTAATAAAAAATAGTCATTGCATATACTAAGTTTAATATGATTGCAGAAATAAGGTACTTCGAGAACGAAGCACCTGTCAGTATGGCCGTGTGAGATACGTAGTATAAAAACAAAGATCACTTACATTTTTACGAAATAGTCCACTTTTGCTAAGCTAATACGTATATCGAAATAATAAGTTAGAACTGCTGTTTAATTACACAACTACCCTCCATGTATATTTCTTGACCATAACTGTCAGAACATTAGTAACGTAAATAAAGTATCTTATAATAATAAGCCATGATATTAAATTCGTATTAATTTGCGATTAATTATTCTATAATAAATTAAATTAAAATGTAGCAAATACATTTGTTAAATTGAATTATTATGATAACCGGATGTGCAGGAAACATCTTACTTGTTATTCCTACCAAGAAGTGGTGGAAGGGGTGAAGTCTGATTGAATATAAGCGGGTGTCTGACAGTTGTGGCTCACTTCTCAGTTGGAGAGCTAACGACGACAAACGAAGCTAAGTGTCCATTTTATTTTGTTGTGTTTTTATGACTTGTATATTTTCTTTGTGTTATAGTCTGATGGTATGTACGTTACAACCTTTAATGTGAATATAAACCTTTTAATTAACAATTGCTATGTAACGTATATTCCAACTGATTACGGGGTAATACATCATGTAGCTTATTGCTAGATCTTTATTACTGTTTTGAATTATGTCAGTGTGTACGTTAAGGTAGCCAGTGCTAACTATAAGCCACCAATATCTATTACGCAGCGTACCTACTTGACTAATTTAGCAATACAATATTAAGATTTTTGTGAATTGTGTGGTAAATAAAGCCGATTAATTGTTCAGTAAATCTACAATATACTTTTACTTACAATCTGCTTATATAAATATATTACTTAAATAATGTTTACCATTTTTATATTCTAAACCATGTAGTTGTCAGTAGTAAGCTAATTACTGTTTCTGCGGCACCCCCGCGCCTACCTGCGGCGCAGATTTTTTTTTGATATTTTTTGCTCTATCCTTAATGGATATATGTTTACAGCTTCTGCGGCGGTCATTGCTTGTGTGGAGTGGATTTTTAGTATTGCCATAAACTAAAGCCACATTTCGTGTGCCTGTCCATTTTTTTGGTTTTGACAAGCGTGTGACTCCATGTTTTTTTGAGGTAGAATAGTTTATTAGGGGTTGCATACGTATTTCTTTAAAACGATTTATTTTATTAAGGTTAAAGTTTTTGCCATTTATTGTAGCCTCCCACGCTGTAATAGTTACATCTTTTGGAATGCAATAATATTATAAATTTATGCGACATGGGCCGTGAGAAGTATTTTTAGAAAACCCATAAAATATCCTTCATTATTACGAAATGTCATGGTCCCCCGAATTTTATTGTGTATTCAATTATAGAGCATTTCATAAAACTGATCAGGTACAAACACGTTGCAACCCACAGGTGTCTATTTTATTTAATAGGGGTTTTGCCTTAGATAACCAATAAAATATCATTAATTATTACGAAATGTCATGGCCCTGTATTTTATTGTGTATTAAATTATAGAGCATTTTAAAAAACTGATCGGCTACAAACACGTCGCAACGTGTCGTATCATACAACGCACAGGTGTTTGGGTTATTTAATAGGTTTTTGTCTTATCCGCCATATGTATGCATGTGTGTGTGTTGTACAATAAAAGGAGAGCTCAAATCGATGGGACCGCCATTCGTTCAAACGTGTTTGTCTCAAAACAGTGTCAAGTGCTAAAAATATACTTCAAGTAGTTTAAAGTATCGCAATACAGTACTCTTCGTCATTAGTGTTTATTTTGCAAATCAGTATACAACTTGCAGCGAATTAAAATGGAGGTAAGCTCAACATTATCTGACTGTTTATACACAAATATTATCTACCTGTTTCCATTTATATCAAGCGTCTCACAAATGTTTTCTTTTGTTTTAGATTTCAAACGAGAATTCTCTTGAGTGCACATTCAAAAATTATTATTACGGCAATGTGAGCGACAATGAAACTGAAGTTTCAAAACCACTTAAAATCCGTACCCAAAAACGAACCAACAATATTGATGTATTTTTCGAAAAGCCTACGAAGAAACAAGCTGCAGAGTATTCGTCTACTGTTGCCCAGTTGACAAATGGAGGTACAAATTATATATCTTCTCGCGTAGATGACGTTTCAAAGGCCACTCATCTCATAAAAGTTGATGTCTATGACATGAAAAAATTGCGAGGTGTTCCAAGCGATCAGCACTGGAAATTCGCGAATACTAGAATCAAATACTACACGCAGACTGAAGAAGATGACTATTATTCCAATACACAAGAATTAATTTACAATATTACTAAACATATTGCAACTAAAAACAACTGTAAAAAATATTTCATCGAAGCAAAGCCATAAATCATCCCTTACGCCGCCCACACGTAGAAATCCCCCACCAACGAACAAACGATTTTTGGGCCTATATATAGATAGACAACGCAAAGCAAAACCATACCGTATCCCTTTTGACACCCGTAGAAGCGAAACAACGAGCACAAAATGGACCTACAAGATTCGCAATACGACGATGAGCTCTATGAACGCTGTGAAGATGTTTCAGAGCTCAATAAGTCAGTTTTTGATAATGAACTCTATGAACGTTGTTTGGAAGCCGAGAAACAACATCAAAATATGTGAGTATAAATATTTTAAACATGTTTTAACTAGTTTTACTTTAATTACTGCTTGTAGTGGGGGGAGATATGAAACCAATATAAATGAAATCCTAAACGATCTGTGTCATTTGATAAACCATCACAATGGAGTTTACTAGCGAAGACATTAAAATGTTCAGCAAATCAGTGCTACTGAAAAGTTTTCATAAATATTTAAGATTGTGGTTTATCAGTGGAAAACTTGATCCGAGTATAGCTCACGATTATGATTTTAAGCCCTATATCACCCCCTGTAGTGGACATGTAACTGTTAAGCGATCGTCGATTTCACCTTATGATGAGATAGATGGTGTATTAACCATGGAAGCCTATTGTTCTCTTTGCCGGTCAAATTTAATGTCAGGTATTATGGTACAAATGACTTTCGTACTGAATTTATTTAGCCCATTCTCGTATATAAGTATTTTAATCAATTATTTTTTTATTGTTTTAGATGCGTAACACGTGGAATAAAAAGAAAACGTGAGTCAGAGGAACCTATTCCAGCATATGATTTAACAAGCCAGCATCCAGCAGCCGCCATGGAGCCACAACCATCAACTTCTCGAACAGCTGAGGCAACATCTACTCCTGTCGTTGTTGATACTGTCGAATGTAAAACATGCAATCGGAACGTTTCAAGGAGGTACTACGCCCAACATGTAAGAAGTAATGTACACAAAAATAATAGTTTAAAATTTCATCATTCTTATCCAAATGTAGATCTTATTGAAACTGCATTTGGAAATAGATTATTGACTTATAGAATATCATCAAATGTGAATAAAGGTAACCTTGAATTTGAGACGCCGGAACTTTTTTTTGAGAGTATTAAAACGCCTTTAAATAATTTAATAGATGATGCCCTTCAACAATTAACAGTATTCAAGGTTAGCTTTATTTTACACGCAGAATTTATACAAGAAACTAAAGGAATCAACAATTTTTTTGATTTTAATATTTTAAGTTGGACAATCTGTAAAGGTGACAACAGGGAAGAATTTTTTGAAAGTTTAAAAATGTCACTCATAAATAAAATTTCAAACTTTGAAAAGAAAGACAGCGGATGGAGCCTTAAAAATATACAATACATAGACATGAACATCAATCAATTCAATCCATTGCGTGGTTCTTCGTATATCGATTTACCACATGATATTAAAACCAAAAAAGCTATAATCAACGTACAAAATAATGACCACGAGTGTTTGAAATGGGCGATTCTTTCAGCGTTGTACCCGGTTAGGAACAGTTCACAAAGAGTGTCGTCCTATATCACTCATCGTAACAAATTAAATTTTTCAAATATACCGTTTCCAGTTAAACTAACAGATGTTCATAAAGTTGAAAAATTAAATAATATAAGCATTAATGTTTTCGGACTACATTATAATGAAAATTCCAAATCACATGAAGTAAACGGCCCACTTTACTTTACCAAATGTCGTAAGTCAACACATATTAATTTACTTTACATATCTAATGGTAGCCAGGGGCATTACTGTTATATAAAAAATCTATCTCGATTAGTAAGCCGACAGATTTCTACAACCAATTATAGCTTTCACATTTGCGATGGGTGTTTATTAGCATTTTACTCGAATGAAGAACTAACGAATCATCAACAAAATGATTGTGCTCACATTGTTGTCGAACTCCCAAATCATGATAAGAAGCACAAAGATTGGTTTGGCAAAGAAATTTCGAACCAACAGATATTTTTTGACAAATATCATCGTAAACTTAAAGTACCGTTTGTTGTTTACGCAGATTTCGAGGCATTTTTAAAACCTATATCGTCTTGTGAACCTAAGCCTAGCACGTCGGAATCTTACACACAAAGTGATCCTAAGCCTAGCACATCGAAATCTAACACAAAAAGTGATCCTAAGCCTAGCACATCGAACATAAAAAGTGAACCTAAGCCTAAAAAAACGGAATCGTACACAAAAAATGTTCAACAACATGAAGTGTATAGTTTTGGATATTTTATAAAGTGTTCATTTGATGATAGTCTTTCACGCTATCGATCATATACAGGTTCAGATTGTGCTAAAGTATTCATGGAAACTCTTTACAATGATTTAACAAAATTAATAAAATTTATTCACTTTCGGAAACAACCCATTCGACTAAATCAGAGCGATTTAAACAAAATTGGAGCTAATAATAAGTGTTTTGTATGTGATAAAACGTTAGAATCTGAAAGCGTGTTCAGTTATGATTGGACTACGGGAAAATTCCATGGAGTGGCACATAAGGCTTGTAATAATAAATTCAAACCTCAACCGTTTGTACCAGTATTTTTTCATAATCTAAGTAATTACGATGCTCATTTTATTGTAAAAGCATTAAATTTCCGTGAAGGGAAAATCGAGGTTATACCTCAAAATAAAGAAAAATATATTTCCTTTAGCAAGGAACTTAAAATTGATGGAAAATTGTTATCACTCAGATTTGTTGATTCCTTTAGATTCATGTCGAGTAGTTTAGATAAATTAGCCCGAAACCTCCAGGAACACCAATTCCATGAATTAAGGAAACAATACCCTACATATGAAGATTTTAAACTTCTGAAGCAAAAGGGTATATTTCCATACGAGTTTATGAAATCGAGTAAATCTCTTGAAGCGTTATCGTTGCCTGAAAAATCTGATTTTAACAGTGTCTTAACAGATAGCAGTATAACAGATGAGGATTATCAACATGCGCAAAACGTATGGACCCATTTCAA
This sequence comes from Cydia amplana, assembly GCF_948474715.1. Taxonomy (NCBI): domain Eukaryota; kingdom Metazoa; phylum Arthropoda; class Insecta; order Lepidoptera; family Tortricidae; genus Cydia; species Cydia amplana. The sequence continues at coordinate 25,227,045 of NC_086070.1, forward strand.
TTGTAAAACGATGTTAGATTATTCTAACTTGTATTTAAAAACAGACGTTCTCCTATTAACCGATGTCTTTGAAAATTTTCGCTCAGTGTGTCTTGATACATACAGCTTAGATCCAGCTCATTATTTTACAGCTCCTGGTCTCAGTTGGGATGCTATGTTTAAAATGACTGGAATTCAACTTGAACTCTTTACAGATTTTGATAAAATTGCGTTTGTTAAAAAAGGGCTTCGAGGTGGTATATCACAGTGTAGTAATCGCTATGCTAAGTCAAATAATTACTATATGTCAGAGTTTGATCCAAATGAACCGTCATCTTATCTTATCTACCTCGATGCTAATAACTTGTATGGTTGGGCGATGTCACAACGTCTTCCTGTTGGTGAATTTGAATGGGTTGACCCAACTACGGACTTTAAACTTTCAAACGATGCTGATTATGGGTACATTTTAGAAGTCGATTTGGAATACCCAGATTCATTGCATGATTCTCACTCAGATCTACCATTTTGTGCTGAACATATAATAGATGAAAGTAAACAAAAAAAATTGATTCCAAATTTGAAAAACAAAATAAAATACGTTATACACTATAGGAATCTTATACAATGTTTAGACAACGGATTAATTTTAACAAAAGTCCATAGAATCTTAAAATTTAAACAAACTAACTGGCTCAAAAAGTATATTGATTTGAACACTACGTTAAGGATATCTGCAGTAACCGATTTCGAAAAAGACTTCTATAAACTAATGAATAATGCAGTTTTTGGAAAAACCATGGAAAATATTGAGAAAAGAGTGGATGTGTATTTACTATCACAGTGGAAAAGTCAAGATCACAAAAAAGGACTTGAAAGTTATATCGCTCGTCCTGAATTCCATAGTATTTCTATTTTTACCGAAAGCTTAGCTGCAGTACAGTTAAAAAAAACTAGACTAGTATACAACAAGCCTATATACTTAGGATTTTGTATATTAGACTTATCAAAAACATTAATGTATGACTTTCATTATGGATATATGCAACAAAAATTCAGGAATAATGTTAAGTTGTTATACACAGATACTGACAGTTTTATTTATCAAATTTTTACAGAAGATTTCTACTCTGATATAAAAAACGACTTGAAAAAACATTTCGATACATCTGACTATGCTCCCAATAATATATACGGTTTTCCATGTATAAATAAAAAAAAATTAGGATATTTCAAAGACGAAAATAAAGGTAAAATTTTAAAAGAATTTGTAGGTTTAAGATCTAAAATGTATGCGTTGAATATCGAGGAAAAAATAGTGGCTAAGGCTAAAGGTGTGAATAAATGTGTCACTACGAAATTTCAGTTGGAAGACTACAAAAATTGTCTAGATAAAAAGAAAAATTTATTAACAGTAATGTACAGATTTCGATCTATAAAACATGTAATTTTTACACAGAAAATCAATAAAATTTCGTTATCTTATTCTGACACGAAAAGATATCTTTGTCAAGAATCATTTGACACCTTAGCTTGGGGTCACTATAAGTTAAAGTAGTGAAATAAATATTAAGCTGAACGATCATAAAAGTTATTGGATCGATTGTGCATTTGTCATTTAATTGTAAAAGTAATATTAATTAAATTTGCTCTTGTTCGTTAGTTGGAGGGATGATAATGTATTTTTATTTTAAGTGTATTGTATTAATTAATAATCTTTTTTAAATATAAGTTTTCTAATAAACGTATGTGTAATAATTATAGTAATTATTTATTGTTCATAAGGTGTGTCTAAAACAATAAGATGTAGATGTAATATAAAAGATGTAGTTTAGTATGATAGAAATTGTATATATTTTTTGTGACTTAAGTATCTTTTAACAATTGTTTAAATAATTAGAAATAAATATGCTAACAAAAAAAAAATGTTTTTGATTTACTTATAACGTAGTAAATAATTTCGAATAAATATGCATTTTTGTGTATAAGAAGGAGTGCATATATACACATAATCTTATAATTGGATTTTATTTTCTTGACAGTGTTTAAAGGAGAAAGACCGTTTTCTATAATGTATCATTTTATCCATCCTTTTACAGCAATTATTGCTGGTCCAAGCGGTTGTGGGAAATCAAACTTTGTCACTAACTTTCTGAAAAATGTAGAAAAAATGTGTAATACGGAATTCAGTCAAGTTCTGTGGTGCTATGATGAAATGCAGCCGCTATATAATTTAAATGGAGTCGATTATATTCAAGGCATTCCCGATTTAAGTATGTTTGATGGAAAGCAACCTAAACTACTTATAATCGATGATTTAATGAGAGAATCAGATGGACGCATTGTTGATATTTTTACTAAAGGCAGCCACCATAGAAATTTAAGCGTTTTCTATATAACTCAAAATCTATTTCATCAAGGGAGAGGACAACGTGACATATCTTTGAACACAACATACATTGTTTATTTTAAAAACCCTAGAGACAAAACTCAAATACGGTATTTGTCACGACAAGTTTATCCCGAAAATACAAAATTTGTTGAAGAAGCCTACAAAGATGCAACTACGCCAGCACACGGATATCTGATGATTGATTTGAAACAAAGCACTGATGATATATGCCGTTTTAAAACTAAGTTATTTCCATTTGACAAATGTTGTACAGTATATATTCCGAAAAAAGGGTTTAAATATGTCAGTAATCATTCTGTTCTTGTCAGTTCTAAATGATGTCTGATAGAGTAACCACACATCAACATTTACTTAAAGCTCTACATACGTTAAAACCAAAGTATCGTAAAGCTTTACTTAAAGCATGTGATGAAGATGAAATAAATATTATATGTGAGTGCATTTACAACGTTTTAAGGGGAAAAGTTCCATTAGACAGTACAGAAAAGACCAAGTTACATAAACATAAAAATATATTACGGAAATTAGTTTCTAAGGGTAAACAAAAATTAAGAAAGACTATTATAATTCAAAAGGGTGGTGCGTTTTTACCAATTATACTAGGCGCTGTTTTAAGTAGTTTATTGAGCTCATTAACGTAATTAAAATGGAGAACACGAAGAAAATGATTCTAGTAGAACCAGATTTCATTGAGAAGCTTAAACATGATGACAATGCACCTTTGAATTCCTTATCACGTTTAGACGCAGACATGCAAAAAATATTGAAAAGTAAAATGGGAGATCGTGAAAAATGGGCATTATATTCTCAAGCACTGCAACGTTTTTTGCATTTTACAGAAACAGATCGAAAACCGTTCAAGCTACCAATTATTGTTGATGATATAAAAAAAGTTCATGAAGACTTTGATAAGTATATCGATAAATCTATGGTTAAAAGAGATGAAACTGATTATAATGTGACATTACCAACTCCAAATCCACACGAATATGACGCTGCTAGTACTCCTTCAACTCACACTTACCCTGAACAGTTTACTCCATCACATATCATAAATTTAATTCCAAAAAGTTACCAAAAAAAAGGTTACTCCCTGCTTGATTCTATTTTAAAAAATAAACCGAAGATTTGGTGGAAAGAAGGAGGTGAAATCGTAGTGAATAATCAAGTAATTCCAGAAAGTAATATCACTGATTTGATAAGTGACGTTGTGAGACCCCTCAAACGAAAAACAAAACCCACTGGCTGGAAAGAATTTGCTTCAGTTTTAAATGATATTGGAGTTCCTACATCTTGCATAGGCAATCAATCTAATCTAGAATATATAAATAGTCTGCAGTTTAACAAGGTTCAAGATTCGCCAATATATAAAAACACCAGATCAACATCGACTCAAGTAAAAGAAGCCTCTACGCCAATTTCACACAAAACTCCTGAAGCATCAAAAAAGAAAATCAATTGGGAGAGATGGACCCCTTATTAGATATCAATAGGATTTACTATGATGTTTCTAATCCAGCTGGCTACAGCAGTATTGATAAATTAGCTAAAGCAATGCATGGTCGAATGAACAAAGATGAGGTAAAAAACTGGTTACGGTCTCAGGAAACCTATACGTTACATAAACCAGTTCAAAGACGTTTTACACGAAACAAATACATTCTTTCTAATTATAATGAACTTTGGCAAGTCGATTTAAGTGATATGCGTACATATAGTAAATATAATGATGGATTTAAATACATAATTTGTGTTATTGATGTCTTTAGTAAGTATGCTTTTGCTAGATCCATGAAAAAGAAGGATTCAGAAACAGTTAAGCAATGTTTTGATGATATATTTACCGAAGCTAGAGCAACTCCGCGTCACATTCAATCTGATAAAGGGACTGAATTCGTTTCCAAAGAAGTAAGGAACTATTTTAAGAGTAAAAATATAAACTACTATACAACAAATAATCCTGACATTAAGGCAAGTATTGTAGAACGATTTCAAAGAACATTAAAAATGAAAATGTGGCGCTATTTTACACACAAAAATACTTATAAATACATTGATATTTTACAAGATCTCCTTTATTCATATAATCATAGCTATCATTCTAGTATTAAAATGCGTCCAATAGATGTTAATTTTAACAACATTATGACTGTATGGACTCATTTATACGACACACCAAGAAATATATCAAAAAATAATTATACTTGTAATTTCAATGTCGGTGATCATGTCAGAATAACTAAATATAAACACATATTTCAAAAAGGTTACGAAACCAATTGGAGCGATGAAATCTTTGTTATCGAATCAATAATAAAAAGATTCCCTCATTTTGTTTATACCTTAAAGGACCTACAAGGTGAACCAATCACAGGCACTTTCTATTCTAAAGAACTACAAAAAGTTACTTATAACCCCACCATGACATGTAAAATAGATAAAATAATACGTTCAAGACGAGTTGGTAACAGAAAGGAGGTGCTTGTGAAGTGGAAAGGTTATCCAAATAAATTCAATAGTTGGATATCTGCGTCGAGTTTAGAAGAAATATGAGTGATGATAGTTTTTATTTAACTTTGTTGAGCAACAGCTCAATGCAGTATTATCCCGAAAATACAACAGCAAACTTTCTCACCAAACTCCCAAAGACAATAAAATTAGAAGGAGAATGGGTTGTCGGATTAGTGGAGTTTCATTACCCGTGTTCCTTGTACAACGTTCAGGAACATGAAAACGTAGTGTATGTAAAAAAGCACGTATTATTACAAAATGAAAAATCACCTGTTACCGTTGAATATAAGTCTCATATACCGGCAACAACATATGACGACATAGATCACTTTTTATCTGCCTTTAATGAAAACTCATTATTGAAGAACAAGGTTAAATTTAGTTATGACCGAATATCGAAAGTTATCAAGGTGACTTCTTCGCACAAAGAAATTGTTTCCGTACATGCAACGCCAATACTAAACCTTCAGCTAGGTTTCAAACCTAATACGAACCTTATACAATGTCAACTAGGAAAATTTCCTGCTAATTTATATTTAGGCCTACCATCACAATTATTTATATATTCAGACATTGTTCAACCTCAGGTAGTGGGGGATGTTATGACATCGTTAGTAAGAATAATACCGCTTGATCCGACAAAATACATTTATGGAGCATATAAAATGCATAGCTTCTCTCCTGCACATTACATACCCGTTATGCGTAGAGAGTTTGATACAATTGAAATTGATATAAGAATGCATACGGGTGGAAAGGTTCCATTCCAGTTTGGAACTTTATGCGTGAAACTACATTTTCAACGGATAAAATGAATCATAACCGTGAAAATATTCGCTGTCCATATGAACATTATTATTCTCATCAAGCTGGTTCAGGGGTAGGCATTGTATATAAAGGTGTTCCTCACCAACGAGGACATGGCATAGGAAGTTTTTTGGGGGGACTGTTTAGGTCAGTATTTCCTCTGTTATCCAGCGGTTTTAGAACGGTTGGAAAAGAAGCACTAAATGCCGGTGTTGGCATCTTGTCCGACATGATGAATTCACACCCTATTGATGAATCATTAAAGTCTCGTTTTAAGACTGCAAGCAGTAATTTAAAAAGAAAAGCTGATGAAAAAATTGATTCTTTGATGTCAGGGTCCGGGTATAAAATACAACGAAAGAGACAGGAGCGCACCATTACATCAAAAGCAGTGCGACAGAGAGGTACAAAGAAAAATAAAAAATATATAAACGATATTTTTTCTAACTAAAACATGTCATTTTTACATAATCATTCATGCGAATGCGCTAAGTCCGAGTTAGATTTGTTTGCCCTTCCATCAACGCAGACAAGTATAGAAAATGGGCAGTGGATACACTATAAACCTATTTCTTCTCTTAGTGATGATGGTCCTATTGAATTTCAAGTACCAGGATCAGGTGATGACTATATTGACCTGTCTCACACTTTACTGCATATCAAAGCCAAGATATTGAATCAAGATGGTTCTAACATTAAATCGGCAGAAACGCATGTTGCTCCAGTTAATAATTGGTTACATTCACTTTTCAACCAGTTGGATATTTATTTAAATCAAAAACTAGTATCACCGCCTAATAATACATACGCATACCGTGCATATATGGAAACTCTATTAAATTATGGACCGGCAGCAAAACAGTCTCATCTTACATGTGGGTTATGGTACGAAGACACTTCGGGTCATATGAATGCAACTGATGCGACTAATAAAGGTTGGACCAAGAGAGAAACATTTATCGAAAACAGTAAGGAAGTTGAAATGATAGGACACCTACACGGTGATATTTTCAATCAAGAAAAGTTTTTAATAAATGGTGTTGAAGTTCGTGTTAAATTAGTACGATCCAAGGAGTCGTTTAATCTTATGTGTAATCAAGATAAAAAACTTAAAGTACTTATAATGGATGCAAGTTTAATAATTAGAAGAACAAAAATTAACCCGAGCGTTTTACTTGCACATCAAAAGGTTTTAGCTTCAACGACTGCAAAGTATCCCATCACAAGAGCGGAAGTTAAAGTACTTACAATACCATCAGGTGTGCAAGGGAAATCACTTGATAATATTTTCCTCGGCCAAGTGCCAAAAAGGTGTATTGTGGGTTTTGTTGATAATACGGCATTTAATGGTAGTTTAAAAAGTAATCCTTTTAATTTCCACCACCACGATATGAACTTATTTAGTTTGTACGTTGATGGTCATCAAGTTCCTTCAAAAACATTACAACCATCTTTCAGCAACGGTTTAATGGTTTCAACATATCACACCTTGTTTTCTGGAACGGGTATTCATTTTCTTAATGAAGGGAACTCAATAAGTCGAGAAGACTATGGAAATGGTTATTGTTTGATGTGTTTCGATTTAACACCTGATTTATCAGCAAGTTCTACTTCTCACTGGAATCTTGTTAGACATGGTAGTGTACGATTAGAAGTTCGATTTGAAAATGCTCTTAGCACAACTGTTAATTGCATTGTTTATGCAGAGTTTGATAATATCATCGAAATAAACAAACATCGAGATGTGACTGTAGATTTTAATAGTTAGATTATATAATATATTAGTGTATATAATAATAGATATATGAAACACTATGTCATTAGTTTTTGAACCTTGGTAACGAATTCATCTGTGAATTCAATAAGTAATTTGTAATGGATACCAACGAATTACAATTATGTATGAAAAAAATCTGTCCCACGATTGAGTCGCATGTTTATCCAGCTAACAGAATACCTGTTTTCATGGACCTTCCGGTTTATATCATAAGCAATTTAGACCCAGATTTTAAACCCGGATCACACTGGGTAGCAATTCATATTGATATGCATGGCAATGGTGAATATTTTGATTCTTTTGGTAGAAAGCCTTCTGGTTATCATAAGTTGTTTTTAAAAAGAAATTCAAAGAAATGGTTTTATAACAATGTATCTATTCAAAATAATTTCACGTCAGTTTGTGGCGAATACTGTTTAGTTTATATATATTTTAAATTTAATGGTAAAACGATGTTTGATTTTTTAAGCTTATTTATAAATAATACCATGTATAATGATTGGGTTGTGAAAAATATGTATAGATCTATTTTTTTGTGTAATAAATAAATATTTTATCAGACAATGTCTTTACTTTCTTTCCTTATTTCTTATTGCAAGTACACAGAAAGGGAATTATACCAGTAAAATACAGGAGAAGTATTGACAAATTTATTAGCTATAACTAATTACACACAAGTCTTTCCTACATTTACACACAAACGTTTCACATAAAAACACATATAAAGACGGTCTTAATTTTAAAACATCTAGCATCTTAATGCATATCACACCATTTTCCCCCACTCCAATCTCCACTCATCGTATTGTGGCACAGGCGACGAACATGTTGTAGCACAGGTGGCGAACGCGTCATAGCATAATGGTTCATATGCATCTTCGCTGATAGATATTGCCGTGTTGTCCATTTCTATGTCTTCCTCTTCATCTTCCCACGTTATCAAAAGAGGGTTTTCAGCATAACTGATGTATAAAGGCGGTGACGCAGGAGAATATCCTTTAGAGCTTTGATTTTGCATCTCAATGTCTTCACAAATTTTAATTAATTCTTCGTCGTATTGCGAATCTTGTAGGTCCATTTTGTGCTCGTTGTTTCGCTTCTACGGGTGTCAAAAGGGATACGGTATGGTTTTGCTTTGCGTTGTCTATCTATATATAGGCCCAAAAATCGTTTGTTCGTTGGTGGGGGATTTCTACGTGTGGGCGGCGTAAGGGATGATTTATGGCTTTGCTTCGATGAAATATTTTTTACAGTTGTTTTTAGTTGCAATATGTTTAGTAATATTGTAAATTAATTCTTGTGTATTGGAATAATAGTCATCTTCTTCAGTCTGCGTGTAGTATTTGATTCTAGTATTCGCGAATTTCCAGTGCTGATCGCTTGGAACACCTCGCAATTTTTTCATGTCATAGACATCAACTTTTATGAGATGAGTGGCCTTTGAAACGTCATCTACGCGAGAAGATATATAATTTGTACCTCCATTTGTCAACTGGGCAACAGTAGACGAATACTCTGCAGCTTGTTTCTTCGTAGGCTTTTCGAAAAATACATCAATATTGTTGGTTCGTTTTTGGGTACGGATTTTAAGTGGTTTTGAAACTTCAGTTTCATTGTCGCTCACATTGCCGTAATAATAATTTTTGAATGTGCACTCAAGAGAATTCTCGTTTGAAATCTAAAACAAAAGAAAACATTTGTGAGACGCTTGATATAAATGGAAACAGGTAGATAATATTTGTGTATAAACAGTCAGATAATGTTGAGCTTACCTCCATTTTAATTCGCTGCAAGTTGTATACTGATTTGCAAAATAAACACTAATGACGAAGAGTACTGTATTGCGATACTTTAAACTACTTGAAGTATATTTTTAGCACTTGACACTGTTTTGAGACAAACACGTTTGAACGAATGGCGGTCCCATCGATTTGAGCTCTCCTTTTATTGTACAACACACACACATGCATACATATGGCGGATAAGACAAAAACCTATTAAATAACCCAAACACCTGTGCGTTGTATGATACGACACGTTGCGACGTGTTTGTAGCCGATCAGTTTTTTAAAATGCTCTATAATTTAATACACAATAAAATACAGGGCCATGACATTTCGTAATAATTAATGATATTTTATTGGTTATCTAAGGCAAAACCCCTATTAAATAAAATAGACACCTGTGGGTTGCAACGTGTTTGTACCTGATCAGTTTTATGAAATGCTCTATAATTGAATACACAATAAAATTCGGGGGACCATGACATTTCGTAATAATGAAGGATATTTTATGGGTTTTCTAAAAATACTTCTCACGGCCCATGTCGCATAAATTTATAATATTATTGCATTCCAAAAGATGTAACTATTACAGCGTGGGAGGCTACAATAAATGGCAAAAACTTTAACCTTAATAAAATAAATCGTTTTAAAGAAATACGTATGCAACCCCTAATAAACTATTCTACCTCAAAAAAACATGGAGTCACACGCTTGTCAAAACCAAAAAAATGGACAGGCACACGAAATGTGGCTTTAGTTTATGGCAATACTAAAAATCCACTCCACACAAGCAATGACCGCCGCAGAAGCTGTAAACATATATCCATTAAGGATAGAGCAAAAAATATCAAAAAAAATCTGCGCCGCAGGTAGGCGCGGGGGTGCCGCAGAAACAGTAATTAGCTTACTACTGTTGTCCCTATAATAAATACATTACTTTGACCAATAACTAACTGATCTTAATTAAATACTGCATTACATCCTGATTTCCTATGTTATTAATGGTCTTACTATTAGTAAATCTGACACGCGCGACAACGCAGCTCATGCTAGCAGTTCTGATGGAAAATGAAGACAGAGCACAAGATGGAGTTCACCAGTACAATAATAGCCTATTTCATTGATTTCATTTCATTTAATTTATTTGTTGTAAAATTATGTACATAAAATCAAAAAGGTGTTAATTTCTCCATCCTCCGTATTCTTGCTTTAAGTGCCGAAGTCATATTTGTTAGGGAATATAAATGGCGGGAGCGCACTCCATTCCATTAATTTTTGTAACTGCTGTATTATTGTAACTATTGGTAGGTGGAAATACATTACTCTGCACTTTACAGTTTTCACTTATTTAAGTCTGTCCAGGTTCTGCCTTCCCCTTGACAGCTCGAGACAATATACTTACTCTAGGCATACATAAAGTAAACGGAACGGACAAGCATCTATGTTTCAAGAGACGATTGATGCTTATGGCTTATACACAGTGCACAGCTGCTCAGGAGTTCCTGAATAGACAGCTAGCGACATCTATAAGGCAGTGTACGTACTTGAACGGGCAAGGATGTGTGTTACACGGAACGATGGACGCCTGAGGCTTGCTTGAAGCGTTACACAACTGCTCAGGTGCATCTGATCCCGTTAACCGATCGCGGCAGACTGCAAGCGACATCTTGTAGCCTGAAAAGAAAATTATATAGCATTTACACACTGCAAAGTCAGGGGTCATACAAACAAACATTATTAGAGCATTTAAACGTACAAAATACACGCTAACACAGAAAATCTCATTGACCAGAAGAAAACAGTTCTGTAGAGATGCCAAAGACTAATAAAGAAATCGCATCTTTGTAGCTGCTTCTTCGTCGATAAAATAAATATTGTCTACTTCAAAATATTTTTACAAACCATCTTAGCTAGGCATATATATATAGGTAAATCATTAAATATGTATAGACACTATTAAGCTTAATAAGTTAACCAATGTCAAAAATGTTTGATTGCATTCAGTAGTTAGAGTGCGATCATTGTTTTTATTAACGCTCAGAACGAATATTTTTTTCAGTCATTTCAGACTTAAATTTTAAAGAACAGCATCAATTTTCAAAACTACAATTTTCATAATTTCAGGTAAAACAAGCAACGCAAACCTCTGAAATAAACCTCGCCTCGAAAAAACAAATAAAGGCAAGAAACTTTCAGTGTTTAAATAGCTATTAGAGAGCTCTCAGAAACCAAATTACTAAACACGGATATAAAATCATCTGTACAGTTCTCGAATATTATAAAGAAAGAAACATTTTTGGGAAAATTAGATGTAAATTGGATAAGCTGTTGACCAAACCCATTTTGTAAGTAACGTCTTATTGAAGTGGCCTTGGTTCTGCAGGTACCGTCCGATCATGATTAAGTCCTATTAAAATGTGGCATAGTTTTGACTGTGCAGACCTACATTTTTAATCAGAAGTAAAATAAAGTAAGATATCTTTGGAAAGGTTGGCCTAATATTGCCATAGAACGAGACGCGTGGAATAAAGAGAGGGAGGCCTTTGCCCAGCAGTGGGACACAACAAGCTAACAAATAATAATAATAAATAATTAGTGACAAAGGGATTAAATAAAAGAGTCTTCACAAGACGATTCTTTTTATAATACCTTAGCATACCATATAATCTGACGCAAGCAAATAACAGGATTGAATAATTTTACGGTTTAGACTCACTTGTCCGAAACATGTCGCGCGAGTGACTTAAAACAAGTGAGTCTAACTAAACCGTAAAATTATTAAATGTGGGAAATAACAGGATATTCGATTCTCGTTATAATTTCTGCAAAGCACATAATAACTAATAATGGAGGGCTCAATGAGGGATTCTTGTCTGAAAACTAAAGAAGACAAAATATCATTATTATTCCTCGTAAATGGTTCCACCATTTTCTACAAGAAACAAGAAAACTGACAAGTTCATCTAGCGTCACTTAGTCCCTGTAAGGTCGGACCATGGTAATGAGCGATTAGCGGAGCCTGGGAGTTCCCGTGAATACATAAATATGTAAATAAAGATGGAGGTTCATTACGGGCCGCGTTCTGCAGGGGATATCAAATTTAGAGTCGCTTTGCCAGGCTAAAGTGCCGCCGAGAATGGACAGACATTTTTAACTTAAAGTGAAGCGACTATTTTATTTACAACCTACAGACTTGGTCTTTGCTTCTTCTTAAAACCAACTTTAAAATAATGAAGGAAGAAATTTTGTCGAAATATTTATGTTTTTTTTTTAGAATGTTTCCAGATTTATGGAAAACTTGGATGAACTGGCTTGGAAAATCATATTTTAGGATCTGTTGATTCATAATCCTGGATCAATCGAATATTCCGTGTCAATGGTCAATTAATACCTACTGTTTAATTGGTAATGTACCTCAGTGTGGCTACCACCGTTTGGCACTGACATAAACGCTAGCGTGAACGTTACTTACTTTCTAATATGCATCTCGATAGTAGTGATATAGGTATTAGTGCGAGCGAGATGTGGGTATAGATAGTAAATTAAGTACGTAGTTGTTGTCGTATATATGTCAGTGTTGACACTGTCTGTAACTCATGGTGCAGTGCAGGTAAAGGTATTAGTTCTAGTCTAAAATAACAGTCATGTGACATTTTTAGAATAACATGTTTGTTCAGCTTTTTGTCCCCGCAAGGTAGATTTTCTCGCTCGTTTTTGTAGTTTCGACTGCAAACGCTCATTTAAATAGTAAAGACACAGCTAAATTCATGCTTGGTTGAAGGAAAAAAAAACATTCATAAATAAAGGAACAATGAGAATAAGTAATGCAATAAAGGATTTTCATCCATTTGTGCATTTACTTGGTACGTTTGTGCCGCGGTTTTTGTGCATACATTTACCAGACAGAATTTAGTCTGATTTGAATGAACAAAGAAATCATACAAGCTATATTTACGTTTGGTATTTTGTACAGAAAATTAGGACATGTGTAGTTTAAAGGAGCATATATCATTTACTTGTATATTTCGACCTAAGTCGTGGGTAAAAGCTAACCTCTTCTCCACTCCGCTGGATTACATGAATGATTACATTTTTGTAATTGATTATATCATATTCATAAATGAAAGCGTATAGCAGTAGTAGGCGGCGACTAGTTTAGGTTCCCATGATTCTTAATGAATGTGAGCTATAGATGCCCTATAAGTTATGTCAAAATGAAACTAATTTACAAAGTACCTACAAATAAACCCCCCGAATGATATATTAAACAACGGGATTCAAACCCACCACCCCGTGACAGCCGACAAGAACTGCGGCATTTGACACTTTGAGATAATTTGTCGCCAATTAAAGATAAAGTATCGCCTTCATTTGTCGTTTCATTTATTAACTGCGAAGCTTTTGTTAACGATGTCGCGTCGAGTTTGATTCGTGAATTTCTTTGTTTGTGACAATAACAGAAATAATTTATTTGATTTTCAACACGTGATATAGGTATCGAGCTTTAATAACCCGTATATACTGTTTATTTCTCTGTCTAATTAGCGTAAACAAAAAAGATATGGTTCGTACACATCGTTCGTATTTTTCTTGTATACATCGCAAAATCAAGAAAATCCAAAGCAAATGTTTACGCTGCACCCTTTCAGCCTGGATACCTACATTTTTGCATTAGGTACTCGAGACTGGAAAACGGAAAACTATACATATTTGTACTCGGGTCGTTAACTTTTTTTAAATTGTCCTCAGTGGTGGTCCTGTTTGACCCACATATATTTTTGAATAGGTACCTAGTTTGCGCGTCCCAAATAGGGTATTTTCCTACTAGTCAAATCAGTTTCTTTTTTAGAACTGTCAAAACAATTTGCTAATATGGAATGTATATGAAACATTACACAGTGACGTCACGTTCAACTCACCTACGTTTTATATTTCTACCTTTATATTACTAATTGCTAATCTATGTTTTTCTAATAATTATCTGTGCTTTATTTCATGCATGGTGTGAAATAATTTATTTTATATAGAATAAGAAGAATAAAGAAGAATTAAATATACAGTCAAATACCCTATTGTCCTCAGTGGTGGTCCTATTTGACCCACATATATTTTTGAATACCTAGCGCCTATACTTTGCGCGTGCCAAATATCATGCAAATAGTTCAATAGTTCGAATTCACAATTTGGATTATCTTCTGCCACATTGTATTTGGCACAACAGCCCCAAATCTGAAATTTTGATTCACCATCGATACATCAACATAGTTAATTGCTCGGGTGGACGTTAATTTATAACAGTAGACCGCCATTAGGAAAACGCCACGATAAATCAGGCAGGTTTCCTTTTGTCTCCGGCAGAGGGCAGACGGGCGTAGCGGAGGGCTGAAGGTTTTTGGCGATTTTGGAAATGTTCACTATAATAACTATTAATAGTGATGCTTGGAAAGCTCTGCTGAATGAACGTTTCAGGCCAAGCGCGCACCACGATTTTAAATCGTGCGACGCGATTTTAAAATCGCGCTGTAATACATATTTTTTTGTCGCATGTGCGCGCACTGGCATATAAACACATACGTTGCATTTCTGCGACAAAATAATCGCGCGACAAAAAATCGTGGTGCGTTCTTGGCCTTACTGTCTAGTTTATGGTACCGTAAAACGGGGTGAGTAGGTTTCGCGGGGAGAGGTGGGTTATGAATGGGGAGAGAAGGTTTGAGAGGGGGATGAGAAGGGATTTTAAGGCTACTGCTACAAAAATAATGTATTCCAATTTAAAATGGAGCTATAGTAATACGCATAATAAAAAAAAATCGATCCAACAATCTTCCAAAATCACCTTTGTATGAAAACCCCTCTCACCCCAAATACGAGGCACTACGGGGTGAGGTGGGTTTTCCTCTTTATCGTCAAAGTTATGAAATGGAACTACCCAAAATAAAATAAAAACTAAAATACAAACGTCCGGAACACTTATTATATACACCATTCAGTTTTCATATGTAAAAATAAAATGTTATCGAGATTTGAATTTCAGTTTTAACCCTACTCACCCCATTTTACGGTAGTCTCTTGTCTCAAGTGAGGTTGGTATTTTTTTTTTGTTACTTTACTACATATTATTAAATCGAAGCCGATCATCTGAACTAGAACTCAAACCGTTGTAAATAAAAAAGAGACTTGTTGAGTATTTCATATGTCATCAATTTATGACCCTCATCAAGAGTACGAGATCTTTTAATAAAGGTCAAGACCAAGGCTTGTTAAAGTATAAAAATTGTTGCCACAAATAATAACATTAATAACTGATATTGTATACGTATATAAGTAAGCGATCACCATCGGTATCCAAAGGTTGGTTGTGTACCTACACAACCAACCTTTGCTGCATTGCTAGAACTGGCGGTGGTTTATTCCCTGATCCCTATAAAACAGGTTTACCTAGTTTAGGACTCAGGACACTATTCCTAGGCTGTCTAACAGTAGAATACTCCTAAAAATTTAATATTCTTCTATTATGTCCTAAGCTGCATTTTTGATACCCAAATAAATCATTTTTCATTTTCATTTTCATTCATTTTTAAGGTCAAGGTCGAGGTCAATAAAACTTTCTGGATAGTTAATGCCTTTATGGAAATTATTTCTTTCCCCCCGTCGTTTGACTTTTTCCGATTTTTCGATGATTATAAAAGTAAGAAGCAACTCCATACTTAAATCTTATTAAAGCTCCTAGCTCTTATAATAATTAGCCATTATTAATTATCACATCGCGTAAAAATATTTGCTATAATATTAATATTCAGAGAGGAAAATGGGGACTACTTTTTTATGCAGAAGCGGTCATCCCCTTTCGTCCGAAATTGTGCCTCAATTAAACCGCCTCGTGATTGTTTTTATCTATCTACTTGTCTGCTCTCCTCAACCCTAATTAGGCCGGAAGATCCGATAAGAATTAGCATCCGATGTAATCGCACTCCAGAATAATTAACGTTCTCTGATTGATTCTCTTTGTAACGTCTGCCCGGTCGGGTAGACATACTGCCGTATTCGAACTTCAAGATATTCACAAGAGACGACACGTACTAGATCCAATCTAGATACGTTATAGTTTAGATTTCAACTAGTTCTCTTTTGCAGCGCAATTCGGGCAACCAATGTCACTTTTAAGATAGATCGTGTTATTTAGATATCTATTAGATGTGAATTAGGTCTCTAAGTAATATCTTGTGGAAATCGTTCAAGAGTATCTCCAGAATCGCGGAAATGTCAAATTTGACAGGTTAGATTTTAAACATATCGTTATCATATCTTGGCGATGTCTAAAAGATATCTAATAGATGTCTATTACAAAATCCGAATCGGGCCCATAGACATAATTTATTGGTAATAAGGCATTATTAATAGGTGACAATATTCAAACTTATTTCTACACTTCTCACTTCTTTTTTCAAGTATTAGCATTTTATCGTGCGGTTTGCAGGATAGATTGATAACGATAAATATTTTTGATTAAACTTTTACACTATAAACTGAGATATATGTTTTTTTCTAACATACAAAAAGTGGGTAAAAACATCGTGAAATGAATACTCATGGACAAATTTAAAACAACGCAAAAAAAAGTTTAATTACTAATTTTGAAATTACTTCATTTATATCAGCACCTGTAATCCAATTACCTTTTTTACGTTCCTCTTTTGTCCATATTTTGATAAATTAACGCGTAATATTTTATTTTATTCTTTGTTAAAAGTGATACTAAATTATTCATCCGCGTCACCTTTCGTGATTGAACTTTTTGTATAAGTTCAATGTTAAAAGGCTGATGTTTCACTGATTACGCTGAAAAAACCGATACCCAATCACAAGGTTTAATTGGAACGCATGCTAATTTCAGCGCTCACACGATGGATCGGTGTAACTGTAATTACGAGTACACCTTTGCTGAAAGGATGCGCAAAGCTGAAAGGAGCTGTGTTGTGATCGGTTTCAGGAGAGCAGTCAAATGGAGGAATTTAATCACCGATTGTTAGGGTTCCGTACCTAAAGGGTAAAAACGGGATCCTATATTACTAAGACTCCATTGTCTGTCTGTCAGCTTGTTACCAGGCTGTAACTCATGAACCGTGATAGCTAGACAGTTGAAAGTTTCACAGATGATTTGTATTTCTGTTGCCGATAACAACAAATACTAAAAAGTAAGGAACACTCGGTGGGCGAGTCCGACTCGGACTTGGCCGGTTTTTTTAAGTATTTGTAGCCACAGCGGTAAGCATGCCTTATATTAACCCATTCAGAGCTAATCACGACACGTTGTCGTTTTGCCTCTACGAAGCATTTCCGCTACATACCGGGAAATGCGTGTTATCGGCTACGACGTAGCGCTACGACCGTAGCTCAGCGGTGTATGTGTTAAGCAACATAGCAGTCAACCTATATAAATCATGCCTGTCTAATTTCGATTCATTGCGTCTAATAAGTCTAGACAGGTTAACAATTAAAGCCACATAGCGTATTATACGTTTTAATTACAACGATTACTGTTAATTAATATCGGGAAACGGCTAGTGCCGAGTCTCCTCTGTGTTATGTAAGTTAGAGTACCGTAAAATGGGGTGAGTAGGGTCAAAACTGAAATTCAAACCTCGATAACATTTTATTTTTACATATGAAAACTGGTGTATATAATAAGTGTTCCGGACGTTTGTATTTTAGTTTTTATTTTATTTTGGGTAGTTCCATTTCATAACTTTGACGATAAAGAGGAAAACCCACCTCACTCCGTAGTGCCTCGTATTTGGGGTGAGAGGGGTTTTCATACAAAGTTGATTTTGGAAGATTGTTGGATCGATTTTTTTTTATTATGCGTATTACTATAGCTCCATTTTAAATTGGAATACATTATTTTTGTAGCAGTAGCCTTAAAATCCCTTCTCACCCCCCTCTCAAACCTTCTCTCCCCATTCATAACCCACCTCTCCCCGCGAAACCTACTCACCCCGTTTTACGGTATGGCTGATCAGAACTTGTAGGTAAACTTAGATAGTTTAAATTTTGAATTTGAAGGGATTTGTTGTACTTTCGTAGTTCTATATTTCTTATAGTTATGTTAAGACGATTTAGAGGACCCGCCCGAAATCGCCTTTTCATACAAATCTGTTCCTCATTTTGAAAATATATTGACACAATTTGTTGTATATCAAAAACAGCTATGGATTTGGACCTCAACGTTGGATTTTTTCGAATTTTTAATTATTATAAAGTTAGGAGCATTTAAAAAATTGTGTGAAATCTGTTTTTCACTCCTAATTTTTACAATAATGAAAAAAAAAATCCGGTCAATTGCGAGTCGGACTCGCGTTCCAAGTGTTCCGTACATTAAGTCCGACTCACGCTTGACTGAACATTTCTAATAGGTTTTCCTGTCATCAATAGGTAAAAAACTATTTTGAGTATTTTTTTTCAAAATTTTAGACCCAGTAGTTTCGGAGATAAAGGGGATGGATTGGTAGTTTTTTGGCTATTTTCTTAAATAACTTCTAACCTATGTACTTTAAAACCTTAAAAGACGGTAAGTATACAGAGTGCTTCCTGTAACAGGAGCAATAAATTAAACTGTAGGCTGTACTCCTCAAACTGACCAACATTTGATCAGCAACTTTTGAAAATAACTCATCAGGTTTTGATTTTTATTACACTTTAAAGTTTATTCTAAGACGCAATGTATTGCAAATTTTGTTATGTTTAAAGCGTGACAAGCAACGTCAAACACACTGATGTCAGTGTACATTGAAGGCAATATTTATTTTGTATGAAAAAGAGGAAGTCTAAAGGATTTATAATTTTTAAAAGTTGCTGAACAAATGTTGGTCAGTTTGAGGAGTACAGCCTACAGTTTAATTTATTGTTCCTGTTACAGGAAGCACCCTGTATTATATTTAATTATATTGTTGTTGTATTGTATTGTATATAATCAAAAATACGTGTGTAAATTCTCTGTTTTATATACTTATTGTATTTATTTCCTAACCTTAATGGCACTTACCTGCCCTCGCTGGAGCAAATTAAAAACGATCCGAGTGTTTTCGATTAGATCCCATTAAGGCGCCGCCGCAACCCTTGACCGCCGCACAGTGCACAGATTGCAAACGTTAACCTTTTGAATGCCAAGCCTGGGCCATTTCATTTAAAGTTGTCCCATATATTTGTTTTTTAATTTGGGATTTTTTGTTATTTCTACTCAGAATCACGAGCTCTTTTGATCCAAATAGGAGAAAAAAAGTGTCCTACAATTTCCATACATTTTTCTATCTTTCCATTTCGTGACCGCCATACAAAGTCTATGAAAAATGGTAACGGAATGGAAATAAAGCCTTGGGACACTTTTTTTTCTCCTATTAAGATAGAAAGAGCTTGTGATTCTGTGTAGAAATAACAATAAATTAAATTCACAAATTAAAAAAAAAAATGAAGGGGACAACTTTAAATAAAATGGCCCACCTATGGGTGTGCGGCGTGCCATAGTGAACCTTGTCGGAATGCACAAAGGTTGATATTGGGCTATAGGACAGATAGGTATCTTTGGCGGTCAAAGTATTAATGAGATTTTAATCAACGGTTTTCTTTTGTTTTATTCCATTGAATAAAATATAGGAAAGACGTGATTTATGTCACCGTAAAATTGTAAACACTCGTCAGTTCATAGGGCCCGGCCACATGTCAGCGGTGCGGCGCCGCCGCCGCCGCGCGGCGCGGCACCGCAGAAATCTGCGGCGACGCCCGCCGCAACGCAAAATTTTGCGGTGCCGCGCTGCGGCGCCGCAAAGCGGTGCGCGGCGCCGCGCGCGGTGCCGCAAAGCGGTGAGTTTCGCCGCGCGCGGTGCCGCAAAGCGGTGAGTTTCGCCGCGCGCGGTGCCGCCAAGCGGCGTGCGGCGCCGCGTGCGATGTCAAGCTGCATAGTAAAGAATAAAATTCGACTACCTGTTGTTTAATCAGACATGGATCCCTTCACACGTGTTCTGCTCTTGCTGTTGTTATAGCGATAGCGGTTCGCCAAAAAACGCTGCAAATGGTGTTAAAGGTATGAAAATCGGTACGATTGAGCTTTAGGACATTTGAAACAATTTGACCCGAAGCACCAACAAATAAAAAAAACGAGAGGAGTTATGACGTCATCTTTTTTTTTGTATGAAATTTAAAAAAAAATTGTTTAGAAACCTATCGTGTGTAGTATTAAACGAAAGGGCTTCCTGAGCCGATTCCAAAAATATATCACATCATTACATTTGAGTTATTTTTTTTTAATTATAATAAAAATATTTTTCAAAACATACCAAGTTTGGGTTTCTCCAGATACAATACCGTTAATTTTTTTTTTTGTTAAATATACCTCAAATTATACCTAATATCCTCATATCTAATTCTAATAAAGCAATTTTGAAAATATTTACATTTAGTATATTTGTTTTAATTTTTTCTACTCCCGTACCTTTATTTGTCATTTAAAAGGTCATCATACCTTTAAACTAGTTTAAACCCCTATGTTATAGTTGTCAAGACAAGTCTTTAGTCTATTCCCCAAAAAAGTATTTGTGCATACACGCAGTATCTTTTTGGTACTTTTACGATACTTCGTGTAATCACCACTTAAAAAATATTGTATGAAATACATTGTTGCCAACCTAATTTTAATTGATTGATGAGTACTAAGTGCATTGCTGCCAATTTACAAAATATTCGTTAGGTTCTATAGTAGAAACAATAAAATTCCTTCAGAAGTCAGAAACGCGCATGTGACACCCGTAATATAGCAAGATCCATAGACTACGAACACCGCTTAGCGTTGCTTGTTAGTCTCCATAGGCTACTGTGGCCAAAATCGAGAAAAAAAAACTATCCAAAATTGTAATTTAACTAAGAGCAAGTACCAGGGCCTCATGAGTTACTAGAAGGTGTCGCTGACCATCCGGCCGTGGGGCGCGGGGCGCGGTGGCCGAGTCGCGTATCTTAGCTGTAGGTATACTTTTGGTTTGTTTACCTACATATATGTCCTATATAATTTCCACTTGTTTAAAGTATTATTTTTGTTGAATGAAAAATATTTGTTAAATTTACAATTTTTTTTTTTCAAAGTAAGTAAGTGCTTGGTCGTAGAAAAAGTATTGTATGCAACGTTGTTTAACTGAGTCAAAAAATACTCGTGGCGTCTTTATTAACAATTTTCGGCTTCGCCTCAAATTGTTACTCACGCCACTCGTCTTTTTTGACCCCTCTTAAACAACGGTTGCATAAAATACTATTTCAATTTTACAAAGTGTAAGTGTACCCCTGCCGAATTATACTCATAATGTCATTCGGGTAAAATAAGAGTATTGAAACTTGGTTTACATGTTCCTTTGGTAATATCTAAGCTTTAAGTAAGAAAAAGTTCTCATAAGTGGGGGGTGGAGAACTCGGGTAAAGGGGGGGGGGGGGTTAAAGGTGAGATTTTTCAGTTAATTATTACATAAATAATTTTTACTACGACTTATAGATTCCGAGATATAAGCGACTTTCTGGAAAAACCGTTATACTTATATTAATTTTATGCTTTCTATTTAAATATTTAATTGAGAGATTCATAGATCACACTTTGTAAAATTGAAAAATTAAAAAAAAAGTACATGATGAAATTATTTTCAAAATTGCTTTCTTAGGGTTAGATACCTAATATCCTAATAGGATAATAGGAATAATAGGATATTAGGTATAATTTGAGGTATATTTTACAAAAAAATATTGAACGGTATTGTATCTGGAGAACCCCAAACTTGGTATGTTTTGAAAATTATTTTTATTATAATTAAAAAAAACCGGCCAAGTGCGAGTCGGACTCGCGTTCCAAGGGTTCAGCACAATACACAATTTTTAACAATATGTTTTTTTTAATGAAAAGTCAGTAAAATGTCTTTAAAAAACCCGTAGGGGTCGGATCAAAAACTAAGTACTTAAGTCCGACTCACGCTTGACTGCATATTTCTAATAGGTTTTCCTGTCATTTATAGGTAAAGAACTATTTAGTGTATTTTTTCAATATTTTAGACCCAGTACCTAGTTTCAGAGATAAAGGGGGGGAAAGGGTCATTTTTTTTCTATTTTCTTGAATAACTGCTAAACTATTTATCTTAAAATGATCATTCCAAATTTTAATTAATAATTAAATTAATAAACTTTACTTTGAAACACTTTTAGGTACAGAAATTTACGAACTTTTCTCAAAATGAGCTCTTTCATTTGATATGTAACACGATATCTTAGTTTGAAAAACTTTATTTTTTTAATTTGCTCTTTTACCCCCCAAAAGTGGCCTACATATTTAAAATTCATTTGTTTACGTTACATATATGTCCGTCTTTGGGTCACAAACTTACATATGTGTGCCAAATTTTAACTTCATTAAAAGTGAGTAAAATGTCTTTAAAAATCCCGTAGGGGTCGGATCAAAATCTAAGTACTTAAGTCCGACTCACACTTGACTGCACATTTCTAATAGGTTTTCCTGTCATCTATAGGTAAAGAACTATTTAGTGTAATTTTTTCAAAATTTTAGTCCAGTAGTTTCAGAGATAAAGGGGAGGAATGGTAATTTTTTGCCTATTTTCTTGAATAACTGCTAAACTATTTATCTTAAAATTATAAAAAAAATATTTGAGATTCTCAAAATGAGATCTTTCATTTGATATGTAACACGATATATTTTGAATAACTTTATTTTTTTATTTGCTCTTTTACCCCCCAAAAGTGGCCTCCATATTTAAAATTCATTTGTGTACGTTACATATCCGTCTTTGGATCACAAACTTACATATGTGTGCCAAATTTCAACTTATTGAAAAGTGAGTAAAATGTCTTTAAAAAACCCGTAGGGGTCGGATCAAAAACTAGTACTTAAGTCCGACTCACGCTTGACTGCACATTTCTAATAGGTTTTCCTGTCATCTATAGGTTAAGAACTATTTAGTGTATTTTTTTCATTATTTTAGACCTAGTAGTTTCAGAGATAAAGGGGGGGGAATGGTCATTTTTTGCCTATTTTCTTGAATAACTGCTATTTATCTTAAAATTATAAAAAAATATATATTTGAGATTCTCAAAATGAGCTCTTTCATTTGATATGTAACACGATATAGTTTGAAAAACTTTATTTTTAAATTTCTCTTTTACCCCCCAAAAGTGGCCTTCATATTTAAAATTCATTTATTTACGTTACTTGTTCGTCTTTGGGTCACAAACTTACATATGTGTGCCAAATTTCAACTTTATTGGTCCAGTAGTTTCGGAGAAAATAGGCTGTGACAGACGGACGGACAGACAGACGCACGAGTGATCCTATAAGGGTTCCGTTTTTTCCTTTTGAGGTACGGAACCCTAAAAAAAATGACTGAAATGTAATGATATGATATTTTTGGAATCGGCTCAGAAAGCCCTTTCGTTTAATACCACACACGATAGGTTTCAAAACAGTTTTTTTTAAATTCCATACAAAAAAAGCGGCCAAGTGCGAGTCGGACTCGCCCATGAAGGGTTCCGTATTTAGGCGATTTATGGCGTATTAAAAAAAACTACTTACTAGATCTCGTTCAAACCAATTTTCGGTGGAAGTTTACATGGTAAAAAATAGATAATGCACATTATTATCTATTTTTTTTAGTTTTATCATTCTCTTATTTTAGAAGTTACAGGGGGGGGACACACATTTTACCACTTTGGAAGTGTCTCTCGCGCAAACTATTCAGTTTAGAAAAAAATGATATTAGAAACCTCAATATCATTTTTGAAGACCTATCCATAGATACCCCACACGTATGGGTTTGATGAAAAAAAAATTTTGAGTTTCCCTTCGAAGTATGGGGAACCCCAAAAATTTATTGTTTTTTTTTCTATTTTTGTGTGAAAATCTTAATGCGGTTCACAGAATACATCTACTTACCAAGTTTCAACAGTAGGTATAGTTCTTATAGTTTCGGAGAAAAGTGGCTGTGACATACGGACGGACAGACGGACAGACGGACAGACGGACAGACAGACAGACAGACATGTCGAATCTATAAGGGTTCCGTTTTTTGCCATTTGGCTACGGAATCCGAAAAAGATAACTCATCTCATTTTTTTTTAATGGTGCTTCGGGTCAAATTGTTTCAAATTAGGGTTTGCTCCCGGGAAATACCGGTACCGAAAGTACCGGGAATTCCCGGGATTTAGAGCCAAGCAAAGAACCGGGATTTCAAAATTAAAATCCCGGTACTCCCGGGATTTTCGAGACTAAAATTTCCGGTACAATATTTGACTGCTTTCTGTTACTTAGCATGAAATATCATGTTTTATAAAGAAAATAAATATATTTTATCAATCTAAGGCTGATGGTAATACTTTTACGGCTGATCACTACATTAAAATAAATTAAAAAAAAGTCAATGGGTTTGACAATGCCTACAATATAAAATTGCGTAATTTGATACTTTAAGGGCATAAATGTTTGTACGATAAATAATTTTATACGGACAATTAGTTATTTCATATTTGTATACTAACTACAAGCAAAAATAGAGACAATTTTGTAATAATAAAATACTACTTTTAATTCAAATTCAAACACGGTATAAGAAACTCACATATGAAAATGATATTTTAAAATTTTTAAATGAATTAATAATTCTGGCTGAATAATTTCTTGATTTGTCGTATTGATAGTTCTGTTATTATATTTGTCGAAGGTCCACAGCCCATTTTGAACGCATGCGAAAATTATCAATTTTTTTTATCCTTTTTCAAAAAACGTCTTACATATTTAAAAAAAAATGATGATATTACTGAGCCACAATTCAGTTTTTGCCAATCAACAAAGATAGTAAAAATATCATGTAGTTTAGGAAAAAAAAAACAAACTATATTAATGATTGTGTGACTTAAAGACACGTATTATGGTACAAAAGAAGTGTGTACCTTCACTGTGCTACTTTTTTATTGTTTTCGTGTATTAGATTCGTGATTCGTTTTTATTGTATTAGATTCGTGGTCGTTTTACGCTTTTTTTTACTGAAAATTGATGTGAAAACTGATTTTTGAAGGCAGTCCCGAAAGTACCGAAAATACCGGGAAATCCCGGTTCCATTTTTGCCCGGTACCGAAAATCCCGGTTCTTTTAAACAGTACCGGTTCTGCAATCCCTATTTCAAATATCCTAAAGATCAATCGAACCGATTTTCATACCTTTAACATCATTTGCAGCATTTTACTGAATTTCTCGGTGTACTGCCAGCGCTATTAAGAAGGCGCAGAAATAAAAAAACAATTGAAAAGAAAATTTTGGGTGAACCCATATCTTCGTATAATGAATGAAGATGCAAATCATTTCAAAAGAAAATACGGGCGCGGCACCGCAGAAATCTGCGGCGCCGCACGCCGCTCGGCGGCACCGCGCGCGGCGAAACTCACCGCTTTGCGGCACCGCGCGCGGCGCCGCGCACCGCTTTGCGGCGCCGCAGCGCGGCACCGCAAAATTTTGCGTTGCGGCGGGCGTCGCCGCAGAGCGGTTTGCGGCGCCGCAGATTTCTGCGGTGCCGCGCCGCGCGGCGGCGGCGGCGCCGCACCGCGTACATGTGGCCGGGCCCATAATCTCGCTAGTTAAATTATAAACTGACTGTAGGGAGATTATAAACTAACCTAACCTACGTTAGATTGTAAACTAACGGGTTCACAATCGTACGGTGTCATATACACCAAAAATTATACAAATTTGCCAAAAAAAACGACAAGCCCTTTAAATTATGCAACTATCTTGTACAGTCAGCAGCAATAGTTGCTAAGCGGGCGTGGTGTTCAAAATTACCTTGACGCGCTCTTATTCTCTTAACAATAAAGTCGCGTCAAGATCATTGTGAACACCTCGCCCGCTTAGCAACTATTGCCGCTGACTGTACGGTCTATTCTTGTAAGTACTTGGTAATCTCTCAAAGATTATCTCCTGACCCGGCCCTTCGGCGTTTCAATTGTTAATTAGGTGCGGGTGATGAATGGATGTCAGGCTTTTGTTGGGAAGGGTAAGGTGCGTTGGGGTTATTCGGGCTCGAGATAAACTCAATTATAAACTGAAATAGACGTCATACGGAAGAACAAGCGACCAAGTAAAGTGCCCAGGGTTAAATATTTTAAGGGCCTACTGCAGCCGCGTCTGGCGCTTCGTAAACCACGCCCGCTAGTTCTTCCCTCCCCGCTAACACGCACACATGGAAACGCTTCGCGCCGCACGTGAAGTTTGTGTGACCTTTTAGCACCATCTAACGTTACAGAAGTTAACTACCATTATACGCGGTCGCTGCGGTCGGCCAGAAACTTAAATTCGGAAAAAATTGAAACAGATGGCGTTGTTACTTGTTCATAATAGCAAACAATAAAATAATTAATTCATAAACCTGCATATTTATTGTTGTTTTGGAAGATGTTAACAGCATAGAAGCAGCAGCGTATATAGCATATAAGTTAAGAGTATTGATAATAAGAAAATAGCACAAGAACAGAAAAGAGATTATTTTTGATAAAATATGATGAAAACAGATTTACTTGATTACGGTCACCTGACTTTGCGGTCACTAAATGCAAATTTCAACCTTATTGTTATGGGGTTACAATACCCCTGGGGTTGCAGGCGTCCATAGTCGTTATTATTATAAATGCTTTGGTTGAAATGCTTTTTAACCCTCGAATTTTTCATAGGTACAGGTATAGGTAGGTGACTACCTGCAATAATATGTTACTCTTCGACGGCCGCAAAAATATGTGACACGCTCTTATGGCTCTACAAATAAGATCTAACATGATCTACCGCAAAACGGCCTTCGGTGTGTAACATATTATTGCAACTGACTGTACTCGTATTCATTGTTGTATAGGTAGGTATTAATATCTTTTATCCGATCGATTTGCATTTATTTGAAATAAATCACAGTGTTTAGTAATTATCTGGGGGCACGGTAGTGCCCCCGCCAAGACGAGCAAAGCGAAGCGCAAGGGCACTACCTACCTTTTCTCGAAGCGCTTCGTCGTTTTTTTGAACCCTCTTAACTTGGGTTTGGATTATACCAGATAAACAAAACTCTCGGGATATGATGTCAATAGTGGACTTATTAAGCATAAAAAATTTCAATTGCTTAGCTCTTATACTTAAGATTTCATTAATGTCTAAAAAACCCCGATTTCGTCACTGACTCACTCACTCACTGTTGATCATCAAAACCTCTAGGGTACTTCCTGAAGTCCTAGGAAGCTGAAATTTGGTATGTGAGATAGTATTAGTCCACAAACAACAGAAAAATTCAAAAACTTTAAATTATTAGCCCCTAAGGGGGTGAAAAGGGGGGTGGAATTTTGTATGGAAAATCAATAACCGCGGAACCGATTTAGTTGAAATTTGGTATGTAGATAGTTATTGTTATGGAGAAGGATATAAAATAGTTTCAACCCCAAAATCACCCCGTAAGGGTGAAAAGGGGTGGAAAAAGGCGTTAGGGGAAAAAGGGGGTTGAAGTTTGTATGGGGAATCAGTAAAAAGCAGATTGTATATAAAATATGCCCCCAGGTACGTATTTCAGGATTTTTAATAGTAAATCACCCGCAACCCTTAAAAATCAGAAGATTGTCATAAGCAACTTACAAAAAGATGTGAAATCCCACCAAAAACATTTTCATGTAAAATGTTGCCAAGACGAAACCATAAGGCTCGCACTGACAAAAAGTTATCAGATCTCTTGTAGAGCCAAGCTTCTAACTCTACAGGCCCTACCTTCACAGACTCTACACCTTAGTCAAAATATGTGGCTTGGCCGTTTCAATATTACAAAAACTATTTTATAATAAAAAATAATGAATAGTGAATACATTTTTCACCTAATGCCTATGTGACGAAACGGTCAAGCCACATATTTTGACTAAGGTGTAGAGTCTGTGAAGGTAGGGCCTGTAGAGTTAGAAGCTTGGCTCTACAAGAGATCTGATAACTTTTTGTCAGTGCGAGCCTTATGGTTTCGTCTTGGCAACATTTTACATGAAAATGTTTTTGGTGGGATATGTTTTATTGAATAAGAGATTATTTAGGTATGTAAGGAATACAGGGTGCCTTTTTGAAACACTCATTTTTAGGGTTCCGTAGCCAAATGGCAAAAAACGGAACCCTTATAGGTTCGTCATGTCTGTCTGTCTGTCTGTCCGTCTGTCCGTCCGTATGTCACAGCTACTTTTTTCCGAAACTATAAGAACTATACTGTTGAAACTTGGTAAGTAGATGTATTCTGTGAACCGCATTATATTTTCACACAAAAATAGAAAAAAAAAATTTTTTTTTGGGGGTTCCCCATACTTAGAACAACTGAAACTCAAAAAATTTTTTTTCATCAAACCCATACGTGTGGGGTATCTATGGATAGGTCTTCAAAAATGATATTGAGGTTTCTAACATCATTTTTTTCTAAACTGAATTGTTTGCGCGAGAGACACTTCCAAAGTGGTAAAATGTGTGTGTCCCCCCCCTGTAACTTCTAAAATAAGAGAATGATAAATCTAAAAAAAATATATGATGTACATTACCATGCAAACTTCCACCGAAAATTGGTTTAACAAGATCTAGGAAGTAGTTTTTTTTTAATACGTCATAAATCCCCTAAATACGGAACCCTTCATGGGCGAGTCCGACTTGGCCGCTTTTTCTGGATAATTTTGAATTTCAATTGTCAGGGGTGCCTACATTATTTTTAATACATTTTACAACGACAACAAACAAAAGTTCAAATTCGCCGTATTTTTATTACCCGGGTCGATCGCAACAAAATAGAAAATCATGTTTTTCAAATCTAAGCGTTATTGTAATTTATCTCAAATAACCAAAAAGTCAATCTGACTAGAACTTAAAAACGAACTGAATTATTTTAATATGTCGATTTTTCTTGGTGACCCAGGAGAATTTTTTTTTATCCCATACAAAGAGAGCGTATCCCAATCGCGTATCGGTTTTGGTTTTTACTTATAAGTGTGAAAAATATATTCTACCATATACGAAGGATGTGTGTTTTTTCATGTTTTATGTGTCTTTTTGTACAATAAAGTGTTTTACTGCTACTAATATATCATATTAACGATTAACTAAAAAGGTATTTACATCTAATTTAACTGGTAAATTATTAAAGTCCGCTAAAATTAATATATATTCAAAAAAATATTTGTTAATATGTCCCAAAATCATGGCTCATTTTTTAAGTCTCCTCACTTACCAAACATATCGCAACGAAGGCAAGGGTACAACGCGGCATCGTGAACCTAATAACGTAACGTTTCAGTTACTTTTTTAGTCGCCGACCATTTTATCCGGGGTACGAAAAGAGGTATTAGATCTATCCTGGGTTTAATATGTTATAAAAACATAGTTTTTTGAAAAATATTCGTAGGTAGTACACAAAATTTACATTTTCTTTTAAATGTGATTTGGGTCATCGTTCTCCCTGGTGACTTTTCTGGTGACCCAAGAGACTACAATTTTATTATGACTCAGGAGACTTTTTTTCTATGCACTTTGATTTTTTTGATGCGCTAATTTTGTAATCTAAAATAACTTTAAACTGCTGATATACTTATATCACTTTGCTGATGAGTGGAAGTGGAATTTAAACTTAATTTATTGTTCTCTCCCTTGACATTTTGGCATACATTTGACATGCTGCAGTGCACTCCTAACGTTAATAAAGACATAATTTTTAGAAAAAGCTTTAGGAAAACTCACTCTTGAGCTTAAAACGATTAAGTCCTTATCATATTATGTTAGATTTTTAGTACAGACCCCAAATCAGTGAAAATGTGTCTTAGCCAACTAAATTTGTCTCTGGGAAAAGTACGATATCCCTAAAAATTGTACGTACATTTCGCATTTTTCTGAAGGAACGGAATTCATAAATTGGGTTATTATTATTTTTTCAGATTATTTGATAGCATTGACATATCACCAAGATAGATAGAACATTTAAGTTACCAGAAGAAAAGCATTTGTGTTCTTTTATACAGTGTGGAAAAAGTAGGTTCGATTCCCGGGCGCGACTAAGCGAATTTAAAAAAAAACAACGTGTTGCATTCCGGGAGTGCCGACAGAAGTGAAAACTCAATGACTAGTCCAAAATGTCTGCAGCACTATGTATAATTGACCCATCCTCCTTTCTATTGAAAACTTTTGGTTCCGAAATTGCTGGTCAGTGAGCTTGTTTAAAATTCGAAATTCAAATTTATAGCGTTAATTGTTTAAAATTCGAATAGAAATTGTAAAGTTACCTTGCAGACCTCGCATCTAAATATATTTGGTCATGATATTTTGAGTTTTATTCACCAGTACTAGAGTTCACTTTTATTAGCGATTTCATCAAGATGTAGCTTTATTGAATTATATTTGAGTGATATAAAGTTATAATACTGTGAGATCCTCGTATTTCAGGCAGTACAAGATTATAACCTTTTTCATGTAATGTCATTGAGTTTTTCTTTATTGATTTAAATGCCATCTAAACCTTACGGTCACATGATCGCCTTACGCTGTCTCGAGTTTATCATTTTTTCCCCACCTCAAAAAGTGCCTCGCCGCTAAAGAAATTTTCACTTCAAAAATCTTTGAATGCAGTTGTTTCTTTAAAAAACAATAATGTTTCATGTAAGTAAAATGAGCAAACTTAAGGTTTTAAGGCACTTTCCCTCCAGGGCCCATAATTTTTTTCCACCCGGTAGTAGACAACTATTTTTTTCGACTAAATGAAGTTTTATTAGATAAATCGTTGATCACATGGTTTGTTTCACACATCACATCAAATCGTTTGTCATCACAATCAAAATTTGTCAAAAGTAATGAAATTTATGCCAAAAAAACATAAATAAAACATATAAATTCAACACATTTTTTTAATAAAAATCTTTCTCGATGATATAAAAAAGAACATCGACAAATTATGTTCAAAGAATTAATATCAAAACAGATGTCATAATTAGGATTGGCTACTTTAAGAAAGGGACAGAGAAATTTAATCCTCTCGCTCTGCACGTTTTTCTCATTCCTCCTTGTCAAGCCAAAATAAACTATAAAATGATAGTAACACAGTACATTGTAATATTCACTTTTTCCACGGTATCATGTCATTGTAAATTACTTATGTGAAATTGTAGTGGCGTGCGACTTTCAAACCGGAGGTCACGGGTTCGAACCCCGGCCTGTGCAAGTGAGTTTTTGTAAGTAGGGACCTTTTTTAGTGGTACTTAAATATAATAACTTTTCGTATTATTGAAATAAAATATTTTATTCAAACAAACTTAATAATATAATAATTAAAACGAATAATATCAATTAGTTTTTAATATTTATTCAATTATTTTAAATTATTTGAGCATGAAACATACTAGATTTATTTTTATCATTACAATAGAAAAAAAGCAAAAAATATATTCTTATAGATATTTTATTTTCAAACAAAAATAAAGCAAAAAGTTACGGTTAGATTCTGATGGCTAAATACCAAACAGCTACCGATACATTTCAATATCTGTCGAAATTTCCTAACCCGCGTTTGTAACTGACAAAGAGTATAGATTTCGACGTAGCATGACGTAGCTAAGCAAACACGCACACATGCGTAACGTATAGGCCTGTAAGAAGGCACCATCATAGGTTTACCTCCGATTCCGTTACTACTCAATGGAGTTACGACTCAACGTTTATTGGATATTAAAATTTTACGTAATTCGGAGCGCTGCGCGAAGTGACATAGGTCTTACCTCTTTGAGGCACGACGGCCATCTAACATTACTGGCATAAAGGATGCATTTATGACTTTGACGCATGACAGAAAGAGAAACCGAACTGCGTAAAATGGGCGTTTGCTGTTGAATTCATAAAATCAAAAATCGATAATAAATCCATCGGTAAAGGATAATAAGTTAATATTTAGTTCTTTGAAAGTTAAGACGAGATGAAAACCTTTGCTGTAAGGTGGGTTGTGCTAGATATGGATGTGTTTTCTAGTTGCACGAAGCTAAAACCGAAAAATGAACACGTAAGTTTGGATTTATTTTCTATCGAGAAAATTTTAAGCATTCGTGTTTCGACTACTACGAAAACTCTTATCATATAGTCAAGAAACATATATCCGAAAATCACTACTGTTTGTTTCCGGGGCTAGCCACTGCCACCTTTCTAAGATCCTGTTATTTTTCGATGCACGGCCTTAATAAAACAAAATTATTCTTTGTTTATGATATAGGAGGCAAACGACCACACGGATCGCCTGATAGTAAGGAATTCCCGTTTACCATGGACACCTACAACACTAGAGGGTTTGCAAAGTTCCTAGTTACATAAGACCAAAATTTCAAAAAACTAGGCGCTTTCCATTCGTTCCAGTCGATAGTTGTTTGTATGTTTTTGCTTTAAGTATTTCAAAATATAAGTTGCCACGATCATACGATCTTTATTTTTCTTGATGGTATGGAAGTCCTTTTTACAGGTCTATGGGCCGCTAGTGGATATCTTTACTCAAAGTTGTATAATAATCATATTTACTGTTTTTGGAAATTATACTTACACCACGAAAGCATTACCCCGTTTATAGATAAAATACGGCCATTTTTTTTTAACCGAAAATATTTTAATTCAAATGATATTTAAAGAATAATATTCGAAAAGAGAAATGATATTATGTCTACTACAATGACGTTCATCATGTCTCAAGAAAATTCGTAACTTATTACTTTAGAGTCCAATGATTGGTAAATTTGGTAATAATCCCAATGCACTAGTTACCTTTGTTACGAGTAGAAAGGGTACCAGGTCTACGGACGATTTAGGCCTACTAAATTGCTGTAAACCTAGCTTGTTAGGCCATGGCCATGATACCTAACAAGGTTAGGCCAAGAAACTAGATTCTAAGCTGATTGAAAGGGTTAATTATCATTGAAATGAATGGAATGGGTTATTAAATATTTAAACCAAAACCGTTAGTTAGTTTTACTGGGCATTCCGCAAGCCGACAATGGTCCTATTCGGCGTGAAATACGAGGTAGCTCTACTCTAGCCACCCCAGTTCCTCCATGAAACCTAGCAGTGTCTTCAGGTTGCTAACTGCCTCCTTCATTGTGCACGGAGTCCCTAGGTATTGGTTCCTGTATACTTCTAACCAAAACCAAAACCGTATTGCGGCCGGAACCAGCCTGAAATGTGCTTATTATTACATTGAGTGCTGGGAACCCGCTTAGCGGGCGCTCTGTTCGTAGTCGCTTTCCTCTACAAAGCGGGAAAATGCTAGAATCGCGTCTAGCATTACGAAAACGTTTGCAGTGAATGCATTATACAGAAGGAGACGTAATTTTCGTTGTTGAAGTAATTCTTTTCTTGCCTAGCCCATGTGTAATGCGTAGCAAAACATAGACAAGGATAGCATACCTCCGCCACATGTAGCGCTACACAGGGATCCCGGGGTAGCGAGCCAGTGGTACCGTGGCCTTGAGCACGAGGACCCGTCACCGCCGCAGACGCCGCACTCGTCGACGCGGCGCGTGCTGCCCACGCGCAGGTCGCAGCCGACGCGCTGTGGACAAGTATGGGAATTAGAACACATAAAACAGAGAAAAGATGTTGTAAACAATCTTAGGCGCTGTCACGCTTAGGTACAATCTGATGCCTTCTTAAAAAAACCGGACAAGTGCGAGTCGGACTCGTCCACCGAGGGTGCCGTATTTTTTTAGTATTTATTGTTATAGCGGCAACAGAAATACATCATCTGTGAAAATTTGAACTGTCAACAGCCTGGTGACAGACAGACAGATGGACGGACAGACAGACGGACAGGGGAGTCTTAGTAATATGGTCCCGTTTTTAGCCTTTACGTCTTGATCCCTAACAAAAAATAACATTTTTGGTAAATAGAAACTTATGTGGAACTTCTGTATAATTATTAAGTCTATGACAAAGTGCACCCACACATAGGAAGCGGATATTTGGACACATTAGGTACTATTTCACCTCACTGAGTCGTCGCATGAATATGCTATAAGCAATCCTGCGGTATCACAGCTTGTTACGACAGAGAGTGCTTTTAATGATAGCGTAAAATGTGGCAACTTTACTCCCCAATGGGTTTTTGTGCTTAAATAGTTTTTACAGTACATTTATGGGGCTACTTTTCCGCACTAGTGCGTAAAATAGCACTTTTCGTACGTATGTCGACACTTTAAAGTGCCATATGTACTGTAAAACGTTGTTCGATACACGTGCGAATAAGTAATTCGCAACTCGTGTCGATTTAAAACACTCCCTTCGGTCGTGTTTTAATTTATCGCCACTCGTTTCGAATTTCCTCTTTTTCGCACTTGTATCGAAAATAACTATTATGCATGAAAACAACATCACAACATCATTTAGGTGTGACAACATGATCGCTTTACATTAAATCGGCATAATATATAGTATATTAACATACTTACTCGTACCACAATATAGTTAATAAAATAACTTAATTTTAGGCTCCCATTAGCCATGGTAATACACCAGGACAAATGGAAATTATAGGAAGAAGAAATTAAATTTCGTCTTTTGGAGCTAATTTTAAGCAAAGTAGGCACAATTTCCTTTTTTTATGATATAAGAGGCAGATAAGCAGACAAATCGCCTTGTGGTAAGCAATTACCGCCTATGGACACCTGTAACACCGGCCCCTATTTCACCAAGCTGACAGGTACGACAATTGTCAAAAAAATGACAGACCTTTGTTTCACCACGCCGACATTTGTCAGTGACATATGTCGAGTGACAATTGTCAAGTGACAGGTGACAGATGACAATTTCGTAAATTGTTTTGTATAGAACTTCATATAAACATGACAGGTAGTTTAGTACAATTGTCCATCTTAAATTTAATGACAATTATTTTGTGAAACAAGGGTAATGTAAACAAGGGTGTTCAAAATCCAAAAGCGCGCCGTTCGAATAATTGCTAACAAACCGCACGATCATCCCGCTCGGGGCCTACCTATTCAAAGAGCTCAAAATACTCACCCTACCTAGCGTATTCATTCTCGAAGCCTGCCTGCACGTCCGGTACAACCTCGGGTCGTACCCGACTCGCGCGCAACACCATGCCCCCGGCAGGAGCACGCGCGGCCAGCACCTTCTAGTCGTGCCGTCGCGGAGGCTAGCTAAGGTTCGAGGAACACTCGGTGTACTGGGGCCTAAAATGTACAACTGTCTTCCAGCTGACATACTAAACGCGCCCAGCGATGCAGTTTTTAAAAACAAGGTTAAGAATCTGTTACTAGATAAGGCTTGTTACACAATTGACGAATACTTTGAAATGATATCATTGGCCCACTCATAAATATTGTAATACTTAGTCAATGTTAAACTGGCAATCACTGTGCAAATATCTTAAAATTAAACTTAAACTAATAACTAACTGTGTGTTAAAAAAGATATATGAATTAAAAATGTGACATATCTAGTTATAATATATTTTTATGCCTGACATGTAAAATTCTGTTATACTTTTACCAATAAAATTCTGATTCTGATTCTGATTCTGAATGTTTACTAGTCGACATATTTGTCAATTCTTCACAAGAGATCGTTAATTGCTTTCGATGTGCCGTGTTGTCATCACTAACATGATATTGATTGAGATCCCATCTGTGTCCCGACTCCATTTAATGCAGCGTATACCTACATTATATGATGAGAGAAACCTTGGATAAGTGGACAAGAGACCTTGTAGAGTGGTGCCCTAGATATAATAAAAGAAAGAGTGGCCCACAAAAGTTTAGATGGTCGAATGATTTAACAAGAATAGGAGGTAAATGGATGCAAACAGCAAAAGAAAGAAACAAATGGAAAGCTATGGAGGAGGCCTACGTCAAAGGACGAGTTGAAGCTAAAGTTGATAAATCAAATTAATATATGTTATGTACCAGCTTCAATAATAAAGGCTAATTATAATTACAATACCTACATTATTTGTTGACAAGGCGTCAAAGCATTATTTTTTTGTTCATTTTAAGTATTTTTTTCTGCAAATGCAAAGTCAGTGACGTCAAAGTAGGAATCTATTCGTACTTTATATATTCCCTTGTATAAGAATATCACCACTATTGCTTTCGCGGAGATTCATTTTCTAACTAACCAAAACCCTAACTTTACTGTTAGTGCCCAACTTCGCCCAAGTAAATTATTAAAAAAACAATAAGATAAGATAAGATAAGATAGTTTATTCCATAACAATTTTACAATCATGTCGGAAATTTAACTTACAATACCTATCGTTTTTTAGTTTATTATTAGTTTTATGATTATGTTTTTTTATTATTTATTTATTTATGAAGTGAAGTGTGAACATTATACCTATCTAAACATACCTAATTTCGCTACCGGTCCCCAACTTCGCATTATATTTTTTTTATTATGAAAACTATACTGAGACTTATTCCAAATCCTAAATGTTTAATTACTAAACGCCTTCATAGGCAACAATTACAATTTATAATGGAATTATGATTTAATGCTAGTTAAGAAGAATTTAAAAGCGATTTAAAGCGATTTTTATTTGTACCCTAAAGGCGAATTTAGGGTACACAGTTTTGCGAACGTTTATTTTCAATGAACTGCAACGATGATAACGGGGTTTGATAACAACGAAAACACTACAATTGTCACCCAAGCCTGACACAGCTCCGATCTCATGTCAAGAATTACCGACAAATTGACAAATATGTCGACTTATAAAAACCAAATCATTGTCAATTGCACAATTGTAACTAAATGCCTGTCATGTTTATAAGCACTTCTATACAAAAACAGTTTACGAAGTTGTCACTTGTCACCTGTCACTTGACAATTGTCACCCGACATATGTCACTGACAAATGTCGGCGTGGTGAAATTGGGGCCTGTGGTATTTCCTCTGTTTTTTCACAAATTTTTTAAACATATCTAAAGTGTAATTCTATGGAACTTGCTAACTATGTAAACCGCCATATTGAAATTATATCTGAATGATGAATTTACTAGTGACTTTTGTTTATATATTTAGCAAGTTCCATAAATGACACTTTAAGTGTTCCCTCTGTTTCCATAGCACGCCATTCGTCACGTCTCGCGTGATTTAGCGTTAGCTGTTCTGACGCATTCTACATCTCAGTTTGCTCAGACTTGGCTGCGAGTGTTTTATTTATGACGAGCTTTTAGAACTTGTCTCGTTCATTTATCTACGGGAGCGATGTTTATAGTTTAAACTCTGATCTTGTTTCGATATTAAGTTCTGCCTTGATATTAAGTTTCCTAGAGATTTTCTAGTAGGAGGTAGCTGAATTTTGGGACTAATAGGATGGCCCAAATTGACGTTAAAACATATTTTTTCTGCGGCATATTGCTGATAATTTTAACAAAGGTCACAGCGTATGTGCATCGAAGTTAAAGGAGAATATTTCAAAGATAATGCGATTGTTTTTAGTTTTAATTGATTGTAGTTTTTGGCTTTATTTTATAAGCGCTGGGAGCCTAGCGGTAAGAGGGTGCGACTTTCAATCCAGAGGTCGCGGGTTCAAACCCCGGCAGGTATCAATGAGTTTTCCGGAACATAAATGTACCTACGAAATTATTTTTGTATGATTTTTTATATACCATTAACCTTTTGTATAATACAATAAAGACTTTATCTCCTACGAAATATCATTTGATATTTACCAGTTGCTTTTCAGTGAAGGAAAACATCGTGAGTAAACCAAACTAATCCCAATGATGCCTAGTTTCCCTCTGGGTTGGAAGGTACGATGGCAACCGCTTTCGTAAAAATTAGTGCCTACGTCAAATCTTGGGATTAGTTGTCAAGCGAACCACAGGCTCCAAAGAGCGGTGACAAAATGCCAAGATAACGCGATGAAGATTCCGTTCATGTATTTATTTAACATAATACGAATCAGCTTCATGCAGCCAAACCTATAATGAGTTTGTACTTAAAGATAATAAACTCTTACCAACTGCCTCAGTTAAATGGTAGATTTAGGTATAAATGGTACGTGGAAGTTTGCCTTTTATATTTACTTTTAAAGATTAATTGTAAAACGTTAGACGAATGAATAAAATTAGGTTCCTTGAAAATATAATAACACTTTCAATTCAGTAGAATTTCGTTTGTACAGACAATGTAAGCTTTAATTAACCTTTCTCAGAAGTATCCAGCCGTAAACAAATTGAATTATGGGCCGGAGAACCCGTCTTATAATAAATATTCATGAAAATACTAGCCTAAGTCGGTGACTTCGTCCGCGTAGAAATCTTTATAACAATAACCTTAGGGGAGATCTGATATTGAAGTAGTAAAAAGCGTATAGATAATCGTATGAATAATGACATAAATAGGTACCAGTGGCGTAGCGTAAACAAATCTAGCCGTGGGCGAAATCGCTTTTGCCTTTTCTTTCACTGTTCCCGAAGGGGCCTCGCGCGAGGCCCTTCTTGTGTCGCGAGGCCGTGGGCGACGGCCCAATTCGCCCACGCCTAGCTACGCTACTGAATACCTACTGATTTTTACCACTTAAATATCAGTTTGAAGGTAAAATATGTATAGAAATATGTATTCATCCTATAAAAATAAGTTTGCTACCTTAAATAGTTAAATGTTACCTTATTCTGGCGTATTTGGGGCATTTAATTTTAACTGTTATCTCATAATATGTGCTGATACTCGATCTTCCGGCAAAATATGTAGTATTTCATATTTAAGCGTCCCGGCGGACGTTTGCTCGCTCTTTATATCATTTTCGCCGATACATTCCCACTGTAAATCATCGTAACAGAGAAGAGTAGTTCACAAAGTTAATTTCTCGATGTCAGCGTATTGCTTTTCGTAACTAGCTTTGGCAACATCGTCATCATCTTCTTCGCATTGTCTGACTTTTTGCCACGGCTCGTGAAGCGGAGCGTGAATCTCTAGCGACCAAAACGTCGTAAGCGCTGTAAAATTCATGGCGCTTACGCGTTTAGAGCGCTAGATTCACGCTCCGCTTCTATGCTTTGTTGTCAACACAACAACAACTCATGGCGCAGAATACTGGTTCTCTGTATTCTTCTAAAGGGGAAATTCCTCTGAAACCGCACGGACCAATACCAATACCATGGACTATGTTAAAATGTCTTTAGTAATAACCTGATAAAAATGACTAAGGTTTCTTTCCCCACAGGATCAAGTGAGTGGTTTTGTGACTTCGGGTCTAATGTATGCAGGATTCCGGCAGTCGATCGAGAAATAATGTTCTGAGACTGTTTATCTATTCTCAACCGTTTCTTGGGACTACGGACGTGACATACTTAAAAAACTAACACTCAGTGGGTAGGTAGGTACCTACAAACTACATACATAGTAGGTATGTACCTAACCTACTTACCTCGATAAAAATGCAAAAAAAGATTATTTTTTTTAATATTCCTGTGAAATTGACCCTGAGATAAATAGTAAATCTAAAACAGAATTGAAAGATCTATTTCATTTTCAAGGAATAACCAAATTATATCCTTCCCATCTAGTAAACGTTTACAACTCATTTTTAAAAGCAAACATAAAACTGCCTTCCTCATTTAATACTTTGCAGCATCCAAAAAATCAGTTCACCCCACGCCAGTTATAAATTACCCCGATATGTAGCAGTGACACTGCTCATCGTTTATTCACGAGCTCGAATCGAGCCGGTGCCACACAAATGTGGCGAATTTTCCGATTATCATAATAAAGTAGGTTGAACCCGTCCCTTTTACCCCAGAATATAACGCCGTATGAGGGAGTGGATGTGAGTAATCGATCCTGGCTGGTTAAGAGGATTTAAAGTTGAAGATAATTGTCAGCGAAATGTTTGTTTAGGGACTGAAAGGGTTTTTTGGTCGAGCTTTAATGTGATCCAACACGACGGGTGGAGTTTTTTGATACAGATTCGGGTGTGACGTGTTTTTTATGCTTTACATGTTGATGTTTAAGCAGGCGTGGCTCACTCCGCGATTTCGTCGCTTTGCTACAGGTAGCTAAAAGAACATCCGTTCGGCCCCAATTTTGGGGAAAGCCATAAGCCGCGCGTGGCGCTGTCGCCACCTCTGTGCTGATCGTAACAGACGCGTTTTGTTAAAGAGTGAGTCTTCTGTACTTAGTACTATTATTTATTCTGTGGTTTAAGTAAGAAATACTGTAATGTAGGTGTAAATTTGGCTTCATATTGTAAAGAAAGTAGTTTCGGTACTCTGTATTAATGAACTATGAAAATTCTTAGTAAATATGTACTTATAGAAAAGTGAATTGCTTTGCTGTAAAGGTCATAATTTAAGACGATAGATTAAAGTAAAGACGACATTTTTTTACCGAGTAAGGCTTCTGGATGGTAATATAAGATCTGTGTAACTAGTAAGCTTAAAATATCTTTAATTCAATCAGCTGTAAAACTGGGAATACATTAACATTACATATTGCATTTTAATATAGCTTTAGAGTTTTTAGAAGTACAGCTTACACATTTGACTAAAACTACTTTTAGTATAATAAGTCTAGCTTAAGCCCGCAACTATACACTATCGCATTGGGAAACTGTAAAGATAGCTGTAAGATTTATGAAAAAAAAATTCGTCAGCGTGAATTTATCTTGATATTCGTGATTATTGATAAACACTATTTATTATATCCCTCTCGGGGTTTCAATCTAACTCCACACTAAAATTCATCTAAATCGTTTCGGTGGTTTAAGCGTGAAGAGTCAACAGACAGACAGACTGATCTTGATGTAAAAATCATACCATATCTGCCCACAAAAACTCAGATAAAGTGTCACTCTCATCTGTTTTACCTCTCGTCATTTTTGCAAGCCTGACCGTACTCTCCAAAACTCCCATCAAAAGTAACTCACCTAAAACACTAGAGGGCCAGAAGGCCCCGAAAGTGATATAACTCCAGAACGGCTACTACCCCAATTCTTTCAGCATTTTGCATAATTTCATATATTATTTAAGTGGCGACTTCGTACCATCGTTTGCATATTTGCATAATCCGACCCGCCGTGTACTGCCGGAATACTAATTCAGTTTTCAAGTTAGATGGCGCTCTAAAGGATAATAATGACATTGGATGGTGACCTTTTTTGAGGGTCTTTGAGATATGTTAACCTTTCTAAGTATCAGAGAATGTTGCCCACGAGATAGAATTTAATTTATTGAGGGCTGCAAGTATGCATAGATACGTAAGCAAAGCTTCTAATAAATTAGATGCAGAGCGAGTACGCAAAGCAAACATGCAACGACTGAAAACTTGACATGACAAATGCAATTCAGATTTTATAAAAAAAATAGGTTTCAATTTATTGTATAGGTATATGTAATCTGATTGGCTAGGGGTTAATAGATCCTAACCAAGTGACAATGGGACCAACTGTAAGGATATCTTTTCGATAAAAAAGAACCAATGCCTTCAGACATCTTCAGGAAAGATAAACATAAAGATACACATGAGCCAGAAATTCGGGAATATACATAAATTAAACAAAGACTAATGCGAAAACCTCTTCCTTTTTGAAAACCTAGGTATCTTTTTATATTTTGCCCTGAAAATAACTGCACATGAATATGCGCCGTATTCTTTATTAAAGAGTCCATAATTTAAAAACCAGAAAAATTCCTTTTCTCCCAGGTCTATTCAAAAGTCTTCTATAGAAGCCATTCCAATAACTGTTTCCATAAGAATGCTCTTAATACCGACACAGTGGAAAGACCTTTTTAAACAAAGAAAAAAATGCGAATTGAAACCTCGTGACACAATGTCGGAGCCGACCTGACATCATCAGGGAATGGGGACGCGAAATAATAAGGCTTGGGGGTGGAGCAAGGTGAGAGAGAGAGCGTTGCAGAAACATTGCGTTTTTTTAAGCCTTCTTCTTCAAGGGGCCCGTTCCTCAGAAGCTTGTAACTTGTAATACAAGCGGATGTCACTTTTTGACAGCTTTTGTTAGAAAGGAATTCCACTTGTATTACAAGTTACAAGCTTTTGAGAAACGACCCCAGAGCCATCTCTTACTGGAGGTTGGCTATCTCGTGATAGCCAACCTCCAAAGCACCGTAAAGCACTCGTGTGCTATGTGCAAAGTCCGTATAGCACTCGTGTGCTATACGGACTTTAGACAAAGTCGCGCGAAACGAGCGTGTGCTCTGTTTAAACCATGTTCGAAGATTTTTGAGGCATGAGTTACAACTTCCCTAAAGAGGAGGTCTGTATTTAGCCTTATGTCCTTTTTATTAATCCATGTTCATTATACATTTTTAGTTGAGGTTTTTAAACATACTCTAAAAAATCTAACTTATGGTGCCTCCGGCAACAGAGCAGGTGCAAGATGCCATTATTGGTTACGGCCGCAGAAAGAGTAAACATCGTGTTTAAGCGCCGTGCCCAAGGTATCTAAATGCGACAACGTAAAATAGGTATTGTACATAACCGTTCACCACCCTTCTCTTAATCAGTAAACATCTAATATCCCGCTATCTCCTAACTTGCACCACCGTCGCCGGCAGTCGTCGGCGCCAGCCTTTGTCTAGCATGTTTGCTCCCGTTTTTAAAATTAAAACTATGTGGCCCGGAACATGAGCCCCTAGTTATTTGTCGCAACAACCACATTTTTCTAGGAAGAAATTGTTCGACCTTTCAAGTTTTTTTAAGAAACTGATGAAGATATTTCAATCTCGATGTTGGTATCGGAATAATAGAAGAATACCGGCTTTATCTTTTTATCCGAAGATGTCAGTTTGTAATTGACAACCAGCTTTTTAATAACTGGGTACTCGATATCCGATAACGGATATCGTAAGGGTAACATTCCATTTCTGACCGCAGCTGCACTACTGGTACTGAACGCGTCGCCGTCACTGTCAATTTCCATAGTAAAATTAACTAGTGCAGCTGCGGTTGGAAATGGACTGTCACCTTAAACTATCAATAGCCCGACTCCATTGCTGAAGAAAATGTTAAAAACGTCATTTTATCGAGAAATTTTTGACGTTTGCGGTAGTTATGCACTCGGCAGTATTACTTCTGCAGTATTGTTTTTTTTACCTAACATTTTTGACATTTTCGGCAGCAAGTCAGGAGTAATATCGCAGTAATATTGGTGTACCTAGTCCGAATCCCAATGGTACCTTTATTTATGTCATTTGTCTTGTCTGCATCTTCAGGTGGGTGCTGTCTCGCCCATGATGCCGGTTGTCAATATCACTGTGCGAGTTTGACAGCAATATAATTATGCGCGCGCAATAGAGATAGCAACAGGCGGGTCGG
The DNA here is from genome assembly GCF_948474715.1 of Cydia amplana. NCBI lineage: Eukaryota > Metazoa > Arthropoda > Insecta > Lepidoptera > Tortricidae > Cydia > Cydia amplana. The sequence goes on from NC_086070.1 coordinate 25,270,697, forward strand.
TGTACGAAAATCTATCTGGAAAGCGTCTCTTCTTTATGGCACGTTTTTAACCGGTCAACTAATTAATCGAATTTGGGTAGTTTAAAAAAATAGAAACGGGTACTTAAATTAATAATTTGGCAACCAAAACGGAGCCTTAAAATATATCAATATGAGTTGTATTTTAATGTCGTTACAGCTTTTGATTATTTTTAGGCAGGTACCAAGTATTTATTTGGCAACTGAATTATTATATTGGAGACTATTTATGAAGCACATTTTAAAAAGAAAACGGCTATCTATTAATTAAAAAATGAAGTTCTTTTAAAATATTTTGTTTGATCATTACACGGTCAACCTAACACGCTCCTCCTCGCTTCGCTCGTCGTCGCACCTATCTGTTGACTGGCAGAACACAGTGGTAACTATTGAAATTAGTAATAAAAAATTGCATCTAATGGTATAATGGCCATTAGGTGTTTCATGATTAGGAATTTCGACTATAAGTATACTGACCATTGCGTATTGGTAAATTAATTTGAGGTTTTTGTGTCAAAAGTGACCAATATTCATTAAATACTACTTAGCTGAAACGATATGCTTAATAATGATTACTCAGGTGTGAACAACTAGATGACAACCAAATTTTATGATCGCTTTACAATATTAGTTGCCAATTTATTATTTTAGACGCCAACCTATCGCTTCGAGTTCCCTATAAATTTTTTGGGTGGCTTGATTTTGCTGCCAGTTTTTTTAATAATTATGATGCTTATATTTGAGGCTAATATAAATTTTTTGGCGCTAAAATATTAATGCACAGCCAAAATATATTATTATATACCCAATGAAAGTTCTTGTTTAATATTTTAGGTGCCCGGTTAATAATAAGCCCTTCTTTATAATAATTCAACAATCCTAAGACTTAAGAGTCACGCGCTTGTCTTCTCAACTTTATGTTAATTATGGAACTGAACAATAAAAAAAAGATCTGCTTGAAATAATTGCATCGTTGAAACAAAAAGCTCTTTTATTAAGTTTTATCTAAAGAAAGTCGGATCTAATATGCATAAAGAACTGAAGCTTTTCGCTTTCCCCGGGATTTTCTTTTTGGTTCTTTTGTGATTTTATTCACTTTAATAATTATTACGCGCAAGTTTTGCTTTCTTGTTTTTTAACTGCTCAAATGCCGGACAATAAGGGACTTAAATAAGAAATAAAATGTGTCTTTATAATTCCCTTACCCGATTGCATGAGGTGTCTTATTATGCCCTAGTATGGGATATTATCTACATCCTAAGACGTAGTCCTAATACTTGCTGGATTTTAACATTATTACTGTCTTGGGTGAGACTTGAACTCACGGCCTCTGGATCGATACTCCAGCGCTCTGCCATTTGAGCCACCAAGAACATGTCTTGGTTGGGTCATGGATGAGGTGAGTTCAAGTCTCACCCAAGACAGTAATTTGTCCACTTTTAAATTTATTCTAAGCTTAAGCTTAGAATAAATTTAGCATCGTTTGCAGATGTTCTGCTTGTTAAAAATTAAAATTATAGAAAATATTATTTTTACGAGATTTGATGTAAGTATCTTAACCATAGGAATGCCCCTTCGAGCTTCGTTAGATTTTTTTGATTTTATCATAATAGTTATGAGACTTTTAAAATTTACTATAAATTAAAAAAAGAAATATTTTCCTTAATGTCAATATCCAGGGAGAAAAATGAGGACTACGTTTGTATGGAGAAGCGGTAGCCCACTATCCTCTTAACTCATAAGTACCTAGTAGTAGTAGTATTTAGTTTTTGCTTATCAAAATACACATCGAGCTAACTGGGGCCCGTTTCTCTAAATCTTGTAACTTGTAATGCGAGTGGAAGTCCCTTTCTAACAAAAGCTGTCAAAAAGTGACATCCGCTTGTATTACAAGTTACAAGCATTAAAGACGGGCCCCTGGACTACTCGTAGGAAATCCATTATATGCATACGCCGTGCACGGGTTTTTTCAAATTTTAAATTTATAAGTTACCCGAGGCAGAGGCAGACCAAAAATGAGATGGCTAAACGACCTGGACTCATTCTGTGGCGACTGGCGGGAACATGCACAAAGCCGTGACGAGTGGCGAAAGACAGGGGAGGCCTTTGCCCAGCAGTGGGACACAAATTAGGCTATAAAAAAAAAAGTTATTATTCAACTTAATTACCTATATGATGAATTGATGAGCCAATAATCTTAAACAGCTTTAAAATTATAATACCTAATTATAAATTTAATGTACAATTAAAATTTGCTGAAAATTAAAAGCATCCCATTTCAATACAAAATTACAAACTCGTTAACGCTCGTTATACAAACGAAAGCTTAATAACTTTGTTAATATTAAATGAATTTACTAACATGCAAACCGCATTGTCCCAATGTACCTTTATCGGGCCAATCCGAATTACTGTATTGACCGGGATCGGCATAGCTGGTGTTTGTGGAGCTGGACAAACACAATCAAATCCAATTTATTCAGAACCATTGTTTAATTTTGCTGGTGTGCAAAATTTGTATTTTGGTATTGGTGGTGTCATTTATTTTATTTCTCCGTTTTATTCTAATCTAATTGTTCTACGCATAAGTCTGATATGCTCAGGGCTCGGAACCGGTATTTAAATACCGGTTAATATCGTTCCAAAACCGTTATATTAAATCGTTCGTTAAAAAACCGGTTAATAGATGGAACGCGAATTAAAAAATTACGTTCGCGCTCGTCACCGGTAAGAAGAAGGAACGGAATTTTATGGTTCGCAGGGAACGATATAATACCGGTTACTCTTGGCTTTCAGAGACTCTCAGTTAAACTCGTTATCATACGTGAAAGAGATATATAGCAATACTTACTCGTTCTATGTCGCTTCGATATTTTCAATTTAACCGGTAAATTTCCACAAAAACGGAAGGCGAACGAATTTGGTATAAATCAGTGTCACAATAGAACAGTTTTTTAACTGGTAACCGCAAGTGGAAACGAAATCCTTTTCATTTCCGGGTGAATGAACGAAACCGGTTTGAAAAATAAACCGGTTTCCGAGCCCTGGATACGCTACTTTTGACGCTGACGGTACATAAACAAACCAGAAACAAACAGTATTATCCCGGAACTTCCTAACATAACAAACCGTCTTAATGTTTCGTCAAAGCAGAGTTTGTAATTATAATTGAATTTTCTCCACACTCGAGTCATGGCAGTGTATGGTATGGGAACAGTAAGGCAGGCTTACCCATTGAGGGAAAAAAGAGAACAACCATTTGAAGAAAGTCTCTGGTGTGAAAATAACTACTAAACGACGATGAACTAAATAACTGGTAAATAGCAGAACATTTTCTAACAACAAACGTGCACTGCACAGAATCAGTACTGTATGCTCAAGAGCAATGTGTACATTTAATGGAAATTACTATTCTAGTTTAATTATTGGGAAACCCGGCTTTGTACGGCACTAGTAGAATCTTAGACAACGATTCATACGATTCTATGCCTTCATCCTGAACCGTCAGATAAGCATTGGTGCTGATTAAGTCGTAACAAAAATTGCAAGATATAGATGGTCAAACCAATTTGTCAGTAAATAGGAACAAAAAAAACTATACTCATCCTTTTCTTTTGGGTGCTAGTACTAGTGTAAGACAAAGATAGTATGACTCTCTCTGTCTATGTTTGAAATAAGACAGTCCTTTGACACACTAATATGTATCTATGTTTTCCATATTTTAATGTTGGTACTAAATCCTTTAGGTACCTACTTTAGGTATTTGATGTAAAGTCGGGTATGTATTTAAAAGTACCTACATATTTCTTATGGCTTGGAACCGGTTTTCTAATTTGCAAGACGACATGCCAAATTGCAAGCATTTAGGTATAAGATTATTTCTGAACTCACTTATTAACTCAGAAAAAAGTCACTTGGATGCCACAGTCAGGCCTTACTTTACGTAAAAAGGCTTGTGTCGAAAATTAAATTGTAACAAAAACTTATTCCAACGTACTTTGAGAGTTGTTCCACAAATTCCGTTCCATTTCGTTGTTAGACGGTAACTTCGGAATATGCAAATGATCAAGTCACGAGTTGAAAATGTGGAACTCGGGGAAGATCCGTTTGATGCCGGTTTCAAAACAAATGGGCAGGTGGTTTAACAATTCATTTCTTAAAATAAAACATTTTTAACTTTTTTTATGCAATGCATTCTGATCGATCAAAAAATTAAAATCACTCAAATAAAGTCCAAAAGAAGGCAAAATATTTGTATAGGTACGAGGGGCGTTCAAAATATTCTCGGTATTGATATCTTACAACCTCTTCTAAAATTTCTTTCGTTACTGGCCGCTAAGGTTTATTCATTGACATTAAAAAAAAGTATAATTCGAACCGAGATGTTCTTTTGTTTTTCTGCAATTGCTGAACAAACATGAACATCATGTGGGAATTGACAATGTTAACTAAATTAGAACATCGATGCGTGATAAAATTCTTGACAAAACAGGGTAAAAATCAAAAAACCATAAAAGAGGAAATGGATTGTGTTTACCGTGAGTCTGCTCCTTCTTTATCTACCATTCAAAAGTGGTCAAGCGAGTTTAAACGTGGAAGGGAGAGTGTTGAAGACGACCCTAGACCTGGCCGGCCTGTAGTAGCTACTTCACAAGAAAATATTGATAAAGTGGAAAAACTTATATTGGAAGATGGTCGAGTGAAGGTAAAATCTATAGCACAAGTAACCAATCTCTCTATTGGTACCGTACATGATATTATCCATGACCATCTTAATATGTCAAAAGTAAGTGCAAGATGGGTTCCGCGAATGCTGACTCGGCTTCAAAAAGACATGCGTGTAGCTTGTTGTTCCGATTTTATTGACCTGTGCGGTGAAAATCCTGATGAGGTGCTGCAAAGAATAGTTACTGGAGATGAAACCTGGGTTCATCATTATGACCCAGAGAGTAAACAAGAGTCCATGCAGTGGCACATTAAGGGTTCAGCTCATCCCAAGAAGTTCAAGGTCATCCCTTCAGCTGGCAAGGTCATGGCCACGATATTTTGGGATTGTGAAGGAGTATTACTGATCGATTATAAAGAAAAAGGTGTAAATATCACAGGACAGTACTACGCTAACATTCTACGTCAATTAAAGGATGTAATCAAAGAAAAGAGGCGAGGAAAGTTAACCAAAGGTGTTATGCTTCTGCATGACAACGCCCCCGTCCATACTGCTCATATTGCCAAGGCAGCTATTGTTGAATGTGGGTTTGAAACTGTTACTCACCCACCGTATAGTCTGGACTTAGCCCCCAGCGACTTCTTTTTGTTCCCCAATCTTAAAAAGGATCTGCGTGGAAATAAATTTTCCGATGATAAAGCATTGAAGGCGGCAGTGGAGGAGCATTTTTACACCAAAGATAAAAAATATTTTTATGCAGGATTAAAAAAAATAATTGATCGATCTTTTAAGTGTATGAACATAGGGGGGGAGTATATTGAAAAATAAAAATATCAAACTTTTCGTACTTGTTTGTTTTCATTCTCATACCGAGAATATTTTGAATACCCCTCGTAAAACCAAAAAAGAACATTAGCATGGTAACATTACATATTGAATCAGAATCAGAATCAGAATTCGTTTATTTTCATAGTTAAATCGGTTACAACTTGTGTCCCTGCTCCCATTCGAGTCTCAGGGGTGTATACTTGCTTAAGTCTAGGTGAGATCAGTGCAAGTGTGGTGTATTTGATTTAATGTTAGTTACTTTATATAAGGACAACTATCATTGAACGTTCTTTGTTGTGTTCTTAATAACTACTTAAAACTAACTTACAATCTATGTGACCTGGGAACTGTTACTCTTGTACTGAGTGGTCTCCTGCGGTCTTTCTTATTTACAATATACGGAATGTCTCCTATTCTATGGTTAGTGAGCAATGGGTTAAATTGACCTGGGCTATAAGTAACTGGATGATTAAATTATTGATATAAAAAACCGACCAAGTGCGAGTCGGAAACGCTCGAAGGGTTCCTTAGGTACCATTATGCAAAACCGGCAAAAAAATCACGTTTGTTGTAAGGAAGCCCCACTTAAATATTTATTTAATTTTGTTTTTAGAATTTGTTGTTATAGAGGCATCAGAAATACATCATCTGTGAAAATTTCAACTGTCTATAGCTATCACGGTTCATGAGTTATGTCCTGGTGACAGATAGACGGACGGACAGACAGTCTTAGTAATAAGGTCCCGTTTTTACCGCTTGGGTACGGAATCCTAAAAAGATGATTTACTATAAGTACCTACCTAATACTCATTCTACATTGTAATTAACGTCTTACAAAATACAATATTAATTAATCACAGAAAATAACTAACATTCGACTGAGAATATAACAAGCAGATTGTTTTATCAGCAAATAACAATAGAGGAACATTGGAACCGAAACCCCAAGCTCATCACGTCATAAGGTGATTATTAACAATGCCTTTGTAGGTATTTATTCAAACCTATTTGTAATTTCTTGCCAAGGACTACATTTAAGGAAAATGATACAATCCACAAAAATTTTGTCGGAAGCATTTGAACGTTCCGAGTTTAGAAAACTCATTTATTTAAATGACAAACTTCTTGAGATGGATTTTTTTCGGTAAACTACGTCGAAATTAACTCTTTTTGTATACCTACCACTTTAAGCTCTGCTACAGTCCGCAGCAAAAGCACAGAATAACTAATAGTACTGACTAAGCAGGCGTGGTGTTCAAAATTACATTGACACGCTCTTATTCTCTTAACAATAAAGTCGCGTCAAGATCATTTTGAACCCCTCACCCGCTTAGCAACTTCTGCTGCTGACTGTACCTATGTATATTTCTTTATTTGATAAACAGAAAATAAGCGATTTTGTAGGTATCCGTTTCAACCTATCACGTGAAAGCTTTAATTCATATTGCTACTTCAGAACTCTTTTGAATTCGCCTCCCGGGGGCTTCGTAAAGAGATTCAGTACACACAGACATTGAAAACACAGTGCTATTTAAATTGTACCTGGAGCCTTTAGAGGGCCTACCGCAAACACCTAAAAAATTCGGGCATTTTTCTCTTTTTTATTTTTTTTTCTTTTTTTTTATTAAGGCGTATAGTTAGAGTGACAAAGATAGTTGCTCGACGAACTTTTATTTTGGCGGTTAATAGCCCTGATTCAGATTTAACAACATGTTATACAAATACAAAAATACAAAAAAAAAATACAAAAATTCTTTATTTCAAAAAATACACATATTTATGATGCAAGGGATGGAGCTACCCTGTAAGCAAAAATATGCCCGTGTTGGGTAACACCGCTCTTCCCTATGTAACATAATGTACTTAGGTATACAATTAAACTAAACTAAACTAATTAATTACACAAAATTACAGTATACAGTATTACAATGTAAATACAAAGAAAGCACAACTTTTTTTTTTTTTTTGTGTCATGTTATGGTTTTGAACTGGTTTTGATACAACCCTGACCTTCGTCTTGGTGAACTCACGCACGACTTTCACTTCATTTCGAATGCACCAATCAGTGAGCGATCTTACACAAAAGTTTCATAACATACATTTTGGTGAGGTGTTAAGTGTGCAGTTAATATGTAAACTGTCAATATTACAATTAGAAATCTGTAGATATTAAACAAAAAACGTCAAAAATATGTTTTTTTTTATATACCGCGTGGCCGGAGAGTCTGTTCGGAAAGAGTAAAGTCGTGGAATGTATTGAGCCTCATACATTCCACGACTCTTCTCTTTCCGCACAGACTCTAATAGCATTATCCACGCTGCTCTGCTGGCCAACGATCCATTGTCACTAGTCTGTTCGGAAAGAGAAGAGTCGTGGAATGTATTAGGCCCCATACATTCCACGACTCTTCTCTTTCCGCACAGAGATACATTGCCGCAACACTCACGGAACAGAAATAAAAATTAAACTAGAAATTAATAATCTGGCGCAGTCCTGCAGTTTGTGACCAGTATGTTGTCAAAGAACCTCTAGAGTAGACGATGCTCAGCTCTGCAATATTCAAAACGTTTGCCAAGCACTCCGCCCGTATCGCATTCAACTGATTTTATTAATGGTGCCACAGTTTTGATTTTCAATATTGAAAGGGTTGCCAAATGGAGTATCTTTTGTGCCACAAACAATCCCAACACTGAATGGTGGGATGCTGACGCGTATTAATTATACGCTGAAGATGAAAAGGCTGAAATGTAATTGAAAATAAAATGTAATCTAGAGGGGGAATTCCTTGAGGTACTTGTATTCATTCGATTCAATTCATTGTGTTTGCTTACGTTTGAAAGATGATTTAGTTTGAGGCTCTGATCGAAAATAATGTTGGGGATTTATCTTCGTAAACAATTTAATACAATTGTAATTGTTTTGTTTACGTTCAACTGCTATAATTTTATATTTTAAATAGATAATATATTATCTTTAGAATTAATCTACATTTCGGGACAAAAATATATCGATATCGCGATGTAAAAAAAAACAAGAAGAACGTTACGGCGCCATCTATTGGGAGATTTTGTTGACTTTCAGACGAAATTATCTAGGTAAGTTTTTCAAAAGAAAAGGGTTAATCAATTTTTTCTTGTCACCCGTTGCTATAGTCACGGTCTCCCGAGTCACTCTTAAAACTCTAGGTTTTTCGTATTTAATCATTGGATCTTTAGAAACTGAAAGATATACAGGGTGCTTCCTGTAACAGGAGCAATAAATTAAACTAAAGGCTGCTGAACAAATGTTGGTCAGTTTGAGGAGTACAGCCTACAGTTTAATTTATTGCTCTTGTTACAAGAAGCACCCAGTATAGCATGATAAATCTCACAGTAAATACTCGTACTATAGTAAATACTATAGTAAACTTGATTTAAATGAGATATCTTCGCTTGTAATGTAATTTATACGAATGTTTGCACCAAGGACGGTTTGACCCAATTCTTTCCCATAGAAAATCCACAATAAACTCTTTCGAATCTCGAAGTTCGATTGGGTCTCCCAAAGTTTCCTACTTTACTGGGAAGTTAAAATTATTTTCCCCTTTAAATAATTCCAAACCTGTAAAAGTTGGACAAATTAATTTCGTACTACTTTTAGCAATTAAAGTTGAAACCTGCAATTTGGACCGGAACTTTAGTGGGCCAGAGGTTACCGTACTTAAATACAATGTCAGAATAAATTCAGGTAGTTTCTACAAATTTTTACCGTCTGGTTCTTACCAATTTTTTATTACAACGTCGGTGGCAAACAAGCATACGGCCCGCCTGATGGTAAGCAGTCACCGTAGCCTACGCCTGCAACTCCAGAGGATTTACATGACCCTTTAAAAATCTGAAGACTCCTTTTTTGAAGAACCCCATACTGTAGCCCCTCGAGAAAACCTCGGCAGGCGCATTCCATAGCCGCATATTCAGCGTCCGCGGGAGGAAATTCCTCTTGAACCGCACAGAGCGCGGCCATTATTATTACCATCCATTATTATATGCCATTATTATACTTATGAACTCTCTGTAGTTCCCAAGATACAGGCTCGGCCTAGTTTGGGGACCACTGTCAATTTGTTCTGATGTAATGTTTTTTTGCCTCATTAAAACTTCTTCATCCATCCAGCGATGGAGCGTATATTAGGTGTTCGCAGAACTGATCGGATCAGAAACACGGAACTACGCTCCAGAACTAGAGTTGTAGATGTAGGCGTCAAGACCGCTAAGCTTAAGTGGGGCTGGACTGGACATGTCTGCCGCATGCACCCAGAAAGGTGGGCCAAAATGGTTACTGAGTGGGACCCACGGAACACAATAGCCGGTGCAGGCCGGAGTTCAGGCAGACCGAAAAGGAGATGGCGGGACGACTTGGACGCATTCTACCCCAAATGGTGGGAAAATGCTGATGACAGGGTCGAGTGGAGAAAACGAGGGGAGGCCTTTGCCCAGCAGTGGGACACCAAAATAGGCTAGAGATAAAAAAAAACTTCTTCATCATTTTCATTTTCATCCATGCACTTTTGCACCTCGCTCCACGTTCCATACAAACGTATCTTAGTCATTTTCTGTTCCACGACTACACGTCGCGCTTTTCCATTTGGTACCCGCCATACGGACTGCTTCAGAGAGATACTTTCATTATTTATGCATGATCGTCGGTTCGGTACTTTACACCTGACAGTTCTCTGATATCTATAGAAGAGATTCTCTTCTATTTAGTTCGAGTTCGCCTTCTTGTTACCATTCTATCTAAATATACTGGGTGGGGCCTGTAACATAATATTTTCTACTCCCGTACTTTTATTTGTCATTTAAAGGGTCGTGCACACACCTTTAAAACCCTACCTTATAGTTGTCAAGACAAGTCTTTAGTCTATTCCCCAAAAAAGAATTTGTGCTTACACGAAGTATCTTTTTGGCGATTTTACGATACTTCGTGTAATGACCACTTAAAAAATATTGAATGAAATACAGTGTTGCCAACCTTATTTTTAATGTCATATCTGACAAATAAGTGAACCATAGACATGTTTTTTTTTTAAATTTCATTCATTCTTTTCCGGCCCGTACCCTCCATTTTTGCTACTTTTTGAATTAGAAATATTTGTTAAATTTACAATTTTATTTCAAAGTGCTTGGTCGTAGAAAAAATATTGTATGCAACGTTGTTTAACTGAGTCAAAAAATACTCGTGGCGTCTTTATTAACAATTTTCGGCTTCGTCTCAAATTGTTACTCACGCCACTCGCCTTTTTTGACCTCTCTTAAACAATGGTTGCATAAAATACTATTACCTATATGCAGAAGTTCTGTTACAATTACAAGTCGTTTAAAATCAGAATCTGACTTAGATACTTACAGCAGCCTCCTTACAGCTTATGCATACCCAAACCGTTGAACATGCCTTTTTTAATCCACCTCTAACATTTTTAATGACTTTTACGCGGACTTATTCGTGGGTACTCTATACAATATAGAGTTAGCGAAATTATAAAAATATCACATTAGCGAAATTGATATCCTCATCCTATATCAGTTTCAGAATTACTATCTTCATTGTACGTTCAAGCACAAACTAGTGTTGTTAATAAAGAATATATTATTAGGAATCCTTACTTTTACGATTTGACTCTTGACTCACTTCGCTTCAGTTTCGTTTTCTAGTCACAATGCCGAAACATGTGTAATCTAAAGCTTGCTTAGAGACTATTCTCCTATAGAAACTCGAGAAATGCACAGTCGAGGACTGAGTCTAAGACGTCTAAGTGGTGAAAATGGAAAGGTTGTCGCGTAAAGCGAAGGCGGAAAGAAGCGGTAGGGATTAAAGGATGACTCACGTAAGACCGGGCCGTGTCCGGGCCGGTGCTCCCGGAGCTTCGTTTTATATGGAAAGCATCACCTGTCATAGAAAAGTAAGCGCCGCGCCGGTAGCTCCGGCCCGGACTCGGCCCGATCGGCCCAATCTAACATGAGTCATCCTTAATCCGAACAATTCCTCGAAGCATGTTATTGATGTTATAAATGACAATGTCTCTTCTCTAATGTTCATTACAAAACTTCTAAATTACGCTTCAATAAAAGCGGCCAAGTGCGAGTCGGACTCGCCCATGAAGGGTTCCGTATTTAGGCGATTTATGACGTATAAAAAAAAACTACTTACTAGATCTCGTTCAAACCAATTTTCGGTGGAAGTTTACATGGTAATGTACATCATATATTTTTTTTAGTATTATCATTCTCTTATTTTAGAATTTACAGGGGGGGGACACACATTTTACCACTTTGGAAGTGTCTCTCGCGCAAACTATTCAGTTTAGAAAAAAATGATATTAGAAACCTCAATATCATTTTTGAAGACCTATCCATAGATACCCCACACGTATGGGTTTGATGAAAAAAAAAATTTTGAGTTTCAGTTCGAAGTATGGGGAACCCCAAAAATTTATTGTTTATTTCTATTTTTGTGTGAAAATCTTAATGCGGTTCACAGAATACATCTACTTACCAAGTTTCAACAGTATAGTTCTTATAGTTTCGGAGAAAAGTGGCTGTGACATACGGACGGACAGACAGACGGACAGACAGACAGACAGACAGACAGACAGACAGACATGACGAATCTATAAGGGTTCCGTTTTTTGCCATTTGGCTACGGAACCCTAAAAAACATGAGTAAGAGTTTGAGTTCAGCCTTTATGTCAGTGTTTATTTTTCTGTCTGTGTGTATATAATTTTTGTCTGCTGTCTTTGTATTGTTGTTGTTATCCTTTTCTTTTTCTTTCCTTTTCATCTTTGTGTCCTGTGTGTGTGTGATTTATCGAATAAATGACTTTCTTCTTCTTCTTCTTCAGTCTCGTTAAACTGAGTTGAGTCGGTCTTTAGACTCAATTTTTACCAACTCTACCTATAAACCTTGCATATACCTCGCGCTAGACGAGGCACTGCATAACTTTATTATTAAAGCCAGCTTTGTTTATTTGTGGCCGCAAAGCCAACTAAATTACTGCATTTTGGTGCATTGATTTAAGTTACAAGAGGCGTGCGGAAGCGAGAGGGTGATCTATAAATATTGACTCTTCCAGGCCAATTCGAATAGAATGTACATGATCCCAGGACGCCCCCCCCCCCCCCAAACGGCATATTGTGGGAAACGCCGTTTTCACAACTGAAAAGAGCTGGGAGGTGAGAGTCCCACATACCCGGGCCCCCATTATGGGCCCACGTCGGGGCCAGTGGGACTGTGGGACGATGCGTAATGCAGCTAGCATTCCCACATCGACAAAAAAAGGCCAATTCGAATGTACACTGATATCAGAATGATATTTAAAGCATATTATTATGTTAGTTAGTGTTATTGTGTGTTATGTACATGTATTAGCGTAAAACTGTTGACGGAGTTCGGAAACTCGAGTCCTTTTGAGTTGTTCTTAAAAAAAGACCCAATAAAGAACTCGACTCGGGACTTAAAAGACCCAGAAGTTTTTAAGCGCCGAGTCTCGTAAAAACTAGCTGAGTTCGACTCAAAGGACTCGAGTTCTTACCAACACTAGATACACGATAACTAAATAAATAACATGATTCAGATAACACCAGATGACAGTATACTGCGTTCGGTCTGTTGGGTTGTTACGTAACTTGTGGTGAAATTGATAAAATAATCAGTGTCTAGTCCTTTAAAATCATAAACGCCAAGATAAGATTATTATCTTTTTACACGGACAGAATGGAATCGCTTCATTTTGCAAATTAAACCAAAGTGCGACATCAAATATTCAGCTCAGACCTCAGACTGCTATCCGTTCCCTGTATAATGGGATTGTTTTAGACGCCGAACAAAAAGTTCAGAAAAACGGCCGTAAAACAGACTATTGTGGCGAAAATAAAGATATTTCAGGTCCGATATATAAGGTTTAATCACTGCTTCGAAGGAAATTGTTGTATTATTTAAAAATGGCAGCCGTAGTTTCAAGGTATTTTAGTCAATGGTGCTTTGTATTTAGCATGTCCTCAAATATAAGATTAAATCGCTACCCCTTTTCTCCTAGGGGTCAATAAATAGACATTGTAAAGGATGGCTAACGCTAGAACGATCCGGGTTCGGTCCGAGGCGACTAACACTTCAGTTTTCTAAAGGAACATTGGAAGGTGGAAAGTTGGAATTGGAAGTAACTGTAATACAAGCGGATGTCACTTTTTGTCAGCTTTTGTTAGAAAGGGACTTCCACTTGTATTACAATTTACAAGCTTTTAAGAAACGGGCCCTTGATCGATGTCTTCGAGTTACAAAGTTTGAAAATCATATTACGTCGTCACTTCGTACGTAATAGTGGTTTATGTGACTGCTGCATAATGAATGGCATTAAAACTCGAGTGTGGGTTTATGAAACGAACGAAGCGAGTTTCATCATAGAATCACACGAGATAAAAAAGCTAATGCCATACCTGACAGCGGCCGTCGATGCACATATCCAAGCTGCCGGGCCGACACCTCGTGCCGTCGGACACTCGTGCCGCCAGGACTGCCACAACGACGCGGTCATCCTCATCAAGCGACGCACTCTGAAATAAAGAATCGAGTTTCAAGACCGAAGTGATCCCATTAGTGTTCCGTGAGCAAACTTTTGTACGGAACTCTAAAAATAGTCAAATTCACAGAATTTACAGATATAAGCAGAAATCGGTGTGTTAAGAGATTAATTTTGTCTTAATTATTTAGCCAACTTTGTGATCAGAGATGAATCAATAGGATCAGCTTTTGAACTGGAAACGATGAAGGCAAGTCGTTCTAGCGAACCTCTACGCAGGGATCGGAACCGGTTTTTTGCAAAAACTTAGAAATAACCATATTTTTTGAATTATTTTATACTCAAAATGTAGGACTCAGTTGTGTTTTTAGGTTACGACTTCATATTATTAGATTGCCCAATTAGAAATGAAGTACAAAGAACGAAAAAGTACCGTTTCCGTTCCCATACAAAAAATACCGGTATCCGATCCCTGCTCTACGTTAGTAAAATAGATCATACAAATAAATCTGAATAATAAATAAATCTTATTATTATACTATTACATGCTCGATTGCATCTGGAGGAGGTAAAATATCTTAATGAGTCACTATGATGTTTTCTCATAAAAAAGTATACCTACATTTCTTAAATAAAACATATCACTTCAAAAGCGCTAGTCAAGTATTTCTAAAATTCTCTTAGCCGATTTGAACGTCTAGCTCAAAGACCGGCCACGTTCCGGATTATCCTAGTGTACTCGTAACAGTAATTGGCCATCGATGGACCTTATGCCATTGCTTTAAGGTTTAAATTCGTGTATCAACAGTGGGGTACGTGCCGCGCCGTGGAAACGTGGCCACGCTCGTTTGAGACGTGGAGACTTCTTTAAGTTCTGTTGCAAGTGGATCACAAAAATCACGTGCCTAATATCCGGGTTAGGAGCGAATTAAATGTGAAATTGAACGAAAATGCGTTGCTTGTAACTCTCAGGAGCGGTAAGTATTTTGATTTTACACTTAAAAGTTTTGATATTGTGATGACATTGTACTATATGCCCAAGTTAACATATTAACAGTAACTATACGTTACTGCCTGCGACATAAATATGCGACGCACGTAATTGTATAAATAGCATGTAAGCAATAATAGCCTATAAATATGTGTTATGTTTAGATTTACTCTCTCTCTATACTTGGATACCGAGAATACAACACAACTTCGGTAATGTTTGGTTTTACTTAAACTCCATTTCGACCCTCCGACTACCAAGTCATCACATGGCGACCCATACCAGAAGAAAACCAGGAAAGTGAAGAATACCACGGCGCACCGCATACGAGAATGAAGATAGAAGTCAAGGCAAGAAGATCACCCTAATGAAGATTCAAGTTGAAGAACCTATTTTTCAAGAAAGAAACTTCCTGCGCTTTTTCAAGAAAAAACCTTCCTATTAAAACAGAACCCTCCCACACATTTTGGAAACGAAAGAGAAGAAAGAAAAAGATGACCAAGAAACAAAACTCAAATTAAGAAGAGACGAAGAAGGAAGAAAGAAGAGCGTTGTCCAGGGTTATCCCGGCTCGCAATTCAAGAGGTGTCCAGGGTTATCCCGGCCCACATCAAGAGGTGTCCAGGGTTATCCCGGCCCATGCTCGAGGGAGTCCAGGGTTAGCCCGGCCCGTCATCGTCGTCGGAGCAGAGGCAGCCACATGCAGCGTCAGCGAGTGCCACATGGAGGTGCCAGCTCGCCAGCAGCGTCACGCGACCGCCCGCCCGTGCCAGCGCGGAATGCAGCGTCGACATAACCTACTTACGGGAGTACATTGCCCGCTACCAATGTAAGTTAGATATAACTTTATTATTATGTTTTATTATTTCGTCACGATATTTAGCGAATGATAGGTATCCTAATTTTAGCCGTTGTATGTAATTAATTGTAGCCGCGAATTTATTATGCTAGCCGAATTACAGTCCATACGCGACAGATTAAATAAATTAAGAGAAGATATTGTAAAGTTAGGTCCAGACAGGCGACGGAAAGAAATAGGTAGGAAGAAACTAGACGAATCAAACGAATTATATAATCGCGCGGCGGATATTGTGTCTCAGTTACAGGAGCAAACGGAAAAGTATAAAGCTTCAGAATTAGAGTTAGCTAATACGCATATAAACGATATTGCCGACACTTACAGTAGGATAAAGATAGCGTTAAATTATTTTGATACAGAATCACAAACAGAGGAAAAAATGGCTAAGCCCAGTTTTGATGTCAAGACGGCCATCGCCTTGTTGCCCGTCATGACGGGGCAGGAGGATACCACTAAGCAGTTGATAGACGGCATTCTAATGTACAGTTCCATTATTAATAGCGAAACTCAACAGGTTTTAATAGAGTTCGTCCTGAAAACAAGACTCTCATCTAGCGCTAAGCTCAGATTAAAGACGTCATATACTAGCGTAGAATTACTTATCGCGGATATGCGTACATTCTTACTACCTAAAAAATCGTCCGAATCGATTCAGGCTCAACTGTACAGAGCTAGGCAAGGTAGGAGAACTATAGAGGCATTCGGAGCCGAGATCGAGGATCTTTTTGTCAATCTGACCATATCCCAGGCCGACGGTAACGATAGCAGGTACGATGTACTTCGTCCACTGAACGAGAAATCAGCCATTAAACGGTTTGCAGACGGTTTAGCAGATCCCAAGTTAAGTACCATAATATCATCTAGGCAATTTACGTCACTGCCCGAAGCGATCAGGACGGCCATTGACGAGCACAGTTCATCACCACGACAGGATCAGGTCCTACATTATGGGAGCGGACATTCCCGTAATAATTACGGGAACCGGAATGCCCACTCTGCGCGTTACAATAGGAATAGGGGTAGAAATTTTAACGCAGGTAATAAAAATACATTCGGGACACGGTATTACTCTAGTAATAACCGTAACATAGGTATTTCGCAACACGTCCCGCCAAATAGAGTTAAACGACCTGACAATTTCGCTGACAGTGCAGCTACAGTTCGCCGACCTGCGCGCGCGCCCGCTCGCCCGAATACGTGTGCGCAGCACATACAACCGTCACACGATGATGAAAAACCTAACAGGCAGTTTTTTCGTAACTAATATGAATAGCGCAATATTTAGTTATAATAAAGATAATTATAGCACAGTAACTTGTAGTGTAGGTAATGGATATAAGTTAAAGCTCCTGGCCGACAGCGGAGCAGCCCTGTGTGCCATTAGATACGAATATTTACAAAACAAACCCGATCTTTTTAAACAAATACAAGGATATAGCATTACCATTAATGGAGTATGTGGAGATTTAACTTCAGAGGGATATATATATTTAGAATTAGACTTTAACGGTTTCATTTGCGAAGAAAAGTTTCATGTTTTTAAGAATTTGCAATGCTCAGCCCAAGAAATTTTAGGAGAAGAATTTTTCAAACGTTACGATGCAGACATAAGTTATAAACGCAATGCATTAATTTTAGAGGACACAGGTCAGTCCGTATCGATACCTATGCAAGTACATTCAAAGAATACGTATGTCCACAATATACCTCCGCGATGCGAAGTTATGACTCACATTACGTCACAACTAGACGATGATTGCGTAGTACTAGCCGAGGAAATGCAAGAAGGCGTTTTTGTAGCAGGTGTTATTTCAAGACCAGACAAAGGTCAAATACCCGTACGGATATTGAATACGACTGATAAGCCAGTTACTTTAGATTTATCAAAGTTAAAAGTAAACAGATTATGTAATTTTGATATTTGCAATTTTGACTCAAGGAAAATTAGCGTCAATAGAGTAAAAACCTTATTAGATCTTTTAAATTTACACACTTATTTAAACACAGAGGAACAGTTAAGTATAGAACAAATTTGCGCAAAATACGCAGATGTTTTCCATCTGCCAGGCGACAAGCTTACTACAACAAACTTGCTGGAGCACAAAATTAACTTAAAAGAAAATGCCAGCCCAGTATACGTAAAGCCTTACAGGATACCACACGCCTTACGCAAAGAACTCCAAACTCAGATCCAAGATATGCTAGACAACGACATAATTGAAGAGACTACTTCCGAGTGGTCCAGTCCAGTTTTGCGTGTTCCCAAAAAGAGTGATAAGTTAGGAGAAAAGAAATGGAGATTAGTTGTCGACTATAGGCAACTAAATAATAAAATACAGGATGATAAATTCCCATTGCCCAACATAACAGAAATATTAGATTCCCTAGCAGGTAGCATATATTTTTCAAAGCTCGATCTTTCCCAAGGTTATTACCAACTAGCTTTAGACAAGGAATCCCGGAAATACACCGCGTTTACGACCGATAAAATGTATTCAATGAAGAGATGTCCCATGGGGCTCCGAACAAGCGGTAGTGTTTTCTCAAGGCTTATGACCATAGCCATGTCCGGATTAAATTACAAACAATGTTTTATATACTTAGACGATTGTATTGTCATAGGAAAATCCATGACGTCACATAACCATAACCTTACTCAAGTTTTAGAACGTTTGAGGAGCGCGAATCTTAAACTAAATCCATTAAAATGCGAATTTTTACGTAAAGAGATAATGTATTTAGGACACAAAATAACTTCAAAAGGAGTAGAGCCCGACCCAGCGAAAGTAGATGCATTAACCAAATACCCAAGACCAACGAATACAGACGAGGTCAAAAGATTCGTAGCATTTGCCAATTACTATAGACGGTTTATTCCAAATTTCGCGAACATAGCTTATCCCTTAAATCAACTTTCCAAGAAAAACGCAGTTTTTAATTGGTCTACAGAGTGTGAAGCAGCATTTTTAAAATTAAAAAATATTCTTACTAGTCCACAAGTCTTAGATTATCCAGATTTTTCGGAAAATAACACATTTACGTTACATACAGATGCATCAAAAATAGGATTAGGGGCAGTATTATCGAATGCTAGCGGGAAGGTAGTCGCGTACGCAAGTCGAAATCTTAAGCCAGCCGAAACGCGATACCCAATCATAGATTTGGAATTACTTGCCATAGTTTGGTCGACAAGACATTTTAGACCCTATCTCTTCGGGAAAAAGTTTAAAATTGTCACCGACCATAAACCATTGATTTATCTTTTTGGAATGACTGATCCTTCGAGTAGATTAACCAAATTTAGATTGTATTTAGAAGAATTTAATTTTGATATTGAGTACATTCCGGGGCGAAACAATGCAGCTGCAGACGCATTGAGTCGCTTACCGATGAATAGTGAAGATTTAAAAAATATTAGAACAAACGTTGTATCAGTCATGACCAGAGCCCAATCACGGAAACAGCGCGCGCAACAAACTTGCGATCAAGGTAACCTAGCGACAGATGTACCCGCAAACGATAGGCTTGATCAACCTAGAGTTGTGGAAATCATCAAAGCACCAAAAAATTGTATCGAACTCATATTAAGTTCCAATTATAAGTTAAGTAAGACATGTCAAAATAAAATAATGAGTAGTAAAGGAAATTTTGTGTACGTACCAAGCAAATCATGCATATATCTAATATCCCGATCGTTATCTACCGTAGGCGTGTTAGCGAGGGAATTAGAAGAATTTTGCAAGAAGCAATGCATAAATGAAGTTATAATAATAAAAGATAAACGAAATGCGCAAGAAATAAATGATTTTTTAGCTAGCTACAAATGTGATATTCCTAGGATCCTTGTAACAAAAGGTGTTACGAAAGTATACGATAAAGAGGAAATAAGAGTTATTTTGAACGATTTCCATCTATAACCCACGAGTGGCCACGCGGGGGTTAATAGAATGTTAAACAATATAAGACGTCATTACTTCTGGCCAAGAATGAGCCACGATGTATACGAATACGTAAAGAAATGTGCACATTGTCAACACAATAAACACACTAATAGATACATTAAGGAGCTAATGGTTATAACTACAACACCAAGCTCATCCTTCGAAAGAGTTTCTTTAGATATTTTAGGACCTTTAGAAGTAGATAATTATAACTATAAGTACGTATTAACAATTCAGTGTGAACTGACTAAGTTCGTCGAAGCATACCCCTTAGAGAGGAAAGACACTGAGTCTGTAAGCAAAGCATTTGTAAATAATTTTATTTTAAGATATGGCGTACCAAGCGACATCATAACGGATCAAGGTACCGAATTTATGTCCAGTGTATTTAGCGATATTTGTAGATTATTAGGTATAAATAAGCTACACTCGACTGCTTACCACCACGAAACTATAGGAGCACTCGAGAACACGCACAAGAACCTAGGAGCTTACCTTAGGATACAATGTAGTAATAACCGCGCAGACTGGAGTACCTGGTTAAGCTATTGGTGTTTTTCGTATAATACCACCGTACATACCGAGACGCAATATACGCCATTCGAATTAGTTTTCGGCAAACACTGTCGTTTACCGAATAATTTAATTTCTTCTGTTGACCCTCTCTATAATTATGATAATTATACTAAAGAATTTAAGTATAGGTTACAAAGAGCTCAGTCAGAAGCTAGAAATAATTTAATGTCTAGTAAAGTAAATAGAAAATTAATGTATGATAAGAAAATGAATTCTGTACAATATAAACCAGGAGACTTAATACTTTTAAAAAATCAAGTAGGCGATAAATTAGACTCCATTTATAACGGACCTTACAAGGTCATAGAAGATATGTCACCGAATGTTAAGATATTAAAAAATAATCAGGTTTATATAACTCATAAAAATAACACTAAGATGTATTTTGAAACTAAGTAATAACTAGTTTATTATTATATTCAATTATAATTTAAAAAAAATGTAAATGCAACTGCGTGTGTCACATTTTTTTTCTCCTTTGTGGGGGTGAAGAGTAACTTTCCAGGGAGGTGTACTATATGCCCAAGTTAACATATTAACAGTAACTATACGTTACTGCCTGCGACATAAATATGCGACGCACGTAATTGTATAAATAGCATGTAAGCAATAATAGCCTATAAATATGTGTTATGTTTAGATTTACTCTCTCTCTATACTTGGATACCGAGAATACAACACAACTTCGGTAATGTTTGGTTTTACTTAAACTCCATTTCGACCCTCCGACTACCAAGTCATCACAACATGATCTGAAATTACGCATGATTAAGAGGTTGATGGACGTCGGCAAGAAATTGCGGCCTATTTTCTTCGTCTTGCCAAGGACAAATATAAATGTCCGCGAAACTTTACTAGTTGAAAAGGCACTAAAGAAGAAGTCACACTATTGCCTATATACAGGTTCAGTCTGAAATGCATGCTGTGGTTCCCCGCGGAAGGTAAGAGCGCAAGGCTCGGCGTCACCTGGATGAGCTTGCCAATGAAACAAGTGCTGTCGTGTGCTGCGCATTGCTGCTCCCATCATATGTCCTCTTCTAACAGCTAAAGACCTAGCTATCTCTCACACTTACAGGATCAGTCTGCAACGCATGTTCTGGTTCCCCTCGGCAGGTAAGCGCGCAGGGCTCAGCGTCATCTCCATGGGCTCGCCAGGGGAACAACTCGGCACCGTAAGCGGTGCTAAGCATTTCTGCTCTCGCCATTTATGTCTTCTTCTAACAACTAAAGACCTAGCTATCTCTCTCACACTTACAGGATCAGTCGGATCTGCAACGCATGGTTGTGGTTCCCCTTGGCAGGTAATACGTGCACACGGCTCGGCGTTATCAACATTGGCTTGCCAGGGGAACAACTCACCGCCGTAAGGTGCTGAGCATTGCTGCTCTCGCCATATGTCTTCTTCTAACACCTAAAAACCTATCTCTCACACACTTACAGGTTCAGTTTGAAGTGCATGCTGCGGCTCCCCACGACAGGTAAGCACGCACGGCTCGGCGTCATCTCGGTGCGCGCGCCAGTGAAACAGCTCGCCGCCGTAAGCAGTGCTGTCGTGTACTGCGCATTGCTGCTCTCATCATATGTCCTCTTCTAACAACTAAAGACCTAGCTATCTCTCTTACACACTTACAGGTTCAGTCTGCAACGCATGTTGTTGTTCCCCTGGGCACGGCTCAGCTCATCTCCATGGGCTCGCCAGGGGAACAACTCACCGCCGTAAGGTGCTGCGCATTGCTGCTCTCGCCATATGTCTTCTTCTAACACCTATAGACCTATCTCTCTCACACACGTACCGGTTCAGTCTGCAACGCATGTTGTGGCTCCCCACGACAGGTAAGCGCGCACGGCTCAGCGTCGTCACGATGGGCGCGCCAGTGAAACAGCTCGCCGCCGTAAGCAGTGCTGTCGTGTGCTGCGCATTGCTGCTCGCGCCATATGTCCTCTTCTAACAGGGACACGTTTCCGCGGCAAGGCTGGAAAGGAATACAAAATTAGGGTTGTATGAAGAAAATAAGGCACAGGTATATTTTACATACTACCTACTTACTACAGGTGCGTTGCTGGAGCAGCGTGGATAAATGGTGATGGCAACTATCAAAGGTTTGCATAGATGGCGCCATCATAGCTTGCCCCCTTTCTCTAGTTTTGTTCTATGAATTTGGCTTAAAGGGTTGGCATCTAGGACATAAAATTCCAAAATATCAAATTATGAAGGAAAGTGAAAGATGGTAGTTTTACTGTGCCAATCCGCCTCTATTCTAAATTATTTTTGCTATGACGCTGTTTGTTTTCTATTTCAGTAAGTTATTGGATTGGTTAACCTTATAACATTGTATAGCTTTGAACAAAGAAAACCCCACCAACCAAAATAATTCTAGACCCATAATCCTGAAATAAATGCGCACTCACGCTGTACATCTTCATAAAACGGTCATCTCAAGTAAAGTAGTTTAGCTAAATGGACGTATTGTATTATAAAACGGTCGGCACTTAAGCCCTTCATTAGTTGAAAAGTCGAAGAGGTTTACTTTATACAGAATGCATAGTTTGTATTTGTAGTCACTTTACCCTGAATAGTAATGGTTGTAAGTGATGATGTATTTGAATTTAAAATATTAAAATGGTTTTGGGTAAGATATCGTTTCGTTCAGCGATTCCATTTAGTTGTGGAGTTTCATTTATAATTTTACGAAATCGTAGAACTATTTATTATTTTTATATTTTGGGTACACTTGTAGGTTTTCAACACATTTTTTATGATATAAGACTAGGAGGTAAACAAGCAGACGAACCGTGACAAACGGACAAATTATTAGACACCTGCAACACCAGAGAGGTAACATAACCGATAATAATATCGTCTTTTCATAGGCTAAAACAAAAAACCGGACAAGAGCTAGTCGGACTCGCCCACCGAGGGATCCGTACTTTTTCCACCACCGGGATCCGTTGTTATAGCGGCAACAGAAATACATCATCTGTGAAACTTTCTACTGTCTAAAGTCTATTTTTTATTCGGTAGACTAAAATGACATTTCATAGTATGAACATCATGTGTCATTTCATACTATGAAATGTCATTTTAGTCTACCCAATAAAAATAGACTTAGCTATCACGCTTGGTGACAGACGGACAGACGGACAGTGGAGCTTAGTAATAGGGTCCCGTTTTTACCCTATGGGTACGGAACCTTAAAAGACCTTTATATTTCCACAAATATAGGTCCCAATAGGCCTGTAATTCTAGTGTTCATATTTTATGACCTGCGTGCGATCTAGCCGTTATTTCAGGGTTTAATGTAACTTTTTCTACAGCTTAATATGTGAGGATATCAAGGGCGCTGTTGACCTTGAGAACTTTTAACTTATAGTGTTGTAGGTTAGGTAAACATATTTGACAAAAATACCTACTCCTAATAAGGTCAATACGGTTAGTGTCTGACCTTCACATTGGAGCTTGTTTGCGCACTTCTTAAGGGGCCCACTTAGGGTTTGCACGACGGAACCGAAATGTATGGGAATATCCGCGGATTCGGATCCAGATCCGGATAATTTCATACATTTCGGATCCGGATTGCAAACCCTAGGCCTGTCAGTTGATTAGAACAAAAAGTTGACAGCTCCGAATAACTGATAGGCCGATATCGTCCGGCGGACTAGTAATCAGTGGGCCCCTTTATACTTGGTGTTTGCGTTGAGTGGCGAATGTATGAACTCGAAATAAACACAAATTTTGTTGTCCCATGCATATATTTTTGTGTAAGTAGTAACGATTTTTTTGTTACTGTTATTCAAACATTTCTTTCAGTGATATTGAAGTGATACAAGCAAACGGCCTTAGTCGAACTTTAATATTACGTCAAAAACAGGCTCGCGCACTAAGGGTTCCGTACCATTACGCAAAAAACCCCAAAAATCACGTTTGTTGTATGGGAACCCCACTTTAATATTCATTTTATTTTGTCAACAGAAATACTTTTACATACATACAATTTAAACTTTCTAGCTAACACGGTTCATGATATACTGCCTGGTGACAGACAGACGGACGGTGGAGGCTTAGTAATAGGGTCCCGTTTTTACCCTTTGGGTACGGAACCCGTAAAATTAGCTCTGATCGAAAGTAGCAACAAACGCTGACTGCAAAACTCGTGTTCAAAACCTCCAAACTCTCGATATTTCCCTCCAAATGATATTCGAAGTGCCTACCAATCAAATTTAAAAGCGCGCCAGCCAATAAGGGCAAATAACAATTCGTATTATCATTCACTTTTCGTTCTCCCCCTGCGGAGTCGATTAAATTCGTAAGGAGCTTGGGAGTTGCGGATATTTTAAATTCGGAATTATCCTGGAAAGATCTAGGATAAAAGACTTAGCTGTGATGTTGGTTAAGACTTTAAGCGCTAGGTACTTGCACCGTCCCACTAACCCGAAGTTAACCGGTTAAACCGTTAAACCAGTGTCAAATTGTACTGGTCACCATACTAACTCCATAGTTAAGGCTAGTTTTAGTGTCACGCGGACCGTCCGTGCGGATCGCTCCGCACCGGACCAATATGTATTAAGTTCAGGGAGCGTTTTAGAGTAAAGCCGACGGGTCCGCGCGGACGACCGTTCGCGTGGACAGCTTTCTCTTGACGGTGCGGAGCGATCCGTACGGACGGTCCGCGTAACTTTAAAACCAGCCTAACCGGTTAACCCCGGGTTCATGGAATGGTGCAAGTGGGCCTAAGAGTCTTAATTCTTCTACGTAATTTACTTTCTACGTTCGCACTAGTATGCGAGTGCCAGCGAGATGAATAGAAAGTAAGTTACGTTCTCGATAGCGTTTATGTCATACCAAACTGGTGGTAGCCGCACAGGCGGCCTAGCCAAGGTGACAATCGCTGTCGCTTCGACAACGAAACGCTTTGTGTCTCTCTATCACTCTTACACATTAGTGCGACAGTGACAGTTGTGACAGTTGCATTTCGATCGCCACGGAGCGTAAGCGATTGGCACGTAGGTCACCTTCAATCGCATGACGTTACTTCTTTGCTTGGTTGTAAGCAAAGCAGACAAAAGTATCAAAACAAACATAATAACACCCTATTATTCCCAAATTGCCCTCTCATTGTTATGACGTTTCGTACACGAACGTAAAGCTAGTGCTACATGAGCGTAATTTTATTACCGTCGGCTGAATCGCCCGCTCCCTGCCTAATGTCCTTATTAATGCACTGCAGTTTGTGTGCGAGAAGTTGCATCATAACAGGAATATGGTGGAACTTCGGTAAAAGTGTATTGTTTTTATAAGCTTTTATTTAACTTGCAATGTACCTATGTAAGTATGACCGTTATTACAAGCTTTTACTTAACTTGCATTGTTTGTACTTATGTACGTATGTATGTATGTACGGGTCAAATCTTGCAAGTTAAATTTGAGCCACTTCCCGGTTTCTGATGAAGCTGAAAATTTGCATACATATGTAAGTCAGGTGACAATGCAATATTATGGTACCATGAAGCTGATCTGATGATGGAGACAGGAGGTGGCCATAGGAACTCTGAGATAAAACAACGCAACCTAATTGTGTTTGGAGTTTTTAGAATTGCCTCGATGAGTATTAATTGCCTTTGGAAAGAAAAGTATTTTTTTAAAGGTGTCCGAATGTTACTTAAAAGGTCCTACAATTCGAGTAACCTTTAAAAAATCTATCTGTACTCCTCCTTAATCTGTAGCCTACGAATAAATGAGCCAAATATCTTATCTGTGTGTCCATCAGGCTGTATTCCAGTATGTAGTGACTCAAATAGCGAAAATTAGGCAGCGCGAGTTAATCCACCCACTGCTGGATTATAACGCCACCGCCACTGGGGACTGTTGAAGTGTACACCCGAAATATGATTTAAGCTGAGTGCAATACATGCAGGAATTGCTCAATGCTCATACTGTGCTATATATCTTGCCTGTATATTCAGTCTGTAACCCAGCTCCCTGTAGTCTAACTAGACTCAAACAAGGAAAATTGGGCGAGTTAATCCGCGCTAAACCATAACGCTTCTGCCATGTTGACTGTTGAAGAGTTCACGTAAAGTGCGATGTAAAAGCAACACACACACACACACACACACACACACACACATCTTCACATCTTCAGCAAAATCAGCAAAACTTGTCGAAAAAGTAATCGCACAGTTACACCTATCCTAGAATGAACTGGGTTACTACACTTACTACAATAACGTAAAACCAAACAGGATTTGAAATAGAGGCGGATTGTCAAAGTAAATTATGCAGCTACAGTAAATTTACTGCCATCTTTCGGCAGGAAAATAAAACCGTTAGAACGCCATTGATTTTGATCCTTATTCTTTCACTGACATGTGTTAATTTTGTAAGTATCAAAAATTAACGCCATCAACTCGAGATACTGTCGCGTAGATGGCGTTAATTTTTGACATTTAACAAATTGACAAATATTAGTGAAAGAATAAGGATCAAAGTCAAATGGCGTTCTAACAGTTTTAATCTTCTGTCAAAAGATGGCAGTAAGTGTACTGTGGATACATAATTTACCATGACGTAACTCTCTATATACACTATTCTCTTTGGTAAAACTAAGGATATTCCCAAGTTTCGTTACGTAAGATTTCCATTCGGGTCCGGTGAAGGCAAACAAGATAAACTATCAGACGAAACTGTTATAACCGGAACATTGTGATTCGGTGGAAACAAGTTCCGAACTTTAACCTTAGGAACCTGAACTTGGAATGGTTGACTGTCACACCGAACGGGGTATTTTCATATTTCTACGCACAGTATACTCCACGTAAATACAATTATAGCTACATATATTATTATTATATTCTCCATGGACATGTTTCTAGGCAGAGTGATGTCAGGTGGACTAAAATGATGACGGATTGGTGGCCGCTTTCGGATGATAGAAGCGCCTGGCGTCCGTTTGCCTCGTTGGGTGGATGACATTCGAAAAATCTCGGGGCACTTTTGGATGAGACTAGCCCAGGACCGGGATAAAACTTAGTGGCGTTTACGAAAACAGGCCAATGCTCAGCAGTGGGCGACCGAAAGCTACTAATGTGTCTAGAAATAACGTCAACTACACTGGTACATTCGCCATCAGATATATCGGAGCGGCCAAGGTGTTCACAATATCTGAACGCGCACTCTAACGCCCATTGATAGTGTTCAGATATTTGTGAGCGCCTTAGCCGCTCCGATATATCTGATGGCGACTGTACCAAATACAAAACAGTAAGTACCTACCCCTAACTGTAACTTTCATTCGATAGCGTGACGTGACGTACGCGTATGCGTTAAGTGTCATTTTGTGTGGGATTTTGAGTTATTAAAACGTCCCGCTTGGCGAGCTGTTCAAAATCCCATACAAAAATATCGCTATTGAATTAAATTTACACCAGGGGTTGAGAATTTTGGTGGCAGTCGAAATGTTCAATGTGGCATTGTTTCCAGGAAATCCATTTTTCCGAAAGCTTCATTCATCCGAATTTAATTTACGCGAAAGCAATTATCTACGGAGCGCAACTCCAATAGAAAATATAGGTAAGTTAGGTTTCCTTTGTTGTTGTTTTACAAACAAAAACAAGTAGAATGTACAGGAAAAATCCACGCGTACCGAATAATAAACGTAGGTAAGTGTACGTGATTAAGACGCGATTCAGTTTTATAATTAGTAATTATAAACCGTAACAAGTTAATTAAATAGGGCTCCCTTTTATATTTTCGTTCAGTACAGTTTGTACTAAAACATTTACAATGAAATTTGTTTTATATTTATGTGAACTAAATAGCAGAGCTTCACAGAGTTTGAGTGTGGCTACCACCAGTTTGGCACTGACGTAAACGATATCGAGAACGTAACTTACTTTCTAGTTTCTATGCATCTTGCTCGTACTCGCATATTAGTGCGAGCAAGATTATGTTTAGAAAGTAAATTACGTAGACTTAAGCGTATTAACCGTATATGTCCGTTTACGTGAAATCAAATCAATACTGATTGTACTTATATTCCCATTTTGCTTAGCATCTGCAAAAGGCGAGAAACAAAGACAAATTGAATAAAAGTTTTGAAATAACGTTGGCGTAACTATAAGATGTAGTTACGAGTACAACAAGTTTCAAACTTAGGATGTTCCTGACCGTCTGTTACACAGACGAGAACAGATTATGAAATTAACATTGAGATAAGAATGGGACCAGTACAGCAGCACCAGTGTCACGCACACGAATTCGAACCAATCGTGTAGTCTAACGCCACAAAAAGAATGAATAAATAAATAATTATTGGGGACAATATTACACAGATCGGGTTCCAAACTAAGCAAAGCTTGTAGGTACTATAGTCAATACCTATGCGACGATATATGTACATACGTATACCTATAAATAAATACATACTTATACTTTAAAAAAAACCATGACTCAGGAACAAATATAATATCTTACTGTTCAAAACGCGGCCGCGATACAACGGTTTTTTCCTGTGGGTGACTTCTGTCAAGTTATGGTGTAGGACTTAGCAGATTCCAACGGAACCGCCAAAATACCACACCTTTAAGGATGACTCACGCTAGACCGGGCCGGGGCCGGGCCGGAGCTTCCAGCGCTTCGTTTTCTATGGAAAGCACGACGTGATCACCGATCAGCCGTCATAGGAAATGACATGTGGACGCCGCGGCCCGGGCGCGGCCCGGTCAAGCGTGAGTCATCCTTTATACGTAGTCATTACGTAACCATAGGTCTAGTACGGTGTGACAGGCAGCCTCATCGATGTCGCTCACTTCGCCTATTAATCACCGCTGAAAGCAAAGTTTGCACCTCGTCGGCTGTTATTGCTTTAAATTTGTTGGCCCCGCTTGACTTGGGAGTTATGAATTGATGCTTAGTCACATGACAGTATGAGGATGCTAACTTAATTTTAAACAACTAAGTGAAGCCTGACAGGCTTCTATTTGGTCCTGAAAAAGGGGTCGCTACAAACAGCAGATATTTCAATGATGTGCGTACGTAATGTACTTATAGACAAATAAAATGTCAGTAGGTACCAGTCACGCCAACGACCAATTTTAAAACATCTGTAGTTACAAATTGTAGCTTGCACAGCTTCGTCAACCATTCCGTGCCGTGTGACAAGTTGGTATATAGCTCCAATAACTCCATAGTTTCTAAGGTAGATTGTAATGTAATTCCACGCAATCCATACGCATTTTTGTTTTGCTGAATATATTTTATTGTATTATTCAACGTAATTTTTCTTGCATTTTTGGGAATCTTTTTGGGATTTTTTTTAATAATTTGTAACTGCAAAATCTTTACTTAATGTTTACATTAGAGACATCCGCAAAAATTGTGAATCAATATTTTGACACAATATAAAAACCTCCCCGTTTTTCAATGGTATGTGTATGGTATGAGTATGACCAAATTTCACTTGAAAACCATGAAAAATCACAAACTTGTTTTAGTTCCTCTTGAAACGACGCTCATTGTGTCGCACTGCCAACATAGGACATTAAGCCAACTCAAAACAATAATAGCTCCTATCGAATTTCCATTACCAGGACGTTTCATAATAGGCATTACGCCGTTAAATTGCTCAGAACGGGCAGTTTGTGTCCCGAGCCAAGCCTATTCAAAAAGCACAGCGTCGAGATCTCTTAGTGGAACCAGCTATATTAGTACACTAAGGTCAGTGGCTAATTCCGTCATAGGGGCTATTCCTTCCACGAGCGTATACCAATTTCTTTAAAAAAAAAACCATCTGCATTTCATTGCTGAAACTAAAAGCAATCGCTGCTTTGTCGATGAAATTATCAATTTTGTTCGGTGTTCGTGACTAGTAGACGGAATAAAAAAAAATAAAAATAATAATTGTTTATTTCGGACCAGCATAATCCATAGGAGTGTTAGTAAAATGCATCTTAATAGCCTAAATGTTAGTTTACACAAAAAAACAATGTAGAAAAAATAATAATAATATATACAACAAAAAAACTAAAATTAAAATGACAAACACGGAAACATAACACATAAAACTACTTACAAATACCCTGACTATCAGGACTACTTGTCCCTCCCTACCGCGACCTCAACCCAATACTTAATTAGCGGGCAGTCTAGACGCTCGGCCATACACCTCAGCATGCTGTTTCCACTGCCTCGCACTCTTTTCAGCAGTGAGGCTATTCTTTTTCGCCTAATGGCAAAAAAGTCGTCCGCCCTTGCTTCGGCAAACATACCAGAAGCGCTGCAGTGCTTCGGCAGCCTCAACAGCATCCTGAGGATGTTATTGTATTGTAGGCGTATTGTGTTGTAGGCCTTCTGCGTAAATTTCACCCACAGGCTGCACGTGTAAAACGTTTGACAGTAAGCTTTAAAAAGTGTCAGTTTCACCTGTTCATAGTCCTTGTGAATAGTCCCTATATGACGGAATTAGCCACATTTACCTTGCGAAGTGAATTATGTAGAGGAGACAAAGGTTAGACAAACACTGGTCTTCGGTAAAACGTTTAAATCTAGTCGTGGATTAATATTTTAATATTTTCAAAATCGCAAGAATGGACACTATAACATGCACTGGTCTTCAATGACAGAAACGTTACAATCTCATCGTGAACCACCCAAGTCCCGACCGCGCACTTATTTGATAAACTGCAAGGACCCGCTTTGAAGCGACTTGCTCTTAGCTCTGTACACTGCGGGACACCGAAATTGACTTTCTCGAGTGGTTCGTCGAAATGCAGCGATGAAAATTAAATGCTGGGGTGGTAAAACTGACTGTTTTTGAGTACTTTTCTATTCATATATTTTAAAGCAAATAAGTAGGTTTTAAAAGATGTTTTAATCAATTTCATTAGTCTACTTTTAAAAAACAAGATAAGATGGATATTTAAAACACGCCGATTATCAGTATCATACTTGAAACGCGGGCTTTTTGCGTTTTGAAGCTTGGAAGGCGAAAATAAAATGATCAGTACGAGTATGTATAACTCGTTTAAACAAAATGGTGTCTCGGATATTCAAAATACGAAAATATTAAAATATTGTTCTATATGTTGCAAGCAAATGACTACAACTCTCTCAGAAGGTAAAAATAACAATCATGTTTGTTGGCGGGGCCTATTGATGCTTAATTAACGCCATGCTGTGTGTTAATGAAAAATTTGTCAAGTTTGGTGGTAATATACGATTAGTAGCACCAAACCGTCGGTAGACATATTCGTAATTACTTTCGCGGAAATGAAAATAGAATTACCTTTTTACACAAGGAAAACGGGAGTCAGATTATATTTTCTGTGTGTTCTAGAAAGCAATTATTTTCTCGAAATGAGAGTTTAACATTTCTATGAAATCTATTTCGAGCATAAGTGTTTAATTCAATTCAATTCAAATATTATTAATAAAATACAATTTTACACGTCATAAATAATTACTATTCTATATTTAAATTACATTACTATATTTACATACCCATTACATGTTTACCCGTATTTTTATGAATGCTTTATATCTAATTCCTTAAGGTCAATGTGGCTAATTCAGTCATAGGGGCTATTCCATCCACGAGTTATATCTCTAAGGATTTTTAATCGTAGGAAAAAAAAACATCTACTTTTGATTACTGAAACTAAAAGCAATCAATGTGTTGTCGATGAATATATCAATTTTGTTCGTTGTTAAAAAAAACGCTTGTAGACGGAATAGCCCTATGACGGAATTAGCCACATTGACCTTAAACAGACGTTTCTGCATTACTGTCGCGGTTAAAACTGAGTAAATAGCAATGCTGTAAAGGCGGTGTTATTCTGTAGGTTTCCCAGTTGGGATGCTCCGGATTCTATGATATTTCGCTATTCTCCACCTCTTTTTTGGTTAAACATAGTATAAGGACAATACCCGGGCCCAAATTCGGTCTCCGGTGATATTATATTCCCTTGGATAGTTTGCATTGTCCAAACCAACGTCTCAATTCTCCAGGAACTTGGTATTAAGCAGGGTCTTTCTTCCATCGTCAAGTGTCGTATTCTCACTTTCTTTGGACATATTACACGTCGAGATGATACATCTGTGGAACCACTTGCAGTGCAAGGAAAAGTCGAAGGCACAAGGCGCGGTAGGTCACCAATGCGTTGGCCAGACCTAGTTAAAAACGCACTCAATGGACCACACCATGAATGCACAGGAAGAGCTACAGTACGGAAAGAATGGCGACGGATTGTGAAGCTTGCCACCGGCCCTGATATGACGACCACGACCACTCTGACATGAGTGTGACGACAAAGAAGAATTTTCAGTGTATCCATGTTATTTTGTCCGCCATTGCCCCGTCAACTAATTACCGCGACTGCAACAGTTTGATTGCGACCGCAGTGTACCGTTTGTATCGAGTTTATGCGACATCATTATCGTACTGTGCCTCCGCACAGACTTGGTGGTCAGAGTGTGAGATCGTCACTATAATGTCAAACTTACTTTAAATAGGTACATACCCCGGAATACCGGGTGGTAGTACATTCCCTTGGATAATTTTCAGTGTATCCATGTTACAACGCGTCACAAAACTCCACGTGGCCAAGCACTGTGCTAGCTACCAATCTGTCTTGCTTGTTATTTAATAAGTTACCTGCTGAGCTTAAGACAATAAACAATACAATCTTGTTTAAAAATAAATTGAAGGCTTTTTTGATGGAGAAGTGTTACTATACGCTTGAAGAATTTATGACATATGTACCGGTATAAATTTACTTAATTATTGTATTTTCGTTTTATTTTTTTAATGAGCGTGGCAATGCTGCGAGCATCATGGGCACCTTTGCGCCGGGAACGACTTGAAGCGTTGTCTTTTTTTTAAATTTATAATTTTAATTTGTAATTTTAGATATAAATATTAATTTTTTTTAATTATTCCAGCACTTATATATAATTTATTATTGTTTGACATTTTGTAATATATTAATGCTTTTGTAAATATTAATTCTGTTTATTTTTAAGATAATTGTTATTTATTTTGTTTATTTATTAAGAAATGTGAAGAATTTTTGTATATTTCTATATTTCATACACAATTAATATTGTTCATGAATAAATAATGATGATGATGATGATGTTACTTTGTCCGCCATTGTCCCGGCAACCAATTACCGCGACTGCAACAGTTTGATTGCGACCGCAGTGTTCCGTTTGTATCGAGTTTGTGCGACATCATTATCATACTGTGCCTCTGCACAGACTTGGTGGTGTCAGAGTGTGAGAGTGTCACTATATTGCCAAACTTACTTTAAAAAGCGGCCAAGTGCGAGTCGGACTCGCCCATGAAGGGTTCCGTATTTAGGCGATTTATGACGTATAAAAAAAAAACTACTTACTAGATCTCGTTCAAACCAATTTTCGGTGGAAGTTTACATGGTAATATACATCATATATTTTTTTTTAGTTTTATCATTCTCTTATTTTAGAAGTTACGGGGGGGGACACACATTTTACGACTTTGGAAGTGTCTCTCGCGCAAACTATTCAGTTTAGAAAAAAATGATATTAGAAACCTCAATATCATTTTTGAAGACCTATCCATAGATACCCCACACGTATGGGTTTGATGAAAAAAAAAAAATTTGAGTTTCAGTTCGAAGTATGGGGAACCCCAAAAATTTATTGTTTTTTTTTCTATTTTTGTGTGAAAATCTTAATGCGGTTTACAGAATACATCTACTTACCAAGTTTCAACAGTATAGTTCTTATAGTTTCGGAGAAAAGTGGCTGTGACATACGGACGGACAGACAGACGGACAGACGGACAGACAGACAGACAGACATGACGAATCTATAAGGGTTCCGTTTTTTGCCATTTGGCTACGGAACCCTAAAAACCGGCCAAGTGCGAGTCGGACTCGCGTTTCAAGGGTTCCGTACATTACGAGTAAGTCCGACTCACGCTTGACTGTACTTTTATAAGAGGTTTTCCTGTCATCTATAAGTAAAGAACTATTTTGTGTATTTTTTTCAAAATTTTAGGCCCAGTAGTTTCGGAGATAAAAGGGGGGGGAGGTCGGACAGACAGACGGACAGATGCATCCTATAAGGGTTCCGTTTTTTCCTTTTGAGGTACGGAACCCTAAAAAGGTGCATAATTGGACCAAATTAGCTTAGACGGACTCTAATGTATTTAATGACCACGACTTTTAAGAGTCCCACGTACCCTCCGCCTTACAATCGAAGGTATCTAAATCGGGAAATCTATATCAATAGCATGAAATTTGACGTGAACATTCAAGTAACCTATTTCTATCTTAGTTTTCGTTGCTAGAAATTGCAATACAAAGAAATTGTTCCCGTTATGGATTGTGAAGTTTTTTTTTATTACCTATGTTCGTGTCTATTTTCCTTTTCAGTAGATGCTCAGATGCTCTAGCCCTAGGGTCTTCGTGCAGACTAAAGGAAGCAGTTAGCAATTATTAGCAACCTAAAACCCAAATAATAGGCACAATGGTCGTCGATTTGCGGAAAATGACCAGTGTAACTAACTATAGCTCACCTGCATGTTGCAAATCTTGTACCGCACCGGCTCGCCGCGACAGCCGACCGGCGACGAACATGTTCGCAGCTGTCGCGACACGCCACCGTCGCACGTTCGCGAGCAGAGCGACCATTCGCTCCATTGCGACCATCCTCCGCGGTCCTGAGGAAGATGAAAATAATACCAATAGTGAATTCGAAATTAAAGGTAAATGTGAAAAATTGACGTAGGTATATCTCAGGACGGGTCTTACGTGCACTAAACGAACCGGCGAACTTTGAGTTCGCCGCGAGCGCGCAACTACTTCGCTTCCATTCCGCTCGCGGCGAATTCGCTACGCCTTTCGCAAAAGTGGCCCGTACGTAGCAACAATTTATCGTAGTAAGAAAACTCTGCTACGGACTACAGCGTAGCACATGTAGCGTAGTTTGCCAATGAAAGGTACATTTTGCTACACAATACAACAAAGAAACGCTGGAATGCATTCCTTCAGGCATTCGCCTCGGGCATTTTATATTAATAGAGATATGTGATTTTATGAAATAGCGGTTATTATTGAGTTTAATATAATAATACCCGGATAAGGATCGTCTTTCCTGTGGACGATACAGTATCGTCCACAGGAAAGACGCTGTAATTAACTGTAATTAACTATTTGGGTATTTTACTACTAAAGCTTTTACATTTTTTATTCGGTATAATTTCATACGTACGTTGAGGTCATAATTAATATTAAATAAGTATGTAGGTACTTATGTACTACGTAGGTACATGTGTACCTACATAGTTTTCCACCTCAATACATTAAAATAAGTTAAACAAGTGTGTAAGGTATCTTACACAAACAATATTTTTGACCTTAATGACACGGCGAAAAAAATTAATAAGTAAGTACTAAGGATATTTTTTCTTAATCTTTTCTTGACACCTAACACTCACAACAAGCTTAATGAGAAAAGCGTCTGCGAGTGACAAATAACAAAGGTGGAGCCACTGACGTAGCACCAATAGATGCCGTAACATAAACTTAAGAATAAGAATAAGAAACCATTTATTGCCACACACAAAACAGGTTACAAAATACATACTTACAATAAAATAAAAAAAAAATCGACATGTGCTGCAAAAGGAACGGGCTCAGCATACGCTGCGTCAGCCATTTCATCACAAATTGCCTGCGCAGCGCTGATTTTCAGTCCGTCCCCTTCACTGAACCACATTGATATCGGGGGTATGCGGGGGGGGGGGGGGGGGGGGATTTTTTTACCAGAGATAGCTTGTGTGCACCCAAAGCATAAAACAAAAAAACGTGTAATGTGTTTCTATTGGCTTATGACAACACATCCCTCGCTACGCATCCTCACCATATCTCTGGTTGGTGGAAACGCAGCTTAAAAGGAGTTTCGTTCATTAGAATGAACCAGAACCGTTTCATTTCATTATGAATCGTTTAAAATAAACAAATCATCGAAAGAAACACTCTAATACTCCCAATGCACTTATCAAAGGCGCACTCTCAAAGAAAATTAAAAAAAGCGGCCAAGTGCGAGTCGGACTCGCCCATGAAGGGTTCCGTATTTAGGCGATTTATGACGTATTAAAAAAAAACTACTTGCTAGATCTCGTTCAAACCAATTTTCGGTGGAAGTTTACATGGTAATGTACATCATATATTTTTTTTAGTTTTATCATTCTCTTATTTTAGAAGTTACGGGGGGGGGACACACATTTTACCACTTTGGAAGTGTCTCTATTTGGGGTGTAGGTGGGGGTAGGTACGTAGTTCAGGTGTGCGACGCTGGGCTCACAATGCCTACCCCCTCAAGTCTATCATACACGTCCCCGTCGTCTATGGCTCTGCCGCCGCAGGCCATGGACGAACCCATCCCACTTGTGGGGTGGGTCGTACACCCTGGTAATGCTGGTGGTCGGTCGGGCGTCGCACATTCCATCTGCCCCGGACCACCAGTAGCTGAGTATGAAGGCGACGTCGTAACCCATGAGGACCTAAAAACCCGAGTGGAGTACGACACACTCTGGAGAGTCCTGTACGGCGTGGCTAGCAATATGATCTCGATTAAATTGCTAGCTACGCTATGCGGACCTCCGTCATAACCCATGAGGACCTAAAAACCCGAGTGGGATATGACACATTTTGGAGAGTCCGCACGGCATAGCTGGCAAAATGACTTAGGTCAATTTGCTAGCTATACTAAGCGGACCTCCGTCATAACCCGTGAGGACCTAAAAACCCGAGCGGGGTATGACACACTCTGGAGTGTCTGTATGACATGGCTAGCAATAAGATTTCGATCATATTGCTAGCTATGCTATGCGGACCTCCCGGTTCCGCCTAAGGTGTAGGTGACTTAGGCGGACTACACTCACCTGCCTGCGTAAGTCCTGCGCAGTAGAGCGCCGTAAGCGGGGATGCAGGAGTCCTGGGGGCCGAGGCCTGCAGGGGGTCGGGGTTAGTTATCCCCTGTAGGCCAATATGTCCTTTTTGGTCCGAATTTCCGGCGAAACGGTGGCCCTGCAACTAGCCACTGCAGGGTATTGGACACGCGTCCCGTACGGTCGAGGTGGTACGGTCCGCAGGCGAGGTGTGGGGAGGGGCGTCCTCTGGGAGGATGCCAGGGGCTCGGCCATGCTGACGGGGCAAGGGCGCGTGGAACCACTGGGGGAGATAGGATCGTCTCTCTCAGCCACGTGTCTGCAGCTCCCGATGTCGCGCATGAGTCCCACCTCAACACACCTATACCTCTTGGGTAATCCTGGTGTCCTAAGTGACATCCCCAAAGGTGCGGGCTCCATGGAGGGTGGGAAGCTCGAGAGGTGAAACAACACAAAAAAACAACATGGATGAAATAAGATCCCAAACCCCGCGGGTACCGGAAGGTACCTCAACACCGGAGGGAAACGGGGCAGTTTCGGCTGTTCCGGTAACCTCCACACACACACAACACACAACACAACACGGAGAAGGAGCTGTCTCGACAGTTCCCCCCTCCTCAACACGTGCCTACAGGGAGGCTCAAGCAACCCTGCCAGGCACCACTACACACGGAGCTGTCCTGACAGTTCCGACAAATAACACTCAGCAAAGGGGCGCCGTCTTGACAGTGCCCCCACAAAACAGACACACACACAACACACACCGGCGGGGCGGCGCTGTCTCGACAGCACCGCCTCGCAAGGGGCAGGCCGCAGCAGGGGGAAGAGCCGCCGGGAAACCGAAGGCACGGAAACCTGCTGCGCTGACGCCCAGACCAGTAGGCCCGGTACCACAGCGTACCCAGGCCCTACTGCCAACACCGGGGACATCAACGGGTGCTGTTCCGCCAGGGGGAAAACCCCCTGCCGCGGAGCAGACCCCAGTGATGGAACCAGCGCTGGACCCCGTTTCTGCTCAGCTGGAGGCGGGATGGACCATTCAGGTGTCCAGGAAGGCGCGGAAGTGGAAGCCCGATAAACGGGTGGAAACTCCTGTACCCCCGCCTCCCCCTGTTACAGCTGCGGCTAAGCCGCATAAGCTTAACAGGAAGCAGCGACGGAGGCGCAGAGAGAGACTAGGTGCTCTCGACAACACCGCCCCGGCGCCACAACAAGGCGCCCCTGGGAAGGGCCAGGCGCAGGCAGCAGCTGGTCCACCAGCAGCGAACCGTGCCCCTCCCCAGGAAAAGAGGGCGAAGGCCAGGACTAAGGGGGAGAGTAAACAGGGTGCCCGGGCCTCTGCCAAGAGGGCCCGTCTGGACGAGACCATATCTCCCAGAGGCGAGCCTAAGAGGCAGAGGACTGGACCGCCTGGAGAAACCACCCTTGCCGAATATGCAGAGGCTGCAAAGGCTGACCTGCTGGTGGCGGTGACCACTGCCACCTCGGGACACCTGACCTCGCAGCAGTCGGATGAGGTCCAGAGGCAGCTGCTGGCCCTGCTCTCGCAGGAAGCCAGACAGCCCACTGCAAGCCTTCCCGCAGGCCCAATCTTCAGGGGCAAGCCCACATGGGCGAATGGCTCCCTCAGGTTGTGGTGCGAGGATCAGGCCACACTGGCATGGCTCAAGCGCAGCGTGGCTACCATCACCCTCGACAAGGGGGAGAAGGTGGTAGTCAAGCGCCAGAGCGAGGTACCCAAAAGGGTACGCTGCGGTATCCTGTTCCCGGGTGTCTGGGAGGACTTCGGCGAGGTAGGCCGAGCTCTCCGGTATCAGAACCCGTGGGCGGAAATAGACCGCTGGCTGCTCAACCGGCGAGAGGTGCAGGGAACGGAGACGTTCGCTGTCATCAGTGTGCCGGAGACAGTCGTGCAGCCCCTAGTAAACCGCGGACGCCGGCTCGGCTTTATGCTGGGCTCGGTGTACGTGAAGTTTGAGGGGTCACGGGGCAAATTCAGGGAGCAGCCGCCCCCCAGCAGCACTGTCGCCATCGATGGCGCAGCCGATACACCTGCCGAGCCCATGGACACTCACTCGGCGACACAGGCACCTATGGACGAAGTCCAGGAGCCTGAGTCGCAAGCCCCAGCGCAATCTCCTTCCGTCCCCGAGAAGGACGAAGAAGAACTTCTTCGTGACTCCTCGGAGAGTGAAGGGGAGTGCGCGCAGGGGCTGGGTAAGCTGGCCATCGGCAAGGGGGAGGAGGAGCCGATGTCGGCGGAGGAGGGTGATCCTGGTGGAGGAACCCCCTTTGCCAATTGGTAAATTCCTCCAAGCCAACCTCCACCACAGCGAAACGGCGACGGCACAGATCCGGAAGTGGTTGGAGGTCAACACAACAGCCGTAATTCTGATCCAGGAGCCGTGGGTCAGAAGGGGCTCTGTCTGCGGTCTCCGCAACTTAGGAGGTAAGCTGACAGTCTACTCGGGTCCGGACAACCCCCGGGCCTGCATATACACAA
Organism: Cydia amplana; assembly: GCF_948474715.1. Classification (NCBI taxonomy): domain Eukaryota; kingdom Metazoa; phylum Arthropoda; class Insecta; order Lepidoptera; family Tortricidae; genus Cydia; species Cydia amplana. The sequence goes on from NC_086070.1 coordinate 25,310,562, forward strand.
CTAAAGATATACATGTGCAACCTCTAACGAGCTTCTGTTCTAGAGACGTGTGCGCCATAAGGCTGCACGGCGCGCAAGACACCAGCCTGCAGGAGATGGTCGTAGCCTCCGTGTACATGCCGGAGGCGGACGACCCACCACCGCATGACATGACAAGGCTGGTCAACTACTGCGAAGAGGAGGGGCTCGAACTCATCGTGGCAACCGACTCGAACGCTCATCACCCCCTATGGGGCATGGAAACAGGTAACGAGAGAGGTAAGAAGCTTGTCGAGTACCTATTTACTACAAACCTCAACCTCCTTAACACAGGTTCGGAACCGACATTCATAAACAGACGCAGCAGGACAATCATTGACCTGACCCTAGCATCCGAGGAAGCATCGAAACACATCTCAGGTTGGCATGTATCGGAGGAGGTGTCGTGCTCAGACCATAGGTGGATTCGATTCGACATTCAGGTAAATACACTTACAGCAGTGCCTAGAAGGGACCCACGCAGGACCAATCGCGACCTCTATACCCTGCGTTTAAACACAATACTGGAACAGCAGGAGGGTCCCCTGAAGATAGTAGGCACAGCTGAAATAGAAGAACAGGTAAGCACCCTCACAAACACCATCCTGGATTGCTACCATCAGGCATGTCCCTTAACTACCCCATCAACAAGAAGTGGAAGGAAGAGCAACTGGTGGGGACCTGAGCTGGAGAGACTCAGGGGCAAGATGAGGAGACAACTAAACAGAGCTATGAACACTGGCACTGATGAGGACTGGGATAGCTACAAGTCCACAAAGGCCAAGTACAAGAAACGTCTCAGGTACAGAAGCACAAACTCCTGGCGCAAATTCTGTACAGACATTGAGACCACCATGCAGGCTAACAGGGTAAGGAAGGTCCTCTCCAACAACTCAACCATAACCTTGGGATCCCTGCGGAAGCCTGACAACTCTCTCACCAACTCACCGGAGGAGGCGGAACGGGTCCTGGTGCAAACTCACTTCCCGGACTGCGTGATATCGCACCCAGTAAGTTGGGAGGAGGAGGAGGAGACCACTCCGTCGGAGGACGAGTGGCTGCAGACACACGAGGTAATCAGCCCACAGCGCACGCAGTGGGCCATAAACAGCTTTGACTCCTTCAAATCTCCAGGAATGGACGGGATCTTCCCTGCGCTACTTAAATGGGGCGGCAGGCATCTCACTTTGAAGCTGACCACCGTCCTGCGCGCCTGTCTGGCTCATAGGTACGTGCCGAAGCGGTGGAGAGAGGTCAAAGTCATCTTCATACCGAAACCAGGTAAAAGCGACTACTCGGATCCCAAATCCTTTAGGCCCATCAGCCTGACCTCCTTCATGCTTAAAACCTTGGAGAGGTTGTGCGACAGGTATCTGAGGGAGAGGGTGCTGAGTAACGTGCCCCTACATCCCAACCAACATGCCTACAGCCCTGGCAAGTCTACAGAATCGGCACTACATGCAGTGGTAAGCAAAATTGAGGTGGCGATTAAAAGCAGGTCCATGTGCTTAGGAACCTTTATAGATATAGAAGGGGCCTTCGACAGGACTAGGTTCAGCAGCATTGCAGCAGCACTGGTAAGACATGGAGCGAATACAGTTATGATCCAGTGGATAAACAACATGTTGAGCCAGAGGGTCATAAAACTTGGGACAGGCGAGACACAGCAGGCATCAGTGGCAAAGGGATGCCCCCAAGGGGGCGTTCTATCACCACTTCTATGGAACCTAGTAGTGAACGACCTAATCACAACGCTAAACAACAATCACTACTACACAATCGGCTATGCTGACGATATAGTGACACTAACGAGCGGCAACCACACAGGTACGGTATGCGACGTTACCCGCTCTGCACTAGCCATCGTGGAGCGCTGGTGCATCAACAACGAACTCACAGTCAATCCCCACAAGACGGAGCTGGTAATGTTCACCAACAAACGCAATTTGGGAAACTACCGCCTTCCCAAACTGTTCAATACAGAACTCCAACTATCTGCAGAGGTAAAGTATTTAGGGGTAATACTTGACAACAAGCTAAATTGGAGTAATCACTTAAATGGCAAAATTGATAAAGCTACAGTCGCGTTCTGGCAATGTCGTAGAATGGTGGGTAGAACCTGGGGATTAACTCCCAGGTTAACTCTATGGCTTTACCAGGCAGTAATAAGACCAATAATAAGCTACGGAGCGATAGTATGGTGGCCACGCACCAAACTATCCACAGTTGAGGCTAAACTACAACGACTCCAGAGGCTGGCCTGTATGGCGACAACGGGCTGCATGAGGACAACACCAACCGCGGCCCTGGAAGCCTTACTGGGCCTGCCGCCGCTGCACCTCTTTATACAACAGGAAGCGCTAGCTGCGGCGGTACGTCTTAAAAAATCTAATCTCTGGAGACCGCCTAGGGTGCCACACACCGAAATCCTCTACGAGGCCATAGGTAGGGAACCGCTTATAGAAGCGGTGACTGACAGGATACCCAAGCAGTTCGTCTTCGACAAGAAATACAAAATACAATTACATGAAGAACCCCATGAAGGACTCAACCCAAGAGAGCTGAGAATCTTCACGGACGGATCAAAGACAAGGTCAGGCACTGGCGCTGGGGTTTTCTCAGAGGACCTAAACATACACATCTCAACACCACTTGGTGCCCATAACACAGTCTTCCAGGCGGAATGTATGGGCATCATAATGGCAGCACACGCAATCGTCTCAAGGGAAGTAATGGACTACCCCATCCGCATACTCTCTGATAGTCGATCAGTACTACAAGCCCTACAAAGTTATACTCTCACTTCAGGGCTAATTTACGAATGCCACAAAGCTCTGTCAGAGGTATGTGTACCACCAATGGCGTAACTCTGCAGTGGATTAAAGGACACAGCAACTCACGAGGTAACGATGCAGCCGACATCCTGGCGAGAGGTGGCTCGGAACTGAAGGTGGCAGGACCTGAGCCAATTCTACCTCTGCCATTTGCCTGGCTCCGGAACATGCTGCGACATAACACCAAGGTAAAACACCAACAATACTGGTCTAACCTAGGCACCTGCAGGCAGGTGAAGGAAGCCCTCCCGACACTCAACCCCAATCTGTCACGGAGGCTGCGACAGCTGAAGAGACCACAGCTCCGGCTTATAGCTGGGGCCATAACCGGCCACGCCTCATTTAACAAACACCTACTAACCCTACGTGTTACAGATAGCCCCCTCTGCAGGGCGTGCATGGAGGCAGAGGAGACAGCCGCCCACGTCATTCTCGAATGCCCAGGGGTGGCAGAATACCGGGCACAACACCTCGGCTCACCGGGGTCGCTCCCAGAAGTCGTCAGCAACGTCAAGGGTCTGCTAGGCTTCCTGGTAGAGCTGGGTTGGCAGGAATAGGCCGCCAACCCATCACGCAAAATAGGCGCAATAATATGACGTCGAGTTGCGGAAACCAAGCCCGCGAATACCTATAATACCTATAACCTATGAACCAGAACCGTTTCATTTCATTATGAATCGTTTAAAATAAACAAATCATCGAAAGAAACACTCTAATACTCCCAATGCACTTATCAAAGGCGCACTCTCAAAGAAAATTAAAAAAAGCGGCCAAGTGCGAGTCGGACTCGCCCATGAAGGGTTCCGTATTTAGGCGATTTATGACGTATTAAAAAAAAACTACTTGCTAGATCTCGTTCAAACCAATTTTCGGTGGAAGTTTACATGGTAATGTACATCATATATTTTTTTTAGTTTTATCATTCTCTTATTTTAGAAGTTACGGGGGGGGGACACACATTTTACCACTTTGGAAGTGTCTCTCGCGCAAACTATTCAGTTTAGAAAAAAATGATATTAGAAACCTCAATATCATTTTTGAAGACCTATCCATAGATACCCCACACGTATGGGTTTGATGAAAAAAAAAAAATTTTGAGTTTCAGTTCGAAGTATGGGGAACCCCAAAAATTTATTGTTTTTTTTCTATTTTCGTGTGAAAATCTTAATGCGGTTCACAGAATACATCTACTTACCAAGTTTCAACAGTATAGTTCTTATAGTTTCGGAGAAAAGTGGCTGTGACATACGGACGGACAGACAGACGGACAGACAGACAGACATGACGAATCTATAAGGGTTCCGTTTTTTGCCATTTGGCTACGGAACCCTAAAAATCTAAACGTGAAACATGTTATCTGCTTAAAAGGATTCTCGAATGCACTTTTCGGCGACAAAAACTGAAAATATTCCATTTCTATCGTACCATCGACTGTACTATTGACTGTACATTCTTGGACTTTATGTCTTTTGTAATAAGGTCCACAGATGTACAGTTGAATGTTGCTGTTTGCACGTTTGATACATTCGGAACAGTTGACGGATACCATGTACGATTTGTTTATTTTGCAGATTGCCTGGCTTTTGAAGTTTCGTGCAAAACAAGAAAACAAACATGGAAAACAATCTTTTAATCCTTTGGAAGCTGACTTATTTTATTAGATTAATTTTGTTATGAATTGATTAAAGGTCACCGCAACTATAAGATGGACCGTATTAAGAAATTTAAGAGTAGGTACGAACTTATGGCCCGATTCGAACCCCGATTTCTTCAAACAAAAACGTCACTTTTGACAGTTTTATACTGACATATCTAATCCATATTGTATCTAGACGTAATATTTGACGTACCTATCTTAAAGTTCGAATCAGGCCTATAGCTGCCGCCATTTAGGTAGGTAAGTACGTAGTCATTTTATAACAGACTTTCTGAATAACATGAAATTTGGAATACTTAAACATTCAAGTAAACTAATGTCGGGTACTTTTTTTTTTTGATGCTACAAATTATAGTATCTACCTCGGTATCTAATAACGGGCGGTTTTTAAGTTTTACACACAAACTGGCTCTATTATTTATATTTATATATATTTTTCGTTGTTTACGGATAAAAATCTATTTCCTCTAAAGTCTGAGTTTACTCACTCTTTTCCGGCGATGAAAGTTACGCGTAAAAAAGTAAAAGCTATTTTCATGCAAGAAGTGAAGTGTTTTAGAAAATATGTCTGCAAACTCGTACTTTTGTCACAGAATTAATTTACTTTATAATAAAACTTAGCCGCGCTCTTAGCCTCCATTGTTCACTATCTCACTTCCCAGTTGCCTTTTCAGAATACAAATATTGTTTACCCAGTATATTCATACCTCTCAAATAGGTAGATATATACTGATTATTTCATTTGATACTTTGTTTACATTCATAACAGCTAAATGCTTATACATATAATATATTTTATTATAATATTTCTAAAACTATAATAGTGGCTTGGTTAGCTGTAGACCGCGCGACCCCCATGACCATATCCCCCATGGTTACGCCATTTTGAAAATTTTCCAAAAACTAAATCGACAAAAAAAACTATTTAATCATCGAACCTACTCACAATTGCGACTTGCAGAGGCGATACGGACACACGAAAGCATTTTTGCCCATGCTGAAACGGTTACCTACGCTAAGGGCTCATTTAGACGGCGCGTGAACTCGTACTTACGAGTATACGATTTTAGTCACATTGCGGACCATTGAAGTTACATCTATTCAGCCGACCGATCAAACGACGCAATGTAATTAACTCGCATGCGACCTCGTCTAAATGAGCCCTAACGCGAGGTCAGTTACGATACTACTACTGTACTTTTTAGCGATATTAATATAACTCGTTGTATCTATTCTCTACATCTGTTGTGACCTTGTTCCAGCTGGAATCACGACATTAATGAAACATCAATCAAAACCGGCCAAGTAATTTGCCGGGAAAACGTTTCAGGTCACGTCCCACGGAGTTGGTACGCCCACACTGTTAACTGGCATTTCGTAGATCTTATTACAAGGGCATAAGGTCCAATGATGGTCAGTTAAGAGTGATGCTGTTTGTACGTGCGGAGGTGTTTAGAACGAGAATTGTTATTTGTTGGAGCGCATTGGAGTGGTTTTGACCACCGACGCAAAAAGAGGAGTGTTATTGGCAAGGTGCGAAGCCGGTGGAGGGAGAAGTGGCGCTGATTGTCACAAACAGGTAATCTTATGGAATGTCAAACATTAATGCTAGCGGCAGCCGCTTGAACTAATTTTACTCCATAAGATTTAACGTAGAAAAGCCGACAAAATGAGGGCAGCACCAGTGGGGCACCTAGCGAATATCTATAACACCGCAGCTCGTAAACGGGTAAACCGATTTAGAAGCGGTTAATTTTATTTGAAAGACATGTTTCATCAAAATCGATTCATCCGTTTTTAATTATTCTAATATCGGTTTGATGTCGGTGCACGTTCGAATTGGAAACGTCAGAAAAAAACTATTATTCAAGATTCTACATGACTGTAAATGTTAAAAATATTAAAGGTTATTTGCCAATTTTTGTTCCACTACTACATAAAACAAATATACGTACTCCATCAAAGCTAAGCCGTAAGCTTCACGCCTACATTTTACATTTCCAAATTCACAAAAAAACACATCAAACTCCCAACAGGCGAAAACCGTAAACTAAAATGCAACGAATTTAAAAATCACAAGTCTCCGCGCGCTACTGTTAAAAGCAAATCTATGGATCTTTCGCACTCTCCTACCTTGATATATCTTGTTGATATAATTCCAACCTTACTATAAAACAATAAGGTTGGGAGTTGGATGGATAGTGAAGAAGCGATGTGAAGTGTCTGAGATGCCTCGCAAATCTCGAAATACTTTATACATGCCCCCTCGAAACACTCGGTGTGAACCTTTTATCGAATTTTCTGGTTCACAGGGTCCATTTGTGGAGCACACGTGAATAGTTAATATTAACGATGCACGTATTGATGGAAGTTTTTAAGCGGAAAATGAGGGTACAGGCGCCTCTTTATAACAACAACTTCCTGAAAATGTATGGATCGTTTAAAGTACCTAATCAAGGTAAATAGCGTCAATATTTATATGTAGAATAGACGCTATCAAATAATATATTATATCCGAGCGGCCAAGGTGCATACAAATATCTATACGCCATTATTGTCAAGGCGCTAGAGTGCGTGTTCAGATTTTTTGAACACCTCGGCCGCTTCGATATATCAAAAGGGGCCCACTGATTAACAGTCCGCCGGACGGTATCGGCCTGTCAGTTGTTCGGAACTGTCAAAATTTTGTTCTAACTAACAGGCCGATTCCGTCCGGCGGACTGTTAATCAGTGGGCCCCTTAATGACGACTGAAACAGCAATGTACGGCAAATTGTCCCCATGATGAAACAGGGGCCAGGCAGGACAGGCCATAGTACTGAATCGTAATAGTAAACGATCAGGATGCCAAGCCACGTGCCAATCGTTTACGCTCCGTAGCGTAGTCATCTGTCTTTATCACTCTTCCGTATTAATGCGACAGAGATGCGTTAATTTTTCGTAATTCTCTTACTGATTTGAGCAGAGTTGACGTGGAAAGGCAGCTTAATCCGCTAACAGCATTCAGCAGTTCTCTGTATAGAGAGCTCTCTCGTATCCACCATCGTCCACTGTTGACTGAAACTCAACCTTATTACAAGTACACAAGACTCACAGATACGAGTAGTCGTGTTGTTGGTACGTAGCGTATTCGCCGAATTAAAACTGTCACTCACTGTAACGGAACGAATCGTAACAACTCTTGACTGGCGTTGAAATTTTACCATTGCAAATAGTATAGCAATAGTATTTTACATGCATGACAAAAGAAGTTTGTAGGGTGTACCCTTACCACGAGTCACTGACAGTGTCAAAACTGACATAATGCTTACTTAATTTTTCAACAAGCAGAAACATCTGCGAACTATACTATTAAGCTTAGAATAAAGTTAGTGGAAAAATTACTGCCTTGGGTGAGACTTGGACTCACGGCCTCTGGATCGATACTCCATCGCTCTCCCAGCTAAGCCACCAAGAGCTCATCCCTAGCCAGCGAATTTTTTCACAATGACCCATATGGTAGGCAGTAATTTTTCCACTTTATTTATTCTAAGCTTAATATACGCTAATAACGTCTACGTAACTTACTTTACTCTCTATGCGTCTCGCTCGTACTGGGATATTAATGCGAGCGAGATGTATAGAAAGTAAATTACATGTCAAATGATGTCAGTGTTGTACTGTACGGCTACAGTTTGGCACTGACCTTACGCCATCGAGAACGTAATTTACTTTCTATACATCTCGCTCGTACTCGCATATTAGTGCGAACGAGATGTATAGAAAGTAAATTACGTTCTCGATAGCGTATATGTCAGTTTTGACACTGTCAGTGACTCATGGTACGGGCTCTGGTACTGGTGAAGTGATACTTACCTAAATAAGTGCAGTTTTGAAAAATATTATTTACATAATTCTAAATAAATGCAATTTCGATTAGGACCTGATTTTGCAAAATGAGTGAATTATTTACTCATTACTCACTCGCAAAACATACATACACCACTTTGCATAATGACGCAACCTAACAAATCCAACAATAATGTATGTATGTACAATGAACATCATAAATATGTATTTCACGAATGATCCAACGTTTCATTGTAATAAACAACAAAATGAGTTCTGTCTCTCAAACGTCAGTGTCCCGCGCACGCCTACAATTTGCGATCGGTACCCTTACCATGAGTTTACCTACAGTGTGGCTACCACCAGAACGCCTAGTGTAAATTTCATTCGATAGCACGACGTGAGTTCGTGTTTGCGTTGTCTATTTTTGTATGGGATTTTGAAGCGCGCATAAACACTAGCACAGAATAAGTAATAGTATTATCATACAGAACGGACACGCACCGCCCCGCCCCGATTCGGATTACCTCGCCCGCGACAGGCCGCGACGTGAATGTGTGCGTAAGTCGCTCTACTGAGAGCATGTCAGGATTCCGTCAGAAACTCAATGACGCGTGTACAGACGTGCCGCGCACACATATAAACGCAAATCATTTTTGATGTATGGCGTGTCCGCCCTGTGACACTAGCGTGAACGTAACTTAAGGGGCCCACTGATGATCAGCTCGCTGGAAGATATTGGCCTGTCAGTTGTTCGGAGCTGTCACCTTTAACTGACAGGCCGATATCGTCCGGCGGACTGATCATCAATGGGCAGTTACTTTCTTTGGATCTCACTCGTACTGACATATTAGTGCAAGCGAGATAGAAAGTAAATTACAAGTATGTCAGTTTTGACACTCTCTGTGACTCATGGTATGGGTAAATTGTTTTCAATGGCAGACTTCAGACTTTACAGTTGGCTCAATAGAAAAATTCACGAATGTATAATTTTTTTTAAACTCATGGTAGGGGTACTACACATGTTTCATGCAAAAAAAGTTAAATTTGACATGTTAAATTGTGACTGTGAACGTGTATAAACGGAATTTCTGATTGTCTTTGTTATTTTTAGCGTTATGTTTTTGAAATGTGGAAATCCACAGAGCCAAAAGCAAGACGATGATTTGCGTATGTATGTCATGTTTTGTTTGTTTTAGCTTGAAAAATGGGGGTGGATTTAGGGACAGACAGACAGACAGCGGGAAGCGACTTTGTTTTATACTTTTTTATTTATTCGTATGGCAAAAAATACAATCGTTCGTTTTGTGATATAGCTAACAGGTATATATTATAGCAGTACGCCCAATTGCTGGATCCATTGGGTGACATTGTTGTCTAGGTTGAACAAGTCCACCGGGTTGCCCTGGTATTTGGTGAGTGGGCATTCGCGGATAATATGGTCCATACTCTGCACCGCAGCTCCGCACTCGCATGCTGGCGACTCTCTCCAGCCACATCTGTGCAGGAACTCTCGAATCCTAACCGAAGCCGTTCGTAGATTATTTAACTGGCACCAACTTCGTCTGGGTAGTGAGAAACCTGCAGGTTTTTCTATAGGGTTGTCCGTAGGTTGGTGGGTTTTATACTATGTAGTGATGAATAGAAATTTCTATTACACATAATTTCTACATAATTTCTTAGGTCTTTAAAACTACGCAACGGTTTTTGATGCGGTTTTTTTTAAAATACATACTTATAGTGATTCAAGAGGAAGGTTTGTGTATAATTTGTTAACCCGTGCGAAGCCGGGGCGAGTCGCTAGTATAATAATATGTTACCCTAGTCAGTTGACTAATTTTCACAATCCAAAACACACGATGCTTAAATTCCACTAATATTTACGCTCCGCAGAACGATTTCAAGGCACGAACTTTTTTACATACGGCTGACCGGAATAAGTAATTGTTTGGGGAACTGAAGTATTTGGTTTGGGTGCCTTTTTGTGTCGAGATTGGAGGTTAAATCATATAGGTACTTACTATACTTTTTCTTTAGGTATATGACATCTTTTTCAGTTTAAAATAATTTGATTAATTCCCTTTGAAAGTAAAGATTGATCAGTACCTACTACCTACTACCTACTACAACCTACATGGGAATAATTCACTTGGCAGAATATAAGTGAATATCGGGGACTGAGCATTGCTCGGATAACATATTATCGCTCCTTGAGAAACATAGTGTCATTAACCTGTCGAATCTCTAGATATGACGTCACCATAAGCGTTCTGGCTCATATACAGGGTGCTTCCTGTAACAGGAGCAATAAATTAAACTAAAGGCTGTACTCTTCAAACTGACCAACATTTGTTCAGCAACTTTTGAAAATAACTCATGTTTTGATTTTTATTACACTTTAAAGTTTATTCTAAGACGCAATGTATTGCAAATTTTGTTATGTTTAAAGCGTGACAAGCAACGTCAAACACACTGATGTCAGCGTACATTGAAGGCAATATTTATTTTGTATGAAAAAGAGGAAGACTAAAGGATTCATATTTTTTAAAAGTTGCTGAACAAATGTTGGTCAGTTTGAGGAGTACAGCCTTTAGTTTAATTTATTGCTCCTGTTACAGGAAGCACCCTGTATGAGCCAGAACGCTTATGGTGACGTCATATCGTTTGATTCGACAGGTTAAGGCATATTTAAAACGTGTTTTTTGGGTACAAAGCTTAAATTTCTTCGAAACATCTAAAACTGCCGTATTTGTGATAAAAGTAAAGTTGTTTGGTAGTTTTTGTCACATTTATTTGTAAATTAGCTTGTTAGTCATTAGTTAGAGTAAAATGTGTTTTTTTTTTGTTTAATTTCTAAGATAATTAATTAATTCCATTTTCTTTATACAGGGTGCTTCCTGTAACAGGAGCAATAAATTGAACTGTAGGCTGTACTCCTATAACTGACCAATATTTGTTCAGCAACTTTTGAAAATAACTCATGTTTTGATTTTTATTACACTTTAAAGTTTATTCTAAGACGCAATGTATTGCAAATTTTGTTACGTTTAAAGCGTGACAAGCAACGCCAAACATACTGATGTCAGCGTACATTGAAGGCAATATTTATTTTATATGAAAAAGAAAGAAGTCTCACGGAAGTATTGTTATTGAAAAAGAGGAAGCCTAAAGGATTCATAAAATGTTGGTCAGTTTGAGAAGTACAGTCTTTAGTTTAATTTATTGGTCCTGTTACAGGAAGCACCCTGTATAAAAGCGCACATAAACAAAAAAAAGGCCATAATGAAACAACAAGAAACACAATAACACATGAAAGAGAGCACACTCGAATGCGTGCGTTGTCGGGAACAAACAAATTTGTAACAAACGGCAATTTGCAGGCAATCTGCTCACTTGACGAGTTGGAAGCAAACAATTTATGGAAAAATAACGGAAAGGCGTGTACGATGGGTTCAAGAAATATAAACAAGTAAGTACAGAGAATCTTGCGAAACATGAAAATATGTAGGAATTTTTGACTGATTTGTCGTTTGAACAGGCGTGGCTCACTCCGCGATTTCGTCGCGTCGCTACAAGTACCTACAAGTACATGCGGCCCATAACAATTTTGGTGTCTAGTAGTAGTAGTAGCCATAGTAGTTGCCACGGCTATACGGAACGGACGCCTGCTCGCGCTTGTGCCACCTAGCGGTCATATCTGTCGTAACAGATGCGTTTTTTTAGAGTGAATCTTTTGTACCTAGTACTATTATTTATTCTGTGGTTTGAGTTGGTTAAGGAAACAATAAAATCATCAAGTTGGACCAAATTAATAACCCTGAAGACTTGGCGTCATATTTCATCTCGCAATGAAAATAATGGCGATAAATTTTCGTCTAGCGACCTTCAACAAGGAGCTTTGGCCGAAGAATGCATCGCAACCATAACGTGTTTGTAGTTTTAAATTCTATTTTTAGGGTTCCGTACCCAAAGGGTAAAAACGGGACCCTATTACTAAGACTCCGCTGTCCGTCCGTCCGTCCGTCCGTCTGTCTGTCCGTCCGTCTGTCACCAGGCTGTATCTCACGAACCATGATAGCTAGACAGTTGAAATTTTCACAGATGATGTATTTTTGTTGCCGCTATAACAACAAATACTAAAAACAGAACAAAATAAAGATTTAAGTGGGGCTCCCATACAACAAACGTAATTTTTGACCGAAGTTAAGCAACGTCGGGCGGGGTCAGTACTTGGATGGGTGACCGTTTTTTTGGTTGTTTTGTTCTATTTTTTGTTGATGGTGCGGAACCCTCCGTGCGCGAGTCCGACTCGCACTTGGCCGGTTTTAGTTTTAATTTATAATATGTAATTGTAAACCAGTTTTAGCCTAAATAAAATAAGATTTTCATTTCATTCATATAATTCGAGCCTCAACCGAAGAGCCTAGAAGGAATACAGTCAGCAGCAGAAGTTGCAAAGCGGGCGATTCAAACGTTATTGCATAGTAAAAATTATACAAAAGGCAAACTTAATGCCAGAAGGCATTCTCTACCAGTTAACCCTCGGGCCAAACTGCAGAAAACAAGCAGTAATGAATGCAGGAAATATTATAATACACTTATAAATTCTAATTTTCAGACTCAGAATGCGGCTCTAATATACCGATGCACAAAAGACCGTTAAACATCGTTCGCGCTTGCACAGATTAGCACAGACAAAAAAGTGGCAAGTGTATCGTCGTGAACACTGTCAACCTGTTCTAAGCCTTATTAGTAAGACATAAAGTACACGAACGGTTAAGTGTTAGTCTGTTGGTGTACAATCGCCCACACACTCTTAACTGTCCATCAGTGGACCTTATGCCTGTTGTAATAAAGTCCACCGATGGAGAGTAGAGTGTTCCTGTACGTGTCGGAAATTATGACGTCGTTACGTATGCATGGAGCCGGGCTTACGGAAAGCAAAAAGGGTTGCTTTACACATCATCATTTGCGTCCGGTTTATTGTGAGAAAAGCATTTCTCGACACGCTTTTCTAACCTTTTTTGTTGCGTGTTTTGGATAAATGGAAGGATATAGTAGATTGTTACCCAAGGGGTGAAATACACTCATTTCTGCCGAGGTAGTTTGGTGCTCGAACGCAGGGAGAGCGCCAATAGTCCGAGGCTGAAATGATGCCTTTCACCCGAGTTAAATACTCCACTTTTCATGTCGAATACGAGGAAAGTAAAATGCATATGATTTAAAAAAAAACATGACTGAGTATACATTTTTATACTGTTTCTCGAGAATACTTTCAATTACTATCGGTAAAATAATCGTTATTTATGGAATGGGGAGTTAAAAATCAGAATGGATATTATATATTCGTATTTTGTATTTTATTCCCGTATTTTGTTTTGACATGAATTGATAAAATTGTTGACAGAAGATTGATTATTTTTAAGACATTTTTAATTTGTATCTAATAAATAATATCATGTTAATGTTAATGACGATCATAATATAAATTCATGTAGATTAGTTTAGCATAATTTATAATGTAATTTCATATTATGAGAATAAATATCTAAATCTAAAATCTAAATCTATAACAAATCCATTTAAAACCAAATATCAATTGTTTATCTTAAAAAAAATAAAAAATCGTACTTGGGAATTTAAATACTCTAGTGCAGAAACGTATCACTTTCTGCACACCTTTCAGAACAACAATATATACCACACCATCATCTTTTTTCAACAGCCACCAAAAAAAGAAACGTAAACGTACGAGTAAGTTCGCTTCCACCTTCCCTATATTGTAACATTGAAGTTCAACAAAAAAAAATTTCCTAAACATCTCAAACATCCGGATCACGTAATAAAATCACCCGAAAAACAAAAGACGAGCGTTCCCGTTCATTCCGATTGTTTCTCGCATTTTTTGTATCCAATTTCTTATAAATCAGTGCTCTTTGGGAGTGAGGAAAGAACACTTGGCCACTGTTCGCAGTTGATTGTTAGGCTTTATTTGTTAAAAGTTTCTTAAACTCGAGGAAAGTACAATTAATTTTCTTTATTTTGTTCAAATTTCGTGGTTAGTAATTAGTTATAGCACCCCTTATTTTGCGCCGGGAGTTAAAAAATGTACATCTACAAGTATATCCTATTTTTTTAGGAAACAAACTTTCTGAAACGAAAAAAATTATCGGATTATTGTACAGTTAGTTACAAATACTTATACAGTGTCTGCCAAAGTGGCCAATACACACACACTTTTTTAGTGGCACACTTTTGTTGTTTTTAACCACGTATCTATTTTAACTATACCATTGATACCAACTTTAAAATTGCTGCTGGAACATACAAAGCAGGTGTCGTTCAACAGAATCCTAAAAATAAACACTAAATGAGGAAGTTCCACAATACGAAGGTACGACAATAGAACGAACTAGTATATAAATAGATATTATGTACTTATATTCCAGGCGCGGATCCAGCCCTCAAAAAAGGTTGTGGTCACAGGAACCCAAAAATCTTCAAGTACGAGTCAGAGTAAGGTGTCGAACTCGCTCATGAACAATCATGACTCTTGAACGACCATCCCGATCTCAATAGACCTTGATGACGTCACAAGTCTTTTAGGGGGGGGTACCTAATGATTCTCCGAACAATTTTTCGCAGAATATCGATTCACAGACTATGTTTCACCGAACATCTAACTTTTAGACGACATTTTCTAGTTTTGGTTCACATACCGTTCAATTCGCTTTTGTGTTAATTAGCAGAACAATTAAATATTGTAAGAATTTCATTTGGCAGAGTAATCTTCTCGTTTAAGGAACTTTTAGTCGTGATTTTTAGAGTTCCGTAGCCAAATGGCAAAAAACGGAACCCTTATAGATTCGTCATGTGTGTCTGTCTGTCTGTCCGTCCGTATGTCACAGCCACTTTTTTCCGAAACTATAAGAACTATACTGTTGAAACTTGGTAAGTAGATGTATTCTGTGAACCGCATTAAGATGGTTCACACAAAAATAGAAAAAAAACAATAAATTTTTGGGGTTCCCCATACTTAGAACTGAAACTCAATTTTTTTTTTTCTTCAAACCCATACGTGTGGGGTATCTATGGATAGGTCTTCAAAAATGATATTGAGGTTTCTAATATCATTTTTTTCTAAACTGAATAGTTTGCGCGTGAGACACTTCCAAAGTGGTAAAATGTGTCCCCCCCCCTGTAACTTCTAAAATAAGAGAATGATAAAACTAAAAAAAATATATGATGTACATTACCATGCAAACTTCCACCGAAAATTGGTTTGAAGGAGATCTAGTAAGTAGTTTTTTTTTAATACGTCATAAATCGCCTAAATACGGAACCCTTCATGGGCGAGTCCGACTCGCACTTGGCCGCTTTTTTTTACCGTTTCTTGCGTAATGGTACAGCCCTTCGTGCGCGAGTGCGACTCGCACTTGGCCGGTTTTTTTAAAGATTTCGTTAAGTAGATAGTCTAGTCGACGAGTTCAGGGTGGTGGAACGTAGAGATACTGCTGCTAGAGATACGTGTGATGCCTCATTGAATTCAGCATAATGTCTAGAAATTTCTAACAGTAGTACATGCATTGACATGTTTAAAATACACCATTCCTACACCATTATTTTTTTCCATATTTTTAAATGAATATTTAATACCTTTATAACATTTTACCTTTTCACGCCAATTAGTTTATGAGATATGTACTGGCCAAAAACGAAATACCATACCTATGTATTTTTTAATGTTAATAATTATAACTTTAGCAATTTTTGATGTGCGCTTCGAATAAACACGTATTTTTGGGTGCAGTATCTCAATTTTTCATCATTTTGAGCTTGTAGACTAGACTACTAAAAGTACCTACTAAAGTTACAGGTAAGAAATTAGTGATTTAGCAATTGCGTTACTTACAACATTATATGATCTGTGCTTACAACATTGATTCATTGATGCATAGATAACACTTTTTATACATAGATACCTAAATATAAAAATAAATGCAACGCTAACTACGCGGAAAAAAAACTCGTAAATACACCTGTAAATTAAAAGCTGGCATTATTAATTTAGGAAATTGTACTAATATTTGTGAATGTTTAAGATTTTTAAGACCCCATAAGCTAAAAATAATTGCCCCTGTTAGTAAATAATTTTTATGCTTGCAAATAATTAGAGAATTCCTAATTCATTGGTACCAGACTACCAGTTGATCACACTACCTACTGTGTTTCAACACTTTCAACCAATGGTTACTCGTGACAGTTAGGTACCAAACGATCAGTCTAGTAAAGTTAATTCGCATATCAATAGGTTAATTCGCAATGAAATTCTGCGAAAGGTTCCTCTGCCAAAGCGTCTGTGAAAAATCGGCTAGTCAGGGAATCGATAGGACATACTATTTAGGGTTGTGGGCATGCCCACCGTGCCCACAACGGTGGATCCGCGCCTGTTATATTCGCTGCCACACATAATACCTACATATACGTTACAGTTCTTAACAATAATGTCGCGTCAAGATAATTTTGAACACTTGGCCTGCTTAGCAACTTCTGCTGCTGACTGTAGTATTTAATGATATGTGACGTTATCTATGATAAGTGACCTTATTGTCGATGGCGCTTACGCCATTATTAACGATGCTCCGATATAAACACGATGCCGCGCGACGCTGTGCGACGAGAGCGCCATCGATAATAAGGTCCCTTTTCATAGATATTGCCCCATATTTGATGTTAATCTTTAAAAGACCAGATCTTCTTCGAGATTTACTAATAGACTTTCCAGATTTTTACTTAGATCTTTTTAATAAGCACAATACATAATATAATATTTTATATTTTCAACTGAATTCGGTACACACGTGCACACCCTTATTTCTGTGATAACAAAGGTGTTACGATATATTTGGCCACTTTAGCCGTCACTATCTATTTGAAGCAGACTGTACTTAACTTGTAATGTACACGGAAATTATTCCTTTTTATTAAAAATAGAGAGAATTTGTAGTTTGAGCTGCAATTTATTTTTATTCTTAGTTGAATAGTTGTAACGATCGCTCGGTAGAAATATAATAGAATAGAATAACTTTATTTGTCAGATGTCTGGTACAAGATAAGAATAGAAAAGATCTAAGAAAATAAATAATCTGGCTGACTGAAATAGCCTCCTAGTGGGTAGTCACCCTGCCTGTGAAGCCGATGGTCCTGGGTTCGAACCCCGGTAAGGTAATTTATTTGTGTGATTAGGTATCACAGATATTTTTTACTGAGTCTTGGCCGTTTTCTATGTATTTGTTTATTAATTTTATTATATTATATCGGGGTCTGAGTACTTACAACACAAGCCTTCTTGAGCTTACCGTGGGACTCTGTGTAAATATTTATTTATTTATCTAAGAAGGCCTTGAAAAAAACCTATAAAATGGTTATAATTTTCTCACATGTTTAGTTAGCTTTCAGACACAAAATGTATATTGTATTAATAATTACAATACAACAATAAATACACAGTAACATCATGATGAAATTGTACCCTTCACATGAAGCATATAATTTATGCGTGTGTGTATCGTGAACACGTCAAGCGCTGACTGACCAATCAGAGGCGTCATTTGTGTATGTGCATGTGTGCGTGAACACATTTGATTGGCTATTTACATAATCAGACTATGGCTTCATATCAGAGCTATACTGTTTTAATACCCCAATCTATCGATTTCGATGAGGGCAGCTCTATTAATTATGGATGGGCCAGTTCGGTTTTAATTGTGGCATCTGATTCCGATACGATACTGATCTGTCAGTGTCAAAAGTGACATTTCCTCAACTCAAGATTTTACTGGGTGCTGTAAAAACCTTATTCAATCGTCAAAGCATAAATTTCCAAGGACTACTGTTTCAGAGTGGATTATTAGTTGACTTAATATTTTGTGCCGTACCTAGTTGATATTGTTGATAAGGAATATACTTAAACCTAGCATTTTGTGTTTTGTCATCGCTGAAGCTTCATAAATGTGCCTCCAAAGAACGTATTTTTTCTCCGAATCCAACAAAATAAAACGAAATATTATCTGGAAAAGCTTTTAGGAAAAACAAAAATATTACGGCTACCTAATGATTTCACAGAAATTTATTTTTTGTAAGCGATGCCTCTCACTAATTCAGTTGAAAATATAAAATATTATATTATGTACTTATTATAGAGATCTAAGTAAAAATCTGGAAAGTCTATAGTAAATCTCGAAGAAGATCTGGTCTTTGAAAGATAAACATCAAATAAATCATTCAAACTGAAAGAAAATTTGCTATTATTGATAAGGATTTAGTATTATTAAATACTACAGTCAGCAGCAGAAGTTGCTAAACAGGCCAAGTGATCAAAATGATCTTGACGCGACTTTATTGTTATGAGAATAAGAGCGTGCCAAGGAAATTTTTAGCACCTCACCCGCTTAGCAACTTCTGCTGCTGACTGTACATGGAAAATTGCACTGTCAAAGAAAACATTAAGTACCGACAGACCAACACATTAGACGTTAATATCCGTCTATTCATTTGGATTGCATAACTGCATGCGCACCAAGATATTTAATTTCATGAAAAATATTACGACGACAAAATATAATTATGACGAGATACAGTCAGCAGCAGAAGTTGCTAAGCGGGCGAGGTGTTCAAAAGTACCTTGACACGCTCTTATTCTCTTAACAATAAAGTCGCGTCAAGATCATTTTGAACACCTGGCCCGCTTAGCAACTATTGCTGCTGACTGTACAATACAATACTCTTTATTGCACACCTCACCAAACTCGTAGTTTACAATAGAGGTAACAACAGGCGGTCTTATCGCTTAAGAGCGATCTCTTCCAATATTTCTATTAAATACAACCACGGTCTCTCATCGATAAAATATTAGTCCATCCACCCCTAAAATTGTTCCAATTCCAATATAGTCCATCATGCCTCGTTTTCCTCCTAGTCGTAATGCTGAACTAATTTTCCATAAACAAAACAATACCGACAGAGCCCAGCTTCCCCTCGGCTCTTCAACTTTTTCCTGTTACACAATAATTAATGTTGCCGACTTTTCTTGTAGACCGGGAGGCCGTGGGGAAAAAATAATGTTACTGGGTACCTAATACTTCAGTTACTTGTATAAATACTGCTTTCGATGCCAGAATAGTTGACCGGAAAATTTACTCACTTTTACTTTGAATAGGTTATATTTATTACATCGCAATAGTTGATACAAAAAAATAAGTATGTATTGCCAACATAGGAATCGGACCCCGCTAAGTTTTCATGTAGGTACTAATTACGTCAACTGTATGTATGCATCAAGTTTGGGCATAGTGTGTTGTGTAGTCTAGTATACGTCAAAAAAACCAAAAATGTAAGAGTATGTAAGAGTGCAATAAATGTGTACTTGCCTCTTTTAATATAATAAGATGTTAAGAGCCCTTTTTAATATTTTTTAAAATTATCCCGTACATATTTCAAAAAACCTAGTGATATTTTTGAGGAGTGCTTTTGATAAGTCTTTGATCAATAATATATTTATAATAGATTTTTTTTTAATAACAAACAATAAACTGCCGTATAAATAATAAAACTTAACAAACTAACAAACTTGTTAAAATTTGTCCCTTTCTAACACAAATAGTCAAAATGACGGATAACGGCAAACAATTATCAAGTGCTTGTTTGACTAAATAGACTGTTATGAATAACGCCATCAACGTTTATTATAGAAGACTTAGCTTTAGAATATATATTATCTAACAGTCTTATTGAATTACACAAATGGGTCTACCGCGATATAATTTCATTGTTTTTACCTTTAATTTCGACGTTTCAGCTATGGTCTTTCCGTGACCATAGCTGGTGCAACTCAGCTGAATCGTCGGAATTAAAGGTAAAAACAATTAAATTAAATCGCGGTAGACCCGTTTGTGTAATTAAATACTCGTATGTGTACAAAACGCGAGAGTTTAAATAAATAAATAATAAATAAATATTATTATAGGACAGTATTACACAAATTGATTAAGCCCCACGGTAAGCTCAAGAAAGCTTGTGTTGTGGGTACTCAGACAACGATATATATAATATACAAATACTTAAATACATAGAAAACAACCATGACTCAGGAACAAATATCTGTGCTCATCACACAAATAAATGCCCTTACTGGGATTCGAACCCAGGACCGCGGCTTCACAGGCAGGGTCACTACCCACTAGGCCAGACCGGTCGTCAAAGTGTTATAGTCTTATTGAAATTCAGTTATTGAAAAATCTTACAAGTAAGTTTTTCAGACTTCGATTCTCGGCCTACAGCGAGTTTGTTCTCCATTTATTGCGAACGAGGGATCCGTTTTGTTTTTCACTCGGACTTTAATCGTTTTCGTTTGTCCTTGTTAATGTTGTTAATGAAAAAGTTCGCTTTTTGGCTTGTGCGAAACGTGTCGGTGGGTTGTTACTAATGTAGGTTTTGGGGTTAGGTATTTGACTTTTGATATTATGTTTTAAGTCCTTAAAATATCACAACATAACTTACCATAATTTATTATACAGTATAGAATCTGATAGGACAATTCGAGTGTTAGTTATTCGATCTGTTTCCGATATTATACTGATCTGTCAGACCCAAAAGTGACATTTCTTCGGCCAAAAAACGTGACGTGACACTGACAGATCAGTATCAAATCGGAAACAGATCGAATAACTAAAACGCGAATTGGCCTTCAAGTCTTATTTTTAATTTAATTATTTCTATTAATTATGTTTTTAGTACTTTGTTGTATACAATTTAAGCTTATTATGCCCTAGATAAACCACAAGTATTTTCATTTAGGTCGGATTTCTAAAAGATGAAACACATTCTCCAAGATGTCACTAGAAGTACTAGAACTCTCCAAATGTCAGATGGTCTGAATTATAGAACTGTTCATACCAAATTTTAGAATTGTTCTAGAGATTTTGAGCTTTGTCCAAATTTGTACAAAATTGTACTAGTAGTCTAACGGGCGAAGTTTTAAAAATGATGAGTACCTAAACCAAATTTTTGTTAAGAGAATCCTGTATAGCTGCTTTTAATCTGCTTTTGACTGTATGTAGTTCACAAACAAGTTAACTCAAACCAGAAACAAGCCTTTTTAACATCGCGTCGCATGACCCACATAACGCTCTATTCTCCATTGCATCATATTAGCGACGCCTAACCAGGCGAAATAAAAGAGGTGCAGCGCGAATTCACAATCGCGGGCACACGCTCGCTTTCTGTGTGGTCCAAGGCATAAGAAACATGGCTAGTAGCACAATCGAAACAGGACAAACCTTGGAATCTCTAAAACCGTCCTGAAATTTAGTATGCCGCCATTTTAGAAGTGTGTTGCATCCTTTATAACTTTGCCTTTTACTCTGAATCGCATCGCATGACCCACATAGAGCTCTATTCTCCATCGCATCATGTTACCGGCGCCGAAACAGGCGAAATAAGAGAGGTGCAGCGTGAATTGACAATCGCGGGCACACGCTCGCTTTCTGTGTGGTCCAAGGCATAAGAAACATGGCTTATAGCATAATCGAAACAAGACAAACCTTGAAATCTCTAGAACCGTCCCGAAAATGTAGTACCGTAAAATGGGGTGAGTAGGCGCAAAACTGACATTCAAACCTCGATAACATTTTATTTTTACATATGCAAACTGAATGGTGTATATAATAAGTGTTCCGGACGTTTGTATTTTAGTTTTTATCTTATTTTGGGTAGTTCCATTTCATAACTTTGACGATAAAGAGGAAAACCCACCTCACCCCGTAGTGCCTCGTATTTGGGGTGAGAGGGCTTTTCATACAAAGGTGATTTTGGAAGAATGTTGGATCGATTTTTTTTTATTATGCGTATTACTATAGCTCCATTTTAAATTGGAATACATTATTTTTGTAGCAGTAGCCTTAAAATCCCTTATTACCCCCCTCTCAAACCTTCTCTCCCCATTCATAACCCACCTCTCCCCGCGAAACCTACTCACCCCATTTTACGGTATGCCGCCATTTCAAAAGTATTATCATCCTTTATAACTTTGCCTTTTATTCTGAATCGCATCGCATGACCCACATAGCGCTCTATTCTCCATCGCATCATATTAGCGACGCCCAACCAGGCGAAATAAAAGAGATGCAGCGCGAATTCACAATCGCGGGCACACGCTCGCTTTCTGTGTGGTCCAAGGCATAAGAAACATAGCTTATAGCACAATCGAAATAGGACAAAGCTTGAAATCTCTAGAACTGCCCTGAAATTTGGTATGCCGCCATTTTAAAAGCGTGTTCCATCCTTTATAACTTTGCCATTTGCTCTGAATCGCATCGCATTACCCACATAGAGCTATATTAGGTTAGGTTATTCTCCATTGCATCATATTAGCAAGGTACAATAACACCAAAGTAAAAAACCGCTGATGTCAATATTTTGCGGCCGCGGTAAGCTATTGTGTGACGATTCTAATAGCAGCGCAAAGAGGCGTAATAAATACGAGCTCGAATTTACAATCGCGAACACGTCCGCGTAGAGACGGAGTGTGGTCCAAGGCACAGGAAACGAACTGAAAGCTCCGGAAGCGACGTGAGAACTCTATAAAAGCAGCAGTGGCGTCACCGGTGTCATACTTTAGGGACAACATGATTCGTGAGCCTGAACATTGGGTTTGACAATCAGTTATCATTCTGTGATAAGAGTGAATAATCAAGATCACGTAACAAGATGCTAATTTGAAAAAGTGCTTCGATAATGTCCTTAACCAGTTTGCAGGCAAGAGTGCACACATTAAGGCCGGCCACTTTTATTTAGTCGATATAATGAGTGACAATCGTGTGAGCTTACATCGATATACAGGAAACGAAATTTCAATGACACAGATACAGTCAGCAGCAGAAGTTGCTAAGCGGGCGAGGTGTTCAAAATTACCTTGATGCGCACTTCAACAATAATAAAGTCGCATCAAGATCATTTTGAACATATCGCCTGCTTAGCATTTATTGCTGCTGACTGTACTTCTGAAAATTAAAGCAACGTCACATAATTAAAGTTGTTCATATAAAATCGCCACGCACAACTCCGGGGAGGATGATTGACTGAATCGACCAGAACGAATACGACGTTTTACATATATATAAATTTTCATAACAAAAACCAGGAGGTTTGACCTAACTGGTTATAGTTTTGATCTGGTTTTGATACGACTTTGACGATCGTCATAGACCCAGCATAGATCGTCATACGTCATAGTCATAGTAAGTATTCATAAACAATTTACATTGGTGATTGACACACGTCACACGCATGACGTTCACTTCATTTAGCAATTTTAGCATGCAGCCATGCAGGAAATCAGTGAGCAATCTTCAAGGTATTCTCAGAATAAGTGAGAACCAATAATTGGCTCTGAGATTCTATTGTAATTTCTGGATATATGTAGCGCTGTTGGTTTTCCATGTACTAAAAAATAAGAACAAAACCGTAACAATTTGTTAAATCTGAATCGGGCTCCAGTACTGTTATAAAAGCGACGCCAAACAAGGTAAAAGAAACGGGCGCGAATTTACAATCGCAAACATACGCGAGTATTCATACGGGGTGTGGTACAAAACACAGGAGATTACACTTATTTAGGGTTTTTATCAATATCAATACATATTATAAAACAAAGTCCCCTCCCGCGTCTGTCTGTCTGTATGTTCGCAATAAACTCAAAAACTACTGTACGGATTTTCATGCGGTTTTCACCTATTAATAGGTGATTCTTGAGGAAGGTTTTCGTGTGAATATACAAAGGTTTTGTGTAAATTCGTTGAATTATCCATGCAAAGCCGGGGCGAGTCGCTAGTTATTTATAATTTAACCCACATTACTTTTATGCTTAGAACAAGATTTTTAGTCTGAACTATTTTAATGTGTAGAAGTAGTTCATTTTATTCCAGTGGGTCGAAAACAACTCAATGCACATAATTATATGCGTTAGGTAATTTCGTATACTTACAAAACAACATATACTGGTAAATTAAAACCCACATTACTCATTATCACATCTGAATAACTCTACAACATACTGCGCATAAGATGTACAGTATCGTCTAACATTTATGTAGTGCATTTTAAATTAAATTTTAGCGAGGTAGGTTATTTTATTTTATTTTACTTAGTGTAGGTTGAAGTTTGCTTTGGGTTAATTGTAGATATTATTTTTAATAATTAAGGTTTTGGTTTGTTAGGTGTAAATTGTAACATTTTTGAAAATCATTATATATTGATTTAATCTTCTATATACGTGAAATAAAAGAATAAATTACTAAATAAATATAAAGTTTACTTCTTTAACATCGACTTTGAGAGCGATAGGACAAGATGCAAAATCTCAAACGCTCTGTATGTCACAAAGATACACTCACAGCTTCAATAGTCTAGTATCATAACAACAAAGCCAACGACATAATAAAAATGCGCGCCAATTTACAATCACGAGTGTACGTCTGTTGTGTGGCCCAAGGCACAGGCGTAGCGTTTTATAGTCCGCTCAAACCGTTGCACTATAATTATTACGCGGAATGAAGCGCTATAAAAACGCTCGAGAATATTCCACTGTGAAGGAGCTTAGGATGCTAAAAATAGTACGCAATAGTCGCTATAAGTACGAGTATAAGAATAAAAGTAGCACATGGATTTGTCACTTTTATATTTTCCAAACACGAAGGGTATAATACTTTTTGAATAATTTTTGTTTATTAATAAGTATAATCAGGTATTCTTATGTGGTTCTTTATTAACTTACAAGGGCTCAATAGATCTTATTGTTTTTATAAGTTTTTGTATTAAAATCCAATCCCACATGATGTCCTTTGGTTTGTTATGTGGTGGTACAGTAAAAATCCTACATATTCGCATATCCATTAAAATATAAATGATGATTAGATAGGTACCCTATACCCTATGTGTTCGTTACTACATAAATAGAACGGAATGAACAACAAAGGGGTTATATGCCATCTATTAACGTTATAAGTAGGTAATCGACCCTTGGATAACGGGACAGAACAATAACACAAAAAAGTTGATCCACCCAAGAAACAACGATGGTAGTCGTAAAAATCCACCACAAGCCCTGTATTTGCGAGAAACAAGGTAACGGTTAAAACGAGCTACGGGGCGAGAATTTATAATCGCGTGCATACGTTTGCACTAAGCTAGGGTGTGGTTCAAGGGAGAAGAGACGGCGATTGTACTTGGGTTCTCTTGCAAATTTTAATATGCGATTACGACACTAGGTTATACTTATCGACATGTTATAGTACCTTTATAATTCATTAGAAAGGCCTCGAGAAGTATTACCTACTTGACAGACATGCATATAGGAAGTACAAATAGGAAAAAAAGTGTCTCACAAAAACTTTTTGACAGTAACTTGTTTTTATTCTCTGTCAACTTAAACATAGACCGATATCAGGGGCCCGTTTCTCTAAAGCTTGTAACTTGTATTACAAGTGGAATCCCTTTCTAACAAAAGCTGTCAAAAAGTGACATCCGCATACAAGTTACAAGCTTTTGAGAAATGGGCCCCAGAACTGAAGACACAGCATACTCCCCGCTTCTTCTCATAGTTAAGGTTTTAAGTAACAAAAAAAGGTCGAACCTTTTTTTGCTTGATTAAAGCATGAAACTTGGCACAGTTGTTCCTTATATCAAAATAAGCCGATTAAGATCGGTAGCCCGAGGGACCCCCCGCTTAAGCCCGAGAGGGGGGGGGGTCAAGTAGCGCCCCGCCCGGCTTCATTCTAAAAATTCTAACAGGCCCCGTTTAGCTAATAGGTCATATTTGGTATCAATTTCGGATAAATCAATAACGTAAAATTCATTTCTGGTATAAAAAATTGCAATTTGTTGAAAAAAAAATAAAAAAAACACAAAAAATCTAATTTTTCAAGTGTAATTTTTGTTTTTCATTTATTGTCAAAATTAAACTGCTTGGTTTTTCTACATATAAAAAATATGATAATAAAGCCTATTTAATGCAGATTTTAAAAACATAACTTTTACTAACCTTTATTAAAAGGAAATTGCATTAAAAAAACATATATCGTCCCGCGCCGGTGAATATCTTGTTACCGACATAGGCATCGATATAGACAACATCCGAAGTACACACTCTGGAGACCGACTAAATGTGTTGTTTATTATTGTAGATCATATATTAAAGATAGAAAGGCGTACATAATATTTGATTAGAAAAAAAATGTGTCGTTCAGTGAAAAAAGGGACCTTGGAAAAAATTATCATAGAGCCTCTCTTTTGTATAGAAGCATAGTTAATTCCAACCACTCCATGGACTCCATGGTCCCTGTTCTCAATGAATAAGAAGTAAACTGTAAGTATTATTTAATCTACTTACTTATTACATTATAGAATAATTTGCCAGTAACTGGCCGCTTTAATAACTAGCCGCTCTAAACTAAAAATGAATTCTCTTCACCTATAAACAGAATTCATTTTAGTAAGGTTCCAAAAACTGGCCAGCTTTCAATAACTGGCCACTGGCTAGCCTAAAATGAATTTTTGGTTTTGGGTGGCCAGTTACTGGCGAATTACCCTACCACACTTTAATTTTGCGTCTTGTGTCGGAATACAGTTCCTTCCCCAGACACATAAATGCGTACATTTCATCATTCATGTAGTTGCATCGCGTTTTTTATTCCGGTTTGCATTTACTTCTGGTCAGTTTCAACCATATTCTGACCAAAGCAGGTGTCAGACCAGTGTGGAACCCGTCGTCTGCTTCTTGCTTCCATTCTCAAGAAGTCTGACGGACTGAGCAAGTTTGACGACGAACTAACGTCTGACCCTAAACATCAACCCCTCGGTACACTGTGCGTAATAGGGCATTTATATGGCTCCCTTTTGTTAGAAGTAGGTATACATTATGGAATTTAATAATAAAATAACTTAGCAGTGACTTAATCTCATAGAACAGGTATAACATTATACAACTCTTCATTTAAATATCCCGGTGTAACTTGCCTTCTTCAATATTGCACTTATTACCGATCATATAATAACATTTTAGTATTTTAGGGGAATGCTTTTAGCCACTGCTATTGCTCTATCTTGTAAGAGCTTGAATCCTTGTAGTGGTTTGGTTGAACTCTGAACAGATTCCATGCTTCGAATTCACTTTTTCTCCCCTTTCCACTGAATGCTCGAAACAGGGGTAAGACTTCCGCTCTTTTAGGGTAAATAAAAGATAGTTTACTTAGCTTATAGAATAGATAATTTTATTAGCTTAAAATATAATTCCCTGACCTGGATACAATGGTGTGTCATGTGATATAATTGTGTTTTCCACTGTGTCAACGTGAGCCCACAATTCCTGTAGTTGGGGAAATATTCGTACGCATGAATCTAGTCTAGCTGCTATGACTACGTTCGTGTCTACTGTGCGTATGACTGATTTACAGCATCTGCAACTAGGGCCATCATATTAAATGAATCGGACTTTTCATGGTTCTTGGAGTATTCGGAATCTCACGAGGAACATTACTTGTGACATGTTTCTCTACACAATTTCGCGATGGCATAAATAAGGACTTTTAACTCTTCGAAGTTTTGTCAACACAGTGTCTCAAAATTATTTACCTAGTGGTAAAGAAATGAGTTTCACTAAAAGATCAGTGGTTATAAGTGAAGCTTACCGTCATGGTAAATTAAACTCTAAATTTATTTCTATCGGGCCCTGAAAAACCAGGAGTCGTACTCGTATTCCAAGCATTCTCTCGATCGACCTTGTAATACTGTAAGCTCAATAAGACTTGTGATGTGGGTACTACATGATATATATCATATATATTTGATACATACTTTCAAAACATCCATAGATAATTCAGGAACAAGTATTCACGATAAACAGACAAATAAATGCCTTCTAGAATTTGAACCCGGGTTCCCCATTTAATATAAGGTGTATAAAAGTGAGATCTAAGCATGGACCCTTTTTAGCCTGGCCGATACAAGGATTCAAGCTCCTACAGGATGGAGCAATAGCAGTAAATAAATAGCATTCGCCAAAACTTTATTATACCTTTATATGAAGATAGGTGAAATAACCTTGTAAAGCAAAGTAAAGTGATACTTACAGATAAAGCCGTTGGTAAATAATTAAAAAATGCCCGAAATAATTCTTTACATGAATCGACTACTGAAATAGAAGCAGCCTTATCAGGATAGGATTATATGTTTGGGGTCAGACTTTAGTTCCTCTTTAAACTTGCTCAGTCCGTCTTCTTGAGAATGAAAGCAAGGAGCAGACGACTGTTTCCAAACTGTTCTGACAACCCTGCTGTGGCCAGAATATGGTTGAAACTGACATATATACGTGAATGACGAAATGTACCCATTCATGTGTCGGGGGAAGGAACTGTATTAATACACAAGACGCAAAATTAAAGTGTGGTATAATGTAATAAGCAAGTATATTAAAGAATACTTACAGTTTACTTCTTATTAATTGAGAACAGGGACCATGGAGTCCATGGAGTGGTTGGCACTAACTAAATACGAGTATGCTTCTATACAAACACGAGGCTGGCTGTGATAATTTTTTTAAGGTCCCTTTTTCACTGAACGACACATTAAAAAAAATTGTACGCTTTTCTATCTTTATAATAGAATCTACAACAATAAACAATACATTTAATCGGTCTCCAGAGTGTGCACTTCGGATGTTGTCTATATCGATGCCGATGTCGGTAAAAAGATATTCACCGGCGCGAGACGATATAAGTTTTTTTATGCAATTTCCTTTTAATAAAGGTTAGTAAAAGTTATGTTTTTAAAATCTGCATTAAATAGGCTTTATTGTCATATTTTTTGTATGTAGAAAAACCAAGCAGTTTAATTTTGACAATAAATAAAAAACAAAAATTACACTTGAAAAAATAGATTTTTTGTGTTTTTTTTATGTTTTTTTCAACTAATTGCAATTTTTTATACCAGAAATGAATTCTACGTTATTGATTTATCCGAAATTGATACCAAATATGACCTATTAGCTAAACGGGGCCTGTTAGAATTTTTAGAATGAAGCCGGGCGGGGCGCTACTTGACCCCCCCCCCTCTCGGGCTTAAGCGGGGGGTCCCTCGGGCTACCGATCTTAATCGGCTTATTTTGATATAAGGAACAACTGTGCCAAGTTTCATGCTTTAATCAAGCAAAAAAAGGTCATTTCACTTAACACCCTCACTATCATGACTCGCGCCTTTATAACGAACGAAACAACTGACATAGTGCCATATGTAAATTCCAACCCCCAGGGCTACCAACTTCAATTTGTCAACCGCCGTTACCGTTTCATTTTTTCACAAACGACTTTATCTTCTAAAACTTAGAGTTTCATTTCGCGAATCAAATATTTGATTAGAATGCGGGGAATTTCTGATCTAGTTTGAATTTGGAATTAGCAGATCTATTATTGAACCGATAGCGAATTTGGGAAATTCGGCATTTATTATTTAATCAGAATGGCAGCTTGAATTTTCCGTATCTAATTCACAAAGTCCGGCAATTACTGTCCGTATTTAGTTTGTTACTTGATTTTATTGAAATTACAGTTCACTTTTTGGTGTGTTATGTCTCATTATATGTTTGCATCGCGAAAATATACTTACAGTCGCCATCAGATATATCAGAGCGGCCCGGCCAAGGCGTTCACAATATCTGAACATGCACTCTAACGCCCTGACAATAGAGGCGTGCTCAGATATTTGTGAGCGCCTTAGCCGCTCCGATATATTTGATGGCGACTGTCCGCTATTTTCTTTGAAGTTATGAAGGTCTCCGTCTGGAAAGACCGCGAGCGACAGTACGGTTACCATCAGTTTGTCACTGAGATAAACGCCGTCGAGAAAGTAATTTACTTTCTATACATCCCGTTTGCACTAATAAGCGAGTGCGAGCGAGATGTAAATTAAGTTCTCGACGGCGTTTATGTCAGTGACAAACTAATGGTACCTGATGGTAGCCGTACAGTTCATTCCACAGTTAAGCTGTGCGAGGCAGGTTTCTGAAGAAATGCACAGTTGAGGACTGCCAACCATCAGGCTATCCCACACTAGCGTCTTTTGAGCGTCGGCGTCTAGTCAGCCCTATGAAAAATGGCGTCGCTGTGCAGTTGCGCCAACGTTGCGTCGAGCAGCAGCCATAGAGTTAGCATAAAGCTAGTGTAGGGTGGCCCTAAATGGTGAAGATGGAAATGTCTCGTTACGTTGGCCTGGTTGGTTGATGTTGTAACTAACCTTGCCATGATGTGTTGAGTTGTCATGCTCGCTGAGGTCCGGGTCCTCTGTTGAGATATCGTGCCCGTGTCTGTGCGTGCTGCCCCCTGATATCTGAAACAATGAAACATAAACTTTAAACCTTGCTTTAAAAGTAATTTCCACGTTGGAAAATGTTAAATACTATTTTTCTTCTAACAGTTAAAGTTAAAAAAAATTTGAATCTGAAAACATGAATTAAACTTGGCTTTTGAGTCATGAAAATGTGCGATTTCCAAGACACCTATATTAAAACTTTATAAATTAATGTCATTTTTACATCATTATTTATCTCTCTATCATTAGTGGGGGGAAGTGATAAATAATAAATAAGACCATTTAAAAAGTTTCAATGTCTGTTTCCCATACTAAACAACTGACAAAACTCTTATAGAGACAATAGAGACCGTGCGCATTGGAGGATCTGCCATCTTCTGGCCTGAATCGGAAACATAAACTTGACATTGACACTTCACGTAGCAGGCGCTGCCATTTACAGTTCACGCACTCTATCTTGCGCGTTGTAGGTTCTGCCATCTTGTAGCGTAGATTATTTACGCTTGATACTTTTTTCAATTTCAGGCCAATAAACAGGGGGCTGCCCGCTACATGCACGCTCCCTATCGTAATAATTATAATAACAATCCAACTTGCCGCACACTATCGCAAACCTATAAATAATACCCAACCCGGCATAAGCCGCTTAAGAAATACAATCCGTTGCAATGAAAAGCAACTTGCAAATAGGTAAGATCGATTTTCAATTTGAAATCTCGCCGAATTTATGCAATTCAGTCCTCAGATGATCCTAAAATACCACTATAAAGTAAAGGGAACCTTCTGGCAATAGTAATAAAGATGATATCCAGAAATCTTGTAAGCTCTGGGATATTCCGGACTATTTGAAATGTGTTCGAATTTAGAATTGAACAATCGCTTCGAATGAATAGAAAATTTGAGGGTATATTTTGACAAATATTTACTTGGAATATTTAAGTATTGTGTTCATCACAATATTGTCATGGCAATGTGTGCAATGCATAATTAATTTTACCATTTTTTCACTCAATAAATAACGTAATTTCTAGACGGTTTTTGTGTAGAAAAGGAGGCCGAAGTAAATCCGTACAGAGTCCGACCACTGGTGTGCCGTCGGATTGTTTCCAAAATTGAGAAATTTTCACAAATACAAATTTCGGAAACTTCTCATATTAAGGTAAGTAGGTATGTGAAAATTTCCATTTACAAAATGAAAGCTTGCTTTATTCTTTATAGAAAACTTCTTCAACTTTTTGGATTTTTTCCCCAATACCTACTGTAAGTTGCACATAAAATTTTGTAAGTTGGAGCCAGTTGCCTCGGTACAGACAGACTTAGCAGTGTTAAAATGTTGAAGTGTCACCATGAATGTCCAACTAAATGGCGATTCCACACTTTGGTAAGTCAAAGTCGGTACAAAGGTAGATAAGATGGACTCTAATCTTAAATTTGAAATAAAAATGAAAAGAAAATGAATACAAAGCTACTGAAAGAAACTAGTATTCATTGCAGTGCAATTTACAAAATTATTAAATAAATCGACCCTATCTACTAATTTTAATAACCTTTTAATACACCTGTTACATAAAATACTACCATTTGAATAGGGTTAAACATCTCTTTATTTGTAATACTGCGGGCTCATCGAGACGAAAAGTAAACATACGGAAAGTAGAAACTTACAATGAAGTAGTAATTGAAAAAACTACGACTTTTCATGCGTAGCGACCTCTTCAGCTATTCAAGTATCTGATTTCAATCCGGAACCTGCACCTCAATTCCGATAGCTTGAATAGCGCGAGGTGATCTCTCGTAAGAACGAGTTGACTGTATGATTACACAAACATTAGTCAAAGAATTTATAGTTGGTCATACCAATTTGTCAGTTTGTCTTTCCACAGGCAACTAATACATACTTACTTACTCATCAAGACAATTCTAAAACCCCCAAACACAATTAAGTCGCGTTGTTTTATCACAGATACTAGTATTAAGTATATGATCTGTGTCACTGAGTTTCTATGGTCCTGTCTCCATCATCAGATCAGCTTGATGGTACCATAATGTTGCATTGTCATTCGACTTAAATATGTATGCAAATTTTCAGCTTCATTGGAAGTTCGGAAGTGGGTCGACTTGCAAGATTTGACCCGTACAAACATACATAGATAAGTACTTACATTGCAAATAAAAGCTTGTAAAATATAAACCGTAGGTGCTGGAAAAGTTGACGATTACTTAGACAACGTACGCCATAGCACTTATAAAGCGTTCTTGGCGCCACAAGCACGACTTCATGCGATGCCTTTAAGAGTTCTTGGCGTTTAAAGGGTTAAGATGCAAAGGAGAGGAAAGCAATAAAAGTGTTTATCGAGTTTGTTGCCGGTCCCATATTGGGATACCCTCCTTATCGAGGCAGAGGTGTAGGGTTGGAGCCGGTGTAAGTAGCTTTATTTGACGTTCATAAGCACATTGTAATATGCCTACTTTATCTTTATAATTTTTTTATATTTGTTTTTTTATGCGCTAGCGACGAGAATACACGGCAGGCAACATTAAATAGCCGCGAGATTAACAAAAGTTTGAAAGGCCGGCACTGAACCCGGGACCGCGCATTTTCCGGCCCAGTGGCTCTTGCGCTACATTAACTAAAGGTCCATGCTGGCAGAGATGAGGTAATATTAATGACTGTTAATCAGCAATTAGGTACGTGAAAATACTCTTCTTCTTCCTCACGATGTCCCGGCATTTTGCCACGACTCATGGGAGCCTGGGGTCCGCTTGGCAACTAATCCCAGTAATTGGCGTGGGCACTAGTTTTTACGAAAGCGACTGCCATCTGACCTTCCAACCCAGAGGGTAAACTAGGCCCGTATTGGGATAAGTCCGGTTTCCTAACGATGTTTTCCTTCACCGAAAAGCGACTGGTAAATATCAAATGATATTTCGTACATAAGTTCCGAAAAACTCATTGGTAGTATTGGTACGAGCCGGGGTTCGAACCCGCGACCTCCGGATTGCAAGTCGCACGCTCTTAACGCTAGGCCACCAGCGCTTCTGGTGCCAGGTACGTGAGAATACGATGGAAAATAATTAAGTATGCACTACATCTGTGATGTGGCCAGTAATAGACGATTTACCCTACATAAGTCATAGCACACGCAGTGCAAGTGTTATTTTAAACGTCAAACTTCTATGAAATTATGACGCGTTAAATAACACTTGCACTGCGTGTGCTATCAAAATCGTTGTAGACTTATCTTGGTCTAACTCTAAAAAACTAAAACCAATGGTAAACTAGTCACAATAAGATTCAAATTGCCTAAAAACTAAACATTCACTTTTCATTCATTCCGTTCTTGTTCCAGTTTCTGCCAAAACGTCTCCATAGCAACGCTTACCATCGTAACCGTTAGATCAATAATTCAAATTTACATTTCGCTTCACTGTCAAACGCGATTGCACGGTTTTATTATTTAAAAAAAATCTTATCTCTACAAGTGCCTAGTTTTTCCTGTAGTTAAAAATATTGAGGACAAAATGGTGGTTCTTCTTGTAAAGAGAGGCGATGAAAACCAGTTCCTGTACGAAACCACCGTGAACTGTTCGGTAGACGACGTAGTAAAAGACGTGACGGCTATCTACAACGGCAGATTGAAGATCACCAGGATCAGTTACGAGATTGAAGAGCTTGGGAAACATGGGACATCCTTGCCGCTTGAGATGCAGGGGTTGACGGAGGAACAGGTAAGGATAAACAAGTGTTATTTATATAGGCACAAGATTTAGTTTTGCGTGGCTAGTTAAAGGTACTTTACTGTGTTAGTTCATTTAGTATAGCTAGAATAGTCTTACCGAGACACGAGCAACTTTATATCAATCCGTGCTGATGCTGATTCGTCCTTCTCGTGCGAATTACGGCAAGAGATGGCATCTTATTACCTACTGGTGTCCAACAATGTACATAATCTAAAACCTGTGGTGTTATGTTACTCAAGTCTTATAGGGACCCGTTCTGATTGTAAGCATTCGGTCGAACTATTTTTCAACAAGACACCTATCCAAGTGAAATGTGGTCACAAGTCCCTATGAAAAAGAGTTGTAGGCACATTTTTATAGTTCCATAATATAATAATATTATAGTGATTTAAAAGTGCTTGTTGCTAGGCCGACTTGAATAAAAATATTTTGACTTCTAGAGAATTACTTATAAAACTATTCAATACAAGTGCACTTTATGCACAACCTCAATAAAACATTTACAGAGTAACACACATAATACATGAAGACAGAGGTAACAACAAGCGGCCTTATCGCTATAAGATTATAGATATAAGAGCGATCTCTATAACACTGTAATTATGGTAGGTACTCTATTTTAACCTCTGAATAATGAATAGGTATCTAAAATGTTTTTTTTTTCAAATGAAATTATTACATGTAAACTGAATATGCCCTTTATGCCAAAATCTTGGTATAGATATTTTTAATAAAGTCCAAGATAAGAGCTTATTTCCTTTAGCTCCTCACTTTCTCAGAAGCAAAGTAGCTATTAATAAGATTGCTATAAGCACGGCGCCAGGCGCTTCAAGATTATTAAAAGGCGCTTTATTTTCCTAGATTTATTTTCATACTTTCGCACGTAATTGAATTATTAAACTAGTCTTCACTCTTCACAGTTTCCTTTCATTAGATATTTAGTTTTATTAGGAAAGGAAGAGGTTTTATAGGTACTCGTAGACCTGAAAAGTCGTGATGCTATGTTTAGTTAGGTACCTACGTATAAATCTATTAATATTAAAAGTAATGTAAGAAGTGCAGCTAATACATTAAGTATAATTCGCATTAAAGTTGAAATAATATTTGATATTCTGTGTAAGTAATGTTTTCATTTATAAAATAATAATGTACTGATGTAGTAGAAATAATGTGTAGACATGTAAAATACTCTATTTTTATCAATAAAAGATTGATTGATTGATTAATGGCATTATTAATATACAGAGTGCTCAGTAATTAATGGATAACCTTCTAACCACCGACAGGGCACCTTAGGCTGGTCCAGAAAATGCACTTATAGGTCTAATAAAAGTTTCGTGGTTTTCGAGATAATCGCACTTTTCTAAATTTTAAGCTATTAAAAAAGACAGAAAAGTTCGATTATCTCGAAAACCACGAAACTTTTACTAGACCTATAAGTGCATTTTCTGGACCAGTCTAAGGTGCCCTGTTGGTGGTTAGATGGTTATCCATTAATTACTGGGCACCCTGTATATCCAGCAGCTACCGGCCGACGACCCGACCGGTCTGGCCTAGTGAGTAGTGACCCTGCCTGTGAAGCCGCGGTCCCGGGTTCGAATCCCGGTAAGGGCATTTATTTGTGTGATGAGCACAGATATTTTGTTCCTGAGTCATGGTTGTTTTCTATGTATTTAAGTATTCGTATAGGTATTATATACATCATTGTCTGATTACCCACAACACAAGCTTTCTTGAGCTTACCGTGGGGCTTAGTCAATTTGTGTAAACATGTCCTATAATATTTATTTATTTATAAATAATTGTTTCTATATCTTGTCACTTAAAACAGGAGTTCCAAACTGTGTGCGTGACGTCCCGGGCGAGGGGTTCGTTTGATTTGAGCGTTGTTTCAGGGGCGTCGCGAAACGTTAGGTAGCTCTGAATTTTTAGAGCCACTCCAGGTTATCTTCATTTAAAAGGGACCTTTGATTAATACGACCTTCAAAACTTCAAGAAACCCCTCTGGTGTCATTACCAACGGTAATTGCTTACCATCAGGTGATTCGTCAAAAAAATAGATTGTAAGACATCACTACATAGTATAAAACAAAGTGGCTCCCCGCCGCTGTCTGTCTGTCCCTACGTATGCTTAGATCTTTAAAACTACGCAACGGATTTTGATGCTGTTTTTTTAATAGATAGAGTGATTCAAGAGAAAGGTTTATGTATAATAATTTGTTAACCCGAAAGCCGGAGCGGGTCGCTAGTGATTTATAAAAAGGATATGTCCTTGATAAAAACAAATCTATGTTTAAACCTAATTGTTTCAGATAAAGGAGCTAAAACTAGAAGACCCCTGGGCGACGCGCTGTGCGCCCATGGGCTACGTGGAATGTAAAGACGAGATGGGAAGGCGTTGCGGGCTTGCCCCACCTCCTAATCTTCAGGAGGTATTAAAGAAAGCAGCGGAGGCGGCTAAGGAGTTTGTCCATAAGAAACTGGTGCGTATTGGCTATTACTAGTTTGGCTAAAAACTGGAAGACCCCTGGGCAAAGCGCTATGCCCCCAAGGGCTATGTGGAGTGTACAGATGACACAAGCAGGCACTGCGGGTTCGCACCACCACTGAACCTTCAGGAGGTACTAAAGAAAACTGCTGAGGTGTCTAAGCAGTTGAGTAGGTTTTGAAATGTACTTTGCCTACAACTTTATCCGCCTAAAAGTCGTTAATAGAGGCGTACTTAGTCCCTTTCAACCTCTTTCATCCATTATCCTTTTCAGTGGAACTTTACAATATTTAACACACATTTCAATAAGTAAGTTCCTAGTATCAATGTTCAATGGATTACAATGGATTACAGTTACGATGAACATTATGCCATTAAAAGTGACTTAAAAATAAATGCTTCAAGATTGCAACCCAACGCTGCCATACAAAATATATATAAACGCAAGATTTATATTACGAGTTATCAATATGTAATAGTCAATCAGGCAGCATATTTTGTTCTCCCAAGTTTTAAACCTGTTAGAACACACGGCAAATTTATAAAACAAACAAATACATCTTCCAGGTGGACCACCGTAAACCTCTAACTCAGAAAGACGTGGCCCGCGCTTTAGACGAGCTCCTTGGAGCCACGAAGATCGTATTCCCCGCTGGTCTTCCTCCTCACGACCCAGTTCGCATGGAGCTGGAAAACGTGGAAGACCTGACTGGAACGCAGGCCGCCAACGAGGTCCTGGATCCCGTGAAAGCTTGCTTATGGGCGTGCGGGAAGAAGTTGATCAGTGGGAATCTGTTGAGTGACCATTTGGGTAAAAAATAAAATCGATAGATCCGGACGGTTTTCAATAAAAGACTGAGCGTTGAATGACTTTCAAAAACATTTATAATCAGGCCCCGTAAACAACATGCCGTTCGCTAACGCTCCGTAGCGAACGAAACGCAATTGTCCCTCTCACACTAATATGGAAAGCGCAAGCGATTGTCACCTTGGCTTGGCTGGCCAGGTTCGCAAGCGTTTGTAAGGTCACAGAAAATGAACCCGATGTGCAGTTTATAGTAATGAGGTTCCTCCATCACCACAGGTGTGAAATAATTCCCCCAATCCCGTCGCGTTTCAATTGGGTCAAACCTAAACTAGTTTTGAAATTAAGCTTCCTCCCTTAGGGACAGAA
This sequence comes from Cydia amplana, assembly GCF_948474715.1. Lineage (NCBI taxonomy): Eukaryota > Metazoa > Arthropoda > Insecta > Lepidoptera > Tortricidae > Cydia > Cydia amplana. The sequence continues at coordinate 25,348,717 of NC_086070.1, forward strand.
AATGCATCATTGAGTTAGGAGCTACATAACGAAAGGTAGCTATTCGGATTACCTGTATAGCTATATTTTTCTGGTATAACAAAATAGAGTAATAGGTAGACAGAGCAAATATTTAAATATTCTATAGCCGTTTTTGCTACTAAACTGACTTTTAAATGCTATCAAAAAATGAATTTAAGTAGCTTGCCACAGATCTACAATCCCATTTGAATGAATGGGCATGTTTCATAAAGAAAAGTATAGTGCTTTGTTAATGGTTGTACACGCCAGAATTTAACCAACCATAACAAGCTTATTCACCATCTTTTGTCCCTCATTCGTGACAAATCCGCTTATTTAGAAACATATTCGCAAAGCCCGTTTAATAGCTGTTGGACTGTAAAAAACATTTTTCCCTGTTTTTCGCGAATTCTCTAAAACCTGAATGAATGAGAAATTTCCGGGCGATCTGAGTAATTGATTAATTGTGACAGAATAAAAAATGGCGGGCGTTTAGAGTATTTTCGTGTTTTGGCGTCAAATTGTTGGTATTTAATAGCTTTGAAAGCCATCTAAGCATTATAGTCGTAGGTACTTTTGGTCGGTTCATTATCAATGACATACTTAATGTTGATTTTTAAATAGTTACAATATAATTATCATTACACCTATAAAATTGCCGTACAAAGTGAGAAAAAAGAGACGTTGTTTACTTAGTTTACAATCTACCTGAAATCAATAAGTATAATTTAATGTTTTTTACAAGCTTTTATTTAACGGGAAGGTGTTATTTAAGTATACATTTTATTTTATTTCTATCGGATACACATGACATACAATTTTAGTTGATGATGATGATCCTTCCGGCCGATTTAGACCATGGCGACCACTTCGACTCCTATACTTAGTTACAATGCGGACTACCTACTGAGAGTACTGAGGTTACATCCAATTCAGTCGACCGATCAAATACTGCAATGTAATGAAACTCGCATGCGAGTTCTAGCACCGTCTAAATATACCCTAGGGAAATACACAAGCAAACATGCATTACAAAGATCACCTCACCTAAGTAATTACATTGAACGAATGTAATTATCTTAGTTGGATCCAGTAGTTCCTTCCAACACGATCTTCTAAGTGATTTTAGTGGTCGAATATGTTTACTTCGAGCGCCTCATGAATAAATTTCTCAACATCATGGATCTTTCTGAAGCTGTAAAAAATTGTGTATTGAAAAACGCTATTAGAAAAGTAAAAATTTACGTCATCAAACACACAGTCATCAATATTCAGGCCGTAGCCAACATAATAACCTATTCAAAACTGACAATCGAAAAGTGAAAATGTACCGAATATTAGCGCCACGTAAAATTGTCGTTAGTTAAGATTCGATTGGCATTTTCTAAAAACGATGGCTACTAGGCCAGGCCAGGCAGGATATAGGAGGCAAACGAGCAGATGAATCACCTGATGGTAAGCAATTACCGTCGCCCATGGACATCTGCAACATCAGAGGAGTTGCGTTGCCGGCCTTTAAGATTGGAGTACCTACGCTCGTTTCTTGAAAGTTATAAGGGATCCGGAAATACCGCGGGCGACAATTCATTCAACAGTTTACGTGTTGATCAATTCTGTGTACAGTCAGCTGCAGAGAGAGGTGACCTCCCCCCCTCCAAACAAATTTCTATGCAGGGGGGTCACTTCTCTCTGCAGTCAGCTGCAGACTGCACGCGTGTGTAAGTTTTGTCCTGTTTGCAGGCAAGAACGACAAAACCAAAGTGACCGTTAAGCTGTGCTCTTCATCTGAACACGCGCCCGGGCGTGAGCCAGTCCTGTCCGAAGATGAACGCAAACAGCTCATGCTGCACGCCTACAGGTAAGAGCATCGCTGAAATTGAACCTTATATCGTAGCAATAAGACTCTTCTTCTTCTTCGTTAGACTCTTGACAGAGTGGTCGTGGCCATTATGTAAACTTTTGAGCGATTCGCTTAAGGAAACGTCGCCATTCCTCCCATAGAGCTCTGCTGCTTTCTGTAAGCATTCGCTTACTGTGGCCGACACACTGGCTTTAATTTGATCGGTCCATCTCATTGGCGATCTTCCTCTAGCCCTGTCACCTCTCTTCCTTGCGCAACTAGACGTTCTATATGTTCCGTCTCGCCGAGACACGTGTCGAAAGAAGTTGAGGATTCGAGTTTTGACCGTAGAAAGCAATCGCTCTTTGATCCTGAACTCAGTCCATGATACACCCAGCATTCGTCTCCAGCACCACATCTCTAGTGCATTCACTTTCTGTTCTTCGGATGCCCTTAGTGTCCATGTCTCAGCAGTATATGAGGGTTCTGACGAGCCTGGTTTTAGTGGTCGTTGTGATGTTCCGGTTCCACACTAGTAATTAAATAACTCTTCCATGGAAATCACAATCGCATGTAGGTATCTAATTTAGATAGCACTTCCTGCAAACAACATGTAATCCCATATACACTTCTAAAAATGGCAAAAAATAAAAGAAACGCTCATCTATCCACAGGAAACAGGAGGAATGGAAGAAGTTGGAACAGGACGATGATGACCACTTCCTGGACTCCAAGTGGGCTGACGGCCAGGGCCTGAAGAGGGCGTTTCATGGCATGAATGATATCTCTTGGAAGCCTGTTGGTATTAGGAAGTAGGAATTTGATTCTAAAATATAGAGGGTTTTTTAAAAGAAAATGTACCGTTTACTTTTTTTTGATCAAGAATTTAATTACTCCAGGATTACTTCGACTCAGAATTAAGAGGATTATTAATTAAAACAAATAAAAAAAGTGTCCCCAGTTTTTATTAAAAATTTTGGGTGTCAGTTTAGTGACGGTCCGTACGAAATGTATGTGAAAATGCGTCACAAGCCCGAAAAAAAATTACGAACATTTTTTCATTTTCATATCGATAGTTCTCATGATTTTGAGAGAGAAACAAACTAAAAGTTGATGCTTTCACAAAAAATAAGGAAATGGTACACTTTCTTCTCAAAATGCTTATACATCTACGTTCTTGGGGCACACAGGGCGATCTGTGGCACCGTGGCACGCAGGCGTAATGTTGTTTAACACATTGTATTCCTTGTTAACGCAATTATGTGAATATTAATTAACTTTGAAAGTAGTTTTTGGTATAAGTACTTTAATTATAATTGTATTATTTATATTTGAATTAAATAGTTTAATTGTAGTACTCAGTGTTTCATAATTTTCAATGTAACCAGGAGTTTATGTTCTTACTTACTAAATATTAATTCAACTAAGTAAAAATTGTGTTTCTATCATATGTCATTGATCCATCAATACCTACTAATAGATATTGGTACAACTACTTGCGCTTGTGGCGACAATATGACTTCAGATGGCATAAATCATTTTAGACTTGTAGGAATTTTAAGTAAATTACTGCCAATTATTTAAATTTCAAATACACCTACATATCCCACAGCGGAAGTTTGCTACGTAAAAAGGAAGTGTAAACTTTTGCATGGCCATTTTACAACGAATTTTCGGAAAGCAGTTGAAATTGCCACGACGTGAAAATGACAGACAAATTTTCGACAAATTGCATTTACCGGACTCTAAACAAATGCCATCTGTCGCTTAAAACGGTCCAAAGCCCAGCTATAAATTTGCAGGCATGAGCACGGATTGAAATAAAATGGCCGCCGCCGTCACGTTGGACCATTGATCATTCCGACGAACGCCACGTGACTGATGCTAATTGATGCGTTTGAAGCATTAGATATTTGTAACATTTTGTCAGAGGGCTTTATGTTCTGCCGCCAGAGTTCAGTACTAGCACATCTTGTAAGCATAGATTAACTTATATATACTAGTATGCCTTAAACAGTTTTTTGACAATTTTTCACTATGATTGATTCACTAAGGCGGTTTGTTTACACAGAGTCTACCGCTACACACACACACACACACAAATTTTGTTTGCACTTTTCACTTCTTGTACTATTAATGAGTAGTAATTAGTATTACGAGTGTAAGTCTTTGCCTTTTCTTTGATGACCCAGGGGGATCCCGTGGGGATCCCTTATGGTTCCCACTGGCCTGGGAGAAGCCCAGAGGGTATGTCTGACTTCCACGGACTAAACCCCCTGGGGTGTTCCGCCGCGCGCACTTCGTAGGTGGGGTTTCGGGAACTCGATTGTAGACCTCCGATACAGTGCCAACCCTGGCTTTTTCTGCACCCTCCTTATATAAATCACTAACACGACTTTAACAAATAGCAACAACCGACAGGTTATACGTATGATACACGATAGTTTGTACAGTCGAGGTCAAAAATATGTTTACACTTTGCCCTATTACAAAGGAGAAGGGTGCAAAAGTGTAAACATATTTATGACGTCGACTGTACATGGATATTAGTGGGCGTACGTATCATAAAGCTCTGCAAATTACTGGTGCTACATGATCAATGATGTGGAGTGGGACATACGGATGGAGAGAATGATGAAATTCAGACTGGATCCTAATCATACACTGGTTAAGACGTTAGAAATGTAAATATAGTACAAATTGTAATCAAGCTCGTTTGGAACAAAATCCTCCATTTTTTATTTATTCTGTAGAAAGCCACGTTGCTTTGAAACACTGTATATTAACACGTACGAAATACATCGTCAGCGTCACGTACTAGATTAGTCTGACTCAGCTCATAAAGTTCACTGCTACAATGTATGTATAAGATTTATCTTGACTTAACTCTTAATGCACTGTTCGGAATCAGACTTCACCAGCATTACTAGGTAGTTACCCTAATCCGACGAGTTTAAAGAGTATCAGCTCTTTTTCAAAAGGATGTACATATGTCACCGTAAAATTGTAAACACTCGTCATATTATAATCTCGCTAGTTACATTATAAACTGACGGTAGGGAGATTATAATCTAACCTACGTTAGATTATAAACTAACGTACATAAGACATTTTGGCATGAAATTGATTTTTTTAGCTTATAGCGTAGGGTTTTTTTTAATAGTTATTTATTATCTTCCTCGCGTTGTCTCGACATTTTGCCACTGCTTATGGGAGGCTGGGGTCCGCTTGACAACTAATCCCTGGAATTGGCGTAGGCACTAGTTCTTACGAAAGCGACTGCCATCTGACCTTCCAACCCACAGGGAAAACGAGGCCCTTATTAGGATTAGTTCGGTTTCCTCACAATGTTTTTTTTAATAGTTATTGCTGATATTAATTATCTGGTGCGCATAAAAGTAAGACGTTCGCCAGGACAGTGTGTATGATCTTTTATCGCGGTGTTAAAGCCATGCGTCATTCTTATGATTCCTTTCGCGTCATTTTCTAACCCGACCGGTGATCCATCATTAGCGTCATTTATACGAAAGGGGAGCGTGTTTCTTCGGTATTTGCTTTTGTGTGTTTTGGCGTAAGAAATATTATTTAATGTTTTTTATACTTAGCAGATCCTTATCACTACATAGTATAAAACAAAGTCGCTTCCCCTGTCTGTCTGTCCCTATGTATGCTTAGATCTTTAAAACTAAGCAACGGATTTTGATGTGGTTTATTTTAATAGATAGAGTGATTCAAGAGGGAGGTTTATGTATAATTTGTTAACCCGTGCGAAGCCGGGGCGGGTCGCTAGTATCAAATATAGTAGTTTCAGCTAACTCAGGAACAAATATTTGTGATCTTCTTTCTTGCGTTATTCCGGCTTCTTGCCACGGTTCATGGGAGCCTGGGGTCCGCTTGGCAACTCATTCCAAGAATTGACGAAGACACTAGTTTTTACGGATGCGACTGCCATCTGAGCTTCCAACTCAGAGGGTAAACAGGCCTTATTGGGATTAGTCCGGTTTCCTTCACCGAGGTAAATATCAAATGATATTTCGTACGAAAAGTTCCGAAAAACTCATTGGTACTTAAGCCGGGGTTTGAACCCACGACCTCCGGATTGAGAGTCGCACGCTCTTACCGCTAGGCCACCAGCGCTTACTATTAAACACACAAATAAATGTCCTTATCAGGTTCAAGATGTACCTTATTTATACGAATAGGATAATTATATACAGGGTGCCCAGTAATTAATGGATAACCTTCTAACCACCGACAGGGCACCTTAGGCTGGTCCAGAAAATGCACTTATAGGTCTAGTAAAAGTTTCGTGGTTTTCGAGATAATCGCACTTTTCTAAATTTGAAGTATGCAGGTGCTAGCTATTAAAAAAGTTCGATTATCTCGAAAACCACGAAACTTTTACTAGACCTATAAGTGCATTTTCTGGACCAGCCTAAGGTGCCCTGTTGGTGGTTAGATGGTTATCCATTAATTACTGGGCATCCTGTATAATGCACCTACAAGTCCTACAACGTAAACACAGGTACTTAATTACGAAGCTCATTAGCGAAGCTGGGCTGATTAAGAACGGCTTCATTCCGGATTGGGTAATACCGCTTTGAATGACATGCCGATGACACGAGGAATATACGCGTCTCGTATTATGATTAAGAATTTTCTTTCTACCAATACCGATTAACACTTAAGTCAGTAACATCTGGGAGACCGAGCAAGCTCGGAAAACATACAAAAACTCAAAAGTGCGCGTTTTCCCAGAGATAAGACCTAGCTAAATCGATTTTTCGCCCCCGAAAACCGTAGAGCCGTTTCCGAGATCCCCGAATTATATAAAAAAATAAATAATACAAGAATTGCTCGTATAAAGGTATAAGATTTAATTAATCTCGAGCAATGGTACGTTTTTGTCCTTTATTATTTGCATATTTTCCTTTATATTAACTTTAGCTGTATAAAATCTGGCATCCCTCCCAAGGTTCCATACATCGTCAATATGACATCAATAACCGTCATATTTATTAGGTTAACGATGGATTTATGTATTTTCGGTGTTCTCCGGTAATTCGGTCTAATCGAGATGGATAGGATCGTGTTTTGTTTTAGAAAAAGATATGCATAGTATATGGCAAAAGGATGATGTTTTGATATTTTATATTTGGTATGAGCATGGTAGAATATTTTTTCTACTCCCGTACTTTTATTTGTCATTTAAAGGGTCGTGCACACACCTTTAAAACCCTACCTTATAGTTGTCAAGTCTTTAGTCTATTCCCCAAAAAATAATTTGTGCATATACGCAGTATCTTTTTGGCGATTTTACGATACTTCGTGTGAATGACCACTTAAAAAATATTGAATGAAATACAGTGTTGCCAACCTTATTTTAAATGTCATCTCTGACAAATAAGTGAACCATAGACATTTTTTTTAAATTTCATTCATTCATTTTATTCTTTTCCCGCCCGTACCCTCCATTTTTGCTACTTCTTGAATTAAAAATATTTGTTAAATTTACAATTTTATTTCAAAGTACCAAGTGCTTGGTCGTAGAAAAGTATTGTATGCACGTTGCGTTGCATTTAGGGTTTGCACGACGGATCCGAAATGTATGGAAAGATCCGCGGATCCGGATCCAGATCCGGATAATTTCATACATTTCGGATCCGGATTGCAAACCCTAGTTGCATTTAACTGAGTCAAAAAATACTCGTGGCGTCTTTATTAACAATTTTCGGCTTCGCCTCAAATTGTTACTCACGCCACTCGCCTTTTTAAACCTCTCTTAAAGAACGGTTGCATAAAATACTATAATGAACGCGAAACGGAAAAGTATATTTGTATTGACTCAAAATAAAATGCCTACAGAGGTTCTATTAGTGTTCCGTACAAAACTTTGTTCATGGAACACTTAATTATGGGACTTCGGTCTTGCAAATCGGTTAAATGGGTTTTTCTCAGAGACCGTTTGACGTATAGATAGCTAAAATTTGTAACAGTTATAGCAAGTACCATCAACTAATATTGTAAATATGTAAGTAAAAACTGCTTATTTTTATTAAACTATCAACTTGCAAAGCTCTAAATTATCGTTTTATTCTTATTGCAACTGTAAGGGCCACTTATGCGTACCAGGGTTAGCCAACTAACTCGGAGTTAACCGTTTGTCTTCTATATCACAAAAAAATCTAAAGTATCAAAACATACTCACCCATATTTCTTAAATTGGTAAATTGAATACGGACCCGATGCTGCAAATTCAGCCCGAGAATAATTATATCTCGGTAAGTGAGGGTACGTGATGATACGGACGTGCCAAGGAAAGGGGGAGTGTTGACACAGGCGAGTGTATTGGCGCAAGATACTAAACTACTGGAACGAATTTCAGACCGATACGACCTTTAAGAAAAGAGCGTACTCCCATCTTGAAGGTCGGCAACGCACTTGCAACCCCTTTGGTGTTCCAAGGTATCCATGAGCGATGATAATTGCTTATCATCAAGCGATTACTCTATTACGCACATATATACTCGTTTGCCTATATCTGTAATGTAGCTGAAACATTTGGCATCTTTTGGAAACTTTAAAATTATGTTTTCCGAACCCTGATTACCTACTAGAAGATATCCTGTATCTACCTACGGGCTGATTATAAGTTTAGGTTACTAAATGTTACCTAATAGGCCATTTCTATTGAGTTGTACCAAATTGAACTTTAGATTTTGGAATTATTAATACATATTAGTTTCATACTTTTTTTTTATCCGTTTTGTTACGGTGATACAAGGTTGTATTGAAAACGTAACCAAACGGACCATATATTTTGGGGACACTTGTTATCTCAGTAAAAATTAATTAAACTCGTGGATCAGAGTAGAATTATTAGAATTCCCAATTCTAACACAAAGTTAGGAGATACCACTTTTAATAGAAATGCCCATGAACTAAACTAACGTAGTTATCTGTTAATATCACAGCTAACGCCTATTTCAATTATTAATAACTTTGCAAAACTTACAACTTGAAACCCCAATCCCTGCCTCATAGTTTGTCAAGTTCACTTACTCGTTCCAGTAGTTTGCCAACTTTACACGTGTCACGCGGTTAGCCGCACGACATGCCTAAGCACTCTCCGGCAATTTTGTGATGTGCCCCCTAAAATAACTGGTGCAGGCTACAAATACAGAGTACCCCTAGTGTAAATCTCATTCGATAACTTGACGTGACGTACGCGTTTGCGTTAAGTGTCATTTTGTATGCGATTCTGAGTTTCCAAAATGTCCCACTTGGCGCGCTGTTCAAAATCCCGTACAAAAATAGACATAACGCAAACGCGCACGCTCGTCACGCTATCGAATGAAATTTACACTAGGGTTTCAGAAAAGTATTTGGCAACTAGTTGATTTTTCGTGTCATATTGTTGCTTAACCTCTCGTGTGTTAAATTATTTAATAAGGCAGCCATAAGAGGAAACCGTACATGAAATCAAAATGTTTTACAATACATAAATATTGTGCTAATTACTATTACTAGCACTATTCGTGCGTACGTCGAAAATTGTAAAACGTTATACAATACACGTGAGAAAAGGTTATTCGCAACTCGAAATTCGGTCGTGTTTTAATTTATCGTCACTCTGCTGCCACTCGTTGCGAATTTCCTACTTTTCGCACTGGTATCGTAATGTTCTATTTCTGCTGCCTAAACTATTGAGATTTCAATATAATTTTGTAAGTGTGTAATTAACACACCGATACCATGGAATGCAGCATATTACCGTATACTACGGTATAACGTAATACGTTACCAGAATATCGGACCGCGAACGATATTTCAATACATAGTGTGGGTGGAATGATGATGATTGATAAAAACAGGATTGTTGTTCCTCGTCAGAAAGTAATAGACAGACAGACAGTATACATACAAATAGACAAAGTAATTTACGCATTTATACCTAATATTAGCAATGATTGCAAGCCTGTATTCAAGCAGAATGGTTCCAGTAGTCAAGTTCAAGTACACGCACCAGTAGCTTTCTAATCTAAACGCAGCGTCACGTGCTGCAGATTTTTCGCTGATGCCGAGATATTGATAATTTCTCAGCCATTCTATCAGCAGTAAAGTTGACTTGTACCAGTAGCTGGCCAGTCTAAACAGTACCCAATCTCAGCCATTGGCGTCACGTGCGGTGAGATTTTTCGCCGATGCCGAGATATTGATAATTTCCCTGACCGCTTTGTGGCCGATAAGCTCCCGTATGGAGCTTCGTTAAATATACTGGGAAACCGAAGAAGAAACCTGATTCACTTTGAGGGTTTATATGACATGGAATAGGGTCTCTATTTTTCCCAAAAAGTTTTAAGTCATTATGTATTGTTTGCCCGTATTTTCGTTAGTCATAATTCATTTGGTTCAGGAACGCGTCACTTTTCAGGATTGCCATAAAACAAACCTAACATAACCTAACCTATCTACAGGATAACCTTACGAAAATCCTAAAAAGTTAACGGTTTCAGTTTTACGACTAATGATAATATGACAAACAATACATTATGATTTAAAACTTTATGGGAAACAAAGAGACCCCCATGCAATAGCCTGTCCTAGTGTAAATTTAATTCGATAGCGTGACGTGACATACGCGTTTGCGTCGTATCATTCTGTATGGAATTTTGAGTTTCCAAAACGTCCCGCTTGGCGCGCTGTTCGAAATCCCATACAAAAATAGACATAACGCAAACGCTTTCGGATGAAAGAAGCGCCTGGCGTTCGTTGGCTCGTTGGGTGGACGACATCCGGAAGATTACGGGTCACTTCTGGATGAGATTAGCTCAGGACCGGGACAAGTGGCGTACTAGAAGAGAGGCATATGCTCAGCAGTGGGCGATAGAAGGCTGATATGATTATGATGATAAAGGCAAAGGCGAACGCTCGCCACGCTATCGAATGAAATTTACACTAGAGTTTCTGATGAGTCGAATAGGCACTAAAGCAATCGTCACATGCCATACAAAGCAGTATTAAACATGGTTAAACCGAATCCAGAATGAAGCGCCGGCTTAATCAGTCTAGCTTCCCTAATGAGCTTCGTAATTACCTCATATAAGCGATGCTTGTCGAGCAATTTTAACGCTTAGGTGGCGCGTATGACGTTAAGTTTCATTTTCAAATTGAAGTTCGCAAATTTATGGCGTTTTTCTCTTTCACTCTTATTACGCCTCCATTGGAGTAAAAGAGAAAGATCCCCGCAATTTGCGAATTTATGTTTTCGCGGTAGCCCCTCTTGTATCTATTCTACCGGCGCTCAGGTATTGCCTGAATTAATGTGACATTAGTGTAGGTACAGCAATAGTTACTAAACGGGCGAGGTGTTCAAAATGATCTTGACGCGACTTTATTGGTAAGAGAATAAGAGCGCGTCAAGGCAATTTTGAACACCTCGCCCAGTTTGCAACTTCTGCTGCTGACTGCACAATAGTGATATAATCAAGGTTTTTAATCTCGTGCCTTACTTAGGCCACTCAGCAAGCTCGACTGTAAAGCTCTCCATTAATATCACGATTGTATAAAATACTAGTTTATTATAAAAATTGTAGCAATCATAACATTACGACGTTCAATTACATTTGGCTCAACTCGAGTACTTTCAAAACTAATGATCATTAACCAGGGTTATCCATCAAAGGGAAATACAATGAACATCGGGCAATAAAACAGGGCACGCAATACAGACCCGCGGGGTAATTTCACCAAATCGACACCCCTGGTCTCCGGAGGGCGGTGCGCGATATGTAACCATTTGGTAAATTAGGTTATTTGTGTTGGGATTGTGTTTAGATATTTAGAGCTAGTTGGATGATATGAGTCCGCCTTTTGTTTGTTAAGGGTTTCTTTTGTGTAATGAAGGGTAAATTCATGTATAAATATTTGCGAAATGTGTTAGAACTTGTATATATGCACTGCTATAAGGTATTTGACTACTAGTCAAATCAGTTTCTTTTTTCGAACTGTCAAAACGAATTTCCTACTATGGAATTTATATGAAACACTGGCATGTGACTTCACAATCAAATTACTTACTCCTATAGTTTTATACGGGTTTTAAAATAGAAATTGTGTCTAAAAATAACTGCTGTCTACGTTTCTCTATTAATATCCTGGTGCTTTATTTCATGCATGGTTTAAAATAATTTATTTTAAATTCAGTCAAATACCCTATTGCTAGGTAAAGGAGCGATGTTTAGTGTATGTTTCCATTCAGAAAACCTATGCCTTCGCATTATGATAAATTCGAAGAACAAAATAATTAACTAAATATATACATAATTGACACTAGCTTAGCTATCAAAGTAATTACTAGACTGCTGAAATAATTAATTAATTTTAATATTTAAAATGTACTAGTCTGTTTTTACTAAGATAAATACCTATATTCGTTTTCATAAAGTGGCAAAATATTTTCTTCTGTGTTGTTTTTTCGCTTTATCTCTAAATAATGTGGCATATTTATAATATCTCCACGAAAACTTTCTTAAACCATTTGTGCTTAAGATCACGTAGTCGCGACGTGTCGTCACATAAGTTCCTCACGAAACCTTCATAAATCTGAAACAAAATATACCAACAACACCGCATCCAAATACAGCTCAATAAAGACACCAATTCCATTTAAAAAGCAAAAATGATTCAGTCTCGTATAAAGCGGTCCCTAAACCCGTTTACTGCGGCCAGTAATATGATGAGATACGCCGCGATTCCCTGGACATAGCAATATCCGTTGCGCGTCGTAAATACCAACCCACATAAATATTAGATTGACAGCGAGCAATCTACTGCGAGCATTACGTTGTTATTCGTTAAATTGTTATTGCGGGATGAATGTGGTGGCGGGAATGAAATTTTGTAAGATTGTGATGAAAATTACGGTTCATGTATGTTCAGTTTGGTCGTGAAAGTGTAAACTTCGTTCATTTCAACATTCACTTGCCTATTTAGTGTTAAATATGATATTTAACACTAAATAGGCAAATTCAATTCAGAGGACTTACTCTTGAGTCGGACCAAGCTAAGTCTGTATGGTTTTTGCAATGACAAAGTCAAATTTCTATGAAATTATTGCATTTATATCGACGCTTTGTTCCTATTATACTTACTTTACTCTTTGTTTTGTTCTATTCAAGTTGGTGCAAAGCTAACGTCTATACTTTACCTATAAATACAGTTATAAATATAGTTCCAATTATTTATGCAAGAAATTTTGACCTTTAATTTAACCGTTCAGATCTAGAACCTAGTTCTAAACTTGACATTTAATCCTAAAACAACCGTCAAGAGCAATTTCAGTGGAAAATGTCACGTAGCACTGAAATCAGATTACTCTTGACTGGACCCGGATCGTGACTTGGCTTGCCTGGCCAGGAATTATAGCAATGTTGCACTTTGGCAACTACGTTATGACCTTAAAATATAGATTTACAGAGGTTTTAATGAAATATTGTTTCAATTTCAACATTATGAATGGTATGGTAAAGATGGAAATAGAGTAGAGTGCATTGAGGTATATACAAGAGACGACATCTCGAACAAAATGTTTCCGCACCTCAGAGAAGTGCATGCACTTCTTTGCTTTTAGTACGTCACCGACCACTGACGAGATGCCACACATGTACAGAAAAAAAAATGCCTTCGTGCGTGTTAAAAAGTTGCAACAATAGCACAAGAAAATATAATAAAAGGGATGGAATAACATTTCACCGGTAAGCAATGGAATAACTGTTGATTTACTATTATTTAGTTTTCAAAGTAAATGTTTGGTCGTAGAAAAAGTATTGTATGCAACGTTGTTTAACTGAGTCAAAAAATACTCGTGGCGTCTTTATTAACAATTTTCGGCTTCGCATGCATGCATGCACTTCTCTGAGGTGCGGAAACATTTTGTTCGAGATGTCGTCTCTTGTATATATACCTCAATGGTAGAGTGATGGGGGAAAGAAGCAGTCAGGGATTAATCCGAAAAATTCCTCGGAGCACAAATATAGAGATAAATATAGGTACAAATATGGCAAATTAGGAAAGGTAGGAAATATAGGTATAGGTTCTGATTCTATACACGATTTGCCTAAGTAAAGATTGGCCTAAAGAGTAAACAGCAAGGGACAGTATGATGGAAAATGACGACAAAGCCTTATTATACAAACTCATTTGTTCAGTAAAAACCCTGAATTTAATAGTACATTACCGCAGAGGCCGTGAAGTAAGGGATGACAGGACGAAATTGCGGTAGACGGCCGAGTCGTAGACGAACCGGATAAAGCGAGTGTTGTAATCCCAGTTCCGGCCAAAGATTGTATAGGCTTTTCTCCAACAATGTAAGAAAATATTATAATTAAAATAACTACTAAGTAATCAAGTAAATAAGTTTGTTTGCTTTTTTCCGGTAGCATATTACGCATAGCTATGCGTAACTAACTTAGCGGAGCGGAGGTATGCGGAGCTAACTTAGCTAAGTTAGCTTCCTCTCTTAAATTAGGCGGAGTACAGTCCATAATTGGCCCATAATTTCCCTATCGCTCTCGTCACTTGATGTCATTTTTATTTTTGGTGATATAAAAATCGGAAAAAAATAAACTTGACATTTGAAAAAGCTATTCGACCACCATGTTTAACCGCTTATAAATAAGTATAGTACCATAGATTTTATTTTAATGTCGCAAGTATGCTTATACAGAGAGAGTGGTCTTTGGCTGTATGTAATATTTCCTTTGTCAGTCTAATCTTAGTGAGTAAATTTAAAAAGTTAGAGCAGCGGACAATAATGTACGTTTCATACTAACTCCCTACATTACTTCTTGGCCTAGGTCAAGAAGTAATGTAAGGAGCCATAAATGATTAACTTCATGTCTTCATTTCGTGACATTAACGCATACATTTCGGAGTATGTTTGAGAAAAAAGTGTTATTATCCGAAATGGAACATTTTTCTACGAAAACGCTCACGTTGTGGATGTGATTGACATGAATTTTATTACACTTTGTAACTCCCAAACTGCGTATTCCAATCCTTTGGTCAAACATGAAGCAATATAACCCCTTTGGCTTGAAACTCCATAGCAAACAGTTAAAAAAATACAGCTCTGTCGCATACGGACAGCTTATTTACCTAACTTCTACTTCGATGTAAAAAATGCTAATTAAAACTTTGCTCCCTAGCGTACAAAAAGCGAAAAAAGCAGGTATCAGACTGTTTTCCTATCGCTTTTATAACTCGAGATTTTTATTTAGTAAGAGTGGACTCGTGTTCAGTAATAATTTTAAGTAAATGAGAGACCAAACATAAGGTGGTTTGTTTGAGGCAAATGCTAGGCGAAAATAATATATATAACCCAGGGTCTGAGTGTTCCAAACATTTAATTGTAACTGACAGTTACATACAAATACATATTTAAATATTTGAATTTTGAAAGGTAAAACCGCACGATGAAGGCCAAATTAGTCACAAGTTTCGCGCGGCGCGCCATATCTTTTGATTCTTTCAAAATTCCTGCATTCTTGCCCCTTAAAGAAAACAAGTCTCAAAAAAAAAACGCATTTAACTGATTTGCAAGACCGAAGTGATCCCATCCCATATGTGTTCCGTGAACAAAGTTTTTTACGGAACACGTTCATTTATTACTTACAATAACGTCACAATACATGTGTCAAATCAAAATATCCCAATATTTTGCTTGTATAAGATACGTACCTATACAGAAGACTCGTCGTTTTCTTCTCTGTCGGCATTCAATGAGATTGCCTTAACACAATAATAACCAAAGTTACCGAAAGTTATTGTTATGTGGATTTTCAGATACAAAATGTAAGGATGTGTTGGATTATACTTGGAAGTATTTTCTTTATGACTACGAAAATACTGTTTAAGAAAAGTATTTTGCCTGAGCCTCCTTGGTTGTTCAATTTTGTAGGTATGTAAAACTTCTTCGTTCCTCTTATTTTTTGTATTGCAATTTCTACCAACGGAAAGTTAGTCAAACACATGTTTCAAATTGGCAAGAAACAAGATGCGACATGCAGGTTCTGCCAGGAGTCAGAGGAGACTGCAATATCCCTGTTCCTGTGGACCACTAATGTGAAAAATAAGTACCTACTTACTTAGGGCGGCACGTATTGCATTGCAACCCTATGAGGTACAGAATGTTACGGCCCAAAGAATCTGCAATTTTCTGGATGCAACGGGCATTAGTAATGAACTTTAAAGGGCCGTCACAATATCTCAATACTTGGTCGATGCGGCACTCAAAGGCCCAGTACCACCCCAATAATAATAATAAATAAACGGAAAGTACTCGACATTATATTGTATATGATAAATAAATAAATATGTTACTTGAATGTTCATATTAAATTTCATATTATTTCAGAATATCTGTTTAAAATGAGAGCGTAATTTCGATGGTATGGAAGTGGCTAAGTTCGCGTGGCTCTTAAACGAAACTAATAGCAGTGAATTTATAAATGTTTTGAGATAAATATTATTTTGTGTAGTATAAGCCATATAAGCCAAAACACCCGAAAGCAAAATCATCTATTTACACACGTTTACAAAAAGAGAACGGTTGAACTGAACAGACCGAATAGAACCCTGATTGAATGTAAACAATCTCATCTTAATTAACGTTAGGTATATCATTCGCTACATTACACATATCGAACCTTAGCAAACATGGATAAAGCTGGCATGGGAAATCAATACCTAATAGGTATATATTGTCTGTGGGAATCGGCACCGGATTTGAGGTCACGCACATATCCTATCGTCATAATTATACCTAATGATAAGATTATGTGGGATAAGATAAAAATATAGGCTAATTCGAGTTTCTGTTATTCGATCTGTTTCTGATATGACACTGATCTGTCGGTGTCTAAAGTGACGTTTTTGGTTGCAGAAATGTCACTTTTGACACTGACATATATCAGTATAATATCGGAAACAGATTGAATAACTAAAACTCAAATTGGCCTGATAGTATGACGATTCTCTACAGTATTTCTCTTGTTTAATTTTTTTTAACCCATCTAACCTTGTCAGAATCTTGAAATTAGAGAAAGAAATTCAAAGGTGTATATGAAGTCAACCCAATCCCGCATTGGGCCATCGTACGGAACCCAGCAGTATTTTCCTATACTACTTAATAGGCAATATTATTATTATATATTAATTTTACTCCTAAATCTCACACTTCACACATCAGCAATTTCCTTTTTCCTACATTTTCCACCGTCGGTATTCGCGAATGTTCCAGTTCCAGTCGTATTCAAAGCGGGGCTTAAAAATAGCCAATAAAAATCAAAGTCGCGATCAAATATTTGCACTGCCGGCGCGGGGGCACAGTTGAGAGATTCAGCAAGAGCACTCGGTCTTTATACTTATAGTATTTATTTAGTTCGGCAAACTATTTTTTGTCAGTAACAGTAGAATAAAAAAACCGGCCAAGTGCGAGTCGGACTCGCGCACGGAGGGTTCCGCACCATCAACAAAAAATAGAGCAAAACAAGCAAAAAAACGGTCACCCATCCAAGTACTGACCCCGCCCGACGTTGCTTAACTTCGGTCAAAAATCACGTTTGTTGTATGGGAGCCCCACTTAAATCTTTATTTTATTCTGTTTTTAGCATTTGTTGTTATAGCGGCAACAGAAATACATCATCTGTGAAAATTTCAACTGTCTAGCTATCACGGTTCGTGAGATACAGTCTGGTGACAGACGGACGGACGGACGGACGGACGGACGGACGGACGGACGGACGGACGGATGGACGGACGGACAGACGGACGGACGGACGGACAGACGGACGGACGGACGGACGGACGGACAGCGGAGTCTTAGTAATAGGGTCCCGTTTTTACCCTTTGGGTACGGAACCCTAAAAAGATAAACTGAAATACGTCTTAAAATAGGTTTCCGAGAGAACCCCAGGTTCTCTAAATCAGTCGTGATATTATGGATTCACATACCTAACTGTTCAAAACACCATAATATGCGAAACATACATATGGAGGAAACAGTTATTTTTCTTTATTTATTTCTGAATTAAGTAGGAAAAATACAAACCCAAAAGTAAAAAACTAATGAAGACTCAAAAATTAAGTAAACAATTTTACTTTTATCATTTAGATTATATAGGTGGAAGTCGTGCTGGAAGTTGAAAATCGATAACTCAAAAATAGTTTCCAATTTTCCATTCGCAAATAATCTATAAGTAAGTTTTAAGAGCATTTTCATTTTAACTTGTACTTGTGCTTAAGTCGTGTTTCAGTAATGTCTAACCGTCACATGCCTGAAAAAAAGTTTGGCGTTTGACATTGACCGTCAGTTTTGTGACGATTGCTAACCGGCAGTCAATGGTAAGTGAAAATGCCCATAAATGTAACAAATGCTTATAAAATTGTGATTTCGCTTACCCGATTTTATCTGTGGCAGTACAGATAAGGTTTGTTTAATAAATCAATATTTTATTCAATGAAACATTCCGCTTCCCCGACATCAGAAGTGGGATGGAAAGTGTTCAGCGGGAAGCCATTAGAACAGATAAAAGGTCTTTCTATTGTCTAAGTTTAAAATAAGAAACAGAATGAAAAAGATTGAAAATGCTTCTTATTGTTTACAATGTGAGTTACAATTTTTTTCAAGTTTACGGTTTAAGAGAGCGTCAAGCCAAGAAATTAGATGGGAATAAAGGATGTGGCGGGCCGCGCGATACTCGCGACGAAATATTTGGCTATATCTCGGGTTTTTATCCTTTATCTCAATTACTCCGGTTTAGTTTTGCTTGTCAAATTACATCACTTGCTATTTCAAACTAAAGTTATACTGCTATGGCATTCAGCGTAACGATATACAAATTGAAACTTTAACCTTTTAAGGTCTTGGTTAGAGTCTGCCCTTGCAAATATATAGCTGGTCAAGCAAATCTTGTCAGTAAAAAAAGAGCGAAATTCAAATTTTCCATGGGACGATATCCCTTCGCGCCTACATTTTTTAAATTTGTCGCCTTTTTCTACTGACAAGATCTGCTTGACCAGCTACAGTCTAGTTTCCGTGCCATTTTGACAAGGAACTTTCCCTTGATTAAACATTTAAAAATACTTTTTGCGTAATAATTGAGCTGCAAATTTGACAACACTTCTGAAACGGTATCTTAAAAACTAGACAAGGAGCGATTTAATATCTTCTTAAAGAAACAAAATTAACATAAAACAAAATAAATACCAACAAAAGATTTCCCAAAAACACAAAGCGACATTAAAATAAAATGCAAAACGCCAAATATAACTCAAGACAAAAATATCATCATAATAAATCTGTCAACGCCAATCCCACTCACATCACCTGATACACTGTCAATTTGTCAAACCGCTGAGGCAATAAATGGAATAGCTTTATGTAAAACAATATACTTTATAAATACGGCTCCTAATATTGAATTGATGGCATCTGTATGAATATTAAATGTGAATTTTGGCGTGAACAAAGTAAATTCTGCTTTCGGCATTTTATAAGCTAATTTTTAATGTAAAACGAAATCATTGGAAATTTAAGATTGCGAGTGACAGCTTCAATCTGAGGCAGGTGGGCTTTACAAAATGAATAAATGTTCTCAAAAGAAGGTGAGTTAATTTTAAATGAGTCTCGTTCAATGTCTGCTATTCATTTTATTTTGTCTAGTAATTCCTTTAGTTAGATATTTAAGTAAATGTTTGCATTTCGTACAGAATTTACAAAAACAATAGTTACAATAATAATATTTTTATTTTGCAACACAATATTAAACCTATTAAGTATAATTTCGATAGATGGTCGTGTTTTCTTAAATCATACATACTTAGGTACAAAAATAATGCTCATAAAATATACACAATCAGCATGAGTAACGCGTAAGTGATATCTTATCCATCCATATCCAACTATAGGCTTCGGTATCTACTTCCTAACAGTCATGATAATACACTTGTTAGCCACCAACATATTATAAAAAAAAATATGACTTCTTCTTTCTTTGTAAAAGTATGTACCTACCTTTTCGTGATGTTAATAATAACATGTAAACTGTGGTTTTCTATAAATACTACTAAAACTACGTAATTAATATCTAAATTTATATAATCAAGCCAGCAGTTAAGCCTTATAGTGACGTTATACCGGCTATATACCCACTAGACGGCCAACTGGGCATTACAGAGGTTATTGCATTTACCAACATAACAATTACGGTAAGTGAAATAGGGTAGTTATAGTGGAAGTTACACGCGACGTTGCCGCTTGGTGCAAGATATATTGTAATATAATAGCGCAATTTGAGAATAAACATAGCATCAATAGGAAAATCAACCTCTTGTCTGTGTGATAAGGATTCTGGCAAATATTTAGTAATGTTATTGCATTTTTTTCGAGAACAATTTTTCCGTTACAGCACAACCGAGGTTTGAACCCACGATTTTTGTTGACCGCCATCTTCTTCTACGTAGCGTTATCTCTGCCTTTGCCAGGGTCCGCTTTCCTACTTTCCTTTCTCCGCTTTGCGCGATCCTGGTCGTTGTCTCTTGTGAGCCCGTTTACTCTCATATCTGTTCAGCTCACCTGAGAGAGAGACCAGAAAAACCTCGATATAGACGCCCATCTTGCACTCAATCGTGCAGAATGGAGGAAAAGAACAGGGAAGGCCGACCCCAAGTAATGGGAACAAGGCCTAGCAGGATGATGATCTGCTTTCACGACATCGAGCCATCGCTTTTTTAGGGTTCCGTACCCAAAGGGTAAAAAACGGGACCCTATTACTAAGACTTCGCCGTCCATCCGTCCGTCCATCTGTCACCAGGCTGTATCTCATGAACCGCGATAGTTAGACAGTTGAAATTTTCACAAATGATGTATCTCTGTTGCCGCTATAACAACAAATACTAAACATAAAATAAAATAAATATTTAAGGGGGGCTCCCATACAACAAACACGATTTTTTCGCTCTATTTTTTGTTGATGGCGCGGAACCCTCCGTGCGCGAGTTCGACTCGCACTTGGCCGGTTTTTTGGTCTGCCGTGGGGTCGGGGGCCGTCAAAAGCTAGGTTAAAGTTGTTATTCCATCTGTCCAATATGTTTGTCCAATCTCATTGCATGTCACTCTCTCTCTCAAGCAAAATGTGAGACAAAACACACATTGGACAAAGAAATTGGGCAGGTGGAATACCACCCTAAGGCACAATTATGTTTCCTACGTGTGACCACCATATGAAAGGCTAATCAAAAATTCAATAAAATGTTATGTGTAGCAATAATAAATGCGCATTAGGTATTTAACTTAAGCTCACGGAATTTAACTCTCGTTATATGGGAATGTTCAGCAATACACAGAAATTCTGTGTATTCTGTGACAGAACGGGTACTTTCAGATATCAAGATAAGCAACGCACAAGTCAGAAAGTAAAGAATTTCATTTCCATACCATTTCGTAACTTGTCACAGTACCTTGACCGTACCTTCCAAAATGACCTGTCACTTTTATTAAGAAAAAGGATCGTGTGTAGGTCAATATGAAAACTCGACTGCTAAGCTAATTTTGACAGGCGTAGATGACATAAACCGATCGTAAAATTTCTAGTATCCTACTGAAAGAGAAAACTAATATGAAATGTATATACACCTAGGCGTTTATAATTACAAAATACTGTTCATAAATTATCAGAAAGTCTAGATAATTATCACGTTGTAATTGGCATAACTATGGGAGTAGGAAAAGGAACAGAGTGACAGTTATGTACCTACCTACCTAAGATATAATATCTGGGTACTGCAAAGGTGAGCATTAGTTTTCTGATAGTGAAATAAAACATAATAGAGTCAGACCAAACGAATTTTGCACCGACTTGAATAGAACAAAGTGAGGTCTATTGTTATGGGATACAGGACATTTCATTCTTGAGAGCTTTGCATATACTGTAGTAAGGATAAGGTTTTGTATAAAGCTGTTACTCTGCATTTTCTTCACTCATCTCCCATTGCACTAACCAAATCGCGCTCCAATTAAGCACATTAGTTATTCACAAGTTGAAATCACTCAAACAGTGTTATGTTAATTCATTTTATCTGATTATTCTGTAAATTTCAGATTTACGCTTCTAGGAGCGGTATTCTGATTTTAGAATCCGTTTATGATATAGATATAACACGATTGTGCGCGCTGATTGGCGCGCGAATTGCGAGTCGTATCTACTAATATTTTTAGGGTTCCGTACCTCAAAAGGAAAAAAAACGGAACCCTTATAGGATCACTCGTGTGTCTGTCTGTCCGTCTGCCACAGCCTATTTTCTTGGAAACTACTGGACCAATTAAGTTGAAATTTGGTACACATATGTAAATTAGTGATCCAAAGATGGACATGTAACGTAAACAAATGAATATTAAATATGGGGGTCACTTTTGGGGCGTAAAAGAGAATGTAAAAAAAAGTTTTTGTTACCTATACCTACCTAATTTAATAATACATAGGTTAGAAGTTATTTAAGAAAACAGCCAAAAAATGACCATACCACCCCTTTATCTCCGAAACTACTGCGACTAAAATTTTGAAAAAAAATCAAAAAATAGTTTTTACCTATAGATGACAGGAAAACCTATTATAAATGTGCAGTCTAGCGTGAGTCGGACTTAATGTACGGAACCCTTGGAACGCGAGTCCGACTCGCACTTGGCCGGTTTGTTTATTCTGTGTTATAAGGTAGGTACTTACCAGTGAGGCACACAGTATGGTCAGCACTATCCAACAATTCGCCATGTCGCCGTCAGGGGTATCCTTGCTCTTGCATCACTGCGTTACGACTTCTGAAACAACAAACATTCTATCGTTACTATGAGGTGTTGTCTTGTCGGAAAACATGAAGGTTTCGGGTTTTCTTTCGCGAATGCTCCAGCTAAATAAGTTGTACCAAAACTTTTTGTGTTAGAATTGGGAATTTTGATATTATTTCTACTCAGAATCGCGAGCCTTTTTAAATTTTTACTGAGAAAAAGCGTTTCCCCTAAATTTTTGGTCCGTTTGGTTACGGTTTTCAATATAACCTTTTATAACCTTTTATAACCGTAACAAACAAAACGGACAACAAAAATTGTATGAAATTTTGGGAAGACTTTTTTTCTTGTATTAGGGTCGAAAGAGCTCGTGATTCTAAGTTGAGTTTGTAAGTTTAACTTTAAATAGGGGGTACAACTTTAAATAGAAATGCCCTTTTCTCAAGATACATATATGTGTATTTAAAAAGTACAGGATCAGCTATGCTCAGGTAGGTACCATCCCTACAGTTGCAAAACTTACAAATTGCTTTGTACAGTTTGTACTCTTAAGCACGCTGCTAAAGGGGCCGACTGATTACCAGTCCGCCGGACGGCACCAGCCTGACATTTAGAACAAAAAGTTGACAGTTCCGAACAACTGACAGGCCAATATCGTCCGGCGGCATTAATCGGCGGCGGCTAGTATTTTAACTGGATCAGGCATGAGGGATGGGGGGAAATGACCGAACGGGATAGTCTTATGTATCTTTCAGTAGGAGTAGCAGTGAAAGCGCTATTATTGTTTACCCTTGTCACATTCTCACTTTTTTTTATTCCACACCATAAATTAATATGGATTATGGTGGTGTGGGCAACAAATAAATTCAACCAATCATAGTGTCGCATTGCCAATGTTTTGTCCCTCACGGACGCACGCGTATACTTAGGATCCTACCATCTATGTCCGGCGGACTGATAATCAATGGGCCCCTTAAGTGGATGGGCCAAATAGAAAAACAAAACACTACGAGGGGTATTCAAAATATTCTCGGTATGAGAATGAAAACAAACAAGTAGGAAAAGTTTGATATTTTTATTTTTCAATATACTCCCCCCCTATGTTCATACACTTAAAAGATCGATCAATTATTTTTTTTAATCCCTCGTAAAAATATTTTTTATCTTTCGTGTAAAAATGCTCCTCCACTGCCGCCTTCAATGCTTCATCGTCAGAAAATTTATTTCCACGCAGATCCTTTTTAAGATTGGGGAGCAAAAAGAAGTCGCTGGGGGCTAAGTCCGGACTATACGGTGGGTGAGTAACAGTTTTAAACCCACGTTCAACAATAGCTGCCTTGGCAATATGAGCAGTATGGACGGGGGCGTTGTCATGCAGAAGCAGAATACCTTTGGTTAATTTTCCTCGCCTCTTTTCTTTAATTACATCCTTTAATTGACGTAGAATGTTAGCGTAGTACTGTCCTGTGATATTTACACCTTTTTCTTTATAATCGATTAGTAATACTCCTTCACAATCCCAAAATATCGTGGCCATGACCTTGCCAGCTGAAGGGATGACCTTGAACTTCTTGGGATGAGCTGAACCCTTAATGTGCCACTGCATGGACTCTTGTTTACTCTCTGGGTCATAATGATGAACCCAGGTTTCATCTCCAGTAACTATTCTTTGCAGCACCTCATCAGGATTTTCACCGCACAGGTCAATAAAATCGGAACAACAAGCTACACGCATGTCTTTTTGAAGCCGAGTCAGCATTCGCGGAACCCATCTTGCACTTACTTTTGACATATTAAGATGGTCGTGTATAATATCATGTACGGTACCAATAGAGAGATTGGTTACTTGTGCTATAGATTTTACCTTCACTCGATCATCTTCCAATATAAGTTTTTCCACTTTATCAATATTTTCTTGTGAAGTAGCTACTACAGGCCGGCCAGGTCTAGGGTCATCTTCAATACTCTCCCTTCCGCGTTTAAACTCGCTTGACCACTTTTGAATGGTAGATAAAGAAGGAGCAGACTCACGGTAAACACAATCCATTTCCTCTTTTATGGTTTTTTGATTTTTACCCTGTTTTGTCAAGAATTTTATCACGCATCGATGTTCTAATTTAGTTAACATTGTCAATTCGCACAGGATGTTCATGTTTGTTCAGCAATTGCAGAAAAACAAAAGACTATCTCGGTTCGAATTATACTTTTTTTTAATGTCAATGAATAAACCTTAGCGGCCAGTAACGAAAGAAATTTTAGAAGAGGTCGTAAGATATCAATACCGAGAATATTTTGAACGCCCCTCGTATATAACCCCTTGTATCCAACAGCAATAGGGTTACGTAACCTCGGCACGCAAAGTTCGTTCCATCGATATGTCGATTCAGATTTACCGAGCGAAGTTAAATCGAATACAGAACTCGGTCAGGGAATAAACATAAGGTTCGCATGTCGCGTTCCGTAAATATCGAGTGGCGTTGGCGTGCCGATCGATTGTTGAACGATCGATTGTTACTATTTTGTTAGTTAGGTTTACCCGTTTACTACATATTCTGTTATATTTACCGTCGGCTCAACTCTAAGCCGCATGCACACAAGCAAAACGTTTCACCGACCAAACTTTTTATAATTTACATAAACTTCCAAATCCCCATACAGTTTCCCCAAACATCGTTTCCTTCTCGACAAAAACGGCGTAACTCACATCCATTTTACGTGTAAATACGTCGTTTTTGTTTACAGTAAAAGCATTAGCAGTGGAATCCTTTCGCAAAGAATACAACCAAGTTCGGACAAGTTTCGTAAAGTTTGGGATGCGGCAGGTTGGGATATTTATCGGATTTTGGAGTGACAGGTCATCTAGACTCAATTAGTTTTGAGTCTAGGAAATGTCTGGGGGTTAGACACGAGTTGATGTATCGACAATATCAAAGGGAAGTTTCTTTAGTTTTGCTTGTGGTTTTGACATGCTTCAAGAAACCAAAAGAAAGACGTCTGCTGGCAGACTTAGGCCAAAGATAAGATAAGATAAAGATAAACATTGAACATATTGAAGTATATACATATTGAACATATTGGAGTGGAGTATGTAGGTACTAACACTATTATTAGGTAGTTAGCTTAAGTTAAACTAAAAAATTCTATGGATTGTTAAGATCTGAAATAAATGATTATAGAATTAACGTCATATTTTTATAAAAATTGTCATTAATGGTGACATTGTTACACTTTGTGTCCTCTTGTGATTGTCACTCAGGAGCCAGATTCTGATACGTTTTTACGTGTTTTAACTGGTTTTGATACGACCATGACGAAAATATTGGTGGTGATTGACGCGCATTACATGCACGAATTCATTTCATTTCGCATACACAAATCAGTGTGAGTAATATAATATTCTAGTATCAAAATAATGTCAAAACCGTCAAATTTAATTTCCCCTTTTGTTTAATATAATGTGCGTAACTACATAAAACAAAAAGAGCATTAGGTAAATTCCATCATTAAATCAAGCTCTTCATTATCATTATCACCCTCTATAACACTTGAAACAATATGGCGGGAAATATTAACAAACTTTTAATAACTGATATCAATCTAATGGCATATCCCTGTGACGTCACTTATTGATAAGCTGGCATGATAGGGTATACATACAATTGAAAGATGTAGGCAGAAGGTTCACTTGATATAAACGCCGTAATTTTGATCAACCTGAAAAGGCCTAAGTAGTGTAAATAATGAGTCGTATATTGATTGATTAATTGCTATGGAATTGATATGATCTGGATGACCGGTCAGTGGCAAGTGGCAAAAGTGACGTTCAAATTTATAACCTGTGATTACAATCAGAATACGCCTTCCTTTCAGCATACCACACTAAATTATAACGTAATTTTGCAAACGGGAACCAACGCCACAATCAAAAATAAAATGTGGATTGGTTCCCATTTGCATAACTACTTCCAAAGTTGTTTCACGCTTACGCTTTTGCCCTCTGTGTAAGTTTTGCGCTACGGATAGGGAAACATCTGTTACGAACGTAGCGCTACGCAATAAGCTTGACAGAGGACAAAAAGCTAGTGTTTTTCAAAAGAGGTGGGAAAATCAATGCAATCAATCTCATGGTAATGAATGACTATCGGTCACTCATAATGATTTTGTCATAGCATATTTCGAGCAGCATTTTAATTATTATTTTTCGTTTCATATTTGTCCTTTTTCAAGGGACTTTGTTCTCGTATTATACGGGCCATGGAAGGTATAAAAAAAAACATTTGTATCTGATACACCTAGTAGATGAGGTCAAAAACTTCCTGGTTATTATTATTATTAACTCTTTATTTCAGATAAATTTTGTCCATAGAATTGCTAGTTTGGCTTATGACTATGTTAGTTACCTACTACTACATGATTAATTTATTTTATTAATAAAGGGTTTAATGAAAGCGTTTTTCATTGTCGCGCGGACTAGCTGTTTTGCTCTGCGTTGTTTACCTTGCATAATCAAGGATCTAAATCGCCCGTCAATTTGTTTAATGCGATAATAGTGTTTGTCGAAATGACTCTAGTGGTTCGAGTGCTATCTACTTTACGTTTAGTAAGCTTTATTAATCGATATGCCCATTATGAGTGGATATTTTATATACGGTCTTATGGTTTCATATTTTGACATTTTGAAATTCAAAGGAATTTCAGTATTAATTAACACTTTGAACCCATGCTATTGTAGTTATTATTATTACACACTTTTTAGCTTCACTGCGTATATCCCTTTGTATACGAGCACATATATGGTGCTTCAAATCTTGTAACTTAAATTTGAACCACTTCCAGGTGTCTCATTGAACTGAAATTTCGCATACTTCCATATTTGCGATGACAATGCAATAATATGCTAACATGGAGCTGATCTGATGATGCAGTCAGAAGGTTATAGCCAAAGGAACTCTTCGGTGGGAAGACATAAACACATTGAGTTTAGGCTCATTTGAAAATTCTTGAGACGTACTTGATACACATGCAAAGTACAGTCGGCAATAAATGTGTGTATCAATAAATATTTTTGACGGTTACTTGTTAACCTGTAAATAGATGTTTGGGAAATGTTTAAACTTATTTGAGACAGGAAGAAAACATAAGATTTTATCACGAAATAAAATATACAAAAGTTTATCATGCCAAAACCAATTTAATTTGATGTTACGGACACGTTACGGATGGCGGTAGCACTGAGAATCGGGGGCAAGGTGTGCGAGCCACATCAGTGTAAGTGCGGGGTAATGGTGGAGACGGATGGACACCACGGGCTAAGCTGCTTACGGTGTGTGGGTAGGATACCTAGGCACTGTGCTATCAATGAGTTAATAAGGCGAGCTTTGGTGTCGGCGAACGTCCCATGTATCATGGAGCCCCAGGGCCTAAGTCGTTTGGACGGTAAGAGACCGGATGGTCTTACACTTGTTCCTTGGGCGAAGGGCCGCAGCTTGCTTTGGGATGCCACGTGTGTGAGTACTTTTGCACCCACTCATCTCGCGCGCACGGTGAACAAGGCAGGTGCAGCGGCTGAAAGTGCTGCTAGGTTGAAGCACAGCAAGTACGCGAACCTTGAACAAGTGTACGATTTCGTCCCGGTTGCCGTCGAGACGGCGGGGCCTTGGTGTGCCGAGGCCAAAGCCTTTATTAAGGATATAGGGCGACGTTTAAGGGATAGGGGCTGCGACCCTCGCTCTGGTTCTTTCTTTGTCCAACATATATCACTGGCCATTCAGCGGGGTAATGCGGCCAGTATTTTTGGCACATTTGATCCGGGAGACAATCAGAGTGAGGGGTGATATTTTATTTGTTAAGTTACTTTTACTCATTCTTAGGTTTATTTTAGTTTATAATTTGTATGTTTAATCAGTTAACTACCTATATTTTTGAAGTGTAAATTAAATGTACATATATGTCATTTGATGCATTATTAGAAACCTAAAACTAAGAAAACTGAACGTACGATAAGCACTGAAAGAAAGTAAATTTAAGTGACTTATTTACTTAAAAGCTTTTCAGTAACAGGTACAAGATTAAAACGGATCCGATTCCTGAAAGCACCAAACTTTCAGGAATAAACCGAAGGCTTAGCTTTATCCTTTTCTATTTCACTTATCTCCGCTTTTTAGATACCTCTCTGGATTGGGATCTCGGAAATATCTGAAATTGTACTGTTTTCAGTGTGGTTTTAAAAATTTGTAGGAATATAATTTGAATTCGTCGCATCGAAGTATGATTTTCTTTTCATAACCTGTTATAGCCCCCATTAGGTTGGATTAGGTTTCTTAATACTTATTAAGAATTTTAATATGTAAAGAGGTCGTGAAAAATACTATTTTTACAAAGTTTTTTACAAGGTTTTATTATTTATTTAACTTGCAATGTACCTACCTAACTATGTATGTTTGTACGGGTTAAATATCGCAAGTTAAATTTGACCCACTTCCCGGTTTCCGGTAAAGCCGATAATTGGCATACATATGTAACTCGGGTGACAATGCAATATTATGGTACCATCGAGCTGATCTAATGATGGAGATAGGAGGCGGCCATAGGAACTCTGTGATAAAATAACGCCCATTGAGCCTACGGTACCGTAAAATGGGATGACTAGGCGCAAAACTGACATTCAAACCTCGATAACATTTTATTTTTACATATGCAAACTGAATGGTGTATATAATAAGTGTTCCGGATGTTTGTATTATAGTTTTATGTTTATTTTGGGTAGTTCCATTTCATAACTTTGGCGATAAACAGGAAAACCGACCTCACCCCGTAGTTCCTCGTATTTGGGGCGAGTTGGGTTTTCATACAAAGGTGATTTTGGAAGATTGTTGGATCGATTTTTTTTATTATGAGTTTACTATAGCTCCATTTTCAATGGGAATACATTTTTTTTGTAGCAGTAGCCTTAATAATCCATCTCACCCCTTTCAACCCTTCTCTCCCCATTCATAACCCAACTCACCCTATTTTACGGTAGGTAGTCGATATGTTATA
Organism: Cydia amplana; assembly: GCF_948474715.1. Lineage (NCBI taxonomy): Eukaryota > Metazoa > Arthropoda > Insecta > Lepidoptera > Tortricidae > Cydia > Cydia amplana. The sequence goes on from NC_086070.1 coordinate 25,378,437, forward strand.
CTTATGTCACTGCCACCATATCGATCAAGCACCGGTGGCATGTCGTGGAAACATTGATTTTTCAGTACATGAAATATTCAGGACTCACTGATTATAGGTACATTTGCCTCCGATACACATTTCACTGAATTTTAAACCTTTATCAATTGGAATAAGGTTTATATAAGTTAGTTAACAATATTGATATAGTATTAGTTTATGTATTATGTAATTATAGTAACGGAAACTAGTAATTCGATTGCTACTATTTTATTATAATAATAAATGATTTGAATATACGATATTCGTAGGTTAGTTATTATAGTACTTAGATTTAGTTTTGCTGGCCATACTTTCATTTTATACTTCTGTTAGTGTACGGCCTGAGTGGACGCTCGAAGCGGAGCGTTCGGCGGGGCGTGCAGCGTGGCGTCGAGCTCCCAAGAGATTTGAGCAGCGTGCACTAAGGCCGCTCCTATACGTTTGCATTTGTTTGACATGCGCGCCGCACGCCCCGCCCCGCTGCACGCCCAACATGAGCGTCCACTCAGGCCTTACACTTATTGTTTTTAAGTCTAACAATCTGGTCCAAGACTCGAGTCAGAATCGAGGCAGCAGCAGACCACAAAACAACCGCACCAACAGGCCGATACAACTTCTTCGTCTTCTTCTCGTGTCGATGATTTCAGACTGTGCGGGACCAGAAGGTAGCGACACTTATCGCCCTGTCTGTCGCATCACGGAGGTCCTGCTCAGAGCAGGCATGCGGACACGCTGGACAGGATATCATGTGCTCCATCGTTTGTGGGGCCGTCCCACATGGGCATTGGGGGTCTGAGCCGCTAGAGCGCCCTACTTCAGCATGTTTTCTTTGCTGCGGCCGACCCGGGAGCGCAATCTGTTCAAGGCTTTCCAGATCGGCCACGGCTGCCTATGCCCAGCGGGAAGCGTTTCGGCGGGGCGAACGTAGTCATCAGGGGGGGCGCGGGTACTTTCCCATTGGGCTAGTCAGTTCTGGGACAGCGGAATCCGGATGCTAAAAAGCATCAAGCTCCTACGGCTCTTCAGACGAGACGGTGGTAGCTTGTGGCCGTGGAGGATGCCTTGGGTCTTGTTTCTGCTTCATATTTTCGACGCTGTAACGAAGATGTTTATGAAACGTACTTATAACTAATAACTAAAAGAACGTTAGTAGTTCATTATAAACATTATTACTCTAGTAAGATACTTAATGTCAGATACTTATAAAAATATTTGTGTTTAAGAAAGTGGTTTCTCGGAGCATTATAGAAGCAATTGCGCTTCTGAAAGTGTATTATAAGATCGTTACAAGTAAACAATGCTCCTATAACTGCGCCCATAGCCAGGATTGTAGCAAAGCATAGGTATATTATAAGTATAAGTACAAGAATACCATAAGTATCTATTTTGCTAGTTGGGAGGAGCTTGTGTTATATGATTTCAAACTTCCAAGTAGTTTCTATTTACCTTCCATTTGAAATAGTTACCTACTTGTTTTTAAATTCCAAGCCAAGGTTGGCCCAGTTCCACAATTAATGTAAAGTTGTGTAAATTGCGCTTCGGTGCTTTTACAAATTACACTGTTTCTTGCGGTTATTATGACCAGTACGACTTCCACAGTTTGACACTGACATATTCGTTAGCGTAATTTGCGTAACTTACTTTCTATGCATCTCGCTTAGTTTGTAACATTATTGATTCAAATTTCACTGGTAATATTTCCTATAATGATGGGTATAGCTACAGTGCTACCTATCATGACCTGATAAATAGTTTAACATTTGTTATTTATCGATGAACCGATGTTTAACTACATAGAAAATAGTACAAATAATAGAAGTATGCATGTTTACGTATACATTATGCAAATGCTTCATGGCTCACCCGGCATATTCAAACACCATTCTGCCCGGCTAGCCTAAAGAGTCGTATTTTCAATGAAATTTCAATGCAAACATGTACCTTAAAATCTTAGTCTGAAAGTTCATTTTTCAACTTCATTTGTTTTTGATATGCCGCGTTTTAGGTGAGGGCGGCATAACTAGCCTTCTTTCACGATAAAACGCTTTTCTTTAGCTTTCAAGTCAAAATAAATAACTAATAAATAATGAGGAGAACAAGATTCATGGTGGCGTGCAGTTTACCCTTTGAAAAGGGTTGTTATACTTACTTATAAGTATACGCTAAAGCCCAGCGTACTTGTGTATGTACAAATAATAGCCCTACTTATACGTTTTATGAGATACTTTACATTGATGTCGCGATTGGAACGTTCAATCCGTCACTCATTTCATCAAGGAAAATTATAAGGGCATTTATTTGTGTGATAGATAAGATAAGATAAAAGATTTTTATTCGTGACGATCACAAAACATGTACGGACACAACAACAGCAAGAAAAGAAGAAATCAATAAGTGTGCATCACGAAATGGACCCAACTCAGCATAATGCTAGCTATAAAGCCAGCGCTGGGCTTCCGTAGGGCCCATTCGGTGATGCCACGACAGATAACACAAAGCTACAAAGAAACACAAAAGGAATAATGAAGAAAATAGAGAAAACGAAAAATAATAATTAAGAAAACAAACAAAACAAAAAAGGAAAAAACATAAACATGGACAGAAATATATAATAATATTATGAACACAGAACCCCTAGTGTAAATTTCATTCGATATCGTGACGTGCGTTCGCGTTTGCGCTATGTCTATTTTTGTATGGGATTTTGAATGGCGCGCCAGGCGGGACGTTCTGGAAACTCCAAATCTCATACAAAATTACACTTAACGCAAGCGTGTACGTCACGTCACAATATTAACACTAGGGGTACTCTACTACAAGTGTTGTAAATGTTTTTATCATATTAAAATATATTTTTAAGACTTCATGTTAAATTTATTTATAATAATGATACGTTCCATCAACTATCAGCTTACAAAGGTATCTTCTTTCACGTATTTTTGTCCAATTACTGGCAAAAACCTTACTTATTTCCGCTTAAGGAAAATGTATTTATCAACGTGAACCAGAAAACAATAATAATATATGTAAGAATATTTGATGCGTATCTTACGAAAATCGTTTGTTTTGATAAGTAGGATGTACTTTTAGTAGGTAGTAAGTACCTACAAATACGTTGTTGTCAACAATCAAACATCTTTAACTATGGTTAGAATTTATACATAGGTAAACATAATTAATGAACTTATACCGTCTACTAAATAATTTGCTCGGTCCAATACTATAGGATCGGACAATCAAATCTGTCAGCAATTTCCGTTAGAAATGTCGTTATAACGTCTGACACGGTAATAATGAGATTTTATTTTTCGTGTCTATCTGTGCGAGCTGCCTATTTTTTTGCGTTTTATTTCAAACGGGTCATTTTCGCATAAAATGTCCATAAAAAGTGTCCCATTAAATATTGCCCTTGATATTAAAATATTTCTATATTACTAACTTTTTTTCCCTGCTCGTTAAAAAACTCTTTAGAGGTAAATAAAGGTGGTTACCCGATTCCGCTACCGCTCATGCCTCCGTCCGGTCACGGTGACCGCTGCCAAGTCACGATTCCATCATAAACAGACCGAACAAGCTGAATTTACCCTCGCACAGCGCACAACAATAAGACACTTTCATTTTACACTGCTCTTACCTCGTAAGACCTCGCGTTTAAATTTTAGGACATATTCAAAAATCTACCTATCTGTTCCTGAGTCTTATCTCTATATACAATAATACCAATATCGTTGTCTGTTGTCCCACAACACAAGCCTTCTTGAGCTTACTTGTATTTATGTATTTGTATATTATATATCTCGTTGTCTGAGTACCCACAACATTATAAATATTATAGACATTCTTACACAGATTGACTAAGTCCCACAATAAGCTCACAAAGGCTTGTGTTTCGTAGGGATTTGGAACTCAAGGTTCCAAATTCGGACGAATCAACTGTTTCCAGGTCTCAGGAAGACATTTTTAAACTTAAACTGGTACTTATTGTTTCGTTTGATTTTAAAACAAAGCAAAATCAACTCTATTTTCTAATAGCATCAATTCAAATTTGCCTGTCATTTTTTGTTATATGGTGGTCGCTAGAGCTTATAGAAACTGTGAGTATAAGTGAAATACAAAATGAGCGTCCTTTCTTAAGGCCTGAGATACAGTTGTAAGTTTTACTTACGTAATTAGGGACACAGCTATACTACAGAATGAGAGATGAATATCATTACCTCATTCTAGCAAATAGCTTTGTCCCTTACGTAAGTAAAACTTAAAAGCGTGTCTTAGGCCTTAGTGAAAAGTCTGTAAACATAAGTTGTTACAGGCCGTCTGCGGCAGATTTTCGGAACAGCGGAACAATATGAGGCGTTTCGACATGTTACTAACATGCTAGCCACATATGGTGCTCGGAAATTGCCGATTCTGAGTTAGTGGTTTGTTTTGGCGTCTTTATTACGTTTAAAACTAAGCTACCGCTTTGCCTTCGTGAGATTGTATCTTTCGAGGGATTTGATTTAAAAAAGTACGCTTAATTTTTTTATAAGTAGGTATTTTATAGCTGCCCACACTGTTGACTGACACTTCGTTAACCTTATTACAAAAGGCATAAGGTCCAACGATAAACAGTTAAGTGTTGTTGTTTTTAGGTACCTAATATTGTCATGCATGTATGTTGTGTAAGGGTCAAATCTTGCAATTTAAATTTAAGCCATTTCCCGGTTTCCGATAAAAAAAAAATCATACAATATGTAAATTGGATGACAATGCAATATTATGGTACCATCGAGCTGATCTGATAATGGAGACAGGAGGTGGCCATAGGAACTCTGTGATTAAACAACGAAACCTAGTTGTGTGTGGGTTTGTTAGAATCGTTTCGATGAGTACTAGTTGCCTGTTGAAAGAAAAGTACAAAAACTTAGTACCAGAAGTTAATTTTTTGCCAAAAACTTATTTTGTTACTCAACTTAACTCGTTTTCCGTTTCCGATTCAGTTGAAATTCATTATATCCACGTATTTTCGTCAATAATCAATGGTGACAATGGTATGACTTTATAAAGTTCTAATAAAACACTCTACAATATTAATTTTGGGCCAAAAACGCACTGATTCTAAATTTAAATTAAACCCGATCTTAATTTGTAGCTAAACGCTGTCCCGTATGTCAATCACACCTAAAACCAACAGATGGCGTTGCTGGCAACGCGCCAAAATCACTCCGCGACTGAATAGACGCAACTCAACACACTTTATATAGGACTTATGTCCTTCTGCCATTAGTGGTACGAGTAGTTGATCGCGCTATTCAAGTATTATCTGTGGTCGCCGCTGATTGGATGAGTTAAATTAATGGCATTAATATCCCGTCTCAATTGGCTGGATGAAATTAAGTTTAAAATAAATAAATAGATAGAGTATTTAAACTAGGTACTGGGCTATTATGTGATAACTCTACGAGTATATGATATTTAGTTAGTAAACTGGCATTGGCATTTTGCCACGGCTCTTGGGAGCCTGCATGGGGTCCGCTTGGCAACTAATCCCAGGAATTAGCGTGGGCACTAGTTTTTACGAAAGCGACTGTCATCTGACTTTCCAACCCAGAGGGTAAACTAGGCCCTTATTGGGATTTAGTAGTAAACTATCCAATAGTAATTGCCGTTCGCAATGTCATCATAAAAACATACTGAAATTGTTTACGAAGTACTAGTAGGCTGCTAACTTAATTAGTTAATGATCGTCGTTTGTCCCTATCTGTCGTTATGCCATAGAGATGGACAAACGACGATCATCAGCTGATTTACTTAGCTGACGTTTTTGAATAACGCCGTTAGTATTTGTTGACCCAACGGAGTGTCTAGGCTATACTGTATCGCAATTTAGTAGAACCTAAACCTTAGACTTGTCCGTAGAATTCTTGGGACATTTCACTGGAAGCCCGAAATCCAATCTCTTACCTTGCTAGCCAACTTGATTGCATAGCGCTCTGTTGAAAAACAGTACGTAACATAACTAGACAGGAAAATTTGAATATCTGGATGTCATCTACTACTTATGATGTCATCTAACTGAATTCATTCAGTTAGCGTGCATTTTGCTCGTACTTGTCCAATGTCCGTACATGTATTGGCGAGGATGACTTGCACGATGACTAAATAACATGATTCAAATATCATTCTGAGGTCAGTGTAAACACTAATTGGCCTATTTAACCTCGAAAAGCATAAGGTTCTATGTATATTGTTCGATTAAAGTTAAATCATATTCAATCTGGATAGAGTTGTATTTTTTTTGTTTCGCACGGTTTTCACCTAAAGCAAAATTATCCCTATTTCATACAGGTAAAAATTTCCCAGGCAAACTTTCGATTCGTTTCATCGTATAAATCTGTCAAAATTTATGTTGCTTCCCGGATTTTTAACATTTGCGGCAACATTGCACCGCAGTAATGTCGCTCTTTAATACTGCAGCAGTAATGCTGGTGTAGTCTAAATCCGAACGTTACCTTAAATCTACACGAGGAAAAACAGAAACATATTACCCCTACCGTTTACCATCTGTGTGCTATTTATATCCCATTGTTCTCAACACACGATCGGTTTATTGTTACCTCCGACCAAACTCCGCCACGCCAAATTTAACTCTATTCCCCTCAAACAAAGCACACACTCCAACGACACGATTGTCACAGTCCTGATCGAATTACAGTAAGAAGAGTAATTCCTACTAGAAACGTTATTTTTCCTTTGCCTCGGTTTCTAAAGGAGTCTTGACGCGATCGGAACGTAATGTGTAGAGAATGTATGTGTGTTTTCTGTGGAAAGCGGTATAATATACATTACATTTTATACGTTTTCCGTAGACAGATCTTACCTACTGCTACCGATGAAATGCTGCCAAATGATTCAATGAAGATTGGGATGAGAGTAAGTGTAGCTGGCCTGTTTACTTACACATTGATTAAGGGGCCCACTGATTACCAGTCCGCCGGACGATTTCGGCCTGTCAGTTAAACGCAAAAGTTGACAGTTCCGAACAACTTACAGGCCGATATCGTCCGGCGGACTGGTAATCAGTGGGGCTCAAGATTCCATTTTGGAATCTTTCGCTTGCTCGGGTATCAACAATATTAGCACGAGAGGTTTAAGCAACAACTACAAAATAAGTTTTTGGCAAAAAATAAATTTTTGATACAAGCTTTTATCGCTAACTGTACTTTTCTTACGACAGACAACTAATACTCATCGAGACAATTCTAAAAACCCTAACACAATTAGGTTGCGTTGTTTCATCACAGAGTTCCTATGGCCACCTTCTGTCTCCATCATCAGATCAGTTCGACAGTACCATATTATTATATTGTATTGTCATCAGAACTACATACAGCTGCCAATTTTCATGACGCTACGATCCTTGGAAGATGGTTAAATTAGTTACTTTAGATTCCATTACATAGTTAGTTATATACAGGTCGACCTAATAAAAGCTTGTTAAAAACACTACTTCCATCATTATCTCATTTAGTCAGAGAAAAACTAATTAGACAAAACAAAACAAGATCAAAGTTCATTAATTTTATAGTTGTAAAACACATGCCATTCTTGACTTTCCTCTTTGTATACAATAAATTGTACCTAAGAAACTCGTTAATAAAGTAAATTGCTGTTTTAGTTCTATTTTTAAATGCTTAATTGAAATGCTTTTAAAAGATCAGTACTAAATTGGAGGTAATTATTCAAATTGGCTTTGAGAGTTAATGACTAATAAGGGGTTCGTTAAGACTGTTCTATTGTTTTTATTTTGTTTTCACATTGCTACCACATTTATTCCGCTGATGTTTCCTTATTAAAACGAAAGGCGACCGTGCGAAACCGCCAAAATATACAGACGTAGTCCTCATTTTTCTCCCTGGATATTTACATTATTGAAAATATATTGACACATTATGCACATATAACAGTGGCGACATCTAACTTTTGGCAAGATTAGGGCTTCTTTTTACCACTGTGTCATATGGCAGATCTATTAAATGTGGTAGCTCCAGAGTTGTTCATTGCCAGTGGTAGAGTCTGTGCGGAAAGAGAAGAGTCGTGAAATGTATGGAATCCAATACATTCTACGACTCTTCTCTTTCCGCACAGACTACAGTCTGCAGTAGAAGTTGCTAAGCGGGCGTGGTATTCAAAATTACCTTGACACGCTCTTATTATCTTAACAGTGAAGTCGCGTATGATCATTTTGAACACCTCGCACGCTTAGCAACTTCTGCTGCTGACTGTATTACCCCATAGCCTTGGTGTAAGGCCTGAGTGGACGCTCGAAGCAGAGCGTTCGGCGGGGCGTGCAGCGTGGCGTCGAGCTCCCAAGTGATTTAAGCAGCGTGCACTAAGGCCGCTGCTATACGTTTGCATTTGTTTAGCATGCACGCCGCACGCCCCGTCCCGCTGCACGCCCAACTCGAGCGTCCACTCAGGCCTTACACTTAAAGACCCCATTGAATGCAATCTACCAAATAGCACGGAACACAATACCCTAACAAGCCAGCCTATCGGGTTACTAACAATGTGCACCGATTCTTCACGACTCGACCCCGAGCGTGACTGGAGGCATTTTCGTGTGATTACCGTACATTATGCTCTTTATTTATAGAGCGAGTAGTGTGAGAGCCCGCTGTGAGTTTTAAGCTTCATCAAATTCACCTTCATTAACAAATGAAGTTCAGAGCAGCACCATGCTGTATTCTATTCCACTTTGTGGCAGTAATATAATTTATCTGTTGTCATAGGTACTTTTGTGCATGCGTACGTGTCTGTGTTGTGTCAGAAATTTAAAATAAATGTAGATTAAATGTTATGTCATACTTTTGTGCTACCTATATTGTTTATGTAGTGACACAAATGAAAAAAAAAATGTTAGTGTTTCCTAAATTACATATATAGTTTGATCCAGAAAGCTGTATGGGATGGATATAATCACAAAAAAATACTGATAATTACAATAATTACTATATTAAAACTCGAAAAACATAATCTCCTTTTCATCTTAAGTCGGGTAAAAATCTTGATGGCATTTACAATACGTGAGTAAAAGCCAAAAGGGTAATACAATTCAAATCTAATCAACTAAGGGTGTGAGGGTCGACCAAGGGTCTAATTAGATTTATTTCATTTTTGATCACGACAGTTGCTAAAATAAAAATATAATGTTATTAATTACATACTACTATACTGACTATACAAACTTTGAACTATATAACACTGGACACTGTGTGACATAGGCTCATCAGCTCAATAGCTGCTCGCCTATAATTATATAATAATAATAATAATTTTAAATGTGGTACGTCACTTACATCTTTGTTTGAAAAAACGTAGGGATTGGATATTGAATCTTTTAGGATAATATGTTCTATTTATTATATTATTGAACCATTAACATATTTCTAATGGACAAACATTTTTTTTTCTTCTCTCATACATATATTTGATTTAGAAACGTTTTGTAAGTATTTTACGTGAGGTGAAGTCAACGATTTTAATTGTGCCAGTTAGGATTACATATTTTACACTATACATTTCGTACGTCCCTATTTCATACGTTCATACTAATTAGCTAATTAACCCAAATAAATAGCTTAGCAAATTAAGTCTCTAGCCGCACTGAGACCTTATAATTCGTTTATATGTATATAGGTACTATAACATAGGCGACGAAAATGTTGCTCTTATCACCAAAATCAAATTGTATCCTAAGAACAATCAGCATTAAGTTTATGATATTCTTGACAATGTCCGTCTCATGGGACATTTAAAGAAGTGGGCAAGTTAGCAATGTCCTTTTAAAGTGTCATTAAAAAAAACCTTTTTTTTGTATCTGTTTTGCTTGCATAATTTATTCATTTTACCTAAATCAACGTAAACCTCAAACTTTTACTTAGAAGATCCTGTGCTTTCACAATGACCATTATATCAGTGATTTAACCAGTGTACGGTGAATAACGTTAATAGAACTTCGTCTCACGGCCTATAATGCTGAGGTCGTAGGTTCAGATTTCTAACACGGCTATTACTTGCTTAAACTCTGTTCATTGGCGCCATGAAGGCGAAAAGTAGAATATACACCTTACGTAAAATATCTCCATACTAAGGGGCATGGCACACTGCGTACGATTCGCAGTTCGGACGTCGTAATGTACTTATTCAACTAAGTGTATTGGCGCCTTGATATCGACATTACATAATTATGTATTATTTAACTGTATACCATTATGATAATTTTACTTTATTTCGTTTTCATCGCTCGAATTCTGAGACCTCTGACATTCTAGGCGCTAATGTACTAAGTATGTTTTTTTTTTCTCTTTTTATCCCTCTCTTTTTGTTAGCATGTGTGTGTGCGTAGGTGCTAGCATTAGTTTAAAATTTAATACTTTGTAACTACCTGTGAGTTCCTGTAATTGGCTTCCTGTTTTTAATCTTATTATCTATTGAAAGTTTGTAGCTGTTGGTTCTCCTTAACATAAATAAATAAATAAATATAGTGAATAATACGTATTATGACATTACCTATACGTAACGAATATATGTTGTATTAGCGTGATGTTGTAATTTAAATACCTACCATGCATCTCTCGGTACTTAATCAAATTCGATGGGTAGGATGACAGCTGTCATTCCAATACAATTTTGCGAGATTTGACGTTTTTAGGTTATAAATTATATGGAAATGACACCTGTCATCCTACCCATCGCGTTTGAGAAATACTACAGCGCTTGTAAATCTGTATCGTCTTACTCTAAATACTGTGGAAATATAAGCTTATAAAGCTCGTATCAATTTCTTTTCCATAATTTCAGTATAAATTCAGAGACATTTTACTGCACCATAAAAGACAAAATCGAAAATCTATTTTACACGAATGTGGAACAGAATCGTAACACCACAGCAATTCCGAGCAGGATTGACGTATGTAAAATTAGAAATAAACGTAAATTTGAAACTGCCACACGTCTGGGGGCCGTAAAAATATGGCGGCACTACTTTTGGTTGTCGATAGAAAAGTTTTAACATATTATTTAGTATGTAGTGGCTTTTAGGTACCATTTAGAGTCAGACTTAAGGGGCCCACTGATTACCAGTCCGCCGGACGATATCAGCCTGTCAGTTGTTCGGAACTGTCAACTTTTTGTTCTAACTGACAGGCCGATATCGTCCGGCGGACTGATAACCAGTGGGCCCCATTAAGACTACGCCAGCGAATACCGCAGCATTATTACAGCTAAACATTACTGCATTGCTGCCACAAATTTCAAAAAACTATATTGCAGCTCGGACTTTTCGGCCCCGTAAAATATGGTGGCGCTACTATCGGTTATCGATCGAAAGTGTTAAACATTTTTAGTAGCTTTTCTTTTTCTTTTTTTTGTCTACTAATGCGACGTCAACGTCAACAGAATATTTAAATATAGATTTGTAATTGAATAGCTCATAAGAATTGAGAACAATACTAGTTATAGAGGTGACAAGAGAGATGACTGAGAGATTTTCTTATGGAACTTTCAGGAGTAGCTGAAAAAGCGCTATTATTGTTTATCCTTGACAGAGTCACTTTTCATTTCTGCCTTCTTCTAAAACGTCATTAGTGCCACGTCAAAACGGTAGACTACTTTGCTACTTTGTAGCTACTTTGCTGGCAGCTTGTCTTTTTACAACTAAATTAATATGTGATCTGAGACCGAGCTTTGCTCGGAAAACATATAAAATCTCAAAAGTGCGCGTGATCCCAGAGATATTAGCTAGATAGATTTCCCCCCCCCCCCCCCAGACACCCGTTATTAAAATAAAATAAAATTCAATTTAATTTAACTTTTGTTCTCTTCAAATAAAATTCGTTCTAAAACCCGTAGTAACCCATTTTCTCAAACCGGATCGCCGGCGTAAGCGGCCGGAAGTCGTCGCGATGGCAACTTCCGGCTTCCGCCAGCTTTTCGTTCAGACAATGGAAAATACTTTACGTTGTATGTTTGTATGTATTTTAGAGCATATGCATGGACGCGGAGCTACCAACGAAACTAAAGTAAACAGTTTGATAAAAAATAATTTCTTATAATATAACTGAATCAACACGTCTGGCAGTAGTTAAGTAGGTATACCCTGTAAATTGTAAGTATTGTGTGCTTGTAAAAATACAAATCAAAATGCGGATGAAATAATAAAAAAAATTAAGGATATTTCTAGAAGATTTTTCTTTGACTCTGTATTTATTTTCTTTTGTAGCTCATAAATATTACTTTCTCTATTCTTCGTATATTTATTTTAGTGTAATGTCTTATGTGTTTGGATAAAGTACGTGTTCTTGTTCAAACAATGTAATGGTAATTGTTCTAAAATATAAAAGGTTTGCTGGTTATTTTTAGATCCTTTTTGTTTCTTGTTTTGTATTTGTAATGTTTTCTTCATAATAATTGTAGATGGGCTTTTTGATTAGGTTTCCTTAAATTACTTTGACTGAATGAGTAGGTGTAGGTATATTTAAAAGGTTGGTAAACATTTTGAGTATTTTTTTTTACATTACCTATATTAAAACGGGTCACGGGTCACGCAAAACATGTCGAGCAATCTGATCAATCGGTATTATTATATTAAATATATATTTTTAACTCTATTTTCATTCATTCGACGACCTATCTGGTCTAGTGGGTAGTGTAGTAGTGACCCTGCTTATGAAGCCGATGGTCCCGGTTTCGAATCCCGTTAAGGGCATTTATTTGTGTGATAAGCACCCGGATATTTGTTCCTGAGTCATGTTTTTTCTATGTATATTAGTATATATTTATCTATTTAAGTACATAAATATGTATATCGGCGCCTAGTACCCATAGTACAAACTTTGCTTAGTTTGGGGGTAGATCGATCTGTATAAGGTTACAACACTTTAAACTCTCGCGTTTTGTACACATATTTAATTAGACCCGTTTGTGTAATTAAATATCTGTATAAGGTTGTCCCCAAATATTTATTTATTTATAATAAACAACGGAAACGGGTGTACCGCGTCGTTCCGTCCTGCGGGTTCTTGCTAGATTGGAAATTCTATAGTGAAAGTATTGCACAACCATTTTAGCTAGGACCCTAAATTGTGCAACAATCGCGGGGCGTGATGGTACATATGTAGGTAGGTATTTGTATGTGTTTGAGCACACTAACACAGATGTTTACCTACATGCGGCTTGGCGTTTTAAATATTTAAAGGGTTGGTGAACGGATTCGGTGATATTTTTAGAAGCTTTTTCCTTTTTTCGATGGCATTTAGTATTTATGTGCTTTTATAAAGCTTTTATCACTTTTTTTTATGTTTTTCTAAAGCAAGTAGAGCAGGTAGTCTGTCTTGCTTGCTCCTGTCAATAGATACACTACATATATGTATTTTCTTTTATTCTTATTTTGTTATTGTATTATGCCACTAACATAGTTATTAAGATACTCTGTAACTAACAAATTATGGATCAACTTGGTCTGAAATAAATGATTTGTTTATTTATTTAATTTACTATCTGATGGGAGACCGAGCTTTGCTCGGAAAACATATAAAAACTCAAAAATTAGCGTTTTCCCAGAGATAAGACAATCGATTAGATCGATTTTTCGCACAGAAAACCCCCTTAGCAAATATGTATAATGGAAATCGTTAGAGCCGTTTCCAAGATCCCCGAAATATATATACTTACATAAATAAATTTATAAGATAAGATTTAAAGCGTGACATTGTTACTAGGTTTAATGTACTTAACATATTAAGTAAATGATATCTTGATCAGATACATTTTTTAAGCCTTATTAAAATATCTAACGTAATATTTAAAAAAATACTTCGATAAATATAACAAAAAAGATGAACAAATACGACCTTTAATGCAAATAAATCTAAACTATAGGAACATATTCTATGTATTATACGGATTCATAATCGGATAAAGGTAGCTTCAAAATAACACTAATTCAAACAGAAAACAATGCCAATTAAATAGGCATGCAGTGCCCAGGGCTGGAATCGAACCAGTGCACAGTGTCCTCTGCAATCGCTAATACTATTCCAAACTCCAAAACTTCACCGAATCAGGATTCAAACTGTGTTCATACGAGCCCTATCATAATTTACATCCAAATGTATCTCAAAACAAACGACACGCGCATAAATTATGAAACATACATACAATACAAATGTATACGGTTATTGGTTAAATGTATGGAGGCGAGAGCCGATATCTCTTCGACGATCTACCAATTAAATCGACTAGAATAACGAGCATGGGGTAGACCTAGAATGTTATAGACAGGGCATACTATTAGTGTGATCTAAAATATAAAGTTATGAAATATTCCTTTTCCAAGATACATATAAATTATCTGTAATAAATTAATCAATTCTGCTGTACAAAAATGTATGAAAATAAATTAACTCATCAATACTTCTGCTTTGGAGTTGTTTAATGGCCCTTTCCATTTATACGTTTTACCTATTAAGTAGGTATACTTAGTTATATGTAAAAAATATGCCGGTCCCAATTTTTGGTTGGTTGTTTTTTTGCTTGTATGAGATTATTGCGAATCACAATTCCATACGAAGGTATTCGTAACTCAGTGGATAATTTTGTAGGACTTTGTGAAATTGCGCTTATATTGTAAAGATTTGGGAATAGGGTATTTGACTGTATTTAAAATATTTTTTTATTTTACACCATGCAAGAAATAAAGCAGCAAAAGATTATTAGAGAAACAGTTATTTTTGGAGACAATTTCTATTTTAAAACCCGTATCAAAAGTAGGTAATTTGATCCTGACGTCCCATGCTAGTGTTTCATATAATTTTTCAATAAGTTCTTGACAGTTCGAAAAAAGAAACTGGTTTGACTAGTAGTCAAATATATTCAATCAATCCGCCAAATTTCATAAAAATATATGTGACAAGAATAAGACAGCAGAATAAAAAACCCATCTGTCTCTTCCTATGTCTATGAACATATATCAAATTGAACTGCACTAATTAAAATAGATGACCCGATTACGCTTATTGAGATTTAGTACGGGCACGAGCTTGGATTAAAAATACCTGCGTTCTTTTATTTACCTTTTTCCCTTAGTATTTATTTACTAACACTTGATTTCACACGGCCTTTTATAAGAAATGCCGCGGCAGAAAGAAGTTTAAGTTTGGGTTGAAAAATGTGGTAGAGAAGATGATATTTTAAATAGAGCTAGAGGGCATATCTTAGCCCTTAGGTGATATCTCTTATGTTTTAAACAAAAGTTTTTTTTAAGGAAAAAATAAATAAAATGCCAGGTTTTATGAAAGCACAATTAAAAAAAAAAAACAAATATACAAACAAACATGTATACGCCGCGAAGCTACATAAAAGTAAAAACAATGACAACCTCGATTACTTAAACATAAACGCAATTAATTTAACAGTTGATATAACTGTCAACCCAACCAACCACCAACCAACCAAGTTACCAACTTAACGTGATTTTGATTGGCGGAACTTTTTAATTACTTGTAAGTTGCAAACTCATCAGGGCCTTGACAATTAAACTTGATAACTTTGCGTTTCTGTGTACTTTGCGTGTTTCTCAATGTATTGTATCCTCCTGAGTCCCTGAGTCCTTTATAAAGGATTTAATTAAAAAATAGAATTTTGAATTAAAATGGACAACAAGAAGGTTCCAAATTTAAAAATGCTATTTAATGATAATTGGGACTCAGGAGGGTACAGACGTCTCGAGCGAGTCAGTTGATGTCAGACTGAAAATTATTAAATTGGTTAAAATACACTTTTATGTTGTCACGCGTGAAGAAATAAAACGAAGATATCAAGTTTAATATTAGAAATTGTGTGGCTACCACCAGTTTGGCACTTACTTTCTATGCATCTTGCTCGTACTCGCAGTTAGTGCTAGGGAGATGTATAGAAGCGTACCTATAATATATTATATCAGTTTTGACACTGTCTGTGACTCATGGACCTCATGGTACGGGTACCTGGACTACAGGCTCAAACCAGTAGCTAAAGTTACGTGGGGTCATAAAAATAACCCATTTCACTAAACCGTTCCAAGCCCTGATGAGGTCAACAATAAACTCACATTTTAAACACTAATTATGGGCTTCGGTTAACCGGGCCATTACTTAATTAACTTCAAGTTGTAAACGTCACTTTAGCTCGAGCTAACTCATTAAAATTACTAAAATGAGCTTCTTTTATGGGCAGATATTTTAATTTTATTTATTGCTTAATGAGGTTAGGGATCTTTGGTGGTAATAATTGAAGGATTTTTTTTCAATTCAAAGAATAAATAACCACATACATATGTATGTGGTTATTTATTTATTGTAATGTATATACATATACTTACCTATCATATCATCTAGAATATATCTGGTATTATATCTGGTAGAGAATGCCTTAAGGCATATTCCGCCATTTTGGACTTGGCCGGCAGCGCACGTTAAACCACTCTGGACGGTGTAATTGCGGGTGTCCATAGGCGACGGTAATCGCTTACCATCAGGCGATGTCTCGTCTGCTCGTTTGCTTCCTCTATCATAAAAAAAATAACCCCGTCAGGCCCAACGTGCATGACATGCACACTTCGTTTTAATGTAATTACATAGTACTTACCTTTCATTAAACAAATAAATTTCTTTCTTTTGTTTCATTGCTTTCTCAAACAAACGAAATTCACCCCAATATACAATATATACATAGGTACGTATATTGTATATTATACAAGAAGGTTCAAATTAAAAATGAGATTTATTTATGGTACCTAGGCCTTACGAGGATAAAACAGTTTTGATAAGTAGGTACCTATGTAAAGCCTGACCAGGAATATAAATGATCACGCGCCATATTGCGGAATTTCACTGGAACTAATCTTTTCATACTATACTGAGCTGTCACTCTATACATGAGAATAACAGCGCCCTCTTGACAATGATCATATATTACTGAGCCCGTACCATGAGTCACTGACAGTGTCAAAAGCAAAACTGACATATACGCTATCGAGAACGTAATTTACTTTCTATAGATCTCGATTGCACTTATTCTTCAATACATGCGAGCACGAGCGAGATGTATAGAAAGTAAATTACGTTATCCATGGCGCTTATGTCAGTGCCAAACTGATGGTAGCCGTAAGGGACAGGCTTTCCGTTAAACAAAACAGATTTTTTTTTTTCAAAATGTTGAATGATTTTTAGAAATTCAGCTTCATAGTGGTTGAAAATGGAATGATTTTTAGGGTTCCGTATTTATTACAACTTCCACGCATACAAAGTCGCAGCGCATACTACGGAACCCGATAATATTCTTTTTACCATATAAACATGTAGAGCTACTGTAAATTAAGTATTTTGTTTAAAAAAACGACACAGTTTTGAAAGAAGTCGAAATAAAAAGTCTACCTACGTAGGTGTTACATTAAACAATTTAAAACTTTTAAAAGTTAAACAACTTTTCTTACTTTGTAACGATTTTTTAAGGCTTCTGATGGAATGTAAAATGGGTTAATGAGTTTATTAAAAAAAATTTAGTGACGTAGGTTTAATACTTTCTAGGTTATCAGGTTTGACCTGAAACAAAGTTACTTGTACCAAAAATATAAGTACCTACATATAAAACGATTTTTAACAGAAACTGGAAAACTGAAGGAAGAAAGCCCGTAAGTATTTAGCCAACTGCGTCAGAAGGAGGGTAATGTTTTTCTAGCGTAGGTATATTACGTATGTATATCCATTTGTCCTGTTTTGATATATGAGGTGTAGTTGAATTCGTCAGGTTGTGACATAAATAGCTACAGGTTAACTGTATTAATTCGGAAAATGGCGTCCGCTTATGAAAATAATAGAGGGAGCGGGGGGGCTTCTTACCATAGAAATATGGGTATGAAATGAAAGCTGATGAAAATACCATTCCAAAAATATATATGTAGCAGAAATATTATTTTGTACCATAGCACAAACAAATTGATTGACCCTTATATAATACCATTTATTTACACCAATTTTTGTTCTAATTCTAAACTGAGAAAAGACAACAAGCAACTAATTATGCCTAATAAAGATAAGTCCTACTTTCGGCCTAATTTTCACACCCCCATTGAACTTTCAGCACGCAACCAACCGCTTTGGCAAAACAAAACATCATATCTGCGGAACCGCTCAAACAAATTGGCATGCACTTATACCACATTACAAATACACTCATCATCTCTTTATTGTAAGGAAATAGAGTTTGTTTTCGAGTGTTTTTGTGTTATAAGGGTTAAGCGATGCCCTAAAATGCTGGTTCGCGTGTGTAAAGCACATTTGGCATGTGAGCACGGAACGCTAAGTTCGCCACTATTTTAGAGAATTGGCTAAGTATTGTTATATTTACCGTGAAATATTGATTTGTGTATATGAAGTTTTTTTTTCAATACTGAGGCTGAGGCAATAGTTAAGTATTTGACTGAATAATTGCGTAGGATTCTTGGCTGGCTTTTAATGGCTTTTGATGATAATAATATTTGTCGTAAATAGTCAACCTTTGGCAACCACTCAGTAGAAAAACGGGAACATTTTATTTTCCTAGCCTATCTGCCACTGCTGGGCAATTCCGACTCCCGATTTGGTGTTTCCTCTGGCAAGTTGTTCAGAAAGCTGTGATTTAAGTTTTTTGAGGCCGTAAATCTATTAACTAATCAACATTTCTTTCATTGAAATCGACGCGAGGCAAGGCGTAGGTACGTAAAGCTATATGTGCTTATGAATTTTTGAATTTGGACGTTTGTTGACTTTTGTTGTAAAAGGTATAATGTCCAAATAGTTGCGGATCCCTGTGGCATAGAAAAAAATATCTATTGTTCCCTATCACTGAAAGGTTTAGAACCACTTGCTTAACTGGTACAATTAAAGCAGCGAAAAGGTTAACAAAACGCGTAGCCCTAAACCAAACGGATCTAACACCGTTAAATAGTGTTTCAACCCGTCGGCTGCCACGGCGCCGGGTCCTAGAGATAACCCGGCGCTGCACGGGCTGATAACATCGCAAGGAACGTCAGCAGCGGAAGAGTTATTTTTTTTTAATAAAGGCAGTCCCGCTGAAGAATATTTATTTTGTACTTACTAAAAGTATTTGAATTATACCTATTATTTAAAGGTAAACAAATTTAACAACTATGTAATTTTAAATATATTTTTAACAAACTTTAGATATAGTAATTATTAAAATCATCTCGAGGCAGAGGTGTAGGGTTGGAGCCGGTGTAGCTTTATTTGATAAGCGCATTGTAATATGCATACGCGAATAAACTATCTTTTATATTATCTTTATCTTTAAAAAGTCAACCGAGAGTCCAAATAAATACAATTCGTTTCCAACATTGACTTACACATCAAAAAGTCATAACCAAAACAAAAAAGCGGCCAAGTGCGAGTCGGACTCGCCCATGAAGGGTTCCGTATTTAGGCGATTTATGACGTATTAAAAAAAAACTACTTACTAGTTCTCGTTCAAACCAATTTTCGGTGGAAGTTTACATGGTAATGTACATCATATATTTTTTTTAGTTTTATCATTCTCTTATTTTAGAAGTTACAGGGGGGGGGGACACACATTTTACCACTTTGGAAGTGTCTCTCGCGCAAACTATTCAGTTTAGAAAAAAATGATATTAGAAACCTCAATATCCTTTTTGAAGACCTATCCATAGATACCCCACACGTATGGGTTTGATGAAAAAAATTTTTTTGAGTTTCAGTTCGAAGTATGGGGAACCCCAAAAATTTATTGTTTTTTTTCTATTTTTGTATGAAAATCTTAATGCGGTTCACAGAATACATCTACTTACCAAGTTTCAACAGTATAGTTCTTATAGTTTCGGAGAAAAGTGGCTGTGACATACGGACGGACAGACAGACGGACAGACAGACGGACAGACAGACAGACATGACGAATCTATAAGGGTTCCGTTTTTTGCCATTTGGCTACGGAACCCTAAAAACGCAAAACGCGCAATTTCGAAACGCAACCAGCATAAATGTGCCGCCATTTTGCTGACGCTACACGTAGGTGAAGATAGGCGATAATTTATTGTTTCATTTGATTAAAGTGATTAAACTCACTCACTGCTAGGTGAAAAACGGCGTACATGCCGTGGCGTTTGTATGAAAAGGTTGCGTTAAAGTGATATACTTATACATAGTGGATTGAAACGTTCTCACGAAGGGAATAATTTTAGACTTGAGTTAGGTACTTACCTATATTTTAGTTAGTTATATTTGCCTTTTTGACTGTTTATTTACTCATCACTACATAGTATACGTAGTCGCTTCCCGCTGTCTGTCCCTATGTATGCTTAGATCTTTAAAACTACCCAACGGATTTTGATGCGGTTTTTTTTTAATAGATATAATGATTCAAGAGGAGGTTTATGGATAATTTGTTAACCCGTACGAAGCCGGGCGGGTCGCTAGTTGATGTATATTTTACAAATTATTATTTGCCACCAGTTAAACTGTGTCGTTTTAATACGTTTTATGTCAAATTTAACTAAAAATCTGCGGGTAGCAAAAATAATGCGGTTTTTTAATTGCTAAATACTTACTGATATTTTAATTGTTCTATATTTATTCTTCAGTGCTTCAGCAGTTACTTACCTGTAACAGAAAAATAAGTTTATTATTATTTATTATGTTATGCTAATAATAGATCCATATTTTTAAACGAAACGGGTCACGAATTACCTCGAAACTGGCTTGTTGGAAAACCTTCAAAAGTACAATGTTTTTTCCATCGTTACTGTATTACCGACACACAAACGAAAAATGTACAGTACAAAGAATATCTAAGTTGGTTAAAATATTTTAAATGTAAATTCCTTAGGTGAAGATAGTAAATAATTTATAGTCAGATCGAAATCTACACTGGATTAAACAATTCTCACGTAGAACTATCTATTTACATTTACTCAAATTTATTTATATAAAGAATAATTAATTATATGTCAATACAAATCTTACAATTACATTTCAATTTATATTTAAATTAAAATTTCATTCCGAAAAAAAAAATATTGATAAAAAATTTAAATAAAGGCAAATACATCGAGCTTACAGCCAGGCAGCTAGGTTTATCGCATTTTGCAATTCAACTGTGACTCAATACGGATAATACATAGAAAATAACATAATATGTTTTGTTTTAATTAAAAAATGATTACATGTAGTTTAAAATAAAATTATTTTTTCTTAGCCCGTTATAGTGTCCCACTGCTGGGCAAAGGCCTCTCCCCTTGATCTCCACAACTCCCGTGTTGTGCTTTTTCCGGCCAGTTACTGATGAAGGCGTCTATAAGTCGTTCCGCCATCTCTGCCTGGGCCTGCCGCGTCCGCGCTTCTTTTGCGGTATCCACTTGGTGGCTATACTAGCCCACCTATCTGGATGCATGCGGCAGACGTGGCCCGCCCAGTCCCACTTCAGCCTGGCGGTCTTCTACCCCACGTCAAAAAATAAAATTAAATTAAAAATACTTTGATAAATAATGGGAAAATCATTTATTTACAAACAAGATATATACAGTGTATTACTAAAAGAAATTAAAAACTAGCTTAAATCTAAAATAGGCCCTTGAGGCATTGTACCAAGGATGCTGGCAACATTTCCTCGCTGTATCGCAATGCTGATACGTTGTGCGAGGTAGCCGCCAGCTCTTCGGTCACCAGTTACGTCAACCAGACGCTTCGCGATTTCTGCGAACAACTTATGCGCGCTGGGACCCCATGGACCTAGAGTTTCAACTCCAAATGGTACAAAATGGTACTCTCTACCGAGGCTCTTATATTTGTTACGTTTTAAAATTTCGGCGCTTTCCGCCGCCCCGCCCGCTTTTACATTAGTCCGTTGGAGGTGGGACGGTGCCAGTGTGTCTACGCAGGTAGCATCCCACACTAACATCCGTCCCAAGCTCCAAGGAACTAAGGACACCCCATCGGGCCTCTTGCCATCGTCTCTGAAAATGCCAGTCGGCTCAAGAAGAGCAGGCACATTGATGGTGGCAAGAGACCGACGGATTATGTCATTAAGCGACGCATGTCTCGAAAAGCGTCCTGCACTTTTTTGACAGGATAATCCATGGTGTCCCAGTCGGTCCACGTCCGTGCCACAAGAGCATATGTGTGGCGTACACACCGAAACCCCAAGTCGCAAACCAGTCGCCAGTCTAAGGGAGGCCGGATCCAAGAAAGTACCAGTATTGGGCGAAGGATGGGCATGTAGCCAGTAACCGGCTTCCCGGGCTCCGACCGCCAAAAGCCTCGCGCGATCTGGACCTGTACAGTTGTTTAGCAGAGTATTGTAAGCTAAATCACAGTAAACATTATCCCAGCTCCTTTGTGAATTTGGGTTGTCTGGAAATTGTTTGCCTGGGCAAGCAATTTTAAAAGCATTTTTGGCGTCCTCAAAGCCCGCAATCTCACAGTTTGTGGGCAAAGCCCTTAAGATATTTCCTGTGAGACCAGACGTGCTATGAGTGGACGCCAAAAAGGCTGGGGAAGCCACACTGGAAATTTTGCGAATTCCTAAACCTCCAAACCGAATAGGGAGGGACGCTTGAGACCAGGAAGGCTCACTTAGCTGAATGTTTAGAATCGTCTCTAAACTAATTTTGATCAAATCATCTATAGGCGACAATAAATTTTGATGTTTCCAAAAAGGACAACTGCGGAGCACATATGTAAATTTAGGGACAAAAAGGCAGAATTTGAGAATCACAAGAGCATAATGAGGGCTAATTTCGAGTAAGCGATTCGTGTGACTTTTGAATTTAGTTATAGCGTTAGAAATAAAACTGGGAAATGATTCCTCGAATATAGGAGAACCCAGGAGGCAAAGAGAATACTTGTCTACTGATTTGATATTGGGAGTCAGATCGTCAAATTTGGTTTGTAAGTCAGTCAAAGTACAAGAAGATTTTTGAATAAAGAGTTCGCATTTGCTGAAATTCAGTTCTAAACCAATATTTTCGAAACTACTCTTAATAAAAGACAAATCAGAGAGCACAGTATTCACGTCGCCTCCTAGGGTTCCGTCATCTAAGTACCAGACATTGAATTTTGATTTTAAATTTTTAATGATTGGATTTATTGCCAAGCTAAAAATTGCTGGCCCGAGAGGGTCACCCTGCTGACAGCCAACCTCAGAAGATAATTCATGTGACTTGTACATTAATTTAGATGAGTCTGAATAGCAAAAGAAAAGGTAATTGTATAGTTCCGGAATTTTGTCCTTAACTTCTGTCAGCAAAGTGTCTCTACTAACCGAATTAAAAGCATTTTTAACGTCAATTTTGACAACAATTTCGCAGTCATCGAAAGAAAGGTAGGTCCTTAGGGCATGGACGGCTGCCTCGATATTTATTTATCAAAGTATTTTTGGACCACCCTGTACTGTATTCTAATACTAAATTCAAAACACTTAATAACATCTTACAGAGTAGAAAGAAGGATCACTTTCAACAAAAAACGCCCGGGCGGTAATTTGTAAACGCGGCAATTACGCGTGTAGATAACCGGCGATCCATTTTGTCCACACTCGAGGGTGCGAGCCCCCGCTGCGTCGGAGCGCCGCACTGTGGTGGCGGTTCCGCTGCGGTTCTGGACAAAATTTCGTTTTTTTTAAATGATATAACGAGCAAACCAATTTAACCAATCACCTGATGGTAAGCAATTACTGTCGTCAGAGGGGTTGTATGTAAGTGGGTTGGTTTATTACGGACATTTATATGCAATTATGCATGTATTTACTGTCAAAATTGCAAGTATCAGATAAGAATATTAAATCGATTTCCTCATTGAAAGGTAGATAAAACAGGAACCTAGGAAAATTGCCGGAACACAAGCTGCAAAATTTAATAATCATCTTGATGGCTTAATTTGTAGGTACCAATATTAAAGGGGGTCAGACCTCTTCTTAATAAACTGCCGCTGCAACAATCATCTGTCAAGATGCTGTGGCCAATGATGATGATGATTATGCATTTTTCTAATATTCTAATAAAAGTTTTAATAATTCTATTTACATATAATTACATAAATCCAGTGTGGATTTGTCATACGGCTTGATTGGAACTTTATTAAGATACGTCAAAAATTTGCTAAAGAATCGACATGGATCGGATATGTCAGTGTCAAAAGTGACGTTTTTGTTTGAAGAAAAGTATTTTAAAGTTCAAATCCGGCCGATACTCTAAAGTCAGTGCAGAATTATCTTTAACAGGCTTTATAGCCAAACAATCATCACTTATCATTAAATGTTATTTTAAACCAAAACAAACCACAAAAAAATTAAAATTGCTTTTGTCTAAAACAAAAACGGGATCGCACCACTAGCCGTTTACACTCCTACCGCCCGCTGTTAGTGAATTAAGGTCCGTTCCTTTTACTTCTTTTGCTTCTGCGTGTAAAGGAACATTCCGCTTAACCGCTCGCTTTAACAACCTCGTAAATCTTTCAATTTTTTTCGGTGAATTCAACTCTATTTCGCACGCATTTTCGTCCTTTTTGCAATGAAAGTAATGAGTCAGTTAGGAATTACGGTAATGTTATGAGGGCTCATGTTTTATATTAAATTTCACACCTAATAATATTCGCTTGTAATGAGCATTCAAAATGGGAAATTATATGTGAGCGCTTTAACGGGTTTAAAAAAGGAATCGATTTCTTAAAATAATGAGGTTTTGAGGAGCTCCATTTTTTAATAATTCTTATCCTGTCCATGTTTTTTAGTCTTTGAGTTAATTAAATGGTTAGCGAGAAAAGATTATATTTTATGTATTTAATCCATTTTGTGAATTAACTGTGTATATTTTTATTAGGTACCTAGGTATAGGTATATAGTTTTTGAGTGTCGTTTAATCCCCAAATCCAAAATTTTCACTTCAAAGATTTATAAAAATGCCTTTTATAAATGTAGTGGCCAATAACTATGGCAGTCACCCTATAACGATATGCAACTGAAAACAAATGAAAAATAAACATGTTTTCGATATTTTTTCCGAGCCAACTGTAAACTTTTAAAGTTTTCGTTTAGAATCTGTCTTTTCAAACTAAAGTTTAGTTTTTAACCGACGAAAAAAACGGAGGAGGCTCTCAAGTCGACGCGTATATTTTTTTTGTGATTTTTTTCATGGTTGACTAAAAAGTGTAAATATCCAATACAAAAACTACTACATCGCATCAGCAATCATCCAAAAAATCGTCATCTCCATGTTTGTTTGTATAATGTAACATGATTGAATACTCGCACGCACATCAATAGATGATACACGATAGTTATGCACGATTACAGTGACTGCATTATGACACGTCTAATAAATCGCCAGTAGGCATCTGTGGTGCTCAAACTTTAGAGTATAACGTACGTGCATGAACTATAGGTGGCAGCATAGGAGCCGTGACGGCTCAGCCTATAGCCAGCCCAGGCTCAGCGTGGCGGTCAGATTTTTGGCACGAGGCGCAAATGTGAAGTTTATGCTTCCGATGTAGCCCACGAGATGGCAGAACTTATGCACAAGAAAACGTACGAAAACGGTAGATGGTAGCATTTACTTTGGCAAAAGTATTTTTATTTTTATTTTAGTAATACAACTGCAAGATGTATAAAATATATTTTTATCAAGCAGAAACCTCTGCGAGCGATTTTTCCATTGTTTCTTCAATAAAAAAAATAAAATAAGTTAGGCACTTAAAGTTGTTTCACATGTTAAACGTTCAAACTTTACACAAAACAGTATACAAAAACGCCGAATATTCTGGTCATATTTTAAGCACGGCATTGTTAGCAAAACTCGAATGGGCGAAGATTCGTGTGAAGCACTCAGAACTTGCTTTTGTCGCTAAGTTCTCGAAGTTTCGTAACTATACGCAAGTTTTTATTTAGTTATAGTTTGAAGCGCTTAGGGCGCTGTAATGGTGGAGAAATATTGAATAATGGTTTTAGTATTTGTAACGTGTTTTGGGAAAAGTAATAACCATGTTACGAGAAAAGTTTTTAGATTTTATTTTTGTTTGATATCACAAATTATTAAGGTTTCTAAAATATAGACGGTCAAGCAATTCTTGTCAGTAAATAAAGGCGCGAAATTCAAATTTTATATGGGACGATATTCCTTCCCGCCTACATTTTTCAAATTTGCCGCCTTTTTCTACTGACAAGCTAGTGTGTAGCTGCTTGACCAAGTATAGTGTGTCTATACAATGTTTTCAGGATTCAAATTTGTTATAAGAAACATATAATGAACAATCATACTTTTTCTAGCATTAAATATAAATAAAAGTATCTCATCCACCCAACACAATTCCCAAAATATGATCAATGAAATTTTTTTTTTATTTTATTTACAAAAACTATAGAATATTTTAAATTTATTTTTGTGTCTGTCTTCGTCACTCTATAAAAATCATTAGAAATGTAATATTCCCTTATAGACTTAGCACAGGAGCTCCGCGACAGTATCTCGCCCGCGAATGTTGCAACAACACCAAGACAAAGTGCGGGTAGTTCGAAAAACTCGCGCGGTTAGAAGATGTTGACGTCAACTTTAGCCAGTCTTCTCCGAGCCCACGGGGACAACACCGTCCTCGAAACGTCGGAGGTAAATCTTAAAACTTAGATACGCGATTCAGTCCCGTTGTACAATTTAATAATCTACATAATATGTAGATTATTAGGTATATTATAATAATATGTTTCGCATTGTACAAAGTTTGAGAACCGCACCTCGTCGTCGCCAAAACCAAAACATCGGTGTAACCGGAGCCGTTCGTTCGCCGCATTTCTGTAGCTATGTCGCGCGTGTGTGTCCGCGTCTACATTATATGTCTGTGTGCGGCGGTTGTGCTAAGTGTCCATGTGGCTAAAGGTGCGTATTTTAAGGAATTAAGATGCATTGGGATAATTTCGAGGTCGGGGTAATTTTGCAAATGGAAAATATCTTCTAAACTATGAATTTAGAAGCATTTTATATTGCATAGCAACAGTACCTAAAAGATGCCTTGCTAAGCGTTACATTAGCGTACCTAAGTGTTGCTATACTACTTAGTTCTTCTGTTTTTATAGGTACATATTAACCAAAAAAGCGGCTAAGTACGAGTCGGACTCGCGCACCAAAGGTTCCGTACCATTACGCAAAAAAAGCCAAAACAATCACGTTTGTTATATGGGAGCCCCACTTCAATATTTATTATATTCTGTATTTAATATTTGTTGTTATAGCGGCAACAGAATAATATATCATCTGTAAATATTTCAACTGATGAGATAGAGCCTGGTGATAAACAGACGGACGGACACAGACGGATAGCGGAATCTTAGTAATAGGGTCCCCTTTTTTACCCTTTGGGTACGGAACCCTAATAACTTCCTATTAGGTAGATATTTTGGAACAAAAAGCGGCCAAGTGCGAGTCGGACTCGCCCATGAAGGGTTCCGTATTTAGGGGATTTATGACGTATTAAAAAAACTACTTACTAGATCTTGTTCAAACCAATTTTCGGTGGAAGTTTGCATGGTAATGTATATCATATATTTTTTTTAGTTTTATCATTCTCTTATTTTAGAAGTTACAGGGGGGGGACACATTTTACCACTTTGGAAGTGTCTCTCGCGCAAACTATTCAGTTTAGAAAAAAATGATATTAGAAACCTCAATATCATTTTTGAAGAGCTATCCATAGATACCCCACACGTATGGGTTTAATGAAAAAAAAATTTTTGAGTTTCAGTTCTAAGTACGGGGAACCCCAAAAAAAAAATTTTTTTTCTATTTTTGTGTGAAAATCAATGCGGTTCACAAAATACATCTACTTACCAAGTTTCAACAGTATAGTTCTTATAGTTTCGGAAAAAAGTGGCTGTGACATACGGACGGACAGACGGACAGACGGACAGACGGATAGACAGACAGACAGACAGACATGACGAATCTATAAGGGTTCCGTTTTTTGCCATTTGGCTACGGAACCCTAAAAATGAGTCATTGACAAAATGGAACTCATAATTGTTATTCGTATCTTATTGAAGATAGTCACACAGCTACAGGACACGACGGCTATTTACTAATACATTAGTATGATTTTAATATGGTACCAAATACCTAATTAGAAAGGTTTCGACTTGCATATATATTATGTAGACTTGCATTCTTGACTTCTTAAGTTCTTATATCAAATGTCATCATTCATTTTGTGCACGGTAAGTAAAACGTACTAGCGTGCTACGTAAATATCAAAGAGTATTGAATTAATATTATTATGATGACATTGTTTAAATATATTTATATTATGTAATTTAAATAAATGTTATATTGAGGTAAAATTATGCCCAGGCTGATTTGTGGCATATTTGACTCGATTTCAATACAATACAATACAAATACAAAATTTATTTATTAACAGAGTAGAGCAGGCAAAATTGACAAAAGTAGGAAATTATATATTTATAATATATTATGTATAATACTAGCAACCCGCCCGGCTTCGCACGGGTTAACAAATCTATATAATATATAAACGTGAAAGACCTGACTGACTGACTTAAATCAACGCACAGGCCAAACCGCTGGGACTAGAAAGTCCAAATTTGGCAAGTAGGTTCCTTATAAGGTCTAGGGGTCCACTAAGAAAGGATTTTTCAAAATTCATCCCCTAAAGGGGTCAAATGGGGGTCCAAAATTAAAAATACTCGCCTGCGCGTGCGAAGCCGCGGGCAAAAGCTAGTTATACATAAACCTTCCTCTTGAATCACCTATCTCTTAAAAAAACCGTATAAAAATCCGTTGCGTAGTTTTAAAGATCTAAGCATACAGACAGACAGACAGCGGGAAGCGACTTTGTTTTATACTATGTAGTGATTAGAGTTGGATTGTAGCCCTCACACTAGGTCAAGCCTGTGTCGTGAGGACTGTGGTGAGACAGCAATAGCAAAACGAGTTTACAAGTAGGTGGTGTGATTTTTCATCGAGCAAACAAATGTCATCATGCTAAATCATAATTTTAGATGATCTATCGTTAGTTTTTCTTTTTACTTTACTTCAACCCCTACCCCCTGATTTAACATGTTGTGTTCAAAATTAGGTTAGAAATGTTAGTATTAAACGATCATAATTATATAACTACTCGCCTCTTGCTAAGTATGTATATGTATTTACAAATAGTGGAAGTCTACAGGCATTGTTCACCGGTACGCCGTGGAAGCAAACAGAAATTTATAGCGCTGTTATTTCGAAATACTTTATACCTAAAGGTACCGTCCGGATTCAGACCGCACCAGCATTACTGCTGGGCAGCAATACTGCACAGTATTGCAGCGCGACATTACTGCCGATTGCATTTCATACGCCTTAAAATTACATATTTCTCCACACCATGCGTTGTCTTTATTCTACTTTAAAGTCTAAACTTGGTATAAATATTTATATACTTATAAAAATAAAGCTGACATTTATCTAAAAATAAGAATTGATTTTGCTCATTAGAGCTTGGCTCAGTGGTATAAAAATAAACTAAGTTTATTCTGTACCCCTGAGCCCGTACCATGAGTCACTGACAGTGTCAAAACTGACATAGCGTATATGTCAGTTTTGACACTGTTTGTCTCGTTTGCACTAATATGCGAGTACGAGCGAGATGTATAGAAAGTAAATTACGTTCTCGATAGCGTTTATGTCAGTTCCAAACTGTACGGTTACCATCAGTTTGTCACTGAGATAAACGCCGTCGAGAAAGTAATTTACTTTCTATACATCCCGTTTGCACTAATATGCGAGTGCGAGCGAGATGTAAATTACGTTCTCGACGGCGTTTATGTCAGTGACAAACTAATGGTACCTGATGGTAGCCGTACTTGTGTAAATTTCATTCGATAGCGTGACGTGACGTATACGCGTCTTTGCGTTAAGTGTCATTTTGTACAGGATTTTGAGTTTCCAAACGTCCCGTCCCGCTTGGCGCGCTGTTCAAAATCCCATACAAAAATAGAATAACACAAACGCGAACGCTCGTCACGCTCTATAGAATGAAATATACACTACTTACTGACATGTTGTCAATGTTATCACGTTTAAATAAATCATACATACATACATACATATAGCCTTAAGATATAAGATAAGTACTACAAATTGTTTGTTTTTTACTAATGGTTCGTGCCAATAGAAAATATCTATTAATAATTGTAAACTGAATTTAACTGACGGCCATATTCGAACTTTAAGATACGTCAAATACTAGAGATTGAAACAATATGGAATGGATATGTTAGTGTCAAACAAGTGTCAAAAGTGACGTTTCTTCAAACAAACGCGTCACTTTTGACACTTGTTTGACACTGACATATCCAATCCATATCGTTTCAATCTCCAGTATTTGACGTATCTTAAAGTTCGAATATGGCTGTGAGTATCTCGGTGAGAACTGCTGGGGAGGAAAATGCATGTTTTAGTATGTACGTTAGTTTTTAATCGAATTTATGTACATTTTACTATGTTGTTCTCCTAATAAATAAAATAAAATAAAATACCTAAGTCATAACAGAAAATTAATCAATATCAATACATATATTATTATAAAACAAAGTCCCCCGCCGCGTCTGTCTGTATGTTCGCGATAAACTCAAAAACTACTGTACGGATTGTCATGCGGTTTTCACCTATTAATAGAGTGTAATTATTGAGGAAGGTTTTGGTGTATAGTTTGTAAAGGTTTTGTGTAAATTTGTTGAACTACCCGTGCGAAGCCGGGGCGGGTCGCTAGTTATTAAGGCCGTGCATCGAAAAATAACAGGATCTTAGAAAGGTGGCAGTGGCTAGCCCCGGAAACAAACAGTAGTGATTTTCGGATATATGTTTCTTGACTATATGATAAGACATTTCGTAGTAGTCGAAACACGAATGCTTAGAATTTTCTCGATAGAAAATAAATCCAAACTTACGTGTTCATTTTTCGGTTTTAGCTTCGTGCAACTAGAAAACACATCCATATCCAGCACAATCCACCTTACAGCAAAGGTTTTCATCTCGTCTTAACTTTCAAAGAACTAAATATTAACTTATTATCCTTTACCGATGGATTTATTATCGATTTTTGATTTTATGAATTCAACAGCAAACGCCCATTTTACGCAGTTCGGTTTCTCTTTCTGTCATGCGTCAAAGTCATAAATGCATCCTTTATGCCAGTAATGTTAGATGGCCGTCGTGCCTCAAAGAGGTAAGACCTATGTCACTTCGCGCAGCGCTCCGAATTACGTAAAATTTTAATATCCAATAAACGTTGAGTCGTAACTCCATTGAGTAGTAACGGAATCGGAGGTAAACCTATGATGGTGCCTTCTTACAGGCCTATACGTTACGCATGTGTGCGTGTTTGCTTAGCTACGTCATGCTACGTCGAAATCTATACTCTTTGTCAGTTACAACGGGTTAGGAAATTTCGACAGATATTGAAATGTATCGGTAGCTGTTTGGTATTTAGCCATCAGAATC
This sequence comes from Cydia amplana, assembly GCF_948474715.1. Classification (NCBI taxonomy): domain Eukaryota; kingdom Metazoa; phylum Arthropoda; class Insecta; order Lepidoptera; family Tortricidae; genus Cydia; species Cydia amplana. The sequence goes on from NC_086070.1 coordinate 25,410,025, forward strand.
TAACCGTAACTTTTTGCTTTATTTTTGTTTGAAAATAAAATATCTATAAGAATATATTTTTTTCTTTTTTTCTATTGTAATGATAAAAATAAATGTAGTATGTTTCATGCTCAAATAATTTAAAATAATTGAATAAATATTAAAAACTAATTGATATTATTCGTTTTAATTATTATATTATTAAGTTTGTTTGAATAAAATATTTTATTTCAATAATACGAAAAGTTATTATATTTAAGTACCACTAAAAAAAGGTCCCTACTTACAAAAACTCACTTGCACGGGCCGGGGTTCGAACCCGTGACCTCCGGTTTGAAAGTCGCACGCCACTACAATTTCACATAAGTAATTTACAATGACATGATACCGTGGAAAAAGTGAATATTACAATGTACTGTGTTACTATCATTATATAGTTTATTTTGGCTTGACAAGGAGGAATGAGAAAAACGTGCAGAGCGAGAGGATTAAATCTCTCTGTCCCTTTCTTAAAGTAGCCAATCCTAATTATGACATCTGTTTTGATATTAATTCTTTGAACATAATTTGTCGATGTTCTTTTTTATATCATCGAGAAAGATTTTTATTAAAAAAATGTGTTGAATTTATATGTTTTATTTTTGTTTTTTTGGCATAAATTTCATTACTTTTGACAAATTTTAATTGTGATGACAAACGATTTGATGTGATGTGTGAAACGAACCAGGTGATCAACGATTTATCTAATAAAACTTCATTAAGTCGAAAAAAATAGTTGTCTACTACCGGGTGGAAAAAAATTATGGGCCCTGGAGGGAAAGTGCCTTAAAACCTTAAGTTTGCTCATTTTACTTAAATGAAACATTATTGTTTTTTAAAGAAACAACTGCATTCAAAGATTTTTGAAGTGAAAACTTCTTTAGCGGCGCTAGGCACTTTTTGAGGTGGGGAAAAAATGATAAACTCGAGACAGCGTAAGGCGATCATGTGACCGTAAGGTTTAGATGGCCAATCATTTAGATGGCATTTAAATCAATAAAGAAAAACTCAATGACATTACATGAAAAAGGTTATAATCTTGTACGGGCTGAAATACGAGGATCTCACAGTATTATAACTTTATATCACTCAAATATAATTCATTAAAGCTACATCTTGATGAAATCGCTAATAAAAGTGAACTCTAGTACTGGTGAATAAAACTCAAAATATCATGACCAAATATATTTAGATGCGAGGTCTGCAAGGTAACTTTACAATTTCTATTCGAATTTTAAACAATTAACGCTATAAATTTGAATTTCGAATTTTAAACAAGCTCACTGACCAGCAATTTCGGAACCAAAAGTTTTCAATAGAAAGGAGGATGGGTCAATTATACATAGTGCTGCAGACATTTTGGACTAGTCATTGAGTTTTCACTTCTGTCGGAACTCCCGGAATGCAACACGTTGTTTTTTTTAAATTCGCTTAGTCGCGCCCGGGAATCGAACCTACTTTTTCCACACTGTATAAAAGAACACAAATGCTTTTCTTCTGGTAACTTAAATGTTCTATCTATCTTGGTGATATGTCAATGCAATCAAATATGTAATCTGAAAAAATAATAATAACCCAATTTATGAATTCCGTTCCTTCAGAAAAATGCGAAATGTACGTACAATTTTTAGGGATATCGTACTTTTCCCAGAGACAAATTTAGTTGGCTAAGAGACATTTTCACTGATTTGGGGTCTGTACTAAAAATCTAACATAATATGATAAGGACTTAATCGTTTTAAGCTCAAGAGTGAGTTTTCCTAAAGCTTTTTCTAAAAATTATGTCTTTATTAACGTTAGGAGTGCACTGCAGCATGTCAAATGTATGCCAAAATGTCAAGGGAGAGAACAATAAATTAAGTTTCAATTCCACTTCCACTCATCAGCAAAGTGATATAAGTATATCAGCAGTTTAAAGTTATTTTAGATTACAAAATTAGCGCATCAAAAAAATCAAAGTGCATAGAAAAAAGTCTCCTGAGTCATAATAAAATTGATGTCTCTTGGGTCACCAGAAAAGTCACCAGGGAGAACGATGACCCAAATCACATTTAAAAGAAAATGTAAATTTTGTGTACTACCTACGAACATTTTTCAAAAAACTATGTTTTTATAACATATTAGACCCAGGATAGATCTAATACCTCTTTTCGTACCCCGGATAAAATGGTCGGCGACTAAAAAAGCAACTGAAACGTTACGTTATTAGGTTCACGATGCCGCGTTGTACCCTTGCCTTCGTTGCGATATGTTTGGTATGTCAGGAGACTTAAAAAATGAGCCATGATTTTGGGACATATTAACAAATATTTTTTCAATTATTTTTATTAATTTTAGCGGACTTTAATAATTTACCAGTTAAATTAGATGTAAATACCTTTTTAGTTAATCGTTAATATTATATATTAGTAGCAGTAAAACACTTTATTGTACAAAAAGACACATAAAACATGAAAAAACACACATCCTTCCTATATGGTAGAATATATTTTTCACACTTAGAAGTAAAAACCAAAACCGATACGCGATTGGGATACGCTCTTTTTGTATGGGATACAAAAAAAAAATCTACTGGGTCACCAAGAAAAATCGACATATTAAAATAATTCAGTTCGTTTTTAAGTTCTAGTCAGATTGACTTTTTGGTTATTTGTGATAAATTACAATAACGCCTAGATTTGAAAAACATGATTTTCTATTTTGTTGCGATCGACCCGGGTAATAAAAATACGGCGGATTTGAACTTTTGTTTGTTGTCGTTGTAAAATTTATTAAAAAATAATGTAGGCACCCCTGACAATTGAATTTCAAAATTATCCAGAAAAAGCGGCCAAGTGCGAGTCGGACTCGCCCATGAAGGGTTCCGTATTTAGGGGATTTATGACGTATTAAAAAAAACTACTTACTAGATCTTGTTCAAACCAATTTTCGGTGGAAGTTTGCATGGTAATGTACATCATATATTTTTTTTTAGTTTTATCATTCTCTTATTTTAAAAGTTACAGGGGGGGGGGGGGACACACATTTTACCACTTTGGAAGTGTCTCTCGCGCAAAATATTCAGTTTAGAAAAAAATGATGTTAGAAACCTCAATATCATTTTTGAAGACCTATCCATAGATACCCCACACGTATGGGTTTGATGAAAAAAAATTTTTTGAGTTTCAGTTCTAAGTATGGGGAACCCCCAAAAAAATTTTTTTTTTTCTATTTTTGTGTGAAAATCTTAATGCGGTTCACAGAATACATCTACTTACCAAGTTTCAACAGTATAGTTCTTATAGTTTCGGAAAAAGTGGCTGTGACATACGGACGGACAGACGGACAGACAGACAGACAGACATGACGAATCTATAAGGGTTCCGTTTTTTGCCATTTGGCTAAGGAACCCTAAAAATGAGTGTTTCAAAAAGGCACCCTGTATTCCTTACATACCTAAATAATCTCTTATTCAATAAAACATATAATTACTAAACACTGTGATTTATTTCAAATAAATGAAAATCGATCGGATAAAAGATATTAATACCTACCTATACAACAATGAATACGAGTACAGTCAGCTGCAATAATATGTTACACACCGAAGGCCGTTTTGCGGTAGATCATGTTAGATCTTATTTGTAGAGCCATAAGAGCGTGTCACATATTTTTGCGGCCGTCGAAGAGTAACATATTATTGCAGGTGACTGTACCTATGAAAAATTCGAGGGTTAAAAAGCATTTCAACCAAAGCATTTATAATAATAACGACTATGGACGCCTGCAACCCCAGGGGTATTGTAACCCCATAACAATAAGGTTGAAATTTGCATTTAGTGACCGCAAAGTCAGGTGAGCGTAATCAAGTAAATCTGTTTTCATCATATTTTCATCAAAAATAATCTCTTTTCTGTTCTTGTGCTATTTTCTTATTATCAATACTCTTAACTTATATGCTATATACGCTGCTGCTTCTATGCTGTTAACATCTTCCAAAACAACAATAAATATTCAGGTTTATTAATTAATTATTTTATTGTTTGCTATTATGAACAAGTAACAACGCCATCTGTTTCAATTTTTTCCGAATTTAAGTTTCTGGCCGACCGCAGCGACCGCGTATAATGGTAGTTAACTTCTGTAACGTTAGATGGTGCTAAAAGGTCACACAAACTTCACGTGCGGCGCGAAGCGTTTCCATGTGTGCGTGTTAGCGGGGAGGGAAGAACTAGCGGGCGTGGTTTACGAAGCGCCAGACGCGGCTGCAGTAGGCCCTTAAATAAGTACCTAAATAATGTTGAATGATTTCACTCCCACAGTTTCACTGTCTGTGTTTGATATAACTAAAATATATTGTTTTTTTAAATAATATCTAGAGTTAGACCAAGATAAGTCTGCAACGATTTTGATAGCACACGTAGTGAATGTGTTATCGTCATAATTTCATAGAAGTTCTGATGTTTGATGCTTATTTCTACACGAATAAATAAGTAATTAAATTGAATACTACTACCACGTATTTATTATTTATTGCCTATTTGCAGTTGTGCGAAGAATCAATAATATAATAAACAATCAACTATGTTTATTGCCCATAGAATATTAGAATACAGCTATTTTCAAACTAACTAGTAAAAGCAATATTCATCAAAAATAAAACATCCAGTCATTAAGTTGAATAGTTAACATGCGGGTAATACTCATACAGTCGCCGTCAGATATATCGGAGACGCTAAAGTGCTCACAAATATCTGAACACGCCTCTATTGTCAAAGCGTTAGAGTGCGGTTTCCGATATTTTTGAGCACCTCAGCCGCTCCGATATATCTGACGGCGACTGTACTTTTGCAATGATCATAATTCATAGTTGATATGAATCGAATTAAGTGTCATTCCGTTTGGGGTTTGTTGTATTATGACATCATTGTCTATTCAATTGAGTTATCCTGCCATCGTAACTATTATATCATTGTTAACTCGGTAGGTAAGTACCTATTGTAAATTTCATTCGATAGCGTGACGAGCGTCCGCGTTTGCGTTATTGGGCCATTTTATTCAAAGTTGTCTCCTACACTTTTTTCAGATTTGGGATTTTTTATGTTATTTCTACTCACAAATTACAATCACGAGCTTTTTTGATCCTAATAGGAGAAAAAAAGTGTCCCAAAATTTCCATACATTTTTTCGATCTTTCTATTCCGTGACCGCCAAACAAAGTCTATGAAAAATGGTAACGGAATGGAAATAAAAACCTGGGGACACTTTTCTTCCCCTATTAGGATAGAAAGAGCTCGTGATTCTGAGTAGAAATAACATAGAAATTCACAAATAAAAAAAAAGTGTCGGGGACAACTTTAAATAAAATGGCCCTATTATGTCTTATTTTGTATGAGATTTTGAACACCGCGCCAAGCGGGTCGTTTTGTAAACTCAAAATCCCACATAAAATGACACTTAACGCAAACGCGTGTGAAACGTCACATTATCGAATGAAATTTACACTAGGGGGTACTGAAAAGGGGTGCACTAACATAATTGCTATGGGCCATTTTAAGGTGCACAATACACTTCTTTCTGAAATTTGGGAATTTTTGTGTGGTTTCTATTCAGAATTACGAATTACGACTTGTTTCGATCCCAATAGGAGAAAAAAGTAATCTATTTTTTCCATTCCTTTACCACCATACAGTCTTTATAAAATATTAACGAAATTAAAACCAAAAATATGGGACGCTTTTCTCCTATGAGCATTAAAAAAACTCGTTAAAATAAAAAGAAGTGAAATCTGTCTACATTGCTCCAAACTTTGCTCCATTATTTTTATAAATTTTAAAATTATTATATTGTGGTAGACATGTTGACTTATAAGTATGCCGATTAGAAGTAGACCCACACCACTACTATCAATTCGTTACAATTTAACCAAATAAAGAAGCTTTAATAATTTCTCCAACTTTATTTTCAGAATATGTCTGCCAAGATCCAGATACGGGAACTCTTCATGAACTCAACACGACTTGGCGATCTACCACTTTCTGCGGAAATTATACGTGTAAAATTAGAAGAATAAACACTGGTCAACAACCATCTAAAGTGTTTGTGAGTCTATTCAACCAACAAGCCAGGGCTAATCCTAATAATCAAACAAATGGATTAAGTCTGACAAAAATCTTACCAGAACTCACTAAGGATAATGACAGATTTTTAAATAAAGCAGAAATTCAGAAAATTACAGAACTATTGCATTCAGTGAAGAAGAGTGACTTGCAAGCTGTTATAGAACTGTATAATGTAGCTCAAGAAATGTATAAGGATATAAAAGTGGCTGACGATTTAGATAACAAAGCGAGTGAAGCAGTGTCAGGGGAATCTAGAGAAAGTAGTCAACATAAAACTTATTGGTATGAACCTAATGATGAACATAGAAAGGTAGCTGATATGAAACCAGAAGGCTCTGAAATTGAAGGATCGGCCCTGTATTCACCTAGTCCATATCCGAATGCGCTACGACAACCGTACTATTACTCGCAAGGTCGAAGTAACTATCCCAGTTACTTTCCCGGATCGTTGTTTAATAATGACGGTAGAGTGCGTTATCCTAATCTACCGATGAATCAGCAAGGCGTGGCATATTACCAACAGAGAAATATTTATGATGGTCCTGGGCCAACACCACAGAGTTCCTGTAACCCCTGCGTTCGACCATATCAGTATCAACCAATGCCCATGCCCGCAAACTATCCTCCACGATCCACTAGTAATACGTATCCGTATTTTCTAACATACAACTATACTAGCCAAGGCTACAACAATTATTACAAAGGAAATCCTTGGGCATATTATGATTATTATAGAAATCTTCCACATCCGAAACCTTCACACATTCAAAGGAATCCGAACGTATTAGAACAAAAACAGTACAGTACAGACGAAAACAGTATTAATGCTGAAATCAAAAATGAACAATCATGGCAAACTGATCCTTTGCCTGAAGACGTTATCAATGAAATCAGAGCAAATATAGCGCAGCGTGGTAAATTAATAAATATACCATTGAAAAAGAGAATAAAATTAGAACGAGCTGCTAAAGTAATTAAAATAGATCAGAATAATAGACAAACGAGGTCAATACCAAAGGAAAATAGTGAAGAAAAACATTCAAGAGAAAGTGAGATAAGTCAGAAGACTATAGAAGAATCAAAAAGTCATGAGAATACAGAAGAAATGGAAACGTATATCGAAAAAGTAACGTAAGTATAACGTAACTTTGGGAACAAATCAAATTATTAAATTAAATATTTATTTCCAGAAATTCTGCTTCAAAATGAAACACAGTTACTAATCACGGCCAAAAGCCCGCATGCCGAGTGAAATGTAGGTAGGGAGTGTAAATATGGTCAAAAATTTCAATTTGCACAGCCAACACGAGTAGTGGGACCGCAGCATTCCCGGTTCCCTGCGGTCGAGCCTGCGATGCGAACGAAACTTGTTCAGAAACACAAAATATTACACCAATTTAATACAGAAACAACCTATTACCTGACTTGATTCGGATAGGTGGTATGAGCTATACTTGAGAACCTAATCCCGGCTGTACACTTTAGTCGAGACACCGCGAGACAGGCCGAGAACGAGTGTGTACATAATGCTCCCTTCTCGTCTCGCTCTTACTCGTCTCGTCTCGCGTGTCTCTGATTGGATCGGAGCGGTACCGAGAGTCGGCGAGAGGCTTGTACAGTGTGTACAGCCCGCATTAGAATTGGTCAGATGGCCTTTTAAGGGATTGCATATAAATTCGAGCCATGACCTAAGTGGCCGAGATGTATCAGCCGCGAATGCGGAAGACGCTGGTTCAATTCCAACCCTGGGCACTGAAGGCTTTCACTTTTTCTTTCATATATGACATCTAGTTCAGTAAACACCAGTATTATATAAAAATTATTATTTTACATTCGAACACGTAGAAATCTTAGGTACAATTTTAAGTTTCTAAATTATTGTTTGTATACGGACAATAATTTTTCGACATGAATAACGCATACAATTTACACCTAGATTAAATGCTAATTATAATATTTTAGTAAAATACAAACCACAAGTATTCGCGCTTATCCGATCCAATCACACACAACTTTAGTTAAATTATTTTCATAGTAATAATCGCAAAACCATCGAAAACCTAGAATTTTAAAATACAATTAATTACAGTCGTATGTATTACACACAGTATTTTTTAATTGAGTTCCTTAATTATGATCATAATAATAACTGCAAATTCAAATGCTCTCTGAATTTGGAATAACCCGCCCGAGCTCTGTTTAATTTGTATAATTTATTCTATAATTCATTTTAGTTGAGTTACAGTTGAAGGTAGCAATTTAAAATATAGGCTGATTAATAAAATCTTACTTTTCAATATTAAAGTCGCCTCGAAATAAAGCCTACCTTTTAGTCTGTATAAATATAAGATAAGATAATAATTAAAATTACTGTCTTGGGTGAGACGTGAACTCAAGGCCTCTGGTTAGCCAGAGCCAGCGGCCAGGGGCCGTGAGTTCAAGTCTCACCCAAGACAGTATTTTTTCCACTTTTAAATTTATTTTAAGCTTCGCAGACGTTTCTGCTAGTTAAAAATTAAAATTATATATCATACTTACGTATTTTCTTTTTCAGGTGCGAGCCAACGACAGAACTTGGTTACTTCAAGATGGGTAACATGAATAAAACTTTTCCTGAGTGCTGCCCTCAAAAAATAGAAGATAAACAAAAATTTTATTTGAGATCAAATCTTTGATTTTGAGATTATTATTTTTTTGGTTTTAGATTTGTCACCTTATGGGTGAATCAACTATTTCTTGTTATTTTGTCTTGTCAGCCAGACGACATTAAGCTAATTTTTATGGTTTAACTCAAGTATTTTTGTGACAAAAAATACATGAGATAGATAAAAATGCATTTTTGGGTTAATGCCACTCAACCATTATTTTAAAGCGGCCAAGTGCGAGTCGGACTCGCCCATAAAGGGTTCCGTATTTAGGGGATTTATGGCGTATTAAAAAAAACTATATACGAGTGGGGTACGTATGGGTATGATGAAAAAAAAAAATTCGGGTTTCAGTTCTAAGTATGGGGAACCCCCAATTTTTTTTTTTCTATTTTTGTGTGAAAATCTTAATGCGAATCACAGAATAAATCTACTTACCAAGTTTAAACAGTACAGTTCTTATAGTTTCGGAAAAAAGTGGCTGTGACATACGGACGGACAGACAGACAGACATGACGAATCCATAGGGGTTCCGTTTTTTGCCATTTGGCTACGGAACCCTAAAAAGTGACCCGTATGGCCACCAGTGACAAGAACAAGTTGATTCACCCTTTTGTAGAGAACATGTTTCGTAAGTAGAAAGTAACATAATTATTTTTATTTCAAAATAACCTTGAAATATATTTTTGTAACCTTTTGTACATAGCAGTTATTGCAGGTTTTAGAGTAATTTTCATTACCTATATTGTGGTTCTGAGGGGCTAACGCGAAAACCGGATTTCGCAAATTGCGGGCATTTTTCATTCGTCACTCTAATTACGCCTTCGTTGTAGTAAAAGAGAAAGATCCCCGCAATTTGCGGAATTCGGTTTTCGCGGTAGCCCCTCTGTCATACCAATTTCTACTAATATTATGACCGCAAAAACTTTTTACAAAAAAAATAAAACCGACTTCAAAAAGGATGAAATAAAATATTATCCTTTTTGAAGTCTATGCGTTACCAACTGATATGTTTGAAGTCGGTTTTATTTTATTTTTTCATCCTTTTTGAAGTCGGTTTTATTTTTTTTGTAAAAAGTTTTTATTTTTCCATTTTTAGTGTCCTATTTTCCTACCCTTTTTTTTTCAAATTTATATGGAACCAACTTCGGGGTATACCCTTTCCAATAAAAAAATAATTATCAAAATCGAACTACTCTGTAAAAAGTTATGCGTGGTCATACATAAAAAAAAAATATTTATATATATATCGGGGACGGATGGTCCCGATGGCGGTGGGCGCGTGGGGGTAGTACCTAGATATATTACTTCACAGCCAAAATAGTAGGTATGCTACCCACGCATGAAATAAACATTCAGACTTGTTAACCATACTAGTGCCTACTATATTTCAGTACTAAATTATCAAAACGACCAATCACTATTCTAAAATGATTTTATTTAAAATAAAAAGATCACTTGAAATCGTTCAAATCTTTATTTTACAAAAGTAAGCTTCTAATGGCACATAAGAAATCAAAATAACACTTGGAATAAAACACTTAGATAAACGGTTAAAGAACGTGAGAATCTATAAACTTTCAGAATAATCCTTCAGGTATAAGCCTTCAGGAACGTAGCGAATTAGGCACGAGCTTGGCTAACGTCCGATCTCTAGCGCGGTCCGATCAAGAAGAAGGAAGCCAGTTCCAGCGGCGGAGCCAACCGCTCCCGCCTCCAATTCAAGTTGGTAAACCTGCCTGACCAGTCTACCAACATAACGACAAAAATGCCTGCTCGTGCCTACTTTCACTCAAGATACCCCTCTTGACGTTCCAAAGCCTTCTACCTGTCATCTTAGTTCATCAATACGCCAATAGATGGTGGCGTTACTCTCTACGCAACTTTAGGATTCCGTTACAAGCAAATAATATGTAGCCAAACATTGCTAATCGATTTTATACAGGCGTTTAAAGCTATGAACTGTAACACTGCAATACGTCCTTCTGGTGTCTCGCTCCGACATATATATATATATATATATATATATACGCGTCGACTTGAGAACCTCCTCCGTTTTTTTCGTCGGTTAAAAAGTAACTCTGTCTGTCTATCTTTTAACCCTTCACGCCTAAACCGAACCGAATTAGATGAAATTTGGTATGAATATAGTTTGAAACCCGGGCAAGGATATAAGATATTTTTTTTCCAATCATCATCATCATTTCACACAGACAAAGTCACCGGCAGAAGCTAATAGGTAATAAGTAGGGGAGACCGTGGTGAGTTGAAACAGGGGTAGGTTGAAACAATGTCAATTTTGAGACATTATAACTGTTGTCGAGCTTGAAAACTATGTTTTTTTTTTATAAGCTGATCGGCGATTGGCTCTAGTTACACCTGATGGAAAGTGAAGACAGAGCCTAAGATGGAGCTCACCGGTTCAGTAATAGTCTATTCACTCTTGCTTAAAGAGACCGACGTCATATTTTTCAGGGAATACAGACGACGGGAATACAGATGTTTAGCCTTGTCCTATAGTTCGTTTTTTTAGCATTAGAAATAAGGTAGACAATCTTGACGTGTGTTTTTATTGAAAAACACGTTTTTAAAATAAATAATGACAAATATGTAACAATTATGAATCTAATACGATCATTTATAATAAACCACCTGATTTAATAAGAAATAGTTACTGATTTTTAAAAAGCGTTTTTAAATTAAAAGACATGTCAAGGTCGCTTACCTTCTTTCTAATGCAAAAAAAAAAAACGAACTATAGCGTCCGCTGGTCCCACAATATGCGTTGTCTCAAGACGATTATGAATACCGCGAAATTGATGTTGTTTCAACTTTCCTCTGTTTTGACTCACCTCGGTCTCCCCTAGTCCATGTATTCACATAATACACAATTTAAGTTAGAGTTTCGAGCCAAAAGCAATTTCAGTTTTCGAAAGCAATTATCTATCGAAATTGAACTTTAAATTGATAGACAGTTTTAGGTCAATAGAATTTCAAAATAAACCTATTTAAGGTTGCTACGTTTGGTCAATTCTATAATGACTTGTTAAATAGTAGCGACCCGCCCCGGGTTCGCACGGGCTAACAAATTATACACAAAACCTTTCTCTTGAATCACTCTATCTATTAAAAAAAACGTATGAAAATCCGTTGCGTAGTTTTAAAGATCTAAGCATACATAGGGACAGACAGAGGGAAGCGACTTTGTTTTATACAACCAATGTAGTGATATTAACCCGGGTCACTCACGTTGATAAAGTCGATAATTGCTTGGCATGTTTCGCTCTAAAACGAGGAGCTTTTTCATAGCGCACGCGTTGGTGAGTGACATTTGTAGCAGAAAAAACTAGTACCAGACATAGATATATATATGTTACTTGAATAATGTAATTTAATTAATAATTTTTAGTTAATTCAGAATGTAGTTTTGCAATGAGAGCGTAACTTTGAGATTCGTGTGACTCTTGAATAAAGTAATAATCATAGGTTAGATATATACGTGTTGTAAATATTTTTCTAACTCTTGTAATAAAATAAATGATTTGACAACATACCTTTCTATTTCTAATTTATAACTCCAATCACTCATTCCTAATTAACAAAACTAACTTATAAATTAACTATAATCTAAGAAGAAAAATTACATTTGTTAAAAACACATTAGTCAATAAATTCCAATTAAAGGTCGGAACGAAGTGAGATAACTTACAATTTTAAATTAATCACCAAAAAAAACATAAATCAGATACGGCGTTTGATTGTGGGTCAACATGGAACCTTGTCTCAATAATTTAAAGATTAAGTATTAAGGGTATTGTAGGGGATAAACAGCTGGCTTGCTTTGACAAGGTTGCAGCCTACAAATCATTACACCGCCCACGAAGCAAAGTGTGGTATCACAATAACTACGTTTTTTACCCAAAACTTTGTATTCCGGCATAGGTTTGATTTATTATTCAGTAACTGGGTTACTTGGAAAAGTTTTGGGAAGAAAAGGTTTTTGAAGCAAAAAATGGATAACAATTTATTGTTACGCATTATACAAAATAGGTATCGTCAATAAGGAAGTGTGTAGTTATCTGATACATAAAATCCATTTTTGAATAATCAATTAATCTTTCAATGATCTACCTATTATTAACAAGTAAAATATTTTCTAATGATGTGAAAATATTCGAATTATTAGGTATTCAGGTATCCACGACAAGTCAGACATCCAACAGACATCAGTAGGTAAATTTTTAGGGTTCCATACCCAAAGGGTAAAAACGGGAGCCTATTACTAAGACTCCACTGTCCGTCTTTCCGTCTGTCTGTCACCAGGCTGTATGTCATAAACCGTGATAGCTAGACTGTTGAAATTTTCTTAGATGATGTATTTGTGTTGCCGCTATAACAACAAATACTAAAAATAAAATAAAATAAATATTAAAGGGTACCGTACAACAAACACAATTTTTTTGCTCTATTTTTTGTTGATGGTGCGGAACCCTCCGTGCGCGAGTCCGACTCGCACTTGTGCGGTTTTTTTATTCATGCTATTTTTGTAAAAAATATGAATGAAAAGATAAATAGTCACGTAAATCAAAGTAACTAACTTTAAGCTTAAACTACAATTACCTTAATATCTGAAATGTCTGCAGAAATATTCAAAGCATTTTAAGTACATTAGGTACCTACCACTATAAATGTCAATAAAATTTCCATTATAATATTAAAGCTAACCGCCTGCGTGATTATCTTATGATGCACCCCATTTTATGATCATTACATAGTCACTATACTTACACATCCAAGTGATAAAAGCACTAGGATAACCGTATTCATTTAAACTGATCATTTGTAAACCGTATTTCAATGGCACAAGATCTATAATTGACGATTCAGTTTGTCTTCAACTAAATGATAATGGCTACATACGACCTTTTTCCACTGCCACGATCTATCCACAACAGGGCTGTAAAACGAAACAATGTAATTAAAATCATTCAACATTAAATTTACCGCCCGATCACAACCCTAACGGAGGGAATATACTTACATTGTGGCCGAACGGGCCGTGTGGAATGAGGGTTCAGTACCCCTAGTGTAAATTTCATTCGACATCGTGACGTGACGTACGCGTTTGCGGTAAGCATCATTTTGTATGAGATTTTGAGTTTCCAAAACGTCCCGCTTACCGCGCTGTTCAAAATCCCATACAAAAATAGACATAACTCAAACGCGAACGCACGACACGCTATCGAATGAAATTTAAACTAGGATGAGCTATGAAGTATCACATACAGTATGTAAACTAACGAAAAACATTTACTCAAACCCGTTAATGTGTAAGTCACACTGAGCAACTTTTACTATGGCACCGACCCCGAAATCAAAAAAAAAAATTGGTTGTTTCATACATTTTGCTGGTCTAGCATTGAAGTTTTCTATGGGAGAGTCAATTTATTTTACGCAATTTCGGGGTTGGTGCCATAGTAAAAGTTGCTCAGTGTGACCTACACATTAACGAGTTTGAGTAAATGGTTTTCGTTAGTTTACAATACTGTATGTACCTACCTACATTAGGGTCTCTAATGTTTCCCATAAAGTTTTTAGTCATAATGTATTGTTTGTCCGCATTTTCATTAGTCATAATTTGGTTTTACTCAGAAACGCGTAACTTTTCAGGATTGCCATAAAACAAACCTAACCTAATGTATCTAGGATCCTATACATTAGGTTAGGTTTGTTTTACCTTAACCTGTTTAACCTTAGGAAATTCCTGAAATGTTAACGATTTCAGAATTATGACTAATGATAATCTGACAATCATTACATTATGACTTTCAATCATTATGTCAAACAAAGGGATCCGCCTACATTATAAGCGCTAATGCCTGAACAGACTATATACAATTCTTCTATCTGTAATTTGATTGATGATTTTAAGTAAATCACTACTTTCTCGTAATAAATACTTTAATAATACATAACATAAAACCATATTTTACCAAATATTATTTGACCGCGGACCCCTAAACAAGGAACGTTCTGTTCAAGTTCACTTAAAAAGGCATTTACCCGCCGTCGGTCTGTGACTTATCGCGGTCCCGAAAGAGACCTCAATAGTAAACTCAGCGAGAAGGAAAGCGACGGAGCGAGCATAGAAATATTTAAATTAAGTCCTCCCCTTAATGTTGGACATTATTTTTTTATCGGAGCACCCAAATAAAGATATGTAAGGAAATGTTAGGGAACGATCGAATACTTAAAAATGTACGTAGCGAGTTGTAAGATTGAGGTCAACGTAAAGGTGATGTTCGGATTCAGACTGCACCAGCATTACTGCTACACAAAGAGAATAGCTATTTTAGTATAGAGGGGTCCAGTCATAGTAAATTTTGTTGTCACAGTAAATTTACTGCCATCTATCGACACACGATTAAAACTCAAAATTAAAATGTATAAAACTAACAAAAAATGTGTATATATGGATAAATTACATTATTATTTTTATATCATTTCGACCCATGTTCTTTCACTGATACCTATGTGTTAAAATTGTTAAATATGAAATATTGAAATGGTGTCGTCAACGCCATCTAGCCAAGCATAGGCCAAAGGTGTGTGCGCGATGCGCCAGCTAACCGAGAATTTCTTCGACTCTTTCTTGATTTCCGAGGCACGTTTTTTCCTTACACTATATTCATCTTGTACGGAGTTACATATGTCTTTACTGCTACAGTATTGCAGCGCGACACTACTGCTTGACTCCTACATCACAACTACCGTAAATGTGAAAATTCTGCAGCAACATCGATTACTGTTGTAGTAGACTGCATTACTCTAGGAAACATCAAACAATTCGATATTGCTGCCCGGAATTTTGAAATTTGCGGCAGTAATCCTGTCGGCACTTGGCAGTAATGTCACGCTGCAATACGGCAGTAATTACTACTAATGCAGTCTGCATCGGAACGTCACCTTTAGGCCTCATTGTATTGTAAGGGAGCCCATACATTTCGCGACTCTTCTCTTTCCGCACAGACTCTACTTTTGACATCTTTTGGTAAATGTAATATGCCCCAAGGTTGTTCATTCCATTAATATTAGGATGACTCACGTTAGAACGGGCCGTGTCCGGGCTGGAGCTTCCGGCGCTTCGTTTTCTATGGAAAGCACCACGTGATCACCGATCAGCCGTCATAGAAAATGACATGTCGGCCTCCTCGGCCCGGGCACGGCCGGTCTAGCGTGAGTCCTCCTTTACTCAACTGTATAGGCGATGGCAGGTAGATCCACTATCTACAGCTAAGTATTAACTAAGCCCACTCCAGAATAATTAAAAAATCCTCTGCTATAATCCCTCCACAATCTCAGGGTCAAAAAAACCCACATGACAGGTGAACCCAACTCACGCTTATCTGTGGGCCGAACAAATATTTTAGACCCGTAAGCCTTGTCGAGTCAATTTAGGGTGAAGATTTTACTAAAGAAAACCTTTGGATTTAGTGTGAAATTTTTATTTTTACTAGACTTATATCGACCGGGGTATGAACCGTGATTACCTTTTGTATTGTCCCGGTCGATACGAGTATAAGTCTAGTGAAACTAACCGTGAATCATTCAAAACTGTTAAGGTTTTATTTAGACTATTTTTAGGGTTCCGTACCCAAAGGGTAAAAACGGGACTCTATTACTAAAACTCCGCTGTCCGTCCGTCCGTCCGTCCGTCCGTCCGTCCGTCCGTCTGTCACCAGGCTGTATCTCACTGATGATTCCTTTCATAAAGCTGCACTCGTATTTTAATGCTTTTCATTATGTATCATTCACATAAACTACTGTTTTGTGTTAACAAAGAAAATATTATGTTTTGAATAAAATAATTAATTTTTGAAGTGAAAACTTCTTTAGCGGCGCTGGGCACTTTTTGAGGTGGGGAAAAAATGATAAACTCGAGACAGCGTAAGGCGATCACGTGACCGTAAGGTTTAGATGGCCACTCATTTAGATGGCATTTAAATCAATAAAGAAAAACCCAATGACATTACATGAAAAAGGTTCTGATCTTGTACGTGCTGAAATACGAGGATCTCATAGTTACATTCTAACTTTATATCACTCAAATATAATTCAATAAAGCTACATCTTGATGAAATCGCTAATAAAAGTGAACTCTAGTACTGGTGAATAAAACTCGAAATATCATGACCAAATATATTTAGATGCGAGGTTTGCAAGGTAACTTTCCAATTTCTATTCGAATTTTAAACAATTAACGCTACTGAATTTCGAATTATAAACAAGCTCACTGGCCAGCAATTTCGGAACTAAAGTTTTTCAATAGAAAGGAGGATGGGTCAATTATACATAGTGCTGCAGACATTTTGGACTAGTCATTGAGTTTTCACTTCTGTCGGCACTCCCGGAGTGCAACCCGTTGTTTTTTTTTTTACAAATGAAGAAGATTGCATGCTGTATTTCAAATCGGATGATAACATGTATAATGGCTGGGTCGGTGCATTAAATTTGAAGTAAATATAAGATTTATTATTCAGTTTTTTAATTGTTGTACGAGTAGGTATTATGTTTATTCAATTTGTATAAAATTCTCTGATTGTTACAATGTTATATGTACAATAATGAATATTTTATAAGTACCATTATATAAACAGAGGGCAATATAAATATGTAAATTCATAACTCGGTGTTTATTTTATTTTATACAGTGTTTAGCTGCGATTGAAATTTCGAATGTATAATCCTAATTTATTCCCCAAAAAGCTCTCGCAACAAAATAAAAATCAGCTAGCATGGACAAAGGCATACAATCCAATGTTTTTTGATAAATATTTAAAACGAATCGCGTTCAAATCACATTAATATTTATAACACTGAAGAGTGGCATTAAAATACGACAATGTCATGAAAGGTGGCAATGTCACTACAAAACTGTCAAACATCGCACGATACGAGTACCTACAGAGCCCGTACCATGAGTCACTGACAGTGTCGAAACTGACATATACGCCAGTAAGAACGTAATTTACTTTCTATACATCTCGCTCACACTAATATGCGAGTACGAGCGAGATGCATAGAAGGTAAATAACGTTCTCGATGGCGTGTAAGTCAGTGCCAAACTGGTGGTCGCCACAATGATGTAGTGCGTATTTGTTTTCCATCGTATTTTCTCAGAAACGTTCGTATTTGTCATGCTAGTTCAGTCACTAACCGACTAGGCTATGTGGTCATTAAAATAAAAAAAACTATTCATTTTTTTATGATAGAGATGGCGGGACGACTTGGATGCGTTTCAGCATAGGGGGGATTGGAAAGGGAGAGTGGACGCTTTTGGCCAGGAGTGGGGCACAATAATAGGCCTAATTTTTTTAAATAAAAAGTGTCCATAATACATTCAGTGCCAGCGTAGCGCGTAGCCGATAACACGGGAAAAACCGTATGTAGCGAAAAGCGCCTACGAACAGTGAACTCCCCTAGCGAGTCGCTGGCAGTTAATGTGTTAACTACCTAAATAAAATGAATAAAAATATTTATTTCAGGTCTTAAAACCCATATTACATAATACAACACAACCCTAAATAACACAACCCTCGATTAAATACCACACTTGAATTAACCCTTGAACTCTCTTCAAAAAACTTTCCCCGTAACCCAGGAGCCAAATGAACCAAAAGGCAGATTAATGTTTAGAGCATATTTCATTGTTCTTCAAACAATAGATCTAACAAGATATAATAGGTTCAATTACGGCTGCTCGGAATTTCATTAAGTCTTTGTGACCTCTGGTAGAGGGTCTGAACGGGAGCTGGTGAGAGTTTTGAGCTATAAAATTTGTTTTTGATTGAATAAGGTACTGGCGCCTGAGATGGCCCGGTTCCTAAACTTTATAAATTTCATACTTTCTATAAGTGTGGGTTAAATTTGTGAGTCTGGACGCCCTAGGTACCGCTGGAGAGACGAAGTGCAGTAAGACCTTAGCGAACTTGGCGCCGTCGACTGGACAGAAACGGCTTTGGACAGAGTAGCATGGCGGTCTTTGGTGTGGTGGTTTGGTGTTTGGTGGTGATCTACTTCGGGTCGTTGCGCTACAGCAGTAAGTAAATTTTGCGTCCAAGTTAGCTAGTACCAATAGTAGGGAGGTACCATAAATAAAACTGCAAGATAATATTAAAATAAGAAGAAAAATAATATGCAGGTAGCTTTATTTATATGGATAATAAGTATTATTTGTATTCATTTTATACCTATAATCTTGTTTAAGTCAGTTTTAATTGTTGAATGTTGTTTGTATATTTTTGGAGGCGTAAGTACATTGTAGACGTATTTTTGTAACTATAGGTACCGAATAATAAACTTAATTCAAAATGAAAAAACCGGCCAAGTGCGAGTCGGACTCGCGCACGGAGGGTTCCGCACCATAAAAAAAAATAGAGCAAAACAAGCAAAAAAGGGTCACCCATCCAAGTACTGACCCCGCCCGACGTTGCTTAACTTTGGTCAAAAATCACGTTTGTTGTATGGGAGCCCCACTTAAATCTTTATTTTATTCTGTTTTTAGTATTTGTTGTTATAGCGGCAACAGAAATACATCATCTGTGAAAATTTCAACTGTCTAGCTATCACGGTTCGTGAGATACAGCCTGGTGACAGACGGACGGACGGACGGACGGACAGCGGAGTCTTAGTAATAGGGTCCCGTTTTTACCCTTTGGGTACGGGACCCTAAAAATGAATCTACAAATGAAATTGTTATGCTTAGATATTACGTATAAAGGAAAAATAGAAAACTCATTATCTTGGGTGAGAATCGAACTCGCGACTCTGGGTTATCCACTTTTCTTTATTTCTAAGCATTGTGATAATTATCGTTTACAGACGTTACAGCTTAATATATGAAATTAATATATTTTATCTTCCATTATCTGGGTGACCAAGCTTCGCTCGGAAAACATATAAAAACTCGAAAATGCGCGTTTTCCTAGAGATAAGACCTAGCTCGATCGATTTTTCGCGCCCGAAAACCCCCGTATAGCAAATTTCATCGAAATCGTTAGAGCCGTTTCCGAGATCCCCGAAATATATATATAAATAAATAAATAAACAAGAATTGCTCGTTTAAAGGTATAAGATGAAGTAATTAAGTTGAGCTCCCGGCCTAAGAACCCATGATTTACGCGGTTTGGAAATGAACCCATTGTTACGGAACACCTCTCGATGTAGCCCTGATATATTGGACGGGTACATCACAGTTTGGAACGAAACTATTATATATTATATTATATTTATAATATATCAATTCTTGTTTATTTTTTATAAATATTTCGGGGATCTCGGAAACGGCTCTGACGATTTCTATAGGCATCAAAGGATTGATTCACCCCGCGCCGCATCGCTTCGTTTCGCGTTCGCGTATTGTTCGCCTAGGTAGGTACGTAGTACGCTTCGTTATTTTAGATGATAGTAACTAGTGGACGACAGACATTTTCATGCCGCTTCTCTATACAAACGTAGTTCTCATTTTCGTCTCTGGATACGTCAATTAACCATATTAGCTATGGGATTTTGAACAGCGCGCTATGCGGGACGTTTTGGTAACTCAAAATCCAATACCAAATGACACTTAACGCAAACGCATAATATGTACGCCATGTCACGCTATCGAATGAAATTTACACTGAACACACTTAAAACTGACTTGCCCTTGTCTCCGCTAGACATTAACCCTTCGTACGCTTAAACACGGATCCGTGCGTGAGAATTGAAATCTATTGTTTTAAATGTGAAGGTCACTTTTTCAATTATCAAATTTGACAGGCCGCATACGAGGGGTTAATACCAAAATAATAATAATAAAAACAGTGAAACAACTCAACTAAGCCTCAACATTGTAGACAACATCACCGCTCATGTTTTTAAGAACATGTTTATGAATCCATGTCACCGTGTTGACATAATCTTTGTCATTATCATCCGCACCGAGATCCAAACATTTTGTTGTCACATTCAGAGGCTAGTTAATATAGAAGACTGACAACCTTCATACACCGCGTGCCTTGACAATGTTGTAGGTAACGCTAATGACCATATTAATTAGGTTTGCATTCATTTTCCGTTATTTATGACTTCAAAACCAAAAATTGAACTATCCTGAGCGCTCTCATAAACATTGCATACAAATGCATTAAAAACTTAATAACAGGCATAACAGCATTTTAAACATACTTAGGTTAAAAAAAGTTGAAGGTATAGATAGATGGTTATTATAAAAATAATGCTTATTTTGCTTTCATTGTCTTTTTATGCCGTTAACAGTGCAGTTTCGAAGTTACAAATACATAGCAGTAAGTAGACAATTTTTAAAAGCGCCACCTACAACGATTACAAAGCTCACATCATTGTATGGAGGTTAACACTTTTGATTAATTTACTCCCTGTCACATGAATGAGATCGGAATTTCAATAAGAACAAAAATATTCTTCACGGACAAAATGGACCTTTCTCCCGATAGCCGATACATTATAATAAAAAAAGAAATCGGGACACTTTGCGTTATCTATGTCGCCCGATTACTACCCATGTTCACGAACAAAAAGATTGTACACGTGTTTCATGTTTTCTATACGTTCGTTGTACTTTAGAATGTAGCAAGAATGTCCATTTTTATTTAAATTTTGATTTGGATTTAGATTTTATTGATCTCAAACGGACATTTTAACTTGTAGGTATTTTAGAACGCGACGTAGGTTGAGTTAGGGGCCCACTCGAGGTTGCGGAAGAGTACTTCGGCGTTTCTGGGACCTCGCCGTATAGCAGCGAGGCGGCAACAGAGGGGTTTTAGTGGGTAAACCTGGGGTCTCATTAGCCCACAACAGGGAGTCCCACATAACCATGGTATAATAATATACTCCGCCTGGTACTCTCTTCCGAGATTCGCGAATGACCTAACTGTCACTTGCCTACGTCATCATGCTGTTTACAGGTTCTCAAACTTTAAAATGTGGGAGAATTTTAACCAACGGTGAAAATTATTTTAACGGCATTAATTTTAAGTTATTCATGCAGAAACATAGTAAAATAAAACAAATCTATACTGCACTTTTCACTCCTACTCTTACAGTTCCGAATGGAGCAGCCAACCATTTTCGTAACAAAACATTAATTACCAAGCTTACGACGTGAAAAGTTTGGAAAACACTGCGACTGCTGACATGACACTGAGCTAGAAGGAAATAACAATTAACACGCGTTCGACAAGGATGACGGTCAGGGACAACATGGCGGATTGTCAAATGTGACAGCGCTATCCTGTGTTGCCAGTAGTGTAAACAGAATTACCCGAACGTCTGAAATTTCTTTCGTGAATCGGAAGATATTGCTAACGAATAATTAAAAATGACGTGTTATTGTAAAATTTAAGATAAAATACATATAAATGAAAATTATAAAATTATAAAGAAATATTTTAACTTATTAACCATAGATATAATGTACCCATGTAACATGTTATGTTGAATGAAATAAAGTGGCAATGTTATTGTGACGTAGGCAAGTGACACTCTGGGAAGAGAAGACCATGTTTTATTAGACCATGCACATAACCATCCCGGCTCGTCCCCGCGCCGGGTGGTATGCGTAAAGCATTTCTCAAAAATAAGGGGCCCGCTGCTGATTAACAGTCCGCCGGACGGTATCGACCTGCCAGTTAGAACAAAAATTTGACAGTTCCGAACAACTAACAGGCCGATACCGTCCGGCTGACTGTTAATCAGTGGGCCCCTTAAGTCACGTCTGTCACTTTCGTGACAATATGGATGAGGTTTGTCATTGACCGTCAGCTGTGTGAAGATTGCTAAACACATTAGTCCACAGTTAAGTTAATTATTGTTCTTTATTAATGTTATTTAAATCACTGAGGATTTTTATGATAAACAAGTCAATACGAACGTAAATATATGTTTTAAGATGACGTTCGGATGTTAACCGCAGCTGCATTACTGTTGACAGAGACTTGCCTGCATAAATGCAGCAACAATAACGTTGCCACAGTAATGTTGCTGCAGTTACCACTTAAATGTCACCTTTACATGAAAAACAGGAACCGGGAAACCCAAAATAATGCAAAGTTTTATGTACCTACTTTATTTTCATAACCTGCATAGTACCAGTACTTACAGCCTTCAGACAAAACCGTTTAGCAATATTTCTTAGCCAACGTCTAAAGTAAACCCATAGTTCCACACAAAAATGTCAATTTGTACATATTTCACAAGAGATAAAACTACCCTCGAAAATCAAGACAGAGGGTTAAGACAAATCCAAATAAACTCAGAAAGGTCCACGGTAACGAGTTTGGTCAATATTTATACGGAGCCAGCGAGATTTACAAAAGGATTGGATAGGTACCAAAAACGACATCCAAATTTTCCTTCCTTCCCTTTCGCTCAAGTAGTCCTAACCTATATGTATGAGTGGGATAAGTAGCCTGTTTAAGAATGTAATGCTTGTAGGAAAGTGTACGCTTTGGAGCAATGAATAAATTTAGGTATAGAGATAATATGAATTTCTATTGCCTTATTGTAGGGACTAAAATGGTGGAGGAAAAGATTCTGAAGAAGAAAACTGATGGTTTTTTTTTAAATATTAGCATTTAAAAGGAAGTTTACTTTAAGGATTAGCAATATATATGTTTGAATACCATCCAAGCTACTTATAATTATTGATATATTAAATTGGAAATTCAAGTCATACCTACTCGTCCACAGTTGAAGCTCAGAGGACCACTTGCCCAGGTAGCTAACTAAATTAGTTTTAACTTATTGGGTCATGCGTTGTACCTATATTACAATCATGTCAATTATTTACAAAACATATTGAATAAAAATTAATTAATCCTATAGATAATACCCACTACACAGGTAGGTACAGACAGGGTAGGTGTACAACACAGGCAGGCGTGGCTCACTCCGCGATTTCGACGCGTCGCTACAAGTACCTAGAAGTACATGCGGCCGACACCAATTTTGGTGTCTAGCCATAGTGGTTGCCGCGCACCGCTACGGAACGGACGCCTGTTCGCGCTTGCGCCACCTAGCGGTCATATCTGTCGAAAAAGACGCGTTTTGTTAGAGAGTGAATCTACAGTACTATTATTTATTCTGTGACACAGGTGCGAATTGACACCTTAACGAACCTTACACGAGATTATTATCTCAACACATGTCCCGAGGAACTCAACGTGCAAACAAAAAGATCAAATATGGCTGACATGACATCCCGTGTTCTGTACAAACTTAGATTTGCCGCCGTGGGGCACCACTGTAAACAACTTGGTTGTGTGATTTGTACTCCCAACTATTAAGGTTGAGAAAACGGGTTTTAATTAAAAGTCGTAGCTCTTTTTTGGATCACAATCCTACGTCTGCTAAAAGTTTAATCAGCAATCTTGAGGCCTTTGTCCAGGGTCTTCAGTGATTCGAATTCTGAGTTTTTGACTTTCGCATGATAGAAAAAAATCACGAACATAAGTCTAAAATACAGGTTAGAACATTATAGTAAATTGTGCACAAAAGCTTAACATATGAAAATTTTCTAATCTGAACACGATACTGAATATGCCCTTAAGTGGATCCCCATAATTTTTGTTACATCCTGTAGTTTCGTCGTGTATACGTCTGGTCGTCCGTCCGTGTCATACAGCTATTGATCTCAAATACTCTAAGCCCCCATTCGCACGAAAGCTTTTTCAACGCGCGTTAAAAAAGCGCTTGAATCCGTATGTACTCTAAAATTCGATTTAACGACCAAGGCTTAAAGTCGAAAATCCAACACCACTTGATAAAAAGCGCCACCGCTGTCGTGTGAATACATACATGGTTATCCATTTGTGTCATTCAAACGCTCTTTTAACGCGCGTTAAGAAAGCTCCCGTGCGAATGGGGGCTAAGACTTGAATAGTTCTTGAATGAAATTTGGAACATACGTGTATAGGTATTTAAACCGCTAGTACCTAGTACTACTCGTAGTAGTCATAGCTTGGAAGTTGAATTAAAAAACAAACTCCAAAAGTGAAAAAAAAGTTAATGATGTCGCTTGCCTGGGGTTGCTTGACGAAGGAAGGTCCAGAGGGTCTACCGTGAACCACCTTCGACGTGTTGCCTCTCTGTCGCACTTGTAAATTCGTACGTAAGTGTGACAGGGAGGCAACACGTCAAACGTGGTAAGCCCTCTGTAATTTTAACACCAAGTGTTAGTTCCTTGTTTGAACACTGGTAAAATTAAGTTTGTATGTTCCGCTCTTTAACCAAGTTATGTTTGCCGTTAAACGCGTCGCTACTGTAGAGTAAACTATATGGGAATATTGTAGTTTCCTGTTTAACCCACGGTAAAGTTATGTTTGTTAAGGTCTAACTAAGGTCTAAGGTTTGTTTATGTTAATTCGGTTTCCGGAGATAAGGGGAATACTTGGACCTACCGCACAATCACATGTCTCTTAGACAAAGGGAGAGTTTTTACTTAAATATGCCTTTTGAATTTAGTAGACTTGGGAAGGGTAGAGAGATTTTTTTTAAATTTGTTTAATGAGTTGTAATTCCTTTAAGATAGTACCCGGAGCGGAGCTACCTATGATCGACAGTTCATTTTTATATGGATTAGTTGTTGTACAGTCGTCATCATATATATCGGAGCTGCTAAGCCGCTCACAAATATCTGAACACGCCTCTATTGTCAGGGCGTTAGTGTGCGTGTTCAGATATTGTGAACACCTTGGTCGCTCCGATATATCTGATGGCGTCTGTACGTTGCGATTGTACGTAAAATGTTTGCCATTTTTTAGGGTTCCGTAGCCAAATGGCAAAAAACGGAACCCTTATAGATTCGTCATGTCTGTCTGTCTGTCTGTCTGTCTGTCCGTCTGTCCGTCCGTATGTCACAGTTACTTTTCTCCGAAACTATAAGAACTATACTGTTGAAACTTGGTAAGTAGATGTATTCTGTGAACCGCATTAAGATTTTCACACAAAAATAGAAAAAAAAAACAATAAATTTTTGGAGTTCCCCATACTTAGAACTGAAACTCAAATTTTTTTTTCTTCAAACCCATACGTGTGGGGTATCTATGGATAGGTCTTCAAAAATGATATTGAGGTTTCTAATAACATTTTTTTCTAAACTGAATAGTTTGCGCGAGAGACACTTCCAAAGTGGTAAAATGTGTGTCCCCCCCCCCCCCCCTGTAACTTCTAAAATAACAGAATGATAAAACTAAAAAAAAATATATGATGTACATTACCATGTAAACTTCCACCGAAAATTGGTTTGAATGAGATCTAGTAAGTAGTTTTTTTTAATACGTCATAAATCGCCTAAATACGGAACCCTTCATGGGCGAGTCCGACTCGCACTTGGCCGCTTTTTGAAAGTAAATTTCTTCAATATTTTTTTAAATTAAGGACTTGATGGAACTGTCATAATCATAAGGACCACCATTTGATGCGAGAGCTATAGGATGACGGTTGTTTAATACTTAGGTATTTACATTAGACCAAAACCCAAGTTTCCCAAGAAAAGTCCATTAACCAATCTTAAGACAAACAAAAAAGCATCTAAAGCGCTTTAACATTTCATTCCTCTATTTTCAATCTTAAGAATTACCTAATCAGCCGCCAGCTATAAATCTTAAACATTAGACATTGCTGAACATCTAATCCACTTTAGGGGCTATTCTCAAAGCGAAGGCAATTTCATTTGGACCATTTTAAATCTACGGGCCGAAGAAAGGGGATCTGGACGCGTTCTGATTGGCTGCAAGAGATGACTGGTTCGATTTTTAAAAATTCCAGTCTAGCAAGACCTATAGACACTAAGCGCCACTTGCACCATCCAATTAACCCGGGGTTAACCGGTTAAACCCTTTATTCTATTCTACGTCTGCTCGTTTGCCTTCGCAAAAAAATAAAAATATTATATGACTGTATCTAGGGCGAGGCTATAGGGTCAAAGCGGGATTATATTTCGCTTCCTTGGACCTTGTGTGTGCTGCTTGTGTTCCAACCATAGAGAAATATAAGTGAAGAAAGAATATGTTAACTCCATACATCAGTTTTCTTACCAAAACGCGAGTTATTTCGTAGTCAGCACCTAGCGTCAAGTAGCGGAATTTATCAGTACTGCTAGTTGACAATAGATGTCGCCACGAACGAAACGAACGAAAAATGCTCAACAATTTTCAGCTAATATTTTAACCGGCTAAACCGGATGTCTATTTTCAAGTCTTTGTTCTTATAATATTAGTTGTAAATTGTTTTAGTAGTACATTTTTCGTCATACATTGTGACATTTGGCGGCCTAGCCAAGGTGACGATCGCTTGCGCTTCGTCATCGAATCGCTTTGTGTCTCTCTATCACTCTTCCATATTAGTGCGACAGTGACAGTTGCGTTTCGATCGCTACGGAGCGTAAACGATCGGCACGTTGTCTACGCAGCCTGGTGTCAAGTAGCGGTCAACTGATAGTTCCACTAATTGACGTCAGATGTCGACTACGAAATGACTCGCGTTTTGCTAAGAAAACTGATGTATGGAGTTACCACTCTTTCTTTACTTATATTTCTCTATGGTTCCAACTATCCTTCGTTTAAGATTTCCACTCGTCCTCAGCAAGCAAATGGAATGAGACACCAGTACAATTCTTTCAAATTGGTGATATTTCGAAATGGTGAGATGAATGAGGGGCCGAATTGAATTTTTCGCGTTCATCTGACGAGGATGTCTGCTTTGTCCGTTATTTGTCATTTTTATTTGATGCGTAAAATGTGGGTGCTTTAGAAACTTTTGTTCGCCAGTTTATTAATGTTTGATGGCACGATTTAAAAGGAGAAATTGTCTGTTTTCAAATAAAAGGTAGCTTTTTTGTCAGAAAAGAAAATGAAATTAAACAAATCGAATTTACCAACAACTGATAACAAGGAAATCCAATTTTTAATAATGTAAAGGGTGTTTCTGCCCGGAGTATTGACATTTGCGGCAGCAATGCAGTCGGCAGTTAATATCGCGCTGCGATACTGCCGCAGTTATGCTGGTGTAGTCTCCGAGCGGTACCTAAGGATGACTCACATTAGACCGGACCGTATCCGGGCCGGAGCTTCCGGCGCTTTGTTTTCTATGGAAAGCATCACGTGATCACTTGTCATCTGTCATAGAAAAGTAAGCGCCGGGAGCTCCGGCCCGGACACGGCCCGGTCTAACGTGAGTCATCCTTAAAGATATTGAATCAACTGACAAATAATACTACATATAATTTCTATCGAATGTGTTTACAAATTTCTGGTGGTGCCTGGGTGCGTCTAATTATTTAAAAAGCTTCATCACAAAACCCACTTAAAAACTCAAAGAGAAAGTCCGGGTAATCCAACCAAAACATTCCGAAAAAATGAAAATATATCATGACCACATTGTACGGTTACAATGTTTATACAATTAGGTCTTATTACTAGGACATAAGGTACAATTTGTGACTGTTTGGGACTCGAGGGATTACTGTCATCGAAGTATTAAATATCACAGTAATGCTGAATGTGGCTTTGATAGTGGACACTAACAAGGTAACACTGGATAAGTGCCACATAGCATGTTAAGTGCAATTGAGAGAACTATCATACGATAGTACTTTTGACCTAATATTTAGCCACTTTGGTTTTAGATCGTTCTGACGCACGGTTCTAAGATAAGAGAAGATAAAGTAAATAAATATTATTTTCAATAAATATTGATATTTTCTCAAAAATAAACCGTCATAAATAATTTATAGAGAAGTTCATTCATCATTTTGTAATTAATAATTGTTTTTGTTCGTTAAATTATAATTATTAATTAAAAAAAAACATACAATTGGTTTTATTCACGGACCATAATTTTATATCCTCAAAAAAAATTTTTATTTAACAATTTGAGGGCCCAATAACTTTTATTAATTTGTATAGAAATTAACGAAGAGAACCAATACCAATAAATAGGATGAAAAACAATAATCATTTTAACACAAGTACTTACACAAAACCTAATTAAGTAACGTACCTACTCGTACAGCAATTTATTTACGATTAATTTATCTCTCAAAGACATAAGTCAGGATCTATTATATTTACTGTTGAATTCTTTTACCAAGTATTTACTCATCTAGATAAAACGTTAATAACGCTAATAGATCGAATGCCGCAAGAAGCACGTTTTGCTTATTTCACGGATTTTCTCAGATATCAGGAAGCCAATCCTGATTTATCGTTTATTAAGGTTTTGATACGTTCCTGAGTTCGGGCCTATATAGACGGACTGCAACCCGACTGCAACTTGTATGGGAACTGCACGCAGATGATGCCAACTGCAATGTCCAACACACTTATTGATGCGCTTATTGGTTTGCGTGAGATGCCTTTTTTATGGTACGATTTTTTTGGTGGTTTGATTGAAGCGTTCATGGAGGTCGTATTGAAACAAGATCAAACCCTTAACAGATGGTTGAATCAGAATCGACTCCTTATAACTACCTACCATTGTAATGAGGGTAGTCGTCTTAGAGGGTCTCAGTCTCAGTATCTCTGTAGTAAAAGAGTTTTTCTAAAATAAAGCAGATACTTAGACCAGCTTTAGAAATAAAAGTATGGCCATTGAAGTTGCGGTTTGTTCATTTTTAGTGGAAACCAGAACATTTATTTGCCTGCCTATAAAAATAAAACCACATATACAATGTTAGTAATGAAGGTAGTTAACTATTTAGTTCTAAAATTTCTTTGTGTAGGTATACGGGTCAAAAACGTTAGGGAAATCCGGCGTCTTTTCTATGGACATTACACACACATTGTTAACGATTTGGGTAAATTTTTCTAAGACTTAACTAATCTCACACATATTCCCGCTTTTTTCGTGGCCTCAGTGAACGTGGCCATCGATCTAACCCGGGGTTAAACGGTAAAACCTGGAGTTACCATGGTTACCAGTACAATTTGACACTGAGTTAACGGTTTAGTAGTAGTAGGTAGTAGTAGTAAACTCTTTATTGTACAAAAAGACATATTAAAAATAACACAAAATTAGTAAGAAGTACAAAGGCGAACTTAACCGGTGCAATACTAATTAGTATCCTTTGTTTGACATAATGATGGTCAGATTATCATTAGTCATAATTCTAAAACCGTTAATTTTTCAGGTTATCCTATACATAGGTTAGGTTTGTTTTATGGTAATCCTGAAAAGTTACGCGTTTCTGAGAAAATTTTAATTATGCCTAATGAAAATGCGGACAAACAATACATTGTGACATTTATGACTTAAAACTTTATGGGAAATAATAGAGACCCGTATCCTTAACATGCTAACATATTGTCGGCTAGTATTTTCCAAGTAGCTTATAATTTTTACTACATTTCCCACTGTTTTCGTGGCCACAGTGAACTCTAATGACCGTGGTCCTTAACACGCTTACGCTATGTCGAGTCGAGAGTCTTTTCCGGGTCGCTCTTTGTCTCACCTCGGGGCCCGTAATGGATTAAATTCTGAGAGTTCGATAGCTAAAAGTTTTATGGAATTGCACCCTTTGGTGCCATTTTACTTTAGTATGGCGTAGTGAAGGATAGATCATAATGGGGTTGGTGGGTTAAGTATTTTACAAACGGCGCCAGCATTTTTACCTGTCAATACTACGGATAGTGTCATATTATTTTTTTATGTGCTAGCCAGAGGGCTAAAACCAAGGCAAAAACCATATATGTAGCAAAACTATATTAGAGACAGGTAATACCTATGCTGGCGCCGTGTATAAAAACCTTTGACAGGTGCCAACCTCATTAGAGTTACTAAATATTTGAACCCTAGTTTGGACCCTTGGTTAATGGTTACGCCTAAATATTTTCAACAGACTGCCCATAGCCATGCGAATGTTTATCAAAAATCGAAATAAAATATTTTAAAGAAATACTTAGTTCGAATTAATACCTACTCGACACGAGTTTCTAAAAGATTAGTTTACCTATATGACTCGGGGACTATTATGAAAGTTTAATACCTATATGATGAATGACATTTAAACATTTTCTTGTCTCATTCTTTCTACTAACAGAGACAGAGCGAATCGAACCCGAGTATTTCGAGTTTATATTTATTTATTTATTTAAACTTTATTGCACAAAATATATACCTACAAGTTGTACCGCCATTTGTACATTGTTGTAGGCTACAACAATGTACAAATGGCGGACTTAATGCCAAATGGCATTCTCTACCAGTCAACCATAGGGCCAAACAGAGATACCTTCAATTGGTGCAGAGAGAGAAAATATATTGAGTGAGTTAAAAAAAAGCGGCCAAGTGCGAGTCGGACTCGCCCATGAAGGGTTCCGTATTTAGGCGATTTATGACGTATAAAAAAAAAACTACTTACTAGATCTCGTTCAAACCAATTTTCGGTGGAAGTTTACATGGTATAATGTACATCATATATTTTTTTTTAGTTTTATCATTCTCTTATTTTAGAAGTTACAGGGGGGGGGGACACACATTTTAATAGAAATAGAAATATATTTATTTGCCATTAAATGTGGTATACAATGGTGTTACGTTACCACTTTGGAAGTGTCTCTCGCGCAAACTATTCAGTTTAGAAAAAAATGATATTAGAAGCCTCAATATCATTTTTGAAGACCTATCCATAGATACCCCACACGTATGGGTTTGATGAAAAAAATTTTTTGAGTTTCAGTTCGAAGTATGGGGAACCCCAAAAATTTATTGTTTTTTTTTCTATTTTTGTGTGAAAATCTTAATGCGGTTCACAGAATACATCTACTTACCAAGTTTCAACAGTATAGTTCTTATAGTTTCGGAGAAAAGTGGCTGTGACATACGGACGGACAGACAGACGGACAGACGGACAGACGGACAGACAGACAGACAGACATGACGAATCTATAAGGGTTCCGTTTTTTGCCATTTGGCTACGGAACCCTAAAAAGCAAACTATACTTATAAATTACATAAATAAATAAAATATATATAAACTACCACATATTTATAAAATACATACTATAAATATAATAATTATGGATATTATTCGAACCTTGCTTTAGGGGGCCTAATATAATATCTCGTTGAAATGACATTATTATATTTCTAATGTCATTTATCTCATGCTTAAACAACGAAGTAAACTTATTTGAGCTGTTGAAGTGAATAATACCTACTACGATACTAAATCATGATACCTACACATAGTATGTCTATTAATTTCATTTGTTCAAGTAATCAAAATTGTAACTCGCGAACAAGTGTTGCGGTTACCATTGAAATTAATAACAAACATTCAATTAAGTTATTGCTTATTCCCCCTTCACATCCAGCTCATTAACTAATTATTAGATTACTAATTAATGAGTGTCGCTCGCGGTGTCTTACCCTGAATATAACGGGTTAATATAACATGCCGGGGTTCATTACGTGCTGTTGCATTTTTAATGTGCATTGGAGACTGGCCCAGTAGGGAAGTTTAAAATAGGAGTGATAGGAATACGGATAAAGGATGATCCGCACGAAGCGCTTTGCTTCCTCTTTCCTTATGCGCACTGCCAAGAAATGGAATTCCTTGCCGGCGTCTATATTTCCGAGCTCATATAACCCGGCAACCTTCAAATCAAAGGTGAACAGGCACCTTCTGGGCAGACTCGCTCCATCGTAGGCCACGTCTTCGCCTCGGCTAGTCTGTGGCCATGAGTAAGCCCATTTTTAATAAAAAAAAAAAAAAAAAATTATGACCGGGCCCGGCCCGGGCCAAGGCGTCCATCTTGTCATTTTCTATGACGGCTGAACGGTGATTACGTGGTGCTTTCCATAGAAAACGAGTTTATACGAACAGGCATATGTGACGTCTTGATGTGAAATTAATTTAAAGTAAATTTGTTGGTTTTTTATTAGCCTATTTGAGTGTCCCGCTGCTGGGCAAAGGCCTCTCCCCTGGTTATGCGGCTGAAGGTCTAGTGAACTCCACCAAGGAGGAGTTTTAGCCAACAGGGGGGCTACCGCGAAAACCGAATTTCGCAAATTGCGCGAACCTTTCTCTTTTACTCCAATGCAGGCGTAATTAGAGCGACAGAGAAAAAGGTGTCAGTTGCGGCGGTTCCGAGACCGACGCCCTGACACTGCGGGGTTGCGTAATGCATCGCAGCGATGACGTGTTGTAGTATTTTGTTTGAAGATGTATATTTTCTTATATAACATGTAGGTATACTACTATTAAGGTACTTATCTATGAGACACTAGTTGCCTGAAATAATGGTTTTTCATTTCATTGTAGGTAATTTGATTTCATTTAATATTACAATCGTTGAAGTTGGCCTACTGTGTTATCTCCGCTGTGCCCGTGAAAGCCCAAAGGGATGTCTTATATCAGAACTGTGTCCCCATTATGTATTAAAGGGTACGTAGCGACACATGATCACATACTGAATTTACTTTTAAATGCATGATCCGTGATACCTACTATGCTGTAGGAACCCTTAGAGCTCATTTAGACGATGCGAGAACTCGCATGCGAGTTTCATTACATTGCGGGTTTTGATCGGTCGGTTGAATTGGACGTAACCAACAGCCCACAATGTAGCATGCGAGTTCGCGCGGCGTTTAAATCAGCCCTTTAGTGCTGTCACGGTTTGTATAATAATAGTACGGATATATCGCTCTTGTCTACAGCTACAGTGACAGCGTGATAAAACGGTGTCCGTCACTTTTGATCGCGCGGTGATAAAATGTGGCGGTTATTTTATCACGCGAATGAAGTCATGCATTATTAATATTATTATGAATCGCAAATTGATGTTAAAACGTTTGAATTGGAGATATTTTCATTATTTTTGTTTAAAAAGTCCGAGCCGAGGCGTCCGAAACTTCCGTTTTCTATAGAAAACAATACATCTTCCAGTACGGCTACCATCAGTTTGTCACTGACATAAACGCCGTCGAGAACGTAATTTACTTTCTATACATCTCGCTCGTACTCGCATATTAGTGCAAACGAGATGTATATATAAAGTAAATTACGTTCTCGATCGTGTAAATGTCAGTTTTGACACTGTCAGTGACTCATGATACGGGCTCAGCAGCCACGTATAGATGTGACATTTTTAGGATCATTTTAAATGTAGTATTTTCGTCTCCATATCTACTTCTTATACCTACCTGTTTTCGTACCATCACACACACTGTTAACTGACGTTCGTAAACCTTATTACAAAAGGCATAAGGTCCACCGGGGGACAGTTAAGTATTGCTGTTTGTACTTCCGTTGTCGCTCTTTATGTATTTTTTTAACTTACATTTATTGTCCATTCCTTCAACCCCAGTCGATACCTGCAACGAGTTGAAAAATCTCAATAAATAAAATAAATAAAATAAAAAATAAAGTTTTATTTCAGGCAACATGTACAGTACAACTGTACAATACCCATACCAAAATACAATTATAAAGCTACAAATAGGTATGTGTAACACACAACAACGTATAAATGACTGATCACCACTGAATGTATGATCTGTGACTGTAGGTACACCATTTTAAATTAAAAATATGGTTTTATTTTTAACAAGCAGAAACGTCTGCGATCGATGCTATTAAGCTTAGAATAAATTAAAAAGTGGAAAAATTACTGTCTTGGGTGAGACTTGAACTCACCGATCCAGAGGCCGTGAGTCCAAGTCTCACCCAAGACAGTAATTTTTCCACTTTTAAATTTATTCTAAGCTTAAAAATATGGTTTACCGTAAAATGGGGTGAGTAGGGTTCGCGGGGAGAGTTGGGTTATGAATAGAGAGAGAAGGGATGAAAGGGGGGTGAGATGGATTTTTAAGGCTACTGCTACAAAAAATAATGTATTCCAATTTAAAATGGAGCTATAGTAATACTCATTAAAACAAAATCGATCCAATAATCTTCCAAAATCACCTTTGTATGAAAACCCAACTCACCCCAAATACGAGGGACTACGGGGTGAGGTTGGATTTCCTGTTTATCGTCAAAGTTATGAAATGGAACTACCCAAAATAAAATAAAAACTAAAATACAAACGTTCGGAACACTTATTGTATACACCATTCAGTTTTCATATGTAAAAATAAAATGTTATCGAGGTTTGAATGTCAGTTTTGCACCTACTCACCCCATTTTAAGGTAGGTCTATAACTTATTTAATAATACGCATATTCCATTGAAAATTAATTATTTTACATGACAATCTCGTTCATAACTATTACCACTAAATTAATAACGATGTCGCAATTAACAGTGATTGTCCAAGCGATATCCAATATCAGTTAATATTGCGTTTTCGCATAATAATGTACAAGCGGTGACCCAATTCACGGATATTATCATAGTTGTGCCCATGTATTAATGTGCCAATATGTACCTCTGTTATATTTGGCAATTGGGCTTATTATACAGGGGGATTGGAGATTCGCCGTATTCCTTGAAAGGGGTTACTCTATGGGTCATTTTCAATGATTTACGTCTAGTCAACCAGGGGTTAAAACTCATTGGTTTTCAAGTTATTTGACTTTTTAGTTTTTTAAAACCCGCCTTTCGACATAAAAGTGGCAATTGTGAAAAAACTACTTAAATTTAGAATAAAAAAGCATTCGTCTAATAAGCGGACAGGGTTGACTGTCCCTACTTGTCGCACTGTGAGGGATTCCCCCATCAGTGTTGTGTTGTTTTAAATTTTTGTACCTACTAACCCCCTAGCTTGTAAGCTCTACTAATAAAAATGTGTCCATGTGTTCCATGAAAAATAAATATCATTCATTCATTCATTCACAACCAATAAACTACTGATTAAGTGAAATAAAAAAAGAAAGCCAAACTTTCCAAAATTTTACAAAAAAAGGATTTGAAGTCACAAGTTTTTGTAACTAGGTGCATCATAATAATATAGCGTTCATATCTTACAAAAGTGCGTGTTTAACTGACAGTTTGGTTTATCATATCATGTCATGGTCGATAACAGCGGCCAAAACACGCCTACAGAACACTAACACCCCCGTTTGGGTCCGTCTGTGTCCCCTATAAAACCTAACCTCAAACTGACTTCGAATTACTAATTAATTTGACTGACTATCACACCGTGACACAAGCCCATTCTACATTTTATTGTTATATTATAAATGTTCATAGGTATAGCTTCGATGGCCAACTGGTAGATCTTAATATTTCCTGAATATAAATAATATTGATGCCTATAAGATCAAAAAAAGAGATAAAATAAATGTTCGGGCCAAAAATTTTGCCGCAATTCTTGTGTCGTTATATAGAGCATCCAGCAGTCAGCTATCGATGCTAACGCCGTGAACTCCTTAGCCATTCCGTCACGACGATAATTTATATACAGCGTGAAATTTTAACCATCCTCCATTCTGTATTATAGTCCTCCTCACCGTGTCCGACGACGCCGACTCCTCCAACTGGTCTTAATCAGAAACATGGAATGCTCTGATATGACTTGCGAAGCCAAACTTGAGTCTGTATATAAATTATAAATGCATACTGAACAACTTTTATTAAGGGACCAATACCGAAATCGGGAAACAAAATTTGCCTGTCCCATAGAATCAGCGGCATCACATCAGCCGGAATGTATGAAACAACCAAATTTTTTTCGCGATTTTGGCATTGGTACAGTCACCACACGGGATTGTTACGCCATTTAGGGTCCTAGCTAATTTGGTTGTACTTACGCTATGGAATGTCCAATTTAGCTAGAACCCTAAATGGCGTAACAATCACGAAGCGTGACTGTACCATAATATAAGTTCTTCAGTAAGTATGGCCTAAAAGTCACTACGCAGAGGATACTATACTACTAGGTACTTTAAAAAGCACAAAATATTTGATAAAATAATTTGATTTGTTCCCAAAGTTGATAAAGTAAAAGCTTAGACGTCGGTGTGACAGGCGGCCTAAATAAGGGTCCGCATTAATTGGGGGCGATTTAAAATTAATTTCGCGGAAATTCAATTTTCCTAAGTGGCATATCAAATTAGTTGACACGTCAAATTAAATAAAAAAATTAAGCAGCCGATTGTGCAGCCAGAAAAGGCCGGCCTTTGTCCCTTTATTGGTGGCAATTAAGAAAAGTTCTTGAATAAGGTAATTAAATTTATTATGGTTTTTAATTGAGTGAGGAGTTGGCTAATTTGTGCCTACTTAATTTTGTAAAATGAAATTTTGAACAATTTGGTTCAAAGTGAACTAATTTAATGATGTACCTTTTTGGTTTAAACTTTTTTAAAACAAATTACATTTCAGCAAAAATAGAGTCAGACCACTTACCTAAGTCGGCAGCTATTTTTATAGCACATACGTGCAAATGTTATTTAAACGTCATAATTTTATAGAAATGCCAGTATGTCACTTTTTGACAGGTTTTGTTAGAAAGGGACTTCCAGTTGTATTACAAGTAACAAGCTTTTGAGAAACGGGCCCCAGATAGTACCATAATATTGCATTGTCATTCAACTTACAATACTTGTATGTGAACTTTTAGCTCAATCGAATAATGGGAAGTGAGTCTAATTTGGCTTGCAATCATTATTTGACCCGAACTTTGCAAGTTATAAAAAAGTTTGTAAAACTAAAACGAACCTAATAAACGACAAAACCCCAGTAATTGTTTTACACAGCAAACAACCGAAAACCTATTACGTAACTCAAACATTTTAATCCAACAAACTATTTCCCAACTATCCTGAAGGGATAACTAATCGTTCCGTCCGCCCGCCATTTTGTGTCCGCCATTTTTCTCGGCTGTCAGCGAGTGACCCGCGCATTTGTCATTCGGCCGCTTTCGGCCGCGGTCGTGACGGCTCGGAAGTGTTGCCAATTTATATTTTTTATACTTACACATTTTTTCTGACGTCTTTAGGTTAAGTAGATGTATTAGGTGGGTGTTACTTGTTCGTGTTAAGGTGACATTTCCTTAATAATAAAAAAGCGGCCAAGTGCGAGTCGGACTCGCCCATGAAGGGTTCCGTATTTAGGGAATTTATGACATATTAAAAAAAACTACTTACTAGATCTCATTCAAACCAATTTTCGGTGGAAGTTTGCATGGTAATGTACATCATATATTTTTTTTAGTTTTATCATTCTCTTATTTTAGAAGTTACAGGGGGGGGGGACACACACATTTTACCACTTTGGAAGCGTCTCTCGCGCAAACTGTTCTAAGTATGGGGAACCCCCAAAAGTTTTTTTTTTTTTCTATTATTGTATGAAAATCTTAATGCGGTTCACAAAATACATCTACTTACCAAGTTTCAACAGTATAGTTCTTATAGTTTCGGAAAAAAGTGGCTGTGACATACGAACGGACAGACAGACAGACAGACAGATATGACGAATCCATAAGGGTTCCGTTTTTTGCCATTTGGCTACGGACAAATAATCAGACTTATCTTTTTTCAAAGATTGATTTTGATTAGGCATATTTATCTGGAGCAAATCGCTACTAAAGCAGCATAAAATATCAATGGAAAAATGGACAAAAGCCACGTCACACCTGTCACTCCGACGACTCGAATAGGCCCCGGGAAGCGCTCCAATGTAACAGTGACCCAGTTCACAGTTACAAAATGTCCTATAAAGTAAGTAGGTATTAGGGCTTCCAATACCGGGATCCCGGGATCCCGAAATACCGGTATCCCGTCTTTTTAAACGCATTTTTCAATACCGGTATTTTTAAAGGCAATACCGGGATCCCGGTATTTTAAAAAACGGGGGAAATGCGCAGTATAAAGCCTTTAAATCCATAATATTCGGCTGTATCAAAAAGCTTACTAAACGTCAAACGCCTCTAGAGTTAGACCAAGAAAAGTCTGCAACGATTTTGAAAGCACGCGCCGTGCAAGTGTTATTTTAAACGTCAAACTTCTATGAAATTATGACGTACAAATAACACTTGCACTGCGTACTGCGTATGCTATCAAAATCGTTGCAGACTTTACTTGGTCTAACCCTAACGCAGTATAAACCCTTTAAATCCATTATATTCGGCTGTATCAAAAAGCTTACTAAACGTCAGACGCATCTAGGGGAGCGTTCAAGTATTACGTAACGCAATTTTTGGACATTTTTGACGCCCCCTTCCCCCCATGTAACGCGCCGTAACGTTTTTCTGTACCCCCCCCCCCCTAGTAAAACGTTATGTACCCCAAGTGGCCATTTTTTTACCTAAAGTTTTTTACGCCACAATCATGTGGCGTAAAGTACCTGAAGGGTTAAAAAACGATGTTACGTAACGCGTAGTTCAAACCGCCCCCTCCCGCCCCTGTAACGCATCGTAACGTTTTACATGATTTCTAATTCCCCTTTAAAAAAAACTATATATTTTTAAGCGATTCATATCCAATACCGGGATCCCGGGATCCCGGTATTGATGAAGACAGTTTCGGTATTAATACCGGTATTGTGAGAAGTCCGGTATTTGGAAGCCCTAGTAGGTATCATAATGATTCTACTAGACTAAGAGCTGGTCCCGGAAAACGGTATCCCATCAAAAACATTACATGTAAAAAGGTGCAAGTCTCGCAACGCTTCTACTACAAAAAAGTTTTGAGATGTAATGTGAAACCAAGTCGGTTATTTTAATCAGTGCCAGGGGGTGTTAAATCATATCAATAACATATCTTTAATTTGTAATACGTATAATGACTTGGCCATCGCACGGCTGCATAATGACAGAAGGATCATCGTCACCTATTAAAAATAAAATAATTCTAATTGAACATGACGTTAGCGTTAATTGCAGTTTGAGCATTACACATATTTACGAGTACGGTACGAGTAAAGCATTATGTGCGATTGCCAAGTCATTATATTTGCAGTTCTTAGATATTTAAAACTTGACTTATATGGCAATATTTTTAGGTTTTCTATGGCTTGATAAGCTGAAAACTACTTATGTTTAAAATTTGAAGCTTGTGGGTATGCTAGAAGTGCCTTAGAATTATGATGATCGTAGGTGAGTGAATGAGTGTGTCAGTGTCGAAACTAAGGAACTTTGACGTACCATAATTCTTAAACTACAAGTTCCGATTTAATGTTTTTGAGAATATATCTGAAACATATTAAGCCCTATATGTCACTGAAAATTCAGGGTTCTAGCTTCAGCCAACAAAAAATTACAGGACGTCGAAAATGGCCTGAATCGCTTCGAGAAAAGGATGGTACGGCCATGCCTCTTTGTTTTGCTCGACTAGGCGTGGGCACTGCCGTGTCCCCAGATAATGCAGCAAGGAAACTACTCTGGTACACAAGTTTGCCATATGATATGTACTACCCTTACTACTACTGGATCCGGGCGTCTGGCATCATCATCATCTGTCATTGGGGGAGGTCGAAAAAAGTTCGGTTTTGCGAGTCACATTAGAGCGTTTCATACTTAATCCGGATAAGAACTGTTGATGGAATCGCCATTGCCGGATACGGCTAGGAAGACTGATGATGATTATCATAAATAATTATAAAAGTGTCAAGTCTCGTTGCTCTCATTATCACATCTATTTCCGGAGTTAGCTCTCAGTCTATAAGATAGACCCTCGAAATAAAGAGGCGATTTAAAATACAAGTGCTATCCCATCGGGTCGAACGCAATGGAGCGAGTCGTGTAACCCTTTCCGAACGTGGATGTTAGGGCTTCGGGAGAAAGGGTTCCGTGGTACCACGTGTACGGATGATTACGAGCAAAATGTACCATAAATAAATAATAAATATTATTATGATTCAAATATTTTTCTGAAGTCAGTGTACAGTCAGCATTCATAGTAAAGGATAAAACAACGCGCCAAAAGTGTTATGTTATGTGTTCATGTTACCTGTCGTGATTGTTTCACCGGATGGTCTCATCGGAAGATCAGCGCTGGAAGTCGCCAGCAACATGCTGAGGTGAGACCATTTTGTGGCACTTTATGCCAATACCCTTATATGTTTCTCTGTTATGTATAATTTTCTATTTTGTGTTTATGCTCATGAATAAATTATTTCTATATTTCTATAAAAGTATCTGCCACCTTGGATTACTTTTCTAAAGAGAGACATATTTCGACGATTCGCGTTAAAAAAAGTATCTGTCACAGTCTAATTGTGCTATAGTGTCATATCTCTTTTTGTTAACTTAATATTAGAGAATGATAGATACTTTTACGTTACCCCTAGGCCCGTAAGTGGGATTTTCTCCCCGCTACGCGAGGACATACGCCTAAATACAAGCAAACGTTTTGCTTGTACACTTTTAGGCGTACAGTACAGGCCTATGTCCAATAGATAACTTTTTTTTATTTGGCTTCATCGGTATAAAAATTGGGTATTTGAATAAGCCCACACTCTTTTTATTGCTGTCTAACAGACTATGCGGTTGGACAGATTTTGCACAAAAATATCGGCCTTAATAAATATAGTTGGAATAGCGTTTCAGCATTTGCGTTCAATTTTTCACGTGCGTATAATCACAGAATATATATCATAGTAGTGCTACCAAATACATACTTCGTATGTACAGTCAGCTGCAGAGAGAGCAAGAGCAAAATAAAAATATATAATGTTATTGAACATCCAAGCTTTCGTAAAAACTAGTGCCCACGCCAATTACTGGGATTAGTTGCCAAGCGGACTCCAGGCTCCCATGAGCCGTGGCAAAAATGCCGGGACAATGCGAGGAAGTGATGATTGAACATCCAAACTCTTTGGTGTGGACGTATTGATTACAGTCAGAATTAAATTTAAAAAAGCTGGAAAAGTAAAAAGGACTAGTTCGCAATAAAACCAACTTTGCGAACGCTAAACAGCTACGTAAAGTAGCACTTTTTGAGCAACTGTATTATTAATAAAAATAGGTAACTATTACGTGTTGTTTTATTCACTATTATTGATGCTGGCTGTACCTGTATCTACTCGTGTTATGGATTGAACGGTTCACGCTCGTGTGGGTTCAATTAATGGTACGCCTAATAGTATTATCTCAGCTCTCTGACTTGATCAAGATATCCGCATATTACTATCACTACACCTTATAAAACAAAGTACCCCGCCACGTCTGTCTGTGTGTATGTTTATTCGCGATAAACTCAAAAACTACTGAACGGATTTTCATGAGGTTATCACTTATCAATAGAGTGATTCTTGATGAAGGTTTAAGTGTATAATTTGTTAAGTTTTTGTGTAACCCGTGCAAACCCTGGCTTCGCACGGGTTACAAATGTGAGAAATTATTCATGCAATACATGTTACGATTACAAATTAAATAATTAATTACACAAAGGATAATAGGGTAATCGGGTAACTTTTAAGGGTAAGGACGGCAGATGTGGCCACCCGGGCTTCATGGTAATTTATATCTGCGCTAAGTTAATCCTTGTGAAGCAACTGACAGAATGGACAAAGAGCTGAAATATTTGAGTTCCAAAAATTAGATCTTGATTTGATATTTGTTAAAGTTTGAATGTCGTTCTTGAGCCTGAGTTTACGATACTTCGGAGCTATATAAGTCGCATTAATAGATCCGTCCTTTAGCGATCCAATTTAGGTTCTAAACAGAATAATAGCAATAAGGACATAAGGGCCTTCCCCTGGATTAGATGAATTTTAACACAACATTGTTGATTTTGAGAACAGCTGAAATTTGGAGGTTCCAAAGTAAATAAATAGCGTTATTTATCTTTCATTTTTGGCCAATGGAAGTTTGAAGTGAACGGACAAAGGAGAGATACGTTTTAACAATTTAGATATTAACATATTCAATGCATTTAAATTAATAATTAACGTTTCGAAACATGAAAATAGAAAAGACACTCCTTGAAAATCCGGACAGTGTGGCTAATAACAATTTTGAGCGTGTTTGAAAATTGACACGCATGATTCTAAAACATGAGAAATTATATTATTTATTTATCTAATACCTTAAACGAGCAATACTATATTAATTTATATATATCTTTATTTCGGGGATCTCGGAAACGGCTCTAACGGTTTCGGTGTATTTTTTTCATAATTTTTAACCCATGCAGTAGTTTCGGGGATAAAGGGCGGGGGGATGGTCGGACTGACAGACAGACAGACGCACGAGTGATCCTATAAGGGTTCCGTTTTCTCCTTTTGAGGTACGGAACTCTAAAAATAACTTTTCGCTGACAAGTTATTTTCTTATACCTATTCATACGTAATACGTACCATCTATTAGCCATTGTCCTAATAATATGCGTTTGTCTCATCGTCTATGTCGAGCAGCCTAATTTCCATTGTCCCCTGAGTTACGGCCGTTATAGGCGCCATAATGCTCATCGTAAATATCGATGGTGTTTGTGCGTCACGATTTATTGGGGTTCAGTACAAAGGAGTTAGCACTGAGGGA
This sequence comes from Cydia amplana, assembly GCF_948474715.1. Taxonomy (NCBI): domain Eukaryota; kingdom Metazoa; phylum Arthropoda; class Insecta; order Lepidoptera; family Tortricidae; genus Cydia; species Cydia amplana. Next base: position 25,453,231 of record NC_086070.1, read on the forward strand.
TCTGCCCCTAGAAGTGGGGGATGCCCTATTTACGCCTGTATACAGACACCAGTCTACAAGTATGGATCAAAAAATATACTACAACGAGGGGTTAATCATGCTTAACAGCTTCCTACAGGTTTGAGTTCTATTCATGGTTTTTAAGGTTTTTTTTTTTTATTTTGACACCTTGAGTCAAAACACGATTCACAGGTCACGTTGATTTGGTTTGGTCGGTTAGTGCACAGTAGTTGTTTAAAATTCATTTTTTAGCACTTTTTTGTCCAAAATTTTAAAAAGTGTAACTTTTATGCAACTCTCCAGCATGAGACGAATCTAATGACATATCATTTATCAAAATCGGATCATAACTGTAGATCTGATGGGATGTACAAAATCGGCTTCGCGTAATATATGTATATAAGGATAGGGTATTTATTTTACTGTATTTCAAATAAATTATTTTACACCATGCATGAAATATAGCACTTGCAAGAATATTTATAGAGAAAGGTAGACAGCAGTTATGTTATTTTTAGATACAATTTCTATTTTAAAACCCGTATCAAACTATAAAGAGTAGGTAATTTGATTGTGACGTCACATGCTAGTGTTTCATATAAATTCCATAGTAGCAAAATCATTTTGACAGTTTGAAAAAAGAAACTGATTTGACTAGTAGTCAAATACCCTATAAGATCAATATCCCCTGTAAGTCTAAATAACCTCACACGGAAGTACTAAAATAAATGATAACCTGTACAGACAACAAATCTTGTCTAAATTACTCATAACAAGCATTAGCACTTAATTAGATGTCATAATTAAGGAAACCGGCTTAATTGAACGATTGCGTACGCAATTATTTTTGTTTAGCATCCTTTATGTGAATTCGTAATAATACATTCAAGCTATGCGTAAGAAAATTAATTGTAACGTCCCGGGAATTATGCGGAAAGCACCCCTGCCTCGAGGAAAACAAAGTGTCTTAAAGACGCAAAATGTTAAACAAAAATATACCGTAACCCTTTTAGCCACGATTCAAATTTCTACGAAACAGTCAACAGCACATAGGCTCGATTAACTTTTATCAACTGACCATCGAAGTCATAAAAATTGAGTAGCGTTCAAACAGAAGCGAACCTTGACTGACAAATAATAAGGTTTAATTTTGTTTGAAAGTTTCAGGTACATAGGTCGTTTAGTGTCGGAGCTTGAATTAATAAAAGCCAGATGTAAGCAACCTTGTGGGTCGCATACTAATGACAGGTCAAATATTGTTAATTTTGCCTTATGCAGCATGTTCCTGAAGGTAATGGAAATCGGCTAAGTTTGATCATAGGAAAGCAAATTGCCTAATAGACTGGGTAATGAAGTAAATGCGATTAACTTTACTAGTAAAAGAAAATATATCTAAGTAGAAGCTCGACATAATACCGGTTTTATCCTATTTGCAGTCAATGTGATTAGCCAAAGATGTAAACAAACCATAAATTATGTACTCTTCATAACATTTTCAATTTCTAAGGTAACAATAATTTAAGGTGCCGTGGGTGCCGCAGCTAGCAGAGTTTTTGAAACATCGTAGCGCTATTTTAGATCATAATACGCTTGCCCAAAATATGCCAAGGAATCTTTAGGCCTTTCTTTGGTAATTTCATCATGAAACCTGATTAATAAGTTAGGCGCGATAGGAAAAAATCACGACAATAGGTCTAAACCGCACTAGGTATTCAAAATATGTAGAATTAGACCAAGATGAGTGTGCAAAGATTTTGAAGACGAGTGTTAATTAGGTACACGTCATAATTTCATGGATGTTTGACGTTTAGAATAACACTTGCACTGCGTGTGCTATCAAAATCGTTGCATCGCAGAATTATCTTGGCCTAACTCTATCAATATTTGCGCAAAAGCTAAAAATATAAAAAATTGCGCAATTTTATTTTTGATCGAGCTCACCGATATTTTTTTTGTTGAAAATTACTAAATAATACTAATTTATTAACAATTATATCCGCGATCGCGGGCACGCACGGCTGTCCTCTGTGAGGAGGAGGAGAGGAGGAGGAGGAAGCACTAGTAAGTAGGGAACAGCCAATTCAGCTAGGATGCTAAATGGCGTAACAATCCCGTGTGGTGACTGTACCTAAACAATTGAATGGGTTTTGAAAGTCACTTACGCTTGGTAAAGCAGTACACCATTGTGGCTCAAATACACACCGTAAATTTACTTAATTCAAATGAAAATGAAATTATAATATTTTGACATAATTTGCGAATCGTTCCCCGAAACAATTGAAGTCGAGCCTGTGTGGAGCTGAGTTGTGGAAACACCAATGTAATCAGTGGGAATTAATTTAACTGTATACAGAATGAAGCGTTGTTATACTGTAATTGGATAGGTACTTTTAAAGATTTTGACAAATACGAGTAATATAATAGTATTTTATGCAACCGTTGTTTAAGAGGGGTCAAAAAAGGCGAGTGGCGTGAGTAACAATTTGAGGCGAAGCCGAAAATTGTTAATAAAGACGCCACGAGTATTTTTTGACTCAGTTAAACAACGTTGCATACGAGGGCTGTTTGATAAGTACCCGTTTTCCAAATGTATTAATATCACGGGCCGAAAATATGTATACAATCGTTTTAAGCCATTTATCAGAGGTGGGATTTAAAAAAAAAAAACAGCATTCTTTTGTTTTTTTCTCATTTGACAGTGATTCAGGGAAAGCGTGAAATTAAAATTGTGAAAATGGGGAAAGAGCAGTATCGGTCTGTAATTAGATTCTTGTTTTTGGAAGGAAAAACATGTGATGAAATAAAAGTAAGAATGCAAGCGGTTTACCATGAATGTGCTCCTTCTATGACAACCGCCAGATACTGGTTTAACGAATTTAAGCGGGGGAGAACAACCGTCTTTGTTGAGGATCGCCCAGGCCGCCCAATTGAGGTGACTACAGACGATATGGTTAAGAAAATTGAAAATATCATTTTAGCCGACCGCCGAATTGGACTTCGAGAAATCGTTGATGCTGTAAATGTTCCAATCGAGCGGGTACAAAACATATTAGAAGAAAAATTGGGTATGAAGACAGTATCGGCGAGGTGGGTGCCGCGTTTACTCACGGAGGAGCAAAAACGGAACCGACTGACTACTTCGGAGCAGTGTTTGGCCGTGTTCAAACGTAACCCGAAGGAGTTTCTGCGTCGTTTTGTGACCGTAGACGAAACGTGGGTCACCACTACACCCCGGAAATGAAAGGGCAGTCGAAGCAGTGGATTTTACCGGGTGAACCTACGCGAAAGTTAGCAAAAATCGTCCCATCGGCTGGATAGGTCATGGCGACCGTTTTTTGGGATTCGCAGGGTATTATACATATTGAGTTCTTAGAAAAGGGGAAAACGATAACAGGACAGTACTATGCCAATTTATTGGATGAATTTGACGCTGTGTTGAAGGACAAACGACCCCATTTAAAAAATAAAAAAGTACTGTTTCATCACGACAACGCACCAGCTCATTCGTCTAGAGTTGTGATGGCTAAATTAACACAATTACGCTACGCCCTATTGCTTCACCCCCCGTATTCTCCAGATTTGACCCCATGCGATTTATTTTTGTTTCCCAACCTGAAAAAATGGCTCGGTGGTAAGCCATTTGGATCAAATGACGAAGTCATTGCCGCCACAGAGGCCTATTTTAATGACTTTCCGAAATCATACTTTTTGGATGGTTTATTGAAGCTTGAATATAGGTGGAACAAGTGTATAGAGTTAAAAGGAGACTATGAAGAAAAATAAATGCATATAAACAAAAACAACTGATTATTTTTTTCATAAACGGGTACTTATTAAACAGCCCTCGTACAATACTTTTTCTACGACCAAGCACTTTAAAAAAAAATTGTAAATTTAACAAATATTTTCCATTCAACAAAAATAATACTTTAAACAAGTGGGATATAGGACATATATGTAGGTAAACAAACGAAAAGTATACAGCTAAGATACGCGACCCGGCCACCGCGCCCCGCGCCCCACGACCGGTTGGTCAGCGACACCTTCTTGTAACTCATGAGGCCCTGGTACTTGCTCTTAGTTAAATTACAATTTTGGACAGTTATTTTCTCGATTTTGGCCACAGTAGCCTATGGAGACTAACAAGCAACGCTAAGCGGTGTTCGTAGTCTATGGATCTTGCTATAATATAGCAATATCCATAGACTACGTAATATTATTACGGGTGTCACATGCGCGTTTCTGACTTCTGAAGCAATTTTATTGTTTCTACTAGTTAGTACTCATCTGTCAGAGATGACAATTAAAATTAGGTTGGCAACAATGTATTTCATACAATATTTTTTAAGTGGTGATTACACGAAAGTACCAAAAAGATACTGCGTGTATGCACAAATACTTTTTTGGGGAATAGACTAAAGACTCGTCTTGACAACTATAACATAGGGGTTTAAAGGTGTGTGTACGACCTTTTAAATGACAAATAAAAATACGGGAGTAGAAAAAGATATTTACTTTATACATATTTTATACTCAAATGTACCTATAAAATGAGAAAGTTTTATAAACATTTTACTTTCATACAAAGAGAATGTTACTCACAAATGCATACAAAAAAGAAGAGTATGAATTCCCCTACCCACGTATGGTCCCCCTTGGTCATCTCATGTACCTATAAAAGCAAAATAACAGTTAAGGCGCCGAGAGTTCAGGACACAGCTCTCTAAGCACTGAGAGTAGGAGCCTCCTCCTACTCTCAGTGCTTCCTCCTCCTCCTCCTCCTCTCCTCCTTCTCACAGAGGACAGCCGTGCGTGCCCGCGATCGCGGATATAATTGTTAATAAATTAGTATTATTTAGTAATTTTCAACAAAATTTCAATATCGGTGAGCTCGATCAAAAATAAAATTGCGCTCGATCAAAAATAAGTTGTCAAGACGAGTCTTTAGTCTATTCCCCAAAAAAGTATTTGTGCATACACGCAGTATCTTTTTGGTACTTTTACGATACTTCGTGTAATCACCACTTAAAAAATATTGTATGAAATACATTGTTGCCAACCTAATTTTAATTGTCATCTCTGACAGATGAGTACTAACTAGTAGAAACAAAAAAATTGCTTCAGAAGTCAGAAACGCGCATGTGACACCCGTAATAATATTACGTAGTCTATGGATATTGCTATATTATAGCAAGATCCATAGACTACGAACACCGCTTAGCGTTGCTTGTTAGTCTCCATAGGCTACTGTGGCCAAAATCGAGAAAAAAACTGTCCAAAATTGTAATTTAACTAAGAGCAAGTACCAGGGCCTCATGAGTTACAAGAAGGTGTCGCTGACCAACCGGTCGTGGGGCGCGGGGCGCGGTGGCCGGGTCGCGTATCTTAGCTGTATACTTTTGGTTTGTTTACCTACATATATGTCCTATATCCCACTTGTTTAAAGTATTATTTTTGTTGAATGGAAAATATTTGTTAAATTTACAATTTTTTTTTCAAAGTGCTTGGTCATAGAAAAAGTATTGTATGCAACGTTGTTTAACTGAGTCAAAAAATACTCGTGGCGTCTTTATTAACAATTTTCGGCTTCGCCTCAAATTGTTACTCACGCCACTCGCCTTTTTTGACCCCTCTTAAACAACGGTTGCATAAAATACTATTATATTACTCGTATTTGTCAAAATCTTTAAAAGTACCTATCCAATTACAGTATAACAACAATACTTCATTCTGTATACAGTTAAATTAATTCCCACTGATTACATTGGTGTTTCCACAACTCGGCTCCACACAGGCTCGACTTCAATTGTTTCGGGGAACGATTCGCAAATTATGTCAAAATATTATAATTTCATTTTCATTTGAATTAAGTAAATTTACGGTGTGTATTTGAGCCACAATGGTGTACTGCTTTACCAAGCGTAAGTGACTTTCAAAACCCATTCAATTGTTTAGGTACAGTCACCACACGGGATTGTTACGCCATTTAGCATCCTAGCTGAATTGGCTGTTCCCTACTTACGCTATGGAATGTCCAATTTAGCTAGAACCCTAAATGGCGTAACAATCACGGAGCGTGACTGTACTATATTATTATAAGGTAAGTTTATGACTTTCAATCCGGAGGTTGCGGACCTACCAACGAGTAATTTTTTTCGGAACTTATGTAGATACGAAATATCATTTGATATTTAAGTACCAGTTGCTTTTCGGTGAAGGAAAACATCGTGAGGCAGCAGGACTAATGCCATAATCCCAATAAGGCCTAGTCCCAATAAGGCCTTTGGGTTGAAAGGTCAGATGGCAATGCTGCCGTGTCACGCGCATCTCATGTAACTTTAAAAGTTGAGTTTCGAGATAATTACGTTTAAAGTTTTAAAGATACAAATGCTGTTATCGATGACGGTTCATCGTATTTTTTTATTTTTTCTAATCTACATGTAGGAAATATGGTCACAGAATAGGATCTTTAAAATTTTTTTCGCATAATTGAATAGTTTTAATTTTATTCGAATTCAATGGTTTGGCATGACCAACTCTTCCATACTATAGTGGTCACACGAAGTCATGTAAGTCAAGTTACATGACATACATTGTTGTCGTATAACCCAAGAGCTCGGCCAGTCATGCCAAAGTTGCCTAACTCCGGTAACTTAAGAACATATTAGATATAATATGCAGTTGCATGATAATGCAACTCAAGTTAACTGAGTTGTGATCGGCAAAAAAATGAAGTTACATGAGTTAGTCATATGCTTTTCTCAGTAAATAATGAAGATTTTCAAAATTTTCTTTTTGAAGATATATATTTAATGGTTTTTAAGACGATTTAGACTGGTTATCCGTAACTCATGTAATTCGAGTTAACGGAGTTTGGCGTGACACGGCAGAATGGCAGTCGCTTTCGTAAAAACTAGTGCCTACGTCAATTCCGCCGTGGCACATGTCAGAAGATCTTCGATACATGATTGTCAATTTGTCACCTTGGCAATAGCTTGGTATAGTTTTTCCTTCAATCCTGTACAGGTATTTGTTACAAAAAGGTTTTTATTTAAGGGTGTTTTCATTCGTTCTCATGTCAACCCTCTCTTCAGCGCTCGTGGATTATTGAGGAACACCCGTGCGGGACCTTGCGGATTATCTACGTAGAGTCCACAAAACAAGTACCTGAAGGGCCGTAGCAAAAATAACAACTTTTTTATGATATACGAGGCAAACCAGCAACCAATCGTCTGATGGGATTGTTAAGCAATTACTGTCTCCTATGGACATCTGCAACACCAGAGGAGTTGCAAGCCGCAGGGATTAAACTGATCCGAGCAATACTTTGGAGCACTCCCCTTACATCGACAAACGCTAATCGGAAGGTAAAAACATATCATACACTTGCAATAAAAATTGACGTCATCAAAATTTCTATAAATTATTGGAGTTTCGTTTGGCGTTACAATTAGAAAGGCTCTCTAAATTATTGGAAACCAGTGGGTAAATAGCTTTTTATTTACAATTGCACTCTGCATTGCGATTGAATAGGTACCAATTTTGAGTACTTTCTTCAAGTAAGCGGTTAAATGGAGTTTTACATCATTATTTTGGATGATAATAATGTTAATGCATTATTTTATTTGTAATACGTTACAGCTAGCGTTTCGAGAAGTTTACACAAGTATATTTATAGACAGATTTAGTTATGGACTACGTTATATCTACTGCATAAAACATCGTAATATAAAAACCTTTTTCTTCTATCGCTACATAGGGCGAAGCAATCAGGCGAGGATATAAAGGGCGGCCCGTAAACTGCCCACGAGAGATACAGGATTTGTGCTAAACTAGTTTTTAGAACATCCTGTACGTGGGGTTGTAGTGTGGACTATAATAGTTTTGTTGTGTGAAGAAAACAAAGCAAACAAGGGGAAATTATACCTTACTAGAAAACATAAGTACACTAAGGTATTATGTGTCATTTTCCCTTTTTGCTTCTTCCTTAAAAATAAAAAACTTTTCCACCATACCAGCGGCCCGTTTCTCAAAAACTTGTAACTTGTAATACAAGCGGATCTCACTTTTTGACAGCTTTTGTTAGAATGGGACTTCCACTTGTGTTACAAGTTACAAGCTTTTGAGAAACGAACCCCTGTTCGTAAAGACTTTCTTTTTCTTCAAAAACGGATGAAAAAGTTGCATTTCAACCACTAACAAGAGTGGAAAAGTAAGTTGATGCAATACAGCAGCGGCAACAACGACCCCGCAACAGTAGGTAGGTAATGCAGCTGCAGTTGTCATCCAAACGACACCTTTAAACTAATGTTTTAAGGGGCCCACTGATTAACAATCCGCCGGTCAATGATACAAGTGGTGACCAGAGAGCTGGCAGCTTTCTATCGCAACGCATAAGTATTGCCATTCAGCGAGGGAATGCTGCCAGCATCTTTAGCACAATGCCGCAATTTTTTAATTTAGATTAGTTTATTCTTTAATTTTATTATAAGTACTTAGTTTATTTTTAACTTTAGTTTATAATTTTATATTGTAATTTTATCTGTTGTTCCATGAATAAAGTAATAACAACTTGAAATAAATTTGATATTTCGTTTCAAAATTTAAGTATTTCACTCCAAACGGCAGAGCATAGAGTAAGCAAAAAAACTGACAGAAAAACTCAATTCAATCGCCGAAAATATTTCGTCACCATGACTGACTGTTCTGAAATTGGAATATCATCGCAGTTTTGAAATATCAGTTGTCTATTTTTGAAGCAAAAGTGTAGATATCGTTGTTTTTTTTATGAGTTAGGTTAGGAGGCAAACGAGCAGACAACACCAGAAGGGTTGCAAGTGCCTTCTCGACATTTAAAAGCAGGCAGGCAGTATGTGTATAGGCAGTATGGCAGTACGTTCTTTTTTTAAAGGATTGAAGGTTTGCGTAGTAATTTTATTTTACTATTTTATTTCAAAACATTGTTAAAATTGTGTGAATGATGATCAAAAATTTACTGATTTTTAATATTTATTTTGTCTTGCGGAAGTTTTGTAGTTCAATTTGACACCACTTGGATTGATTAATCAGGTAAAAAATTACATGTTCAGAAATGTATACATTTTTTTGTTCTTAAAATGTAACAAAATTGAATATGGCCGATAAAATTAAACGCAGAAAAATTGTTTCGCCGAATTCGGCCCGTACATTTTTTCCGTTCCCACCTCTACTCTAAGCTCTTCGATGCCCGTTGAAATAATAGCTTTAACGAAACGAAAGCTCCATTACTGAAGAATTACTATTGCTTCTAATTGGGGCTTAACAAACGGGTATTCGTTAAATTTAACGTTCAATTTAATGAGCATTGTTATATTTTGTTGAAAATCGTGGAAGTATAAAGGTTAGAAGTTGAAGGTTAGTTTTTAAGGATGTGAAAAAATATTTATATATTTTTTTATTTACTTGTGTTTATGACTATATACATTTATTTACGAACAAGATATATACAGTGTATTACTAAAAGAAATTAAAAATTAGCTTAAATCTAAAATAGGCCCTTGAGGCATTGTACCAAGGATGCTGGCGACATTTCCTCGCTGTATCGCAATGCTGATGTGTATATTAATTAACTATAGTAGATTTGTAATATTATAGTTCCTATATTAAACAACATTATTATTCTATCTATTGAATAAAATTGTATGATAGATAAGGTAAATCATAAATATGATATGATATATTATTATACCTACAATGTTAAAAAGTTATTTGATACCTACCTTTGATTTGAATGTATTCATTTTACCTCCTAAAATTCAGTAATTAAGTGTAATTTAAATCAGGCAAAGTCTATGGCGTTCTAATATAGTTGTACACAATTTGACATTTAATTTTCAATAACGTTCTGCATCCAAAAATACAGTTATAACTTGATTCAAGTTCCGTTTAGCCACATAATGGCTCTCAAACGAGACAATATCATAAAACTCATAATAATATAATAATGCAACAAAATCAAACGTCATAAAAAACAACTATTTCCTTACGACTTCACTGTTAAATGCTAATTTGTCATCTCGTAACGGCACTGGAGGTCTGTTCGAACTCCAAAAATTCCAACTTGATTTATTCTACATTCAACGTTTTATTTGCAAGGAGACCTCATAAGGGCTCTTTTACACTCATTTTATTAAGCAGATTGACGGATGCAGCGCCTGCGTCAAGGCCGCAGCAGTTATGCCGCAACAGTAACGCATTTGCAGTTGCCATACAAACGTCACCTTAAATGTCGCTGTACGGCCCCGTACGGGTCTCTATTGTTTCCCAAATTGTCTTAAGCCATAATGTATTGTTTTCCCGAATTTTCGTTAGTCATAATTAATTTGGTTCAGAAACGCGTCACTTTTCAGGATTGCCAAAAAACAAACCTAACCTAACCTATTTATAGGATAAGTAACCAAACGAAAATCCTGAAATGTTAACGGTTTCAGTTTTATGACTAATGATGATAATGACAAACAATACATTATGACTTAAAACTTTATGGGAAACAACGGGATCCCGCCCCGTACATTAGCGGAAGTTCTGGTTGTCAAAAATGTACGTTTGACAATCAGTACACATTTTGATAGTTTTATTTTTATTTTTCGATTACACTTCCTTTTCAGTCGATTAGTCTTTGATTGCGAGTAATGTTAAAACAATATTAAACCAAGATACGAGTTTAAAAGTTCGAACAGGACTCCAGCTTAAGCTTTAACAACTTAACTGCACATACTTTAAACTGAGGCCGAATAGAACTACATTAAAATATCTACTTTAATAACCTATATATAAGATGCAAAATGCAATAACCATTGTAAGTTACGCCGCTGTCCAAATATTTTAAGAAATAGCTTGGATGAAAAATGGCGTGTCTGTATGGAAAATGGTGCTACTTAAGACCTTTTTGGACTAAGTATTAGAATGACATACGATGCGGTTGGATGGAGCGTTTAGCGTTAATATTATTTATGTTTCGGCTAGTTTACTGGACATGAGGGCTAAGGTATGAGAGATAGCGATCAATAAACGCTTATTTCAGTACACCTACTTACCTTTTTTTAACACGATCTTAGGTGGTTATCACACTGGCGCCGTTTTCGTTTACGTCGACGAACTGCAAGCAAAACTGCATTACGGGCTAGAGTCTGTTCGGAAAGAAAAGAGTCGTAGAATGTATTGGATCCCATACATTTCATGACTCTTCTCTTTCCGAACATACTCTATGTGCGAAAGATGGTAGTAGGGAAATACAAGCGACGCCGTGAAAATAATTATGAAATTTCGTCGGACGACATCTTCAATACTATTTTGCTGCTGCCGACTATCAAATTAACAATATGTCCCACACCTACTAGGGCGGCAGCACATTGACGGAGTGAAAAGGCAGGCTTTTCCATCGTTTTAAACATAAAATTTAAATTAATATATTCAATAGGCTACTTTTAAATAAAAACAATATCTAGAAAAACGTAAATACTTATGTACTCGAATAAATTATTAAGTTTTTAAAAAAATTGTTAGGTAAAAACTAAATTTTCATGATGATGATAATGTTCAAGCTAATTTGTTTATTAATACTAACGGTATGAAATGTCCAATGTAAAGTGAACACTAAATAGCTTAACAATTAAAGTCCATGACTGTATACTACTTACGTTGGAATGCAAAACTGAATATAAACATAAAGTAGATCGTATGATGAGCCATTTTAACAAAACCGCTCCTCCTATGAACTTAAATCGCATTATTGCCCAAACATTTAGTTTGTTTATAGTCCACACATCGAAAGTCGAGTGTGGCCAAAGCGAGGCGCCTCTTACAGGCTAACTTAAAACCAGAGAGTAGTCATAATGTAGACAGGTAACCTCTATATAATGCCGCGTGCCGTGTACCTCAATGTGTGTCTGTTGTGGCCAAAGCCTAGCACCTCGTACAAGCTAAAATAAATCAGAGAGTAATATTATCAAGAGTGGAGGTTACCCTCCATTATAAAGTATAAATACATCATGATGGTGATGATGATCATCATATCAGCCGAAAGACGGTCACTGCTGGACATAGGCCTCCCCCAGAGATCTCCACAATGACCGGTCCAAATGTATGTACAAATACAAATGCGTTTATTTCATTACTTTTTGTAGTAAGTTTATAAACGCAGCGTTGGTCATTGTTTCGTTTATTTAAAATCAGCAAAACTATGCTTAAACCCCACCCTTGCATGTCAATATCATATGGAATTCATGAATGAAGTACCTATCAAGTTTCAAATGTTCTTTATTCTATTAAATTTTATACTGATATTGTCAGTCTCCTATATTTACTAGTCTCTGGTTAAAACTAAACCTTTTGGATGCTTTTGGGTATGTTGACAGTTTTATAGTTATGTTTCAACGAAATGTTCTGTTGACTAGTTTAGATTTAAGCCTAATTTATTTTAATCCGTAAATACTTTACCCGCGCTTTGATTTTCGAATTTCTAAGAAGAGACATTTAGTTTTAAGATAACGGGAGGCTCTTGTTGATAATGTAATAAAATTTTAACACAATGATAATTCAAACAAAAACCGTTGTTTCTAAAACAAGAATGATAAATTTTCAATCTGTGTAAGAATGTGCTATAATTATTATTTATAGCCGCTATAACAACAAATACTAAAAAGTACCTACGAAAACCTCGGTGGGCGAGTCTGACTCGCACTTGGTTCATGAGATACAGTCTGGTTACAGACAGACAGACGGACAGACAGACGGAGAGACAGACGGACAGTGGAGTCTTAGTAATAGGGTTCCATATTTACTCTTTGGGCATGGAACCCTAAAAAAAGAATTACAAACAAAATACCACACATAGAGAGATAATTTCGCGAGCTTAATATACTGTGATCTTATTTTACAGGATTTTGTTTGAAGAAACGTCACAGATGACACTTGTTTGACACTGACATATATTATCCGACACATATCGTTTCAATATCTAATATCTGACGTATCTTATTGTTCGAATACGGCTGTTATACAACAGTTATAACTGTAAAACTGTAAAAAAATAACGTGGGCCTTATATTTATTCCCCGAACCCGGATAAGGCGCGGTCTACCTTGCCGGCGTTATTTACATGCTGTAGCCATTACTCATCTCCCTCTGTTGTTTAGTTTTATATTTTCTTAGGGTTCTCTAGGAATACATAGTATTATAATATTAGCAAAATTAGATACCTATCGTAAGGTGCGTTGGGATCACAATACAATACAAATATTCTTAATAATTGCTCACCAATATGAAAATGAACATGGCACACGAATTAAGCATAACTTTAACTATGGTAGACAACAGGCGGTCTTATCGCTAAAGAGCGATCTCTTGCAGACAACCTTAGGGTAGTGAAGACAAGGCAAAAAAAAACAAGTAATGTGAGTAGGTGATGTAGTTAGTGATAGAAATTGAGAAATAAAAATACCTAATAAATAATACACGTACATAAAAAGCAAATAGTGAATGTAAACCGGTTTTTATTCGTATGAAATTTCGGTTAACAACCAGTTTTTCCATAGAATTAAAAACCGGATTACATTCCCTAATTGGGATAACTTCGAAAGAGGTTGGGATATTCAAATTGGCAAATATTTATAAAACCAGAAGCACTTCATAATTTAGCAACGCTTTACGCTAATGTGTAATTTTTGCACATTTTTATTTATTTTCCATTTTCAATGACCCCGCTTTGAAAGTTATTGTAATGTATCTTTTTCTAACAATAAGAAATAATGTGATCGTAATATTTATTTAGAAAAAACAATAAATGAAAGCTTTGGATTATATTTATTACACTCTGACTCTTCATATGTGTGATGGGTGTACATTGTTATAAATATCGGTAATTCAGAAAATTATTTCAATCTCCCACACTTATATTCATTTAACATGTTCTTTGTTCTGCTTATAGTGTTTATTTTTGCGTACCTACATAATAAGAAGAATACACGTAATGGGGGAACCCGTAAGTAAATACGCCACGCACTTTGCTGTTTTTAGGGTTCCGTAGCCAAATGGCAAAAAACGGAACCCTTATAGATTCGTCATGTCTGTCTGTCTGTCTGTCCGTCTGTCCGTCTGTCCGTCTGTCTGTCCGTCCGTATGTCACAGCCACTTTTCTCCGAAACTATAAGAACTATACTGTTGAAACTTGGTAAGTAGATGTATTCTGTGAACCGCATTAAGATTTTCACACAAAAATAGAAAAAAAACAATAAATTTTTGGGGTTCCCCATACTTTGAACTGAAACTCAAAATTTTTTTTTTCATTAAACCCATACGTGTGGGGTATCTATGGATAGGTCTTCAAAAATGATATTGAGGTTTCTAATATCATTTTTTTCTAAACTGAATAGTTTGCGCGAGAGACACTTCCAAAGTGGTAAAATGTGTGTCCCCCCCCCTGTAACTTCTAAAATAAGAGAAAGATAAAACTAAAAAAAATATATGATGTACATTACCATGTAAACTTCCACCGAAAATTGGTTTGAACGAGATCTAGTAAGTAGTTTTTTTTTATACGTCATAAATCGCCTAAATACGGAACCCTTCATGGGCGAGTCCGACTCGCACTTGGCCGCTTTTTTTTTAAAGATTATAGCCTCTTAAGTGAGCAATTTTTGAGGAAAAAAACAGGAAAAGTGAGGTTTTAAGTTGTATAATACGGGTAAAACGGGAGTTTTATAAATTTATCAAGTTTGTACACGATTTTTGAAGATAAGTTTGCTTGCGCGGGAGAACTTTCGTTTATTTTAACTTTCTAGAGTCATACCAAGCTAACTCTGCAGTTGCAATGTGTGGCAATGTCATCATGTAAAATTTCTATGAAAATATGACGTTTATAATGACACTCCCACATTTTGTTATGTTCAAGTTGGTGCAAAGTTAGCATAGACGGACTCCAGATTCAAAAATGATAAAACTACCTACTTATCATCACCAGTCTATTTACTTTATAAAGGTCCTAGCTGGACGGCCGATTATGAAATCATAATTTGTTAAAGTTTTGGTTTTGTTGTGATTCGTTCCGGACACCATTTGTAGTGCATTTCACGGTTGCGTCTTTTACAAGCTCCTAAAAAACATGACAGTATTTGGACTATTTGGCGGTCCAAATACTCCAAATACTGCCAAGTATTGATCGGTATCAATTCAATGTGATTGGCTTTCTTCTTAAAAGCTTACCTACCCAAATTAAAAAAAAAAACAGTCAAATAAGTTAGTTTAATTTATCTGTTACATGGAAAAACGCCCTTATTCGCCAATCACTCACGACCTATGCTATCCTAGCACATTATAGGGCAATTATTCTTTGTTTGCAACCTTTCACCCAAATCTGACATTTCCATCATCGACCCCGTTACCCCATAAGGCATACAGCAAGCTTATGCGGTCAGTTCGTAGGTCAGGCAGGGTTAATGTTCAGTGTACGGCAATCAGGGCTAAGTTACTAGATTATAACGATTTTCAATATAGTCCAACTAAGTGCCACTTGCAACGTTCCATTAACTCGGGGTTATCCGTTAAACCGATAACCCAGTGTCAAATTGTACTGGTAACCATGGTAACCTCTACCTTTAACTTTACCACTACCGTAAAATCGGGTAACTATAAATATAGTCTTTAAGTACAATTATGGTCCAGTCTTTAACGTTGATTTTTAACGAGCCTTTATGATTTGTACTCATTGCAATTATTTTGGAGGTTAGATACATTATATACTCAACACTATTTGAAAAATACTTATAGGTACATATTTTACTGGAACTTGAATTTGGACCATAGTTGTAAGTTCTGGACTAAAGTTATCTGATTTTACGGTACTAAATACTTTCTTTATATATTACCTTATATGTATAATGATTGCCTAAGAAATGACCTCAATACACGAAGCCCCCGCTACCGCTCATCCCTTAAACCGCTTCTAATTTGTCAGCTTTTACCAGATTGAATGTTATTACCATGATTGCGTTCGGCGCACCTTAGCGTTGACTATTGTGAGCTTTCGGAAAAAGCTCTAATCGCAGTAGATTTGAATGATTCCCAGGGTGTATTGTCAAAGACTATTTCTGAACAGTAGAAAGAACTTTGCTGATTGAATGTTTAGAATGGAAGAATTTGCTACTTGTTTTCTTTCATGTTTATTGAATGAATGTTCTTTTAATATGCCTCATTTATCAGACTATGTGATTATAATTTTGGATCTGTCTCTTGAAAACAACGTGAGAATATTCAGGTTTTTACGGCGATATAATATAAAATACGTATTCTCATTACTAGCGAATGTAAACCGGTTTTTATTTGTATGAAATTTCGGTTGATAGCCGGTTATTAATTATTAACCCATAACACGACACGCGAGCAATAAGTGTAACTGAAGGCTGTACTGCTCAAAATACCAATATTTCTAGATCGCGTAGACTTTCTCTGATGCTAAAAAAACGAACTATACCTAATCTAGGGTAGGTTTATTTTTTCATGAATGGACTCTAATATTTTGAGAGCGAAGGTTAATTAAGTATTCACCACTGGATTACAGAAAAAGAACAATATCCTTCTCAGTTTATCAGAATTCTGTCCGTGTGGGTAGAAACTTGAATCCTCAATATAATGTACGCGTTGTGTGTGTGTGTGTGTGTGTGTGTGTGTGTGTGTGTGTGTGTGTGTGTGTGTGTGTGTATGTGTGTCTTGGTGCACACCAAGGCTCTGCACCGATCGTAATCAACCTACAATCTCAGTATCGGATCTCGGAGCAGTTTGCAGTAACCGCAGCGTTTAAGGCTCAGACACACGTACAGAAGTGCCGTCGGAAAGTTACCAAAATTGTGAAATTTACACATTCGTAAATTTTAATGGGAGTCGAAATTTCCATTTACAAAATGAAAGTTTGTTTCCGTTTCCTGTATTTTTTTTCTGAAATTTCCGAGAACTTTTTGGAAACATTCCGCTACTTGCACATCTCTGTAAGTATCTACACCGATCGTATAATATTATTAGTATTATAATCAACTATCTCACTATCGGATCTAAAAGCCGTTTGCTTTCACCGCAGTATTTAAGGCTGGAACACACGGTCTCATAACGTATGGATTTAAAAAAAAATTTGGAAGTGAAAGACAATTTTAATAACAAAACTTCCGTGAGACAAAGACATATTAAATATATGAATTCATATTATATGTTTCTCGCCCCCCCTGCCGCCACCGGCGCCTGCGCAGAGTCGTCGGGCGCGGAGAGCTACGGCCCGCAGTCTGCGCCGGTCCGCCACCGTAAACGCAAGCTCCTGATGACACTTCTCGGTACGAAGTGAAACATGTCGAGCGTTTTTCGACTTAAAATACGTGAGTGACCCGTTTCTAATATATTTAATATGAAAGACAATTGTTTAAAATTCTCCGGAAAAATGTAAAAATCTTACCTTTAAGAGCCTAACGCAAAATTGTATTTTTAACATATATAATTTGTAAGCGCAGAATCCATTCAGAACCTATAAGTTCTCTTGATAAAAATTAAATTCATTTATACCGTTAGATATCCTATACCTAACGTATGTCTTAGTAGTAAATTTTTTGTATAAAATAGCAGTTATAGAGCCGACTGATATGACAAGCAAAACTTTAAGTACCTACCTACCCGGTCTAAACTTAGCCAGATTTATGAGTTCATTCTGTATCAGTTTGATCTTTCAATAAAATGGAATAGTAAACTCGATTTACAAGTATTCCAGATACACCCACAGTGCACATTGTAGATCGCATCGGGTCAGGTGATTCTGAGCAACGATTACCCGGAGAATAGTTACCCCACGTATATACGTTCGTAGTAGACGTACGCGTTACATTACACATACATTTACCTACAATAATATTTTCCACATGGAAGAGCGCAAATAATATCTGTGAGACCAAGCTTTGCTCGCGAAACATATACCTAAATCTCAAAAATGCCCGTTTTCCCAGAGATAAGACCTAGCTAGGTCGATTTTTCGGCCCGAGAACCCCCTATATAGCAAATTTCATCGAAATCGTTAGAACCGATTCCGAGGTCCCCGAAATATATATATAAATATACAAGAATTACTCGTTTAAAGGTATAAGATAAGATAAGATAAGATAAAGATAAGATACAAATATATTTAGTAACTTTATTTTTTAATTTAATTGCAGTGAGACGCCTCATTCGGTTCTCGTATGTTTCATTTCTCTTAATGAATGTGTTAATCACACAGGATTCTGACTCTTGGAGACCCTATACATCTCTAAGGATAATTTGATAAACTCTTACTTGATCTTTTAGTTCTGACACTTAGAGACATTTACACCTCTAAATAAGTTTATATTTTTTTTCCATGTATCTGTTTTGTTTTTGTTTTAATATTATTATTATAGTTTTATTTTTGTAATTCGACATTAAGAGACCTTCTACATCTCTAAGTAATTGTATTACGTTAGTTTGATTTGGTAGTTGCAGTTGTATTTTATAATTGTTGATGTATTATTATTTTTTTGCTTGTATGTAAATTCAATGTTGACGTGTAAAAGTGCCCTTGTGGCCTATTTGCTGAATAAATGTTGAAGTTTGAAGTAAGATAAAGGGAACAATTTCCTTGATAACATGAGTGACATTCGCCAAGTCATTATTGTCGCGATTATGTTGTTCAATCATCACTATCATCAGTCACTCATTTTATCTAGGAAATCGGCATCAGCGTCGCCGCAGTAATGTTGCAGCAGTACTGCAGGTGCAGTTAACATTCGCCTTTACCCCTCTACTGCCTTGTCCCGTATCCGTCCCAGACAATTTTTTTTGTTTTTATTATAAATGGGCTTACTCATGGCCACAGACTAGCCGAGGCGACGGCCTACGATGGAGCGAGCCTGCCCAGAAGGTGCCTGTTCACCACGGCGGTGTTCTGTGCTGTTCACCCTTGATTTGAAGGTTGCCGGGTTATATGAGCTCGGAAATATAGACGCCGGCACGAATTTAAACTGTAATTAACAGTTGAAAGGTTATTAATTCAGTAGCAAATTTTTGACAAGGGCGTTCGAGGGGTTAACGGTTAAATATACTTGTCTATTAAGTATAATGTTATGCGTCCCTTCCGTTTCGCTCTAAGCCAAATTGAATCGCCGAATAATAACGAGAATGGCCTTAGGTTTATTTTCCCAAGCTTTTCCTGTTTAATCTTTTACTGCTAAAAAGAAGAATTTCTATAGTGAACCTTCATTTAACAAAATCCTATTATAGACGTTTCGGAACTTACAGAAAAAAAGATGCCGCTTTGTAAGGGGAGAAATATGTTATTTTTCGACACACCAGCTCGTAAAGGCTCTTTTTATTTTTCAAAAACGGTTGAGATAAATGTATTTTATCCACAAGACCAGCAATTTGATGCACATTTTGACTTGTTTCCTTATTGGGTAATAGTACAATTTCCTTTTTAGGGATTACCTATTTAAAAATACCACATAAGTAAACGTTAAAATACTTAATGCTCTTGACGATATATCAAATTTCCGGTTTAATTTTCTATCAAAAGATCCAAACATACCTGATCACCATATTTTACCGTCCAAAACCCTGAAAATAACGTTTACAATACCGCTTTTGTAGTTATTTTCGAACGTAAAGCGAACCATGTACGTACTAAGTTTATCTACGCAAATGTGATCAATCATATGAAAAAACCCTTTTTTCTACCATAAAAGAAAACTGTCTAACAAAAACAAACTTTAACGGGAAGCCACAAAGTCGAATATCCAATGCTATATGTTGGTTTTGGGAAAGATCAATACCTAAAAATATATTTATGAATATGTAGGATATAATATATTTTATGTTGAGTGCAAGAGGGCATTATGGAAAATATTTTGAAGGCTTAGATTTTTTCGTACAAACTGGGCTTGATATTCCAAAGATTTTTTTCTATATATTATATTTAAGTTCTTCTTTGACGTATTAAATGTAAAGTATAGGTATACTCAACAAGTCAACACGCTTATCTACAATCTTCGTACCTAATGAGACTATAATATGTCATCCAATAGTTAGGTGTAGGTACCCATGTCAAATATGTGTAATAAGTACATTGACAACATAAAAATAGCATAAATAGCATATTTAAGTGTCGTAAATAGCCCGTAATAATAACTTTATCAGTCGGATTTTATATAGGTACTAGGTAGGTACTTTATACTAAAAATAAAGTATATAAATACTTTATTTTTACAAATAAGTAATAGAAAGGTACCACAAGTAGAACGGTCTTACCAACACATTTTTTGTCATCGAGCAATGGTAACTGGTGTTCAGTTGTAAAATACCTGGAACAGAAAAAACATTTAGGTAAGTACAAATATTTGAATAATAAATACATTATTTGTGGTAGATTTTAAACGAGTAAATATTGATTTAACTGCCCTATAACATAGTAGTAGCATGTAGTAGGTAGTTATGTAATACGAATAGTATAAAGTACAAATATTTGCCTTAGCTATGGCGTATTGCGACTATTGCGTCTGATCATCAAAATGTCACTGGGCCAGTTAAGGTGACATTTTGATGGCAACTGCAACTGCATTACTGTTGCGGCATTACTGCTGCGGCGTTAATGAAGGCGCTGTCACTGTCAATGTTCTTGCTAAAATGAGTGACAGATTGAACGTTCTAATAGGCAGTAATGCAGTAACGACTTCACTCATTATACGAGCACCAAGAAACGTCATTGGTGCAGCAGTATTGTTGCAACAGTAATGCTGCAGTCGTTTAGGATGAAAAATTGTTTTGCATTTCATTTTTTTTTTCTTAGCCCGTTATATGTCCCACTGCTGGGCAAAGGCCTGTCCCCGTGATCTCCACAACTCCAGTTGCTTTGCTTTGGTGGTTGGTTATAAGTCCCTACTAGCCCACCTATACGGATGCATGCGCAGACAACACCTGAAAATTTTTGAAGTGAAAACTTCTTTAGCGGCGCTGGGCACTTTTTGAGGTGTGGAAAAAATGATAAACTCGAGACAGCGTAAGGCGATCACGTGACGGTAAGGGGCGTAAGGCGATCACGTGACCGTAAGCCCCGTAAGGTGGCCACTCATAATTTAAATAGCATTTAAATCAATAAAGATAAACTCAATATTATTTGACATTTATGTTGCGGACTCCTTTTTAAGACTCTTTACCTATGGTCAAATAATTTGACGTTGTCATGGCAGTATGTAAATAAACATATCAATGAAAAAGTGTGATCTTATTTGAGAATGATAATAATATAATAATAAATAATAGAACTAAGCTAAACGTATGTATCGTGTTACCGGGGGTCGGTAACATAGTGAGGTGAGTTTTCACTTCTATCGGAACTCCCGGAGTGCAACCGTTGAAGCTTGTTTTTGTTTATGCTTAATTGATATAAGTTCTTTTTCTACTCCAGCACTTAAATGTGTCAATTAAATGACTGACAGTGATATCTAAAGCAATGTCATTTGAATGCTTTGTCTATAGGCTCATAAGATGACTGCTAGCAGTCATCTTATGAGTATAATACAACTGCTTTATTTTTTTTAAAGATACAATTTCCGATCATCTTGATTGAAAGAGGTATGTTTTCATTTACAATAATAACTCTTTTTTTTTTAAATAATAACTAAATTTTTTTTAAATAATAACTCTTTTTTTTTAATAATAACTCTTTTTTTTAATAATCTCTTTTTTTTAATAATAACTTTTTTTTTTTTTTTTTTGCTGCAGCTGTCATAGAAAAAGTAATGTATGCAACAGCTCATAATTGGTTCTTAAAATTCTCGGGTCTTTTTTTACAAAACTCGACTACGTCTCGTTTTGTAACTTCGACCCTTGAATTTTAAGAACCCTTATTATATCACTGTTGCATAAACTACTATTATAAATCACGTTTGTCGTTATGTAAAATGTGACGAAACAAAACGTTTACGTAATCACACACTGTCAATTTTATGACGGATTTAAACCAGTTGATGAGGTACAAATTTATATGAAACTGCATAAATACGCCCTTAAAAAGCTTAAGAGATTTTAGAGAATAGTTAGTCTAGTATTATCCAAGCTTATAATAAGAACGTAAACTCAACAAAATATTCAAAGTAGCTGTCAAATAAGCACATAACTGCATTTTACACTTAGCGCCATGCAAACAGTCCCCAATACCGCCTAGGCAAACAAAAATGAACCCTATCACAAGTGAATAGGGCTCTACAAACACGCTTTTACAACATTGTTGACACTAGAGATGGGCCGAATATAGAGTTTGCCAAATACAAAATTAGGCCGAATGTTCGGTTTCGATCTTAATGAAAACTGAATATTCGGTCGAATTATTTGGTTCATCTGTATTATAATAAATCATTTGCAAACTCTTCAATCACATTAGTAGGTAAATATGAATAAATTCCTATGCAATTTCCTAGAAATAAACAGGTCAAAAGCAAGGGACTGGCAAACAAATTTTCTACTAATTTTAAAATTTTCAACCCTCTCCAAATAGGTAATCAAAACATTCTAAGGATTCAACATGACTGATTATGTCTTAATGACAACTGTAAAATTTACTTAGTTACTACTTACTTAAAGTAGGTACTTACTTGAAAAGAAATGAGACGAAACAAACATAGGTACTTAATAAAAAAATATAAGCGGAATATTTGGCACTTTAACCAATTTAACCGAATAATTCGGCCGCATACGAACATTGGAAAACTTGCCGAATATACAGAATACAAAACAATTACGGAATATTCGGCCCATCTCTAGTTGAACGGATTAAAAGTGGGCCAAATAAAATTAAGCTCTGCGTCCTACGCTTTAAAGTTCAAATTGAAAATTAAGGACGATATACTTTCTTTAGAACTGCTGCAAAGTTGTAAACAGTGCTAAAAGAGTATGAGCTTTATTAAGAAATGGGTAAGGTTTGGTTTTGTGTGGCGTATAGTGGCTTTGAATGGTAATTGGTTTAGATTCAGTGAAAAGCAAGGGTTATGAAAAATATTTAACATTTTTAACGGATACGTTTTGCAGTTAAAAGAAATTACTTGGATGTTAAGCGAATATTTTGTATTAGAATAAACTTTTGCGGTGGAACAGGGTTTTATAATGTTATTTAAATCTAAATAAACGACAATGCTACATTAAAAAACGAAGGGCAGTATCTTTTATATAAGTAGGTACTCGATAAATAAATATAAAATAGTAAGTAATATTGGTAAATTCAATACTCTACACATACTTAAACCATTTTCATTTATATATTTACCAATTGCACGAAAAGCTATTAAAACAATATTCAAAACTATATCACTATTGAAAACAAATAAAGGCCGCATTCAATAAAATTATTACAACATAAATAATCCACTGCGAAACTCAATATTTCATTTCAGATGAAAGACCGAGAGTGGCCAATTCGAACTTACATTTTTATATCTTAATGATATCATTCTCGAGTGCGTTGCAATCGTACTTGTTCGTGAGTACAGGGGCCTTACCATGATGTCCTTATTGCGATTACCGGTGTTTAGGACCTTAACTCTCTCTCGACCCCTTGTATTATGTATTACTTTAGGTTGAATGAAATAAATTATTATATTGTATTATTAAACTGAATTAATATAGAACGGAGATATATAAGTCACATAGCTCCGTCCCTTAGCAATTCAGTTTAGGTCCTATACAAGGACAATAAGAACATCATGGGAAGGCCCCAGGTCGAGTTCACAAACAAGTTTACAAGCTAACTTTCCAATAATACCATTCCAGTGTTCCATTTCTTCAACCAAAAACGTCACTGACAAATCAGTATCGTATCGGAATCAGATCGCAAAACGAGAACTCGTATTGGCCCGTAAGACAAAAGACAAAAGGTCGTGTACTTAGGTACCTAAATATATTGGCGCGAGCGAGACGAGTGAGCGATATCCAAATGGCATCGGAATTAAGTTCGAATCGGCCTCAGGTTTTTAGACGCAGCCGGCAATTTAATTATTATCGCACAAGGATAAAAAGGGAGTTTTTCCGGTCTGTGAATAGATAATAACATTTTCCCGAAATAGCTACAAAGTAAGGTAGGTAATATTTATTTATAAAAGGTTATTTTTATAAAAATAAATATACCGCTCGGATTCAGACTGCGCCAGCATTACTTCAGCAGTAAATTCGCGCTGCTATACCTACTGTTGCAGTAATATTGCCGATTGAATTACTGCCGCAAATGTCAATACCTATACATTTCTCCATAAAATTTCGTTTTGACGTTTCCTGCAATGCAGTCGGCAGTAATGTGCTAAAGTTGGCTCTATACCTAAATATCCACGATAACGTCAAATTTTCATATACTTTTTAGGGTTCCGTACCCAAAGGGTAAAAACGGGACCCTATTACTAAGACTCCGCCGTCCGTCCGTCCGTCCGTCCGTCCGTCCGTCTGTTACCAGGCTGTATCTCACGAACCGTGATAGCTAGACTGTTGAAATTTTCACAGATGATGTATTTCTGTTGCCGCTATAACAACAAATACTAAAAACAGAACAAAGTAAAGATTTAAGTGGGGCTCCCATACAACAAACGTGATTTTTGACCTAAGTTAAGCAACGTCGGGCGGGGTCAGTACTTGGATGGGTGACCGTTTTTTTGCTTGTGTTTTTGCTTGTTTTACTCTATTTTTTGTTGATGGTGCGGAACCCTCCGTGCGCGAGTCCGACTCGCACTTGGCCGGTTTTTTCAGTTGTATGTAGTTACCCTATATACTATAGCAATACAATTTTAAGCTTGTATTGTAGTGATTGTGAATTAAATATCTCGGGATTTGAAGAGCAAAATAAACACATCTATAATTTTCAGAGTAATGGCAAGTAATGGAGATAAAAGGTATAAAAAAGCGGCCAAGTGCGAGTCGGACTCGCCCATGAAGGGTTCCGTATTTAGGCGATTTATGACGTATAAAAAAAAAACTACTTACTAGATCTCGTTCAAACCAATTTTCGGTGGAAGTTTACATGGTAATGTACATCATATATTTTTTTTAGTTTTATCATTCCCTTATTTTAGAAGTTACAGGGGGGGGGACACACATTTTACCACTTTGGAAGTGTCTCTCGCGCAAACTATTCAGTTTAGAAAAAAATTATATTAGAAACCTCAATATCATTTTTGAAGACCTATCCATAGATACCCCACACGTATGGGTTTGATGAAAAAAAAATTTTTGAGTTTCAGTTCGAAGTATGGGGAACCCCAAAAATTTATTGTTTTTTTTCTATTTTTGTGTGAAAATCTTAATGCGGTTCATAGAATACATCTACTTACCAAGTTTCAACAGTATAGTTCTTATAGTTTCGGAGAAAAGTGGCTGTGACATACGGACGGACAGACAGACGGACAGACGGACAGACGGACAGATAGACAGACAGACATGACGACCGTTTTTTGCCATTTGGCTACGGAACCCTAAAAACCCGCACGACGGCCATATCTTCCTTCGCAAATTTCGCGCGGTGAGCGATATCTTTTGTTCCCTTCTAATTTCTAGGCTTTATACTACTTTACACCTCTCCTATGATATTTGATGAACTACACAAAGTTCAAACCCTACTGTTAATTAGATTAGATCTCAAAGTTATCAGCCGCTAAGTGTCCGTCCGGCGATAATCAGGTTTCCGGACGGACGGACGGCCAGACAGAACAAGATTAGATGCTGTGACGAGGTCAGTTGTTCTGGGAGTTTACAGAGGGTTTGGATGTTTAGTGAATTATAGGTTATAATTGTGTCCCAGGTGACGGAATATAAAGGGAGGATCGACTTTTTTTTCTTGTGGTTCTGTCCCGTCAGCCAGGCGACAATATTTTATCTGACACATATTAATAACACTGAAAGTCATCGCTTCTCTATAAACATACCCCGTCTGCAATTTTGAACATTACCTAATACACCATTTCTCGCTATTAGAAAAGGTTGTGATTGGTCAATAAGTTATGATTACCTAGCTAAAAAAAAGTAACAATATTTGAGCCGCTCTCACGACTCAACAATTACGACACGGCCCGATTCGAACTTTAAAATACCTACGTCAAATATTAGGTCTAGATACGATATAGATCCGATATGTCAGTGTCAAAAGCGAATTTCTTCAACCAAAAATATCACCTTTGACACTGACATATCCCATCCATTATCGTATCTACACCTAATATGTAATTGACGTATCCACAGGTGTGGCCCACTCCGCGATTTTGTCGCGTCGCAACAAGTACCTACAAGTACATCCGTCCCACACCAATTTTGGTGGCTAGCCATAGGCCGCGCGTGGCGCTTGCGCCACCTAGCGGTCATATCTGTCGTAATCGTAACATACTCGTTTTGTTAGACAGTGAATCTTCTGTACCTAGTACTATTATTTATTCTGTGACGTATCTTAAAGTTCGAATCGAGCCCACAACTTCCCGTACGGTGGCTTTCGAGCTCTAGTCACATATAAGTACAGATGTAGTGCATAGGTAATTATTTTCCTTCTTACCTATTTTTACAGAAACGTACGAACGTGCCTTGCTATATCAGTCAGTCTCGGCATAGAGAAAAAAATACAAAGAGTGCTCACTCCATACATCAGTTTTAGTTCCAAAAAGACTATTAGCATCTAGCATCGAGTAGCGGAACTATCAGTACTGCTACTTGACAATAGATGTAGCACCGACCGGAAATTAAGTCTTATCTCAAAAGCATAAGACTTTCCGGTCGGTGCTACATCTATTGTCAAGTCCGCTACTCGATGCTAGATGTAGACACTGAAATTAATAGTCTGAACTGATGTATGGAGTGAACACTCTTGTCTTACTATATTTATTTCTCTATGGTCTCGGTACAAAAAGTACTGAGGTTGATTGAAGTAGCATGACAAATACGGAAGTTCCCGAGAAAATACTATGGAAAACAATTATGCACTACATATCTAGTTATTTTCGTTCGTTAATATCTGTGTATAAAATAAACATACAACATAAAAACTACGGCAATCAATTACATCTGACGAGCAGCAGACGGAGGAATATAATTTACCTTAATAAATACGAGTCCGTCATTATGTCAGGAACAAAGGAACATTTAATATAAGTACGAATACAACAAATTAGTCTAATAGTAAGCGCGTTTCTACATTAGAGATATATCGACCGGAATATGAACCGTGATTACTTTTTGTATTATTTTCAAGCTTATATTTCGACGCAGTTACATGCATCTTGTTCACGGATGCATATGCATCTTGTTACAACAATACAAAAGGTAATCACGGTTCATATCCCGGTCGATATGTGTCTAGTGAAACTAACCGTGAATCAATCAAAACCGTTTCTACATTGTCCGAATGATATCTGTACAGTGTACCCCTAGTGTAAACTTCATTCGGTAGCGTGACATAGCGTGATAGCGTGTTGGCGTTATGTCTACTTTTGTATGGGATTTTTAACAACGCTTTGGAAACTCAAAATCCCATACAAAATGACACTTAACGCAAACGCGTACGTCACGTCACGCTATCGAATGGAATTTACACTAGGGGTACAGATATCGGATGGAAGTAAATGTTTATTTATTCATATATAAGAAATATTTATTGTTAAAATAAAAATAAAATAAAAATAAAATAATTTTTATTGCAACTTTGAGTGGTTACATAGCATTGGTTCCTGGCTCTCAAAGTAGGTGTCCCTGTGTCTCAAGAGCCAGTTCCTTCCCAATTACAAGCGTCGGTAATGTTACAAGTTAGACATTTTATATTTCAGTTTCAACAATATTAAAATTAAAGAAAGATAATCTAAACATGCGAAACTATGATGTGTGTGTACGCGCGCGTGTGTGAGTATTCTGTATGTCTGATTTTTAGAATATGTGTGTTTACGCGCGTGTGTGTCTGGTTATTTTAGATTGTATGTAAGTAGAAAAAAAATCTTAATGCAAAAAAGGCGAACATGACGCCATAGGGCACTCTCTAGCAGCTGTTTTTCTCATAGACACCATCTGACTTCCGATATCGAAGAGGCACTTCCGATAATTTCAGCCATGTCGGACTACCGTCAGCTGTCGGACCGACATTATCGGATGCATGTTATCGGATATCGGATGTAGGATCCTACATCCGATACTGAGAAATAAAGGATGACTCGCGTTAAACCGGGCCGTGTCCGAGCCGGAGCTTCCGGAGCTTCGTTTTCTATGGAAAGCATCACGTGACCTGTCATTGTCATAGAAAAGTAAGCGCCGGAAGCTCCGGCCCGGACACGGCCCGGTCTAACGTGAGTCATCCTTAATACTAAATATATTAAAAACGGGTCACTCACCCTCCCTGATGACACTTCTCGGTACGAAGTGAAACATGTCGAGCGTTTTTCGACTTAAAATACGTGAGTGACCCGTTTTTAATATATTTACTATGTCTTTGTCTCACGGAAGTTTTGTTATTAAAATCCTTAATACTGGAGCGAATGTAGGATTCTACATCGCTAATCGCGTGAAAACGCTGAGGGTGAGAAAGGGATGGAACGTCCGACATTTTCTACTAATATAGTTGAGGACCATCATGCGTCCGTTCACATGATTAGCAAATTTTCCCTGAAAAACCAACATAATACCTACTTTAAGTCGCGTAAAGTATTTGCCGATAGATTGCGCTGCGCACTCAGGTGCTCTTTTTCTACTTCGCACTATTTTATCCTGAGACATGAAACAGGTACAATTTGAAAGATTGATCGGAACCCTAGGTGTGTGTTCGTTTTTTTTCGTTTTATGTTACTTCCAAGAACGTCTTTCTAAGACTTCCATTTTACATTATGTAACTACATATAACAACTCGCAATGTCATACTAAAACATTTCATAATAAAAACACATTCCTTTCCACGGACCTCGTCATATTTTCTTAGAAGAAGAATACAAATCAGCAAAGGAATATTCTTAGAAATAAACTATTATATTACTACGCTCCGTAGGTTGGCAACGTATCTAATAAATTACGCGAAGTGTACTGCCTAGCCAGGGACCGGAACCGGTTACCTTAACCGGGGTTTTTCATAGGGTTATTTTAGAAGTGGTTATAAAAACCCCTACCATAACGGTAACCGTCTGATAAGGTAACACTTTGATTCGGTAACCGTATCAGATCGAGTTAACCCCTGTTACCGGTAACCGAAATAAAAACCCCGTCTATGCTGTTACCTCATAATAAGGTTTTGAACCAGTTCAAACGATTGTAAACTTTACGCAGACTTAAATTCAACTTATTATTGAATAACCGTGGTTGGCATGGGCGGTCTATGAAGCCTCCAGCACAAACAAGTTTTTTTGCCGGTAACTTCGCTTATTGTCAATTCAAACAATATTGCACTTTGAGTCCTTAAGCTAAAATTGAAAACAAGTGAGCGATTACAGTATTATTTTTAGAGCGACAGCCGCGGCGCAGCGCGGCCATTCCTTTGTTTATCTTTATACCTGTGTGTTCCTATTGTTTTTGTCAATTCTAGTTTAGAAATTTTTAGAAAAGGGGTTGCAAGTAAACAAGATCCTATCCTAGTAATATCTGCTATTATTTAGATATATTTTATGCTACTTAGATTATTATTTTTATTTTCGGGTTCACACTTGATATGTACCTACAGATTAAAGACTGATTTAAAGAAAAATTTTCACCTAACTAGTAATTTTACTGGTACCTAGTTAGGTATAATTTATCTTAAGTGATTTAAAAAAAAAACACTTTGTGATAAAGATACATGCGCTAGCGGATTGTGGTAGATATTTTACCATTGTTAACAAATGACATATGTACTAGTTATTATGAGCTTATTTTATAATAAGCAATTAAAGTCTATTTTTTTATTCGGTAGACTAAAATGACATTTCATAGTATGAAATGAAATGACACATGATGTTCATACTACGAAATGTCATTTTAGTCTACCGAATAAAAAATAGACTTTAGTTTAAAATGTTTTCAGATGCGGTGAGTTGTATGAGCTAAGTCGTAATTTACCTTGTACCGCTTAATGCAGCGATCAGAAAATATATATCTATAGCAGTTATAAACTTATTTTAATACTACAAATCTTTCATTAATACCAGGGGGCTCAGCACGGTTCCATTTTTATCGACTATCACTATGCCCGTCACTTTCGCACTTACATACTTGTTAGAACGTGACAGGCATGGTGATAAACGATAAAAATGCGACCGTGCTACTAGGGCAGAATTCATTATACATATTCATTGGGTATCTATAACATTGGTAGGTGAAATAGTTTTGATTAAATTAAATAGATACATACATTACATACATACTTAGTAAGCAGTGTTGGGCATTCAAGAATAAAATCATTATTTAAATAAGAATTCCTAAGAATAAAATCATGTTGATTTTATTCCCGTCAAAATTATTCAAATAATTTTGATCGGAAATAATTCGTATGTGAAAAAATTGAATAAGAATCATCTCATTCTTAATCAAATAAATATAATCATGATTTTATATTCTAAATAATATTCCTGGATTAAACATGTAGTATGGGTGCCGTATAGGCGTTACGTATAGATAGAAGTAAATTAGACAAGAAACTATTATGTTTCTTGACTAATTTATACCTGATTTTATGCAATAAAATCTTACAAATTTAATTTACTGCCGCATAGTCTTGGTATTGGACGATACCCGTATTTATTTTAATGTGATAACTAAATCATCAGGTACAATTCAGCTGCTCTGAACGGATGGTGGATAGCGAAACTCTTCAATGGCTCACTGTGCCTAAATTAATGTAAAAAATAAAAAACCGGCCAAGTGCGAGTCTGACTCGCGCAGGAAGGGTTCCGCACCATTACGCAAAAACCAGCAAATAAATCACGTTTGTTGTATGGGAGCCCCACTTAGATATTTATTATATGCTGTTTTTAGTATTTGTTGTAATAGCAGCAACAGAAATTAATTATTTGTGAAAATTTCAACTGCCTAGCTATCACGGTTCATGAGATACAGCCTGGTGACAGACAGACGGATAGAGGAGTCTTAGTAATAGGGTCCCGTTTATACCCTTTGGGTACGGAACCCTAAAAAAGATGTTTTTAAAGGTAGGATAAGGAATGGCTTGATATGGTGTATTCCTATTTCTCCCCGCCGGGCACAGATGGGAATAGGCGCTTCAGTTAAATCATTCCCATATGTCCCCGCCTCATGTATCGCGGCGATCACGTTGGGCAGGAACAAATGGGGAAAATACTCATGATTTTTTTCTGTTTTCGAATTATGTTTATAATTCGTTTTTTTTAGCATTAGAAAGAACTTGAAAGAAGGTAAGCGATTTTGACATGTCTTTTAATTGAAAAACACTTTTTAAAAACCATAACTATTACTTATGAAAGCAGAAGACTATAAAAGATCGTATTAGATTCATAATTGTTACATATTTACCGTAACTTATTTTTAAAATGTGCTTTTCAATTAAAAGAGACATCAAGATTGTTTTCTCCAATATGCTCGGAAATGTTCACCTTATTGTAGCAAAAATAGTACGGGAAGTTCTACGTTATTGTCAAACTCTAATTTAAAAAAATCAAACTATCGCTGTCCTGTTCTAGCGGACGGGAATGAAAAAAACACTACAGTAATGACTTATTACTGTAGTGTTTTTTACTTTTTAAAAATAAAAAACGCAAACAGCCAATTATTGTAGCCGCGAGCCGCGTCTACACGACCCGATCAGCTATCATTTCAAACTATAGGATAGAGTGAGATAGTAAGATAAACGACCTTACTTGTCTCGTTCTTACAAGACCGTTGTGCTCGTGTATGATCGTGCAAATACTGCTTAATAAAATCAAAGATTATTTTTATATTTTTTTAAGGATCTCATCCGTGTACATAAACAGAGACAGAGAGAATCATACTATCTTTGTCTTACACTAGTACTAGCACCCAAAAGAAAAGGATGGGTATAGTTTTCCTGGTTCTTACTGACTGACAAATTGGTTTGACCAACTATATTGCACAATTATATTGAATGGTACTGAATGGCAGAATAAGTTTGTGCCCTTAACTTAAAAAAAAAAAATATTTTAGAGGGAAATTGTTTTTGACATTTTTGATGTGAAGGTTCGATTTGAGTGATGCTTGCTGCTTAAATAATTATTATTTTACCTTATTTCCTCGCATGTTTGGAGAAAAGCACTATATATGCCTCGGCAGGAATAGCAATTCGTGGATTCGTCTTCTTCGAACGAATCGAAACTCATCCACGAATTGCCCTTTCCCGGCCTCTGCAATAATGTACTATTACCTTATTTCTAATGCTAAAAAAAAACGAACTATAGTATGTGGTTTCAGTATCCGAGTTACTACCAAGACTTATGGTGTTTTTAAAAGCTCTTCTGATATTTAAAATTTGCATTTATTATTTAGACGGAAATTAACAGGTATATTTGACACAACGCTTGCCGCACGTGTTTAGCAAATGCTGACAAAGAATTCACCACGCCACGACTTAATCCTATTGTTATTGCCAATGAGTAATGAATGACGGTCTCAAGTGCAAACACGCCTGCAACTTTCTGCAAATCTATTTAATTATAGTGATAAGCGTAGGACTCTTTTCTTACCTGCAGTAATTTACTATCTCATTCACTTTCCGTAGGTGTGAAAGAGATAGCATACGTAAGACCTCAAGGCTGGTAGGAATAATAAACAAAATACATACTTAATACGCAAAGAAATATACATTGAACCATCATAATTATAATTTCGCAGTTTACTTTCTATGTAGCTTCATTATAAAATTATCATCACCGTTTCGAAGGCTTCAAAAAATTCAAATCAATCCGACCATTGAAAAGAGGGGTGAAATTCATTTTACTATCTATATACATTGTACTACATATAATATGACGTATAATATGACCAAATAAATGCCATTTAACCTTGTTACCACTAACTCATGTATCTACAATTACATCAATTAGTCATGACACGGCAGAGTACTGATAACAATACTGTAGTGTAGTACAATAATAAGGCTTTATTGTTGTCACTATGACTCTCACCGCATTCTGCTTAATCCTAAATATCCTAATACAATAGAAAATACCACGACCTTTAAACATTCGGTGCACTTGCGTTGTAGCGCGTGCCAGCGGAGCGCAGCGTTTCGATTTAAATACGCATGTTGCTTCGCCCGTGTAGGTATATTTATTATCTTCATGTTATTAGGTACTAGGAAGTGCAAATAATTGACTTCATACATGAAAGATATTTTGCAGATTTTGTTCAATAGTCACCTTCAACAACACGAGAGTAATCTAGAGCAGAGTTGGGCAAAAAATAACTTGAATAAGAATAAGAA
The DNA here is from genome assembly GCF_948474715.1 of Cydia amplana. NCBI lineage: Eukaryota > Metazoa > Arthropoda > Insecta > Lepidoptera > Tortricidae > Cydia > Cydia amplana. The sequence goes on from NC_086070.1 coordinate 25,486,679, forward strand.
TAAAAACAGAAATTTCATTCTTATTCCAATCGATTTGAATAAGAATAATTCTTGCACTCGTTATTTTAGAATAAATAGAAAGTGAATAAATCATGACACTTTTATTTTAAATGAAAAAGACAAAACGGAATATTTATTCCAGATGTAGGATTATACTAAATAACGTTTTATTCAATTAGAATGTTATTCTGAATTAATTTAACTTTTGTAGTTACATACTACTACTTTTAATTTTGTAAGTTTCTAAAATAAATAAAACAAATAAAATAGATAAAATAAATGAAATAAATAAAAAAAAACAAATAAATTATATTATTGACATCTATTTTATTAGTATTGCATTTTAGTTTTTATATAATATTATAAGTATTAGTTTAATTTTTAAGTAGGTTTATTTTAATTTTAGTTTAGGTTTTAAATTTTTAATTTATAGATTTCATAGTTAGTTGTAATGTTTTTTTATTATTACCTTTTAAGTTAAATAAATGAACTTTATCCTAATAAAATAAATAAGATAAATAAAATAAACAAAATAAATAAAATAATCAAAATAAATAAAATAAATAAAATAAACAAAATAAATAAAATAAACAAAATAAATAAAATAAATAAAATAAACAAAATAAATAAAATAAACAAAATAAATAAAATAAACAAAATAAACAAAATAAACAAAATAAACAAAGTAAACAAAATAAACAAAATAAATAAAATAAATAAAATAAATAAAATAAATAAAATAAATAAAATAAATAAAATAAATAAAATAAATAAAATAAATAAAATAAATAACATAAATAAAATAAATAAAATAAATAAAATAAATAAAATAAATAAAATAAATAAAATAAATAAAATAAATAAAATAAATAAAATAAATAAAATAAATAAAATAAATAAAATAAATAAAATAAATAAAATAAATAAAATAAATAAAATAAATAAAATAAATAAAATAAATAAAATAAATAAAATAAATAAAATAAATAAAATAAATAAAATAAATAAAACAAATAAAATAAATAAAATAAATAAAATAAATAAAATAAATAAAATAAATAAAATAAATAAAGTAAATAAAGTAAATAAAGTAAATAAAGTAAATAAAGTAAATAAAGTATATAAAGTAAATAAAGTATATAAAGTAAATAAAGTAAATAAAGTAAATAAAGTAAATAAAGTAAATAAAGTAAATAAAGTAAATAAAGTAAATAAAGTAAATAAAGTAAATAAAGTAAATAAAGTAAATAAAGTAAATAAAGTAAATAAAGTAAATAAAGTAAATAAAGTAAATAAAGTAAATAAAGTAAATAAAGTAAATAAAGTAAATAAAGTAAATAAAGTAAATAAAGTAAATAAAGTAAATAAAGTAAATAAAGTAAATCAAATACATAAAATAAAAAATAAAAAAAATAAACAAAATAAATAAAATAATCAAAATAATCAAAATAAATTATATAAATAAAATTAACAAAATTAATGACAAATAAAATAAATGAAATAAGTAAAATAAACAAAATAAAAATATAGACAAAATAAGTAAAATAAACAAAAACATTAAAATATGCAAAATTAAAAAAAAAATACAAAAATAACAAAATAAACTATTAGTTCTATTAATAAATTAACTTTTTCTTTTAGTAGGTATTTGACTGACGGCACATCACTAAATACGAATGTAGCAAACCAATAAGCAACCGATAATAAAGGTTACCATAACTGAATAAAAACCGGTTAAAAACCCCTAACAAAAACCCTAACGCGATGGGGTTTTGAGATTAACTCGGTTAAAGGTTAAGGTTACCGTTTCAATAAGCTTACCGTTACAATCAGGTAACAGTATGATAGGGTTACCGAATGATACGGTAACCGAATTGATTGGGTTACCGAATGGATAGGATTAAGCGTAAAGAGGGGTTTTCCGGTCCTTGTGCCTAGCTAATGTAATGTGCTCCGTACAGTCAACAACGGAAATATGCCAGGAAAATGCTCATAATAATTTTTACTTACTTCCTACTATTTGTAATATTATTTATTTATTTATTTAAACTTTATTGCACAAAATACAAATAAAATGTACAAATGGCGGGCTTAATGCCTAAAGGCATTCTCTACCAGTCAGCCATAGGGCTAAACAGAGATGTAATAAAATGGTGCGAGAAGAAAAGTAAGAGAATTTAATTAGGAACTATTGCAAACAACTGAAAAACATAATAAACTACATATACAATACACAGATAAAAATAATAAAATATATACAATGAATATACTAGGTACTACATAATTCTCACATACATAATATGTAATATATTACGATGGAATATTGTCTGCGGTTACCGCGATAGTTATTCATCAAGTAAAAAAATAGACGGATTATGTCCCGTACATACCTATAATGAATTTAAAACTATTTGGATCGACAGAGCTCGTGATTCTAATAATACAGTAATTTTATACATTTAGCGTTTGCATCAGATCCGTTAGTTCTGATTTTTTGCAGACTTATTTATGATGTTGACCCAATGAATAATCCAAGTTTGTGAATCCAAATCGAAAAAACCGCGAAAAATTCGTTTCTTTTTTTAGTTTTGGGCGATTCTAACCCTAAAGGACTAGTTTTTGAAAGTACCTTCTTTAGACATTTTTAAAGAAGACTAAATTTGAATTTGCTACAATACGAGATTAGAACTGTCTCTGTAGATTGAACAGTTTCCGAGATAAAGACTTTCAAAACTTAGATTTTTTTGAAATTGAGCTCGTAAGATAAGTGAGTGCAGTGATATGCACTTTTGACTCAGGCGATGCCGGTTGGCACGATTGTTCCTAAGATCAAACAAAGCTGATTTGGCCCAGTAGCTACGAGATCGTACCGTGCCTACCCCCCAAAAAGGGAGGGGAAAGGGTCGGATCCCCAGCTCCAATGTTAGCTATATTTCTTCCTGCTCTTAGCAACTAGGGCAAGTTATATCAGGGACCGGAACCGGTTACCTTAACCGGGGTTTTTCATAGGGTTATTTTAGAAGTGGTTATAAAAACCCCTACCATAACGGTAACCGTCTGATAAGGTAACACTTTGATTCGGTAACCGTATCAGATCGAGTTAACCCCTGTTACCGGTAACCGAAATAAAAACCCCGTCTATGCTGTTACCTCATAATAAGGTTTTGAACCAGTTCAAACGATTGTAAACTTTACGCAGACTTAAATTCAACTTATTATTGAATAACCGTGGTTGGCATGGGCGGTCTATGAAGCCTCCAGCACAAACAAGTTTTTTTGCCGGTAACTTCGCTTATTGTCAATTCAAACAATATTGCACTTTGAGTCCTTAAGCTAAAATTGAAAACAAGTGAGCGATTACAGTATTATTTTTAGAACGACAGCCGCGGCGCAGCGCGGCCATTCCTTTGTTTATCTTTACACCTGTGTGTTCCTATTGTTTTTGTCAATTCTAGTTTAGAAATTTTTAGAAAAGGGGTTGCAAGTAAACAACATCCTATCCTAGTAATATCTGCTATTATTTAGATATATTTTATGCTACTTAGATTATTATTTTTATTTTCGGGTTCACACTTGATATGTACCTACAGATTAAAGACTGATTTAAAGAAAATTTTTTTAGTAATTTTACTGGTACCTAGTTAGGTATAATTTATCTTAAGTGATTTAAAAAAAAAACACTTTGTGATAAAGATACATGCGCTAGCGGATTGTGGTAGATATTTTACCATTGTTAACAAATGACATATGTACTAGTTATTATGAGCTTATTTTATAATAAGCAATTAAAGTCTATTTTTTTATTCGGTAGACTAAAATGACATTTCATAGTATGAAATGAAATGACACATGATGTTCATACTACGAAATGTCATTTTAGTCTACCGAATAAATAATAGACTTTAGTTTAAAATGTTTTCAGATGCGGTGAGTTGTATGAGCTAAGTCGTAATTTACCTTGTACCGCTTAATGCAGCGATCAGAAAATATATATCTATAGCAGTTATAAACTTATTTTAATACTACAAATCTTTCATTAATACCAGGGGGCTCAGCACGGTTCCATTTTTATCGACTATCACTATGCCCGTCACTATCGCACTTACATACTTGTTAGAACGTGACAGGCATGGTGATAAACGATAAAAATGCGACCGTGCTACTAGGGCAGAATTCATTATACATATTCATTGGGTATCTATAACATTGGTAGGTGAAATAGTTTTGATTAAATTAAATAGATACATAATTACATACATACTTAGTAAGCAGTGTTGGGCATTCAAGAATAAAATCATTATTTAAATAAGAATTCCTAAGAATAAAATCATGTTGATTTTATTCCCGTCAAAATGATTCAAATAATTTTGACGGGAATAAAATCAATCAACGGAAATGAAAAAATTGAATAAGAATAATCTCATTCTTAATCAAATAAATATAATCATGATTTTATATTCTAAATAATATTCCTGGATTAAACATGTATGGGTGCCGTATAGGCGTTACGTATAGATAGAAGTAAATTAGACAAGAAACTATTATGTTTCTTGACTAATGTATACCTGATTTTATGCAATAAAATCTTACAAATTTAATTTACTGCCGCATAGTCTTGGTATTGGACGATACCCGTATTTATTTTAATGTGATAACTAAATCATCAGGTACAATTCAGCTGCTCTGAACGGATGGTGGATAGCGAAACTCTTCAATGGCTGTGCCTAAATTAATGTAAAAAATAAAAAACCGGCCAAGTGCGAGTCTGACTCGCGCAGGAAGGGTTCCGCACCATTACGCAAAAACCAGCAAATAAATCACGTTTGTTGTATGGGAGCCCCACTTAGATGTTTATTATATGCTGTTTTTAGTATTTGTTGTAATAGCAGCAACAGAAATTAATTATTTGTGAAAATTTCAACTGCCTAGCTATCACGGTTCATGAGATACAGCCTGGTGACAGACAGACGGATAGAGGAGTCTTAGTAATAGGGTCCCGTTTATACCCTTTGGGTACGGAACCCTGAAAAAGATGTTTTTAAAGGTAGGATAAGGAATGGCTTGATATGGTGTATTCCTATTTCTCCCCGCCGGGCACAGATGGGAATAGGCGCTTCATTTAAATCATTCCCATATGTCCCCGCCTCATGTTTCGCGGCGATCACGTTGGGCAGGAACAAATGGGGAAAATACTCATGATTTTTTTCTGTTTTCGAATTATGTTTATAATTCGTTTTTTTTAGCATTAGAAAGAACATGAAAGAAGGTAAGCGATTTTGACATGTCTTTTAATTGAAAAACACTTTTTAAAAACCATAACTATTACTTATGAAAGCAGAAGACTATAAAATATCGTATTAGATTCATAATTGTTACATATTTACCGTAACTGTGCTTTTCAATTAAAAGAGACATCAAGATTGTTTACCTTATTTCTAATGCTAAAAAAAACGAACTATAGTATGTGGTTTCAGTATCCGAGTTACTACCAAGACTTATGGTGTTTTTAAAAGCTCTTCTGATATTTAAAATTTGCATTTATTATTTAGACGGAAATTAACAGGTATATCGTTTGACACAACGCTTGCCGCACGTGTTTAGCAAATGCTGACAAAGAATTCACCACGCCACGACTTAATCCTATTGTTATTGCCAATGAGTAATAAATGACGGTCTCAAGTGCAAACACGCCTGCAACTTTCTGCAAATCTATTTAATTATAGTGATAAGCGTAGGACTCTTTTCTTACCTGCAGTAATTTACTATCTCATTCACTTTCCGTAGGTGTGAAAGAGATAGCATACGTAAGACCTCAAGGCTGGTAGGAATAATAAACAAAATTACTTAATACGCAAAGAAATATACATTGAACCATCATAATTATAATTTCGCAGTTTACTTTCTATGTAGCTTCATTATAAAATTATCATCACCGTTTCGAAGGCTTCAAAAAATTCAAATCAATCCGACAATTGAAAAGAGGGGTGAAATTCATTTTACTATCTATATACATTGTACTACATATAATATGACGTATAATATGACCAAATAAATGCCATTTAACCTTGTTACCACTAACTCATGTATCTACAATTACATCAATTAGTCATGACACGGCAGAGTACTGATAACAATACTGTAGTGTAGTACAATAATAAGGCTTTATTGTTGTCACTATGACTCTCAACGCATTCTGCTTAATCCTAAATATCCTAATACAATAGAAAATACCACGACCTTTAAACATTCGGTGCACTTGCGTTGTAGCGCGTGCCAGCGGAGCGCAGCGTTTCGATTTAAATACGCATGTTGCTTCGCCTGTGTAGGTATATTTATTATCTTCATGTTATTAGGTACTAGGAAGTGCAAATAATTGACTTCATACATGAAAGATATTTTGCAGATTTTGTTCAATAGTCACCTTCAACAACACGAGAGTAATCTAGAGCAGAGTTGGGCAAAAAATAACTTGAATAAGAATAAGAATAAAAACAGAAATTTCATTCTTATTCCAATCGATTTGAATAAGAATAATTCTTGCACTCGTTATTTTAGAATAAATAGAAAGTGAATAAATCATGACACTTTTATTTTAAATGAAAAAGACAAAACTGAATATTTATTCCAGATGTAGGATTATACTAAATAACGTTTTATTCAATTAGAATGTTAAACTGAATTAATTTAACTTTTGTAGTTACATACTACTACTTTTAATTTTGTAAGTTTCTAAAATAAATAAAACAAATAAAATAGATAAAACAAATAAAATAAATAAAAAAAAACAAATAAATTATATTATTTACATCTATTTTATTAGTATTGCATTTTAGTTTTTATATAATATTATAAGTATAACTTAATTTTTAAGTAGGTTTATTTTAATTTTAGTTTAGGTTTTAAATTTTTAATTCATAATTTCATAGTTAGTTGTAATGTTTTTTTATTATTACCTTTTAAGTTAAATAAATGAACTTTATCCTAATAAAATAAATAAGATAAATAAAATAAACAAAATAAATAAAATAAATAAAATAAATAAAGTAAATAAAGTAAATAAAGTAAATAAAGTAAATAAAGTAAATAAAGTAAATAAAGTAAATAAAGTAAATAAAGTAAATAAAGTAAATAAAGTAAATAAAGTAAATAAAGTAAATAAAGTAAATAAAGTAAATAAAGTAAATAAAGTAAATAAAGTAAATAAAGTAAATAAAGTAAATAAAGTAAATAAAGTAAATAAAGTAAATAAAGTAAATAAAGTAAATAAAGTAAATAAAGTAAATAAAGTAAATAAAGTAAATAAAGTAAATAAAGTAAATAAAGTAAATAAAGTAAATAAAGTAAATAAAGTAAATAAAGTAAATAAAGTAAATAAAGTAAATAAAGTAAATAAAGTAAATAAAGTAAATAAAGTAAATAAAGTAAATAAAGTAAATAAAGTAAATAAAGTAAATAAAGTAAATAAAGTAAATAAAGTAAATAAAGTAAATAAAGTAAATAAAGTAAATAAAGTAAATAAAGTAAATAAAGTAAATAAAGTAAATAAAGTAAATAAAGTAAATAAAGTAAATAAAGTAAATAAAGTAAATAAAGTAAATAAAGTAAATAAAGTAAATAAAGTAAATAAAGTAAATAAAGTAAATAAAGTAAATAAAGTAAATAAAGTAAATAAAGTAAATCAAATACATAAAATAAAAAATAAAAAAAAATAAACAAAATAAATAAAATAATCAAAATAATCAATATAAATTATATAAATAAAATTAACAAAATTAATGACAAATAAAATAAATGAAATAAGTAAAATAAACAAAATAAAAAAATAGACAAAATAAGTAAAATAAACAAAAACATTAAAATAAACAAAAACATTAAAATAAGCAAAATTAAAAAAAAAATACAAAAATAACAAAATAAACTATTAGTTCTATTAATAAATTAACTTTTTCTTTTAGTAGGTATTTGACTGACGGCACATCAGAATACGAATGTAGCAAACCAATAAGCAACCGATAATAAAGGTTACCATAACTGAATAAAAACCGGTTAAAAACCCCTAACAAAAACCCTAACGCGATGGGGTTTTGAGATTAACTCGGTTAAAGGTTAAGGTTACCGTTTCAATAAGCTTACCGTTACAATCAGGTAACAGTATGATAGGGTTACCGAATGATACGGTAACCGAATTGATTGGGTTACCGAATGGATAGGATTAAGCGTAAAGAGGGGTTTTCCGGTCCTTGAGTTATATATGATTTTCATATAATTTAGGGCTTCCTTATTCTATAAAGTATCACTTCAAAGCAGGCATTCATACATTTTTTGTAAAAATATGAAGCGGATTGAGTGACGATTTCCATAGAAATGTAATTATGGCCAAAGTCAAAAGTTATAAATCTTTAAAAAAAAAAACACTTGTGCCAACGCCAAGTGCGTTTTAAAAGTATGAATATAATGTTGTTATCTCTAAATTATATGAAAATGATATATAATGTACCAGCCCAAAAGTTCCAAAGATACTAGTGGCGTGCGCGGCATGTTTTAATTATTTGCTCGTGTTACAGAGGGGCTACCCCGAAAACCGAGTTTCGCAAATTGCGGGCATTTTTCTCTGTCACTCTAATTACGGCTTCATTGGAGTAAAAGAGAAAGATCCCCGCAATTTGCGAAATTCCGTTTCCGCGGTAGCCCGGTTGTAGAAATCATGTAAAACATCCCCTCAAGGCATTAATCCACACAACAATCATAAGAATTCAGCCGGAGATTCCATAAGCATATTTCACGCGTAAAAGCCACGCAAGGAAGCCATAAAATAAGGCGGGATCCACATTAGTGTCAGAGCCGCTAGGCTGGCGACAGACTGGCGTGCGAAACGCTCGGTTTAAAGCCACGAGTTAGCTAGGAAACGATAAAATAAGACGGAATCCACATTCACTCTTCACCACTTTACTACACTTTACTTTTCTTTACTTTAGGGATAAGACCGCCTGTTGTCTGCCTCTACATTTAATGAATTGTTCTTTTCTTTTGTATCATTTTACTGAGGTGTGCTAATAAAGAGTATTCTATCTATCTATTCGTTAGTGTCCGACCGAAACATGTTTTTTTGCCGAAACCGAAACCGAAACCGAATGTTCGGCTTTGGCTCTAGTTTCGGCCGAAACCGAAACCGAAACCGAAACTTTTGTAGACTTGTTAAAATCGTTGAAAAAATGTCATAAAACCGCTTTTACACACATATTATGGGGCTGTCAACACCCAATGTCCTTGAAATTGATGTTACTTAAGCAGTTTTTTATGAAAATTACTAGAGTTAGACCAAGATAATTCTGCAACGATTTTGATAAGTTGATAACACACGCAGTGCAAGTGTTATTTTAAACGTCAAAACTTTTATGAAATTATGACGTATAAATAACATTTGCACTAGTTGCACTGCGTATATCAAAATCATTGCAGAATTTTCTTGGTCTAACTCTATTCATTCACCAGTCAAGTTAACATGTAGACACAGGGTCAACCAAAAACGCGAGCGCAGCGAGCGCGAAATTTTTTGTTAACAATATCGCAAGGCCGGGTACCGATCTTCACCTGGGCCGAAAAGTCCGAAGTGCCCCATTGAGGCGAACTTTCATGCGAAGTAAAAGCCGTGCTTAAGGCTTCAGGATAAGTAGTTGAGCACAGACTCCAACCAATGTCCATTGTATTCAAAAGCGAGACCGCAGGCCGAGCATGGCGCAGCGAGGCCAAAGGCTAAGCTGAAGTAGAGGACATGTGGAACACAAACCAATGGTAAATTGAGGTAAAAAGTGAGGCTAGTTTTCTTATTATTATCTTGCCCAGGGCCCAGTAACATGCGACAGTGCTATCTCATTCACTTATAGGTATTGACAGCCTCTTAAGACTGCGTCAACCGTCCAGTGGCGCCCTCATTAGTGGAATTGTGTTTTATAATAAACCAATTAATGTCTATACCTAATATACATGAATCAGTATATGTAGGTATTAATATTGTTGTCCTACTTATTCCCCAACTTTTGGTCTTTGTCCGAAGTACCATTTCGTAAGTTTCGGCCCGGCCGAAAGGTTCGGCCGTTTTTTGGCCGAAACCGAAACTACAGCCGAAACATGATTTTTTGGCCGAAACTGGCCGAAACCGAAACCGAAACCGAACCTTCGGTCGGACACTACTATTCGTTCCAAACAGCTAGGCTGGAAATAGACGGTCGGGTTGATCGCTCGGCTAAAAAAAGAGAAGCGTAGTTACAGTGAGACGATAACATAGACCGCTAGGCTGGCGGCAGACGGGCAGGACAACCGCTCAGAATAAAAGCTTGGGTTATACACATAAGAAAACGATTAAGAAAGAATTTATATTATCGTCAGAACTGACACACTGAGGCCACTTTGCTTAATTAAACGGTTACGTGGCTACGTGCGGTTTTATTCTGGCCATTAGGTACTTATTTTTATTTAAGACCTATTCACAAACCATACAATTTATATTAGTCTCGATACAGACCATTTTGTTTGTAATTTTTGCCATAGATATACTAAAAAAACGAAGTAAGTACCTACACGTATCCATTCCTTCAAATACAAAAGGACAAGCGTTTTTAAAACCGTTCGTGTGTCCTGCCTCACGATATTGTAAATGAACTACCGCTGTCAATATTTATTCGATAGTTCTCGTTTGCTCTACGCCTGCTTTACAACACCAACTTACCAAGACACCCAGTAAAATCGTTACCTTCCTAAATTCCTTATCAAGTTATTCGATTTGATGAGCATTTTCGTAACCGCAAATACAATGTGGTTGATCGTCAAGGGAGCCGAATTTTGAATTTATTTAACCAGGTGTGTACGCCGCTTTATGTAAATGAGACAAAGGGAATGAAAATGTAATGATAATGACATGTATACTTTATCATAACAGCCGTAAGTCTATTTAACACCAGTTTGAATTTGGAGTTTATATCGTTAGAATAGGGTAAACAATTGAATGTTTTTTCCATTTGCTCTTACGGTTGTTATGATTGGAGTATTTTTGTGACATACGGTGTTTTTGTAGGTGTCATTTAAATGGAAAATGGAATCAAGTGTTTTTATGAATGCGGATGCCTTTCTTCTGATATGTTAATTAACTATGGTTACGGATGAGGTCTTGGTGGCTCAGATGGCACAGCGCTGGAGTATCGATCCAGAGGCAGTGAGTTTCTCACCCAAGACAGTAATTTTTCCACTCTACATCATAAGTTCCCAAACTAAACGAAATAAAATATAAAACCCGCAAACGATTTCCAGCTCCTTTTAGCGAGTCCTTAAATTTGTGAGCACTCGAAAGGGCACACCTTTACACTCGCTTGGGTAAAGGCCCTTACACACGCGCCGCGCGTCTGAAGGGCCATTAGTCTGGGTTTTTTAATGACTCGGTAAACGTTTTGGTGTTAATATTTTTGTATGCCACGCCTGCGATAAGTGAATAGATAAGCTGACTAGCGTTGAAAAAACCCAGAAAAATACCGCCTAGGCTCGTTTTATTCAAGTTTCTTTCGCAAAAAATATTCAAAATTTTAGTTAAAATACTTTCGAAAAAAACGAATAAGTAAAGCCGAAATAAACCAAGTTTTTTTAAACCTAAAAAAATGTAAACAGGTAGGTTTCTGGCATTGTGTATGACGTATGTTTCTGAATAAAAGTAGAAAAAACCCACAATACGAAATTTTGTAAAATTCCCGAAAAACACATTTGATTTTTTTCCGGAATTTTCATCCCTAAAGCTGACATGGCAGAATATACGCTGGCAAACTCTAGGGGTGACATGTGCATATTTTATTTTAGTTATTTTATTTTCCTTTTGTTAGGTAATATTTTTGTTATAATAAAAAAATATTTGTTTCATTACTAAAACTGTAATTTTTTCGCCATGAATAAAAACTTCTCAATTTATTTACGATCCTTAATAGGTATAGAATGCAGGCCAATAATCACAAAACAGTCAATTTTCGGGAAATTTGATTAGAAATACATGTTTCTGATGTAAGATATGTATCAATCAAATTGAGCCTAATCACCCTCCAAATCTTTATTTTCACTCGGAAAAAGATGCAAGTGGCTAGTTACAAATAAAGAAGTATATCAAACAGTTGTGGTTTATTCAAACAAATCTAATCCATTGTGGCATCTGTCCCCAAGTACGGAATTGGCCGACCTTCCTCACAATACTTAAGGGCCCCTCGTCGCGCAGCGCAGACTCTCCAGGTGCAGCAGTAATTGCCTGAATGCCTCTGAATGCGACGACCAATTACAGGGCTTCCAGACATTTACATGTCTTAGTTTGTCAAGTGTCTTGAGTATGTCGTTTGTCGCTGTGGATAAAATTTTGACGTAAATTCAGCCCGCGCAGTAGGGCTAAGATGGCCGGCTCTTTATCATTTGTCACCGTGTCACGTTCTAACAAATATGTAAGTGCGAAAGTGACGCATGGCATGACAGGTGATAAAAATGCGACCATGATAGCTGGTCAGGTTGTGTTGTAATGGAAGCGACTGTTGTCATGATAACAAATATGTAAGTGCGAAAGTGACGCATGGCATGACAGGTGATAAAAATGCGACCATGATAGCTGGTCAGGTTGTGTTGTAATGGTAGCGACTGTTGTCATGATCTTGGGAACGTATTGGTATGTATGTATCACTTGTTGTGTAGATATTGATGATGACATTATGAATTATTGGCATTCGGCAAGGGGCGAATCAGTACTATCGGCAGCCGTTTGAACAAATTTTTCTTCATAAGTTTCAATGTAGAAACGTCCAACACCCTGCTGCCCGCACCCGTCGTAAAACTATCGAATATTGTATTTTAAATAATAAGTTAAATTTTTAGTTTAGGTATGTTATGCAGTAGTAGTAGTAAATCACTTTATTGTACATAAACTGGTTCACATGAAATTTACATAAATTTAGGGTACAATTTTATGTTACTGAATCTTTAATCAGTTTTTCTGACTGAGAATATATGTAGTAAAATAACATGGTATTTCGTGCAGTTCCGAAAAACTCATATGGAAGATAAAAAAAAGCGGCCAAGTGCGAGTCGGACTGGCCCATGAAGGGTTCCGTATTTAGGCGATTTATGACGTATAAAAAAAAACTACTTACTAGATCTCGTTCAAACCAATTTTCGGTGGAAGTTTACATGGTAATGTACATCATATATTTTTTTTAGTTTTATCATTCTCTTATTTTAGAAGTTACAGGGGGGGGGACACACATTTTACCACTTTGGAAGTGTCTCTCGCGCAAACTATTGAGTTTAGATAAAAATGATATTAGAAACCTCAATATCATTTTTGAAGGCCTATCCATAGATACCCCACACGTATGGGTTTGATGAAAAAAATTTTTTGAGTTTCAGTTTGAACTTTCAAAGTATGGGGAACCCCAAAAATTTATTGTTTTTTTTTCTATTTTTGTGTGAAAATCTTAATGCGGTTCACAGAATACATCTACTTACCAAGTTTCAACAGTATAGTTCTTATAGTTTCGGAGAAAAGTGGCTGTGACATACGGACGGACAGACAGACGGACAGACGGACAGACATACAGACAGACATGACGAATCTATAAGGGTTCCGTTTTTTGCCATTTGGCTACGGAACCCTAAAAACCAGTCAAGTGCGAGTCGGACTCGCGCACGCAAGGGTTCCGTACCGTACCATAACGCAAAAAACGGCAAAAAAAATCACGTTTGATGTATTTATTTTGTTTTTAGTACTTATTTGTTGTCCTAGTGGCAACAGAAATACTCATCTGTGAAAATTTCACCTGTCTATCACGGTTCACGAAGTACAGCCTGGTCTGGTGACAGACAGACTGACGGACAGACGGACAGCGGAGTCTTAGTAATAGGGCCCCGTTTTCACCCTTTGGGTACGGAACCCTAAAAACCATACCTATATAAATATCTAACGACAGTATTATTCTGAATTTGAAATAATACCTAGTCTTAAATTCGTATTAGGTTACCTATTATAAATTCCTAAGTTGTTTAAGTCCTTCGAGACCTCTAGGGTATAAAACATCTTAATGGTATTAGATAATATTTTATACGAAACATAAAACAAGCAGTTGTCAAGAAATAACTAATGAGATACAAAAATTATTAAGAAAAGTGTTCGTTGGTCTGGCAAGGATGGATGAGATAATAAGAATGATTATACTGAAAGAATACCTAGGTATAAGTATCTCGGAACATTAATGTAAGATAAATATTTACAGCTCTAAGACCAAGCGCTGGTGACCTACCGGTAAGAGCGTGCGACTTGCAATCCGGAGGTCTCGGGTTCAAACCCCGGCTCGTACCAATGAATTTTTCGGAACTTATGTACGATATTCGTTTATATTCGTTTTTCGGTAAAGGAAAACATCGTGAGGAAACCGGACTAATAAGGCCTAGTTTACCCTCTGGGTTGGAAGGTCAGATGGCAGTCGCTTTCGTCAAAACTAGTGCCTACATTCCTGGGATTAGTTGCCAAGCGGACCCCAGGCTCCCATTGGCCGTGGCAAAAATGCCGGGACAACGCGAGGTTTGAACCCGCGACCTCCGGATTAATAGTCGCACGCTCTAACCGCTAGGACACCAGCGCCGAAAAACGCTAAATAATACTAAGTTTAATTTAAAACTAGAAACCCTATTCTATCCGCAGACAGTAGGTTCAGCCAGCCAGCACAAAAAGCTAAGTGAGTTGCGGGCGGGCAAACACAAATATTGTCATAGCTCGGATTTGTTTAATTTGACACGGCGTCGCTTTGTCTTCGGTCCACAGAATGACGCCGCAGAAGCGACATACATACATTGGGAAGGTACATTACTTACCATTCTTCTCAAGAAATTAGAAGCTCTCGGAATACGAGGCTCTGCACATGACTGATTTTCCAGCTACCTAACAAATAGACAGCAATCGGTTAAGATTGGGGAATCAACAAGCAGCAGATCTCACATCTACTTCGGCGTCCCACAGGGCAGAATCCCACCGGGCACCCTCGCTTTTCATTACATTAATGACCTTCTTCGCAAACATCGCCACACCCTTTGGCCAGAACTCCGCGTATATTTGACCTTCGTCTGGCCAATTGTCCGTGAAATATTATTCCCAGAATATTATTTAAGTAAGATTTTTAAAAGTAACTTAAAATGTTATTAAATTGTACAACGGGACTTAATCGCGTATCTAAGTTTTAAGATTTACCTCTGACGTTTCGAGGACGGCGTTGACCCCGTGGTCTCCGAGACCACGGGGACAACGCCGTCCTCGAAATGTGTAAAACTCGTGAAAGTTTAAATCAGTGTTACCTTAAAATGTACAGCGAACGCAACTGGGTTTACAGGTCACATAAAAATAAACTGATGAATGTTTCAGTTTACTCATGTTACAGCTCCTGAGTTTTAGTGTCTCTAATATCAAACAAGTTACACGTCTACGTTATTTTCGTTCATAATCTCTGTCATAGCACTGCGGGCACCAGATAAGCTAACCAAATAGAGAGGTAATCTTCTCGCTAGTTCCACGACTTTATTATCCCGGGCTAACGACCTCCCTCATTCGGTCGGGTTGGATCAATGCAGCTGAATTTTCTAAAGGAATAACAAAAGATAACGTGTTGCCGTGACACTTCGAACTTTGATTTGGAATTTTATGTGTTAGTGTTAAGGTTGTGATTAGATTGAATTTGTGTTTTGATTTATGTCGTTTTATAATTTAAGAAAACTATGGAACTAACTTTGAACGTCGAACTTTGATTTGAAATTGTATGTATTAGTGTTAAGGTTGAGATTAGGTTGCGTTAGTATTTTGAATTATATCTTTATGGAATTTAGTAAAAACTTGTCAACTAAAGAATGCATGAATCAATATAGACTTTATACAGACGAGTTAAGGTTGCGTTTGTATTACATTTTTTACATATCTAGTGAATAATGGAGTGGAAAATTGACTTTAATAAAATGTTTGCTTGTAGATATTTGTTTTGGTATTGCGAGAATGAATGCTGTTATGTTGTCATAAAATCAGATTGGTAATTTTATTTTTTCTTTCGCCGAAGCAGTTCTTTTTTAGGGTTCCGTACCCAAAGGGTAAAAACGGGACCCTATTACTAAGACTCGGCTGTCCGTCTGTCCGTCTGTCACCAGGCTGTATCTCACGAACCCTGATGGCTAGACAGTTGAAATTTTCACAGATGATGTATTTCTGTTGCCGCTATAACAACAAATACTAAAAACAAAATAAAATAAAGATTTAAGTGGGGCTCCCATACAACAAACGTGATTTTTGACCGAAGTTAAGCAACGTCGGGCGGGGTCAGTACTTGGATGGGTGACCGTTTTTTTGCTTGTTTTTGTACTATTTTTTGTTGATGGTGCGGAACCCTCCGTGCGCGAGTCCGACTCGCACTTGACCGGTTTTTTTTATTTAATGATTTGTATAAATAAGCCATACTTTATAACCTAACGGTTTCTATATAATATATACTTAATCCTAATTATTTTTGGGCCAGCCCGTACTTACTCATTTATTTATTACTTTATTAGAAATATTAGCCTAATAGAGAAATTCAGTTAGACCAAGACAAGTCTGCAACAATTTTGGTGCTTTCAAAAAAAACGTCAAACTTCTATGAAATCATAACGTACATAGGTATAAATAACACTTGCACTGCGTATATGCTATCAAAATCGCTGCGTACTTTTCTTGGTCTAACTCTAATTTATTTATACTACAGCTCCCATTAAATACCTTCTAGTAAATTTACCGTCCATTCCTTACCCTTTTTCGTTAACAACAAATTCCCAGTAGCTTAAAAACATAATAAATTTAAGTTTAAATAACTCAAGTTAAGAGGGGGATAAATTTGGCCGATAAATGGAGCCATATCTTGTGGAAGAATATAAATATCCTTTCGAAATGCGAGTTTTGTTGCATTCGGAAAATGCGATTTGAAAACTCATTCTATTGTTAACTCCACTTTTGAAATATTAATTTTGATGGATGTTAAGGGGCCCACTGATTAACAGTTCACCGGACGATATCGGCCTGTCAGTTGTTCGGAGCTGTCAACATTTTGTTCTAACTGACAGGCCGATATCGTCCGGCAGACTGTTAATCAGTGGGCCCCTTTAAAGTCTCTGTATTTAGCACACGAACCCGCCGCCAAAAGCCGCTCCCATACTTACAATCTAATTTACGCTTTTATTTTAAAACGACATTACCTACATGAAACTTGGTATGAGCATTTAGTGTAGGAAATGAAGCAAATTGTTGTTACCCATGCATTAATTTCTCAGTCGATGAAATTTTGCTTGGTTATTGTATAATGAGCCGAAACGTACGATACGTACAATCTACGTAGGTACCTAATCTATTCACAATAACACTGTCCTCGAAAAGTCGGAGTTAAAAAAACTTAATTTTACGCGATTAAGTCCCGTGGCTGTGAATAATAATGAGTAAAAATCATGACAAAGATGACTCTTGAAACTTGATTTACTACATTAGGAGTTGCAGTTAGGCGCCGAGGTTTAGCAAGGTCTGTTAAAAAGAATAAAATAAAATAAAATCTAGTCAGGAGAGAGAAGGTAAACAAATGAAGTCAATAAAATCTCACAAGGCATTATGCCTTAAATTCTACATTCGCATAAGCGGTTGAGTTTCTTTCCTCGATTAGGCAAGATTTGTGTCCCAAGTTCACCAACAACGACTTTCAAGTGGTTTTTACTTTTTTTACAACTCGCAAATTAACTTGGATAAGGGCGGTTTTTGATAAACGACTCTTTAGAAACTTCCATTGGGGATTTACAGCTATTTTTCCTTTATTCATGTAGGTAAAATTTTATTAAGAAATTAGGAGTTTTATTCGGGTTCGTATTTGATTATATATAAAGTTGGGAAAATTTTTACAAGCTTCTATTGTTAGTACTTACATATAATGTGATATCGAATTATTTATGCAAAATAATACTTAAATAAAAGTAAATAATACTAAGTTTTTTTAAAGAAAGGGAGGGCAATGTTTTATTTTTAATTGGTATGTGTATTAATTGTTACGCCTTTACTATACCGCTGGGCTATAATAATTATGTATATTAGAGAAACATTTCTAAAGCCTTAAGGGATACTTTACAACAAATCTTGAACCCGTAATTTGAATAAGTAAAAAGCCTTCCTAACGTCTGTATCAAATCCGGCTTAAACGTATTAAATCCAGTCAAGAAATCCCAGGGCAAAAAAATGTTAATCTGCCAAAAGGTACCCCTGAGTAAACCTCGACTTAATCTGTCTGCGGCATTATGCGAGACGCGAATGAATTGGCAGTGCTATGAAATACATATGTGATTTGGGAATTTTTCCCTTCATGTTTTTTTTCGGTAATAGGTAACTCGAAAACCGTGCAACTTTTACTGAGGTCATGTTAGGAAGGTTAGGTTTCTCTTGAGTTGACCAACCTCTGGTGTTACTATGACGTGGTAGTTCTGGGACACCCTGTATGAGTACGGGTAAAATGGCGCGCTCGAAACGTCGGTCATTTCAAGTTTATTTAGTTTCAGTAGTATGCATCAATATTTATTAGATAATTAGCCACGTGGTCGGCCATTTTTGAGTTCTGGGCCAATAGCGCTCGAGCGTGCGATATTAATATCAACGCTCCACAGATTCAAAAATCGGAATTCCGACCCATTATTTTGAATAATCATACTTATTCAAGTTTTATTCGGGGGGTGTTCAGAAACAAGTAAAGTGATTAGTTATCATATATGATATATGTAAACAAGTAAACTGATTAGTTATCATATATCATATTTTTCATAAACATACCCGGAACGGAACTACCCTTTCCGAATGAGGCTGTGTATTTGTATTTCTCACCCTCAGAAGGGGGAGGGGGGGGGGGGGGGGTTAATTAGGGATGAGACAGACAAACGCGTTGACGGAAAAATGTGTAACGAACCGTGCTGTCGTGGGAGCGGCGCTAGGTATAAGCGGAAGCGGAAATGTTTCTTCTGTAATATTATAGACTTCCGTTTTTGTTATTTTGGCTAAGGGCCCTGCAAATATGCTCACAGCGTGAAGTTAAATCAAACTTATCGCAACGAGGTTATAAAAATTTAGCGTTTCTCATGAAGGTTTCCAGAAATTTGAGAATTTTATGCAACATTCACATTATTGCTAATAGGAATGTGCATCGTTTGAGGAAAACCGCCTCAATACTTGCTCAATACCTTAGATGCCAAACGGCAACAACCTAAAGAGTGACTGAAGCCCTCTTACGCGTTTATCTACAACGCGTCTGGCCAACTCTATTGTAACGCCTGCAAAAGAGTCTTTAAGACCAAGTTCGGCCTGGCCAGTCACATCCGGGCCCATGATAGGCGTAATCCATAATTGCTGAGGTCACCGTCATCGAAATCGGTGAGGAGGATTATATATATGTCGGCGGCAGATCGTAAAATCGGGCATATCGAGATATTCCTAGGCATATCATGAAACGCCGCCATTTCATGATCTGACTAATTGTAAGATTAACCCAGACATATCACGATCTACCTTATAAAAGAGGCGGCGGCTGTATAATAGGAAATATATCCATAAGCGAAGAAGATCCATAAGAAAGAGGAGAAGAGGAAGACTGAGGAAAAATTATTTCAACCAAATAAAAGAACAGGTTCAGGTAGTGTCAATTCAATACCTACCAGAAGGTTAAGGAGTTGGCAGTTGGAGATTGCTCCACCGACAAGAGCACAGCTCTTAAATAAGAAGAAGAAGAAGATCCATAAGCGGCAGCGTATAGAAAATTGGAGCATAAGTTGAAGTCAGATGTAATCTCCTAACACTTGCGCCACGAGACTAATATTTCCCTGGTATTGGCACATTTTTTCTCCCACGATGCGTTTTATCAATGCTTACTATGTCGAATGCTCGCAAATAGTTTCTAGGCGGGCTGTATGCTTGTTTTCCAACAACGTAGTATAAATAAAACCGGCCAAGTGAGAGTCGGGCTCGCCCACCGAGTGTTCCGTACTTTTTAGTATTATTGTTATCGGCAACAGAAATGCATCATCTGTGAAAATTTCAACCGTCTAGCTATCACGGTATGAAACAGCCGCTGACACACACGATACCTTTAATGCTGACGCGGCCTGAATTTAAACAGTCACTTTTAGTCATTTCAAATTAGGCTTATATGACCACAAGTTTCCTAAAAACACGTGGGTAAACCTTAAAGTTTATAAATTAGATTAACCACTTAAAATTAGGCATTGGGTGAGATTCATCTCAACCTACGCACAACGAATGTAGATAATTATTTTATCGGAACCAATTTTTTTATGTAGGATTTTATTAATCTAAAAGTCGTTAAAGCGTAGGCTGGACATACAAATTGATGATATAAAGGTTAAAATCATTTACGTTATCAAAATTATGTGAACAGCAAAGTTATAGAACTGCGGTAAAACGGTCACACCGAAAGTTTCTAGAATGAGTAGGTAGGTGACTTGTAACTTGTCATATAAGTACCTAATATAAACTAACAAGTACAGTCGCCATCAGACATATCGTAGCGGCTGAAGTGCTCAAAAATATCTTAACACGCACTCTAATGCCTTGACTATAGAGACGTGTTCAGATATTTGTGTGGACTTTGGTCGCTGGCGGCGATTTTGGGCGCTGATGGCGACTATAAAATCAACAGCAGGTACGTGTTAAAAGAGAGAGGTGCACAAAATGATCTGCATGCTTCCTTGGAGTCGTTTGCACCAAAACTTTAAAAGGTTTGCTAAATTTTATTATAGGTACATATGGGAATTTTCATAGCTCACTTCTCATGTCTTACTTTTACTCCTTTTAAAAAATATTGGTGTGTTTATATCTAATATATTTTTTATCAGCTTGTCTTCTTAGCAACAAGCCAGCCAGGATTCGAGCCTACGACCTTGGCTTGAACCTCGTGCATCAAGTCTCATCTCATTATATGTAATAAGCTATATTTCTTAAAGAGCAAACACAGACGCAACAACATCAAATCCTAAAAAATTAGCTATTCCCTTTTCTCCCTACAGTTAGCAAGCACACTTTTAGATATAAAACAAAAATAACCAACGCAGAGGGGATATAAAATATGAGTCCCACAGGACAGAACAACTCAGTCTACTCCACCGTAAAGACTTAAGTCACATCCATCAAAGATATCTTCACAAATTTGCACCTTACTGAAATAGAAATAAGGTGAGAATTGCATACAGGTTTATACGTATGACTTTTTGGAAATAAGACAGTACAAGTCAGAACAGAAGTGAGTTTAGGCTCAGAGAAGTCGGTTTTACAAGGTTTCGTTTGATACCGGGGGGGCCTGTTTTCCTCTTGTTTATATAGGTTGACATCGTAATGTGTAGGTAATTGAAAATGATAGAAAAGTAAAGCAAATTTTAAAAGGTCTTAAGTTAAGACTAATCACAATATCTATTAGAGCTTTGTCACATTAGCAATTTGCGACATAAGCGTACTGAGTAAGAGACTGGAGATTTTGATAAAAAAAAAGCAAATTTGTTTGAAAATTCTTTGCGCGCTCGTGGCGAGATTAAGGTCAAGAAGGGAACAGTCAGTGGCTTGGTAGAAAAAGACCGAGTACAGTGGCTCACTCAACCTAATTTCAACAAGAGAGAGGCGATATTTGGACGACTAAGCCACGAGTTCGAGCTGAGCCACTGTTTCCGCATTGACCCTAGTTAGCGCTATCGGCGAAATCGTTGCGCGCTCTTCTTTCTTCCAACTGCCCCGCAAATCGCCAGTGTGATAAGGCCCTAGCCCTAGACTATCAGTCAGCAGCAAAGTTGATAAGCGGGCGAGATGTTCAAAATGACCTAGATGCGACTTTATTGTTAAGAGAATAAGAGCGTGTCAAGGTAATTTTGAATACCTCGCCCGCTTAGCAACTTCTGCTGCTGACTGTACATACCTGTTAGCTATTAATACGATTTTATTTAATGATTTAGGCTTCTCCAGGTGACAACATACCTGCAATCAAAAATGTTAGTTTATTATACAATAGAATCGATAACACGAGAAATAAAAATATACCTTTAGAATAAAATGGTTGCACCGGACCGATGGCAGTGTCAGCGTAGTTCGTTAAAATTTGCTTACTTGAAAAGTTGGACAGTTATATGGGGCATTATCTATGAAAAGGGAGCTTATTGTCGATGGCGCTTACGCCGCACAGCGTCGCACGGCATTGTATTTATATCGGAGCATCGTTAATAATGGCGAGAGCGCCATCGACAATAAGGTCCCTTTTCATAGATAACGTCACATATATTGAATGAAAAAGCGAAAGCGACCAATTGTTATCTGAATTTAACACTAATAATTTTACGGTTTAGACTCACTTGTTTTAGTTACCCGCGCGAGTGACTAAAAATAAGTGAGTCTAAACCGTAAAATTATTCAATTGTTATCCGCATAAATTGCCCTGCTTTTGTAGACGACTGTACCCGCAAAACGTGTGCGCTCGCGATATTTAGCGACACATTATTTATTACTTTTTACTCCGCTATTTTCAACTATATAAGCGAAAATGTTCCAGCGAAATAACATGCACTTTTATTTGATAACATTCTAGACTAGGAGCCCGGTTCTGATTTAACAGCTTGTTATGGTTCTTAACTTATTCTGATACGACGTTGACGATCGCCTTGGCAGGCGTGGCTCACTCCGCGATTTCGTCGCGTCGCTACCAGTACCTACATGTACATGCGGCCCTCACCAATTTTGGTGTCTAGTTGCCGCGCACCGCTACGGAATGAACGCCTGCTCGCGCTTGCGACTAGCCGTCATATCTGTCGTAATAGACGCGTTTTGTTAGAGTGAATCTTCTGTACCTAGTACTATTATTTATTCTGTGGCCTTCGTGACTGCCGCAGCTCACGCAGTTTTTAGGTGCATCGTTTTTTAGTGAATTCAACTATGGCCGACAATTGTGTGATAAAATGTGTACGGCAAACACATTGTACTAAGGTGTAAACACACAAGACACACACAGATTAGCTAATGCCCTTTGTGTAACGATCGTTACTCACGCTTCCGATGGTAACTAGGGAGGCAAACAGTTGGTCAAGATAGACAGTTATAGGTCGTTCTCTTGCTAATTGTGCTAAAAAAACAGAATCAAAACTATCAATAAGACTAGACTATAAAATTGTTGTTTTGACATTTCGCAATAACAATATTTGTCTATTTAATGATCATCAAAAGAATGTATGATGTTATATGTTAGTAATATAGCATCCTCAACAACACCAATAACGAATGAACTCATCATAGTTACAAAAATTCAAAAATTGTGTACAAGTTTGACAAAAGAAATAGTTATATCTTTAAACACGATTATCTCAAAATGGCGAATATGTGGGTTAACACAGTTTTGCTTAACCACGTCCAAGTATACTCCTAACTTCTTCTACATACATTTAGGGCTTGATCAAGCGAATGTTCTTTTCTACTAGGATACAGTGAGCAAAATCACCTTTTACTTTATCTCACGCAGCGTATAGAAGAGATTTTTTTTTAAATGAAAGGGTATATATATATATATATATATATATATATATATATATATGTTCTTGTTACTTATCAAAAAAGTTGGGTGCAAACAAAACAAAACAAACAAAACTTCGTGCCTATCAAGTGCCTTACTACTATCAAAATTTCAAATTAAAATTATTCTTTACATAACGTAGGTACATATTTACACAATTCGTTATATGGTATTATATATTTTTTTCCTGTTTCGAAACATAATATGGCGTTCCAATGTTGGCGTGGAATATCACCAATAACAAAGCTGTAACAGCTAAAACCAACTTTACTCTCTTGGGCGAAAATCTATTTATTTCTCCATCAATCTTGTTGCACCATATTTCGTCGAACGTCGTGCACGAAACGTGATGGCGCGACGATATAAAGAATGTGTCGAGTCATACAATATGCACTTTGATATGCAGATGCACTTCAAACAGATCAGCGGTTTTACCAAATTGATTCTACTTTAGGAATTGATGTAGGAAAAACACAGTTAGGTGACCTTTATGTCGAAGTTGTAAGGTTTATTTTTGTGCATATACCTATAAATTTGTATTACTTAAAACGGTATACGCCTACAATGGTGAAATGTATGTTTTCATGTCGGTCAATATGTTTAGTTTTGGGTCGTTTCTGTGAAATGGGCATTTGATTTTGGTTCTGATATTGCCGCTTTCCTGTATGCATAGTCACCTGCATAATTTGTTACACAACGAAGGCTGCAAAGATATCTGATATATGATCTTATTTGTAGAGCCATAAGAGCGTGTCACATGTTGCCGGTGACTGTTCATCTTGTCAATTATTTTGCGTGGGTATCTAATAAATTGTGGTGTCGACCGTAGTTCAAACTGTAAACAGTAGAGTTGGCCAAATAGTATGAAAATGTCTTCACACGAAAGTCCATCTTTTGCACGCCGTCGTGTGTTTGCGTCACTTTTATTTCAATAGTCAATAAACAGACCAAAGAATTATATTAGACTTATGACCTCATTGCTTCTTAAAAATGCCTATTAACGTGAATTGTCAGTTTTCCCTATTTCCGTAAATAATGCCGGCGATATTTTCTATATCGACGCGGGTAATCTGCGGATGGAGGGTATTTTTATCCCTTACGAGTTTGGGGTTGGGCGGCAGTGTTAGCGACGATAAATTTTGTCAATAAAACTTATTGCAATATGACATACTTTGCGTGGTGCGTTAGCAATGGTTTTAAATCTAGACATTGAGAGAAAATCAAATTGAAACACTAGTAATGGTTTGACCAGGGGCTTATGTCACTAAATATGCCGTAAATTAAATAAACCTCATCTTGCAGATAAGAATGTAGATAAGAAAATGTATATGTAAATTAATTTCAAACACAATGAAAATTGTTTATGAATAAACTATGACTATGACTATGACTATGACTATGCAATAAATAACAATGACATTAAATGATAAATTCATCCTTATCTTTGCCTAATCCCATTTACGGGGTCGGCACATCTAACACTCTGGCGCCATTTTTGGCGGTCTTTTGTCATATCCGGCGTCAAGCCTTGCAAGGTTTTTTTTTGATGGTCGAAGCCCAGTTTGTCAGCGGTCGGCCTCTTTCCCTTGAGACCTCAGACTTTCGGTGGTTACACTCATGTAACATGTGTAAATATTCTTTACATTATATTAACATCACTACATAGTATAAAACAAAGTCGCTTCCCGCTGTCTGTCCCTATGTATGCTTAGGTCTTTAAAGGGGTCCACTGATTACCAGTGCGCCGGACGATATCAGTTGTTCGGAACTGTCAACTTTTTGTTCTAACTGACAGGCCGATATCGTCCGGCGGACTGTTAATAAGTGGGACCCTTTAAACTACGCAACGGATTTTGTTGCGGTTTTTAGGGTTCCGTACGCAAAGGGTAAAAACGGGACCCTATTATTAAGACTCCGCTGTCCGTCCGTCCGTCCGTCCGTCCGGCCGTCCATCCATCCACCAGGCTGTATCTCACGAACCGTGATAGTTGAAATTTTCACAGATGATGCATTTTTGTTGCCGCTGTAACAACAAATATCCAAAATAGAATAAAATAAAAATTTAAGTGGGGCTCCCATACAACAAACGTGATTTTTGACCGAAGTTAAGCAACGTCGCGTCGGGCGGGGTCAGTACTTGGATGGGTGACCGTTTTTTTGCTTGTTTTGCTCTATTTTTTGTTGATGGTGCGGAACCCTCCGTGCGCGAGTCCGACTCGCACTTGGCCGGTTTTTTTTAATAGATACCTAGATTGATTCAAGAGGAAGGTTTATGTATAATTTGTTAACCCGTGCGAAGCTGTTTTTTTATAAATAACAAATTATCACGCCCCAACTCGACCGCGCCCTTACCGCCTTTGTACGTTTACAAAATGGCGTATCCCTTGTTATTGGACAAAAGCGATTTGTATGAAAAATCCATTGTTCCCCCACAATATGTCAAAATGTTTACTGCTCCCGAATTACTTAGGCTTTAGATTGTTAGGATTCTACTTCGTGTTGAGCTTTGAATAAATGATGTATTTAATGTTTGACATTGACAAAGTTTTTCGAAGCTTTTATTCGGCCAGGAACTTGGTTTCTGTGCCACTTCGTCGCTACCTCGTCACAGTGACAATAATAATTATATGTAGGTACCCTTCGAATTCAGGTTAAACCTAAACCAGCATTATTATTGCTGCATAGAATTACTGCAACAAATGTCAAAATCTATGTAACTGAATCGATGTGCTCGGCCTTTTGCTAGCTTTATTTTCTTGGTATAGTCACGCTCCGTGATTGTTACGCCATTTAGGGTTCTAGGCTCATAGCGTAAGTATGGAACAACCAATTTAGCTGGGAGCCTAAATGGCGTAACATTCCCGTGTGGTGACAGTACATATAACGGGGTAGCACTGATTGACTAGCACAGCACGTTTCAAATGGGTTAAACTTTATTATGCAATACAATGTAAATAATAGTACAAATTCACAAAATTACTGATTGAATGTCTTCTAAATTCTCTAGTAGCCATGAATGTTATTTCCCTTCGGAAACTTAAATGACAAATTCCAAACTTCGTTTATAGTCCAGGACCCCGCCCGCTACTCCCCCAGCTCGTCAACAAATTCGAACAATGCCATCAATTTCCTGTTAGAATAAGATCAGAGATAAATTAATTAAAATAAACCAATTAACTAGACGTATACCGATTGGTATCGATGCGGTGTGGGTGCGAGATTCCGAGCTACGATTTATGATATGAATGTTTATACAAGTTTTTTGTTTTTATTGAAAATGCAGAGGGAAGAATGTTTGTTTGTTTTTTATGGTTTACCCAATTCAATTCAATTATTCATTTAGGGAAAACAATGGAATTTTTGCACTTTTCCTAATATTTTTAGTCAACTTTGTTTTGATAATTCAGCCATAATCAAAATTTTCTTATTATTTTCGTCTTACTAGTACTAAAGATTTCGTAAAAAAAAACAGGATTTTTTTTCCAATCTGTTTTATCTTTTTATTTTTATTTACCATAATTAAAAAAAAAACGATTCTAAATGACGATATTTATTTTGACAAGACTCAAGCAAAAATGCAACTACTTCAAAAACTATCAAAATCATTTTTAGATATTTATAACTACACAATAATATACTTGATATGCTTGAGTGTGCCATCATCAACTTGTTATAAAGAATACAGAAATCAATACAATTTATTTCCCTAACATTTAAAGACATAGTGATATCAAGAAAAGTCGTAAAACGCAAATTATGACAGCGTTAGGTTAAGTGTTCTTGTAACTGCCTTTTTCAACCCTTGTATGACCTTTATATGACCCTTGGGTTTCGGAGTTAAGATCCAATTTTATGAGAGGGCCGTTTTTTTAAACATTATTAAAGAAATGTCCAACTTGTTAGCCCGTATGTTTATTTCTATGCAATTTTCTCACCTTTTTAACGCTTTAACGGTTAAAAAAAAACAAGAATGATGAAGCTTTTACCTCATCGTCTCCGTAAAGTCTTAAAAAATCTTCATAAGTATAAAATACACCCATTTTAAATGGCGGCAATGCACTTGCAACCCCTATGGTGTTTCCGGTGTCCATGGACAGCGGTATTCGCTTATCATAGGCGATCCGTCTGCTCGTTTGCCTCCTATATCATTAAAAAAAATACAAAAATTTGACGCAATTTTTGCCATAAAGAAAGGCCCATAAAGAGTTAAAGAAAAGTGAAACTCACATATATATGCGTCTGAATTACTGAATAAGTATGAAATTCTTCTAAAATATAGGCACTTTGTAATATGTAAATAAATAAATAAATATTATAGGACATTCTTACACAGATTGACTAAGTCCCACAGCTGCACAGTAAGCTCAAGAAGGCTTGTGTTGTGGGTACTCAGACTACGATATATATAATATACAAATACATGGAAAACACCCAAAACTCAGGAACAAATATCTGCATGTACTCATGACACAAATAAATGCCCTTACCGGAATTCGAACCCAGGACCGCGGCTTCACAGGCTGGGTCACTACCCACTAGGCCAGACCGGTCGTCAAGTGTAATCACTGGTAATACGATGTTTAATCGGGCGGGTAGAGTGAAGAGTAATTTGCTGAAACTCTGTGGAGATCCACGCACTGTGGACCAAATGAGGGGAGACAGGCGTTTTTAAAAGAAGAAGAAAGCATGTATTACTCCCGAGAATTCGACCGATACCACCATGAGCCGGGTAGCTTAGTGGTTATGGCATTGTGCTGATAGAAATTTGGTGGAGTTAATATAACTATTTTAAAAACATAGGTACCTACATGCATTTTAACGCAATATTACATGGTAAATATTTAAGCCTGTTTTTTGGTGATCAGAGTTTTCTTTTCGAAATTAACTTCATATTTCAGTAATCATACTTAATATTTCGGGCGATGCTTAATCTTAGCCAGCGGAGAGTGAGCCGTTGAGCTGTAATTCGTCATTATCTCTGGGGATCCCAACACCAGTGGCCAAGTTAAAGCCTACAAGCGTTTTAAAATGAAATATACTTAGTTGGTCAAACCAATCTGTCAGTCAGTAAGAACCAGGCCCCTATTTCACCACGGCGACAGGTGCAACAATTCGACAAATGTCACTGTTGCTGACGTTACAGGCGTCCATGGGCTACGGTTACCGCTTAGCATCGGGCGGGCCGTATTCCACCATCGTTTGTCACCATCATTGTATTATTTAAAAAAACTTTATTATATCGGCAAAAAACAGGTATTTCTCTTTCGAAGTTTATGATGATGATGATGATGACAATTGTCACACGATTTAATAGAACTTTCGGTAATTCTTGACACGAAATGAGTTCTGTGTCGGAATTTCGTGACAATTGTCGTGTTTCGTGTGACAATTGTCATTAGCTTCGCAAAATAAGTAGTTATTTATTGGCGATATAATGGAGTTTTTTTAATGAATATGTTGGTGGCAAACAAGCACACCGTCCGTCCGGTGGTAAGCGGTTACCGTAGTCTATGGAGGCCTGTGACGTCAGTAACAGTGATGCCGACAATTCTCGCACCTGTCACCTTAGTGAAATAGGGGCCAGGAAATAGGTATTTGTTTTACAAGGGGGCAAAGTTGTTCTTTAACCCCTCGTGCTAATATTGATACCCGAGTAAGCGAAAGATTCCAAAATTGAACCACGAGCGTAGCGAGTGGCTCGAAAAATGGAATCTTGAGCGTTGCGAGGGTTTCAAAGCACGAGCGGTTAAACAAAATTTGCCCCGAGTGAAACACAAAATTTTTCACCACACCAATCCGAAGAAAATATTAAATGTAAAATATCAAACAAAATCAAACCAAATCAAATCCAAAGATAGATAGATAGATAGATTTATTTATTTCTTATTGGAAATTACATGGTATTTAACAATGTCACAATGTTTCCAAATAACATGAATTCACAAAAAGATCGTCAGATTGTAAACAATAATACATTAAAATAATTAAGAAATAAGTAAAAAGTTATAAATGTTATTAAATGTTTATCATCCAAAATCATCATTTAAAAGTAAATGCTACCAGCAAACATAGGAAAACAACTCAAAATTTGCATTTGATTACTTTGCCTCACATGTGAATAAAATGCTACTTTGCTATCAGTTTTTGAAGTACAAAGTAAGCCTTTCCGAGCTGGTGTGGTGAAAACTATAATATTATCCTTTTCTTTTGGGTACTAGTACTAGTGACAAAGATATTATGATTCTCTCTATGTTTGAAATGAGACAGTCCTTTGACAAACTATAAAAATTATGTTTTCTTATATCCAAACTTTCTCTTTGGTAAAGTTAACTAAATGTGGCTTTTCATTAGGGCCTTATGCAGAAGGAATTATCTATCAGTAACGGGTACTTATACGTGCATAAGGACCCTTCTTTGGAAAGCCAAAAAATCTTCTTCATATCACAGAAACAAAAATTCACATTAAAACCGTAAAAGGTAGATGGTAGCAGTGGTAGGTCGGTACGTGGTAGGAGTAGTAGGTAGGTGATACCTACTAGAGGATTCAAATTGCATATAATTATTGGTATCATTCAATAAATACTTACATACAAAACCTTTACAATTTTTCCAGTTACAAATATTTCGATCTTATAATTTCGCTCTCGCTCCCACTTATGCTTTGCGCCGCAAGCCGGTTGAATAAGAGACATCAGTCACAAGTTTTGGCGAAATCCCTTATCTGTCAAAATCTCGCGTTTCGCCAACTGTGGCCGGCTGTGCCCATGTATTAGGAGAAATGTGGACAAGTACATATTACACGAAGCATCTGTCACCCGTTGCCATGGTTACGGTCTCATGGGTCACTCTTTAAACCCTGGTTTTATCTTATATGTATTATTATACCTTTAAACGAGTCCCCTTTGTTAGAGTGGACCTACGTGTTCCTAAATGTATTAGATAAACCTTTAAATGTTTAAAGCAACACAAAACAGGGAAAGTTGTGGGTTCAAACCTCCTTAGTGACTGATAGGTTGTAATCATCCTAGTAAGAAAACAAATGCAATTAATGAGGTCAACAGTTATTTTAGTTAGGTACGTTATGTCGTGTTGGACGTTGAATAATTAATTTTGTATTTTTTTGTACAACTGACAGAAAGCAATATTAAAAAAATATTCTTTTAGACGTCTTTTGTCTATACCTACGTCATATTACTTTTTTAACGTCAGACAATGTGGTCACCCGACAACGAATATTTGACAAAGTAATTTGCGTACCCTAGTACCTACTAGGGTTGGACGAGGACATACCTATTCAGTTCCTACAACTAAGTAAAAACCCCTAGGGTTTTTGGGGTGGTGCCAAGTTACAACAAGAAAAACTACAGTTTTTAAACGACAACCGGTCTGGCCTAGTGGGTAGTGACCCTGCCTATTTTGACACAACCTTGAAGATCGCTGCCGCTGATTGGTGCATGCCTAAATTGCGTAATGAATTGAAGGTCGTGCGTAACATGCGCGCCAATCACAATGATGATCGTCAAAGTATCAAAACCAGTTCAAAACCGTAGAAAGTTGTTAAATCTGAATCATGGTATAATGAGAGTTCTACGAACAGTTAAATTATTTTTTTGCTACTACCGGTTCTTTTTAGTGTCCAGAGTGCTTTATTCAAAAACTTTAGATATTTCTCTTCCCGTTTCGTATGACTTACGAACTTTTATCAGGAAATTGAAATAGGATATCCGCTTTAAGCAATACAACGGATTTTAATCCTTATTCTATATGATCAAGTGTTAAAGTACCTTACACAGTTATTGGATAAGTTTCAAGTGGTTCTGCAGCGTGTGGCAGCGTTCGGTAAATTTGAAGAGTTAAAGTTATTTTAGTGTGTGAAAACTCCGAGAGATGACGCCTTTTCATAAAAATCGGTGTTTTGCTTTAAGTTGTTAAAATTGTTCTTAAAACTGTAACTGCGGGTTTTGTTTGCAGTATAAGTTACCTCCTTTGTATGTTTTTTAATAACTTACCCAAGTTAGTATTACTTTATAAGCATTATTGTGTACTTTTATTATGTACCTATGTTCAAACTCTTTGATTAAACGTCTTTTATTATTTTATTATTATTATTAAGAGCTAGAATTTAATTTTCTATGAATAGTCAGAAGAGTGATGAGTTTTTTCTTAACTAACGCACGAAAGATTATTTATTTACATATCAGTACATATTCAAAGAAACTCAAACTGTGGTGTAATCACTGATCCGTATTTTTCTATTCCGTAGCCAACTAGCCGTTTTTAATAAGTAATAAACTCAGATATTTTTAGGCATTTTTAGTATTGTTAAAAGTATAGAAAGAGCTCATAATTCTGAGCAGCAATAACACTTTTTTTTTGTCAAATGGCCTCTGTAATGTTAGGAAGTTACAATATAAAGGTTCTCATCTAGTTTGCTATGTTGCTTCAAAAACAGCATAGTTGCTCATTGGGACCCAGCCAACTCCCATTTGATAAAAGACTCGAATACATTTCCAAGCAATTTCTGTTATCAAACATTTTGCAGACGAATTAAATTAAAGATAAAAATCCTCCGGGCATAGCGCCAATACTCAAAATGATCTTGCACTACCTACTTCTCTAAACTCTTATCTTACCTAACTATGTTAACGTGAAAAGAACTTTATTCTTTACGGAATTAAGTGCACTTTAGAATGTTATAGAAACTGAAATGGTAAAGTTAGCATTTTACCTTAAATGATCTTAGACTACCTACTTCTCTAAACTCTTATCTTGTTTACCTATGTTAATGTAAAAAGAACTCTATTGTTTACAAAATAAAGTGGATTTCAGAATATTGTAGATACCGAGTATAGCAAGGTAAGCATTTGATATTTCTAGTGCACTCATGGTTCCCTAGTATCTGAAATGAGATCGGATGCATTCGATTTAGATAAAGGTTGCATATCTATTGCTGAATGGATAAGCAAATTTTGATACTGTCATGTTATTTTACATGTATTTGAACGGGAAATTGACGATATCTTTGAAAGTACATATAATAGTACATGAAAGTACATAACTCGTTGTTAAGGAAAAATCACATCGCTCTAAAATATTAAGTTCAGCCATTGAGGGCATTCGGTTTAAAAAACGTAATACATATTTGATTATAAATACAGGGTGGATTTTCTTTTTGGGTTAGTGAGGGCAGCTATCAGATCCCGTGCTGCTACGAGAAAACGGTCTTAGAAGACCTTCTTTCGATTTCAAATTAATAAAGATTGGCTTTTACAGATTTTGGAAAAAACATACAGGGTGCGAGAAAAAGGTCATTATTGAGAAACTTTTTTTTTGATGCCAATCGATCCCATTCCTATTGAGGATCAAAAGCTTGTATGGAACCAAAAAAAATTTCCGCCTAGAAAAGCCACAAATTGAGGAAAACTTTTCCCATACAATTTGTATGAAAATGAAAACTTTTATTTTTCACATGCTATTTTTGAATGCCAATCGGTTCCATTTCTATCCAGTATCAATAGTTTCCTAGGGGTCAACTCACGGTAATGTACTTAAAAGATACAAATTAATAAAAACTTTTTCAATACATTTACTATGGAGAAAACGTGAAATTTTCTATCTCGCCCATCAGTCCTACAGCAAAGTCTTCATACAGTATTATGGTCCTTAAGTGTAACAGGTCTGATTGGCCAGATAGAAAAATGTGAATTAAATTTTACGTTTCTCCATAGTAAATGTATGGAAAAAGTTTTTATTAATTTGTATCTTTTGGCTTTTTAGTACATTACCGTAAGTTGACCCCAAGAAACTATTGATACTGGATAGGAATGGAACCGATTGGCATACAAAAATAGCATGTGAAAAATAAAAGTTTTCATTTTCATCCTAATTGTATGGGAAAAGTTTTCCTCGATTTGTGGCTTTTCTAGCCGGAAATTTTTTTTGGTTCCATACAAGCTTTTGATCCTCAATAGAAATGGGATCGATTGGCATAAAAAAAACGTTTGTCAAAAATGACCTTTTTCTCGCACCCTGTATGTTTTTTTCAAAATCTGTAAAAGCCAATTTTCATCAATTTGAAATCGAATGAAGGTCTTCTAAGGCCGTTTTCTCGTAGCAGCACGGGATCTGATAGCTGCCCTCACTGACCCAAAAAGAAAATCCACCCTGTATATTTGAAATAAAAGTATTGATTAAAAAATGATAGCCAAGATTATTATTCCTTTGTATTAAGTCGAAATACAAATATTTAAATTTAAATAGTATTTACTAGAAGAAGAAGAAAAGTGTAGAAGACATTATCTCAAATGCGGCTTTTTAGCTAAATAGCGATCTCTCCCAGACAACCTTCAGGTAGTGGAGAAATGTAACTCTGAATTCAACCAATGAGGCGGTGCAAAAAAAACTAAATTGAAAACTTAATAACAGTAAAGAACTTTTAAAATTAACCTTCGCGACTTAAGTATTACAATTCTAACCCTCTCTTACTCGGGCTAAAATATAATTATTTACTTTCACCCCTAAATTGCAACAGATTAATTAATAATTATCAAAACCCGATATCTCGATTGCCGAAGGTCGTCTGGTGTTTGACCTTAAACACTTATTTCAGTTATTCCAATATTTTAGAGGTTAAACATGAATTAATTGGAAACTGTTTTGTATCAGATTAATTTTCATAATTGAGCGATCTCAATTAATACTTGTAAACAAGTGTTGTGTGGTATTCTTAATAACTTCGATAATGAATGTTAAATATAATGATAAATAAAAGCGCCTTATTCAGGAAATTAGCCACTTTACAGCTGTTATACGATTTTTATAGAACAATTATGCTGAATAAAGGTGATTTAGTAGCGCAGACTCAATATTTGTTAAAAGGTGGAATAAAAGTACTAAAAGATAGTGCTGTAAACGTTTATACGACAAGATTATAACACAAATTAGCGAAAATCACTAAATAGTCGTGATAACCGCTATTACACGATATTTATATTGGTATTTCAACCACCGTATCTCGGCTGTTATACGATTACAGGTGAGTAAATCAATTCTTATACGACTGTTTTGCTAGTTGGGTCGTTTAGTTACCATTCAGGGCCAATACAGACGGACTGCACCCCGACTGTAATTTGTATGGGAACTGTGCACGCCCATTAGATTTTTTTTCGGGACGAGTTGTCATTTCGTATTTATTGCCCAAAGCTCTTCAAACCAGCCAAATTTAATTCGTCGAAAGGCTTAAAAAAGGTCCACACAACCAAAGCCTCTCGCCAAAATGGTCACGTGAAGATATTTTTGAACTCCACGCCCGTGTAGACCTGATCGTTCCCTGCAGATTTCCTGTCGCTGTCCCGGCTTTTTGCCACGCCTAACGGAAGCTTGGGGTTCACTTGGCAACTAATCTCAAGAATTGACGTAGGCACAAGTTTTTCCTTCTAATCCAGAGGGGATACTGGGCCCTTTTGGCGTTTTAAGCTTATAAAATGTATGAATATGACCCATCATGTACGAAAAATACGTTACCATTAGGCTACCAACGCTACCTACCGCTTGATATCTTTCCCTGCGGTAAGTCCATTAATTACGTATTCCGTTAATCGATATTCATGGCCTCATTAACGGTTTACGGCTGATACCGGAGAGATGTATGTTTAAGTGTTGTGATAGTAATTGAGAATAATTGGTAATTACGTAAGGCGAGGTGTATGAGAGAGGCCGTATTAATGTATAAGTACTGAGAAGATACTTTCATACTGAGTTTCTTTCGTATCTTCTCGAGTTTTTCATTATATTAAAATCCCGTATAATTAGTTTTAATAACATAACTTCTGTGAGACATACCTATTAAATTACTATATTTAAACGGATCACTGACGTATTTTAGGTCGATCACTGCTCGACATTTTTAGCTACATGACGAGGAGCTTAACGGGAGCACGTGTTGCCGGACTGACGCAAACTGCGACCGATTACTCAGCGTTCGTGGTCAGTAACAAAATATATAAATAATAGAACTAAGCTTTTGGAAGTAGGTGGGTACGTTTATATTAAAATATCGTTAAAATAGGTGTGGTTTTTATATTAAAAAAAATACATGGTATCTAGCTAGATTTATATAATATTTTGTAGTGGATACCTCCTGTTAAGTATAGCAATACTTGTGTTAGGAGGTACCGCTGCTTCCAAACGGAGTGTTTCAGGTTTAAAGTAAAGTAAAATGACTTTTTACTTTACTTTACTTTACTTATATAATAATAATGTTTTTAGGTAGGTATCTGAGATAAACCTGAAACACTCGGTTTGGATTATTATATAAGGGACATGTTATTAATTTTACAATAACTATAACTACCTATTGCTTATTTGTATAAATATTTTATTACAATTCAATATTCCGAAACTTATAATAAATTATACCTAAAGGGAAAAATATTGTTATATAAATTGCAGGAGAATATAAGTACATCATGCATGCGTATTCTTTTCCAATAGTGCGATATGAAGACCGATGAATAATTCAAAGAATAGAAAAGAGACAAGACTCCAGAAAAATAGTAGTACATTTATATTTCCTTAAAAATACAAGCCCTTGAACACTATCCACGACTTTAGATATATAATATATATTATACAAAAGACTTTTCTCTCGAATAAGTAGATATAGGCTGAAATTCAAATGTATTTTCTAAGGTTCTGTAACTCAAACGAAATGATTATTTACGAGTACTATAAAATCACTTCATTGCCCATTGATAAAAATCTTGAGCCTCATATATTCGCAAGCAAATTTAAACTTATCCATTTACTTCGAATCATGATATTAAGTATATCGAAAAAAGTTAAACATAATTTATAAGAAAGTTAGGTCAACGCCTCCGAGAAAAAAGCGGCGGCGCCACAAGTTCGGCGCATATTTAGTCCAGCATATTTCGCTGGCCGTTCAAAGAGGCAAAGCCAGCAGTGCTAGGCACATTTACTCGGGTACCTATCGACCCTAGCCGGCCTAGCGTATCCTTAATTTTTATATTTAGTTATAAATAACTTTGTAATTTTTTTTAATGATTTCTGTATATTTATAGGTGTTCCAGAATAAATGAGTGATAAATTAAACAGACAAATGCAAGAACTTTTTACTTTTTTGTTTTTTACTTATTCTAGGTTTCAATCTACCTATTATTCCTACGCATAGGTATTTTTGACAAACAATCTAATTCAACCTAGACTTATGTTCGTTCTAAGTACTAAAGCTAGGTCTTCAGTGGGCCTAATTTGAGTTGAATAACTTAAACTTGGCCATAATGATCTGAACTAAACAAGGCCCGTTAGTCTCCCGTTTATCCTGAATAGGCCAAGAGATAACTTTAATTTTGTGTTATTCACTACATATCAATATTATAAGTACCTAGATATCTTTTGTCGATGAATTTTGTTAATTGTAGGTACGTTTTACAGTTTAATTTTACAACCACGATATAAACGACTAAATAAAACAATATAGGTATCTTGATAGAATTTCACTTAATGTACCATACACAGTTTGACTATGTACTTTGTTGAGCTTTTAATGAAATTATTACTCATAGTCAATAGTCATATTCATGATAGTCGAGTTTGTAACAAAACATTTTTTTATAGACATATTAAAATGCACTTATGAATATCAGAAACTACAATCGCTAATTAACCTTTTTTTTCTAACCTAACCTAACCCTACTCTATTTATTCAAATCGAATAATGATACAAAAAATCTTTAGAATACGTACCGCGGAGTTTAAACGTATCAAACATTATACTATTTAAAGTAAAATTAAATTAATCTTTATAATCGATTTTATTTCATTCAGATTAACATTTTGACCGTCGGCTCTCAGCCTACACAGAATAAATCTCACAAACTTATTGCGTACGAGTTGGCAGCACTTGTTCTAATTTACGGCACTTCGCACATTAAATTACCAACTAAGAAGTGGAATTATTTTTAAGCGGGCCTACTTTAAGTTGCGCCATTTGCAAATAATCGAGTTTATTCTTAAAAGGGTTATTTTTGTGTTTAATGTATACAGTTTGTTCCCATTTACAGCTCCTTACCAGGTTTAATACATTTTCCGCAAAAAAAGCATAAGTTTCTATTGTACAATGGGGAACTTAATCAACCAAGTTTTGTCGAAATCAGACGAAAAATAAAATCAACAACAAAATTACTTAAATTAAAATTAATAATAGTGTAGAGGTATCATTCTCTCAATAAAATCAAATCAAATCAAAATATAATTATTTATATCAAGAAAAGATCGAATATTCCAAGAGAGACAGTACAGTGATCCCTACAGGTATACAGTAATAAGGTTTAACAAGCATCACCTTGCCCTAAAACTTCCTGATCGCAAGTATCGATTTAAAGAAACAACTTTTAAAAACTAGAACTCACAATCAACTTTATTAAAGTTAGAACTGCATTCATTAAAAACAGGCTCCATCGATGCATTAAAATTAACTACATACAGTCATACATGCAATCCAAAGAAATCCCACAATTTCACACCAAAAAGCTCACAAGCAAAAAGTCGCGTATTCCGTACATTTTACTTGCATAACCGACTTTTTAACAGTAACATCCACTGCCCAGGTTTTATGGCGTTAAGTACCATGTCACCATTATGCCAAGTGTTGAATTAAACGAGGCGACGGCAAGTTTGTACTTTTTATGTGTTTTCTATTGAGATAGTGTATGGAAATTAACAGATTCTTGCATTCTTAAAGTACCTATTACTCCTGTTATTCCAATAGAGCGTAGGCGAGATAAAATGTTTGACGAACTAAAGTGTGTGTGTCTCTTCGATAATCGTAAATAGAAAAAACCGGCCAAGTGCGAGTCGGACTCGCCCATGAAGGGTTCCGTAATTTATGACGTATTAATAAAAAAAACTACCTACTAGATCTCGTTCAAACCAATTTTCGGTGAAAGTTTGCACGGTAATGTACATTATATATTTTTTTTAGTTTAACATTCTCTTATTTTAGGAGTTACAAGGGGGGGGCACATTTTACCACTTTGGAAGTGTCTCTCGCGCAAAATAACTGTGATTGAATGTAGGGGCGTATTAGAGCGTGCGTGGGAAACAAATAAATTCATTAGCAGACGGATCCGAGTGTGACGCAAAATGTTTATTTACAGTCAGAGTTGCACAAATCTCTATTTTGACATTTTGCTGGGACATCAGTTGGCCGCGACCATGACCAGTGAAACCTGTGTCGAAACGTCGGTATATAAAGGTAATTGAATAAATTTCGCGTTAGACCCGTCTATAAATGTGAGTTAATAAGAGTTACTGATGTGCCTAAGGAAACTTTCCAAAATTGCGAAATGTTTCGGAAATTTAACGTAGGAAAAATTCGGAAAATTTCTTACTATTTTGTATGAGAATTGAAACTTTTCAATTTTAAATTTAAATTTTCCATATTTCCTAGTGAAAGTTTCATGAAATTTCCGAGAATTTATAGAATTTTATGGAAACTTTCCGCAACTTGCACATCTGTAGTCAGAGTCAATAGTAGCGAAAAGCGAAAGAGACTACGCGTCAAAATTATGTACTCTTCTATTCTCTTATAGCTTTATCAAAGGAGATACATACTCGTATATCTCAGTAATAAATGGCCGTAAAGTAAGATGAATTCAGTCGGTACCATAGTGTCCGAGTGACTGAGTCACCCTCCAGCTCCACGTTTTTAGGGTTCCGTACCCAAAGGGTAAAAACGGGACCCTATTACTAAGACTCCGCTGTCCGCCCGTCCGTCCGTCCGTCCGTCCGTCTGTCACCAGGCTGTATCTCACGAACCGCTAGACAGCCGAGCCAGACAGTTGAAATTTTCACAGATGATGTATTTCTGTTGCCGCTATACCAACAAATACTAAAAACAGAATAAAATGAAGATTTAAGTGGGGCTCCCATACAACAAACGTGATTTTTGACCGAAGTTAAGCAACGTCGGGCGGGGTCAGTACTTGGATGGGTGACCGTTTTTTTGCTTGTTTTGCTCTATTTTTTGTTGATGGTGCGGAACCCTCCGTGCGCGAGTCCGACTCGCACTTGGCCGGTTTTTGTATGTTTGTAAAGAAAAGGAAAAGGAATTTAGTACATTGACCGGCCTATTCCTATCTCTATCGCAGAAGCATAATTATATTGCTGTCTCGCTCGCACAGTGTCATTGACCGCCGGCATCATAGGTGGGACAGCAATATAAATACTCACTTGTCTTGGATAAAATTAACTATGATCGCCTTGTCCTTCGTAAACTATTTAAAAAGATTTTTTATATGGAGCAGCATTCCTCGAGTATTTTGCAAGCCTCGCTCAACTCGTCCGCTAAACTGAAAGATAATCTACCGTCTAGTACGTATGAAACTCATCTAGTTTTTCCAGTAACAAATGGATGTAAAGTAAATAGAATTCAGTCGGCACCTTTAAGACACTAACCACGTACATAGTGTCGGAGTGATTGGTTGCTACTCCGTGACGGGACGGTGTTTTGTGTTTAGTTAAAGTTAAAATGGTGCAAAAAGGTGAAATGAAGACGATATTAAAGTGAAGAAGGCGAAGTGTCCTGCAAAAAGGTAAACGAGGAGTAGAAAACTTAACTTCACTTGAAATGAAACTTAGTATGGAAAAGGATCTCGCGTATAATTAATTTGAAATAAGTTCCGATGTCGCGACATGGTACAAGGGATACTAGGCGATGAAATACATACTTGTGTAGATAAATAAATAAAACATACATAGCTCAGGAAAATATATTCGTGGTGAACACACAAATAAATGCCCTGACCGGGATTTGAACCCGGGACCTCCTGTTGAATAGGTAATGTTACTACCGACTAAGCTAGGAGGCCTTTTAATGTATTCACTATAATCTAAATTGGAAATTGATTAGAGTTTCTAATCAACAATAGATCCAGCACCTTTCTATTTTAGCATCTGCGTTCTACGTTAGGCATTGTTTGTACAGTGGACAGTGGACGTCAAAGATATGTTTAAAGTTTTGGCCTTATTACAAAGGAGTAAGGTTCAAAAGTGTAAATATATATCTGACGTCGACTGTATGTAGGTACTCGTACCTACATACGAGTATACGGCACAAGCTAACTCTGGTGTTATTTCAAACGCTTGCAAAACGAACGCGAGTCACTTACATTTTCACTAAGCCTAGCCAAGGTGACAATCGCTTGCGCTTCGCCATCGAATCGCGTTGTGTCTCTCTAAATCTCTATCACTCTTCTATATTAGTGTGACAGTGACAGTTGCGTTTCGTTCACTACGTAGCGTTAGAAAAAAAACTTGAAACAAATAATATTATTTGATTCAAGATCTTTTCTATTTTCTAAACTCGAAATTGTCTTCGCCCAAGATATAATATCTCTCGTATTAGATCTTGAGCCAAGAACTAATTTGCAAGTACTAAATCCAGTTTTTAAAGTGCGAATAGGCCTGTTAATGGAAGTGTAGTGACGTATAATGCTTGAAAGATAGGAAAACAAATACGGAAGTATTAGATTTTAGTAGGTGAAAAGAGAACCTTGCTGAAAACGATTGAAAACAGAAGGGAAAACATGTTGGGGCGCCTGATACGGCACGATACTTACTTACTTAGACTATAATTGAAGGAAAAATATATAGAAAAAAAGAGAGGCACAGGATGGCCGAAACGTGCGGTTTTGGACCAAGCTAAAGGGAAAAATTAGTGTAGTGACGTATCAGGAGCTCAAAACAGTGGCAGAGAGAAGAACGGAATGGCGATTACTCCACCGACAAGAGCCAGGCTCTTAAAATTGTGATGATGATGATGAGGCCTGTTAACACTGGTTCACTAGAACACTCCACTCGCCTGTCTATTGCGACGAAGCACTCTGTTTGTCCGCCTTGTGCCTACAAACAAGCGCCAAAGTGACATTGATTTGATAATGTTTGTCGATGTTCGACTGCCATTGTTGGATTTGGTTGAACTTCGAAATGGCGAAGTCGTCTCGAAAATATTATGTTTTAAACTCGTTAAAGTGTTATATCGAACAAAAGTGTTCAAGTGTTCAGTATGCTGTGAAATAATGTGGAACTGTATGTACAGCTAATGTAGAATTAATCTTAAAACGCGTTTAGACATTTTTTGATCAACATACTTTTGACATTGGCTAAATTATCCTAAATTTTGATGAAAGCCGTTTACAATTTACCTATTGTTTTACGCAGAAACCTTCCTATTTTAATGCTGACGTCAGAAGGTGGATTATCTAAGAATATGAGGGTCTTGTATGTACGTATCAGGGATGTTACGGATGCCGATTTTTTGACATCCGCGGATGCGGATACGGATTTTTAAAGGCTCACATCCGCTGATGCGGATGCGAATGCGGATGCGGATGCGGATATTCGCAACATCCCTGGTACGTATGTGTGACAGCGTGATACTGATTATTATTTCGCTCAATCGCAATATTCATTATAATTTTACTGCATCTTAAAGCTTAAAAACAATATGGCCCGAGGAAAGACGTAGAATAGTTTTTTTTATCAATCGTAAACATACCTAGACAACGTCGCAGGAAAAAGCTAGTACCTATACTTATATGTTTTATTCCTACGTATAAGCAAAGCTACAAATATGTCACTATTGTTAAACAACATTTGTTACGATAAATCTCGACACTTATAATTTTGCATATGAAAAGATACTACAAGATCCTATTTAAATATCAATAGTTAAACCAATTCTAAAATATTAACTATTCCATATTCAATAACTGTCGGTTCGTCTGTCCGCAGCGTAAACAAGGCGCTCAGCGGGCGGTCACGATTTACTGCGCCGGAGTCGAACCCGCGACCCGTGAGCTCGTGACCTCACGTCATCGTGTTTCGTAAGTTGTCGATACCGATATGGGAAAGTTGAACGATTAGAATAGTAATATCAGAGTGATATCAATTCTCACAATTATACAGTGTGTAAGTCTAATACGGGCAATAAATTAAACCAGATATAGAATTTACCCGTCTTATCATTAATTAAAATGTTTTTTTAAGTTACACTTAATTATGACCCCGTGATTAATTTTTTCCACATGTACCGAGCAGCAATGTACTGCAAACATTAAGAAACAGAAGATGACATGACATTACTAGATACGAGCTTTTTATAGTAACTGCCAACAAGCGTTGACAGTTACTTTAAAAAGCTCGTATCCCGTAACGTGTGGTGTATTACATTGCGGGCCGAATTATT
The DNA here is from genome assembly GCF_948474715.1 of Cydia amplana. NCBI lineage: Eukaryota > Metazoa > Arthropoda > Insecta > Lepidoptera > Tortricidae > Cydia > Cydia amplana. Next base: position 25,529,597 of record NC_086070.1, read on the forward strand.
TTGTATGGTTAAAATTTTCAATGCATTTCTAAGTAAAATCTATCTCAATATACTTTTTAGGTCCTATGCTAACCACCGTTTAAATATTCGCCCGTATTGGATTTACACACTGTATTCTTAAAAACTCATGCATACTTTAATAGAGTTAGACCACAGTTGGCAGCGATTTTGCACAGACTATGCACGTGTTACTATTTTAAACGTCATACTTCTATGCAATTATGACGTTTAACCCGTCAAACGACCATTATACAACAAATTGACGCAAACCAGTTTGACTCTTATTGATACAGATCAACACACAGTAACACGCTACTACAGAGTAACACACGTCTGATACTGAGTCGCTACGACCCAAATTGAGTTAGTATCACACGTATGATATTAGGCAGCTCCACGAGTTAAAAACTCTTTTAACAGTCTGTTCTATCTAAATCGCTACCGACTTAGCTTGGTCTAACTTTATTACAAATGCTAAATGTAACTCTGCCTCTCCGTCTATATTTTTCCGTTACCTCTTCAGGCTGCTGTAACCGCTACTGGACTGATTACGACGAAATATCGTATGGAAATAGTTTCAGTCCCAGTGAAGGACCAAGGCTAGTTTTTATTCCGGTACATATTCGCCGCAATCGGGTGAACTTTGATAGCTAAATACGGTGAATTTTACCACTTTCTTGTATTTTAAAAAACATATTAATTTAGCAACAGCGTGTATATTATGTGTTCACTTGAACCAGATGGGAACATAAACTAAAATTAACTTTACCCACGTAACTACGTATGTATATACAGTCACCTGCAATAATATATTACACAACGAAGGCCGCAAAAATATCTGACACTATCTTATCTGGAGAGCCATAAGAGCGTGTCACATATTTTTGCGGCCTTCGAAGAGCAACATATTATTGCAGGTGACTGTACGGAGGTAATAATTTGAACTTACGAGTAGGTATCTGCCCTCAATATTGAAGTTAGCTTACTTGACGGTTTGTTGTCAAGGATTTCATTTTTGATACAAGCTTTTATAGTTGACTGTACTATAAGAACTATTATATAATCTGTGGTACTATGGCCACCTCCTGTATCCATCGTCAGATCAGCTCGATGGTGCCATGCAATAGTAAACCAAGTTACATTATGTGAAGTTTAAGCCCCATCGAATCGAAGTGGGTCAAATTTAGCTTGCAAGATTTGTCCGAACAAATATTGCAAGTGAAATAAAAGTAGAAAAGTGTTTTTCTTTTTAGTATTCCTTTATAACACCCTTTGCTTTGCAGATTTCTTCTGTTCTCCTTTAGCGATAATAAAAGTCAACTTATTGGCATTCCCCGATCCATCCTTATTTGAAATATTGTTTTTCCGTCCAATAGAGTAAGCAATAACGCTATATTGTAATATACTGGCTTTTGAGCACGTTTTGTCAGCATTTCGCTTTATGAAAATGTTTTATTGATGTTTTGCGGAGTTTAGGAAATATTGAGAGCTTTCGAGGAGCCAACATTAATATTTCTCATAAGTACATATATTTTGTCCGATAACAAGTGAAGACATAAGAAATTATCAGCATAAATGAAAGTCTAATATTTCATGCATAGACGATGTAGGTATGTACACTATTAAATTTCCGGAAATACTTATATTATTTGATATAAAAATAATTTTTAATCACGCTTTAAAATAAAAAACTAGTCTAGTTCTTTAGTGGCTTTTAACTCTTCCCTTTATACCTACCTACACGTGCCTACACATACTTTAAGTGCACTAAAGAAGGTAGATAGAGCAGGAGTCTATCGCTTCAACTAAACAAAAAGACCGTAAAAAAAATGGAGAGACCTCCATACAATTAAACAATATTTCATACAAACGAAAGGGCAGTTAATACTTACTTTCATTTTGGAGTGAACTCAAAAAACAGCTCAAACAAAACCATAATAATAACTGCAAACATATTTAAATCTAAAAGGAATTACACTTAATCTGCGAATTTAATTTCGTCCAGAATCAAAAGGCGTAATTTCGTAAGACAATCATAATCAACGTTAATCAAATAAATCAAATGATGTAACCAATAATCAAAGTTCATCAAATCACAATTAAATTTCCAATTCTTATTCCGCAACTCAAAATTAAAGAAAATTACAGTCAATCAATTTTTAAACACTTCATATTTCTTAGGAACTAATTAATACGTCTTCTGGCTCATACATAATGGATGAAACCGTCCACGCTGTTAACAGACAAATGTAAACCTTATTGGATTGAGTTAAGGTACACGTAAGGTAAGGTCAGCGAAGAGTGTCGCTGTTATGATGTATGGAATGAAAATAGACACCGAGGTGGGAAAACGTTTTGAATGGTCAATTTGTTTTGATGAATGACTCCGACTTTAAGTTTAGATTCGGAATACGACTGTGGCAGTGTTAAGGTGATGCCTGGATGTCAACTGCAGCTGTATAACTGTAGCGACGTCGTTATTGCTGCTTGCTACGGAACCGATTAAATGTCTTAATTGCGGCAGTATGAGGCTGCAAACGTCACTCAATGGATTCTATGAAGGAAATGGAGAGGGACAGAGCAGCAGTAACACAGTTGCAGTTGCCATCGACATTTCGGGTTGCGACTCCAGCAGCGTTGCTGTCGACTGCATTGCTGCAGGATATGGCAATTGTTCAGAAAATCGACATCGATTTTAACATTTTCTGTAGCGACGCAGTCGGTGCTGTACAGCAATAATAATTCTTGAATTATTATCAAACTGCTTTACTGCTGAAATCAATATATTCATCACAAGTCAATGACTTTGATAACATAATTAATTTAAACAGTTTTGAATGGTTCACGGTTAATTTCACTAGACTTATATCGACCGGGATACGCGTGAACAGCATGTAACTGCGTCGTACTATCGGGAGCACGAAAACAATACAAAAGATAATCACGGTTCATATCCCGGTCGACATACATAAATCATTAATTTTGTTAGATAATGACATTAAATTTTACATTAAAATCAGTATCCTTGTCCTAGATTGACATTTCCTGCGACAACGCTGAATAGTTACGTTTTTTTGCTCTCATGTAATATTTGGTCTGTGGCCCTTACTAGGTTTTGATATGTATTGGGACAGCCGCGCTGCAGTCCCAATCCGAATGCAACCTAACCATTTGGTGTGATGGACGATGCCACCTTAACCAGTAATGGCGCCGTCTCCATTACCGGTATGTGGGTCGAAGGTGCTTGATTAATGACACCTCTGATGACTGTGATCACACTTCTTGATTAAATTATTACAATATGTTAATTGTAGATGGTCAACCAAATCTTGTCAGTAGAAAAAGGCGGCAAATTTGAAAAATGTAGGCGCGAAGGGATATCGTCCTATAGAAAATTTGAATTTCGCGCCTTTTTTTACTGACAAGATTTGGTTGACCAAGTATATATGAATTTCCATCGGAATTGGGTGAATGTGTGCCGATGTTTCTGTTTCTAAATTTTTTTATTGCGAAAAACGACAAATACACAGAACTCATTCAATTGTTTATCGCATTCTCGAAAAAATTAGCTTTTACTGAGTAAAAGCAAAGATAAACTTCAAACTCGGATGATTTCTTATACAATTTATAGATTGCCACATAAAACATGTATTTTATTTAAAGAACACAACGGAGATACACATTTTAAATACATCACCAATCCATTATTCCAACTCACTAACTCCCAAACCAATACTGTAAATGCGAGAGTCAAACCTTGGAATATCTAAATAAAATATAAATAAAGAAATCCATTAGCTAACAAGCGTATTCAAGCCAACTGGGTCGGCGATTATTCATTCCGACAATTTACGATACCGAGGAATCGATTAAAACAAAATCGAGGGAAAGAGTAATTACGAGTGTTTTAATAAGATATTTTGAAAAGTATAATGACCTCTTTTATTTTTTAAAAGAGAAACAGTCATTTCGTACAGAGTTAGATTTTTGAGGATATTGAAAGATATTGTAAAAACACGAAATTATAAATTATAGTGTACAGTCAAAGAAATTAATTCTCATACCATTTCGTACCTTTGTCACAGTGACTCCATAGGAAAGTCGCTAAGGGACCTCATACTAAATTGTCACTGTGACAAGGTACGAAATGGTACTGAAATTTAATTCCTTGACCATACCTACCGTTCGGATTCGAAGGAATAGTTTATATCCAGTATTGCCGCTGCAGTATTACAGTGCGTCATTACTGCCGACTGTATTGCTGCCGCAAATGTTCGATTTTGACATTTGCAGTAGTAATACAATCGCAATAATTTCGCGCTGCAATACTGCTGTAGTACGTACCAAATACTGCCGGTTGCATTACTGTAAGAAACGTCAAATTTAATAAATGCAGTCAGAAAAACAAGCATTTTTAGTAGGTATCCAGAAATTGATCTCACGTTCCAAATATGTATTAATATTTAAGCGTAAACATAACTATTATAAACGCTCAAATCAATAAACCTAGAAACCCAATATTTCTCCTAAACGAATGTGTCACACACGTCTTTCAACATATTCTTTGCCACATTTAAATTTATATAAAATATTAGTGGATAGTTTAAATAATTCAGCGAGCAGCGGGACACCGCACACCGCTAGGCCAAACCCTATACGCGTTTGCAAGCAAAAATGAGAAAAATTTGGAATACAATCTAAGACTTATATATTGTACCTAATAAGTTTGGTATCCTGTATACATTTTCAGTCAGTCAGAAACAACCCACCTAAACTTTACACATACATAAAACATACATAATAATATAATCACGCCTATTTCCCGGAGGGGTAGGCAGAGACCACGGATTTCCACTTGCTACGATCCTGACATACCTCTTTCGCTTCCGTTACTTTCATAATATTCCTCATACACGCTCGCCGGTTTAGGGTGCTCTTGACCTGGCCTTTCTTCAGGATTTCCCCGATCTGATCGAAGAAAGTCCGCCGAGGTCTGCCCCTTCCAACTCCCTCTAAAGGAGAACTAAACTAAACTTTACAGTACAGTCACCAGCAAAAATATATGACTGTGGGCAGCCGTGCAAAAATATCTGATGCTCCATTGGAGGCATAAGTATATGACGACACTACCTCGGTAAAAATATGTGATGCTTTGTGGTCGGCAAAAATATCGTTACTCTGTATCCGCATAAATATCGGATCGGATCGCTTAAAAATATTTGATTACTCATAAAAATCAAAATTATGTGATTACTCTCATCTGGCATAAATATCTCTCCAATGTGAATGCAAATACATCGGATGGCAGACGGACCGCCTATATATCTGACACGAAATTATGAAATATGTCATCAATCGGCAAAAACGAACCATACCTGGATAGCATAGAGCCTTACATTGTTTGAAGTGATTTGACAATTCACGAAAAGAGTGCAGACTTGTCATTGCATATGTCTGTCTCACATATTTCAGATGCAATTTTAAATTGTGACATAATTCAGGTAGACTTTTAATAGACAATGTGTAATAAACCTCCTTCTTACATAAAAAAGAATGATGAAGAGGTCAACCTGTGAGACTGACAAGGACAAACAATAATAGCGCTTTCGCTGCTACTCCTACTGAAAGATACATAAGACTATCCCGTTTTGTCATTTCCCCCACCCCTCATGCCAGATCTAGTTATATACTAGATTCATGATTGCAATACGTTACAATTCAAAATTATATCCAGTTTATTCCGTCAAATCGATGATAGAATATAATGTGAGACAGACATATACAATGACAAGTCGGCACTCTTTTTGTGAATTGTCAAATCACTTTATACAATTTACGGCTCTATACCAAACATGTATGGTTCGTTTTTAAAGGTCGATAACATATTTGTGATTTTCCAACGTGTCAGATAAATAGGCGGTCTCTCGTCCATCCGATGTATTTGCTTTTACAGTGGAGAGATATTTATTCCAGATGAGAGTAATCACATAATTTTGAATTTTATGAGTAATCAAATATTTTTAAGCGACCCGATCCGATATTTATGCGGATACGGACTAACGATATTTTTGCTGGTCACAAAGCATCACATATTTTTACCGAGGTAGTGTCGTCATATACTTATGCCTCCAATGGAGCATCAGATATTTTTGCACGGCTGCCCATAGTCATTTATTTATGCTGGTGACTGTACAGTAAAATATTACAAATTACAAATTCTTTATTTGTGAAATAGAATAATAACAGTGTTACATTTATGCTGACTGCCACGCTAGGTATATAGCCTGTCCTGTGGGACATAATAATATACATTTAAAAAAGGTGGACTTATGCCACTCGACATTACCTAAGCTATCAGTCAACCTTTAGCATAGCATAGCAAAGCCTATAATATTGTCAAAAAATCATTTTTACCCTTGGACCTCTTTGAAAATGACAATGCTTAGTCAAAAACTAGAACGATCGAACGAATAAATCAACGAATTAGAATGGTTATTAGATTAAGCCATATCAAATTGCCGATAAAGTGTTACCTACACTTGAAATGATATCATCATAACCGACGTTAGGCTATCAACTGGCCTCTAAAGTTGCGTTTTTAGGGTTCCGTACCTTAAAAGGAAAAAACGGGAACCTTATAGGATCACTCGTGCGTTTGTCTGTCTGTCCGTCTGTCACAGCCTAATTTCTCGGAAAGTACTGGAGCAATTAAGTTCAAATTTGGTACACATAAGTATATAAATTAGTGACCCAAAGATAGACGTGTAACGTATACAAACAAATTTTAAACATGGGGGCCACTTTTGAGGAGTTAATGAGAAAGTTAAAAATAAAGTTTTTCAAACTATATCGTGTCATATATCAAATAAAAGAGCTCATTTTTTTATAATATAAAATAAATAGGTTAGAAGTATTTTAAGAAAAAAGCCAAAAAATAACCATCCCCCCCCCTTTATCTCCAAAATTACTGCGTGAAAAAAATACATAATACCTAAATATATTCTTTATCTATAGATGACAGGAAAACCTATTAGAAATGTGCAGTCAAGCGTGAGTCCCGAACCCTTGGCACGCGAGTCCGACTCGCACTTGGTCGGTTTTATAACTCGCGCCCCGCTGGGTTTACGCACAAATTATATTTTATGGCAACATTGACAAATTGGGTACTTTACGAGCGGCCGCCATTGGCGAGTTGATCAATATCGGGCCCAATAAGTGACATAAGGTTACGCCCTAGCGTTTGACGAACTCACAGACAAGACATCCTCTAGACTGAGCATAGTAACGCTACCCCCTCTGCCACGTATACGGTAGTTTTACTCCATCTTCGAGTCAATCCCGTGCCGTGATTGGTCCGTGTCTTTGAACGGACCAATCACGGCACGGGATTCGCTCACCTCATCCCCCCGCACCCCCGTATTTTTGACAGCATCGGTTTCATGAAATAATTGCTCTAAACTCCGTCTAGAGGATTCCTAGTCTATGGACGAACTGTACCACTACCACCAGTTTGGCACTGACATAAACGTCATCGTAATTTACTTTCTATGCATCTCGCTCGTATTCGCATATTAGTGCAAGCGAGATGTATAGAAAGTAAATTACGTTCTGGAAAGCGTTTATGTCAGTTTTGACACTGTCACTGACTCATGGTACGGGCTCTGGTTCCAATAGTTAGCAGCCTGTTGGTTAACTTTATTACTTGCGAATCTTCTTGCTATTATTAAGATTGAAGGTATATTTGGACACTGTATATTTGGATGATGTAAACTGATAAACTTGAAAAATACACAGATTATCACGCAAAATAAATAATTCTGCTTTTAACTATGTTTACTATAGTTGACAAATAGGAGTATCCGCAATTAGGACCGTATCTTACAAAGTTTTTTTACAAAAAAAAGTTGTCGATTGAAGTGTCAATTGATGTTCGTTATTTTATTTCCATTACTTATTTATTTTTATTTCCATTATTTTACTGAAATGTATTTGTTTTTGCGTTTGATTGCGGTAATTAAACTTAATTGTTAGAATATCTTAGGAAAATGTGAGTTATGAATAAGTGATGAAGAATTAAATTTTTCAGGTTGTCTAATAATAATAATATGTTCTCACTGCTGAGGTGAAAAGTTATGTGTACTACACGAGATCAAAGTTATTTACATCTCGTGCGCTTTTGAGTCCCTTACTACGCTCAAGATACTATAGAATCTTTCGCTTGCGCGGGACTCAAAATAAGCACTCAAAGAAATATCAAACTTTGATCTCTTGTTGTACAAATAACTATTTACAATATTTAAGTATACTTCGTACAATTTGAAATAACTATCGAAAGATAAATTTGGTACATTGTATACGGGTAACCACCCTCTTTTTAATGTCATAGATAACGGGGTATAATAACCAAAACCAATCATAGCCAAAACGCTATGATAACACCCTCAGGCCCAAAACGTCTTATGTCCATACAAGACCAATAGCACTTGCATCTTTTCTATAAACGGTTTATATTGATCGGACGGCACGGTCGCCATTAGATATATCGGAGCGGCCAAGGCGCTCACAAATATCGGCACACGCCTTTATTGTCAAGGCGTTATGGCGCGTGTTCAGATATTTTTGAGCACCTCGGCCGCTCCGATATTATCTGATGGCGACGGTACGCGATACGAAACACATTAACCTTTTATTAGTTCGATAAGACATCCAGTTCCGGGTAACACGGCGTAAATATTTTATGGTACGTTAAAGACTACTTTTACGGTGATTGGTATTTTTTTTAGTACAAAAAGATATCTTCACAGTTTTGCACCTTACTCCGTTGTAATAGGGCGTAAAATCTTTGACGCCGACGTAGGTACAAAAAGCGTCCGATGCGAAATCGAACAATCCGTTCGCGTCTTTAGTTTCATGGCAATATGTCGCTAGATGTCGCTGAACGGAACATGGCGATTTGTAAATCGCGCTAACGAAATTTTAATTTCGTTAATCAAGTAACACTTCTTTACAAGTCGCTTTCGCTGCATCTATAGTTGGTAAAACCAAATCTGACAGTAAATAAGAACAAAAAAAAATACCTAATATACCCACCCTTTTCTTTTGGGGTGCTAGTACTATTGTAAGACAAAGATAGTATGATTCTCTCTGTCTATGTTTGAAATGAGACAGTCTTTGATAAACTACCTATAGATAACATATTAAGAACAAGTTTTATCGGTCGAATAAATTATTAAGTAAGTAAGCAGTTCATCCTAATCACTTCACTTCTTCTGTGGACTGTAAGTACTATTTACTTATAAATTTTATTACTTTCAAAAGTTTCATAACTTGTCCGTTTTCTTTCCTGAGTTAAGATTGAAGTTTACGCGTACAAATCTAAATTTAAAAAAGCCGATGAAAATAGAATAAATCGTTATTTTAGGACAAAACCCAAAGAAAAGTATGAATATGGATTCCGAAGGAAAAGTCTCGGTAAAGTTTTACGGGAAGATTGTTTTAATCACTTCGAGATTTGAGGGGATAAGTTTGATCAAAATGTTGATTTAAATATTTTTAAACTGTTTTAACTTCAGTGTCGACTGAAAATTAAAATGTCCTTAAATCGACGGCTGTTTGTACCACAAGTTCCCAAAGAATTCTTTATCATTTAAATCATCAACATATTCCATAAAGGATTAAATTGAAATGTATAGTTATGTTATACGTATTTAATAACTATAACAGGACGGCGATAATGCATTTAACTAGTTACATTAGCATAAAAGCGCAGTTACGCTAGTTTGGGACAAGATGCTTGTTATGTTTGTGGCATTATCCACGAAAAGGGACCTTATTATCGGTGGCGCTTACGCCGAACTGCGGCGCGCGGCGTTGTATTTATATCGGAGCACCGTTAATAATGGCGGAAGCGACATCGACAATAAGGGCCCTTTTCATAGACAACGTCAGGCAGCTTGACAAAAACTATCAGACTGGTAGAACGATTAAAGTGTTATTAGCATAGTTTAAAATAATTCTAGTTACGCCTTTGCGCCCACGGTATTTTTTTATTATTATTTAATTTGTTATTATAATAGGATTCCGCGTTTTAATACGAATTAATTTGATCATGCGTCTGGTTTTGCTCTTATATGTCTTAAATAATGTCCTTTTATAGGTATAAATACTAGTTTCTGCTTAGTACATTTGTTTTATCGTGTAGGTAACAGACAGACAGGCAAAGATATTATTTTCACATTTACGTAAGTATAATATGTATTAGTAGGAATTAATAAATCCTATACAATTATACATGTCATGTTAAAAAGTAAATTGGTGTCGAATGTATTAGCACCACTCGCATTCGCTCATGTCTTAAAATAATGCTTATTTTCCAAACTTCTATACTTACTGTGACTACACTATAAAATGACATTATTATCGTTTTGTTTATAAAAATATCTTCCAGAAACGAGAGGTCAGATTCCGTATTAATCAAACTAAACATAATTTCATTCTGACACGGTAATCTCACCAAAATGCCACAAACCCAGATTGTCAACATACCTATCCATACCGATTATCGATTACATTTTGCATACGGAAAAGCGGAAATCGTCCATTCGATTCGCTTCGCGTGATCTCGACGATAAAACCTCACTTTCTGTTTATTTAATTGCAATGAATTCATTTAATTACTCGTTATATAAATAAAACATTAGATACGGGTGTTGATAAATATTTGGATTTGTATGGCGACGGCTTGCGCGGCGTTTTTGATGTGAAACTTGAGACGAATGGAAGTTGGTAAATCATACAGATTTACATTTTCGTTTGTGAATTATGTTAAGATGTCTCGCAGCCTATAAATCTTCAGGCCACGGGAATTTGTAATGTGTTTATACAATTTGCCTTTGTCATTCCTAGAAACAATTTATAAGGTTGTAGGTGTATTCAGGAACCTTTTGATTATGAGTGAAAAGTACCTATCTAACATTCTCTATTCTCTTAATAATTCTCTTAAGCTTAATAAAAAATATAGTAGGTATGTCTACGTGGAAACACTATGGATGTTTAGGATATTTTTGAACTAACGAAGATATAGATCTCTATTTAGAAAACTATCCGAGGGTCGAAGATTTCCTCGTAGGTTCCGTACCTCAAAAGGAAAAAATGGTACCCTTTTAGGATAACTTTGTTGTCCGTTCGTCCGTCCGTCTTTCTGTCTGTCAAGACTCTATCTCGGAAACGCGTGGAAGTGTCGAATTGAAATATAAACCATATACTCAGATCTACGGTTCCTTTAAGCTGTGAAAAAATATAAATAAGTTAAATTTGTACGGAATCCTCGATGCACAGAGGATTCCGTACAAATTGGTGGGCGAGTCCGACTCGCACTTGAACAAGTGCGAGTCTTGAAACCTGAACAGATTTTTATTAAACGGCCTTCCACTAAAACTATACTCCACCAATTTTACCACTGGCGCTACAAGCCTTCTTATGTGTAAACACAGAGTTTGAATTACCTCTACCCTCCATAGTTTGAATATAGCAAACGTCAAAGCTCGCCAGTTGGGTAACTAAGTTGTATATTGTAAGCTGTCAGGACCAGGCATTGTAATCGGTGCGGTCCGTCGCTTTGAACGAAGCGATTCATGAAGCTTACTTACTATGTATTATATACACACAATCGAGTACGATCGAGTCGAGTTCCGTTCGGAGCAAACTACTAGTATGAATAGTAATTCATACTAGTAGTTTGCTCCGAACGGAAACCTCGCGACTCATACATAAAAAAGCGGCCAAGTGCGAGTCGGACTCGCCCATGAAGGGTTCCGTATTTAGGCGATTTATGACGTATAAAAAAAAACTACTTACTAGATCTCGTTCAAACCAATTTTCGGTGGAAGTTTACATGGTAATGTACATCATATATTTTTTTTAGTTTTATCATTCTCTTATTTTAGAAGTTACAGGGGGGGGGACACACATTTTACCACTTTGGAAGTGTCTCTCGCGCAAACTATTCAGTTTAGAAAAAAATGATATTAGAAACCTCAATATCATTTTTGAAGACCTATCCATAGATACCCCACACGTATGGGTTTGATGAAAAAAAAAATTTTGAGTTTCAGTTCGAAGTATGGGGAACCCCAAAAATTTATTGTTTTTTTTCTATTTTTGTGTGAAAATCTTAATGCGGTTCACAGAATACATCTACTTACCAAGTTTCAACAGTATAGTTCTTATAGTTTCGGAGAAAAGTGGCTGTGACATACGGACGGACAGACAGACGGACAGACGGACAGACGGACAGACGGACAGACAGACAGACAGACAGACAGACAGACAGACAGACATGACGAATCTATAAGGGTTCCGTTTTTTGCCATTTGGCTACGGAACCCTAAAAAGCCGCTTGTTGAAAATAAAAGTACAACTTAATAAAATTAGTGTTTTTAATAATGAATCCCTAGTGGGTATAGGCCTCCTCCAGTGCTACCCATTTGTCCCTGTCCTGTGCTATTGTCATCCACTCTATGCCGGTTGTTCTTTTTAGGGTTCCGTAGCCAAATGGCAAAAAACGGAACCCTTATAGATTCGTCATGTCTGTCTGTCTGTCTGTCTGTCCGTCTGTCCGTCTGTCTGTCCGTCCGTATGTCACAGCCACTTTTCTCCGAAACTATAAGAACTATACTGTTCAAACTTGGTAAGTAGATGTAGTCTGTGAACCGCATTAAGATTTTCACACAAAAATAGAAAAAAAAACAATAATTTTTTGGGGTTCCCCATACTTCGAACTGAAACTCAAATATTTTTTTTCATCAAACCCATACGTGTGGTATATCTATGGATAGGTCTTCAAAAATGATATTGAGGTTTCTAATATAATTTTTTTCTAAACTGAATAGTTTGCGCGAGAGACACTTCCAAAGTGGTAAAATGTGTGTCCTCCCCCCTGTAACTTCTAAAATACGAGAATGATAGAACTAAAAAAGGTATACGATGTACATTACCATGTAAACTTCCACCTAAAATTGGTTTGAACGAGATCTAGTAAGTAGTTTTTTTTAATACGTCATAAATCGCCTAAATACGGAACCCTTCATGGGCGAGTCCGACTCGCACTTGGCCGCTTTTTTATGTTATCCTTCCAACTCAATCGTGGTCTGCCATGGCCTCTTTTGCCAAGTGGGCCTCTCCATTTTGTGACTCAAGGCATCTGTTGCTCCTGTTTTCTCCCTTATTTTTGAGTGTCTTATTTTTTGTAATTTTCTTATATTGACTCGTACATACTTATTCGTAAAAATTCTTTGAGCAATGTATTTTTGGGCCAACCAAAACCCCTAGTGTAAATTTCATCCCACCAAAAACATTTTCATGTAAAATGTTGCCAAGACGAAACCATAAGGCTCGCACTGACAAAAAGTTATCAGATATCTTGTAAAGCCAAGCTTCTAACTCTACAGACCCTACTTTCACAGACTCTACACCTTAGTCAAAATATGTGGCTTGACCGCTTCGTCACATGGGCGTAAGGTGAAATATGTATTCACTATTCATTATTTTTTATTATAAAATAGTTCTTGTAATAATGAAACGGCCAAGCCACATATTTTGACTAAGGTGTAGAGTCTGTGAAAGTAGGGTCTGTAGAGTTAGAAGCTTGGCTTTACAAGATATCTGATAACTTTTTGTCAGTGCGAGCCTTATGGTTTCGTCTTGGCAACATTTTACATGAAAATGTTTTTGGTGGGATTTCACATCTTTTTGTAAGTTGCTTATGACAATCTTCTGATTTAAAGGGTTGCGGGTGATTTACTATTAATAATCCTGAAATACGTACCTGGGGGGCATCTTTTATATACAATCTGCTTTTTTACTGATTCCCCATACAAACTTCAACCCCCTTTTTCACCTAACGCCTTTTTCCACCCCTTTTCACCCTTACGGGGTGGTTTTGGTGTTGAAACTACATTTTATATTCTTCCCCATAACAATAACTATCTACATAGTTCCGCGGTTATCGATTTCCCATACAAAATTCCACCTCCCTTTTCACCCCCTTAGGGGCTAATAATTTCAATTTTTTGAATTATTTTGTTGTTTGTGGACTAATACTATCTCACATACCAAATTTCAGCTTCCTAGGACTTCAGGAAGTACCCTAGAGGTTTTGATGATCAACAGTGAGTGAATGAGTCAGTGACGAAATCGGGGTTTTTTAGACATTAATAAAATCCAAAGTATAAGAGCTATGCAACTGAAATTTTTTATGCTTAATAAGTCCACTATTGACATCATATCCCGAGAGTTTTGTTTATCTGGTATAATCCAAACCCAAGTTAAGAGGGTTCAAAAAAACGACGAAGCGCTTCGAGAAAAGGTAGGTAGTGCCCTTGCGCTTTGCTCGTCTTGGCGGGGGCACTACCGTGCCCCCAGATTCGATAGCGTCAGCTCGTCAGTGTTCGCGTTTGCGTTATGTCTATTTTTGTATGGGATTTTGAACAGCGCGCCAAGCGGGACGTTGTGAAACTCAAATTCCCATACAAAATGACACTTAACGCAAACGCGTACATCACGTCACACTAATATCGAATGAAATTTACACTAGGGGTACTGTATTATTTGAAGGAGATGGAAAGAGAGGCTTTTGAACATGAACGAAGTCGCGAGTAGAAACTTGTGACGTTTTATTAGCTCTTCTGTCAGTTGATGCTTATAGTTTGTCAAAAGACTGTCTCATTTCAGACATAGACAGAGAGAATCATACTACTTTGTCTTACACTAGTACTAGCACCCAAAAGAATAGGATGAGTATAGTTTTTTTGTTCTTATTTACTGACAAATTGGTTTGACCAACTATATTATCATAGATCTAGCATATTCTAGATGTGAGCCGGCCGAGAGCGACGGTTCGTGAATAGGGGGAAGTACTCAGTGACTTCATTAGTGCTGTGTGCTTTAGCGACGTTGACTCACCGTGACTTTAGGTTGCCCGCACACTATGCTGATTGCTGATGTGAGGAAACTTCAGCTCTCGAGACCTCTACAAGGTCAGCGGACCCCTGAGGCCCGTTTCTCAAAATCTTGTAACTTGTAATACAATGTCACTTTTTGACAGCTTTTGTTAGAAAGGGACTTCCATCAAATTACAAGCTTTTGAGAAACGGGTGGTAAGAATTTTGTAAAGGTTCGTTAAAAAATAGTTCAACCCTTAAGGGGCCCACTGATTACCAGTCCGCCGGAGGATATCGGCCTGTCAGTTAAAATAAAAAGTTGACAGTTCCGAACAACTGACAGGCCGATATCGTCCGGCGGACTGATAATCAGTGGGCCCCTTTACTTGCATATTGCATATAGACGTGTACAGTCGCCATCAGATATATCGGAGCGGCCAAGGTGTTCACAATATCTGATCACGCACTCTAACGCCTTGATAGAATAGAGGCGTGTTCAGATATTTGTGAGCGCCTTACCGCTCCGATCTGATGGCGATTGTAGGTACTTGGTTTGTTTTATTCACAACTAGCGACCGGCCCCGGCTTCGCACGGGTTAACAAATTACACATAAACCTTCCTCTTGAATTACTCTATTTATTGAAAAAAACCGCATCTAGATCCGTTGCGTGTAGTTTTAAAGATCTAAGCATACATAGGGACAGACAGACAGCGGGAAGCGACTTTGTTTTATACTAGGTAGTGACGCTGACTGAAACATTTTCGTCACCAACTCGCATCGAAAAATGTTCTTCGTACCCATAATCCATCAAAAAATACAAGAGTCATTTATACCTCATCGAGTAGTCCGTTTGCAGCCAACTTAACCAACTGAACTCGTGTCTAACATCGCTCAGCGTAATTGTAAAAGTTCAACAATGAGTTAGAGTGCTGCTATTGTCGACTTATTAATTTCTTGCATTGCTCACTCAAGTCTAACGGGTTGTTACCTAATGCTTCTCAGTGTGATGGGATATTGCTGGAATATCTTCCTCCGGGAAAAAAATGCATTTTGACAACATTAAATATTGTAATGTCGTGCAAGAGATTTGACTTATAGAATTTTATTGTAGCCAATCGAAGATTTTATTGACTAATCTCAACTTTTTTTAATAGATGGAAATTGTGTATACGGTAATAATATTATTATACACATTGCGAGTGGGAGACATTTATGAAGAAGGGATAACTTCTTTAAGGGCACCAATCACTAACCCGGGGTTAACCGGGAGTTACCATGGTTACCAGTACAATTTGACACTGGGTTAACGGTTTAACCAGTTGACCAAATGGACCGTTTTTCGAAGTTCAAAGCGTATTGAGACCTTTTTATTTGCCGCTCTGTATGAAATTTGCTATTGCTAATTCTGTGGTATAGGTGCCTTGGTTATACGAGTAGTAAAAAAAACAGAGTTACACATCTGTATAAGTATTTTGTTCACGATCAAAAAATACGATTGCATTAAAACGCAAACAAAATATTTCATCAAGCTTGCCGCTCAAAAATCACCTCTGTCCCTTTCAATTTTAGTTTATTATGCCTTAAAATAACAATAAGTTTTAGAAATAAAAATGAGTTATGTAACATATTTGAGTAGATGTAATTTGAACTTAAGTACATTATTTTATAGCTGAAAATGCTAGAAAGGTTTTAGTGAGCAAGAGTCACTTTTATTGTCTTTTAAACTAATATGTAATCTTGAATTCATTTGGTTTAACTTTCGATTTATATTAATAGGATTAAGGTCAAAGGTGACCTCGTGGGTGACACTTGGGTGTTTGGTTTTATTATAATTTTATAGGCAAATTATATATAAATTTAATTTAATTAGCTGGTGTAATCCTTGTCCTACAACCATTTACCTATGGCTGAATTAGTAGTTCAAGTTTGTTATTTTAACTTTTGTTTAAGAATTTTATAATTACTAAAAAACTGTGTCAGGGATAGCGAAACTTACCTAATTGCCGTTTCAATAAAATACGGATTTTCTCGGAAATGTTCGTATTTTTGTTATACTACTTTAGTCAACCTAAATTTTGTACCGAGACTGACTGAAATAGCCAGACACGTTCATATGTTTCCGTAAAAAAACGATAAAAAGTAATTATGCACTACATCTGTAATGTGGCGTGTCATAATATTAGAAGACATAACGTATACCATTAGTTTACAATTACAAGCCTATAACTGAGCACCTATATTTATGTAGGTATACCTAATTTATTTACTGTATAAATTATGTTGGCTGTGGATTTTTGTTCATTACATTACACACACATGGGAGTGTTATTAAAAACGTTATATTTTATAGAAATATGACATTAATGATGACATTGCCACACTTTGTCACGAATAGTTAGCTTGGTCGCGGACTCTCTATTTTATTTTAAAAATCGAATAAATTAAATAGTCGTTTTAATAACAAATAGAACAGGATTAAAAAAAAACCTTTCATCATAATGACACTTTGAACATCATTCGCACCTTCCTAATTACAAAATTATTTAAAAATAACCATAAGTCATCAGTAACCGTCACCCAGTTAATATTTAAATTAAAATACATTAACATTTATATGATATAAAGTTATATCTAAATGATTTTACCCTCGGAATATTAAAATCAAATTAGTTTTTATATCCATAGGCAAAGAACATCAATAGACGATTATAAAATCCATATTTTTTCGCAATTGGATATTCAGAGTTATAAATTAAATGTGAACATTATTTTTAATTTAATTCGTTCTCGTACAGTCACCACACGGGATTGTTACGCCAATCAGGGTCCTAGTTAAATTGGTAGTTCCATACTTACTCTATGGAATATCCAATTTAGCTAGAACCCTAAATGGCGAAACAATTGACTGTACATTAAACAATGGTTGTGTGGAAAAGTTCGGTCTTTAGTGATAAGATCGCTTGTTGTTTAAGCCTTATTTAGCCCTGTTTTTTAAATGCCGTAAAAGTATTAAACTTCCCTCTAACATAACTTTGCCCACCGCGTCACAGTTCAGTAAAAGCGAAATAACTTAAAAGTAGCGTATCTGTAACAAATTTTAAGATATTTCGCTTTTACTGAACTGTGACTCGGTGGGCAAAGTTATGTTAAAGGGCACAGTTTTATACTTTTACGGTATCCGGTCTTAATCCGATTCGATCTTATCCCAACACTTCAAAAACATTAAGTACTCTCAGTAAGGTCAAGGGGGTCAATAGACGTATGTGGTCGTGGGACGTCTAATTTTAATTGTTACTTCGAAACTCGAAGGGACCAAGATAAGGGTACGGAACCCTAAAAGAGCAAAGGGTTCGTGTTTTGAGTTATAAACAGTGTATCGAGATGAAAAAGTTTCTTGGTTCTAATGAGTGACACACAGACAGAAGGAATGATGGATATTATATCTACAGGTCAATTTAAGTACTGACATTGATATCAGAATGATATTTGAATCATTGTTTAGTTATCGTGCGTCACGCCCGCGCCTATTATTGTAAGTGAAAAGTTTCAGAGCAATGTAGCTATGAGGCTACCACCAGTTTGGCACTGACATAAACGCCATCGAGAACGTAATTCACTTTCTATGCATCTCGCTCGTACTCACATATTTAGTGAGAGTGAGATGTATAGAAAGTAAATTACGTTTTCGATAGCGTATAATGTCAATTTTGACACTGTCAGTGGCTCGTGGTACGGGCTCATAGTCGTTTTAAAATGAGAGCGTAACATAACTACGTTTGTATGGAAAACCGAGCTTGCTGGGGACTCTTGAGGAATAAAAGCTGTTCCACGGTTTTGTTGTCAGTGTGTCCCATTTTAATTGCCAAGTCGTAGAAACAAACTGAAGTCAACTCTAAATAACTCGTAGGAACTCTAAACAAATTAGCGCTTAACACACATTTGTCTAGCTCGCTTTGCGCCGTCGCTTTACTTCGTGAACATTTAATTATTTTATATTTCATTAATTCAGTTGTTTCATTAACTTACGGCCCGATTCGAACTTTAAAAGACAGTTAGCTAAGATACGACATATCCTATCCATATCGTATCTGTAGCAAATTTTTGATGAATCTTAAAGTTCAAATCAGGCCGTTAGAGACGATGCTAGTTGTCGAACATTCATGAATATCTATATGTTTATTTTCACTTTAGTATGTAACTGCGTATTAACTACCTAGTCTCTTTGGTATCACCATAATAATAAACATCATTAACTTGTGTAAACATTGTTATGACAGGTGTCCGTACGTCTTTGTAATAACCCAGTCTCATAGTCCACCCAAACTTCAATCCATAGACCGGTATACTGTTCCCTTTTTCTACAATAGTCCCAATGCCTGCTGAGACCGGTTCATGGGTGTCTATTGTTCCACCTGTGGACGGGTTCCAGCAGGCGTTCTACATGACATAAAAGCTCTCCAAGGGGCCTCTACGTGTTGGATCTGTGTCCCCACGCAAGCCTATCAAAAAACCGGGATTATAGGCCCGTGATATCCAAGGAGATACAAATAACATCATTATAATAAATAGGTACATTTGATTAGTCTCACTCACTACTCATAGATGTGTACTTATTATAAAAAAAAATAACTCTTCAATTGTATTTTTTCAATTGAAGAGTTAAAGAAAATGCTGTGTTTTCCGAAACGCCAACAACAAAATAATTCCAACTGCATTTCCCAGTATATTCCAGGATGTTTCGAAATTCTAATACCCATTCAATTTTATTGTTCCAAGTATTCCTGATAAGCTGTATAACATAGCTTTGAAATGTTTCACAGAATTTCTATGCAGTTGTCAAGCTTTTTGAGTACCGCCCGCCCTCCGCACAATAGATCGACATATTATCTTACACGGGTATTTTGAAGGTATTTCACGGAATAGTACTAAATATACTCTAGTCCAAAAATATCGTAGAGAAATAATGACTTTTAAAGTTGGTCGGTATGACGTGTTTATCATAATTAGCAGAGGGGTTAATTAGCCTGGCACTCTAGATAATTCTAGTGTTTATTACGAGTAGGTATAGAAAGATTGTGTTATAAATAAAATTAGCAGTTAAAAAGTATTTCCACTGTTATATGCTGTTTTCTCGCATAGCTTGAAATATTATAAATCCAAAATACCGTGAGGAAAGCTAAAGCTGGAAACAAATTATCGGACGCGGCTGACGGACGCGGCTCACAGCCGCGACTTATATTAGGTATCTAGATAATGAATATACATACACTGAACCGCTGGATGTTCCTGACTGTGCACACTTTTAGGGCGGTTTCAGATCCGAACCCGTGAAAATATGGTCCGTTGTAGCCGTAGAACTATTTCTATGGTAAGTTACGCACTACATCCGTAACGTCGCCCGATTTCTTTCCGTCATTCTAGAATTCCGGAAAAGATGTTTGACGGACCGAAGTAGCCTTAGTATTATTTGTATAAACGCTCGCGCACTGTGTCCGAGTTAAAGCCGAGCTGCGTACGAGCAGAGAGGCAGCGGGGCGGGCGGGGTATTCGGATAGGACTAGTGCGTAAGCCAGTATACGAATTCGGTCCGAGTTAGACATATTTTCACGGGTTCGGATAGGAATAGTGCGTAAGCGAATATCCGAATTCGGTCCGAGTTAGACCCATATTTTCACGGGTTCGGATCGGATTCGGATCGGACGTAGTGCGAAACCGCTCTTATGTCGCGCGCGTCAGCCGTGTCCGTCAGCCGCGTCCGATAATTTGTTTCCAGCTTACACCTGACACCTACAAAGCGCGCATAAATATTTGACACGCTCTTGTCTCATTAGACAATCAACCTGATTCGAATCAGGCCGATCGTTCCCAGGCCGGATGACCCAATACTCGGGATCGTGGTACTACAGCTTTATATGACGAAATTTTTGTGGCCTGGCGTGGATGTCTTGTTTGGCTGGGCTGGGTGGCAATGAATGTGTTAACTTTTACGTATCATATCGCTCCACCCTGGCCACCCTTGCCGTATGCGACAGCTTTTAACCGTATCACATGCGTGCGTAAGTGTGTTAGCCGCTCGAAAGGCTTGTTAAAAATAACAACATGGATTAAGTAACTATAGCCTCAAGGTCACCTACGCACGAATGAGGTCGTGTTATATAAAATAATCTATGGTTTGACACTATTAACAAGTACCTATAGGCAGGAGCGTATTTACCCTAGGGCCAAGGGGGCCATGGCCCGGTGGCAGGCTACAGGGGCGGTAAAACAGGTTTTTTTTCTTATATGAGATTATCAAATTATCATCACTTAATGGGGCGGCGAATCTAATTGGGCTAGAGTGCCAAATCTTTAAAATACGCCTGTGCCATTTTGACAAAATTAGTAGGTGAAACGCTGGTAGCCTAGCTAGCGGTAAGAGCGTGCGACTTGCAATCCGGAGGTCGCGGGTTCAAACCCAATGAGTTTTTCGGAACTTATGTACGAAATATTTGATATTTACCAGTCGCTTTTCGGTGAAGGCAAAAACATCGTGATGAAACCGGGCTAATCCCAATAAGGGCCTAGTTTACCCTCTGGGTCGGAAGACATCTGGGTCAGATGGCAGTCGCTTTCGTAAAAATCTAGTGCCTATGCCAATTCTTACCAAGCAGACCCCAAACTTCCGTGAGCCGTGGCAAAATGCCGGGACAACGCAACGCGAGGAAGATGATGACAAAATTAGTAGGTATTACATATTTTTCTGACAGCATGGGTGCGGAGCGGAGGCAGATAACATCTCCATATAACTTACAACTTTAAAACGCAAAATCTCGCAAAACTGCGGCAGTAACATGCTTGTTTATACTATCTAAACCCGAACGAACAGTACCTTTAGTTAAAGCGGCAGGAACCCAGCGTGTCGTATGTACTCTTTCACGTCACATATTTACGTAATGACTCATGTAACATAAAGCATCAGCTATGTACCTGAAAAGAAGAAAAACATTTTATGACATTAACTTTTCAACTAAAAAACTGGCACCAAACTAACCTATAACAGCCGGCGGCCTGATCCTGATTCGAACTTTAAAATACGTCAAAAATTTGCAAAGGATACGACATGGATTGGATATATCAGTGTGAAAAGTGACGTTACTTCAAACAAAAATGTCAATTTTGACACTGACATACCCGATCCACATCGTATCTTTAGCAATTTTTTGACGAATCAGGCCGTAAATCACTTCCAGTATCACAAGTCTCAAAGCGAGGTAATTCTGCCTAGGCTAGTCCACTTTAGCAACACTAGTGTTCAGACTAGACTGACGCGATAGCACAAAGCTGTGATAACGCCGCAAGCTTGGCTGGCTCTTGCTATTCGCATGCAGATGATTGGATTTGAGGTTTAAGATTATCTAGATGCTAGATTGAAGATAAACTAGTTTATAAACTGGTTAACCATAAACTTAAAGATGTGCGAATTGTGGAAGATCCAAAAAAGGTGGAAAAGTTTTCGGAAATTTCAGGAAATTTTATAGGAATTTGATGAAAGTTTCATTTTGGAAACGGAAAATTAGCTATCTGTACAAATATAGGTAAGAGAAGTTCCAAAACTTTTCAATGTAAAAAACTTTGCGTTTTCGGAAACTTTCGGACGCCACATTAGTAAGTAAGCTTATTTAAGCTAGATCAACTATGAAAATATAGGTAGGAACACAAACACAAAAAATATAGAAACACATATAAAAATATAGACATGTGCCCTGTTTATCGAAAGCTTGTAACAGTTGTAACTTGTAATACAAGTGGAAGTCCCTTTTTGACAGCTTTTGTTAGAAAAGGACTTCCACTTGTATTACAAGTTACAAGCTTTTGATAAACAGGGCACAGGTAATATATGTACAGACAACTAGGTTTAACTAAGGCGTTAAATACAACTAGTTTCACAAAGTATTTATTTAAATTAATACAATTTTCACTCATAATTTTAAAATCGCGTAAAACTTACGTTTATTTATGACCTAAACCATGGTTTATTTATAATTTTTAACGTAAACGTAAGTTTTACGCAATTAAGTCCCGTTTTAGTTTCACAAAGATCTCCAAAAACTCCATTCCTTTTTAATTAAATCACTTACAGACATAACATACATTAACACCCATTTGATTGATGGAACTTATCAAATTGACCCACCTAATGACACCCGCAAAATACACATTAAATATCCATTAGCACTAAATGTACGTTTTTCATTCGTAGTATTTGTATCAAATAATGTGCGAAGTTGCCACTCGAAGCCCGGGCGAACTTTTGCAATAAAATTGTTCGTGTGTGGCCCAATTTACAAGCTTTAGTGTTTCAGTTTTGGACTCGTGTGGTGTGTAAAATATTTGAAGAACACAGAACTCATATCGTCTGTTCTAAAGCGATCGCTAGAGGCGGTGTACAATACTGCATACATAGTAGATTGTTAACCAAGGAATGAAATTATGCCTCTCAGTCGAGTTAAACCGAGCCTCTACGTTTCATTTCCAGGAAAGAAAAATAAATGTGTTTTTTTAAACATGAAAGTATAATATTTTTTATAGTATTTCTTGAGAGTAAATAATAGTTTCAATTAACCATTTAGGTAAAAGTATCGTAAATTATCGAATGGGGAATTAGATTACAAAATGGGAATTGTATAACAAATCCATTTATAACCAAATTTTAATTGCTTACCGTAAAAAATGAAACAAATCGTATACTTACATAAAGAGTAAACATAAGTAAGTACAGTCGCCATCAGATATATCGGAGCGGCCAAGGTGCTCACAAATATCTGAACACGCCTCTATTGCCTTCTAAATAAGCTTCACTTTTTATTCCATCAGCTTTACTAAGATTGCAAGATTGTTGATTGTTGATTGTTGTAAGGCAATATGGTGGCGACTTTACATAAGTAGTAAAATTATAGAAATTTTCTGCACATTTTTTAAAACAAGCTGAAATAACAACAAACTTGGCACGAACATTTAAGTAACATAATATTATTTACACGCACTATTTTCTTTGTTATTTTAATTCTAGCAACGAAAACATGTCACCGACTAGTTGCTTTGCGCCATGCAGTAATGTAATCGACAGTAATGTCGCGCTGCCGGGGAACGTCACATATCTTTACTATTTCATATCTAGTGAACCACTAATTCATTTCCCGAATCGCGCCGTGTACCTCGTAATCTTGTAACTCGTGCCGTACATTCCTGAATTTGCTGAACATTGCAATGCGATGATACCACCGTTATGTGTGGTTACCCTACATCGGGACGTGTCTCGTAATTGTTCTGTTCGGAACCAATTGTCTTGTAGTGTGGCCATACTTCTTTTCGTGTTAAGGATAAATAAAACGGGTTTAGAAGGTATGTAGGGTTTTTGGCCACTACATAGTAATTGGCCACTCCTAACAAATCTGAAAGAAACAAGCCAATTGAAGCCTTATTGTTAAGAGTGGCCAATTACTATACAGGGTGTCCCAAGAAGTAGTGATATACTGAAGCTGGGAGGTAGAGGACCTAGAGGGCTATCTGAATCACCCCCATGTATGTTCCGCGATTTTTCGTATTTTCGGAGTTATGATTTTTTTTAATTTTTCACCTATCGCCGAGTACGATGAGATTTTTATTTATGGTGACGTGAATTATTGCGGTAAATGCTTGATTTTTTTTGTGTGCTAAGCTGATAGATAGGCCAATTCAGTATGGTAACATTTACTATCGTTAGATCTTTGAATGGAATAAAAAAAAAACTATGCCAAGAAAGATAAAATTACCCA
This sequence comes from Cydia amplana, assembly GCF_948474715.1. Taxonomy (NCBI): domain Eukaryota; kingdom Metazoa; phylum Arthropoda; class Insecta; order Lepidoptera; family Tortricidae; genus Cydia; species Cydia amplana. The sequence goes on from NC_086070.1 coordinate 25,554,332, forward strand.
GTATGTTCACAACTTCAAGGGCGCTTAGAAAAATAGCAGTCACCCTAGGTAGAGGAAAAAGGAAACTTCTTCTCTTTTGAAAATTATGTTTATATTTTGTATCTTAACACGTTGCCTGTGTACCTAGGAACCAGAAATTGAGTCCTCACGTGCAACGTGTTTTTTGTCAAAAGGTTCATAGCCAGTATGTGCATGCAAATAAAAAAGACCTAGCTCACACGTGTAAATTTTGGCAATGATTTATGTTTATATGGGGTCATACATCATTAGTGGTGCATGCACGTATCATATGTACCCTAAAATGCTACACATATGATGCATACACAGGTAACGTGTTAAGGTGACGTACGGTTGGCAATTGCAGCTGCACACAGTAAGGGTAACATTCCATTTCTGACCGTAGCTACACTACTGGTACTGAACGCGTCGCTGTTGCTGTCAATTTCATAATAAAATGAACAGTAGTGCAGCTGCGGTTGGAAATGGACTGTCACCTTAACACATCACAGACGCAGCAAAGACATATATAACTCCGTATAAGATGAATAAAATCTAAGGAAAAAACGTGCCTCCGAAATCAAGAAAAAGTCATTCTCGGATAGATGGCGTCATCACTTTTGGCCTATGATCGGCTAGATGGCGTTGATGACACCGTTTCATATTTAATTATTTTATCACATATCAGTGAAAGAACATGGGTCAAAATCATATAAAAATAATAAATGATAATAAAAAATCAGTTATTCATATATGCATATTTTTAGTTTTAATCGTGTGTCGATAGATGGCAGTAAATTTACTGTGACCACAAAATGTACTTTGACGGTAACCCTCTATACTATCTATTCTCTTTGGCTGCAGTTAACACTTAACATCTGAACATCACCTTTACTGCAGCAATAATGCTGGTGTATTCTGAATCCGAACGGTACATTTATACTATTGTGTGTGAATCATTGTTACAAATAACAATTACTCAGTCTATATCTAGACATACAGCTCAACGTAACGTGTTAGTGCCTAGGCTAAGCTATCTAGGCAACGTTAGACCCATTGAGGCTCTCAGGACACTCAGATTACGCCATGTTAACTTGTAGGTATCAAATACTTAGTATCAGTGCCACAAAGTACCTTTAGATGCCATATAGTATCAAAGTTACAAAGCACAGTATCTCAAAGCGGTCATTTAAGAGGCTGGTGTCGAAAACAATATAAGTTGTAAGAACATGTTGAATTTTATACAAAAATCTAGTTAAACAAATAGAAAACTAGCAATTTATGAGAATAAATTCGATTCGTAAAAACGGAATTGTCACAAAATACAAGACCATAAAGTTTCAAAGTTTTATTTTACATTCCAAAAAAAAACTACCATTGGCTTACATATTGTTGAAAAATTAATTGTATGGTAACTATTAATACAACTATGTATATGGACATATTATTATACATAAATGTAATATTTCACCGTCAAAATTGTCAAATAAGTTTTAAATTAGGTACTTATTTAGGTAAGGTAACTGCTACAGTTTTTGGCCACTACATTACATAGTAATTGGCTATTCCTAACAAATCAGAAAAACAAGCCAATCGAACTCTTATTGTTAACATCACCCACTTAGGTATTTATAAGGTGTTTGACTAACATTATCCCTTCAGATACAGTTTCAATTCTTACAAACATCGCATAACAATGAACACCTATCAAAACAATTAACCATCGCCAAAAACGCCTCCGTCGCACGCAAACCCAAAAGGATACGTTTCAATTTCCCAACCAACACCCACTCTAATTAAACCTTAAAATCAAGGTACTAAAGTAACATTTTCTTTAGCAACGTTTAAATTTTTCAATTAACCGTTTCCCAGTCGAATTTAAACCTTAACTTTAGGGAATAAAGTTAAAGCTTCTTTGGCTAAGGGTGTGATGTTTTCTTAATTCCTAAGTATTTAATCCGTCGGACTTTCCCGGATCCAAAGGAACCGCAAATAAGCTTTGTTCTAATAACATGCGGTGGGTCTGAGTTGAACGATTTTAGAGGTTTAGTCGTTGATTAGAACTGTCGCGGTGGCACGGGTTTATCGCGCATTACATCATGATAAAGTGTCATGACATGACATGACAAGATAAATAAGTTTTTAGGGTTCCGTAGCCAAATGGAAAAAAACGGAACCCTTAGGGATTCGTCATGTCTGTCTGTCTGTATGTCACAGCCACTTTTTTCCGAAACTATAAGAACTATACTGTTGAAACTTGGTATTAAGTAGATGTATTCTGTGAACCGCATTAAGATTTTCACACAAAAATAGAAAAAATACAATAAATTTTGGGGGTTCCCCATACTTAGAACTGAAACTCAAAAAAATTGTTTTTCATCAAACCCATACGCGTGGGGTATCTATGGATAGGCCTTCAAAAATGATATTGAGTTTTCTAATATCATTTTTTTTCTAAACTGAATAGTTTGCGCGAGAGACACTTCCAAAGTGGTAAAATGTGTCCCCCCCCCCCCTGTAACTTCTAAAATAAGAGAATGATAAAACTAAAAAAAAATATATGATATACATTACCATGAAAACTTCCACCAAAAATTGGTTTGAACGAGATCTAGTAAGTATTATTTTTTGGAGTTCCCCATACCTACTTAGAACTGAAACTCAAAAAAATTTTTTTCATCAAACCCGTGTATAGGGATAGGTCTTCAAAAATGATATTGAGGTTTCTAATATAATTTTTTTCTAAACTGAATAATTTGCGCGAGGGACACTTCCAAAGTGGTAAGATGTGTCCCCCCCCCCCCCCGCCCCTGTAACAGAGAATGATAAAACTAAAAAAATATATGATGTACATTACCATGCAAGCTTCCACCGAAAATTGGTTTGAACGAGATCTAGTAAGTAGTTTTTTTTATACGTCATTTTTTTATTTTATTTATTCAGGTAATTACAACACAATATCTAATCTTAATTACAAAAGTATCGGTAAACCAGTAAGGTTTGTCTCGATACTCCATCCGCGGTAGATTTTATACAACAATAGAATATCTTTTAACTTAAGAAACTACTTACATTCATAACATGCTCAACTTAATCTATCATTTAAATTACAACAACCGACACCACTGCACTGAGCACTCATAAATCCCCTAAATACGGAACCCTTTATGGGCGAGTCGGACTCGCACTTGGCCGCTTTTTTTCTAATAACATGCGTGGTGGTGATTTGAGGATTGAACGATTTGGGCTTTCACAGTGGCTAATGTAAGGTACACGTCATATACGTGGTTTACAACATTAAGCGTTATTAATTGCGTAACAAATTCATAACCTGTTATTAATCAGAATATGCCTCCGAGCTACATGTCGCCGCTACCGCTATCAACACATCGCTGAATAATTTTCCAAAAAATACAACGACAATAATAAACACTTGTCCTGAAACCAGTTTTTTTTACTGAAATTTATTTATATTCGGTAGATAGAATTTTGTTTTTTTTTTTGAAGTGAAAACTTCTTTAGCGGCGCTGGGTACTTTTTGAGGTGGGGAAAAAATGATAAACTCGAGAGCGTAAGGCGATCACGTGACCGTAAGGGGGTCGTTCTCGCATTTCGTGCAAATCGGTGTTTTCGGAAATTTACCAAAAATGTGGTGGCGTTTTCAAATATCTGTTAATGCAAGGTTGTAACATAGGGCCTAAAGTATATGTCTCTCCAATGAACAATTCTAAAAAGATATGTATTTTCTTTATATGTACAATTAACACCCAATTTTTTCATTCATCTCTACATGTAACGCGTGAAGATATAACTTTGACCTACATTTTAACCTTAAGATACTACAAATAGAAAATTCGTTGTTTGTTCAATAAATGACTTATTTAGTTATGTTTTAAATCGTATAATATTAGAAGCTAGAAATAAATAATAAAAACTATACAGCCTTATAAGTGTATGGTTCAAGTAATTTCTTCATTACCGACGCGAGAAATAGATTAGCTATATTTTGCTATATAGCGAGGGTATATAGCGCCTACCGCCGATGCAACACATTGTTCGTCAGTCAGTTGGCCGCGTGATCTCGTAGCGGACGCCCGTGTGCCGCTGTTAGCGAAAATATATACGATCTCTCGGGTCGGGAAGGAGTGTGGTTCTCGTTAGTCTTCATCGCCATCGCGTGATTTATACAGTAAGTAGCAAGTGTACATTATTATAATTATACGTAATGAAGTGTTTTAGTGTCCCCTTTCAGATGGTTTATTCTGCAAAATTAAGGTCTGATGCCAACTGATGTAGGCGACAAAAACTTCCAAAACTTCATTCATATCGGTTTCATTCACTTCTTTTCCTTCTAATTTTACTGGGAAAGGTAATGAATGACTTAAGAAGGTAATGATAATATATTCGAGGCAGTGCATTTAATGGAAAGAGGCTTAGTTATTATAAATATTACGTTGTTATAAACATTTAAAACTGTATATGATAATAGGGGAGCCCAACCGGGGAGCCTTTGTAGTCTAAGATGGTCGACCTTCACCGATATGTCTGACGGATGAAACTTACATATTATGAAAGAAAATATATTCCTGAACATAAATAAATAGGGTTGCTTAAAGAAATATGGTCAAAACTATGTTTAATTATTTTTTGAAAAAAAAAAATTTTTTTTCTTCAAATTTCACCGATCTGTCTGACAAACGAAATAAGTTCCAATGGAAAGTATACAACTTGTACAATATAAATCAACTAGGTTGCCTATCTTTTTCCGGTCACTATTATGTGGTTATAGGGTTGCTTGCGAAAATCCGGTCACAAATAAGGTTTGCCAGGCTTTTAAATAAAATAAGAAGGGAAGACTTTTAGCGATAACTCATAAACGGCTTAACTTATCAAGTTCGCTTTAATTTTGTTTGAATGAGTTTATTAAGCACTATTTTTATGATTTTTTTCCATATTTTTTGGATCGATTTTTCAAAAGTTAGAAGGAATAACCGTTTTTTATTCTTTCTAAATTATTATTTCCGAATTGATTGACTTTATCAAAGAATGTTGTTTGCAAACTCCTATTTATTTTTAAAGACCTATCCGACGACACCCCACACTATAGGGTTAAAACGATAAAAAAAAATTACATAGGTACAAAACGCGAATGATTTAAATATATTTTGTCTATGCTAATTTTTGAAAATTTGAAAACTATGTTTTATGTGATATGGTGCGCAGATGATCAAACCGACTTAACAAACACTTGGGGTTAACAATCTCGACTTATAATGATGATAAGTAAATGGTGAATGTACCATCTAGCTTGAACATTATAAGTTGAGATTGTCAACTCCAAGTGTATGTCAAGTCGGTTTGATCATCTCCGCAGTGCTTAAGACACATGTTTTTAATATTGTTGATTTTAATTGGTGTTAATTTTCTTGAAATACAGTTTTTTATATAAATAATAAATAAATAAATAAATAAATATTGGGGGACATCTTACACAGATCAACCTAGCCCCAAACTAAGCAAAGCTTGTACTATGGGTGCTAGGCGACGATATACATACGTATATAGATAAATACATATTTATATACATAGAATATGTTCGATTTCATAAGTTTGTTTCATTACCGTCCACTGATAAAATTACCATCTCGGCCGAATTCATTACCAGCGCGTAGTTCATTACCAGTAGCCTTATTAAATGAAAAGTAATAACGTTACAAAGGTGCCTTTAGCAGAAAAATGTTAATAAATGAATCCACAAATTGACGAAACTCAAAAGTTTACCATTTAAAACAAAAATTACAAATCGAGAGAATCTCACCGATTTGCACGAAATGAGAGAATGACCCAAGGGGCGTAAGGCGATCTCGTGACCGTAAGCCCCGTAAGGTGGCCACTCATAATTTAAATCAATAAAGAAAAACTCAATGTTATTTGACATTTATGTTGCGGACTCCTTTTCAAGACTCTTTACCTATGTTCAAATAATTTGACGTTGTCATGGCAGTATGTAAATAAACATTAACATGTAATGAAACAAAACAGTGTGATCTTATTTGAGAATGATAATAATATATAATAAATAAATAGAATACCTCCGCTAAACGTACCGGGCGTGTTACCGGGCGTCGGTAACATAGTGAGGTGAGTTTTCACTTCTATCGGCACTCCCGGAGTGCAACCATTGTTGCTTGTTTCTACTTTAAAAATCGATTAAGGTACCTTAAGTAGTTACTCAATAGGGGAGACTGGGGAGACTTGGTCACCTAAATTATAAAACCTTAATAACTGCCAATAAATAAAACTAATTTAATAAGTCTCCACAAGGATCAAGTCTACTGACATGAGACATTACATGTTATTTGCCATTATTATCCACAAATGTACCTACCTATTTACAATTTATCAATAATGTATTCTACTCCTACGTAATAAATCTACCCTAATGTTCCTCAATGCAAACATAAAGTTATAATAATGTTGATACGAATCCAATAATGCTTCAGAACAGAACCAACCAACATTTAACGATATATCTAATACGAAATTATTATCCCTTAGCCTTGCGTCATTTTGTATCTAGGGTGTCTTGGCCACTACAAAGTAATTAGCCACTCTTAACAATAAGCTATTGGCTTGTTTCTCTCTGATTTGTTATGAGTAGCCAATTACTATGTAGTGGCCAATACCTAACTATATCAGTCACCCTATTATAGAATAACGTTTCAACATTGCCGCAAGAAAAGTCAAAATTCTGGGCAGCAACATCGATTATTATCGTCAGGTGACAAGCAAAACTTACTAATTACCACCACAAGTATGGAGGCGTGTCTCACTCCGCGATTTCGTCGCTTTGCTACAGGTAGCTAAAAGTACATCCGTTCGGCCCCAATTTTGGGGAAAGCCATAAGCCGCGCGTGGCGCTGTCGCCACCTAGCGGCCATATCTGTGTTGATCGTAACAGACGCGTTTTGTTAGAGAGTGAGTCTTCTGTACTTAGTACTATTATTTATTCTGTGGCCATAGTGAACCATATTAGTACTGGAAGAAGGTTGATTTTTGTTTAAATATTTTTTAGTAATTAGTGACTTTTGCTTGTCACCTGACGAAATATTCTTTTTTACATAGTACAAATCTACTTCATCCAGCCAAGCCTTCAAGCCTTAGCTGACCCTAATAACTTGTTACCAACCGCCTCAGTTAAAGGGACACTGAAGGTCCCTTGAACAAACAGCAACATTCTTAACTGTCCACCAGTGGACCTTATGTCTTTTGTAATAAAATCTGTCAACTGTCAGTTGACAGTGTGGGCGATGGTACGGAACGAAACATAGTAGTTCTGTATCGTCTAAATTCCATTGCCTGAGATATTAATTTGTGACCTTGAAACCAACAGCTATATAGCTGACGTAACTAGATATCAGTCTTAGTCAAATTGGATAGTTCCCGACACCAATGAGCGAAGTAATTAAGTATATTGCCTATGGCGTGAATTTAATTGCGCGAGATATGTATATTATTAGTAGCGAAGGCTTCGAGACGTTACAAATTTCAAAAGCAGGTACTTAATTTAAGCATATAAGCCATATTATACTATTCAAGAATATCTCAATGTTATACATATGTAATAGAGTAGGAAAAAGTACCTAATTTAAGCATGCAACACACATGACATCAACTCACATTTATAGATGGGTCTATCACGAAATTTTTGAAGAGAAAACTTCGGAAAAAATGTTAAACTCGAGACAGCATAAGACGATCACGTGACCGTAAGATTTGGATGGCCTCTCATTTAGATGGCATTTAAATCAATAAAGAAAAACTCAATGACATTACATGAAAAACTGTTACATGTAATGTCATTGAGTTTGTCTTTATTGATTTAAATGCCGACATTTTAAATAACTATTTGCATGTCTTTGTGACAAAACATGTATGTAGTTATTTTTTTTTAATATGAATGAGGTTTTGTACCATGTTTTAGCAAATAAATATCTGGTTCTGATTCTGATTCTTATGATATATGAGGCAAACGACCGAATGAATGTGCGTCGATTTCAGAGCGTGCATGACGTTTTTAATTAACCAAAGGCTGACCAAAACGTTTTAATCATAAGTAACCGACGTATAACATGACTTGTTAGTTAATCCACCTGTCTACATATTCCCTAAAGAAATATGTCGGACATTGAAGCCCCGAACGTGAGTAATATACATCCGTATTCGAACAATAAGATAGGTACGTCAAATTATTAGATATTCGGATATGTCAGTGTCAAACAAGTGCAAAAGTGACGTTTTTGTTTGAAGAAGCGTCACGTTTGACACTTGTTTGACACTGACATATCCGATCCATATCGTCAATCAATCTCTATCAATATCTATCCTGTACCTTGAACATACATTACGGCCTAATATAAATCATTGGTGGGCTTTAACCGGAGTTTAAAAAACCGGACTAGTGCGAGTCGGACTCGGCCACCGAGGGTTCCGTACTTTTTAGTATTTTGTTGTTATAGGGGCAATAGAATTACATCATCTGTGAAAATTTCAACTGTTTAGCTATCCCGGTTCATGAGATACAGCCTGGTGACAAACAAACGGACAGTGGAGTCTTAGTAATAGGAACCTTAAAAAGGAACTTTTAAAGTCCAGGCAACGCACTTACAATTCCTTTGGTGGCGCGGGTATCCATGTGCGACGGTAATCGCTTACCATCAGGTGATTCGTCTGCTCGTCTATGTATAAACTATGTACTTTCAAGTACGCACGCAAATGCACGCGCGAATGATAACGAAATCATTTAGGTATCATTTTTATGTCAATGTGTGCGTTCGATTCAGCCTCCAGGATGCAAATCGCCGATTTTGTGTAACCAAAAAATTTCCTCACCCTCGACCGAAAATCCCCTATTTCCCGGTCTTTGTCGTATCACCCTTTTTCAATAGGTGGGCCATTGTATTTAAAGTTCCTACACTTTTTTTCAAATTCGGAATTTTTTATGTTATTTCTACTCAGAATCACGAGCTCTTTTGATCCTAATAGGATCATCCAAAAAATTCCATACATTTTTCGATCTTTCCATTCCGTGACCGCCATACAAAGTCTATGAAAAATGGTAACGGAATGGAAATAAAAACCTTGGGACACTTTTTTTTCTCCTATTAGCATAGAAAGAGCTCGTGATTCTGAGTAGAAATAACATAGAAATACACAAATTTAAAAAAAAGCGGCCAAGTGCGAGTCTGACTTGCCCATGAAGGGTTCCGTATTTAGGGGATTTTGACGAATTAAAAAAAAACTACTAACTAGATCTCGTTCAAACCAATTTTCGGTGGAAGTTTGCATGGTAATGTACATCATATATTTTTTTTAGTTTTATCATTCTCTTATTTTAGAAGTTACAGGGGGGGGGACACACATTTTACCACTTTGGAAGTGTCTCTCGCGCAAACTATTCAGTTTAGAAAAAAATAATATTAGAAACCTCAATATCATTTTTGAAGACCTATTCATAGATACCCCACACGTATGGGTTTGATGAAAAAAAAAATTTGAGTTTCAGTTCTAAGTATGGGGAACCCCCAAAATTTATTGTTATTTTTTCTATTTTTGTGTAAGAATCTTAATGCGGTTCACAGAATACATCTACTTACCAAGTTTCAACAGTATAGTTCTTATAGTTTCGGAAAAAAGTGGCTGTGACATACGGACGGACAGACAGACGGACAGACAGACAGACAGACAGACATGACGAATCCATAAGGGTTCCGTTTTTTGCTATTTGGCTACGGAACCCTAAAAAGTGTAGGGGACAACTTTAAATAAAATGGTCCAGGTACCTTCCAATATTACTATTTGAACACGAATGTCTAAAGTCATATATACCTCAAACATACCATATAGTACAAAGAGCTCATTCCCTAGACGAGTTTTCATGTATCATAAATGGAAGAGGACTTTTACTACCCCGCTTTACTATTGGGGAGGATTTATCACCTCCCCTAGGATTCTGCGCTCCTGGTACATCAACTCTTAACTGTGCACGGATGGAACCTTAAATCATTGCAGTAAGGTTACAAATTACCCGTTTACAGATGTTATAATGTGAGTGTGTATGGAAAAGATACGCGTAGTGATTACCACATGTAAAATGCAATAGTGCAAAATATTATTTTAAATTTTCAGGCGATATAAAAACCTTTTAAATAAACAAAATGCGGGAAGTACGGGTATTCGGTTGCAGATTAAGTACCGAATCTAGACTGTGTGTGTACGAGTATCTTTATCCTATTGCAGAACGTTTTCTACTCCAAATCTTACACTATTCACTAACACACACCAATGTTTAATGTACAGTCTGCCGTATTCGAACTTCAAGATATTCACAAGAGACGACACGTACTAGACCCATTCTAGATACGTTATAGTTTAGATTTCAACTAGTTCTCTTTTGCAGCGCAATTCGGGCAACCAATGTCACTTTTACGATAGATCGTGTTAGATATCTATTAGATGTGAATTAGATCTCTAAGTAATATCTTGTGGAAATCGTTCAAAAGTATCTCCAGAATCGCGGAAATGTCAAATTTGTCAGGTTAGATCTTAAACATATCGTTATCGTATCTTGGCGATGTCTAATAGATATCTATTACAAAATCCGAATCGGGCCCACAGACATTAAACATACTACGACATTTCTACAGACATAAAAATGGCAATTTTGTTAGTAAATAGGCAAATTCTCCTTTATTATTTTTTATAGGTACATCAATAATCTGTGCGTGATCTAGGTTCTAACAGAATTATCAGTGCTACGCCTGAAAGAGTGAAGCGTATTACTGAGCCTGAACCGTATTGTTTCCTAAAAAAAAATATCTATAAATAACACTCATGAAAAGAAATCTACCAATGTTTTTAATCGTAAAATGTATACAAAAGAATTCGTATAGGAATCCATAATAGCTCTTTATACTTTAACAAACAAAAGCCTGAAGAAGATTTATAAATCACTTTCAAAGAAAGCTCTTAGTTAAACAACTGCAAATCTTATTCTCTACCAAATTAGGCTCAATTTTCAATGACATCATATTGTACCTATTAAGTTACATTTGCCTTAATAACGTGTTTTGTGACTTTCAGAATGAAGACTTATAAAGTTTTGGGTAGCTAATGTAATGATTCTAATTTGTTATCAAACGTGAAACTTTAGATATACGAAGTTCGCCTACATATTTGCTTCAATTAGAAACCTATTAGAATTTAGTACCTAAAGTAGAAATAAACTCTATCGAGAACGTAACTTACTTTCTATGTATCTCGTAAGTAAATTACGTAGACGTTAGCGTAGGTATATGCCAGTTTTGAGACTGTCAGTGACTCATTGGTACGGGTAAAGGATCTAAGAAATACTTCCATGATCTAAATATGGTCTAAATATCGTATATTATATTAAATATCTGGGTGACCGAGCTTCGCTCGGAAAACATATACAAACTCGAAAATGCGCGTTTTCCCAGAGATAAGACCTAGCTAGATCGATTTTTCGCCCCCGAAAACCCCCGTATAGCAAATTTCATCGAAATCGTTAGAGCCGTTTCCGAGATCCCCGAAATATATATATATATAAATAAATAAATAAACAAGAATTGCTCGTTTAAAGGTATTAGATATACATATAAATAAATAAATAAATAAATAAACAAGAATTGCTCGTTTAAAGGTATTAGATAGATAGATGGATAGATAGATACGCTTTTGTTTGAAGAAACTTCACTATTGACACTTGTTTGTCACTGATATATCCGATCCATATCGTTTCTATATCTAACATTTGACGTATCTTAAAGTTCGAATATGGCTGTATGACGCCTCAAGTCAAAACGTTACATCTTTCAACTTATTTCTAAGTAACATAAAACGTTTTGGTTTCAAAATTGGATGTAATAAGAGGGTAATTAAGCCTTATTAGAGGGGCCAGCTGCAAAGTGCGAAATCTCATTATCACGATAATTTCTGGTTAAGTGCCGAATGGCTTCTAAGTGGCTCAGTAAGGAAATTACAAGTTTCATAGCTAAAAGACGTTCTTGGGCACAATAGACTATTAATTCTTACCGAAGTATATTCTACCAACATAAAAATAACTTTTTGGCAAAAATTTCATTTTTGGTACAAGCTTTTATCGCTGACTGTACTTTTCTTACGACAGACAACTAATATTCATCGAGACAATTCTAAAAACCCCTAACACAATTAGGTTGCGTTGTTTCATCACAGAGTTCCTATGGCCACCTCCTGTCTCCATCATCAGATCAGCTCGATGGTACCATAATATTGCATTGTCACCCGACTTACATGTGTATGCAAAATTTAAACTCAATCGGAAACCGGGAAGTGGATCAAATTTAACTTGCAAGATTTGATTACAGACAGACAGACAGACAGACAACGGGCCAGGTGAAACTAAATAAAAGCTTGTAAAAACTAAAATCAAGGTAGTAGTTCGCCACTTTGAACATTATCTACCCTCTTTTTAAAACCGGGCAAGTGCGAGTCGGACTCGCGCACGAAGGGTTCCGTACCATTCCGTAATATCGAGCAAAAAACGGCAAAGAATGACGTTTGTTGTATGGGAGCCCCAGTCAAATATTTATTTTATTCTGTTTATAATATTTGTTGTTATAGCGGCAACAGAAATACAAAATTTCCACTGTCTAGCTATCACGGTTCATGAGATACAGCCTGGTGACAAACAAACGGACAGTGGATTCTTAGTAATAAGGTCCCGTTTTTACCCTTTGGGTACGGAACCCTAAAAATGAAAACTAAAGAACAGAAAATAAACTGACAGTATATTAAATTCTCTATTGTAAGCAGTTCGAATATAATTTGGAGCCGAGATTGAGGATGACTCGAGTTTTTCACCGACCTCGCCGTGTTTGCTCGCTAAAGTTTTCTAATAAAAACCCGCTTAATGGTCCCGCGATGATCCAATATCGGCCAGTTCACTGTTGCATAGACAGACGGACAGATGCTTCACTTGACGCATATGATTTTCTTTTTAACTGCGATTTAGTAAAAACAACACTCGACAACAGTGCACAAGTGTACGTCAACTGTACATTAGACAGGTATTTTTGAACAACTTTTACTATGGCTTTAATCACAAAATCGCAAAAAAAATGTTATTCCATGGAAAATAACGATATCTATACTTATAGAAAACCCAATCAGCACTTAAAAAATGCATGGAAAATCACTTGACTCGTTCGAATCTATCATATTTCCATTTTCCAATTTTTTTGTGATTTCAAAGTTGTTCTGTCCTAATAGAAATATCCTTATAATCCAAAGCTCGTACCAGTCACTGACAGTGTCAAAACTGACATTTACGCTATCGAGAATGTAATTTGCTTTCTATACATCTCGTTTGCACAAATATGCGAGTACGAGCGAGATGTATTATAGAAAGTAAATTACGTTCTCGACGGCGTTTATGTCAGTGCCAAACTGATGGTAGCCGTACTAATAAATGTTTTCATCCTATAAGAATAGTACTTATTTGCCGTTTACTGTAACGTTGATAAAGTTTATTCAAACTTCTTATCTTAGAAAATTTATTCACTTTGATAAGAGATCCGCAATAATCCCATCTGGTGTTGCGTGCGTCCGTGAGCGACGGTAATTGAATACCATCAGGCGATTCATCTGCTCGTTTGCCACCAATATCTTAAAAAAGATTCAAAGCAAAATTAGCTTAACTATAAACTGACTCATCTGTCCCGCGCTCTGTGCAAGCCGCACTCCACCACATCCTATTACTTTTGAATACCCGACCGCTGAAAAGGCGTTGTGATTTGCACTTTGAGATAAAATCTTTCATTCATGCCGATACCGCCACGGATTCATTTCTAAGGCTCGTAGAAATTGCATTCAAATGCATTCAAGAAAAGTACGTAGCTTATTGTGTATAAAGCATTCAACTCAAATCATAGATTATTGGGTGACATTTATGTTAGAGATGTTCATTTATTTATGTAAACTTTTCGATTTCTTGACTTCGATTTTCATATTTTATTCAAAGAGAGTACAGATGTAGTGCATAATTCTTTTCCATCGTATTTTCACAGAAACTTACGAACTATTTCAGTTAGTCTCGGTACAAAAAGTACTGACATTGACTGAACTAAGATGACAAATACTAACGTTTCCGAGAAAATATGATGAAAAACAATTACTTATGCACTATATCTGTATTTCTTGTCGGTAGACTACACCTTTCAGTTTTCAAATAATTTCGCCTTCTAGTGTGACATTTCATTTATTAGTTTTTTTGTTTAGATCTATGTAATATTTTACGGCTTTTTCTTTATTCCGCGTCACTTTACAATCTCCTCTATTATTTTCATCACACTTGCTTGAAAGTTGACAGACCCGTCTATAAACGTGAGTTAATATGTGTTCAAAACGCGAAAGTTTTAAATTTTATATTGAAAAAGTGTGATGAAAATAATGTAATTATATGTACTATGTATTTTTGCTTGCTATCGTATTAGAGTCGTAATAAAATTAAAAATTAAATGTGACATCGCTCGCGTCAATGCTGCAGCAGTAACGATGCTGGTCATTCTGTTACATTTAACAGAAAATTAAAACATTTAGTCATCTGGAAGTTCTCAGCAACATGTCAAAACAGCTTTCAAAAGTCAATTAATAACCTATTGTCGGTACAGCCGCCATTAATTACGGCCGCCATATTGAAAACTTGATACCGACGTTTGGAAAGATTAGCTCGAGTACAATATTAGGTTTATTAAGTCGTTGTTAGGATGCTGACACTTGGCCACCTTGAGATGGTTCTGACAGTTTGTCTTTGAATAATTAATAAGTACCTACATAGAATCGGGTGTCACTTTGCGGAAATTAGTAAACCGGCCAGCGAACGCAAAGTCTTCTGGAAATCGATTTTCGCTCATGACGTCTCGGATGGGTGGACGATGGGACGGGGAATATGGTATCGATGCATTCAGTGTAATGCTCTGAACACAAATATATGAGATGACAAGCGCGAAAGTGGTGGGGGTAGTTGCTGTGACGTCATAAAGTCGGCAGTACAAACTTTTTATTTATTTACGTTTAAACATACCATGTGGGGTACCAAATGAAAGGTCTTTGTGAGTAGTTCACAAATAAAAAACATACTGTAACTGTTTAAAACTCCGGTCTAATCGCTCTTAACCAACGGAGCTACCGATACTTAACATAAGCATGCGATTTTTTTCATTCCTTTCTTCTTTTTTTTACCAACACGCCTTAGGGAACAAAAGCCGAAGTGGTGAATTTTTCAGTTTTTAAGAAAAATACTTAATTAAGTCAGCAAGAGGATATTTGTCCGGCACTAAGAAAAAATATTATTCAAAATTTAATGTTTGGTGAGATTGGAAAATAGGTCGTTCATAAAAAGCAATTCAGTTCAATAATTGACGTTAATAAACTACTTCTTTGTATACCTTCTCCGACGCCGGGCGCATCGCTTCGAAAATATTAAAATTTCCAAACCGGCGAAAATCAATATGCCACTCGACTAACTAGGGTCCACTTAAACTTTACTTAATTTTCTAACTTAACGACATCCACCTGCCCTCTGATTTGCAACTTTATGGCTTCAGCATAAGGTCCTTATTGGTGTGGTGAGATTGGAAAATAGGTCGTTTATAAAAATGCCTTTAATGAAAGAACAGTGCCTATTCTGTCGGAAGGGTATTCTTTCAGACGATGGAGATTTTTTCAAGTGACTCCTTTGATAGCTTATACGACAAGTGAAGTGGAAAAAAGTAGTCGTTATACCACCGGATTTAGAGTTCATTTTGGCGCAAATTTTGTCGCCTGGTATACCCTTAGTCCTAAGGTATTATGTATCAGCGAGATAAGGGCATCAAAGACTTGTATTGTCTGAAAAATGTTGTGAAAGAGCGATTTTCTTTGGAGCTTTGGAAAGTTTTTAGGTTATTTTATGAACCTGTCAAGATGAAGTGAAGTTTTGAGTTAAATTGCGGAACTTATTTCTATTAAATTAGGCTTTTGTAAAGCGACGTCTACATAACATCTACAGTGAGCGTTTTCCAATTTTTTAACCGACTTCCAAATCTAAAAGGAGGAGGTTATCAATTCGGTTGTGTTTTTTTTTATTTTTTTTTATTTTTTTTTATGTTTGTTACTCCATATCTCCGTCATTACTGGACCGATTTTGAAATTTTTTTTTTGATTATTTGTATATGCATACAGATTGGTCCCGTTTTTGTCAAAACCCAGTTCTGATGATGGGATCCATGAGGAATCGAGGGAACTCCTCAAATCTTAAAGGCATACATATAGTGATTTTTGTGTTTTTATCAACAAATCAAGCATATACATTTAAAAAAGTGACATTTGATGAAGTGGAACTGCTGATGATGATCAGAACGGAACTCTTCAACGACGCATAGTACACGTTTGACGATTTGTCCTCTTCGTTATGTTTGTTAAGCAAGTTAAGTTTTTAAGCCACATTTTTGTCAAGCTCGAGTTCTGATGATGGGATCCATGAGGAATCGAGGGAACTCCTCAAATCTTAAAGGCATGCATATAGAGATTTTTGTATTTTCATCAAAAAATTAAGCATTTTCATTAAAAACTGTCGCATTTGATGCAGTGGAACTGCTGATGATGATCAGAACAGAACTCTTCAACGACGCATAGTACACGTTTGACGATTTGTCCTCTTCGTTATGTTTGTTAAGCAAGTTAAGTTTTTAAGCCACATTTTTGTCAAGCTCGAGTTCTGATGATGGGATCCATGAGGAATCGAGGGAACTCCTCAAATCTTAAAGGCATGCATATAGAGATTTTTGTATTTTCATCAAAAAATTAAGCATTTTCATTAAAAACTGTCGCATTTGATGCAGTGGAACTGCTGATGATGATCATAACGGAACTCTTCAACGACGCATAGCTCGCATTTGGCGATTTGTCCTTTTCGTTATGTTTGTTAAGCAAGTTAGGTTTTTAGGCACATTTATGTCAATCTCAAGTCCTGAACATGGGATCCATGAGGAATCGAGGGAACTCCTCAAATCTTAAAGGCATACGTATAGAATTTTGTATATTTTCATCAGAAAATCAAGCATTTACATTACAAACTGTGGCATTTGATGAAGCGGAACTGCTGATGATGATCAGAACAGAACTCTTCAACGACGCATAGTACACGTTTTGTGATTCTGAATTTCGATTTTGACTTGGACTGGGCCCCGGACTCCGGACTCGGACCCGTACTCGGACTCGGACCCGTACTCGGACTCGGACCCGTACTCGGACCTTGATCCGGAAAACCACTATGATACCTAAACTAAACAAACCACTATGATTACCATAAAATGTATACATATTACCAAATAAAGTATAAGCGCCGTTAAGTGGGTCCAGGCTAGTAGTTAGAGAAGTCGGTTTTTTTCTATTAAAGATTATTTTGGGACATTTTCACTATGACATTAATGCATCAAGGCGGTTTGTTTACAGAGAGCCTACCGGAAAACTCGAAAATGGAACTTTTTCGTCATCTGCGTCTGTATCGCTCGAATATGCCAGAGTGATAGAGAGGTAGATAACGAAGTTTCGATTTTTCTGTTTCGCGGTAGGGCCTCAGTATGGCCTTGGCCCCGTAGCCAACATGCCAATCGCTAACGCTACGTAGCGAACAAAACGCAATTGTCACTGTCACACTAATATGGAAGAGTGATAGTGACAAAGCGATTCGATGGCGAAGCGCAAGCGATTGTCACCTCGGCTAGCCCGCCTGTTTTAGAAAGTACTCTTTGGCACATTTCTAGTCGCGCGTGTAATGCGACGCAGAATATTGATGTTTCAATCACTGTCGCGTCGCATTTACGACATCGTGCCAAAGAATTTGCGGTGACACGAGCGGTATTGTCTTACAAAATAATTAGCGCCGGATTAAATATTCCTTTGATAGATCGCGTGGCGTTTTGTTGACTCCGGAGATGAAAGGAAATACTGTCGGGGTAAAACAGCGGAAATAATGCGTGTCGCGTTTTAGGAATAATTGGCTACGTGTATGTTTTGTAGCGACCCACCGCGGCTTCGCACGGGTTACACAAAACCTTAACAAATATACACCTACTAAGCCTTCCTTTTAAACCTTCCTCAAGAATCACTCTATTGATATGTGAAAACCGTATGAAAATCCGTTCAGTAGCTTTTGAGTTTATCGCGAACATACACACAAACAGACAGACGTGGCGGGGGACTTTGTTTTATAAGGTGTTAGTGAAGAGAGTAACAGGCCAATTCGAACGTGCAGCTGACATCAAAACGATATTTGAATACTATTGGAATAATATCAGTCAGCTATCATTCGCGCGGGCGTCTCGCACGCACTAATACATGTACGGACAAGTCAAAGCGAAATGAACGCTCGAATGAAAGCTAATATACATAAAATTATGTAAAAATATGTTCCATAATGTAAATATCCAGATAGGAAAATGAGGACTACGTTTGTATGGAGCAGCGGCCGTCCCCTTTCCTCTTAATCCTGGTCTAATAATTGGCAGAAACAACCTGAGATGTATAAGCATTAACGTTGAAATACGGAGTGCAAATTATTGGTTATCATGTCAAATATTGGAGCGTTTACCTTATAATTACCTGTCAATAATTATCCTGATGAAACACATACCTGAAAGCAAATAAATATGTTATTTTCAGAACAAAGCAGTATTTTAACATTAATGAAAATAATGAACCAACATTTTTACCTGGAAATTAAATATTCTCAATATACGAATATCGAGTTTCCATTTTAATATGGACGGAAATGACTTTTTAAACTACATTTTAAATGTTTCGAGTATTTTCATTTTCAACTACCTACATGTTTAATATTACGAATGAAATTATTTACATCATTTAGTTGCAAAAGTTTTATTATTAAATCAGTTAATTATTCTTTAATGGGGTTCGCAACTGCATAGATGGCGCCATCATAGCTTGTCCCTTTCTCTAGTTGTGTTCTATGACATTTGGCTAAAGGGTTGGCATCTAGGGCATAAAATTGCATTTAAAACAACAAGAATTTGACACATTTCTAGGGATTGATAAGGCAAGCTATGCTGGCGCCATCTGCTAAATACTTCGACCGGCCAACCCCATTCACTACGAAAAAATCGATTTATCCGTTTCATTGCATTACGGTTTTTTTTATTTAATTTTTTTTTTATTCCATACACATAATAATGATACTGAATGCAATGCTTGATCTACGGCGTAGCGTGCTACGCATGTAGCAATCTCGTAGCAATAGAATTCCACATTTCAACTCATATTAAGAAAAGCTTAACACAAAATGCCATCAACCTAAAACAGACTTAAACGCTAAATCATATATAAGATTGCATTTTACATGGAACTGTTCTTCCACTTACAGCTATGTCAATTTAATTGCACCACCAAAATTGTTGAAATTTTAACCTAATGCGTTCGTAATAAGATTGCTTTTGGATTCATGTAGGTTTCTTGTAGCAAGCCAATAGAACAATTAACAGTGCTATGCGGTGTACGGTAGTGTACGGTATTGTACGTTATTGTACAGTGTTGTGTGGCGGCTTTGTTTGGCCGAGTCAAACAGGAATTGAGTTGAAATAAACTTGGTTTGTAAGTCGGTTACATTCAAACCAAGCTTACGTTACAGGTCTGACAATAACTAGAAAGTACAGTACAGTAGTGTAGTTTAGAACAAGTTCAAAGTTAAATGCGCGTTGATTTTAATGTATGAACTTATGTTAAATAGTACATAAATAGGAAAGTAACTGTCTGTATGTCCGTCTATTACCTCTTAACGGTTAAACCGTAGAACTGATTTAGATTAAATTTGGTATAGAAATATTTTGAAGCCAGACTGCCGTATTCGAACTTCAAGATATTCACAAGAGACGACACGTACTAGGTCCATTCTAGATACGTTATAGTTTAGATTTCAACTAGTTCTCTTTTGCAGCGCAATTCGGGCAACCAATGTCACTTTTACGATAGATCGTGTTAGATATCTATTAGATGTGAATTAGATCTCTAAGTAATATCTTGTGAAAATCGTTCAAGAGTATCTTCAGAAGCGCGCAAATGTCAAATTTGACAGGTTAGATCTTAAACATATCGTTATCGTATTTTGGCGATCTCTAAAAGATATATTTTAGATGTCTATTACAAAATCCGAATCGCGCCCTCTGAAAGGACATAGAATAGTTTTTATCAATCATCATCATCATCTTACGCAAATGAAATCACTTATTAATTATTATGTACAGTCAGCCAAACTATTAGCTCAGTTCCCCTGGATATTTGTATTTTTGTATGCAGGGGTGCAAAGTTATAGTAGTTTTGCTTACTTAGTTATAGTAGTAGTTAGTAGTTAGTTTTGCTTACTGTACACATTTTTTTGTAATTCATCCTGAAGCAAACATAAGTATTATTTGAATATTATTACAAATTCGTAAGCTCTACAGAATTGTAAGTTGTTTTATAATCAGCTGTAAACCCAAGTTACCGTGCTCTAGGGAGCTCTACATTGTAATATTAGCTCTACAATGTATGAGGATGACAAAGGGTAGAGTTAACCGACTTCAAACGAAAGGGGTAGGTAGATCAATCTAAATCGTTCTCTGTTTATGGCACATTCGAAGATGCTTAGAATAAATTTAAAAGTGGAAAAATTACTGTCTTGGGTGAGACTTGAATTCACGCCCTCTGGATCGATACTCCAGCGCTCTGCCATCTGAGTCACCAAGACCTCATCCATAGCCAGCGCGGAGTATCGACCCAGAAGCCGTGAGTTCAAGTTTCAACCAAGACAGTAATTTATTTTTTCCAATTCAAGTCTCAACCAAGACAGTAATTGAATTCTCGAACGCAAGGCGAAGGTTTAGATGCCAATTCAGAACTATATTGTGACATCAAAACGATATCTAAATTATCTGCCGTATTTGAACTTCAAGATATTCCACAGACCTGTCATTGTCGCGCTCGCGCTTGACAGACAGCTGAAGTGTGCGAAAGGGAAGCCATCACGTATATGAACATCGCATGAGTGCGAAAGAGTCAGACTACAAATGAGAAAACGTGACCATTTTTGAGTTTGACGACGGCCGCGGACGGCCAAGAGCGTAGATATCACCGTAATTTTCAGTTTGAAAAATATACACAAATTCGGAAGAAAACTATTTGATAAACTAATACAATGAAGATAGTGTCTTGTAGTGTACCGGATTTCAGTGTCACGGGGCCAAATAAACCTAGCAAATATTCATTTCAGAGGAATAATGATATTCCGAGCGAAATTTTCTTAACGATATTTTGTCAAATTAACAGCATAAAAAGTGTAAGAAGCCGGTTTATACAGTTGATTATAAGTTTTTCTTCCTTTGTGTGCTAATATTTTATCATATTACTCAATAATTTAAAATATTTTGTGTAAAAACATAAACTGTTACTTTACGCTAGGGCTTGACAAAATGTTCAGATGACAGTATCGATAACTTGTCGGTATATTAATAGCTACCTATCTATGTAATCATTTCTTCACAAGACATAATTGGGTGGATCAACTATTTCTTGTTGTTATTCTGTCCGGTCACCCAAGAGACAATAGTAGCATAGTTTGTTAGAAGACATTGTCCACCACCTTCTTCTGACACGCTTGGTAGACGACCCTCAATGGAAAGGGTTTATAAGTTTCACAATAAAGCGTGTTTGGAGAATTTAAATGCCTAAAAATCAGGTTTTAAAGAGTGACCCAGGGGAACGTAACCATGGCAACGAGTGACAAGAAAAAGTTGATTCTCCCAATTAAGATATTAACCTTTATAACCGACTACAAATAATGATTGCTATCTTACCTTTTTGAAGGTGCAGATGTTTAGCAGTAAATTTAAACTTCACTTTCCAACACAGTAAGAGTTAGACTAAGATAAGGCTGCAACGATTTTGATAGCACACGCAGTGCAGGTGTTATTTTATACATCATAATGTCGTAGAATTTTAACGTTTAAAATAACACATTTGAAAAAGTAGTCGATAAAGCAATCAAACATCGACAGATTATTAATATGTTATAAAATGACATCACTATTTTTGATCTCACATAGACAATTTACGCACACACTTGCATTTCATTTTTGGTCGCACTTTTGAAGATTGACAGTTGTTCTTGTCTATTCTAATTCTATGAGATATTCACAAGAGACGTCACATACTAGATCCATTCTAGATAGCTCAATTCGGGCAACCAATGTCACTTTTACGTTAAAATATCGTATGAACGAACGATTTCCATTAGATATCTATTAGATGTGACTTTGATGAGTATCTCCAGAATCGCGTAAATGTCAAATTTGACAGGCTTTATTTTAAAAATATCGTTGTCGTATCTTGGTGATGTCTAATAGATGTCTAGTTCAAAATCCGAATTGGGCCCTATGTCAGTCGCCTGTGCATCTCACGCACGAGTACACGTACGGACAAGTACGAGTGAAATAATAACCAGTTACAGCTACTCCTGCTGTGGCGCAGCGACCCGAAGTGGTTTTGGCCTCTGACACCAAAGACCGCCACGCTACTTTGTCCAAAGCCGTTTCTGTCCAGATTTCTTCTGTGGGCAGTAATGTCTCGCTGCAATACTGCAGCAGTAATGCCGGTGGTAGTCAGAACATAAAAGGGACCTTAAAGTAACCATATTGCAAGGGATTACCATAAAACTCCAGGCTCTTTCAAGACGTTCTTTTCTACTGAATTATATTAACCCACTTCCACAAAACTCTTTGATTTAAAACCAGAACTCTAAATTGAATTCTTCTGTCTATTTTAAATTTTCTTAATTGGATCGCTTCCAGGGATAACCTTCGTTAACTTTACAGGGTGGCCCAAAAATACGTTCACAAAAGAATCTTATTTATTTATTTATTCATTCAAACTTTATTGCACAATTTAACACAAAAGGAGTACAATAACGGACTTAAGGCATTCTCTATCGGTCATTCATACTTTATATTTATTACTGCTATTATTATTATTATTTAATTTTGTTACTGTATTATTACATTTTTTACTGCATACCGCTACACAAGTTAAATAAAGTCTTTTATTCAATATTGCATTGTCATGTACATAATAGGGTATTACAATTTAAGAGGCCAGTTCATGACACCCTGGGCCCTGTAAGGGTACAGAATAGTAGGTACTTATTTACAGTTTTATACGACTTTAGACAAATCTATAAGGTGATAAAATATAATCATTTAAACTTATCAATTATTTAATAAAAATAGCAGCAAAATAGCATATTTTCCGATACCTAAAAATCTCGCACAACAATATTCTAACACGTTACGAGAGACACAATACGAAATGCTCACGCCACACAAAAGAAACGTTTTAAGAAAAAAATCTTTCGGCGATAAAAAAGCGGGAAAAACACAAGTGGCCCTGGTTCGCACTTGTTTGCTCGTCGAAATGAGGCTGGCAGGAGGAAAAATACGGTGTTCTTTTTTCGAATTCCACGAGGAATAGGGATGGGGCATAGATGGTAGGATCCTATAGATGTGCTATACGCGTGCGTCCGTGAGGGACAAAACATACGCAATGAGACACTATTATTGATCGAATTTATTGATTTCCCACAATAATCCATACTAAATTTACGGTGGGGAATAAAAATATTTTTTTTAATCCGAAATTCGAAGTGGGTCCTACTTGAAAATTCAATATGATTATATAATATTGACCTTTAATAAATATGTACTACTGGTATAATTAAAACGCTTGTATTACTAATGGAATTAAAATAAACTTATCAGCCGAAAGTAAAGCTAATAAATTATGCATAAGTATTCAATAAACTAATAAGTTACGACTGAAGTTTGAGAGAGGTTTCTTTGAAGTATTGCCTATTTGCATTTTTTAAATAATTAATTCAATTAGTATCTACCTTCCCTCCCTCGTCCCAACCAAAGGGGTTGATCACTTTTCTTTAGTGCAGGTATGATACCTATTTCAGTTTGTAAAACGGGACTTAATCGCGGATTTAAGTTTTAAAATTTACCTACGACGATTCGAGGATTGCGTTGTCCCCGTGATCTCGGAGAAGACTGGCTAAAGTTTACATCAACATCTTCTAGTCGCGTTTTTCGAACTATCCGCACTTGGTCTTGTTTATCAGCTTAAACGTTTTGCGCACTAGGGATGTTACTCTGTCGACACACAACACTAACGATATTTACTTTTTCTACTCCCATACTTTTATTTGTAATTTAAAGGGTCGTGCACACACCTTTAAAATACTACCTTATAGTTGTCAAGACAAGTCTTTAGGGCCCCCCCACATCTAGCGTCTCCCGAACGTCGACGCCTCACCAACGCCCGCGCGGCGTCGACGCTGCGGCGCCTCTCGAACGTCGACGTCGCAGTGACGTCCGCGCGGCGTCGGCGCCGCGTTAGCGCCGCGCCTCCTCGACGTCAGTGGCGGCTGTCGAGCGTCGGAGCGTCTGACTGGACGTTGGTCGCCGCTGGCGTCGCGGAGGCGCTGCGCGGGCGCGGCGTCGGCGCTGCGTGGGCGCGGCGTCGGCGCCGCGCGGACGTCACTGCGACGTCGACGTCCGAGAGGCGCCGCAGTGTCGCGTCGCCGCTGCGGGAGCGCGGCGTCGACGCCGCGCGGGCGTTGGTGAGGCGTCGACGTCCGGGAGACGCTAGATGTGGGGGGGCCCTTAGTCTATTCCCCAAAAAAGCATTTGTGCATACATGCAGTATCTTTTTGGTACTTTGTCGATACTTCGTGTAATGACCACTTAAAAATATTGAAAGAAATACATTGTTGCCAACCTTATTCTAAATGACATCTCTGACAAATAAGTGAACCATATTTCATATTTTCATATTTTTTAAATTTAATTTATTCTTTTTCCGCCCGTACCCTTCATTTTTGCTACTTCTTAAATGAAAAATATTTGTTAAATTTACAATTTTATTTCAAAGTAAGTGCTTGGTCGTAGAAAAAGTATTGTAGGTATGCAACGTTGTTTAACCGAGTAAAAAAATACTTGTGGCGTCTTTATTAACAATTTTCGGTTTCGCCTCAAATTGTTACTCACGCCACTCACCTTTTTTGACCTCTCTTAAACAACGGTTGCATAAAATACTGTAATCTGTAACAATCTTGAAAGTTTAATTCAGTGTATTACCATAAACTCCCTTTATTCACGATCGATCGATCACTTCATTCACGATCGTTTACTTCATTCACGATAGTTCACTTCATTCACTATCGTTCACGGGCACATCACTAGCGACGTGCTGTTAACAGTCATTTGTTTCACACTGAATTCCGGCCTCGCGCCACGGTCCGTGTCGACGCGACTTATTAGGCGCCGATTTATCGGCCGTTCTGACTAAATTGGCTGATCTGATTAACTACCTACTGAATTCAACTAGCCCTTATTCGGCGGTGGGGGAAGCCGAAACCATCGCAGCGCCTGCTACGGCTAAAAAACCGGCCAAGTGCGAGTCGGACTCGCGCACGGAGGGTTCCGCACCATCAACAAAAAATAGAGCAAAAAAATCGTGTTTGTTGTATGGGAGCCCCCCTTAAATATTTATTTTATTTTATTTTTAGTATTTGTTGTTATAGCGGCAACAGAGATACATAATTTGTGAAAATTTCAACTGTCTAGCTATCGCGGTTCATGAGATACAGCCTGGTGACAGACGGACGGACGGACGGAGAGCGAAGTCTTAGTAATAGGGTCCCGTTTTTTACCCTTTGGGTACGGAACCCTAAAAATTAAAACACTGGGGCACGAAAAACGAAAACAAAAGTTTCGTGAGTGACTGCAAATTCTACAGATTTCCAAAAGTTTAATCTAATCATTTTCTTTTGAACAGCGCGCCAAGCGGGACGTTTTGGAAACTCAAAATCCTCGCTCGCTCAAAAAAACGCTCGGTCACGGTCACCCATTCGAACCCATTTCGACCGTTATTCAAATACTCTGCCAATTTGATACTAACATTTGCGCTCAATTAACAAGGAAATTAAATTAACCCTTATTAAATTCTATTGGCCCATATAAACTTTCTACCCTCTTTGTCCATCCCTCTCTATCTATTACAGTATAACGGAGACAACTGAACAGCGGTCAGTACTTGAACCTTGCTTGAATAAGTAAATAGCACAAAATGAACTGTTTCAAATTGAGTATTTACGGCGTTATTCATAAACGTCTGCTAAGTTAATCAGCTGATGATCACCGTTTGTCCCTCTCTATGGCATAACGACAGATAGGGACAAACGACGATCATCAACTGATTAAGTTAGCAGCCGTTTATGAATAACGCCAGTACCTACTGTATAAAGGCATAAGTACCAAAACATTTACATACTTAGTTATTTTATAAGTCGTTTTTGCTTGGTTGTGAGTGTTTGTTGGACAGTATAAAAGGGCGTAAGTGATATGATAATTTGATGTATATACGACGTTTTTGATTGGTTGTTAGGTTTGCAATGTTCACAAAAACAGGCAACATTAGCTGACCCCATGACTCAGCGAGGTTGGGCTCCAGTGAGAGCGACCATAAAAAATATGGTTGTCTGCAAATTCGGTTTACGGACGACAATTTTGCGTGATAACGTCATAAGAAATCAGAAATCAGAAATCAGAAATTTATTTGCTTAAAACACGGTCAGTACAAAGGTATACAGAGGTATTAAGTTCCACATGCTTTGTCAGTAGAGACATGCAAATATTCACACTTATTCTAGTAACTAAACTATCTTTACGAAACCATAATTCAATACATTAATTAACATTTAACATTATGTAACATCGTTACCACGGAGATCTGTCCACAACGTTACCATGGAGATCTGTCCACAACATGACACTTTTTCGTGCACGCTACTGGTGTTCATCGGATCTATATCTAAATCCCTAAAGTCTTTTCTCCTATCGATGCATTCCCTAATATTGTTTGTCATAATGATCAGTTGTCCTAACACTAAAAACCCTAATTTTGGTTATCCTAATATTGATTACTTATCCTAATGTTATTATGCATATTTTCTTTTTTGCGAGGGTCGCAGTTGAACCCTAACCTAACCCACTTTTGTGGCAGCAAGTTCTAAAACCTAACCATTTTTCAGAACCTTACATTATGGAAAATAATCGTTATGACAATTGATCGTTATGGCATGTGCCCATTAGGACAAACCAGTTAGGGCAAGTGACTTTAGGACAAACGTAGTTAGGGATTCAGAATGACACCCGTGTTCATCGATTTATAAGACGTTAACGTCAAAAAATGTTTAAGAGCCATACGACCTCACCGCGTGTATGCTCCTACCTTATAATCCAAGTTCCGTACTCCTAGTGTAGATTTCTGCATTTGATCGTGTGACGTGACGTAGGTACGCGTTTGCGTTAAGTGTCATTTTGTACGGGATTTTGAGTTTCCAAAACGTCCCGCTTGTCAAAATCCCATACAAAAATAGACATAACGCAAAACGCGAACGCTCGTCACGCTATCGAATGAAATTTTCACTAGATGTATAGGTGAAATTTCATGTCATTTCATTTATTGTATGCCGGCAGCTAAGTAGGTTCATGGTACATATACATACAAGACTTTTTCTAACAAACTGTGTTACTAATCTCTCTACAGTTTAGACAAGAAATAAGTGATTTACCCATAAATAAAACCGTTTAGAAAAAAAATCTGTTAAAATAGTGTCCATAGTTTACAATTTTAATAAACCATTGTATAATAAAAACTCCGCATTTATTATATAGCAATAAATAAAACCATAAATTAAAGTAACGCTTGAAATCAAGTAATTTTCACCACACCATAATGTTTTTCACGTTTAAAAATATTAAAATACATCGCATAATTTATTCTGTGTCCGTGCCGTCCGATTTATTGCTATCGTCGGAAATTATTCGACTCATTTTATTTTGGGAGTAATTTCTCAAAATAACTTGTTTCCTGTCTGGTAGTTATTTAAAAGTGAACCTTATTGGATAAATCTTAAGGTGGAATGAAGACTATTTTTACTGCCGATTTTCTTATAAGGTAAAATATATAGGTATTGAACTTATGGATTACACTCAAAAGGAATGATGATAGTTCACTTTGTATAGAAATTATTTACTAAGTGCCTCTTTTGCATTGCCCATGATTGTATTTATTGGCCCCAAAACAGGCAAATCTGGGAAAATCGAATGTCACCTCTCATACGTTGAATCAAACATTAATATAAGCTTGTTCATAATCTTAAATCTCAATCGATATATAATATAATTTTACTTGGATTATTTGAATTTTTTTTATTTAATTTGCAAAAGGCTGACTGGAAGAGATCCCTTATAGGGATAAGTTATTATTAGTACATTGCATGTACTTGGTTTTTATTGTGTTTTAACCTGTCTTATGTACAATAAAGTGTTTACATACATACATACAACATAGTATGTAGGTATACAATAAAATTATAGTTACATCTAAACGTGTCGTATAAATCAATAACACGTGTTTTGACATCAATTATTAAACATTTTTGACCGACAGTTGACGTAGTAGACAATTTGACAATGTAAATTAAACCTTAAATTAAACATTTTAGATAGAGGTCAGTTTTTAGTTTAATAGGTTAAAATAATACCTACAACAGACATGACGTTAATTATCGATGAGAACATGGTGTTAATTGATAGATAATTGATATAGGTCAGAATATTTAATCAAGCATAGATTGCTTTACTTGAGTTGACGCCTAATTGAAGCAATTAAATACAATTTAAAAACTTCCTATTGTCATTATATTTCCTATTACTATTGGAACAATGTTTTCAAGGTCATTGGTGCGTACTTACTTGAAAGTACCTATACGAGTAATGTATACGAGTGGTGGAGCGAAATATATAAAAATATTTAAGATAAGGAGGCCAATACAGACTTATATTTTTACATACCAAAAAAAAAGATCAAATTGGTTTGTTCTTGGAAAAACTAGCGGCATAAACAGGGGCAGGCTCTCGCGTTTTGTACACATAATTACTGCCGTATTCGAACTTCAAGATATTCACACGAGACGATACGTACTAGATCCATTCTAGATACGTTATAGTTTAGATTTCAACTAGTTCTCTTTTGCAGCGCAATTCGGGCAACCAATGTCACTTTTACGATAGATCGTGTATTAGATATCTATTAGATGTGAATTAGATCTCTAAGTAATATCTTGTGGAAATCGTTCAAGAGTATCTCCAGAATCGCGGAAATGTCAAATTTGGCAGGTTAGATCTTAAACATAAAATATCGTTATCGTATCTTGGCGATGTCTAAAAGATATCTAATCTATTACAAAATCCGAATCGGGCCCATAATATCATTAAGGGGTATAACGCGATTTAATTTCATTATTTTACCTTTTTTCCGACGTTTCAGCCAGGTTGCACTAGCTGTGGTCAATTTAGACCCGTTAATGACATTAGTTAAATGTAGTTTGTTTTGACATTTTCTACAAACGATTCTCAAAAATAAACACGCTCGCTGTCACTGGGACCCTACCCCAGGGGCTCAAAACGCAGTTTAGCAAACAAGCGAGCGATTACTGTATCAAAGGACTAATCTAACTGAGTACCGCTGACTACAGTTAGTTTAAGTGGCGCTAGTGTAGCTTGCGCGCGATAAGAGTGCGCAGTGGAGCGGCTACGACTGATAAAGTGTAAGCTTTTTGTGTGTGACGTGTGACTGCGTATTCCCCACGAAAATAATGCGGTGCGAGGTTGGCAACATTAATTGCATGCAAAATGGTACGCAAGTATATAACGGGTTTATAGTAGGTACAATAACAAGTAGGCATATAATTATTTCGCGGATTTGAAAACTTCCGCAAGGGATGCAAAATTACCGCCTGATTCTATTAATTATGTTTAGGATAGTTATCAAATTGTGATTTAGTAATTTTATTTCAGGATATATCTTATTCATCATTTCATAAGTCTTTTAAGAATAACTTAAAGGTAGATATATTCAGAAATAATCGACATACATACATTTTACAAATTATTTTTAATATTTTCGATTGAGTCGTTTGTGAGTTTTCCTAAAACTTAAGTTACCAAACAACGAATGTAAGTTACGATAAAACACAAACTTTTGTTTATAAAATCACGTAAGTACCGAGATGATACGCCGTTTTGCTCGCACAGTTATTTGTTAACTTCGAATGTGTACAAAGATTTGTTATAGTGACTTATGATGGTTTGTTTCTCTCGGGATATTTGCCGGGATATTCCGCGGGATACGTTCAATCTTATCCCCCGGCCCGAATTGATTTCCTTCCGGCGGTACTACGGGTTGTCGAACGTAAACTTTGCGAGATGAGTGGCAGCCATATTCGAACTTTAAGATGCGTGAAATATTAGATATCGAAACGATATGGACTGGATATCTCAGTGTTCTCTCTGATATGGCCAATCCATATCGTTTCGATATCTAATATTTGACGTATCTTAAAGTTCGAATATGGCTGTTATTGTGTGAATTTTTTAAGTGTTAGTCAGCAAACGAGCAGACGAGCCGCCTGATGGGAAGTAGTCACCATCGCCCATGGACATAACGTCGATGCGAATAAAAAAATCGCCATGTATTTTATAGCTACTTTACAGGAGACAAAAAACTGTTTATTTTCCTGTTTGTAATATATTTGTTGCGCCTGTATTTTTTTCTGGTAGATCAATGGTTTTTACATGATACTTATGCAGAAATTAAACAATTTTTTTCGTAAATTTTTACAATATAAATTATTTTAACCAGAATTTAGCTACATAGCGACTTAAATTTGGTTCACTTAAAATCGTCATGTGTAAAGTTCACACATTTGTTGCCAAAGTAACGTAGCACGAGAAATGATACATAGCGCATTTTAGGGTCAATAAATCGCCATGTGCAACATTATCGCCATCACCGTCGACGGAAAACAAGGCATTTAATTTCGTTATGTGCAAATAAAATCACATAGCTATTTTTTTGTACAAATTTTGTTAGTTATTTTCAAAACTAATATAGATATAAAAAAAAATATATAGGTCGACGGGAAATTGAAAAAGGAATTAGAATATGCCAAAATCAAAAAATCGTAAAAAAAACACATAGCGATTTTTTTATTCGCACCGACGATAGCAACATGGGAGGAGCCATTAATGTGTTTTATGGACAGCTTAATATTTAGGATAAATTTACAAAACAAAAAGTTTAAACGGGAACAAATAGTAAATCTTTTACTCTTAAAGCGTATTGTTATGTTGTATAAGTATACCTACTAATAGGTACCTGGGAGACCGACGAGCTTTGCTCGAAAAACATGTAAAAAACCCAAAAATGCGCTTTATCCCAGAGATGATCTAGGTAAATCGATTTTTCGCCCCCGAAAACCCCCATATAGCTGATTTCATCGAAATCGTTAGAGACGTTTCCGAGATCCCCGAATTATATAAATATACAAGAATTGCTCGTTTTAATGTATAAGATATAGTGAATGATGTGTATTTATAATACAGCTTCACATGTAAAAGGTAAATGCTTATAATTTTGTACCAAGACGCGACTTTTCACGTAAACAGAATACAAACAGCGAAGTAAATTGCGTGGAAAGCAAGGTAATCGGGGTTTTACCCCTATTTGTGATGCTTATTTCTCTCTCTTTCATTGTTCAAAAAAGGGAGACAAAATACTTTTATATTGAGCTGTACCTACTTAAGTGTACACATTAGACAAAGTTATAAAACCAACATTTTCGAAGAAAATTAAATACGAACAACAATATTTTATGTAACTTTATATTTTAACGAAACAAAGTCTCCTTCAGCCTTTTTTTAAATGGGTGATATTTTCTTAAAATAAACTGGGATATTTCAGGACAGTATAATAACAGTAAAAGGGCCCAGTATTTGCTAAAATAATATCTCGTGCACTTAGTCAAATGGGAGAACGATTCAGATGTAACAACTGGTTACGGTTTTGATACGACCTTGACGATCGTCGGGGATTGGCGCGTATCTCAACGACTTTCACTTCATTTCGCATGCACCAATCAGCGTGAGCGATCTTCAAGGTCTTATCAAAATAAGATCAGAAGTGTAACTAGTTGTTAAATTAATTTGAATCGGGCTCTGGGGCGCATATCAAATTTGATTTATTCTTGGGCAACTCCGAAAACATGCGGAGTTGCCCAAGCTTTATTTTATAGAATGAGATTTAAGCTGAATAGGTGGGTGAAAGAATTAAAATATGTAAATGGAGAAAGAAAAATGTAATGTTACGCAAATCGGCCTATTAGGCCCGAATTAAGCTTTAGATTTCTAGAATAAGCTCCGACGAATAGGACTCTTATAAAAACCCATTTATAGGTACCTAAACTGTATATAAGTACTGGATAGAAGAAGTAGGTATGCAGTACAGTCAGCAGCAGACGTTGCTAAGCGGGCGAGGTGTTCATAATTAATTACCTTGACACGCTCTTATTCTCTTAACAATAAAGTCGCGTCAAGATCATTTTGAACACCTCACCCGCTTAGCAACTTCTGCTGCTGACGCTTACTTACTTACTTAAATACGAAAAGTGTTTGTCAATTTGTTCTTCTTTCATTTGCGTATTTTTATCTAAAAATACTTTACTGACAGCCTGACATGGGATACTTTCCATTCCAAAACAGAAATTCTCAAAGGATTTCAGTTTCACAGTATCAAAATAAAAGTCCTATTTCGATCAAGTATCTTGTGCGTTCACGCTTGACCGCAAACGTCAGATTCAGGGAAGATTGTAAAAGAAAATGTAGGTACATATTCCGTTCTGTGATATGATAGTTCATGGGATCGGCTGTCACTCGCTGTCCGTTTGACAGGTGACCCAAGCCATGAACTTTAAATTATTTTGTGGCGAGCATTCCAAATAAACGTCTAGCGACCTATACTAAGGAGGAGTTTTCTCTGTAAGGGTGTCAAGTCACAAAATAAGTAATAAGACAAGAAACTTCCTACAAAACCGAAGTTCGACAGCGATTCAGGAACGAATCATGATGTCCCTTTCTAATGTTCGATTATTTAGGGTTGTCAAAATTCAAGTCATCTTATTTGTGGTCGTACACACAAAGGTACGTCAAGTTGTGCCAACCCTAATAAATAATTGCTCGGGGCAATGCTGAGCCGAACGGTGCCGAGATTGCCCGTTTTGGACTGCCAAGTACAAACGATTATAATGGTAAGGGTGACGTTATGCCTGCGTATAATAATTTTTATCCTAAAACGTAAAACGCTAGTAGTTTCCTAATAAATTCAAGTCTTTTCTTTTCTTATCTTACTAAAATAATATAATTGTATAGCACAGATTTGCATAGTACATATTTCTAACTGGTTTGATTAGTTCGTCTGAAGGTATAAATTTACATTCCGATTGCGTACCTAAGCATTTTTATGCAGTATTACTAGACAACATAATTATTGACGTCAAAGCTTATTCCTCTACTGATTACTGTTAGTGGTTGGTTGTCATTTTATTCTAAATATAGAAAATCGCGGTCGCCTTTACTTTGGGCCACTCGGGACCGCCAAGATTGTCGACGTAAACATATCCCGGATTCGATAAAGGATAATATAATTTGTGACGTCACAACCTGCATTTACTTACTAATATAATTTGTTATAACACTTTTTCAGCAAGCATCAAGCACCAGTAAGTATTGCTTTAGGAAGCGTCTCAGTCTTTCTTAGTGGCTATTCATAAATTACGTCATTTCAAATGGGGGGGTCTGGACATCGAATGATGGTAGCATGATGTAGAAGGAAACGGGGTCATTCGAAGCATGAGTTTTGGATGATTTTAGGGGGGAGGGGTCAAAAATCGTCAAAAATAAATGACGTCATTTATGTACAGCCCCTTACTAAAAACTATATAGAAATAGAACACACTTTTTTTTTCTGTAAAATCTAGTTGTGTATGTCTTGTTCTGCCTGGATTGCGAAGAAAACCATCAAAATTAACACGATCCTGATGTTACCTATCCTATAAGTGCCGATGCGGTCTAGGATGGAACATGTTTACCTAAGAGTTGTCTATTCACTCTCGATTTGAAAATATCCAAGTTATAGGTTTGCTGCAAAAACCCGGGTTTTTGCAGCAAACCTATAATAGCAGGAAGTGAGTTCCAGGTGAGTTCCTATCTTAGTCGTTCGCATATCAAAGCTGTGTGGCTGCCACCAGTTTGGCACTGACATAAACGCTATCGAGAACGTAACTTACTTTCTATGCATCCTGCTCGTCCTCGCATAAATGTGCGAGCGAGATGTATAGAAAGTAAATTACGTAGAAGTTAGCGTATACACTGTCAGTGACTCCTGGTACGGATACTGGAAGCAAAGTGTTGTGTGAATTACCTATTTTCTTCTAAAACGCTAGTTCTCTATGTCTTGCGCCACTTGGGAATAGGAAATTGTCAACGTAAACACGTCCCGGATTCGCTAAAGGATAATATAATTTGCTGGGATCCGGCTTGGAGTTAAACGCGATAATGTAAGCCCACTGCCCACAGCTGGGCATATACAGAGTGCTTTTGTTATCAAAAACGACGACAAGTCTCAGTGTCGTTTTCCGCAAATCTATCTTATCAGGCCTGTGGTAGACCATGTCTGTCTCGCATCGGTCTATTCAGCCACCAAAAACGGTGTTACACCATAAATCGTCTGCAATAGACGCAAAGGCCAATGATGATGATGATTTGTTATCACTGACAAAACCCTGAGGGGAGAATATGGAGGTCCTACTAAACAACTTTTACTATATGGGGCCAACCCCGAAATCGCAGAAAAAAACAGCTGGTCTATAGAAAACATCGACTCTGATTCACCGAAATGTATGAGACGGCAGAATTTTGATTCGGGTTTCTGGGTTGGCCCGTTAGTAGAAGCTGTTCAGTATGATCTACATATTCACCCCTAAGAGTTTGGTCAGTGATAATCGAAGCATCCTGTATGAATATCTAAACATATGTGTGTCTATGTATAGCTTGTATGGGAGCGTCCCTTGAGAACGGAGGGTTTTCACAATGAATTCAGGCTTTTGCGAATTGAAAATTAATGTATTTATAAAAATGCTTATTTAGTTAGGACCAACTTCGAATTTGGGGAACCTGGGGTCCGCTCGGCAACCTAAAGTGTCATTCAATACAACTTGCTAACTATGTAAACAAAGCGCCATACTAAAATTGACACTGAATGTCAATTTACTAGTAACTTTTGTTTACACAGTTAGCAAGTTCTATCGAATGACACTTTAGAGGCCAATTCAAGCTTACATCGTGACATCAACATGATATCTAAATAATGTCAGTCGTCCGTGCGTCTCGCTCTCTCTAATACATGTAATGACATCATTTAATAGATATAATTTTGATGTCACAATGTAACTTTGAATTAGCCCTTAGCAGGCGTGGCTCACTCCGCGATTTCGTCGCGTCGCAACAAGTACCTACAAGTACATCCGTCCCACACCAATTTTGGTGGCTAGCCACGCGCGTGGCGTTTGCGCCACCTAGCGGTGATATCTGTCGTAATCGTAACAGACGCTTTTTGTTAGAGAGTGAATCTTCTGTTACGATACGATTATGTATTCTGTGCCCTTAATCTCAAGAATTTGTACAGGTACTATTTATTACGAAATTGACTGCCATCTGGCTCTGATATTTATCCCCTTCGGGAACGATACCCTAAGAAATATTAAAAAAAAAAACAACGTTTGCACTCCGGGAGTGCCGATAGAAGTGAAAACTCACCTCACTATGTTACCGACGCCCGGTAACACGATACATACGTTTAGCGGAGGTATTCTCTTTATTTATTATATATTATTATCATTCTCAAATAAGATCACACTTTTTCATTGACATGTTTATTTACATACTGCCATGACAACGTCAAATTATTTGAACATAGGTAAAGAGTCTTGAAAAGGAGTCCGCAACATATATGTCAAATAACATTGAGTTTTTCTTTATTGATTTAAATGCCATTTAAATTATGAGTGGCCACCTTACGGGGCTTACGGTCACGTGATCGCCTTACGCCCCTTAGGG
Source organism: Cydia amplana (assembly GCF_948474715.1). Lineage (NCBI taxonomy): Eukaryota > Metazoa > Arthropoda > Insecta > Lepidoptera > Tortricidae > Cydia > Cydia amplana. The sequence goes on from NC_086070.1 coordinate 25,590,553, forward strand.
TCACGTGATCGCCTTACGCTGTCTCGAGTTTATCATTTTTTCCCCACCTCAAAAAGTGCCCAGCGCCGCTAAAGAAGTTTTCACTTCAAAAATTAAGGGTAGTAAAAGTTAGACATGATTTAAGAAACAAGTGTGATTTTTTAACTGCCCGTAAAATAACTGTATCGCACACCTAAGGGATAATAGTTGCCGTAAAACCAGCAAAACGTCCAGTTTTTAACGCGGGTCGGCCGTTAAGGTGAAAACATGTTTCCGACATGTACACTCAGCAAGAGTAAATTGATGATGATTGGTGAACCTTTGTTTAAAAAGATACTTCCCGAAGCATTTTCTTTGCATAGGTAGGTACCGATATGGGTTCTTCAAGAATTGAGAGTTCGAAAGAAGAGTTCGAGAGAGAGAAAAAAAGTATTGAGAGTTCTAAGTCTAAGGGAAGAGTTTCTTAAAAGTTAGTACATAAGTACATAATTAATTGGCCTTTTGAAGTAAATACATTTATATAGAAAACGCAGCAATGTGTTTCGTGTTAGTTCGTTTTCGATTAAATATATTTCGACCAACACCAAGATACCTATACCAAATCAGTAACTGGACGTAATCGACTAGTACCTACTACGGGATACGTACGAAAAATAGCGCAGAATTTCAAACAGTTTACTCAATAACAACAAAGAAATCCAAACATGCTCAACAAAAGCAAAGAATTGTTGATAAAATCTGCGCTCAAATCTAAAGAACTCCCAAAACAGCAGTAACGCTCAAATCGCTCGATACGAAGTTTCTGAAAGGGAATAAAAACTAATGGTGTGCAGCGAGCACGAGTGTTACGCGGATACGAGTACACTTAGACGAAACAGTACGACAAATAGCACTATTTAGTACCTACATTGTGCACTGTGAGGCTGGGGGGTAAAACAATAATACTGTGGGGGGGTAAAAAGTAATAAATAAATACAAATATTGTAAACTGACGCGAAACGAAGGACAGGGGTCGTTCTAATACAAAAAACGGTGGACAGGGGTCGTTCTAATACAACTCGACTACACGACTATCGCAAGTTCGTGCAATTTTACTCGTGCGAATGCGCGATCAAACTTAATACATAATTATATTGAACTCGAATGCGGGAACTTGCGATAATCGCATAGTCGCGTTGTGTTAGGAATGTTAGGATGACCCCTTATGATTTGGGGTTTAATATATTACTACCATCAAATCTACGCACAATGTTTTTATTTAAATATTTAAAGAAAAAAAATTACAACGAAAATGATAAACAATAGTCCGCCATTTTGATAATTTTTGAAGTAAGGCGTGCAAGACTTCAAACGCTTTATACCCATTTTGTCTGCGTTTCATCTACTTAGGTACTTATTAACACGATAGAAAACATTCAAAACCTTCATGTTTAAAGGTAATAAAAGCAACCGTACTATACTTAAAAAAACCGGCCAAGTGCGAGTCGGACTCGCGCACGGAGGGTTCCGCATCATCAACAAAAAACAAGCAAAAAAACGGTCATCCATCCAAGTACTGACCCTTGCTTAACTTCGGTCAAAAATCACGTTTGTTGTATGGGAGCCCCACTTAAATCTTTATTTTATTATGTTTTTAGTATTTGTTGTTATAGCGGCAACAGAAATACATCATCTGTGAAAATTTCAACTGTCTAGCTATCACGGTTCGTGAGATACAGCCTGGTGACAGACGGACGGACGGACGGACGGACTGACGGACGGACTGACGGACGGACGGATGGATAGCGGAGTCTTAGTAATAGGGTCCCGTTTTTAGGATTCCGTAGCCAAATAGCAAAAAACGGAACCCTTATAGATTCGTCATGTCTGTCTGTCTGTCCGTCTGTCCGTCTGTCCGTCTGTCTGTCCGTCCGTATGTCACAGCCACTTTTCTCCGAAACTATAAGAACTATACTGTTGAAACTTGGTAAGTAGATGTATTCTGTAAACCGCATTAAGATTTTCACACAAAAATAGAAAAAAACAATAAATTTTTGGGGTTCCCCATACTTCGAACTGAAACTCAAAAATTGTTTTTTTCATCAAACCCATACGTGTGGGGTATTTATGGATAGGTCTTCAAAAATGATATTGAGGTTTCTAATATCATTTTTTTCTAAACTGAATAGTTTGCGCGAGAGACACTTCCAAAGTGGTAAAATGTGTGTGTGTCCCCCCCCCCCTGTAACTTCTAAAATAAGAGAATGATAAAACTAAAAAAAATATATGATGTACATTACCATGTAAACTTCCACCGAAAATTGGTTTGAACGAGATCTAATAAGTAGTTTTTTTTTATACGTCATAAATCGCCTAAATACGGAACCCTTCATGGGCGAGTCCGACTCGCACTTGGCCGCTTTTTACCCTTTGGGTACGGAACCCTAAAAATACAACATTACTGTAACAATAACTAAAATACCGTCCGTACAATTGAAACAATTTACAATTCCAGGACGCTACGTTACGTTCTAAAGTACTTTGTACACGGCACTTACCAGAAATATACGGTGACCGACTAGTGATGCAACGAATAGTGCTTTATGAATACGAATAACACTTTCAGAAGTTCACGAATACAAATAAGTAGCATTTACGATTGAGGTACAAATTTAACCTTGCAGTTGGCCCCATACACATGACTACCAACTCTACCAAGAGCAAATTAAATATAACTGTCATCATCATCAAAGTAGTAAACAAATGTATAGATTTAACAATTTTCCATTATTTCTGCTGTAAGATAATCCTTCTTGGCAAATTTCAGACTCTGAAATGAAGGTTAGGTATTTCCATTTTATGGAAATTCGTAAGTCTACTCGTCGTAGGTATATAATGGGCGCGTTAGAAAATTTGAAAGAGCAAGGTACCGTAAAAATAAAAATCAAATCCCAACATTGTTAATTCTCGGTGAATACAAATTTAATAAAAACGTTGATATCTTTCGAATAGGTACCTACGAATCGTATCCGTATTCGTTGCATCACTAGTACCGACATAGTGGCTGAGCATTTCTTAAATTTTCTCCAAGTATAACGGGACGAAACGGGCACCCTTTCCGTCTAGGGTAGAAAACCCTCATTTTGACGTGATCGCTGACTCGGCAACTCGAGTTACAATGTACCTACCTATGTTCATCATAACTAGAATATTCGGACTGAGAACATTTGTATTGGGTGATGGACGTCGTAAATTTATTTAAGTATATTAACTAAAGGTGACATTCAGATTACGACCACAGCAGCGGTAATGTTGTAGTGTTATTGCTGCAGTGATGACAGTTTCCTTGATAAATTGTATTGATGTAGTAATTGACAGTCCATAACAGTACAAGGACAGTAAGAGTTAACAGTTATGATCAGTTAAATATAGTTGTTTGTTCATTATACAAAGATTTACTTAGTACAGCTACAACTAATCTAGCTCTGTAGTCACACAACAGTCGACCTGCGCCATTAAAGTGAGGTAAATACTAAGTTCTATTTACTGTTAATATTTACTTAGTGCTTATAAAGTGACGTAATGTGACAACACACGACTGCAATGGGTCTCTATTGTTTCCCAAATAGTTTTAAGCCATAATGTATTGTTTGCCGGCATTTTCGTTAGTCATAATACTCATAATTCATTTGGTTCAGAAACGCGTCACTTTTCAGGATTGCCATAAAATAAACCTAACCTAACCTATATCTATAGGATAACCTAACGAAAATCCTCAAATGTTAACGGTTTCAGTTTTATGACAAATGATAATATGACAAGCAATAGGTACATTATGATGACTTAAAACTGTATGGGAAACAACGGGACCCCGACTGCAATAGCAAATGATATGAATTATATTTTAACTAAATACAAATCTGCTCCACGAAACAGTTTAAAATGCCCTCATTTCATGTGAAGCCGATGGTCCGGGGTTCGAATCCCGGTAAAGGCATATATTTGTGTGATGAACACAAATATTAATTTGTTCTTGAATCATGGGTGTATTCTGTGTATGTAAATCTGTAAAGATAAACAAAGTTCCTCACAAATTCATACCGTCCTTTTTACATTTAAAATATAAAGACTGTACTAGAAATGTTCAAGTAACCGCTATTAATCACGATTTAAGCTTGATTCATGTCATACCCTTTACAGGACCAAGTTCAGAACTTTCACCTTTACCTTAAAGTAAAATAAAGGCAGTCAAGTCCAGATACAAACCCACAACTTAGACGTATAATTGAAGTCTATTTAGAAATCTAAAAGCAGTCTCAAATGTCTAAGGAGTCCTAATACTAAGTAATAAGTTTTCTTCTGAACTGACCATAATACAGTTGGTTGAATAAATAAATACGAGTAAATACGCATTTAAATGATAATATCTGGGAGACCGAGCTTCGCTCGGAAAACATATAATTATCTCAAAAATTAGCGTTTTCCCAGAGACAAGACCTAGCTAGATCGATTTTTCGCCCCCGAAAACCCCCATATACCAAATTTCATCGAAATCGTTAGAGCCGTTTCCGAGATCCCCGAAATATATATATAAATAAATAAATAAATATACAAGAATTGCTCGTTTAAAGGTATTAGATATCTGGGAGACCGAGCTTCGCTCGGAAAACATATAATTATCTAAAAAATTAGCGTTTTCCCAGAGATAAGACCCAGCTAGATCGATTTTTCGCCCCCGAAAACCCCCATATACCAAATTTCATCGAAATCGTTAGAGCCGTTTCCGAGATCCCCGAAATATATATATAAATAAATAAATAAATAAATAAATATACAAGAATTGCTCGTTTAAAGGTATTAGATAGATAGATAGATTAGCAAAATACTAAATAAGACACCTTCTGTTACTCAATATTTACATACAGTTTTGATGGTTTTTATCGACATCGACAGTATAACATATACATATGTATACAAGTAGCCTTACCATGACTGCCTTTTAGCAGTGTCTGCGTAAGTACCTACGGTAGTACTATTAGTTGTTATGTGGCGTAAGTTAGTTTTTGTATATCCCGCTTGCGCTAATGCGAGTACGAACGAGGTACATATAAAGTAAGTTACGTACTACGCACACGCTAACGAATATGTAAGTTTCAAACTATTGGTAGCCGAACAGTAGGTACTTACCTATTACTACACCATTCACGTAACGTGTCGAAAAAAATACCAAAATATTACAAATCGGTCTACGCCTAAAATTAATAAACTCCCTCCACATCATACAATTTTTCCGCCTTCAAATATAAGCGTATTTTCCTTGAAAAGCGAATTATAACAGAAACACCCTTTTCCTATTTCGTTACAAGCCAACGGCCTTTTAAGGGAATTGCCTGAATGGAAACTACAAAAGGCTGAATATTTAATAACATTGTTTTAGATTACGTTATGCTATAAGTAAGTGTTTTAATATGAATATTATTTTAGATTAGCCTACCCTATCCGCCAGAGGCTGGTAAATATATAGGTACTGTAAATTCATACTTAATATTATAAAAGGAAGTTTGTCTGTCTGTCTGTTACCTCTTTCACGCTAAAACCATTGAACCGATTTAGATGAAATTTGATACAGAGATTGTTTGAATCCCGAGGAAGGACATAGGATAGTTTTTATCCCAGAAATCATCCCTTAAAGGGGTGGAATTTTTTATGGGGACTTAACAACACCTGCATAACAAACTTTGTCGATAGGAACTGTCTCGCCCGTGCGGTGTAGCACCGGCGCTGGTGCACGATTTCGTTGAAATTTGGTATAGAGATAGTTTGAAAAGGGTGGGGGGGGGTCGAAGTTTATATGGGGAATCAACAAAACGCAGATTGGATAAAGTAATAGCTACCTAAATTACTAATTCTACGCATACGAAGTCGCGGGCAAAAGCTAGTCTCTTTATAAATGGGTCATTCCCTGCGAACATGTCTGCGGTTGCTAATTGCCGCAACTCTTTCCACACATTTTGTATGGGTCGCGGAACACCGCACCCACAGTATAACTGACAGGCCGATATCGTCCGGCGGACTGGTAATCAGTGGGCCCCTTTAGACCGCAGACATATTTTTTGACAATCACCACTGAATAAATAATAGTACTAGGTACAGAAGATTCACTCTCCAACAAAACGCGTCTATTACGACAAATATAACCACTAGGTGGCGCAAGCGCGAGCAAACATCCGTTCCGTAGCGGTGCGCGGCAACTACTATAGCTAGACACCAAAATTGGTGTGGGCAGCATGTACTTGTAGCGACGCGACGAAATCGCGGAGTGAGCCACGCCTGCAATAGCCGAAATAACTTTCATATTAGCTTTAGTTCATACACATTGAGTAGGATAGAGTTAGATTTGTTGTACTTATTTAGCATTGTACATACCAAAGAAAAGTTTCCGAACTTGTCGAACTTCTATAGGAAACTTGTCGCAGAAATTTAAATGTATAAATACATGTCCAGACGAAATTGGAAGACCCGCGCCATCGCCTTTTCATCCATGTAAACGTGTTTCTGTTTTCTTTTGTATCGTTTTCTTTTTTTTGAGGTGTACCGTAAAATGGGGTGAGTAGGGTCAAAACTGAAATTCAAACCTCAATAACATTTTATTTTCACATATGAGAACTGAATGGTGTATATAATAAGTGTTTCGGACGTTTGTATTCTAGTTTTTATTTTATTTTGGGTAGTTCCATTTCATAACTTTGACGATAAAGAGGAAAACCGACCTCACCCCGTAGTGCCTCGTATTTGGGGTGAGAGGGGTTTTCATACAAAGGTGATTTTGGAAGATTGTTGGATCGATCTTTTTTTATTAGGTATGCGTATTACTATAGGTCCATTTTAAATTGGAATACATTATTTTTGTAGCAGTAGCCTTAAAATCCCTTCTCACCCCCCCTCTCAAACCTTCTCTCCCCATTCATAACCCACCTCTCCCCGCGAAACCTACTCACCCCGTTTTACGGTACGTATAAAAAGTATACCTACGTACTTGTAAGTATTGTATTGTATATTGTAAGTAAATGTTTGTCCACGTTCATTACAAATGCGGATATAAATATCTAACACTAAAACGGCCTTAATTAATTCTAGGAGTTACAAGTTTGAAGCTACTTTTAAAAATTTGTTTGTCTACAACATACTCTGTATAAGTTCTCTCTGCACGTGTAACATATAAACATAGACACTCAATTATACCTAACCACATACTTAAGTAATTAGGTAAGTAAGTCTAGAGTCTAGATAATAGTTCTAGAAAAAAGTGTTTGTGTATTTCTTTTGATATTACTTTGTTTACGAACTCACAACTTTAAGAGCTGAGAATAAAGTACCGAAATGACAAAAACAATTTTTCCTAAGCGTCAAGTTGACAATAAAGGACAAAGTTTGGCGAAAGAGACGGTGAAGTTATAATTCCGTACAGATTCTGCGACATTTCAAATGCCTGTAGAGTGCATTGCTTCAGGCCAACCAAACTTATAGGTACAGCCATATTCGAACTTTAAGATACGTCAAATATTAGATATCGAAACTATATGGATTGGATATGTCAGTGTCAAACAAGTGTCAAAAGTGACGTTTCTTCAAACAAAAACGTCATTTTTAACACTTGTTTGACACTGACATAATATATCTTGGTGATGTCTAATAGATATCTAATAGATAATACATATATCTAGTTCAAAATCCGAATCGGGTCCCTAGACATTTCGTATGGCGCCTGCAATGATGAAGTGAAGTGAAGTGGCCACTTCGGCACCAAATTCTATACAGAAAACTTAACTTTACTATTTTTAATTTCGTTTGAATCTCCTAAATGTATGACATTTTGAGATGTGGTCTTATTGCAGGCAGCACACGATTTATTTGTGAAAATTTAGATTTATTCACTAAGCATGTTGCTACACTTACATTCTAATAACAGTTAGGTCTGTTCTCAGTGAGATACCTACTATTATGTTTAAGGAATAATACAAGACATTTCCATTAGTAGGAAAAAGCGGCAAATTTAATAAAATTGTCCAATAGAAAATTTTAATTTCGCGCCTTTTCTACGGACATAGTTGTTTGACCGGCTACCGGCTATATACAAAGTATTAGTCACGTAAATTCTGCTTATACTGAGAGGCTGCCGCGAAAATCGAAATTCGCAAATTGAGGGGATCTTGCTCTTTTACTCCAATGAAGGCGTAATTAGAGTGAACGAGAAAAATGCCCGTGGTTTGCGAACTTCGATTTTCGCGGTTATAGCCCTGTTCAGAACTTGTATGCTTGTGTTTTACTAAATTTCTCTGTTATAAAGATAAGCATTTAAAGTGAGACATTTCATCATTATTATTTTATACTTTATTGCGCATAACCTATAAATCCTTATATTTATGTTAATTGGAAAGTCAACGGGCAAAAACTTTCCTCAACTTTACTTAGACTAGTTATCAGTACCATATTTTTCTGTTTACATGAAAAGTTTAATATAAGTAAGCGTTGTTCCCTCATAACAATATTTTCTATGAAAAAAAACGCTTCAGCGTTGTTGCAATGTTCATATATTTACATTGTATTTCTTTGCTTGAAGCAAATACTTGGTAAGCCGCGGTTTATAGTTTTGAGACTAGTGAGAAACTATGTTTTTGTGAAACTACCTTGTAACTTTTTGTTGAGATTTAGCCCGGATTAGATATACCCGGATATTGTTAGATATACCCGGTTTATGAATGCCTAAAATATAGTTATAGTTATCGTTACTATAGCGCTCAACGTTATCGTTAAACATAACGATACCGGATCTAAAACTAGAGAATAAAAAAAAAGTTAATTCGCATTATCAATAAATAAAATAAAAAAGAACGCCAAGGGCACTTCCAATAATACGCACACTACCTCCATCTATGAACAGCCAGACGCCTGAATAAGTATTAGGCCTAAAATATACTTGTAAGTTTTACTTACGTGAATAGGGACAAGGCTATTTGTTAGAATGAGATAATGATATTCATCTCTCGTTCGGTGGTATAGCTGTGTCCCCTACTTACCTACGTAGTACTAAGGTATTAAGGGTAAGTAACTGTCAAGTTTCATTGTTCTCATTCTCACTTACCATTTCCCAGGGCTAGCGCTTATTCTATTACATAAAAGACCAAAACCGAGAAAAGCATACTCTAACGCTATAATACGCTATATAAAAATTGTGTGTACTAATGTGTAATTGTGTATTGTGTGGACCATTGTTGTCTGTTAATAAATAAATGATTATGATTATGATTATAATTATATTCAAACGTCAATTAAAAATTTCTTTTGAAAAATTCTAGGCACTTTCATAGAATTTATATTTTTCCGCACAACGCACATTCAAAGTTAAAAATCGTTTGTACATTTCATAAATAGGTTTTCATAATTTTCCGGTCTTGTAGACCATTTTATTCTGAATAAAGATTCCAAGAACTGAACTGAAATAGTATTAGTAATTTTATTTTTTATTAAATTTTAATATAAAACGAAATCGCCATTATTGAATTAAATATACCTATTTCAATTAAAAAACAGTAATTTATTTTAATTCGGTGGACACTGAGTAACGCTCCACCGGTCGTGCCCGCACACGATTTAAAACAATTCGCTTTTTAAAATGGCGACGAATAAAATTATACCTTTTTCACAAGAGGATATAGAGGTATAAACTTTTTCGGAATCCCATTTAATTGAGCAACTATGGTTCGAGAGTTCTCTATGAAACGGTTTTTTATTGTTTTTAGTTAAAAATAGTTATAAAATTCGCCCCAAAACGTCGTTCTCCGAAAAATATTTTTACATCGCAAAAATTCAGAAAAAGAGTCGTAAAAAACATACAACTAATACTACATACTACTTTTGTTTGGAAAATGTTTGCAGTAAGCGTAAAAAGATACTTACTGTTAATTCTAAGTACTTGATATTCTACTAATACGAGATCCCAAATACATAATAAAACCTCATAATCTAATATGCTCTATACTATACTTTTAATACACTTAAATTACGTGGCATTTTCACGACGCTATCTCATGCTACATTATATTCCCAAAAAGAGGGATTAACAATTTAACATACCGGTTGAGTTACCTCTTTTTAATTAAGCACAAAAATACGTGTCTTCCTTTGTGTTTAACAAGATAATCCAGAAAAGTACTTGTTATTTCAATCAATTTAATTACTATAAGAGAAAGAAAAGTTTCTTACATATTGATTGTGATGAATACCTACATTTTATCAGATCAGCAAAATAATTTAAACTAAAATGTCTGCACAAGTACGAGCCAGAGGGTCTACCGCGAACCACGTTCGACGTGTTACGTCCCTGTCACACTTACGTACGAATTTACAAGTGCGACAGAGAGGCAACACGTCCAACGTGGTTCGCGGTAGGCGCTCAGATCGTAACGATCTCGCGGGCCCATTCTGTTAATGGCTGCCAATAAATTTGCGCGCGATCGCGGCACTTAATTGGACTTGTGTGTTTGTTGCTAAACGGCCCTGTTCCAATCAAATTTTCGAATACAATCTAAACACACACATAAATATTTTCTAATACAATATAAACACACTCATAAATATACTTAGTGAAGTAAAAGGGAAAACTTGGGAACCGCGACTATGTCAGTGTATTGTCGACGCGTATTCATAGTAGAGTAATTACTTATGTAGATAATAATATTTATGTTATTCAAAAGGGATATTTATTCGCCAGTTTCTTGTATTTTTATCGTAATTGTAATTGGGTAGGTTATTAATACGTAAAATAATGGAAGCAAATAAAGCTAAATTTATGATCTTTCCCGTCTTTGGTATTAAGCGTATTAAGTATCTAATTAGCCGAAAGACATCAGGAGGCGTATTCCGATTAGTAATAACAGTTTTATTTTTTATGGATAATATAATATTATGATCAAAAGTGACAACGAAACCAAAAAAACGGAATTAATCTATATTGTACTTTCTATAACAAATCGCAATAGCTTGTTTTACTTAATAGATAGTCCAATCGAATTTAATAAAAATAATAAATATATAAATAATAGATAGTCCTTTGGAAACTGAATAAAGAGTATAAACCCACCTGCTACCCCAAGGTTATCTGGAAGAGATCGCTTACAGCGATAAGACCGCCTGTTGCTACCTTTATTTACACTGTAAATCTGTTATTGTATTTTTCTTTGTGGTGCAATAAAGTGTATTTACTTACTTACTTACTTACTTATATAAGTATTGCGAAAAGGAGAGCTTGTCATTACGAATAATCCGCAAATCTGCTTGAAGAGGGACTCCGGGCCGGCTATTTGGCATAGAATATCGCAATGGCTTCCTTACGAGCTCATATGTCTCGTGTACGAGTATAACTACAATACTACGTAATAATGTAGTTATACAATTATATCTACTTTCTGTCTTTGAAGAAAAATAAGTATAATATCTGGGAGACCGAGCTTTGCTCGGAAAAACAGATAAAAACCCAAAAATGCGCGTCTTTCCCAGAGATAAGACCTAGCTAGATCGACTTTTTGCCCCCGAAGACCCCTATATATCAAATTTCATCGAAATCGTTAAAGCCGTTTCAGAGATCCTCAAAATATATATATACAAGAATTACTAAGTTTAATGGTATAAGATATTCGAACTTACCTATGTATTTATATACAGTTGTAGTGCATAATTTATTTTCCATCGTATTTTAGCCAATCGAAACTTTTTGGCGAATCACAACTGTTTTTCTTAATAGCAATGGTGTAGTTGGTTTTATTCAAAGCTCAATTGGGCATTTTACGAAATCGAAAAAGTACTATATAAGACTAACCTAGGCCCCTAAGGGCCACTTGCGTTAAGCGGTTAAACCGTTAATCCAATGTCAAATTGTACTGGTAACCATGGTAACTCCAGGTTTAACCGGTTAACCCCGAGTTAGTGGAATGGTGCAAGTGGCACTAAGTAACCTAGTTTTAACCCAGAATCACTGAGTGTTTTGAACATGAACCACAAACACGTAATGCACTAGATTACTGCTCTCAGCACAAGATGGATGGACCATGTGAGCTCTGGGATTCCAGTTTTATACCCCGTAAAACTATAGTGCAGGAACCAACTGTCGTTGTCTAATGTCATTGAACACATAAAATATGGTTGTCAAAATTATATTCTCAAAACTCACTTGACTGAAGTATAAAATTTTAATGACAGTATTTTTATAGTTGATTAAAATAGTACCTATTACAACACTTAGCACACTGTCAAGCCAAAATTAAAATGTAGGACATAGAGTCAATAATGGAATATTTCAATTAAAACTTGTGTTCGAGTAAAACTCAACATAAATCTAAACACGTAATGCATCACTGCTCTCAGCGAAAGATGAATGGACCGTGTGAGCTCTGGGACTCCAGTTTTATACCCCGTAAAACTATAGTGCAGGAACCAACTGTCACTTTGAGAAGTCGTCGAAACACTCTAGCAAGTTTGTTTTAAGGTAATGTGAACACGCATAATGGTGCATGTCAACATTTTATTTTAAAAAGTCGCTTGCCTAAAATATTATGCTTTCAAAAACAGTAACTAATTTTATTGAACGAGATTAAATTATAAATAACTATGGTTACGTTTATGCGCTGGGATTAGATCAATGGATTTAATAAACCATTTTTTAGACTTATGTACTTTTAGACGACATCTAACCTGGTTTATTTCTATTGGAAATATTATATAGAAAACATTAAATAATTTCATTAATGAGACTTAATAATTAAATTCAGCAAGACCCTAAGTTTCCTCGCCGGCTCTTGGTCTACCTGCCCTAGTTTGAATTAACCTGAGCAGTTCCGAATATAAACCAGAGTTTACCCCGTTGTTAGTAATAGAACCTCTTTGGGTGTTTAATATCGGTGTAGCTACATTTATAGCTGGGAAATATGAAAATTTCCTGAAGAAACCTCGCCTAAAGAAAACGTTTTATATGAGCTAAGTTTGAAATAATATAGTATAAATATAGTAGTTAAGTTTCATTTTTTTTTGTGGATTCATTTATTAACATTTTTCTGCTAAAGGCACCTTTGTAACGTTATTACTTTTCATTTAATAAGGCTACTGGTAATGAACTACGCGCTGGTAATGAATTCGGCCGAGATGGTAATTTTATCAGTGGACGGTAATGAAACAAACTTATGAAATCGAACATATTCTATGTATATAAATATGTATTTATCTATATACGTATGTATATCGTCGCCTAGCACCCATAGTACAAGCTTTGCTTAGTTTGGGGCTAGGTTGATCTGTGTAAGATGTCCCCCAATATTTATTTATTTATTTATTTATTATTTATATAAAAAACTGTATTTCAAGAAAATTAACACCAATTAAAATCAACAATATTAAAAACATGTGTCTTAAGCACTGCGGAGATGATCAAACCGACTTGACATACACTTGGAGTTGACAATCTCAACTTATAATGTTCAAGCTAGATGGTACATTCACCATTTACTTATCATCATTATAAGTCGAGATTGTTAACCCCAAGTGTTTGTTAAGTCGGTTTGATCATCTGCGCACCATATCACATAAAACATAGTTTTCAAATTTTCAAAAATTAGCATAGACAAAATATATTTAAATCATTCGCGTTTTGTACCTATGTAATTTTTTTTTATCGTTTTAACCCTATAGTGTGGGGTGTCGTCGGATAGGTCTTTAAAAATAAATAGGAGTTTGCAAACAACATTTTTTGATAAAGTCAATCAATTCGGAAATAATAATTTAGAAAGAATAAAAAACGGTTATTCCTTCTAACTTTTGAAAAATCGATCCAAAAAATATGGAAAAAAATCATAAAAATAGTGCTTAATAAACTCATTCAAACAAAATTAAAGCGAACTTGATAAGTTAAGCCGTTTATGAGTTATCGCTAAAAGTCTTCCCTTCTTATTTTATTTAAAAGCCTGACAAACCTTATTTGTGACCGGATTTTCGCAAGCAACCCTATAACCACATAATAGTGACCGGAAAAAGATAGGCAACCTAGTTGATTTATATTGTACAAGTTGTATACTTTCCATTGGAACTTATTTCGTTTGTCAGACAGATCGGTGAAATTTGAAGAAAAAAATTTTTTTTTTTTCAAAAAATAATTAAACATAGTTTTGACCATATTTCTTTAAGCAACCCTATTTATTTATGTTCAGGAATATATTTTCTTTCATAATATGTAAGTTTCATCCGTCAGACATATCGGTGAAGGTCGACCATCTTAGACTACAAAGGCTCCCCGGTTGGGCTCCCCTATTATCATATACAGTTTTAAATGTTTATAACAACGTAATATTTATAATAACTAAGCCTCTTTCCATTAAATGCACTGCCTCGAATATATTATCATTACCTTCTTAAGTCATTCATTACCTTTCCCAGTAAAATTAGAAGGAAAAGAAGTGAATGAAACCGATATGAATGAAGTTTTGGAAGTTTTTGTCGCCTACATCAGTTGGCATCAGACCTTAATTTTGCAGAATAAACCATCTGAAAGGGGACACTAAAACACTTCATTACGTATAATTATAATAATGTACACTTGCTACTTACTGTATAAATCACGCGATGGCGATGAAGACTAACGAGAACCACACTCCTTCCCGACCCGAGAGATCGTATATATTTTCGCTAACAGCGGCACACGGGCGTCCGCTACGAGATCACGCGGCCAACTGACTGACGAACAATGTGTTGCATCGGCGGTAGGCGCTATATACCCTCGCTATATAGCAAAATATAGCTAATCTATTTCTCGCGTCGGTAATGAAGAAATTACTTGAACCATACACTTATAAGGCTGTATAGTTTTTATTATTTATTTCTAGCTTCTAATATTATACGATTTAAAACATAACTAAATAAGTCATTTATTGAACAAACAACGAATTTTCTATTTGTAGTATCTTAAGGTTAAAATGTAGGTCAAAGTTATATCTTCACGCGTTACATGTAGAGATGAATGAAAAAATTGGGTGTTAATTGTACATATAAAGAAAATACATATCTTTTTAGAATTGTTCATTGGAGAGACATATACTTTAGGCCCTATGTTACAACCTTGCATTAACAGATATTTGAAAACGCCACCACATTTTTGGTAAATTTCCGAAAACACCGATTTGCACGAAATGCGAGAACGACCCATTGGGCGTCCGTTCCGTAGCGGTGCGCGGCAACTACTATGGCTAGACACCAAAATTGGTGTGGGCCGCATGTACTTGTAGCGACGCGACGAAATCGCGGAGTGAGCCACGCCTGGCTAAAGTTAAACGTAATCGACACTATATCGTATACGGACGTAGTAAATATTTATAAAAGAATATTCCCTCCATATCCCGCTGACTGGCGGTCCCGGCTGACCTATCGTCGGATCGGATCGGATAACGGATTGACAATTAGGCTCGATTGAGCGGCGCCTCCCTGAGGACGTAGGGACGTCGGGGTTTCTCAACATTTCACCAAATTTTACCGAAAAATAACAAATATAGTTTATGTTTTATTTGTACTTTTACCAATAATACTGCCACCTTTATTTCAGCACCTTTAGCCACCACACACAGCCCTATACATAGTATAAAACAAAGTCGGTTCCCGCTCTGTCCCTATGTATGCTTAGATCTTTAAAACTACGCAACGGATGTTGAAGCGGTTTTTAGGGTTCCGTAGCCAAATGGCAAAAAACGGAACCCTTATAGATTCGTCATGTCTGTCTGTCTGTCTGTCTGCCTGTCTGTCTGTCTGTCTGTCTGTCTGTCTGTCTGTCCGTCTGTCTGTCCGTCCGTATGTCACAGCCACTTTTCTCCGAAACTATAAGAACTATACTGTTGAAACTTGGTAAGTAGATGTATTCTGTGAACCGCATTAATATTTTCACACAAAAATAGAAAAAAAACAATACATTTTTGGGGTTCCCCATACTTCGAACTGAAACTCAAAATTTTTTTTTTTCATCAAACCCATACGTGTGGGGTATCTATGGATAGGTCTTCAAAAATGATATTGAGGTTTCTAATATCATTTTTTTCTAAACTGAATAGTTTGCGCGAGAGACACTTCCAAAGTGGTAAAATGTGTGTCCCCCCCCCCCCCCTGTAACTTCTAAAATAAGAGAATGATAAAACTAAAAAAAATATATGATGTACATTACCATGTAAACTTCCACCGAAAATTGGTTTGAACGAGATCTAGTAAGTAGTTTTTTTTTATACACCGTCATAAATCGCCTAAATACGGAACCCTTCATGGGCGAGTCCGACTCGCACTTGGCCGCTTTTTAATTTAATAGATAGTGATTCAAGAGGAAGGTTTATGTATAATTTGATAACCCGTGCAAAGCCGGGGCGGGTCGCTAGTTATAAATAAATATTTGTGGACAATCTTACACAGATCAACCTAGACCCAAACGTGCCCAAACCAGAGACAATGGCTTAATTCTCTTTGCCCAAACTAAGCAAAGCTAGTACTATGGGTACCTACTATTTAAGCGACGATACACATGTACTTATATAGATATATCAAACACTCATATAGGTACATAGATAACATCTATAACGTAGGAACTATTATTCGCGATTACTATTTAGACGTGTTTTTGACATTAATGATATTTATTTATTATTTTATAATTAATTTTAAAATTTAAATTAGGAAACAAGGCCCATATTACACATACCTTAAATAATAACATACCTTCATATAATTTTATAAACTTAAACACTAAACACTATTATTATTGAATTTGAACACAACAATGCCCTTACCGAGACTCGAACCCTGGACCTCCTGATTCAAGTAAGGTCTGGTCACTACCGAAGTTAACCAATCATAATATCCTGAATAAATCAAATGTACCGCATTTATAAAGCTTCCCTGTGTGACCTATTTGTACAATTCTGCCGAATTAAACCCACAGTAAACCCTCCAAGTGGAACTAACGTGTTTTGAGAGCTTGCGGAGCGGACTGTACTTAGTGGAGTGTACAAAGGCAAGCAAGCACAGGGTTCGAATGGATAATGATCAGTGGTAGTTATCTTGATAATTATCGTGATTTTTATGCCTGATAATTATCGATTTCATAATAACCTAAAATATAAAAAGCGGCCAAGTGCGAGTCGGACTCGCCCATGAAGGGTTCCGTATTTAGGCGATTTATGACGTATAAAAAAAAAACTACTTACTAGATCTCGTTCAAACCAATTTTCGGTGGAAGTTTACATGGTAATGTACATCATATATTTTTTTTAGTTTTATCATTCTCTTATTTTAGAAGTTACAGGGGGGGGGGACACACATTTTACCACTTTGGAAGTGTCTCTCGCGCAAACTATTCAGTTTAGAAAAAAATGATATTAGAAACCTCAATATCATTTTTGAAGACCTATCCATAGATACCCCACACGTATGGGTTTGATGAAAAAAAAAATTTCGAGTTTCAGTTCGAAGTATGGGGAACCCCAAAAATTTCTTGTTTTTTTTCTATTTTTGTGTGAAAATCTTAATGCGGTTCATAGAATACATCTACTTACCAAGTTTCAACAGTATAGTTCTTATAGTTTCGGAGAAAAGTGGCTGTGACATACGGACGGACAGACAGACGGACAGACAGACAGACATGACGAATCTATAAGGGTTCCGTTTTTTGCCATTTGGCTACGGAACCCTAAAAAGGCCCCAATTATATTTTTTTACTATAAAAGAATTCAAAGAAAATAAATATAACACCTTTCATACCTGGGATAATTATCCATATGTAAGCTATTAATATGTATCATGTATGATCATTTACAAAGTGGCAAACAAAAACTTAGTTTTAAGAAGTAAATCCCTTTAGGTATAAATATACCTAAAGGGATTTACGAATATACGAATATATATAAATACGAAAAAGAAGACGAGTTTACATTATTTTGGTTTCAAAAATAACAAAAACCATTTTTTCAGGAAAAAGACTCGTTAAGATTGTTATTATATTTCTAATGTTAAAAAACAAGGCATACGGTGATTCCGGGATAGCAAGAGAGATGGCGCTGCTTAATTCCCACAATATAATGGAAAAGTACCTACCCGCCAGACACACCTGCCACACAGATCTACTATTGCTATTAGCGACACGTATGGGGCTACATATAATTTCGTCGGGCTAAAAACTATTTTGTAGTCCGCCGCGCGCCCCGTACACATATATCGGCGAAACGACCGGGAAAGCCGTAACAATATAATTTTATAATATTTCGCGCAGGACAAACGGACGGATGAAATGGTGGGATATTCCTTTCAGGGTCTTCAAGTTTAAATCTCATTTTTCACGTAGAAAAATATTATAGGCAAATTTTACAAAAATCGACACAATATCATAGTACTTACGTTCAATAAGGCTCGTAGACTCTGTGCAGCGGGCATAGCGTAGTTTCATTTTTATCACCTGTTACTATGCCTGTCACTTTCGCACTAACTTACTTGTTAGAACGTTGCAGGCATGGTGACAAGCGATAAAAATGCGACCGTGCTACCGCCGCCGCCGCAGAAAGAGAAGAGTCGTGAAATGTATGGGATCCAATATATAATTCGACTCTTTTCTTTGCGTACGGACTCTAATAAGGATACTGGACGAAGATGCATGTTGAAATTACTTACACTGGATTTTAAGGAGATGAGTAGAAGACAGCAGTTTCTAATGCTAATACATTTTTCCTGAAGAAAATTTAAACAAGGGGTAAAAATATAGATTACATCTATCAAAAATCTCTAAGAAAATAATCTCGGATCGGAGTCCAAGTTACATTTTAGATCGCTAAGGCAATGGAGTAAGTAAAGTATGTAAGTAAGTGAACTTATAGAAATGATTAGGTACCAGTTACAAGAAAAGTTAAGTCAAAAGTTTGATGGAACTAGACCGATCATTACGATAAATAATTGAATATTTACCATTTGACATTGTTAGTACTTCTAATGGCATAATTGGTTCTATACATAACGGATATCCTAATATTTAATACCTAAATAGAGCATTGGTCCCATTGTGCCCGGCACAACTAGGGCAGGATATTGGGCGCCATTGTGAGTTCGACAACTCCTATTAATCACGCCATATTGCGGTAAACACCGCGATTCTATTAAACTGGAAGTAGTCATTAAGACGAAAGTGGAGTTTCCTCCAAAAATCGCCTTTTCATACAAACGTAGTCCTCATTTTCCTCTCTGTATATTAAAATTATTGAAAATATTTTGATACGGTTTGTTGTATGTCAACTACAGCCATGCCCCGACGTTTGATATTTTTTCGAATTTTCAATTATATTATAAGAGTTAGGAGCATTTAAAAAGTATGAAATCTGTTTTACGCTTCCAATTTTTACAATAATGAAAAAATCGAAAAAAGTCAAACGTAGGAGCATAGTTATGGTTAATATACATCAAATTAGGAAAATATATTTACCATAATGTCAATATCCAGAGAGGAAAATGGGGACTACGTTTGTATGGAGAAGCGGCCGTCCCCTTTCCTCTTATGATAGCTGGCCAAATGGCCAACTTTAGCATACTTCCTTATTTTTTTGTCTGATATACTTAATAAACAAATATCTGGGCGACCGAGCTTTGCTTGGAAAGCATATAAAAAACCGGCCAAGTGCGAGTCGGACTCGCGCACGGAAGGTTCCGCACCATCAACAAAAAATAGAGCAAAAAAATCGTGTTTGTTGTATGGGAGCCCCCCTTAAATATTTATTTTATTTTTAGTATTTGGTGTTATAGCGGCACCAGAGATACGTTCATTTGTGAAAATTTCAACTGTGGGTTCATGAGATACAGCCTGGTGACAGAAGGACAGACGAACAGCGAAGTCTTAGTAATAGGGGGGACCCTTAGTAATAGGGTAAAAAACGGGAGTTTTTTACCCTATTACTACCCTATTACGGGAGTTTTTTACCCTTTGGGTACGGAACCCTAAAACGCGCGTTTTCCCAGGGATAAGACCCAGTTAGATCGATTTTTTGCCCCCAAAAACACCTATATAGCAAATTTCATCGAAATCGTTAGCCATTGCTGATATCCCCGAAATAAATATATATATATAAATAAATATACAAAAATTGCTCGTTTAAAGGTATTAGATAGATATACATATGAGTCCCGTTTAATCATTGATCACTTACTTATAAATTTAATCACAGCTTCCTGTTCCGTAATGTCACGGGCTCATTCCGGAAAAGCCCGTAAAATGTTTGAGCCATCACAACATGGCGGCTCGCACGACAAATTGAAATGTCCACACAATTACACCCACCTTCCATTTTGTGTTCCTTTGGTAAAAAATACCTAGTACTGGTGACGACGGCATTTGTATTATGATTTACAATTTTATAATAAAATAACATTATTGAAAAAAGGTTAAATCATTAAAAATAACTAAGCAGGATGTTCCAGTTTCGAATACTGGGAAGGGCATTTATTTCTGTTTACCGTATCTTATAAACATAAAATAGGTACCTTTTTTAAGTTTTAACAAGCAGAAACGTCTGCGATCGCTGCTATCCAGATGGAGTATCGATCCAGAGGCCGTGAGTTCAAGTCTCACCCAAGACAGTAATTTTTCCACTTTTAAAATTCTAAAATACCTATTAAAAAATATAAAAAAAAAACTTTTCAGACGTTGTAGGCGATGGAAAACAAAAATATTTTCAAGGTACACCTATTTCATTTTTGTCATGTAGTTGCCATAGTAGGTTGATAATTTTATTATTAATGTGCAAAAATGGCGACATTATATTTATTCATATTCATAAATCATAATATAATGACACAGTTTGTGAAAACTAGTGCCTATGCCAATTATTGGGATTAGTTGCCTTGCCAAGCGAACCCCAGGCTCCCATGAGCCGTAGCAATAATGCCGGGACAACGCGAGGAAGATGATGATGATAATGACATAGTTAATATTACGTCTTCATTTTCTGACTTTTTCATATCATAAAACCACATTCATTTGCATAGTATCATTGGGATTAGTCTGGTTTCCTCACGATGTTTTCCTTCATCGAAAAGCGACTGGTAAATATCAAATGATATTTCATACATAAGTTCCGAAAAACTCATTGGTACGAGCCGGGGTTTGAACCCGCGACCTCCGGATTGCAAGCTTACCGCTAGGCCACCTAGGCCACAGCATAATAGTATGTACAAAGAAAACAAAATTTCATATTTAAGTAGATTAGGTATACCGCTCGTGCTAATTTATTATAATTATTATATATACAAAACTATAAGGTAGGTCATCAAAATATTAAGCGATTCAAAATAGACACCGAATAGTGTAAATAACTTCAGAAATGCCCTTCATCTAATATTTACAGTTAAAACATAAATTATATCAACGAAATGTCAAAAATACAATCGACTGTACGTTATAACTTAATAACCATATTTTTTTCGCTATTGCCAAATATAAAGCTATTAATGTATGAACAGATTAACAAATTATCATCTTTATATCTATGACCAATCGGATTCGGCAGCTATGGATTAAATTAACCATCATAACATATTTAGATATAAAAGAACAAGTTAAACATTCAAACTCACTAAAACATTCAAATATATGCAATGCAACTTTAACTGGGCGTTTGCTAAAACTGGGCCAAAGGAATTTCTACTTTATTTCAATACTCAGAAGTTAACTGATCTTTTATGCATTGAAATTTGGATGCAGTTATAAAATGGTTACTTTATCTCAGTATGGAAATTAAAAGTTAGCGCTATCTCAAAAATGCTACTGTTATTGAACTTATAGATTTTCGTGAATAAAATCTGGGGGCACGGCAGTGCCCCCGCCAAGTCGAGCGCGAAGCAAACACTGCCGTACCATCCTTTACTGGAACCATTTCGCCGCATTTTCAGGCCCCTATTTGAGAACCTCTGGATCAGACCAGAACGCAGAAATTTTCGTCATCCAGTAAACTATAATCACATACTTAAAATCCAAAATTTCAAGACTGCAGGTCATTTAGTTCCGAAGTTAAGCGAAAACAAAGTTTCGCATTTATGACACTCATTCACTCACTCATGATCATCAGAATAGAACTAGTACTTCCCATAAACTCAGAGAGCTGAAATTTGGTACAGAGTTAGGGTTTAATGGCCACATAAAGGGAAAACCTAAAAATATTGCAATATCAGTCACGTTTTAAAGATCTAAGAACTGCATAAGTAAGTTTGTAATCCCATATAAATAAATGATATTACAAAGTTACTGTTGCAGTTCCTACAAATAGTAGGTAAAGTAAAGGTACACTACGATGTACGATGTGAGTATGAATGAAGATGTGTTTAGTTATGATATGTGTATACATAGTATGGGTATGAGTACCTGAAAAGAAGGACTGCCTACAAAAAGAGATGAGATCCCATCAAAAACATTTCATGTAAAAAGATGCAAGTCTCGCAACGCTTTTACTACAAAAAAGTTTTGAGATGTAATGTGAAACCAAGTCGGTTATTTTAATCAGTGCCAGTGGGTGTTAAAACCGTATCAATAAGATATCTTTAATTTGTGATACATATAATGACTTGGCAATCGCACATAATGCTTTACTCGTACCGTACTCGTAAATATGTGTAATACTCAAACTGCAATTAGCGCTAGATGTTCAATTAGAATTATTTTTAATAGGTGACGATGATCCTTTTGTCATTATGCAGCCGTGCGATGGCCAAGTCATTATACGTATCAGAAATTAAAGATATCTTATTGATACGGTTTTAACACCCACTGGCACTGATTAAAATAACCGACTTGGTTTCACATTACATCTCAAAACTTTTTTGTAGTAAAAGCGTTGCGAGACTTGCACCTTTTTACACGTAATGTTTTTGATGGGATAAAACGGTTTAATTTAAAGCATATTATTATAAAAATAAGGTTATTTTTTTAGTGTAATATTTAAGTAAATGCTTAAGCATTATGTATAGTGTATTTTATCGAATACCTACTTAATAAACTGTTTACGACCCGTGGGTATTAAATGGCAGTTTTAATTACGATATTTTGCATATTGCATACAAAATGGACTATCAAATTATACGAATATTGCTTAAAATTAAGAGGCGTTTGCCTTAAAACGTCAGCAATACAAAAGGTATCTGTAAAATCTTTAGATTCGTATAATATTATGTCTTAAGAGTCATACGAACCAGCCGTTAAAAAGACAATCTCATACAGTCGAAATTACCCTTTAATTTTCAAATGAAATATTTTAATTTACCTACATGAAACTTGGCATGAATATTCACGTAACAAACTCGTATATCTATATCTGGTACTACTAGTTTTCGATGGTAACAATTATTATACAAAGAAAATATGTTATAACACATTTATAGATAAAAAAAAATGTTTTAAACAATTAATAAAACGTATGGAGTGCCATTCCAAATTCCATTAAATATACCTTACAGTTTTTGATTTA
Source organism: Cydia amplana (assembly GCF_948474715.1). Lineage (NCBI taxonomy): Eukaryota > Metazoa > Arthropoda > Insecta > Lepidoptera > Tortricidae > Cydia > Cydia amplana. Next base: position 25,614,072 of record NC_086070.1, read on the forward strand.
AATGGCTGTGACATACGGACAGACGGCAGGACGGACTAACGGACATGACGAAACTATAGGATTGCGTTTTGCCATTTTTGCTACTTAACTCTGAAAATCTGCAAAGTAGTAATCAGTTACCAAGAAATTTTATGAAATGTTACAAATTCTTATTCCACAAAGCAGTATTTAAATTCTCAGTAACGTTGTACACTCCATTAAACGCCATTTTGTTTTTCTCCCGAGTTGCTACTTTTAAAACTGCAGTCTTAAAAATGTAGGTACAGTCGCCATCAGATATATCGGAGCGGGCAAGGCTCTCACAAATATCGCAACACGCCTCTATTGCCAAGGCCCTAGAGTGCGTGTTCAGATATTTTTGAGCACTTGAGTCGGTCTGATGTATCTGTTGTTGACTGTACTCTTACGATGGAAGCGGTACTTTTTTCTCGCATACCTTCCAACACATTGCGTAAAATATTGTGAATAATAACTGAATGAGAGAGTGTTAGACATGTTTCTTACACGTGCGACCACAGACAAGACATCCTAGGATTCCTAGTCTATGCGTGCGACTTAAGCTCTTTTAATAATAGGTAGTACCTGGGTAGTACATACGAAACCGCACGAACGGCGGCGGCCAAACCGCACAACCGAGGGATTTCAATTACCGAGTCGAACATTATGGAGCGATCGGCGGACATTTGTTCTTTTGATTATACCGGTAATTAAAAAAAATCGACAATAAAATGAAATCGGCCCCGATAACAACCCTGGTTGTTTTAAATCCCTACTTACGGCCGTATTCTGAGGCCCGAGATACACTTGTAAGTTTTACTTACGTAAGTAGGGACAGGCAGAGATGGCAGGACGACTTTGACGCCTTCCTTAACAACTGGCCGGAAGAAGCGCTGAATCGGGAGTCGTGGAGAACCAGGGGAGAGGCCTTTGCCCAGCAGTGGGACACACAAATAGGCTAAGAAAAAAAAATGTAGGGACAAAGCTATTTGTTAGAATGATATAACGATGTTCATCTCTCATTCTGTAGTATAGCTGTGTCCCTACTTACGTAGGAAAAACTTACAAGTGTATCTTGGGCCTATATAACACTGCTTATAAGATGTCAAAGCGATACGATACCGATCTGTCGTTGTCGAAAGAGACATTTTCTTCAACCAAAAACGTCACTTTTGACACTGACAGATCGGTATCGTATAGCTGTGACATCTTATAAGCATTGTTCGAATACGGCCGTTACTTGAAATAACACTCATACCTATAGCGCAAACGTTTAGTATGGATCAAACGATGGTCCGCGATGTTCTCTGAGACCATTAATTTTCGCCGAGCACACATAGGGGTCAAATCGTTAGCTTTCAAGTACCTCTACCATTGGTCTCCGTTTGACCCATACTGACCGCGACAATGTGAAGCTGGTGTGATGATAACACGTAATTTTTTTACGATCTGTCAGTGGGCCCGATTCGGATTTTGTAATAGATATCTATTAGACATCGCCAAGATACGATAACGATATGTTTAAGATCTAACCTGTCAAATTTGACATTTCCGCGATTCAGGAGATACTTTTGAACGATTTCCACAAGATATTACTTAGAGATCTAATTCACATCTAATAGATATCTAACACGATCTATCGTAAAAGTGACATTGGTTGCAGTGGCGTAGCTAGAGGATATGGCGCCCGGGGCAGGCACCAAATTTGCGCCCCCCCCCCCCCCCCCAAACGAAATGAACTAACGAAAGGTTTACTTTTGATTTAGGCAAATAAGTGTTTTTTTAGTACATCGGTGGCTAACAAGCTTACGACTCACCTGATGGTAAGCGGTCACCGCATCCTATGGACGTCTACACTCCAGAGGCGTTACATGCGCGTTGCCGACCATTTTAAAACTTATACACTTAGACTTGAAGATTCAATATCGCTTGTAAGTTTGGGATCGTAGACTATTCATAGCGCGCCTTTGGACTGATTTGAAGGGACCAAGGTGGCATCTAGGTGCTCCTGCCCATAGGTAACAGCAGTACTCATTATATGGGATCTGTCCATGGTCGTACGCAGCATTTTTTAAGGGGTGGGGCAGAAGTAGGGGAGGCTGGGGACGTTGTAACAGGGTACGGTTGAAACCGAGATTCTTAGCTTATGGTCAGAGACCAGGGTGGGACAACTGCCCCACCTTGCCCCATCGTGGGTACGCCTATGGATCTGTCTGCCCCAGAGTAAAGTATCGCCTCCCTTTATTGAGTTTTTTGGATACGAGCGCAGCCTACCCAGCAAGGTGGCTACGTAATTATTGGACGTCACTGATGGAGATGTCAACACCGAGGCTCCCAATACTCCCTGACATGGGAAGGGTTGTGCCTTGAAAATTGAGGTTTTTCTTAGCGGTAAACGCGCAAAATTGAGCCTTGCTGGGATTGAATTGGACTAAATTCTCCCGATCCCACACCGAAACTCTGGATCTGGATAGAATGCTCTCAATAACTGACACAGGTTTTTCACGGCATTCTAGTATCACAGAACGAGCGATGTTGGCACGGCATGTGTTATACTGGTTGGTCCAAACCTTGCCGTCCAAAAAAATTTTTAGATTCCTCACGCTGTGTATAGGAATTAACTATCTGGGAGTCTTCTACCTCGCGTTGTCCCGGCATTTTGCCACGGCTCATGGGAGCCTGGGGTCCGCTTGGCAACTAATCCCAGGAATTGGCGTGGGCACTAGTTTTTACGAAAGCGACTGCCATCTGACCTTCCAACCCAGAGGGTAAACTAAGCCCTTATTGGGATTAGTCCGGTTTCCTCACGATGTTTTCCTTCACCGAAAAGCGACTGGTAAATATCAAATGATATTTCGTACATAAGTTCCGAAAAACTCATTGGTACGAGCCGGGGTTTGAACCCGCGACCTCCGGATTGCAAGTCGCACGCTCTTACCGCTAGGCCACCAGCGCTTTTTTTCATATAAATGATAATCAGGAATACTTAATTAGAACGTGTATTTCTCAGTACACGGCCGGGGGACAACTGAGGAGCAAGTCGCGCGGCGGGCATTCCGTATAGCGCGGGGAAATGCTGACTACGTAATCTGTCCCTATACTGTGGGCTATCAGAATTTGTATGTTAGCCGACTTTTCGTAGTTTTCGAATTATGATTTTTATTTTTATTACTTTTAACTGTTGTTGAGAAATTCCGGGGTGAAGCAATTATTTATTAAAAAAAACTATTGAACTTTTTTGAATATTTCTTTTTGTAACATAATCCTTCACAAACGGCACAGTTGCTAAAAAAAATCAGCATCCTCACTTGACTGAGTTGGGAAAAAAAGACAAACTTTTACGTTCAAGCATGTCAAGCTTAGATGTTGCTCTTACCTAAATAAATAAAAAATACAAGCGATTTCAAGGACTTTTGGTTATTTTAGAAACTGCTAGACCCTACGTTTTTTTAAAAGGTCAAAAAAGTGATACTTAATAGTCATAATTTGTCAGAGTCGCCGGTCAAAGGAACTGAGGTGGAAAGCTTCCAAATTAGAAATTCATTACAAAAATCCTCTTTTGTTATTTCTACTATTATTTTATGGGGTCACTTCCCCATCGCTAATTCATGTTATCAGTGCAAATACCACGAACAATTATTAGAAGGCATAAAAGCAACGCAAAGCTTCACCCCGGAATTTCTTAACAAAAGTTAAAAGTTAAACTCGAAAACTACGAAAAATCGGCTAACATACATGGGGTATATTCTAATAACCAACGACGAGGATTCTAAAAACACTTTTTGGACGTCAAGGTTTGGACCATCCTGTATACAGGGTTGCTAAAAAATAACTGCATTTCCGTTGCCAGGGAGGTTTTGGGATTATACTGAGCAATTTTTACTATGAGACCAACCCCTAAGTCGCGAAAAAAAAAATTTGACTGTTTCTACATTTTGGCTGGTCCATTTTCTATGGGAGGTCTTTTGCCCATTTTGGCGACCCCCTTGGACGGCGCCCGGGGCACGTGCCCCCCCCAGCCCCCCCCTAGTTACGCCACTGATTGGTTGCCCGAACTGCGCTGCAAAAGAGAACTAGTTGAAATCTAAACTATAACGTATCTAGAATGGATCTAGTACGTGTCGTCTCTTGTGAATATCTTGAAGTTCGAATACGGCAGAGTGTCAAAAACAAAGTTTCTGGAAGAAGAAATGTCTTCTTTGACTTCTAAAAATTATTGGGATGACGTAGCCCGCAGTTATTTTTGACACAACTTTTATTTAATAAATAGGACAAAACTATAAAGTAAAGTAAAGTCTCGTCATATGTCCAAGTTAGATAGTAGCTTATTGATTTGACAGTTCTAAAAAAAGAAGCTGATTGTCCCTCTCTCGATTTATTATGTATATTGTTTATTCTGCCAATGTACCATTATAAAGTTATATTGTGTATAACGGCCAGCATTTAATCCAAGTCTGGGGACAATACTCGTTTAATCAAAAGGATAACTTAAGCTTAGTTCTAAATATTTGCGCACCGGAGTGTTAATTAAACAATTATATTTGTGCCGGCTGAATACCTAAGAATAGCCTGTATCTTTGTTTTACTAGTTAATGCCCACCAATTGCTTAGAAGGCCATTAGCACAAAAGGTCAACCGAGGTAAATGCGTCACTTGAGGTAAATGCGTCTTTTAAAGATTTATTTATTTAAGTATTTAAACTTTTTTGCACAAAGAAAGAAAAATGTACAAATGGCGGACTTAATGCCAAAAAGCATTCTCTACCAGTCAACCATTGGGTCAAACAGACCCAATGAGACCCAATGAGATGGTCGAAAGATTTCTTCTAAACGGAACATTTTAGAACTATTGCAACCCTCTTTGTTTGAAGTGTGGTCACTGAACTTTTAATGCAGACGGCTATAATAGTTATAATATGTTGCGTTTCGAAAATATCTTCAAATAACGCATATACCACTAGAGACGCATTTACCTCGGTTGACCTTATTTACTTTTTTGTGATCTAGTAAGCAAACGAGCAGACAAACCGCCTGATAAAGAGCAATTACTGTCGTAGAGGTATACATAAATATTCAATTAGAGAAAAAAATAATCCACTTTTTCGCATTTTATTCGGGCAAAAAAATTGTCGACGAAAATTTTGACCCAGTTATGCTTGATAGCAAGTGTAGCCAATGTAATTTTACCAAAATGTAATAGCGTTTTCAACATCCCCAGTTACACAAATCAATGGGCCTGTTCAGTACATCTGTTACACAACAGTTCAACCCTTCTGCCCTTCTGGTGCATTGCGTAACATCTAATTTAAGTTTGTAAGCTGAAGCGGGTTAGCTTAGCTAGGTCTAGACGTCTCGTTTGATGGATACCCTAGGGCCTTAGCGGTTAAACTAAAACGATAACTAAGTTCTTTTTAAGTTTTTATAGTCCAGCACAACTCAATGTAGAGTTTGTGCGGAAAGAGAAGAGATGTTTTGAAATGTATGGGATCCAATACATTCTACGACTATTCTCTTTCCTCACAGACTCTAAAACATATGGGATCAATAACTTTGATGCCTGTCTGTCACGAGTTATTTTTATGAAGTTGTTAAAAGGCTTTCACAGACGTTGCGACAAAATGGCAATCATTGCAAAAATATCTAATTGCGCAGTGATAAAAAAAGTTAATTAAAAAAAAACTTTCGATGCGTCTGTGTTAGCTTGTTAATAACAATTCGCAATTTCAAATCGATAGTGTAATTACTGTACTTAATTAGTTTTCGAGATATTTAACAATGTGACAGACAGACGAACAGACAGAGTCAGGTCATAAGGGTTTCCTTCTACCGTTTGGTACGGAACCCTAAAATGTGTTCCATTCAAATAAATTGACTTAATGAAGTTTTCTTTCTCTTCTGAAGTATTTAAATTAAGCCTTTGATACAGATCTAATTAAATTAAAACAAAGGCTTTACGTTTGCTCGCAAATAACTACTGAAGACTAATTTAATAAGTCAGAGTAGTGTTATCAAGAGAATAAAATAAATATTTGCGATTCTGAGTTACACTTGGAGAGAATGGGAGAGGATCGTGCCATGAAGAGAGCGTACTTGGGACACCCAAATGGGAGACGCCCGGTTGGACGTCGCTAACGCTACGTAGCGATCGAAACGCAACTTTCACTGTTGCATTAATATGGAAGAGTGAAAGAGAGACACAAAGCGATTCAATGGCAAAGCGCAAGCGATTGTCACCTTGGCTAGGCCACCTGCTCAACTTCAGCCATGGCGACTGGCGAGAGCTATCGCAAGACCGAGAGGCATGGCGTGATCTGGTGTCGGAAACCAGGACTTACTTTAAGTCGTTGCGTCACCGTAGTAACTAAGATTCTGACTGTATTCACTAGACGTATATCGACCGGGATATGAACCGTGATTACCTTTTGTATTCTGACTGTATTGTTATACTTAGGTACCGAAAAACCACGTAGGTAACCAGGAACCTTCTGGGTGATTTTGAGGCCCGTGTTCAATACGTAATACGTATCAATACCTATCTTATTTTTGGTTTTGTCTGGATTTTAACCCTCGAAGCAAATAAGAGGGGTGTTATATGTTTGACGCCTCTGTCTGACTGTCTGTAGCATCGCAGCTCTCAAACGGATGGACGGATTTCAATGAGTTTTATTAACGTGTAAGCGAGTTCCCTAGCGGTGGTTCCTAGCTATATTTGATAATAATCGATCTAGCAGTTTTAAGGTTATCAGCTCTTTTCCAAAATGATGTAAGGAATTATTGGCATATAAAAAAAAAAAAATAATCATTTAATTTACATATTTATAAAATTATTTTGCCCTCGAACTGCGACATTTAAATAATAGTCTCGCCCAAACGTAGTAAATATAATTATATTATACGAGTTAATTTTGTACCATAGTTGGGAGCTATTAGACTATAATAGTAGGCAATTTTTTTTAATCACACAGACTATACCTATAGTTACAAACATAGATTGAATACTCAACGCTACATGCCATAAAAGTTTTACTTAATTATCTCCATGTTTTATATTAATTCTTATGCATTATAGAAATATGGTAATCCCGTAATTATTAAAAAAATGTTACCTTCTTTTCCGCAATCCTCAAATACAGGTAACCCGTAAATCCTAATTTATGACCGTAATTAAAAAATATTTATCTAACAAATTACAGTGCAAATTTTTTAGAGCACGATTAATTAAACTAAATGAAATGTCAATTTAACATGTATTTCTGAATTGTCCATATTATATTAGTGTCACGTTTATTTATTTAAGCACCTAATAAAACTCTTTGTAAATATTACGCTAATGAATTAAAACACGAAAATTACACTTACCTCAATTTGCCGCAATATATCCAATTTCAGCAAACAAAACACTTGAGATGCCAACAGGAAATCCGGTCTAGATCACAACAAAACACTCAAATCTCCGACACTTCTCAAACACTTAATTCCAATTTCAAAAACTTCAAATCCACTCACGTCACTTCCGAATTTTTATTTTTTAAATTCCAAGCTCAACCGCGCGGTCCGAATTTCGAATCACATCGCGTCGAATTTTTTTAAATACACTCGCGCGAGAGTAAAGCTCCAGCGACACGGCCTCCGGCGGTCGCAGCGACTACCCGAATGCTTTGCGCATGGTTCCCTCTCCTTAGAACGGAACGTCCTATGTCGCATTGCGTTTTTACATTTAAAAAGTTCCCTTATAAGCTCTAGATTATCTATGGACAAAAACGCGCCGTGTCAACCCCTTTTACTTGACACTTTAGTAATTTTCGTTTTATTATCATTGCGTTTACGGTTTTGATTGGAATTGTTTTGAAGTGTTTTTGAAGAATGCGCAGTACAAATGGGTTGAAATTATATAATTTATTGGCTGCGGCGTTTCACAGCTTGAATTTTGATGAAAATATAAGTTCGGCGAAACAACTTTCGTCGCTCTGCTTTTGCTTTTGTTTATTTTGTAGCGTTTCCGACTACCGCCTTTTTCATTTTTATGACGTTCTTCATTCGTTCTTTTTAAAAGCTTTTATAGAACTAAATGAGTTAGGGCGTCTAGTCATGGAACCTGATTTTAACGATTTATGCGAGGTTTAATAGGAAAACGGAGAAAAAATGTAATTATGGACACGTAAAAAATATGTAATATCTTTGAAAATTGTACATTAAAAAACTTTTAAGCTTGGGATGTCTTGATTGCCGTTAGGAACGCTTTTAAGACAATCTTTTTATTTTCAATATTGTATTGGAATATTAAATTTCCAATTGAATAGTTTGGATAATATTGATGTAATAATTTTAGACACGATTTTATGTAGGTATTTACATTTCAATATTCTCAATAACAAACTTTTTGAATTTATTTCGATTGATAATCAAGAAATCATTTTACAGGCCATCATTTTCGGCCTAATTCGAACTTTAAGCGTCAAAAATTTGCTAAGATACGATATGGATCAGATATATAAACATCAAAAGTGACGTATTTGTTTGAAGAAACATCGTTTCATCGTTTGCCGTACTGCCACCATCTTAAAATCGTTATCTGCCGAATATGCAAATGCGATAGATAGGCAGATATTATGATTGTCAATTTTTCCACTTTGCCTCGCTTGGTCAATAACTTCAAATAGCTATTAATTCCTCGTGGGAATCACTTTCATTCTATAAATAGGACTGTTGGATACAACTACGAATAAAGATACGCAGCCATTGTTTTTATTAGTAGCAAGTATTCCTGCATTTCCATCGCGATTAATATGCCGTCCTAAGCGCGGCAGAAACTGTCAAGCTACTTCCTAGCTTTACTGTACAGTCAGCACCAAAAGGCTAAACATGTCCCATTAAACTATTATTAGTAACGTATAGAACCGGGACAGAGAAAGACAGTAATGACATCAAACCACGGAACGGAACGTGAAACTCGCTACCTAAACGCGTAAGCGCCATGAAATTTACGGCGCTTACGACGTTTTGGTCGCGTGGTAAAGGTTGCGATTGCGACAACTAGTAATAATAGCTCAATGACATGCCTTAATGAAACTCAAATAGGTACTTATGGTGTAAACCTTCTTTTCGGATCTCATGACAGGACAGAGACCTATTCTGTTTTACAATTTGATATGAACTTAGATTAAATTTAAAAGTGGATAATTTACTGCCTTGGGTGATTTAATGTTATATAATATATCGTGCTTTATAACGTTATAACAATACCAATGATAGGCATGAGGCATCTTGCTCGCACTTATTGGTGAGTTTAAGAAAACCATATCCAAAGACAGAATCGACGTCAAGGAAATAAATGTAATGATGTTTTATTGGAATAGGACTCGAACTGTTGATCAAAACAGGCCGCTTCCCACATTTTTATGAGATTATTTTTAGTCCAGTTGATCCTTTTTTCCTCGAATCAGATGTCTTTGCGAGAAATGGGAACCATTTACTTAGAAATACGATAACATTTACGTTAAGGTCACGTATATAGTTATAAATATCCCATTGTAGTTATAAATAAAGTAATAGTTGGCCATTTCCGGCAGTACAACGAAACATATTATTACAAATATAAAACAAGATTAAGTATAATTAAAATAACTTATTAGGAAATCTACATACATAAGTATTAGTCTAATGCATAAATTGTAAACTGAAAAGTTAAAAATGACCCACGGCCTGATTCGAACTAGAAATTTGCTAAAGTTGCCTACTTACAAACATGGTTCGAATATGTCAGTGTCAAAAGTGGCGTTTACAAACAAAAACGCGATGACACTGACATATCCGATCCATATAAGCAAATTTTTGACGTACCTATCTTAATGTTCGAATCAGGCCGTGCTGTAAATATTTTTTTTATCGAAAATCATATAAAAAATTAAATATATCCTATTATTTGGAAAGTTTGTATACAAACACGTTGCATACTAATTCCAGTTTAAGCTGATCAGCAAAATTAATTAAAATTTCATTGACAATTTTCACCCCGACTGTACGTGCAAATAAATGTTAATTTCTGAGTTTATACGGTTTTACCAGTCTCCATAATTCATCAGCCGCCTTAGCTTGAGTAAACACTAGTTTGTCTTATTACTATTGTTACTGATTCCGTAATTGGTAGTTTCGATTCCAGGTTGAGACTGTCAGGCCAATTCGAAACACTGATATCTGAATGACATCTAACTGATGTCTGATTCTGTTATCGACGTTATCGTGCATTTCGCTCATACAATACAATACAAATCCTCTTTATTGCACAACCTCCGTATAAATGTACATGGAAACACAAATAATACATGAAGACGGAGGTAAACAATTACAGACGGCCTTATCGCTAAAGAGCGATCTCTTCCAGACAACCTTTAGGTATTGGAGAATGAAACTGATATATTAACTATAGGAGGTGCAAAAAAACTAAATATAAACTAGAAAGAATACCTTTTAATCCTTACTATCATGTACTTGTCCGTACATGATTGGCGTGAGCGAGACGCACAATGACTAAATAGCCTAATTCAAATATCATTCTGTGCACGTTCGAATTGGCCTGTGTGATGGATACGATACAACGGCGATCTGGTACCGATATGTTAGTCAGTTATTTTTGGATCATTTGGTAAAGGCTCATTTCAAGCGGGCTATAAAAATAAACGACTAACATCCTATTCATCAATATATATATAGAAATAGAAATATTTTTATTCGTAAACACGCAAACGAAATAACTAACACAAAATAAAAAGGTGCTCCAAACTCTACGATCTACGATATCGGCTCCGAACGCTACGACATGGATCGGATCGAACTTTAAGATACGTCAAAAATTTGCTAAAGATTAGACATGGTTCGGATATGTCAGTGTCAAAAGTGACATTTCTTCAAACAAACACGTCACTTTGGACACTGACATATCAGATCCATGTCGTATCTTTAGCAAATTTTTGACGTAGGTATCATCAAATTCGAATCAGGCCGATAGTCTAAGAAATATTGTTTGCACCGATGAATATCGATAATCCTTCCCGTTTTCCGAAAAAATGCGTATTTTATACTATATTGTATATTGAATGCATAGCTGATTGTATTTAAGGAAGCTACCGCGATTTTCACCGATTGCAGATAGAGATCAGTCATTCCAAATCCAATTTTTAGGAGGATATGGTTTCATTAATTGAATATAAAAAAAGCGGCCAAGTGCGAGTCGGACTCGCCCATGAAGGGTTCCGTATTTAGGCGATTTATGACGTATTAAAAAAAACTACTAGCTAGATCTCGTTCAAACCAATTTTCGGTGGAAGTTTACATGGTAATGTACATCATATATTTTTTTTAGTTTTATCATTCTCTTATTTTAGAAGTTAGGGGGGGGGACACACATTTTACCACTTTGGAAGTGTCTCTCGCGCAAACTATTCAGTTTAGAAAAAAATGATATTAGAAACCTCAATATCATTTTTGAAGACCTATCCATAGATACCCCACACGTATGGGTTTGATGAAAAAAAATTTTTGAGTTTCAGTTCGAAGTATGGGGAACCCCAAAAATTTATTGTTTTTTTTCTATTTTTGTGTGAAAATCTTAATGCGGTTCACAGAATACATCTACTTACCAAGTTTCAACAGTATAGTTCTTATAGTTTCGGAGAAAAGTGGCTGTGACATACGGACGGACAGACAGACGGACAGACAGACGGACAGACAGACAGACATGACGAATCTATAAGGGTTCCGTTTTTTGCCATTTGGCTACGGAACCCTAAAAACGTGGATATTGGTATGGTTCAATCTAAATTTAGATACTTATACCTATCTGCATGGTTAAAATATAATAGGTACATTATTAGGCGCTCGGTAATCCGTCAACTGAAATTTTCAGGCTACGCCGGAATGTTGGGACAAAAGACACACTTGTCTTCTTCGAAACACTAGTCTCTACTGGGACAAGCCTACCATATAGCCATAGGTCACCGTCTTATCAATTTTCCCGGATGCTTACGAATGGCGGATATCTATGGGATACCGCCCTTTACGAATATTGGCCTTATTGATCGGGAATGCATAGGAATGGTTTATGGTAGGTTTTAGAAGTCACAACTGTACACGTTTCTTCATGACTTGGGTTTTGTTTTTCTTTTTTATTGAGAAACAAACAGTCTTATAATAAACATATGAGCAACTTAGCTAATAGCTACAAATTGATTTCTTTTTATCTTGGGATAAATAAAGTGTTTTTACACGGACATTTTGGTCACTCTTAATCTACTACAGTACAAAATATATACTGGGTTTTGATACTCTTTTTGGATTTTTACTTAAAACCATTCACATGAGACCAGTTTTAACGAAAGGCTAATCAAAAATTATGACAACTTTTTGAGCGCCAAGGTGAATTTAACTCACTTTCCCTTTTTACAGCGTAGGTACGTGGTAGGTAAATAAATTATGACGTGCGTATTTATTAGGTAGGTACGTATATACCTAACGTAACGTAAACTTGCTCAACATAGCATATGATTGCTTGAAAAAACAGTGATTCTCTAACAAATACATGCCATAAACTAGAACTATGTAATGTTTGGCATGGCTATGTAAAAAAGTTTGCGGTAAAAAATAATGGTCCAAATAAATTAAGTAAGTTTCTCAATAGCAACAATTTTTATTACTACGACAGAACCTTGAAACAAATATCGAGGTCTTTGTTAAAAGTTCTTTTTACTCACGCTCTAACAAAAACTACAAAAATTTGAAAAATTAATTATATTTTTTGAAGATTCAAAAGAATTAGGAAATGAGAGCGTCACCAAGAACATTAGGTACCGTCGGAATATTCGTGCGTCTGATGAAAATATGTACCTATTTTATCCTGTATTCGTAAATAGCTTTTTAATAAACGTGAAATGGTTTCCTTGTATATTTATGAGAAAGAAATGTTTAATTTTATCCCAGTTCTGATTTCTTCTTAAGGTTCTACAGTCCGCGATATTAGGTCTCTTATTGTTTTGTCATGTCCTCATATCAAAGAACTGCATATATTTCTACACGAACATAATATACATATATTTCACAGGCGGACGTTAGTCCATAATAGTTGCATTTACCTAACCCGAAAACACAAAAATGCAACCTCGTTTCCAACAACCTTAAGCACGTTACCCTTCTACGAGCGTAACACAAAAGACTACCGACGCTCATAGCGTAACACAAGACTGTTTACGCTCACAGCGTGACCCGCAGCGTAATTTTTACAAAGTAATCGTAAAAATGAAAGAAGTGCTCCGAAATTATTCGCGTCTTTGTACGTCGGTCAGACTGCGATGCGTTACTATTGGTCTGCATTTAAAAAAAATGACAATAGTCTAAGTTTCGATACGAGATTTTACTGCCGACTATACATTTGTTTAGATATACAACAACCCATTCAGGTGATTCTGGTTCGGGTTCAGGTGAAGTGGTGCAACGATGCCGGACTTCGCTCGACATGTCTGGCAATATGGCGCGAAACGTGTCGTCAGTGTGTGTCCTAAGTCGTCGCCACATATTTTGACTAAGGTGTAGAGTTTGTGAAGTTAGGGCTTGTAGAGTTAGAAGCTTGGCTCTACAAGAGATCTGATAACTTTTTGTCAGTGCGAGCCTTATGGTTTCGTCTTGGCAACATTTTACATGAAAATGTTTTTGGTGGGATTTTTATTACAAGCTTTATTAACTTATCTACAATGTTTGGTTACATATGTTAAATTAAATATTACACACAAAAATTGCTTATTCCCTGGGACTAAATATAACGCAATATAGGTACTGTGTAAAATTGTAAATAATTATCACTACATAGTATAAAACAAAGTTACTACCCACTGTCTGTCTGTCTGTAAGTATGTATGCTTAGATCTTTAAAACTACGCAACGGATTTTGATGCGTTTTTTTAATAGATAGAGTGATTCAAGAGCAAGGTTTATGTTTAATTCGTTAACCCGTGCGAAGCCGGGGCGGGTCGCTAGTAGGGTATAAATCATAAATCATTTATTCGCTTGAAAAGGGTACAGTTACAGATTTTCATTTCCTTATTTACTTCCACTTTACTTCAGAGTTCATTTTGATGTGAGAGTATTTATGTCATGTATTTAAAAAAAACCTTGCTAGCTGAAACGGAGATGCGCTCGTTCAATGACACCCTTATTTTCATGTCATACACATTTTATAGTATGGTTAACTCGTTCGCATCTATCCTGTAGATATCGCAAAGTAAAGGGAATCTAAAGCATCTTTTTACGCTGGACTATTTTTTCGATGGTACTTACCTAAGACTAAAATAAAATAAACGGGATTTGTCTATGTAGATACCAGACAGGCCAAGACCAAAGAGTATAGAGTGTATAGAGAGTTACTGTCATGGTAAATTATGTAGCCACGGTAAATTCACCATCTTTTGACAGAAGATTAAAACTGTCAGAACGCCATTTGACTTTGATCCTTATTCTTTCACTGATATGTGATAATTTGTAAATATTGAAATTAACGCCATCTAGTCGAGAATAGGCCAAAGGTATGATGCGCCATCTTTCAAAAAACATTGCACCATACCTTTGGCCTATTCTGGACTAGACGGCGTTAATTTCAATATTTACTAATTAACACATATCAGTGAAAGAATAAGGATCAAAGTCAAATGGCGTTCTAACAGTTTTAATCTTCTGTCAAAAGATGGCGGTGAATTTACCGTGCCTACATAATTTACCATGACAGTAACTCTCTATAAAATCTATACTCTTTGCCAAGACGAACCTAAACGGGCATTAAAATGATGTAAGTTAATTAGTTCTTTTGCGTCTCGCTCGCGCCAATACATGTACTTACGCACAAATCAATAATAAATAAATAAATAAATATTATAGGACATTTTTTACACAAATTGACTAAGCCCCACGGTAAGCTCAAGAAGGCTTGTGTCGTGGGTACTCAGACAACGATAGATATAATATACAAATACTTAAATACATAGAAAACAACCATGACTCAGGAACAAACATCTGTGCTCATCACACAAATAAATGCCCTTACTGGGATTCGAACCCAGAACCGCGGCTTCACAGGCAGGGTCACTATCCACTAGGCAGACCGGCCGGTTATGTACCACACAATGTAACCTATAAATTATCCTGTCGCATGTATGTACGCAAGTACCTATATTTCTGTTGTTTCTCCAATAAATAAATAAAATAATGATACAAAAGAAATGCACGATACCTGGCCCCTATTTCACCACGGTGACAGGTGCGGCAATTGTCGACATCACTGTTACTGACGTCACAGGCCTCCATAGACTACGGTAACCGCTTACCATCGGACGGGCGGTGTTTGCCACCAACATAGGTATTAATTTAAAAAAAAAACTCCATTATATCGCCAATAAATAAGTACTTATTTTCCGAAGCTAATGACAATTGTCACAAGAAACACGACAATTGTCACGAAATTACGACACAGAACTCATTCAGTCAATCGTGTGACAATTGTCACCATCATCATCATAAACTTCCAAAGAGAAATACCTGTTTATTGCCGATATAATAAAGTTTTTTTTAATAATACAATGATGGTGGCAAACAGGAATACGGCCCGCCCGATGGTAAGCGGTAACCGTAGCCCATGGATGCCTGTGGCGTCAGCAACAGTGACATTTGTCGAATTGTCGCACCTGTCGCCGTGGTGAAATAGGGGCCAGAATGACATCATTATGTAATTCTCATGTCGGTGCACGGCCGAATTGGCAACTGTCGTTAACTTTTAATTCAATTTGTTTGACCCTTTTGCGTCGAGGGTTAAATAGTACCACCGCAAGATTTATCCACATTATTATTTCATGAATGCAAAAGTCCACTTTGTTGCAAGTTTTTCCGTTCGCATCTATTTCGTGTTCGCAAAGGCGTTTTATGTGCACACTCTTTGTGGAAAAATGTTAAGGGCAAGTTGTGATGTGCTGAAAGTAGGATACGCAATTACAATTTTTAGGGTTCCGTAACCAAATGGCAAAAAACGGAACCCTTATGGATTCGTCATGTCTGTCTGTCTGTCCGTCTGTCTGTCCGTCCGTATGTCACAGCCACTTTTTTCCGAAACTATAAGAACTATACTGTTGAAACATGGTAAGTATGTAGATGTATTCTGTGAACCGCATTAAGATTTTCACACAAAAATAGAAAAAAAACAATAAATTTAGGGGGTTCCCCATACTTAGAACAGAAACTCGAAAAAATTTTTTTCATCAAACCCATACGTGTGGGGTATCTATGGATAGGTCTTCAAAAATAATATTGAGGTTTCTAATGTCATTTTCTTCTAAACTGAATAGTTTGCGCGAGAGACACTTCCAAAGTGGTAAAATGTGTGTCCCCCCCCCTGTAACTTCTAAAATAAGAGAATGATAAAACTAAAAAAAAATATATGATGTACCATGCAAACTTCCACCGAAAATTGGTTTGAACAAGATCTAGTAAGTAGTTTTTTTTACGTCATAAATCCCCTAAATACGGAACCCTTCATGGGCGAGTCCGACTCGCACTTGGCCACTTTTTTTTATCACACCAGACACCATTATTGTAATTGAGATCTATACGCTATTACTTTTCAAAACCGTATGAAAAGGTTGCATTTTAACCACAAGAGTGGCAACACTGTCATTGCATTGCATGCATATATATTTTAATCTGTAAGGTATTTGTGATATGGGCCTTGTTGCCTAATTTAAATACCTAAATAAATAAATTGCAAATACCATGCAGCTTGGTCTGACTCTAATCTCTATTTTCTAAGTACTTATGAAGCATACAGAGTTACTATTATAACTTTTAGGAGCTGTTGTAGGTATGACATATATTTTAAGTGAACCTATGTAGAAATACATATTTGAGCAGCAAACTATCATTGCAAAATAAGCATTCTTGCCTAGTCGATAAGGTCGATATTCGAACAGATGCTCTTGACCGCAGATCCCCATTCCATAGACGAACGTATGTCCATTCGGAATGCCCAATTAGCCGGAAAACCAACTAAAAGTAAAACTCCCGTCACTCGCTGTCACGAATTGGAAAAGTTCGCTTTTTTTTATTAAATCCTGGCAACTCTGGTAACGAAAGGTTTTTATAAAAGTTTTCCCTTTTGGGACTCTGAATTAGAGTCTTTGATTTTGCAAACACGGCCCGATTTCATAGGACAGATAGAAGTAACTTTAAATTGGAAAAAGTCAATAGATACGTATGCGTTTGATATAGGTATGTATTTTACGTTTACCATAGGACGACAATTCTCTTAAATTATTTTCGTTCAGGTGAAATACGGCCCGATTCGAACTTTAAGATACGTCAAATATTACGTCTAGATACGATATGGATTAGATATGTCAGGGTCAAAAGTGACGTTTTTGTTTGAAGAAACGTCGTCCTCTTAAAGATCGAATCAGGCCGATACTTACCTATCAATATTCATATACCATTGAGTATAGTAACATCAAACATTATTTATATTAATATTATAAATGCGAAAGTGTCTGTCTGTTACCTCTTTAAGCTTATACCGCTGAACCGATTTAGTTGTGGCATAGAGATAGTTTGAGACTTGATTTTTTATGTCGGAAATCATCCCTTAAGAGAGCGCAAAGAGGAGTGGAATTGAAAGAGTTAATGAATTGCCTAATAATTGAAGTAAGCAATGCGCAAATTATATGATTGCTATTAGCATTATCCAGGCGCTATACTTACTTTAGCTGCTGTCACCAATTCCACGCAGACGCAGTCGCGGGCAAAAGCTAGTAAAATATAAACTAATTGATACTTGTAAAGTTTTATGAACAAAGGGAGAGAACATTGGGGAGAAGCCCAATCTTATCTCTTACTCTCTCTCACTAATCAATATGCAAAAGAAACAGCAATCGTTCTTTTAGGTACATTTTCTTTCACTTAATTCAGTCAATAGCACTCTATTCCAAGTTATATTTAAACTTCTTTAACCCTTTGTCTGAGTTCGTTAACCTGCTAGTTTATCTAAAGAGCATGTTACGCAATTTAAAACCATTTCAACTTAATTGCCAATCAATAAAAGAAAAAAAATACAGTTAAGGTGACGGTAGAGGTGGGTAAATTTTCAGATTCTGTCAATTTACCCCATTTCACACACAAGCGCACTTCACGCACACTACCTCACTTTACTGGGACAGGTCACTGACCCATCAAGTTTTTTTTAAGATAGCGTTTTGAGTTTAGTGGCCTCCTTTTAGGAAAAGCGTTCCATTGAAAGAAGAAAAAGAAACAATACATTTAATCTTGCTTTCCTTGTCTGTTCATGTCACACGTGACGTATTTAAATTCTAATAATTCATTTGGTTGTTGACAATTTTCTACATTATGGCTTTGTCGAGATACGCGTTTTCTAAAGTTAAACCGAATAAAACCAGATGTCATTAAGTCAGATGTAAAATTTTATTTACTACTCTATACGACTTTTCATAAGGCTCAAAATCAATTAAATGAGAATTTAAATAAATAAAGTTCCGGCAGGGTGCAAAATTTAATTAAGGCGGACAAAATAAAATTTGAAAATATATGGAAACAGTGTTGGCTAATGTACCCCTAATATCTTTACCGATTTACTTTTATGTGGTATATTCGCCTTTTGTTTCACTATTAAATTAATACAATTAAAATAAAAAATATTATACCGGTATTCCACCGGTATTATTTCAGTGCTGAAGCGATTATCTTCGATCGTAGCCTTGATAATGTAGGTGTTGATAGTTACTTACGGCGGTAGGAGCGGCAATGAACCCCGTGCAGAGTAGAACGTGAGGTGCGTTGGGATAAGTGCATATATCTACTTATAATTCTTTGGCTGGTTGGTAACCCTCTATATTTTATTTTTTGTTTTACTGTTATTAGGTTAAGGGAGTTTTAGGGAGTGAAAAAAAAAATGATTTTCGTTTTATGCGCTCGCGTGATTGCCGATGGATTATAATTAGACAAAAGAACTTGTTTTCCACGCATCGAATGTAGATCCCTATGACACTTCCTCCAAGTCTTCTCCAATAATGTTTATACCGTATTTTAATTACCTACCTTAAATGTTACATTTCTAAATATTTTTTTTGTGCTATACATACTTCAAAAAAATCGCTGGAGGCCTAGCGGTAAGAGCGTGCGAATTGCAATTCCGGCTCGTACCAATGAGTTTTTCGGAACTTATGTACGAAATATCATTTTGATATTTACCAGTCGCTTTTCGGTGAAGGAAAACATCGTGAGAAAACCGGACTAATCCCAATAAGAGCCTAGTTTACCCCCTATGGGTTGCAAGGTCAGATGGCAGTCGCTTTCATAAAAATTAGTGCCCACGCCAATTTATGGGATTAATTGCCAAGCGGACCCCAGGCTCCCATGAGCCGTGTCAAAATGCCGGGACAACGCGAGGAAGATGATGATGATGTCACACATACTTCCAAAAAAATCTACAAATATTTTACGTGACAACTGCTTATAAGTAAATATTATGTAGGTACACTTATAAAGTATAAAGTAGAAAATATCTTATAAGTACATAATATAAAAACCGATCATGTACGAGTAGGATTCACTATGGGTTCCACAGTTACACATTTTTATTGCATATTTTTTGTTTAAGACCAACTCACCTATTATAGGACATAGGTCTTCCATTAATCTTTTGGCGTTGAACTATTTTTTGTATATGTATTTATGTAATACAATTCTGAGTTAGGTTATGGTACATTTTTGCTCACCTACTTATAATTATGTATTATATCTGATATGTCACATGATACCAAAAATCGCCGCAAAGTTAAAAGTTCATTTATTTACGTTACTCATCTTCGGATCACCGACTTACTACTTCCTTACTTGACATATGTGTACTAAATTTCAATTGAACTAGTCCAGTAGTTACGGTGAAAATTGGCTTTAACAAAATGGCAGACACACGAGTGATCTTATAAGGGAGATTATTTTCCTTGAGTGAATGGTATGCATTTACCCCAATGCACCTCACGTTCCACGCGGCGCGGCGTAATCTGGCCCCTATTTCACCACGGTGATAGGTACGACAAAAACATCACTGTTATTGACGCCATAGGCATCCATGGACTACAGTTACCGCTAACACTGATTTAAACTTTCACGATTTTTACACATTATTAAATTGTACAACGGAACCGCAAAACGTTCAAGCGGATAAACAAGACCAAGTGCGGGTAGTTCGAAAAACTCGCGCGGTTAGAAGATGCTGATGTCAACTTAAGCCAGTCTTCTCCGAGACCACGGGGACAACGCCGTCCTCGAAACGTCGGAGGTAAATCTTAAAACTTAGATACGCGATTAAGTCCCGTTGTACAATTTAATAATACAGTTACCGCTTACCATCGTGCGGGCCGTATTCGTGTTTGCCACCGTCATTGTACCTATTATTAAAAAAAAACTTTATTATATCGGATAAAACAGACATTTCTCTCGCAAAAAAATCTTGTGACAATTGTCACAAGATTTTTCAAAGAATTTTCGGTAAGTCTTGACAGGAAATGAGTTCTGTGTCGCAATTTCGATACAGTTGCCGTGTTTCTTGTGACAATTGTCATTAGCTTCGCAAAATAAGAATTTTTTAGTGGCAATATAATGGAGTTTATTTATTTATTAAAATGTTGGTGGCAAACAAGCACATCGCCCGTCCGATGGTAAGCGGTTACCGTAGCCTATGGAGGCCTGTGACGTCAGCAACAGTGATGTCCACAACTGTCGCACCTGTCACCGTGGTCGTGGTGAAATAGGGGCCAGTAAGTACCTAATAATCGCAGTGATCTTAAGTGTCACAGACCCTACTGGCGCTTAAGTCCTTTATGACAATATCTGCCTATTTTAAATTGTTCAAAAAAAAAAGAAACCGAATAATTATATCGGACTACCGAATTTTCACGAGAATCAGTTGAGAAATGTGATATGCAAAGGAGAAGAATTCGGACATACGAAAGCATTTTTGCCCAAGTTGAAACGGAGACCTTCGCCAACGCTCGGTCAATGATGGTTTAGGTAGAGCTAGCTGCAGAGAAAAGGTACCACCCCTGCATACAATTATCTATCTGGTCGTACCTTTTCTCTGCAGCTGACTGTACACCTATAAAAATGGTTGTCCCTGCTGTAATTTTATACCGGTACCGTACTTTGTATTTCAACCGGTATAGTTTTACCTTCAAAACGAACCGGTATTGATAAATAATAACGGTACCATACCGCTTATACCGTAAAGAAAGCATGATGCAGTCTCTGCTTTGCACAATTATTGTGTGGACAAAATTCTTATAATCACCGAAACATACATACCTACGCACATAATGTCATTGAAATAAAACATTGTTATTTTATAGTAAATTTATATAATACTCGATATATACACATAACAATAACCAGACCGCAGCGGTATTAGCCTGTAAGCTTCATCTCTTGTCTCCAAATCCGCAAAAACTAGTACTAAATGCTGGTCTTGCTGTTATTTTATCCTTGAAGATTATGGCTTGTTTCTTGATTATTGAGAACAGCACGTAATCGCACACATATAGACGGAACGAACGGCAACAAAGTAGGTGTAGACACTAAGACTTTCAGGTATTAAACGAATTACGCTTCGTATTAATAGGTAAGTAATATTTAAATGAATATATAATATTCTCTAACGTAAATACAAGATTACAATTGACATCAAATGTCATTGACGTACAGAAGTCATATACTTTTTTTTAATGACGCAAAATTGATACCAGCATAATGAAAATCAATCCCAATCAGTAAAACGAGTCTTTAAACTTTTTTCATTTTAAGCGGGTTTTGAAGGAACAAGTTACTTAAATTCAATTGTAATCGTATTGTTTTAGGATAGTTTACTGCTGTTTTCGATCGTTACGACCTGTAAATAACAACAAATCAAATTTTAAATAAATTTATTTACCCTATTTTTTGAAATACAATTTATCTACTGGTATACATTTTCGTATGCGTATATGATGAAATGTCTAAATAATGTCAAAAACGAGCTACGACGACGTACACGTCTGCTTCGATCCAAGGCCAGCGGCCATCTGACTCGAAGAAGAATTTTGAGTGATGTCGTCAATGTATGGAAATTGTACGAAAGTTTACATTTGGGATTGAATTTCTGTGTTGTATTTGTGAGTAAAAATATAAGTAGATAATAATTTGCTAGTTTAGTTATCTAGCTTTCAAAATCACACAACAACTCAATTACTGTTAAAGGCAAAACTGTAATGCGTGTTGCTCAAACGGAACTCCATATTTTGATTTTTGGATACTTTTAGTGTCGATTTGTAGAGAATTACAGCAAATAAAAAATATTATGCCGTGAAGAGCCGGTACACGGCTTCTTCGTGAACAAATTTACGTATAATTTAATGCAGTTATTAAACATTTCTTGAACAAATTGATTGCACAAAGTGAGCTTTAAATCGAAAACGTCATATACCGTCACCTTAAAACACCTATATATACTTACTTTACTCTTTGGTTAAAAACGTGAGCGAATTAAATATGGGAGTTTCAATACTTATTTTCGAACAGAATTTTGAAATTAGGTAGGTATACGAAGATTTGCAGGGCTTTTTCCTATATTTTTTTCTTAGCCTATTTGTGTGTCCCACTGCTGGGCAAAGGCCTCTCCCCTGGTTCTCCATGACTCCCGATTCAGCGCTTCTTCCGGCCAGTTGTTAAGGAAGGCGTCAAAGTCGTCCCGCCATCTCTGCCTGGGTCTGCCCCGCCCACGCTTCTTCGTCGGCATCCACTTGGTGGCCATGTTAGCCCTGCACCTATCCGGATGCATGCGGTAGACGTGCCCGGCCCTGTCCCATTTGAGCCTAATCTTATTTCTATGAAATTGGACGTTTTTAAATCCTTCGCTTCTTTTCTGTAGAGTTGTAGACATCGATTGCGTTTTTTTGGTGGAGCAGTCCACCTTATCAGACCAGCTGGGTGCAGACCCAGCTTAGTATCACACTGGTGGCAATTTGTATGCGAGTTGTAAGCGCCGAAATTTCCCCGCCGTCGCACGGGCGTAACGATTTCGCCTCGAGCACGCAACGATTTCGCAACAATTGCGTAACGACTAAATGTATATCTTTGTATATTTTCCCGGTACCAGTGGTAGGTAGCTTTGTTAACTGTTCTGTAATTTTAATGAACTTTTATAAACTGCCCCGAGGACCTCTACCCCGGGTTCTGTGGTGTGTAATTCTAATAGCCGAGCACAGCTGTTGAGTCGATACTCAGATCTACCGCGAACGTCGTTCGTGTATCTCTCTCTGTTACTTAATACCTTTTGAACAGTAATAGGTTTGGTATTATAAAATCAAATCAAATATCATTTATTTCCTGACAACTAAGGCTCATAGATACGAGGGGTATTCAAAATATTCTCGGTATGAGAATGAAAACAAACAAGTACGAAAAGTTTGATATTTTTATTTTTCAATATACTCCCCCCCTATGTTCATACACTTAAAAGATCGATCAATTTTTTTTTTTTATCCCTCGTAAAAATATTTTTTATCTTTCGTGTAAAAATGCTCCTCCACTGCCGCCTTCAATGCTTCATCGTCAGAAAATTTATTTCCACGCAGATCCTTTTTAAGATTGGGGAGCAAAAAGAAGTCGCTGGGGGCTAAGTCCGGACTATACGGTTGGTGAGTAACAGTTTTAAACCCACGTTCAACAATAGCTGCCTTGGCAATATGAGCAGTATGGACGGGGGCGTTGTCATGCAGAAGCAGAATACCTTTGGTTAACTTTCCTCGCCTCTTTTCTTTAATTACATCCTTTAATTGACGTAGAATGTTAGCGTAGTACTGTCCTGTGATATTTACACCTTTTTCTTTATAATCGATTAGTAATACTCCTTCACAATCCCAAAATATCGTGGCCATGACCTTGCCAGCTGAAGGGATGACCTTCAACTTCTTGGGATGAGCTGAACCCTTAATGTGCCACTGCATGGACTCTTGTTTACTCTCTGGGTCATAATGATGAACCCAGGTTTCATCTCCAGTAACTATTCTTTGCAGCACCTCATCAGGATTTTCACCGCACAGGTCAATAAAATCGGAACAACAAGCTACACGCATGTCTTTTTGAAGCCGAGTCAGCATTCGCGGAACCCATCTTGCACTTACTTTTGACATATTAAGATGGTCATGTATAATATCATGTACGGTACCAATAGAGAGATTGGTTACTTGTGCTATAGATTTTACCTTCACTCGACCATCTTCCAATATAAGTTTTTCCACTTTATCAATATTTTCTTGTGAAGTAGCTACTACAGGCCGGCCAGGTCTAGGGTCATCTTCAATACTCTCCCTTCCGCGTTTAAACTCGCTTGACCACTTTTGAATGGTAGATAAAGAAGGAGCAGACTCACGGTAAACACAATCCATTTCCTCTTTTATGGTTTTTTGATTTTTACCCTGTTTTGTCAAGAATTTTATCACGCATCGATGTTCTAATTTAGTTAACATTGTCAATTCGCACAGGATGTTCATGTTTGTTCAGCAATTGCAGAAAAACAAAAGACTATCTCGGTTCGAATTTTTTTTAATGTCAATGAATAAACCTTAGCGGCCAGTAACGAAAGAAATTTTAGAAGAGGTCGTAAGATATCAATACCGAGAATATTTTGAACGCCCCTCGTACCTTAAAAACTAACATACATACAATAAAAACCCTGTGTTCTGTTGCGGTGTAGGATTCAGCAGATCCCCACTGAACCCCCGACTTATCACACCCTTCGGCCAGAAGACCGCGCCCGCGAGGGTCTCACGCAATTGGCGCGATTGCTGGAAGACTTTCAGGCACTTTCAGCTGCAAGCGTGCTCTGGTTTATCTTATCATCTATGCGGGGAATCTCTGATGCCTACTTTATGATGAGAAAGAGGCTACAAATGTTAAGGTCCAGCTACACTGGTAAGCGTGTGATTGGACTCCACCGCCCTCATACAATTTAGATACAGCGGGGTATCTCTGACACCTACTTAATGCGCGCAGTAAGCCGCGTCGCTCCACTTTTTACATACGAAATTAATTCCCACGGCTCCGGACGGTTAGCAGAAAAAGCGGGAGTTTTAGGATTTTTGATGTATTATTTAAACCATGTCAGTGGCAAACAAGCGTACGGCCCGCCTGATGGTAAGCAGTTACCGTAGCCTATAGGCGCTTGCAAATACAGGGGTGTTACATACGCGTTGCCGACTCAAAAACCTGTAAATTCATTTTTTGACGTGTAGGTTAAAATAAAATTGTACTAAAGCAACGATTTTTTTATAAATAATAAAATTGTAACTTTTTAAAATACTTATGTGATAGAAGCTGATAATTTGAAGTGAAATTTTAGGCATGTTGATCTAGAAAACCTAATAATGGAGTTCTGAAGTCTGGATCAAAGATTGTAAATAAAACTAACCTGCACCCGAAAAAGTAGTATTGAATTCATTGAAAGATAAGGTGATAGAAGAGCTCAATTGGTTAAGAGTATTTCCCAAGGTGATTAGATTAGATTAGATATGTTTATTTCTTAAAGAAAAAGACACAGTATTTTACACAAAAGGATAAAACAAAGGCTTTCACTAAAAGGTGAAGCTAAGATTGTCATTTTTGTATTTAAAAGAGCTATTTGACAGTGAAGTTGAAATGAATAAACGGACTGAAGGGTCTCACTTTGCCCCCGCCTCACAATCCCCAACTTTCCTGTTCTTGGAATCCATTGACGAATATTTTTCGTTTCGTTTTCGTCCGACGCTACGGCAAGTTGTTGGGATAAGCGGCTAGCTTTAATTGTTTGGAACCGAGAACCGGATTAACGAAAAAACCGTGATCTCCTTTATTTTAAGCCTAAAACGACACGTGGGGCTTTAAAATATGAAATGTTTTGACATTTACTAAATCATGATTCAGGCTTTATATGGAAAGTGATCTAAAATCTGATGAAGCAGAAGTGATTGAAATTGAAGTTTGCTTTTTTGGGAAGTATTTCACTTTTAATTATCTTTAACTGATTTCCATTTAAGGTATAGTTGCGTGGGTGTCCAAGCTCTGAAGTGGCATTCAAACTTATCAAATATAACTAATTTTCCATTTCGAAATTTTATCTATTTTTGACATCACTCGCATATACCTACATAAAAATACATTGGAAATGATATCTGAATTATATGAAATTGAGTTTTCGCAACTGGTAGCTACCTAATCCTATTCTTAACGATTTCGTAATTCACAAAAATCATTAAAGCAATTTTA
This sequence comes from Cydia amplana, assembly GCF_948474715.1. Lineage (NCBI taxonomy): Eukaryota > Metazoa > Arthropoda > Insecta > Lepidoptera > Tortricidae > Cydia > Cydia amplana. The sequence continues at coordinate 25,640,435 of NC_086070.1, forward strand.
GGGAACACAATTTTTAACGACACATAGCGTCCATAAAAAACTAAGTGACATGTGCTTATATTTGAAACCTTTGACCTTTTATGGTAGAGTAGATAAAGCGTCTAGCGTAGGTATTATACAAATACTTCCTCCTCACTTCTTATCCTTACTTGATCTTATAAGTGGGTCAGGTATCTGACTTAAGTGGGTCAGAAATGGGTACTTCCGACCAAAATGCACCGTTTACATTGATTCGATGGCTAGAAACGGTCGCTCGGTTTAAAATAGATTCTATTTGAATGTCAAATTCATGCGGCCATCTGCGCCTCCATTTGTGGTGAAAATAGCAAGCTCTTTGTAAATAATTGTCCAATAACGTGTTAGTTTAAAGCGCGTAAATACATACTTAATTAACATAATTATTATATGAATTCCTTCGTTTGTGGTGTACTTCGTGTTCGAATATTTATAAAAGAAATTGGTCGTATATAATACGTAGTATAGGTATGTTTTAAAATTGCTCACGCTGATTGGTGCATGCGAAATAAAGTGAACGTGCCACTCACCAAGACGATCGTCGAGGTCGTGTCAAATCCAGGTCAAAACCGAAACAAGTTGTTAAATCTGAATCCACCGCTGGGCTACTTTCGTAGCGCTATGTCGTAGCCGATAACATGGATTTCCCGGTACGTAGCGGAAATGCTTCGTAGAGGCAAAACGACAAACGTGTCGTGATTAAATAGCACTGAATGGGAAACCGCATGAAACCGCGCGAATTTACGCGTTCATTTCGCTCAGACTTGTCCGCACATGTATACGCGCGAGTGAGACGCCGGTACGATGGACAGCTAACTGATATGATTCCAATTATTATTCTAATATCGGTTTTATATCAGGTGCACCTTCGAATTGGCCTGGAAGGTTTTGAAAGTCAAACTCGTCATGTTTCGAGTTCGCCCATCTGCAAGCCCTATTTCTAAACCAATTAAAGTGTTCAAAGTCAACCGTCTAATCCCCAAACTTGACCAAGTCAGCTAATTGCCCGATAACTACCAACTTAGCTGGACCTCTGTCCAGTCATTATTGAACAATCAAACTTGGCGGACTTAACGACCTAGTTCGAAAGCGTGGAGTTCCGGGTTATTTTGAAAGTTTATTGAATATAATATGAGTGAAATTGTTACGTTGACTTTTTAAACTAATGTTATAAGTTTATTGAATGAAATATGAGCGGTGAAATGGTTGTTGTTTTTTTTTTGTTACAAAATTACGGTCATCGACCAAAAACTTTTACTGGAGTTTTATTTTTAATGTATCTATTTATACCTACTCTGTCAATTCAACTTTGTCAGTAGAAAAGTAGAAAAATGTAAATAATTAGAGTTAGACCAAGAAAAGTCTGCAGAGATTTTGACAGCACATGCAGTGCCAGTGTTATTTATACGTCATAATTTCGTAGAAGTTTGACGTTTAAACTAACACCTGCACTGCGTGTGCTGTCAAAATCTCTGCAGACTATTCTTGGTCTAATTCTAGCACTTTACGTGCGCGTGCCGAAAATTCGATGGCCATATGTACTGTAAACAGTTGTACAATACATGTGCGAATAGGTAATTCGCAGCTCGTGTCCATTTCACTCCATTTAAAATGCTTCCTTCGGTCCATGAACCTATAATATTACGGACAGAGTTTCGCTTACAACACAGCTGTGATTCCAACATCCACCAGTTTCTAAGTATTTACGCGTGACACACACACATTGACAGCCCACATCCACCAGTTTGCCGTCAGACGAATCGAAACGTCATTGAAGTAAACATGTCGAAGAAAAATATAAAATATGCCGGCATGCGTAGTTAAATCCTGCTAGAATTGTACCGATCGAAAGAAAAAAAGTCACGGAATAACTTTTCATACTTAAGTTTATCAATTAGTACGTAAAATCACGATAATTTGTTGTTTATAAATTATCAAACTGCAAAACAGGAGTGTGACCAGTAACATGAATAGGGTAATTTCCCGAAAGTAGGGTAATTGATACCCTTCTCATTAAATCATTATTTATTAAGAGATCATTTAGGTAAATGGTTAAATTATTGATTGTGCATTTCAAACTAGGTCGGCATGGTAATTTCCCGATACTAAGGAGCGATACTTAACGTTTGTTTGTTATGTATTATAATTTTTTTGTTGAAAACCAGATATGTTTCAAGTTAAATGTATAAATTAAAAAAACATGACGAACTGATTTCATTGCGATGCTAAATATCATTAGGTATTGAAAATAATGTTTGCACAAAGTAATTGTGCAATATTGCGCATTTTCAAGACCTATAAAATCAGATACGTACACACCTTTTTTATTGTCTAACGTAAAACTGTCCTAATTTTTTATTTTAAATTAAAAAAAAAACTAGGACGATATTAAAAATAATTGTTTCACCATTAGGGGAGAATTTGTGTTACATGGTAACACTCGTCTACACGCACACATTCAAACCGGCCGCCATTGCAGTGTCACAGTTTGTCTTAGGTGACAGTCCGTCCGTAATATTCTAGGTCCATCTTCGGTCGTGTTTTAATTTATCGCTACTCTAATTTCCTACTTTTCGCACTTGTATTGTAATGTAGGTACTATGACTTTCACAGTCAAAAATGAGGAGCCCTCATCACCAACAGAGTGCAGACAAGAGCACAAAGTACATAATATTTCTGTTTAAATTATAAACTAAAACCCAGTGCACTTAAAAAGTCTCAATCAACAGGTCTGTTAAATATCGAAGTGGGCTCAGCCATTGATCCGACGGGGCTTAACAGACAAACAGATTATCGGCTTATGTAGCTCTCTTGGCTTTTGAGCGGATCAGTTATTGTATTGTACAACCGATTGTACAGTAACTGGTAATATTTCAAACACTGGGCGAGGTCGGAAGTGTAGCATGTGTCGATCTTTCGTAGCTAATGTACAAAATTTCCGAGTTTAAAAAAAATTGGGTTATTTGGTCAGAACCAGAAAAGAGACGAATTAAAATGTCGTGAGCCTTTTGCAAATATTTTTAATAGTCTTTTTTTCTTAGCCTATTTGAGTGTCCCACTTCTGGGCAAAGGCCATCGCACTCATGGAGCTTGAAAATTTTGCACGAATGAAAAATATGTGCCTTAAACTTTAAATAGTACATTATTGTCGAGGTTCGGAAGTAGCTACTTGCTGGCTGAGGATTCGTTTTAAACGGACGACCTTGGGAGTCCGTTTAATTGAATCCGAAGCCAGCAAGTAGCCTTCCAGCCGAGTCATATATAGTGCTTTTCTCAAAAATGGTGCAAGAAATAGAAATATTTTACAGAACTTACAGAAGCAACGTTCTAATTTTCCATTAAGTTTCACAGAAAAAAATACAACCATTAAAAAAATTAGCTTGCCGCCTTTAAAAAAAAGATGTGTATTTTTCTGATGAAAATACGCCAACCTATTTGAGACACCTAAATAGTCGCGGTACCAACATTAAGCCTGTAACAGACTATCGCACCGCACCGCGACCTTGGAGCGTCGCACCCATAAGTGAGAGCGAGAAAGAGATCTGTTTCACCCATAAGTGAGAGGGAGAAAGAGATATCTGTTTCTCGCTCTCACTTATGGGTGCGACGCTCCAAGGTCGCGGTGCGGTGCGATAGTCTGTTATAGGCTTTATAATAATAAGTGCTGATCATCTGTTTGGCTGTTTAAGGGACCTATGCCTTCATTTGATATGGCCATTTGAAGTTTTAAAAAGTTTGGAACTCGTTAAATAATGGAATTTGTATGCGACATTGCAGTCCCGAAATCAAGACTGCAATGTTTTTAACTTTTTAATTTTTTGAATGACCATAAACTACGCACTTCGCGACCTATTTTTTAACCGGCAACGTCGACTTTGCCGTCCATTTTTGAGAAAATGAATCTTTATTTAAAAGTAATTTTTGTGATGCTTTATTAGGTACATAAATTGTGTACCTATGGATCGTCATAAAACGGGCACATAAAGTTTGAAAAGTTTAAAACGTGCGTGCTAAACATTCGTCTCAACACACAAGCAACATTCTGATTACCAAGATTGGATTGGATCTACTTCATACGCATCCAATGCAATAGCGGTCTGGACTATAAAATGCATTTAAATGTAAATATTTGTAAAATCAGTTAGATTCTAACCAAATAGCCGTCGGACAGGTTGTGCGCTGGCACAAGTGACCAGCGCTTCGCGGGTTAAATAAGAGGCTTAAATAGTAGATTGTTCATTATTAACCAAGGGATGAAAGACACCACGGCACCAGTGCCTGGCGATATATTTTGTATTTTTAGTCAGAATGAGCGCCTTCGACTTAACACTGTTATTTTCATTTAGCATAATAGTTCAATTCCTCAGAAAATTTTAAAAACACATATAATCCTAACTGGCAAAAAGCAAGAAACTTGGCAATCTTGGCATGCAAGTTCAATATATTATAAAATTACTTTTGCAAATTACCTATATGTATTGATTATTGGATTGCTGTGTAAGAAGATTTACTTATTTTTTCATATTATTTCATATTGATATATTAAGCGTTTTTTTAAGCGAAACAATGTGTTTTCGTTTTCAGTTTGTTGATATTACAAATTAAAAATATTCATAATAAAATCTACACTAGCGTTATATTATCTATTACATGATTTTTTTTATGAAACTGTATGGTTTATATTTTTACCTTTTGGTAAGCATCGCATGACATTAATTTAATTATGTGAACTTATAATATTATTTCATTTATGGAAGTTTATAAAATCGTGAGAATAATTCACTCTTACAAAAAAATCCACTAATATATTTTTTTAAGTAAAATATTTTTTTCATAATAAAACAAATATTTGTCTTATATTATTATTTATTAAAAACAATTCCGCTGTTGCTCATGCCTTGAGTGTCGTAATGTACTAAAGGAAGACGCTCCGATCGTTAGAGTAAAAAAACGCGATCCAATTTCATTACGAGCGTTTTATAGAGCGTGTCCTGCTACGGGGTGCTCCTTTAATGATGTTCATTAACTAACATAGGATTTTACCTCGCGATTGTTATTTATTATTTAATATTCAAAGGGAAAATCTTTTGTCCTTTTTTTATTTTTTGAGTGGTTTTACTGATTTTAGTATCTATATTATTGTGTTGTTATTTATTATTGTAAAGTATGAGTATGAATAGGTATTATAGTAAAGTTGTATAAATCGTTGTGTAATGAATATTTCAGTTCAGTAAAAAGGATCACGCCGCTACGGATATATTCTTATTCAAAAGGCAAAGCTTCATCCTGCTCAGTAACGACATCTAGTTTATTAGTAAGTAACTAAATGTTACGGCGACGATAATATACAGTTTTTAAGTGAGGTTAAAACCAGACTATGAAGAGAGCACTCTATTTCTTAATACATCCTCTTTGGTACAGCCTACAGGATACAGGTGACTAAAAATAGACCAAACAAAATATAAAATGAATAAAGCATCAAAGATACTTTCCGAGCTTGGAATATTAAAAACAAGAACCAGGAATATGCAATATCGGCGAAAATATGCTTTAGTGATTAGGAAGTGCCTTTACAAAAGAGAGGGCAACGGCCAAGAGATTGTAAGTAGGTAAAACGATTTTTGCTTTAGAAGGCTCACGATCCTACCTATAGGATAGGACCTATTAAGCTCGATGAAGTTTAAATCATTTTCAATAGGAATAGAGTGGCATTTGTTTTATTCCATTATTAAATTGTAAAACGGGACTTCATCGCGTATTTAAGTTTTACCTCCGACGTTTCGAGGACGGCAATGTCCCCGTGGTCACGGAGAAAACTGGCTAAACTTGACATCAACGTTTTTCGACCTACCCTCACTTGGTCTTGTTTATAATCTCTTGAACGTTTTGCGCACTATGGATGTTACTCTGTCGACACACAACACTAACGATATTCGATTTATCATGTAGGTAGATTGTCGCACATAATATCACAGACGAGGAATCAATCAATCTTTGGGTAATATGGCTCCATCGATACTGTCGATGATTTCGCCAACGTCAAAGTGGATCCCACGTGGGATCGAATTAATATTATTTGTAATAAAATCCAGCCAGTGTACGGTATAAAAGTATAAAATTATGGCCTCTAGGGCTCTAGCCAGCCACGGTTAGAGGTAGAAATACCAAAATAAATGCTCTAGAGCACGACGTTGTTCGGTAGTCTGGTTCTCAGTTCTTGTAAGGCGATAGCTAGACTTTACAAGAACCCGCGCGGCTACCCGGCGTTGACGCCAGAATGGTGATTATACGCGTTTCATGATTATTTTTTCATTATCTGCACACTTCCACATTAGTTTACTGCATAATACGCTATCAATATTACACTTTAAACAATATTAATAAGCAAAAACAAAGAAATTAATCACGAGGCCATGTTACCAAAATGGCGGTCGACGAATAACCCCACAGACGAGGAACAAAAGTCACGAAATTTGACATGTGACCATCTGGCAACACTGACTCAACTGACTGTGTATCATCCTGTAAACGTCACTTAGCGGAACAGTTATAAAAGTTTACGAGGCCGTTAAAGGACACGTATCAATTGCACGTAAATTCGTTGCACCTTGCCGTGGGCACGTATTATCTTGTTATACTTGTTTATTTCTTTGCTCTGTTTATTATTCTATGAGATTATTCCGGAGAACCTCGTAATGATAAAATTTAGGATCTTAATTTATGAGGTTTGTATTTGAAAGTCCTACACGAGCAATGAGTTAATGGTAGCGAGTATATTATTATTTATGAAAACGGGACTTATAATCGCGTATAATTTATTTCATTTAGTATACGCGATTAAGTCCCGACTTCGTAAATAATAGTGTGTAAAAATCTGTTCAGCAGGCCAAATCGAACGTGAACCTGACATCAAACTGATATTTGAATTATATTGGAATCATATCAGTTAGTTATCATTGCGCCATCTATGTCATTTTAAGGATAATTATTTCAGCCATATGATTGAAAATTGGACATTTTGTCACCTGGCCATTCTGGCAATGTGGCATTATACTCGTAACAGTTTGACTTAAAGACATTACAACATACAGGCGTCCCGGCATTAGGACCGTAATACTCGTACCTACTTAGGTACCTACATTTAGACTTGTTGGCATTAGCACATTGTGACTCTGGACTTTCGGAACAATTTGACATCTGTACTTATAAGATGAAATAAAACTATTAAAACGGATTATAATCGCGTATACCTAATGATTTTATTTTTATTTCATTTGGTTGACACCCGTTGTCCACGAATGCTGTAATGGGTTCGAAACGTTGGGATGTCGCGATATAATTCATTTTTATAGTCTTATTTGATGAGTATAACCGAAGACAATATTATAAGTAGGTATAAGAGTACCAGTAAGATACCATGGGTCACTGACAGTGTCAAAACTGACATTTACGCTATCGAGAACGGAATTTACTTTCTATCCGTCTCATTTGCACTAATATGCGAGTACGAGCGAGATGTATAGAAAGTAAATTACGTTCTCGACGGCGTTTATGTCAGTGCCAAACTGATGGTAGCCGTACTGGTCATTCTGGCAATGTGGCATTAAACTTTCTGGCATTAGGAGCTTAGGACAGTAATACTCGTACCTACTTAGGTACATTTAGAATTGTTGCCATTAGCACATTGTGACTCTGGACTTTCAGAACAATTTGACATAAGTATAAGATGAAATAAAACTATGAAAACGGGTTATATCGTGTATAATAATTTTATTTTTATTTTATTTGGTTGTCACTCGTTGTCCACGAACGCTGTAAAGGGTTCGAAACAATTATTTCATGAGTCACATGAGTGTAACCGAAGACAATATTATTAGGTTGAAAAGTCTGCTAGTCTCTTTATGTTGTTTGTTGACTATTGAAATTCATATACCTATTTTAAATTTCGTCAGCAACATGACTGATATCCTAAACATTGAAAGGCGAATACTGTATTTATTATTCTTTAACATTTTTCTAAGTAAATAACCATATGGAGCGCGCGCAACGCTCTTGAGGTTGCTATGTTTACTATCCTCGAAAGTTCACTTGCAGCCTTCTTTTTTATAGAAATATAAACCATATCGAAAATACCCTAAGGTCGATATTGCATTGAGGATTTTTATGGAGTTACGAGGTTTTGAAGATGGGGAATGAATTTTTCCGAGCAAATTCGGAAAGCCTGGTTGCCTGTTATTTTGAGGGTTATATTTTATTCCTGAAATTTAGTGCTTTTCTAACATGTGAGCGAAGTTTTGTTCAGCTGCCTAAGTAGATACATATCAATAAGCCTACTTTGAGACTACTTTTCCACAAGTACCTATATTTTGTTAACTTATTTCCTTTTACAATGTAGGAATGCAAAACATCCCACTTTGCTTGTTTCATCTTATATCTCTTGTTTATTACGGAAAAGAATAAATAGCAAAAACCGTGTTACACACAATGATAATCACACCGTTGTTGGTCATTGGTCAACATGTACCCTGCAAATCCTGCAATCCACAGAACATCCAGACTTGGCCGTGTTTTATCAATGTCAAATTTTTACAAAAACATAAAAGGCGTGCTGAATGGAACGGAACGGTAATTGAATTTAATCATTAGTGATCGGAATTGGTAGTGCCATTTCCTGGGACTTCGGTGCGTAAGCTTAGTATGGATATACCTTTTCACCCCGGGTTTTCATATTACCTACTTCAATAGGGATGATGACACATGTTGAATTTTATAACAAAATCTAGTAAAATGTAGTAGTAGCAAATGAGCAATTTATCATAATAATGTGGATATTAAAATAAAATACGGAAATGTTACAAAAATACAGGACCTGAAAGTTTCTAATTTTTTTTAACTTCTAAAATATTGTATAGCAACTATATACATAAACGCAATATTTCACGGACAAAAACGCAATTTTCTTGTTTTGTCCGTACTTCAAGATGGGATCTCAATGACCTTGACGTCACGTTCACTTATCCTTTTTTGAGGGGCGTTTCGCGAGTGAAGTGCGACTGTCGGGCTTTGACTATAATTTCTGACTTTTGTGTTGCTTAAATGCAATGGGCCCCATATAGACATTTGATCCTAAAAACAAACCCGATCGATTGATACCATAAATGAAAATTAGTCATGTAGCCTATTAAAGACATGCCAAGAAATATTTTCGTGAAAAAATAAGAGTCTTGGAATCCCAAGTCTTATCCATGTTAACTTGTTAAGTACAATGTTTGAGGTCATTGACCCCAAATGGCACTACCTATTCCGATCATTGTAATCATGTATCACATTACGTACAGTATGCTGCGAAATTGCATGGAGAAATTATGAATGAATTCATTGATAAATTCGCCATTCATTTTTACGGCTGAAGGTTTTGGAATATGGATCTTGCTTGATTTAATAATTGTATTTTCCACACCAGCTGGTAAAGGCTCTCTTGATTGTTACAAAACGGATAGCAAAGTTTAAAAAAGCAAAGCATTTTACCCACATGTGGGGCCAAGCCGGCAAAGTACTTAATCAAATGCAAATTATGAGTTGTTTCCTTATGTTGGCTGGTAGAATTGACTTTTAAATAATGATTTTGAATGATAAATATTTAATACCATTCAATTTGAATTTTTAAGAATAAGAATAAGAATAAGAATAATTTATTTATAATAAAATAGGTAGGCAATCACAAAGGTGTCCGGTAAGCACCAAACTAGGCTGAGCCTGTATCTTGGGGCTTACAAAAGAGTAGGTAACATACGGTAACTAAACCTAATTAAAATGATGTGTGAAAGAGGGTGATAAGGTGTATGCTTTTAGGGTGTGTATGTGTGTGTGTGTGTGTGTGTGTGTGTGTGTGTGTGTGAAAGGTGTAGGAGAGCGAGTAAGGACTAGATGATGACAGACCTAAACATAAGAACGTATTATATTTTCCGTATCATTGTAGGATAGGGTCACAAACCATTTTTTGAGTTTAGATTTAACATTTGATAAAGTACACGTTTTTAGATCGATAATTTTGCAAACAGAGTTATATATAAATGGGTGCATATGGGAAGCAAACCTCTTGGCGTGAGATGTATGGACAGCAGGTACCGGGACTCTATATATACGTCTGCTCAAAATGAGGTCTCTTACCGGTAAATTTGTAATACTTTTATGAACTCTACACACTGCGCTGAAAATAAATAATTGTCTGACTCTGAGGATCCCCGTTTCATTATACAGCAAGTCGGTAGGAAATCTAAAAGGTTTTCTTAGCATGACTTTGATGACAGCACGTTGCGCACGCTCTAGTTCTAGGAGTGCCGTCTTACCTGCGCTGCCCCAGACTGCAATACAATATTTTATAACAGATTGGCACAGGGCATGGTAGACAACGCGAAGGACACTTAGAGGTGAACAGTCCCGCAGCCGTTTCACTAAATAAATCAGTTTTCTCACTTTTTTGGATAGACTAGTCAAGTGTTGTTTAAAAGAAAGGTGTTCATCAACGATAAGGCCCAGATACTTGACGGTGTAGCATCTACTTATGGACCCACATGAGCAGTTTAAGTTATTTGTGTCGCAGGAATGTAACTTTAAGTGGTATGTGAGCGGAGCAGAGGAGACTGATGTCTTTGAGAATGGGATGTGATAGCTTTTGTTCATATTTAGAGTGAGAAGATTGTGATCCAACCATTTCGATACAATTGATTTGCTTTGATTTTGTTTGATATTTTACAGTTAATATTTTTGTTGTGTTGGTGTGGTGAAATTTTTTGTGTTTCACTCGGTGGCAAAATTTGTTTAACCACATCAACTTTGCCAAATAACTATTTCTTCGAACTTGGCTGGACACACTACCGTACCTATATAATGCTCAGTATTTATTAAGCGAAGCAAACTGTCTCTTGACAGTAAGATCGTGATCCTGACAGTGATAATCACCTGTAAACAATAACTGCGGCGCACGCGCCGCTTTCTCTGCCACCTCTGCTCTGTACAGTAAGTAAGATTTTTTGAGAAATACGTCATTGCTATTTTAAGGACATTTTATCACTACATAGTATAAAACAAAGTCGCTTCCCAGTCGCTTGAGTGATAAATTTTGTATTCTGAGTAGAAATAATCCAAAATGTGTAAGGTACGTTTTTTTCTGAAACGCGTTTTAATTTTATTTATTATAGTTAGGTACTATTTACAAACATAATTACTTGACATTGCAGTACTTTGTTGAAGAGGTTTTTGTCTTCTATTCGCTAGGTGCACGACTGGTGCTGCCCTCATTTTGGCAGACTTTCTACGTTAAATCTTATGGAGTAAAATTAGTTCAAGCGGCTGCCGCTAGTACTAATGGCGGCCATTCCATAAGATTACCTGTGTTTGTGACGATCAACGCCACTTCCCCCTCCACCGACTTCGCACCTTTCCAATAAATTTTGCGTAATAACTTGATTCAAACAAGAAAACTAGAAAGCAGAAATCACCTGCATTTATTAGTTAACTAATATGACTGAAACTTATCTACAAAATTTGCAGTTCAATAATGGTGGAGACCGTATGGCAGCCGCCAAACATCGCTCAACAATGCCCGGCGCAGACAAATCTCACCGCATGTACCCCTTTTGGTCTCGTGTACCTCAACTTGTTGGTGAAACTGTTTGGCTCGGCGCCGGACCGAGCCCCTGAGCCGGTAGACGCTGGTAAGTGACCTCTCGTGTACCTCAACTTGTTGGTGAATCTGTTTGGTTCAGCGCATGTAGGTGACTTGTTGTAGTTTACTAGCTTACTATTGTCACATATTACATATTGCATTGCTGTAGTTTCACTAGCTTGATATTGTAACTAGCTTACTATTGTCACATATTACATATTGCATTGCTGTAGTTTCACTAGCTTGATATTGTAACCTAGCTGTTTAAGTCCTGCTGGCATCAGCAAGTGGTGCCCCGAAAACCTAAATTAATCTCACTTCTTTTACCTACTTCTTTTGCGTTCATATACAACTCCGCGAACAAATACCGTAAAATGAGGTGAGTAGGGTTCGCGGGGAGAGTTGGGCTATGAATGGGGAGAGAAGGGATGAAAGAGGGGTGAGATGGATTTTTAAGGCTACTCCTAGAAAAATAATGCATTCCAATTTAAAATGGAGCTATAGTAATACTCATAATAGAAAAAAGTCGATCCAACAATCTTCCAAAATCACCTTTGTATGAAAACCCAACTCACCCCAAATACGAGGGACTACGGGGTGAGATGGGATTTCCTGTTTATCGTCAAGTTACGAAATGGAACTACCCAAAATAAAATACAAACGTCCGGAACACTTACTATATACACCATTCAGTTTGCATATGTAAAAATAAAATGTTATCGAGGTTTGAATGTCATGTTTTGCACCTACTCATCCCTGTACACAAAGCTCAAGAATGGCGGATTTTAATTGTGCCGGTTCAACAACAACGACAACGGCCATTCAACAACATTCATCCAAGAGTCAAAACATGAGAAATTTAACGTCGTTTGTGTCGGTATTTTATTAATTTAATTGCTTTGTCATATTTTCAGCACGACATTCATGTTTATTGTTTAGCGATAAGAAAAGTACAATATTTTCGGATATGAAATATAACTAAGTACTTGGTTTCATTTACCTTCTAATCAATTATGAACTAACTATTTCCTCTCGTTTCAGAAACCTACGACTTCATTGTCATTGGAGCCGGGGCCGCTGGATGCGTTGTCGCTAATAGACTTAGTGCGATTCAAGAATGGAAGGTACTCTCCTAACTAATGAAATATTGCTTAATAACCGTTAACGCAGTGTCAAATTGTCGGTTAACGCCGGATTACTGAATGGTACATGTGGTCCTTACTGTTCAGGTACTGCTCCTAGAGGCTGGCCCTGAAGAACCCGAGATAACCTCAGTTCCCGCGCTGTCCACAGCGCTCCTAAACTCAAACTTGGACTGGCAGTACAGGACCATGCCCAGCAATGTCGCCTGTCTGGCCTTCCCGAACCAGCGATGCAGCTGGCCAAGGCAAGTTGTAAATTCTCTTCATCCTTTCTGCTGAATTTCGCTACCCTCGCCTTCCACTATACCGCTATTACCCGTCATCATTACTCACTTCCTGCATAATATGTGGTTACATATCGTTTCTTTCGCAGTCTATACACTTATTCCTTGATCTTGCAGCCTTGCATATTTATAATACTTAGGTATCATGACTTTCACTTACATCTCTACTTCTCTTGACACATAACACATAATTTTTACCTCTTCTTATCATATCACATGTTAATATACCGTGTTTTTCGTGAATGTTTCAGGGGAAAACTGATGGGTGGTTCAAGTTCCATCAACTCGTTCGTGTACGTCCGCGGCAACAAACTTGACTATGACGATTGGGCGGCGCTGGGTAACCCGGGCTGGAGCTACGACGAGGTGAGTAACACATCATCATCATTCATTACTAAGATGCCCTCTATCGTTGCAGCATTCTCCTTCCCAGCCTATGGGCTTTCTTCTTCCTGGTTTGAGCTCCAACACCATTTTTCATATCATGTCAATTCTGCCCTCATCTCATTCAATAGTTGACCTAATTAATTAAGGACATCACAAGAAAATTTGGACTTCAAAAATCTACAGGATGAAAATGCTACTATTAAATAATAATAAAATGTTTTGTTCCGCAGGTACTAACATACTTCAAGAAATCCGAAAGAAATCTAAACATAGAAGTGTTAGACCGAGCATATCACGGCGTCAACGGCGATCAAGCCGTTTCATTCTTTCCCTATATAGGCGATCCCGCTATTATGATGACCGAGGCCTTCAACGAGACCGGTTTGCCGATTAATGACTGTAATTCCGCCCGACAGTATGGAACCTTACAGGCCCAAGCCACCTCAGAACAGGGTCAGAGAGCTTCCACTAACAGGGAGTTCATCAGGCCCATCAGATACAAAAGGAAGAATCTTAATGTCAGACCTGAAGCCGAAGTTGTCAAAATACTTTTTGATGAGAACAGAAGAGCTTCTGGCGTACAATACATTAAAAACGGTCAGCTATTCACAGCTTATGCGACTAAAGAAGTCATAGTGAGTGCCGGATCTATAAATTCCCCAAAACTACTAATGCTTTCTGGAGTCGGACCTAAAGAACACTTGAATAATCTTAATATACCAGTGATCTCAGATTTACCAGTTGGAGAAAACCTCCATGATCACGTCACTTTTAACGGGTTAGTTGTTGCGTTGTCAAATAAAACCGCTACCACTGCCAGCCAGGAAAAGATCATTGAAGATATATTAGAGTACAAGCAGATGGAAGTCAAAAGGGGTCCATTGTCAGGCAACGGCCCAGTGAACAGTATATCTTTTTATTTGACTGAACCTGGCTTGCCGGCTCCCGATATCCAAGTACAAGTTAACAATGTTAATTGGGAAGAATATGTCAGAGAACCTATTGATTATGAGAGTTTGGCTATCTTCCCGACGGCATTTTATAATGGAGTCATACCAAGGGTCATGAACAATGTTCCAAAGAGCAGAGGTAGATTACTCCTCAACGCGAGTGATCCTTACGGAGATCCTCTGATATGGTCCGGGTATTTGACTGACCCACGGGATTTAGAAGTACTAATAAAAGGTGTGAAAAGGGTTTTGGCTTTGGAAAACACTCATGCTTTTAGAACTAGAGGTGCTTACTTCGTTAGGACCCCTCTGCCTGCATGCAAGCACTTGCCTTGGGGTACAGATTCATACTTTGAGTGTTTGGCGAGGTCTTACACATCTAGTACTTACCATCCTGTGGGGTCTTGTAAGATGGGCCCCGCTGGGGATCCCACGGCAGTGGTGGACCCCAGGCTCAGAGTTTATGGAGTGACAGGGCTAAGAGTTATAGACGCGTCTATGATGCCACAGGTAATTCGAGGTAACACGAATGCTCCGTCAATTATGATTGGAGAAAGAGGAGTGGCTTTAGTCTTGGAGGATTGGCTGGATAAATATAAGAAGTATAAATAATTTGCAAGACCGAAGTGATCCCATAATATTAAGTGTTCCGTGAACAAAGTTTTGAACGGGACACTATAAATAAGAAATCTGCAAAACTATACCAGTGACGCCGCTACAGTGGAGTTTATGTGAGTTATCATTTGGACTAGCACCTTGAAAACTTACATCAACTTTAAGACAATTGAACTTTCGACCATATCCGACCTCTCCCTTAGAAAATCCCATGGACTTCCTATATAGTTACAATAAAATTTATTATAATGCTTAATGAATAAACCTTGACTTATTATTTTATTAAAATTGATAATTTTAATTAGTTATTGATAATAATTTGATTTTATTTCATTAACTGTTAATATTTAAGTAGACATAAGTAAATGGGGGCACGGGAGGTAAGTAGCAATAGAGATATTGGACAATGACGTACGTCCTGCATAAGTAGTGCAATTATATTTAATTTCTGTACCCCTAGTGTAAATTTCATTCGCTTATTTATTTATCGTATGGCAATAGGTTCACACACCTATTAAAACAACAGTTAACATCAAAATGTACAATTCCGCAGGTACAAACTCGCGTTTGTTGTCAGGTTTTTAAAATCCTCAATTGGACCATTATATCTGGTAACAGGGCACTGAAATACCATATGATGTATGGTCTGTTCTGGGTCTCCACACTCGCACGCCGCCGACTCGCACCACCCCCACTTGTGCCAGTGGTAAGCACAGTTGCCGATACCAGTCCTTAGACGGTTCAGTGCACACCATATTTGTCGGTTTTCGTTAAATCCCAAACCTATATTTGGAGCACCGCCCTCTACGGATGTGAAAGTTGGAACATCACAACACAAGACCGCCGGCGTCTAGAAGCATTCGAAATGTGGTGTTGGCGAAGGATGCTCAAAATCAGCTGGACAGAAAAGCGCACCAACCTTGAAGTTCTAGAGAAGGCAAAAGAGAAGAGACAAATAATGCACGTCATTGAAAAACGTAGAGCCAAATGTATAAGTCACATACTCCGACACGAAGGGTTAAACAAAATCATATTGGAGGGCAGAATTGAGGAAAAAAGAGGAAGAGGAAGACCTAGAATATCATACATGACACAGATAAAAGAATGGTGCTGTAGCCACTCGTATCAGGAAGTAAAAACGAAAGCCCAGAATAGGCTGGAATGGAAAATGCTGCAGCGACAAAGGGCCAGGCCCTCTTAATATTGATGATCGTTAAATCCTTTGGGCCGTTCCCGTGTGGTAAACTCAAAGATGGAGTTGTCTAAATTATGCTGCTGGGATTCCCATTCTTTTTCCCACGCTTGACTATCATTCCATGCCAGGTTATGTGTATGGAAAGTTTTGGCTGGTGGATTTCGGGACTTGAGTCGGCTATTTTTGAGGTTGTCCAAGTCTTGATGGATAGACAGCAATAAGTTTCCAGACATTTTGGTGATCTCCCTTGATAGGCATTTTTGTCTGCGAATTCCTGGTGGTGTAATGCTGCTTAAAGCCGGTAACCAGTAAGCAGTATTCGCTAGTGTGACGTGACGTGAAAAGTTAACTATGATTTTTGCATGATTTCTGTATGAAACATTGTTTTCCTATTAATTTCGCGCAAACGAATATTCGAAAGTAGATACATGCGGAAATATTTATGTAGTAATAGTGTGTAGTTACTTAATGAAAGACGATTGAATTTTGTATGAAAATCGAACCACCTTAAGTGTCATTTTGTATGGGATTTTGAGTTTCGTTAGCTGTTCAAAATCCCATACTATAATCACAGAATAAATAATAGTACTAATGCTATAATAGACAACGCAAACGCGAATGTCGCTCGTCACGCTAACGAATGAAATTTACACTTAGGGGTTCTGAAAACTTCTCGGAAATTTCCTTATGTCCTAAAAGTATGGCCCTAAAACCCTACCCATGCAGCATTTTGGCTTACAACAAATGTTGTGTGTATGTATAGGAAGTAAAGTCAGCAGAAAATCTCGGGAACGTATAACAATAACTTATTCTACACGTAATACGGCACTCGCGTTCTGTTCGTAGACTACAGCGTACACCAATCAATGAAGCTGCTGAATTCAACAATCTTTTGTCCATTTTTACGCGTCTGTACGTACAGCGTGTAAGTTTAATAGAGCCAAAAATGGCACTGAAATTAGGTTAGCCTTATCTCAGATCAAACGATTTTAAAAGAAATGATGATACTCACTAATAAATTACTAGTTCATATATCATTACTTGCGACACTTGTGACGTCGTGACACTCGCGACAGTAAGTGCAAGTAATACAATACATGCTTAATTATTTTATTAGGAAAAATAACATTTGTATTTTTTTTTTATATAAGTAACATTATATGAAGGTTAATTTATATGGGCCTATACTGACTACCCATAGAATATGCGATAATGTTAAAAATACGAGCTTTATATGATTCCCAGGCATGCTTTATACAATCTGAGAAGGAAGAAAAAAGTGAGTACAGTTGGTGCCTTTGGTGCTTACTTACTTATTTTGTGGTATTTTTACGGCTGAAGTAAAATGACTGTACATAAAGGGTAAGATTTTAAAGCAACCATCTAAGTCTCCATTGATCGGAGTACAAGCCGTATAAGCATAAACATAAGTATAAGCTGCGACTTGGCAGATACGCCGATCGACACGCGACAGTACGGCGCCGGTCAGTGTTGGCCGAACGTTAATCCCAATTACCATTAAAAATTAACCATTGAAAAGGTTAATTCGAATTAACCATTAACCATTGAAGGAAAATTAATTGTCAATTCGCATTAACATCAATTTGCATTAATATTAATTTATTTCGAACCATTAAAAATTAAAAAGAATTAATGGTTAATGCTTCACAAACCATTAAAAATTAAATCAATTTTTAATGACAATTAAAAATATTATTGATAATTATCAATTAACAAAAATATATCGTAATTTTATAAAGGCGCCCGTAATTTTTATCTAGCTAGTGGACCTCAGGTTTGGTGCAACATAGAAACACGCCGTTTGGTCATCCAACTCGTCTTGATGAGCACTTGGGAGACCAGTACCCAAGATAGAGCTGATGCTGAACCCTGGGTGTACCTAGTGGAATTCAGGTTTGGTGCAACATACACACACGCCGTTTAGGCTATTCGACTCGTCACAATGAGCACTTGGGAGAGCAGTACCCAAGATGGAGCTGATGCTGAACCCTGGCTGTACCTAGTGGAACTCAGGTTTGGTGCAACATAGACACACGCCGTTTAGGCTATTCGACTCGTCACAATGAGCACTTGGGAGAGCAGTACCCAAGATGGAGCTGATGCTGAACCTTGGCTGTACCTAGTGGAACTCAGGTTTGGTGCAACATAGACAAACGCCGTTTTGGTCATCCGACTCGTCTTGGTGAGCACTTGGGAGAGCAGTACCCAAGATAGAGCTCATGCTGAACCCTGGCAGTACCTAATGGAACTCAGGTTTGGTGCAACATAGACAAACGCCGTTTTAGTCATCCGACTCGTCTTGATGAGCACTTGGAGAGCAGTACCCAAGGTAGAGCTGATGCTGAACCCTGGCAGTACCTAGTGGAACTCAGGTTTGGTGCAACATAGACAAACGCCGTTTTGGTCATCCGACTCGTCTTGGTGAGCACTTAGGAGAGCAGTACCCAAGATAGAGCTGATGCTGAACCCTGGCTGTACCTAGTGGAACTCAGGTTTGGTGCAACATAGACACACGCCGTTTAGGCTATTCGACTCGTCACAATGAGCACTTGGGAGAGCAGTACCCAAGATAGAGCTGATGCTGAACCCTGGCAGTACCTAATGGAACTCAGGTTTGGTGCAACATACACACACGCCGTTTTGGTCATCCGACTCATCTTGATGAGCACTTGGGAGACCAGTACCCAAGATAGAGCTGATGCTGAACCCTGGCAGTACCTAATGGAACTCAGGTTTGGTGCAACATAGACACACGCCGTTTTGGTCATCCGACTCGTCTTGATGAGCACTTGGGAGAGCAGTACCCAAGATAGAGCTGATGCTGAACCCTGGCTGTACCTAGTGGAACTCAGGTTTGGTGCAACATAGACACCCGCCGTTTTGGTCATCCGACTTGTCTTGATGAGCACTTGGGAGACAAGTACCCAAGATAGAGCTGATGCTGAACCCTGGGTGTACCTAGTGGAATTCAGGTTTGGTGCAATATACACACACGCCGTTTTGGTCATCCGACTTGTCTTCATGAGCACTTGGGAGAGCAGTACCCAAGATAGAGCTGATGCTGGACCCTGGCAGTACCTAGTGGAACTCAGGTTTGGTGCAACATAGACAAACGCCGTTTTGGTCATCCGACTCGACTTGATGAGCACTTGGGAGAGCAGTACCCAAGATAGAGCTGATGCTGAACCCTGGCAGTACCTAATGGAACACAGGTTCGGTGCAAAATAGACAAACGCCGTTTTGGTCATCCGACTCGTCTTGATGAGCACTTGGGAGACCAGTACCCAAGATAGAGCTGATGCTGAACCCTGGCTGTACCTAGTGGAACTCAGGTTTGGTGCAACATAGACACCCGCCGTTTTGGTCATCCGACTTGTCTTGATGAGCACTTGGGAGACAAGTACCCAAGATAGAGCTGATGCTGAACCCTGGGTGTACCTAGTGGAATTCAGGTTTGGTGCAATATACACACACGCCGTTTTGGTCATCCGACTTGTCTTCATGAGCACTTGGGAGAGCAGTACCCAAGATAGAGCTGATGCTGGACCCTGGCAGTACCTAGTGGAACTCAGGTTTGGTGCAACATAGACAAACGCCGTTTTGGTCATCCGACTCGACTTGATGAGCACTTGGGAGAGCAGTACCCAAGATAGAGCTGATGCTGAACCCTGGCAGTACCTAATGGAACACAGGTTCGGTGCAACATAGACAAACGCCGTTTTGGTCATCCGACTCGTCTTGATGAGCACTTGGGAGACCAGTACCCAAGATAGAGCTGATGCTGAACCCTGGCTGTACCTAGTGGAACTCAGGTTTGGTGCAACATAGACACACGCCGTGTTGGTCATCCGACTTGTCTTGATGAGCACTTGGGAGAGCAGTACCCAAGATAGAGCTGATGCTGAACAGCTGGCTGTACCTAGTGGAACTCAGGTTTGGTTCAACATAGACAAACGCCGTTTTAGTCATCCGACTCGTCTTGATGAGCACTTGGGAGAGCAGTACCTAAGATAGAGCTGATGCTGAACCCTGGCAGTACCTAATGGAACTCAGGTTTGGTGCAACATAGACAAACGCCGTTTTGGTCATCCGACTCGTCTTGATGAGCACTTGGGAGAGCAGTACCCAAGATAGAGCTGATGCTGAACCCTGGCAGTACCTAATGGACCTCAGGTTTGGTGCAACATAGACAAACGCCGTTTTGGTCATCCGACTCGTCTTGATGAGCACTTGGGAGAGCAGTACCCAAGATAGAGCTGATGCTGAACCCTGGCAGTACCTAATGGAACTCAGGTTTGGTGCAACATAGACAAACGCCGGTTTGGTCATCCGACTCGTCTTGATGAGCACTTGGGAGAGCAGTACCCAAGATAGAGCTAATGCTGAACCCTGGCTGTACCTAGTGGAACTCAGGTTTGGTGCAACATAGACACACGCCGTTTTGGTCATCCGACTTGTCTTGATGAGCACTTGGGAGAGCAGTACCCAAGATAGAGCTGATGCTGAACAGCTGGCTGTACCTAGTGGAACTCAGGTTTGGTGCAACATAGAAACACGTCGTTTTGGTCATCCGACTCGTCTTGATGAGCACTTGGGAGACAGTACCCAAGATAGAGCTGATGCTGAACCCTGGCTATAGCTAGTGGAACTCAGGTTTGGTGCAACATAGACACATGCCGTTTTAGTCATCCGACTCCTCTTGATGAGCACTTGGAAGAGCAGTACCCATAGCTGATGCTGAACCCTGGCTGTACCTAGTGGAACTCAGGTTTGGTGCAACATAGACACACGTCGTTTTGGTCATCCGACTTGTCTTGATGAGCACTTGGGAGAGCAGTACCCAAGATAGAGCTGATGCTGAACCCTGGCAGTACCTAATGGACCTCAGGTTTGGTGCAACATAGACAAACGCCGTTTTGGTCATCCGACTAGTCTTGATGAGCACTTGGGAGAGCAGTACCCAAGATAGAGCTGATGCTAAACCCTGGCTATACCTAGTGGAACTCAGGTTTGGTGCAAAATAGGCCCACGCTATTTAGGTCATCCGTCACATCTTGAACCTGCAGGTACTGCCAGGGTTCAGCATCAGCTCTATCTTGGGTACTGCTCTCCCAAGTGCTCGTCAAGATGTGACGGATGACCAAAACGGCGTTTGTCTATGTTGCACCAAACCTGAGTTCCATTAGGTACTGCCAGGGTTCAGCATCAGCTCTATCTTGGGTACTGCTCTCCCAAGTGCTCATCAAGACGAGTCGGATGACCAAAACGACGTGTTTCTATGTTGCACCAAACCTGAGTTCCACTAGGTACAGCCAGCTGTTCAGCATCAGCTCTATCTTGGGTACTGCTCTTCCAAGTGCTCATCAAGAGGAGTCGGATGACTAAAACGGCATGTGTCTATGTTGCACCAAACCTGAGTTCCACTAGGTATAGCCAGGGTTCAGCATCAGCTCTATCTTGGGTACTGGTCTCCCAAGTGCTCATCAAGACGAGTCGGATGACCAAAACGGCGTTTGTCTATGTTGCACCAAACCTGAGTTCCATTAGGTACTGCCAGGGTTCAGCATCAGCTCTATCTTGGGTACTGCTCTCCCAAGTGCTCATCAAGACGAGTCGGATGACCAAAACGGCGTGTGTCTATGTTGCACCAAACCTGAGTTCCACTAGGTACAGCCAGGGTTCAGCATCAGCTCTATCTTGGGTACTGCTCTCCCAAGTGCTCATCAAGACGAGTCGGATGACCAAAACGGCGTTTGTCTATGTTGCACCAAACCTGAGTTCCATTAGGTACTGCTAGGGTTCAGCATCAGCTCTATCTTGGGTACTGCTCTCCCAAGTGCTCATCAAGACGAGTCGGATGACCAAACCGGCGTTTGTCTATGTTGCACCAAACCTGAGTTCCATTAGGTACTGCCAGGGTTCAGCATCAGCTCTATCTTGGGTACTGCTCTCCCAAGTGCTCATCAAGACGAGTCGGATGACCAAAACGGCGTTTGTCTATGTTGCACCAAACCTGAGGTCCATTAGGTACTGCCAGGGTTCAGCATCAGCTCTATCTTGGGTACTGCTCTCCTAAGTGCTCATCAAGACGAGTCGGATGACCAAAACGGCGTTTGTCTATGTTGCACCAAACCTGAGTTCCATTAGGTACTGCCAGGGTTCAGCATCAGCTCTATCTTGGGTACTGCTCTTCCAAGTGCTCATCAAGACGAGTCGGATGACTAAAACGGCGTTTGTCTATGTTGCACCAAACCTGAGTTCCATTAGATACTGCCAGGGTTCAGCATCAGGGGCGCTAGGTCGGGTAACCTCCACGAGGGTCTGGGCCATTCTGATGTCTGCTGATCCTCGCGGATCCGCAGTCAAGGGAATGGCTTATGGCTGGTGCGCCCTGGGGGCAGCGATAAGTGATCTCCTACGGGGTTTGCTTACCGGTGCTGCTAATAACCTGACACCCGGGAACATCCCGGGGTGGGGGGGGGGGTGCTCTTGGCGTGTCTCTATGATCTCCTAGGCTATACCGGAAAGGGCTACCCATACCGGGCAGGCGAAGGGTGAGGGACACTACCAGGAGCAAGGAGGGATAAAGGAGGGGAGGATTAAGAGGGGGGAGTTTCGAAAGGAACTCTGAGGGGAGCATTAGCCAGCTTCCCTTGAATCCCGTAACCTGGTGCTTTCTTCAAAGACCACCATCCTATGGCGTGATGGTGGTACGTTGGGAGTACTGGGACCGGAGGGCTTGCCTTAATTGGCCGGCCCGCGAGAAGGAAAACTCTATAAAACCCGACAGTGAAGTCGTAAAAACCTGTGCATACCTGGCGACCTGCACAGTACATAGCTGGCGCATACTACGGAATGGGCGTTACCCGATGCGTCAAACCTTTCGTCCCATACTCGTGGGAACTACATGGCAGACAAAATAAAAAACAAATATAAAAATCGGACGGAAAACTCAATCGACAATGGCAATGGAATGGATTTTGTTAATCTGGCGGTGGAGGTGGGCACCCCGACGGTGCGCACCGATGCCAACGACAATGGCGAAGATAAACTGATGCCGACAAGCTTGGGGACTGATCCTCAGAAAGAAACGACGCTGCGGCTCACTCGGCAAACGGCCCGGGAAATAAACGCGGCGACTAAGGGGGCTGGAGGCGGCCTCCCTGTTTCCCAGATTGTGCCCGGTGGGGAGGAGGGAAAAGCGCTCCAGAGACGCAAGGGGCTGAAGGCGGGGGCAAAAAGGGTCCACCCCGACGAAGGGGAACTGGAACCCGATAATGAGCCGCCGAAAATTAGCTCGGCTCGGAGGGGGAGGAAAGTCGGCGGTGTAGGGTCCGGCGCGCCTCGCCTTAAACTAAAAATCCCAGCTCGAGGGAAAAAGGCCGCTGGAACATACGCTGGGTTGTCGGCCGCCCGCGAAAATCTGCGGAACAGCATGGGCCTGGATCCTGAGGAGGAAGATGAGGAGCTTATGGACGGTGACTGCTGGAACGAGGGTCGGGCGTCCCCGTTGGGGGATAAGGACCCCATTGAGGCGGCACGCCGGGCTGCTCAGACAGTATTGGAGCAGACGGCGAAGTCCTCCGATATCGGGGGTTGCGTGAGGGGCACCATCAACGACGCTTGCAGCGTTATTAAGGCCGCCATGGAACAGCTGCAGTCACGGCATGAAGGAGAGGAGATCCGCTCCCTCAGAGCGGATAATAAAAGGATGCGGGAGGAACTCGCCATCATGCGATCGGAGACAAAAGCGCTCCGGAAAGCCTTCTCCGAGAGGGGAATGGCGGCCCCTCAGGCACCCCCCGCGATGGACCATAATGGGTCAGGGGACCTCCTAAGGGCCGAGGTGGAGACGCTTCTCAACTCCTTCAGGGAGGAACTAGAGCAGAAGCTATTTGCCTCCATCGGAGGGATGGTGAACACCAGGCTGCAGGAGATCCAGAAGCGCCTCCCTCCGGAGCCGATCATCCGGCCGCCGTTAGCGGCAGATAGAAAAAGGGCAGAGGGCCCTAATAATGCGCCTGCCGTCCCGGAGCAGCCCAGCCCGCAACTGAGAGCGAACAGGGGGCCATTGGGAGGCAGCGGCAGACAAACCACTGCG
This sequence comes from Cydia amplana, assembly GCF_948474715.1. Lineage (NCBI taxonomy): Eukaryota > Metazoa > Arthropoda > Insecta > Lepidoptera > Tortricidae > Cydia > Cydia amplana. Next base: position 25,664,813 of record NC_086070.1, read on the forward strand.
ACGGGGGCGACACTCATGCCCCCTGCGAGACCTGCGCCTGCTCCGCGGACCAAGAAGACGACGGCGGCTGGGCCCAAGCCGGTGCCTGCAGCCCCCACACAGATGCCCCCCACGCAGGGGGAATGGACGCAGGTGGTGAAGCGGGGAAAGAAAAAGAAGGCCACCCCTCCTGCCGCTTCGACGACAAAAGCGGGTAAGCCGGCGGCCCCGGCAGCCAAAAAGCTGGCGGTCCCGAAAACCGCAGCGGTAGTGGTGGCTCTTAAGCCAGAGGCGAAGGAGTCGTACGCCTCCGTAATGCTGAGAGCCACTCAAGCCTTTCGGCTCGAGGAGATTGGCCTCGAGCACGTTAATATGCGGAAGACGGCGGACGGGACCCGCATCCTGGAAGTGGCGGGGGCAGACAATGGCCGCACCGCCGACGCTCTGAAGGTGCGCCTGGAGGCAGCCATAGGAGACGCGGCCAGAGTCTATAGACCGGTTAAGATGGCGCGTCTTCGAGTCTCCGGCCTCGACGAGGCTACTACACCGGAAACAGTGGCGACGGCAATTGCGGCCAAAGGGGGTTGTTCGAATGCGGATGTCCGGGTCGGGGACATCCGCATTGGCTACAGCGGCACTGGTTCGGCCCTTGTACAGTGCCCTATAGAGGCGGCGAGCGCCGCGGCGTCGGTGGGTAGGGTGACAATAGGGTGGTCGTCCGCCCGAATTAAAGCACTGGAACCTGGTGTGCTCAGGTGCTTTAAGTGCCTGGGCATCGGACACACTAGGGCCACGTGCCCCTCCCCGGTAGAAAGAGGTGATCTGTGCTTCCGCTGCAGCAAGCCGGGGCACCGAGGGGCGGACTGCCAAGCAGAGGCTTTCTGCGCAGTCTGCCATCAGGCGAAATTGCCAGCGAAGCACAGGATGGGCGGTTTCTCCTGTAACCCCCCTAAGGTAAGGGGAGTGGAAGCCCGCAGTGGGAACCGTGGGGCTCCGGAAAAGGCCGCCCCGGCTATTGACCCAAGCCCCCCTCCGACGGAACAGATGATTGTGGGACAGCCAATGGACCAATAATGCAAGTACACCCGCAACAAGGTTCATGGGAGGTGTTGCAGTGCAACATCAACCACTGCGTTCCCGCACAGGATCTGCTCATGCAGAACATGGCGGAGTGGGGTATTGCACTGGCTGCGGTGGCGGAGCCATACGCTGTCCCGCCTCGGCCCAACTGGGCAGGGTCTAGAGACGGCCGGGTGGCGCTGGTGGCCTCGGTGCCGGGGGAAGTCCTCATGGGCATAGAGAGAGGGGAGGGATTCGTGGCGGCTAAATGGGGAGGAATCATAGTAGTCGGGGTATACTTCTCCCCCAACCTGCCGCTGAATGCCTTCCAGCGCTTCCTGAGGGACCTGGAGGGGGTGGTGAGAAGGGCCGGCCAGGCGCCCATCCTTGTGTTGGGAGACTTCAACGCCAAGAGCCGAGCATGGGGGTCACCAAACACCGACCCCAGAGGGGCCGAGGTTGAGGATTGGGCGGCTGCGGCTGGCTTGGTCCTCCTCAACCACGGCAACACGCAGACGTGCGTCCGCTGGAATGGGGGGTCTATAGTTGACTTATCCTTCGCGACCCCCGACCTGGCAGCGCGCGTTGCCGAGTGGCGAGTTTTGGAGGACGAGGAGACCCTCTCGGATCATTTATATATCCGCATGAGGGTCTCTCCACTGCAGAGGGCCGCGCCGACCAGTCCTCATGGCCGACGTGCAGGGAGAGGGGGGTTCCCAAGATGGTCGTTGGCCCGCCTCGACAGAGAAATGGCGGAAGAGGCCGCCATCATCGAGGCGTGGAACGCTCCCCAGGCGGCCCCAAGAGGCATCGAAGAGAGGGCCGTCCACTTCAGAAGGTCCCTGGAGACGGTTTGTGACGCTTCCATGCCCCGGGCCCGGCCTGCCCGAGGCAAAAAACAAGTCTATTGGTGGACTCCGGAGATCGCCGCCCTACGCACGGCCTCCAATAATGCCCGGCGGGCCTACACGCGGTGCAGGAGGAGGAGGCACACCGCTGAGGAGGAGGAGCTCCTCTGCACCACATGGGCAGCGAAGAAGCGGGCCCTCCAGCAGGCCATTAAGAAGGCGAAGAATGAGGGGTGGGAGGAGTTCTTGGCAACCCTCAATAGGGACCCATGGGGTCGCCCTTATAGAATGGTGCGCAATAAATTGCAGAGCGCCCCGCCCATGGAGTCCATGGACCCAGAACTCCTCCGGAGAGTGGTTGAGGGCCTGTTTCCGGAGGCACCGCACTTTGTCCCACCGGCGATGGCCCCCCCAGTAGTGGACCCAGTGGAACCTCTCGTCGTCATCCCCGTCACCGACGACGAGATAGAGTGGGCAATGGACCGGCTCAGGGGCTCACGCAAAGCGCCGGGACCGGACGGAGTGCCAGGAAAAGTGCTTTTCCTGGCACTCAAGCACCTCGGGAACCGTCTCAGATCCCTCCTGGACGATTGCCTCGAGGAGGGGCGCTTCCCGGGATGCTGGAAGGAGGGGCGATTGTGCCTACTGAGGAAGGAGGGGCGCCCACCAGACTCCCCCGCTGGCTACCGCCCCATCGTGCTGCTGGATGAGGTCGGGAAGCTTTTCGAGCGAATCCTGGCCTCCCGTATACAGCAGCACCTAGTGGAAACAGGTCCGAACTTGCATGACAGCCAGTTCGGGTTCCGTAGGGGGCGGTCCACTATAGACGCGGTGGGCGCGTTGAGGGATTTCGGGCTGCTTGCGGCAGGCCAGGGGGAGGGAGTGGTGGCGGTGTCTCTGGACATCGCCAACGCGTTCGGGTCCCTCCCCTACGCAGTCATTGGGGAGGCACTCCGCTACCATGGAGTGCCTCATTATCTGAGGCGCGTCATAGAGCAATACCTGACGGGGCGGGTAGTGCTCTATGAGCAGAGAGGTGTCCGGGGCGCGAGGGCCATGGTGTGTGGGGTCCCACAGGGGTCTGTCCTGGGTCCCCTCCTGTGGAACCTCGGTTACGACTGGGTGATCCGGGGGTCGCAGCTTCCACGCATGGTCACCGTATGTTATGCGGACGACACACTGGTGGCCGTACGGGGAAAGCAGCTGGAAGAGGTGCTCAGAAGGGCAGCGGTAGCGACCGAGCTCACGGTGCACCGCATAGGACTCCTGGGGCTTAGGGTCGCACTGCCGAAGACCGAGGCCATGGTCCTCGGGCGAATGAGGGCGTGGGGGCAGCTGCCGGCGGGCACTGCAGTGAGGGTGGGGGGCGAAGCTGTCCAGGTCAAGGCCCACATTAAGTACTTGGGCCTTGTCCTGGACAGAAGATGGTCCTTCGAGGAGCACTTTGCGAGACTGGCTCCTCGTCTCGTTGGTGCTGCCTCGGCTCTGGGCCGCCTACTGCCTAATCTGGGGGGGCCGAATGCCCCATGTAGGCGGCTATATGCGGGGATCGTCCGGAGCATGGCGCTCTACGGAGCGCCAATTTGGGCTGGACGACTGACGGGACGCGCGAGGGCATTGCTCCGTCGGCCACAGAGGGTGCTGGCCCAGAGGATGGTGAGGGCCTACCGCACCACCTCTCACGCAGCAGCATGCCTCCTTGCCGGCACCCCGCCTTGGGAGCTGGACGCAGGGGTGCTGGCGGACAGGTACCGGCTGAGGGCGGAAGCCAGGGGGCGTGGGGAGCTCCCAGACGCGGAGGAGGCCGAGAGGGTGATGCGGGGAGCCGCGGAGCGCCTGCGAGAGAGATGGAGGGAGGCCTTGGAGGATAGCCACTATGGAACCCGAACCATAGGGGCTATTCTCCCGATAATGGACGAGTGGGTGGATCGGGGCAAGGGGGCCCTGACATATAGGGTGACGCAGGTGGTGTCCGGACACGGCTGTTTTGGACACTACCTGCACAAAATACAGAGGGAGCCGGGGCCTCAGTGCCACGAATGTGGCGCGGCGGATGACACGGCTCAGCACACTCTGGAGGAGTGTAATCGCTGGGCCGTGGAAAGAGCTTCCCTCAGGGCAGCGACGGGGGTGGCGGACCTCTCGCTACACAGCATAATAGCGGCGATGCTGGGTAGCGAGAGGAAATGGGAAGCGGTGGCCTCCTTCTGCGAAGAGGTTATGTCGCAGAAGGAGGAGGCGGAAAGGGAGCGAGAAGCGGCTGCTGACGCGCTTCCTCTTCGACGCAGGCGGCAGGGTCGAAGGCGAAGGGCATATGCTCGCCTCGAGCCCTAGTGGGGCCGGCGGGTACCGAACCTGCATTGCACGGCCCCACACACGTCGTAGGGGTGGGGATCAAGCGTTTCTGATCCCCCCCCCCCCCTGCATTGTGAGGGTGCCCTGGCGATAAGCCGGGGCTGCCGGAGGGCGCCGTGGTGGTATGATATCGATCCCAGTGTGCCCTCACGAACGGCAAAGAGGATGAAACGCCGGAGTGGGTTTAGTGGGTAGGGCCAATTTCTCCCCCCCTCTCGCCAAGAGAGGGACAAGGAGCGGCGAGTCCCACACACCGTGCGTAAATGCATTCCCACTCCGTCAAAAAAAAAAAAAAAAAAAAAAAAAAAAAAAAAAAAGGGTTCAGCATCAGCTCTATCTTGGGTACTGCTCTCCCAAGCGCTCATCAAGACGAGTCGGATGACCAAAACGGCGTGTGTCTATGTTGCACCAAACCTGAGTTCCACTAGGTACAGCCAAGGTTCAGCATCAGCTCCATCTTGGGTACTGCTCTCCCAAGTGCTCATTGTGACGAGTCGAATAGCCTAAACGGCGTGTGTCTATGTTGCACCAAACCTGAGTTCCAGTAGGTACCTACTGCCAGGTTTCAGGGTCATTTTGTTGTCTCATTTTAAAATATCACGACCTGATAATTCACTGAAGCTTGTATTCATATGCTTATTTTTAATTTTAATACCTAGCTCCAAGTTTCTAAGCAATAGTAACATTAATTATTAGTTTATGAAAAAATTGATTTAATTGCATTAAACGTTAATTTAGATTGACAATCAATGTAATTAAACGTCTCAAAATTCAATTATAATTAACTTAATTTAAATTGATGCGTAATGCAATTGACTAATTGCGGATTTAATGGTTAATGGAAATGATTAATTGTTAATTAGAATTACACATTACGGCCAACACTGGCGCCGGTACACTGAGGCGCACAAATCGAGTTTTCGGCCCGAGGGTGGAAATGAACCTTTTCCTGTCTCAATACCAAATTTTATGGGGCGGTTTTCAGCCAGTTACGGTAAAGATGATATTATGAATATGAATTTTACTTATACCTGTCGCGTCGAATGATGGTCCTTATGACAGTTCATTTTTATATGTTTTATAGGTAAAGTCAATGTGGCTAATTCCGTCATAGGGACTACTCCGTCCACGAGCGTATATTTCTTTGCTTTTTAATCGTAGAAAAAAAAACCATCTGCTTTTTATTGCTGAAAATAAAATCAGTCGCTGCTTTGTCGTTGTCAATTTTGTTCGTTGTTAGAGAAAAACGCTAGTAGACGGGATAGTCCCTTGATAGTCCCTATGTCGGAATTAGACACATTGACCTTATATGTAGTTGTAGACAATGCAGATGTAGAGGTAAGTACGTTATAAATTAAAAAGCCTAAATAATTTTAAGTAAAACCTTTAATTAATAACAAAATGTAGCAATGTCATCACTCATCAATAATGACAAAGTTAGGACTTTGTCCTATTCAATATCCCATTCGGAAGAAAAATAAAATGGAAGATAAGTATGTATTTTCATGAAACTCCTTACATTTATGTATGAAGATATTGTGTTGCGATGACAAGTAAAACAGGCGTTTTGCATTATGTTTCATCGACAGATCTAGAACAGTGGGGGTAATTACCCCCGTGGGGGTAAAACTGGTATTTTACGGGGGTAATAAGCTAAACTAATTTAACAATACAACAAACGTACACGTTTTATTTTTTATTACCATTGGGAGGAGGGGTAATATCAGGTTCCCTAGTTGGTCATAGGGGTGACCGGACTGAAAAGGTTAGGAACCACTGATCTAGAATGTACTTTTGGCACGTAGTTCTGTCCATGCCGACTGTACTCCGTTCCAAGAATCTCTGCTTTATATCGGCCTTTTTATTGCATTTTATTTCGGCGCCGCCTCCACTCGAACAAGGTTCCCCGTCTCCCGACATCCGCGCATTATAGAACCTTGTCGCAGTTGCTTACTCCTTGCAAGCGATTTATATGTTACAGCAACACTCTAATTTAATCATAGATAGACTTTAAGGCGATGGAATAAGGTTCAAGAAGAGTGAGTTAGCTGTGTTAGATGGTACGCCATTTTGACTGTTCTTTTGATGGTTGACAATATTTGGGCCTATTGATTTTAGGTCGTTGAGTTGTGTCGTGTAAGGGAAGAATCAATTTGAACTGTTTAAATATAAAGTACCTACTTACTTAATCTATTTATTTTTTGCTCTAATCTTACTCCAAACAGATTTGTCAATGTATGGCGAAAATAGGGAGTATTACTGTAATGTTTTGCCGCCAGAGTGCAGCACTAGTGCCTTTAGGAAACCATAGAGTAACTTATACATACTGTACCTTAAACTGTTTTTGACATTGAGACAACATCAAAGCGGTTTGTTTACAAAGGGTCTACCGGGAAACGCGAAATCGAAACTCCTATCTCCCTCTTTATCGCTCGAATATGCAAGTGCGGTAGACCCTTAGATTGTGACGGATTGTGGAACTGGCGCCCCCTACGCAGAGTTTCGCGTAATATTCCCTATTGTGAAAAGATGACTGTGTCTGTCTGCAAAAAGTAACTATTATTAATATGTGCATCCAAAAGTCCTTCACTAACGCACAAAAATCAAGTTTATTTTGAATACATTACCATAGTTTTCCCCTTCCCTAACCCGATTTAAGATTCTCTGAGAACTTTTCTTAGTTGGTAACTACTTAGTATTTCGTGAAACGGATACTTCGGAACACTTAGTGAGGTATCATTGGACTTACCTGCATGTGTCGGGTATCGATAAAAAGACTAGGTACCTATCGATATCGATGAAAATCTATTCCACAGTGTAGTATCTAGTTGATTGGACGAATATCTAAAACTTATTAATGTTGGTTAAAGTAGCGCTACCTCGTTTCACGCAGAATAGGCACAATGGTGGTCGATTTGCGGAAAATGCCCAGAAACACTAACTTAACTTTAATATATTATCAAAAAAAATACACATAAATTTAAAATTTGTATCGACTATCGACGTTTCGCGCCTTCATTTTGAAATTACCTATTGTTACTTTTTTCCTGACTTAATTTGTTTGCCAGAATACACGTATGAACAATTGAACATACCAAGTTCCATGTAGTTTAAGCATATCGTTTGAAATTGAGAGCGTATTTTCGATTGTATGGGAGCGGCTATTTGGCGTCGGGTTCGTGTGACTCTTAAACAGACTTTAAACATTATTAAATTGTACAACGGGACTTAATCGCGTATGTAAGTTTTAAGAATTACCTCCGACGTTTCGAGGACGGCGTTGTCCCCGTGGTCTCGGAGTCTTCACCGAGACCTTACATACGCGATTAAGTCCCGTTGTACAATTTAATAATGTGTAAAAATCGTGAAAGTTTAAATGTGTTAGACTTTAAACAATTAATTAACTTAACAGATATTTCTATCGATAATCCAATATAATATAATATCCGACACAACACGAATTAGACGAGCGTGTTACAAAGTGTGACTGTGTGCATTGTGCATCAAACTTTACAATTAAAACTAGATAATTCTATCGATATCGATAAAATACCGTCCCACAGTCGCATCACTGTCGGGATTCGATCTCATAAATAAAATATAGGTCGTCAGCTGTCCGCTCCCACACCTGCACGGGATATATCCGACACGGTCACGAGTTAGACGAGCGTGTGACCGTGTATAGCACATTTTACAAGCTACGAATTTGACGAGGAATCTAATCAAATTATTTTAGAGTCTACAAGAAAAGTCTGCAAGCATTTTGCTAGCATACGCAGTGCAAGCGTTATTTATAGGTACGTCATAATTTCAAAGAAGTTTGACGTTTAAAATAACTCTACAACTCTACACCTCTTCGGGGTATGATAAAAATCCTGACCGAAATTTAGTCATATTTTTGCATTTTTTTTCTGCCCTATCTCGATTCTCGATACGAAACGACCAACGTTTAAATTGGTTTAAACACACGATTTAAGACCGCCACGCACATACTTACGAAAAGATAAACAACTTATTATATTACTTTTATAATTCTAAATCCAATTGTTGGAGGCAATTCTATCCGTATAATTAAAAAAGCCAAACACATTGAGTTTATTATGCTCATTTGAAAGGTCTCAATAAGTATTTGATCGACATACAAAGCAGAGAAAGTACAGTCAGCAATAAAAGTGTGTATCAAAAAATATTATTTACGGTTACTTGTTTGTGAACGGGTATATTTGGTCTAAATAATTTCTAACTCTGTGTTGGATATCAATAAAATTTACAATTACAGTTTCGTCACACAGCCATCGTGACCCATTTTTATCGTCAATATCATAAATATGATTTTGAAGCAACAAGCGTGAATATAATAACTGAGACGTATGACATTCAGAAATACAGCACAGAAAGTGGAGTGATACATGGATGCAATATTGTCTCCCAAATCCTTCAATATCTACGGCATTTTGGCCTCGAAATGGACGCTCTCCGACAACCGCGCATGCAGCGGCCGCCATCTTCAATATGGTATTCCGGACATTTGGGTGGCGTGCGCGGAGACGAAGCCAACACGTTGCAGCCCTTCCCCGGACGCACGCGGATACAGCAGCACCCGATAGGGCGTAAGGCCTACATCTAACTATTATAGAACCGGCACAGAAAACCATGATGTCCTTTTATTGCGATTCTGTTTAGGACCTAAACTGATTTGCTAAGGGACGGAGTTATGCGACTTATATAGCTCCGTCCTTTAGCAATTCAGTTTAGGTCCTAAACAGAATCGCAATAAGGACATCATGGTAAGGCCCCAGTATTTTACGCCATAAGTTGTTTGTTGTTTTGACAACAAACCATAGAATCGGAGCGTGTATCTCGCGACCTAAACGCGTAACCGCCATTAATTTTACGGCGTTTACGACGTTTTGGTCGCGTGGTACAGGTTGCGAATGTTGCGATTGCGACAATTTCATTGTTTGGTATGGCTTCTGTATAGTAATAACTAGCGACCCGCCCCGGCTTCGCACGGGTTAACAAATTATACATAAACCTTACCTTTGAATCACTCTATCTATTAAAAAAACCGCATCAAAATCCGTTGCGTAGTTTTAAAGATCTAAGCATACATAGGGACAGACAGACAGACAGCGGGAAGCGACTTTGTTTTATACTATGTAGACTTGAACAGAACAAAGTGTGGGTTTGTCAAATGTTACTTAATTGCTCCGGCTCTAACCCCCTCTACATACTATATGGTATATATGCTATATGGTATGGTATGGTATGGTATAAGGTAGGTAAGTGAAAAACTGAACCCTCTAGTTACTCGAGCGTCGTATACCTACGTGAAGTATGTATACCTACTCGGCCCCGGGTGAAGTATTTACGAGATCCTCGACTGATCTCCGTCTCAGTAAACGGGGGTTTATACCCGTTTTGTTCTTTACCGGCTTTGGTTTTACGGATGAAGATGTTTTAAGAAGCTTATTGGAGATAGATTGATGTTTATGTGATCAGGAGGCGTATTATGGATGACTTTAGAGTTAGACCAAGATAAATTTGCAACGATTTTGATATCACACGCAGTTCAAGTGTTATTTATACGTCATCATTTCGTACATATCCTAATCCATTCGGTTCATCCAATGGTTTAAAAAATATTTTCTCTAATGTTGTCAAATTCTACTAAGAATGGATTATTTTAATTGAACCCTTGGGAGTGAAAACTAAGTTGAAAGTATTAACGACTTCTCCCTCAAAAATCAATTGTAAAAAGAAAGATCGTACACATACAAATAATTCCAACTTCAATACATATTGTAAAACAAAGTCGCCTGCCGCGTCTGTATGTCTGTATGTTCGCAATAAACTCAAAAACTGCTGTACGGCTTTTCATGCGGTTTTCACCTACTAATAGAGTGATTCTGGAGGAAGGTTTTGGTGTATAATTCGCAAAGGTTTTGTGTAAATTCGTTGAACTAGCCTTGCGAAGCCGGGGCGGGTCGCTAGTAATATTATAAATACAAAAGGAACTCTGTCTGTCTGTTAATTACCTCTTCACGGTTTAACCGCCGATTTAGATGAAATTTGATATGGAGATCGTTTGAGCCTTAAAGATAGACATACGATAGTTTTTATCAACCATCATCACCATCATTCCACGCAGACGAAGTCGCGCGCAGAAGCTAGTAATCTAATAACAAATGCTAAATAAAATTCAACTTGGTAAAAAGTAAATATATTTGATTGAACGTTACAACAATTAACACCTAAAATAGATCACAAAATATCACACAAAAGTTTTTTAATTATGGAGACTTGAAAACTCAAAGAAAAGCCTATTTGATTACAGTAAATTAACTCCTTAAATTCCTTAAAGGTTTTTAATTAATAACGTAATATCAATTAAAGAGTGCATGCATGCATAATTTATAGCCAATCATGGCTGTTAAGTATAAGTCGGCATCATTTATTCTGAAAGAATACTCTTTGATGTAGGTGTAGATGTAGGTCTATATTCAGCAAAAATTGCAAAAAAGCATATCATATTTTATTTGTTTACAAATAAAATATTTAAATTTTATTAGGGAGAGGGGGGCTGACGCCCGCGCGGGTTCGTACCTGGTGCAAAGGTTGTCCATCGCCATTCAACGTGGTAACGCTGCTATAATATAGTGTGATGGGTACCTTTGCGCCAGGGACAACTCGCGGGGGACTTTTTGACTAGGCTTAAGTTAGTCTTAAGTTGTTATTGTTTTTTGTATGTGTATTTTGACTTTTATTGAATAAATATGAATTTCCAAAAAAAAAAATCCGGGTATTCGGTTTTTTTTTACCTAGTTTATTATACGCATAAATAGTTCATAACTAACACTATCTACAATTATGTTGTTAAATTACCTATTTGTTACTTGTTTGGAACAATTGGAACAACGCAAAAGTTTTGAATAGTTGTCAAATAATAATAAAAGCTTTTCCGCATGTACGCGAAATCCTGATAACCTACTTTCTGTAACTATGTTGGTCCAAAAAGTGGAGCTTTTTGAGCATTTGCAATGCACAATGCACTGTAAAATACAAAACAATTTTCGTAAAACCGACTACTACACCTATGGTCCACAAGTTCAATATTTAATATACAGGGTCAGGGATTTTTGGACCGTTAGCCATATTGTGCGAGGTGATTAGGTAGGCCATACTGAACAACTTTTTCTATGGGACCAACTCCGAAATCACAAAAATTTCGAGTGGATGTCGACGTTTTCTATGGGAAGGCCAAATTTTTTTTGGGATTTCGGGGTTGGTCCCATAGAAAAAGTTGTTCAGTATGACCTACCTAATCACCTCGCACAATATGGCTAATAACGGTCCAAAAATGACCCTGTATTTTATAATCTTCTGTTTTATTTTGTCTGGGTTTATTCATTTAACAACATATTTTGCTACGGAACTACTACTCTCAAGTAATAGTTGCACCTAAATGAAGATATACAAGTAAATTTTGGACCATAGTTCGGAGATTTTGGACTACGAGTATAATAGTTGAGTAGTTTTATGGGTTATGCTTATCATCCATCTATAAAAGCTTTACGTAAATACACTGTGTTTAACAGTGTTCTAATGGCATAGCTTAGGAATGTACATTAGTTAAGTATATTGTTCAATACTCATTCTGCTTATAATTGTTTCCAATCTTCCAAAACCAAAGCTACTCCTCGTTCCCCAATCATAATCGACGGAGCATTTGTATTACCTCTAACCACTTGCGGCATTATTGAGGCATCAATCACCCTCAACCCCGAGACTCCGTACACTCTGAGCCTGGGGTCCACCACCGCTGTAGGATCATCCGCTGGACCCATTTTACAAGACCCCACAGGATGGTAAGGACAAGATGTATAAGACCTCGCCAGACACTCAAAATAAGCGTCAGTACCCCAAGAGAAGTGCTGACATGCCGGCAGAGTGGTCCTAACGAAATGAGCACCCCTGGATCTAAAAGCATAACTACTTTCCAAAGACAAAACCTCTTTCACACCCCTCACTAGCACTTCTACATCGCGCGGATCAGTCAAATAACCAGACCAAATCAATGGATGTCCGTAAGGATCACTCGCGTTGAGAAGCAAACGACCTCTACTCTTCGGAACAAGGTTCATGACTCTAGGAATGACTCCATCATAGAACGCAGTCGGGAAGATAGTCAAACCATCATAAACAGTCGGTTCTCGAATATATTCTTCCCAGTTTACACTGTCTACTTGTACTTGGATGTCGGGAGCTGGCAAGCCGAATTGTGTTACATAAAAAGACACACTGTTCACCGGACCATTTCCAGATAGAGGGCCTCTTTTGACTTCCATTTTATTGTAGTCATAGACATGCTGAATAAGCTCATCCTGGCTGACAGTGGTAGCGGTTTCATTTGGTAATGCTACGATAATACCGTTAAAGGTAACGTGATCATGAAGATTTTCCCCGACTGGTAAATCGGCAATCACTGGTATATGAAGATCTTCTAAATGCTGCCTAGGACCGATTCCAGAAAGCATTAGTAGCTGTGGAGAATTTATAGATCCACCGCTGACAATGACTTCCTTAGTTGCATAGGCTGTGTATATCTGTCCGTCTTTTATATATTGAACACCTGAAGCTCTTTTATTTTCATCAAAAAGTATTTTGATAACTTCTGCTTCTGTTCTGATGCTTAGGTTATGCCTCTTATATCTGATGGGCTTGATGAACTCCCTGTTGGTGGAAGCCCTTTGGCCCTCCTCAGAGATAGCTTGAGCCTGCATGGTTCCGTATTGAATGGCGGCGTTGTAGTCATTCAGCGGGAGTCCTCTTTCGGCGAAGGCCTCCGTGATCATAATGGAAGGGTCATCCACGTAGGGGAATCGGGATACGGCCTGTTCTCCTTTGACGCCGTGGTATATTCGATTTAGCCCTTCTGTATTCAGATTCCTTTCAGATTTCTTGAAATATGGTAATACCTGGGTAACAGAAAAAAAGGCAATACTCAAGGGTTAAGCAAAATCATTTCATGTAACCTCACTTAATAATGAAATCTTGCGAGTCAATTTTAACCTACTTCAAATAGACTTACACTCGCGGTCAAATAGTACGGGTCAGTACGAAAAACTAAAATATCTCCTAAAATAATAAAGCTAGCGGCATGAATAGATGTACGACTGTATTGTAGATAAATTCATAGTTAATAAAACAAAACCAAATTTTTGAAACGTTATTCACTTATTTATTAAAATTACATAGGAAACAATAAGTATATCAACTAATTTTAGGTAAAAAAAATAACAGTGGGTACCTCACCTACATAAAAAAAAAAGAAAAAAAAAGTAACAATACTTCGCATTGGCATTGCCTCCTCGGGCTTTTCTTACAGCTTCCAGACGATTGGGCATACTGTTTATTAATTCATGCAAATACCACTATTAGTTTGAAAAATATAAAGGTTTTCGTCACTGACCCGTATTATTTGACCGCTAGTGTATAATGCAGATGACAAATAATACAGTCGACAACAACTAAGTGTGTTTTTTGGCAGAAACTTATTTAATAGAATTAATAGATGATGAGTTCTCTTAAAATAATATTCTTTAACGATATAGTAAGTAATATGTAAACATGTTGTGTATGTGTGTGTGTGTGTGTGTGTGTGTGTGTGTGTGAGTGTGTGTGTGTGTGTGTGTGTGTGTGTGTGTGTGTGTGTGTGTGTGTGTGTGTGTGTGTGTGTGTGTGGAGTGTGTGTGTGTGTGATCTGACCTCCTCGTAACTCCATCCTTTGTTCCCGCGCTGTGCCCACCCGTCGTAGTCCAGTCTGTTCCCACGGATGTACACGAACGAGTTGATGGAGCTCGAGCCGCCCATCATTTTACCCCTAAAACAAGATACATATGTTTATCATCATCATCATCATCAACATATCAGCTGAAATACGTCCACTGCTAGACAAAGGGGGGAGGCCAAGGATCTTTACAACGAACGGTCATTCGCTGCCCTCAACCCTCAACCAACGGTTTCACGCGACTTTAACCAGATCGTCGGTCCATCTAGTTTGGGGCCTTCCCACGCTGCCTATATGTTAGTTTAAAACCTGCAATGCGTTCTAAAAGGGTCTTTTATCACCCATCCAGTTAAGGTAAATTGTCTAGCATGATCCTAGCAAGAGAATCGGAGGGATAGAAATCATGTAAAGAGAAAATATTAATGGGAAAGAAGAAATACCAATGAAAAACCAACTTGCCTGGTTGGGCACCACTTTTCCTGGAAGGTGGCGAACGTTGAGGAGGTTCATAACTGTTCACCGAAGTTATCTAGGAACTAACTTACAGGAGAAGTATGAGATAGTAACCTCGGCCATCTGCATAGTTGGTTCTGAAGACATGGCACTCCAGGCAGGCGACGGCATGGTCTGTGTCATGGTTGTGTACCCAGTGCCAATCGATGTTGGAATTTAGGTGTGCTGTGGACAGCGCTGGCACCTATAGCCTCTCAGGTTCTTCTGTCCCGTTCTGTAGTATCAGGATTGAGTGGGAAGGCTAACCTCGGCCATCGGCACTGCTGATTCTCGAAGGCCAGGCAGGCGACGTCGCTAGGCATTGTCTTGTACTGCCAATCGATGTTGGAATTCAGGAGTGATGTGGACAGCGCTGGCACCGATGTGATAACAGGCTCCTCTGGACCAGCTTCTAGCAGTAGCACCTGAATATATGAAAAAAACTATTAGGGTGCCTAGCCAAATGCAGTAATTTTTCAAGACGTTTCTGCTTGTTAAAAATTAATAACAAAACTTCTGTGAGACAAAGACATTAAATATATTAGAAATGGGTCACTCACGTATTTTAAGTCGAAAAACGCTCGACATGTTTCACTTCGTACCGAGAAGTGTCATCAGGAGCTTGCGTTTACGGTGGCGGACCGGCGCAGACTGCGGGCCGTAGCTCTCCGCGCCCGATGACTCCGCGCAGGCGCCAACGCAAACAACGCAAGCTCCTGATGACACTTCTCGGTACGAAGTGAAACATGTCGAGCGTTTTTCGACTTAAAATACGTGAGTGACCCGTTTCTAATATATTTAATATGTTAAAAATTAATTTGAAGCAGCCAGGTATAGTAGGTTTTTATTAACTTGAGACTTGAGACCGATGATAATGTCACTAATTACCCGTGCAAAATGAAATGCATAAATAACATAAGACTTGATACAAATAGTAACTTTACCGTATTCTAACTTCAATTTAAAACTCCGGTTAAAATGGGAACAAATTATTTGAGAAAGAAGCACTTGAGACTATGACTTTACTTGGTATTTGTAATACCTAGGTAAATGCCTAAACTGTACAAGTGCACCCAGCATATGACGCATTTCATTTTTTCAAGTCAAATAGGTATGTCAGGTGTAACCAACCTTGTAAATACATACAGTAATTACGTATTTTCTATCCGTTATACATAACAAGGCTGCGGTAATGAGCGAGCAAACTAGTTTGTTATCGGAAAATGGCTGTTCACTTCATTACAGTTATTTATGTTTCGGGACTGTTGAATATGAAACTGTTTAATAAAAGGGTTCCGTAGTCATGGCAGGGAACCGTAAAGGTGACGTTCGGATATCCACTGCAGCAGTAATTGCAGTATTTGTCAATTTCCTTAATAAAATGAGTGACATTCGCTGCCGCATTACTGCCGCTTGAAAATAAAGTTTCTCGGTGTATTGGTGTTAACTGTAAGTAACGCTGTGTAAATAAATATGTGTCAATAAATGTGGATACCTATAGTTAAAACAAAATATGAGACATTTCCGAAATTTTCCTAGATGGAAACTGGATATTTCGAAATTTTGAAAACTTCCTGACTCCACGTAAAAGGTAAAAAGAGCAAGAACAAAAATTAATAATCCTTCTACGGAAGCCTTCAAGAAACAAATAGGTAATTTATTAAGTAGATGCTCTTGGCTTATTTTGCGTGATTATTTATCGCCGAGCAATTAAATCCATAATCATTATTACCAATGAACCATTATTGCGTTCAATGAAAGAGGTGTTAGAACACCAATACTTAATGATTTTAAGTAACTGGTAATTTTGTACTATTTATGGTAATAGTATAGATGGTCAAGCAAATCTTGTCAGTAGAAAAAGCGCGAAACCAAATTTTCTATGGGACGATATCCCTTCGCGCCTACATTTTTCAAATTTGCCGCCTTTTTCTACTGACAAGATCTGCTTGACCAGCTAATTGAGTTAATTTAATTGTGTAGTTAAGGCTTCTACACACCTTTCAACGAATAACAGGCGATTTTAGGTAATCGCTAGCTAAGAAGGAGCAACGAATTCAATCGATCGATGAAAGGCCGCAATGTATTGCAAATCGCATGCGATTATCGGTGAGGTTTGAAGAGGGTGGATTATAATTGGCAATATTTTAGAAACGCTGACAACGCTGTCATCAGTTGAGAGCATATAAGTTCGCAAATTTCGGGCAGAAGAGAATTCTCTTTTACTCCAATTAAGGCAGGAGTGACAGAGATAGTTGCTCGAAATTTACGAAATTCGATTTTCGCGGTTATAGCCCAGGCCCCAGCAGCATGGAAAACCTGTTGAAACGTAGTACATGTATAGGGTAACGGCACCAGTGGCCAGCCGGGTACCAGTGGTCAGCCTTTTGAGCCGTTTATTGGTCATAAATATCTGGTATATTCGTTTAAACGAATCGCGAGTACTCAAATAGGAGCTTTGATTCCTTATTGGTTAATACGTCACACGACAGGTGCGGTGAGGGAACGGGGGGAAGAAATATACTCGTTCATACAGGTGCTGTTTGTCGACGAGTGCAATAGTGTCATGTCCGCCATATTTTTTACTGCACGTGGTGTTCTCTTAACAGGCAAGAAAAACTATGTTTTAATGTTAAAAGTTATTGTTTTTGTTAATAATTGGTTTATTTATTAGTTTATCTATTAAATTGCATTATATTTGAATAAAAATATCAATATTTCACTTATAAATTGAGGGGGCTGGCCACTGGATAACACTTTTTTCCAAAGAATCCAGTGCCCAGCCCCCCACGGCTGACCTTTGGGTTATTCGTTTATTTTATTATTTTCGAGCCAATGCGACTGTTAGGACCGTTAAATTTACATTTTCAAATTTAGTTAGGCATGCCCTAGTCAATTTAAAGTAAAACCCAGTAGTCAGCCGCATTTGAAATAACGTTTTAATGCGGCTGAGCACTGGGTTTCGCGGATCCAGTACTCAGCCATTGACCTTGCTTGGTACGTCGCCGCCAAAAATGTGTCCACATTTTTAAACCCAATCTCATTGAAATAAGGTTCAAAAGTGTATACATATTTTTGACGTTAACTATACATAACTATCATTTTGCTTTTTCCTGGTCGGTATATGACTTTGTTTATTAATGATAATTAGATCTGCATAGACTCGATTAATTATTTTTTACCGAATACCTACTAGGAACATAATTATATATTACCTGATTTACCTCATTAATTTTTGACGGATTAATTATTAGAAAATAAATATCGCGATTCTTAGTTTGCAAGAATAATGTTAGTTAGTAATTAAGTACCTATGGCCAACAAATTTCGTGTCATAAGAATTGTATGTACCTATAAGATTTTTTATGTATTAAATAAGTAAACAAGTAGGTAAGTAATACATATGTATATGCAAAAAAATTATAAACTAAAATTAAAAACTACAACTAACTACAATAACAATAACTAAAATAGTAATAAAAAATAGATATTTGTATAACATCGTTGATTTTGATATATGCAAAAAATTAAAAACTAAAATTAAAAACTACAACTAACTACAATAAGATAACAAAAATTATAAAGAAAAAATAAATATTATAATATCGTTGATTTTGATATAAATATTAGTGATTTTGATCTAATTATTATGAATAGTTTATATAGGCTGAGTACTGGGTACACAGAGGCTGCTTACTGGATTTTGGAGGCTGACTACTGGAGAAAAGTGCCACTTTTTGTTTAAACTTAATTAGAGATATTATAAAGAGGATTGTTATTTTTTTTTATATTTTGTTTTAAAACTATGATAAACAATTGATCTAACCATGTCATTTGTTTAATTATCCGACTAATCCTGTAGAAATGCCGAACGTTCAAACTTAAAAAAGTCGTTATAAGGCTGACTACTGGTGCCTTTACCCTACATGCCATATGTGGATCCATATAATAAAGAAGCACTTTCAGATCAAAATAATATGTATGTTAACACATTTCGCTTCGCAAACGTCCATGGGCAACATGTCCGCTTACCATCAGACGGGTCGTCCGTACCCCGTACCATCACCGTAATACAAAATCTTCATGTACCTTCCACTCTGCGATTGCACTGAGCCTGTTTGCGACCACGCATCCCGCTGCGCCAGCTCCCACTACGATAAAATCGTAGGTTTCTGAAACGAGAACAAAATAAATTATTAATGTGATATGTTTTTAAGAGGGGGGGAGGGGGCTGATTAAAAATAAGTACCTATCAAAGTTTTTGTTTTGTTAGAAAAAGTTACAGGTAATCCGTCAATATATGTTTAGACCTAAAGGTTGTCTGGAAGAGATCGCGTTTTAAAAGACCGCCTGTTGTTTAACCTCTTCTTTTCTGTATTCTTTGAATTGATTCGCCTCGCTTCTTGCGCACCAAGTTTCCTGGATGCCAGCGCAGCCTTCCCTTCCAGGTGGCCACGGAACTGGCCGCTGGACGCTGGAGATGTCGACACAGACGATCCCCATACTCCTATACTACTTACAATATGTCTATCAGAGTTCTACCTGAACATATTGCTAGTTATACAGTAACAATAAGTACCTTCATCCAGTGGGTCAGTCGCATGGTCCGGCGCTGAACCAAACAGCTTCATCAACAGGTCGAGGTACATCCCGCGAAAGGGGTACACCTGAAATATCCTTAGTCAATAGAGTAACAAGCCTACCTCCATCCAGTGGGTCAGGGGCATGGTCCGGCGCTGAACCAAACAGCTTCAGCAACAAGTCGAGGTACATCAACGCAAAAGGGGTACACGCGGTGAGATTGGTGTACGCCGGGCACAACTCGTGCAGGTTAGGCGGCTGCCACACGTTCACCATGGTTCTACTGAGAAAATAGGCTGTGACAGACGGACGGACAGACAGACAGACAGACGAGTGATCCTATTAGGGTTCCGTTTTTTCCTTTTGAGGTACGGAACCCTAAAAACTGGTCTTGAACCTGGGATCTAATAAAGTGGCCAGGAGTTTTGATTTTCATCAAGATCATCGAAGTGTTGTTGCAACTCAGTTTTCAACAACGTTAACGCCTGACGGTGCCGTTATACATCACCCGTTTTTTACTAAAAGTATTATTTTCACTAAAAGTTATTTAAAATGTATTCTAGATTCATTATTAATAATCGAAGAAGTCCCGAAGAAGAAGAAGATGTCGGCGAAGGATGGTCCCGATGGCGGTGGGCGCGTGGGGGTAGTGCCTAGATGTATTACTTCACAGCCAAAATAGTAGGTATGCTACCTACGCATGAAATAAACATTCGGACTCATTAACCATACTAGTGCCTACTATTATTTCAGTACTAAATAATAAAAATAACTAAACGATCTTACGATGGAATCGGAATTCAATAAAAATAAAAAGATCACATGAAATCGTTCAAATCTTTATTTAAGTCAAACTAAACCGGTTCCAACCCTACACCTCTGACCCGAGAAGATTTAACCCGGCAACAAACTCGGCGGGACACATCTTTTCAAAACAACACATAGTTTCTTTATTTTACAAAAGTAAGCTTCTAATGGCACATAAGAAATCAAAATAACACTTGGAATAAAACACTTAGCTAAACGGTTAAACAACGTGAGAATCTATAAGCTTTCAGAATAATCCTTCAGGTGTAAGCCTTCAGGAACGTAGCGAATTAGGCACGAGCTTGGCTAACGTCCGATCTCTAGCGCGGTCCGATCAAGAAGAAGGAAGCCAGTTCCAGCGGCGGAGCCAACCGCTCCCGCCTCCAATTCAAGTTGGTAAACCTGCCTGACCAGTCTACCAACAAAACGACAAAAATGCCTGCTCGTGCCTACGTTCACTCAAGATACTCCTCTTGACGTTCCAAAGCCTTCTACCTGTCATTTTAGTTCATCAATACGCCAATAGATGGTGGCGTTATTCACTACGCAACTTTATTATTTCGTTACAAGCAAATAATACGTTGCCAAACATTGCTAATCGACTTTTACAGGCGTCTAACTGTGAACTGTAATGCTGCAATACGTCTTTCTGGTGTCTCGCTCCGACATATTCAACAATTATCCAATTCTACGAATATAAAATAATTCAGGCGCTAACTGGTTCAGACTACTTATTAGCCTAGCGGTGCCATGTGGCACCCATTGTTTTTCCCAGAAGTAATAAATCAATTCAACTTTTAATGATCAAAAATGACTAAGGGGATATATAACAACAATATTAACCAAAAATCATCAATTCATCACTTTCTGGGATCCTAAAATAATTCAGGTCATAATGGGTTAAGGATGTGTATTAAGGTCTACAAGTTAATTGTTTTTGCAAGGGCGGTTGAGTGACGGCGGCACTAGTACTTGCAGCTGATCTCGTAGAAAGAGCAGGTCCGCGACATGAAGACGGACCACCATAAATTACGGTAAACTTATCGGAATGCTTTCCTTGTAGGTGGTTTTTCATGCACGAGGTGCCAGCTTTTTTGCTCTCTCCCCCACGTGAAATTTTTAGTTTACAGAGTAAAACAATCGCGTATTTAGCATCTTCTTTGTCCACTAATCATTCCAAAGCGGAGATCTTTTTGTAGCCATTTTTCATAACTATGCTAACGACGCAGTAGATAGAAATGAATACGTAACCAATGTCACACAGTACACTTATTTGTTTACACAAAAATACGCGCGCGCACTTGTAACTATAAACGAACTTACTATGTAATGATAATTATGATAAAACTCGTTACGATCCTAGAAATGTGTCCGCGCGAACGTTCACTACGAAACCTGCACGACGCGCACCTGCAAAACTCAAAATATAGGTATAGTTCCGCCGGCCGAATACCGGATATTCGGCCAGTGTCCAGGCCGGATATCCGGTATCCGGTATCCGGCCAAACAACTATCCGTTGCATTGCATCTCTATAACAAATGTACCTAACGCTATTAATTATATTCCACCGTTCATTGTTCATTTTATAATTTTACTGTATTTTACACGTAATTAACGTACGCGAAGTTATTAATTACTAAATATTTTTTGTAATCTAGGTAACCATATTTATCATCTACCTTACCGGATGTAGGTACCTAATTAATGTAATTTTTATAACGGATATTGAAATTTTATATTTAAATTTTAAATAACCACTTCCAGGGGCCCGTTTCTCAAAGTTTGTAACTTGTAATACAAGTGGAAGTCCCTTTCTAACAAAAGCTGTTAAAAAGTAACATCCGCTTGTATTACAAGTTACAAGCTTTTGAGAAACGGGCCCCGTGTCTGATTATGCTGAAACGATTAAGTACACTTGTTAAATTCGGAATGTCGTCGTTAAAACGTTAAATCAATGTTTGGCCTCCATTTTTTGTTATGTAGGTAGGTATTAGAGTTACTTAGATGTACAAGATTAACTATTTTTAAACACCAAATAAACTATTTTATTTCTATTTAAATTACCTGGATTATATGCCCGCGGCAGGATTGTTTTAAGGCGGGTGCGCGTGCGCTGCTGCGACAGCGCATCACAAACTGTAGTTACGCAAAGCAGGATTCACTATTAAAGGTACGGTACGGGTAACCTTGCTTCATAATAATCATAATACTTAGGTCATACTGAAAGTTCAAATCTCTAAAACTGTAAAGGGACTGTAAAGGTAAATCGTACATATCTACATATGTAAGATTTTCCTTTACAATCCCTTTTCTTAATTCTCTTCTTAATTGCTCACAGGTTAACTGAAAGAGATCACTTAAAGGGATAAATTCGCCTTTGTACTATGACGAATGTTATTTTTCCTGTTTTGTTCAGATTTTTGTACAATAAAGTGTTTTACTACGAAGCGTTGGTGGCCTAGCGGTAAGAGCGTGCGATGCAAGTCCCGGAGGTCGCGGGTTCGAAACCCGGCTCGTACCAATGAGTTTTTCTGAACTTATGTACGAAATATCATTTGATATTTACCAGTCGCTTTTCGGTGAAGGAAAACATCGTGAGGAAACCGGACTAATCCCAATACAGGCCTAGTTTACCCTCTGGGTTGGAAGGTCAGATGGCAGTCGCTTTCGTAAAAACTAGTGTCCACGCCAATTACTGGGATTAGTTGCCAAGCGGATCCCAGGCTACTTGACAAAGTAGCAGTAGGTAGGTACTGATAATTCCGCTATTCAACTACTGGGCCAAACAGAAATAGAAATTAGCTAAGGTTAATAGCGCGATTTAAGAATTTAATCACACGGAACAGCGCCATCTAGCATAATATTGGTAAGCTAAACAAAATAAATTTATATAAGGTAATTATCTCAACAAAAATCTTAACAGCGTGATTCAGGATTTTAACAACACAGAACAATGGCATCTAGCGTGCTATTGGTAAATAAAATAAAATATGGGGTCATTATCCCAAGAACGCGAAAACCGAAATTCGTAAATTGCGGGGATCTTTCTCTTTTACTCCAATGAAGGCGTAATTAGAGTGACAGTGAAAGATGCCCGCAATTTGCGAACTTCGATTTTCGCGGTTATAGCCAAGTTAGAATATAGCCCTGAATTTTGACTACATGGAACCATGGAACAGAGGCCTATTTCTCGAACGGTATTAGTCTAATATTATTAGTGTGTTGTCATGGCAACCCATACGATTTGACAGTTTGTGGACTAGCGATGTGACGAGTCCACTTTTGTTCAATTCGAATCATTCGAATTGAATCGGCCGCTGATTCGAATTCAAAATCGAGTTGACTCGACTCGACGATTCGCGTGGTTCGCGACAAGGTCACAGGCACAGACGCGGAGCGAGTTGAGACGGCGAGTTACGCGGCAGTTGTTGGAAAAAGAACCTTCAGGGCACGGAATTAAGGTTTATTTTTGAATGGCCATACTAGCAGTGAACTCGAGTTGGGATACTTGGAATGGCGAATCAAGCGGCAGTTGTTGTAAAATGAACCTTCGGGTCACGGAATTAAGGTTTATTTTTGAATGGTCATAGTACCAACTCGAGTTGAGACGGCGAATCGAGCGGCAGTTGTTGTAAAAAGAGCCTTCGGGCTACAGTATTAAGGTTTATTTTTGAATGGCCTTAGTAGCAGCGTGATAGCGTTGACTCGGCTCGGCGAGTTGTTCGCCGAGTTAGCTAGTGGTCGAGTTGATTCGAATTGCCCATAGTCTTGATTCGAATTAACTCATCTGTAGGCTGATTCGAATTATTCGAATCAGATAACTCGACTCGCCCATCGCTATTGTGGACTAATAATATTAGTCTAATAACGTTCGAGAAATGGGCCCCAGCGCGATACAACCGGAAGCGGACACTTTTTTTTATATTATTTACCTACACAAAACTCAATTTACAGCTGGTCAATCAGATCTTGTCAACTGACTGGTAGAAAAAGGCGGCAAATTTGAAAAATGTAGGCGCGAAGGGATAACGTCCCATAGAAAATTTGAATGTCGCGCCTTTTTTTGCTTTTTTACTGACAAGATTTGCTTGACCAGCTATATTAGAAAAAGTAACATTTCGAGTGCAAGCAATTTACAAAAATAGATTATTATAATTCCGTAATTAAATTATGTTTTCAAGTAAAAACTATTTTGTAAATAACAATCAACAGTTTATAGCTGGTCAACAAAATCTTGTCAGTAAATAGGAACCAAAAAACTATACTCATCCTTTTCTTTTGGGTGCTAGTACTAGTGTAAGACAAAGATAGTATGAATCTCTCTGTCTATGTTTGAAATGGAACAGTCCTTTAACACACTATAGTTCTATCTTGTTTCCATTTAAATGTTTACGGTACACAATGGGCCATCGCCGGCCACTCCAAGGGACGCAGCCATGCGGTAGAATGAAATAGCAATTGGGCATGAGTGGTGGGGATAACTGACAGAACAGGATAGTCTTATGTATCTTTCAGTAGGAGTAGCAGCGAAAGCGCTATTATTGTTTGTCCTTGTCACAGTCTCACATTTTATTTTATTCCCCACCATGAATTAGTATGGATTATGGTGGGCAACAAATAAATTCGACCAATCATAGCGACGCATTGCGTATGTTTTGTCCCTCACGGAGGCACGCGTAGACCGCTTCTATAGGACGCTACCTTCTATGGGGAAACGTAATATTTTTGAACGCTTCCGATTTATGAGACAGCAATAACATGGCAACATTCAATAAAATTTCAATTTCAAAGACTTTTTGGCGGGAAGTCGAAAAAAGCGGGCGATTTAATTTTGCTCAGATTTTCTCAAATTGATTTCTTTGTATATATTAGTTTAATTTAGGTGTAAATAATAAATTTGTGTACATAAAACATTGTGTAAATAAAAATGGGTGAAAACACCGGCGGGGGCCAGCCCCCCGGTGATAAAGAACAGAAAGAAAGAAAGAAACGAAAGTTGGCGGCTTCGGACGTTACCGCAAACTATAAAATGTTTGTTAAGCCAAATTACAAGCGACAATTCCCAGACAATCACAGCGCTGAGTGCGTCGTGTACGTAGAATCGCAGGAAAACGACAAGTTGGGCAATAGGAATCCCATTGCTCTGACTAAACTATTCACGGACAATGTTAAAGGAATAGTCGGCGTGCATCGAGTGAACGCGCATAAAGTAGGCGTCACTTTTAAAAAACCTGCACCGGCCAATAACTTTCTCAAAATGGACAATTTTTTGGGCAAACATAAGTTGAAAGCTTTTGTACCAGCACACCTTACAGAGACAACAGGCGTGATACGTTACGTGCCTAAGGAGATGAGTAATGAAGAGATATATAAAAACATTACCTGTGACACGGAGGTGATCTCGGTCAAGAGATTTATGAGAAAAGTGGACGGCAAATTGGTCCCCTTAGGTACCATTGCCGTTACTTTTGCGGCTACGACTTTACCCCAATATGCATATATGCAAATGTACAGATACCCGATATATATGTATATACCACCACTGCTGCAATGCTACAAATGCTTAAAATTCAACCACTCAGCAAGAATTTGTCGAGGCGAACAAATGTGTTCAGCTTGTTCTGGACAGCATTCATATAAAGATTGTGATGTAGACGAACTCACTTGCATTAATTGCAAAGGCAATCACTTGGCGATCTCCAGAGATTGCCCTGTGAAACAAAAGAAAATGGAAGAAAAGAAAGCTAAGTATGAAAACCTCAGCCGTAGTTTTGCCACTGTGGTGAGTAATATTGCACCATCAGCCCCTGTACCTATTACTAATCCAAAAGTATTTCCAACCATAACCAAACCTAATAATACTACTACTGTAGGCGTAAGCCAAACTTCCCTGAATATTGAGCAACTACTGAACAACGAGACCATCATTAATGCTTTAATCAAATCTTTGGTTATGCTGGGAAATGACAGGAGTGATACTCCAATTAATAATAAAAGAATTAAAGAAATACTCAAAGAAAATTTATTAAATTAAATCATGGACACTTTTTTACATTTAGCACAGTTTAACATTCAAAGTTTGTTACATAAGAAAGCCCTATTAAATACATTTCTTGCAGAGCAGCAGATAGACATTTGTTTACTTAATGAAACATGGCTTAAAAGTTCAAGTACCATTCCTAACTTTGCCCCATACAATTTTGTACATAAAATTTCAAATAATGCTAAAAATGGAGTAGGTATACTTATTAAACAAAACTTACAATATAGTATCATAAACACAACTTTTTATGAGTCCATTCAGAATATCTGTGTAGCTATAGAAACTTCAATTGGTAAATTATACATTCTTTGTGTTTATTGTCCACCCAATGGTAGCAGGTTTGATGTTCGTAAAATGAAAAAGGTGTTGCTTGAAACACCCAAGCCATGTCTCATCATGGGCGATTTTAACGCTCATCACATATTATTTGGCTGTCATTCAAATAAAAGTAGAGGCAATAGTTTATACAATATTATTGATGAATTTGATTTGTGTATTTTAAATGATGGTAGTCCAACAACAGTGCAATATCCAAATAGGAATCCATCTGCAATTGATATAGCTCTTGTCAGTCCCACAATAGCTCCACTTTGTGAATGGCGAGTTCATGATGATCCAATGGGCAGTTACCACTATCCAACTCTGGTTGATGTAAATGTGAAGCCATCCATATATGAAGTCCGACCTGTGGAAGAAAAATATATTTATAATAGAGCAGATTGGTCAAAATATTATAATTTATCAGAAACCTGTTTTTCACATTTAGACATTGATGATAATACAGAACCTCTTAATTTGTATAATAATTTTGTAAATATTTTATATGACATTCGTTCAGAAACAGTTCCAAAACTAGAATCCAAACAATCCATGAAGGTCATGAGGAAACCTGTTCCCTGGTGGAACCAAACATGCCTTGAGGCTGTTAAAAAGTCTAAAGATGCTTTAACTCAGTATAGAACATCACCCAGCATTGCTAACTTTATAAATTACAAAAAGCTTGATGCTCAGAAAAAAAGAACATTAAAAGAAGAACGTGTGAGGTCTTGGCAAGAGCTATGCAGTAGTTTTAATAGGATGACACCGGTTTCTAGGATATGGGGATACATGAAAAAGTTTAAAAGAATTGGCTCTTCTCACAATAGACATTTAAATGATGAATGGGTGCCAAGTTTTTTAGAAAAATTATCAGACTCATCTCCATTAAATAAAAATCATTTAAATAACATTATTAATCAGTCAGACGAAACTCCAAGGAACACTTTTCTGAATAGACCATTTACACTTAATGAACTTTTTATATCACTCAAAAGTAGAAAAGACACAACACCAGGGTTAGACAATATACCATATATGTTAGTAAAAAAGTTGCATCCTAATGCTATAGAAATACTTTTGCATATTTATAATAAATTATGGGATCATTTAGTCATTCCAGAGTCATGGAAAACACAATGTGTTATTCCCATCTTAAAGCCAAATAAACCAGTAAATAGTCCTTCATCATATAGACCAATTTCATTATCATCATGTTTAGGTAAACTTTTTGAAAATATGTTAAAGTTACGTTTAGATTATTATGCGGAAACTCAGGGAAAGCTACCGGATGTTCAGTTTGGATTCAGAAAAGGCAAAAGCTGCACTGAAAGTTTTGTTTCATTTATTAGTGACCTTAAAAAGGCTAAACTTAGTCATACAAATGTTATATGTGTTTTTCTAGATGTAAAAGGTGCCTTTGATAATGTTAATATTGAAAGCTTAATTAATGTATTACATCAATTAGATCTCCCTGCAAAAATTTTAAATTGGATTTTTGGTTTTTTATATAATAGGACTGTATATGTAAAATTTAACAATAAGCTGTATGGCCCCACAACAGCTAATAAAGGAACAATGCAAGGTGCAACCTTATCACCCTTATTATATAACCTTTACACATCTCAAATCCTTAGTTTTGTAAATACATCCCAAGTTAAAATATTGCAATTTGCTGATGACTTGCTTTTGTACTGTGAAAGTCAAAATCTAAATATGGCTGTTGAGAATATGAACACTGCTTTAACTCAATTACAAAGGTACTACAGCAACATTTTAAAATTAGAAGTTAGTCCTGATAAAAGTAAAGTCTTAGTAATCAGTAGAGACCCATATGCACAGTCCATTGTAAATATTAGTTATAATAATAATGTAATTCCTATTGCCAATCATCACAAATTTCTAGGTGTTATTATAGATGATAAATTGAAATTTGATAAACATATAGACTATATAAGTCAAAATGCCATGAAAAGCATAAATATTATGAGAAGTTTAGCAGGAACATTCTGGGGTTCCGACCCAAAAACACTAAACATGCTTTACAAAAGCATAGTCAGAAGCCATTTTGACTATAGTTCCCTAGCATACATGAATGCAAGTAGCACACTTTTAAGAAAGTTGGATGTCTTACAAAACATTGGTTTGAGAGTTATAAGTGGAGCCATGCGCACCACTCCCATTAACTCAATGGAAATTGAAAATTGTATACCTCCATTGTCCTTGCGTCGTTTACAGCTGGCTGAGAGATTTTGTTTAAAGGAGTTATCTTGTGAGAATCTTGTTGTCTTGGATAAAGTGTTATACCCAGTAGAAATTGCTCAGTCAGCTAACATCTCGGCTAATACTCTCATTACAGGTTCTTTGCCTGAAATATCCATAATAATGATGAACACCAAAAATGTGGCAAAAAATATGTACATAAATAACCAGTGGCCAATTTATAAGTACTCATATAATACTATACTAAGTTATTTTGATGTTAAATCTCATTTAGACTTAGTAAACAACAAATTTGACTTTTTTGCATTTTTAAATGAAAAACACGACTTCTATACCATGTATACTGATGGCTCTAAAAGTGAACATGTTAAAGCTGCATATTATGACCCACAAATGAAAGTCACAAAATGTATTAAAATAGACAGTAACTGTAGTATTTTCACTGCTGAAGCTTGGGCAATACTAGAAGCTTTAACATATGTAAATAGTAATGTAAATAATGTAAATATTCTTATTGTAAGTGATTCTAAGAGTGTTTTGACTGCCTTGTGTAATAGTTCATTAGGATATAAGCAAAATTATATTATCTACCAGATTAAGGATATGTTATGTAAGTTAGACAAAAATGTAGAATTTGTATGGGTGCCCTCCCACAGTGGCATAACAGGGAATGAGGTTGTGGATCAGGCGACTCGTCGGGACCATGACCAGGACCTCACAGAATCGTTTAAAGTACCATTTACTGACTATTACCATAACTTCAAAATTATTTCTAAGAGAATGTGGAAAGAATATTGGAAGCATAACACAGAAGTACAGGATAAAGGAAGATGGTACGCAGATATACAAAAAGACTTACCAACAACACCGTGGTATTATGGCTTTAAATATACCAACAGGAAATTCATAACGTGCCTTAACCGTCTGCGTTTTGGTCATTGTTTGGTCCCAGCACATCTCAAGAGGAAGAATATTATTACTGATGATAAGTGTACTTATTGTTTTAAAGAAAATGCGGACATCAAACACGTTATATTTGATTGTGAATCGTTTGCCATGCAAAGGCTGTTACTTGTCAGTGTCATTAGTGATGTTGCAGAAGAGAACTCGTTAAGTGTTCCCCGCCGCGTTCAAGATTTACTATCTAACCCTGTTTATTTTATACCAGTATTTAACTTTATTTTAAATACTGTGAAAGAAATTTAATTAAATTTGAATGTATATAATTATATTATTTTATGTCTGATAAATTGCTTGTGTAAAATGTTTCAAAAAAAGTTAAGACTAATTGATGAAATTGTTATTCTTCTGTGTACTAATTTATCTCATATTGTTATGGCTATTCAATTGTATTCTTTGTGGTTATTCTTGTGTATTTTATGGTTTTTTATGTAATGTTTATGAATACGACTGAAGGACTTGTATCCATGGTCATGAAATAAATTAAAAAAAAAAAAATTTCAATTTCAAACGGTTTTCGATTGTGTAGTGTTTTAGGTCGTTTGTCAATTTGTGAAACATTTTTAAAGTGTATTTTTTATTACAATAATGTCCGTTTTTGATGAAATAATGTGTAAAGTTAATGAAATATCTAACAGTTATGTTCGCTCCCTAAATGACGAAATAAAGGTACAACGATATTGTGTTTAAAAATACGTTGTGAAAATGGTGGCTTGTAGTGTACCTTATCTAACCGTTTTTGAGGCGATTTGTTTTTGAAAGTGCCATGTTATTGTCTGTTTGTAATTCATTTACATCTTTTAGTCTACGAAAATACTCTATATTAACTTTAAAATACATATCCAGTGTAAAAATATCACATCAAAACTTCAATTCCAAACTTTGTTCTCGCGACGCAATTCCGCCTGGAATCTCAATAAAATATTAAATTACAGAGTGGAATGCAGTGTTAGTGATTACGTTGATGTGGTTTGCAGATCGCTTTCGACGCTATAGACAAGTTTGCTGAGGAATATCAGAAGGGACGCGGGAAACGGGACCAGAATCAGAAAAAGGCCCTAGTGAATACGCTTATGAGCATAAATGAAGACGAAGGTACGCTAATTTTACTAGAATATACTCAATTTATAATTTACATGCTTACAAAAATGTTTGTTTTGGTTTGTCTTAAGTTCTATTTAAAATGGTTACTGGTTTTACAACAGCCTACAAACATGTATTTGAAGTCTTCAAAAACACTTACAGCTACCGTGAGTATAGGTGTACTAGGTGTAGTAATCAGCCTGAAGTAAATATTGAGTAATTTTTTGTTGTTGAAGTAAGACAGCATTCACGTTTTCATACTATACTTAGCTCACTACTTACTCTGCCTCATAATTACAATACAATACAATACTCTTTATTGCACACCTCACATACACGTAGTTAACACATATTTATTAGAAAGTATGTTATACCAACTATACTCAGTTACCAAGTGGTCCGCAGGCGCTCTTGAGACTTGGCAAAAGACAATGCTAGGAAGCTGATTATTCAGACCAAAATTTAAGATCTTAGATATTGGACAATATTAGTATTTGAATACTGGGATTAGTTGCCAAGCGGACCCCAGGCTCCCATGAGCCGTGGCAAAATGCCGGGACAACGCGAGGAAGATGATGATGATTAGTATTTGAATAAGTAAAGAATAAGAAAAGTAATTATGAAACTTATTTCTAACTAAAAAGATTACTTTTTTTTATTTCTTATATTTTATATTGCCAAACGGTACTTATAATTCTCCAGCAAGATATCTGAGAAAATTCGAACTATACAGTCACCTGCAATAATATGTTATACACAATGAAGGCCGCAAAAATATCTGACACAATTTCATTTGTAGAGCCATAAGAGCGTGTCACATATTTTTGTGGCCTTTGAAGAGTAACATATTGCAGGTGACTGTACCAAACATTACAACATTAATTCCAGATGAAAACTCCCCCAAAGAAGCCAGGAAGTCCAAGGATGGCTCGGAGAAGCGGCTCTCGAACAAGCGGAGCAAGGAGCAGGTGGACGGCATGTTGAGCCCTGAACAAGAGAAGAGGCCCAAGAGAAACGCCTCCGTCAAGGCTCAGAACAATATTACCAAACAGGTAAATATTACAAACTCTTCTTGTCGTAACCTCATGGCTGAGGGATGTGACGATTGTGGGCACACTTCACTAGTGTTTGCTCCCAACGTGTACTTGGTTACTTGGTTGGTGCTACCACTAACCAAGTAACCGGGAGTGTAAAAAAAGGAAAAGATTTGAATTTATACAGGGGTGTTTAAAAGCTGTGTTTGAATCTTTCTGGGGAAGTCACACTTAACCTGTCGAATCCCACGATATGACGTCACCCATAAGCATTCTGGCTCAAATATGAGCCACTGGGAGCTGATAGATTAATCATAATAATTTTATCAATATAAAATAAAACTCTTTTTCATGTGCAGAAACAACCCCTGAAGTCTTTGAATCAGAACATTTTACTTCTCAGTGATGATGAAGATGTGGTAAATTTAAAAAATGTTTCAAAGTCCATAGAATGTAATGTAAATCAGTAGTAATAGCTAGTTATTTATTTACCATTTCTTACTTAGGTTTAGTTCTATCTAAAATTAAATTATGGAAAGCATTATGGATGGAATAGGGTATATTTTGATGTAAAATATTCTACTTTTATAGTTGTAGCAGTTCTTTCTACAATTTCTCCTAGCTAGGTGGTTGATATTATTATTAAAACAGTTTACCCCATAATATCTCACAAATTCCTAGTTGCATTGTTGTTAAAACATTTTGAGTAAGCTAGGTTTAATTTACTATATAAGGCAACTTACACACTGATTATATGATCTGTCGCGACACTTTCCCGCTTACATACTTGTTAACCCTTTATAAGGCACAAAGGTGTCAGGTATTATGCAAAATTTGAACCCTATCACTTTGAAATAAAGTTCAAAATTAGGTGTGAAACATATTCCATATGAATTTAATTATTCCATGTGACCGATGCTATTAATAGCATCAGACGTTTCTGCTTGTAAAAAAAAAAATTAAGTTAGTATGGGTAGCACATCGAAACTGGTGAATTTCCAATATGACTTGAAACTCCGGTAGCCGTTTAAGAAGTGTAACGCTCTTACGGTAGATGTCGCTAGGGTCCCCTAGACCCATAATATGGTGGAAAGATTTGCTGGCTATGGATGAGGTCTTGGTGACTCAGATGGCAGAGCGCTGGAATACCGATCCAGAGGCCGTGAGTTCAAGTCTCACCCAAAACAGTAATATTTCCACTTTTAAATTTATTCTAAGTGTAGTGTTCGGCGTTCAGGGGTTATAATGACAACACAAGAGTCGAGTAAATACTGCATCTATTGGTAGAAAGCGCTGGCCTTATATACTAAAGTTTTAACAGGCTTAATCGAGTGGAAGTTATGGCAATGGTCATTAACCATTGTATATCAAATTACAGTAAGTCAAGGTTTATGGCATCGTTAACTTAATGTTCTGTAAAGTAGTAAAATACATATATGGGAGATAGGTATCAGATGTATCAGCTGATAGCAGCTGTGTATGAACTGTGACTACACTACATAAGCTTAATATTCCATATGCCCTATAAAGGCTTTAAAAGTGGCTGTTGACATAAAACATAAATATGAATAATCTGCAGGTGAATGTGAATCTGACGCAGAAGCTGCGACGTGACGACACGGAGAAGACACGTCGAGGTCACGATGACAACAAGGAAAACACGCTGCCCGTCGTACAGGGTAATCTTGCTATGATACCATAAGCATAGAGAAAACAATACATAGAGTGCTCACTCCATACATCAGTTCAGACTATTAATTTCAGTGTCTACACCTAGCATCGAGTAGCGGAACTATCAGTACTGCTACTTGACAATAGATGTAGCACCGACCGAAAAGTCTTATCTCAACGGCATAAGACTTTCCGGTCGGTGGCGACATCTATTGTCAAGTAGCAGTACTGATAGTTCTGCTACTCGATGCAAGATGCTAATAGTCTTTTTGGTACTAAAACTGATGTATGGAGTGAGCACTATGTATTTTTTTCTCTATGCCATAAGTACATCTAAAGCTATGTCCACACTGCCATTTTGTTACAGAAGGTCATGTTTATAGCAAGTTCAACAACATACGCCAGACATGCCCGTGGTATAAATAAATAATAAATATTATAGGACATTCTTACACAGATTGACTAAGTCCCACATTGATAAGATTGACTAAGTTGTGTGATGGGTACCTACCCAGACAATGATGAAATGAAAACACCCAAGACTCGGGAACAAATATCTGTGCTCGTCACACAAATAAATGCCTTTACCGGGATTCGAACCCAGGACCGCGGCTTCACGGGCAGGGTCACTAGGTCACTACCCACTAGGCCAGACCAGTCTCACCATGGTATGTCTCTTTATATAGTGAGAAATAGACACCCTACTACCATGGTCACACTTTTCCTAACAAGGAATTGGGCGAAATGGAAGGGCCTGCAAGGCGAAGGTGCCTCTATGGGTGTACTTATCCCAATCAATCTTATATATATATTTTTTTAATTTATTTATCACAAAGTACACAACAATTTTTAACAATTTATATTCCTCGCCAAACTGCGATTGCAGTTTGTTGGCGAGATCGCGCTCATTTTTAAGTTTTAAACATAAATATTATGCTATGCACTAATGCACTAAATACTAAACTTAACTTAATATGGACATAGGTCGGCCATCCGTCCGGGTTTCCCCGGATTTGTCCTATTTTGGAGGCCAGCCAGGTTTTCAAAAACCCGGCCACTTTTTATATAAGGAAACACCTTATTGAATTTAATTTATTTTTTAATTTAATAATACTATTTTCGGACACGTCCGGGAAAAAATGTCCTGTGTCTATTAGGATTTTGATGAGCGAGTTTAAATACTAACATTGACTGTCTTTACATTACAGTGAAACAAGAGAAGATATCCCTCCCTTCAGAGCCCATGGAGACAGAGGCGGTGTTAGACATACCGCTAGTGCCTGTGAAACAGGAACCTAACAAGGATGAAACGTCTATGCCGCCGCCAGCCGCCCCTGTTCCGAGTAAGAGTCATATGGGCGTTTTCTAAAATAAATATTGAAAACCCAATTCTCCCAGATCCTGGTGTTTTTGGGTTCTTTCAACTCAGAATCACTAGCATATTCATTCCTGGTGATAAAAAAAATGGTCCCAAAATTTTGTATGAAAGTGAACATTTTTATCATACTAAAAACGTGACGTAATGGAATGGACATTTTGGGACATCTTTTTTTAATGGTAGGACGGAGAGTGCTGTCGATTCTGAGTAGAATGAGCCCAAGAATGTCCACGTTTGAAAGAATCGGGTTTTCGATATTTATTTTAGAAAAAGCCCATATAGATATAAGCCATAACCCGAAGCCACGCGTGTGGTGTGCGGCCATCGTGAACCTTGTCAGAATGCACTAAGGTTGATATTACACTGTAACCGAGCGCGTCAGCTAGTGTTGGTAGGAACTCGAATCCTTTGAGTGTGAATTTGAAGAACTCGGCTCGTTTTTACGAGACTGCGCTTAAAAAACTTCTGAGTCATTTAAGTCCTGAGTCGAGTCCTTTGTTGTCTTTTTTAAGAGCAACGTAAAAGGAGTCGAGCCTCCAAATAAAGGCTTCGTGAACAATTTTATAGGTTTTTCCTAAATAATAGTAAATAAGTTAGGCGTTATTGTATGATTTGTGTACCTAACCCACAAATTGTACATAAAGACAATGCATTTCGAAATTGTAAAAGAAATCAAGAATTCTCTGAAAAGGTCTTTAGTCTTTATAAAAGACTCGGGTCTCTATCAAGTTGAAAATAATTCGAGTTTAGACTTAATTATAAGAGTCTGAAAAACTGAGTCGAGTCTTGAAGCAGAGGACTCAAAGGACTCGAGTCCTACCCAACATTAGCGTCAGTTGACGTCTTTAGCTGAGGCTTAAGAACTGTAACAATACACTGTGATATTTATTAATAGTACATTATTGTCGAGGTTCGGAAGTAGCTACTTGCAGGCTGAGGATTCGTTTTAAACGGACGACCTTGGGAGTCCGTTTAATTGAATTCGAAGCCAGCAAGTAGCCTTCCAGCCGAGTCATATATAGTGCTTTTCTCAAAAATGGTGCAAGAAATAGAAATATTTTACAGAATTTACAGAAGCAACGTTCTAATTTTCCATTAATTTTCACAGAAAAAAATTCAACCATTAAAAAAATTAGCTTGCCGCCTTTAAAAAAAAAGAAGTGTATTTTTCTGCTGAAACTACGCCAACCTATTTGAGACACCTAAATAGTCGCGGTACCAACATTAAGCCTGTAACAGACTATCGCACCGCACCGCGACCTTGGAGCGTTGCACCCATAAGTGAGAGCGAGAAAGAGATATCTGTTTCTCGCTCTCACTTATGGGTGCGACGCTCCAAGGTCGCGGTGCGTTGCGATAGTCTGTTATAGGCTTTATAATAATAAGTGCTGATCATCTGTTTGGCTGTTTAAGGGACCTATGCCTTCATTTGATATGGCCATTTGAAGTTTTAAAAAGTTTGGAACTCGTTAAATAATGGAATTTGTATGCGACATTGCAGTCCCGAAATCGAGACTGCAATGTTTTTAACTTTTTAATTTTTTGAATGACCATAAACTACGCACTTCGCGACCTATTTTTTAACCGGTAACGTCGACTTTGCCGTCCATTTTTGAGAAAATAGACTATGATTTTATTTGTGAAGCGCTGGTGGCCTAGCGGTAAGAGCTTGCGATTTGCAATCCGGAGGTCGCGGGTTCGAACCCCGGCTCGTACCAATGAGTTTTTCGGAACTTATGTACGAAATATTATTTGATATTTACCAGTCGCTTTTCGGTGAAGGAAAAACATCGTGAGGAAACCGGACTAATCCCAATACGGGCCTAGTTTACCCTCCGGGTTGGAAGGTCAGATGGCAGTCGCTTTCGTAAAAACTAGTGTCCACGCCAATTACTGGGATTAGTTGCCAAGCGGACCCCAGGTTCCCAAAATGGCAAAATGTCGGGACAACGCGAGGAAGATGATGACTATGATATTATTTGTAGAGCCTCGCAAGCTACCGCCTAAGGAGAAATCTACGGATAGCGAGGAGGAGTCGACCGGCAAACGCAGCACAAGAACCAGGAACTACACGGACACCATGCCGCCACCAGCCGGTCAGACACATTGACTTTACTGTAAAATCGTTAGATCAATCTTTACCTTAGTTAAGGCTCCGTTAACGATTTTAGAGCCAAAATGTAAAATTGATAGATTTAGTCGTTGAAATTGTACTCTTTTTGTTATCTAAATAACAAGTATTGGTTTCTATTGACACGTCTTCTCATCTTGCCTTTTAATAATAAGGTCCCGAGCGTACGTCACCGGCAATATATGACGAGAAGGGGCAGTTTTTAAAAATTCATCAAAAAATTATAGTTATAAATTATAAAAAATAATGTATAGGAACAATTTCAGGAAATGTTGTAGATTGTTTAAGTATCGAAATTACGTTGGAATTAAGTTGATTTTCACGAAAAATGTTCACTTGTTTTGAAGTAATTTATGGTGAAAATTGATTTCGTCTAACATTCATTTACTCTTGTTCAATATCATATAACAAAAATGTAGTCTATGCAAGTTGGAGTACAGGATATGTGTAATACAAAATTACCATTTTTAGCAGTCCAAACTTTACGAAATTTACAAATAAGATCGACTAAATCAGTGCTTTACGCACGTTTACCTAAACGCCCATCAGAAAAGAAATCATTACTAATTTAGTGCGTCAATTTAAAAAAAAATGATGTGTACAAATGCAAGATAAGAAGACGTGCTAATAGATACCAGTACTTGTTATTTCTATTACGTAACACAAGATGCACAATTTCATCGACTAAATCTATCAATTTTACATTTTTGCGACTAAAATCGATACCGGCCTCTTAACATTAATTCTCATGCTGCATTCTGCATGGGTGCATTCTCTAGCTCTAGCTACGGAAGTCTCGGCGTCATTTAGGTTAAAATTAAATAGAATTTATAACTTTTTACTATTTATTTTATTGTCTGTTTGTGTATTTTGTAGCCCCGGCTCCCGTGGAGCGAGCGGCGCGCGCGTCTCGGCGCGGCACGGCGCGCGGCGCGGCGGGGGCGGACGCGCCGCCGCCCGAGCCCAGGCCCAAACGAACCCGGGCTAAAAAGGTACCTCCTCTTTTCAAACGAGCGAGCGAAGCGAAGTGAAGTTCTTACATTCAACTTGGAGCACACGGCTGGCCAGGGGCACGTCCCGGCATTTCGATGTTTTTAAGCTGAACTATCAGAGGATAGTTTGATACACAATAACTTGAGTAAATTTGTTCTAATTTAAATGAAATTGGGTAAACGTGTAGTTGAGGGCATTATATTTTAGTCATTAAATTATGAGCAGGCTCGATCAAGGGGTGATTGAGCTAGACGAGCTTGGAAGGCTAAAAAGCTATTTGTGATGGGTCTCGCTATTCTGGACATCTTTTTTGCAAGAAAGTATGGTCGAGTTTGGTATCAAATGAAAGTGCTCGGCTTACACATTTATAATATAGTTTTTAAATTTACAATTTTAAAATAACGATCTAACATTTTGGCGAACCGCGAGTTCTCAGTTCGGGGCGAACTACTAGTTATATCAAAAATACTCTACCTCAATAGGGATGTTGACACATGTTGAATTTTATAACAAAATCTAGTAAAATAGATAGCAAACGAGCAATTTATCACAATAATGTGGATATTAAAATAAAATATTGAAAAATTACAAAATTACAGGACCTGAAAGTTTCAAAATTTAAGTTTTTTTTAACTTCCAAAAACGATAAAAGTAAGGGTACCATTCGATTCCTTACGTTTCACCAAAAAAAAATATTGTATAGCAACTATATACATAAACAGAATATTTCACCGACAAAAACGCAATTTTCTTGTTTTGTCCATACTACAACGTGGGCGATGACGTCACGGCCCTTGGCCGTTTTGTATAGGGCGTTTCGCGAGTGAAGTGCGACTGTCGGACTTTGACTACAATTTCTGACTTTTGTGTTACTTTAATGCAATGGGTCCCATATAGACATTTGATCCTAAAAACAAACCCGATCGATTGATACCATAAAAAAAAATTAGTCATGTAGCCTATTATCCGGTAGGGAATATTACGCGAAACTATGCGTAGGGGGCGCCCCTCCCGCGATAAGTCACGATCTAAGGGTCTCCCGCAAACGAGAGACTCGAAATTTTGTTATCTAACCTCTATCCTATTTAAAATTCTGACGGAAAATCAACGCTGCGGTATCTATGCTGAGTCAGCGCCTATTCTTTACCACTACACATAAAATAAATATGTAAATTGCTATTACTGCTACTAGTGTCAAATTGTATGTTGCCTTCTTCTTTTTGTCTCTTGTTAACTTTCTTTGTTATTATTTATTGTGTCACAAAACATGTAAGTTGTAGTTAAATAAAGATTTTATCTATCTATCTATCCCTCTTGCATATTTGAACGATAAAGAGGCAAATAACTGAGTTTCGATTTCGCGCTTCCCGGTAGGCCCTTTGTAAACGAACCGCCTTGATGTATCAATGTCATATTTCATTGTGTGAATAGTTGAAAACTTGTCAAAAAAACAGTTTAAGGTACAGTAATGTATGAGTTACTCTATGGTTTCCTACGGGCGCTAGTGATGCACTCTGGCGGCAGAACATTGCAGTGATACTCCCTCCGCCAAAGACGTCAACTGACGATACACAATATATGTTCATATTTTTTGCAGAAAGTATCAGAGTCCTCAACTACAGACGCAGAAAATACACAACCGCCCGTACAAAACAACATTGGTAAGTTACCCTACCTCTTAATGAATGAATGAAATCGTTTATTTCAGGCAACTAGTGGCCCATACATAAATACCTTAAAACTAGCATACATATTATAAAAATATAACTAAACACTAAAAAACACATTATGATTGCGATGCATTACGCAACCCCGCAGTGTCAGGGAACCGGCCGCGGAACCGCGGATATATCACACAAAAATAAATGTACTCCATTTTACTTTCTAACGCATCACATTAAAATTACATTGATTTCCGTATGTTTTTCTTTATTTTTGTAAATTAATATAAAGTACTCATTAATATTTATCCAGGTACACCAGACAAACCGCGACCAAAGAGGACCAGGCGAGGAAAGAAAGCGGCGTAAGTATACTGTAAATATTATTAATGTCTACACCATTTAACTATGTACCTAAAGTAGGGACTGTTGCCGCTATTTCTATTGCTAAAAGAAATACTAAAAAGTACGGAACCCTCGGTGGGCGAGTCCGACTCGCACTTGGCCGTTTTTTTTGAATAATTTTATTCATAATCAGGAACAATTTGAAACCAGGCAAAGATTAAAAATGTCCCCAGTTTTTCACACATTTAGATACATACTTTGTCTGTCACATCTGTCTAAAATTGACAAAAATTAAAACATAACCAAAAAACATTGTCAATGTAAAAGTGTGATCTTATTTGAGAATGATAATAATATATAATAAATAAATAGAATACCTCCGCTAAACGTATGTATCGCGTTACCGGGCGTCGGTAACATAGTGAGGTGAGTTTTCACTTCTATCGGCACTCCCGGAGTGCAACCCGTTGTTTTTTTTTTTCAGCGAGGAAGAACCACCGAAACCAAAAGATCCATCCCCAGAACCAGAAATAATATCGCCAAAAGAAGAAAGAATATCCCTCCCCGACGCCCAATCGCCCGCCATACCCCAAAAGACCGTCAAAAAGACCAAAACAGACTCAACTCTGTCTATAACCTCGGACTCGATCCAATCGAAAAAGGGCCCTAAAAAGAAGGGAGCAAAGTCGAAAGTTGACAAGCAAACGATGGAGGAGACTCAGGTTATTAGCAGTATGAATACCACGGTGACTATTAGTATGGATAAGACGGTCGTGCTGACTAATGGGGTGTATGACCATACTGATGCGAAGACTACGGTAAGTCATTAATATTAGGTATCGAAGAGAATTTGAAATAGAGGCGCATTGTCAAAGTAAACTTTGTAGCCACAGTAAATTTACTGCCATCTTTCGACACATGATTTAAACCTTTAGCTTAGAATGCCATTTGACTCTTTCCTATCGCTCGAAAAGATAGCGCCATTCCTTTTTGGCATATACTCGAGTAGATGGCGCCACTTTTTGATATTTAACCTTTTGGACGCCAATGACCGATATATCCGCACCGTAGGTTCAACGCCAAAGACCGATTAATCGGTCACAGACCACAGAGCAACATCGACCTACGTGCATATACATAAAGTTCAACTTCAGTTTTGACACTTCAATGATGTGGCGTCTTAGTGACAGCTTTTGTGTTTGACACGGCGTGGAAAAGGTTAACAAATTTAAGACATATCAGTGAAAGACTAAGGATTAAAGTCAAAATGGCGTTCTAAAAGTTTTAATCATGTGTCGAAAGATACAGAATTTACTTTGACAATCCGCCTCTATACTAAATTCTCTTTGCCTATAATTAGATAAGAATGAGTCATGATTGTTATATAGATTTAAGAGCATGTAAGATGTATTATCTGTTGGTAATGCTAAATAAAGAAAAATAAAATACAACAATGGATATCTTTTTTTTTCTAGATTGCAATGAATGAAACAGTCGTTTTAGACAAAATCAACCGAGACACCATGGTTTTAGACAAACCACAGACTAAGATTATGGACTCCACAGTTGTTATAGAGAAAGGTAACATATTACTTCGATTTATAGTTGGGAAGAGGCCACAGATAACTTACGCGATAATTAGCACATACGTAACTATGTTGAAAATTTAAAGGGCCATATGTACTGTAAAACGTTGTACGATACATGTGCGAATAGATAATTCGCAACGAGTGGCGATAAATTAAAACACGACCGAAGGGAGTGTTTTAAGTTGGGGAACGGGAGTTTATTGAGGGTATGTATGTTTAAATTTCCTATTTTTTGCACTTGTATCGTAAATAACTATTATAGTTGAGAATAGGCCACAGATAACATTCTTTTTATTAAATGAACAAGGACAACATTACTTGTAAACAGTCATTTTCAGCATAAATATGTAACCTAATAACTAATAACGATATGACTGAATTTGTAAAATAACCTTTTCGCCTTATTTGGACTGTTTTCCTAAAATAACCTTTTTTTTTATTGTTTTCCTAAATTACGTCCAAGTATATTGAACGTTTTAATACCTGCCACGCAAAATTCAACTTTTTCATGAACGTCACAAAGACTGTCATGTTATATATGTATGTTCATCATCATCATCATATATTTAAGAGTAAGACTCTTGTCGGTGGAGCAATTTCCATGCGTGTCGGTCCTCTGTCTTCTCTTTGATAGCCTGATACGACACGACGTTAATTTTTCCTTTACTTGATCCATGTACCCATGTATCCTTGGTCTCCCCTTGTTCACTAACATAAAATGTATGTATTTAAGATGGCGCGACGCCCAACATGACGGACGACCTGTCTCTGCTGACGGACGACAACAGCGAGGGGTGTTGCACGCCCACCAAGGACCACAAACAACCAGAACCCACGTAAGCAAAGAATAAATAATAGTATAGTTTGTAGCTTTCTAATAGACCCCGAAGGCTAATCCTATTGTCTATTGTTAAGAAAAACCGCTCGCGCCACGTGCCACAACCACCTGCATAAAAAATCGGTACTTCGGTTACTGAGTGCCGGCGAGTCGGACGCTACAGAACCAGTCTAAAATGTGTCATCGAGATGCGTAACAAAGGCGCGCGCAGGCGTCGGAGAGCGCACCTACACTGGTTTTTTGAGCGTTGGACTAGCCCGCGCTCAGGTGCCAAATAGAATAATTAGGACCCTTTTTTGCAGGTAAGTAGCACGTGCGGTTTTACTGAACAATAGACAATAGGATAAGCCTTCGGGGTCTACTAGAAAGCTACAAACTATACTAGGTGCAGAAGGTTCGCTCTCTAACGTCTCTATTACGAGTAACTTAATGGCTACTAATTTATTTGCCTTTGATTTGATTAATTTTTGCTGGCGAAATGCTAAAAAGTATGTAGTCAGCTACAGAGGTGACCCCCCTGTATAGAAATTTGTTTGCAGGGACGAGGGGTCACCTCTGGGGTCAATTGTATTTTTCTTATTTACTCGTAATGCATGTTAATTATAAGATGTAATATTTGAAAAGATGTGTCCCGCCGAGTTTGTTGCCGGTCCCATATTGGGATACCCTCCTCCAATTGAGGGGGGATTTAAATCTTCTCGAGGCAAAGGTGTAGGATTGGAGCCGGTCTAGCTTTATTTGACGTTCATAAGCACATTGTAACCTACTTGAATAAACTAACTTTTTATTTTTATATCTGTGCAGCTGACTGTACATCTAATTGGTACGTTTGGTTTGCAGTTCTGCTGTAAAAGCCAAAGTGCAACAGTTTGAAGAGATGGCCGCCAGGACCACTAGGACCAAAACGAGAGCTATGGCCAAAAAGGTAATAAAACTTCTAATTCTGTCTTGAATAATCACTACATAGTATAAAACAAAAGTCGCTTCCCGCTGTCTGTCTGTCTCTATGTATGCTTAGATTTTTAAAACTACGCAACGGATTTAGATGCGGTTTTTTTTAATAGATAGAGTGATTCAAAAGGAAGGTTTTTGTATAATTTGTTAACCCGTGCGAAGCCGGGGCGGGCTAGTCTTAAATATATATTGCTCCTTAATTGGCCCACTGATTACCAGTCCGCCATCAGTCTGTCAGTTAGAACAAAAAGTTGACAGTTCCGAACAACTGACAGGCTGATATCGTCCGGCGGATTGACAACCCCCCTTAAGTTTAGATTGGAATTCAATTATTTTAATAAATTTGACAGGCCGCCGATACGGAAAACAGTACGCCGCCCGACAAAATAATATCCAAGCAGGTTCTGTCTGCGGACACGCTCACCAAGATGAACAACATGATATTCAACGGCAAGACCACTCAGGTGAGCCCAAACATAAGTATATGGTGTAAAAACCACAGAACATATTAAAGAGGTTAGAACGGCTATCGCGCGCAGTTAGTATCGGTGTCGCCGCTCGTTCCTTTCCACATTTCTCGCGCAACGGTAGTAAAAACTTGTGTGCCTGGTGAATGGATACGCCTCCTTTAGACAGATTTGATGTCTGGCTTCTTAATCTGAACGTCTATTGTGGCGCAAAAGGCATGTTTACGTTTTTCGGTCAGCGCGGGCGAGTAGCATGCGAGCGTTTGCTCATAACCGGCGGCGACACGTACCCTGCTCGCATCGCCATTCTACTTGTTCTGTGGTAAAAACCAAAAGAATTCAGAATCCAAGAAAAAGAAAATATGAAAAATTGTTGGCGTGTGCGTGACATTTTCAGATGAAACAAATCGTCACTACTTTGAAAAAATCTTGTATCTCGCACTGCTATTCAAAGTTAAAACGTAGTAACTCTATATGCATTTCATACATAGTTGCCACTTTTTCTTTTGATTTACAGAACAAGATAAGGTCAATGTGGCCGATTCCGGCTATTCCATCCACGAACGTATATTTATTTGATTTTCAATCGTGAGGAAAAAAAACATCTGCTTTTATTTGCTGAAACTAAAAGTAATCGCTGCTTTGTCGATGAAATTATCAATTTTGTTCGAGAAAAACGCTA
The DNA here is from genome assembly GCF_948474715.1 of Cydia amplana. Lineage (NCBI taxonomy): Eukaryota > Metazoa > Arthropoda > Insecta > Lepidoptera > Tortricidae > Cydia > Cydia amplana. Next base: position 25,709,092 of record NC_086070.1, read on the forward strand.
GTAGATAAAATAGTCCCTATGACGGAATTAACCACATTGACCTTGTGAGTTTTTTTCAACTTAGTCACGAAATTACGCTCAAAAGGTTAATACAAATACAAATACAAATAATTTATTGAGAAAAGTATAGTACAGTGGTTGCTCTTAAAGACTAAGAATTTATAAAGACAAGTGATTTACAAATGCCTGAACTAGGATTCCCTGTGTTTCAGGCAGCGAAGGACAATATTAACTATTTATTAATTATTCACTTAATTATAAACTATAAGTAGTACACAATATAAGTCTTCTTACCTAAACAAAAAAGTAGGTTCTTAAGTATTAAATATCAGAATACATTTAGTAATACTATTAGTAAGTTCTCTGTATCATCGTACGTCATTTTTTGAAAGGCGCGTCGTAGAGTATTCTTGCAACAAGCACTCGGAATAATAAACCAACAGGAACCGCCATTAACAGGCGTTCCCCTCTGCCAAAAGTCGGCGGCCGCCGGTCAAGGAGGTTATATAAAACTAGTTGCCATACGTCATACGCCATTCAGCAAACGTCAGTCTAAGCGGAATGTTAGGAGCAGAAAATGCCGAATTGTAGCGTTTTCTCCTGTAAAAACCGATCGGAAACATCTAGCGTACTTAAAAAACACGTTTCTTTTCATATGTAACTACTATTACATGTAAATATTATGAAATAATGCACTAATTTAGCAAAAAACTAAAAAACATTGTCAATCTGAAAGTGATACCACTTCATGGTACTAGATCTAATTTAGGGTAAAATTTAAAGAAGACTTTCTAAATATTCATTAGGTATACCTAACTTCCAATTTGTGTTGCTTATTGTTATATAATTTATATAACACATTATTTTTCTATAACACCTTATTTTTATATCAACATAATCCATTCAATGAAATAAATAGTATAAATCATAAATAACGTGATAAGTATTACCAATATAGGGTCATTGTGCAGTTTCCGTCCATGCTCTAGGTAGTCTCTAGTTTTCGTCCACATGACAGATTAGCAAATAGCATATTTGATATTTAATTTGCTACTTGCCAAATACATTTTTTATGTAGATAGATATATTGTCTCGACATTAAGGATTGCATTAAGTCCAAATTTGTGCAGCAATGTAGATTTATATTCAATTTCGTCAAGTGGACGAAAACTAAAGCTGGTCGAAAACTAACGCACCTACCCTACTACTGTTTGAAAATTCATTTTTTCTTAGTTTCTATCGTATATTTTTTATTTTACATGTCCAATGTTTGTATTGTAATTTATTTATTTTAAGGTATTTACTGCCGTCATTTTCCATAAATAGGCACTTTTAATTTATTACTCTGGTATCACTCTACCATAGTTAGTGATGGGACACCATAAAAACCAATATCGATAAAATCTATATGAACATTATAAATATATTGTTATTTTGATTTATTTTTTAGATTTCCAAAAGATGCAATAAATTTTAAACATAAGCAGTTTTCAGCTTATCAAGCCATCGAAAACCTAAAAATATTGCAATATCAGTCACGTTTTAAATATCTAAGAACTGCATAAGTAAGTTTGTAATTCCATATAAATATATGCTATTACAAAGTTACTGTTGCAGTTCCTACAAATAGTAGGTAAAGTAAAGGTACACTACGATGTATGTACGATGTGAGTATGAATAAAGATGTGTTTAGTTATGATATGTGTATACATAGTATGGGTATGAGTACCCGAAAGAAGGACTGTCTACAAAAAGAGATGAGATCCCATCAAAAACATTACATGTAAAAAGGTGCAAGTCTCGCAACGCTTCTACTACAAAAAAGTTTTGACATGTAATGCTAATGTGAAACCAAGTCGGTTATTTTAATCAGTGCCAGGGGGTGTTAAAACCGTATCAATAAGATATCTTTAATTTGTAATACATATCATGACTTGGCAATCGCACATAATGCTTTACTCTTACCGTACTCGTAAATATATGTTATGCTCAAACTGCAACTAGCGTTATGTTCAAATTAGAATTATTTTTAATAGGTGACGATAATCCTTATGTCATTATACAGCCGTGCGATGGCCAAGTCATGATACGTATTACAAATTAAAGATATATTATTGATACGGTTTTAACACCCCCTGGCACTGATTAAAATAACCGACTTGGTTTCACATTAGCATTACATCTCAAAACTTTTTTGTAGTAGAAGCGTTGCGAGACTTGCACCTTTTTACATGTAATGTTTTTGATGGTTATAATTGACTAAAGAAGACAGTTAAAATTCAGTCAATAAAATATCGACAATATTATCGACAAGTCCCTCGCACTTCTACGTTTACTTAGAACTGACATCATCTCGTTCACGGACAGGGTTGTCTGTGTTTGTTCTTGTATTTGTGTGAATATAGTTTATGCTAGTGTTTGATAATTTTGTCGTGTGCGTGTGTAGCGACGCATGCAAAAAATGCATTAGTGTTTACATTATTTGTGTGCGTTCCTCGCCCCCCGCGCCGAAAACGGCAGAATTTTTCACATAGAAATTAGTGCGTGTCACTACTCCATATTGGATTATTACTCCGAGAACAAGCATAGCTAAGTGGGTATAAGTCTAGTGTTGCATTTAACCTGTTGTACAAAAATGGGCCCAAAAAGACAAAGAATCTAGATGAAAATACGTATTTTCTTTGTACGGTTTGCATGCATATAATATCTTTGCGCCTTTTATTTCTATAATCAGTGTTGAAAGGAGTTCTGGCGTGCTGCTTTAGTACTGTGCTTAATATATATAATTGACGAACAGTTAGTTCAATTTCATTATAACTTAGGCTAAAAAACCTAAGTTATAATGAAATTGAACAAATGTTAGAATAATACAAACGTACACGCACACACACACACACCCACACACACACACACACACACACACACACACGCACACGCACACACACACGTACACACACCACAAATATGTTTTCTCCTTATATTGTACTCGAGTACCTACTGTACCTCTACTTATCTAGGTACCTCTTCTTATTATTTTATATTGTAAACCTTATACTGACGCCTTCAGCGCGTCTATTCCAAATCTTTAAAATTAAAATTACTGTAAACCACCTGTTTATTATATAACGTCTACTTTAAGCTACAATTTGTGGAGGAGCGGTGTTCTCTTAACACAAGTATTTAAAATACTTAAAAAGAGGCACCGGATCAGATATTGTAATTTAAATTAAGTTAACGAATAAATCATTTTTATTTATTTTTTTTTTTTTAGTTAGTACTTCACATGATTTATAAAGGAGGTCAGTAGGGTATAGGAATGGGCGGGAAGTGGCTACCTTTAATAAGGCTCTTTGAGCTCTTTCTAGGGTTAGTAGTGTAGTTTTAGCTGTGCCACCCCAAGACGAGATGCAGTAAGTTAGTATCGATTGACATAGCGCAAAGTATACTTGTTTGATTAAATTTGAATCAGCGATTGAACGAAGTTTTTTAAATATAAACATTAACTTTCGAACTCTATTGCACAATGCTTCAATGTGATATTTAAAAGAGAGGGTTTCGTCTATCATGACTCCCAAATACTTGATTTTGTCAGTAATAGCTAGAGATTGACATGAGCAGAGATTATTCGAGTTTTCCTTACAGTTATGTGCGTAAAGTTTGAGGTTATGTGCGACCGGATCTGTTTTCCGCATGGAAAATCTTATAAAATTCGTTTTGTCGGAGTTCAGTGTTAGTAGATGCAGTTTTAGCCAGTTAGTTACAGCATCAAATCCGCGTTGAGCGTACTCGTAGGCCTCGTTTGTTGACTTTGCGGAAAAAAGTAGGGCAGTGTCATCTGCGTAGGAAATGATTTTGCCACTATCTATTTTTAGGTTGCATAGGTCATTAATATAAATCAAAAATAGGGTCGAGGCCAAAACGCTGCCTTGGGGCAAGCCAAAAGGAGTGTTTTCTAAATCGGAACTTATGATGTTATCTATTTTTACGCATTGAGTACGTCCGTCTAGGTAGCTCGCGATTAATCTATGCTGTGTTCCTCTAATACCTAGTGTTTCGAGCTTGTGCAGTAAAATGGGAGTAGAAACAGTGTCAAATGCTTTTGCGAGGTCCAGGAAGATGCCAATTGTCTTGTTACCCTTGTCTAATTCCTGAACTAGATAGTCAGTCAATTCGTGTACAGCATCTGCGGTTGATAATTTTGGCCTAAAACCAAACTGTGTCTTTGCCAAAAAGGCATTCTTCTCGAGATATTGTACAAGTCTGTTATTAATAATTTTTTCTAGGATTTTGGATGTCGCTGGTAACAGAGAAATCGGTCTATAATTTGTTACTTGAGCTTTGCTACCAGATTTGTGGATAGGGACTACAACGGATTTTTTCAAACATTTCGGAAAAATTCCTTCAGAGATGCATTTTTGAAATATGTGTGTTAGCGGTGGAACTAGGATGTGTCTGAAGGTCTTTATTATTTTGTTCGAGATGCCATCCCAACCAACCGCGGAATCCTCTTTTAAGTTCATGATAATTCTGTCAACCTCAGTTTCATCCGTATTTAATAACACAAAAGATTTGGAAGATTTGTTTGGTTCGGATAGCAATCTTGAAGGGAGTGGCGATGAAAATCCCTGGACTTTTTCAGCCAGGTTTTTGCCTATGTTAACGAAAAACTCATTTGTGTTATTTGCAGCCAACAATTCGGACGGACCTGCTTGCAGCAAACTTGCGGATGATTCACGTTGTTTTGCTGTGTGTGTTACGTTTTTAAGATGTTTCCAAACTAATTTACTGTTTTTTCCAGCAATTTCCAGTTGTTTTTTGTCGTAGTTTGTTTTTATGTTTTTCAGTAAGTTGGTACAAAAGTTACGATATCTTTTATACGTCAGTTGCAATATAAGATTGTCTGGATTTGCTTTAGCTTTCAAGTGTAGTTTATCCCTGTGTCTCATAGATCGAAGAAGTCCCGTGGTTATCCATGGTTTTTTGTTAAAATTCTTGCTATTTAAACGTGTCTTATTAGTGTTACGTAAAATTGCTTGCTGGACATTTTTGGTCAAGTACAGCATACTATTTTCTGCATCAGCAGAATTATAAACGGGGCCTAAGTCAATATTGCGTAAATCATCTCTAAGTTTGTTTATATTTAATTTATTGACAAATTGCGTGCGCGTGCATGTACTACGTGATTTACGATAGAGGGTTAGTAGGGCAGCTCTGTGGTCGGTCACTGTAGAGTTAGTAACAAGTGCTAACGCCGAAGAATTAGATTTTACCATAATATGATCTAAGCATGACCCGCTTTGATGTGTAGGAAGCGTGTGCGCTGGGAGTAAGCCATGGAAAGAACACAGGTTAAGATAGCTTTGGGCTGTCAGCGAGGATTCGCTGTTTTCAGATAGAATGTTAATATTAATATCTCCTATCAATACTATATTTTTGAAGGATGTTAGTTTACTTAGATTTTCATCCAGGGACTTGATAAAATTATTGGTATCTCTAAAGGAGGGGGGTCTATATAAGGCTAATACTGCAGTATCTGATCCGATTTTAATTAAGAGCCGATTGCAATCTAGTATATGGGGTTCCACAACTGTGATATTTAAATTATTTTTTACATAAACTACTACCCCGTCATTTTGGTTATAATTATACTTAGTGCTATACGAAATGTAACCGGGCATATTTGGTAGATTGGTATGAGTACTAAGCCAGCATTCAGTCAAGACAATGATGTCACAAGTAATATCTAGTCTTTGTTGAAATACATTAAAATTATCGAAGTTTTTGCAGATACTCCGTAGGTTTTGTGTTAAAATTGATAATGGACTTCGACAGCGACGAACATGTTGTTTGCAGGTTTCGACATCGCAGGCTTTAGACTCTGATACAGAGAAACTATCTAGGTCAGTAAATATGATATTGTTCATAGGTAGTTAAACTAATGAAATAAGAAGTGCTATATAACCAAAATCACCAAGAGAGCAAATTCTGTGCTGTATATGATCCGCAAAGCATTCCATGTAATTACTAAGGACCTATTTATTAGAATATATAAGTCATACCTTCGTCCTTTACTTGAGTATGCTTTTCAGATATGGTCCCCCTACTTTAAAAAGGACATCACATTGCTGGAGAAAGTTCAGCGAAGAGCAACCAAAATGGTTATTTCATTGAAAGACAAGCCATACGAAGAACGGCTTCAGGAATTAGGTCTTACAACATTGGAGGACCGAAGGAAGCGAGGCGATCTTATCGAGACATACAAAATCTTGTCTGGACACTACAATGTTCCTAATATTATCGACCTATACACATCAAGCCAGAATGTAAGGTTAAGAGGACACTCCAAAAAACTTGTCAAACCTCCGTGTGCTAGTAATCCTAGAAAACACTTCTTACCGAATCGTGTGGTAAATGTGTGGAACTCTCTACCAGAGACTGTTGTTAGTGCACCATCGGTCAACATTTTCAAAAATAGACTGGATGCACATTTTAGAACTTTAAAAAGTGCAAAATAAAATAAAATACAAGTGCTTCGATATACACGCATCAGCTCCAAGAGCTGCTAGTGTATCAAATAAAATAATAATAAAATAATAATAATAATAAGTATGTAGAAAGTTAGCGCTCCTAGGCGCCTTCATAATCTATAGAGTTTAAATACCTTTTTTCGGCCATTTTTCTAGCTGGGCAGTCGGCTTCGCCTGTTTGGTGGTTGCATGGTTTCTTGTAGTGCGAGCATGTTGCACATTTTGGTGCTTCGTCCTTTTTTGTGCATTCCTTGAATGAGTGACCCGCTTCGCCGCAGTGGCCGCAGATGTTGGTCTCCATTTTGCAGGTCTTCGCTGCATGATTGTAAAGCTGACATTTGAAACAGCGCGTCACCAAGGTGAAATCCCTAACAGGGCAGGATGACCAATTCACAAAAACTCTGTCGTTCGTAATTAAGGCCTTGCGTATCGCTCCAGAAACTTCAATTATATAATTACAGGTCTCGGCGTCCTTTTTTCCGGATTTGTGACTGAGCTTAGTGGAAGACATAAATTTTTCGAGCGACCAATCTTGTAATTTATCGGCTAAGTTTTGATTGAAAATGCACTTGAGGACTTCAGTTTCCTGCATGTCCGCGGGAACTCCAATGACTACAATTCTGGGCTTGCGTTTTTGTGGCTCGTCAACGGTGAGTCCAGAGGTCGTAAGCTGCGCCGATTGCTTCAGTTTTATGACGTCTTCTTTTGAGTCAGTGCTTATCACTACACCGCCGTTTTTGATCTTGCGCAACCCTCTCACGTGCAGCTTCATTTCTTCGGGCCGGATAATCTTTTGAACGAGAGATTTTGTCTCCTCACTCGATTTTAACTTGTCGACCGGATAGATTGCGACTGAGCTAATGTTAGATGGTTGAACGTACCTCGTTCCATTTTTCTTAAGGGCGTCGGCAAACGATACAGGTCCCGAAACTTGTCGGCTGGATTCCTCAATTGATTCCTTTAGTTCTTGGATGCGTTTTACGAGGTCCATCTTTTCCTGATGCGCTTGGCGAGACTGATATGCTTGGACTGCGTGGCTTTTTAGAGATTGGTATTCAATAGCCATTTGTGAGGCTAAGTGGTTCACGCTGCGACACAGGTTGTTGATTCTGAGCTTCTGGTCAGTGTTGAGTTTACCTTCTGCAGATGTAGAGCATACGTCGTGGAGGTTCAGTTCGATCTTTTTCAGCCAGGTCTGGATGTCACTCGTGGGAATTACCTTCGGGGGCTCTTCTTCCTGCTGCATGTTTGCTGGTGCGGGCCCGGGCGGGCCGGGCTGCGGCGTGGGCGTTGAGGGCGGGCTGCGGCGTGTTAGTCCACTCCGGTTAAATGGACTATTCTCCGACATTTTTCGCTTACACCTCGAAATAAATAAATCGAAATAAAATAATACAGAAAAGATACCTTGGTATTGCCAGGGTATTGTTACATCTACTATGTATTAATCTACGATGTAACCTTCGTATATTTATCAGAGCAGTCTATTATTGATTAAATTCAGGATTATTCTAGTGTTCGCTTTGAATGATTTTTTAAACCGCATTTAAATAAATCTAAAAACGTATGTAAATCCTATCATTTCCTTGTTCCCCAGATATCAAGTTCAGCCACAAAGCCGACCGCGAAACTACCCCCTGTAAAAACAATGCCGGCCTCAGCATCTAAAGTGACCGCCATTAATAAAGCCCGCGAGGAGTTGCTCAGCAAAGATGACGCGAGGAAGAAAAAGGAAGCCATGCTGGAGGCTAAGAAGGAGATGCAGAAACGGTGAGTGAACTAACACATTAGACAGGCAACAGAACTAACCTGAAGAACTAATAAAGCCATGCCGGCCTCGGTATCTAAAGTGACCGCCATTAATAAAGCCCGCGAGGAGTTGCTCAGCAAAGATGACGCCAGGAAGAAGAAGGAAGCCATGCTGGAGGCTAAGAAGGAGATGCAGAAACGGTGAGTGAACTAACACATTAGACAGGCAGCAGAACTAAACTGAAGAACTAATAAAGCCATGCCGGCCTCAGCATCTAAAGTGACCGCCATTAATAAAGCCCGCGAGGAGTTGCTCAGCAAAGATGACGCGAGGAAGAAAAAGGAAGCCATGCTGGAGGCTAAGAAGGAGATGCAGAAACGGTGAGTGAACTAACACATTAGACAGGCAGCAGAACTAAACTGAAGAACTAATAGCCATACCGGCCTCAGCATCTAAAGTGACCGCCATTAATAAAGCCCGCGGGGAGTTGCTGAGCAAAGATGACGCGAGGAAGAAGGAAGCCATGCAGACTAAGAAGGAGATGCAGAAACGGTGAGTGAACTAACACATTAGACAGGCAACAGAACTAAACTGAAGAACTAATAAAGCCATGCCGGCCTCTGCGTCTAAAGTGACCGATATTAATAAAGCCCGCGAGGAGTTGCTCAGCAAAGATGACGCGAGGAAGAAGGAAGTCATGCTGGAGGCTAAGGAGATGCAGAAACAGTGAGTCAAAGAGAATAGAGTGAATAGAGAGTTACAGTCATGGTATATTATGTTATTATGTAGCACCAGTACATTTACTGCCATCTTTTGACAAAATATTAAAACTGTTAGAACGCCATTTGACTTTGACCCTTATTCTTTCACTGACAAGTATGTGTTAATTTGCTAAATATTGAAATTAACGCCATCTACCCGACAGTAGGCCAAAGGTTATGGCGCCATCGCTCGAAAAGGTTGCACCATACCTTTGGCTTACTCTATTTCAAATTCTCTTTGTGGTGAGTGAAATAAAATGTCATAGATGTGCAAGTTGCCGAAAGTTTCCAAGCTTGGAAAATTTCGCTTGAAACAAGGGAAACTTGCATTATGGATTTTGATACCCATACAAAAATCTCATATCTTAAGTTTCCGAAATCATGTGGAAATTTCGCAATATTGGAAAATGTCCGTCGGCACATCAGTAGTCAGAGAGCTACGAGCTACAAATAGTAATGCCTGGCAAATCTGCATTCGCTGTATATATATCATTATCATAATATTGAAGGAGGTCCACAATTAACTGGACACAGGTTTCAGTAAAGGATTACTGCGGCTGGCCATGCGCTGTCATATTTAAAAACTTTTTTTTTTTTTTTTAGTAAACGCGAAGAGAAAATGGCGGCCGCCGCCGCGGCGCGGGAAGCGGCCGAGAAGGAGCGCAGAGCCGCGCTACAGGCGCAGGCGAAGGACAGGTACTTTATTTTTAGGGTTCCGTACCCAAAGGGTAAAAACGGGACCCTATTACTAAGACTCCGCTGTCCGTCCGTCCGTCTGTCACCAGGCTGTATCTCACGAACCGTGATAGCTAGACAGTTGAAATTTTCACAGATGATGTATTTCTGTTGCCGCTATAACAACAAATACTAAAAACAGAATAAAATAAAGATTTAAGTGGGGCTCCCATACAACAAACGTGATTTTTGACCGAAGTTAAGCAACGTCGGGCGGGGTCAGTGCTTGGATGGGTGACCGTTTTTTTGCTTGTTTTGCTCTATTTTTTGTTGATGGTGCGGAACCCTCCGTGCGCGAGTCCGACTCGCACTTGGCCGGTTTTTATTTATTAGATTTTAGATCTAGACATCTTCCTCATTAACTGGCCCGAAGAGTCGCTAGCTATTCGTGGAGATCAAGAGGAAATGCCTTTGCCTAGTAGTGGGACACTAAAACTGGATAGGAAAAAAAACCAGCCAAGTGCGAGTCGGACTCGCGCACGGAGGGTTCCGCACCATCAACAAAAAATAGAGCAAAACAAGAAAAAAAACGGTCACCCATCCAAGTACTGACCCCGCCCGACGTTGCTTAACTTCATTCAAAAATCACGTTTGTTGTATGGGAGCCCCACTTAAATCTTTATTTTATTCTGTTTTTAGTATTTGTTGTTATAGCGGCAACAGAAATACATCATCTGTGAAAATTTCAACTGTCTAGCTATCACGGCTCGTGAGATACAGCCTGGTGACAGACGGACGGACGGACGGACGGACAGCGGAGTCTTAGTAATAGGGTCCCGTTTTTACCCTTTGGGTACGGAACCCTAAAAAACTAGATTTAACTCGCGACTTCGTCTGCGTTGAATGACTTCCGTGATAAAGGCTGGGGAGACTTATGTTCTTCCCTAGGACACAAAACTCTAATCAATTTTTTGGTTTGAAAAATGAGTATTGTCTTATGTGTGAATGTTTGTCATCAGAATGGAGAAACAAGCCCATGCTGATCAAGGAAAACTAGAAAAGATGAAAGAGGTAGAAAGGGTAAGAAAAATATGCTAATGCCTTGAATATAAACTGATTTGTAACAATATTTTAAATATATTTTTTATTTATCCTCTTGTGAACCTTATTACAAAAGGCATAAGGTCCACCGATGTACGGTTACCAGTGTGGGCGATGGTACCATGAAATCATGAAAATAAAAATGCTGTCCTTATAAAACATACATTTGTTCGGCCAAATACAGCTTTTATTTTATGTAAGTCGGTGTTGTTCCCTTACTAAAAGCAGTATGTCTAACATATTCGTCTCCCAAAGCATGTATTTTTTTACACTTTCCTGTTTAATTGCGTTTTTCATAAACGTCTGCTAAGTTAATCAGTTGATGATCGTCGTTTGTATCTGCCTATCTGTCGTTATGCCATAGAGAGGGACAAACGACGATCATCAGCTGATTAACTTAGCAGACGTTTATGAATAACGCCGTAAGTGTATAATACAATACAATACAAATCCTCTTTATTGCACAACCTCAGAATAAATGTACATGGAAACACAAATAATACATGAAGACAGAGGTAAACAACAGGCGGTCTTATCGCTAAAGAGCGATCTCTTCCAGACAACCTTTAGGTAGTGGAGAAATGAAAAAAAATTATATAATTAGGAGGTGCAAAAAAACTAAATTTAAACTAGAAAGAATACCATTAAATTTTAATTCTACAACAATAATACAATACATAAACATACATACTACTAAAATTATTTATACCTACATACATATACACAACACATATATGTACATATATTATAATACATATATACAATACTATAATAATTATAATATAAACGTATGTTTTAGAAAAAGCAAGAGCTAGCGCGTAAAGTGGCTGAGACGGAAGAGCGGCGCCGCGCTGAGGAACAAGCGAGACTCGCGCGACTCGCCGAGGAACAGAGAAAGGCTGATGCCGCCAGAAAGAAACAGCAAGAAGAGAGCGAGGCGTAAGTACCAGGGATGTTGCGGATGCAGATTTTTTGACATCCGCGGATGCGGATGCGGATATTTAAAGGCTCACATCCGCGGATGCGGATGTCAAGATTAGGTACTTAGAAAACGTCAAATATTACATTTTTAGTATTTTTTTATTAAAAAAAAACGAAACGTTTAGTATTTAAGTAAGAATATAGGTGCGTTATATTTAATAAACAGTAACTTGGCCGACTTTTCTGGATCTAGACGATTTCGTTATAGGTAATGACGAAATGACCTAGCACTTACGCCGCCGCTAAGACGTTACTGTACCGACTTGTTCGACATCCGCATCCGCATAAGATCCGCATCGATTTTATGCGGATGCGGATGCAAATGCGGATGTTGAAAATAATGCGGAAGTTCCGCGTTTGCGGATGCGGATGCGGATGTTCGCAACATCCCTGGTAAGTACCATACGACACACTCAACTACTGATGACGTGATGACATATTACTGTCTCTTTCACTTGTTACGACTATACAGCCTGCAGCAGAAGTTGCTAAGCGGGCCAGGTGTTCAAAATGATCTTGATGCGACTTTGAATAAGAGCGTGTCAAGGTAATTTTGACCACCTCATCCGCTTAGTAACTTCTACTGCTGACTGTACCATGCGACACACTCACCTACTGATGACGTGACCGAGAACATATTACTGTCTCTTTCACTTGTTACTACTATGCAGTAATAATAAGCATAGTAAATAAGTATTTGGCAAAACTTTCATTTTTGGTACAAGCTTTTATCGCTGACTGTACTTTTCTTCCCACAAGAACCTAACAATCATCGAGACAATTCTAATAAACCCAAACACAATTAGTATGTGTTGTTGTATCAGAGAGTTCCCATGGCCACTTCCTATCTCCATCATCAGATCTGATCAATGTCATCATAATATTGCATTGTCATCAGATTTACATATGTGTGTAAAATATCAACTCCATCGGAAATCTAGAAGTAGGTCAAATTTAGCTTCCAAGATTTGACCCACACTAACAAAATAACTAACAGGGCAAAGTTAAATAAAAGCTTGTAATAAAATAAATATTTTACAGTGCATATTACATATTTTCCCGCACTAGTGCGTAAAATAGCACTTTTCCTGCGATGTCAAAAGTTTAAAGGGTCATATGTACTGTAAAACGTTGTACGATACACTTGCGAATAGGTAATTCGCAAGACTGCCTTCAGTCGTGTTTTAATCTATCACCACTCGTTTCGAATTTCCTGCTTTCCGCACTTGTATCGTAAATAACTAAAACCATTCAGACACAGTAAGCTCAAGAAGGCTTGTAATATTCAAATATGTTTCAGTACATAGACTAGGAATCCTCTAAGACTGAGTTTAGAGCAATTATTTCATGAAACCGATGCTGCCAAAAATACGGGGGTGCGGGGGGACGAGGTGAGCGAATCCCGTGCCGTGATTGGTCCGTTCAAAGACACGGACCAACCACGGCACGGGATTGACTCGAAGATGGAGTAAAACTACCGTATGAGTGGCAGAGGGGGTAGCGTTACTATGCTCAGTCTAGAGGATATCTTGTCTGTGTTTCAGTATGAAGAAAGAGGCTGCGATGATGGCTAAAGAAATCGAGAAGAGACAGAAAGAGTATCTCGAGAAACAGAAGATGAAGCAAAGAATGGAAGCTGACAAAAGTAAGTTAAACATATGTGACGTTATCTATGAAAAGGGACCTTATAGTCGTTGCCGCTTACGCCATTATTAACGATGCTCCGATATAAATACAATGCCGCGCGACGCTGTGCGGCGTAAGCGCCATCGACAATAAGGTCCCTTTTCATAGATATTGCCCCATATATACAGGGTGCCCAGGAATTAATGGATAACCATCTAACCACCAACAGGGCACCTTAGGCTGATCCAGAAAATGCACTTATAGGTCTAGTAAAAGTTTCGTGATTTTCGAGATAATCGAACTTTTCTGTCTTTTTTAATAGCTAGCACCATACTTCAGAAAAGTGCTATTATCTCGAAAACCACGAAATTTTTACTAGACCTATAAGTGCATTTTCTGGACCAGCCTAAGGTGCCCTGTCGGTGGTTACAAGGTTATCCATTAATTACTAGGCACCCTGTATATTTTTTACAATCCGAGCTTTTGCCCGCGGCTTCTTTGCGTGAAGTTAGTAATTTGGGTCTTATTTTTTATCCAATTTACTTTTTATCAATTCCCCATTCCAACTTCCACCCCCCTTTTCACCCCCTTGATTATTTCTGGGATAAAAACTACCTTATCTCCTTCCCCGGGATTCAAACTATCTCTATACCAAAAATTCATTTAAGTGTGAAGAGGTAACAGACACTGAGTCAGACAGACACGCTTTCGCATCACTACATAGCATAAAACAAAGTCGCTTCCCGCTGTCTGTCTGTCTGTCTGTATGCTTAGATCTTTAAAACTACGCAACGGATTTTGATACGGTTTTTTTAAGAGAGTGATTCAAGAGGAAGGTTTATATATAATTTGTTAACCCGTGCGAAGCCGGGGCGGGTCGCTAGTTTATAATATTAGTATGTATTTTGGTATTTCTCATTTGGACTATATATGAGTTATTAAATTATACAACGGGACTTAATCGCGTATCTAAGTTTTAAGATTTACCTCCGACGTTTCGAGGACGGCGTTGTCCCCGTGGTCTCGGAGAAGACTGGCTTAACCCTTAAATACATGATTTTTTCGTTTTGCCCGAAATTAATATATATATCACATAATTGTTTGCCGTTTCTAGGAAAAATAGTAAAAAAAATATATCATCGATTTTCACTGGGAAATCAGTGTTAAAAGTTGCATAGTCTAAATCATATTTTTGGAAATATATAGCTATTAGGAAGGGGTATAGGAAAAATCTTAACTGCCAACAGAAAGGTACACTATTTGTGATGTTCCTATGATAAAATTTGTAAATATAAAATAATTACAAACCCCGAAAAATCTGCCCAAAATCACATACTAAAAATCATCAACTTCCAGGTTTTTCCAAGTTTTCCGACATTTCGTCTATAAACAAATGTAACTTTTATAAATTAAAATACTGCGTAAATTTATGTAATAATTCGGAAAATTTATTAGTTTTACTATTGAAATAATATACAAGAACAAATAGAATTTGTTTAATAATGCATAACATTTGATGTTTATGTTGTGTGTATAAATGCATCACTATGCATTTAAGGGTTAAGTTGACATCAGCATCGTCTAACCGCGCGAGTTTTCGAACTACCCGCACTTGGTCTTGTTTATCCGTTTATCCGAGACCACGGGGACAACGCCGTCCTCGAAACGTCGGAGGTAAATCTTAAAACTTAGATACGCGATTAAGTCCCGTTGTATAATTCAATAATGTGTAAAAATCGTGAAAGTTTAAATCAGTGTTATATATGAGTTTTTGTGTTCAGTGCACACGCCACTGAAGAATGGCACGAAAGCGCCCCCTATGGAACCCGTGTACATGCAGGACGGATTCCAGCACCTCAACTCGGACGATGATGATGATGACGCGCCACCCAAGCTGCCCACACCCGCCTGGTGCAAGGTATTCATTGTTTAAGCTTAGAATAGAAATAGTACATTATTGCAGAGGCCGGGAAAAGTACATTATTGCAGAGGCCGGGAAAGGGCAATTCGTGGATGAGTTTCGATTTTGTCGGACGACGCGAAGCTCACGTCATTCGCTATTCCGCGAGAACGAGTACTAGATACCTACTGTAGATATGGATATATATGGATGCAATGCAAATTGCAAAGATGAGTTAATTCGGTTAATGAGTTCTATTGCATAAAGGTTTAAAGCTTAAAGTTGTTTGGACATAGCATGATTATATTAGCGTTGTTATTATACTGGCTGCGTTTTGTCACAGAATAATATTATGTCATGATACAAAATGAAAGAAACAATGTCGCCACGTTATAATAACTACTCTCTCTCTCTCTCATGACTCAAAGTCAGCAAGTGCCGATGTTGCGAGCGGGACGACTGTTACACACGGATATAAAGATATAAAAGAGCGATACACATCCCAATGATAAAAAGATATATATCAATCTTCTCCCTCTACTGACACATTTCGCCCATGTCTAGCCCACTGCCATACGCCTGTCCGATGGGCGCGCCGGCCAAATGTACCTAAACTGCGGATATATCGGTCATTGGCATACCCCGGCCGGCGAGAGAAAAAATGCGTTTGCTCCTAGTGCTTAATTAAATATCGACTATTCTATCGACATATGGATGTCGATAGAATAGTCGACTTTTAATTAAGCACAATTTTTTTTGAGCCATTAGTATTTGTTATTTATTTCAACTTGATACCTCCACGCGTTTCTAAGAATAACCCTAAAACAATTTTAAACTGAATAAATACAAACACTTGGTTTTAATTTTGTTTACAACAATAATCAATACTTCTGCATATCATAACGGTGGTCCAGTACATCGTGTTGTTTTTATCGACATCGACCAAAGTGTGTGTCCTCGCACTATTAAGCTGTCAACGCATTTTTGCTCTCGCCGGCCGGGGTAGATATGTGACCGGTTAATCGGTCTTTGGCGTTGAACCTACGATGCGGTCATTGGCGGTCAAAAGGTTAAAGTGAATGCTTGTGTTCCAGTCGCGGCACCGGCAGCTAGCGCTACAGCACCAGCTGCCTAACGGCCTCGTGGACTCTCTGTTCTCGGTGCGCGTGCACCACGTGGACCTGCGCGCCATTTTCCCCTGCGTGGAGCGAGCAGCGCTCAAGCGCACCTCCTCCGCCGTGTGGCGCACCCCGCCTACCCTACAACTGTCCAGGGTACAGGAATCGCCGGTCAGTAGCATCCACTGACAATCCAACCTCTAGACTGAGCTTAGGCCAATTCAAATATCAAATATCAACATTTATTCAGCAAATAGGCCACAAGGGCACTTTTACACGTCAATATGGAATTTACATACAGCAAAAACAAACACATCAATAATTATAAAATACAACTAAGCCGTAAATATCAAATCAAACTAACATAGAGATGTATAAAGCCTCTAAATGTCGAATTACAAAAAATGAAATAACAATAGTATTGAAAAAAAAACACAAAGATACAAAAACTATAATCTACAATTATTTAGAGATGTAAATGTCTCTAAGTGTCATCATAACTAAAAGATTACAATATATAGTAGTTAATCAAATTATCCTTAGAGATGTATAGGGTCTCCAAGAGTCAAAATCCTGTATACCTAATTAAAACATTCATTAAATTAAAGAAAATGATAGTAAAAATAAAATAGCATACGAGAACCGAATGAGGTGTGTCCATGTAATTATACTAAAAAATAAAGTTACGGTGCCATGGTTACCAGTACAATTTGACTGAGTAAACGGTTTAACCGCATAACCCCGGGTTAGTGGGATGGTGCAAGTGGGCCTTAATCACCTATTTATTTATTTTATTTTTATTTTCTTTATTGGAGAAACAACAGAAGTACAGTAAAAGTTAATGATAAGATATACAGTTCAGAAGATGTGCACTTACCTCCTAAAACGCTCTCACTAAGAACTATGCATAATATAGGTAAGGTAATGCTACAGTAAACTTAACTAAATTTAACGCACACTAGCGACTAGATAGCAAGGAACAAAGCTATACAAAGAAATTAAGTTGACTCAGCTAGACTTTCAAAGATTTGTTTTTGGAAACATACATATTTCTTAAAGTTGTAGTCTTCTTCCTCGCGTTGTCCCGGCATTTTGCCACGGCTCATGGGAGCCTGGGGTCCGCTTGGCAACTAATCCCAGTAATTGGCGTGGGCACTAGTTTTTACGAAAGCGACTGCCATCTGACCTCCCAACCCAGAGGGTAAACTAGGCCCGTATTGGGATCAGTCCGGTTTCCTCACGATGTTTTCCTTCACCGAAAAGCGACTGGTAAATATCATAATATATCGTACAAACCCAGGAGTGAGTGAATGGGAGTTCCGAAAAACTCATTGGTACGAGCCGGGGTTCGAACCCGCGACCTCCGGATTGCAAGTCGCACGCTCTTACCGCTTGGCCACCAGCGCTTCTTTTCTTGAAGTTGTAGTCATTTTTCAAAATTATCCAACGTTGGAGATGATTAGAGATTATCAAAATACCATTGATATAGTATAAAGAACTGGATACCCAATCAGCCGCCAAAAATGGCCCCACAAAAGTGATGTCAAAACAGATCATGCATTACTTTTTCGTTTAGTCTTGTTTGAAACGCTCAAATGTGAAGTTGTCAACAATTACGAAATGTGCCGTTAAAATATGTAAAAATAAGAATGATAAAACAAGGAAAAAGGATGGAATGTATTTCTTTCGGTTAGTTCTTTGGATAGCATTACATAATTTATGTAATCTGGTGGTAATTTTATGGTTTTGAATAAATTAATTTGTTAGTACCAAAGGGATGTCAAGGAACAAAATTCTATTGAGTCGATGTGAGGTCAATATTTTTTTATATTTTTATATGGAATTCATAAGAAATAATATTATGTTTAAATTGAAGATTTCCAAGAAAACCTATGCGACGTGCAAAGTGGACTGCTATTTAATTATAGCAAGAGATAGGGGTGATGCAGTTTTAAACAAGGCAAAACGGCACTTGTGTGTTTGGCCCATTTCCCTGTTTCCGACATATACACCACCAATAAGGGCTTATATCGACTAACTGTAAATGCTAAACCTGTCGGAACACAGTGACAACCACAGGATTTTTTTTATAAAGTATAGGTAGACTTTGTTGGTATGTAGAGGGTGTATATGCAATCGACACTGGCTTGACACATTTAATTTGAATACAGAAGCTCAAGTTTGAATGATGTTTAATTCAAACTTGAGAATGTCAATTACTCTACTTCCAAACGCCGTCATGTAATGTTGTGTTTATAAAGTTTATAAATTAAATAATAAATAATGTATTGACAAACTAAAGTGCCTTCCAGTATTTATAATAAACCTCCAAAGACCTCCTGCAACCAATTAAGAGACTTTATAAAAAAAATCCAATCAGTATCTAAATGTCCCCGTGCACCCGTGCTATGAGTAAATGTAGATCTGAAATACACAGTTATTTAATAAGTAGAATTTATTTCAAGGAAATTAGTATTTAAAGACGTATACTTACGAATTAAAAATTTAATTTGTTTGAATTTGAACCACGAATTAATTTTATTTGAGCTCCCGATTAAATTAAATTTGTTTTATTTATTACTTCAATTTTAATATTTTCCTGTACAGTAATACATATTAAAGTGTACCAAAGTGACTCCATTCGTTCATTATTCTCGTTTGACGTTGTTTGACGTAAATACGTTACGTTTAGTGCCATCGGACTAAATTTTTAAACAGTGTTGGTACTTATGTTTGCAAATTTGACACTTAATGCTTACGACATTAAGCTCTTTTCTGTACGAAACATTTATCTTGACTCAAAATTTACGTAAGCGTTTTTATCATCAATGCAAATGGTGCGAAACGTCATTGGGATCCACATTTCTTGACGTTTTTGTTCTGCTTTGTGTGTCTATTTCTTTTATATTAAGTCAGTGCAAAATACTATTTTAGCCCGGAATCGTCCTAGCCTATGACCGAAACGTCCTCGTCCCCGGTGACAAAAAACTATACTCGAAACTATACTTAAATTTTAAATTGATTGCGAAAACTGCAATATTCTAAAAATATTTCCAAACAATATTTTTTGAAATGTTTTTATTAGCGAATCTACTTAAATATCCCCAAAAAGTTGGATTCGTCAAAAGGAATTATACTAAAACAAATAATCCGGAACATAGATATGCACTTTAATTTTATTCTTTACCCCGAAAAATGCAGGTATATTTATATAGATAAATAAACACGACACACCAACAGTTGCTTATTTTCGTCGGTCCCGTATCGGCCTCGGTGGCGCAGTAGGCAGCGCGTAAGTCTCATAATCTTAAGGTCGTGAGTTCGATCCTCACCCGGGGCATAGTTTTTGTATTTATTTATGTGAATTATTTAAGGGCTTTTAATTTGAAAAATTTGTTTATCTATTTATGAAAAACCTGCCGAAATAAATCACGTCTATTTCTAAAAAAAACCTGACACTGGTATAATTTTTTTAAAGATTTATCATAATTATAAATTAATTCTTGCTTCATTTTGATATTAATAATTAAGGTGAAAAGGGCTTGCTTTTATTTGATTTTCAAAGTTTTTATCTGTATATTTTTCAGATATAACATCGAGTTGAGACCAGTCGCGGGCGATCATTGTAAATAGTATTATGTAATTTGTATGTTATCGCTAATTATATATAGATATATAATGCCGACCATCTACTGAAGACCTGATCACGCTCAAAATTACTCTAATTTTCTAATTTATAATGAGCTACTGTACTGTTGCTTATTGCCATCATGTATTTTCTCGGTATACATTATATTCACCAGAAGTTTTAATAATTAAGGCAGTCTTACACAAATCGAGTCCTACAGTAATCATAGAAATATTTTACGCTTAATATCTTCTGAAAATAATATGTATTTTACGCTTCCTCCAAAAGTGTAATTTTACTAAACTATCGACCTGGATCGGATATGTCAAAAGTATCGTTTCTTCAAACAAAAACGTCACATTAGACACTGACATGTCCGATCCATTTCGTATCTTTATCTTATAGTTCGAATCAGGCCGTGTAATGTAGTTAGTATCCAAAATACCATGAAAAGAAAATTAGCAAGTCATAAATATCATTTCGCGTTGATTTCATACTCGGTACCACCATAGAACTGTTTTTTCATGCTCAGACAGAATTAATATTTACCTACAACATGTGTATTGCCAATAAACGGTTTTTCTATATCTATAGCAGACTTAATTATGTTGATTATCTAAAGACTGTCAGTAGAGTATAATTTTAGAAAATATTCTCGGGTGCAAAGATTCGGGCGAGATCTGATTTATAATTTTAAATTCATTTGACAATACAATTATGTCAAATGAATTTATAAAATTGCCATCACACTTTGAAAACGGTCAAGAAACATTTATTGTTATAGTTTATTGTAATCATGTTTCTTAGGCAAATGGATATTGTTTAGGTATTTCGTGTTATTAGATTTTGTTAAAACATTGTTTTAAAGTTGACGACATAAGAATTAGCGCTAAGTTACGACTCGTGGCTACTGCATTCAATTTTAATAGGCAATTTAAAGGCACCTTTGATTTTGAACCTTAACTTAATGATTTAAGGCTGTTTATTGCATGTTTAGGTTGACATAATTTGTGTGCGATTTCTATATTTAATTTATGAATCTGCTCATTCTAAATTCAAATTTATGTGCTCTATGGTTAGGTTCATTTTCAAAGAATCATTTAAATATAAAAAGTATAACTTTATAACACTACGACCAACGCTGATATAATAATACTTATTTAGTGGCTATGTGCGCGACTGTTGCCTCACTTTTGAATGCATTTGTCAAATCGTGTGTAAATTTTTGCCACAACGTGCGTTGTCATGGTTTTAACATAGTTCCCTCTACGCGTTGCGCACATAGCCAATAGATGTATGTAGTAGGAAAAAATCTTATAAAAATTGTGTTAGACAAAAATATTAGATTTGTATAAATTTGAATGCAGCCGTTTCTTTGACGTATATTAGAATTTTAAATAATATATTATAAAGTTGTAACTGTATGTAATGTTTCTTGTCGCTGTGCAATTGAAAGTTTTATAAAACAGCGTGAATCTAAATGCGTTTTTTTGTTAATATAATTATATTCCTTTCAATAGTCCTTAGGATTAGCCCTTTGGTTGTCAAACAAAACCATTTGAACGTTTTACGTTATAGACAAAAACGTCACTCACACGCCAAGGTCACGGGCGCAAGCGAGCTAATGTAAACCTTACTTAAAATTTCGAAAATTAGTAAAAGATATTTGTTCATTTTAACGCCACTTGCACCATCCCACTAACCCGGGTTAACCAGTTAAACCTGGTATTACCATTGATACCAGTACAATTTGACACTGGGTTAACGATTTAACCTGTTAACCCCGGGTTAGTGAATGGTGCATTATCAAACTTTCAGAGTGTTAAAGAAATTGGGTTTAAGTCCTCATTGCACATTCTATTACAAAGACTGGTTTTACAATGTAAGTTTTAAATAAAAACAACGAATAAATCTAAACGATACTTTATTTAATAAACCACCACTTTCACCGTTGATTTCCAACCACGATCGACTATGAACAACCTCATCTAACAGTGTCCAAATATATTTATAAAAAGGTGTTAAAGCCAGTGAAGTATATAAATGCGTGTGTTTTACAAATAAATGTGAACACCGTCCGACAATGTCAGCAATATGGTACATTTTTCTATTGAATACATTTTTTAAACGGCAGTATAATATAAATAAAATAATGATTACTTTGACAACGCATTTCAAGCTTTTCTTATATGTCTTGTATGGTAAAGACCCCATGAGCCTAACACCTGTATTATACAGTTTTCACTCTAGATGATAAAATATCGATTCTTTTGCAGGAATTATATACGTCATCTTTTCTATTTCAAGACACAATAGCTTTTCTTCAGGTTTGAAGAAATATCAATTCAAATGCTCCGTCTCGGATATTTTATCTGTGTTTTAAATCCCAGCAACACTCTTAACTGTCCATCGGTGGACCTTATGCCTTTTGTAATAAGGTTTACGGTCGGTTAACAGAGTGGGCGATGGTGCTAAAATGTCAATTATCTATCAAAACGACAGATTGATAACAAATAGGGAGTATTACTGCAATGTTTTGCCGCCAGAGTGCAGCACTAGTGACTTAAGTATACCATAGAGTAACGTATACTGTATACTGTACCTTAAACTGTTTTTTGACAAGTCTTCACAGACAATCAAATATGACATTGATACATCAAGGCGGTTTGCTTACAAAGGGCCTACCGGGAAACGCGAAATCGAAACTCAGCTATCTGCCTCTTTATCGCTCAAATATGCAAGAGTGATAGAGAGGTTAGATAACAAAATGTCGACTCCCTCGTTTGCGGTAGACCCTTAGATTGTTTACTTGTTGTTGATGTGGCGCCCCCTACGCAGACTTTCGCGTAATATTCCGTATTCAAATGCTGTCTCAGATATTTTATCTGTGTTTTAAATCCCAGCAACACTCTTTAACTGTCCATCGGTGGACCTTACGCCTTTTGTAATAAGGTTTACGGTCGGTTAACAGAGTGGGCGATGGTGCTAAAATGTCAATTATCTATCAAAACGACAGATTGATAACAAATTGGGCCATTATTTTAGGGGTCAATCAACTATTTCTTGTTGTTATTCAGTCCCATCAGCGAGGAGACAATAGTAGCATAGATTGTTAGAAGAACTGCTGTACTATGTTCTACTAACATGCTCAGTAGGTGTCCCATTATGGAAAGGTCTTATAGCTACCATAAAATGCAAGTTCGGTTCGTTTAAATACGAAAAACCTGGAATTTTAAGAGTGACTCGGGAGACCGTAACCATAGCCGCCGCCGCAGCCGCCGCCGTTTTGTCGCCTAAATAGTGTTTAGTTTTTTAAGTTTATATAAAATGCATATATATGTTAGTCTGTAAGGTATTTGTAATATGGGCCTTGTTGCCTGATTTCAAATGTTAAATAAATAAATAGCAACGTGTGACAAGAAAAAGTTGATTAACCCTTAGTATCCGGGATATAAAAACAGTTCAATATTCCCCCCCCCCCCCAAAATCCGTTGTCGAAGTGGTAGGTTTACTCTAGCGCAGCGGCGCCGGAGATGATCTCGATGAGCTCTCTGGTGATGACGGCCTGGCGCGTGCGGTTGAACGTGAGCGTGAGTTTGTCGATCATCTCACCGGCGTTCTTGGACGCGTTGTCCATGGCCGTCATGCGGGACGACTGCTCAGAGCACGCACCCTCCTGCGGAAATAGGTTGTCATTAAAAGATAAAAGATAGTTTATTCAAGTAGGCATAATTACAATTTTTTTTTTTTATACCACATAGGTGGCAAACAAGCACACGGGCCGCCTGATGGTAAGCAGTCACCGTAGCCTATGGACGCCTGCAACTCCAGAGGTGTTACATGCGCGTTGCCGACCTTTTTTTAAAAACCTGTACACTCCTTTTTTGAAGAACCCCATATCGTAGACCCTCGGGAAAACCTCGGAAGGGAGCTCATTCCACAGCCGGAGCGTCCGCGGGAGGAAATTCCTCTTAAACCGCACAGTACAATGCGCTTATGAACGTCAAATAAAGCTAGGTAGACCGGCTCCAACCCTACACCTCTGCCCCGAGAAGATTTAAATCCCCCCTCAATTGGAGGAGGGTATCCCATTATGGGACCGGCAACAAACTCGGCGGGACACATCTTTTCAAAAATAATTACACCTTATAATTAACATGCATTACGAGAAAATAAGGAAAAAAAATACAATTTAAATTACTATAGAATTCATGCAATTATACACATAAGGTGTGATAGAAATTTGATTTAGAAAATATACATATGTACATGGAATCATACAAATTCGTAGCTCTTTCAGAAAACATATCAAATTCTTACAAAAGGAAAAGAAAATAAAGTTATTAAAAGAAATAGGAAAACATATTATATAAATCTGATTGATTATTATGAATTACCAACATATAATATTTGATGTGCATTGTCAGGCGTGGCTCACTCCGCGATTTTCTCGCTTCGCTACAAGTACATGCGGCCCACACCAATTTTGGTGTCTAGCCATAGTAGGTGCCGCGCACCGCCACGGAACGGACGCCTGCTCGTGCCTCGGGTCGAGCTGCCTCAAACTGAGGCTGTTTGCTTCAAGTCGAGGCTGCACGACCTGAGTTTGCCTCTAATGGATACGCGGATATACAGCGTGTGGCCTGTAACACGGGCGAAAAATTAAAACGTAGATTCTACTCCTCAAACTAGACAATGTTTGTTCAGCGCCTTTTAAAATAACTTGTGGTTTGGATTTTAAAACACTTTGAAATTTATTCGAACACGCAATGTATTACAAAATTGATTATGCCTGTACGGCGACAAGACTGACAGGCAATGTCAATTAGACGGAATTTAAAGTACATTGAAAATATTATTTAGTTTGTTTGAAAAAGGGACAATGTTAAGACTACATAATTTCAAAAAGTTGTTGAACTAAAGTTTTATAGTTTGAAGAGTAGAATCTACGTTTTAATTATTCGCCCGTGTTACAGGCCACATGCTGTAGACGCTTTTTGTTAGAGAGTGAATCTTCTGTACCTAGTAGTCATAGTGGAAAGAGAAGAGTCGTGGAATGTATGGAGCCCAATACGTGGGACCAACCCCGAAAACGCGAAAAAAAATCTGCTGTTCTATAGAAAACATTGACATGTGATTCACCGAAATGTATGAAGACAAAAAACTGAGATTTTTATCTCATTTGTCTAAGGGAAGCTTTGAATTGAATAATACCTAGCTAGAAACAAAAACAAGCCATAGTGGGCACAGTGTGTAACAAGAATTAACCTTTTGGACGCCAATGACCGATATATCCGCACCGTAGGTTCAACGCCAAAGACCGATTAATCGGTCACAGACCACAGAACAACATAGACCTACATGCATGCATAAAGTTCAATTTCAGTTTTGACACTTCGGTGACGTGGCGTCAGCGTGACCTTTGGTTTTTGACACGGCGTCGAAAAGGTTAAGAAATGACACAGTAAGGGCCACTTGCACCACCCCACTAACTCGGGGTTAAGCAGTTAAAGCGTTAACCAAGTGTCAAATTGTACTGGTAACCATGGTAAGTCCGGGTTTAACCGGGTAACTCCGGATTAGTGGAATGGTGCAAGTGGCGCTAAGAGAAACAAAATACCAACCTTCAGAGCGTAGAAAAGCATGGAGGCCAGGGAGAACTCCATGTAGGACTGTAGCACCTCCGAGTCCAGGGAGTCGTACACCGCCAGCTTGGGGGCAGCCTGTTGGAATAAGCAGTTTTCAGAATTAATAACTTCGATCAACACGGGCTTCCGACACGTCGGAAGGGATAGGCCCAAGCGATATCTTAACATACAAATCATTCTGCCATTTTTCGCGGGGGGGAACGTGCACACAGTCGCACTTCTCACACACTAACGTACAAAATCCAATCTGTAATGACGACACAAATACATAGAAAATGACACCCTACACAGACAAATCTTGCACACCTCGATCTGTTTTTGTGCACGGACGAGTCACAAGTGTCATAACACGCACACTAACGCATTTTCGTCAAGAGATGAGAAGTCGGATTTGTCGCTCGACCGATCCGCAATTTGTACTGGGCGAGAAAAATCGATAAATCCAACAATTAAGGTGAGTTCGACTAAGATCGGACGCCGGGTAAGATCGTATGATTCAAATTTCTGCCTGTTGCGGGGCTTTTTTTTAATGCTGGCAAGGTGATGCAATGCGCTGTTTTGTGCCGCACCCCCCTTCAGGACGCACTTAACGCAAGACGCGCCTAACGAACAGGTGAATCATACGATCTTACCCGGTGTCCGATCTTAGTCGAACTCACCTTACATGAAACTAAAATATAATAATTGTGTTTAAATGTAATTAAACGTACGATATGTAAAAAAAATATTACATGTGAAATGTAACACCATCTTTTTGTAAATTTGATGTATTCGACCTGTTTTTACAACAGAAAACCGAGCAAATAGGCATTTTTGTGTAGCAGTGTTCACTCGCGCGACTGGATTCGGTCTAGTTTAAAATCCAAGTGCAACTAGTTTTATTACCCGCACTAGATCAGTTGATCTTGTACCTCGGCAGAGGGGAAATAGTGCGAATACCGCCTCCCTTCCGTGTTGCTTTAAGATTAATAAGGATTGTAAATTTTATTTCTTCCCAAAAAAATTTATAGATGGCAGAAACGTTTCTTGCTATGTTGCAATCCCGTAAGCACATGCTGCTTGCCTTTGGAGTTGGTCAAAGACGCCTAGTCTTTCTATGATGGCATAAAGTCAAAAACTTGGGACGGATACCACCGTGACGCCTGTTTTTGTACAATTTTGTCTTTATTTGAACACAAAATTGCTACAAATCAGGGTGATTGGTACTACAGTAATCAGCAGAGTTATGTGACCCCCACTCCCCCTGCAAACATTTGAGCCGAACTCGTAGCCGGAGGTGTACTACAGTTATGTCACCAGTGATATAGCCTACCTCGACAGCCTTCCTGCTGAACAGGGGCAGGTCAGCCTGGGCGTAAGAGACCACGGAGCGGAACTTGTAGATGATCTTGGACCCGTCTCCTGGTGACATGGCTGTGGTACTGTATCACTGGTGACATGGCTGTGCTACTGTATCACTGGTGATATAGCCTACCTCGACAGCCTTCCTGCTGAACAGGGGCAGGTCGTCCTGGGCGTAAGAGACCACGGAGCGGAACTTGTAGATGATCTTGGAGCCGTCTTCTGGTGACATGGCTGTGGTACTGTATCACTGGTGACATGGCTGTGCTACTGTATCACCATAGAGAAAAAAATACATAGATTGCTCACTCCGTACATCAATTTTAGTACCAAAAAGACTATTAGCATCTAGCATCGAGTAGCGGAACTATCAGTACTGCTACTTGACAATAGATGTAGCACCGACCGGAAAGTCTTATGCAGTTGAGATGAGACTTTCCGGTCGGTGCTACATCTATTGTCAAGTAGCAGTACTGATAGTTCCGCTACTCGATGCTAGATGTAGACACTGAAATTAATAGTCTGAACTGAATGTATGGAGTGAGCACTCTTGTCTTACTATATTTCTTTATGGTATCACTGGTGATATAGCCTACCTCGACAGCCTTCCTGCTGAACAGAGGCAGGTCGTCCTGGGCGTAAGAGACCACGGAGCGGAACTTGTAGATGATCTTGGAGCCGTCTCCTGGTGACATGGCTGTGGTACTGTATCACTGGTGACATGGCTGTGGTACTGTATCACTGGTGATATAGCCTACCTCGACAGCCTTCCTGCTGAACAGAGGCAGGTCGTCCTGGGCGTAAGAGACCACGGAGCGGAACTTGTAGATGATCTTGGAGCCGTCTCCTGGTGACATGGCTGTGGTACTGTATCACTGGTGACATGGCTGTGGTACTGTATCACTGGTGATATAGCCTACCTCGACAGCCTTCCTGCTGAACAGAGGCAGGTCGTCCTGGGCGTAAGAGACCACGGAGCGGAACTTGTAGATGATCTTGGAGCCGTCTCCTGGTGACATGGCTGTGGTACTGTATCACTGGTGACATGGCTGTGGTACTGTATCACTGGTGATATAGCCTACCTCGACAGCCTTCCTGCTGAACAGAGGCAGGTCGTCCTGGGCGTAAGAGACCACGGAGCGGAACTTGTTGTAGATGATCTTGCCGGAGCCGAACTCGTAGCCAGAGGTCAGGATGCCGTTAGCTAGCTGAGCGGCGTCCAGAAAAGTGGGGGGGAGGCGACCGATCTGAAATAATTCATGGATATCATTATCCTCGCGTTTGTCCCATTTTGCCACGGCTCACGGGAGCCTGGGGTCCGCTTGGCAACTAATCCCAGGAATTGGCGTAGGCACTAGTTTTTACGAAAGCGACTGCCATCTGACCTTCCAAGGGTAAACTAAGCCTTATTGGGATTAGTCCGGTTTCCTCACGATGTTTTCCTTCACCGAAAAGCTACTGGTAAATATCAAATGATATTTCGTACATAAGTTCCGAAAAACTCATTGGTACGAGCCGGGGTTTGAACCCGCGACCTCCGGATTGCAAGTCGCACGCTCTTACCGCTAGGCCACCAGTGCTTTTTTTAATTCATGGATATAGTTTATCGAAATTAAAGTTTCGTGAGACATATTTTAAACTGTTTAGAAGAGAACGGACGCTCAGTGCACGAATTGCAGCCGCCGCGAGCACTTGACCCTGAAGATGGACCCCCGACGGGCCCGAAACATGTCGCCAATAGCAACTATAAATTTAAGTGAGTGAAACCGTTGTCGTCTAAACAGTTTGATATATTTTATGGTCCGATATTAATACAAATGTGTGATGACTTGGTGTACTTATATGGATATATAGATGGTTGCAAAAAATACGTATAGCATAACCTTTTAAGATCTTAAGAGACATATTATAATTGTTTCAGTGCCTAAAAGTTAAGAAATTACTGAATTTTGGTACAGACCTACAACTATATCAAGGTGGTTTCACAGACAGAAATCAGGCACCATTAGGTATCTTTAAATTCGGAAACAATAGTAACAACTTTTGTTTTACTACGAGTGTATGACCCCAATAATGGGGATCGCGACAAAATACCACCACGCCACTTGTTGCCGACACAGATGACCTTTGGAGGATGACCTTGACACCTGACTTGACCTTGACCTCGTTGCACAGTGCACACACACAGAGATGATGTGCTTCCCGTACAAACGGGACAGAATAGCGCGGGACTTGTCGACGACGCAGATGACCTTGATGCTCTCGGCGCTTGTGTATGACCTTGACACCTGACTTACCTCGTTGCACACAGAGATGATGTGCTTCCCGTACAGACGGGACAGAATAGGGCGGGACTTGTCGCCTGACGCAGATGACCTAGTTGCCCTTTGGAGGGTGACCTTGACACCTGACTTACCTCGTTGCACACAGAGATGATGTGCTTCCCGTACAGACGGGACAGAATAGGGCAGGACTTGTCGCCTGACACAGATGACCTAGTTGCCCTTTGGAGGGTGACCTTGACACCTGACTTACCTCGTTGCACACAGAGATGATGTGCTTCCCGTACAGACGCGACAGTATAGCGCGGGACTTGTCGCCGACGCAGATGACCTAGTTGTCCTTTGGAGGATGACCTTGACACCTGACTTACCTCGTTGCACACAGAGATGATGTGCTTCCCGTACAGACGGGACAGAATAGCGCGGGACTTGTCACCGACGCAGATGACCTTGATGTTCTCGGCACCAGGCTCGGCCAGGCGGAGACGGATGACCTTGGACACGCCAGTGTGGACGGCGCCGCACAGACCTGGGGATATTATGAGTAAAGACTTATGGCGCTATTCATAAACGGCTACTAACTTAATCAGTTGATGATCGTTGTTTGTCCCATCTGTCGTTATGCACTTATGAATAACGCCGCTGGTGTCCATACTGTCCCTCCAATACACACTGTTGTGACTCCAGGGATGTCACATAAGGGTTGCCACTTGCCTTTTTTAGCGTTGTAGCAAAAAAACAGGAAAGGCTCTTGTTCTTTGAATTTTCTGTTCAATTATCAATGAAAATAATTCCAAATTTGTGCATTTACCTGATCATTTTTTTAAGTTTCAAAGAATTGTGTTTGTAACTGTTGGTAGCGCAATACCTGATTACAGAAAATTAAGCTAAAATTATGTATGTATTCGTGAAAAAGCCCTTAGGGCCTACTCGCAGAATTAACGCTGATAACTTACCTCTGTCAGAGGTCATGGCAATATAGAGCTGCTTCGGCTCATCTTCGGGTGCCTGGACCTGTGGATATATCAGTAGTGACTTAGGATGTTTTTTACACTATGTTAAATACAAAGTATTGCAAATTTGTGAGAAAACCTTTTGTCATTTGTGGAGCCAAAAATGGTATAAATTGGAAAGAACTTGACAAATGTATATGACTTAGTATTTGAATACAGATTTTAAGATTCTAAAAGAAAACTGCAACTCTCACCAAACATGAGAAAATACCGGTTTAGAAGTTCTCATCATTAGTCTATTACTTTTTTTTTATACAAATTTTATTTATTTATTTGTGTGTCTATTACTTGAGTTCTTCTAATTCAGACTCATAACACCCAAGTTTTTACCAACTGCGATATTCTAGTTAGTAAGCATTATCTGTGTAAATTATAAGACCCAGTTAAGAGTATTACCTCAGCTTTGTCATAGAATTGGACAGCACCCTCCCCATAAGGTCGCGCAGCCTTCAGGTCACGCTCAGCGCGAGTGTATCTGAAATGGGCATAGATTACAAAACTCATATCACATAAGACAGACTCTTGTCATTGAAAAATTTATGGTTCTCTGCTAAACTTTATGAAAAGATTTTTTCCAGGGATTTTAGAAACCCCTAAATTCCATAGACAAATCAGTAGGGACCCGTTGCCTTAAGTTTGTTTTTCCCTTTCTTACAAATACATAAGATAAATGATAGATAAAGACAATTGATTCATAGCTAATTCAGGTATGTAGTGTGTTTATGAATAACGCTATTAAACACTAATAGAGGCTGTGCGGAAAGAGAAGAGTCGTGGAATGTATGGGGCCCAATACATTCCACAATTCTTCTCTTTCCGAGCAGACTCTATTCCTTTTATGTTAGGAGGGTATACAAAGAACTGGCAAGTAATAATTATAATATAGCACTTGTTCTTTTTTTTTCAAAAATGTCATGTTTTCTTTTTACTTAGACTTTGGTCATGTTAACAGCCTTTAAGTTAGTGGCATACTCTTACAATAGTTAGTCGAAGGACTGTCTCATTTCAAACATAGACAGAGAGAATCATACTATCTTTGTCTTACACTAGTACTAGCACCCAAAAGAAAAGGTTGAGTACCTATAGTTTTTTTGTTCTTATTTACTGACAATTTGGTTTCACCAACTATAAATTATATTACATCTAGTTTGTAGCTAATACTAACTATTACTTAGGTGTACCAGTTTATCACACCAAGACAGTTCATCCAAGCTTCTATGTCTATGAATGAGCTTTGACATACTACATGGTCTAGGACGTCTAGGTGCTAAATCTGGCTTAATACACCCCATCCACATCTGTACTTACTTGGCAGCAGACACCATCTTCATAGATTGCGTGATCTTCTGAATGTTCTTTACGGACTTCAGACGGAGGGAAATGGACTTCAGAGTGGCCATATTCCTGTTCTGCTGGTGACTGACCACCGCCGTCACCTGGGCGACACCAGGCGCGATACGTCCCAACATTTTCACGGCTCTGAAAACAAAATCAGATGATTGAAATGCAGGTTAGGTGCAGTTATGTAAGAATTTGACACCCTGATCCGCCGACATTGAAACAACTTTAACGCTTTATAAGCACTCAATTTCTACACGGATGTATTGAACACGTATTTGTGATGGAAAATGTGCACTTTTAATTGATATTATACTAACTTTTATTGGTTTTTTTGGTCAAGTACACCAGCCGACGATAATGTCGCTGGTTGGAAACGTCGTTCGTGGTTAGCCACAGAAAAAAAAACTTATTGTATCCGGAACGCAACCAAGAATAATATTATCCTCAGGGTAAAATAAACGTTAAAATATTCTTTGGTCAGCCTATTTTTGTTTAAACTTTGTTTTTTACGTATATTTCAATTGAATTATAATTAGTTATTAAACAACTGTACCGATATTCGGAACCTAAAGTAATATATTGAGAGTGGCAACACTGTAGTTAGTCGTATTGTCCTTTTCTAGCATATACGTCCATCTCTCTCCCACACCCCCACCACTTCAGGCAGTTGCGTTTGACAATTTTGACAGTTAGAAACAAACGCAAATTACCTCATTGGCTTGCTGTTTTTCCATCTGGAAGGTCGTGAAGCTAAACTGCTGGTGAGTTTTTGAATTTGTACCCCAGTTTAGCTGACTATATTGAAAAACAGTTTCTAACGGCTTTTGCCGTTCGAAATAAATATTTAAATTTAGTTGTCCGTTAAACTATCTAGCAAATAAAAATGATCCGGAATAGTGATGTGCAAGTGTTTTCAAAGGCTGCCTGCGCGCACCGTGGCTATGCCAATGAAAATACTAAAACACATGGTAGAAAACACATCGAGCTGGTAAAGCGTGCACGTGTCACCATTATAATTTAATTTTATTAAGTCTCTTCCGAGTCTTGTTAGTTTAAATCTTTGTGTGTGTATAATAACGGTTGAAATTATATAATACTTAAATGGTGATGTGTGGAGGTATACCCTTTCAAGTGATTTGTGTTTTCGAATACGAATGGATCGGATAGTTAATACGTGTTACGTAGAACCTACGTATTAAGGTAGAAGCTTATAGACGTGTAGGTTTTTTATCTGTCCAAGTATCTATCAGCAATTTATCTTTTTATCCCGTTCCGGGTTAATATAATATTGCAAAATTAATTTTTTGGTAATAAACTTGCTGATAAATAACGTGTACCCGAATAGGAGTCGACGATATTTCCGCTCTAAGGGACACAAGGTAACGAACAAACCTACATCGCAAACATTGCATTTATTTTTGTGGAAAGTGAGTACTTCGGCAGTACATAAACTTAAATCTGACTAGACATAGAGAGAGATTAGCATGGCTCTGCGCAAGAATGACATGCGAATTCGTGAAGTATTTCACTCTGTATCTATCAACTTATATCTCTCCAACTAGATCTTTGATTTATGTAGGTAGGTACCTACTTAAATATATAACTTAGCAGGTACTTACAGCTTTAAAGGTTAAGGAAAAGAACTCTTGCATGTAGGTGCTATATGTGCTTGTGTTATTTTGAATTTGAATAACTTGATTATTAATTCTATACGTAACTACATACAAGAGGGTCAATTCTTAAGCCTACTTACCTACCTACATAAATAGTACACTTAAATTAAACGTTTCAAATAAAATCGGAAGCCTGTGACATGGAAGGGCATTAACGATACGGGAATCTTTAGATTGATTCATTGACGAAGACGCATGGTTTGGTTCATATTGTCAAATTATATTAGTTAACTGTAGAGTTAAAGTTTAGTTTTGGCAAATCTGCGCGTCACCGTGAATGACACTTTCTAAAAGTGCCTGTTAAAGCCGGCGTAAAGCCTTTCACCTTGTCGAGCAAGGAACCCGTAACTTAGGGAATATTACCCATAAACTCAGGGTATTTGATTTGAATGATACTTATTCTTAAACTTACGTTTGTTATGGTTCCACCTGCTAAGGTGCGCCTAAGAGAATCTTTTATTCGTTCACAAACTAACGTCAAGTTATTTGTGATGAAACCAATATATTATGTACCTATCTAAACCTGCGCAAGGCTGCCATGTTTACACCTGCGTAAGGTGTGCCAAAAGAATCTTTGATTCGTTCACAAACTAACGTCAAGTTATTTGTGATGAAACCAATATATTATGTACCTATCTAAACCTGCGCAAGGCTGCCATGTTTACACCTGCGTAAGGTGTGCCAAAAGAATCTTTGATTCGTTCACAAACTGACGTCAAGTTATTGATGATGATATTATAACCTATGTAAGCCTGCGCAAGGCACGTCAGACATATTCACAGAAATATAAATGATATGGTCATAACACAGGCGTGCGAGTAGACCACAATCACAAAAATATTACAAAGATTAAGTTGTAAATATCTCTTTTTAGAGAAAGTAAAAATGGTTTAAAATAATGTTTTGGGTAAAAATCAGTCGAAATAGGCAAGGCTTCGTTATTAGAGTTTTCATTTTTGTTTACCAATCTATTTCAAGGGTCCCGAACACCCTATTGGCTAAACCCGAAATTGGGCTAATTAACTGTGGTAAAAGTGAAAACTGCTTTCCATTTACATAACATTTCTAAAATTATAATAGGTAAAATAAAAACCTAAGATTCCAGGCCTATCTCGACTCATTTTTATTTTAAAGATGAAAAAATCTTTGCACCCTAATATAAAATTGTGGTCTGGAGACGCTAAGCCTCATAACTTGGGTGGCATAGATAATACTAAGAGATTTAGTCACCTAATTTCGACTATAAGCCCAGGCAGAATATTGATAATTAGAATAAGGAGTGGTCAATCCTCCAAGGTCCATACAATCTGTGGACTCTAATTAAATCAGGCTCGGTAAGCTCACGACACGACAGAGCTTACGATTCCATTCTGAAATAAGCTATGTTTACAATATATATTACCCATGGTGTGAAACAAACAGCCTGCTCAAGGTGTACAAAGGGTCCGTTTAACGGCCCTATAAACATCTACAAACCTTTGAAGTCTAGGCCTGCTACAATATGACAGACTAGAAATAAATACATATGATCCCAATGTAAGAGCAGCTCACAGTTGCATAAATTATATTTGGCTGGAGAGCACTTGTCTTTCAGTTAACATGTTTACGAGTACCTACCTATGTACACGACATGACCAAGGTTACCTACCTTTTTACATAATTATTATATCCCTGACTGCCATGGTATATTAGGAAAATTATTATGTGCTGGCGGTGCTGCACAAGCATGTTTGAAATAAAATATACAAAACTGGCCTAACGGGCGTTTATGAATTATGTCTTTTACACCCTTGTGTCTGTATTGTGACCCTGGAAGTTTTAAACCACCTGTATCGTAAGTGCTCCTATGCACGGATTAAGTTTATAATAAACTACCCATGCCCTAACCTCAAGGGCAAGTGCTTCTATGCACGGACCAGATACTGTTATCACTTATTTCACTTATCATGACTTGCCATAGTTTGATACTACACGTTTAATAAATTTAAGACCGTGGAATGTACCCACTACAAAAGGTTTTTAAAAATAGTGACTGAATGGTTTGCACGAACGGTTCTAGCACAGTTTCTGGGCGGTCACGTCTAGGGCATGACCCTCTAGTTCTCAATTTATACAAAATTATAGCATTGTGATACTGTTCGCTTTGCACAATAAAATAGGGGAACAGGAGCACGCCTTGCGAAAAGGCGAAGCTATTTTGAAACGCAAACCTTTCAAAAATAGATTGAAATATATAAATAATTATGTTTTTGGTGTGGAACATGTAATTGTACACCCAAACAAATGCAATCATTTATTATATGTTAGCAAAACTCTGCCAAAGTGTTAGTCTGTCTCTACAGTGTAACCTGAAGGCATGAATGCACATGAATCTCTTGAAACATGGTGGATTAACTAATTTACACCCCGTCTGTGTCTTGCTCCTACCAAATCCACAAGTTGAGGACCTCAACCTATCTAGGCACCCTTCTTGCTCGAGACCTGAAAAAATAATCTCATGCAGTCAAGTGTCGGAAAACCAGGTCCACACTCTTAGCACTACCGTGAATATATCTAAGAAGTCTGTATACTGCCTTCCAGGAGGCGGGATGTTAATAGACTAGCCTATATAGTAGGCCAGAGATATAGTATACAAAAGCACACTGGCCCAAATCCAGTAATATTATATGCACTTCAGAATACAAAATAATTGACTATTCTGCGTATATTTGATATCAAAAAGTTACAATTACCTACCCTTAGGTCATAAGGAGGATAAATATACATAAATATCAAATATATTCGACAAAGTGTTGACCCTAGCATTGGATAAAATAGAGGTTCCTCTTAAACGGCATCTGCGCTGTTGGCTTTGGGCCCACGGGTGCCCGGCAAAAGGTCGGGGACCCCATGGTTCCGCACAGTTATTGCAAATAATGTCAAATCACAAAATAAACACAAATTTTCATTTTGGTTAAAAACACATATGCGATGAGCTAAGGTTTCGAATTAAGTACCTTATTCTTAATCTGGAAAGAGAAGACTGAACATTCAGAATTAAGCTATGTCTATGAATGGTTTACATAAATTAAGCCACTTTAGCGTTCAGAAACAATCAAGTTTATGTCTACTAGTAGGCACCAGATAAGGTAAACTACTCATACTGCATATATAGACAATAATGAGTACAATTAAGGTCACTTGATGATAGCTAAACATGAATATAAGCAGAATGAGCTGCACCTATACAAATATCATTGATAAAGCTCTGTGGCAATTCTACATTTACCATTTGAACGCCAAGAGCACCAAAAAGCGTCGTAACTAGTGCCCACATGAGTATTATGATATGGTTTAAGCTCTCAAAGTAACCTTCACAATTTTAAGTAAGGTTTGTTTAGGTCCATTAGCTCGCGTTCGCGTTAGTAAAGCGTACAAACGATTAAATGCATTTTATAGCTATAACCAAATAAATAGCTCACACTGGCTCACAGTCATTAAAAGAATTCAGTAAAATCATTAAAAGTATTCCCTATGACATTTTATTAAGTACCTACCCAATATTAACTTTGTGGGTGATAGTGATATAACGAATATTTAAAATATTCGTCTACTTAATCCTGAGGGATTCTGGAAATAAGAAAGGTCTTGTCCTTGTTATATCCTGCAACTGCTTACCTTACTAGATAATTATTATCAAACTTGTCAATAATTGGGAGTTATAAATAAAAACTACTCGAGTACTTTATGATTTTTATCTTTTCATATTTTAATTACATCACTCCATATCACAGATGTTGTATGCTCCCTGAAGAGTAGACTGACTTATCTTCTTTTACATAGTCTCACATACATATAATTAAGTACTATAGCACCCTTGTGGTGACTCACTTATTTTCGTTGAAAATTTATAAGTACCTACATTAAATACGTATATAAAATGGAAAGTTAGTATCATAATATAATGGTATATAAAATTGTATGCTTTACTAAATACCTCTCTCCTCACATGTATTAAAATAAAGGGTGTACTACATAATTAATTAATTAATTAAACACTCCTAATATAATAATATTACATATACATAATATGTAAGTACATGTATAATCACATTGGCTTGGCGTCTTCCCACCACCAGGCGATAACAAACACGTCTCAATATATTACTTTAGGTTCCGAATATCGGTACAGTTGTTTAATGACAGCGTTTTACACAAAAATAAAACGCTAATTAAATAACTTACCATATTCGGAACCTAAAGTTTTAATCCTGCCTGGTGTAAATATGTATAATTTTGAGACAATGAGGTAATTTGCGTTTGTTTCTAACTGTCAAAATTGTCAAACGCAACTGCCTGAAGTGGTGGGGGTGTGGGAGAGAGATGGACGTATATGCTAGAAAAGGACAATACGACTAACTACAGTGTTGCCACTCTCAATATATTACTTTAGGTTCCGAATATGGTAAGTTATTTAATTAGCGTTTTATTTTTGTGTAAAACGCTGTCAACAAAATGGTTCATGTCCTTAAATCTACAGCAGAAAAATTAAAACGTCACCAAATTTCAAAGTGCGTGAAATGGAGCGTTAAGTCTGATAACGAGGACTTAAACCACACTTAAACTGACTAATTTAAGAAGTTTTAACTCTGTATAGTAACAATGTTGTATCATATTCAACGTAATTTGTACAGGTCATACTTTATGAGCAATTTATAGGTGTGTACTTTTTTACAAGTTCTTTTGTTTTTATTAAAATTACTCATCAGAATCTCGTGTTTCTAAAATGCCCGAACCAGAGAAGACCCACCCAGCGAATCCTGACCAAATTCAAGAGCAGCCGACTCGAGAAATAAGTCAGACCGATCATTTGAACAAGAAATTGTTGACTTCCCTTTTCAAAAGATTGGATGAGGAAGATTCTACTGCCTCAAAAATGTTGGAAACGGAAAACACCACGGAAGACGACGAATGGAAGGACTAACGTTGCACCGTGGCAGCATTATTTGTAATTTTGTACGGTATTAAATTAAGGCTAGATGTAAAATATATTCTAATGTGAAAAGCGACATTGTTTTTATTATTGTTTCCACAGTTGAGTTGCCAATATTCAATTTTAAGAATTTATTTAATTAAATAAATAATGGGATCAAGAAAATGATCCCATTATTTATTTAATTAAATAAATTCTTGCAGATACAAATGTTTAAGCAACAGATTGCGTCAGCGCATCGCGCTGATCCACTCAGATAAATCTAGGGCATAAGCCAGCAGAAACATATTGTCTTAGTTGCACTTTACACGGATGTAATACAAATAAGGTTTACATATGTGTGCTATAGGTAAATTTGTGTATATAAAGAAATGCAAATTGTAAATAAATCAGATACCAATTGTCCGTTGGTGTTTCACTACCTCTATACCCAAAAACCTCTGCTTGCTCAGGGCGACACTCTGAGAGTAGAGGCTCCCATCCACCACCTTTTTACAGGAACCCTTGCTGTGGCATAAGACTCCTTCAGCCTTAATCGGTCGCTTGAGCCTGGGCGATCGGCAGCAAGTATCCATCCAAACCACCTTGATCCCCCCCCGTAGGGAATCCGTCTGTTACCGATAGGTCTCCCGGTACAGACATCCTTGTCATAGAATAAGTTAGGGCTAGGGAAGTAGGGACTTAGGCCAATAGGATCCCTTGCTATCGCCTCCCACCTTATTTTATGCAGTCTGTGCAGGCACATGCAACGCCTGAGTACCATTTGATTCCATAACGATTCAGTCCATTTAGTAATCCAGGTACTCGGCCTTAGCGTGTGGCTGTACACAAATGTTTTTCAAACGATAAAGGAATTAAACTTGCGTAAGATAACATTAGCATGGTTGATAGGTACTACTCTCTGTTGCAGGGTTTCCCAACATTTGTGTCATGCCTCATAATATATACTTTGGTGCCACTTTGCCATGTCGCTACACACCCCTCTGGGAAACTTAACATACACCTTAAAGGCTGTTTATTAATTGGCAATATCTTCAATCTTTATCAAACTAATGCCCAGTTTTATTAAGCAAATTCTTTATATTAAGAGACTATCTGAATTGAGGTATTACTTTTTCTAACTTTTTCTAGCTATGTGCTCCTGGGTGCCAGGGTTATGCAATTAGTTGTACGTTATAGGTAGGTACCTTTCTAAATTCTAACTCCTAATAATTCTAACTTACAATAAAACTTCAGTTTGAGTACTACATTATGGTGTTTATCTTAATATTTTTTGTGAATGTCTGCTGGTGTCTGATTTACAACTGATGTAATGTCATGGTTTTGTTTTGTATCAGAAGTAGGTATTTTTTACTACATTTTTTAACTACATTACTTAAACTTTGTACAACCGGTTTATAGTATTTCTAGCGTATCGAGCATTTGTGTGTATTGTACATTCTCGTTGTTTTCTTATCTTTGCTATTTTTAATCGTTATGCAATGTAATTCAATGGATGACATTTATTGGCCTTATTTTTATGTAAGCATTAATATGTCTTAGTTATATTTACGGCTGTTGTTGTCCTGAATACCAATAAAATAAAAAAAAATAAAAAAATTAATACTAGTAGGGAATACTCACAGTACTGTGGTTGTATGACGAGAACCAGGAATTTGTATATAAAACCAGTAACGGGAGCACTCGCCAGGCGCATGAGTTTTATATGAACAGAGCAGTTATATTTTCAGTTACCTATGGGAAATCTAAATCTTAGGAATATGATATTTTACTGAGCACTGAAAAATTATATTCGATCTTTACCCATTTATCAAATCACTAGCTTCTGCCTGTGCCAAATGATTATGATGGTTAAAAACTATCCTGTCCTTCCTTGGGCCTCAGTACAGCATTTTAATCATGAACAAGAGTTACTTTTGCTTTTATAGTAGGGATGGTTGTTTGGGTTAAAATTAATAACAAATAAAACACACACAAACAGTAACTTGAATAATAATTTTTATTTTATTATGTACTACACAAGTTATGACGAGGAATGTTCTTATTTACATAGTTTTTTTTTCCATTTCATTAACTCCAATATAAATATCTGTTGAACATTTATTATACAGCATCAAACGGATGATATGCAACTAGTCTACGAACGCAACTCACATAATACTGAACATAAGGTTGTTGCGCTTGGAACATTGCAGTTAAACACTTCCAAATACCTTATTTAAATAACAACTTACAATAATAACATAATAGAAAACATGCTTAATAAAATGTCAGTTATAATAGACAAAAAATGTTTTTTTATGAGACATTGACAGACCGTGTGCCAAATGAAAAGGCACAGAAAATTGGCCTGATTTTCAAAATGTTACTATTGTAAGAATTCAAAACATACAAACCTGCCTTTGAAAATATAAAATAAAACAAAAACTGTACATGGTAAAATATATCGCAAATGATTTTATTCATACAGGCCAGTGTATATATATTTTGTCGGTTGATAAATATTCTATTTAAAAATATAATTATTGTACAATTTTTTTTAACAGATTGCAACTATTTCTTGCGGGCCGCAAGCCGGGTGACATGTAGTTGTATTACCTGTCACAAAAAAAAAACAATTAAAATAATAGGTAAGTTATGCGGTAAAGACTAGTAATCAAAAGGTAATGTTTGACAATCCAGTTAAGCGGGCATTACATTATACAATTTGCAGAGCGCTAATTAAGTGTTGCTAGGCGAGATAAAAAAGAGCTTGTTCATTACACTACACTAGCTAGCGACGCTAGTTAGTGTCCTATTTTCATTTCGGCAGTGATCATCGTTCGAATCGAACCTCATCTTCCGAACAGAGCTAGTATATCATGGCACCATCAAAACATCAAAAAGTTGGCATTGTTTTAACACTTGTCTAGTACATTTTCACGAATAAAAATCTTTAATTGTAATCTTTATGTTTTTTATCCCATAAAAAGGGCATGTCTTAATAAAGTTCAATCATGTTTAAGCAGTACTTCCTTTTCCCTAGTCTGTGGCTGCATCATTTTGAACTGAAATACAATAAATAAAACATTGCGTGCCGACAACTGACCTTGCACAGTAATCGCTAAGCGCGCTAAAACCATTTACACTATGCGTTCTAGTGCGACAGAGCACATGCGATCGCACTAGATTGGGTCACTAACTGGCTAGCTGCCTTTACACTATGCTAACTTAGTGCGCTAACTCAGCTAGCGCTCTGCAAATTGTATAATGTAATGCCCGCTTTAGGGAACATACCCATAATACTAGTCCAGTTTAGGCGGAAGAGGGGGGGGGGGTCATCAAAATACCACGCTTGGTTACAGGGGGAGGGTGGGGTCTACCACAAAACATGGCGCCTTAAAGCGCCGCCTAGCTCAGCTGTCAAACTTGGGGCACTTTTTCTTAGGTTTAACATAATACTTTTCGACGATATGAATACACAATTAAGGTTGTGACGTACCTAGCTATGGCCTAGGCCTTTTCAATCATGTCGACGTTGACCTTGTAGAACACGTAGGGGAAGTACTCCGACTGCCCGAAGCCCAGACCCGCGAGTTCCGCCGTCTGAAACAAATAAAAAAATAAATTAAGAAAAAAAAAACCTGGAGTGTTTACTGATTAAGTAGTCCTAGATATACAGTTTTGAGAGCTTAACTAAACCCTTCTAGTTATACTTTGGAAAACCCACTTTGTCAGTAAGATAAAAGCGCGAAA
This sequence comes from Cydia amplana, assembly GCF_948474715.1. Lineage (NCBI taxonomy): Eukaryota > Metazoa > Arthropoda > Insecta > Lepidoptera > Tortricidae > Cydia > Cydia amplana. The sequence goes on from NC_086070.1 coordinate 25,751,161, forward strand.
TTAATTCAAATTTTGTATTAGAGATCGAGGCTTCTCGCCTACATATTTCAAATTTTCCTACTGTGGGTAATGTCTTGCCAGAGTAGGTATAGTTTGTTATCCTTCTGCTACATCCTACTCCGGGCGCCTGGCAGCTGTTCATTGGGGGAAGTCATCATCAAGTCTATCCTCCTAAGGCCCAAGGTCCTACCTATAGGTATTTCTTCATTTCGATGAAATTTAAATTATATTCAATTGGAACAGAGTTGCATTTACTTTGTTTCAAACAAATCAATATCAACTCTATTCCCTGCACTATAGGTTCAAATTTCAGTGGCAATTTTTTTATTTTGATTTGTAGCCTTAGGAGGCTAGTATACTCACGTCTGCTGCGTTCGCCCCGTGGCTCTGCGCGGAGTGGTCGAGGTGCGCGTACAGCTGCTGCAGCACGTCGCGCAGCTTCTTCATGCTCTTGCGGGACGGGACCATCACCGCGGCCTGGCAGCTATTCATCGGTGGGTGTAGTATATGTACTCACGTCTGCTGCGTTCGCCCCGTGGCTCTGCGCGGAGTGGTCGAGGTGCGCGTACAGCTGCTGCAGCACGTCGCGCAGCTTCTTCATGCTCTTGCGGGACGGGACCATCACCGCGGCCTGGCAGCTGTTCACTGGTGGGTGTAGTATATGTACTCACGTCTGCTGCGTTCGCCCCGTGGCTCTGCGCGGAGTGGTCGAGGTGCGCGTACAGCTGCTGCAGCACGTCGCGCAGCTTCTTCATGCTCTTGCGGGACGGGACCATCACCGCGGCCTGGCAGCTGTTCACTGGTGGGTGTAGTATATGTACTCACGTCTGCTGCGTTCGCCCCGTGGCTCTGCGCGGAGTGGTCGAGGTGCGCGTACAGCTGCTGCAGCACGTCGCGCAGCTTCTTCATGCTCTTGCGGGACGGGACCATCACCGCGGCCTGGCAGCTGTTCACTGGTGGGTGTAGTATATGTACTCACGTCTGCTGCGTTCGCCCCGTGGCTCTGCGCGGAGTGGTCGAGGTGCGCGTACAGCTGCTGCAGCACGTCGCGCAGCTTCTTCATGCTCTTGCGGGACGGGACCATCACCGCGGCCTGGCAGCTGTTCACTGGTGGGTGTAGTATATGTACTCACGTCTGCTGCGTTCGCCCCGTGGCTCTGCGCGGAGTGGTCGAGGTGCGCGTACAGCTGCTGCAGCACGTCGCGCAGCTTCTTCATGCTCTTGCGGGACGGGACCATCACCGCGGCCTGGCAGCTGTTCACTGGTGGGTGTAGTATATGTACTCACGTCTGCTGCGTTCGCCCCGTGGCTCTGCGCGGAGTGGTCGAGGTGCGCGTACAGCTGCTGCAGCACGTCGCGCAGCTTCTTCATGCTCTTGCGGGACGGGACCATCACCGCGGCCTGGCAGCTGTTCACTGGTGGGTGTAGTATATGTACTCACGTCTGCTGCGTTCGCCCCGTGGCTCTGCGCGGAGTGGTCGAGGTGCGCGTACAGCTGCTGCAGCACGTCGCGCAGCTTCTTCATGCTCTTGCGGGACGGGACCATCACCGCGGCCTGGCAGCTGTTCACTGGTGGGTGTAGTATATGTACTCACGTCTGCTGCGTTCGCCCCGTGGCTCTGCGCGGAGTGGTCGAGGTGCGCGTACAGCTGCTGCAGCACGTCGCGCAGCTTCTTCATGCTCTTGCGGGACGGGACCATCACCGCGGCCTGGCAGCTGTTCACTGGTGGGTGTAGTATATGTACTCACGTCTGCTGCGTTCGCCCCGTGGCTCTGCGCGGAGTGGTCGAGGTGCGCGTACAGCTGCTGCAGCACGTCGCGCAGCTTCTTCATGCTCTTGCGGGACGGGACCATCACCGCGGCCTGGCAGCTATTCATCGGTGGGTGTAGTATATGTACTCACGTCTGCTGCGTTCGCCCCGTGGCTCTGCGCGGAGTGGTCGAGGTGCGCGTACAGCTGCTGCAGCACGTCGCGCAGCTTCTTCATGCTCTTGCGGGACGGGACCATCACCGCGGCCTGGCAGCTATTCATCGGTGGGTGTAGTATATGTACTCACGTCTGCTGCGTTCGCCCCGTGGCTCTGCGCGGAGTGGTCGAGGTGCGCGTACAGCTGCTGCAGCACGTCGCGCAGCTTCTTCATGCTCTTGCGGGACGGGACCATCACCACGGCCTGGAAGTTCACGGGGAGGCCGTATCTGAAAACAAAGGTTATATGTTAATTTGTAACTAGCAGAAACGTCTGCGAACGATGATATTAAGCTAAGAATAAATTTAAATAGGTCGGTTCCCCTTGACCTACATGGTGGAAAGATTTACTGGCTATGGATGAGGTCTTGGTGGCTCAGATGGCAGAGCGCTGGAGTTTCGATAGTATAGGGCGGATTGTCAAAGTAAATTTAGTAGTCACAGTAAATTTACTGCCATCTTTCGACACATGATTAAAACGTTTAGAACTTCATTTGACTTTGATTCTTATTTTTTCACTGATATGTGTTAAATATCAAAAAGTGGGGCCATCGCTCGAAAAGATTCGAGAAGAACTTGCGAAATTGCATGGTAACACCCTATCTCTGTACCTAGGTAACATATTTCTAGCAAATAAAATTTCTTTTCTCTTTCTTTATAACCTACCCAAAGATAAATAAAGATTTACGATAGTGACTATTCGTTTTTGTCCAACCGAACAGTTAAACTACGGCATTTGATGTCACCGATGGTGGTGTACATAATACCAACCTGAGCACGGATTCTACGAACACACGCAGCGCCTTCACGTGTATCCAGGCACAGAAGCACTCGGAGAAGTTCACCTTCAACCATCGGACCAAGGGACCCTGTGCAACGGAAAATAATCAATTATTACCCATGTCATTTAGTTTCTTGTCCAATGGATCGCCTATTAAATGCTAGACGAATGACGATAATGGTGCGACAATTACGGTGTTTAGGAGGATAATGAATATTGAGGAGGATAATGACATATAATTTACATCTTGTCGGTGACGAACTTGGTAATCTCGTTTACACCAGCGGAGAGGGTCTCCTAGGGACGCCTACTACTGTTGTACACAATACGTCCGACTTGTATTTTTTTTCTTGTTGATGCCGACAATATTGAGGCGAATGACGTATATGCTGCGACAATGACGGTTTTTAGGAGGATAATGTCCATGTCGGTTTTGAGGAGGATAGTGCCTACTGACTGATTTGAGGAGGATAAATAATGTCTAATGACGGATTTGATGAGGATTATAACGGTTTTGGGAAGAACAATGGCGGGGGAGGGTAGTGAATGACGTGAACGAAGAGAACGTACGAATTGTTTCTTCTTGTCGGTGACGAGCTTGGTGATCTCGTTCTTGCCGGCGGAAAGGTCGTTCTCGTTGTAGGAGAACTCGCGCCCAACGAACTTGTTAATGACTACAATATTGATGCAAATGACGATCATCAAGCAGCCAGTGACGATGTATAGGAGACAATGACAGTGTTTTGGAGGATAATATATATTTTAACTGATTATATTTTAACTGTATGTTCCTATCCTTCTGTGCTATGTTTGGAGTTATAGTCCAGATCTAAACTGTAAGCTTATTAATGTAATTCCTGTAAATGTCTGTAACTTGTTTTGTGAGCCAAATAAAAAAAATAAAAAAAATGACGGAAATAAGGAGAATGACGTACGAATTGTTTCTTCTTGTCGGTGACGAGCTTGGTGATCTCGTTCTTGCCGGCGGAGAGGTCGTTCTCGTTGTAGGAGAACTCGCGCCCAACGAACTTGTTAATGACTACAATATTGATGCAAATGACGATCATCAAGCATCCAGTGACGATGTTTAGGAGACAATGACAGTGTTTTGGGGGATAGTGACGGAAATAAGGAGAATGACGTACGAATTGTTTCTTCTTGTCGGTGACGAGCTTGGTGATCTCGTTCTTGCCGGCGGAGAGGTCGTTCTCGTTGTAGGAGAACTCGCGCCCAACGAACTTGTTAATGACTACAATATTGATGCAAATGACGATCATCAAGCATCCAGTGACGATGTTTAGGAGACAATGACAGTGTTTTGGGGGATAGTGACGGAAATAAGGAGAATGACGTACGAATTGTGTCTTCTTGTCGGTGACGAGCTTGGTGATCTCGTTCTTGCCGGCGGAGAGGTCGTTCTCGTTGTAGGAGAACTCGCGCCCAACGAACTTGTTAATGACTACAATATTGATGCAAATGACGATCATCAAGCATCCAGTGACGATGTTTAGGAGACAATGACAGTGTTTTGGGGGATAGTGACGGAAATAAGGAGAATGACGTACGAATTGTTTCTTCTTGTCGGTGACGAGCTTGGTGATCTCGTTCTTGCCGGCGGAGAGGTCGTTCTCGTTGTAGGAGAACTCGCGCCCAACGAACTTGTTAATGACTACAATATTGATGCAAATGACGATCATCAAGCATACAGTGACGATGTTTAGGAGACAATGACAGTGTTTTGGGGGATATTGACGGAAATAAGGAGAATGACGTACGAATTGTTTCTTCTTGTCGGTGACGAGCTTGGTGATCTCGTTCTTGCCGGCGGAGAGGTCGTTCTCGTTGTTGTAGGAGAACTCGCGCACGATGAACTTGTTAATGACTACAATATTGATGCAAATGACGATCATCAAGCAGCCAGTGACGATGTTTAGGAGACAATGACAGTGTTTTGGAGGATAATATATATTTTAACTGTATGTTCCTATCCTTCTGTGCACACATGTTTGGAGTTATAGTCCAGATCTAAACTGTAAGCTTATTAATGTAATTCCTGTAAATGTCTGTAACTTGTTTTGTGAGCCAAAAAAAAAAAAAAATGACGGAAATAAGGAGAATGACGTACGAATTGTTTCTTCTTGTCGGTGACGAGCTTGGTGATCTCGTTCTTGCCGGCGGAGAGGTCGTTCTCGTTGTAGGAGAACTCGCGCCCAACGAACTTGTTAATGACTACAATATTTATGCAAATGACGATCATCAAGCATCCAGTGACGATGTTTAGGAGACAATGACAGTGTTTTGGAGGATAATATATATTTTAACTGATTATATTTTAACTGTATGTTCCTATCCTTCTGTGCACACATGTTTGGAGTTATAGTCCAGATCTAAACTGTAGGCTTATTAATGTAATTCCTGTAAATGTCTGTAACTTGTTTTGTGAGCCAAAAAAAAAAAAAAAAAAGAAAAAAAAAAATGACGGAAATAAGGAGAATGACGTACGAATTGTTTCTTCTTGTCGGTGACGAGCTTGGTGATCTCGTTCTTGTCGGCGGAGAGGTCGTTCTCGTTGTAGGAGAACTCGCGCCCAACGAACTTGTTAATGACTACAATATTGATGCAAATGACGATCATCAAGCATCCAGTGACGATGTTTAGGAGACAATGACAGTGTTTTGGGGGATAGTGACGGAAATAAGGAGAATGACGTACGAATTGTTTCTTCTTGTCGGTGACGAGCTTGGTGATCTCGTTCTTGCCGGCGGAGAGGTCGTTCTCGTTGTAGGAGAACTCGCGCCCAACGAACTTGTTAATGACTACAATATTGATGCAAATGACGATCATCAAGCATCCAGTGACGATGTTTAGGAGACAATGACAGTGTTTTGGGGGATAGTGACGGAAATAAGGAGAATGACGTACGAATTGTGTCTTCTTGTCGGTGACGAGCTTGGTGATCTCGTTCTTGCCGGCGGAGAGGTCGTTCTCGTTGTAGGAGAACTCGCGCCCAACGAACTTGTTAATGACTACAATATTGATGCAAATGACGATCATCAAGCATCCAGTGACGATGTTTAGGAGACAATGACAGTGTTTTGGGGGATAGTGACGGAAATAAGGAGAATGACGTACGAATTGTTTCTTCTTATCGGTGACGAGCTTGGTGATCTCGTTCTTGCCGGCGGAGAGGTCGTTCTCGTTGTAGGAGAACTCGCGCCCAACGAACTTGTTAATGACTACAATATTGATGCAAATGACGATCATCAAGCATACAGTGACGATGTTTAGGAGACAATGACAGTGTTTTGGGGGATATTGACGGAAATAAGGAGAATGACGTACGAATTGTTTCTTCTTGTCGGTGACGAGCTTGGTGATCTCGTTCTTGCCGGCGGAGAGGTCGTTCTCGTTGTTGTAGGAGAACTCGCGCACGATGAACTTGTTAATGACTACAATATTGATGCAAATGACGATCATCAAGCAGCCAGTGACGATGTTTAGGAGACAATGACAGTGTTTTGGAGGATAATATATATTTTAACTGTATGTTCCTATCCTTCTGTGCACACATGTTTGGAGTTATAGTCCAGATCTAAACTGTAAGCTTATTAATGTAATTCCTGTAAATGTCTGTAACTTGTTTTGTGAGCCAAAAAAAAAAAAAAAATGACGGAAATAAGGAGAATGACGTACGAATTGTTTCTTCTTGTCGGTGACGAGCTTGGTGATCTCGTTCTTGCCGGCGGAGAGGTCGTTCTCGTTGTAGGAGAACTCGCGCCCAACGAACTTGTTAATGACTACAATATTTATGCAAATGACGATCATCAAGCATCCAGTGACGATGTTTAGGAGACAATGACAGTGTTTTGGAGGATAATATATATTTTAACTGATTATATTTTAACTGTATGTTCCTATCCTTCTGTGCACACATGTTTGGAGTTATAGTCCAGATCTAAACTGTAGGCTTATTAATGTAATTCCTGTAAATGTCTGTAACTTGTTTTGTGAGCCAAAAAAAAAAAAAAAAAAGAAAAAAAAAAATGACGGAAATAAGGAGAATGACGTACGAATTGTTTCTTCTTGTCGGTGACGAGCTTGGTGATCTCGTTCTTGTCGGCGGAGAGGTCGTTCTCGTTGTAGGAGAACTCGCGCCCAACGAACTTGTTAATGACTACAATATTTATGCAAATGACGATCATCAAGCAGCCAGTGACGATGTTTAGGAGACAATGACAGTGTTTTGGAGGATAATATATATTTTAACTGATTATATTTTAACTGTATGTTCCTATCCTTCTGTGCACACATGTTTGGAGTTATAGTCCAGATCTAAACTGTAAGCTTATTAATGTAATTCCTGTAAATGTCTGTAACTTGTTTAAAAAAAAAAAAAAAAAAAAAAAAAAAAAAAAAAAAAAAAAAAAATGACGGAAATAAGGAGAATGACGTACGAATTGTTTCTTCTTGTCGGTGACGAGCTTGGTGATCTCGTTCTTGCCGGCGGAGAGGTCGTTCTCGTTGTAGGAGAACTCGCGCACGATGAACTTGCGCTCGCGGGCGTGCAGCTTGAACTCGTCCGCCACCTGCGGAACATACATACAAACTTCAAACTTCAAACATTTATTGCCACAAAAAAAAACTTACTAGCTAATACATATGTACTTAATAATTAATCTATCGTTACAAATATTGTGAGGCAATAGGTCTCAGTCTCAGCATGTGCTGTGCCGGAGCCTCAGCGCTGGTTTTCAGACCGAGCCTGTGTTAAGAGAAACATAATACCAAATAATTAGTCTTAAATTTTGTTATTTTGTATGTTAATATTATTGTTATGTTATGTAAATATGAATTAATTTTAGATATTATCTAAGTGCATGTTTAGTATTAGCCATACAATTTGCATGTCACTGTGTGACAAGGTAGCTTGGCTCACTTAACTATGAAATGTAACATCCTATGTAACCCTATCTTTCGCAAATAGGTAAATAACTTATGACTTATGACATAGCATTACGAGCATATTGTGGCCTTAGGGGTCATCCATTAATTACATCACACGTTTAGGGGGGGGGGGCGTGTCAAGAAAATGTCACATGTTGTGACAGGGGGGAGGGGGGAGTCACAAACTTTGTGACGTCACTTTAAATTATTTAATTCGCTGTACAATCAAAGTTTTTGGGAAGATAATAATTTTTATTCGTTTAATTTTCTTTCCTAATCAGTTTTGGGTTAACATTACTAATATTTCTTTTATCAAAAATATTTTGATTAAATATTAATAATAGGTACAAAAACCTACTCCGATTGGCCGATTTCGTTAAAAAATGTGACGTCACACCAGGGGAGAGGGGTCAAAAAACCTAGAAATTAGTGTGATGTAATTAATGGATGACCCCTAATGCTGCCTATTGTATCCCACTGTTGGACAAAGGACACTGTGTGTCCACTGCTGGGAAAATGACCCATATGTCTCAGACCGTTCGGCACACAGACAATCCAACCTCTAGACATAGCATAGTCGCGCTAACCCCTCTGCCACACATACGGTAGCGTTACTCCATCTTCAAGTCAATCCCGCGCCGTGATTGGTCCGTGTATTTGAACGGACCAATCACGGCACGGGATTCGCTCACCTCGTCCCCCCGCACCCCCGTATTTTTGGCAGCATCGGTTTCATGAAAGAATTGGCCTAAGCTCAGTCTAGAGGTTGGATTGTCAGTGGTTCGGCATAACACCCAATACTCGTATTATGTTCCAAATGCTAGGCGAAAATGCCCACAAACTCGGGACGAATAGAAAAGCATGACCCAATTTCGTGCTACATTTCGCCAGTGTCAAAATGGAGTCCCAAGTTATTTCGTCAACGCCGACGAAGACATTACTCGTTTTAAATATGTCAATCGTTCCTATTTGATCCATAAAATAAGATTACCTTCTTGAAAAGCGTGACGGAGCGGGGCACGATCATGTCCGTGATCTATACGTATAACTGTACATGTTAGAAAGAGACGCACCTTCTTAAAGAGCGTGACGGTGAATAGGCCGTAGTCGTTGTCCTGGTGAACGAGCTGAGAGGAACGGGGTACGATCATGTCCGTGATTTTCTCGTAATTGGCATTCCAGTCGTTGAACATGGCCCTTTGAACCAAAAAGAAAATTGTATTGAAGGCAGTAAGGACATAATTCAAAGAAAATATGGTTTTGGCAAGAATTTCATTTTTGGTACAAGCTTTTATCGCTGACTGTACTTTTCTTTCCACGGACAACTGGATGGTGTTTAGCAAAAATGTCAAGCCACATTGATTTTGCAATAAAATGTCAACTTTAACCGTCAATTTTTTGAGTTGACATCTTATTGCAAAATGAATGTGGGTTGACACATTTAAATTTTGCTAAACACCAACTAATACTCATCGAGACAATTCTAAAAACCTCAAACACAATTAGGTTGCGTTATTTTATCGCAGAGTTCCTATGGCCACCTCCGGTCTCCATCATCAGATTAGCTTCATGGTACCATGATATTGCATTGTCACCCGACTTACCTACACACAAATTAACTTATGAAAATTAACTTGCAAGATTTGACCCGTACAAACATACATAGTTAAAAGCTTGTAAAAATAATAGTTGCCTTTTAATGTTCTTGTCCATTACAGCCGGGCTTTAAAAACACTCCTCATAACTGAACTTAACTGCGAAATGAACACTCACTTAGGCACGATGACGAGGAGCGTCACCAGGTACTCGCTGTCGAGGATGAAGTGCTCCTTCTTCACCAGGTCCGACAGGTTACGGGTCAACAGACTGCCGCTGTAAACACACCAATTTAATTAACTAACTAATATGGCTCAGCGACCCAAACCCGACCCGACTTTTCCCGATCCTGCGCCGTTTCCTGCCAAGAGGGATGTTGACACATGTTGAATTTTATAACAAAATCTAGTAAAATAGATAGCAAACGAGCAATTTATCACAATAATGTGGATATTAAAATAAAATATTGAAAAATTACAAAAAACAGGACTTGAAAGTTTCAAAATTTAAGTTTTTTTTAACTTCCAAAAACGATAAAAGTAAGGGTACCATTCGATTCCTTACATTTCACCAAAAAAAATATTGTATAGCAACTATATACATAAACGCAATATTTCACCGACAAAAACGCAATTTTCTTGTTTTGTCCATACTACAACGTGGGCGATGACGTCACGGCCTCTGTCCGTTTTGTATAGGGCGTTTCGCGAGTGAAGTGCGACTGTCGGACTTTGACTACAATTTCTGACTTTTGTGTTACTTTAATGCAATGGGTCCCATATAGACATTTGATCCTAAAAACAAACCCGATCGATTGATACCATAAAAAAAATTAGTCATGTAGCCTATTATCGGCTTGAAGCTGACGCAGATCCGCTTCCACACTGGTTCAGTCACCTAATAAGAATGGGAGAGGACCGGGCTGCCAAGATGGCGTACCTGGAAAGACCGACTGGTGGCCGCCCGGTAGGTCGGCCCAGATACCGCTGGGGAGACAGTGTGGAAGCGGATCTGTATCAGCTTGCAATTTAATTCAAATGAAGCATATTCCTAGCTAGCTCTATGCAAGGCCGAGAAAATCCTATACAAAAAATGTTTGTCTATTTCTAAAATCTCGCTACATTATTCTTAAGATGCAAGCACCAGTTGACCACATACATCTCGATGCCAGTCGGTGTCATGGTCTTCTTATCTTATCTTATTATTTTCGGGGGCCCTTACGGATACACTTCGACCCATAGGGATCTTTTGTGCAATTACCCCCTGGAGAAGATCCGTCAGCTACTCAAGAGCTTTTCCCGCCATATCCATGTGTCGGATGATGGAGCTCATGGGTAGCGTTTTAAAGTCCTTTGGTTCCAGATATCCTGCTCCAAAGTCCTTCATTCTTTGTCTGGCTAGGGCGTGACATTCACACATTAAGTGTTTCACTGTATCTTCCTCTTCGCCACACATACGACAATCGGTGTTGTCAGAGTGTCCCATCTTGGCCAGAATTCCTTTGACCCCGTAATGGCCAGTGAACACCCCCGTTATGATTTGGAGTTGTCTCTTGTTAAGTCTCCAAAGCTTTTTGCTCCAGCCGGAGTCTACTCCTTGCATGAAGAGCTTTGCATGCTTTAGACCCGTCAGACTGTTCCATTCTTCCTGATGTTTGGTCTTGGCATGGTCTTTGATAGCCGTTGTGATGGTTCCCTGTGAGAGCCCCACGAATGGTTCCGGACCTATAAGGTTACTTTCAGATCCGGTTCTGGCCAGTTCATCTGCATTTTCATTGCCTATGAATCCCTCGTGCCCTGGGATCCATACCAGTTGCACTCTGTTTTGCCTTCCAAGCTGGTTCAGAGCTTGGACGCCATTATATACCAGTCTAGAGTCCACTCTGTGCGATTCAAGCGCTTTGAGTGCAGCCTGACTGTCGCTGAGTATATAGATATTCTTCCCTTGGGTTTGCCTAACTATATTCTCATGCACGCAGGCAATTATAGCGAATGTCTCGGCTTGGAAGATGCGGCTTGGAAGAAAGGTTTGGCGGTGTCATGGTCACAATCGTTATTGACAAATGCTAAGTGAAAATGTATCGGGATCACATTGGGCCAGGGGACTACAGCACAACACAGGTCCTCTCACGCATAAGAGTACAGTGGGACGTGTATATATTAAATTATTATTATTGGACACTTACGTCTGTTTCTTCTCGAGGTTCTGCAGGTTGCCCTTGAGCGCGTTGTAGGCGCTCGACTTCACCTTCAGGTCTGCGTCGATTTGCCCCACCTGCACAACGTTTAACATATACATATAAACATCTATACTTGGTCAACCAGATCTTGACAGTAGAAAAAGGCGGCAAATTTGAAAAATGTAGGCGCGAAGGGATATCGTCCCATAGAAAATTTGAATTTCGCGCCTTTTTTTACTGACAAGATTTGGTTGACCAGCTATACCTACAACGCCTATGAAGGATAGAGAAATATGAGACGAAAAGTGTGTATATTCGTGTACAAAGTGATGATGTCTTTCTCTTCCTAGCTATCTATCCCACATGGTGCTGGGGTCAGCTTTCCTGCTTAACCTTCTCCACTTCGCCCTGTCCACGATAGTCCTCACAACTTGCACTCACTCATGTCCTTTATTAGCACTACATCCTTCCATCTTGTTCTAGGTTTTTTAAATAGACTGTGTTTTTTGAAGCATACCTGTTTGCTAATAATATCAGCGATGTTGCGCAGGCTCTGCTTGATGGGGTACTTGGCCATGTCCCACTGGAAGCGAGTCAGGTAAGTGGGCAGGTCGGCTGTAAACACACGTCCGTTTTACACTTGTATAACACATTTGGTGAACATACTCTTTTTTGAACCGACAGTCAAAGTCGTTGTTAATCGGTCTTTTAGCAAGAAGCTTTTATAAGCATCTGGTGGAGTTTGCACGCCGGCATGAGACGGGGACAGATAAGGACAAACGATTATTAGCTAATTGAGGGTTGTAGAGCGTTTAATTAATGAATAAGGGGTTAAAAGAGTTTATTGCTCGTGCAAACTCCATAAGCTTATTGATTTATATTAGACCAACTTATGTCAGTTTTATCGCTTTTAAAAATATTAGGCACTTTAGTAATCTGAAATGTCAGAGTTTAATAACATTTTTGTAGGTATGGGCAATATTTTCATGAATCAGACTAATCAGAGCCAGGGTTGTGTGGTGATATGAACTTAGTGGACAAGGGACAAATCGTTGTGGTGAAGCTTAAGGTTGAACAGTCACCACACGGGATTGTTACGCCAATTAGGGTCTTAGCTAAATTGGTTGTTCCAAACTTAATACGCTATGGAATGCCCAATTTAGCTAGAATCATAAATGGCGTAACAATCATGGAGCGTGACTGTACCTATATAGATAAGTAGTACATGTTGCATGTGTTTTAGTTTTAGGCAGATTTTAGGGTAACGTCTGGGGGAAAGTTCGAAATACTGCAGTCTACTTATTGCGATCTAGGAAACTTCTTGAATTACAGTAACAACTAGGTAACTAGGTAGGTACTTTTTTCTATGCAAGACTAATTTTGTCGTGTTACACAAAATAAAAAATAATCGTGTTTCAGTTGCGTTACACGCATATAAAAAAACGTTCAAACTTAAATGGGACAATCTAAAAAGGTTAATTTGGGGTTACGTGGCTTTAATTTACTATAAAACGAATAATGTAGTAACAAACATAACTACCAAGTTCAAAAATATGCTAAATATTTTTTTTATTAAGGTAAAACTAATCTAGTCCCTCCTTTCCATGCAACATGTAAAAAAACGATTTCAATGCCAAACGCAAAAAGTCCACAAGTACAAAATTAAATTTTTCCGGTCGTCTTCACAAGTGCGAAAAAAAAAAGAAAAGAAAAGGCTTCTCAATAAAACACTAGCAATAACACATTTCATGCGTTATACCTACTACGTGAAACAAAATTAAATTAACTTAACACCAAGTACTACAGCGTGCAACATATAGATATTTCATGCTTTCAAATGCCTACAACCAATGCAAAGCTTCACATACAAAGTAATACAAACCATACATATTTATTTTTATATCACAAACCTTTTAGAATCGAGATATTAACTATATCTCTAAAAATAATATCATATTGACCATATTGGGCTCTTCGAAGTCAATTTAAAGACGTGCCACTTAAATTAATTTTATGTCCAAGTGACGTCTTTGATACAAATGTAAAAGACACGTTTTAAAATGGACTTTTAAGCACCGGACAACATCAGGATACAGAAATATTGTGCAAAAAAATCCACAGCTTTTTCCACTCCCACCTAACTTGTTTGTTTGTTTAGATTTGTTAGACTCAAGTTAACTCACTAACTCATATTCAAACTCATAAGTGTACACCGGTAAAGTTTTAATACCGTATTAAGTTTTAATAATTTACGGTATTTTAGACCGTATGTATGTCTTTTTAATTGTATTTTAACCTGTCTTTTATTTATATCATTATTATTGGCAAAACACTTTTAGCCATCAAACTATTTCTATTTTGATACCAGTTGTTAATATTAAATAAAAAAATACGGTCATTGATTAGCTTTTAACCACAGTATTGCATTGCGGCATCCCGTGTAATATATCCTGTGTTTTTGTGATACTAATTAACCTAATAAATAACTTTTAGAAATAGGTATCGCCAAACTTATATTATGAATAATCACCAGGCCTCGGAGTTTTTTTAGCACGGTAAGACTAAGGAGAGCTATGGAGTCTTTGTTAACATTAAAATTAAGTTCATACTCATACTCATCCTCATTAATTAAGTACAAGTAAATTATGTACAGCTCTAGACCTAATAAATATCAGCGATCATCACAATAACGAAATACGTAACTATATATTCATGACATAATGTGACATCTGATTTACTCATACACATATTTAGGTAAAGAGGTTTAATCATAAGTGGCCTATCACTTAAAAAAGTACTTAAGACATGCAACCTATGATTATAAACATTGGTAATACGTATTCGACATATTAAAACGATATTCCATAGATATTAAAACTGTTTATTATTCATTAAGGTTGATATAGAGCTACAATATTTTAGAATAGTTATGCGTTACTCTTCCTTACGTCTACAAAACAGTTCGTTCACACATAATGGGCAGTATAAACGTCGTAAGTCGCATTCATGGGCATCATTTTCAAGACACCAATATCAATATCTTAACAGTAATTATAGTATGTAGGTACGTTAAGTACTTAAATAAAATATTGGAGCGATGACACTGCAATATGGGTAATATAATAATATTAACATACACATATACATATTATATTATTGGGCATCATTTTCAAGACACCAATATCCTTATCTTAACAGTAATTATAGTATGTAGGTACGTTAAGTACTTAAATAAAATATTGGAGCGATGACACTGCAATATGGGTAATATAATAATATTAACATACACATATACATATTATTACTTTTTTATAATATAACATTTAATTAAATATATGTAAACAGAATTAATTACATATAAGTAGTCTAAGTATTTATAAAACGATTCGGACGAACTTAATTAATGAGGATGAGTATGAGTATGAATTTAATTTTAATGTTAACAAAGACTCCATAGCTCTCCTTAGTCTTACCGTGCTAAAAAAACTCCGAGGCCTGATAATCACGACGTAAGTTGATTACCTATTTTGATTTTTATGTGGCAGTTTAAATCTTTACCAAATTTATAAAACACATTCAAATTATATATTTACATAGAGGGTGGTCCAAACCTACACGTCCAAAATTTTTTTTTAGATTCCTCACGTCTTGGGCTATCAGAATATACTCCATGTATGTTAGCCGATTTTTCGTACTTTTCGAGTTATGATTTTTTTAACTTTCAACTTTTGTTATGAAATTCTGCGGTTCCCATACAGGGTGGCTAAAAAATAACTGCATTCCCGTTGTTAGGGAGGTTTTGGGATTATACTGAGCAACTTTTACTATGGGACCAATCCCGAAATCGCGAAAAAAAAATTGGCTGTTTCATACATTTTGGCTGGTCCATTTTCTAATGGGAGGGTACATTTTTTTACCTAGAAAATACATAGAAAAGGATACATAGAAAAGCCGCATACAAGTATTTTAAAAATATGCAACTCAATACAAAATTCATACATACGATAATATTACTTATACATAATATATGAATAAAATACGAGCAAAATGCACGATTAAATGCGTCCAGAAATAGTCTGATTGAATTTCAAAACTGTTTCAAACTTAACTAAACGTTCATCTGTAAAAGTGCAATAACCTAAAAAATCACATTTTCGGGTAGGAAAAACATAAATTCGTCTTAATAAAGCTACTTACATATTTTATAACGAATAAAAAAACATCGATGCAAAATAAAAGTTAAACCTAAAAACAACAAAAGCTAAAAAACATGGTGTTTAGCGGTTTTGTGAATTTTTTTCAGGGGAGAAAAATTTCACTTTTGTCTACATGTTAAATAGTACTTAAATATAGCAGTTATACTTAAAAGCGACATTAAGAAGTGACAATCAAGACATACAATTTGCGGAATGCTAGCCAGTGTCACAGCGTCAACCTAAACTTGTAGCTTCACAAATGCTTTAAAATAATATTACGCAGAAAATATTTTGACCACTGACAAAAGAGAAAAGTTGTCGATATTAACTTTGCGCCCGACTTGAACAGAATAAAATGAAGGAGTGTCATTATAAACACCATATTTTTACAGAAATTTGACATTAATGATAACATTGCCACACTTAGTCACTGCAAATGCGATGCAGAGTTAGCTTGGTCCGACTAAGTATATTTTGCGTATATAGAGTACTGCTTTGTAAAAATATACTCAAGAATTAACTCTTTATACATTATATGATTTCTTGACTTGATTCTTAAATATTTTGGTAAACAAAGTCAACAGTGATCTGGATTATTGATGGAGTATGGAGCTGCTATCAGCGACAACGATTTAAAGACAAAACACGTTTGTCAAAGTTTGCGCTGGAAGTGTCTAATAAATAGGTATTTTGCTTCTTAATGGAAAAAGGAGGCTATTTTATAAATTTAGATTGGCGCTCGACACTTAATATTACGGCCAGCGCCAACTGCTTAATTAGCAACTAAATAAACCTAGATAGTCTAGATACCTATTGTTTACGCAATCACTGCCTTCACATTTGACTAAAAACGCAGGCAGCGCTGTTCGTAGAGGAATGCCTACGGGGTCAGAGCGAAAGGGCCTAACGGATAGGGAAGGGCATTTAGTCAATGATGCTGAGAAAATAGTCCATAATTTTGACATTATCAGATGATAATGTCAAATAGCCAGCCATTACACAATCCGATAACTCTATAGTATTGCCATCTGGCAATACTATAGAGTTATCGGATTGTGTAAGTTGTGTAACATAATTTCTTCAAGCTTGAACACTTTAACTACAAGGTCAAGGTACAGATAAGTAGCTTATATAATAAGGACTGGCATTTCATTTGCTTCGTCACCTGTCGTGGGTGCTCGCGATCTTCCTTTCCTGCTAAGTCTGTAGTAGACGGTGCGCGCAATTTTGCAAACACCTTCAACATAAAACTAAGTTACAATACGACTTACGAAGAATTCAGGCTTCTTATCCGCGGATTAGGGTTTTGAAGTAACATTAATTTCTACGCGCTAATTAGGGTATTCACAGGATTATTACAGGCCGTTAAGGTTTAGTAGACTTCCAGGACTATTCTCCAGCATCAAAGACAAGGATCTCGGGACCTAAACCTTGCGAGAGCACGTGATGCGGCCTCTCCTCTTCCTCCTCGTCGTCCCACCGCGGCGAGCTGCGACCGCTGGAGGCCTGGGACTGCTCGCAGGAGTCCCGGTGCTCGCACGGCCAGCAGCCGTGGTGTTCGGAAAACGCCGAGTCACAGATGGGTGAAGTCGGCGTGCCGGGCGGCTCGCCCCCGCCGGGGTCGCCGTATGAGTCCATGCCTGGCAGCACAGTTGTCGCGGATTCAAGAGCATAATCGTGCTTACGCAGTCGGTCAAGTAGCATCGAGGTTAGCGTACCTTTAAAAGGTACTGAAGAGCACCTAAAGAGAAGCTCCCTGGTGCCGTTGTGTTGAAAGAACAAAGCTCGCAGAGCCCTTTGTACGACTCAGTGTGGTTAGTCTACATGGCATTTGTAATATGGGGCCCTTGTTGTCTGAATCTAAATTCAAATAAAATAAATAATCTCCATACCTTAATCTATGATGCGACATTTACCCGTACCTATTTCAGTCATTACAGTCATTAGTTTATTATTTATGACAGTTTGACAGAACAACTCATTCGAGGTACTGTCATAAATAGTATTAGGTATAAATATTAAATTAAACATCAGTCCATTCCCATGGAACTTATAGGCCCGGTGAATATAGAATTATAAAATTTGTCGAACAAGGAAGTCATTCTTGCTGGTAATATTAGACTTCGAATATCCTTTTCTACATCGTTCGCTTCAATTATAAGAAGGATGCTCTTATACCCGCGACAACACATGCTGCAGGGTCCCACGCCATGTTAAGGAACATGTTAAGAGTGCTATAAAAGATTCCGACGAATAGACCACTTTTTTCTTTTTTTCAAATCGGTTTAATGGTTCAAAAGGTTGTTATATAACATTTTATTAATTAAACTTTAAAAGCTTCAAGGACCTGATTCCGATATCCAATCACCAAAATGTGATATCGTTATCACTCAGTGAGAGCTTTACTTCTCTGATTTTTTTTATTACCTTTTAATTCGTACTCTCTCGGTTTACAATCTGGAAATTCTTGCCATTTTCAAAGCTCTTAACACGGTCCCCCACAAAAGCATTGCCCGTATAAACTCCGCAGCTATAGTTAGGTTGAAGACTCGTAACGTGTTATTGTTATGAATTATTCATCGTTTACGATGTTATAAAGCTTTTATTCGCCTATAAAACGCTCTTCAGCGTCAGATTTTGAACCTAAGCTTGTTTTATTGAAAATAAAATAAAAATAGGATTTTAGTGGGATAGGAGCAAAATATAACAAATAAATTTAAGGAAAAATAAACTAAAATTTAATAATAACAAGAAGCGCAAAGCATAGACGGTATGTAGAAGCTCGGTATGGCTAAGCTATGAATGTCTTGTGAGGCAGTGATTGCGATATCTATGGTATGACGACATAATTCTACGTATATCTTATATCGAGACACTTGTGCATGTATAGTTATCATAAACGCCGGTTGTGGAGCCAAACATAGATAAATATGGATTAAGGAACCTCTTCTTTTAGTGGTAAAAATGTAAAGGGCTTACCACAGCAACCGATCGATTCACGATCCATGTGTCAAACGATACATTGGATCAGGCGATAATAAGCTGATCGGACGATTGAAATGGTAACACCTAAAATAATTTATTAGGTATTTTGTAATTTTATGTAGAACTGATTTAAAACAGAAGCCGTCGTGTCGTTGCTTCCTTAGGTAAGTTTCAAATTTACGCAAACAATAGTGCTTGTTGCAATTTAAAATGTTGACTTAACGACCGCACCTTGCCACTATATAGAAAAGCCTCCGTTTTTATCCACGTTTATCACAATATTATTTAGTTCTATAGACACTTATATAATCTATTTTAAACAACGATTACTTATTTTATATACTAAACGTCACATTTGACAAATAACCTTAAACACGCATTTAAACTTCTAAAACATTGTAAAACAAAGACACAAGACTTTTAAATAAGCTACAATACATAATACAACGAAATTATTTAAAAGACGAATGGTTCGAAGAATTTGTTTTTTTTTTAATACTTTATGTACAAGATGTACATTATTCCTTATTACCTAAACCAATTTCTAAAATTGTGAATAAGAATGTCTAACCATACATCGATCGTATTGATTATAAAATAAAAGAAATAAAAGACAAAATCCACATAGCGACGAACATGCAAAAGTAAAACTTCCAACAATATAGTTGACCTTTTTTTCAACAGAGTATCTGTATTTTTACCCTAACCTGACAATATCAGATAATGAATATAAGAACGCATATACTTACTTTCGCCGTAAATACATATATCATACCCGATACGTGGAATATGTATATCCTCAAAGCATCAGAAGCGCAGTAATTGCTAAGCTTTTACATATACTACTAAATAGTTACTCACTGCCAAAAAACTTTTTCCACTTTTCAGACACTGAAATGCAATTCCAAATACTAATTTGCAATCATCTACAATAGGAACGAATATATTAAAAAGGTCATTAACGAACCTTTATTGATATATTTAAATACATAAAAGAAGCGTCGAAAATAAAAAATATTTGTGATTTACGATGTTACCATATGATATAAATAATTTCGAAAAATAAAAACGAAAATTAAGAAGTCTTGTTTTAAAAAATAATGACTTCTCAAAATAATAATTATAATACATGTAAAAATCACTCACCAACTATACTTATAACTTTATCCACTGCATAATGTTTCTAGAAGTTGGCCCTAAAATAGAATAGTCAAAAGCGCCAACTTATAAAATTAGTTTATGATGTGCCTTTTCTATGACGGAGTCGGAGTATAACACATCAAATATCCTACGCAACAATAATATTTAAAACAACTATCGTATAATACAAGTGATACTGTAATGCAAAGTGCGAGAGGTCAGAATAGCTGTAAGTAGACGAACCTCTTTCTAAAACAATCAAACATTCGTAACAAACACTGTCCACGCAACATTCTTAGCCATTTTACAAAGTGTAGTCAACGAACCTTCTACGAAAAGCCCCAAACTTATAGATACAATAACATTTTAACATTAAAATAGACGTGCAAACTTTGCGATAGATTTTTTTGACTTGACAAATCTTGAGTTTTATACATTCAACTTATGTTATATCATCACAATTGACATCTTAATATTTTATGACAAAATATTTTTTTTTTCTGTTGTAGCATTAAGTACTTGGTTGACAAAAACAGTTCATGGTTTATGGCTTTAGGTAAAGATTCGTTGTCATTTGAAAATCACATTTAAGTTAATTAATTCAATATTAAAATATAAAAAGATTAATAGGTGATATGAGATGTGTACATGAAAATGGTAAGTGTTAAATAAAATAATTATGTACAAACATTCTTATATACAGTGCAATTTTATATTGCAAATAAAATTTAAAAAAGAATCCAGAAAGATAAAGTTACTGACAGTGGTTCAAGAATTAAATAAATTAACAAAGATTAAAGTGTTCGTTAAAAAGAAAAATACATGCAAAATATACACAAGTTGAAACGTAATTAACGAAAATCAAGTAGGAAGTATAAAAAATAAAAAAAAAATATAACCATCGAGATTCAGCGACGCATGCTAAAAATATTCGCACTACTCTGTGCTTTTATTTCTTTTTGTCTACATCAGTTCATTCTTGTCTATGAATTAGTTTTTCATGCTGGCCACTTTCCTGCTTTTAAGCAGCCTATGTCCTGTCTAGCCCAAATACATGCCATCGTTCAATTCTAAAACTTTACATGCAAGATTCTCGTCTTTTTAAAAACTTTATTTAACTTACTAAGACTCTAGGTATAACTTCAATTTTATTTCACTTGTTTAATTTTTAAACGAATGGCACCAAACAAAGTACCGTAATTGTTTTTATTTTTACGGAATTACTTAAAATAACTTTGTAATCAAACAATAACAAATAAAATGTTTAGTGCCACATGAAAAATAAATTGCTCCAAAAAATTAAAAAAGTGACTTACTGTTGTTTGCCATCAGATTTTCGTGCAGCTTGTCGCGTTGGTCTTCTAGTACCTGTCAAATATGATTTAATTCTTTTTTAATAAAATACTTCTAAAATAAATACAAACTATGTATTTAAAAACTTGAACGTTTTAAACAATGATGTAAATATTAAGAAAAAAAAAAACAAAATTTGAATTCTTTGGTATTTTTGATACCACACAAAAACACATCTAGGTACAATTGACAAACTATAATTTAATTTAAATTATACCCCTAGTGTAAATTTCAATCGATAGCGCGACGTGACGTACGCCTTTACGTTAAGTGTCATTTTGTATGGGATTTTGAGTTTCCAAAACTTCCCGCTTGGCGCGCTGTTCAAAATCCCGATATGAAAATAGACATAACGCAAACGCGAACGCTCGTCACGCTATGGAATGATATTTACACTGGGGATACCGATCTCTCGAACAACTCGAATGTCGAATAGTTGCCTGTAACAGGCTTGGCTCACTCCGCGATTTCGTCGCGTCGCTACAAGTACCAAGAAGTACATGCGTCCACACCAATTTTGGTGTCTAGCCATAGTAGTTGCCGCGTACCGCTACGGAACGGACGCCTGCTCGCGCTTGCGCCACCTAGTGGTCATATCTGGTCGTAATAAACGCGTTTTGTAAGAGAGTGAATCTTCTGTACCTAGTACTATTATTTATTCTGTAAGGAGAAGGACTCACCTCTCCGAGGTACTGGGCCACTTTCCTGGTGACTCCCTCCACGAAGGTGTCCAACTTGCCAAGGTCATCAGACAGACCCACCAACTGATCCAGCGTTCCCACCTGAAGAAAAGTGTTCAATAAATATAACAAAAAAAAATAGTTTTTAGTATACCATACAAAACTTTGTTGACGGAACACTTATGGCATTACTTTGGTCTTGTTATAAATGCATGGGCTAAGCAATATCCTTCGCCCATGGACACCTGAAACACCAGAGGGGTTGCAAGCATACAGTGTAAACATGCTAAATCCATTTTTGAAATTGATTTAAGTTTAAAGTACGAGTATACTATACAAGTAGGTACAAAATCCTCTATTTTCATAAATGGATTTATGTAGCAGGTTTACACTCTTAGCCAACAATATTTGTTACGAATTTCATTAAAAATTTCCTTATAAATTTTGAGTAAAATGGCTGTGAGGCTGTGACATACGGACAGACAGACAAAACCAAATAATTAAGGTTCGATTTTTGCCAAGACCCTAAAAAAAAAAACCTAAAAAGAAGCTGATTTGAATCATCCTAAGTCAGCATCAAAAAAATAGTGATGTCCAAATATGTCCAAACACAGCCTTATTCCCATAGCACAGGTGTGGCCACTTTGGTTGCCACTATCTACATATTTGATACTGACTGTTTGGTAAGTTAGTGTAAACATACCTTAAGGTCAGGAATGGGGAATTTGTAGTTGACGCTAAGGTTGCCTGATTTGGTGGCATTGTTGAGGGTGTCCCAAGTCTGTTGACACGTCTTGTCGCCAGGGGCGCTGATCACCCAGTACTCCGACATCTTCACTGTAAACAAAAAAACATCATAATTTCGCTTTTTAAAAATTTTAACAAACAAAATAAACATCGAATCAGATCAAGCAAATTTTGCACTGACAAGTAAGACTATGTGCTATCATAAGCATCAAATTCCTAGAAAAATAAGATGTTTATAGTTAAAATAGGGCATTAATTGTTTTAGAGGAATTTCTGCATACTGTATTTTATTTCAGTGCCACTTTCTTATTAATTTTAGTCGTTGTATATTATATTTTCAATACTTTTTAATTCAAGAACTTCAAGTAAATAAGCTATAAAATAGTGATACATAACCCATAACCCAAAAACTAAAGACTACCACTGTAGGATGTCGTAAAAAAAAACATGTGACTTATTTGAAGAAGACTGCATAACTAGACATACTACTGCATGGTCTGCATGATATGTACCTATTATTTTTTCTTATTAGACACTGTGATATAAAGTACTGCAGTGACGAAAACCACCAACTAACCTCAGGGTGAACTCGAAATCTATTACGCTCTAGTTTACAGTTCGAAGAGTAGTTCACTTCACACACCAAAAATACACATAGTTAAAACTCAGAACGGAACATCACGCGAATGTTACACATTATTGAGGAATGAGGGCTGACCTTGAGTGAGAATTAAGCTTCTATGAAAACCGTAATAGGCCAGAGCCCAAGCAAATACGCAGCGATTTTCATATTGAGAAACATAAATAGTACTCCTTGTCGAAAAAATCGATTAGGCTCCGAGAAATTTGGAGACGTCCTGTTTAACGCGAATATGGGCAACGAAGTGGTGTTTTGCGCGGTCTGGCGCGGTGGGATTGGGAATCGATACTCGCCCCGGCTGTCCGGCGCCCCGTTAACGCTCAGACATCCAGGCGCCACTATTACTAACACCAATTCACCCCAAACCACCCCATAGTACACCCGTCAGTATTTTGACACTTTCAAGTCCCGCGCAAAAGCAATTTAAAAGCACACCACGCACTTAATAAGCCTAAATACATTACTGTACTCACCTAGAACTTAAAAATTAATGCTGTTTAACAGTAAATATTAGAAACAGCTATAATTTCGTGAAATCACAAGACGTCGGGACTAGCCCTGCTTCAGCGCCATGAAAATTCACGTGACGCTGTGCTGCCACCTACAACGACTGATATCAGACAGCTGATTTACGTCAATTGTCTATGGTGCACTATGTTTTTGGCGAATTAAAAAACAGAGAATGTGTAAATTTACTTATTCAAAGTTATGATTTAACCGTATCTTGATAATCTTTTCAATAAGATAGTGAACCAAATAATGTTATATTTGCGACATAAGTAGATTTTAGGACAATTTTAGATTTTGACAGTGACAGATTGATTTTTTTTTGTCTATTATTTAGTTAGGTGTAAACTGACTGTCAATCATCTGTCAATAGACCGTTTAATCTTTTAATCAAACTTTTAATGCTCAGATTAGTCAGATTTGCCCCAGCGTTTAAGTAAGTACGTTCAACTAGAGGATATACTTGAAATAAGATATTATATCGTTTCTTTATTTAGCTCGAATCAAAGGTTCATAATAATAATAAATTTTATTACCGTGAAATGAAACGCTTTAGAATTGCCAGATGATATAAAAAAATAGGCGGCCAACGGTCATACACAATGTATGGACTGACGTTTATCTGACATGGCTATTTTTACGTTACGCATACATTTGACGTTCCCCTCCCCCGCAAAAATCGGCAGACTGTTTTGTAGAGAAAATTACAGACATGGCGTCTCCGTTTGATTATATCCTCCAAGATAAAAACTGAAGTGTATATAAAAAAAAATGCCGCTACAATTTTAATTATTCACTGTATTCTAGATAGACTTCTTCGTTCGATAAATTTTATTTATAATATGACTTTATATTTATAATTTAAAAAAAATATTTACTTTACTGTTTGCTTTCAGTCTCAATGCAACTGCCGCCGTGTAATTGTGTAGCGTTTTATCCAAAATTTGGTCAACGCATCTTGACAGTAGAAAAAGGCGGCAAATTAGAAAAATGTAGGCGCGAAGGGATATCGTCCCATAGAAAACTTGAATTTCGCGCCTTTTTTTACTGACAAGATTTGGTTGACCAGCATAATACTCACCTGTTTTATCACGCTTTTTGTAATGAAGAACTGGCAATACATTGAATTTCAGCCCCTGTCAATTCCTTCTGTGACATCTGTCACTGTTACTGTCAAAAGTTAGTAAAATTCGTTCTATATGTTCTAGGTTAATTACGGAACAAAATGCGAATAATAAGTTTCCTAGCGAAAAAAGTCGGCGACCTCACCGTTAAATACTCAAATTTACCGGAGTCCTACATAAAAAGAAGTTATGAGCAGGTATTTAAATCGAAATACTCACATTTATATTTTCTATTTGGTGCTACATAACCTATAAATTGTTATGTTTATTTTCAGGTGTATTGGAAGAACCCCACGGGCTACCCACAGTATCCGAAGGCGCAGGTAGCTCGCAAGAAGTTCCGTTTCACCACGAACCGTCCGTGGACGGGCCAGTTCCGAATGCAAAATGAACGAAATGTGCATAGGAAAAAAGTATTTTTGGAGCCCATTGGAGAATGGAGTTTCTTTAGGTAAAACACTGATCGAAGTAAAGGGCTGTTTTAAATTTTACATTTATTTTAGGTGTTAAATTTTAGGTTATTACCAAATCGATAATTATCAGACATAAAAAACACCACAATTATCAAGATAACTATCATTGATAATTATCCTTTCGAACCCTGTTTTTACCGGGCTGTATGTTTTTTCAGAGGTGACCGGGTTGAGGTGATGGTGGGCAAAGACAAAGGCAAGCAGGGCATCGTGGTGCAGGTCATACAGGAGCGCAATTGGGTCATCGTGGAGGGGCTCAACACACACCTCAGGACAGTATGTATTGCACACCAAAATAAATCATCTTCCTCGCGTTGTCCCAGCATTTTGCCACGGCTCATGGGAGCCTGGGGTCCGCTTGGCAACTAATCCCAGTAATTGGCGTGGGCACTAGTTTTTACGAAAGCGACTGCCATCTGACCTTCCAACCCAGAGGTTAAACTAGGCCCGTATTGGGATTAGTCCGGTTTCCTCACGATGTTTTCCTTCACCGAAAAGCGACTGGTAAATATCAAATGATATTTCGTACATAAGTTCCGAAAAACTCATTGGTACGAGCCGGGGTTCGAACCCGCGACCTCCGGATTGCAAGTCGCACGCTCTTACCGCTAGGCCACCAGCGCTTAGCACACCAAAATAAATATTAAAACATTTTTTATTTTATTTTATTGTACCACTTTGTTGGATTTATTGATTTGTATATCCATGCTAAATTGCAGCTTCCTAGCACTAACGATCACGGAGCAAAGCCTCGGACAGACGGACAGACAGACAGACAGACATGGAGAAACTATAAGGGTTCCTAGTTGACTATGGAACCCTGAAAAGCTGATAACTAAATGCTTTATTTCGTGCACGGTGTGAAATAATTTATTTTAAGTACAGGAAACATCCCTATTTAGTAATCCTATGACATTCCCTCATTGAAATAAATCTAATGACATCTCATGTATTGAAATGGTCAATTTCTGTAGACTGTGCTAAGGAATTAGCCATACATACATTTCAGAACAACCTTTCTTTCGGCAGTTGGTTAAAAATTGTTATTTCAAAAGCTTGACTGCTACAAGGTACCCTCATCTGGCAGAATATTATTTTATTTTATGTGAAATGACTATTTATAGATGCCATAATAGTCATTTCACATAATATTTTTTTGCCAGAATTTTCTAAGTGTGTTAGGTTAGGGTTTTCTGCCATATGCGAAAAAAATATATTCTATTAAACAACTTTCTGCAACACATTAGTAAACCGTGATAAATTAAACAGTATTCATTTGTTTTAATGAAACGTAAATCTTTTCTTCAGGTAGGCAAAGACAAAGAGTTCCCGGGCGTGACAATAAGATCCGAAGCACCCTTGCTGGTCACCACCGACGTGAAACTGGTGGATCCCGAGACCCTCAAGCCGACTGAAGTCGAGTGGCGATATACGGAGGAGGGGGACAAAGTATGATAATATATTTTTCACCTCAGCAGCTCGAACAAGGGTACTTTGCTACTTAAAAACAGTGAGCAAAATCGCATTTTGCTCACTGAGTGGGACAAAATGAGCAAAATGCGATTTTGCTCACTCAGTGAGCAAAATGCGATTTTGCTCACTGTTTTTTAAGTAAGTAGCAAAGTACCCTTGTTCGAGCTGCTGAGATGAAAACTTAATTGTTGGTATATCTTAAGAAAACATGAGTGAATAGAGGTAAGTGATGAAGAAGGAATACATTTTTCGGGTTCTCTAATATGTTCTCACTGCTGAGGTGAAAAATGTTGTGTACTACACGAGATCAAAGTTATTTACATCTAGTGCGCTTTTGAGTTGAGGTACATTAGCACAGTAGACGACTTTGACGTGTACCGAGCTACTAACAATGGCGAATGTATGCAGCTCGGGTGCGCGCGGTACACCCCTCGCACACCGCAAAATTGCCCTGTCTAGACGGCTTCGTCGAATGACTATTAAAAGATAAAGATAAAAGATAGTTTATTCAAGTAGGCATAATTACAATGCGCTTATGAACGTCAAATAAAGCTAGGTAGACCGGCTCCAACCCTACACCTCTGCCCCGAGAAGACTTAAATCCCCCCTCAATTGGAGGAGGGTATCCCATTATGGGACCGGCAACAAACTCGGCGGGACACATCTTTTCAAAAATAATTACATCTTATAATTAACATGCATTACGAGAAAATAAGGAAAAAAAAAAATACGATTTAAATCACTATAGAATTCATGCAATTATACACAAGGTGTAATACCAGCGTTTTACCTACCAATAAAACGCTTATTAAACAACTTACTCATTCGAAGCCTAATAAATGAGAGTAGCAACACTGTTATCCGTGACTATGTTGGTTGAAGTGCCGTTTTTCAGTACTGGTCACCCTACTTTCCCGCCATCTGTTTCCGTTTAAACCCCACCATGGTAGCCATGATGGATTCTCGAGTTCAGATCGAGTTTCATTGCGTCTTATTTACGCCAGGCAGAGATAGAAATAGGCTTCGAATGAGTAAGTTGTTTAATAAGCGTTTTATTGGTAGGTAAAACGCTGGTATTAACCAACTGTACGTCATTCGAAGCCTAATAAATGAGACGTGTCTGTTATCGCCTGGTGGGGTTTGTTTATGATTTCTAGCCAATGTGATGAAAATGATTCTGAAGGTAACATCCCAAGTTATTCCTTGGGCCTATTGGTATCAATTGCATGTATGAAAAGCAAGATTCATTATGTTATTCTTCAGAATCATTATGTTTCACTAGGAAAATAACTGGAAGTATTACTGACTGATATTGAACTGAAGAAGCAAGTGTATAGTTATATATATAACTATACACTTACTCCCTATTATGATTTGTACAAAAGAAACCAAGCTAGGGAAAATCATGAGCTCTGAAGCTTAGCAAAAACCGCTTCTTAGCTTGGCTTCTAATTAGGGAAAGCTGGGAAAAGCACAACTTGAGAGAAATTAAATGCAGACATCAAGTACAATAATGGTATTTATTGTCATACATAACACCATAAAATGCAGTTTTGCAAAAATTAAATAAAACATCAAGTTTTAGCTAGCACATCACATAATATCACATCCTTTTTATTATTATGAGAAAAACTTAACTGAAATAAACCAATCACTGCCAATAGTGCTAATATTAGACATACATATCTTAAACCAATCTCCTTATATGTATAACAGTAATCATCAGCTATCTGTAAGGATAATCACATTATCCCTTTGTCCGGCCAACTCCTGCAGGTGTCCCGGCGGGAATATGAAAGTTTAATTAATCAATCAAAACCATAAATTGATAAACTCTAGCATCTCAAAATGGTAGTATGCTAACAGAAGGATTATAAATAATATAGTAATAATGTACTTTATTTATACATGTATTTTATTTATTATTCGGCTCATTTTGATCAATTTATTATCACATTCTAGTTTCTTACAGTTATTTATAATCACTATTTGTTAGGGGTTAAATCTTTTGTGATTTAATAAGTTTGCTACAATACTAATACAGCAATCTAGAGATCATCTTAAGCTACAACACATTTCAGACTTGGTCGCTGTCTGTTTACACAAATGAAAAATGAAACAGAAACATACAAGAACATCATTTTAAAAGTTTTTAAAACACAAAATGGTATTTTTAATCAAATACATCTACACAATGCTTAATTGTTTATTGTTGAGAAAAACTTAATGATATTTTCATTATAGGTAGGTATGTAAATGAGGTTACCTAGATTTCTAATCAGACATTTTAGCATAAAATTTATACTATTATATAGGCACAAACGAGGGCACCGCAGGTGTTTGGGGCAAATTTATGGGTTGGATTTCACGGCGGTAAAAGCGAGTAAATGTGTCCCGGCTACGCCAGTTACCTTGCGCCAAGATGTCGTCTACAGGTAGTTGCAGCACCCAGTTTTTGGATGCCACCGCAGGGCGAAGGCTCCCTGGACTAGCTTTAATGCCTGCCTCGTTTAACGTCCGTTTCACCCACCCAGCAATTACTGTACGTGATGCGGGTTTTGGTGGTCCACAGCAGGTAAGAAATAAATTGTCTTTATTGCACACACTTCGCCGGTCTGCCGACAATGTAATGACCCGTTTCACCCAGTGAACTGGGTCAATAGTGATGTTGTTTTTATTGCGCAGTAGGCGCCAACCAGATTGCCTTTGCCTCTCATTGTCTGTCTTGGACCCAAACATTGGAAACAAGGACACAGAATCTTCTTCTATTACACACCGGTTTTGATTTATTGACAGCAATGTCAGGTCGTGAACCCTACGCCCTGAACATAGCAACAAGAGTGTTGCCGTTCTTTTGGAGCACTGAAATAAGTTATTCTCATCGCATTTATTATTTATGAGATAATTAGTCAAAATATCTGAATCCCAAATAGGTGGTTTACATGTTTCGCGTGGTTTTTGAATAGCTATTGATTTTAGAATTTTCTTTACCAAAATATTTGAGCTTAGTCTGTCTGATACATCGGGATTACATAAAGTAGCAATTGCCGATTTATAAACTAAAATAGTGCGATACGATAGCTTATCTTTTTGGTACAAATCAGAAAGAAATCTAGCTAATTGTGACCCACTAGGATCATAAGGAGACGATATATTATTAAATGAGCACCATTTTAACCATTTATTCCATGCATTTTTATAGGTTTTCAGAGATGATTCGCGCCAACCTGATTGTAACAGTAATTTCTGTTCTGGAGTCCAGTCTGTTAATTTACAAGTCCACCCCCACATCTCCAGACTTGAAGAGTCATTTCGTGGACTTTCTTGGGAGGTAGACCCGTAAGCGTATCTACTAGGACCCGGTGCAGGCGGTGTATTGTGAAAGGAGGGCTCAGGGATCTGTTCCGTATGTCTGGTTTCCAAAATACTTTCTCCCATTTGGGAGCTACAATCAGATAGGTCCCTTTGGCAGAATTCAGGTGAGAAAGTACTTTCGGAATTAGGAACGGCGGAGGAAAGACCCATGCTAGAGGGAAGTCCCAATTTCTGCTGAAGGCATCGTGAAAGAGTGCCTTCTGATCCAACATGTCCAGACTGACATACTGGGGTACCACATGAGCTGATTTCGATGCCATCAGATCGACAAGGGGCACTCCCCATTTTTGAAATATGACTTGGGTTACCTCGGGAAGAAGGTGCCATTCTGGATCGGTCCTGAGTCGAGATATATGGTCCGCTTCCCCATTGAATCTCCCTGGTATGTGGTGAGCCGTCAGGTGAATGTTGTACTGGTCCAACAGTTTGAACACTTTCCTGGTTATGCCCATCAAGCTGCTGGACTTCGTCCCGCCTTCCTTCCTCAAGTACGCTATTGTCGTCTTGTTGTCGCATTGTAACATCACAGACGAATCCTTTAGGTAAGGACCGCGTTCTCGCAAGACGTGGAGCACAGCGAGCATTTCCTTTTGGTTGGAGTGTAGGAGAGTCTCTTGCGGTGACCATCTGCCCGATAGTTGCCATTTGTCTAGCCGCGCTCCCCACGCTAAGCCTGATGCATCGGTCGCCAGAAAGTGTTCGATTGGCGGCTTGTGGAGGGCAGACGGCCAGTTGTGATGTCTCAGCCACCACTTTAACTCTTTTAGACTCTGCTTGGGGACCCAATAGCGGCGAGAGAAATTGTTGGCCGGCAAGCTCAAGGAGAATTGGATTAGCTCGCGATGGTTCAAGCGACCACGTGGTACTACAAAACTTGCGAAGTTTATGCGACCTATGAGGCTTTGAATTTCTTTTAGTCGAACAGACTGTCGACATAGAACTTGAAGTATTTTCTCTTTCAATACCGTGCATTTCGCATCTGGGAGGCTTTTTATCCCGTGCCACGGGTCCCATGTGATCCCTAAAAATTCCAGACTTTTTTGTGGCGTCAGTATGGACTTCGCATAATTGATCTGCCATCCTAAGGTTTCTAGGAGGTGTACAGCCTCGATTGCTTGTACCGATAACGTCTGCTTGTCTTGGTGGGCTAACAAAAAATCGTCTAGGTATACTATTACCCTGAGACCTCTTTCCCTTAATTTTTGGGTGACCCAATTCGACAGGCTGGCGAATACCTTCGGTGCCGTGGCCAAGCCGAATGGTAATGACGTCATCTGATATACTTTGCCCTTGAACATTATTCGTAAGAATCTTCGATGTGACTCCGCGACAGGGAGATGAAAGTACGCGTTGGATAGGTCGATCTTTACTAACCAATCGTGCGGTTGAATAAAATCCGGTATTCGTTGGATATTTATTAGACGAAACTTGGACACAATCAGGTATTTGTTTAAATTGCGCAGATTGAAAATCGGACGCATTGTCCCGTCTGATTTGGGAGCCAAAAACATTGGAGATATATAACTTGGGGATGGCAACACCGGTTCCAGTGCCCCGATTTTCATTAATGATTTTACGGCTAACTTCATTTCGCATGAGAATTTTGTTTGATGTTTGTGATTGTTCTTTGGCCAACAAAGGGGAACTTTTTGTTTCAGAGGCAATCGATACCCTCGGATCATTTTTATTAAAGAGTCTGGCGCCTTCATTTGCTCCCAAACATGAATGAATTTTAGAAGGCGGCCCGCTATGAATGTCTGCGCGACAGAGTCAGAATCTTCGCTTGCCTCGAAACTTTTTGCTGTCTCGGCGGCCTCTATAGTTAGAATTTGGCACTTGTTCGTCATTTTTCGGGGTGTTACGATTCTTATTGAATTTTCTATTTTGTTTGCCATCTCGATTTTGCGAAAATCGTTGTGGCATATAATAAGGCGCCTGTTGAGAAGGCGGATTCATCAAGTATCCTTGCGTAGGATATTGGTAGTATGGGAAACCATGCGCTGGTGGAGTTGGTAAGGGTTTGCCAAAATAGCCCGTATTAGGACTAGGGCTTGCAAATATTCGAAACTTTCAGATATTCGAATATTCGACTTTTTCTGACGACGTATTCGAATATTCGAATAATTATTCGAATATTATAAAAAATAAGAAAAGGAACGAGAAATCGGTTTATTATCGTTTTATTCAAAAGCTTTTTTCACATATTGCTAAAACTAAGGATATTTGGCAGAAATCCACTTAATTGACTAGATTTTATCATCCTACTATTTATAAGATGCCCACATTTCTAAAAACAAGTAAAACGCCAAAATTAGACGTATTTAATATTTCTAGATAAAACTTATTATAAATGCGTCTTTGTGTGAAATAATATAACTTTAACCATCCAAACACCTAGGAATGTAAGATATTTTTTTTTAGTAGGTACCTAATTATTTTCCGATTTAAATTAACTTGTAATCACTCAGAGGCCTGTAAAAAGGCCTTTAATTTCATTGTATTTTGAATCTTTATTGACTTAATTTGTTTTGGCAAGTTATTATTCCTAATGGTCGGCTAATTATATAATATTGGAATATTTAAGGGAAAAAGTTAGTTGAGTACCTACTGGGTGGATTATTCGTCAGCTAAAGGTGCATGGTTAGATTACCAAGTTGGGCAGGTTTGGTATGATTAAATTTGAGAATTGCGATAAGTGGCAAGGTTTAGACTTCAAAAATTCGCTTAACGTACGCTTATACCTACTGAATAAACAGAATGACCCTTTAACTTAAAACTTACGCACCGTAAAAATAACATACTTTTTGATTTCGTTTTCTTTTAAATTGAGTTAGGTTTCACTGTATTCACGAAGTCTATCGAGAGGAATACAGTAAAAATATTATTTCCTTCGTATTTGGGTACCTACCCTTCCTCATTCACTGTAAATACCCGTAAAACACACAGAAACTGTAACTACAGCGGATGACATAGATTTTTTTATAGTAATAAAAAATATTCGAATATTCGAAACTTGAGCGGCCGAATATTCGAATATCAAAACAGGTCGAATATTCGACAAATTCGAATATTCGAATATTCGAATTGCAAGCCCTAATTAGGACCATTGTTTGAGCCC
This sequence comes from Cydia amplana, assembly GCF_948474715.1. NCBI lineage: Eukaryota > Metazoa > Arthropoda > Insecta > Lepidoptera > Tortricidae > Cydia > Cydia amplana. The sequence goes on from NC_086070.1 coordinate 25,784,438, forward strand.
TGCGCGGGCTGTCTAGCACGAGATGGTCCGGCTTGCGCAGCCGGCCAGTTAGACTTTGATGTAGTTTGACTTGGTAACGGCCAAAGGGTTTTCGCAACCCCGCCGTTCTTTTCTAGCTCAGCTGATAACAGCTGTTTATCAAACAACCCCTCGCAAGTTGGCGGAATCTTACGAAGACCCGCGCGAACGAATTTATCTTTAACGTATTTCAGAATACCGTCGCGCCTCTGTTGAATTAAATCTGCTCTATGCCCACATGCCATTTGAAGAAGATCAACGGAAATTTTGTTAAAAGAACCATTGATAAAAATTTCATTAAGCTTTTCTCTTAAAACAGCTACAGTAACATCTTCATCTGATGTGGAAATCCACGTGAGTAAAGACTCTAACCCAGATTGCAACGATTCTTTTTGTTTGATTAAAGCCTGAGTAATGGCGGCAAAGCCCTTCTCAGTGACACTAAGCGAGATATTTCTGTCGTACGGTTTCAATTCATCGTTACATTCGGTATCGATGAAACCTGGGGTAGAGGAATAATTCTTCTGAACCTCCGCATATCGCACGTCAGCCCAATCGGATGCGCCAAAGTGCTGTACAGTATTTAAAAAATCTATATGACCTTGACATGACTTTGGAACAGCCGGTTCTTTTACAGTAGTATTAAACGGTAAATTAATGCTTAAATCTGCCGTTTCAGTTTTATCCGCGCCACGTGGTCCATTGTCAGGGCAAAGTTCACCGCTGACATTCAGACTGATATCGTCGTCGTCATCGTCCGAGCTAAGATTCGACGAGGGCACAGGCATGGGCGGTGGAGCATGTGGGTACACCATTGAGGATAAAAAGCGTTTTACATCACTCACCTCCTTCACAAGGTTATGAACCATGGTATTGCTATTTTCGTGACGTTTCCTTTTTACTTTTGAAGATTTGTGGGGCGCTCTCCGTTTCCTTTTTGAGGGCCCTGGTATTGGCGGATCCACAGGACCCACCGATTCCATGCTCGCTTCCGAGCTATCCGAAAATGAGGAGTTACTTTTGTCGTCACCCATAGTTCGTACTGAAAAACAAAACTAATTAAAATCTATCATACGAACGGTTACACCGTTTAAAATATTTTCAATATATACCATAAATAGATATGAATAATTAAAAATTAGGCACTTATTTTTACCAGATCGCAGAAATATCGAGCGTGCTTTCTGGTAACAACCTTCTAGTCGGAAAACAAAATTGCCAATGAAACTCGATCTGAACTCGAGAATCCATCATGGCTACCATGGTGGGGTTTAAACGGAAACAGATGGCGGGAAAGTAGGGTGACCAGTACTGAAAAACGGCACTTCAACCAACATAGTCACGGATAACAGTGTTGCTACTCTCATTTATTAGGCTTCGAATGACGTACAGTTGGTTAATAGGAATTTGATATATTGTTTTATAGACTGTGACATTATACGCGTGAATGGAAGAAATCGCACTATGATATGCAGTTCTGACATATTTTTGATGAAATAAAAACACTATTGAGCGTATCAATATGCAAATTTAGATTTAAACGTACTTTTTTTGCGCCAATTACAACACACCTAATGAAATGATCCTTGGTACAATGCCTCAAGGGCCTATTTTAGATTTAAGCTAGTATTTAATTTCTTTTAGTAATACCTACCACTGTATATATCTTGTTTGTAAATAAATGAAATGATTACGTTTCGGGAGAAATGTAAAAAAATTGCAAATTGGTGTGGTTCCCCAACTTTTGGTCATTAGTTGGTGGCACCATTTTCACTCACACTCACTGTTTCAGGTTCGAGTCTCAACAGCCAGCAGCCGCATCATCCCAATACCAAAGACGGCGGAAGAGACCATAGATTATAAGAGCAAGGAGCTGTATTTGGAGAATGAAGAGAAAGATACCAAATCTGATGACGTCATCAAGGTGAGTCTTATTACGCAACTGTGCACTTACGGGTGCGTATTGTTACTACCTAACCCTTCCTTCTGAATATTGTCTTCGGTTACCGCGATAGTACATACATACATACATACATACATACATACCAGGGATGTTGCGGATGCCGATTTTTAGACATCCGCGGACGCGGATGCGGATGCGGTTTTATTTTTTATTTTTTTATATTTGGAAATTTAATTCAGGCAACAAGGCCCATATTACAAATACCTTACAGACTAACATACATATGTATTTTATAAACTTTTAGTAATTTATAAAGGCTCACATCTGCGGATGCGGATGCGGATGAGGATGTCAAGATAGATACATAAAAAACGTCAAATATTACTTTTAGTAATTTTTATTTCAAAAAACCGGCCAAGTGCGAGTCGGACTCGCGTTCCAAGGGTTCCGTACATTACGCTTGAATGCGGATATTCGCAACATCCCTGATACATACATACATATAATCACGCCTATTTCCCGGTAGGCAGAGATCACGGATTTCCACTTGCTACGATCCTGACATACCTCTTTCGCTTGGGACACTCTGACAACACCGATTGTCGTATGTGTGGCGAAGAGGAAGAGACAGTGAAACAGTTAATGTGTGAATGTCACGCCCTCGCCAGACAAAGAATGAAGGACTTTGGAGCAGGATATCTGGAACCAAAGGACTTTAAAACGCTACCCATGAGCTCCATCATCCGACACATGGATATGGCGGGAAAAGCTCTTGAGTAGCTGACGGATCTTCTCCAGGGGGTAATTGCACAAAAGATCCCTTTGGGTCGAAGTGTATCCGCAAGGGCCCCCGAAAACAATAAGATAAGATACCTCTTTCGCTTCCGTTACTTTCATAACACTCCTCATACACGCTCGCCGGTTTAGGGTGCTCTTGACCTGGCCTTTCTTCAGGACTTCCCCGATCTGATCAGAGAAAGACCGCCAAGGTCTGCCCCTTCCTACTCCCTCTTCTACTTCAAATATCAAATATCAACATTTATTCAGCAAATAGGCCACAAGGGCACTTTTACACGTCAATATGGAATTTACAGACAGCAAAAAAAAAACACATCAATAATTATAAAATACAACTAAGCCGTAAATATCAAATCAAACTAACATAGAGATGTATATAAAGCCTCTAAATGTCGAATTACAAAAAACGCAATAACAATAGTATTGAAAAAAAAACACAAAGATACAAAAACTATAATCTAACTCTTCTCCCTTATACTATATCTTTGTCAACCTTCTTTCACTCATTCTTTCCACCGCACCCATTCACTCACTCACCGCACTCATTTTTACAGCGAAACTTACTCATGAAATAAAACTATTGAATGAATGAATGAATGTTTCTTTATTCAGGTAATAGACCCATTACATAATTTTAAAATAAAAATACAATACATTTAAAAATAAAAATAATAAAAATAAAAAGGAAATAAATGTAAAAATAAAACTTAAAAACAAATTAAAAAACTTAAAACGGATTATATGGCGTATATGTGAATTTATAATACATCGCGACTTCAAAAAAGGAGGTCAAATTTTCCAAGTAAATGCATTTCTTACTGAAGGCTTATGGCGCCCCCTGGCCAACCCTAAGGTAGAACAGTATGGTTCGACCTTCTAACTGAATCCAGGTGATTCCGAGCTAGCGGGAGAGATGGCGCTGCCAATCAATACTATTAGAAATTCGACCTATGCCGCCGTGACTCAGGTCATAGATTAGTACTTATATGTTATTACTGTAGTCAGGAGGCCGAATGGCTCTGGCACCTGCCGCGATAGCAGAGGACGCTGGTTCGATTCCAGCCTTGGGCACTGGAGCCCTTGGTCACTTTCTGAAAATAATTTATTTTGTTCTAATACTTCTAATAGTCAGGTTTATGTGTTATTTTAAACCTACAAAATGGAGCATATAAGATGTTTCGAACGAAGCCTTTATAGTGTTTGTGGGCAAGGGGAGGTAACCCAAGCTGGTGGTCTCTACCACCACAAAAAAAACCCGGCCAAGTGCGAGTCGGACTCGCGCACGGAGGGTTCCGCACCATCAACAAAAAATAGAGCAAAAAAATCGTGTTTGTTGTATGGGAGCCCCCTTAAATATTTATTTTATTTTATTTTTAGTATTTGTTGTTATAGCGGCAACAGAGATACATCATTTGTGAAAATTTCAACTGTCTAGCTATCGCGGTTCATGAGATACAGCCTGGTGACAGACGGACGGACGGACGGACGGACAGCGAAGTCTTAGTAATAGGGTCCCGTTTTTTACCCTTTGGGTACGGAACCCTAAAAACCACCTACCACAAAAGCCATCTTCCCTATTCGAACGACCATCATACAACACATTGATGCAAAGCAATTTGACCCAAATTGAGTTAGTATCACACGTGTGATACCAGGGCGCTCCGCGGGTTAAATATCAGATATATTCACGTTGCAGATCACGTTCCAGCCGAAACTAGCCACGTTTGAGATGGACGTCATGGAATCCATGGGCATTAAGGAAGATCGGGTGCCGGCCAAGAGCTACTGGTACTGAATCAGATAAATTACTAGTTTATGTATAGTTTATGTTTAATAAAAATATAAATAACAACGTTTATTTTCATTTACTGTACAGTCATGGGGGTCGATTTTTGAATTTCGATCGCTCGATTTCGTCACTCGAAAATCGGTGGAAAACGGCGAAATGCTAATTTTAGAAATACGAGCGATTGAAATTTGGAATCTATTGGTATTGACCACTCGATTTCAATTCTAGAAGTAGAATTTAAATGCCTAGTAGTGGAGATATTAATTAACGAAATACACGAAATCGAGTGGTCGAAATTCAAAAATCGGCCCCCTGGTCTATAGTTCGTTTTTTTTAGCATTAGAAAGAAGGTAAGCGATTTTCTTTTTATTAAAAGTCACCATTGAAAAATAAGTCACAGCAAATATGTTAGAATTATAAATCATATACGTTCTTTTACATTATTTTGCTTTCATAAGTAGTATAAAGTAATTTTTAAAGCGTTTTTCAATATTTTTTAATAAAAAGACACGTCAAGATTGTTTACCTTCTTTATAATGCTAAAAAAACGAACTATAAAATATTGATAAGGGTAAAGAGTCAAAAAATCTATACTATAACCTAAAATCTATAGGCTACTATCTAGGCAATAAGGTAATGTACACATAGTTTAGGTGTTTTGTCCGTGACGATATTTTAGATTGTAAAGAGTAGATAAAAAGTTTATTTCGACGTTACCTATGCTCAATAAAAATTGGTTCTGAAAAGACAAAACACTACCTAGAATTATAACACGAAGAGAATAAGAGATCTTGGAGGATATAATCAAACGGAGACGCCATGTCTGTAATTTTCTGTACAAAACAGTCTGCCGATTTTTGCGGGGGAGGGGAACGTCAAATGTATGCGTAACGTAAAAATAGCCATGTCAGATAAACGTCAGTCCATACATTGTGTATGACCATTGGCCGCCTATTTTCGACAGAGGGGAAAGCCTGTTAATGGCTACTCCGTTTAGTTGTATCCTCCAAGTAAGAGATCGATGAAGCAGAAAGCATGAAGGTTGCTTAGACATCGCACTCAACAACTATAAAACTATATCGATATCAAATATACTCAAAACGGGACACTCACGTATTTTAAGTCGAAAACGCTCGACATGCTTCACTCCGTACCATAGAGAAAAAAATACATAGAGTGCTCACTCCATACATCAGTTTTAGTACCAAAAAGACTATTAGCATCTTGCATCGAGTAGCGGAACTATCAGTACTGCTACTTGACAATAGATGTCGCCACCGACCGGAAAGTCTTATGCCGTTGAGATAAGACTTTTCGGTCGGTGCTACATCTATTGTCAAGTAGCAGTACTGATAGTTCCGCTACTCGATGCTAGATGTAGACACTGAAATTAATAGTCTGAACTGATGTATGGAGTGAGCACTCTATGTATTTTTTTCTCTATGCTCCGTACCGAGGAGCGTCATCAGGAGCTTGCGTTAGCGTCATCAGTCTGCGCCGGTCTGTCACAGTTTTCAACTTAAAATACGTGAGTGACCCGTTTTTAGCATATTTAATATGTCTGTGTCTCGAAAATGGGCCCCTCATCGCACATACTTATTACTTAATCATGTTATTGACGAAGCCTCACCGATTAACATAATAACAACGTGACGTCACGTGTTTGTTAACTTTAACCTTTATCTAGCGGTTATCTTGCCGATAACTGTTGCCTGATTGTTGATAACGATTCGCGGGGGTATTTTTATAGCTCTTGGTGACGCTTTGTTGAATAATACCTAGGTATGTTATTGAAAATAATCCGCCGATTTTTTTGATCTTCTCGAGGCTGTGGTGTAAGGTTAACATCGGTGGTAGTTTATGACATTCATAAGAGCATTGTAATATGCCAAAATTGAAGAAGAAGGGCTAATTTCAAGTGGTTTTTCAATCTCAAGCTCATTCACATATTGGGCCCAAAAGTACGAGGGGTATTCAAAATATTCTCGGTATGAGAATGAAAACAAACAAGTACGAAAAGTTTGATATTTTTATTTTTCAATATACTCCCCCCCTATGTTCATACACTTAAAAGATCGATCAATTATTTTTTTTAATCCCTCGTAAAAATATTTTTTATCTTTCGTGTAAAAATGCTCCTCCACTGCCGCCTTCAATGCTTCATCGTCAGAAAATTTATTTCCACGCAGATCCTTTTTAAGATTGGGGAGCAAAAAGAAGTCGCTGGGGGCTAAGTCCGGACTATACGGTGGGTGAGTAACAGTTTTAAACCCACGTTCAACAATAGCTGCCTTGGCAATATGAGCAGTATGGACGGGGGCGTTGTCATGCAGAAGCAGAATACCTTTGGTTAACTTTCCTCGCCTCTTTTCTTTAATTACATCCTTTAATTGACGTAGAATGTTAGCGTAGTACTGTCCTGTGATATTTACACCTTTTTCTTTATAATCGATTAGTAATACTCCTTCACAATCCCAAAATATCGTGGCCATGACCTTGCCAGCTGAAGGGATGACCTTCAACTTCTTGGGATGAGCTGAACCCTTAATGTGCCACTGCATGGACTCTTGTTTACTCTCTGGGTCATAATGATGAACCCAGGTTTCATCTCCAGTAACTATTCTTTGCAGCACCTCATCAGGATTTTCACCGCACAGGTCAATAAAATCGGAACAACAAGCTACACGCATGTCTTTTTGAAGCCGAGTCAGCATTCGCGGAACCCATCTTGCACTTACTTTTGACATATTAAGATGGTCATGTATAATATCATGTACGGTACCAATAGAGAGATTGGTTACTTGTGCTATAGATTTTACCTTCACTCGACCATCTTCCAATATAAGTTTTTCCACTTTATCAATATTTTCTTGTGAAGTAGCTACTACAGGCCGGCCAGGTCTAGGGTCATCTTCAATACTCTCCCTTCCGCGTTTAAACTCGCTTGACCACTTTTGAATGGTAGATAAAGAAGGAGCAGACTCACGGTAAACACAATCCATTTCCTCTTTTATGGTTTTTTGATTTTTACCCTGTTTTGTCAAGAATTTTATCACGCATCGATGTTCTAATTTAGTTAACATTGTCAATTCGCACAGGATGTTCATGTTTGTTCAGCAATTGCAGAAAAACAAAAGACTATCTCGGTTCGAATTATACTTTTTTTTAATGTCAATGAATAAACCTTAGCGGCCAGTAACGAAAGAAATTTTAGAAGAGGTCGTAAGATATCAATACCGAGAATATTTTGAACGCCCCTCGTATACAATAGACTCCCAGATTCAATAGTAGTTGCCAAAAGCGTAGCAGTATTTAAAAACAAATTAAAAAAAGCGGCCAAGTGCGAGTCGGAATCGCCCATGAAGGGTTCCGTATATAGGCGATTTATGACGTATTAAAAAAAAACTACTTACTAGATCTCGTTCAAACCAATTTTCGGTGCAAGTTTACATGGTAATGTACATCATATATTTTTTTTAGTTTTATCATTCTCTTATTTTAGAAGTTACAGGGGGGGGGGGACACACATTTTACCACTTTGGAAGTGTCTCTCGCGCAAACTATTCAGTTTAGAAAAAAATGATATTAGAAACCTCAATATCATTTTTGAAGACCTATCCATAGATACCCCACACGTATGGGTTTGATGAAAAAAAATTTTTTGAGTTTCAGTTCGAAGTATAGGGAACCCCAAAAATTTATTGCTTTTTTTCTATTTTTGTGTGAAAATCTTAATGCGGTTCACAGAATACATCTACTTACCAAGTTTCAACAGTATAGTTCTTATAGTTTCGGAGAAAAGTGGCTGTGACATACGGACGGACAGACAGACAGACATGACACATCTATAAGGGTTCCGTTTTTTGCCATTTGGCTAAGGAACCCTAAAAATTGGTTAGTCGAGCAAGCGTTCTACGACCATAAAGAGTTCTTTAAAATTTAGGAACTTAGGTAGATGTAGCGTACTATATTAAATACAACCTACATTATGTAGTGAAAATTCATACTTAAATATAATCTTTATACACAGGATCTAGTGCGATTAACCATCATAAAATTGAAATTTAGCTTTAGCAATTGGTTGCATTACTATTTCCTCTTGTAAATCTATCATTCCTTCAAGTCATGTCCTAAATTAATCAAGATATTTATCTTAATCCAAATTAAGTGTAAATAAATAAAATCTATAATCTCAATCACGCATGCATGAACGTTGGCTGATCATCACGACTTTTACACGTGGTGATAATGGTGATAGTAAGACTTCGATAACTGATAAAAGTGCATTGCTTTGGTAACAGTCTTAGTCGATAAGTGATAAATATACCAAGGCCTAGTGACCGTCTATGGAAAACGCCAATCAAAATAACCTAAATAATTAAAGGAAAATTTTATGTAAATGCTCCCGGCTCCCTATACTGAATTTGTATGGCTAGAATCAGTAATTCCGGGATCTGGGACTGATTTTATTTAGAAAATCAGGGTCTCTAGCGAAATCACAATCGTTTACAAAACACGCCAATCGAACTCATGATATTATAATGTATGGAAATAGTCACGAGACTTTGATATACACGCATAGCAGTTACCTACAGCCTTTTGAAAACGCATTCAATCTTGGAGGATATAACCAAACGGCGACGCCTTCTCTGTAATTTTCTGTACAAAACAGTCTGCCGATTTTTGCGGGGAGGGGTAGGTACGTCAAATGTATACGTAACGTAAAAAAATAGCTATATATAGTAACAGCACCAGTCATGGGACATTTAAGAGGAAATTTGGAGTATTTGTGATATTTCCCTGATACCGGCAAAAGTTCTACCGCTTAGCGTGTTTAAAGATGAAAATCCTATCCATCTTTTATGTTTCAGGCGTGTTATATCAAAGATACTGCAATTAGTTTCCACATAATTTACAAATTAAAACTATGCCTTTTTTCTCCAGTCATGGACACCAAAGCTCCAGTAATGGTACCCCGGTAATGGACGTGGATCCAGTAATGGGCCCCCTATAATGGACATACCCTATCAGTATAAGATATTGGAACAGGGAATAAATTTTTGGCAAAAAACTAGTTATTAGTCATATTTGGTATAAGCTTTTATGTAAGAATGTATTTTTCTTTTCACAGCCAACTAATACTCATCAAGACAATTCTAACAAACCCAAACACAATAAGGTTGCGTTTATTACAGAGTTCCCATGGCCACCTCCTGTCTCCATCATGAGATCAGGTCCATGTTATCATAATATTGCATTGTCATCCGATTTGCTTACGTATCCAAAATTTCAACTCAATCGGAAATCCGAAAGTGGCTCAAATTCAACTTCCAAGATTTGAACCACACTAACTAACAGGCATGTTAAATAAAATTTTGTAAAAACGATATTAATTTTTTCTACTCCCGTACTTTTATTTGTCATTTAAAGGGTCGTGCACACACCTTTAAACCCCTCTCTTATAGTTGTCAAGACAAGTCTTTAGTCTATTCCCCAAAAAAGTATTTGTGCATACACGCAGTATCTTTTTGGCACTTTTACGATACTTCGTGTAATCACCACTTAAAAAATATTGTATGGAATACATTGTTGCCAACCTAATTTTAATTGTCATTTCTGCCAGATGAGTGAACCATAGACATGTTTTGGTCACATCATCATCATCATCATCAGTTTTCATCTTTATAGGGCTGTATCTCCTAAACCGTGCGTCGTAGCGCAAAAATAATCAAATTTTCGTTCCCCTTTGAATCCCGTAAGTAATATTTAAAAAACACGAAAAACAAAAAAAAAATTATAAAAAAGAAAGAAAAATGTTTATGGGTTGTATCTCCTAAACCGTGCGTAGTAGCGCAAAAATATTAAAATGTTCATTCCTCTGTAAGAAGCCCCTAATTAATATAAAAAAAACACAAAAGAGAAATAATAAAAAAAAAACAAAAAAAAAATTATAATGCTGTATCTCCTAAACCGTGCGTCGTAGCGCAAAAATAATAAAATGTTCATTCCTCTGTAAGAAACTCCTAATTAATATTTAAAAAAAAACACAAAAGAGAAATAAATAAAAAACAAAAAAAAAACTTTATAATGCTGTATCTCCTAAACCGTGCGTCGTAGTGCAAAAATAATAAAATGCTCATTCCTCTGTAAGAAACCCCTAATTAATATTATAAAAAAAAATAAAAAAAAACAAAACAAAACTTTATAATACTGTATCTCCTAAACCGTGCGTCGTAGCGCAAAAATAATAAAATGTTCATTCCTCTGTAAGAAACCCCTAATTAATATTAAAAAAACAAAAAAAATATATATATATTTATAAGGCTGTATCTCCTAAACCGTGCGTCGTGGCGCAAAAATAATAAAATTTTCGTTCCCCTTAAGAATCCCACGCACTGAACAACCTATCACATTAGGACATTAAACAATCATCATCATCTATTCTTATTATTATTTCATTGCATTTCAAAGTAAGTGCTTGGTCGTAGAAAAAGTATTGTATGCAACGTTGTTTAACTGAGTCAAAAAATACTCGTGGCGTCTTTATTAACAATTTTCGGCTTCAGGCCACTCGCCTTTTTTGACCCCTCTTAAACAACGGTTGCATAAAATACTATATCCGAAGTCCGAGAAGACTTCCTGACATAGTTCGTAACTACATTATACCTACTTCTGTATTATTTAAACATGAAATTACGCCATGGCAAGCATCATTATGTAAATTGTAAGTTATCCCATCATAGGAGGTATGCAGTTTTAGAGCTCCTATAATGGGATTGGGCAAAATACCATTATTTTTTATACATCTCTAGAGACACAAAATAGTGTGTTGTATACCTTATTTCATGGTAAATGCAATTAACAAAACACATTCTAGTTTACACCAAGTTATAATTAATTACAATTTAATATATGAACTCACCTCTCTTAGCGAAGTTGTTAAGAATTCTTACTAGTTATATTTTTCGGTGACACGACAACTTTTGGGTTGACGCCAATTTCTTAAAAAGTAACCGAAATTAATAAAAATTCAAACTTAAACAGCTCTATGACTCTTATTTATGGTAAAATATTGCCAGTGTTCATAAACTACTTTTAGATACTTATTTTAGAGGATTTGTGGTTTTATGTCCCATTACCGGTTCCACGTCCATTATAGGGTCCATTACATTAATTATGTCAGATAAACGTCAGTCCATACATTGTGTATGACCATTGGCCGCCTATTTTCGACAGAGGGGAACGGAACGCCTGTTAATGGCTACTCCGTTTGGATATATCCTCTAAGCATTCAAATGGTTTATCTACCGTATTCTCGCGCAACAAGGCTATAACAGCGAAAATCGAAGTTCGCAAACTGCGGGCATCTGTCTCTGTCACTCTAATTACGCCTTCATTGGAGTAAAAGAGGATACCCGCAATTTGTGGATTTCGGTTTTCGCGGTAGCCCCCAAGATTCCAAATGTAAACTGGGTTTGCAATGACTTACGGCTGTTATGCGTGGTAGCGCGGTTATATTGTTCCTAACTTTCAACATTTAGAACCCTCTGACTTGGAAAATTTATTTATATTTTCGTCCTTAGAACTCGATTTCCACCAGCTTACCCAATTATAAGCGCCTTTTCCTACATACCTATATAAAACCAAACCAAAAGAGCTCCGGCTTGCCTGTGTTGCCTATTTTTATGACGTAAATAAGTATTCTACCAATCAGGAAGTTGATAAAAATAAGCATCGTGGTGTAAGTCACGCAAGCCATGGTAATGACCTAGGATTCTAATAAAACTATGTAATTCACCAAACTTTACAACATAATACCATAAGAAAACCAGTATAACTCACAGCTCTTGCTAAGAACTATTACTAATGGACTTAAGGGTCAAATTAGTGTGGAGCTATGACGGTACTAGGGTAAAACAGTGGATGGAAACCGGTTTGAGAATGTAGGGTCAGGTCACTCAGGTCCTTATGAGACTTGTCAATGTATTTACGTATATGGACATTTATGGCACACGTTTTTGTAATATTATACACAGGCAATTTTATTGTTTCCTACAAATTACGATTGTCACGTATGCACGAAACTTTTATTTTATGCCACTTTGATGGTACTTTAACATAATTACGGCCCTTATGGTAAGCGGTTGCCGTAGCCTAATGCTTGTTAATTGAGTATTAAGTAGGTACATGCGCTTTGCCGACCCTTAAAACCTGCATACTCCTTTTTTGAGGAACTCAAATTAACTCAATGCTGTATATTAGCTATAGTATTTTGACAAAGCCTAGGTAAGAGTATATAAGTACCTAATACTTATTATTAACATGAGAAGTGTTCGCACAAAGATTTTTTTGTGTCTTAAATAACTTATTTTTTTATTAAATTCTCTGTTTGGTAATAAATAAGTAAGTTTTTGGCAAAAATTTCATTTTTGGTACACGCTTTTATCGCTGACTGTACTTTTCTTACGACAGACAACTAATACTCATCGAGATAATTCTAAAAACCCCTAACACAATTAGGTTGCGTTGTTTCATCACAGAGTTCCTATGGCCACCTCCTGTCTCCATCATCAGATCAGCTCGATGGTACCATAATATTGCATTGTCACCCGACTTACATGTGTATATGCAAAATTTCAGCTCAATTGGAAACCGGGAAGTGGATCAAATTTAACTTGCAAGATTCCATTACATAGTTACATACAGGTTGATCTAATAAAAGCGTGTTAATAGTTATTTTCGATACAAGTGCGAAAAAGAGGAAATTCGAAACGAGTGGCGATAAATTAAAACACGACCGAAGGGAGTGTTTTAAATCGACACGAGTTGCGAATTACCTATTCGCACGTGTATCGAACAACGTTTTACAGTACATATGGCACTTTAAAGTTTCGACATCGCACGAAAAGTGCTATTTTACGCACTAGTGCGGAAAAGTAGCCCCATATGTACTGTAAAAAATATACCTTTTTAATTACGAGCAAAGTAACTCAGTTTCTTCTGATAGAATACTTATAATAGGATTGCGTGACGTTTTAAGTTAGGTCAGGATACAATTACGAGTAAGTCTATGATGCTATCTTTTTATTGATTTAAGTATGCAGTAATGCACCGAATGCACGATATCAATTTGCATAATACGATTTGCTCGTATTGTCTTAAAACACAACTCAGAATGAATAAGGATTTCTGCACTTATTCTCACCACCAATCCTATATGAAACTGAAAACCATCACAAAACTTTCATCCATTAGTCGTTCCACAGAAAAATCACAAGAAATCGTATAATAAACTCAGCAATGAACATCACAATATCCAGATAACCAAACGATATATCTAAGCTATCTACTCTCGATTTCAACTATATATGTCAGGACGTCTATTTACTTTTCAGTCATTCCTTCGCGAGGTCTCAAAGAGAGTGGTCGTATTTTAAATAAACAAGTAGAAATATATCCGTGAGTGGAAATGGGGTGTTTGTTAAATACAGTGATCGTCTTTCTACTTGTTGGTTTGACGAACTCTTCGACGGTAAGTTGATTTTGCATTGTTTTTATATATTTTTCGTAATTGGTATTAGGTAAATATTAATATTTAAAGAAATATACATAAGGACAAAATACATTTGAGCTGAAACGCGAAAAATGTACAATTTTATTTTCGGAAAAAGTTATGTAGGTGCGCTAAAGGAAGCCCTTAGTTTAAATTTGTCTACCTAATATACTAGTTCAACAAAAAATCGCATTTCTTGTACATATATTTTTGTCGAATTTCTATAGGAGGGTAGACGTTAAAAAAACTACTTTTTGATTAAAGTACTATAGGTAGTTCGTTTTTTTTAGCATTAGAAAGAACTTGCAAGAAGGTAAGCGTTCTTGACATGTCTTTTAATTGAAAAACGCTTTTTAAAAATCAAAAACTATTACTTATGAAAGCAGAAGATTATAAATGATCGTATTAGATTCATAATTGTTACATATTTGCCATGACTTATTTTTAAATGGTGTTTTCCAATTGAAAGACACATCAAGATTGTTTACCTTATTTCTAATGCTAAAAAAAACGAAGTATACAAGTAGATTTCTGTAAACAAAATTGAACTTAACGCCAGTTCTGATTTAATTAAATACTTATTAATTACCTACTATAAAAAATACTTATACCTACCTACTAGCAACTTTAAACTTTGCATAGGTACTTTTCTATGCTATCAAAAAAAATAGGACAACTTGGGACATTTATGCGTGAGCACGCACGCATATTTTGGATATTAGTCGATAGTATTTAATCGTACAATATGTCTTTCGTGAAGATCGTGACTTCGACGGAAGCATATAGGGATATTAGGGATTTTGTCTCGTCCACTAAGCCTTATTATATTAAGGTTCCGTAGCCAAAACGGCAAAAACGAAATCGTAAAACCTCCCAACTATATATTAAGTCCAAAGCTCCCAAATATGGTCCAAAATTAACTGTATTTTTTTCGTTCTGGTGTGTCTTTTACCTAGGTACCTACTGTATTTTTTGTAGTTCTAAGGTAAGGTATGTTTATAAATGAAGAAACATCTGAGAAAAGAAAAAAGAGTAAACCAAAAAGAAAATTGGTACTTAATATCCTTTTGAACTTGTGGACCATATTTGCACTATTTGGACTATGTTGGGAGGTTTTACGGAACCCTTATAGTTTCATCATGTCTGTCTGTCCGTCCATCCGTCGAGCCGCTCGTTAGTTTAGAAATTAAAATTTGAAAAATAAATAAGATGGCACCTAAAATTTAAAAAAGATTTTGTTTAAAGTAAAATCAACGTTTTTTAAAAGTAAGTGGAAAAATTTACGAGGCTGAACTCGCATCTCTGGATCACTAGCCCATCGCTCTGTACTCAACTGAGCTACCGAGACTTCACTCGAGGACAGCTAATATTTCTACCATAAAATTAAGAAAACATAATTAAGTATATTTCTCTAAACTAAACCTAACATCAATTGCAGCACACCTACAAAGCTGGGACCGTGAGCAGCGCGCAATGCAGCCTCGATGCGTGTGCGCAGCTCGCCCAGAATGCGGCTAAAGCTGTAAGTACTGTGGGTATTATATATTTCCGATGTGAATTGAATACCTATTTCATATTTATTTTAAGAAACTACTCGAAAGTTTACATTAATTAATTAAACTTTACACATTTTTCGATTTATTTAATATATTAAAATTAAAAATGAAATTGAGGGGCAGTTTAATTACTAAGTAAATCCACAGAATAACTAATAGTACTACCATCGTAACGTAAGTAATCATTACCAACATAACGTTGGACCCTAATATGACTTTGTCAGTCCGATCCCGTACTTTTGGTACCAAAATTTGTTTATAACGAGTACATAGGTACTATATATATTTACTAGTATATTGTTGCACTGGTTGCACTAGCTACGGAAAGACTAATTATAGCACTATGTAATCATAAAATTAATAATGTAACTTAAGGGTTACCCGCAATTAACACTTCACCTCAAACTTAAGTATAAGTACATACTGCTATTAAATATTATTATTACAATAAATAGTGTGAAAGGTCAAAATGCTGGTTTTTATTATGTTATTTATTTTAATATGCCGTGACCGGCATTGTCGTACCTATCACGTATGTATTCGAGTTGGGAGGTAAATTCATTTCCTATTATGGTTACTTTTAGACTAATATGCTTTTTTTGTTGCCTTTTATCTAGTACCTAAAATTAATTTTCCGGAAGGGAGAGTCTATTTTTTATTCGGTAGACTGAAATGACAGTTAATAGTATGAAATGACATTTCATGTTCATACTATTAACTGTCATTTCAGTCTACCGAATAAAAAAATAGACTTTAGCTAGATTAATTTCTCATCTTTGTACGCACGTATATTGTAAGTATTGTTAGAGCCTTTTTCTAGAAATAATTATAGGTACCTACCTAGGTACCTACTTTAATATAATGCAAAAAAGTTACTTGACTGAAGTTACTACGTTACGTTACTACGCGTCACTGAATTTACCGTCTCACTAATTTTCTTTTAAGTAAGTACCTAAGAAGCTGTATTTTTGTCTCTTACAGAATGTTGATATATTGGTGTTGCCTGTCCCTGAAGATATTTCCAGATCAGTTCAAAAAGATAATTTTGATGAGGTACGTTATTATTATTAATCATAATAATACCGGTGTATATAGGTAGGTAAGTGCCCCTTATATTTAATTATTCAAAGGGTATCTACGTGTTGGCTTCGGTTCTAAAGATCCGGAACACCATTGTTCCGTGATGGGAAAGACATACAAACAAAAACCACTACGGTGCCGATAACATATAAACCTCAAGTATCGCCTCTATGAGTATGAGGCATCCTCATCCTCACACAGAGACCTTTAACATGCAAAATACGCAAATCTCAAGTAAATACAACATTTCGACATCTTTTATAATTATTTACTTACACCTTAGCCTGTTAGATTTGTAGTATGTACTATGTACTTAGCTTCCATGCATGCACATGTTAAATGTCTGTTAACGTTAATTTTTAACATGAACAATAACTTAGCTGAATACATATAATATACTTACCTAACGATAACAAAGTCGTTGACACCGTCAATGACAATGATAAGTTCGACTCAGTCATGTTTTAGTTTTAAAAATATACTTCAGATACTTTCAGGCCAATACGACTTTTAGTTATTCGATCTGTTTCAGATTTGATCCGATACTGATCTGCTCTAGTAGCACGGTCGCATTTTTATCATTTATCACCATGCCTGTCACGTTCTAACAAGTATGTAAGTGCGAAAGTGACGGGCTTAGTGATAGTGGATAAAAAATGGAACCGTGCTGAGCCCGCTGCTAGTGTCAAAAGTGACGTTTTTGTTTGAAGAAATGTAACTAAAATTCGAATTGGTCTGTTCGTTTATTTAGATAAATTCAGAGACACTTCTGTTCTCCGTAGCTGATGAACGATTGAAACTCCTTCGTCAAAAAAGCTTCTTGTTTCTCATTGCCGTAGTAGAGTCAGACCAAGAAAAGTCTGCAGCGGATTTGATAGCTCACGCAGTGCAAGTGTTATTTTAAACGTAAAACTTCTATGAAATTATGACGTATAAACAACACTTGCATTGCGTGGGCTATCAAATCCGCTGCAGACTTTTTCGTCCGACTCTACCTACCTACTTATACAAATTTAACTGAACTGTACTTAACACAATTGAACTGGCAACTGGAACTGGCTAAAAATGTTTTAGGCGTTTCTATCAGATACCAGGGGGCCTAGTCAAGATGACAATCATTTATAGGAAACTTCAATCGAAACTTAAATAATGTACGGAGATTGTCACTGTGAATTTCGTAGCACCATCCTGATACAATTTTAACCTTTACCTTTTTTTACATTTTTGTCATCTTGGCTAACCCCTAGTGCAGATATCAATACCTATAGGTAGGTATACCTACCTATACCTATAGGTAGGTATATACCTACCTATAGTATGGTAAAAGTCCTAGTTTTTGACAGTCTAAGGCCAATAGTTGACAGTCTGTTTGTCACCACCATTGTTTGGAATTAAGATTGAAGGTGACAATTATTAGGACAGTGTCCAGCCTTGGGATATTGATTACTTATACCTATTATACCTAGGTACTTTATTAGTTATTAGTGCTTAATCATCCCAAACACGTTTTGTTCACGTGTGTGATACCCTGATGACTTCTGTGCAATATCCCTACCTACCCGGGAGGGGGCCTGTCTGGACCACATCTTTATTAGAACTAATCGCCTGGTGACGGGCTTGGTGTGCGACCTCAATGTGACGGATCACAAGGCCTCCGCCATTGAGATCGCTTACCACTCTCTGTTTTATCCAAAGCGTAATAGAACCAAAAATACCATTGATTTCGAGGGCGTCGCTTTACAATTGTCTTCAACCAACTGGTATGAAATCCTTGCCGAATCTGATGTAAACACTGCAACTGACGCCTTCATGACTATAATTAGGAGCTCGATAGCTACAAATTCGAAACAAACAAAGATCCCCCGGTCTAAATTCACACTAAAGCCATGGATGACACCCGGACTCCTGCGTTGTGCTCGACATCGGGACAAATTGCATTTAAGGTCGAAGCGGTTTCCAAATGACGCCGTATTGCAGTTAACTTACAATCGTTACAAAAACTTCTGTAATAATCTGTTAAAAAAACTCAAAGTACAATACGAGAAACAAGAACTCGCGGCCAATAACCATAACACAAAGAAATTGTGGAATACTATTAAAAATATATGTAATATAAGTAAGAGAAACTCTCAGCCCACAGAACTTATTTCCACGTCTAATCCTGTAGACTCCCTAAACAACTGCAATAGATTTTTTACATCCGTGGGCCAAACTCTGGCTGGTAACATTATCTCAAACTCTGGTGAGTCGGAGGAAATAATTGCCAGTAAATTTCAACTAAGTGGGGGTAATGTTCTTGGCTTCTTTATGCAGCCAACGGATCAAAAGGAAATTGAAAGTATAATATTACAACTAAAAGATGACAGTGCGCCTGGGCCGGACGGCATTAGCAATAAGCTCCTAAAGTACATTAGAAATGTTATAATTGAACCTTTGACCCACATCTATAATCTCAGTCTCGGCTTGGGATGCTTTCCGGATCTGTGGAAAATTGCTTCGGTTACTCCCATCCATAAAGAAGGGCCTAAAGATATCCCCGGCAACTATAGGCCCATATCTTTGCTTAGCACCTTCTCAAAAATTTTAGAAAAGCTTGTTAACAGACGATTGGTAAAATATTTAGATAAATTTGATCTCTTATCTGAGCGACAATTCGGGTTTAGAAGGAACCGTTCCACGGAAGATGCCACTTTAGTTCTTACAAACCTCATATCGTCGTATTTGGACAAAAATTTAAAATGTATTGGGGTCTTTTTAGACCTAAAGACCTAAAGCCTTCGATACGGTGTCCTTTCCGATTCTGCTTCGGAAACTATATAATATAGGCATTCGGGGTGTGCCACTGGCCTGGTTCACAAGTTACCTGTCTGGGAGAAGGCAGTTCGTTAAGGTGGGTTCTTTTAATAGCGACTATGAGCGCATCGGGTTCGGGGTTCCTCAAGGTAGCATTCTCGGCCCGACACTATTTACAATCTATATTAACGATATTCTTAATCTTAATATCCCAAATTCTGAGATTATATGTTACGCGGACGACACCGTCATACTGTTTAACGATACTAACTGGGAGAAAGTAATTGCTGTCACTGAAAGAGGTATGCAAATGGCAGCGCGCTGGTTTCGCGACAATCTTCTGACCATTAACAGTGATAAAACGAAATTCTTATGTTTTCATAAAACTGCTTTGACAAAACCATCTTTCGATCCCACCATAAAAATCCACTCGTGTACTGATTTCCCAGATAATCTCTGTAACTGTAATTGTGATAGAATCCAGCGCGCTGACATTATAAAATACCTTGGCGTTTTTGTAGATGAAAACTTAAATTTTAAACATCACATTCACAAACTCTCTGGTAGAATCAGAAAGTCTATTTATATATTTAAGAAACTCCGTCTTGCTGCAGATGAATCTTTACTAAAACTGGTCTATGTCGCACTGTGCCAATCTGTAATCTGTTATTGCATTGGGGTGTGGGGCAGTGCAGCAAAGACTACCATGCTAGAAATTGAAAGAGCGCAACGTTCGGTGCTGAAAGTAATGTTCAAAAAACCTTTCCGTTTTCCAACTGCTGATCTCTTTGCTCAAGCTAAAGTTCTGTCCGTTCGTCAACTTTTTATTCACAAAATTTGCTTGCAAACACATAAATCGTCTAAATTATTAAAGGACTATAATAAGTTAACACAAAAACGCGTTTTCAATTTACCCATTCCAAGAGTAAATTCAGCATTTGGCAAACGTTTTGGTGATTGCATCAGAGCGTCTACATACAATGCAATAAACAAACTATGTAACCTCAGGGATTGTACTCAAATGGAAGCGAAAAAACTACTTTTCATACTGCTGCACTCGCAAAATTATGCCGAGACAGAAGACATATTTGACAGGATCTAGTTTCAATATTGTGTCTAGGGTTAGCTTTAGTTTTGTAGTTAAGATTACTAGTCGTAAGTAGTTTCTTACTAAATGTTAGACTAAATGTAACAGCTCCGATATTTAATTGTAATTTGGTTCCCCGCGATACAGGCATTGCCTAGTGCGGAGACCCCTGGTATATCTGTAACCTATTTGCTGAAATAAATTGATCTTTATTCTTTATTCTTATTCTTATATACAAAATATAACTTATCGTGTAGATAATAATCCATAAATAAAATAGCATTAATAGGCCTGCAAAATTTAAACAAAAACACGTAATAATAAATTAAAGATACTGTTTAACTTTATGGTAATATATTTAAAATAAGTTCTAATGCTACTAATACTTACGTAGTAAAATGTTAATTATTTAATCACCAACAGTGATTTTAACCTATCTAATATGTTTTGTGATGCGAGCGTGTTCTGTATCCTGAGCAAGCGGTTTTATAATAGAATCACTCGCCAAGCTAATGATTTTTAGGGTTCCGTACTCAAAGGGTAAAAACGGGACCCTATTACTAAGACTCCGCTGTCCGTCCGTCCGTTCGTCCGTCTGCCACCAGGCTGTATCTCACGAACCGTGATAGCTAGACAGTTGAAATTTTCACAGATGATGTATTTCTGTTGCCGCTATAACAACAAATACTAAAAACAGAATAAAATAAAGATTTAAGTGGGGCTCCCATACAACAAACGTGATTTTTGACCGAAGTTAAGCAACGTCGGGCGGGGTCAGTACTTGGATGGGTGACCGTTTTTTTGCTTGTTTTGCTCTATTTTTTGTTGATGGTGCGGAACCCTCCGTGCGCGAGTCCGACTCGCACTTGGCCGGTTTTACTTGTTTTGTTTTGTTTGTTTACCAACTTATGTGGTCATGAAAATATTTTTTCTTTTTTTATTCAACAGGCAGTGAAAGTAATCTCAAGCTTAGCGAAGGACAACAAAATCTACATCGTGTCACATTTCCTGGAGAAGGTGCGATGCCAGGAGAAAACTGAAATTATCAGGAATAACCTGGTTTTCGACCGGCAAGGGAGCGTCGTTTATATGTAAGACATTTCAACGTAACAATCTGTTAAAATTTCTCTCAAATGTGAACTTACAAGCCAATAAGTAATTCAAATTAACGTAGTCTGTTCTGTAACTGCTCAATTATTGCTTAGTTTTCATTATTTTTAATGTAAAGGTATATTTGTTGATATACCCACTGAAGAGATCTCTTTGTTAGTACGTACCATGTCGAGAAATAGATTTTGGTTTATAGTAGATATCTATATCTTGCCCTAATTCCCTTCGAATGTTACTTTAGTGTGTCTAATACATTGCTATATATTGCTAGATATTAAAACATCGAATGCAGTTCCTTATCTGTCACCTTGCCTTTTATGTTTGTAAGAAGGCGAAAATATATAAAGGGGTAACCAATAAGTAAATTACGATCTGTTTGTTCACAGCTATAGGAAGCCCCTGGACCTTACTGCCACCTGCAACGTCACGGCCACCGGAACCACATTCGTAACCGATTTCGGAGTCAACTTCGGTGTGCTCATGCCAGAGGATTTGGTGCTGAGAAATCTGCAAGGGAAGAACTTTGTAGTGGCTGGCGAGTGGGGGTCAGAGATTCCGGCTCTTGCAGGTTAGCATCAAAATAATGTTTCTAAGCGGCACTTGCACCATCCCACTAACCCGGGGTTAACTGGTTAAACCGTTAACCCAGTGTCAAATTGTACTGGTAACCATGGTAACTCCAGGATTAACCGGTTAACCCCGGGTTAGTGAATGGTGCAAGTGGCCCTAATAAGGTTAAGCATACAAAGTTAATTAAATAAGTCTGCCTGTAGTTAAATAATTTTAAGGGACAGATGATATTTCAAGTTTCAAATCTAGACGGTAGCTACAATATACACCTTTGTATTTGAAATCTTTCGATAACGCGCACTTATTTTGCTCCTAAAGAATGATTGAATATTTAAATATATATATTTTTTAATATTTCATTATTACACCGCATAAAGAACCCCATAAATACTTCGATGTTCCAATTCGAAATCCTTTTGCGGAGTTATTTTGATAAAAACTTACGTTCAGCCTTTCATATCTTCTACCGAATTAAACATATCTTTGGGACATCCCACCTATTTGACTTAAAGACCTCGCTTCCCTCGGTGAATTATTTCAAACTAACTCCTCATATTTCCAGCTCCTCAATTCTTCAAATCCTGGGCGTTCACCACCAATGCGAACCTGGTGACGTCTTCCGGGATATTCTCTGGGAAGGCTGGAGGAACTGGCCATGGAACTGACCTCGTTGCCGCTGAACTGAAGAAGGATGGGGGAGATGTCATCAACGCTCCTATTGCCACCACGTCTCCTCACGTTCAGGACCTGAGCCAGTACATCATCAAGCCCCTGGACCTCGCCAAACAGGATGTGCGGGAAACGGTGTGCCATGGACAGTTCTGCTGCCATTTCCAGGTCAAGACCAGTGCCTCTGGTAAGTTTTATTTATATTAATCTAGAAAATGGATGCAGGAGTTTTTACGAAACCGACTGCCAAGTACCTACATATAGGGCATATTAGGCCATAGTCTGTCCTAAACGGGTCAAGCATAGATTTAACCCCTTATTCATAAACGTCTGCTAAGTTAATCAGCTGATGATCGTCGTTTGTCCCTCTCTATGGCATAACGACAGATAGGGACAAACGACGATCATCAACTGATGAAGTTAGCAGCCGTTTATGAATAACGCCATTATAGTTTTTAAGTTTCGGCGTTTACGAAAATGAATGCCTACAATTTTCGAAGAGCCCGTTAGATAATATTAATCAAAAACAGTAAGTATTTTTGCAATTGAAAATATAGCTTCATTTGAGTTAAAGCGATGTTTTTGTTATATAACAAGGGCAGGGCAGTGACAAGTGATTTAATCACAAATAGAAATTACATAAAATGTGACTACAGTAAATATTATTATCTTTGTTTAGATGTCACTCATCATAATATTGGAATATGACGTTTAACTGACGTATAATCAGTGCTATCATACGATACTTGGGTACTACTCGCATTTAACAACACTCTTAAATGTGTGGACGAGTAAGCAACTTGAGTTATCATATGGTGACGTATGATCGCGCGATTCAGTATCTAATATCTATGAGGTACAATAACAAGTATAGCATATCAAAAACATGTTAGGAAAGCGATAATAAGAGGATAGAGGACTATCAATTCTCCATACAAACGTAGTCCTTATTTTGCTCCCTGGATATTGACATTATGGAAAATATTTTGACACAATTTTATGTGTTTGATTTTTTAAGTTTCTTGTCAGAAGACGGAGATAATCATACTGTATTTCTATTACGCTAGTATCATCAACCCAAAACTAGCACTAACTGTCAGTCAGTGAGCTAAGCCGCGGACGTATAGGCGGACAGACGGACAGAAATCATGTAAAGTTAGCTTGGTCCAACTAATCCATTGGTAATCTAGGTACAAATATCACACTCGACCAGCGTTTTCCTATTTCGCAGTTGTAGTAATCATGAAATAAACCTTATTTTCAGGAGCCCAAGGCTTGAATTTCGGCCTCGCCGCGTTTGAAGGCCTCCGCCATTACGGAGGTGGTCAGAACATCGGTACACAGGAATGCGCTCTTCTCCCCTGCGTTGGAAGCCTCAAGAGTTCTTGTGATATTGGGTAAGTGGCTGGACCACATGCATAAAGATCTTTGGGAACCCTATGTATTTCGTACCTTGTCATAGTGACAATAGTATGAGGTGCCTAGCGACTTTCAAATTGATTGTCCTTATGACAAGGTAGGTACGTAATAGTACGTAAATTAAATTATTTGACTGTAGAGTAGAAAGTAGAGGATTTCGGTCGTCATAAAGATGTTACATAGACATAGTAATAAAGTTTTCTTCTTTCTTACAAAAAAAAACTTTTTGAATTAAAATCCCGTAGGTACGTAGAATATGCTTAGAAAGTATTTTTGGTCTAAATCGTTTAGAAACCTCTAAATAGGTACTTAACTCATGTTTTGTCCAAAATGTATGTTTAAGCAAGTACTATATATAATTTAATTGCCACACTTAAGGTACACGTCCCAATTTTTGACACCCTAATCCCAATATATATTTTTTAATAAAATCTTTTTTGTATCCTTGCTTATAGCTTTGAATTTTGAATTAAGATTCAATGTGGCAACTAGTGAACCGGTTTCTTCTATTGGGAAATTTACCTCAGAATTACCTGGACATACCATTTTTATGTTAACAACGGGTGTTTATTTCGTATATTTTCCACAGATCCATCAACAACACCAACATCATATTCGACGAAATCTCCATCACTGCTAACTTCAAACCCACAGAATCTGCTCAGTTTCCGATCATCCTGTCAACCGACACTCTGTCAAATAGTCAATTCCGGTTTGACAGCAAACACGAGAACAATACGAACCAAGTAACTGTCAAACTGTACGATGGACAAAACCTTTTTAATTTCGGCATTCTTGGAAGAGATTTCTCGAAGGATTATGTAGAGAAAACTGTAATCTATGATAATAATGATGGTTTGACGTATAAAATCTATGAGTACGTTAACAGTGATGAGGTTCTAGAGTTCTGCGATTATGTCTGGATCCGATTGAGGGTACTTATTTTCGTTGTTTCTATCTACGTTTTGGAAATGATGTAAATGTAAGTTTGTAATTAAGTAGGTATATTATTTTTACATAATTTCGTCGCGCCATATTTGTTTTGTGTATTTGCAATAGTTATTAAATAAGTTGGTACTTTGTAATAATATATGTTAATGTTTTAACAACGAAACTCGGTTAACAAACTTAAGAATTGGGTAAAAAAGAAACATTTGGCATGCTTATACGACTGTTATTAGATAAACTTATTATTTTTTTAACTTACAAATTTTTACCATTTTAATGGCATGTCTAAAATTCCTATTTTTGCATTTAATTTTGAAATTATCCCAGTGTTATTAGTCGCGACATTAACTTGAGGGTTTGTTTATAGGTAAGTCTACTCTTTTATTTCAGAAATTATACCTATATATATCTGCGATACACTCCATAAAAATGTATGAAAAAATGTTTAAATGGTTATCACACGCGAGCTTCGACATATTTTTAATAGCCTAGTAGCAAATTACTAAAATTAAATTTAACTTGTTAAAAAAAATCGCGAAAAACCAAGGTTAGGTTAAAGAGCAATATTTGCACATATTTGGGAAATACCGCAGATTTGTCTCGGCATAATTTATTTCGGTAGGTAACTATTGTATTGTTTTGGTGTTTCTAAGTCACGTTTTCATTCACATGTAAGATTTAAGGAATTTGTTGTGTTAAAAAAAGCTA
This sequence comes from Cydia amplana, assembly GCF_948474715.1. Classification (NCBI taxonomy): domain Eukaryota; kingdom Metazoa; phylum Arthropoda; class Insecta; order Lepidoptera; family Tortricidae; genus Cydia; species Cydia amplana. The sequence continues at coordinate 25,810,439 of NC_086070.1, forward strand.
TGTATGTACAAGGACCTCATTAATACAGTGTTTTCCACTTGGAAACCCCAAAATTGTATGTCAGCGTATGTAAATGTAAATCATTAGCGAAAATTTGAATTATTTTATTAATGTAAATTGAAAATGTCAGGTATGACATTATAAGAATTCTGAATTTAAGATTTTTAAGTAGGTACTACCTACATACTTGTACCTACTTATCATAATGAATTCTATTTTCATTTTGTAACATATAAGAATGTCTATAAACATATGCTTCATGTAGCAGTACATACAAATACATGCTACAAATGTTATGTTAATCCTATGTATTGAATAGGGAAAACTATCCATTAACAGCACCAGCACCTCTTCGATAATTAGCATGGTGAATCTTAACGTAAATCCTGCAAAAAGTAGATACCAAAGTTTGGTGCCAATTAATGGGTATTTTACCCTATTTATGTATCTGAAAAATATTAAGTTAAGTCAGCTGTGTAAATGGTAAAGAGGGTTTTTATGGTAAACGACTGAATACTGTGATATTAGATTATTAGATCCTACGCATGGGTGGAAAATAAAGATCGTTTAACATTTAGGTATATTTACTTTTAATTCATTATTTCATCCCTGGAACCGCTAGACCTACCTAGGAGTATAAAAATTACCCCGAATTCAGTCATTAACTCGTATTATAAAATATAATACATAATATTATAACTATTATAAGGATATGATTATTTCACAGGCCTTAATTAAACTCAAAAAAAAATTTTAATTAAGGGTAATCCATCACTCGTAAGTTTAACTAAATTCCAATAAACATAATAAAAACAGTAGGTATATTTACAATTAATAATGATGTAAGCTTATTTACCTAATGCCCTAAAATAAAGGAATACGGTCAAATATTCACAATTAATAAAATAACGAATTGCCCATTTCAAAATAAGCCTATTTTGTTTTCAAACTTACGAGTATTTCTGTCATTTTGTGACTAAAATGAAGATCACATACCTACAAGGAATTCAACTCGAAAAAGTGATAAAAGGTAAATATCGTTACGAAATAGTACTGTTTTAAATCTAAAAACTTTTATAAGTAATACTTAAGTGACTATAACCGAACTAGATACTTAAATATTATAACTTTCTGACGATAGATTGATATCAAAAGCTTCCTAAGACTCGGCCATAAAAAATGCAATTTTAACCTACAGTGTAAGGACTGTACCAAATAGTCGATTTTGCAAGTCGAACTTTTTTTTTTATATTAAAAATGGGCTTACTCATGGCCACAGACTAGCCGAGGCTAGGGTTGCCAACTATTTTTTGGTAGAATATAGTATTTTCCAGAATAGGGCATCAAAAATATAGTACATTTCAAAAAAATATGGTACTTTTAGATAAAATACTAAACATAAGTGTAACATACGTTTAATCGGAAATATAGTATTATAGCGTACTATATATTTTTCCAAAAGTATATAGTACAGAGAGCCAGAATATAGTACAATACTATATAATATAGTACGGTTGGCAACCCTAGTCGAGGCGAAGACGTGGCCTACGATGGAGCGAGTCTGCCCAGAAGGTGCCTGTTCACCCTTGATTTGAAGGTTGCCGGGTACTTTCGTTATCTGCCTCTCTATCGCGCAAATATGACGTTCAGGATTGTCGGTTAAAATCGGACGTTCCGGTGTCTGTTGGTCTTCCTCCTTCCAGCCTCGTACATCTTCTGGTTGATGTATCTCCAGTGGTCCTCATCATCGTCTCCGAGCGTCTTCTCTATCCAGCCCATGAATGCTTCCACCTGGAATAAAAATAAAATTTAACATATAAATTCACATTCGTATAAAAGAAAATAATAATATACCTAATGTTTGTTTTGCCATTATCGACTACAATCGGTCCTACCCAATCTTCAACAAAAAATTACATACTTAAATAGGTATAGTTTGTCAAAGGACTGTCTCATTTCAAACATAGACTGAGAGAATCATACTATCTTTGTCTTACACTAGTACTAGCACCCAAAACTGCACCCAAAAGAAAAGGATGAGTATATGTAGTTTTTTTTGTTCTTATGACTAATTTGGTTTGACTAACTATGTATATTACCTAACTAAATGTACGTCGGTTGTTTAAACGATTTCAACCTACGGCTATTCTGTTATTATCGGCTTTTAAAATGAACTGTAGATCAATGCAAAATCAGAAGTACCTATTTAGTTTTTAAAATGACAGTACCTATAACCACACTTACTTTAGTGTAAACATCCGGCTTGCCCCTGGCGCAGGGAATGCCCCACGACACGACGCCAATCTGCCGGCCCTCGCGGACCAAGGGACCTCCGGAGTCTCCCTAAAAACAATTCAAAAGTGATTCGTACTCCAGACATAAGTAAAACAACAACATTGAAGATGAACTTAATTCATTGTTTTATGGTGTACTGTATGCTCTCTAGCAAAAGTGGGCGAGGCGTTGAGAAAAAACTAGTGTAAGAACTTACGTACAGATTATTTTAACACCTGGCTCGCAATGCCACTTATTTATACGACTACGATGATTTTACACGACCCTGTGTTCATTGTTTCTCGTGCGACAAGTACCTATACTGTATAGTTGATAGTTCATTAACTACTCACTGTATCAGCGTCGGTCACATAGTTGTCTTTTGGCATTGGACTCACATCGTCATTTCCTTTAGCTCTCCCCATATAATAAATGGAATAACGCTATCGCATGCTATCGCTAAAAGAACATACATATTAAGACAGCTTTAAAAGATGTCCACTCACATGACAAGCCCCTTCTCCCCTCTTAGTCAGCGCGCAGATCTGAGTTTCGTAGACCGCGTTGATGTTTTCGTGTGCCTTCTTGCACTCCTCGTACGTGATGGCTTTCAGTTCCAACTGCATCAGGTCGTTGGGGAGTCGGCCGGGGTACTGGAAAATACTTATCATTGTCTAACTCATTCTAGAAAGGCAGGAAAAACTAAGTATCTTAACCCAAACATAATATCGTCTAAGTGAAAGTCACCTCAAAATTTTCTTTAAAAATAGGCTATCGTAACTGACGCCTGCATTTAACGGACTTCCAACAATCTACATTTACATTCTACCTGATGGAATTTTGATGAAAGTTTGTATAGGGACGCTGGCAAAGGTTTTAAAGTATCGACTGCAGCAAAGGGACCCCAGGTGTACAGACGATGGTGCCAAGATAATTGATGATGTAACAGATGTTGTAAGGACACCGTTGTATGAGGGCACCGTACTACCAGTGTGGACGTGGAGAAATGAAGGTTCTTGGGATTGACCTAGTTATGTCAAAGCCTTCCGGCTGATATAATGACGGACATTCATAACTTCAAATATAACATAGACAATGGACTTTAGAATAGCCAAAAAAACCTTGGGAGGGATGATCGCTATAACAATAAATGATCTATTTTCATTCGATATAACAACAAATGATATGATAATGGTGTAGGTTACTTACAGAAGTCGTCCCCCACCCCGTCAAGATCAGATCCTCTCCTTTCTCGACCGGCTCATCGTTGAGCTCTATAGCGTCCACCGTGCTGCTGAACTCGATCTCCTCCTGCGCAAGAAACATAAATCAATTTAAAGAAGGTCCATTAGGTCGTAACAAGATCAAAAGACTGGCACAAGAAAGAAATGATTGGCGATTACTCCAAGTTGATGATGAGATAACAACAGCTTGTTTGTTAGGTGTTTCATCTAGTAAACTCTGCATTAAGGATGACTCACGTTAGACCGGTCTGGAGCTTCCAGAGCTTCGTTTTCTATGTAAAGCATCACGTGATCACCTGTCATCTGACATAGAAAAGTAAGCGCCAGAAGATCCGGCCCGGACACGGCGCGGTCTAACGTGAGTCATCCAGGTCATCCTTTAGTGATCTGCTAATTAGGTGTTTCTTCCATTTGTTTATTTAGACTTAGGTCATTCAATGTTAAGGTAGAATGATCGTTAGGTATTAGGTATTTAAAAAGTAGGTGTTTTAGCAATAGGTAAATCAATTGCAGGTAGGTATTCTGATATGTAACCTGCGTGAACACGATGGCGATGTCGTTGACGATCTCGTAGTTGTCGTAGTTCTCGTGGTAGACGATCTTGCGGACTCCGTACGGGGTCCCGCCGGCGAAGAGTTGGTTGGTGCCGACGACCACTTTCAGGTATTGAGGGCGCATCCTGAAATAAATTGATCTGTCAGGGGGCAGTCGGGTGAAAGTTTTTTTAGTACCTACCTATTAACATATGCGAGTTTCCTGTAGGGGGTCCCTTTGTTTCCTTAAGTCGTAATTACTCGTAATGTTTTATTTGTCATAATATCATTAGTCATAAAACTGAAACCGTTAACCGTTCTGGATTTTCGTAAGGTTATCCTATAGATAGGCTGGGTTAGGTTAGGTTTTATGGCAATCCTGAAAAGTGACGCGTTTCTGAACCAAATGAATTATGACTAATAAAATAAAAATGCGGGCAAGCTATACATTATGACTTCAAACTTTTTGGGAAACAAAAGAGACCCTTCCTGTGGACATCAAAGGCCTGATAAGGTTTCAAAACATGCCGGTTTACCGTTCGACACAATGAGCCGCTGTGAGGATGACCCTAGGGGTCAAAATGGAGGCTCCACAGTAGTGCCACACGCCGTAGACCCGCAGCGAAGCCTGGTAGGGATAGGAGCCGTTGGCGGCCTTAGTGCCACCCACGATTCTCTCCCAGTCAGCCTGCTTCTCTGATGAGTAGAACTCGGAGGACACTGGGCGAAAAATGTTTTATTAAATATTTTTGAAATCCAATTTTATCAAAGATTTTTCAAATTTAATTGGCGCGGTTGGGAAAAGGAAAGAAAATAATTACCTATTTATTAAAGATTAAAACAAGTAGGAGTGTGTAACAAATAATGAAAAGCCTTAAAATAAAAATTACAAACTAAAATTATAAACTTAGCATAGAAAGAAAATCGAATCGGATTGTACGAATCACGGAAGAAAGAAAGAGCGCGCCGCGCTCTACGAATTCATATATATGTCAGGTAAAATAAAACTCTACATTTGAACATAAATATGTAACTTGTTAAAAGAAAGAAAGATTTATAATAACTAAGGTCGTTGGCTGTATTTGCTTCTTTTGAAAATTAGGTATCACAAATAGAAAATATATGTAAAACACACATGACAAATGTATCAATGTCATAACAGGGTCAAAAGATAAGTAAGATTAAAAACATGGATTAAAAAATCCATCGTTAAAAATGTTGATTCTTCTACAAGTTACCTATTATAATTATGTTATGACTAATTATCGTTAGGATTATGTTGAACATAAACGAATTCTTTGAAAAGTAAAAAAAACACTAACAGTAAATACGCAAAAAAGTTTGTCAGAAGTGGGATTCGAACCCACGCCCACAGAAGTGGACTGCGACCTGAACGCAGCGCCTTAGACCGCTCGGCCATCCTGACATGTCAATAGTGGGCGAAATTTGCCGTGAGTTGCGTTAGTTGCTTAATTGGATGTTTGAGTCACTGGAACGTGTGTTGCGTCATGTTATGACGTCACGGTGCCTACTGCTAGAAGATAATAATAGAACAAGTATTGTTATATCGAATCTTAGTTTAATAGTTACAGTTGATACTTAGCTCTTTCTAACTTACTAACATGAAAGTTAATGTAACTAGGTACCTATAAATTAATAATGTTATTAGCCTAGTCTAGTACCCAATTTACCCATACCCATTACCCATAGTACCTACAAGCTTTGCCTTTGCTTAGTTTGGGGCATGTTTGGGGCTAGGTCGACCAGTGTAAGATTGTCCCCAAATATTTATTTATTTTAAGAGGAATGGGGACGACCGTCTCTCCTTACAAACGTAGTTAGCATTTTCCTCCTTGGATATTAACATTACCGAAAATATTTTTATGTTTTTCTTTTCTAGTTCTTAACATACATTGAGATCATTTCGAAGCGGGGTAGTTAATATGAAAGAGTAGAGTGCTTCTATTAGTTTGGTAGATAATTGCCATTGTAAAAATTACCCCGCTTTTGGAGTTACTCGTAAAATGTAAAAAACCTTACCTAATAACGGGAATATCCCAAATACAACCAATAACAACGAAGCCATGATGACAGTTAAAAATACTTTAAACAAACCTCTCCACATCGTTCCACTATTTATATACCTTCCTCTTCCATACCAAAATTGTTAATAGCTTAATACCTATGTAAATGTATGTTTGCATGCAATATTGTATTGAGCTAAATATTTATGCATATTTTTACCCCTATGTGACTGCTTGCTTAATATCTAGTTACTATTGCAAGTATTGCATATATATGTAATGACGATTTATAAATAGGTACCTAGGTATATGAGTGAATGGTGTTTTTCAGTTAGCCTAGGGTCGTAGGGGTCGTAGGTACCTACCGTTCTCGCTCCTAGGCGTAATTATAATGCAGTCGCTGTGGCCGAAATCGGCCGGGAGAAGAGAGAGACGTTACCTAAAGGTCGATAAGTATAACATTGACACATAGGTAATATTTATTTAATTTTAGTAAGTAATACTTCTACTCCTTATAATTTTTTTGTATACCTACCTAATAATTTTTTGCAATGAAAACTAATACCAGACATACATCGTCAGGTGACAAGCAAAACTCACTAATTACCACCACAAGTTCATAGCCATAGTGAACCATATTAGTACTAAAAGAAGGTTAATTTTTCTTTAAGTAAATATTTTTTAGTAATTGGTGAGTTTTGCTGTCACCTGACGACATTATGAGTGACGAGATAATACTTTACACATCACTAGGTAAGGGGTTGTGCACAAATCACGCGAGGTGTTTTCGGCTACTTTTTGACATTGACATGGATCGTATCTGTCAGTGTCAAAACTGACGTTTTAGGTTGTAGAAATGTCACCTTTGACACGGACAGATCCGATGACCGATTCATCTAAAATTTAAATTGGAATACGCCTAAAATACACGTTGAGTATTATGATATTAAATTGCTATATTAGTTTTGACAGGCGTTTACTTTTTACAATTGTATGAACTGAAGCAAAGATGTGATGGTGTGGTGTAAAGTAAAATGTAAATCAACATTCAATTCAAAGTTGACTATGACTCACAATCGTTTATACGAGACATAAATAAATCATGACAAAAAATTGTCACTTTACTTTTCATAGCATCATCATATACAGACGAGACATAAATAAATCATGACAAAAAATTGTCACTTTACTTTTCATAGCATCATCATATAGTTGTACATACCTATATTTACATTTATACATACACATACATATACCTATATTTATAAATACATACACATTGAATATATTTTGATTTCCTTTGGCGATTGTCATCTTGGCTAGTTCCCTGTTCCTTCATTGATGATTGTGCGTGGCGACTATACACCTTATAGGTATAAAACAAAGTTTCCCTCCGCGTCTGTCTATTTGTGTGTATGTATGTTGGCGATAAACTCAAAAACTACTGAACGGATATTCATGCAGTTTTCACTTATCAATAGAGTGATTCTTGAGGAAGGTTTAGGTTTATAATTAGTTAAGGTTTTGTGTAATCCGTGCGAAGGCGGCGTGAGTCGCTATAGTCATTCATAAACCTACCGAAGTAACAACATACTCGTATTTATGAATGAAGCTATCAAAATACTCAATCGCATATCTTCACGCCTCTCTTACAATTCTATCGACACCGCAAACAGGAAACGAGCAATTTCGATCACTTACACACCAGACAACGTATCTTATTCCGTCGCATAACAAAAACCAACCTTATTTTCTAGACGATAGAGTATTACGTTGGAAAAGCAAGGAATATCAATAAAGTGTGTAATTTGTATCGATTTAAATGCAGCTCTATGGTAATTGTGCATGAAACGTTGCATTTGAATTGAAGGTTTATAGGTTAGCGTCTAAATTATGGTGTTATGAAACTTATGAATGTATGGTAACACATCATATTGCTTAACAGCAATTGCTTTGGGATTTTATAGGGATTATTTCTTAATTCGTTGGGAATAGTTCACGCTCGACAATTGGTCCTATATATTATCACGTTTGGTCACCGGATTCAAAACTAACTTTTTTATAAGAAGTTTCAATGTCCAATAGGATAACCTATTTTCCACCGAGGCACCGTTCCTTCCTTGACCCTAAGTCTAAATTAATTGGTTAAGTCTAATGTTTAAAAAAATTAACCTTTCAGAAAAAAAGCGCACGTATCTGACGATTGGTCTGGCCTAGTGGGTAGTGACCCTGCCTGTGAAGCCGCGGTCCTGGGTTTGAATCCCGGCAAGGGCATTTATTTGTGTGATGGGCACAGATTTGTTCCTGAGACTTGGGTGTTTCTATGTATTTATGTATTTGTATTAAATCAACCCTAATATACATAGATATCATTGTCTGGATACTCACAACACAAGCCTTCTTGAGCTTACTGTGGGACTTAGTTAATATATGTAAGAATGTCCTATAATATTTATTTATTTATCTATTGAAAATTTTCTCCTTTTTGAAGTCGGTTAAAACATTGTCATGCATCTGTTGTGCCTGGTGTACAATAAGCATCCTAACATTGCTTGTACCGTTATAATCACACAATACAACTTGCATAACGCGAGCACGTATGATGAAATTGCATAGCGCCATACAAACTATAAATGAAGGCTATAATGCTGCATACACATTGGCAGTAAATTTATTTTTTCACCACACCAGCTGGTAAAGGCTCTCTTGATTGTTCAAAAACTGATGAGAAAGTTGCATTTTATCCACATGTGGGTGAAAGTAATACATAAAATTTGAGTAGTTTAATTCTATATGTTTTGATCCGACCCCTACGGGGTTTTTAAAGACATTTCATTCATGTTCCACATAAAAAGTACATTAATATAAAAAATTGGGTAATGTACGGAACCCTTACAACGCGAGTCCGACTCGCACTTGACCGGTTTTTTTTTCGATACATGATGCATGCATCCTCAGTCCTCACAGACGTCAGAAAATGAAAATCGACGTCAGATACCTGGTATTAGTGTTTACCAATAGTGGCCCGAGGTTCCAAAAACAACAAACATGGCCAGTTTCTCGTGTCTTCACATTATTTAGTGAACAGTTGCGATCTTAGGCTGATGTGGCGATTGGTGGCTCTAGGCGTTCTTTGGGGTAAGTACTAAAGGCTATTAATTATAATGGTTTATTTAATGCTTGATTATTTGATATTGGCTAGGTAACGCTGGAAGCTGGGCGGTGTAACTTTCAAAGCTTTTTGATGATGGAACTGTGTGGAGTGTGAAATTTCTAATCTGCATTAGGATCGTGTAACTGCTATCGCTAATATCACCGTATATCCATACTTATTAATATTATAAATGCGAATGTGTGACTGTTTATTTGTCTGCCTGTCTGTCTTTCTGTCGTTCTGTCTGTCTGTGTGTCTGTTACCTATTCGCGCTTAAACCGCTGAACGGATCTAGTTTTAATTTGGCATAGAGTTTGAGTCCCGGGCTCCCGGGGAAAGACATATGATAGTTTTTATCTCGGAATTCATCCCTAAAGAGGGTGAAAAAGGGGGTGGAAATTAGAAAATTTATGAATTGCCTGATAAACATATTATGCTCAAAATTATTGCCATTAGACTTTATCCAGGTGCTATACTTAGGTACTCTAACTGCTGGAACTAATTCCACGCAAACGAAGTCGCGGGCAAAAGCTAGTCTAAATATAATGTATTAATTGGCAGGTTCAGTGTGGAGTCAGTTCTTCGACTGCCACGATGATCCCAGCTACGACCCTGAGGAAGGTCAAGTCACAGAGCTGCAATACTCCTGGTTAGGCGCCTTGCAGTATATCCATGGTAACACTCACCACTTATTATTAGCCTTTGTATAAAGGCGTATGTCTTGTACGAGTCTTCCGATTGGAGCTGGATTAGCACAAAAATCGAAATTCGCAAATTGCGAGGATCTTTCTCTTTTACTCAAATGAAGGCGTAATTAGAGTGACAGAGAAAGATAGATAGATAGACAAAGCATTAATTGCCACAACAAGGGTTAGGGTCCGCAATTAGCGAACATCGATTTTAGCGGTAGACCCTCTGGACATCTGACGGACAAAGATAATCATAGGATTCTTGGTCTAAAAATGAAGTAGCCATGCTCGAATTTAAGATCTAACCAGTATTGTAATTCCACAAGACTTATATCAGTCAAGTCTAGTATGAAACCGTGAATTTTTCAAAACTGTTTTTAAAACTCGCTCCGATGAGCCATGCTGTTTTAACTGTTTTTACCCGCTCATTAAATTATATAAGACTACTCCTGCTAATATGAATTTGTATCCACAAACCTATTTTGTAATCGTAGCTATTATTACTTTTAGCTTTATATCCTTTATATTGTTACCTAGCGCTGTATATTTTGGATTTATCAGTAGGTATTCCAGTAATCTGTGGACGATGTTGTTGGTCTCACACTATATTATCCTTTGTACTCTATTTCTGTGTCTAAACCCTTGTGTTACTATTTTTTGTTCCAAATAAATTGAAAAAATAAAAAAACTGTTATTGTAATTCCACAGTCAAGAACGGGACCCCCCACTACTTCAGGGTTCCACGTGTCATCCTCATTAGTCGTCAGTTCGTGTTGAGCACGGCAGTGGACGCTGCTGTAATTCCACATGGATATGCTTTGTAAGTTGGCCAGCTTGAACGATATCCTTGTAGCTATCAGAAAACAAGACCGAGATACACATACATACAAAATTGCAAAGTTCTTCCAGATAATTATTGGAGACAAATATTGTCTCATTGTAGGTGTCCTCACGTGACCGAAAACCGATATAGGTAACCGATTATTACCGATTATTTAGTGCGTCTCTCGCCGTAAATATAAAGTATTGAGATTTTCTTTCAAATCGCTCTTATAAAATGTTTTCCTGATAATTAACAATAGACTGCACCATTTCAAAATTAATAGTTTGCAAAATCAAAGACATATTAACGAATTATTACTACTACATAAAATTATTCACAATAAAATTGATTCTGACCTTATTAGTAACATACCATTCCGGGTGTACCCTAAACCATGCCGTAACCCAGCTCAGTTTTTAGTTCCAGCTGCTACAAATAACGTTTCACAACATAGTCCCCTGTCTCGTAAGTATATGCGCTTCTTACAATAAGATTTGGAATGATGTAGACATTTTTCATTTAAGTTATAATAGATTTAGAAACAGTGTAATTAAATTATCACATACCTAGTTGAGTACATGATCTCACTGTCCATGATCTCACCTTAATTATAAGATTACAAATTAATTGTTAACTAAATATTATAATCTCTAATGAATGTTGTGCTTGGTATAGTTATTGAAATGTAAATGTAGCACTATAAGTTTACTATAATATTAAGACGTATGTTCTTATTCGAATCTTTATTTTTACAAACCAAAATTGCATTTGTATTGGCAAGTTTTGATGTCTGGGCGGCTAGACTGCTTGTCTGAAAATTTGACCCCTTATACCCCTTACAGAGGAAACGTGATCTTCGGCGACTACGAGCGAGACGAAGTGGAATGCGAGACTACAGTCCTAGCTCTAGCCAACATGAAGGCAGAGTGTGAGCCAGCCATCCTGGTGATGCCAGTAGCTGATGTGCTCATCCATCCGGAGTTTAAGCACTTCGGAGCGAGGAGCAGCGTGGCCTTGTTGAAGCTTCTCACCACTGTGAAGTCCAGTAAGTTGGTTGAAGTGGAATGCGAGACTACAGTCCTAGCTCTAGCCAACATGAAGGCGAAGTGCGAACCAGCTATCCTGGTGATGCCAGTAGCTGATGTGCTCATCCGGAGTTTAAACACTTCGGAGCAAGGAGCAGCGTGGCGTTGTTAAAGCTTATCACCACTGTGAAATCCAGTAAGTTGGTTGAAGTGGAATGCGAGACATTATGTGCAAGTCACACCCGACTTGCTTTTACTTTTCTATGACAATTACAGGTGATCACGTGATGCTTTCCATAGAAAACGAAGCGCCGGAAGCTCCGGCCCGGACACGGCCCGGTCTAACGTGAGTCATTCCTTTAACCTGGTCTAACGCAATATATTTCTTTATTTTTCCTTTGTCTCAGCTAGGTTGCACCAGCTGTGGTTACGGATGGCTTCCTATCAAAATATCGACGGAGAGATGGGTAAAGAACACCCGAATGGCGAATATAGGTAGTTTAAAATGTTCGAGGTAGACCAAATATGACAAATTTACAAAACGCAAGAGTTTATAAAGTATTAGATGTGCAATTGTGCAAGTTGCGGAATATTTCGGAAATTTCGGAAAATTACTCGAGGTTCAGAAAAAAATCGATAATGCTAATGCTTTCTCGTGAATCTCTCTGAGTAACTTGAACATATTATTCCAGGATACGTGTTGCCAGTTTGTCTGCCCTTCAGGAACTTCCTCGAGCGAAGCACCGGCAAGCTTATGGAGGAAAGGCTTTACCACATTGACTTTGCCAGTGGTAAGTTGGTTGCTTAGTTTCACTGGTACTACTAGACATGGTTTATAGGACTACTCGTCAAAATCAAAACTCAATGATCTTGCGTTGTTTTGTTATATATACAGTTCTTATAGCAACATTCGGTCTCCCTTATCAGCACAATGGTACAATGGGATTGTCACTTAACTTACTACAGTTACTACTAGTAAGAAGCGATTTACCTCTTTATTCTAAACTAGCGACCCGCCCCGGCTTCGCACGGGTTAACAAATTATACATAAACCTTCCTCTTGAATCACTCTATCTATTAAAAAAAACTGCATCAAAATCCGTTGCGTACTTTTAAAAATTTAAGCATAGAGACAGACAGACAGACAGACAGACAGAGAAAGCGACTATGTTTTATACTATGTAGTGATGAAAACAGGTAAGGAATGGAGTATGCACCTTTCATGTCATCTGTATTCCCTGACAAATCTTGCCCAGGGCGGTGAATTTTTCTTTTAATACAAAAATTTGTAGCATCGCTTGCAGGCTACCCCCCCCCCCCCCCTCCTCCTCCATCAGCGACGCTCTAGCTAGGGTTAATCCCTTGTTGATATTTAATAAAAATATTGTTTTCCAGATGTCCCCCGAGATTTCATAGAGGAAGAAAAGGAAATCACCAGGATCAGCCTGTTGCCACGAGAGCTCTGCTACATATACGACTTGCCAGAAGTACGGTTATGAAATGTCTCTCTTTCTCTCTCTCCAGGGTCCCCGACTCTCAGGGTCCGAAGCTGACGTTTGGTTTGACACTATAATTTTAAGTCAACCCTATAGCTATAGCGTTATCCCTTCAGGCGGCTTAAAGCTGAGAGCAGGCTGCTTTCTAACAGCAGTAGGTACGTGCGGCGCCCGCTACCTATATAACTTCTGTTCATTTTCTACTGCGAGTTATTTTTAAATTAAATAATGTTATGACCGTATTTATTGCATTGCCGCCTGAGGGGTTATGGAATATTATCTACTACTTTCGATTCGACGATTATTATCGACTAATTTTCGATTTCAGAACAACACGCGACTGAAGAAGGAACGGATTGCCTGCACGACTGGCTGCGGGTTCCGTTCTGGCGCCCCGAGTCTAGTTCACGAGCACACCGGACATTGGTCCGTTGTCGCTCTCTCACATGGTCAGTTATACCAATATCAATAAAGTAAAGATGGACTACGAGTGTTTGGACACACAAGTTCTGGATACCTATGTTCCCCGCAAAAACGCGGTAAAAACTTAAATATCTCACTAACTCATTTTACTATCTCTCATTTTTGCATGTCGTTCACCGAAATACTTTATCACCTACTCATCTACGTACCTTAACATCCTGTACTACATGTTGTTTTAAGTATTCTAGTAAATAAAATAATACTGATTCTAACGACTTTTAGAGCAGGTTAAATCAGGATATCAGGAAACCCATGATGTTAAAGTTCATATAAAAATTGTAAGTAAGTAGTACTCGTATTTAGTTTATCTGTTTCCCAGGTGGAACCCCTTGCCCCGATCCGCTGCGGTCTCACCGGCCTCCAGCACCCCCTCGCCACACAGTGCTCTACCCTTACGTTTCCTGGATAACAGCTGCCATTACTGGCAAACCCCTGGGTGCTTTCTCCAAAGACGATCCATTCGGTGAGTAATGCCTTCTAGGTAGACGGTAGAAAAAAAACCACATGGAATTTAATTACTATTTGTTAAATTTAGAGCAGCTCAACTTGGGAAGTATTTTGAACCTTTTAGTCCTGCTGGATATAGTGTTCTCATGACGGTCAGAGAGCTCCCGGGAGACATGACCAGCCTAGGGGCTACAATAAGTAAATTTTAATGTTTTATTCGTGAAAAAATAACTACAATGTGACCCTCTGCCCATAAAGGATATACTCGCGTTAGACCGGGCCGTGTCCAGGCCGGAGCTTCCGGCGCTTACTTTTCTATGACATATAACAGGTGATCACGTGATGCTTTTCATAGAAAACGAAGCTCTAGTAGCTCCGGCCCGGATATGGCCCGGTCTAACGTGAGTCATCCTTAAAGCTTTTGACGACCGGTCTGGCCTAGTGGGTAGTGACCCGGCCTGTGAAGCCGCGGTCCTGGGTTCGAATCCCAGTAAGGGCATTTATTTGTGTGACGAGCACAGATATTTGTTCCTGAGTCATGGTTGTTTTCTATGTATTTAAGTATTTGTATATTATATATATCGTTGTCTGAGTACCCACAACACAAGCTTTCTTGAGCTTACCGTGGGACTTAGTCAATTTGTGTAGTAATGTCCTATAATATTTATTTATTATTTATTTATTTATTATTATTTAAAGCTGGATCCGCCCTTGGACTGTCTGTGCTAAGCAATGTACTCTAAAAGAAAGATACGTTTTTGTTTCCAGGGTTCGTGATGCCCCGCGCGTCCCCCTACGACCAAGTTGGTCACGCCTGGGTTGGCCATTGGTGGATGGGTGGCGTGCGATGTTACGACAGAGGAGATGCCGCTTTAGACATCTTCAGGTTTTATCAGGAAATCTTCAAGGTCAAGCCTATTGCGTTGTCCAGGGTCAACTATCATTTGGAGGTAAATGGCATATTATTTAAAAAGTTTCATAGAGTTAAATCTGAACGGCAAGTGAAACCTGTTCAATAAAGAATAATAGAAAACGCGATTTGTAAAGCAAAAATTACTATGCATTCAAAAAGATAATTCACAGAGAGTATGCATAATTGAGAAAGTCAATAAACTCTTGTTCAGGAAGAAATATATTCGTGGATTTGTATAGGTATAACAAATCCTAAGTGGAAGACTCTGGATCTTAAAAATATGAGTAAATGACAACAATAAAACGTTAAGTAGTAAATAAAGTAGAAGCCCGTTAAGGATGATTCACGTTAAACCGGACCGTGTCCGGGCCGGAACTTCCGGCGCTTCGTTTTCTATGGAAAGCATCACGTTCATCGACATAGAAAATTAAGCGCCGGAAGCTGCGGCCCGGATACGGCCCGGTCTAACGTGAGTCATCATTTAGATGATGGTGGCATGCTCTTGTTGTTGTCCTATGGCACCCCTGATCCCAGAGGTGCAAAAGGCCTTCTCAAGCTCGCGCCACGCCTTCCTATCTTCAGCGACCCTTCTGGCGTCGCTCCAGCTCATCCTCAACTGGCATGCTCCTATGTGTAAGGCCTGAGTGGACGCTCGAAGCGGAGCGTTCGGCGGGGCGTGCACTAAGGCCGCTCCTATACGTTTGCATTTGTTTAACATGCACGCTGCACGCCCCGCTCCGCTGCACGCCCATTTCGGGCATCCACTCAGGCCTTGCACTTATCTCCATGTAATTCCTTGAATGATTTGTTGTCAGATCGTGTCTCCGAGAGAAGCTATCATTATCTGCGTGAAGGTTGGCATGCCGTTCCAGATCGGTCACCCCAGGGTCTACGATTTAGACTCCCCTGAGGTTTCGGTAAGGGGCTCAGTGTCATCAGTGCTTTGAGTATTGATATCAAGTACATTTCCATATCCAAGTGCATGATTTTTTTAAAGAAAGGAGTGTAGGTACCTAGGTACTTAAAGAAAAGGCGAAGCATATATATTACCTCTCGCCTGTCTTTTCATGATTTATTTAATTACACAAACGGGTCTACCGCGATATAATTTCATTGTTTCTACCTTAAATTCCGACGTTTCGGCTGAGTTGCACCAGCTGATGTGGTCACGGAAAGACTCTGCAACTCAGCTGAAACGTCGGAATTTAAGGTAGAAACAATGAAATTATATCGCGGTAGACCCGTTTGTGTAATTATTTATGTGTACAAAACGAGAGAGTTTAAAGTGTTACGTATATTATTATTTTCTTGGTTTGCAAGTTTTGCACCTCCTCTTACATCCCTTAACATTTATTTGTAATACCTTTCTCGTTACATTTACATGACTTAAATGACTTTCATCCTTCCGCATCACGTGCCCATTCAACGCTAGGCGATAATGTTGATGATATAATGATGATGAATACTTATTACCTGACCTAGCGCGCGTAGCCTCTATGAGGAGCTGTCAAAGCGCCTTATAGAGGCTTCTGGTGTCCAGAGGGCTGGCCAATATTTTGCCCAGCGTATCAGCATTGCCATCCTTTGGCTTCTGCGCATCCTACCGAGAGACTACGACTTAGGCCAATTTTTTTATTTACAAGTTTTTAATTTAAGTGTTATTTATTATGTTTTGAATATATTACCTAATACATTGTTTGCAGGTGGACATTCCCCTTCTGCAGTTCAGTCACCAATACAGCTTCGAGGTGGAGGCCTGGGGCTACAACCACACCGAGTCCCAGTCCTCGGACAGCCAGGCCGATGATTCCGATTACCAAGACTAACAATGTTTTATATCTCAAATATAAAAATTACTTGAATAAAACTGTTTGCTATTTCAATATTTATAAACAGTCATCCTAGAAGGAACATAGATACTTACATAATTACGAGTATAAGTTTTTAGAAGAATAGAATAGCTATCTATGCCGTAATCGGCAACGGCGACCCTAGCTAATTACGAGCGTGAGCTCTGATATGGCTGGCAAAGCCGAACTTACTTTTAAAAACTCTATCGCAGGTGGGGCAGTGAAGTTGACCCGAACTAGTTTTTTAGACAATAAGTATGTCGGTAGTATTAGCGCTTTTTTTTGATACCACATCGGTGGCAAACAAGCATACGGGCCGCCTGATGGTAAGCAGTCACCATAGCCTATGGACGCCTGCAACTCCAGAGATGTTACATGCGCGTTGTCGACCTTTTTAAAAACCTGTACACTCCTTTTTTGAAGAACCCCATACTGTAGACCCTCGGAAAAACCTCGGAAGGGAGCTCATTCCACAGACGGAGCGTCCGCAGGAGGAAATTCCTCTTAAACCGCACAGTACGCGACCATTTAGGTTCTAGGGTGTGTGGATGAACACCCTGCCGATGGCGAGCGGTGCGGTGATAGAAAGCTGCCGTTGGCATCATGACAAACAATTCTTCAGAGCACAGCCCATTGTACAAGCGGTAGAACACACATAAGGAGGCAAGGTCTCTCCTCAGACTTAAAGGTTCAATACCGCTTGTAGATACGAATGATTATCTATTTAGTTTGAGAGGCAACTCATTGCTGATTTTGTGATATTAAGGGTCGGTTGCACCACACTGTTTGTCATCGTTAAAGAGTTCGCTAAATTTTATTGTATGGAAAGTTTCATAGTCAACCGCCGCGGCGCGCCGGGTGACGTTAATCAGTTTGTCAAGTGCGGATGGTGCAACTGGCACTAAGTACTTTCATGTTACGAAATTAACGTCATCAACTAAGTCGAGGCCTTTTTCAAAAGCTGGTTCGAATACTGCTCAAAAGAAAAGTCAAAGAAAACCTATCACGAATACACATATTAAAGACACCCAAGTATGGTATTGTGGAATTAAAACGTACAGTTCAGTGTTTGTGTCGTTAACGATCCGCGATCATTCACGAGAATAACCTGTCATTACATATAAAGAAAGGGCCGACGGGAAAGGAATGTACAGTCGGTGGCGCTGTACCACACTTAGTACCTTCCAGTGCAGACAGTTAAATAATACCCTACGCTGTAACATCACACCTTGGGCTGGGATTAAGACATGTAATTGTTTTTTCACCACACCAACTGGTAAAGGCTCTCTTGATTGTTCAAAAACGGATAGCAAAGTTTCATTTTATTCACATGTGAGGCAAAGTATATAATCAAATGAAAATTTTGAGTTGTTTATATGTTTGCTGGTAGGGTTGACTTTTAAATGATGATTTTGAATGGTAAATATTGAATAAAATTTTTCACTCCGATTTGATTTGGTTTGATTTTGTTTGATATCTTACATTTTCTTCGGGTTGGTGTGTTGAAATTGTTTTTCTACTATTTCCCTGTCTGGATTCAAACTACACAACGGCAACCAAAAATGGTTGTATGGACCAGTTTCAGGCTCAAGAAACAAAATAAGTCCGGCTGTACGTGCTCATAAAAGCGTGAATGCCTTTATTGCATTTGTTTGTATCTTCATTTCGATTATCAATTCTGCAATATTGCCAGACCGTGCTATTGCAATTTAAACTCTACTTATAAAGCAGAGAGTACCATTTTCAGTGATAATTGTTATTGTGAGTTGGTTATGAGGAAGCCTACCAAAGCATGATTTGTTAAGGCAAAGTTCTTTTAAGAAAAAAATACAGAATTGTCCAAAATAAAACAGGCATGGATCACATATTTCCGCTTTTTAAAATATTTTTATTTTTGGCAGCGTACCCTTCCTGTTTGAAACATAATATAGCCGATCCGATCGCCTATTGTGAATTTGTGATATTTACGCTACGGCCTACTATAGTAACAGTTACACAAAAATATATTGTGCCATGAGTTTGAAAGTGGCATTTGTCCTAGTCCTATAGGTATGTATAAAATTCAATTTATTAGTTGTACAGTTATTTACCATAAAATAATAATAATGTGAGCCTATATGCGTCCCACTGCTGGGCACAGGCCTCCTCTCATGCGCGAGTGGACTTGGGCTATAGTCCCACGTTATTTACCATAGTTCTTATCAATTCCTTTTTTCTCCTTTCACCATTTTTACATGTTTGGCCCGATAGTTGACTGGTAGAGAATGCCATTAAGAATTTAGTCCGATATTTGTACATTATTTTCATGTTTAGTGCAATATAGTTTAAATATATAAATAAAATTGATGTAGGTAAAGATTTAAAAGCAGTATTCCCCTTAAAACTATTCTTGCAAACTGGTTCCTTGTTAGTAGGCACGCCTCCTGTATCGCGAAACCAATATATCAACGCAAGTTCATAAAATATACAATGATTATCAACTCAGTACCAATAAATAAAGCATTATACCTATACATGAGCAATAAGTGTAGGCTTGATAACTCTATTATTAGTTGTTTTATATGGTCCATCTAAAGGTAAAGAAACGTAAAACCTAGATTGGCATAAAAACCTAGTTAAATTCATTTAATAATCATCATTGTTTTCATTAGTAGGTAATCCGTTTGGGCGTTTCTTTCGTATAAACACAGACTTACTCGTAAAACGTTTTATTCTAAAGATCACAAGAAACCCTATACCTATACCTAATTGGAGTTTGATTCTCATAACAAAAAGGTTATATTTAAATAGGAAATATGTCGTCGCTTGTGTCGTTCTGTTCACAAAAAAGTTATTCAAGATAACACGACAAACTTCGGACAAATTAGCTTTTTGTAACACTATACGGGTTTTGTGAGCGCTCTGAAAACAATTAAACGCTAAAAGCTTGAAGTCGATTCCGATTTACCGATTTGATATGGTTTCCGTCTCATTTTGATACGACCTTGAGGCCAATTCCAACTAACATTTGACAAAAATTATAACTTGATAAATGACATCGTTTAGATATGATTGTGATTTTTGATGTCAAAGTGTACTTCTGGATTGACGTCCTTGAGTCGTATCAAAAGACAGGGTCTCACGCGCACCAATAAGTGCGAGTGAAATTACTTACCTATGTTATGAGACGACTCCGGCGGTAGCACGGTCGCATTTTTATCGCTTGTCACCATGTCTGTTACGTTCTAATAAGTATGTAAGTGCGAAAGTGACGGGCATAGTGGCAGTCGATAAAAATGGAACCATGCTGCGCCTTCTGATTGAATAGGTAATCCTGATTGAATATTAAATCGATTATGTCTACATTAAGTGAAATGTAATTTTATTTTATGTACTCTTGACGTGTACAAAAGCGTGTGTGAAAGCTTTATCAATAAAATATGAATATTATCAGATTTTGTAAAGGTAGGTAAGTCAAAATAGGATGAAAACCATATAAAACGGTCAAACCAGAATCGGCCACCTTATTTTTAAGTGCGAACAAAGCTCTTTGTCAAAACACCGAAGCTAATATTTCAAAGGTTGGTTAAATTGTTGCTCTGACAACTTTAGTGGTCGTTTGGAACACTTTAGGCGTCGGCGTTGTAGGTCAGCAATGAAGCTTAAAGGATGACTCACGTTAGACCGGGCCGTGTCCGGGCCGGCGCTTCCGGAGCTTCGTTTTCTATGGAAAGCATCACTTGATCATCTTTCATAGAAAAGTAAGCGCCGGAAGCTCCGGCCCGGACACGGCCCGGTCTAACGCGAGTCATCCTTAACTGCAATTTGCCATGGTTGGGTAAGTTTGGTGACAATGCAGTACATACTTACTTTTATGTATCCTAGTGTGGCATTGAGCTGCAAGCCTAGAAACGGAACAAGCTAACTTTGCATGGCATTTGCAAAGACAAAATGTGGCAAAGTGGTCCAAAAACCAAGAGAGTTAAGTTTTAGGTCTTTAGATTGGTATTTCTATGAACTTCATTTTGTTCCATGGGCACCAAGCGGAATTCCATTGCAGAACTGAGATTTAGTATTTTAGTCAAAATGTATGATAATTCGTATCGTAAAATGGGGTGAGTAGGCGCAAAACTGACATTCATACCTCGATAACATTTTATTTTTACATATGCAAACTGAATGGTGTATATAATAAGTGTTCCGGACGTTTGTATTTTAGTGTTTATTTTATTTTGGGTAGTTCCATTTCATAACTTTGACGATAAACAGGAAAACCCACCTCACCCCGTAGTCCCTCGTATTTAGGGTAAGTTCGGATTTCATACAAAGGTGATTTTGGAAGATTGTTGGATCGATTTTTTTTATTATGAGTATTACTATAGCTCCATTTTAAATTGGAATATATTATTTTTGTAGCAGTAGCCTTAAAAACCCATCTCACCCCCCTTTCAGCCCTTCTCTCCCCATTCATAACCCAACTCTCCCCGCGAATCCTACTCACCCCATTTTACGGTAGCTGAATTGGTTACCTACGTCTCAGTTCTGCAATGGAATTCCGCTTGGTGCCCATAGAACAAAACGAAGTAACATAGAAATACCAATCTTGATCTAAGATCTAACATTTTTTCTGTTGGTTTTTTGACCAGGCTCCATACAAAGTTGCCCATGGTCCTTTCTATGAAAATAATATATGACGTTTATAATGACAAGTCCTCACTTTGTTCTGTTAAAATCGGTGCAAAGTTAGCTCGGGCGGACTCTATTCGAAGTATAAAAACACAAACACAAACGTTGCTCATAGCATTTTTCCGCGCGAGATTGGCAACAGAAAATATCGATCGGAGCTACTTATATAATTTTATAACAATACCTCTACAATGTGCCACAGGCTAAAATTAACAATAAGTTTCGAATAAAAAATCAGCAATTGATTCTAAGCACACAGATTAACGTTTTTTGCACGGTAACCAAAAAGAGCAACACTCCATTTCAAAATTAGGCACCCTACCACAAGTTACCACATTATTCTATAACGATATAATGTGTAATATAAACTCTATAGCACATACGTCCTACTAGTCTACCACAATGTCCACAATTACACACTATTCTGAACACATGACACATGCGTATTGTAAACTCTATAGAGCATACATAGACGCACGCATGTCGTGTGTATACAAACTTATGACCTTTTATTCGTAGTCTTAACATAGAGAATGGGTTTGACCTACCCTAATCGTAGGGTAAGTATTCATTCATGGTTTGACACAATTGGTAGCTTGTTTGTTTTTTTACGAGAATTTGTTTGCGAATGAAACTTTGGGCGAGTATTTTCGTTGACATGATCTAATTCTTCTCAGTTAGGCTTAGTTATTATGAGGTTATTATTATTAGGTAACCCTATTCCAAGGGTCTAGCAAATTAATAATGGTCAGGAGACTATGTCGAGAATAAAATTAAGAAAATTCTAAGAGACGTTTCTTGTATAATTCATCTTCAAGTTTCTTGTATAATCATTTTACTTCTTGTACCTATAATTCATCGTATATATCATTTGATCCATTTCCATCTTAAATCGGACACATACCTACATATTTTTTAAATGAAGAAAATATTTGATAAAGATAACTAATCAGACATTTAGACCGCTTTATATTAACACTAGTAATGTAAGTCTGTAAATATGTAACTAACAATCTATGGGCAAACTGGCCTGAAATAAAGAATTTTATTATTTATTTATTTATTCTTTCAAAACTGATTTTAAAAAATCGACAACAATAAAAGTATCTAAGTTGTAAAACTTAAGAAAGTAATTTCTATTACACATTGTTCAGCATAATTCGAAATATTTGAATAGGCATTTGACTTAATCCCCTAGACACCAAACAGTTTCAACCCCTGTTTAAAGAAAATAAATAAATATTATCGCTGCATTGTAAATATTGCAGCAATAGCTCTTAATCCCGGTTATAAATAGGGATTCATTAAATCATAGTTACGGTCGCGTAATACGGATTTACGTGCAATGGTTCCGCATATAAACCTAATACTTATGTATTCTTACGATCAATGAAAATGGGTCAATTTGTTTACGTCGTCAGTGTGTCATGATTAAGTAATAGAAATAATCCCTATCCCTACTTCCCTACTAATATTATAAATGTGAAAGTTACTCTGTCTGTTGCCTCTTCACACTTAAACCGCTGAACAGATTTAGATTTAATTTGGTAAGTATATGTAGGTACACTGAACAAAATATGATCTATCGAGCACACATTAAAATGATTTCATTAAGATGAACTACTTATACAATATAACAAATGTACCTACGTACGTACGTAACGTAAATGGAACTCATTAAAGCATTAAACCTTAATGCAATTTCAATTGTTTAAAACGATTTTTTTCTCAGTGCATATGCATGTGAGATAGTTTGAAACCTGGGAAAGGACAAACCAGAATTGTATAATATAATTTTAATTAGCTATTAGCTAGTAATATAGAATCACGGACCCTTTACATCAGGCATTGTGCCCACGGACCCCTGCTCGCGCACGCGCACGCCAGGTGCAGCAATCTGCGGCCGATTGTTGTCCGTGAATGAATGCATTCTTGAATTACTGCAGGTCAGGGGTGGTTCCCCTTTTTGGCGCGATTTGGATACGAGTAGTTTCCTAGACTGCTTCCATCCAAGGTCACATTTTTATATTTTATTAATGCTACCCGTTCCGTGGCCGAGGCATTAGGCGTGCCCGAAAATCGTAACTAAATATGTAATTTTGTAGCTTTTCAAAAATATATATCTGGTACACATATCTCTCTCTATGTAGAACAACTGAAGGGTACACGGAAACATGTCTAGTCACGTTTTTTTTTAAATGAGTAAGTATTTAATCTCAATGAACTATTAGTTAGAGCTTCGAAAATAATTTGGTTAAGTATGTGTATGTACATATCGTTCCTTTCAAACCGCCATAACTCAAAATGTTTTCAGAGTGACTATAGACATGTTCTTTCCGTTATAAATATACCCTTCAATTAGACTAACAGATGCTTTGAACGCAAACTGTAGAGAATTCCTGCTGACTGTACAAGAGGACATGCGACCTATCTCTACATGTTCCTAATAAACTAGCACGTGAGATCATCGGTTAACAGCTATCACCCAGTACTCTGATTCATATGGGAAACGTAACAAGGTTACACATATTACGACATTTCAGGTTACCCCCTTACATTACCATCCAAAAACCAACCTTAAATCAACAGTATACAGTCTAAATTAGCCTGGGAGGGCTGAGGTAGGGGGTTATCAAGTGTCAACTCGAATTTGCGGCCCACTTTCTTTGTTCCGCTCGAAATGAGAGCGATCGCTTGTTAATGTTCGGATAATGTGATTTTCAGTAGTGGGGTGCGGGAGGATTGGTCGCGAGATTCGTCTGAAGATATCGCTAAAAATGTGGCATAAAAACATGTCTGAATAGCTTGTGTATTTAGTACCGGCCGGCGTATTATGGATAGAAATACTAAAAAAACAGTTCAATTGGCCTATTCATTACGCAATTATCTGATGGCTTGTGTACCTACCAATTTTGTACTGAAATGACAGATCGTTCGGACAAATAATTAGATAAAACAGGGTCGCAAGGGAAATATTCTATCCATCCATCCTGACTTTCCGCGCGTTGTCAAACCTTTTTAACCCTATAGAAAAGAAAATTGTTTTTTGAGCGTGCTTTTTTGAATAAGTTACACATTTATCTCGAGATGCAACTCCAGACCTTCTCTCCTTCGTATCGCGTCGCGTTCGCGTAATATGGGTCAAGTGGACTGTCGCTGCATTATGCAGGGGCAGCGATAACACAACTTAGGCGGTTATCACACCGATGCGGTCCGGATGCGACTGCGGCGCTAGTCACTACTAGTGTGATAAACGCCGTACTCTGCATGTGTTTGTACTATTGCGAGTCCAAAAGGGTTGTCCGTCTTAGCAGCGGTTTGAGATGATTTAAATGAATGACGTCCCATAAAGGATATTTTCCAGTCAGCCTTAGAGCAATTAAATATTTAAATAAATATTATAGGAAATTTTATACAGATTGACTATTAAGTCCCACAGTAAGCTCAAGAAGGCTTGTGTTGTGGGTATACTCAGACAACGATATATAAATAATATACAAATAAATAAGTAGAAAACGCCCAAGACTCGGGAACAAATATCTGAGCTCATCACACAAATAAATGCCCTTACCGGGATTCGAACCCAGGACCGCGGCTTCGCAGGCAGGGTCACTACCCACTAGGCCAGACCAGTCGCAAATTAAAAGAAAAACAATAAAAAAAGAGAAAAAATAATAATAATGAATAATGATATTCAAACACTAATATTTAAAGGATGTTCCAGTCTGAATGAGCTCATGCTTCTGAAACCAAAAGCCACCCACGAAATGAGAGGACGCAGGACGCATTTACCCATTTCCAAAGCAAAATATTTATTAAAAGATTAGGTTTGGACAAAAACGGCGATAAATAGCGCGGCGGGGGAGCGATTTGTCAAACGTGCGCTCCGCCTAAACAAACATATCAGTTTCAGCCCAAAACATAAGCGCTATACTGCCGCATTGCCACCTAAAAATCCTGAAATGCCTGCGTTACATAATGAAAATCTCGTGGTCGGATCGTGTCAGAAATACGGAAGTTTTTCTTCTTCTTTTTCTTCTTCCAGTGCCATCTATCGGCTATCATGAGGGCTATACGAACTTTAGACACAGCTGCGCGGAATAATGAGCGTGTACTCCGTTTGAACCATGTTCGGAGATTTTTACCATGAGTTACGTCTTCGTCCGGATAATATTTTCCCTTCTTTCTTTCCTTTGATAATGAGTTGAAGGAGGTCATACATCTCGTTTCGCATGATATGACCAAGGTACTGTAGCCAGCGTTTTTTGACTGTCTTTAAAACCTCGACCTCTTTATATTTACTAACTGCAGCACTCTTTCGTTAGTTATTCTATCCGTCCATGATATTTTCATTCTTCTGTACACCCAAATTTCGAATGCCTCCAAGCGTTTACACATTTCTTGGTCAGTGTCCACGATTCTACTTCATACAGAAGTTCTGCGCGTGTGTCATTGCAGCGGCATCGAAGCTCTAAGGCCTGAGATACACTCGTAAGTTTTACTTACGTAAGTATAGGAACAAAGCTATTTGTTAGAATGAGATAATGTTATTCATCTCTCATTCTTTAGTATAGCTGCGATGGTGTGGTTAACTCTCCCGTATGTATAATGACAGAGTGGGATGCGGAAACAGGGCGGCCAACTTTTCGTAAGATCTTGTAAGATCTTTTTCGAGCAAGTGTGATGAAATTAAATATTGAAGGCCTTAAAACACACGTCTCTCCTATCTTAAACCACAGCATGCCTTATCGTTTTGGCTCTTATATCCGCGCGCGGCGCGGAAGGTTATGTGTTTGCCTTAGCAACGTTGATTGCAAACGTGACTTTTAAAACCTAATCCGGAGTTTACACACTTGTTGAAATGGCTGTAAAAAGTTAAGAGATACGTGCTTATTCACGTGTTCTGGTTATAGAAAAAAGTTACCGTCAAAAATATATATAGGTAATACATACTTTGCCGCTCTTTAAAAATAAGTTGTGATTGGCCATTGGTCACTAAAAGTTTTGATTGGCTAAATATGTAGGTATGTCAAACTTTTGCGCGGCATCACGGGTCATGAGAGCCCACAAATCACAGTCTGGTCACATACTCGTACAGACAGACAGATGACAGACAGACGGACAGTGGAGTCTTAGTAATATGGTCCCGTTATTATTTTTACCATTTGGGTACGGAACCCTAATAACCCAGGAAGTTCCCGGAAGAAAGTCCACCATTCACTCATTCGCCTCGTATCTCGGAAACAATGGGAATCCCACACTACATCATGGTTTGCACATGTGAACATTCCAAAGCCAAACAGCATGAAACTTTCACAAGCACATTCTAATTTCAACTTAAACGCTAATACGTTAAGTCTTAAATTACGTTAGTTAAAAATTCCATACGATAACACATGTCATTTTCAAAAGTGAAAAGAGCTAAAGTTTAAAGCAAGTGCGTAATACTTTCAATCTTAATGGTGATGGGATAGAGTCTAAAACGCAATTAATCAATGGATCCACTTAAAGCTGATTTGTTTTAATGAAAAATATGGCGCGAAGAACTTCCGTATCTGGCTTCTCAGAATGGCGACAATATGTCTGAGTTGGTTCGGTTTAATTTCTTAGAAAAATAGACAAGTTGTTCCAAAATATTGACTTTTTATTACTTATTAGATATTATGTTCCTTCAAAGGAAATTTAAGCAGCTTAACTTCTATTGGTTCATGTAAATCTCTTGACAAATCAAGTTATATTTTTAAATTCTGAATGCAGTTCCAAGACCTAGGTATCATATGCTGTAGGTATAGGTACTATACGTTGGATTAAGAGCTCAAGTAATTTTAAGCATGAAATTAACAAATTAAGCTGTTGAAGCTATAAAAAGTAAATGTAACTTGAGCGGTTACGTTCAACGAGTGACATTAATACGTCTGCAGAAAAAATAATCCAAAGTGAGTGATACAATTAGCTATGCTGATAGTTAATTAGTTACTGGCGGTGTATCGTGGCCGCTTTTAATGATTCTTTTTATATTTCGTGGGCGGCAACATGAACAGTTGATATTTGATTTCTTCGTACAGCACTGCGACTTTTGTCTCAAAATATTATCTTTACTAATACGCTTTACCTACGAAAATAAATTTGTTACCTCATAAACGTTTTACGTTTGTTCACGCATAAACCGTTTTAGATGAAATTTGGTGCGGAGATAGTTTAAGGCCCGACAGGACAGGTTTAAGGACATAGGGTAGTTTTTATCAATCATCATCGGGACAACGTCGGGAGCAGAAGCTAGTTCTTCATGAGCTTGTTTTAGTAATAATTGGTGTGGAGAGTGATAATGTTTCTGGGAAGAAGTATACATTTCGTGACTTCTTTGCAGATAATAATCAAAAAACAATTTCGGGGAATGATGCGTTTTATTTACTTGCCTACGTACTTGTTTCATCTTTGTCTTAAATCACAAATGAGTAATGTATGCGTAAGAAAATGTTTAATTTATACGCTGCCAAATTCTTAATTAGCTTAGTTTAGTAGTAATCGTTGTTTTCTTAGGAACATTAACGACTAATAGTGTAGGTACCTACAGTCAGTATCAAAAGTAGAGGGTCCGACTATTTACGCGTCACATTTTTACTCGTAAAGATATTTTTCTGTGTGTGGCAAATATTTACTTTAGAAATTAATGCGAACTTGAAGAGTTCCGTTTTTACTGTACCTACGGAACTTTAAAAAGTTCGATTCTGGTGGTCCTTTAATTATTAAAACGTAACTTTCGCGCGAAGCGTGTGATTTAATTTAAATTGAGCCTAAAAGCAATGATTATGGCAAATTAGGCACCCCGGGGCACGAAATGTGTGGTCTTTATTAAGGCCTTAAATGATTAAAGCTGTATTTTCACCAGATTGCCGAAGAAGGTGCAACACCTTATAATATTTTTTGTGTGTAATAATTTAGAACTTTAAATTGATTTATATTACTGTAGACCTGGTGAAAAGGGTCCAAGAGACTGCTCTTGAACTGCTTTTGAAATTTTTAATGTTCAATTATATATATGTATTTAACATTTGCGCTTCATTTGTGTAAACTGTTACACAAATGAAGCGCAAATTTAAATACATATATATATAATTGAACATTAAAAATTTGACAGAAGTACCAAATGAAGACTTAATTAATAATGTATATGTAATATATTTGTAACTATATTAACTAAAGTATGATTTCATACCTTTCAGTGTTTCAGGACAGGTCTTGATTAAGTAAATAATCAATGACGCCATCTTATTTGCTGAAAGAAACCATCTGTAATCCTTGGAACTCGAATATGATCGTTAACAAGACTGGGTTTCCCCGCGTCAATTTCGCGTATGAATTAAGAAATTAGGAACAATGGATACGTAGGTAGGCTTAAGGTGACAGTCCATTTCCAACCGCAGCTGCACTACTATCAATTTTACTATGGAAAGTGACAGTAACAGCGACGCGTTCAGTACCAGTAGTGCAGCTGCGGTCAGAAATGGAATGTTACCCTTACGGTAAATATGCATACAATACAGTACTTTAGTAATCTAGACACAAGATAGCGTGTGTGTAGCGTGTGTAAAGTTTACGAAAAAGGAACTGGCGAGGCATCAATCATGTGTATTGCCTTCATACTACATAGTTTGAAACAAAGTCGCTTCCCGCTGTCTGTCTGTCCCTATTATATTTATGCTTAGATCTTTAAAACTACGTGACGGATTTTGATGCGGATTTTTAATAGATAAAGTGATTCAAGAGGAAGGTTTACTTATGTATAATTTGTTAACCCGTGCGAAGCCGGGGTGGGTCGCTAGTCTTACATACGAACCATTAGGATAGGAGCTACTTTTGAGACATTAATTTATACCTATGTATTTGAAAATCTATTTACATAACGTAAGCACTAACTATAGAGCCCCAAAATCCGTAAAATACATCTTATTAAACCATTATAGAATGTACCTATGTATAATAATGTAAAATTTAAGACAGAGAACATAAGCACATCCTACATAGGTAGGTATAAGTACGCGATGTTTTAATACACAAGTTGCCTTTGACCCCAAGCAAATGCAATATGGTTCTAAATATCCTACAAAGTTAAACTTTGCGTCCACCTGGTAAACTTCCCACGCCAGGTCAAAGGTACCGATTATACCTAATTAATCCGCCTAAGATTATTTTGTATGAAGATGAAATACTGGCGAGAATGCCTTCACCATGAATTCCGGACCTAACATGTGACATAATTCAGAATACATTAAATGCAAATTCGTCATCGGTTCCATTGAAGCTTCATTGTGTCCCATATTAGATTTTCGGGTTCATTATATTATTATGTGGCTCTAAAATTCTTTGTATTTATTGTATTTCCTACATGTTTCACAGAAGCGCTATGTGTATGACATCGGTGGAAACAGGCATTTTCTGACTTGGACTTTTTGCCAGGCCGAGGTTTACCGAGGCGCGCCATTCTTTTTATCCCTGGGTAACGAAGAAAGGTTGACCGGCGACATGATGTACCTCAGTTATTTTTGAAGTGAAAACTTCTTTAGCGGCGCTGTGCACTTTTTGAGGTGGGGAAAAAATTTTAAACTCTCGACAGGTCACATGACCGACAGATTCGACAGATTGAAAATTCGTAAGACGGACACGTGACCTGACCGAAAAACTGTTACAATGTCATTGAGTTTTTCTTTAGGTATTGATTTAAATGGCATCTATAGTTCGTTTTTTTTTTAGCATTAGAAAGAACTTGAAAGAAGGTAAGCGATCTTGACATGTCTTTTAATTGAAAAACGCTTTTTATGAATCAGTAACTATTACTTATGAAAGCAGAAGAATATAAATGATCGTATTAGATTCATAATTATTACATATTTGACGTAACTTATTTTTAAAATGAGTTTTTCAATTAAAAGACACATGAAGATTGTTTGCCTTATTTCTAATGCTAAAAAAACGAAGTATAGTGAGTTTCCCTCTAACTGGTATTAATATAATTCGAGTACTAACAGTGATGTGCTTAGGAGTTTCAAGTAATGCGACGAAATAACGCTAGATGGCGTTAACCTCAATTATACATAGTGCATTTTGCACTAGTCATTGAGTTTTCACTTCTGCCGGCACTCCCTGAGTGCAACCCGTTGTTTTTTTTTTCAGTCTACAAATCATACTCCACGTAGGTATATGGAATGACCGCATCAGACGTGCTTGTTTGAAGTGGTACCGGCGTAATGCCGATGCCATGACAATGGATAATTGTGAATATTTAATTAGATTTTTGGAACTTGGCTATGGCGTTCATGGAAACTTTTAGTCACTAGCTTCCAGTAAAACTTCGTCATGTAAGTCATGTTGAGTAGAACGGGTTATACGGTAGGTAAAGAAGAGGGTAACTTCAAATTTCTATTGCATTTTAGCGTTTTTCAAGCATATTCAGGATGCGATCTTGGTATGAAAGTGGCGTGTGTGACTACCTACCTAAAACACATAAAAATAGTATTTAATAAAATAATTTTATTTGTTTCCTAGTAGGTACCTAGTACAAAGTTACAGGTTAATAAATAGGTAATATTCAGAGCCTTATGCAGATATTATGAAACTTTGCAATTTCTTAAATAGATAAATAGATACATCAATTTATTTCTTATTGAAAATTACATGATATTTAACAATGTACTCACAAAATACAGTCACAATACAATCACATATAATATACCTAGTACTTAGTACTTACCTAATACATAAATACCAGAGCGTACCTACACATACTTGTGTAAGTGCGTGCGTTCTAAAAATCCGATGCGTCTTTTTGCCTTACGTAATTTTCTTGAAAACTACTTCGCATCATTTCCTGTGTTTAACATTCCCAACGGTTAAATTAGTACTTACCGAGAAAAAGTTTTAATAATTATGTACTAAGTCGACTCACCTGGGGTCGTAGGTTCAGTTCCGAATAAAGCAATGCGTGATGCTGTCTTCCGTAAAATTATGTAATTTGTAGAAACATCATAATCATAAATAAAGATAATGTGTTAAAAGCAGTTTAGACTCTCGCGCGAGCCACGAGACGAGCCGCGAGCCGCGCCACGAGACGCGAGTGTAAGCGGTGGGCTCGCGGCTCGTCTCGTGGCTCGCATGCTCGTCGAGCTAATATAATTTAAACACTAACGGCACGGCATAAGGTTTATAACCGAATGACAAGCCGAACGCGAGTGTAAGCGGTGGACTCGCGTCTCGTGGCGCGGCTCGCGGCTCGTCTCGTGGCTCGCGCGTAGGGCTTGCAATTCGAATATTCGAATATTCGAAATTGTCGGATATTCGACCTGTTTTGATATTCGAATATTCGGCCGCTCAAGTTTCGAATATTCGAATATTTTTTATTACTATAAAAAAATCTATGTCATCCGCTGTAGTTACAGTTTCTGTGTGTTTTACGGGTATTTACAGTGAATGAGGAAGGGTAGGTACCCAAATACGAAGGAAATAATATTTTTACTGTATTCCTCTCGATAGACTTCGTGAATACAGTGAAACCTAACTCAATTTAAAAGAAAACGAAATCAAAAAGTATGTTATTTTTACGGTGCGTAAGTTTTAAGTTAAAGGGTCATTCTGTTTATTCAGTATAAGCGTACGTTAAGCGAATTTTTGAAGTCTAAACCTTGCCACTTATCGCAATTCTCAAATTTAATCATACCAAACCTGCCCAACTTGGTAATCTAACCATGCACCTTTAGCTGACGAATAATCCACCCAGTAGGTACTCAACTAACTTTTTCCCTTAAATATTCCAATATTATATAATTAGCCGACCATTAGGAATAATAACTTGCCAAAACAAATTAAGTCAATAAAGATTCAAAATACAATGAAATTAAAGGCCTTTTTACAGGCCTCTGAGTGATTACAAGTTAATTTAAATCGGAAAATAATTAGGTATCTACTAAAAAAAAATATCTTACATTCCTAGGTGTTTGGATGGTTAAAGTTATATTATTTCACACAAAGACGCATTTATAATAAGTTTTATCTAGAAATATTAAATACGTCTAATTTTGGCGTTTTACTTGTTTTTAGAAATGTGGGCATCTTATAAATAGTAGGATGATAAAATCTAGTCAATTAAGTGGATTTCTGCCAAATATCCTTAGTTTTAGCAATATGTGAAAAAAGCTTTTGAATAAAACGATAATAAACCGATTTCTCGTTCCTTTTCTTATTTTTTATAATATTCGAATAATTATTCGAATATTCGAATACGTCGTCAGAAAAAGTCGAATATTCGAATATCTGAAAGTTTCGAATATTTGCAAGCCCTACTCGCGCGAGAGTCTAAACCGCCTATTAAAATTGGAAAGTTATTCTCGGTTGAAAGCTTTTCTTGTACTTATTGTATGTAAATTAGTGAAAATAGTACATTACATACCTAGGAATTCGTAAATGCTCCAGATCGCAGGTGTTTGTGGCCCGAACTGAAGGTGAGGGCCGTAAATATGCGATTTGGGGCTTTACGAATTACCGACTTACGGGCCTAGGGTGACTTAAAAGTAATTTTATCGACAAAAAATTATAAGAATAAAATAATCTAATGTTAATTATTAATCAAAAAACAAAATAGCAAAAACGCGTGCGTTGGCCGGGAATCGAACCCGGATCAACTGCTTGGAAGGCAACTATGCTGACCATTACACCACCAACGCCGGTGAGTGCGCTGGCGAATTATGTAAATACGTTCCGCGCACATCCGCCGACCAACGACATTGTGACGTCACGAGGTTATTAACTCTTGTATCGTGGAAACGTGACTAGATGAATGTTTCACGCGAAATGAAAGATCTTACAAATAAAGCGGCTTAACTCAATAAAAATGCCTTTCTAATTTGAACTTTAAGTGTTTTACATAAGGTATAAATTTGTAACCTTTGAGGTATTCTGGTTTTCTTATATTGACCTAATGGGTATCGGCAATTTGGACATTTAAGTGACCAATTAAGGGAAGCGTGACTATAGGCACGTGATCATAAGTCATATAAATGTTTATAAATAGTTTCTTATTTATAGTTTTTTTCTAGTAAGCACATTTAGTACACCATTTGTTTACCCGGCAAAATAGTTAATAGACACAATGACTCACTTTATTCTCAATTGATTACCATTAGGTACCTGGTACAGAGGGGCTACCCCGAAAACCGTTTTTCGCAAATTGTGGGGATCTTTCTCTTTTACTCCAATAAAGGCGTAATTAGAGTGATAGAGAAAAATGCCCGCAATTTGCGAACTTCGATTTTCGCGGTTATAGCCCAGTATGTGAAATGCGTGGAGATGGAACTATTTATCCCGAAGTGGGTAAAATGCGATATTTAATGATATTCGTGGAGGTGTCCATTTGCATATTTAACAATGTCAGTTACATATATATGTCTACCTATGTCTTTCCCCGGGCCTCAAACTATCGCCATTAACAAAATCCATTTAAGTCGGTTCAGTAGCTCTAGCGTGTAGAGGTAACAAGCAGACAGACAGACAGAGACACTTTCGCACAGTTACAATTACCTACTTGATTTAAACTAACACGATTTCACGTTCGAAACGTCAGACCATACATAAACGTAAGTGCATGTTACGCGATTAAGTTCCGTGTTAGTTATAAAAATACAATTATTTGATATTATGTTTGATTATATGTTATATGTATGTGTGTGTATTATGTTTTATTTGAGGTTGTAGGGATTTTTGAAGTGAAAACTTCTTTAGCGGCGCTGGGCACTTTTTGAGGTGGGGAAAAAATGATAAACTCAAGACAGCGTTAGGGTTTAGATGGCCACTCATTTAGATGGCATTTAAATCAATAACGAAAAACTCAATGACATAATTCAATAAAGCTACATCTTGATGAAATCGCTAATAAAAGTGAACTCTAGTACTGGTGAATAAAACTCAAAATATCATGACCAAATATATTATTATGCGAGGTCTGCAAGGTAACTTTACAATGTGTATTCGAATTTGAATTTCGAATTTTAAACAAGCTCACTGACCAGCAATTTCGGAACTAAAGTTTTTCAATAGAAAGGAGGATGGGTCAATTATACATAGTGCTGCAGACATTTTGGACTAGTCATTGAATTTTCACTTCTGTC
Source organism: Cydia amplana (assembly GCF_948474715.1). Taxonomy (NCBI): domain Eukaryota; kingdom Metazoa; phylum Arthropoda; class Insecta; order Lepidoptera; family Tortricidae; genus Cydia; species Cydia amplana. The sequence goes on from NC_086070.1 coordinate 25,845,213, forward strand.
GGCACTCCCGGAGTGCAACCCGTTGTTTTTTTTTATCTTTATTTGTTACACTCGACCGATTTTTTTACGGCTTAAATACTTTGAGCGCCTTAAACCTCCCCAAATCCAAAAAGTCCTAAAAGCACACAACGCAAAACTCTAATAAACCCTTTTAAGAAGAACCCTATAATTATGGCCACCTGTCTTAAGGTTCCGTCTGGCTACGTCTTGTGGGAACCCGAGGGAGGGTACTAATAATAAACCCTATGGAAGGGTGCTTTCTTTGACCTTGAGGGGGTAGCGTTGTACGAATAACTTAACGGGTTCCTTGATATTTCACTATTATATTTCAAGTTTAAAAAAATACTTGACAAAAATAAGAGCTCTACGAAGTACGAATGACACACATAAAGTCAGATATGACGTTGATCTGGGAGAAAGTTATGTTTATTTTAAATAGCGATTGTATTATGTTAAGTGAGTAGACATAATTTTGTACCAAACAATTAAGCGATTATTAAAAGTAACTTAATTTAATTAATGTAATTATTTTTTAATTATTTCTAATTTTATTTAGAACTAGGTACTTACTTAACATTAAAGCGGTTAACCATTATAGTTAATTTAATCGATTTAATGGTTCATCATAATAGATGTGTAGATCTTGATAGATGTGATTGGATTGGAACCGAAAAATGGGTATGGTTTTATTTTCTTTATTTAACGGTTTAATCTTTATTGCACATAATAAATATTTTATAAAACATTATGGTTTCTCTTTAGTTATCTTAGTGTCACGATTTCTTTTATTCTTAACACCTTTTTTAAGAGCTAGTGGTTAATAGCGGATCTCCAAAATCTAAATTGCATAACTCAAACCACCATCTGTCATTATATAATCATAAAAGATAAAACAACGGTATTTTTGTCTCGGATTGGGATAAGATAGTAAACGGCTGATAACGGTAAAATTTACGTCAAATATAACTATGCAGTTTTGAACTTTATATCTTTGTGATAAGGCGAATGATGTTTACTTACATATTTTTACAGTTGACGGCGGCGCCGTTTTGATCCAGGAATGCGCAAAGATTTTGTGGTAACAATAAGTTACATAGTAACAATTGAATGAATACCGGTAATAGTTTTTTGTTTAGTTGTTCCTTAAAAAGGCGGGTTCTTAGTGGGATCAAGGTAACAATACCTACACTTCTTTTTTTGGGCAGTCGTGTAATGAACTAATGACAGTTACAGTAATACAACAATAATAGTAATATAAAGTTAGCGAAAAATATCTTTAAATATCTGGGCTTGTTTGAGCCTGGAATTCTTTGTAAGCCGTAGTTATATATTTTTTAAATCATTTTTCAATTTTTTACCTGATGGTAAGTGATATATATAGTTGGTCAAACCAATTTGTCAGTCAGTAAGAACCAGGAAAACTATACTCATCCTTTTCTTTTGGGTGCTAGTACTAGTGTAAGACAAAGATAGTATCATTCTCTCTATGTTTGAAATGAGACAGTCCTTTGACAAACTATACCACTGAATACAGAACCCGGAACTTCAATTCAATTCAATTCAATAAGCCTTTATTTAACAATCTTATCAACTAGTTTACAAAATATAATAGAACATGTTATTCCTCTTTTAAGTTGAACAAAAATAAAACTATATATTACTCTATATTTACGCTGTCAGACATCGGAGTCAAAATTGTCTTGCTTTCCCCCAAGGCCTCCCCCAAGTACCTCCACAGTTCCCGATCATGTGTTTTCCTCCGCCAAGTGGTACCAGCCATAGCTATGAAGTCATCTTCCCATCTTCGTAGAGGTCTATAGTTTTTTCTGCCTCCTTCCCTAGGATACCAATCAGTCACTTCTTTGGCCCATTTGTCTTCCTTGGAAGAACCCGGAACTAAGATAAGATAAGTATCTGATCTTTATCAATGCGACCGTCAAGGAGGACCATGACCTAGACAGACACACAAGGTTTACGAGTGCTACGATAGATCACTTATATTTCGATTCAAGGTACGAACAGAGATAAGTCTATGAAAAGGACTGTCATATAACTACGAGTACAGTAGAACCAGTAAGATGATCATGATCACGTTTAATACGATTGCCCGCGTAATATGCTAGTCTACTGGTCCCTACTGAAACTTGTTTTCGTTCATTTGTATTACGACTTACTGCTTTAAACACGATATCGAAAAGCAGAAGGAAGCATTGAACTATTATTACTATAGAGACGACATACAAACAATGAAACTGTCGCAATCACAACCTGTACCATGCGACCAAAACGTCGTAAGTGCCGTAAAATTCATGGCGCTTACGCGTTTAGGTCGCGAGACTCACGCTCCGCGTCTCTCTTCTTCTTCAAATTTTGTTCGGAACTATAATAATAACTCAATGGTTGGTATACAATATTTGTCTCTGACGAACGATCACGTTCCCTGACCACTGGTTGCAGATTGCTGCAGCTATTATATAATCAGAGCGATCGTTCACGTGCTGAAGGGGAAGACAATACTATTGATGCGTAAAATCACAACAAGGGAATCGAATCATGATGACGCGATATATAGGGAAACCCTTTTAACGAGTTTGACTTTTTAGGGTTCTGTACCAAAAAGGTATTTACAAAAGGAACCCTTTTATATGTCTGTCCGTTCGTCTGTCACATCGCTAAGAGACAAACGAGCAGTGATCGCCTGTTGGTAAGCGATTACAGTCGCCCATAGACACCCATAGGCGGTTGTAAGTGCTTTTCCAGCATCTAAGATGGGAGTACGCTTTAAATGATGTATCGGTGCGGAAATCTCGCAGGCGACAGTTCATTCCACAGTTTAGCTGAATGAAACCATTTCAATATTACACTCAATATAGGTCACGTCGTATGAATTTTATTTTACACAAAAAAGAACCGTAGTCATGTCTCTTGAGTGCAGGCATGCCTAAATAGGTACTTAACCACCTACACAATGCCAATGAAGCAAAATTTCGAGAAAAATTACCATTTACCTGATATTTGGTCTTTCCTCTGTCTCTGAGATCGTCCAATTCATCCAGCATTACCACTGCAGTATTGCGGCGCGGCATTACTGCCGACTGCATTGCTGCCGCAAATGTCAAAAATCCGCGCAGCAACATTGATAGAATCGTTAAGAAATAATCCTCTCTCCTGCTACAATCATATCATTCATATCGTTCTAATTCGCACTTATTTACCATTATACAAATAACACTTAACCCGGAAAAGAGCAAGTGTTTGTAACAATGTCAACAATCAATAAATCAGCGGAACCCTTACAGGGTTCAAGGAACCCGCTTTTTCGAGGAAGGGTTAAGCATCTGTGTCACTGCCGACGATAAGCGAGAAGCGATTGAAACAATGTCAACAATAGGAAATATTACGCGAAACTCTGCGTGTAGGGGGCGCCACTACCACAATCCGTCACAATCTAAGGGTCTACCGCAAACGAGAGTCGAAATTCTGTTATCTAACCTCTCTATCACTCTAGCATATTCAAGCGATAAAGAGGCATATAGCTGAGTTTCGATGACCTACCCGGAAACGCGAAAATCGAAACTCAGCTATCTGCCTCTTTATCGCTCGAATATGCAAGAGTGATAGAGATGTTAGATAACAAACACACACAAGCAAACACAAATCATTTCGACTCTCTCGTTTGCGGTAGACCATTAGATTATGACATTTGTGACTGATTATGGTAGTGGCGCCCCCTACGCAGTTTCGCGTAATATTTACGCCCTATTTACACGTGCATTTATTTCTCAAGAAAATAATAGACATCTAGATGCTTTATCGCCGCCGGTCGAACCGGTGCCTTATAACCTTTCACCTAAGTGTCAAGAGTGTGGTGTTAAGTGTCAATTTATTCAAATGTAAACTAGATCCTAGCTAGTGGGGCTTTAGTATTTGCTAAGTAGTACCTAATATATCCTATAGGTACATACGGTCACAGTCGAAAACATATTTATTAGTATTTTACCCGATTGCACGACGCAAAGGAGGGTGATGTATTTGTTAATTAGTACTAGTTTTGGCCCGCGACTTCGTCTGCGTGGAATCAGTAGTTTGTGTAGTTTATTTTTTATCCAATCTGTTATAAAGCAGACTAATTAATTAATTCCCCATACGAATTTCCAAAAAATTGTTTAACACTCGTGCCTTGAAACTCGCAACGCTTTAGATTCCAATTTTCAATGCACTCACTACGCTCGTGGTTCATTTGCATTTCATTTCTTCCTTAAATTGAAATCTGCTTTCTTATCAGTTTTTGAACAATCAAGAGTAGCGTTGAAAATTTCCGGTAAAAATCCCGTTTCTTTCCAAACGGCTCGTTTTTTTCGGATTTTTACGGAAAAAACCATGACATTTACCGCTTCAATTTTTCCGAAAAAAACGAAAAAAGCGATTTAAACAGGTTTCAATCGGTTATTTTTCTTAATACTGGTGAGTAAGTAGGTGAATGATTATAGACTTACTTTGCCACTGACATCGGATCGGTGTCAGTTCAGTTGTCACAGTTGTGTCATTAATGACTTATTGGTTTTTTCTTTAAAAATCCGAAAAAAACGGAAAAAAATTAAAATTTTATAAATTCCCGAAAAAATCATTTGATTTTTTCCGACATTTTCAATGCTAATCAAAAGAGTCTTTATCAGCTGGTGTAGTGAAAAATACCTACTTAAAAAAATTACAATTTTAAAAAAATTTGTACCTACTGGGTACTTAATTAATTATAATTAGGATCGACCGAGGATAATGGGGTTCATAGCACCCAACTTAAACCAGAAATATCCACTAACATATGTAACATAATACGTCAGAATCCTGTTAATCTACTGTTTTATCAACCCCTTACCACCGCTCCTTTAAGGGTCTTAACATTCCCTGGCTATCACTTCATAACTAGAAACCCACATCTCATTTGACGGGTTATCTTATCACCGTATTTTGTGATAGGTTATGTTTCGTGTTTCTGGTATTATGTACAAATTTACATTTGCAGTTAAAATTTCCAGTTGGAGCCGGTTAGTATGAGAATTGGAAGGAAAAAATTAATCCCAAATTAAAACGTCGGCAAATGTAAAATTGTATCTTGCATTGGTGAAAAACACAATGTTATATCTGCTGTGAATAGTGTCGCTAGCGTCGCGCGTTTAGTAAAATAAGTATGAGACTGCCATAGTTCTAATTTTTTCCACTGGTATTAACAATATTGTAGAGAAACAAAATTAATCCTGCCATCACATTGTCGCTACTGGTCTATAGCTGGCTAAAATTATGTATGATGATGAATGGTGTTTTGGTTTTGGCCGCTGGCTAAAATAAGTTTGTGCTATTAAACTGACAGCTTTCTTTAGTTTTTGTGGTGTAACTTGAGATTTAGAGGATCGGAGTCAGGTTTGACCCTGTGGGGGATAAAGATAACAGAAATATTGACCTGTTCTGAGGTTTTTATTTCATTTTCGTATTTGATATTATTTCATATTATAAATGTATAGGTATAGTAGAGTAGGTTACTGGGTAAAATGTGTTGAGTGTTCTGATTCGGAATATGGGCATCAATTTGACGCATCATTCGACACGAGAGGTAGGTACAGCCTTATTCGAACAATAAAATACGTCAAATATTAGAAATGTCTTCAAACAAAAACGTCACTTTGGACACTTGTTTGACACTGACCACTGACATATCCGATCCATATCGTTTCAATATCTAATATTTGACGTATCTTATTGTTCGAATACGGCTGTTAATGTTTTAAATCTTGTTCTTGTTCTTATACACGGAACCCTTTTCTCACGAACGGGACATGTCCAGTTTTTTTATAAATCATAGCAAAGGCAAAGGCGCCGCTGGTGATCGGACAGAAGTATGTGCGCATGGAGTGATTGATGTAGTTTTATAAAAACATGGCTGACCTAATGGGTTTCTAACGGTTCCTTATCCGTTTTAAAAGGGTTTTGTCTTAAGTTTGGCTAACGTTTTCCGGTTGCATTTAATCAAATAATAATAAAATGTGTTTCTTTACTGAATTTTAGAAATTAATGCAGAAAATGTTGTAGCGTGACACCAATTTTGAAACGTTTTAGAGATATTTTTGATATTTTACTGACGCCTCTAAAATTTACTAATATGCCAGTGCAAGCGAGATGCGTATAGGAAGTAAGTTACGCACACGCTAGCGAATATGACAGTGTCAGGTCAGTGTCATGGTCGTGGTAAGGCTACTGGTTAAATTACCTATACGGAACACTAGATACTAGAACTAATAAAACTAAAGAAAAGAAACCGTGTGAATAAGAGAAAATGCATCCAACGAGCAAAGACCTGTAAATCGATGTTTCCTTTTACATTTCTTTCAAAAACTCCTATCTCAAGCCAGCATTCCATTGCAAAACCACCCACAAACCACGTGTCATAAAACCCATATTCGCATCTGATGATGATGTTTAATAGGCGTTGGAGAAAGTTTGATTGACTGCTTTAAAAAAGCATTTCCTCAAAGACCCGTAGGTTAAAATAGATGTCGCAAGGACCCTTATCATTAGTATGAGAATCAAGCTATTACTGGCTCAGTGCGAGTGCGAGATTTGACAATAGACAGGAAGAAAGACTTGACAGGTTAAGTCTCACAGCCCAATTCGAAAAATGCTTATAAGATGTCACAGCGATGTCACCTATCTGTCAGTGTCAAAAGCGACGTTTTTGGTTGAAGAATATGACACTTTTGATACTGACAGATTGGTATCGTATCGCTGTGACAACTTTGAAACATTGTCGGAATTGGGCCGTCGAACTCATGCCTGACACATGAAAATATGGGATTATTGTGGCTCAGCTTTTTCGAGTCTGTACTCTGTAGGGGTTGAAGGACGTGCACTTGCAGGGTCTAGTTAATAAAATGGTCTATGCATTTCCTTTTAGATGACACGTACTAAGTTGCACCAGTGTAGGGACCGGTTAGAAACGTTACTTGTGAATGGAAATGACAGGTTTGATGGGAGCTGTCATTTACATGTGTTAGCATTGTGGCGTGTTAATAATTGTACTTTACTTTTTGACGGTTATACGACAATGATGTTGATAATTAAAACTGATTTTATAAGCACCATTACTATGTAGGTACGGGTGGTATCATGATTTATATATTTATACAAAATGGAACCTTATCGCTTTTTAGTAAAGTTCAAAATCATGGTTACCCTAGAACTTAAATGGTCGCTCAATGTACCTATAGTATATGGTTTTAGATAAATTCCCTTCCGTGAATGTTCCGGCTTTAAGGGCCTACGAAAACCGAAATTTGCAAATTGCGGCGATCTTTCTCTTTTACTCCAATGAGGGCGTAATTAGAGTGACAGCGAAAGATGCCCGCAGTTTGCGAACTTCAATCTTCGCGGTAGCCCTGAGGGCCTTTACCGGGAAACACGAAAATCTAAATATCGTTACCTGCCTCTGTATTTATATCTTTCGATTAGAATAGAATACGCAAGAGTGACAGAGATTTTTATATTTTTGTTTTTAATACTCTAGAGCCTTTCAAACATTGCCTAAACGGCCTATAGTTATTTACGAGACAAGTGTGGAAAGTAGGAAATGTGCAACGAGTGGCGATAAATTAAAACACGACCAAAGGGAGTGTTTTAAATCGACACGAGTTGCGAATTACCTATTCGCACGTGTATCGCACAACGTTTTACAGCACATATGGCCCTTTAAACTTTCGAAATAGGCACGGAAAGTGCTCATTCCCGCACTAGTTCGGAAAAGTAGCATCATATGTACCGTAAAATAATTGACTAGGCCGCAAAGATTAGCCTGCATGGTATAATAGGCGCCGTCGCTATTTCTTCGCCTTTGTTGATAACAAGAAAAGTAATAAGTACTTAAGTATATGTCGTTTTAAACCATGACAGGTTAACCCTAAGTCAAACTAAACCAAAGCCGTGAACTCCGAGTAAACAGCATGCAGTTAAGATTACACTGTTATCTTAACTTAAGAAGTTAACGTTTAAATTTGTACGTGTTTGCGCTGCGTTTGTCGTGTTGTTTTAAGGATCTATTAAGGGTCTTGAGAAGTTATTATACTTATGCCTGAGTTCAGGTTTTGCTTTTTTAGTGACTAAGCGCCATTTGTACCATCCCATTAACCCGGGGTTACCGGTGAAACCGTTAACCCAGTGTCAAATTGTACTGGTAACCATGGTAACTCCAGGTTTAACCGGTTAACCTCGGGGTAGTGAATGGTGCTAGTAGCCCTTAATATTCCATATTTTCTAAAATTTGTTAACTTATTCACGAAGTGATTCATTATGCGAACTTGTAGGTTGTATATATTTTTCTTCGGATTTTATAATATATCTAATACCTACTTATGTATTTTCCAGTAAATAAAAGTAAGGTGACAAAAATTACATTTTAACCAAGGACACATTGAAATTCCTAGTTGCGTTCATAAAATCTGGAACAACGGAAACAAAGTAAACGTTAATGACGGACCGATAGTGTAGCTTGCCCTTAAAAGTAACCTCGCAAACGATTTTCAACCTTAACACTGACTCCTATGGTTTGTTATTGAACGATGTGTAGTCAATAAAAATAAGGAATATAGGGAACTATTAACTCCGTAATAGTTCCGTTTGAGTGTTGCAGAGAGTATTAATTCCAGTTAACAATCTGATAAAGAAAGTCAACAATGTGTAGGGTTTTGTTTTCTATTTATGTATAGTTATCTAAGACTTTTCACATATTTATTAGCTTTCCGTAAATCCCGTTCACAAAAAATTGATTGATTCTGATTAATCGAATTCTCAGGCCAATTCGAACAAAATGAATAAATTGACATCAGAAAGACACTATAAGTATTTGAATCATGTTGTTTAGTTTACGTTCGAAATACTCTAAAAATTACCGTTTGTAGATATTTTTAAATATAGGTACATACACACCTACATTGCTGGAATTAGTTTAATTAAATTGGGTCACTGCATTAATACGTAGGTACTTACATTGTAATATGAAAACAAACGTTTTCTAAGAATGATCGATATGTGTATTTGTCTGTTTCTGTTTACTTTTCGTTCAATTTTAAATCTTACTTCTTGACATTAAGAGTCATACTCATAAATAAATAAATATTAATATTTACTGTTGGCCTATTATAGTATTAATAGCATATTAGGTCAATTTAATAGTTATTTCTGTTGTGGCCATTACTACTACAAGTACCTATATAGTCAAATTAGGTATCTAAAATTTTTAGAGTTAGTTTTTTGTCAAAAATATTTGAGGTTGGATTTTAGGCATTTATTGATATTAGGTATTACGTATTTAAACACAGTGCTGAAATACAAGCTATGTAATTTTGAATTACAGCTGTCAAAGTAAAAATAATTATCTAACTCTTATTGTTTATTATTTTACTTACTTACATTTAAACTTAAACTTTATTTTGAAACCACCTTTAGACTTTATATTATAAACGGTTACCTTACCTGTAAAGTGTCATTCAATAGAACTTGCGAACTATGTAAACAAAAGTTACTAGTAATTTGACATTCAGTGTCAATTTTAGTATGGCGGTTTGTTTACATAGTTAGCAAGTTCTATTGAATGACACTTTAAATGGTAAATTCTTTTAAGCGTATTCATCATCATCTCTTTCATTATAAGGCCCACTTGCACCATTCCACTAACCCGGGATTAACCGGATAAACATGAAGTTACCATGATTACCAGTACAATTTGACACTGGGTTAACGGTTTAACCGCTTAACCCAAGGTTAGTGGGATGGTGCAAGTGGGCCTAAGTAAATTAACAAATAATTAAATTCTGTAGGTATAATTAGTCACCATTCTTTTATACTTACTGTTTATACGAATTACTAATTCCGCAACAACACTAGGTATAACAAAAGAGCGGTTATAAACGTTTCAATGTGGTCAATCAAGACAGTTATAATTATACCCATGCATTTTGTAACAAACTTATACGTAGCTTAATTTAGTCTGGAGGACAATTTAAACTTTCATTGTGACATCGAAATTATATCTTAATGATGTCGGTCGCCCGTGCGTCTCGCTCGCGCCATGATACATGTACGGACAAGTACGAGCGAAATGTACGCGCGACTGACATATATGTATAACAGATATAATTTTGAGTTTGAGAGAATTTAGTAGAAGCATTTGTGGCCTTTTCAGGCAGACCGTTTTTGGTGGAATTTTAACCTGGTTCTTTTTATATGTTCAGCAACTTTTGTATGTACCTACCTGTATAATAAAGCAATTAAAATATGTCCATCTTTGTTTCAAGGTGATAATGCTACAATCGCAAGGAAGCGTCTTCTTCCTCGAGTTGTCCCGGCATTTTGCCACGGCTCATGGGGGCCTGGGGTCCGCTTGGCAACTAATCCCAGTAATAAAATACAGTATGATTTATTAACAGAGATTGAAACAAAGCCAAATTATAGTTAAATCATCATCATCATCATTGGCCACAGCATCTTTGCAGATGATAGTTGCAGCGCCTATTAAGGTACGAGTATTTTGAGGACTAAGTCTACAGCCTACATCGACTTCGATAGTTAAATACATAACGTTTAAAAGCCTTTTAATGATTTGATCTTACAAATTACAAAATATGGTTAAACAAACAGTAAAAGATGTTGTGTAAGCTGTTGTAACGTGTTGGATTATCTACGAATAAGGACTAAAGACAACCATTGCAGATTGTATATATAGAGGCATTAGCTTTGAAACAAGAGCGTGCAAATCACACAGCTCCATACTTGGATATCCTGCACTATAATTCGTTATTCATTTATTCCGATAAGGCCTGTAGTTGACATCGAGGCGCCTACGCTCCCTACACCTCTAAGGTAGTTTAGTTGCAATACAAAACCTAGACGTTCGTTGATAATTTTCTGTAGACTGTTAAAAATAACAACTTCTTTTAATTCTGAGTGACCTAAATTTAGTAAGCTTTCAGCAAACCGTAGCCAAAATTATTCTTGTTGCCAATATATTTAATCCCCATAAATAATTAGGGTTTTTATCGATTCGTCCTACAACTACCACTCCACTCCAACTCTTTATTGAAGTGAAATCTTCTTTAGCGGCGCTGGACACTTTTTGAGGTGGGGAAAAATGATAAACTCGAGACAGCGTAAGGCGATCACGTGACCGTAAGGTTTAGATGGCCACTCATTTAGATGGCATTTAAATCAATAAAGAAAAACTCAATGACATTACATGAAAAAAGGTTCTAATCTTGTTCGGGCTGAAATACGAGGATCTCAAAGTTACATTCTAACTTTATATCACTCAAATATAATTCAATAAAGCTACATCTTGAACTCTAGTCCTGGTGAATAAAACTCAAAATATCATGACCAAATATATTTAGATGCGAGGTCTGCAAGGTAACTTTACAATTTCTATTCGAATTTTAAATAATTAACGCTACAAATTTAAGCTCACTGACCAGCAATTTCGGAACTAAAGTTTTTCAATAGAAAGGAGGATGGGTCAATTATACATAGTGCTGCAGACATTTTGGACTAGTCATTGAGTTTTCACTTCTGTCGGCACTCCCGGAGTGCAACCTGTTGTTTTTTTTAATTAATTATATTTTCTTCACTATACAAGCAAGTATTTCGTCTAAAGAAAACAGCTTTGGTTGTTTTTCCTAGACTGTAACATATTGTTTATAAAACTGAGATGACAACATCATGAATCATGAAGACGTGTTGTTAATAAAATAATGATAGGAGAGCGCTTAATGTTATTAAGTCGGTTTTATTATATTAGCCGGTAAAGTCCATAAACGAACAACAGCAATTTTAATCCTTCAAGTAACATTTAACGAAACAAAGAAACAAAACTTTAAAGCCTAATGAGTCAATTAAGGATTTTATCAGAGCTCAAAATGTTTGAATGCACTAAAAAACAGCAAGCGCTCATTGTCGGGGAAGTCATTAATCCGAAACAAAAAACTATTGTCCTCGGTGTTTTTCAACTTTTTGGACCAATCCCAGATGCTACTTTCGTAATTAAATCATGTTACTTGTATACTGCTAACTAAATCATAACTGTAATTCAGTATACGTGTAAAATACGTTCTAAGAAAAATGTTACGATCTCATTTCAGGCTCTTAAAATCCCTGTGTAAAGATATGATTCACGACAAGATAATGTAAGACCCCAAATGACATCTACCAAGTGGAAAGAACACATCAATTAAGGTTATAAATGAAACGCGCCGGCGCAAAGCTCTAGCGTAGAGTGTGGTAGAGTTCTTCATTCATATAATGACAAATACATGTGTCCGACTTACTAACACAGATAAACATCAGATGCTATAACAAATGCCAAAGAAAAATAGACTGTGGGATGTAAAAGATAGGGTTGAGGATCAGGCGTTTGATTGTGTTGCACATGGGGTTAGTAAACATCGACGCGCGCGCAGCCGATGGTTTGGCTCGTCAGTTCAAAGCCGGCAGCTATTCAGAGGCACGCGTCCACTAACTCGCGCGCACGTGTCGAAATCGAAATTTAAAAAACGGTTTTTAACTTATATATGAGGAGTGCCGCAAGGGTGCGTTTTTGGTCCAGTGTTTAAAATATCGATCCAGTTCATAGTGTTTTAGTGATTTTAATTCATGTGCAGTGGTCCATTGGGATGCTGATATAAATGGTGAGTGATTTCAAAAGCATGAATGACACCCATTGTTTAGAAGAGCTTTTCAAATAATCAGTCAGACGTTCGGTTTGGCCATTTATCTGAGTAATTTTTAATTAAGTAATTTAACTGTTATTTTTAACGGCTCGTGTTTAAATGTGAATTTTACTACCGAAGATAGTAAAAAGTTTGATGTTGTTTTATGTTTATGTTTACGTTTTGTTATCGCAGAATCATTAATATTAGGAAGCGATAAGGGCACTGACTCACTTTGTTTACGAGATTTTGTCTGTGGGAAATTTATGATAAATTAGTTGGAAAGTTTTTATTCTAAAACCTTGAGTAGGCGAACATTGTCAATGCCAATGTCTCAACAACATTTTCTATATCGCACTATCGTGTTATCTTTCACGTAGCTCTTGACAATTTAGTATCCAAAGTACAATTCTTTTTAGTCCTGACGTCTTTTATTAATTTTGAGTAAAATCTTTTATCGATACAATAATAGTGTTTTAGAAATACATAATTATCTCATCTGCAGCATTCAAAATTATATTCTTTTATATACGAAATATTTTATGCAATGTAATTATTTAGTGCTATTTTTGATAGTAGGGGAAACTGGGGAGGGTTGATCACCCCTTTTGTTTTTAGCATACATTTTCTTAACTATTTGTAGTATTGAAAAACTTTATAGACCATACGACTCAGAATTTATCTCTTCATTAATAGTTTAAATTAGAACAGATTTGTGCAATAAATTAGATCATTATTTAATTGTTGACTTTTACCATGTGTCCCCTATGTAAGGGAGACTTGTTTACCCCTGGTCGGGAGCCTTGATCCTAGGGGGATCAAGTGACCCTGGTTCTTGGGACACACGGTAAACATATTTTTACCATGTCTCCCCATACCAGATTCTCATTGATTATATAACTCGGATCGCTATTAGCAATGCATCTATAATTTGTAAAATACACAGCAAACATATATATATTGCATCTTCCATGCTTTGAAGTTGTATTTCCGGTAATCAGATGTCTAAGCCGAAGGGATCAAGTCTTCCAGATTTGGGGACACTTGGTAAAAAGATTTTAAGTGGTAATGTCATATTTCGAGGGTAGTAGCTACATTAATTTATTCACTTTATCTACAGAAAATTAATATATGAAGATATCAAACACATATTAATCCATAATCTTATACTTTTAAAAAACAATGTAATCGTATTATCCATAAAACAACATAAAATAGGGAATCAATTTTTGTACCAAAAAAAAAACAAAAATCTAAGTTATTAACATAAAATTTCTTGTAACAAGCTAATTTTTTTAAAGTTCTTATGAAGGTATTTTTAGCGTCAGATACCTACAGCAATTTTAATTTTTTTACCCATCACTGGTCGTTATTGTTTAGTATAATAAATAAGTTTAGAAATTTACTGCTCACGTTTCGAGGACGGTGTTTGAGCTGCATAATCCTAAAATCCTTTCTATGGACCGTCGGTTCTATAGTACATAAGGTCGGAAAGCCATTGAAATAGCATTTCATCCATAAAAACAAATATCTTCGGTTGAAAACCAAATAACGTTATAAGTGTTTTTTGTCGACTGAGTAACATCCCCTGTGTGTAAAACGTTTAACTTGATAAAAAAGACCAAGTACGGGTAGTTCGTAAAATGTTGATGTCAACTTTAGTCAGTCTTTTCAAAGGCCACAGGGATAATTCCGTTTTCGGAGTCGGTTGTATAATTAAAAACTGAATTATACGCTATTAAATTCCGTTTTAATAAACAATAATGAGTCAAAAACCTTGAAAGTTTAAATCAGTGTTTCTCTGGTCGTACTTTCGCGGCATGATTTACTAAAGAAAAGAAAATATTTATGATAGTTCTATGAATCATTTTGTACGTAAATTTATTACGATGTATACTTGATCGCTTTGGGGGTGACATGATCCCGGAATCATATCTCCCCTGAAGAAAAAGACAAAGTCTCCCCATACATAAGTAAGATTATAAAACGTGCCGTACTCGAAACATGTGTTCGCGTATATCAATGTAATCCAAGTTAATCATCACTTCAATAAACAACAAATAAAATAAGCACACTCACTAACATAATTTGCATCTCATATTATAAAATAAATCCAGTTAAAGCTTATCGAAAATTGAATATAGTACGCAGAAAATCTTTCACCGTCCGTCATTTTTGAACCACTGACTTTTCCGATACAGTGCCATGACAGAACGTGAAGTTAGGAACGAATGAATGAGTGTTACCAGCGCAAAAAATTGTATCTCGTTTGGTTTGATTAAAAATGAAGTTTACCAAGTGTCCCCTAGGGATCGACCCTCCCCACCCTCACCTAGTTATAAGTTATAAATACTGCATCTTTTTCTACAATGTTTGCCGGTTAACCTCATTTGGCTTAACAGGTAAATACATACGTCCGGCACCACCATAATAAGTAATGAGCGATTTATCTACTATAAACCGCGTTGGATTCTCAAGACTTAAAGCTCCAACTGGACTTGCTAGTATATAGATCTCCATTAACTACCGTAGCTTTCTCTGTCATAAAATCTCCTTCATCTATTAAATAGTAGAAAACTGGCATATGCATAATATTAATGGCTTCATTTCATCTACTTTAGGTATATCATATTGTGAATCGGTTCTTTTATTGTTCCTTTTGTTACATTCTCAAATTGGAATTAGGCAATTTTATTTAAGTTGTACACTAGGTACCCTTTTTTAGATATTGGTTTTTTTAAAATGTTATTTCTATTATTCAGAGTAAAACAAGCTCTTTCGAACCTAATATGTAGGAGAAAAAACTGACCCAAAATTTCCATTCAATTTTCGTTCCTTCCATTGCGTTACCGTCATACAAAGATAAAAATTGCAACGGAATGGAAATCTTCGAACACCATTTTTCTCCTATAAGGATCGAAAGAACTTGCGATTTTTTTTCTTTTTTTTTTATTGCGATTCCGGGTAGAAATAACATAAAAAAATCCAAATATAAAAAACAAGTCTACTGTGTAACTTTAAATAAACTGGAACAATTATGCCTAAAAACCTGATTGATTATTAAATAAATTTAATCTTCTGTACGTGCTTATTAATTCCCTCCACTGCCTTTATTATCGGGTAGTTACTTTAAAATAGAACAAGTTGAAGTGCGGGATGTTCTTAAAGCAGATCCATAGCTTAATCTCAAATTAAATCTCTCTCAGGGAGTGCACGTAACTTTGGACGGTTCAAGTCGGTACTCAATAACTACTTGTTATCAAGAAGAATTTTAATCTTCTTCAAGTGCAGGATAATTCTTAATAGTGTACAATTCTACATCTTTATCGTAATGGGCTCATTTCATACGGTTTATAACTAAGCTCAATTTTATTGCCTAGAGGTGTTCCTATAAGTATTTATGGTTTAAAATACTTACACGTTTTATTTTTATTGCGATTTTGCGATGCAATTTTCTACCTGGTATATGAAGGGTAATTTATGCTCCTTAAAAGGCGCGGAGAATTTTATAGTATTATAATCGTAGATATAACAGTAAAACCCCTTTGTATGGGTATTTCCCGACACTTCGTAATAGTGTACATATTTGAAAGTTTTATTTAACAGGTATAACGATTATCGAAGATTTCTAAACTATTTTTTTTTTAATTTATAGACCTATATTATGTTTTTAAAAGAAGCGCTGGTGGCCTAGCGGTAAGAGCGTGCGACTTTCAATCCGGAGGTCGCGGGTTCGAACCCCGGCTCGTACCAATGAATTTTTCGAACTTATGTACGAAATATCATTTATATTCACCAGTCGCTTTTCGGTGAAGGAAAACATCGTGAGGAAACCGGACTAATCCCAACAAGGCCTAGTTTACCCTCTGGGTTAGAAGGTCAGATGGCAGTCGCTTTCGTAAAAACTAGTGCCTACGCTAATTACTGGGATTAGTTGCCAAGCGGACCCCAGGCTCCCATGACCCGTGGCAAAATGCCGGGACAACGCGAGGAAGATGATAATTATGTTTTTAAAAGAATTAAGGTAAATAATTTTGGTCTGTTTAAAAATTCAAAATTTAATTTCCAAAAATGTAACAACGACGCTATAAAACGTTAAGTAAGTACAATTTTATAAGCGCCAAAAACCGTCATCTTTTATGGGTATGTAAGTATAGGAACTTACAGACTTCTAAAAATAAAATAACAACAGTATTGGATAAAACTAAACGCATAATACAAATTATAAGAAACCTTTATTGTGAACGGTACAGAAGGGAAGTTAATAAAGCTATACGAATAAGCCTATACAAAGAATAAGATGAATTATATCTGATACCAAGTGCATGTTTGAAATGCAAACTGAACAGATTAGGATAATAGCCACAGTAGGTTTTACGAGACATTAAACACAAAATTCCTTTCTAATTATTCCATAAATCCTTCGTTTGGTGCCCAGAGCGACGCCTGATATGTTTACGAGAAAAATGTCAGCGTAACTTGTGCGATAATATAATCTCTGATAATACCTGACGTTGGCTCAGTTCAAGTTACAAACTAGAATTGTACAGGATTGACTACACCGAAGCTAAAAACTGCCACTGTGTATTCGCTATAATGTCAATTAGGAGTGTCCTTTCTATAATTTATATATTTTGCATGAACCCAATATTATAACTGAATGAACTTCCTAATTTTTTTTCACGACTGTCCAAAAATAAGTACATTGTTTTTCAATATGAAAATGAGTTCTTGTCAATGAAAGAGCTAACAGTTCCTTATAGTTAAATGTCGTGGGATATACTCTCACATTGATCAGAACGTTTTAGAGGTAATACAAACACAACATGTCTGAAGATATTTAAAGACAGTTTTTGTCGAAGACGAGTTCGTGTGACTTTTAAATATACCAACAACCTAAACCCAAGTTCAATAAGTCATCGTACATCTAACGACATTCCTTGGAGTTGAGTAATGGCTGGCTAGGATGTCAAGCGAGACGCAGGACCTCACAATTGGGATTTACCAGATCTAGTGATTCGATAACTAAGTATGTCTTCCACACTAGCCTTCCAGTGCCACGTATTCATTCAGTTAGGCTTTGAAGATGGCAATGTCAGTGTCCAGTATTTGCGTCGAAAATTCTCAAAATTCTGTCAGATTGTAATGTTGAACGTTAAAAGTAGTTTGAAATAACTAAATTACTAAAGAATACAATCATGCTCTTGGAAATTATAGTCCTTACTTTGTTACAAATTTAGTTACTGAAGGATCTGACGAAGACGAAATCGAGAATAAGGGGGCACTTTGTAGAAAAGTTCGTAGAAAAATCATACATGTTGTTTATGTTGAGTTACTCATAGAGGATAGCCATCGAAAAAAACACACATATTTGTACAGTCGCCATCAGAAATATGCGAGTGACAAAGGTGTTCACAAATATCTGAACACGCCTCTATTTTCAAGGCGTTAGATACGTGGTCAGATAGTTATGAGCACCTCAGCAGCTCCGATATATCTGATGGCGACTGTATATGGGACAAACAGAGGTGTAGGCAAATCACATACTAATGTGAAGGTCAAAGGTAATGATGTAAGAGTTCACGATGACATACCGTTATTCGGATTCGGAGTTACGGTGTTGTAAATGTTGTAATATCACGGTGTAAACAATATAACAAGGTCTAAGATTTGCCTTCGTCACAACTATATATAAAAATGTTTATTAAAACAGAGATTAAACAACAAAACAAATAAATAATTCATAAATCTACCCCTAAATTAGCCTGAGGCATTGTTCTCAGGACAGTGGCCGCGTTTCCCCTCTGCGCAGCTCGTAGGTCGCTAGACACCCAGACTAGTTTGGTAGAAATTTCTTTTACTAGTTTTTTGGTGTCTGACGACCAAGGACTGAGAGTAAATTAATAATAAATTAGTAATTATTCACAACTATATAACTATATACTATTGTTATTCGGAACACTAAATTAAGCTTAGTCAACCCTAGTCTTACGTAGTTAACTTTGGACCGAGTTGAACAGAACTAAAGTGAGGGAGTGTCACTATAAATGTCATATTTTCATAGAAATTTTAAATTATCGATGACAAATCCTTCACTTTGTAATTGCAAATTCAATGCACAGTTAGCTTCGTCCGACTCTATAAATTTAGTCCACCCACACGGTCAGATTTAGTAGAATTGCTTACTGAAATCGCATTAGTACCTACTTACAGTTATAGAATAGATAAATAGATAATAAGTAATAACACTCAGGTATCAGCATTATTTTTTAGTGTTGAAACATGAGGACGTTTCCGCTAAGATTTTCTCCAGGAAAAAAACTCTAAACTATCCACTAATTACTGCAAACCAATCAAGCCAACAGTTAAGTTTAAAAAGGTGTAAAAATCCCACCAGATTAAATCACTGATCGAGCATCCAGCCAAGAATCAAGAAAAAGTAGTCATTATGAGCCAGCGCAGAAAAATCCCGTTACTTTTTAGTAATTTGAGTCATTATGCTATCATGGGGTCGGCTACCTTATCGCATGTAAACAATAACTTTGTTGTTCTGTTGAATATTGAGTACTTGATGACTGGCTGTTTAGGGAATTATGATTTTTAAGGTCATTAAGAAAAGATAAGGACAAACACTTAAAACAGTATGTTGGAAACCGGTAAAGGGAATTTGATAAAAACTGGATTCCTACGTGATTGATTCTTATACGAGTATGATATAGAAGGCAAACGAGTAAACGAATCGCCCGATGGTAAGCAATTGCCGTCGCCCATGGACAACCTGCAACACCAGAGAGGCAAGTGCGGTGCCAGCATTTAAAATGGGAGTACGCTCTTTTCTGGGAGGTTTGGAGGTCACGCACACACGCGACATTTCATTCCACAGTTTAGCTTTGCGATTATATTATAATCAATAATTATGTACTTTTAAGAAATACATATGTAATACATATATAAATGAAGCCACTCGTGCCATATCTTTTTTTATCTTTTACCGTATCGCCGAAATAATTTTTAGCTTGTAATATTTTTCGTATTATATGTAGGTATGTAAGATTGTAAGATACGTATCTATCTATGGGCCTTAGTTGCCTGAGTGATAATAAATGTTTTTTTTAATTAGGTAATCCGTTAAGCATAACAGGCAATCGTCACTTCGAAAGTCTTATGTACCTATATTTTGCCATCGATTTGGTTATCTCCGATATTATAATATTATTTAGGGCTATTATCTGTTCATCTGGAATATAATTATTCATAACTAGCTCTTTTCACCTCTATCATGATGATTGATTAGTTAAAAAACACAGATTAGAAAGCCCGTTGGAGTTATTTCTCATGTGCAGTCCATTTTTAGGGTTCCGTAGCCAAATGGCAAAAAACGGAACCCTTATAGATTCGTCATGTCTGTCTGTCTGTCCGTCTGTCCGTCTGTCCGTCTGTCCGTCTGTCTGTCCGTCCGTATGTCACAGCCACTTTTCTCCGAAACTATAAGAACTATACTGTTGAAACTTGGTAAGTAGATGTATTCTGTGAACCGCATTAAGATTTTCACACAAAAATAGAAAAAAAAACAATAAATTTTTGGGGTTCCCCATACTTCGAACTGAAACTCAAAAATTTTTTTTTCATCAAACCCATACGTGTGGGGTATCTATGGATAGGTCTTCAAAAATGATATTGAGGTTTCTAATATCATTTTTTTCTAAACTGAATAGTTTGCGCGAGAGACACTTCCAAAGTGGTAAAATGTGTGTCCCCCCCCTGTAACTTCTAAAATAAGAGAATGATAAAACTAAAAAAAATATATGATGTACATTACCATGTAAACTTCCACCGAAAATTGGTTTGAACGAGATCTAGTAAGTAGTTTTTTTTTTATACGTCTTAAATCGCCTAAATACGGAACCCTTCATGGGCGAGTCCGACTCGCACTTGGCCGCTTTTTTTATGCTGATTACTAGCAGTGTTAAATATACAGCTGAGAATTTGTATCACCCACATTTAGAATACTTATTAGAAAAGTCATTGCATAAAATTATAATTATGAAGGTGACGGTTGGATTTTACCCCTACTGCATTGGGACATTGTGGACAGCGCTTCAGCTCAACAGCGTCGGAGAAATGGTTCTGCAAAACGTTCGATACAATGTACCTAGAGGTAAAAATACCATCACCATGTATTTGTCCCTTATCTGTTATCAAAAATCAGAATCTGTAAGACGAGTGTTTTTCTAGATAATGTCGCTGATAAGATAGTTCTGATAATGGATAATTATTTATAGCTCTGATAAGAAACTAGGAACTGTATGTTTTCGGCTTGAAACTTAGACGTCAAAAATTGCCAATAAAAATGCAATTTTGATTTGTCAAAACAAAGATTCAAATTAGAATGGAACAGAAGACCTTTTTATAGGTATCTGGGTGGCTGGAGGGTATGTATGCTTACATCTTTAAAACTATGCAACGGATTTTGATGCGGTTCTTTTAAATAGATAGAGTGATTCAAGAGGAAGGTTTTTGTTAGCCCGTGTGAAGCCGGGGCGGGTCGCTAGTATTATATAAATATGTAGTTCGATTTGCAAGCGTCCAAAGGAAAAAACACATTCTTCGAAGAAAAATTCTTCGTTAGTCTAGCAAAAATATGGACAGCTTTTAAACACGACAAAGTAAAGAGTCACGTGTTATTTTTTGCTGAGCCACGGCACGGCTTCGTTGATTTTGTAAACACCACCGTGTTTGCAAACGGCCGTCTCGAGACTCTCGCAAATATACGGGTCACGTTGTGGGCTCACGTGGGACTGGGGAAATTAAAATAATAATTGGTAACTGGCACTTAGAAGTTGCCTTCGTCCGCTTAGAAGTCGGTGGACTATGTATCATATGAATGACATAACCTTCATCCTAATGCACACTCACAGATTGTAATTTTAACACTAGTTTCTGTGCGACTCAAAACCTATCAAAATGTATGTATTGTATTTTTTACGAGTTAAGTACTAAAGTACCTACTCAAATCGAATAATGGCTCGACATATTTCGATCAATTTTTTGAATATATTAAGCCGTAGTGCAAAAATTAATTTACAGTCTTCTCCTACCAGTAAAAAAATAAAAACTATTTGTTGTGCTTCAAAATTTGGATTACAGATTTTTTAAAGAAACAGTACTAAGTACTAACGGTATAACAGAAACGTGTACAGAAAATCTACAGAAGTAAAATATTCGCTCAATTACATAGAAAATCGCTACGTGCTACAACTCAAAAATGGGCCTTGCATAGTTTTGTATGCCATACTAATCTCCAGTACATTGACATAAATGACACAACACGAGTGTATTGGCTGACACAACATAACACAGCGAGGTCACTTTACTGTGATTCTATTGCATGTGCGAGCGCAGGCGAGTCCAGAAGCTACGTTTGAAATTTACAAAAGATTTTTTTATTTAATTTACTTGCAGTTCCTTGTTTGTGGTTATTGGTGTGCGCGTAAATGTTAGACGGCTAACACGTAAAGTCTATTTTTTTATTCGGTAGACTGAAATGACAGTTAATAGTATGAAATGACATTTCATGTTCATACTATTAACTGTCATTTCAGTCTACCGAATAAAAAAATAGACTTTAAGTAAATAGATTTTGTACACGTTTCAACCAAGGGGAAATGCTATAAAAATTACACGGGAACTAGACTATATTTGCAAGAGCAGACTCCAACGAAAACCTTAGAAGGTTAAAGTTGGGTCGATTGAAAAATATCACGAACCTTGCATGTTATAGCAGTACGAATATAATTTTAATATAAAGTCTTTAGAAGTTTTTTTATCCATCACCACAGTGGCACAAACCACGGTAACAAAACTTGTAAGTGATTAGAGTAACCTTTAGTACTTTTGCAACTCTAGAGTCTCACATGTGCGTTGCCTACATGTATACCTACTCTTTTAAAAGAAGTCCTTACCGCAATCTCACACATCTCACATTTATTATGTTTTTCTGGTCCTTCTTAGCGTTCGACTCGCGTTCGGTGAGCGATTATGATATCACAATTGATTGTGCAGTACTTACCTACAAACTCTACTATAATGTCGAGTTGACATGACATCAGCTACTAGACTAGATACTTTTGAACAAAATTTAAAAATAAATATACATTTTATTACTTCAACTGACCGCAAATAAATTAAAACTACCTATCTCAAAACTTATTAACTTATTAACCAATGTCGTTCTTATGTTTGTTTATTTGTGTGTATATAAGTAGTTTAAAGTCTGTAGTTTTTAGAGTTATTTAAAATTCAAAAGAAATGGTCCGAGTCCGAACCAATAAGTCCGCATACTTACTGTAAACATTTCTCCAAAGATCGAATCTCGTAAAAGGTATTATTATACTATTATACATTTATTAGTTATTATAGTCAGCATTTTCTCGGAAATGTAACACACTTTTTCTCGACCGCGATGCCAAAAGATAACGCAATATATTTACATACACATGAGGCATTGAAATAAATAGGTACACTTAATTTCTCGGTAAATAGCTCAAGTGGCCGTAGTCAAGGCCTGACCTTCATATTATTACAGTTGTTAAACAATGTTTTGACAAATTCAAGGCAGGTTTCAATAACATTGTTTTCCTTATATCTCATTGTAATAATTGACAGATACCATATATTCAAATCCTACTATAATTATAAATTTGAAAGTCATGAAATATTGTGGACACTTTGTTCATCCAATTTCGATAAAATCTTGCACACGGGTAGTAAATACTAAATATCCTGGATAGGACAGTGAAAAACTATGAGCTTAACTTGATTTTCGTTAGTCTCCCCATTCATTTGAAGTTGTTTGCTATATTTGTAAATGCAAAAGTTTACTCAAAACCATAAAAACTCTTATCACCCTAATTTAAATCTTAGAGAACTTTCTTTAAAAAAGTACTCTATGTGAGCCCTTTAGCTCAAATAATATCGAGTTCGGTCGCGTACAGTTAGACAAACTAGTACCGGTTTACACTCCTGCGCATGCATCTGTCATAGCTCTTACTTTCTTCTACATAAAGTCTATTTTCGAATAATCTAACTGCATTTCGTGTTAAACCTATTGTTAAAATGTATTGCATTTGTGAGAGCCCTAATGAGCTAAATATTAGAAGTTATTTTTGAATGATTTATATGAATTATGTAGATGTTAAATCAATGTTCGCGTGTCGTGAATGACGCGTGCTCGGTCTTTAAGGAATTTAGTTATTTACTCATACTTGTAATAAAATACCGTTACCAATTTTTAAGTGGTGCTATCGTATTAAAAAATGTATGGCGATATTAAAATATAGGATATAAATGCATACAAACACGTTTAAATAATATATCGACTCCATGACGCATTTAATAAAATGCAGTATTATGTCTTTATTTTATTATACTTTATGGCACATTAAAAATAAGTACAAAAGGCGGACTTATTGCCACATGGATTCCATTCCCCTATCATTTACTCACAAACAAAAATGAATGTAAGTACAATGGTGAAATAAATCTATCGGATGACCACATTTTTTTGTTCTACTTTGAAAGAAACTACATTTTAAATTAAAACCAAAGTCAGTTCTGTAAAAACTGCTGATGTTTCGTATTTCCTTTTTTTTCCTTTTGGTTGTTTTGTGCCGGATGGCCGGATGTGCAAATATCAAATATTTTGAATACTTCTCTTGCTGCGAAACCACACATGATTTGCAATATACCTACAATGCAAGTATTGTAAACGTGGGGGATGAATTATGGAAATTATAATTTTTTGTGATCGGTTTTTTTTTATAATTTAATCGTCTCATAAATTATTTAAACAGGAGACTAATTATCTGGGACCAAGATCTTAACAACAGTAGGTATCAATAGTTAGGAATTAGACCATGAGTAAAAAGTGTCTGCTATGCTCTAATAGTTTTGCTGAGAGATACATTATGTCTCAACATAGAAACGATTGCAGATACTTTTGACCAGTTTTCGGTGTGTGTGTGTAATTGTGTAGTTTGTCTCTCAAGCGATTTATTTCTATTTGTAAAAGTTCAAGTATTAAAGGGTGGCCTTGTCCTATCAGCTACCTACTCAATATTAATGTGTTTAAATGTTAATAATGTTGACTCTGACTGTACCTATTCGTTAAAATAATGCGCGGAAATCGTGGAAGTTGAAAAATATGAGTTCTATGATGACTAATAAATCAGATTGATAACGGGTTTTACACAAAACATAACTAAAATGAACTAAGGTCAAAGAACACCGATAAATTCTGACCTGTATAAACCCGATGTGTGTTGTACCTACAGTTCTGGGTAGTGTGTAATCGTGTGTAAATATTGTGCAGATTAGTGCTTGTTTATTTTCCTATTAGATATTGAACTAAGGGTAGGTTGAATAAGGTCTGTACCTAGTATTGATTTTAAGTAAAACGTGACTTGTCGTCTGTATGTCTTTATCTGGGATCACGAAATGCCAAAAGTACATTACTAACTGATTAGAATTTATTTAGTAGGTTAGAACCTTATCACACTGGCGATTTGCCGACTTGAAAGCGAGACGAGCGCGCAACGTTTTCGTCGCGATCAACTCTCCCGAAAATCGCCAGTGTGATAAGGCTCTTAGTGCGCGAAAAATGTTGTATAAATAGTGAGCAGAATGTCTTGGATTTGTTATACCCAGGGCCGGATTAAGCATGTCGGGGCCCCTAGGCAGTGCAATGCTCGGGGCCCCCTTACAGTTAATTCTGCATACATAAGTTCAGTTGTTCAGTACAGGGAAGTAAGTTTGCGGTTTTAATTCCAACCTCCAGGTGTCGGTTGAGCCGATCCGAAGATGCCGAACGATGTCTTTTTCGCTCTTGCGTGGACATAAAGGTTTTTTATATTAGTTTTTGCTGATTCCTCCTTGCGTCCAGTGTGGGGAGAGCTCTTTTTTTCTCAATAAGTAGTTATATATTTTGCGAGGCTGAACAGCGATTGTCCGACCATACGAGCCACATAATTAAAATTAACCTATTAGGTTAATTATATAAATATTTTACATGTGTTTAAATGATTATTCATTAATCAGTCAAACTAGCATGTACGTACAGGGTAAATCGGAAAAGCAATAAAAGTCGCGAGCGCAGCGACCGCGAAATTTTTTGTGAAAAAATTGTGAAAGCGTGTTAAAAAAGCCTAAAAATCCGAAGTTCCGAAGTAAGTGAGGCGAGCTTTCATGCGAGATCAAAGCCGTGCTTCAGGGTAAGCTCGGCTAGATCACAGACGCCAACCAATGTCCATTGTGTTAAAAAGCGAGACCGCAGGCCAAGCTTGGCGCAGCGAGGCCAAAGGCTAAGCTGAAGAAGATATTTGGTAGGCGAACCAAAAATTGAGGTAAAAAGTAAGGCTGAAGGTCGAGCTCAGCAATCTCCACATTACTGAACAAGCCCGAAGCGTACTTATAACCAGCGAGGTGAGCTTTCATGCGAAGCAAAAGGCCAAGCTTCTGAAATCAATGTTTATATTTGTTAAAAAGCGACGCCGAAGGTCGAGCTGTAAGAAAGCAGCGCTCTGATACGAACCAATCGTCAAATGTTACTCAACAATAATATATGTGTCATACAAGAGTTACTCGGAGGGCCGAAGTTTCATTAATGAGGTTTTAGGCCCTCGGGAGCCTGAAATTCGAGCTCGATTTACAGACTTTAAAAGCGATAAAATAACATAATTAAATTTTGATGATTGTGTGTCTGAGAAACTGATATTGGACATTAGGTATAAGTAGGTACCATAAAAAATTTATGGTACCTATTTTATTTATGAATTTTGGCCATATGAAACATTTTTTTTTTGCGCGCGCAGGGCCGCCGGGGCCCCCTAGCAGAGGCGGGGCCCCCTAGCCGAGGCGGGGCCCATAGGCAGTTGCCTACTCTGCCTTAGGGTTAATCCGGCCCTGGTTATACCTATAGCTCCAGATATCTGTATCCCTGTTACACAATGGATACAAGAATTGTAACAAATTCTGTGTTTACAAACATTTGTTACATTTATAAACCAGAGCGTCGTTAAATCCGCTGTAAAACGGTGAAAAGTAGGTTTGTTGATAGAGCTGTGTCTAGAAAGTGATCTAGATAAGATTAAGGTTACGTAAACTATGTAATACCATGTAATACGTATCTGGATTTACCTACTTTCATGTTTTTAGTTTCTACCTAGTTGCCTTATGAATATTTGCAGCTTTCAACCATGAAGCGTATTTCGCTGCCCATTTTTATGGGATCCTTAGTTTAATTAAGGGCAGT
The DNA here is from genome assembly GCF_948474715.1 of Cydia amplana. Classification (NCBI taxonomy): domain Eukaryota; kingdom Metazoa; phylum Arthropoda; class Insecta; order Lepidoptera; family Tortricidae; genus Cydia; species Cydia amplana. The sequence continues at coordinate 25,872,261 of NC_086070.1, forward strand.
CTTCTTCTCTCGTATCGAGGTTCCCCTAAACAGTGGATGCCCAGAAAGCACCTGTGCTGGCAACTCAGACCGTGGCGTCCCTCATGCCGGCCCGCCGAGTTTGTTGCCGGTCCCATATTGGGATACCCTCCTCCAATTGAGGGGGGATTTAAATCTTCTTGAGCCAGAGGTGTAGGGTTGGAGCCGATGTAGCTTTATGTTCATAAGCTCATTGTAATATGCCTACTTGAATAAACTATCTTTTATCTTATCTTTTATCATGGGTTCTATTTAGCTTCTAGTAGTTAGTTGAGGTTTCTAAAAAAAACCCCCACACTCCTGAAAAAGGACAAAATCCTAACATAACAGCCGGCCTAGCCAAGGTGACAATCGCTTGTGCTTCGCTATCGAATCGCTTTGTGTCTCTCTCTATCACTCGTCCATGTTAGTATGACAGTGACAGTTGCGTTTCGATCGCTACGGAGCGTTAGCGATTGGCACTTTGGCTACGCGGCCAGGGGACATTCTGACGTATGGCAACACTAATAGGCAGGGTAACGTATTGAGGCCCTAGAAATCGCATAACCTTTACAATATCTACTAACAAAACATTCAGAGTAAATACTGAGATAATTCAAAACCTATCACTTAAAGTTGTTAATCGAGTAGTCGTTATTGTTAACGGTAAGTTAAATTCTTTATCAATTATCCAATTTACGTTAAACGATGGTTCGATTGTGACAATTTCGGACAATCCAACTTGATTGAGATAGATGAAACAGTAAATAAAGCGAGTTTTAATATACCTAAATAAGCTTAAAAAGCGGCCAAGTGCGAGTGGGACTCGCCCATGAAGGGCGGAACCCTTCTTATTTTAGAAGTTACAGGGGGGGGGGGGGACACACATTTTACCACTTTGGAAGTGTCTCTCGCGCAAACTACGTATTCAGTTTAGAAAAAAATGATATTAAAAACCTTAATATCATTTTTGAAGACCTATCCATAGATACCCCACACGTATGGGTTTAATGAAAAAAAAATTTTTGAGTTTCAGTTCGAAGTATGGGGAACCCCAAAAATTTATTGTTTTTTTTCTATTTTTGTGTGAAAATCTTAATGCGGTTCACAGAATACATCTACTTACCAAGTTTCAACAGTATAGTTCTTATAGTGTCGGAGAAAAGTGGCTGTGACATACGGACGGACAGACAGACAGACAGACAGACAGACAGACAGACAGACAGTCATGACGAATCTATAAGGGTTCCGTTTTTTGCCATTTGGCTACGGAACCCTAAAAAGGGTTTGCTCATTAGGTACCTGTGGTTTCGGCCTCCGATATCGAGCCTACGATACTGTAGCCTTACCATGAGTTTGACTTGACACATTCGCTAGCGTGTGGTATTCTTTTGGTGTGGTTTTTAACTAGTATTATGAAACATTGGTTCGTATAAACATAATAACATTAATTGTACAATACATTACAATACAAATACTCCTTATTGGACACCTCAATAAAAGAAAACAATAAGTACAAAAAAAATAAAACGGAAACACAAGCAGAGGTAAACAACAGGCAGTCTTATCGCTAAAAAGCGCTCTTCCAGGCAACCTTTGGGTAGCGGTATAAGTTTATAAATTTACATATCTCAGTAGGTGTTATTAGTATTACCTATCACTAAATACACAGATAATTAACAAACAAATCCACGCCCAATCCATTGTTTGTTTGTATCCACGTGCACTTTACGCTTTACTAATTTGTTTGTTTGCAACCATTTAAGTTAATAATGTAAACTGCTTTCTTAATTACATATAATGTTTCCTCATTAAGCCTAAATAACTACTGCATAATATGCAAACATCTATATTAAGGGGCCCACTGATACCAGTCCGCCGGACGATATCAGTCTGTCAGTAATTGTTCGGAACTGTCACCTTTTGCGTTTAACTGACAGGCTGATATCGTCCGGCGAACTGGTAATCAGATTACTAACATATTACCAGATTTTACCTGCTCCCCTAGCATATATCTACTTACCCATTATTCATAAACGCGCCACAAACCTCAATTAGCTAGTAATTGTTTGCTCTTATCTGTCATTTTGACTTATGTATTTGCAAGAAAGGGATATAACTAGGGATTGCAATCCGGGCCGGCGGATCCGGTAATCCGGCCAGATCCAGCACATTTTACAAGCTACCGGATCCGGCAAAATTCACCGGATCCGGTAAAATGAATCAGAGATATAAAATAACGCTTAAATTTAAAAGTTCTTGTCAATATTCGAACGTCGTGAGATTCCCGTGCACCGTAAGTATTGAATTGTTTTATATTCAATTGTGTTGTTACATTGTAATTAAATATACGTGTTTTTTCGTTTTATTTTGCATAAACCATTATAGCCCAGTTATAATAAAGTGCTACCTGCATTTAAAATATAATGAATAAATATTTATAAAACTTCGTTCAGCACTTCAGCAGTTAAGTTAAATGTTTTGTCGAATTAAAACTAATTAGAGGAATATATGTTGAATTGTTGACTTTTGACGACCGGTCTGGCCTAGTCGGTAGTGACCCTGCCTGTGAAGCCGCGGTTCTGGGTTCGAACTTCGAATCCCGGTAAGGGCATTTATTTGTGTGATGAGCACAGATATTTATTCCTGAGTTATGGTTGTTTTCTATGTATTTAAGTATTTGTATATTATATATATCGTTATCGTCTGAGTACCCACAACACAAGCTTTCTTGAGCTTGCCGTGGGGCTTAGTCAATTTGTATAAATATGTCCTATAATGTATGTCCTATGTATGCACGTTCATTGATTTTGTTTGCTCAAACTAAAATGGTTGAATTGAAAGAACCTTTTTGTGGGAAATATGGGTTGGGCTATATGTAGATAGGTAATTTAAGAGAAAAAGAAGATTTTTATTTGCGACACTGATTATTGTAATAAGACTTAGTGGTTAATGAATAAAAACGTTAAATTTTGAAACTTAAAACAACCGTTTTATTAATCCATTAATAAAACGGTTGTTTTAAGTTAGTTAGTAAAATATCCTTAACTTCGCATATAACGCTAAAAAACATAATAAAATACGTGATTTGATGATTTTTTTATCCGCAATACCAATCCGGCCGGATCCGGCCGGATCCCCGGACTGAGGCCAAAATCCGGCCGGATCCGGATTCAAAACCAGACCGGATTGCAATCCCTAGATATAACATAATTTAACTAAATCACGCCCGTAAAGTTTTATGAATAAGGGGGTACATCGTTTCTCTCGTCCGTATGAACTACTTAAGAGCCCATCAACGTGCACACTAGCGCTACTGCTAAATAATCGTGATTATTTAAATTTAACGAAATATATTTAAAAAAGGGAGCCGCTACATACTGTATCTTGTATTAAAGTACCCTTTGAATACATCAAACTAGTTTCTATGTTGCTGGATTCGCCAAACTATGCGTCCAAAGTTAAAACGGCCGTTTTTGTTTTGAGTTTAATAAATAAAATAAATAAAATAAAATAAGCCTTTATTGCTGTTTAACACCATAACAATGTAAGTATTAAGTAGGTACCTTTACACAATATTTATTTTAATACTACACTATATATCTATATTTCTTAACTAAGTGAATCGGCAACCGGTTTTCGTCTCTTCCTTTTTACAGCTTGTCTTTCGACATAGGCCTCCTCTAAATCTTTCCATTTTGTTCTGTCCTTTGCAGTTCGTCTCCATGTTGGGCCAGCTATCTTTCTTATGTCGTCTTCCCAACGTTTAAATTGTCCTCCTTCGTTTCTTGTCCCGTCCCATGGGTACCATTCCGTTATTAATTTTGTCCACTTTTCTGTACGTTCCCTTAACATATGCCCTGTCCATCTCCATTTTAATCGTTTGTAAACAGATTGAATGTTTTTGAATTTCGTTTTATTCTTTATAATTTGTAGACTAATCTTATCTCTGCGTTTTACTCCTAGAACACTTCTTTCCATTCCATTTTGACATACTTTTATTTTATTTATTTGTTGTTCGGTCGGTGCCCATGTTTGGCATCCATACGATAAGCATGGGAGGATACACGTATCAAATACTTTTCTTTTCTCTTTGATAGGCATGTCTTTGTCCTTCATAATTTCGCTCAAAGACCAGAATCGTTTCCAGCTGTTTGTAATCCTTCTGTTTATTTCTTTTTCCATTGTGTCTTCTGGGGCTATTAGTTGGCCTAGATATATGTATTCATTTACATATTGTATTTGTCCGTCATTTACTTTGATATCTACTCTAGTTGAGTTTGTCATCACCTTTGTTTTGGAGGTGTTCATTGAGAGACCTACCTTGGCGCTTTCATCAGATAGCTGTTGTAGCATTTCTTCTAAGTTACTTGGGTCTTCAGAAAACAGGACGATATCGTCTGCGAAACGTAGGTGGTTAAGGTTTTGAGTTTATAGATTGACAAATCCAGCAACATAGAAACTAGTTTGATGTATTCAAAAGGTACTTTAATACAAAATACAGTACGTAGCGGCCCCCTTTTTTTAAAATATCTTTCGTTAAATTGAAATAATCACGATTATTTAGCAGTGGCGCTAGTGTGCATCACGTTGATGGCCTCTTAAAAAAATAACACAAATATTTTTTTACCGACAGTCTTACACAGATTGACCTTTAGCCTCAAACTAAGTAAATGCTTGTACTACGGGTACTAGGCGACGATATACATATACGTATTAGGTAATATATTGAGTTATTGAACTCAGGATCAAATATTCGTGATAAACACAAATAAATGCCCTTACCGGGATACGATCCCGAGACCTCCCGCTTCAAAGGCAGCAGAAATGTTGCACCATTTCGTTACTACAATACAAAGTGTGCAATTGCAATAAACATTACCCATTTAAGCATGCAGACGCAGGTAGTTTGACTTTTTCTGACATAAACTATACAGCCACTTAAAGCTTTTCAATTCGTACTAACAATACAAAGTCAATCCGAACCAACCTAGAAAGCTCTAAAAAGACAATCGATGGGAATTCCCCATTCCTCAGTCCTTTTATACTTTGTCGTCAAGGTCCTTAACACTATAACTTTAAGGTTTATTTTCCTAGCGCTTAAACTGCAACCAGGCATAAAAGCAGGTTGCATTTTGTCATAAATTTCACAACGTCGTAAGCGCCCAGTCCTTCTTAAAAAAATATGCTCTTTCAACAAATTTATACAATTCTTTAACTGAGAACCAGAATGCCCTATATAATGGTCACATATTCACGCAGATCTAGTGTTAAATGGCTTAGTAATAAGCGATGTAATCGCGTGAAACGTGACACAGGCCAATTCGAGTTTTAGTTATTCGATCTGTTTCCGATTTGATACTGATTTGTCAGTGATAATAGTGACGTTTGTAGAAATGTCACTTTTTACACTGACAGTACAGCATCATATCGAAAACAGAGCGAATATCTTAAGTCCGAATTGGCCTGTTAGTTACAGAAGTATGGAGATGTCAGACGCTTCAAGTCTGAACCTCGCCGAGAAGCCGACAGGCGGTAAATTGCCGACGGACACGCATTCTGCGGCTAAACGTCAAGCGTGAATTGGACATGTGAAAAAAGTAGAGTCTGGTTACCACAGGCATGTAGGTATGCTAGGCATTGGCAGTCTAAAGTTACTGAAATGTATCAACTTGGAACCTATAGTTTCGTCTTTTTTTTTTTTTCAAATTGACTAGTGTGTACGTATGTATACTTAGTAGAGTACGCTACCTATATGCCTACGATTTGCCGCGACTAGGTAAATAATATAAAGGGCGTTTTTTTTTGTTGTCCCCTACACTTTTTTTTTTTCAAATTTGGGATTTTTTATGTTATTTCTACTCAGAATCACGAGCTCTGTCTATCCTAATAGGAGAAAAAAAGTGTCCCAAAATTTCCACACATTTTTCGATCTTTCCATTGCGCGACCGCCCGACCGCCATACAAAGTCTATGAAAAATGGTGACGTAATGGAAATAAAAACCTTAGGACACTTTTTTTCTCCTATTAGGATAGAAAGAACTCGTGATTCTGAGTAGAAATAACATAAAAAATCCCAAATTTGAAAAAAAAGTGTAGGGGACAACAAAAAAAAACGCCCAAATAAGATAACTATACCTATTTAGTTATACGAAATATTAGATTAGGTACTACTCATACTAGGTATAGGTAAAGTTATACGCTAATGCACTCTAAAAAATGAAGACCAACTAAGAGCAGTTTTCTCTTAGTTGACGTTAAGTTAATTACAACAATAACGATCTTATATAAATCAAAGAAAGCTGATTACTTAAAACAATAAGTGTATCTGTGATTGAACTAATAAAGTAGGTATGTTATTAATCCTAACAATTGTATACTTTGCATCTATCATTAACTTATTGGCATAATTATGTAACGTAGGTTGATTCAATCCTTAACAGCCCTTAGTTGATCTTGCTAGGATCAATTAGTTAGCATAATTATTTTTCGTGTAAATATTGAACAAGATCTTAATTGGTTCAGTTACATAGATATAGTAATCGCAATCAGAATTACCTTATTTTATGTGTCTAAGTTCTTATTAGGCTCGTATGGAATCAAGATGCTTGATTACGACTATCAAGATATTGATAGGGCCAACCAAATTTTTTTATGAGTGTGTCATTTGTTTTTTCTGTAAATATCCTACGTACTCTACGTATTCTATTTAACAAGCCGTATTTGTAGAAAAAGGTTATTGTTACATATTATTATTTCTCTAAAGCAGAGCTAACGAGTTCAAAGAAATGTACAATAAGTATAGTGATTTACAAATACGAGAAACAGAAGGCCTACCGCGAACCACGTTCGACGTGTTGTCTCTTTGTCGCACTTGTAAATTCATACGTAAGTGTGACAGGTAGGCATCACGTCGAACGTGGTTCGCGGTAGGCCCTCAGATCTAATTTTCGCACACTCGAAAGAAACAATTTCTGGGTATTATTGGATATTTTCACAAAGATAATGTTATGGAAAGTTAATTTGACTAAAGTTCAGAGTTTATAACATATTAATACAACTGTTTCCGCTTAAATATGTACATAATACCGACCTATCTCAACTGTGTGGAATCACGAATGTAGTAAACTGCAGTTGTGTGGAATCCATATTGTATGGGAATCGCGAATAGGAAGAATTGCGTTTGTTTTGTCGATCGCATAATCAATCTCAGCCACTAAGTTGAACTATCAACAAAGTTATCATGTAAATATATAGCCGATAAATAATTGTATTAAGCAAATAGTGTAGGAATTGTAGGATCATGTGTTTAATACAGGGTGGCCAAATAAGAGGTATACTACACTTTATTTTTGAAATTTTATTCTATAAGACATAAAAAATATTATATAAGTATTCCTTGTTAAATATAATATGTAGGGTCAGTAATTACACATGGAAAATAATGTCAGACAAATGTCCACCTCTAGCAGCATGGCAGATGTGAACCCTTTTCATCGCGTTTTTCATCACTTTTTCACACATTTCTGGCGTTATCTCAGCGACAGTGTTTCGAATATTTTGTTTTAATTGCTGAAGGTTCGTTGGCCTATTAGCATAGACACGTCTCTTTAGATAGCCCCACAGAAAAAAGTCAGGAGCTGTTAAATCAGGCGATCTTGGGGGCCAGTCAATGTCACCGTTTCTCGAAATTAATCGACCGGGAAACGTTATTTTTAATGTTTCTATTGTTTTTAATGATTAAAACACGTTGTTCCGTCGTAAAACGCTCCATAATAAATTTGCCGTATCTACACAAACTAATTTTCATGCAATAACTGTCATATTTACCGCCAAAATAAAATGGCGGCAAAAAAAAGTTGTATACCTCTAAGTTGGCCACCCTGTATAATAAATAAGCAAAGTTTACATCTAAATTCATTAACTGAATGTACTTTAGTGTCAACTTGTAGTTTTAAATCCATAAAATTAAAATGGTAGTTTTAAAAGATAAAGTATATAGACTAGCAACAAAATACAAAGTAAAATGAATGACTTTGTGGCTCAAGCACTTCGCGACTACTTGTTATTGTTCAATTGATTTGTTGATAGATGTTTGACGTGTGTTACTTTTCGAATATGCACAATGTATTATGAAGTTCAATCAAAAATGATTACCTACGAATGTTACCCCCAATTTAGACTCTCGCGCGAGCCACGAGACGAGCCGCGAGCCGCGCCACGAGACGCGAGTGTAAGCGGTGGGCTCGCGGCTCGTCTCGTGGCTCGCAAGCTCGTCGAGCTAATATAATTTAAACACTAACGGCACGGCATAAGGTTTATAACCGAATGACAAGCCGAACGAGAGTGTAAGCGGTGGACTCGCGTCTCGTGGCGCGGCTCGCAGCTCGTCTCGTGGCTCGCGCGAGAGTCTAATTCGCCTATTAGATCACAATGTGTTATATTAGTAGATTAAGTACCTATTATTGAAATAAGAAATAATAATGTACTAATCAACTTTAACGCAGTAAGAGTCGAGAAAGTAGGTTCTTAATTATCGTTTATTTATAATTATAGCGAGTGACAGTTATTATGTCTTAGATTAGAAGAACTTATAAAACTATAAGAGAAATTACGATACTTATCACGAATTTATTAAGCAGAATAGCTCCCCATTTGTAGGCATAGTCTTGCGATATGATTTAGGTGGGTAAAATTGTTTTTGCAATAAGTACATAATATTACAAATCTATAGACTACCTAGAAAAAAACCGCCGTAAACACCAGATTCCAAGATATAAATGTCATCTCCCATGTCAATCATGTCGGTTTCCAATTTTATTACACCCGTGTAACACCGACACCGACAGTGACTGATTTATTATTACATTAATCACGGATTTTGATGGAAAAAGAAAGTATGGAGGAAGTTTCTGGTAGATTGGTGTGGCGGAGACGAATTGAGCGTAAAATTGGATGCGATCGTGAGACTAAGAGGCATTCGAACTTTGTTAATTGATCTCATCTCAAAACAACTCGCAGTGCATCTCACTCTTAATAAGTAAGAGCAGGATAATGTCAGTGATGTCAAAAACATGTCGAAATAAAATTTGTGAAGTTTCGAATGACGCTTCAGAGCCAGAAAACATTGTAGATTGTAGTGTACGAATGCAGAGAGTAATTATAAGATATTTTTATGCGTCGGGTTTTGATTACTTAATTAACTTTAACGGCTGATTTTGCAGCGTTTTTACATTATTTACTGTTTTTTAACAAAATACTTATATGTAGGTATTATTAAATTTATATTAAATAGTACTTTTGCTGGATAACAATATAAAACGCAAACTTTATGGAAAAATCTTTTACTAAATAGTTATCGTCTGTTAAGGTATGGTGGTAGTTATCATTATTTAATTATTTGATGAAATGAGAAAATATATTATCTGTAATTATCAGAAAAGAGTCAAAACTACGACGAAACAGTAAATGACAAAGAAAACAATCAAGATCTGAAATTAAAAAAAGCGTGACTAAATAAACGATTTAACTACTAATAATCTTTTATAAGAACTCAATCAAAACCCTATAAAGAGACCACACATCTACACAAGAACTGTTGCTTATAATAAACAATAAATCAAACCAATTTGATCTTTACCCCCATTCCATAAAGGTCCGTGACATTTTTATCGTCAGCAAAAAGAAAATAATGACAAAGCATTATATTTCTTTAATAGACTCTTATATGCACGCGCCTTTACTTTTTTTCTATAATCTTATGCCATCCTAAATTGTACTTTACCATAGTATATTTAGGGTTGAAAATGGGTCGGTAGTGAAATTAAATTTAAGGGTGGAACATTAGAAACGTCTTAGGTGGTCGAATAGAGGAAGATGTCATTAAGGCGGGGTTCGGACATGAATCAGATTGTGGATTTGTTTGACGTTTACATGGTAATATTATGTTATATTGACAATCAAGTTTTTATCAGGCTTAGGAATAAGAATAGTTTTTTTAAGCGCACAATAGTGAATGGAAAAAAAAACCGGCCAAGTGCGAGTCCGACTCACGCTTGACTGCACATTTCTAATAGGTTTTCCGGTCATCTATAGGTAAATAACTATTTTGTGTATTTTTTTCAAAACTTTAGACCCAGTAGTTTCGGAGATAAGGGGGGAATGGTAATTTTTTGCCTATTTTCTTGAATAACTGCAAAACTATTAATCCTAAAATTATAAAAAAAATAATTTGAGATTCTTACAATGAGCTCTTTCATTTGATATGTAACACGATATAGTTTGAAAAACTTTATTTTTTAATTTTCTCATTTACACCCCAAAAATGGCCTCCATATTTAAAATACATTTATTTACGTTACACGTCCATCTTTGGGCCACAAACTTACATATGTATACCAAATTTCAACTTAATCGGTCCAGTAGTTTCGGAGAAAATAGGCTGTGACAGACGGACGGACAGACAGACAGACGCACGAGTGATCCTATTAGGGTTCCGTTTTTTCCTTTTGAGGTACGGAACCCTAAAAATCTTAAAATATTCAAGAATAATGATATCTAGTAAAATTGGGACCACATTATTACTTAAGTACCTACTTATGATTAGAAATTTGTGAAACAACTACTTGATACAACAAATCAGCTCTCTCAGGAAAATGATTTTAATTTCCAATTTGTTTACTTGTCAAAAAGGTTAGGTAACAAGATCTAAAGCTTCTAAAACCAACACTTAGGAAGATCCAACGGAAGATCCAACGTTCCATTCTATCAAACCTAAACGCTTGATACGAACCAAATTGTAAACTGAAATAGTTCCTGATTTAGATCCCGTATGTTTGTTCTTAACACTAAAGTGAACCCTTTGTCTTCCTTGATTTCGTAAAACAAACCATAATAATGTTAAAATTATGGACCATTATCCTCTAATCATTAAATACCTGAATGTAATAAAACTACGAATTTATTAAGTCATTAATTTAAATATATCAACAGAACGATATACGTACTCGTAAGAGATAATTAACCCATTTTCAGCGGCTTGACCCGAAATGATGTGGTAACGAAGATAAACAGTTTAGAAATAGTTTGGAAAGTAAACTTAGTGAAAGCTTGTAAATTTGATTAAAATTATCTCTATCTAAATAAATATAGCTACTAAGTAATTGCAAAATACAGTCAACTGCAACTACCTATAGAACTATAAATACTCATTATTTACCTAATTGTGTAGGTACAAAAATGTTACATAACGAAGGTCACGAAAATATCTGACGCGATCTTATTTGCACAGTTATAAGAGCGTGTCACATATTTTTGCGGCCTTCGAAGAGTAACATAATATTATTGCAGGTGACTAGAATTCTTACTACTTTTATGCATATGATATAATTGATATATTATACTATACAGTCGACGTCAAAGATATGTAATTTTTATACCTTACCCCTTTGTAATAAAGCGAAAAATGTTAAAATATCTTTGACGTCAACTGTATTTATGTTTTTTCTTAGCCTATAATTTAGATAGCCTATATAAGCTTTATTGTATAGATAAGTACTATAAACTGAAACAGGTGTCATACACTTAAGAAAAAGTGACCAAGGTCGGAAACGAATTAATATTATACATTCCAAATTGTTAAAGAAAGTAACTTTATAAACGAAATTATTATTCAATAAACCATAAGAAAGTTAAAAAGAAGCACTTATAAGTTAGAATACATTTCGAAATTGATATTACGAATGTATACGGGTGATACCAAAAATTCAAGTTAATAACCGAATGCATGAAAATAAATAACAGTGTAGTCCCAATGTTAATTAAAAATACGTACAAATATTAATGAAAACTACTAATTAACTTAAACTGCTCATAATTAAGCGATTACGGAGATATTAACGGTTATGGTTTGTCTACCTGGGTGGCTTTAGTAAAAAAAGAAAAAACGTGCATTATGATTTAAACGAAAAAAGTAGGATTGTTTTTGTATTTTGTATTGTAATTTGAGATGTTATGGGTTTTGATGTTCTTTTGGGGTTGAAAACAATAGGATTGAGATGTTAGATGATTTAAAACGTTGTTACGTAAAAAAGGTAATATAATATCGGGATTAAGGAATTTGACACTTCTTTTATAAACGTTGGTAGGGCGACTATATATTTTAGATTTTTTAATATATTTGTCTGTCTATTTCACAGTTATTATCGTTCATGTTATCTAAACGATAATTTCACGAGCTGTAGTTTTAGTTAAAACTTATTAAGTAGGTATGTAAGAAAGTTAGATGAGATCCAATAGATATCTAAACAAAACTTAAGACTGCGTATGTGCGTTGGTCAGTTGTATAAGACTTATATAACTCTAAGTCTAATTAGCTTATTCATTAATATGTTAACAGGGAAAACCTTAACTAATCAATGATAGTTAGGTATTCTGTGATAGCACAATTTATATAATTGTTACGTTGTTAGTATTGTTACAAGCGCAGTTATAAACATAGAGTAAATAAACTAAGTGTGATCAACAGATGTTAATGCAAATGGGTTTTATTATCATTGGAATTGAACCATGTTGTCACTATTTTGTATTGCTAACAACACTCCTTACAAAATGGCGTATGTTCATTGAAATCATCAAGACATGTGTCCTTTTAGAACTGAGGGTGTAGTTATAAATAAATTAGAGCAAATAGTCGCCCAGCCGTCTGAAGACGCGTGTTACTAAGTATGAATGCTACGAGGAAAGTGGATTGTAAACAATATGTTGCTAGAGCTACATTAATTTATTTAAGTAATTTAGGGAGTTATTTATGTAAAACAGAAAACAACACAATTTGACAGTTTTCGAATGAAACGGTACCTACAATTACCATATAAAACTAGCTAAATATCAAATAGAAATAGATATGTATAATAAATATAATATTCTCGAGTACATGTTTGCCACTGGGGGGCTTTTTTAGTTTCCCTTTAGTACTTAAATTACAATATCTGGGAGACATAAAAAAATTAGCGTTTTCCCAGAGATAGACCTAGCTAGATGGATTTTTCGCCCCCGAAAACCCCCGAAATCGTTAGAGCCGTTTCCGAGATCCCCGAAATATAAATATAAATAAACAAGAATTACTCGTTTAAAGGTATAAGATCTATTTCAGTTTATATTTTGTTTTATTAGGTATTAGATTTAGTCACTCGCGTATTCAACTTTTTAGAAGAATTTGTTAAATATTTATGCATAAAAAAGAGATCCTTTACGTTGAAAACGAAGCACGTACCGTAGAGTTTCGTATCTTTGCCTGGGCTCCCTATTTTCGCCTACTTTGACAAAAGTTGCCATTAACAAAATGTTTCTAATGTAAGCCTTACATAAAACTACTAAATACAAAGTATTTTTTACGGGTGTCAACATTCTTCGAACAATCTGCGGCTAACTTCACACAGTTTACGTTCAGTGAGGTTTTTTCGCGACGCCGACCACACGTTTTTTTAAGCCAGTGTTTGAACTTCGGTTTTTAACAGTGATACAGACCGGTAATGTTAAACTCTTTACATGATTATATACTATAACTATTTCTTTTTCATATGAAACTATTATTTAATGGCTAGCTTACGTTTAGAAGTCACAATTGGATAAAACATTGGTGAAGGTACTTTGCGTCCATCTTGTTGCCAAATTTCGCCTACCCCTAGGGTTGTCAAATTTGTTTTACCACATTAATAGGGTATTTTTTTTTGTCTAGACTTAATTTTATTTCAATAATATAAATACAATAATACAATTAAAAAAAAACACAAACAAAAACACTAAAACTACCTTAAAATAAAAAAGCACACTAAACTATAAAATAACCTACTTATCGCCCCCATTCCGACCCCCACCCAGCCCAAAAGTGCCAAAGATACTAGCGGCGGATAGGGTATTTGACTGTAAGTATTTCAAATAAATTATTTTACACCATGCATGAAATAAAGCATCATAAGGTTAATAGAGAAACGTAGACAGCAGTTATTTTTTAGACACAATTTATATTTTAAAACCGGTATAAAACTATAAACAATAGGTAACTTGATTGTGACGTCACATGCTAATGTTACATAATAAACCCCATAGTAGCAAAATCGTTTTGACAGTTCGAAAAAAGAAACTGATTTGACTAGTAGTCAAATACCCTATTGGTGGTGGATGGCATTACTTGTTTCCAAATTTAAATATTTTTGTACAGTCAGCAACAGAAGTTGCTCAGCGAGCCAGGTTTAAATATTAAATATTTTTGTTAAAAATTATAATTTTTTTACTTATAAACCATTACTCCCCTTTATTTGGCATGTTGGTTAATTTTTGGCAGCCCTAGCTTCGTTATAGAAAATGTATGAAACCAACTTCAGACTGTTACCAAACTTCGCCTACTACACCGTTTTTTAGGGTTCCGTAGCCAAATGGCAAAAAACGGAACCCTTATAGATTCGTCATGTCTGTCTGTCTGTCTGTCCGTCTGTCCGTCTGTCTGTCCGTCCGTATGTCACAGCCACTTTTCTCCGAAACTATAAGAACTATACTGTTGAAACTTGGTAAGTAGATGTATTCTGTGAACCGCATTAAGATTTTCACACAAAAATAGAAAAAAAACAATAAATTTTTGGGGTTCCCCATACTTCGAACTGAAACTCAAAAATTTTTTTTTCATCAAACCCATACGTGTGGGGTATCTATGGATAGGTCTTCAAAAATGATATTGAGGTTTCTAATATAATTTTTTTCTAAACTGAATAGTTTGCGCGAGAGACACTTCCAAAGTGGTAAAATGTGTGTCCCCCCCCCTGTAATTTCTAAAATAAGAGAATGATAAAACTAAAAAAAATATATGATGTACATTACCATGTAAACTTCCACCGAAAATTGGTTTGAACGAGATCTAGTAAGTAGTTTTTTTTTTATACGTCTTAAATCGCCTAAATACGGAACCCTTCATGGGCGAGTCCGACTCGCACTTGGCCGCTTTTTTAAAATATGGCTAGTCTGGTGTAATTAAGGTTCATAGTATAGTAGCACATTCCAAATAGATACGACTTAACATGTGTTAGTCACAGAAAAGTGTATTATTAGCGGTAAAGCATGCCGTAGGCGAAGATTGGGAAAAATACCCAAACATCGCCTATTGCCTTTGAGGCCATTTTTTACCAACTTAACCAATGAAATTCAAAGTTTCAATTGTGAATACTGATAGTTAGGAACACTAAAAACGTTTTTTCGCCTTAACGGATTAAAATGCTTTCAAATTTGAGAGATTTTTTAGGAAAAGTGTCAAAACCCAGGTGAAGATAGGAAACTCTACGGTATCCTCTTGTATTCGTATTAGGAGCCAAAGAACAAAACATACAAATATGCGCTTTTTGTACCTACATGCTTACCTGCAGCGTTACGTTAAATTTAAATTGTCAACAGTCATTTCTTTTCGCAATTTACACTTTCAAAAGTTATTGATTGTACATTAGAATCTTCCAATAAGTATTTAAAATTCCGATGGTACAAAATCTCGCATATTTGCTAGAGACTATCTCGTGGGAAAGCCTGTTAAGATGACTCTTTGTCTCGAAATTCCACCAAAAACAGGCCAGCGGTCACATTGTCATTTATCTTCATCATTTGTCACGTGATGACGAGAGATAAAGATAGCTTTCCGAATAACTTTATTTCTGGAATTAATTAATTTTCATCTTTATCTTGTACATAAACAAAAGCAACATTACACATTTTATTGTTGTTGTTTGTGTCTTTTAATTGAAAAACACATTTTTATAATAAGTCACGGCAAATATGTAACTATTATGAATCTAATACGATAATTTATATTCTTCTGCTTTCATAAGTAATAGTTACTGATGTTTAAAAAGCGTTTTTCAATTAAAAGACTTGTCAAGATCGCTTACCTTCTTTCTAACGCTAAAAAAAACGAACCTTAGTTATAATTTTGAGTATTTTTCAACAAATTATGAATAGGGAAAGAAAAAAGTAAAAATATAGGTATATAAGAAAAAGCAATTCAATTTTTTTTATGTGGTACTTACCTACTAACCCGAAAGACGTAGGCAATGGTTTAGAAACGTTTGAGGCCACACAATTCTCACAGCAAACATTCAAGGAAATCATTATAAATTCGTTCACGGTGTCAGTTCGGCCGATATTGTCGATATTCATCGTACACCCACAAGACGTGTAGCCCTAGAAAGTAGTAATCGTTGGAAAGCAATAGGCCAACGGCTAAACGGGAATGCTAAACACCGACCTCTGCTAGTGGAGGACTTCAACAAGACTTTTGAGCATATTGATACAGATTCGAGTCTTTAGGTCCGATTCGAACTTTAAGATACGTCAGGCGTGACTTACTCTGCGATTTCGTCGCTTCGCTACAAATACATGAGGCCCACACCAATTTTGGTTTCTAGCCATAGTAGTTGCCGCGCACCGCTACAGAACGGACGCATGAATTAGATATATCAGTGTCAAAGTGACGTTTCTTCAAACAAAAACGCCACTTTTGACACTGACATATCGTATCTAGACGTAATATTTGACGTAAGTTCGAATTGGACAGTTTGGATGCATAGACTTTAAGCAGCCTTCTTTATGAAAAATTAATTAAAACTGATATCTTTATGAAAACCCTGGCTGTTCTCAAGTTATTTTGAAGGAGAAGATTTTCAATTCGCAGCCCACAACGTTTAGTCTTAGATCATCTAAACCACATCTAGTACCTACTCATACATTCTAAATACAGGTAAATCTCTGACAAGATTCAAAAACTAAAGCTTCTACTTGATGACTTTACTTTAGCAAATCTATATCGAGTCTTAAAAGTGAATACTCCAAAGACCCTAGTTCTTTCCAACCTTGGACGGGCATCACTAACTTTAGCGACTTCACGGCCAGACCAATTTAAGTCTGACCTAAGATTACACCTAGTCATTACTAGGATAAGGGTCAAATTAAACTGATTCTGTCTGACAGGCCCCTAGGTTTACGATTTGACAGTCTGACCGGAACTGGGACGTCTCGTCTGTCATTTTAAACATGGACAACCATTTACTAGCCATTAAAAAGTATTAAACAGGTAACATAGAAATAGTTGCGATTAACTTTTTACGGGAGTTTTATGTGGTCATTTTATTAACTATAAATACACACTATTTTATACCATTGAATAAAATAGTGTGTACGTAAAGTATGGTTCATTATTAGATGCCATTTATTTAGTAGATTTTTCTACTCATCTACTCAAAGGGTAGCTAAGGTTAGCCGTGAAATATTTAATGTCTACTTAATACTGTTGGAATCTCCGACAATATTTTGGTTTTAATTTTTTTTAATACAACTGGTATTAATTTTAAGTGGACTTCAGTTTTACACTATAAATAGTGGAAAACGTTCTTTCATGCGAGATAACGGAACCATATTTTAAAATTAAATAAACGTTTGTGTTTCAATGATAATACAACTGGCTCCCCCTATATCATAACACTGTTTTAGCTAGTACTAGTACCATTCCTGATACATATTCATCATATTATTACGTAGGCGATTCCTGCTACGATGATGTGTTTTTCCGCGTCGTATCGACGGTCCAAGGCTTGCATGAGGACAATCCGTAGGACACCTAGCATACCTATAGATTGAGGATACTGCACGATCCCTTATAGGAATAGGTCTCAGTTTTACCTTATCTAATTGTAGGTACTTCCTGGTTGTTAGTGTACTTAATCTATCGTTCAATTGGGAGATGTGATGTGAAGACGTTTTCACCTCCTCATCTTAACAATTACTCAGCTGGTCAGCCGGCCAAGAGGCCTTTTTGAGAATCCCGAGATGTGGTAGGTATCCATAGAAAGAGGCACTAGATATTGTTGTGATTAATCTGGTTTCCACGGAATGGATATCGCCATTATAAGATTGGAACCCGAAAATAGTTCCTATTAAATAGTTAATATAATATTTAAGTGGAGTATTTGACAGTCAAATCAGCAAGACATTATAGGTGTTGTATTGAATGCACAAAAACATGTTTTTTTTTCCGTAAATTTGATTTCATGACCGTTCTTAAATTATTTAATTTGCCTATAGTTACCTATACGAAATACGTTATTTAGCAACTCTATTTAAATCCACGAATCTGGTTTAAAACCTGACCCACTATGTATTATATGTATGTCGAACCGATTTGTATGTAGTTTAACTCATTATATCACTGGTTACATTCACCTGTCCAGAAATAAGCAAGTCTGAAGACCTGTGCCAGATCTCGTTACGTCAGGACTAAATATACCCCGCCAAATGTTAGGTTAAATTGAACTTGTGTGTCACTCCCATATGTCACTCCAATAGGTCTGTGGCCCATATCTATATCTATTTAGTCTACATGCACCCCAGGCAATAAAAAACTGTGATTTACATGGGATCGATTTTTACACTATTCACTGAAAATTTAAAAATAAGAAAACCCTTTTTTGTGTGTAGTACACAATTAATCGGGTTATTTATAATTAAGTAATCTACAATTCTTTGTAATAGTTTTCTTAGTAATTATGTATGAAACTTTAGACCTATTTTGGCTATTAGTTCATTTTTGTATGACATATTTGTAAAATAAGAGCCAACAGGAGTGGTAATTTTTCCATACAAACGTACTCGACTGTTTCCTCCGTGGGTTTTGAAGCTAGAGCAATGATTTTTTCAACACAGATTAATATTGTCAATATCTGTGTCGGACCGTTTTGCAAGTTTTGATATTTTTGTTTTTTAAGGCGCTAGAGCCCTTCAAAAATGGCCAAAATGATCTCTTTGACTATGCCGCAATGAGAGGCGTGGTATTCAAAACTGATATCAATTAGCCAAGAAAGCAAAACGGTCCGACACAGATAATTTCATAATCATTTGGATTTCCAAATTTGGTTACGATTGGTTAAGTTTTGGAGGAGAAAACAGTCGAGTACGAAACCTCGATTTTTGAGATTTTTACGCAGGATTTTTGCCTTGTCCTTATCGCACTAGTTTTAGGATCCGCTTCTGTTAGCGATATACCTGATATTTACCTAAACTATTTAAATCTCAGCTCCTGTTTCGTCTTAATTGACATAAGACTTTAAATATAGGTTTCAAAATTGGCCAACTATAATCATAATAAGAAGATAAACATAATTTTGACAGTGATGCAAATTAATAGTGTAATTTTTATCGTGAAATAAAGAAATATAATCTAAATCTATAGGTAATCATAAAATCTACAATTCTACACCCTCATTAACTATTTAACTGTTTTCCCAAGAATCTTAACTAAAACTAATACCTATCTTCCAAATCTTCCAATCACTGGGAAAACCCAACCACCACTTGACCAGTTAGTTTAACCAAATAAAAGTCAACAAAAAGAGTTTAAGGAAACCCATAACCCATCAAAATCCCCAGGTTCAGGTAGCCGGGTATTCCCGGATGAAAGTCCTCTTGACCTTTCTTGTGAGAGTGAGGTCGTGTTACTCTGTTGAATCGTGTTAAAATTAAAACAAGCTCTCTGCAATAAAGATACTGATCTACTGCTCATTTATGTTGCATTTAAATTAATCTTATACCCATTTTATAAGCTTCTGTAGATTAAAACTGATATTATTAGAGAGCGGTTATTTCATACCTAGTCTACTTGTTTGGAAAGGTATGTATGTAGTAGGTATGTAGGCACATAAAAAATGAAACGAATCAAGATTTCAGAATTACAAGCCTTTTGTAAGTGTCATTGATATTTTACATTAAACTTTATGTCTATAGGTCTTTAAATTTTACATCAAAATGAAGTAAACGCCTTAAATGGAGATCTATGCACTTAAGTGTTTTGAATTAATTTATGTTTCACGATTTATAATTCCGCGTAAGTACTTATCTGCGTTTAACCTGATTGAATGCAACTAGGTCGTCAATTTGTAGGAATTATCGTTAATTTCAAACTCTTTGCCAATTATAATTACGATAGATAGTAAATTTTATG
Organism: Cydia amplana; assembly: GCF_948474715.1. Lineage (NCBI taxonomy): Eukaryota > Metazoa > Arthropoda > Insecta > Lepidoptera > Tortricidae > Cydia > Cydia amplana. The sequence continues at coordinate 25,892,284 of NC_086070.1, forward strand.
CAAACTGAATATTAAGCTGGGTTAATGTCGAGTCAAAGGCTTTTAATAATAATTGGGTACTTCATATGACTTATAGATACGTATAACGAAGTATTAATTATAATAACTGGGAGAATGGGCTTTGCTCGAAAAACATATAAAAATTCAAAAATGCCCGTTTTCCCAGAGATAAGACCAAGCTATAGATCGATTTTTCGCCCCCAAAAACCCCCATATAGCAAATTTCATCGAAATCGTTAGAACCGTTTCCGAGATTCCCGATACATATATGTATATATACAATAATTCCTCGTTCAAAGGTATAAATAAGATTTGTGACAACATCTAAATATCTCCTTGTATCCCTTTGTATTACAAAAGTATACCCAGTTAACACTTTCCTTACCAAGAAACCTTCAGCAATCAAAGATAGCCCAGAAAGTGTTAACCAGAGTGTTTCGACAATTTGCCAACAAGCGTCTTATTTGCCCGTAGCGCTAACAAAGCTTAAGTGGCTTAATAACCAGTTTTCCCACGGAGTAACTAGGGGCTTTCTAGACCGAGATCTAGAAATGCTAGATCGGACTAACTATCAAGAATGGATTATTATAGTAAGAAAGTCTAGTAGTCTAGTTAAGAGGTAGTCTTAAGTTAAGAGTTAAGAATAATTAAAAATTATATTTAGGTAGGTACCTACTAAAATAGTTACTGATACGGAGTAATTAGTTATAGGTACGTATTTCAATTTGTTTGTTTACTCTTTTTGCCATTTCTATTGAAAAACATTATAAGGATTTCTGGGAACAGATCTTTATTGGCACAAATTACCTACAATGACTCAGCTAGCGTGTCATTCATACGAGTGATATTGATATACAGTGAGAGTCAGAATGGCGGGTGTATGTAAATAAAAATGAACAAAAAGCATACCATATTTTAGTACCTAATTTGTACTATTTGGTACCTCATATAAAAAAATTAGTACCTCACGGTATTTAAAGTTATTACCAAAGAACGTTACACCCGCCAACCTGACAGTCAGAATGGCGGGTGTATTTTATTACGCTATGATCCCGCGATTATTGATAAATTCTATAAAATCCAAATTTTAGTACCTTTTTAATACTTTAATATTCAATTATAAATTGAACCATTTTATTTGTGGTTTCCGAGTTTTACTAATTTTACACATTGCATTGCTATTAAAAAAAATCAGGCGCTTTAATTTTTCACCGTATCGATATCGTTTTTAAGAAAAAACGCTACGCTACAACTATTTTTATTACGCCAGGATTTAGTACCTTTCATGTTTAATCTGTTACCCTTTCACGGTTAATCTGTTAGGTTCAATTAACTATGAAAATTACGTCTTACAAATGGCCAGGAGCAGCCATGTCAAGGGATGCTTCCTAAGAAGAAATTCCGCTCTTCATTGTGCATGTAATTGTGCACCTAATACCTATTCTTAAGTACATGGTGATTAATCAAATAAAACTTGCAAATTATGTCTGTTTGTCCGTATATTAGTGTGATGAATATACTTCTTTGTGGGATTCCGTTGATGTCCTTGTTTTGCTAAGAAATGCTAAGTACCACATACTATATTCTACTGTGAATACGATTGAAATACATACCTTTTACAAACAATATTTTCATTTAACTATTCTTACATGAGGTTTTTCTATCGTCTCGGTTAGTTTCTTAACTTATACATAACTAACAAAATACCACACCCGGTAGTATTTTCATGTTTAATATCCAAAAGGTGGATACAGGGTGGATTTTCTTTTTGAGTCAGTGAGGGCAGCTACCAGATCCCGTGCTGCTACGAGAAAACGGTCTTAGAAGACCTTCCCTCGATTTCAAATTAATAAAGATTGGCTTTTACAGATTTTGAAAAAAATATACAGGGTGCGAGAAAAAGGTCATTTTTGCAAACTTGTTGAAGTGAAAACTTCTTTGGCGGCGCTGGGCACTTTTTGAGGTGGGGAAAAAATGATAAACTCGAGACAGCGTAAGGCGATCACGTGACCGTAAGGGGCGTAAGGCGATCACGTGGCATTTAAATGAATAAAGAAAAACTCAATGTTATTTGACATTTATGTTGCGGACTCCTTTTCAAGACTCTTTACCTATGTTCAAATAATTTGACGTTGTCATGGCAGTATGTAAATAAACATGTCAATGAAAAAGTGTGATCTTATTTGAGAATGATAATAATATATAATAAATAAATAGAATACCTCCGCTAAACGTATGTATCGTGTTACAGGGCGTCGGTAACATAGTGTGGTGAGTTTTCACTTCTATCGGCACTCCCGGAGTGCAACCGTTGTTGCTTGTTTTTTGATGCCAATCGATCCCATTCCTATTGAGCATCAAAAGCTTGTATGGAACCAAAAAAAACATCCGGCTAGAAAAGCCACAAATCGGGGAAAACTTTTCCCATACTCTTTGTATGAAAATGAAAACTTTTATTTTTCACATGCTATTTTTGTATGCCAATCGATTTCCTTCCTATTCAGTATCAATAGTTTCCTTGGGGTCAACTTACGGTAATGTACTAAAAAGTCAACAAATAAAAAAAAACTTTTTCCATACATTTACTATGGAGAAAACGTGAAATTTAATTCACATTCTTCTATCTGCCCAATCAGTCCTGTTCCTGTTACATTTAAAGATCATAATACTGTATGAAGACATCATACTGCTGTAAGACTGATGGGCGAGATAGAAAATTGGATAGGAATGGAATCGATTTTCATACAAAAATAGCATGTGAAAAATAAAAGTTTTCATTTTCATACAAATTGTATGGGAAAAGTTTTCCTCGATTTGTGGCTTTTTTAGTCGGATTTTCTTTTGGTTCTTTTGATCCTCAATAGGAATGAGATCGATTGGCATCAAAAAAAAGTTTGCAAAAATGACCTTTTTCTCGCACCCTGTATTTTTTTTTCAAAATCTGTAAAAGCCAATCTTTATTAATTTGAAATCGAGGGAAGGTCTTCTAAGACCGTTTTCTCGTAGCAGCACGGGATCTGGTAGCTGCCCTCACTGACTCAAAAAGAAAATCCACCCTGTATAGAACCTTTTGGATATTAAACATGAAAATACTACCGGGTGTGGTATTTTGTTAGTTATGTATAAGTTAAGAAACTAACCAAGACGATAGAAAAACCTCATGTAAGAATAGTTAAATGAAAATATTGCTTGTAAAAGGTATGTAGTATAGAGTCGAGTTCGATTATCAATGGGGTAAAAATATAGTATGTAGTACTTAGCATATCTTAGCAAAACAAGGACATCAACGGGATCCCACAAAGAAGTATATTCATCACACTAATATAGGGACAAATAGACATAATTTGCAAGTTTTATTTGATTAATCACCATGTACTTAAGAGTAGGTATTAGGTGCACAATTACATGCACAATGAAGAGCGGAATTTCTTCTTAGGAAGCATCCTTTGACATGGCGCCTGGCCATTTGTAAGACGTAATTTTCATAGTTAATTGAACCTAACAGATTAACCGTGAAAGGGTAACAGATTAAACATGAAAGGTACTAAATCCTGGCGTAATAAAAATAGTTGTAGCGTAGCGTTTTTTCTTAAAAACGATATAGATACGGTGAAAAATTAAAGCGCCTGAAATTTTTTAATAGCAATGCAATGTGTAAAATTAGTAAAACTCGGAAACCACAAATAAAATGGCTCAATTTATAATTGAATATTAAAGTACTAAAAAGGTACTAAAATTTGGCTTTTATAGAATTTATCAATAATCGCGGGATCATAGCGTAATAAAATACACCCGCCATTCTGACTGTCAGGTTGGCGGGTGTAACGTGTTTTGGTAATAACTTTAAATTCCGTGAGGTACTAATTTTTTTATATGAGGTACCAAATAGTACAAATTAGGTACTAAAATATGGTATGCTTTTTGTTTATTTTTGTTTACATACACCCGCCATTCTGACTCTCACGATATACAAGTACATATGTGGTATAGCAAGCGATACATTTTAATTATCTATTGGTGTTTTTCGATATAGATAAAGTTAACTATTGTATTAGAACAAATTAAATTATTTTCAGAAAATATTTTAATTTGTTTTTATTTCAAGTAGACACACTACTATAAATTATAAACTTTGAATAAATGTCATATACTAAGAAAAAGGCCAGAGAGCCAGAGGTGGTTAGAGGTGGCCAGGGGGCGCCATAAGCCTTCAGTAAGAAGTGCATATACTTGGAAAAATTCGACCTATGCCGCTGTGGCCCGGTGGCCGAATGGCTCAGGCACCTGCCGCGATAGCAGAGGACGCTGGTTCGATTCCAGCCTGGGGCACTGGAGGCCTTGGTCACTTTTTCTTAGTATATGACATTTATTCAAAGTTAACTATTGTCATATAATATTTAAAACTTTTGCGTTATTAACTCACATTTGTAGACGGTTCTATCGCGAATTTATTTTATTACCTTTATTTACCGACGTTTTGACACAGGTTTCAAGCAAAATGTCAAAACAGAGATTTGTGCAACTACCCGATGAAAAGTGTATGAAAAAGTTCACTATTGTCATTTTGCCTAGGCGTACTGGTATTGCAAATTTTGTCTTGTGATGTGGCTCAAAACCAGTAGGAGTGGAGGAAGAGGGGGGAGGCCTTTGCCCGCAGTGGGACACAATAGGCTCGCAATAAAACTCTTCTAGCGTATCGTATATTTTAGTCGTATATCTGTGGCAAAGCACGCGTCTTGTCGTAAATAATATCAGCTATTGCACGTTTTGACACGGCTACACAAACATAGTCGGTACTAGTCTGTAGTGATCTAGTAATGTAGGCTTCCTGTGATTATGTACTATAGTCGATTTTGCAATACATATTATAAGTAAATTAAGAGTTATTATAAACTAGCCGCCGCCATACAATTGAAAGTACGCTCCCATTTTAAACCGAGATTCTGATATGACATGAACAGTTTTCGTTGCTATAACTTGTAATTAAATAAATTAGAGCGAGTAAAAGTTTAATACAAAAGTTCTAGGCGCTTTTGTTTCTTTTAAAGCTGCTGTAAAAGCCTGAAGTAATACGGTTAAACCTAGGATTTATCGGTAAAACCTAGGTTTTACCGATGCTGATCGGTAAAAGCCCGAAATTATAATATACATATAACAAACATGTATAAACTAAACTTCAGTGTCTAACTTGTCATAAACCTTAGGGTAATAACATTCCATTTCTGACCGCAGCTGCACTGGTACTGAACGCGTCGCTGTTACTGTCAATTTCCATAAAAAAAGCGGCCAAGTGCGAGTCGGACTCGCCCATGAAGGGTTCCGTATTTAGGGGATTTACACGTATTAAAAAAAAACTACTTACTAGATTTCGTTCAAACCAATTTTCGGTGGAAGTTTGCATGGTAATGTACATCATATATTTTTTTTAGTTTTATCATTCTCTTATTTTAAAAGTTACAGGGGGGGGGGGGACACACATTTTACCACTTTGGAAGTGTCTCTCGCGCAAACTATTCAGTTTAGAAAAAAATGATATTAGAAACCTCAATATCATTTTTGAAGACCTATCCATAGATACCCCACACGTATGGGTTTTAGATATGGGATCCTCTTATGGGGAAACTCAGTTGAAATAGAACGTGCATCTGTAGTCCAAAGAAAGTGCAAAACTATTTGCAAACTATTTGTGGTAAAGGTCGCAGAGAATCGTGCCGACTTGATTTTGCAAAGCTTAACTTATTAACACTGACAAGTCTATACATTTACGAAGCAGCTGTCTTTGTGAAGAAGAATCTAGAACTCTTCCCGCCATTTAATAATATAAATAATAGACCTCTTCGACAGTACCAAATGACACTACCGCCCTATAACCTTAAAATAAGAAAAAAAAGCGCCTATCACATGTGTATACAAATTTTTAACAAAATTCCTGCACACATAAAGACGCTACCATTTAACGAGTTCAAATTTAAATTGAAAAATATATTGTGTAATGCAAGTTTTTATAATATTGATGAATATTTTAATTATAAATTCTAACTATTACTTTATTGTGACATGTAAACTTTTGACATCATAAATTCTAATTTTTACTTCATTTTGACATGTAAACTTCTGACATTATAAATCCTAATTTTAATTATAAATTCTATTACTTCATTATGACATATAAACTATGACATTATAAATTCTAATTTTTACCTAATTTTGACATGTAAACTTTTGACATTATAAATTCTATTTTTTTTTTACTTCATTTTTACATGTAATCTTTTTATATTAAGTAAGGAAATTAGATTTAACTATAATAGTTTGATGAACTTATGCGCTGAATATGAATGACTAACTGACTGTAGATTGAGGCTTGAAACTTGATGTTTGTATTTAATAATTTAATTTTTGATAATATTTTAGTAAACGCGACATTTTGTAACGTATTTTCTTTTGACATGCATGAACTATGTCAATACAAATAATTTTCACATGCCATAAGGCCGAACATATCATGGGTCAATATGTATACTTAATAACATCTACTGTACCATATGTTTTCGTGAATAAACTTTCATTTCATTTCATTTCATGAAAAAAAAATTTTTGAGTTTCAGTTCTAAGTATGGGGAACCCCCAAAATTTATTGTTTTTTTTTTCTATGTTTGTGTGAGAATCTTAATGCGGTTCACAGAATACATCTACTTACCAAGTTTCAACAGTATAGTTCTTATAGTTTCGGAAAAAAGTGGCTGTGACATACGGACGGACAGACAGACGGACAGACGGACAGACAGACAGACAGACATGACGAATCCATAAGGGTTCCGTTTTTTGCCATTTGGCTACGGAACCCTAATAAAATGAACAGTAGTGCAGCTGCGGTTGGAAATGAACTGTCACCTCGCTTTGTTTACTCAAACTGACACTAATTATTAGTCAAGAATAGTACATTATTGCAGAGGCCGGGAAAGAGCAAATCGTGGATGAGTTTCGATTACGAATTGCTATTCCTGCCGAGGCATATATAGTGCTTTTCTCCAAACATGCGAGGAAATAAGGTAAAATAATAATTATTTAAGCATCAAGCATCACTCAAATCGAACCTTCACATCAAAAATGTCAAAAACAATTTCCCTCTTTAATTAATTTTTAAAAGTTAAGGGTACAAACTTATTCTGCCAGTCAGTACCATTCAATATTCGTTCATTCAATATAATTGTGCAATATAGTTGGTCAAACCAATTTGTCAGTCAGTAAGAACCAGGAAAACTATACCCATCCTTTTCTTTTGGGTGCTAGTACTAGTGTAAGACAAAAATAGTATGATTCTCTTTGTCTATATTTGAAATGAGAAAGTCCTTTGACAAACTATATAAGCTTTATGAACACGGACGAGATCCTTAAAAAAATATAAAAATAATCTTTGATTTTATTAAGCAGTATTCGCACGATCATACACGAGCACAACGGTCTTGTAAGAACGAGACAAGTAAGGTCGTTTATCTTACTATCTCACTCTATCCTATAGCTTGAAATGATAGCTGATCGGGTCGTGTAGACGCGGCTCGTTGGCTGTTTGCGTTATTTATTTTTAAAAAGTAAAAAACACTACAGTAATAAGTTATTAAGTGTTTTTTTCATTCCCGTCCGCTAGAACAGGACAGCGATAGTTTGATTTTTTTAATTAGAGTTTGACAATAACGAAGAACTTCCCGTACTATTTTTGCTACAATAAGGTGAACATTTCCGAGCATATTGGAGAAAAGTTAGTTCCTCGTTGTCGTTGACAAAGAAAATTACTGGAAAACGAAAGGTATTATTTTATAAGAAGCCTTCAAGAATATACTACGTTGTTTTGGTTTTAAAACAAGTGCTATAGGTATCAATATAACGCTTTTACTTTCGTATGTTTTACTGAACATTTTCTGCTACGATTAGCGAAAGTGATTTAAATTGCTCCCAGTTTTACAGTCGAGGAGAAAAGTCTTAGAATTTTAAAATCCAACATTATTGTAGACTGTTAAGCTATATCTGAATGCCATCCTAGAAAAAAATAAGGGCCATGGCAAACAAACATCAATCGTTTATGTTGATTTATTTTAAGTGCAAAAGGTTGTTGTTGATTTCACAAGGCATATATAATAATTTATGACCTGATATTACTTGTAGAAATTTCCAAGTTCATGTACAACGTAGTAGGTTGTCAAGCGTTGGTGGCCTAGCGGTAAGAGCGTGCGACTTGCAAATCCGGAGGTCGCGGGTTCGAACCCCGGCTCGTACCAATGAGTTTTTCGGAACTTATGTACGAAATATCATTTGATATTTACCAGTCGCTTTTCGGTGAAGGAAAACATCGTGAGGAAACCGGACTAATCCCAATACGGGCCTAGTTTACCCTCTGGGTTAGAAGGTCAGATGGCAGTCGCTTTCGTAAAAACTAGTGCCCACGCCAATTACTGGGATTAGTTGCCAAGCGGACCCCAGGCTCCTATGAGCCGTGGCAAAATGCCGGGACAACGCGAGGAAGATGATGATGTACAACGTAGTAGGTAATTTAAGCTATGGGCACTCAAAAGAATCTATGCAATAAGATGTTGCTAAAACATATTTATTTTTTCAGGTAAGCTTCCGAATACACCCGATGGATTACATACACAATACCGAAATAATATCAGTAAGTAAAGAAACAAAACTCAGGAAATTATTAAGATTCCCGTTACTCCCGTATGAAGACAGCAAAAGAAGATCTTCAAGAGAGAGAGGGAGAGATTAAGGGCCCGATTCGGATTTTGAAATAGACATCTATAAGATATCTTTTAGTCATCATCACCAAGATACGATAACGATATGTTTAAGATCTAACCTGTCAAATTTGAAATTTCCGCGATTCTGGAGATACTCTTGAACGATTTCCACAAGATATAGCTTAGAGATCTAATTCACATCTATTAGAGATATCTAACTCTATCTAACGTAAAAGTGACATTGGTTGCCCGAATTGCGCTGCAAAAGAGAACTAGTTGAAATCTAAACTACCTATAACTTATCTAGAATAGATCTAGTACGTGTAGTCTCTTGTGAATATCTTGAAGTTCGAATACGGCAGCAACTCTCTTGAACGATTTCCACAAGATATGACTTAGAGATCCAATTCACATCTAATAGATATCTAACTCTATTTAACGTAAAAGTGACATTGGTTGCCCGAAATGCGCTGCAAAAGTCGCAAGAAATTGTAAACGCCCATGCCCATAACAGGATCTCCAAACTTTTTGACTCTTTCTCGCTCCCTTTTCTCGGAAACGAATTGACAGGCTCGCGGTCCGCAGGTTGGAGGCCCTGGTCTATAGTATTATTCTACCATCGCCTGGTCTATACTACATATTACTCTACCATAATCATACGCTTGTTTGCAACCGACCTAAAGACATGTGAACCTGACAGTACCGCAGATTAAACTATTATGAGATTTATCGCTCCCGACCCGTGGTCCAACCGCTATGTCCAACTGGTTGCACCACGAGTAAGTAAAACTATCCGTAGTTCGACTGTCAGAATATTTTTTTTTCTGTGATATATTTTTATGACCCGTGGTACAACTGAGGGGCAATTGTCCAACTAGTATAATGAACCACCGCTATGTCCAACTGGTGGTACCACGGGTAAGTAAAACTATCCGTAGTTCAACTGTCAGAATTATTTTTTTTCTGCGATATTATTGTCTATTCGTCATGTCCGTTTATCAGAATACATGTGCTGACAGGCAAGCCAATATTATACTGTATGTAGAAATAAAACTCTGTTTATACTATAGCTAGCTTTGAGTTTATACTGACACTAACACATGTAATGTATTTTTCGTTTACTCTGTTCACCCAAGGTGCATAAGGTTAACTAAAAGTTCATTTAATGTACTTGTGACCAACTGCAGGTGAACTAAGTTTACTTAAAGTTTATTTGATTATGACCAAATGCAGATGAATTAAGCTGACTTAAATTTCATTTTAAATATATTAACGGTTAATTTACCATGCACCAAGTATAATTTCTTCGATTTAGTTTCCCTATCAGGGTAAGGTATTAAATTAGTTCCTAAAAGTTGGTAAGTTTACCTAAAATAAACATATTCATAATAGAATAGGACTAGGAGGATAGAATTTCGCAGTTGGAAAGTAGTTTGTTATGTTCTACTCATTGAACTATTATTACTAAATTATAGAACCGGTACAGACAACCAGTATTATAATTACAATGAAACGGCCACAGCATCATGGATATATCCAAAATGAAGGATTTTCTAAGAGAGCACTCATCGCCTAGTGTGAGGTAACACAGAATGAGGCAGTAATGGTAAAGAATCACCAGTTCATTGAACTTGTAAACCTTGCTGAATTTTGAATTTGAAATGCTCGTAAGATCGCTTCTAGGTCCAGTAAAATACATAAAAGCTTTGCCCCTTAGCGGAAAGTATCATGTGTAAGAAAACGTAATACCGGACAAAAAACGATTCCAGTATTATGGTTTCTGTCGTACTTCAAGTTTTTTTTTAATAATAAGGTTTAGCTAGTGACATCTTGTATGCGATAGAAGAACTCAAACTGTATTGTTTGAGGTGGCGAGTAGCAGAACTAACGATATTATGACAATAATGCTAGCTCCACATAATGACTTTACACGTCCGAAAAAAGTATGCGTAAGGAAGCAGCTAGGACGTTACATTGTTGAACACGATTAAATTACGTAGGTCGTTTTTGGGTCATGTTGCCAGCAAAGCTAACTCATGATTCTAGTATATAGTCGTCCCTTTCAAATCAATCTAAGAAAACGGGACGATACTACGATGTTGCCACTTTTTAATTTCTACAATTTCTTGTCGGTCTATACCTAACTGAATCAGAAGGTCTACCGCGAACCACGTTCGACGTGTTCCCTCTTTGTCGCGCTTGTAAATGCGGCCGTAAGTGTGACAGGGAGGCAACACGTCGAACGTGGTTCGGGTGGACCTTTTTTGTTGAATATCTCGTTTCCGGGAGAAGTACACTGGATTCTATTAAGGTAGGTACCTACACTAAGGTACACCGAAGGTACAATATGTTTATATTGCTAATAATTCGCTGAGGTCCACCCGGCATCCAGACTTCCTGACGCACACCGTGGTTCGCGGTAGGCCCTCGGCATGAGGGGTGGGCGTACTGGGCGTGGGTGTTTTTAAATCAGACAAATTAATGAAACGTCCAACTTAAATTATATTTGTTTATGGTAAAATTTTGCCATTGTTTAATCGCTGTTAAACACTTATTTTACAGGAATATGGATGTTTCCTACAATTCCTTACTAAACAGATGCTAAAAAGTCACTAAAACCTCCAGTTATAAACCGTGTCCAGACGAGCTGGGCAAATCAACCTGAACTGCACTAATGCTGCACTCTGACGGCAGAACATTGCAGTAATATTCCCCTATTCTTATAGTCTGTCAAGCCATTTCCGTCAGTAGAAAAACGCAGCAAATTAAAAAAAAATTTAGGCGCGAAGGGTAATTGTCTCATTGAACATTTTAATTTCGCGCCTTTTCCCATTGACAAAGTTGTTTGACAGGCTATAACTTCATACATACTGTACCGTGTGGGATGTGCCTTGAGGGATTATTACACATCTATCCTTTTTCAGGACAGTGTCTTCTTTAGGGCCGGTACAGACGGACTGCAACCCGACTGCAATTTGTATGGCAACTGCACGCCCAAGTATACTTGGTCAACCAGATCTTGACAGTAGAAAAAGGCGGCAAATTTGAAAAATGTAGGTGCGAAGGGATATCGACCCATAGAAAATTTGAATTTCGCGCCTTTTTTTACTGACAAGATTTGGTTGACCAGCTATAGCAGTCGGGTTGCAGTTCGTCTGTACCGGCCCTAAGAGGGACACAAAGGCACAGTTTGTTTTCCTGTCTTTCTCAACAGCAGTATTTGGCAAAAGGATAGATGTAACAACCTCTTTAGAGTTGCCTAACAGAAATTATACACAGCGCACCAGAATTCATAACTCTTTGGTCTTAACGACACTCAAACCATGCTCAAACCCGACATTTTGCTGTCAGCCGACAGCAATAGCATAGCATTGTTCACATATAGTCCGATAAGTAATTGTAGAAAATTATTGAGGGCAACAATTTAGTATGGACCTTTTTAGTTCCATTTTATTTAATTTCTACTATTTTAAAGTGGTAACATACTATCGCACCTTGGTGGTGCGTCGCACTTATGAGAGCGAGAAAAAAATATGTGTGCGGCACAGGTCGCGGTGCGGTGCGATAGTGTGTTACGACTTTTATGTCGCACTAGCTTAGTGACGATGACAGCTGATAGCCGACATCACATTAATTATAGCCTGTCAAACAACTTTGTCAGTAGAAAAGGGAGCGAAATTTTAATCTTCTAAGTATAAGAAGATTACCCTTCGCGCCTACATTTTTTAAATTTGAAAAGAGGAGGAAAGCTTGCTTTTTTCTACTGGCGGAAATAGCTTGACAGACTTTAAATTGCATAATGAGCTGTACTGTTGTTTCCGGAAGTCGTTTTTAGTGTACCGCACAAACTTTGTTCGCGGTACACTTATGGGATCACATCGGTCTTGCAAATCAGTTAAATGTGTTTTTTCCAAGTTGCGATTTGTTCCATTCGCAATTTTTAACACTTTATTTTCTCTCAATAGCTTCCTTTTCCAAAAGCATTTCTCACCATACGCATAATATCCCATTATATTTATTATTCAATAGCTTATTTACTTGATTTGCCACTATGTTTCATTTCCTTACAATCACGGAATGTCTTCCGTCTTATGTCTGTCTCCACCTGTCGGTGGAGATAGGCTCCTGTAACATAAATATAATGGGAAACTTATGCGATAGGTTAGACATGCTTTCGGGAAAGAAGGCTATTGAGAAAAAATAAAGTGGTAAATTGCGAATGGCAGAATTCGGGTTTGTTCCTGTATCGTCGTATTCCTGTTTCGTCGTATTCCTGTTTCGTCGGATTCCTGATTCGTCGAAATGTGCTAAAAATGCTATAAAAAGTACGATCACTGGTGATTACATTAAATCTTCATATTTAGGTAGTAAATACTGGTTTACTGCACGACATATTTAATTATATGTATATAATTCCGACGAAATAAGAATACGACGAATCAGAAATCCGACGATACAGGAATACGACGAAACAGGAATACGACGAACCAGGAACAAACCAGAATTCGCAACTTAGAAAAACGGTTTCCAGAAATCATAGTATACACTCCGCATATTTGTATTCAGATGACAGCTGTCACCGTACCCAAGCTATGTGAAAAATACTATTACACGTTCAATCCGTGCCCCGTATATGAGTTATGGCAAACCTCAATTACAAAGCCGTTACCAATTCAGTTAAGGCTTCTAACTTAGACCTATCTCGCGGTAATCGTGTCGCGGTAAAGCGGTGTCGTGGCGCTCCTGTATAGAGCCTTAAGCCTGCTGTATTATTTTGAACGACCGTGTCATCGTTTGGTTTTTAACACTGCACTCCGTTTTACCATATTCCTTATAAGATTTTGTAACACTACCTACTATGGGAACTAAATAATAAATAGTTTACAAACCCTTAGGCCCTTGATTCTACTTTAGGACGTTTGTTATCCATTTGTTTATCTTACATAGGGTCGGAACTTGCACCAGACCGTCTGTCACCGTTAAAGCGTTCGCTAAATTTTATTGTATGGAAAATTTCATAGTTCACTAGTGAGTGACTTAATCAGTTCGCTAATAGCGGTTGGTGCAACTGGCACTTATTTATTAGTATTGCTTCAGACCTCTGCACTCTGTTACCAGTTATATCATTCATTCATTTTCTTCTTACGTAATTAGTTTACCTCTTCTCTTTCAGCCTTTCACAATCATATCGTATAATTATTAATACTTTGCATTTTCTCGCCAACCGCATCACATCTATAAGTCATCGATATATCACAGGCCATATATGTATATTACATAATTATAGCTATAGTTATTATATTATAAGTGCAATTTTCAGGGACTCTGGTACACGTACCTATCATCATCATTGGCCTTCGAGTCTATTAAAGACTATACAAGCAGTGTCAGGTAGGCCGACAACGTTTTCATGGCTGTGTAAGCCAATACGGGAGCGGCAAACATGACCACAGGCCTGGCAGGTGTAGTGTGCCCGTGGCGAACAGGTGTCGGGCTGATGACGATTGGCTCACTTACTTGCGATTGTCTTAAACCATGCGTCGTCGTGAATTTCCGTATAGACGTATCCGTTGAATACCATTTTGCGCCTCTTGACTCTGTCCTCGGCAAGCTCCTCCCATTTTGAACTGGTATGTTGAAGGCGTGCATGTCTCGCCAGGCGCAGTCCTTATGTCGTAGCATTGGCCGAACGACGCTTCTCTTGGCATCAGCTATGGCGCTAAGCAAAACATGCCGCGGCAAACGAGAAGGTTGCATTGTGGTTGCATTCGATGCACATGGTCCAGCATAAGCGTTTTTGCTTTAGCAGCGCAAAGAGGCTGATGGGCAGCTGAGAAATCTCAAGCACCCTCTCGTTCGTGACCCTATCCTTCCAGTATATGCCCAAAATGTTCCGGGTAAATATGTGCTACGCGACGTATAAATATTCATATTTTATTCTTCGACACATGCCTGTAATATCTCTACCTAGGTACTTTATATTGAAACCATCCAATAAAGGTACATCTTGTTATCTAATCTATTAATACAGAATACAGATCTTTATTGGTAAAAGCAGATTTTACAGGTCACATTTTATACACTATTTACACAAAATATATGTTGGTAGGTACTTACATATGTTCTTTAAATTACTCATTTACGTTTCATATTGTAAACATTAGGTAATATTTTAATTATGATGCAGTAGTCAACGACCTCATCGAGTATTTATAAATTCGTCAATGCTATAATAACATGCTTTTTCTATAAGCAGCAGTTTAAGTTAAGCTTTAAACATTAGGTCACTATCTATTATAGTTAACTATCTTAGACAGACAGACAGACGGACGGACGGACAGACAGACGGACAGACAGACAGACAGACGGACGGACAGACAGACAGACGGACGGACAGAAAGACAGACAGATGGATGGACTACCAGACAGACAGACATACACTCAGACGGACGGACGGACGGACAGACAGACGGACGGACGGACGGACAGACAGACAGACGGACGGATAGACAGACAGACGGACGGACAGAAAGACAGACGGAGAGACAGACAGGCATACACTCTGACGGAAGGACGGACGGACGGACGGACAGACAGACAGACAAACAGACAGACAGAAAGACAGACGGAGAGACAGACAGGCATACACTCAGACGGAAGGAAGGACGGACGGACAGACAGACAGACATACACTCAGACGGAAGGACGGACGGACGGACGGACGGACGGACGGACGGACGGACGGACAGACAGACAGACAGACAGACAGACAGAAAGACAGGCGGAGAGAGAGACAGACAGAGACACAAACTGACATGAAGACATATAGACAGGCAGACGGACGGACAGACAGACAGGCATACACTCAGACGGAAGGACGGACGGACGGACAGACGGACAGACAGACAGACAGACATACACTCAGACGGAAGGACGGACGGACGGACGGACAGACAGACAGACAGACAGACAGAAAGACAGACGGAGAGAGAGACAGACAGAGACACAAACTGACATGAAGACATATAGACAGGCAGACGGACGGACAGACAGACAGGCATACACTCAGACGGAAGGACGGACGGACGGACAGACAGACAGACAGACATACACTCAGACGGAAGGACGGACGGACGGACGGACAGACAGACAGACAGACAGACAGAAAGACAGACGGAGAGAGAGACAGACAGAGACACAAACTGACATGAAGACATATAGACAGGCAGACGGACGGACAGACAGACAGACAGGCATACACTCAGACGGAAGGACGGACGGACGGACAGACAGTCAGACAGACAGACATACACTCAGACGGAAGGACGGACGGACGGACGGACGGACGGACGGACGGACGGACGGACAGACAGACAGACAGACAGACAGACAGAAAGACAGGCGGAGAGAGAGACAGACAGAGACACAAACTGACATGAAGACATATAGACAGGCAGACGGACGGACAGACAGACAGGCATACACTCAGACGGAAGGACGGACGGACGGACGGACGGACGGACGGACGGACGGACGGACAGACAGACAGACAGACAGACAGACAGACAGAAAGACAGGCGGAGAGAGAGACAGACAGAGACACAAACTGACATGAAGACATATAGACAGGCAGACGGACGGACAGACAGACAGGCATACACTCAGACGGAAGGACGGACGGACGGACAGACAGACAGACAGACATACACTCAGACGGAAGGACGGACGGACGGACGGACAGACAGACAGACAGACAGACAGAAAGACAGACGGAGAGAGAGACAGACAGAGACACAAACTGACATGAAGACATATAGACAGGCAGACGGACGGACAGACAGACAGACAGGCATACACTCAGACGGAAGGACGGACGGACGGACAGACAGTCAGACAGACAGACATACACTCAGACGGAAGGACGGACGGACGGACGGACGGACGGACGGACGGACGGACAGACAGACAGACAGACAGACAGACAGACAGAAAGACAGGCGGAGAGAGAGACAGACAGAGACACAAACTGACATGAAGACATATAGACAGGCAGACGGACGGACAGACAGACAGGCATACACTCAGACGGAAGGACGGACGGACGGACGGACGGACGGACGGACGGACGGACGGACAGACAGACAGACAGACAGACAGACAGACAGAAAGACAGGCGGAGAGAGAGACAGACAGAGACACAAACTGACATGAAGACATATAGACAGGCAGACGGACGGACAGACAGACAGGCATACACTCAGACGGAAGGACGGACGGACGGACAGACAGACAGACAGACATACACTCAGACGGAAGGACGGACGGACGGACGGACGGACGGACGGACGGACGGACAGACAGACAGACAGACAGACAGACAGACAGACAGAAAGACAGGCGGAGAGAGAGACAGACAGAGACACAAACTGACATGAAGACATATAGACAGGCAGACGGACGGACAGACAGACAGGCATACACTCAGACGGAAGGACGGACGGACGGACAGACAGACAGACAGACATACACTCAGACGGAAGGACGGACGGACGGACGGACGGACGGACAGACATACAGACAGACAGAAAGACAGACGGAGAGAGAGACATACAGAGACACAAACTGACATGAAGACATATAGACAGGCAGAGGGACGGACAGACAGACAGGCATACACTCAGACGGAAGGACGGACGGACGGACAGACAGACAGACAAACAGACAGACAGAAAGACAGACGGAGAGACAGACAGAGACACAAACTGCCATGAAGATATATAGACAGGCAGACGTACGGACGGACAGACAGACAGACAGACGGAGAGAGAGACAGACAAACAGAGACACAAACTTACAGGTAGACATATACACAGGCGGACAAACAGACAGAAAGACAAAAAGAGACACAAACTAACAGGCAGACGGACGGACGGACGGACAGACAGACAAAAAGAGACACAAACTAACAGGCAGACGGACGGGCGGTCAAACAGACGGACTCACGGACTGAGATACAGATGGACGGACGTACTGACTGACAGACAGACGGTCGGATGGACTGAAAGACAGACATACGTAGAGACACAAATTTTTACACTAGTCAAACGAACAAATGGCTGACAAGTGTAAAAATTGTTAAATCTGCTCAATGTTCGTATAGAACAATGTATGACTTATTCAACTGAATGACAGACAGACGGAGAGAGGCAGACAGACAGACAGACAGACATACAGACAGACGGACGGAAGGGCAGACAGGGGTAATAATTGTTAAATATATGTTACTTCAATGTTAATGCCAAATGTCATATTAATCATATTATTTTAGCATGTCGTTATAAAATACGTTTGTATGGCGGTGGCTATGTACGGCGACTCCTTACCATTTTTTTTACTTTCCAAATTCATACATTGTCATAGTAAGTAGGATAAAACCTCCAAAAGTACCCTAGAGATGATCTTAATACTACATACAAGTTTACGGTTGACCTAAATCAGGACGATGCAAGAAACAAGGGCATTTCTCAATTGGTAAAAAGGAATGCTTCTCTTACTCCTAACCAAACAAAAACTATGGGCAATCCTCATTAGGTTTATTTTAATAATTTCAATTTATGGATCCCATGAATTTTTGTTCAGATTCAGCACACAACAAAAAATTCTGTGCATTAGAATACACAATATCCACCAGAGATATAACACGCATTCCGGATGATACTGGCATTCTAATGCACAACATAGTTTAATTTATTAGTCAATATCGAGAATACATAATAATCAGAAAACTTATACTGATAAATATGAGGATAAATTTCGTCTTGTTTGCTTCAGATTTAGTCGTACATATTGTCGTAGGCTTGTCGTACATATTGAAAGTCGTACATACTTGCATCTCTGAAAAAGTAATTGTGCGTTTTAGTTTTGATTACGCTTACCTACTTACTTTATTTCCATACATTAAATAAACAAGCATTTCGAAATACGTGCTCTGTTATATTTTAATTTCAAATTATTTATTTGCAACCAAGCACACAAACACATGAAAACGTAGGTACCTTACATAGAATAAAGTAACATACATAATACCTACAACTTTGGGAACAAATCAAATTATTTTATGAAATAGTTTTATTTGTGTGTGTGTTTTTTAAGTATTTACAGTGATATGAATTACTAGCGACCCGCCCCGGCTTTGCACGGGTTAATAAATTATACATAAACCTTCCTCTTGAACCACTCTATTAAAAAAAACCGCATCAAAATCCGTTGCGTAGTTTAGAAAAAAGATCTAAGCATACATACAAACAGACAGACAGACAGACAGCGGGAAGCGACTTTGTTTTATACTATGTAGTGATAAACTGAAAAACACATAGTTTGTGGCATGCGCAAAAGGCAACAATTCAGACGACGCTGAAGTCTTTTAGACTCCGACTGGCAAAATTAAAAGCAGTTAAAAGCGAGGAAAGAGCTTGTAAATGGTCTTCCCTTATACTTTATATGGTCTTTTTGACACTGACCTTACCGAAATCGCGAATAACGTCAAGTTACTTTATACCTACTTACCTAAAAGCGTAAAACACAATAAGTCAAAATTTATTTAAATATCAGTTAGGTACATACCAAAAGGCAAAACAGCTGCTTGTACCGACAACACCCACATTTTTGGCCCACATATACCGATATGTGGGCCAAAAATCTGGTCATGGGGAAAGACTTTCAGAAAGTCTCCACGTTGGTTTGTTAAATATAAATAAATATTTGGGGACAATCTTACACAGATCGACCTAGACCCAAACTACGCAAAGCTTGTACAGTCAGTGTACGATTTTATTTATAGAGCCATAAGAGCGTGTCACATATTAATGCGGCCTTCGAAGGGTAATATTATTATTGCAGGTGACTACTATGGGTAATAGGCGACGATATATATACTTAAATAGATACATACATACCTATCTTATACCTTTAAACGAGCAATTCTTGTTTATTTATTTATTTATATATATATTTCGGGGATCTCGGAAACGGCTCTAACGATTTCGATGAAATTAGCTACATGGGGGTTTTCGGGGGAAAACAATCGATCTAGGTAGGTTTTATCTCTGGGAAAACGCTTTTTTTTGAGTTTTTGTATGTTTTCCGAGCATAGCTCGGTCTCCCAGATATTATACATATAAAACACCCGTGACTCAGGAACAAATAATATCCGTGCTCATCACACAAATAAATGCTCTTACCGGGATTCGAATCCGGGAACATCGGCTTCGCTGGAAGGGTCACTATCCACTAGGCCAGACAGGTCGCCTATGTACATACTATCCCATGTACCTCTGTAAGTATAACATATATTATATATGTTTTTCTTGATTTAATAACAAAACCCTTGGCCATACTCTTGGGTGGCTATCATCCTGATTTATAATAAAACAAGTTACTTTTTTGCATTTTCAGGCCCAATTTTTAGCTGATCAACTTTTTTTGTATGAAATATTAACGTTAACTCTATGAGTACATATTGGTTAATCAAACGGAATCTTTATTTCTGAGAAATGGTAAATAAAATTACATATTGTACAGATGTAGTGCATAATTGTAATCCTTCGAAACGTTTGTATTAAATAGTCGTGCTACTTCAATCAACTTCAGTACTTTTTGTACCGAGACTGACTAAAATAGTAAGACACGGTAATAAGTATGTTTTCAAAGGTGCTTAAAGCCTAAAGAGATTACCCTGGGATTATAGAACGAGCGATAGGGCCGATAACTATAACAGCGAGTTGACGGTGTGTTCCTATTTTCCCATTCTCATGGCATTAGGTAAATGGGAATAGATACATTCATATGAATTATTCTCATTTGTCTCTCATCAGTCACGCGGGGCAACACACTGAACACAGCAAAATTACCAGAATAGTATTATTTAATAAACATACCTTATGACAACAATCCTTCTTTCAGGAGCAGTTTCGCAGAATAGTTCATTGCGGTGTCGTTTCCATATAATTACGCAAATTTTCACTGCAAGTAGAATAAAATATGTAGGTTTTATTTTTTTATCACATCTATCATTTTCTTGAACTAATGGGGGACTTAATACCAAAAGGCATAAATAAAAAAAACTAAACACTAATATTTAGGCGACAAAACGGGCTCCGTTGAATCGTCGTAGGTATCAGTTCTATTTAGCTTTTAAAATACCGTTTAGTACTTTTTTCTTTAACATCGTTTTTGTTACATTTGATTCAAACGAGTAGGTAGTGGAAATATAGTGCATAAATAACTTCTCAAATCTCACAAATAAAGTACCCAACCAGGATTCGAACCAGAGGCTGCCAACTTCTTAGCCAGGGACTCTATCGATTAGCCCACAATCCATTGTCTTCGTTTTAGTCTCAACTCTAGTGGCCAATTAAGTGGATAGAAAACAGCTCCAAGTCTCAACAATAGGATTTTTTTTATACCAGGATGCGAACCCGGGGCCGGCCACCTATTTACTTCTAAAGTAGCATAACTTAGGGTCGCTATTAACTAGGGTGAAAGCAGTCTTGGTCTCAATTTTAAGTAGTTTGTACGAGTATGTACATATAAGCATCGTTTATATTCACAAATATCCTCATCTTCGTCATTATTTTGTAAATTAGTAGGTAATTCATATTATCGTAATATAGGTACTAACATACATACACCCTTAACTATATAATTACATACATACCTACGTGCACTGCGATTACTTTTATGTAATGCTGCAAAAGTTAGGTACCTATTAAAGTGAAAGGATGATTCTTGTATTGAAATCTGCAAACTAATACTACTATTACTGTAGGTATACTATGCATTTGAAGTACTGATTGGGTTTGGTACGCATGGAAAAAGGCCCAAAGGCTTTTTTGTCTAGAAACACCCAAATACATGAATGCTCTCACCGGGGTTCGAACCCAGGGCCTCTAGCTTCATAGGGTCACTACCGCCTAGGCTAGGAGTCTGTTGTTAATAATATAACTATGTATTACTGGTCGCTTTGTTTGTGTAGAATAAGCACTAGGTATACAACCATTCCATTCCTTATTCTATGTTATTTCCCTGTCAAATGTTATCTTAATCAGTTCTAATAGTTTAAGCGTGAAGAGCTGGGTGACATACAGGAAAAGTTGCTATCGCATTTATAACATTGTGTAGTAGGGATTTCACTTTATATGACACTTAGTAGGCCCGATCGAATTTTAAGAGCACTTCAGTCACTACTTACACCACGCTTAAAATTACATAGACTACACACCTATTAAAAAAAACACAGGCCAGTTGTCCACAATAACTATAAAATACTTATCTCAAGGTATTTCAACATGTTCTCTTGTATATATCCCTGGTAATAAATGTATATATATGTCCACTTGCATCTCCAGGGTGGTTGGAACCAGATTTGCTCGGTGACTTTAAGGCGCTCTAGATTGTCAGGGCTTCTGCGAGCAATGTGACCAAAATACTGAAGAATACGGTGCAGACACTTTTCTTATTTCTATAAATCATTATTTTATTTTATTAATACTTTTTAAATACATTTTATGAATACAATATCACTGCTTTTGAAAGAAATAGGTATATTGAAATGACAGTTTATTGCAGTGACAATGTCACTGTTTTATGTTTTTTTGTTTTAGAACGTAGTGATTATATGCTCTTTGTATTTTACCAAAATCATAGACAATAGCAAAACAAACGTTTATTTTAATATAAACGCTGGTGTTAGGTGGTATAGTTTGTCAAAGGACTGTCTCATTTCAAACATAGACAGAGAGAATAATACTATCTATGTCTTACACTGGTACTAGCACCCAAAAGAAAAGAATTAGTATAGTTTTATTTGTAAGTTACTGACAAATTGGTTTGACCAACTATTCTAGGGTAAAATAATTAATACATAATATATAGGTCATCAAATCAAATCATCATCTAGCCGTTTTCGGCCACAGCGAGTGCTTTCTACCGCTAAGGCAGCGGTCGGCAACCTTTTAGCATTCAAGGGCCACATAGTACTTAACGAAGTTGACGCGGGCCGCACATTATTAATATTTATGACTTTATCAGACATTGTCGTTTGTCAATATTACATACAAAAAAACGACATGGAGGCTTCGCGGGCCGCAAGTGACAGCTTCACGGGCCACGGGTTGCCGACCGCTGGCTAAGAGCATCGCTGGTGCACTCTCAGGTCTCACTTCAGCAATCTTATAATCAATCCATATGTCGGAAACCTTAACTAAATAACTAATTTCAGCCTAGGGGCTGTTCATAAATTACGTCATCTATTTTTGACGATTTCTGACCCCTCCCTAAAATCATTCAAAAATCATGCTTCGAATGACCCCGTTTCCTCCTACGTCATGCTACCATCATCCGATGTTCAGACCCCCCCCCCCCCCCCCACGGTTTCCCAATTTGAAATGACGTAATTTATGAATAGCCCCCTAGCACTATTTTCTCCTTTCCTTTCTCATTAATTGATTGAAAGCATATATGTATTAATGTCACTTATTTATTATATGTATACTAGAGACAGTACATCAGAACCTTCAATCGTGGATGACGAGGGCTTTCAATTAAATACGATATTCAACTCATTACTGGACGAGACTGATTACAAATCATAGCAGACGTTACACTTCTTATCCAAAGCAAACCAGTGGGTTCGGCCCAGGAACCGCCACCACGTTACCTTCTCCCGTTCGTTCTCGTTTGAAGATTGATTGTCAGCATAACTTCAATGAATTTATTTTCTCCGGCATATATATCACACAGCACAGGTTCTGGATACGCCAGACGCTTAGTAGCAGGGAATCTGGCGCGGGCTACACGCCCTTCAGTCGTTACACACCGGTACTCTGTTGGAACATCACACTTAGCGCTTTGCGACCTGCCTACGATTTGGCGTCCGGGTATGTACCACTGCGGTAATGACGTCTTCGGGCCGAGGTCCTCGGAGGTCCGACGATGCCTTCGAACACAACAGGCACGCCGGGCTCAACGATATTCTCAAATGGTCTCTTATTGTCAGCGTCAACATGCTAGTTCTACTTCAACTCCAATATAGCCCTACATTATCAGGGACGATAGGACGAGTGACGCAATTTTTCTTTATATTCGCTACATTTCTTGAACGTAGCTACAGCGTTTTAAGAATATTATTATAGTTAAAATATAAATCGCACAATGTTTATGAAGTCGTGGTTGGGTATTTAATTTTTTTTCTTATACATTTAATATAAAAATTAATTAATTTGCAGGAAAATTATACAATTACCAAGATGATGAAATTTAATATATCACGACTGTATATTTTATAAGCAAATTGTTTATTAATGATTATTTAAAATGTCATTTTGGATTGTATTCTATATGACATAAGGTGACAGCTATTTTTTTTATCATGCATAGATAATCGTTGCCTATTTATTACCTTTAATTAAATGATGGAGTAAGACTTGAGTAAGACCGACGGCATTAACGTCTTTCCTAATTGTCAATATTTAAGTAGGTGCAGTTCGTACAGTTATGACATGTAGCGGCATCTATTGTTCAGTAGGAAACTCTAAGCATAAATTACTACATTTTTTTATAGAGATTCAAAAGAATTAGAAGCACAGAGACTCCTACGAAGATACGAAACTCTCCATCACCCGAGACGCATTGTACCGATTTTTAGGGTTCCGTACCACAAAAGGAAAAAACGTCTGCCTATCTGTCCGTCTGTAGCCTATTTGCTCCGAAACTACGCGACCAGTTAAAAACTACAGTTAAAATTTGGTACAGATATTGAAGTAGGTACCTAAGTCTGTAGCCCAAAGACGGACATGAAACGTAAATTTACTCTTAAAAATTAAAAAAATATGTTTTGCAAACTATAATTATCGTGTTACAATATGAAGTGGAAATATCTCATTGAGAGAATCTCTAATTTATAATTTAAAGATAAATAGTTTAAAAGTAATTTGAGATATGGGCTAAAAAACCTTCCGGCCTAGCACAGGACTACAGGAGGAGTGGCGCGACAGTATATCGCCCGAAAGATAGATAACCCGTCTTTTTGTAGCGGTATTAATTAGAGAGGGACGGGTAGTGCTCTGCTGAGGTCTAATACTTATCTCCAAAACTACTAAGCGTAAAATTTTGTAAAAAAAAAAACAATCCTTTAACTATTATACATTATTCAGTTCAATAAGGTGTTTTACTACTAGGTACTAAATAGGTAGATCACAGTTGATGTACACAGACACAGACAGACACACAGACACACAGACACACAGACACTGACACACCGACACACCGACACACAGACATACAGACACACTGACACACTGACACACCGACACACCGACACACAGACACACAGACACACACACACACGGAAGACACACGGTGCCTCCTAGCACAGGTTATTTTGTAAATAACTTACAACAAGGAGACACCAGCCCTTGTGCATTGTAAGATTTGTAATGGTTTTGAATGAAATAAAGACTTGCATTTTTTGGAATTTGTAGGTATGCGAATTCAAAAAACAAACACATACAAAATACAAACCTAAAAATATAACTTTAATAAACAAAATATTCTCGCTACTCGCAACAGAATAAATCTTATTCTTTTTAACCTTATTATTCTAAAGTTGTTACCTAATAATTAACTATAGTGGGATTATTCGTATTTGCATTATTTGACACATTATGACTGACGTATATAGAGATGTAACTAACCCAAATCGATTGTCACAGAAAGCGATTACGATTGGAGGACACCTAGACTGAGGTATCGAATTGTGACGTTTAATGAATTTTTATTTCCGATTTAAATAAAGCTACAATTATATGGTTAATAAATAATAATAAGAAGATATAATAAATTTAATAATGCTTTGTTATAAATCTCTAATAACTATTGTAATATGAATGATTTATAACAAAATTTACCTAGATTTAATAATTAATTTTGTATTAAGCAGAAACGTCTGCGAACGATGCTATTAAGCTTCGAAATAAATTAAAAGTGGAAAAATTCACTGTCTTGGGTGGGACTTGAACCCACGACCACTGGATCACTAGTACAGTGCTTTGCCATCTGAGCTACCAGATGAGCTGCTCAGATGGCAGAGCACTGTACTAGTGATCACTGTTGGTAAAAAATCAATTCGAATTGACGATTGATGACTGAGGATTGACTGATCAATTAGAATTGACGATTGACGATTGACGAAACTAATTCTAAATCTACTGATTGAAGATTGAAGATTACTAATCGTTAATTCGAATTGATCGGTCAATCCTCAATCCTCAATCATCAATTCGTATTGACGATTACTTTGTATGTATCTTACCTACCTAATGTCCTTTTTATTTAGGCCATTTTTCGAAACTGACCAAATGCATTCAAAAGCGGTGTCTGAGTTTACCAAAGGTTCCGAAACATGTTTCCGACGGCAATATGAAGGATGTCCTTTTTGGAACATTTTCGGGACTTTCCTTGAAATTAACCGATAGCGTTCAAAATCGATATCTGAGGTGCCCAAAGGTTTCGAAACTTGTTTCCGAGGGAAATATTGAGATGACCTTTTTTGGGACATTTCTGGAAATTACCCGATTGCGTTTAAAATCGATATCTGAGGTAACCAGAGGATTCTAAACATCTTTTCAACTGCAATATTGAAAGGTGTCCTATTTTGGGACATTTTAGTGACATTCTTTGAAAGTGACTGCTTGCATTCAAAATCGATATCTGAGGTGCAAAACATGGTTTCAACGGCAATAATTAGATTCTACACTTTAGCCGCGTAGAGTTAGACCAAGAAAAGTCTGCAGCGATTTTGATAGCCCACGCAGTGCAAGTGTTATTTACACGTCATAAATTCATAGAAGATTGACGTTTAAAATTACACTTGCACTGCGTGGGCTATCAAAATCGCTGCAGACTTTTCTCGGTCTGACTCTACTTACTTTACTACCTGCATTACGCCACCCTACTGATAACAAGATGCGTTCTAAGAACGTACGAGTGCGAAAGAGATAGCATGATTCTAATCATTTTATTGTTCTAGTGGTGTCCAGTTTGAGTCCAGTAGAGATAAGACATTCGGTCTTCAACCCTTGTCAATCGGTTAATTTCTAGAAACGTCCTAAAATGTCCCAAAAAAGGTCATTTCTCGGTATTACCGTCAGAAACATGTTTCGAAACCTTTGGGCACCTCAGATATCGATTTTAAACGCAATAGATAATTTTAAGAAATGTCCCATCAATGTCCAAAAAAAAGGAAACTCCGTCTGTATTGCCGTCGGAAACATGTTACGGAACCTTTGGAAATCTCAGATATCGTTTTAAAGTGCCAACGATCAATGGTCAATCTAGATTGAGAATTGATTTAATCCGAATTGAGGATTGATGCATTAATTCCAATTGATTTAATCGGATTGACGCGTCAATCAGAATTGAATCAATTCGAATTGATCAATTCGGATTGACGCGTCAATTCGATTGATCAACCCGGATTGATTTAGTTCCGATTGATGCCAACACTGCTAGTGATCCATTGGTCGTGGGTTCAAGTCCCACCCAAGACAGTGAATTTTCCACTTTTAATTTATTTCGAAGCTTAATAGATTTAATAATGTTTAAAAATTTGACGTGTAAAATGTATATTTTATGAATAAAACATTGAATTGAATTGAATTGTTGCGACCTAAAATGAAAAATTTATATCGATTTACTTAGACGACTACCGATTTATAACGGTGGTGTCCGGCCAACCCTAAATTTAAAAAAAGAGACGTAGAAAGTAAACGTTCGCAGTGCAATTGTCTTCCTTTGTAATTTCGATAGGCAAGACATTTTAAGTTGTATTGCTGTTGTGAGTGACATGTGTCAAATAATGCAAATACGAGTGCACAAAGTATAAGTAAAGTATTATGTATTATTAGTAAGTCCTTCAGTCTGCAGTCAGAACAATTTATTGTATTTGAATAAAGAAAATTAAATTGCACCTCTGCAAAAAAGTAAACTTCTTTTGTGTTTAACATCTGCTTCATCTTAATTTGTCAAGAGCGTTGCCAACAGTAATATGACCCTTTATTATCTGTAATTGTACATGTCTTATGTAATCGTCAGTCATTATATACTGTAACCGTCTTTTTACACCAATTCGCTTCTTCCGCGGGGGTCCCTTTGATAAATTGCCCATTGTACGTAGAGCATTTAACAGCCTCATCAAATTAACATTGTTTTTGTTAACCAACTTGTTTAAGCTGCCATTAAAAGATTCGGCCACATTATTCGTTCTATGGCGTTCTCCAAAAACGGTTATAAACTTTTTTATTCTTTTGTTTAACCAAACGCGATTCATATATCTGACGAACTTCTTCATTTTCAAAAATTTTAAAGCAACTAGCTCACTTTTTATGTATTTCCAGGCCTCAGTAATGTTTTCGGCTGGAAGTAGCGGCAGTACGGCACACATTCCTATTATTCTTTTTTCAGGTTTGGACTTGTTATGTCTTAATTGCTTAGCGGTTTTCCATATATTTTTGGAAAAATGCATATAGCAGCCCTTTATATCAACGTTCGGGAAACCTTCTAAAAATGCGTTGATAGCTGCGGCTTCATAGTCGCAATGATATTTCCTAAGCTGCCATGTTGGGATTGCTGACTTGATGATATTAATCATTGTCAAATACGTGCTTTTCTTTTTATTAGTCAGTAACGCATAAATTAAAGGAACAACATTTGTAGTTCCGTTGTCACTCCCAATGTCTCCGTGCAAGATAAATAATTGTACGAATGGATGCGGGCAACTTTTAAAAGTTCCATCTCCGAAATATTCATCAATATTTTGAACCATATTTTTTGCGTCTGGGGTGCAAAATATAATTATTCTTTTATCGCTATCACAATAATCACCCAGAATGAAATCAACATACTGCTCCGGAACGACCACCTCTTGTGCAGCTGAGTAAACAGATTTTGTTACTCCCATTGATTTATGCCTTGCGTTATATAAAGAGTGTTTAATGTTGTCAAAATTTGGTATGCTATCTATCAAATGAAAACCTTTATCTATTAATTTTGCCTCGTGTTTTTTGTAAAGTTGTGGCATCGGGATATCTGTGCTTGATGCTTCGTTTTTCAAATCCATAAGAGTTTCGGCTACTTCATTTTTTTCGTAATTAGGTTGACAAGAGTGCTCTTTTCCTTGAATTATTTGCGTGTCCTGTAGCAAAAATTTTACATAAATAGGATAAATTCATTTATAGGTTTAGGTAAGAAAAGTACGAACGATGTAATTAAGTTATTTTCACCACACCAACTGATAAAGGCTCTCTTGATTGTTCAAAAACTGATAGCAAAGTTGAATTTTATGAGGCAAAAGTAATCAAATGTAAATATTGAATTGTTTTCTTATATTTGCTGGTAGAAATGAGTTCTGAATGATGATTTTGAATGATAAATATTTAATAACATTCATTTGGATTTGATTTGGTTTGATTTTGTTTGATATCTTACAGTTAATATATTCTTCGGGTTGCTGTGGTGAAAAATTTTGTGTTTCACTCGGAGGTAAATTTTGTTTAACCCTCGTGCTTTGAAACCCTAGCAACGTTCAAGATTCCATTTTTCTAACCACTCGCTACGCTCGTGGTTCAATTTTTAAATATTTCGCTTGCTCGTTTATCAATATTAGCACGAGCGGTTAAACAACAACTTTGCCCCCTTGTAAAACAAATAACTATTTATTTACCAGTAATTAACAATTGTTAAGTTGGCATATGACATTCTGTACCGAAAAGTTTATCGGGTGTATTACTGCCTTAAAAATGCGAACAATGTCCGCAGCATACTCTTCGTTAAACTGACTAATATTATGCGAAGCTGCAGACAACTCCTTCCAATTTCCCTCTTTTAAATGCGTAGGACACACGTTACACCTTGGAGGTACATAGGTAAAAAGGCGAATTAGGTAAAGTCAGCAGCAGAAGTTGCTAAGCTGGCGAGGTGTTCAAAATTACCTTGACGCGCTCTTATTCTCTTAACAATAAAGTCGCGTCAAGATAATTTTGAACACCTGGCCCGCTTAGCAACTTCTGCTGCTGACTGTATATATAACATAAGCACCAACATACCTTAATGGTAACGGATCCCGTACATTTTTCTTTTTTGTATAAGGAACACCGCCAATATGATCCGCGAGACTTTTCTTTTAAAGATTTAACTCTGTAGAACTGCCGTCCGCAAAATAATAGAACACATCCGCCTTTTCTCTGAATTATTCTATAATCTCCATTTTCTGCCATTTCTTACCCGTATAATCACAGCAAACCTCAGCAAACAAACAAATGCAAGCTTTGACACTGGTGTCAATTTCTAATCGTCATCGAAACAAGGTTGCAATCAATTAATTGACTAAGATAACCTTTTTGCCTTTATGTGAGTTGGTCCATGGGTAAACGTGCGTTTCCGTGGTGCAACAGTTGGACGACGGGTAAAAATTTTTTTTAGTGTTGGACTACCGATAAACTTAGTGTCCCGTAGTCCAACCGATTGGACCACGGGTAAACTTGCTTCCTCGTGGTACAATCGGTTGGACTATGGATAATTGTACTTACCCGTGGCACAACCAGTTGGACATAGCGGTTGGACCACGGGTCGGGAGCGAGATTTATGAGGTAAATAGCGGGCTATTTCAAATTCTTCGCATCGCAGAATGAAAAAGTTGCGAATTATTTGCGAATAATTACACTCTTACTTTCCGCTGTAACATGCATTTGCAATTAGTACAGCTAGCAGAAAAACTAGTACTTAAAAAGTCTGAAGACTTAAATATAAGTAGGCGTAAACTACTTTTGAAATACTGGGGCATCACCCTACCGCTCTACCAACCAAGCTAGAACGCCGTCTGCGGGCGCAGCATGGTTCCATTTTTATCGCCTGTCTTTATGCCCGTCACTTTCGCACTTACATACTTGTTCGAACGTGAGGCTTGGTGACAAGCGATAAAAATGCGACCATGCTACCGCCGCCGCAGAGCTACGAAACTTAAGTACACATTTGAGTCATTTTTCCTTCAAATTTAATTATTACTCTACACCATACGCTACCTAAATTTAATCCTTCGTTTTACCTTAGTAAGAAAATTGACAAAAACTAGAGCTTTCCCGATAAAAATTGTATTTTTAAAAGAATTTCGTTCAATTTAAGTAAACACTGAATTTCACTGTTAACCAAGGTATCCATTTTCATAAATGCACAAGCAAGAAATAACTCACTAAATACATACCTAGGTAGGTACGTAGGTGTGTGCACTGTGTACAGTCGCCATCAGATATATCGGAGCGGTCAAGGCGCTCACAAAGATCTGAACACGCCTCTATTGTCAAGGCGTTAGAGTGCGTGTTCAGATATTGTGAACACCGTGGCCGCTCCGATATATCTGATGGCGACTGTACATAATGTAACATTGCCTGTAACAATACACTATTAAAGCACAGTTAATGTTAAAGTTATACGCGCATACGTTTTACCCCACTGACTTAATATTTTTACCCTTTTGTCAGAAACGAAGAATGGAAGAATGGAATCTATTCGGACAAGCTTTTGTCAGTAGACTTTCTAAATCCAAAGTTTTTTATACCTACTTACAAAAAAGTAAGGTTCGTAACGAGCATTGGGAACGTTTACCATAACAGTAGGTAAGGTAAACGTACTAGTGCTCGACATGCTAATGCCCAATAGATGACACCCTGCTGGCACCTCTATTGACAATGACTTAAGTTTCAAGATGACATGTACTGGGACCGCGTCGAGCACCAGTACGTTTACCTACCTTAATATGATCGCTTTTAACTTTTTAAAATATCATTAAAAAAAATAGGTACGGAGGTGACAACAGGGTGTCATCTATGAACTTCAAGCATCATATCTATAAAATATATTATATTAAGTACCTAACGAACTACGACAAAGTGAATATTCTAGATACATACTCGTAGCTTTGTGAGATTTTGAAGTTTGACTTGCAGATTATTATACGGCCGGTATCACTGCAACTTTTCACACAAGTCACTACGCGGCAGCCATCATGTTACAAAATATAATTTAAACAACTCGAATTTACCTCCCGGTTATAGTTCAAAACATCTTTTGTGTTCCAAAAATACTCAATCGAAACGAATGCACATCCAAGTGGCATCACTCAAAGGTGTACGACCAACTTACAAACTACACTTCACCTCACTCTTAACTTAACCCATTAAAGTCAAAAATCGTTTACCCTAATTTCTTTTGTACTAGAGTATTTTGACAAGTTAGTTATGCGGTTAGAATAGTTCTTATCAAAAGGGATGAAAGTTGATAATAAAGGTGTAAGGATGTATTTGGAATGGAATGTAATGGTATAAGGCAGCTTGTGCTATGAAGAAAGCACGCCTTGTTATTGATACTTGACACTGCACTGTTCCATTGTACGATGCACTTGAAATTATATTTATTATGTGCTAAAAATCAAACACGGTATGGAGAGAAGCATGCTAGGAATAAGAATAAATGACAGATGGAAACTGACAACAATCAGGAAAAAACTAAAGTCAGAGACGCAGTCAAAGAAATAAGGAAAAGAAAATGGAAATAGACAGGTCACATGGTAAGATCAAAAATAATCAAATGGACACAAAACGTAACTAACTGGTTCCCTACATACAGCAAGAGAGGTAAGGGACACCCGAAAAGGAGATGGGAGGACGATTTCCCACCAAAATGGACAAGAACCGCACATGATAGAGAAGATTGGAAGGCTTTAGAGGAGGCCTTTGTCGGAAACCCCGACAACCTGACCAGCAAAAATTTAAATTAACTATTTACAAAATAAAATCATATGTCACGAGTACAAACGAGTCAGTGAATAAAGGCTAATCGAGATTGAGATGTGCTAAAAATAGTCACCAAATAGGTAAAAGTAAAACCATTACCCTCATCTTCCTTACCCCCCGGTACCCTTTTATATGGGAATCCACCTTCAGCTTCGTATCTATTAGTCAGTGTCACAACCGACTATTAAGCTCACTGGAATTGAAATTAAAAGTACTTAACATATATCTATGTATTTCTGGTATATACCTACTAGGTACTAGTCTTCGTTGCGTATGCTTGTTTGCCACTGACGTGATACTTAAGTATCGAGTTGTGGATGTTATTTATACGTCGTACGTATTTAGCAACTCTTGTTTTAAGTAGGGGTACTAGACTTTTACATATATCGGTCGTATTATATAGAACTTAAAATACTCCAAACACAATCCTTATTTAGAGTATACTGTGACATTACGTTATGTCTTCGTGGTATGGTATGATATTGTTGAAAAATATAAAAACGTCTGGACATAAAAATATTCCAATGACGTGTCGTGTAAACGATGGAAACGCGGCAAAAGCTGCGCGTGCGGCGGTAGCCAGTAATTCAGTGCATTGGCTAACCCGACGGACACGACCGTTACAACACCCTGTAACTGACAATTTACTGATAATATGGGTTATAGGAGAAAACAGGCCAGTGATTAGCAATGAGAGTTTAAAAAACAGACAAAATTAAGATACAATTCGATTGGGGCACATTTGAAAATATTAACGACCTTGTCATATCTAAAATTCCACAAATAACGACGAGTACACGAGATTTTCTGTGACTTTTAAAATGCCATAATGAGGGTCCGCTAGCGGCTGGCTGACGGAGCGGGCGCAAGCAGAGGGCCTACCGCGAACCACGTTCGACGTGTTGCCTCTCTGTCGCACTTGTAAATTCTTACGTAATTGTGACAGGGAGGCAACACGTCGAACGTGGTTCGCGGTAAGGCCTCAGGTGCCCTTGTATGTATAATCCGTCGCACGCGTCCGCGCCAGGTATAGTATTATACTATTTTTCGTTAACCCGCTCACCCGCTCCGTGCAACCGCGCAAGTTAGCGGACGCCCTGAAGGTGTTTACGAATTTCCAGCTCTCATTTCGAGGTTGACCTCATTTTTAGGGTTCCGTAGCCAAATGGCAAAAAACGGAACCCGTATAGATTCGTCATGTCTGTCTGTCTGTCTGTCTGTCTGTCTGTCTGTCTGTCTGTCTGTCTGTCTGTCTGTCCGTCTGTCTGTCCGTCCGTATGTCACAGCCACTTTTCTCCGAAACTATAAGAACTATACTGTTGAAACTTGGTAAGTAGATGTATTCTGTGAACCGCATTAAGATTTTCACACAAAAATAGAAAAAAAACAATACATTTTTGGGGTTCCCCATACTTCGAACTGAAACTCAAAATTTTTTTTTTCATCAAACCCATACGTGTGGTCATCAAACCCATCTATGGATAGGTCTTCAAAAATGATATTGAGGTTTCTAATATCATTTTTTTCTAAACTGAATAGTTTGCGCGAGAGACACTTCCAAAGTGGTAAAATGTGTGTCCCCCCCCCCGTAACTTCTAAAATAACAGAATGATAAAACTAAAAAAAATATATGATGTACATTACGATGTAAACTTCCACCGAAAATTTGTTCTTCCACCGAAGGTTTGAACGAGATCTAGTAAGTAGTTTTTTTTTATACGTCATAAATCGCCTAAATACGGAACCCTTCATGGGCGAGTCCGACTCGCACTTGGCCGCTTTTTTTAGTGCTCCGTAAGTACAAAACTTTGTTAACGGAACACTTTTTAGGCTTGGTTGGCTTGAAATGACTGGGCAATAGGGTCTACAACTTATACGGTAGTAATGAAT
The DNA here is from genome assembly GCF_948474715.1 of Cydia amplana. NCBI lineage: Eukaryota > Metazoa > Arthropoda > Insecta > Lepidoptera > Tortricidae > Cydia > Cydia amplana. The sequence continues at coordinate 25,926,812 of NC_086070.1, forward strand.
GACTTTCGCCCGCGACATGGACACTGACTCTCAGAAGGGCCAATTAGTTACTAATACTATTTGCGAGACAAAATTCAGAATGAGGACATTCGCCAACGCACTAAAGTTACAGACATAGCCAAAAGAGTGGCGCAACTGAAATGGGAATGGGACATGTCTGTCTTAGGGATGACGACCGATGGGGCCAGCGAGCACTGAACTTCCTTGAATTTGTATAAAAAAAAAGAAAGCACGTTTATTATCAGGCAACAAAAGCCCATAGATACAAACTACAAATTAACTCTTTTGCTCTAATACACTCTTTTGGCCCACAACTGAATGATGCGACAGATTGAAACTAGTCGGAAGTTTTTACGTAGATATATGGACGGGGATGACTTCAAGTTTCCCTTTAATGAGCTACAAAAATACACCCGAAGATATAATCTTTGATCAAACACTGTCACACAGTTTCCTTATCTCGTAACCCGATAAGTTGTATTGACACCCGATAGGCCGGAAACTAGTGAGGACAGTAAACAGTGATTATTTTAGATAAAATGGCGCCCGTGTGTCAGGATGTGTGTGAATGTTTTGGAACTTTTGGATTACCCATCCTATATGACGACAGCCTACGTACTTGGATAAAAACTTCTCTTCGTTGTGTTGTAGTTTCACTCTTAGCAGAGTGGACATGGTTATTTAACTATTACCTATATTTGTGACAAGCTTCAAGGTTCAGTACAATTTGTAGATAATACCCGTGACATCGTCTAGGTATAAATAAACTTAGTGGGTACTTTCGTACTAAATCGCCTCCTCCATTGCAACCAGCGGGCGCAGCATGGTTCCATTTTTATCGCCTGTCACTATGCCCGTCACTTTCGCACTTACATACTTGTTAGAACGTGACAGGCATGGTGACAACTGATAAAAATGCGACCTGGCCAACTAATTCCGTCATTAAAAAGGGCGCAAAAAAATCTATAGGTAGGCCATTAAACTTCCACGCCTACATTTTTCAAAGTTGCCAAATTCATCATAGGAATACAATATAGGAAAGAAATATTCCCGTACCTATCCTAGTATGTATAGAATAAAATTGTACTCAATGTATAGACAAAACATTTTTACGATTTTCTCAGTATATCACCAGTCGACGTATATATCGATCTATTTTATCGTCACCCGTATACGGGGAAACACACAAGACATGTCAGTCAGTCTGTCTATTCCTGTCGTTCAAGGAACGATGAGTTCCGCGAAGCTGTTTCACGGTTTTTTGTGAGTTATTTTAGATCTCGATTCATTTGTTTCTACTGAGAAAGTTGCATCAATGGTTACTTAAGACGAAACAGGAGCTGAGATTTAAATATTTTAGGTAAATATACCAATCTCGCTAACGGAAGCGGCTCCTAAAACTAGTGCGATAAGGATAAGGCGAAAAATCCTGCGTAAAAATCTCAAAAATCGAGGATTCGTACTCGACTGTTTCCTCCTCCAAAACTTAACCAATCGTAACCAAATTTGGTAATCTATATGATTAAGAAATTATCTGTGTCGGACCGTTTTGCTTTTTTGGCTAATTGATATCAGTTTTGAATACCACGCCTCTCATTGCGGCATAGCCAATTAGGCCATTTTGGCTATTTTTGAAGGGCTCTAGCGTCTTAAAAAACAAAAATATCAAAAAAAGCAAAACGGTCCGACACAGATATTGAAAATATTAATCGGTGTTGAAAAAATAATTGCTCTAGCTTCAACACCCACGGAGGAAACAGTCGAGTACGTTTGTATGGAGAAATGACCACTCCTGTTGCCTCTTAATGGAGCGATAAATGATAAAAATGTGGTGCTGACGGTTATTATATTATGTAGAAAAACTTCTGTAAGTAATAGATAATTTGTCATAGGTAATCAAATCTTCGTAAAAAGTGCCCTAGAACTTTTAGAATTCGTTTCCAAAACATACCTATCCTAAAAGATTGCGGACTTAAAAAAATGGAGTTATACGCAGAGTACGATTAAGTTCAACCAAAATAAATAACAATTGTCGAAGCAGATTCGTTTGTGTGTAAGTATTTGTAACTAAGTTACTTTGCTATTTAAGTTATTTTGGCATTTTATGTTTTAATGTATGGGGAATTTTGCCTGTAATAAACATTTTGATTGATTGATTGATTTGCTATGTATGTAAGCAGAACGGTATATGCATCAAAAAGCATTTTCCTCTATCGCCCATCAAACCATTATGCAACTGTTATGAAACAACAATAAAATATTTGATCATAAAAATTCGTATTAAAATCCAATCGACCATTTGTTTTCGCAATAAATTCTTATTTTACGACTCTCTCTCCTATACGTATCGAATACAGTATGATTATACAGTATTTTAACTTTCTCACTGGTTATTGATATTCCATTTTGTTCGAGCGCGCACGACTCATGAAATCAGAACTCATTTGTTTTATTCGTGATAACTAATCTTTAATGTCATACGAAAGTTCAATAGGATAAAAGAAAATTACATACAACAGAGTTTTTTTTTATGATATAGGAGGCAAACGAGCAGACGGATCACCTGATGGTAAGCGATTACCGTCGCCCATGGACACCCGCAACACCAGAAGGGTTGCAAGCGCGTTGCCTTTTCTTGTGTACGCTCTTTTCTTGAAGGTTTGAAGGTCGTATCGGTCCGGAAATACCGCAGGCGACAGTTTACCGAAAAGGACCCGCCTCAGCATAATGCTGACCCGGAAGTCAGCGCTGATCTTCCGGGGGTCATTAGTGACCACGATCGCAGCCGTAGGGTACGACACAACACCGCCTTACTATGTATAAACTAAACGATCAGCGACAACTACTCTGGGGGTATGATAAACACGATTACTTCGAGAAGTCATTTAGGTACTCTCTAATATCTAAAGTAAATGTGGCACCAGTGGACTGTGGGAAATTTTTGACATCTGTTATAATTAGCACATTTTATTCGCACCAGTGTAGAAGTAAAGGTTAATAATAGCTTTGTGAGTGACGTCAAAATTAGATCATTAGTAGATTTCGAATAGGCCTCAAGTCGCTATTCTGCTGACAAATATTTGTGGCAGTTAACCTATTTATTTTAAAAATAAAAATAGGTTACCTATAATGAGGTAACATCAAGAAAGTCCTATTGTACGAAGTTTTGATCTTGGCACAAAACGTCGTGATCCGACCTCATTTAAATGAGAACAAAATGAGCTAAACGAAAAAATAGTTCATCCCTATTGGTAACAGAGCCCATTGTTATAACTTCTAATTAAAGCGACCGCGACACATAGCTATGTTTTGTGTTAAACAACCATAAAAGTCGCTCCTAAAATAACATTAGAACTCTGCAAAATGATTTTATTGCACGATCACTCGTAGTGAGTTTTTAGAGGCGAGTTTTTAAAGTATAAGCGACAAGCACTACAAGTGATGTGGGATGTCAAAATGAGATCAATTTATTACGTTCGAATTCCTGTTAGGACTATAAATATAAATCTCAGAGACACTCAGGTGTAGTGTACGGCGCGGCGTGGAAGTTCACATTTCTTCGAAGTCACAATACTGATTATTGGTATCGTGGCTCAGATCTAAGCCTATACGGTTTCAGCCAACTTTTCGTAATAAATATACTTTTAGTTTTATTTCTAAAGTTAAATTTGATACGCATACACGTGGATTATAAAATGAACTATTTTAATGCCAACGTAAATGAGATTTTCTAGTCAACTTCTTTTCTTTCCAAAAGTTTTACCTAAAAACTTTTAGCGAAAAACATAGTTCAGGCGTAAGACTTTCATCCAGTTCAGGGGCCTAGCCAATGCGACTTCAAACGTAAATAGCGTATGGAAATAGTCACTTGGCTTTTCGCGGCATCTGTATCTGTAATCCCGATAATTTTTATCTTTTCATTCGGCATTTATCGATACACGATTGTCATGAACATAAGGAAAAAAAACTCAAAATTTGCATCTATACTTGGTCAACCAGATCTTGACAGTAGAAAAAGGCGGCAAATTTGAAAAATGTAGGCGCGAAGGGATATCGTCCCATAGAAAATTTGAATTTCGCGCCTTTTTTACTGACAAGATTTGGTTGACCAGCTATCTAACTACCTTGCACTTTGCAGTTTTTGACGAAAAAGAGAGACTTTATGAGCTGGGTGAAAATAACCATTGTTTGTACATTATATTACTAGTTTCCTTTCCCCTTTCCATATTACTAAACAAACCTATATAAAATCCATTTAGGAAATGACTTTCTATAATCTCTTAATACGCCTACCTTCTGCTCTGCATTTATATGCAAGGTAGCGATGGGATTAACAAAACGGTTCTTCAATAAAATTATGATAATATCCATTTTACTACCTACCTCAATAGAAACATTTACAGCCACTATCACTTTCTATCTTCTATAACCGGAATAACCTTTTAAAAGTACAATAGGAAGTATTCATATAAGACCATGTTAAATTTATGCAGTGACCAGCGTAACCACAGTTGCGGTCAGCTGCCTCACAGGCGACGGAGCGTAAGCACTGTCTACAGCACAGTTACATCATTGTCAAATTCTACAGCTTTTAAGGTTTCGTGATAGAGTCTGTGCGGAAAGAGAAGAGTCGTGGAATGTATGGGGCCCAATACATTCCACGACTCTTCTTTTTCCGCACAGACTCCAGTTTTTTTATCAACTCTCAAAAGAGATTTTTGTTGTTTAATTAAAAATCGAACTTAATCATTTTTATGTGGTTTTTTTGTAGCACGTCGACGGCAGACGGCTTAATTGTAAGAGACACCTATTTCATCACGGACTATACTCGTAACTGTTAAGGCATTTTGTTTGTTTTTCTGCAAAAGCAGAAGACTCTGATTCGATTCCAGAACTTCGGCACACTTGAGACTTTGGATACATTTTTTTCTTATTTGACATCTTTTTCCGTTTATATTTTACTAGTGATTCCACTGGATTAATGTAAATCAAAATAACTAATACTCGTAAATTAATTTAATTTGTTCCTCTTTGCGTGGACTTTGAATGGCTTAACAATTAAAGTCCATGGCATAAACATAAAATGAATGAATGTAATTTAAGAACTAGTAAAGTATCGAATGATACTGTATCAATCAATTGTTGCTAGAGGAGCAATACGGTCACAACAATAAGGTTGTTAATGGTAATGGAGCGTTATTGTTATGGACTTTGTGAATGATAAATTGATTAGGTAATTGGGAAGATCGAGGCGAATGGAATCAGACTAAAAAATTGTATATATTTGAAATATTGCTCATAACTGGCGTGGCGTTGCGAACTAAGGGGGGAGACGTTAGGTGCATTATAGTGCGCTTACTTATATCAATATTACAAACATCAGCGGATTTTTCGTCTTGATCCGAACCCCTTGGTATAATAGTAGTTTATGCAACAGTGATATAATAAGGGTTCTTAAAATTCAAGGGTCGAAGTTACAAAACGAGACGTAGTCGAGTTTTGTAAAAAAAGACCCGAGAATTTTAAGAACCAATTATAAGCTGTTGCATACATTACTTTTTCTATGACAGCTGCAGCAAAAAAAAAAAAAAAAAGAGTTATTATTAAAAAAAAAGTTATTATTAAAAAAAAGAGTTATTATTTAAAAAAAATTGAGTTATTATTTAAAAAAAAAAAGAGTTATTATTGTAAATGAAAACATACCTCTTTCAATCAAGATGATCGGAACTTGTATCTTTAAAAAAAATAAAGCAGTTGTATTATACTCATAAGATGATATTGAACAGCGCGTCAAGCGGGACGTTTTGTAAACTCAAAATCCCATACAAAATGAGACTTAACGCAAACTCGTACGTCACGTCACGCTATCGAAGAAAACACCGGGTTACAGATTCGGCCTGTACATACGTGGCTGTAGAACTCGATACCATTTTTCGAAAACTCATTTACAAACATAAATAGGTATATTCAAATATATTGTTCGTTGTATAGGTGTAGCAATGTGCTTAATGCGTAAGAAAACTTTTATAAATTCCCATGAAATTTTCTCGGTATTTTTCTCTGCAAGTTTATTGCAATGATATGATGACACTACGTACGACGTACCTAAATGTTAAATGAAACAGTCGTCAATAGTTATGAACATTTAGTAATAATTGAGTGGACATTTGCATGAGAATTTTCTGCAATTTGCACTTTGCTATACCTATAGGTGTATACGCCTATGTATAGAACTAATTCTCAACGAAGCAGAAAACCTCTTCCGCATAGACCGGCGACTTTGTAAACGATCCCTGTCTGCTCAGTCAGGCAAGAGTTGACCAGGTGCGGTGTCGAATAAAACAATAATCGCCGCGGAATCTGCCAAGCTGATGTGAAAGCTCACTTATCGGGTTACATATTTGTAGTGATGGATGGATTATACATATACTAGGTAGGTACCGTAACATATACCTACTAGGTACCGTAAAACCTCCCACTATAGTCCAATACTGCAACTATGGTCCACAAGTTCATAATGAAATTAAGTATCAACTAGCGACCCGCCCCGGCTTCGCACGGGTTAACAAATTATACATAAACCTTCCTCTTGAATCACCCTATCTATTAAAAAAAACCGTATCAAAATCCGTTGCGTAGTTTTAAAAATATAAGCATACAGACAGACAAACAGACAGGGAAACGACTTTGTTTTATACTATGTAGTGATACCAATGTTCCTTTTGGTGTACTCCGAGTTTTTTCTTCCATTTAAGTATAAACAAACCTTGCCTTACAACTACAAAAAATACAGTAAAAGACACACCTGAACGAAAAAAATACAGTTTATTTTGAACCATTCCCAACTAGATCCCGCTTTGGACTATAGTTTGGAGGTTTTACAGTACACACGGTGACTGCTATAGTATAGTTATTGGCCTTTACATAGTAATTGGCCTTTCTTAACAAATCAGAAAGAAACATCGTGAAGCAAAGGAAAATCAACTCTTTTTCGCATTCATAGACTGAATTTTCGCACATCATATGGCATATTATTATTTTTTACTTAGGTATAAGATATTATATTAATGTGATAGGTCATATAGCAGCGCAGTGCCCCGTAGGTTAGCTAAGCGTTTAATCTTGGCAGTAAGTTTATTTATACAAGGACTACACAGTAAAATTAAAGTTTTATTACCCTCAGTCTAGAGCTGGCTTATGTGTGGGCGCTATTCAACAAGTTTCATAGGCAACTCATGACATAAGATTATCAATAAATCAGAAATGATTTAAACTGAAAACTGGTCAATTTTGAATTAAAAAACCAACAGCGTTAACCATTTTTATGTTCCGGAAAATTGGTGTTGTAGAAACGTCCGTCCTCATCTGTCTCCACGATTGGAGGTAATTGGGTAGCGTTTAATACGTAATATGAAGGCTGACTTTCCACTGGGGCGGAGATGAGAGGAGACGTGTGGGAATCAACTGCGGAGCGAAGAGATGTGGATTACAACCAATGCTATTGGTTGATACCCGCACGTCTCCTCTTATCTCCGCTCATCTCCGCCTCGGTGGAAAGGAAGCCTAAAAAACGCTCATATCTTACTAACGCGCCGTTTCAGAAAGTGACGTGACGTGCGTCTTGTCATGTCGTACGTGAAAAAGCGATCAGAATATGAATATGATAATACATATATACGCTTGCTGGGAAAGCACACTCGTAAAACTGCACAGATCTTCGGTGACATTACCGTCACGTTACAAACTCAGCAATATCACCAGTTACCGTTACAACGTCTCGAATATAACCATATGGCGTCAGGTTATATAAGCGACCTAAGATGTAACCAATACGCGATATCTACAAAGTCAGCTGCTTCCCGTTGTTAAAAGCTAGATTTGTAGCCTATGTCCATGTTTTTATGATGGCAATAAAACTTGACATTATTTCTATGTATAAGTACATAGCATTAATATTAACAAGCTGTTTTATAACTCTAGGTATTATATGTAATCGTTACATAAATACCTAAGCTACAGATGTTATCTAGATTCGTAAAACCTGGATATAAAATTCTTGCGGTGGATTCACTACATAGTTTAGCTGCTTCTTATGTTGTAAATTCTTCTGGTGAGGTTCATAATTACTTAAGACATTTATAAAATGATTTTGTGATCGATTCGTTACCTGATGTCAATTGAAAAACCTACTGATTTATTAACGAATTTATCTGTAATCAATCCTCTAATTTAGAGCATCAAAACAGTTTGAGCTCTAAGAAACTACTTGCCCGTAGCAAACTGCAGGAATCCATTTTTCCATATTTTCGTCTAGTAGGCCCATCCCCAGTATTAGGCTCCATATGTCTTAATCAACGAGCAATAGTCTTCCTGCATTACTCTTATCTATTAGCTCATTGCTTTTTAGAAAATTTCTAACTCTTTTTAGCAGATAAACTCCGACCATGCTAAACATGGACTCTTTATTCCAATATCCAGCATTTTCTCTCTTCATCTACTCTCGGCGATCTCGTGCCCATTTCGCCCCTTCCTACTAAATCTAAAAGCATGTTGCCGGAAACCTAGACAGGTCTAGTCATAACTGCAATCAATCGCAACTTCGCTACGTACTGCACCTATCACAAGAAAAACATCCCAAGCGCATACTCGTTACCTTCCGACGCTCAGGCAGTAAGGTTGGGTGCCGTCTTCACGCAAGTAAATGAGTAATCATGAACCATATTGCTTTGAGATAAGGGTTATTTAAGGTTAGTTAAGATAAACACGTGCTTGGTCTGCATTTGTTGCACGTGAGGAGTGATGTAGCAGATATAGTAACAAATTGGATAAACGACTAGTTAGGAAGTTACCTGAGCGATTCGCGAAGCGTGCTGTCTAGTTTGCTAAAGCGTGTGCGATGGGCCTTCGATTACGCATAACTATGCGGAATTTTGTGGTGACTCTGAGATTCATAACTATGAATCTCAGAGTCACCACAAAATCTATAAGATCACAGGTGCATACACAATATCAATCATAAAGTAGTAACTTGAACGTGTAGTCGTATAAGCCTCATAACCCATTCTACAAAAAATCTCTTATGTGGGAATTACTGTTTAAGTATTTATAGTATAAAAGATTTAAAAAAAAATTGGCTAAAACGGAAACTGATGTCAAGTTGTTACTTTTCAGACGGATATTTAATATGATATACAATTCACCCATGTAGAAACTAGAAACATTTGAATGTGTATTTAATGTAATTTATATTGAGTCCACTATTTTACGAAACATTCTATGAGAAAGCGTCATCTCAAAAGCGCAGTTAGTGTTTATATAAGTGTCGTTAGTTCTCAACATTTTTTTAATGTAGATGTTTTATTATTAAAGCCTGCCAGAAAAATCCGTCATTAATATACAATTTGAAGCAGGGAGATCAGCGTATCGCGTCCCTCTGTCGCTCATTACAGCCGAGCGGTAATGATGCCGATTAAAATGTCGCGGCTTACAACCCCCGACACGACACGACATGGCATTGTCCGGTGATTTGAGTGGGCTGCTGCAGAAAAAATCATCATCATTGGCCTGTAACGTGTATGGCGGAAGATTTGTTGCAATTTATGTTTGAATAAAATTTAAAGGATGGCTGTAGAAATCAATTCTTCTTCTTCCTCGTTCTCTCATTGCTAAGGATCGCGACCACTTGTGATTATTGCAATAATAAAGTGTGGAAATGCCATCATTAGTGTCAAATTTCTATGAAAGTATGCCGTTTAAAATGACACTACTTCGCTTTTTATGTTCAAATCCCCCGTCATCAATCAAATTATGATCCCGTTGTCGTTACAACGTCGTTGACCAAGATTCTCAGGCCAATTTGAACCTGCACTGACATCAAATCGATATTGGAAGCATATCGGGGTACTTAGCCAAAGTGCCAATGGGCCTATCTATATTATTTCCCAAATAGTTTTAAGTCATAATGTATTGTTTGCCCGCATTTTCGTTAGTCATAATTTATGTGGTTCAGAAACGCGTCACTTTTCAGGATTTCCATAAAACAAACCTAACCTAATCCATCTATAGGATAACCTGACGAAAATCCTGAAAAGTTAACGGTTTCAGTTTTATAACTAATGATAATATGACAAACAATACATTATGACTTAAAACTTTATGGGAAACAACGGGACCCCGTGCCAATGGTTTACGCTCCGTGGCGTAGCGTAGTCACCTCTCTATCACTCTTCCATATTAGTGCGACTTCGCTACGGATGGAGCGTAAACGATTGGCACGTTCGCTACGCACCCTAGTACCTGTCATTCGCGGGTTCATTTCGCTCAGATTTACCCGCACAAATCTGAGCAGCCGGGCTAGCGCATGACATGATTGGCGCGACAGTATCTCGCGGCGAGATAGACTACCCGTCCCTCTTTAATTAACATAGTTAGAAAAAGACGGATAGTCTATCTCGCCGCGACATATTGTCGCGCCAATCATGTGCTAGGCCTGCAGTGCTGGCATGTCTATTAAATCAATTAGGCCGTTTATTTTCAAGCAACCGTTTCAATTAATGGAAATTCCCCAACGAAAGATCAGCAGACCTCTCGCGGAAGACCCTTGGGGTTGACCTACCCATCACTTGACTGTAACGTACGACTACGTACCATTCGAACCTTATTTCACAGGCGTATTCTGATTCTAACAACAAGTTATGAATTAGACCTGGATTAGTTAACGATCGGATCTGTCAGTGTCAAAATTGACGTTTTCGGTCGAAAAAATGTCACTTGTAACACTGACAGATCGGATCCGTAACTAATCCAGATCGAAACCTGTTATTAAAATCTGAATACTCCTGCCAGTCTCAAGAGGACTATATACAAATACGACCCTAGGGCGATCCTCAGTGTTAGACAAACTACCTAACACACCGTGCGTTGTGTCGGTTTAAAATGTGTGTATTATTTACGTTTTAGATGTACGTTTGAGTTAATATTAAGTTTTGAGTGAAACATATCTGGTAATTTCACTAAGAAACTTTGATAAATTTTCATATTAGATGGACTGTCTTAGTTTAACTTGACGTATGATATTTACCACAGTTTTGGATCTTAAATTGTCTAGTGTCTCATTCTCATTATTTCTGATAAAAACTCAAAAGCAATAAGTTGTACAACAATTTCTTTCATTGTGTTTTTACTGACAGGCTAAGTGAAATTAGTGGTTATTAGTGACATAAAGGAATTTTAGGAACCTGAAATCTAAACTCATGTGTTAAACGTTAAGTGCGTCTTCTGTATAATCTGTAAGTATTATCTTAATTAGATAACTAATTGTTGATGATTTTACTTCGTTGATCTGTTAGAATGTGAAGAAATAAATTTGCTTTCAGTGTACATTTCATTCGCGTGACGTGACGTACGCATATAGGATTTTGAACAGCGCGCCAAGCGGGACGTTTTGGAAACACAAAATAAAATTTAGGTACACTAGGGGTTCTGTATTTTCGTAGTCGTCAAAGTTCATATAGTTGAGTATGTACGAAATACATTGAATTAATTATTCTTTATAAATAGATTTTTTTACATCGTACATTGTAAAGGGTAGGTACCGTATAAAGATGTAACTAGTCGATACAAGCGCTGGCAGGCAATTTGCCGATGTATCGTTTCTTAATAACACTGAATATCACCTAAAAAGAAAAAATGCGAGATCGCATCTCAGGCGATATAATATGGTAGTTAATGGGTGTTTAAAATAATAACATGAGTCGGCGCTATATATTGCAAGGTAAAACTAGACGATGTACAGGATCAGGATATCTATGCTGTACATTTTGTCGTACTATATGAAAATGGACCTTAGGTTGGATGGATTTTTTTTTTAATAAATCACGTAATAACACTAGCTATTTTGCGTTTTTGACGCGTATTATTTATTGCCGATGTAACGGCCCACAGAACGTATGTCGTGATATCAAGAAATTGAAGAACAACTTTTTTAACGAAAGGTTTTTTTTATGGGAAACAGTGTATAGTGTATTACTTACACGGTACTCCATTAAAAAGCTTATTATGTCACGATTGTATAAAATATTACATATGTAGGTATATGTTTATGAGTGCTCAAATACCTCTGATCTGCCATTAATTGTAATTAGGAATTTTTCTTTATTGACATTTTTGATGTCCTGTTCCTATCAGAAATGTATTAGCAAAAGTAACAGAATTTTACATGTCAGGCATAAAAATATATTATAACTAGTTATAGATATGTCGCATTTTTAATTCATATATTCGTATATCTATTTTAACCTTCGATCAACACGAAAGGGATGCGGCATTCGCACTGTTTCCCCTCTGCCTAGGTACAAGATCAACTGATCTAGCGCGGCTAATAAAACTAGTTGCGCTCGGATTTTTAACTAGACCGAGTCCAGACGCGCGAGTGAACACAGCAGCACAAAAAATGCCTAATTGCTCGGTTTTTTGTTGTAAAAAGAGGTCGGGGACATCAAATTTACAAAAAGGTGTTATATTTCACACGTAATATTTTTTTTTACATGTCATACGTTTAATTATATTTAAACACAATTATTATAATTTAGTCTCATGTAATTGCTGGATTTATCGATTTTTCTCGCCCAGTACAAATTGCGGATCGGTCGAGCAACAAATCCGACTTCTCATCTCTTGACGAAAATGTGTTAGTGTGCGTGTTGTGACACTTGTGACTCGTCCGTATAGACCGCGAGCCACGAACAGGTTTCCATGACCAATCGCCTCCCAGGCGATAACTCTTATAATGGTTAACGGCTACGTATGATGAATCCTCGTGGACGTCAGCTGCCGCTCCGTTGGTGGGTTGAGGAATGGCAGCAACCGAAACACGTAAAAAAAAAAATATTTTTTTACATGTTCATGTGTACAGCTGACGGTGATTCCACCGCGATACAACCGGCTGACGATTGTTTTTATTAACAATAGCACCTAAACTTTCATCTGACTAAGTATCAAACGGGAGGCGATGACTGAAAAAAAATTTTTTTTTTACGTGTTTCGGTGGCTGCCATTCCTCAACCCACCAACGTAGCGGCAGCTGACGTCCACGAGGGTTCATCATATATGGCCGTTAACCAGTATACGAGTTTTCACCCGGGAGGCGATGACTGACGAAATTTGCGCCTGGCTCGTGGACCAGTACACAAAAACAGATCGAGGTGTGCAAGATTTGTCTGTGTAGGGTGTCATTTTCTATGTATTTGTGTCGTCATTATACAGATTGGATTTTGTATGCAAGTGTGTGAGAAGTGCGACTGTGTGCACGTTCCCCCCCGCGAAAAATGGCAGAATGATTTGAATGTCAAGATATCGCTTGGGCCTATCCCTTCCGACCTGTCGGAAGCCCGTGTTGATCGAAGATTTTAACTATTAGATAATGCCGTTACTATAACGGCATTATCTAAAGCGGAGTGACGTAAGAATCGATTTATGACATTTATTAATTGCCCAGATTGTTCATCTGTTAATAACTCTATTTTCCCTCGCATTTCCCCCCATAACAGCTGTAAAAGCATTTTAATTAATGCATCGTCCGAATGGCTCGTAAACTAGCAAACAAACATGGACGCATGCTATTGTACACGTCGTAAATCTGCAGTATCGCTTCCGCGTTGTGATAGCGAGTACAACGACCAATTTTTATTGTGATTTTAATGTATCGGGTAGTCCTTAATTCTTTACTGGCAAACAAATTAATGCCGATTTTTTTACCATTACTTGTTTGCTAAACTTAAATTTTTTTAATTTTCATCTGTCTATCGCCATCGTTACCTGCAAATGTACCTAGTTAAACATAGAAAAATAAGTGCCTACAACACATATCATTATTATGAATCTTGAAAGCCTTTTATGGATCCTTCTCTAGGTCTAAACAAAGAATAGTCAACCCGAGTCTAGGATCTAGCAGAGTATTTTTAGTTTATTTTAGGTAGTCAGTGACGCCTATGACTTTTCTAAAAATAGTACAAATTATCTAAATGCGTAAATCACAATTCTAAAATACTTCAACGGCATTGGCCTCGACAGACGCACAATGCCAAGTGTTTTACTAATATCTCTCGTAATAGTTACAATGAACTCGGCCTAGGTGTTTACTATTTTTAAAATATTTACTGACACCACATAATCACTCGTCAAATCAAATCTAGCCCAGCAATTGCTTGCTGCTTAGCGAGACTTGCACCATCTCACTAACCCGGGGTTAAGCGATTAAACCGTTAACCCAGTGTCAAATAGTACTGGTAACCATGGTAACGCCAATGTTAACCGCGAGTTAGTGGGATGGTGCAAGCGCTTAGTAGTACGGTCAGGTCAAGGAAAGTATGTTTTTTTTCACTTACTCGAATTATAACTGTACCTACTAGCCTCTGGCTGCGTCGTTTTTTTGCGTAACATCCGTTGAACTTAGCCAGTTTTTAGATATCATCGTAAAACGTTTAAATCAAAAATTCCATAAAACTTTCTACTTACGTTTTTTCTTAACAAAACATTTTTCTAATTTCTATAGAAAACTAGTCAATTGTAATTGTTACTTTCGAACGACACCTGTGTGAATATTGTATGTATCCATAGTCCATTCATCTCTACCTTCGTAAGTTACGCTTGTTTGCAACCATTGCGGTATAAAAAGCTTTATGTATGGCATTGTAAACCAATGGCGCCAAGTCTGAGCAGACTTAAAAACAAACACCCCTTTTGTTTACCCTTAACCGTGTATTGTTTACCCTCAAATGTTTATTGTTTACTCTTAAATCAAAGCCTGTCAAAAGTTATCGATAGCGCTTATACTAAGTTGACAGCTTGACAAACGCTGAAGTAACGCAGGCGTTCAGGTACGTCCACACCATGCAGTGCATCATTGTGTCTTCACACTTACTGCCCGATTCGAACTTTATGATACGTCAATGATGGGCGTTTTCTAAAATAAATATTGAAAACCCGATTCTCCCAGATCCTGGTGTTGTTGGGTTCTTTCAACTCAGAATCACTAGCATATTCAATCCTGATGATAAAAAAAACTTGTCCCAAAATTTTGTATGAAAATTGTACATTCCACTACGTCACGTTACATACAAGTGAAAATTTTTCTCATACTAAAAACGTGACGTAATGGAATGGACATTTTGGGACATCTTTTTTTAATGGTAGGATGGAGAGAGCTGTCGATTCTGAGTAGAATGAGCCCAAGAATGTCCAGATTTGAAAGAATCGGGTTTTCGATATTTATTTTAGAAAAAGCCCTGATACATTTAAAGCCAAATTAAAAATACACATACTTACATAAATTATGTGTACCTATTATGTAACATAATAATGTAAAATAAACCTCTAGCGATCATGCTGTTTATGTTAATGTTTATGTTAATTTTAAGAAAAGCAAATAATTAAGCTAATTTAATGAACTGTATTGTTCATATGAGTAAGATAAAAGATAAAATATAGTTTATTCGAGTAGGCATAATTACAATGCAAATAAAGCTACACCGGCTCCAACCCTACACCTCTGCCCCGAGAAGATTTAAATCCCCCCTCAATTGGAGGAGGGTATCCCAATATGGGACCGGCAACAAAGTAATAAAGAATCTCTAAACCTAATCGCAACAATGCGGCATCGACAGCAACGCCGTTTATCAAGGAACCTGCAGTCGTAATTAGAATATACCCTTTAACTTCAATCGTCAAACGCTGTCAGCTGTCATAATCATAACCCTCGACTGAATATATTTGTTATGGCGCCCTGACCCGAATGCTACTCTGTATAAATAGGATAGACGGCCTTCCGCCGAGCGCATTTCCTTGAAGCGATTCCAATAGGAGTTGACGAAAATATACAGGGTGACTTTTTTATGACGCTGTGTTGGCGATTCCGGTTCAGGTGATG
Source organism: Cydia amplana (assembly GCF_948474715.1). Lineage (NCBI taxonomy): Eukaryota > Metazoa > Arthropoda > Insecta > Lepidoptera > Tortricidae > Cydia > Cydia amplana. Next base: position 25,942,737 of record NC_086070.1, read on the forward strand.
AAGGGCAGATAAAAATATATTTACAATTTTCTTAAAGGTAAGTTATGTAGTAATGTAGGTACCTATATAAATAGGAAGTCCATTTTTGCTAGTTTTTTCCTTTTCGAACTGAAATGATGAAAAAAATGCAAGTGAAAATCTGAATAAGTATAATATTCAGATTTTGAATACCCCCTGAGCTATAATTACCCCTTGTAACAACTTTATAAGTGTAAGATATTTTAAAGACTAACGGGAATTTGTAGCTGACAACTTCATTATTTTGATGTTAAAAAATAAATATAAATAGTTTATATTTATACTAAAGTGTAAACAAAACTAAAAAGAAAAACTAAAGTACCTATGTAATTATAACTATTAAAACATATTAAGTAACGTCTAGGCTTTAAATGTGTCATAGTTTGTAAATGTGTATTGTAATTTAATATTTAGTATAAATACGTTTACGTCGCGCAAACAGTCGTTACTGTGCTCAGATTAATGATATTTACTCGGAGAAATTGTTTACCAAACTATTTATTTTGTCCGGCGTCATATAACACTATGCCAAAGTATACATATTCACAGTTGCTATAATCACTACTTTAACTACTTTGACGGTAAGTCGCAAAGTTTTAAACAGAATTATACTTTCAGAGTTATTTAAGTAAAACGTTAAAACCCGCGCGATCGCCAAATCTTTGTTCCTTTTTAATTTCCTAGATTTTAGGCCCCCTCTATACAGGATGTTTAAGACATTTTGGCTGATCCAATGTCGATTTTTTGCTATGGAAAAAAACATTTTTTCGCGATTTCGGGGTTGGTGCTGGTTCGACAGTAAAAGTAGCTCGGTTTAGCGAGTAAAGTCGAGCCCTGCATTTAAAGCCCCGTGGCGGGAGACACGTTGTATACCTAATGTGGTAGGTATTCGTTCAATTGGTTTAGAAACTTTAGAATTTTGGCAAAAAATAAGTAGGATAAATTACATTTAAAATAATAAATATCATAGACATCATAGTTGAATTACTGCTTTAGGTCATCAACGAAAAATGTTCTCAGCAATATTTATAATATTGGGTATTACTAAACTAGGGGGGAGTCCCATATCCGCTTGCATCAATACGTGTTAACATGATATATGTTACGTTATAATAAACTTAAGTGTCCCTACTGCATGGTAAAATCCCATAAGTATTTTTTACGAATATTTGTGAGATTTTTAAAGGAAAGTAGGTTAAAATTACATATTAGGTAATTACGTGGGTCAGTGCAGAAACACATAAAAAGTACCTACCTACGTGAACAACGTATTGGTATGTTATTTATGTGTAGTGTCCAATCGAAACCGGATTTATTGCCGAAACCGAAACTGAAGGTTCGGTTCCGAAAGTTCCGGCTGAAATCCCACTTTCGGCCGAAACATGTTTTTATGCCGAAATCTGTCGAAATTATAACTTCAGTCGGATAATACATAGAGATGGTCAAGCAGATCTTGTCAGTAGAAAAAGGCGGCAAATTTGAAAAATTTAGGCATAAAGGCATCGGCAATTATACGCAAAGAGCGTACAGCGACCTTCGCGTCCAATACAGTAACGCGTTCCGGGTGCTGATGGGGCTGCCGCGACACTGTAGCGCCTCTGGTATGCTTGCCGAAGCAAGGACAGACGGCTTTGCGGCCGTCATGAGGAAAAGGTGTGCCTCGCTCATGGGCCGTCTGCGCGACAGTCCCAACCGCATTCTGAGCGTGTTTGCAAACCGCTGGGACAACCCTATGTTAGCCCGGTGGACGTCCATGCATGTTGTCAAACACTGCTGACGGTATGTACGAGGGGTATTCAAAATATTCTCGGTATGAGAATGAAAACAAACAAGTACGAAAAGTTTGATATTTTTATTTTTCAATATACTCCCCCCCTATGTTCATACACTTAAAAGATCGATCAATTATTTTTTTTAATCCCTCGTAAAAATATTTTTTATCTTTCGTGTAAAAATGCTCCTCCACTGCCGCCTTCAATGCTTCATCGTCAGAAAATTTATTTCCACGCAGATCCTTTTTAAGATTGGGGAGCAAAAAGAAGTCGCTGGGGGCTAAGTCCGGACTATACGGTGGGTGAGTAACAGTTTTAAACCCACGTTCAACAATAGCTGCCTTGGCAATATGAGCAGTATGGACGGGGGCGTTGTCATGCAGAAGCAGAATACCTTTGGTTAACTTTCCTCGCCTCTTTTCTTTAATTACATCCTTTAATTGACGTAGAATGTTAGCGTAGTACTGTCCTGTGATATTTACACCTTTTTCTTTATAATCGATTAGTAATACTCCTTCACAATCCCAAAATATCGTGGCCATGACCTTGCCAGCTGAAGGGATGACCTTCAACTTCTTGGGATGAGCTGAACCCTTAATGTGCCACTGCATGGACTCTTGTTTACTCTCTGGGTCATAATGATGAACCCAGGTTTCATCTCCAGTAACTATTCTTTGCAGCACCTCATCAGGATTTTCACCGCACAGGTCAATAAAATCGGAACAACAAGCTACACGCATGTCTTTTTGAAGCCGAGTCAGCATTCGCGGAACCCATCTTGCACTTACTTTTGACATATTAAGATGGTCATGTATAATATCATGTACGGTACCAATAGAGAGATTGGTTACTTGTGCTATAGATTTTACCTTCACTCGACCATCTTCCAATATAAGTTTTTCCACTTTATCAATATTTTCTTGTGAAGTAGCTACTACAGGCCGGCCAGGTCTAGGGTCATCTTCAATACTCTCCCTTCCGCGTTTAAACTCGCTTGACCACTTTTGAATGGTAGATAAAGAAGGAGCAGACTCACGGTAAACACAATCCATTTCCTCTTTTATGGTTTTTTGATTTTTACCCTGTTTTGTCAAGAATTTTATCACGCATCGATGTTCTAATTTAGTTAACATTGTCAATTCGCACAGGATGTTCATGTTTGTTCAGTAATTGCAGAAAAACAAAAGACTATCTCGGTTCGAATTATACTTTTTTTTAATGTCAATGAATAAACCTTAGCGGCCAGTAACGAAAGAAATTTTAGAAGAGGTCGTAAGATATCAATACCGAGAATATTTTGAACGCCCCTCGTACCTTATATTTTTATTTATTGTTTTAAATTGTTTTAAAATGTATACTTATATTTTTATTTATTGTTTTAAATTTTAAATTTTGTGCTAGTTAATAAATTAATAATTAGTTTTAAGTTTCACTAACAAAATTGTATGGGCTCTGTCTGAAATAAATGTTATTATTATTATTATAAAGGGATATCGTCCCATAGAAAATTTGAATTTCGCGCCTTTTTCTACTGACAAGATTTGCTTGACCATCTATAGTTATGTTATGTGACGTACCGTGAAATCACAGTTAATAGTTCGTTAGTTAGTTTTATCATAGAGAAATACAAGTAAAGAAAGAGTGGTAACTCCATACATCAGTTTTTTTACTAAAACGCGAGTTATTTCGTAGTCTAAAATGTATGGAGTTACCACTAATTCTTTACTTATATTTATTTCTCAATGGTTTTATCGACGTGATGTCTGTTTATCTCTAAGCTGCATGTTTACATTGAATACAGCCGATGTAGAGAAAAGCCTATTAGAGAAACATAACATTGATAAAATTACAATTTAAGACAAACTTCAACTATTGTACCTACATAACACAATAAGTCGTTAAATTTTTACATTTTCTAATGCTTGGAAAATTCATCATAGTCTTTGTTTATGATTGTAAATCTTACAATCTTAAACAAAGACTGTGACTCTTACAATGTAAGAGTCTATTGTAAGATTGTAAGAATATAGTCGGTGGAGTTATTGTCTGTTAACTCTGTTCATTTCCTTTGCGTTTCCTTTATTCTATAATTATTTTCTTATAATATATTATGCTTTCCTCAAGAAATGCTTCCTAAAACGTAATATGGGTTTGTTTAATACAACAATCGGCAGTAAATATTCTACACACAGCCTAGAAAAGGTAAGCTTTCGCACCTTGGTCGTAAAAGTGCTCAAAACAGTTCTAGGCACGCTTACAATGCAAGGCTTTTAAGCTCGAGAAGGCTTTTTTCAGGAAGGAGTACTATTTGACTCAGGTAAGGAACAATGTACTCGTACAGTCAAATGTAAAAATAATAAAAAATATGTGCATATTTTAATATGCACATATTTTTTTTTTATAATGAGTGCTCATTATACTCAAAAATATGTCCCATAGCTCTATCTCAGCGAGTAAGAACTATGGGACATATTTTTGAGTAAGTTGTGCTTGTATGCACCCATGTTTTTACACTTGATTGTACCTAACTCCCACTATAAATACTTACATTTTACACTAAAGTAGCCCGGAGAAACAGATTAATAGGCAAAAACAGCCTTATCGCGAAACAGCGATCTCTCCAAGAAAATAATATAGTAAAAATGTTTTTACAATATTACTATTTTTTTATACTTTCTATCAATTATTCTAACATGGTCCATGACCATTTTTAAATGGTCTCATTTCGTATTTATTTGCAAAAATAGTCTATGTGAAGTGAAGCTTGTGAAAAATTAAACAATTTTCACTTATATACTTTTGCAATCAAAACATTTAGGCAAATAAATTTATGAATATCCGGGGAAGTAAGTACTTCACACTTCACAATACACGATAATATTTATTTACTGTCACTTTAAATATATATTAAAGAAAAACCAAGTTAATTGCATCCTTAGCGTATACCATCATTTGCGTCATCCCAATATTTCACCAAGCGCACTTCTTTTGTTTTTATAGGGCATTGTCTCCACGCTCAAGTGGCAAAACGGCGTAAGTCACAAAAATCAATTATAGTGGTTTTCTCGAGGAACTTTACATATACTCGTCCGTAGTACAGAGTTCTCTAAAAACAGTATACAGGTTTCTAAAGGGTCTGTAACGCTTAGGTAACACCAAGAGATGAAGTTTCTTTACGCCTCGGCCCTCGGGCTATCAAGCGGGTGGTATGCTTGTTGGCCACCATCGTAGTATAAAAGTAAAATTTCCCACGTAGTTTTACAACTGGTAGGGTCGTAATTTTACAAACGTGTAGTATCTAGTCTCACGCGAGCTTACTTTTACAACCTTCTCAATGAAACAAATTGCCACGTAGTACACACGTGTAACACGTTGCGCACAACGTGTGCTTATTGGCATGACTTATCCTGTCGTAATGTCCTGTGACATGTTAGTTTTACGGCCCTGTAATAGGCTGAGAAAAGACGGCGCGCATACGTCTCAGTAATCTTGGTTTTGCAGAGAAGTTAAAGTCGTGAGATTCAATTTAAAGAATTTAAATTTTTATACCTTATATTAATAAATAATATTACACTGCTGACAGCGTAAAAAAATATTTAAAGAAAAGACGTAACGTTGTCACTTTTTAGAGGGTATAAACATCTTGTTTCCCGGACGTGAAGAAGAACATTGTGCAAGCTGCTCACTTAACCAAAGCAGTCTTTTAAACATGTTTAATTTGCCGCCGCTGTAAGCGAGACCTTTTTTTGCATTATATTGCTGCTAAGTATCGTGTCCATAATTTGATACCACGTTTTAGATTAACTGGAAATGACATATCAAATATGTCGGCACAATTAGTCTTTTATCCGGCAATGTTAATGGCCGCTCTCGCGGATTCAGAGGAATTTCCTTCCCCAGACGTTCCGGTTAGCGGCTGTGGAATGATCCCTGCCGTGGTTTTCTCATGGGACTACAACATTGTACACTGAACATACAGTGATCTGCAATGATATGTTACACAACGAAGTCCGCAAAAATATGTGACGCGCTCTTATGGCTCTACCAATAAGATCGTGTCTAGGGAATGCAATCTCGATCTCGCAATTTCGAGATCTCGCACGAATTTGCGAGATTCAATCTCGTTGATAGGGAATCTCGATTTATGTAATCTTGGTCGAGATCTCGATTAAAATTTTCGAGATCTCGAACGAGATTGAATGATTGATCTCTGTGAATTACTTTGTTTTGAGTAATCTTTTTACCTTAGATTCATGTTGTTCAGGCAGTACTATTGTGTGTAGCCAGCTTTAGCCGACGATAATAGTACTGTGGTGCACTCTGTGCGGAATATATGCGGAATAATGGGCGAGCGTTTTCTGCTGTTGGCCTTTTTGCAACAAACGCTTAGCCGACAATACCTTGAGCACCTATGTTTTTTACGAAATCATTTACCACTTTTTCTTACTAACATGTTTACGTTACATGCTACTTAGTGCTACTTAGAGCAACATGTCTAACATATTATTGCAGGTGACTGTACAGGTTCTAACAATCGTCCGGAATTACAAAGATCCATATTAGATTGTGACGACCATTTACCATGAGTCGGGTTGTGTTTGAAATCAGTCAAGTTCCCATACCATTTTGTAAAATATTTAACTAAGATAATTAATTGTATGTTTCCATACAAATTGTATTACAACTTATGTGTATAATTGCATGAATTCTATAGTAATTTAAATTGTTTTTTTTTACTTATCTTCTCGTAATGCATGTTAATTATAAGATGTAATTTTTTTTTGAAAAGATGTGTCCCGTCGAGTTTGTTGCCGGTCCCATATTGGGATACCCTCCTCCAATTGAGGGGGGACTTAAATCTTCTCGGGGCAGAGGTGTAGGGTTGGAGCCGGTCTACCTAGCTTTATTTGACGTTCATGAGCGCATTGTAATTATGCCTACTTGAATAAACTATCTTTTATCTTTATCTTATCTTTAATTAACCTAAGTTGATTGTAAATATTAATGGAAATACATGATTTGTATTTATATAAGCAATGGTGAGAAAGTTTCCGGTAGGTAGGTAAGTACCTAAAAACTGAAGAAGTGAAAATTGACATTTACGTGGTTTTGCCATCGATCGCGCTGATGGCGTCTCGAACAATTGATTGTTTTGATGGATAATCAGCGGGCGTCACTCAGTGACATCTGCGGCTTCTTCACACGCGGTTCTGCCGAGAAAATTGGCTTTTGTGAGTTATGTGCTTATTCCACTTTAACGTGAATATCGGTAGAGCACGTTATATACCGCAGAAAAAAGAGATTTACGAGAAAATTGTTGAATTTTATAACAGTTTTCTTGATATTATAATTATATTAGTCACTAGTGGTTTGGATACCGGTCTGGGGCCCGTTTCTCAAAAGCTTAATTGTAACTTGTAATACAAGCGGATGTCACTTTTTGAAAGCTTTTGTTAGAAATGGCCAAACATTAGGAAAAAGAGATCAAACTTAATTAATCCCACTTTTCTTTGTTTCAGATATCCAACACGATGCCGACCACGCGCTACCAACGATAACATACTTAGTGCCTTAAAACTGTGCCAACGTTAAATAAACCCATACATATGTGCCTCAAACTGTGCCAACGTTAAATAAACCCATATATATGTGCCTCAAACTGTGCCAACGCTAAATAAACCCATATATATGTACCTCAAACTGTGCCAACGCTAAATAAAAGTATACATATGTGTGACAAGAAGTTTTTGGCCGCGGAGGAGAAGATGACGTGTCCTGAGTCCAGGATCATGATCAGGTCCAGCGATGGACGGACGAACTATTACAGGACACAGGTTAGTAGATATACTAGAACTAGATTTATTCATATATATACTAGCGACCCGCCCCGGCTTCGCACGGGTTAACAAATTATACATAAACCTTCCTCTTGAATCACTATCTATTTAAAAAAACCGCATCAAAATCCGTTGCGTAGTTTTAAAGATCTAAGCATACATACAGACAGACAGACAGACAGTGGGAAGAGACTTTGTTTTATACTATGTAGTGACATATGTAGTGATAATGTTGATCTTAATTTCCTAAATGTAAAGCCTCTATTTCCCACATATTGGAAGTATTGGTTTGAATTTTAGTTAAGTATTTGTGGACCAAAAGAGCGATGTTCTTGAGCCACCAACAAGTGATAGATTATTATTATTATTAAGTATCTTAAGGGCCAATACAGACCCGACTGCAATTTGTATGGGAACTGCACGCCGACGTTGCAGTTGGCCCTGAGCGCAAGGGGCACACATAAGGTACAAGTCTCATGTACCATATACAACTTTTCACTAGCAGTGAGAATGTATAAAAAGGAATACTAGAGCTAGAGTCAGACCAAGGTAACTTCTATGAATTTATATTATATTTATAAGTAACATGCAATTGCACCGCGTGTGCTATCAAAATCGTTGCAGAGTTATCTTGGTTTAACTCTAGTATTAAGTCCTAGCCAAAAAAAGGCCTGTGAATTATAAATCTTTTTCAAATCTAAATTGCATTTGGCTTCAAAGTTTGCTTTGATCTCGGACTGTCTAGAACACAAAATGACTAGTGTAATATTTTGCCTATATCTCTTTTAGTCTACATCGCAAACGGTCTAGAACACAAAATTACCACATATAGGTAGGTTAGGTTCGTTAGGTATCTTCAAATGGCCGAAGGTAAAACTGCACAGAAATAGGAGCCCCGCGGTAGCGGGGCTCCGTCGACATCGCTAACGTAAAGATAAACCGACGAAATGTAGGTACCTAAATAAAGGTCTAAATAATTGTAGTCATTTTGTGTTCTAGACCGTTTGCGATGTAGACTAAAAGGGATATAGGCTTTTGCCTATGACACAAAATGACTAGTCATTTTGTGTTCTAGACAGTCCGAGACCAACCCCAAAGTTTTGCCTTTGCCTCGGTTAGAGAAGGTACGTCTTTTATCAGGATTCTTATCAACCTTAGCCGCGTGCCGCCCACCATACAAAATTATAACCAAGGAAATTTGAATCTTGTTGTATTTTCAATTGGGTTGAATTTCATTTGTTCGAAAAATGTACGAGACAAATGAAATGCTAGCTACTTTGTTATTAATTAAGGTTGACATTCCGTCCAAACTGAGTGTACATCCTAATGTACATTGGGCGGCACGATGCTAATTTCGATTTTCGATTACCGTACCGTAATTAGAAAATCTGCATGCGAAAAAAAACATAAATACACTACCGGGAATTGAACTTTTACAAAAGTACCGAGAGTATTGTTTTACCGGATAATCTATGAAGGGAAACATGACTATATGTTACTAAACTTATTAAAATACATATAGTACGTAAATAAATAGGTACCTACTCGAGTTGTTGCGAAAATAAATTGTTTATTTAAATGGAACGCGTTTGTAAAAATAATGATGGAATGGTAACATTACGACAATAACAATTGCCAGGGCTATGTCATTCTCATATAGAACTATTCCATTGTTCGAACATGCAATTCCTGTTATGATAGTTATGGCTATTATTATCTACATGTCTGATATGATAATCGAGTAACAGGCGTATTCTAATTTTAATTATAGGATATGAATTCTATCTGGATTAGTTGTGGAACGGATCTGTCAGTGTCAAACGTGACATTTTTTCAACCAAAAACGTCGCTTTTGATACTGGCACATCCTATCCATATTTCATCCAGATCGAATTTATATCCTATATATATAATTAAAATTAGAATACGCCCGTGATGACCATCATCTTCAATACCGTGTGAATTCAATACCTATGTTGGCAGCGTTCAAAAATATTGTAGTGACAGTATTTGAAGGGAACACGGAAAGGACATGTCTAGTCAATCTTTTCAAAAATGAGATTTTAACAAACTCAAAATGTTTTCAGAGTGACTATACATGTTCTTTCCGTTCGGTTCGGTCCATGATGTCTAATTCCCCGAATGTCTAGTCGAGTTACGTCAATTCCCCGAATGTCTAGTCATTATACGTCCATTTACTGAAACGACTAGTGTCCACAAGCCTAATTCCCCGAATGTCTAGTCGTCATACGTCAATTACTTTTTAGTCGTTCGTTATTACATCGCAAACGGGTTAGAACGCAAAATGACCACGTTATTTTTTCCGTTTTATCTTAACTTTATAGCGATGTCGACGGAGCCCCGCTCCTATTCTGTGCTGTTTGGCCTTCGGCCATTTGAACAAACCTAACGAACCTAACCTACCTATATCAAATGTGGTGATATAAAAAGTGGTCATTTGGCATTGGAACTAGACATTCGGGGAAATAGACATACGTGGAAATAGACAATCAGGGAAATAGACATTCGTGGAAAACAGACATTTAGGGAATTAGACATCATGGACCGAACCGTTTCCGTTTACCCTTCATTTTAAATACCCTAGTCAAAAACACTGAGTTATTATTACTATAGAGACGACATACCAAACAATGAAATTGTCGCAATCACAACCTGTACCACGCGACCAAATCGTCGTAAGCGCCGTAAAATTCATGGCGCTTACGCGTTTAGGTCGCGATATTCACGCTTCGCTTCTATTCGGTGAAGGAAAACACGTGAGGAAACCGGACTAATCCTAATAAGGCCTAGTTTCCCCTCATCAGGGTTGGAAGGTCAGATGACAGTCCCTTTCGTAAAAACTAGTGCCTATGTCAATTCTTGGGATTCGTTGTCAAGCGGACCCCAGGCTCCCATGAGCCTTGGCAATATGCAATATGCCGTGGATAACGCGAGGAAGACGATGGCCAAAAAACAATCAGTCAGACGCTATTGATATCAACATTGCGGTCATTAAATAAATAAATAAAAATAAAAAATAAAAAAGCCTTTTATTTCTGGGTAACAACAGCTTGTCCTTTAGCTTCAATTTGTCTATATTATATTACTCCAGAACCCTCCTATGAGGTATAGGCCTCTTCCAGATTCTTCCATTTTTTTCGGTCTTGGGCCTCCCAGATCCAGTTGGCCCCCGCTATTTTTATTATATCGTCAGACCAGCGTGCCAATGGCCGTCTTCTCTTCCTTTTTCCGACTGGACCTTTCCAGGTTGTCACCTGTGAGGTCCATCTGTCATCCTGGAGTCTAGCGACATGGCCAGCCCATCTCCATTTTTGTTTCTGGGCCTGGCTTAAGTGCGTCTATAATCTTAGTTCTCTCTCTGATTATGGAATGTCTGATCTTGTAAATTTTTCTTATTCTAAGTATGCTCCTTTCCATTCCCCTTTGGCATGAAACTATCGCCCTTTTCGCCTTTGAAGAGAATTTCCATGTTTGGCATGCATATATCATTGTTGGGAGTATGCACATATCCATTACCTTCTTTTTAAGCTTGATAGGTAGGTCATTATGAATCATGAATTAGAATGGAAAAGCCCCCAAATTGCCCAAATGGTCGCACTCCACTCATCCTGCCGACTAATCTGATAACGCGACAATTACTATCGCTCATCTCTGACATAACCGACATAACAAGTCACACGCTTCCTCGGCGCGAGCGAGTCGACATCTAGGCCGAGCCAATATAGCGTGACCTTAAGGTCTATCGTTCATCCAATACTAATATTATAAATGCAAAAGTAACTATGTCTGCCAGAAATATGATAAGATAAGATAAAGATAAAGATAGTTTATTCAAGTAGGCTCATTACAATGCGCTTATGAACGTCAAATAAAGCTACACCGGCTCCAACCCTAAACCTCTGCCCCGAGAAGATTTAAATTTCTCCTCAAGTGGAGGAGGGTATCCCAATATGGGACCGGCAACAAACTCGGCATGAGAACTGAGAAGACTGTGCATTCAAAATTCAAAATAAAAAAATCTGCCAGTAGGCCTCAAAATCTCGTTCACAATTCAAATATGGACGAATATGATATGGAAAAACTTTGACTTTGTTTTTTATATGTTCTTTTTTAGTCATAGACTGGGTAAACTCTGTTTTTGGAAATTTATAACGAAAATACCGCTACATAAATAATTCGTTTCGTTTATATAAATCATCAATACAACTCTATTTGTTACGCCTCTTGACATTTGTTGTATAAATCGAGTCTCAAACTTAACTTAACAAGTCTTTAAAAAATCTCGACTCGAGTCTAAAAAGATATGAGAACTCCAAAAATCTAATAAATGGATTATTTATTCTGTGTAAATGGCAAGATTCGTTGTTCGACTTGATCGTTCTCTACATATATGGCATCAGAATGACATCCAAGTGCTTTTACCACTTTAAATATTCATTGATCAAACTCTTAACACTACTACATAAGGTCGAGATTCTATTAACGACATCTGAAATTGGTATTAAGCTCTGTGTACATAATGGACTGTATTACACTATGATAACGTCGGTTTTGGCTTGTGAAGGCTAGGTGCGAATGTATGGCAGTGTGCCGGCCGTTGACCTGGCCGAAATGTTACAATCCGAACGCTTTCAGATAAAGTGCCTAGTGATGGGACACTCATGGATTTTTTTCCCTTTTTTTTAATTTAAAATTAAATAAAGAATTAATATTATTTATTATTGTTTTTTTAATAAAGAATTCTAAAGAATAAATAATTTCGCAACCTCTGTCGACAAATTTAAGACGAATTTGAAGATGTTACTTAAGAGCCAACAGGAGCTAAGATTTAAATATTTTAGGTAAATATACCCGTCTCGCTAACGGAAGCGGCTCCTAAAACTAGTTCGATAAGGACAAGGCGAAAAATCCTGCGTAAAAATCTCAAAAATCGAGGTTTCGTACTCGACTCTTTCCTCCTCCAAAACTTAACCAATCGTAACCAAATTTGAAAATCTAAATGATAATGACATTATCTGTGTCGGACCGTTTTGCTTTTTTGACTAATTGATATCAGTTTTGAATAGCACGCCTCTCATTGCGGCATAGTCAATTAGGCCATTTTGGCCATTTTTGAAGGGCTCTAGCGCCTTAAAAAACAAAAATATCAAAAAAATCAAAACGGTCCGACTCAGATATTGACAATATTAATCTGTGTTGAAAAAATCATTGCTCTAGCTTTAAAACCCACGGAGGAAACAGTCGAGTACGTTTGTATGGAGAAATGACCACTCCTGTTGGCTCTTAAAACCGTGATGTTTCGTAAGCTAATTTAATATTTTATTTATAATTGAATTATACAAGTTAATATTAAAAACGCATATCCCTAGTTTATTGTGATCAAAATTTAAGTGCTAGAGTTTGTGCGGAAAGAGAAGAGTAGTGAAATGTATGGGATCCAATACATTCTACGACTCTTCTCTTTCCGCACAGAGTCGACATACGGCGCGTTTCGGGAAATGAATTAGACATTCACTAGATATGAAATAGTAACGATATGTGACGTTCCACGACAAAAGGTACCCTATGGTGGTTGGCGCTTACGCTATTATTAACGCCGCTCCAATATTATTGCGGCCATAAGGTACCTTTTGCCGTGGAACGCCACATATAGTTACTATTTCATATCTAGTGAATGTTTAATTCATTTCCCGAATCGCGCCGATAGTATTCTAATTTAGTCCTTTATTATCAAACAATAAAATTGTTAACGGATTTTAGTATACGTATTTACCTTAATTTGGTAACTATAATTAACATTGTTATTACTATTTTCTATGCCAAAAGCGAATGCCCTCTACAATGTAGGTAGTCGAAGATAAGTCAAAACAGTATAAACTGTTATATTTATGGCAAGTGTTCATCATAAATTACTGTCATAATTGTCAAGGTCAAAGCTACGGGTCGCAGTGCAAAGGTAGTTTGACAGTTATATTGGCAATGAACTGAAAGGATCGACAGGGAAAGATAGGATAGGACAGTTGTTTTGTAAATAAAGTTTATGATATATAATAAATTAATTATTAAGATATGTAGGTTCATTTTGAATTTACGAACGAAATGTATAGGTAGTACAGTGTAAGAATCGTAATACGATATGCGATGCCTAAGAAGTTCTAATTAATACTTTTATTCCGTTTAATAAATGTCCCAAAAAGGTGTATTTACGTGTTTTAGTTTCTTATATTCATGAAGGCGGAATTTTGCCTTACAAAAATAATATTCATAATGGGTCTCTATCGTTTCCCAAATCGTTTTAAGCCATAATGTATTGTTTTCCCAAATTTTCGTTAGTCATAATTCAATTAGTTCAGAAACGCGTCACTTTCAGGATTGCCATAAAACAAACTTAACCTAACCTAACCTATCTATAGGATAAATAACCTAACGAATTTCCTGAAATGTTAACGGTTTCAGTTTTATGAATAATGACAATATGACAAACAATGCATTATGACTTGAAACTTTATGGGAAACAACGGGACCCCATTCATAATATAGGTAATAGTAATTTAAAAAAATCGTAGAGCAAAAACTCAGTTTCACCCATGATAATTTTTAGCACTTTTTTGATGGAGCTAATTTATGATTTTTATAATCTTTTCTGGAAAACCGTACATATGTATTCTGGATTAAATTATTCTTAATTTAGAAGTTAAGGCCTTTTTAAAAATACAGGAACAAAAAAAAAGATATCAATAAAGAATTATAAATAAAATCTATATTCTTTACTCTATCAATATTGGTCCCCTCACTAGCCATTCACACTTCACTACAGGGTGTTGTACTGATCGATTCCGTCCTGTACACACAGCTATATACAGCGTGTTCTTTAAAACGATATATCTTTGTTGCTGTCCGGGTCGGAATTTATGTTTTCGGGTAGTTTAATGGTATAAGTTTTTGAACAACCTGTTTTGTTAACATAACTAAATGTACTTAGTTGTCGTTGTGGTTTCGAAAAAGGTGATAAATTTAAATGTTATTGAAGTAGAGATGGTATTTTTGACGCTTTTACTCTCCACTCTGTATATTTTATATATTTGTTTATACATATTTGTACACGAATACGATAAATGTGCAAAGTAAGGTACTATCACCAATACAAAATATAAACCAGAAATTTATTTTTTAACAGAATAGTCTATAACTAATTTTGATCAAATTCAACTAAGGTTACCTACATGGGGAAAGAAAATCATTGGAACTTGGTGGTAAGTGAAACACTTGTAGGCTACTAATCTCATACTATTTCTAGCAGAATCCGTGTGTGGTGTGTTCCGAGCAAATAAACTATGTAAATAATAAATATTATAGGACATTCTTACACAGATTGACTAAGTCCCTCAGTAAGCTCAAGAAGGCTTGTATTGTGGGTACTCAGACAACGATATATGTAATATACAAATACATAGAAAACACCCAATAAATAAATATCTGTGCACATCACACAAATAAATGCCCTTACCGGGATTCGAACCCAGGACCGCGGCTTAACAGGCAGGGTCACTCTACCCACTAGACCAGCCCGGTCGTCAAAACTATGTTTATCTTACCCTCATGACCTTAAATTACTTTAATAGAATATGTTCGCTGGGACATGTTGCAAAACTTGCAAATGATATATGTGTTAATTATTTATTTTGTAAAGCAATACTTAGAATTTATTGCCGACGTATATAGCTTTTACGAGCTATTTAATTGTCTCTTTATCTAGTCATCGTACTTTGTTACGTACATCGGACGTTTACGCGATCTTGACTCACCACGGGCCCATTTCTTAAACGGGTTTAGACTTATATTATGATGAACCAATAGCTCGTAGATTATAACCTCTCGCGTTGAATGATGGGCGATATGACAGTTCCATATAGGTATAGGTAGGTATACTTTACTCTTTGGAGAGTTCCTTCAAGTATCTTTTAACTGGGCTTAAGTGAATAAATAAATATACAAAAAAAATATGTCTACAACATTTAACGTCACAACAACTGAACAGAATGAACTGTCATAGGGACCAGCATTCGACGCAAGAGGTGTAAACATGATATTGAAGAAATGGGCCCCAGGCCAAGAGTGTCACAAGTTTAAAATGCTATTTTGATATTTAATTCTGTCTCGTTTTCCCCCAGATCCTCGCAGCCTTGGCAGTGTCCCTCGGGCCCTTCGCAGCAGGGCTCAGCAAGGGCTACATGTCTCCCGCCATCGCGTCGCTACAGGACACAAAACCTGGCGGCTTCGCTGTGAGCGACCAACAAGCTAGCTGGATCGCCAGCTTAAGTTTACTAGGTAAGTCTATCCATCTCATCTTCCTTGCGTTGTCCCGGCATTTTGCCACGGCTCATGGGAGCCTGGGGTCCACTCGGCAACTAATCCCAAGAATTGACGTAGGCACTAGTTTTTTACGAAAGCGACTGCCATCTGACCTTCCAACCCAGAGGGGAAACTAGTCCTTATTGGGATTAGTCCGGTTTCTTCACGATGTTTTCCTTTACCGAAAAGCGACTGGTAAATATCAAATGATATTTCGTACATAAAGTTCCAAAAAACTCACGGACAAAAAACCTTGGCTAGTTGGAAAGCTACCTAGTTTGAGTTCAGTCTATCTATCAGCACAAGAATCCACCATAGAACATTACTAGCAATACTAGCATGTATCCCTTAGTTATCTGTAAAGTTTGGCACCCTTAGTTGCAGTATGTTTTATAGTGCTCTTTTACTAAGCACCACATGTGTAAAAACATTGAGAAATATAATTTACGTCCAGCGAAATGGCGTATTAAGTATAATAATTAAAAACATATACGCTTCACATGTTACACCGCCATTAGCAATGGTCGGTGCAGGGTGCGGGATATTGCTGTTATGTTGTTTTGCGGCGTATTGCTGTAACGGCGTTTATTCTGCGTTATTACTGCGTTTTTGTGGTTGTGTTTGTAACCTGAGGGTCAACCGCGAACGTCGAAGTCCGCAAATTGCAAGCATCTTACTACTGTCGCTCTAATTACGCCTTAATTGGAGTAAAAGAGAAAGATGCCAGCAATTTGCGAATTTCGGTATTTTCTGTAGGCCCTCTGTGATGATGTGAGGTTTCCTTAAAAGTCATTTGATAGTTCATCCTTATTATACTTACCTTTTCGGAAATGAAAATAACTCGTGGACATCTGCGAATAAATTCAAATAAATATTTGAATAAACTATTAGCATAATCATCATATTAGGTATAAGTATCTACTGCTGCGCATGCTGGAAACTAAGACGGCTTCGCACTGGTTACACAAAACATTTAAATTATACCTACACCTAAAACCTTCCTCAAAAATCTTTTTTTTTTGATAGGTGAAAACCGCATGAAAATCCGGTTTTCGAACAAGACGCGTCGGGGGACTTTTTTTTATAAGGTGTAGTGATTTTTATATCTTAGGTATCTACTTAACCTGCTAAAATGGATAGGATGCCAAATACATAATAATATGAAATTTGAAATAAGTTTATTTGTTCAATTTCTCGTTAACATCGTCCGAAATAAAGCAAAATAGTTCTCCTTTACTTGCGTTTCGTTTAGTTTGTCGCCTTTCATTGAATTTAATCATAACATTCTATTACAAGTATTAGTCAACACTTTCAGACTAACAATTTCTTACTCAACCGTCTAATTTAAACCTTTAACATTTTACAACTCTTTCTAATCATCATCACAATTCCCTAAAGCATCGTTAAACATAATGCATTATCCCATAAAACTGTCGTCAGCTAAGTTTATCTGTCATTTCACAAACTCCTGTCATCTTGACATGCCCGCGTCAGCTGATATGGTAAATGGTTTGGCTATTAGTGAGTTTGTAGATAACACGTAGGCAAATAGTTGTTATGTTTTTACGTGTGCTTAACCACGTAGGCTTAGCTTTGGATAACCAAAATATATAAACTAAAAATAAAAATAGGTAACGCTTGAAATTTTCGGGTTATCAATATTAAACAAAATAAATTAGCGTTTTTCACGATAGTCTTAAGAAACTCCATTCTTTTTGGCGTGAATTGCGTATTATTTCGGTAAATATTTTTTTATCGGCTAATCTAATTATCTACGTGTACTGGAAAATCCTTTTGGCGTAAAAATTAACTCAATTGTCATAGTGGTGTAAACTTGCAAAACACGATCTGTGAATAACCAATACCTACATAGATACCTTCAACTTAATAAAAATAACCTGAAATTATTAGTAATTAATCACCACACCATTCTACCACATCATTCTGGAATTTCCTCTCACTAGATACACAGGCCATGTAGACGATTTTAAGACCTTGTCAGAACAGAAGAAGCAGTCGTATACCTGGGAAGGGCGAAATTCTAACTATAAGTTTTTCTTTTTATATGTAATATATAGTGACATGTACATACGCCATACGATAAAATAATGATTTATACATAGATTTTCCCAAAAACCAACACCATGAGCAATCTAATCTAGTCATTATTTGAAGCAAGCTTGAGTTGGCTTCCATAGTCTGGAACCCTTACGAGGTATCCTACGTTCTTCTTGTAGAGAAAGTGCAAAAGGTATTTTTGCGCTTTTTATATAAGAAACCGTTCGGGTGCTACCCATTTTTATACCCTACAAATTTTTTGCTAGGCGTCTTGGGTTTTAACTCCCTAGAAGTCAGGCGAAATTTTGCGCACCTATCCGCTACTTGCCGTATTTTGCGAGGTGAGTCTGATTGTGCCGAATTGGGCACGCAAGTGGTGCGACTGTATGTTCCCCCACTGACCTGAATTAATTTCAGACCTCGTGACCGGGGTCTTCTGGCAGTGCAGATTATTGTCAGGAACTGTTTTCTCGCAAAAAATCGCCGCTAGTTCGCGCCCTCGACCTCCTGAATTCGCTATTAGCATCAGCTCCCGAGTGTGATCTGTTTGCCGGCAGGTGGAACATAGTTCGTGATGAATGCTTGAGGTTTTGCGAGATGACTGATAACCGCCCTTCGACAGTTTGAGATGTAGGTTTTTGTTATATTGTTTTACATATTTTCAAATTTACTTGTAGTTCCGCAGTGACTTGGTGTATACTGTTACGCTGTGTAACTTATTTGAATAATAAAATTAAATAAATTACAATGTAACCATCATCATTTCAGCTGTAAAACGTCTAGCTTGAACCGAGATCTTTGCAACAGTTTGCCTTTAAAGTATAATCGTTTTGAGACTAAAATATACAATATACACATGTGTAGTTGAACATCTATTGTACCAGGCTACCAGCTCAATGAGACAGTCTCACAACACATATACCGAGTTACTGGTGCATACATAATGCCGATTGTGAAGTAAGCATCTTGTTTTGTTAAGTGCCACACTCAAACTGTGGTGAATTCAGTATGAGGAATAAGTATTATTGTTAAAGTGCCTTGAAAGTGCCAAATGGGGGTTTGAATATTAATATTTTAAAGGAATTTATAAGTTAGCTTTGAAAATGGTCTATAAATATTAAAAATAATAAAAATATCATCTAGATTCTAGAATATTACAATTATGAAAATTGTCTGAAAAAAGCTATAATTTTATTGAGTCGTTGCAAGAAGTTTTAGAAATGTAATAGCGAATTTGAGTTTGAGTTTGCAAAACATTCCGCTTGGCGCGCTTTTTAGAAGCGACTGTGCCCCCACTGCCTTGTGACTGGGCCCCCAGAAATAACTTGATTACAAACGTTATAAACGTACAGATATCGATATCAAATCAAACCCAATAAACATTTCTAAAATTCCCCACTGCACTCAGCGAAACATCTCTCCATCATAAATTTAGTCTCGCGAAGGAAACTCTGACTATCATCAGATCCAGACACAAATAAACGACCAACCCGCTCGAAATATACTCGTTTTGTTTACATACCAGGGTAGCTCTTAGCGGATTGACTATAAATCATGTACAGCGCTAGAAATAAAACACTAGTGAAATAATTTTGCATTTGACCCTTGGGGCTATTTCTTTAATAATGAGGAGGGGGTAACCAGTAACAACTATGGTTGATATAATTGACTACAATTCGAATTATTTAAATTCCTAGACACAATTAGACACAAATCAACGGCCAAAAGAATGTAAGAATCATTGCAACGTGTAAATGATTCCTAACCTGATAAATCTCTTAAAATAAAAGAAATAAGTCGAATAACCACCGAAATCAGACAAAACGCACAGTTTATTTCGGTGGCAACCTAAATACTTGGCTGTCCAACAAAAGACAGTAGAATGTAAGAACAATTGCGACGTGTAATTGACGCCTGACGTGATATATTGCTGAACGGTTGCACTACCGTTGTTTTCAATTCAGAAGATTGCTTTAGATACTGTCGCGACAAAACGTGAGGACGTGTAGGTTGCAGTTAATTCGGTGTATCTACGTGAAACATTAGGTAGAATCTTAACTAAAAAAATAAACTACACACGACACCGCAAATAAACGTTAGGTACCCACTTCAGAATGATAAACAAAATACGCTTAAGTTTTCAATACATCAAACTATTCAATATAGAAACTACGTTCTACTAATACCTACGAGGGGCGTTCAATAAAAAGTGAGAATGAGTATGTTATATACAACTTTTATTAAATGTTATTTTATTTTTCGACATAGTCACCTTTTAGCATAATACACTTAGTATATCTTTTTTCCAAACTTAATATTCCATTTCTAAAAAAGGTTTCATCTTGAGTACTTAAAAATTCTTGTACTGCAGCGACTACCGCGTCGTCGTCTTCAAATTTCTTGCCTCTTAGGTATTCCTTCAATCTCGGAAATAGGTAGAAATCACTAGTCTTATCACAGTTGAACTCTCGTCATCGCCTGACTCATTTTTTGGACGGGATAAATAAGTACTAACCAATTTATTGGTTTATGTTAGTACCTAATACTGAATGATAGATAATAACCAACTGTTATTTACTTTACTGTTATTTACTTAGCTTATATAGTTTATCTCACCGGAGACTTTCCTTCATCTATGACTACTTTCTCGAAGCTGTTATCTCCACATCTCGCGATGTAGCTTATCAATGCTTAGACCAGATACCATACAAGTGGGTGGCATTCAGCACCCTCAACTATACCAATTATTCAAACAGAAACGCCACAAATCAATCGTCTAACCGATGAGGCGAAACGGCCGAAAAATGCGCTCAGCGTATATTTAGAGCGGCAGCGACGGCGTTTATTTGTGTCTGCGATGTTCTGATTATCGCGGATAGACTGCAAATCCTTACCACATAAGATATAGTACTAAGTACTTACATACAGAATTCTAACTGTCTAACAAAATGTTTGGTCATGAATCATTGTTGATCCCGATTATTGGTCTCGATACCCGGAGAGATTTTCTCGACGGACTACAGTATGGGGTTCTTAAAAAAGAGGAGAGTATACGTTTTTTAAAAGCTTGCAATGGTGTAACACCCCTGGAGTTGCAGGCGTCTATAGGCTATTGTGACCGCCTATGACAGCGAGACGTATGCCTATTTGCCACCAACGTGGTACAAAAAAGTCTTGAGCCGAACGCGCCCGAACCATAGTGACATATTTACCTACCACAGACATACGGAATACGGATGAAGAACACCGAGACGATGAAAGTTATGTCTTTTATGGTATCTGATGGTAGTTAGTCGTATGTTGAGATTCAGAGTTACAGAAATAAATGCTTTTAAGGGGAATTCAGCTTGGACATAACTAAGGTAGATAAATTCTCAAAAAGCTTTTAGCGTTTGGTTAAATTATTCGGACTTATCCTACTCCCTTGGGCTCTTCCACAATGTAGAAGTAATTTTTGGTACAAGTCTGCTACATAAATTGTCTTGAAAGGTAGAAAGTTTGCGGACCAGCTACATAAATCCGTTGATGCCAATGCTGCGTGAGATTTCATGACGAGCATCAATACAAAATATATATATTGCTGACAATGCTGACCTTTAGCTACTTGTGATATCTTCCAGTAAAATATTTCTTCTTCTTCCTCGCGTTGTCCCGGCATTTTGGCCACGGCTCATGGGAGCCTGGGGTCCGCTTGGCAACTAATCCCAGGAATTGGCGTAGACACTAGTTTTTACGAAAGCGACTGCCATCTGACATTCCAACCCAGAGGGTAAACTAGACCTTATTGGGATTAGTCCGGTTTCCTCACGATGTTTTCCTTCACCGAAAAGCGACTGGTAAATACCAAATGATATTTCGTACATAAGTTCCGAAAAACTCATTGGTACGAGCCGGGGTTTGAACCCGCGACCTCCGAATTGCAAGTCGCACGCTCTAACCGCTAGGCCACCAGCGCTCTTCGCTAGGCCACCAGCGCTCTCAGTAAAATATTTATAAAACGTTTAAACTGGGAATAACATTCACTGATCCATAAATTTCGGCCAATTAGGTAGGTGTTTTTCTTTGGGACATTTTTTTCGCATTTTTGGAGTAAACACCATACCACCATATGGAAGATATTAAGTATTTCTACACATTCACCTCTCAAAGTACGATTAACCTGTCAGCTCCCAAGGGCTCAAATTTGAGCCAGAACGCTTATGGTGACGTCACACACGTGGGAACTCACGGGTTAAGTGTTGAAAACCTTTTATATAAAATCCAAAGCTAGTTCAACTACCTATCTAATAATTTCTTCTTTGTCCCCAGGTGCCCTCTTCGGTGGAGTGATCGGTGGTCTGGCCATGCGACTAGGTCGACGATCTGTGCTGCTAGCTGCTGCTCTTCCCTATACGCTCACTTGGCTGGCCACTGCGCTGTCTACCGGGGTCGACATGATCTCGATAACTTCATTCTGTGGCGGGATGTTGGTGTCCTGCATATCTATGATTACACAGGTAAATTTCTAGATTCAAAACATTCTACCAACAAGCACTCTCGAATAATCTGTCAAGTATTTTTTAACCTTTCCTATACTCTGACTTGACTGGCAACTGCTAGGTATCTCTTCTGGGGTAGACATGATGTCCATAACTTCATTCTGCGGAGCGATGTATGATTACACACACAGGTATGTTGTAGTTAACCTTTTATTAATAAGGGGGTCTCTAAACACTCGATTTATTAAATGATGAAAACGCAGACGGATCGGTATCGGTGGTGACGGTGGTATACGCAACGATGTAGCTTACTCCCATACGGTTCGGCCATGACATTGCGCGACTTGCGACGGCGACGGCGGCGGCGGCAATCATAGGTTCCCACCTACGACTAAAGGTCCGACAGCTATGTCTCGCTCCAACCTATGGTTGGCCGCGCAATGTCGTGGCCGTGCCGTTATTCTTTTTTCTAACAAACATAAATTAAAACGAACGACCGAATCAGAAGACAAACGATTATCAACGGTTAGATGTGACAGACGATAATGAATAACGCCATTAGGTTTTAATTTATTATTTATCACACGTTCCGAATACAATAAATCATTTATAATACGTATGTCGTCGCTTGCAAGTTCCCGCCATTGTTTTAAGTAATCGCAATTAGAAACTGTTAGGGTGAAAAACGTTAACGCTCATATGCGTCTCAAGTACTCAATACACAGCACAACAGAAAAGTTGGCAAAGAAAATAACAGCTTGTGTGGTGGTTGTGTTGATTAATTTGCAAAAGATCTTAGACTTGGTCTTTAAAACGAATGATTTTATGAATAACGGACCTGTGTGCTAGAGTAAGGTGAAACTCTCAATATCTCTTAATAATTAAACAACGATAAGATTCTTACATTAATAAGATCCCATTGTCAATCCCAATAAGACCTAGTTCCCCTCTGGGTAACGGACATGGCAGTCGCTTTCGTAATAACTATTGCCTACGCGAATTCTTAGGATTAGTTGCCAAGCGGATCCCAGGCTCCCATGAGCCGTGGCAACGTGAAAAAGACGATGAAAATCCCATTGTTCTGTATCCATACGACTCTTGTGTGGCTGTGAAACTAAGCGGTTTCCGAAGCAACGGACAAAAAGCTCGATCACACATAAAATCAATGACAAATACACATAATTGCAACGCTAATCGCACGTTTTCCACGTTCTGTACTTGATAGTTGATACGGTGTTTATAAAATGCTGTTGGTTTATCGATTTTTGCTTTGTTAGTTATCATTAAGTACCTATATCATTTTAACTACTTACTATTCAGTAATATATAATATTCAGTTACAATAGGTGATCAGTGTGTTAAACCGTTTCTTTAAGTCAAAATTAGTCACATTTAACGTTGATTTTCATTCTGTCGCTAATACTGTTTCGATAACTTATTTTTATGTAAAATCTTTTTTGTCAAGCGCCCGTTGGCTCACCTGAAGTTTTGTTCATGAGCTGAACGAATTTTAGCATTGAATATTTAAATATTTCCTTTATTTTTCCGTTCTTGGCAATAGCTATTTTGTCAGTTTTAAGTAATAGACTATTATAATATTATACTAAATTTAAAAAAAAAATGTTTTCACGCGGCAGTTTAAAAAGAAATATCCGATATAAGTGTTTAATTTGGACATATTACAATACCTTATTGACTCCAATAATGATGGCAACTGTACCAATAGTTTATACGTAAATTTATAAATATAACTATCTTTGTTCACAGGTATACGTCACCGAAATCGCTGTTCCAGACATCAGAGGCTGCTTAAGCTCCGTGTTGAAGATCCTCAGTCAAATAGGCATCCTTACCTCCTACTCCTTAGGTGCCTATTTAGAATGGCACCAGCTCGCCTTAGTCGTCGCCTCAGCACCAGTGCTACTCTTCTTTGCTTTACTCTTCATACCAGAAACTCCATCCTCTTTACTCTTAAGAGGAAAGGAGGAAGAAGCTTCTAGAGCCTTACAATGGTTAAGAGGACCAGACGCAGATGTCAGACAGGAGTTAGTAACAATAAGAACGAATATTCTGGCCAGTAAGAGATGCCACGACGGCGGGAAGCTAAAGGCTCTCCTATCAAAAAGATTAACGAGACCAGTATTAATAACCTGTGGTCTCATGTTCTTCCAAAGATTCACAGCCGCTCACGCGTTTAACTTCTACGCTGTCAATTGGTTCAGGAAGACTTTGAGAGTTCTAAGTCCTCACGGAGGTGCTATAGCTACAAGCGTAGTCCAGCTTCTAGCTTCGTGCCTATCAGGGATGCTGATAGACCATGTGGGAAGACTACCGCTTTTACTTATAAGTGGGGCAATGATGTCGCTAGCGTTGGCTGGATTTGGCTCCTACGCTTACTACCAAGACGTTATATTGACGAGTAGCAACGTTGATTCTGGATCATATGACTGGATTCCTCTGCTCTGCGTGTTAACGCTTACCATTGCATTTTCTTTAGGCATCAGTCCTATATCTTCATTATTAGTAGGAGAACTGTTTCCATTGGAGTATAGGAGCACGGGCAGCGCTTTGGCTACAAGCTTCAGTCATTTCTGTGGTTTCATGAATGTTAAAACTGCAGCAGATTTTCAGGAGCATATAGGCTTGTATGGCCTCTTTTGGTTATACGCTGGTCTTTCCGTCTTGTGTCTTCTGTTTGTTATTCTCTTCGTGCCGGAAACGAAGGGCCGTGAAATTGATGAAATGGACCCGAAATATGTCGAATCGCTTTGTATAAATCGATAGTACGAATGACGTAGCCTTTAAGTGTTTGTTGCGCAGAATATGCTCTGAACGCCAAGTTTAAAATTCAACCGTATTTACAATAGTATACGATTGAATGGAATACCTTGCGATAATACTTAACGATGTAATCATATTGATGATGTCAATTTTCATATTTAGACCATATTCTGCTCGAGAAACATAGTTTTTAAGCTTAATTAGATAATTAGGTAGAATTATTAATAAATTTGGGCTACTTTAGGGTAAGCTATCTGTCAGATAGTGTATAAACGAGATTATCTTTTAGATAGCCCCAGTCTTCCAAGCTAATACAGACAGATCATACGAAAGTAATGGCTTTTTTTTATCGATAGTAATTATGTTGTACGTAATTGTTACGACAATATGATTTTTTTTTATGTAATCTGTATTTAATACTTCTCACACAATTTGAAGTTACACGACTGTAAAATACATCACGTATACTCAGTATACGATTATAAAATGTGATCTGCCGTATTGTTTACTCATACAATCATCAGCAAACACATCTTGCACAACGAAGCGGGTAAATAATATTTCGTGAGAAATATGTGCCTTTACATCCCTTGGTTAACAATCTACTATTGCGCGCTTCATTGTACAATACATTATTACAAGTGCCTGTACTGGTTTATAATAATTATATAACTATAGTATAACTTGCCAGTATTCCTGTCTGTATAGCTAATAGTGCAGTATTATTCTTACGAAAGTATTTGTCGAGTTGTGCCTTCAGTTCCTCATCACAAGACTTTTGAGTGGATATCTAGTTTGAGTGTGTGGTTGTGTTATGGTTATAGCAACTAGCATAATTACATTTACACGGTGACAAGCCCTTGCTATATAGTTACAAAAGTAAAATATACTTATTCATTAAGCAATTAGAGTGAATAAAGTCACATGCAAAACAGCACGCAAAAATAACTGATAACTGATAATATTTTTGCAGTAAGTATCTCCGTAATTATGAGTTTGAAAGATACAGAAAACTACTTCAGATACTAACTATGTATTTATGAAAACGACTTATAAAACTCGCTTTCAGCTCGTTTTATAAACCCACACTCGTATTTTAATGCATTTCATTATGTAACAGTCACATAAATTACTAATAAAATAACGGGTTTTAGGTTTATTATACGCACGATTTGAAGACCTTAGGTAGGGGTAGGTCTTAAAATAACTGTGCTAGTTGCTATTACCCTGGTTTTTCAGATCTGTTGATTTCTTTTCACAGCTGTTAATATAATTTAATGTACATATAATTTAATTTTAGTTGTTTGAAGAGCTTCTTGTAACGGGTAACATATTGTATAATACGTACTGATCGAGGTCATTTTAATAATATAAGTAGGTAAAATGGAATTATATAATACAACCCACAAAAAATGTTGTAGAAAAATAAGTGACATAAATAAGGCATTAATATTGTTTGAAATACGTTTATTTATAGTATTTCAGTACAAAAATTGTTGTTAAATAGTTGCGAGACACTTTTAAAATAAAATCTTATATTTTCAAACAAAATGTGATGTCGAGTTTCAACCAGTTTATAATTTAATTGGTAAAAGATATATTTTTAACGCACATATTAAGATATTGGTAATGAATGATAGTTTCCAATTCTGAAAAGGTGCTAATTAGATAAAAAAAATGTAGAGCATTTATACGTAAATTTGTAGGTAACAAATACATATTAGATGCATTTATTTTGATCATTTTGTTTGTGTTAGATTATCAAATGAAGTAAAATGTGAGATTATAGACGTCCGAACAATAAATACTGATTTTCAAAAGATTTATTAATAATGAAATTGTGTAACATAAACGACTATTATTTTTCGTAGACTATTTTCAGTTCAGTGCCTGTAATTGATATGATATACATTTTCTAGTTATCATATTGAGTAGGCAGCATTTCAGTACGGCAGCTAAAACATTGTTTTAAAAGCGAAATGTGTATTGCCAAGATGCCAATCGTTTGCGCTAATCGTTGCGGTTGCACTACGAAGATCTGTCTCTCTCTCTCTATCGCACTAAAATAGAAGTCATAGAGAGACAGAAATCGTTACGTGGTCGTAGCGCAAACGATTGGCATCTTGGCTAGACACCCTGAACTGCGACAATGGGTAAATATATAGGTACCCAGCAATGGAATGTATAGACTGTTAACAATATTATAATAATTAGTCCTATGATATAAAACTGGTGCTAAGTTGGTGCCTTGTTGTAACAATAATTTAGAATCTATTATATATTTACATATAGTGAATCTTGTACATAATATATTATAGGAATGTAAATACAATATTTATGATATGTTTAAAATCGTGTTGCCATGCCATACGCTATGTTAAAGTTTATTTTATAAGTATTTGTACTTAAAAGTTTTCGAATTTAGTATTCTGTTACAAAGTTAATAAATTTTGTGAACCCTTTATATTTTTTTACACTCATTCCTCACTGCCTATAAAGTGTAATTCTATGGAACTTGCTAACTACCTATGTAAACAAACCGCCATATTGAAATTGTCTCTGAACGAGGAATAAAATTTACTAGTGACTTTTGTTTAAGTACATAGTTAGCAAGTACCATAGAATGACACTTATTAATTAGTACAAAAAAAAGGTTTCCGATACAAGACACGATTTAACTCGTAAGTAATTGAAAGTTATTCATCGGGGCGATTCTACCAAGCTAAAACTCAATGAGAACAGCTTGACATTACCATAAGTAGCAGTAGCTGTAATAACTTTATTTTTATTACAGGTTCACATAAATATTCTAGAAATTAAGGCACAAAAACGAATTTATCCCTATAAGGGACATCTTCCATGAGCTTAATCTTCAAGTAGATGACTAACATTGCATTATCATCATATTATCATCGAATTTACATTGGTACCTACAAAATTTCAGCTCATCCGGACATCGGAAATTTAAATTTAGCTTGCAAGATGTGACCATCTTAAAACCTCACCTGCAATAATATTATTATGTTACCTACTCTTGGAAGGCCGCAAAAGTATGTGACACGCTCTTATGGCTCTACAAATAAAATCGTGTCAGATATTTTTGCGGCCTTCATTGTGTAACATATTATTGCAGGTCTGTACGTAAAAGTGGGTAAAGATTTTCAACATCACAGATTTTCAGATTTTTTTTACAGTCAAATGTTACAAATCACAAGGCATGCAAGTAGCTAATGTTATTTTTCAAATCAAACCGTGCACCGTACATCCGGAAAAATAAATGAGACCCCAAATAGTTCCAAATTTTCTAAAATATATACGAAAATGACATCATTATCCCAACGACGCGGAACAGTCACACAATTTAATAAAACATTATGGGACTCTGTCACAACGAGCGACACACATGAGGTCTCTAAATGTCTGTAAAGGCCGGTAATGTGACAAGGTTCTATAGCGACTGGTTGTTGGTATAGAATGATGATCGGTGTCATCATTGCATTCTGTGGGGAGTCACGGTTGACGTCGCAATTATAATAACATTCACAAGAAATGCGTTTTAACAACATAAACTACTTCTTTTCTTTGAAAAATGCCAATGACAGAAATAACAGGTAATTATCTGTGCAACAAAGCACTGTTTGTCTAAAATAGAAGATACAATATAAGAAAGGCTAACATTAGAGTCTCTTCTCTTTCCGCACAGACTCTATAAAGAATTCGATCTATTACTGTTTGGTAGAAAATCAAAGTGCAGGCACAGACCAAATAATTTAGTACCTACTAGGTACAGAAGATCCACTCTCTAACAAAACGCGTCTATACGACAGATATGACCGCTAGGTGGCGCAAGCGCGAGCAGGCATTCCGTTCCGTAGCGGTGCGCGGAAATTACTATGGGGCCGCATGTACTTGTAGGTCCTTGTAGCGAAGAAACGACGTCACGGAGTGAGCCACGCCTGGTGCAGGCAAACATTGACATGTTGGCAATGTTAAGGCAGTTACATATACTATGAAAATTCTATAACATAAAGTCTATTTTTTTATTCGGTAGACTAAAATGACATTTCATAGTATGAAATGACACATGCTGTTCATACTATGAAATGTCATTTTAGTCTACCGAATAAAAAATAGACTTTAGGTACAGCCAGCAATACTATTAGCTTAGCAGCTTTGCATATAAATTTCTATGCAGAGGGGGTGCTTTTTCTCTGCAGCTGACTGTACCAATTTACTTACACAAAAGGCCTACTCAAAAATAATAGCAATGTCTACGTTGGAAACATTTCAGTAAACCCAGTTGAACAGTCTGTCTAGTCTTGGTTGCTGTCCGTCGTGAACTGATCTTATTTTGTCGTGTCGTTGTCATGTCTAATTTTGAATTTAAATGTCCGTAGTTCCAAATATGTATGTCAGTCAGCCAGTCAGTCAGTTGGTCTATGTCATGTTGGAAGAAGCCACGACACGAGTCGTCTTAGGCGTCAAATATTCCGTTAGTATTTTGGACTTTATTCCTATTCTAAAACCAAAATACAACTTAACCGATACTAATTGACATTATAAAAAGCACGTTAATTAAATACTTCACCGTCAAAGAACAAACCAACATAACCGAACCACTTGTGACTGCAGTTCAAAGAAAGCAATGCATTATATCTCCGTACTCGAACTCAAGAGCCTCTTGAACGAGGGTTTACAGAAATAAGTTTATTTATAACCGAAAGATTAAATGTTAATTGTTTGGAATATAATGAAAAATGGTCCTGACGTCAGAAAGCTGTCAGATATTTCGTAACATGACATAAAATAACATAAAATAATAAATGGTTTTATTTGAATTGCGACATGGTAAGGGAGCGTTCAAGTATTACGGCGCGTTACATGGGCGGGAGGGGGGGTCAAAAATGTCCAAAAATTGCGTTACGTAATACTTGAACGCTCCCTAACTTTAGTTAGACTAAAACTGCTGGCTTAAGAGTCACACGAACCGAGCCGCCACCATACAATCGTTTTTACGTTCATATTTTAAAATGACGTTTTGAAATAACATGACATTCGACATGGACATTCAAGTAACATCTTAATGTACGTAAAGTTTACAGTAAAGGTAGTAATAGGTACTGTAAAGTCACTGAGTAGACTGTGACACTTAAAATAACCCTTTTGGGAGCAGATGTGTTAAAGACCATATTACAATGTGAAGCCCTAAATTCCCTTAGATCCTTAAATATACTGTTTGAATTTAGAGGTCAATATAATATGTTACCCGTGTCACTGTCACCATCTGGATCCCCGATTACGAACAGATGGTTATGACTGTAAGGGTCAAATATTGGATGATTTCTTTTATATATTTGATTTTAATTTGATGTCATTTTGATACCTATCAAACGCGCATCTTGCTCATTCTTTATTGGTGTTTAACCATCGGACTAGTCCAGTGGTTCCTAACCTGGGGGTAATTACCCCCGTGGGGGTAAAACTGGTATTTTACGGGGGTAATAAGCTAACCTAATATAACAATACAACAAACTTACACGTTTTATTTTTTATTACCATTGGGAGGAGGGGTAAAATCGGTTCCCTAGTTAGTCATAGGGGTGACCGGACTGAAAAGGTTAGGAACCACTGGACTAGTCGGTAGTGAGTGTAGTGACCCTGCCTATGAAGCCGATGGTCCTGGTTTCGAATCCTGGTAATTGGTAATTGGCGTTATATTAATAAATTATTGGCAGCTGCTGGCTTTAATTTCAATTCAATTTCAATTATTTATTTAATTCGAATCCAATAGATCCATAATTGTTAGTACAACAAATATTAAAATTAATTAAGGTTAGTCACATTAAACTACAAACAATACAAAATAATAATAATAAAACCGATATAAAACTACAAGTACTAAAAATTAAATATAATAGGTACCTACGCTATGTAATTTATAGTTTCATTTTCATGAAATAAAATAAAGAAATCTAAATGTAATTACTACAGTCATTTAATTTATTTAGTACAGCCATTAACTCATTACATAAGTATGTGTATATATGTATTGTATATGTATTTTTATTTTGTTTATTTTTATTTGCATGGTAATTTGTCTGTTTTCGATGTATTTAGTGATAGGTTTCTTTCGTTGCATTTGCAACACCTACTGACATATGTAAATTTATTAATTTCCGCTACCTAAAGGTTGTCTGGAAGAGATCGCTTTTTAGCGATAAGACCGCCTGTTGTTTACCTCTGTTTGTATTTCTGTTTTATTTGTATTGTCTTATTTTATTGAGGTGTGCAATAAAGAGTATTTGTATTGTATTGTATTGTATTACATTGCTATGTCAGCAGAGAATCTATATAGGATTTATGTACAGTCGCCAATCAGATATATATCGGAGCGGCCAAGGTGTTCACAATATGTGAACACGCACTCTAACGCCCTGACAATAGAGACGGTATATGTTCAGATATTTCTGGGCGCCTTAGCCGCTCCGATATATCTGATGGCGACTGTACCCAGTATTAGCAGAATCCGTAACCTAACCTGAAACCAATGTATAGAATCAGTAACAAGCGTCGGTACCTATGCACTATTAGCTAAGCCTGCACAAGCGATTATGCATCCCAAGATTTGTCTAAAGATATATTGTGTTAGTACAATGTGTGAAATCAGACAATGGAAAAACCGGCAAAGTGCGAGTCAGACTCGCGTTCCAAGGGTTCCGAACATTAACTCCGTAACGTCCGACTCACGCTTGACTGCACATTTCTAATAGGTTTTCCTGTCATCTGTAGTAGATAAAGAACTATTTCGTGTATTTTTTTCAAAATTTTAGACCCAGTAGTTTCGGAGATGAATAGCTTTATTTTTATATTTCTCATTTACCCCCCAAAAGTGGCCCCCATGTAAGTATAAAATTCATTTGTTTATGTTACATGTCCATTTTTGGGTCACTAATTTATATGTGTGTATTGTTAATTGGTAATTTCCTTTTAATTGGTCCAATAGTTTCTGACAAAACAGACTGTGACAGACAGACAGACAGACACGCGAGTGATCCTAAAAATAATAAAGAATTAAATAATAAAAGAATAAATAATAAAGGGTTCCGTTTTTTCCTTTTGCGGTACGGAACCCTAAAAACAAAAAAAAAACAATATCTCTGAAAACAATACCAATACATTTTGTATTGATATTGTTTTCAGTTCTTATAATGTTCTTGTTATTATGGTGATTAAATATAATTAAATTACTCACTAGCACTATTACGTTGTTGCCCCCGAAAACAGGGCTGGGCTAATAATATGAAGGTGATAAAAATCTTTAATACCTATATATTTCGCTTATGTTTAAAAAGCAAATTACTTATAACACTTTCAAATTGAAACTGGGCTCTTTGTTTTAAACACATCTTAAGATAGATCCTCCGCCGCCATCCCTCGCGTACCAACAGCGTACAATCGATAGATTACAGCATTGCGACTGAAGTGCATGAAACGGCGCCATACAAAACCAACGAGAGAGAAAGAGACGCAAGACGCTGCTACAGTTTTGAGTGACGTTAGGTTAGTTTTGTTAATTAATAAGTTGGTTACGTAACTTATGTAACTTCAGGTCGTTTTCAACAAGTTTAACTGAAACTTAGTAGATTTCTAGCTTTTCATAGTATGCACTAGCTTTTTTTGTGATGGAGGCAAACGAGCAGACAAATCACCTGATGGTAAGCGATTACCGTCGCTCATGGACACCATCACATGAAGGGATGCAATTGCGTTGCCGGACTTTATGATGAGAGTACATACGCTATTTTATAGAAGGTTAACGTCGGATTTTGTTAATATGACAGATTAATTTATAAAAAAAAAACAAGCAACGGGTTGCACTCCGGGAGTGCCGGCAGAAGTGAAAACTCAATGACATTGTAACAGTTTTTTGATCAGGTCACGTGTCCGTCTTACGAAGCGTCTTACGTCTTATGTCAACATATTTTTTCTTGACTTTTGCAGTTTTAATTTCTTATATTTATTAAACACAATGATTGATGCTATACAAATCTATGCCTTGCTTTGCCTTTAATATTCCTTGAGAACCGATAACTACAGAAATATCTACATTTCACCCGAGCGAAGCCGGGTTTTCATCTAGTATATTTATAAAGTACTCACTCATTTTCTTTCGCTATTTTACACAGACGGTCAAGCCATCATCAGTCACAGTCGCAGTCGTGTGAATTAATGTATCCTTATATATATGTATCATTCAAACGCTTTTTTAACGCGCGTTGAAAAAGCTGCCATGCGAATAGGGCCTTACGCTTGTTTAAAATTCGAAATTCAAATTTGTAGCATTAGAGTCTGTGCGGAAAGAGAAGAGTCGTGAAATGTATGGGATCCAATACATTCTACGACTCTTCTCTTTCCGCACAGACTCTAATTGTTTAAAATTCGAATAGACATTGTAAAGTTACCTTGCAGACCTTGTATCTAAATATATTTGGTCATGGTATTTTGAGTTTTATTCACCAGTACTAGAGTTCACTTTTATTAGCGATTTTCATCAAGATGTAGCTTTATTTGTTTAAAATTCGAGAAATTGTAAAGTTACCTTGCAGACCTCGCATCTAAATATATTTGGTCATGGTATTTTGAGTTTTATTCACCAGTACTAGAGTTCACTTTTATTAGCGATTTCATCAAGATGCAGCTTTATTGAATTATCTCATTGAGTGGTCCCTACGCTCTCGAGTTTATATTTTTTTCCCCACCTCAAAAAGTGCCCAGCGCCGCTAAAGCAGTTTTCACTTCAAAAAGATATGCGTTGGCCGAGAATCGAACTCGGATCAACTGCTTGGAAGGCAACTATGCTGACCATTACACCACCAACGCATCTGTTTTATTATACAGAAATACAATACTCTAGAATCAAGACATATGTATAAGAACGATAATGACCTCTTATTTCTCATTAATTAACTTTAAATACCTGGTAATTATATGATAAAGGAAGTGAAAAGATATGCGTTGGCCGAGAATCGAACTCGGATCAACTGCTTGGAAGGCAACTATGCTGACCATTACACCACCAACGCATCTGTTACTGCACCTGAAATTATCAATATCAACATTAAACGAATATAAAATCGTCTTATTTGTTCAAGTGTTCATTTTAACAGACTTGAAAATAAACGAGTTCTCAATTAATGTTGTATCAAGCAGAAACGTCTGCGAACGATGCTATTAAGCTTAAAAACAAATTAAAAGTGGAAAAATTCACTGTCTCGGGTGTAACTTGAACCCACGACCACTGGATCGCTAGCCCAGTGCTCTGCCATCTGAGCTGCCAAGACCGTACCCAATACAGCGAATATTTCCACCATATATGAGCCTTCTCAATGCGATTGAGAAAGTTTTCAATTTGTTATGATCTTTTGTCTTGTGATTTTCGGTAGATTCCGGTTTCCTTTTTGATTAACAGATTGTACTTTTAATAGCCGTGAGGTGAAAATCTCATTAACCTAATCATAACGAGGTAACTATTACCATCTACCATCTTACCATGAGGAGGCTACCATCTTAGAAACCATGTAGAATTTGTAGATGGTAAGTTGTTTATATATTGTTTATATATGTTAACTCTTTACTAATTTTGCATTGTGCATTTCGCTCTTCCTTGTTCGTACCTACATGTATTGTCACAAAGACCTACAAGAGACTGATAGCAAATCGACATCATTTTGACATCAAAATGTAACTTCGAAATGTCTCTCGGTCTGAACAAACACCGCGTCATTCGCTAGAATTCCTATTAAAAACGACAAAATGATCAATATATGTAAAAGCTTCATCCTCCCCAGGCCATATAACGTTCATTTAGCGTGATTTAGTCATACGTCAATTGGGAACAATTAAGAACACATTGAATAGAACAATAAAATGGCAATCTGCAAAAGAGGTAAGTATGACTGAAATATTACTCACTGGAAGTTACTGAAGGGTCAACAATGATTCGAGCTAAATGTAATTAGTGTAATTACCTTATTCTCGATGTATCCATCTAAGAAGGAACACAAGTGTTAAAAACTTTTAAGTCATTATTCTGTTTTATTTCAAAGTTTTTCAACAAAACTTTTTTATGTTACGAGTCATAAATTATTAAAAGATAAAAGTGAAGCTAATGTAAACGTGCAACAATGTAAATAAACGCTATGGACTGCAAATAAATTAGTACTGTTTGTGATAAAATAGAGGACATGTTAAATAAATAAGGAAAACCATAAACAACAACACATCCAAGAATAGAAGTGCATTAAACAAGTACACAAGTGAAACTACCAGTGATGTGATATATCAAAATGCAGCTATCAGTATCACAAGCAGTTGATGACAAATTCCATAATATAGTCACGCGTATGCACGACTGCGCGTTCTACTTCCTACTTGTCTTCTGGATCAGCACCACAGTCATCGGCATTGTAACCTCCATCTACGGCCTCATCTCCTGGTTCCTCATCCCGAAGTGGAGAAGGTTCCACAACTACGTCTTCCAGAACATGATCTTCAGTGGCTCCCTGCATCTCCTCACGCCTTTCGCTCTTGCCGGTTTAGGAAACTGCTATTTATGTATCTTCTTCCAAACTGTATTCAACCATTGGCTTGTAACTGCCACTGCTATGTTCTACATTGATTTTGTTAAAATTTTCAATAACTCTGTTGAGTACAGATATTTAAAAGCTAATTTATTTGCTTGGATACTGCCCATTCTTGTAACGTTAATGATTATTCTGTTAAAATTTCACGGCTTGTATTTTGGGATAGCTACTTCATGTTTCAACTTTTTATTGTATTTGAGAGTGTTATTTGCATTGTATAAATCTGAGTCAGCTATTGTATCTACTACAAATACTAAGTTAAGATTAGCACTTATCGCTACTTTAGCGTTCTTGAGTACTGGTTTGGTTATTTACTTGCCAGTTCTGGTGATGATTTTGATTGACGATCATCAGCATAATGATTTGGGTGTGTTAGGCTATCTCGTTGTAAATTTGGTGTCAGTGACACTTATTTGTATTTACTTTTGGATGATGAAATATAATAAGGAAGCATGGAAGGAATTTACAGATTTGAAGAAAGCTAGGACGATGAAAGAAGCAAATATGAAGCATTAAAATACATATATATTATCTTTTACTCAACTTTGGGAACAAATCAAATTATTTTATTAAATATTTTGATTTGTGTTTCTTAAGTAGTTTATATATAAATTATAAACTGAAATAGATGTCATTACGTATATTAAAGTGACGAAGCATTATTATCTTTTAGACAAAATTTACAATCAAACAATTCAGACAAAATAAACCTGCGTTAATATTTCTAACATTACAACATTCAACTATAATATAAACCCTGTTCCAGCAATATCATGTCATTGTTATTGTCATAACTGCTCTCAATAACAATTTTTCCTTATTTAGTTCAGATCCGTTATTTGAGCAGAACCGACGTTAGAAACATAAGTGAAACCCAACAAACACAAGGAAAATAAATTCGTATCCGCAAACAAGCTCAATGACGAAGAAATACTTCACAAGGATAATTTGACAACAAAAGGCGAAGTAAGAAACCGTGAAGAAAAAGAAAACAATTTGAAATCGAAATCGTGAAGTTTGTGCTTGGACTGTGAAAAAGTTATTTAACTACAAGACGAAACAGAAAAGTAAAAAGATTTATTTGACACGAGGCATTTGGATGGCAATTTGATATCACAGTTTTTAAATAAACTGACGATACGCACGATAAGACAAAGTTCAGTAACTTATGTGAATTCAAAAAGAATATTATGTAACAAGTCATGAAATGTTAATTGTGTAGTGCCATTTGGTTTACGGCTTTACGCAAGTGTGTTAGAAAGTGTGATAATTGTACATTTTGACTAAAGTTTCTTCAGTTAACACCGTTTACTCAAGACAATGTACGGGTACAGTAGAGTGTCTGGTTCGGTACACACGTACAGCGAGGTGGACCAGACGAATCCATCGAGAAACGTGTGCCTACGACTGTGGTTTTGTATTTTAATTGTCTTGTATGTAATAGTGACCGTTTTAGCTTTCGCGTGTTGTTTAATGGTTGCAATATCTTGGTTTTCTTAGTTTGTTACTTGTAATATAGGCAGGCATAGATTTAAGTAACCCAAAAACGCTACTTAGGTATTTTAATAGTTGGTGTTATTTATGGCAAATTATTAAAATGCGAATGGTTGCAAATATTTCTGAAAAAAATAAGAAAGTGTATATGGAAATATACTTGGTCAACCAGATCTTGACAGTAGAAAAAGGCGGCAAATTTGAAAAATGTAGGCGCGAAGGGATATCGTCCCATAGAAAATTTTAATTTCGCGCCTTTTTTTACTGACAAGATTTGGTTGACCAGCAATAATAACATTATGTTTCTTGTAAATGTACGTCAATATAACTCATCATTATAAATTAATTAACTTTAAATACCTGGTAATTAAATATAAACGAAACAAAAAGATAAATGCGTTGGTCGAGAATCGAATTCGGATCAACTACTTGGAAGGCTGCTGGTGACCATTGGTTTTGTTCTGCTGAGATATTTATTACTATCTTCAAGAATCATGATAAATAAGTACATAACGTTAATATGACCGCTTGTATGAATCAATCAACATTAAATACCTGTTAATTAAATATAACAGACGTGAAAAAGACATGCGTTGGCCGAGAATCGAATTCGGATCAACTGCTTGGAAGGCAATTATGCTGACCATTACACCACCAACGCATCGGTTTCGTTGTACAGAAATACAATACTCTAGACTCAAGACATATGTATAAAAACGATAATGACCTCTTATTTCTCATTAATTAACTTTAAACACCTGGTAATTATATGTAAAGGAAGTGAAAAAGACATGCGTTGGCCGAGAATCGAACTCGGATCAACTGCTTGGAAGGCAACTATGCTGACCATTACACCACCAACGCATCTGTTTCGTTGTACAGAAATACAATACTCTAGACTCGAGACATATGTATAAGAACGATAATGACCTCTTATTTCTCATTAATTAACTTTAAATACCTGGTAATTATATGTAAAGGAAGTGAAAAAGATATGCGTTGGCTGAGAATCGAACTCGGATCAACTGCTTGGAAGGCAACTATGCTGACCATTACACCACCAACGCATCTGTTGTAGCTGACGTAATCAGTAAACGATATCAAAATAATTATGGCAAAGTTTGTTCAGGTGGTCTTGAAAATTCAAGCG
This sequence comes from Cydia amplana, assembly GCF_948474715.1. Lineage (NCBI taxonomy): Eukaryota > Metazoa > Arthropoda > Insecta > Lepidoptera > Tortricidae > Cydia > Cydia amplana. The sequence continues at coordinate 25,981,341 of NC_086070.1, forward strand.
GAAGCTTAGCATTACTTAGGATTTATTTTAAGTAGTCATAAGATGTATGGATAATTTTGTATTTATTTGTCGATAAAGTGTTATAAAATATATTATGCGTCTATCTTTTTTTGTATTCCATATTTTTACATTTTTAAAGGTGCATTATTAGATTGTTCTGAAAATTAAATCGTTATTTTTAAAGTTTATGGAAGGGTAAGTATTGTACTTGTTCCTTATACAAAACATAAAGACGTCATGAATAAATGATAGATATAATTATTATGCTTCACCCTTTTCGTCCGGTCCTCGACCCATCGGGGATCGGGAAAATACATTTACCTAATCATACGCCCTGAGGTCCCCGGAAGATTGCAACCGCAGCTTCCTGACATTATAATACAAATATATGTATTAATAGTTATAGTCCACCCGGACAAAATTATCACTAAAACTGGCAATAAAAATTCTTAATAAAAATAAATGGATTAGTTTGTCTGTAGACTTTAAGGCTTAATTTTATCATGAATTGATTTCCCTGGCTCTTATCCTCTAGTATTAGCTATATTTACACACACGTTTAGTTTTAATTTAAACCTTATAGCGACCCGCCCCGGCTTCGCACAGGTTAACAAATTATACATAAACCTTCCTCTTGAATCACTTTAGGTATCCATTAAAAAAACCGCATCAAAATCCGTTGCGTAGTTTTAAAGATCTAAGCATACAGACAGACAGACGGCGGGAAGCGACTTTGTTTTATACTATGTAGTGATGATGGTGCCATGAAGGGATATTACAGTTATTACAACGTATAAAAGTCCTCATAAATAATCATTTAGATAACCAGTTGTCTCCTGGGGAAATGATTCCCGCGAGATAGCCTCTGAAGGAATAAAGAGTCCAAATTTAACCACTTATCGTAGGGAGATCTTTTTTATTTATAGAATAAGTAAACCCGCCAATCTGCCTAAAGATAAGAATGTTCTAATGATTAAAAAAAAATACTTTTTAAAGTAATGTTTGGACAATTTATAACCCGCTATACTTTATTTTATTTGGATGATACGAAACTTATGAACCTCAAAGACCAAAGGAAATATATATTTTTAAATAAAACAAAATTAAAATTCTATCTCTACGCTATCCAAATAATAGCCTTCTAACAGACTAGTGAAGGCACATTCATACAAAAACAAAAAGTTGTACCTCCATACAAATTCCAACGACGACGAAATTATACGACCTTTCGTCTTACGACAGTTTTTGTTTTATAGGCCCGCCAGATGGCGCCTTGCAAAATGGAGGTAGCTGCCAATATTAATTACGCAAATCCGTTCCTTCAAGTATTAATTGTTTGATCGAATGGAGCATGGAATAAAAAAAAAATGCAATAAAAAGAATTTCCACGGATTTTCTTGAAAATTAAATGTTCTTGTTTCTTTAACTAGGTATATTTCTAGTTATTAATTTTTGTACGACCTTGTTGATCGTCTTGATGATTGGTACCCACACATCTCACGCACGATTTTCACTGCATTTTGCATGCACCAATCAGAATGAGCGATTTCAAGGTCGTGTCAAAACAAGATTAAAACCGTAACCAATTTAAAAAATATAATCGGCCTCCTGGCCGAATGACGAGATTCGAGAAAATATTTGGATTAACTGATTGCTTTGGTAAACTGCCTTGTTTACTTTTGTTATCACTGACCCAGCTCCGAGGGGTGAACATGCACTTATGTCATACTGAACAACTTTTACTATGGGGCCAACCCCGAAATCATAAAAAAAATCTGCCATCTCATACATTTCGGTGAGTCAGTCAATGTTTTCTACAGAACAGCTGATTTTTTTTTCTCGTTTTCGGGGTTGTTCAGTACCTATGGCCTACATATTCACCCCTCAAAGTTAAGACAGTGATAACAAAAGCTCTCTGTATTTATTCGCGAATATAAAATAGATAATTTTCGAGAATTTTCGTTAGTTTACGAGGGGCATTTCAAGTTTACGACGCACATTTAATTAAAATAACGCATAGCGAAACAAAATGTGTGTCTTTAGGGGTTAATCTTTGCCTCCTCTACTCTATGCGCACCCCATTGAAGATGTAAACACACAAGTATAGGTAAACCCGCATAGGGGTAGGTTCAGTCGACGCGGCGCGCGGCCGCAGACGGACGCAGGCCGTTGCTCACGTCAAAAAAAAAAAAAAAAAAATCATTTAATTTTTTTTCTATCTCATCACATCCCCAAAAAAGTTTTTACCAGCCAGTGCTTGAAGAATGCGGCGCAACTAATGTTCCTTTTTTTTCGTCAAAAATTTTTCAAAAGCAGTTTCTTTTCTCATTACTCTTTTGTTCATCGTTAGGTCGTGTGGTGAAATGTGAAAGTCAATTTGTTATGCCTTGGATGTGGCGATAGTCTGTAAGTTTGTAGAAATCGATATCTAGCCGCTACATAACCAGACATTGCGCTTCGTTTCATTTTCGTTATAAAGATCATATCGGGACGACGGAGAATTTAATATCCGATATACAGATTCTGTTACATGTAGCTTTAGTTTATTGTGGTAGATAATTTTACTGTCAATATTTATTATTGTTTTATGAAGTTGTTTGAAATCTAATTTGGTTACCCATATTTTCTTACCTTATTTATTTTTACATAGTTTATCCACTACGATAACTAGTTCATTTTAATATAATAAAAATTAGCTTATGGTATACTTAATCGTCCTCATAACACTGCACTGAAAGTTTACTGAATACACTCTTAATTCCTTGACAATAGAGACACGTGTCGTCTGCAAGTTTTTAGATGGAAAACTCTATGATACTTAGTTATAATTTCGGGCTATTATTATTTTGATAAACTCCAAATTTGAACATTCTGTCTGTGTTTAAAACCAACAATTTTTTTTGCCAAAATTTGACTATGTGTTACAGACAATGTTACAAAATAACCACATTGAAATTTCGCCAACATCCCATTTCCCATCCCCATCCCATGTACCCAATATTCGAGAGAATTGAGTAGCACGATTATGTCTATTTTACTGCATAATCCAGTAGAATTTAATTTGGCTGCCTGCGATCTTTCCGGCCAACTCTTGCGGTAGGTATTCAAGAGCGGGTTTCAAAAAGTTCGCAAGTTCTGATACCGAGTAGAAATAACCTAATATTTTCCTAATAATTACACGGTGGAATACCAATTCTGACATTGAGTGATCTAGAGCGCGTGCTACTACACTTACTAAGGCGAAACACGTTTAGCACTGTTTTTAATTGTGTCAGCCCCATCTGACCCGAGTCACTATAATACTGAACGATGTAACCTTTTAGAGGACTTGGGCTAGGCATATTTTGCCAGCATGAGTGAAACTATGTTTATTACCAAATTAACTGTAATTTGATTTACACTTTCACGATTTTTACACATTATTAAATTGTACAACGGGACTTAATCGCGTATGTAAGTTTTAAGTTTTACCTCCGACGTTTCGAGGACGGCGTTGTCCCCGTGGTCTCGGAGAAGACTGGCTTAAGTTGACATCAGCATCTTCTAACCGCGCGAGTTTTTCGAACTACCCGCACTTGGTCTTGTTTATCAACTTGAACGTTTTGCGCACTAGGGATGTCACTCTGTCGACACTCAACACTAACGATATGAGATTTATCGACTGTCGATATTCGTTTACGTTTACATTTACTAATGACTGGATTCCATGTGGATGAGATCTTGAAACCCTCGTCCCGATTGAAATTACTATGTTTTTTGATTTCAATGGCTTCCCGTACTTTCCTGCTGTAGAAATGACGATCCGTGGACAGGATTTTAGGGTTATGCAGCTCAATCCAGTGGTTCGGTCCCGACTCCAGTAAATGCTCAGCCACGGCAGACTTGTTCACCTGACGATTCTTGACAGCTGCAATATGTTCCTTAACTCTTTTTGCTATTGTGCGCTTTGTTTCTCCGATATAGGAACTACCACAACTGCAATCAATTTTATAAACGCCAGGTGACTGGTACGGAATAACGTCCTTCGGTGACCTTAGGCTCCCTGCGACTTTGAATAAAGGAGTGTACACCGTCTTTATAGAGTACTTTCCAAGTACCGTGTCAACTTTATCAGTTACCCCTTTTACATACGGCAAAAATGCCGGTTGTCTGGAGACATCAGGACGTTTTCCTCTTGGCTTCCGTCTGGGTTGCCACTTTTTTACCTTGTACCCGTTCCTCCTTAGTGCCTCCTAAGTAAAAACTCGCGCGGTTAGAAGATGCTGATGAAAACTTAAGCCAGTCTTCTCCGAGACCATGGGGACAACGCCGTCCTCGAAACGTCGGAGGTAAATCTTAAAACTTACATACGCGATTAAGTCCCGTTGTACAATTTAATAACTGTAATTTGAATCTAAAGGCATCAGTTGCAAAAGAATAGGACTTCCTTATTTTGATAAAGTTTTTGAATAAACACAAAGCAAGTTCCTAAGTGATCCGGACCACTTTGCGGTTCATATTATTATTTAGCTGTAGGTACAAAAAACACTCCAAGTGAGAGCGTAACTTTGATTAATTTCTACTTATGAATAAAATCGGCTCAACCTACCCCTTTGCGACGTCCATAGCTTCCGACAGCACCAAAGACAAATATTATCTAAATCTCTTTGATCCATTTATACGGGATTGTAAAGTCTTAAGTCCTTCCGACCCACAGAACACAGTTAATCCTCTGCTTTATTACGTTGAGATTTCCACTCCCCACCACCCATTTTAACAGCCATTGAAAACCATTTGGAATTTGGAAGTTGTTGCAAGAGTTACGGAGGTTATGCTTGGTGGTCTAGCATTTTGCTAGTAGTGTATTTAGGTCAAACGCAGTTTCAGATTCTAACTTTGACTTTCCTGTTCTAGATTTAGTGAAAACGCGTTTTCCCAAGTTAGTTCCCAACTAGTTTTCCGTAAGGCCTAGTAAAAACTAGTTTTAACTGGGATTTTTCAATTAAAACTAGTTTTCACTAACTATAGGGCAGACTCCAACCAAATTCTTAAAAGGTTCTGGCTTGGCTCGATAGAAAAATATCACGATAATGCCCAGAGCAAAATTTTAAACAGAAGTTAGATATAAGGTAAAAACCCGCGCGGACGGTCACCTTCCGTCGCAAGTTTCGCGCGGCGCGCTATATCTTGTATATTTTCTAATTTACGAGTACATCCCCTTTTAACATAAACAACACTCAGTAAATTAACTTATACTTACTTAATTTAAATTCTGCAACACAACACAACACGAAGCATGCATCTACATCGTTTGGCAATTTCCCGTACATTTGTGGTGTTGCGAGTTTCAGACGTGCCCCAGGTGGCTGGCGCTGCGAAATGTCTGCCATATTGTGAGCAGCTTATGTGCATTGATTATGAAATAGTGTTGAGGGGATTTTAAGTTCAATGTTTTTAGTCTGACAAACCAATTTTGTCAGTCTAAAAAGGCGGCATACAAATTATGAATTTGGTGGCTTTATCTAATCACAATTCGTCTTTAAGACTCACACGAAGCCGCTGCCAAAAAGCCGCTCCCATCCATATGATCCATACAATCGAAATTACGGTGTCATTTTAAAACGACATGCTTAAATGATATGAAACTTGGCATCATCATTTACGTAACATAGCTATATATCAATGTCTGGTGCTAGTTATCATAGGTAAAATTGTCATACAAGGAAAATAACTCAAGTATATCCAACATAGTACCGATCGTGTATTGTATAGTCTACATTTTTACCAGTGGATCGGCGAAAGTTCGAGACGTGTCCCAGGTGGCAGCGGCGCAAAATGTCTACCATATTGTGAGCAGTTTGTGTGCAGATTATGAAATAAAGTCTGGAGGGAATTTTAAATTCAATATCTGGGCATAATAACAATAATAACATGTGTTTATAAGGAGTGTGTATTGTTTTTTTATGTTTTTATATACATATTTACTTTTATATCCACATTATAAAACCCTAACCCAAGAATTAAGATGAAGAATCCTTTTGGACGTTTCCTGCAGTTGGCAGAATTACTTCAGCAGTATTTTATTTAATATTTAATTCAGATAACAAGATCCATACATTACAATAAATTAAATTAAACTAAAACTATTTCTTAAATAACTTAAATAACTAAATTTGCCTAACAGCATTGCATTGCAGTATTGCAGCGCAACATTACTGCCGACAGCATTGCTGCAAAAGTGATATGCTGCCTTTTGCGGCAGCCATGCAGTAATGCTGGTACAGTGTCAATCCGAACGGGGCCTTTGCAGGGGAAACAGAAAAATAATCAACTCTGGATTTAAAAATATAATTTTAAATGAAAATGTCCAAACCTTGACACGGGTCTGCGAAGTCTTTGTTATATTATCTCAGCTGAGCAAGTAATCTGCGGAATTAATGAATTCTTTAAGCAAAGAAGAAGAAATTGGAAGACTTAGACAGGTGCGTTGGTGGTGTAATGGTCAGCATAGTTGCCTTCCAAGCAGTTGATCCGAGTTCGATTCTCGGCCAACGCATATATTTTTAGACGACTCCGCGAAAGCAAAAGAAAGGGGTAGCTACCAATCTACCTAGATATTTTGTCTTTGAATCCGTCTTCTAAAAAGGGTTTTATTACATGTTCAGCCGGGCTAGCACATGATTGGCGCGACAGTATCTCGCGGCGAGATAGACTACCCGTCCCTCTTTTGTTAACATATTTAGAAAAAGACGGGTAGTCTATCTCGCAGCGAGATACTGTCGCGCCAATCATGTGCTAGGGGTGCAGTATAAATTTTTAGGTCTCAAATTAATGTATATTAATATTATTAACAACAGTGACAATTAAATTGTAGCATTAAATTAGGTACCTATCTATACTAACAAATTCGTTCATATCATACTGTTTTTTTTTTCGAAGTTTCAAGTAGGTATCAGTTCATACAAGGTTCATACTCGTATTTACGCGTTTATAAAAATATCAATCTCAACGATCCTCACTTAAATATACGCACATTGAAGCCTCCTTTTAAATGACGATCTCATTATTCTAAGCGTGATTTATCAAATGAAATAATTCATTAAATCCGCAACAAACCGCACAATCGTCAGCCGCTTATTAAAGCGTCCAATTCTCGCGGGCAAATAACGATATTACGGAACAATGGAGGATGGAACAGTAATTGCGTTTGATGCTTCAATCCAGTGTTGCTAACTCTGATTTTCAAAAGTTGCCAGACGACTGAAGTTGCTAATAGAGGGTGAAATTTTATTCAGCAGCCATATTTCAATTTCAATGTTTTATTCATAAAATATACTTACATTTTATGCGTCAAATTTCTGACAAACGACATATTTAGTTATTAAGTCTAGGTAGATTTTGTTATCATTATCAAATACACTCTGCTCTGCGTAGTGAATTTATAGGTCATACTGAACAACTTTTATTATAGGACCAATACAGAAAACGCGAAAAAACTACTTAATAATGAACTCCACTTCTGTTTCTTAAGTAGGTATGTTAAGTAGTGTACATTGTACTCAGTGTTGTGAAAAACGCTTATTTTTAGGCTTAAAGACTCGAGCCCTCAAGACTCGTAAGTCTTGAAGACTCGACTATATTTGAGAATTGTATTTATTTATTTTACGCGTATGGATGTAAGAAATCGTCTTTGCCGCCTTTGAGGCGTTAAGCCTCGAGTCTTAAGGGTTCGGGTCTTTAAACCTCGAAATGACCTATCCATTTGTATTCTCTATTCTTTGTGACTGTTTGTGTTCTTTATATAAAAATATTGAATGTCCCATAGAAATCAGCGCCGTCGCATCAGCCGGAATGTATGAAACAGACAATTTATTTCGCGATTTCGGCATTGGTCCCATTATATAAAAGTTGTTCAATAGGTATGACCTACAAATTCACTACGCAGTCTGGCTGGTGAATAAAATTTCAACCTGTATATTATGGGCACAATTTAATGTGCGACTATAAATTTTATGGAAACGATGACTAAACGTACCTATGTATTTATTCGGCTACTAAAAGTTACAGAAATAAAATATAATGAGGTATATTTTGAGTCGTCAAAAGTCTAAATTTTGCTACAAAGTCGCTGTAAATTAATTATCCCTAGCGATAGTATCGCCTTTGTTTGAAGTGTCATGTTACCCACGGCATTTGAAACATGCTGTCTGTCCAATTCATCGCGCAGGCAAATAACGATATTACGGAACAATGGGAAATTGGCGTGACGACGGAACAGTGATTGGGATTGCGTTTGAATGCTTCACCCAGTGTTGCCAACTTTAATTTTCAATTGCTAGACAGATATCCATAAAGGTTATTTCGTGAATGGGGACAGTTTTACTTTAATTGTTGATGCAAGATGAAAATGATGATAAATGTAGCAATTTAAATTAGGAATTTCATCACGTTGGTAAATTTAACGCATTACAATCTTAAAGAATGAAGACATATGTATAAGGACTATTGTACGAGCTCTCTTGCGCATTAACTAACTATTAAATACCTGGTAATTATGTATATGTAAAGGAAGGGAAAAAGATATGCGTTGGCCGAGAATCGAACTCGGATCAACTGCTTGGAAGGCAACTATGCTGACCATTACACCACCAACGCATCTGTCTAAATCATCAAACTTTGTCAACGCTAAAGGAATTCATTGACTTGTTTCGAAGATTATTAGTTCAACTGTGAAAATATAACAAGGACAGACCCGTGCTAAGATTTGGACAATTTATTTTTAGTTTATAGTTAGTTTTAAAGTTTTTTTTTTATTTAACATTGTTAAATTATAAAATGTAAGTAGACAATTAAATAAATATTTATTTTAAAAGTAAAATGATAAAGACATTTTAGCATCAATCAACGATTGTGAAATAGTAATCAGTCTACAGGAGGTTACGTTTGTGTTTCTTATTTAAGGTACCATTCGGATTCATACTGCGTCAGCATTGCAACATTGTTGCCGCAAATGTATCAAAAATACAGCCAGCAACAAAATAATGTACGAAAACAAGTTGCAGGGACCAATATGTAAAATGACGTACGCCAATTAGGTACGCGAGAAATTGTATTAAATGTGATTGTATTACGGATTCTACTGTATTTAATTACTATCATATATATATACCTTGAAGAAACAGAATTTACAGATGCGAGCTCGCAATTTCCTTAAGCTGCCTTCGTATACACTAAATAAAGTCAATCTTCTACTCCAAAAATCTCCGGCGCAAGGTAATATAAATTTTAAATTTTCAGACTTTATTCCATAATCTCTGAGCACATAAACTGAGCTCACAATGTGGGAGACATTTTGCAGCGCCACCTGGTGCTCGTTTTCTCGAACTTCGTAAATCCACCGCTAATGCCCAGGAAATTGGTAAACGATGTAGGTAGAATGTAGAAAGATGTTGAAGAAATTAAACTTGGGTGTACGTTGACAAATAATGTTCAAGAATGTTTTCTTACTTGCACGTTTTTAACAAATTATCATGAAAAATTAAAACTACAATATTTTAACTAAAAATGTATATTGTTCCAAATGCATATACATAGGTAAGCCAGTTAGCTAGTCAGTCAGTCGGTGGCAGGTCACCATAGAGATTATAAGCCCTGACATATAAAAATATAAAAATGTTCATCATTTTTCTTCTCTTGAATAAATACAATACTTGAATAAATTAAAATAGCTCGATCGATCCTAACTTCCCATTAAATTCCATGATTTCCTAACATCTTCAAACGTTGATATGTTTTTGCCTGACTGTCGCCGTTTAAAATAGAACTGGAAAATTAATTTTAATTATAGCACTTTGTTTGAGCTTAGAAAATGATGTTTAATAAATTATCAATGACCTTTAACCTTCAAATTTGTAATTTCGGAGTGAAGTTTCGAAGGTGAAGTTGGGGAAATTCTACAGATTTCGATCTACCATCGCTCACACTCTTGACTCACCATCGGTGGACCTTATGCCTTTTGTAATAAGATCCACCGATGGACAGTTACAGAGTATTGCTGTGTGTACACCGGCCGCTTCATAATTGTGACTTATGACAGTTCAATTAGTTTAATGAGCCTGGTATTTACATTGATTTACTGAAATGTTATGAAATCCTTGTTAATACCCCACGAATGGATGTATTTAATCCTATTGATATTACATGAATCACTAATACAGAGTAAATTGAATGTTCTTGATTTCAATGTATGTAATAGCAGATTCCAGTTCTAATTATTGTAATTAATTTTAAATATCTAGTAATTAAATGTACCTTCAAAATTAAAAAGACATGCGTTGGCCGAGAATAGAGTTGAACTTTTCGAATATAAAGTAATATTTAAAGATGCTTTATTTATTCAGCTTACTTTAATTAAAAGTACTTGTTGTATTTTAAAGAAAATATTCGGATGAAATAACAGATGCGTTGGTGATGTAATGGTCAGCATAGTTGCCTTCCAAGCAGTTGATCCGAGTTCGATTCTCGGCCAACGCATATCTTTTTCACTTCCTTTACATATAATTACCAGGTATTTAAAGTTAATTACTTAAAGACTTAAACATAAACACAATTTTGAATCATTGTTTTGAACTATCAGATTAATTAGTTGGTGGTAGGTCGACATAGTTGCCTTTCAAGCAGTTGATCCGAATTCGATTCTCGGCCAACGCACGTTTTATTTAAGTTAATCCTCAAAAATGTAATGTTAAACCCGTTTTCTGCAGCTATTAAAACCCTTGTTCCTATTCTGCAGTGAACGTATTGTAAAAATGAAAGTTGATTTCAAACCCTGAACTATCCTACCAGCCACAACAGTGTATAGTTTTATAAAACAACCCATAGCGTTGGAGAACACCAAATGAGCCAATAAACGCTATCTCCATACGCTGGACCACAGCCAAACCCTAACGTCTTTTACATTTGGTCAAAATTTGCAGATCTAAAATCCTCTGCATATTGAGTCGTAGCCAACTTTGCTAGCGAAATATTCAGAGGAGTTCCGCAAGGAGCTATATTGGACCTTATTTTTACTTATGAGTTTTTCGCTATAATTATTTGACTTGAAAAACACATGAAGTTTTTATTTCTAATTTTCTCACTAAAAGTCACAGGGCGGTTGTAACTCAAGCAATTTTAAGTTGGTCGGCTTTCTCAACTAAAATTGGTGTAATTTGGTCTATTTACATATACATGGTCTCGATTTAGGTACAGCTGAAGCTTAGGTGAAGCTATTTTTTTAACACTGATAAAGCTAAAGTAACTGATATCTTACATTACAAGTTTGATAACTTAGCTTAAAGTTGAACGGTATTACGAGTAAAATACTAATTTCTTCAAGTTATTACTTATTAAGATAGCTTTCATACGCATCATTCCCGACAAAATAGCCCTTTTTGCGGAACGCCCCTGTTTACTTAAATAAAAAATATTCGCAGCTAGCTCAGCTCCAGTCACCTCTTAAGCCCCCATTTGGTAGCAATCGAAATCCGGCACATATCCGGCACATCCGGCTCTTAATCCGGGTCGAGCCGGTGAAGAATTAACTGTGATCTGATTGCTGGGATTAAATTGATTGATCGGTATAGTTGATATCGAGCGGAATGGACGTTTATGGCTTCGGGCTTTCGAGTCAGTCCTGCCGTGTTGCTGTACAGTAAGGGCTCATTTGGACGGTGCGAGAACTCGCATGCGAGTTTCATTACATTGCGTTATTTGATCGGTCCGCTGAATTGTTGTAACCTCAATGGTCCGCAATGTAACTAAAATCGCATGCGAGTTCGTGCGCCGTCTAAATGAGCCCTATAAGTGCCCCAACTTAAGTACCTAGTCGCCATATTAGCTGTAAGTACCTACAGAAACGTGGATACTTGTTTATCTTAGGGCACTGACTATACGTACTTACAAACGAGAATTATGTAGATATTGCAGACATAAGAGAAAGTCAAAATAAAATGTAATGAACGAAAAGAAACTTCTTTTTTTTAAATAATTAAATAAATATATATTTTGGGGCGATCTTGCACAGACCTAGCCCTACAGTAAGCTCAACAAGGCTTGTGTTTTAAGTACTAGACGATATGATATATTTAAATTTACGACAAATGATTTGCTAATATCATTTGGTCTCGAGATTGAAAAAATATTACAATAAACTACACATAATTCGCCGAAATATCAAAGAAACCATGTATAATCTTATAACTTTAAACGAGCAATTCTTGTATATTTATTTATTTTTTATATGTATATATATTTCGGGGATCTCGCGGGAACGTCTCTAACGATTTCGATGAAATTTGCTATATGGGGGTTTTCGGGGGCGAAAAATCGATCTAGCTAGGTTTTATCTCTGGGAAAATGCACATTTCTGAGTTATTATATGTTTTCCGAGCAAAGCTCGGTCTCCCAGATATTATAAAACTTATACGGGCGTAATACGTTGACACTGTGGAAACTTTGACTACCTCGCAGAATTTACAAAATGGCAGTTGCCGTGTCAGTAAACTCACTACAGTCCGCTAATTTCGAAATAAGCATTTTGTCCATATACCTATGTCATTTTGACCGTGTTTTCTTTACGAAGAAGAACCTGTTTACATGGCCGTAGCACTTCAATTTTATTACAAAATATGCTTGAATAGAGCTTCGAAAAACATTTCACCATTAAAATTCAGACGTTTGTTTTATTGTCCGGAATGGAGCCGGGGGCGACTTTTATCCGTATTTACGAACAGGCCCAGTTTACAGTTTCAGTAGGTCACGGCTTCGGTGACGTTGTTTCAGGGGTGTTTGAGATTTCAGTGATATACTCTGGCAATCCATATATAAGTTGCGCCAAAATGGAGATGCGAAGAATCGATATCCAATACAAATTGTGTGCCTATGAAGGCCATGGTCCCGGGTTCATTTTTCTCGGGGTCAATTATATGTAGGTGCCTAAACACAAAAACATTTTCGATAAGCAATTACTCCTACTGTTTTTGGTAAAAACCTACACTATCGCTCTAAAGCACACATATTTGAATTGATCCAAGTTGGTCGCAAATAAATGCCTTCCTTTTTAAAGGAATGGCCAGAGACTGCACAGGATCGGGAAGACTGGAAAAGTGGGGGGAGGCCTTTGCCCAGAAGTGGAACATTACAGGCTCCTAATAATAATTATTTATTTATTTAAAGCATACGTCAACGAACGTCACGGGCACCAAAAATGGTGCTACTTTATCGGTGTCACTCACGAATTCGAGCCAATCGTGCAGGTTAACGCAACTAGTTGCGACCGCGGCACGTGATGCGAACTCATCAACCAATCGCGTTGGAGCGGTGTCACACCGCTGTACTGGCCCCATTCTTATTGTCCGTAGTCCCGAGATATACGTCAATGCTCTAAAGAATGTGTCGCTTTGGACTCATTACGAAACTGGCACCTCTAAATGTAAAGGGCCAATTTACCACTTTCTCACTCACAGTGGTTGTGTGTTTCACTCATTAAATAGAATAGAAGGGCCTATAGTTAGCTAGAGGCCGCTAAGTGCGTCGCGACCACGGCGTTGACAGACTACAGAGATGTAAGAAATTGTGACATTTACTTTAAATTCTGTATTACTCACGAAAGTTTCAATCTTGAAAGTTTGACGGTTAGGCTAAGGGGTCGGCAACCCACGGTTCGCAATTGCGACTCTTTAGTGGTTAGCTTTTCTCTTCATAAGCTTACCGATGGCCCCTGGGCTAAACTATATTTAAAATTTATGTCACAACCTTTACCATTACAGTTTTCCTAGATTTTCTCAAAAACCTTAATACTTTCATTCATTTTAATGATTGTTTTTGCAAAAATATAAATTACTACACATACTTAATTATAAAGCTCATTGTGTGTTTTAAACAGAGATGTTAGTTGGTTGCTTGCTTTCCTTAGTCTCCTATATACTGAAAATATCTGATTGACATCTACATATATGATTTGATTCATTATTTACTTTAATGCTACATTTCACAACTGTAAAATCAAGTATAATAGTCATAAGCGTTTCATATTTCCGCTCGATGGCCGACAAACTGCAATGGCTGACGGAAGCGGGTAACGACTATGCGCGTCCGTTATTATTTGTTGTTATAACGAGGACTGCTTCTGAAAAGTCTATTTTTAACTGTATTAAAAATTCGAAGATGTTCCATATATTTGTATGTAAATAGGTGACGATATTGCAATGGGAAGGAATTGTTCGGATTAATTGTTCTACGCACCAAAATTCCAATCATCACTACTTTTATGGTTGGCAGTCCTCAATTTCCTGCTTCGCACATCTAAAACACCACATTTCGTGACAGTTTATTTTCACTATGTTCTTTTTGTGTAATTATGTGTATTTTCTGTGTGTTTACGAATAAAAAACTATTCTATTCTATAAAATATGGAACTGTCGCCTGCGGTATTTCCTGACCAATGCAGCCTTCAAACAGTTCAAACCTTCAAAAGAATTAAGAGCGTACCTTCGCCAGTAATGCGCCTCTGGTGCTGTGTGCGTCCATGGCCGACGGTAATTGCTTACCATCAGGCGATTCATCAGGTCGTTAGCATCCTAGTTATATAATAAAATAAATAGCTACAGCATCAGTCGGCAACAGTGCTGACGCATTGCAGTTGCCGACGTAACTGGCTGCAGTGGGTTCAACTCCAGCCAAAACCATTACAGTAGTATAGGTATACTGCTGTTATGCAGACATTGAATGTAATATGCAGTAGCTAGGAAATATAAATTGAAATATAGGTAGAAAAAAGCTTACTAACGCTTCTCTGGTAGAAACGCACCCTTAACCTTACTAGAGTCTGTTCGGAAAGAGAAGAGTCGTGGAATGTATTGGACCCCATACATTCCACGACTCTACTCTTTCCGCACAGACTCTACTTAGAGTACTTACTACTATTGCTAGTACTAGTTGGGTAAACGCGTTTTTTCGTGAACAAGCCCTATTTGTTAAATAATTTATGACTAGTTATTGGCCATTACGATGAGAACACAAGTATCGCTCCATCTGGAGCTGCAAATTTATCGTCGTGCCGCATTGCGGCGGCTGCCTCGTTTTATTAGCCCCACTACGGAAATTGGGTTATGCGTTAGCCTATTTGTGTTATGTCGTCATGTCTAGACTAGCTCAAAAGGCTGATCTGACTGAGCATTAACCTCTTGTCTATGTATTATAATCAGGCACAATCCATCATGTTACTGCCGACATGGCTATACTTCAGCTGCCACATTGCAGTCAAAAATGCCGGTCACGCATTGGCTTATACAGCCACTAATAGCGACCCGCCCCGGCTTCGCACGGGCTAACAAATTATACATAAACCTTCCTCTTGAATCTATTAACCGCATCATAATCCGTTGCGTAGTTTTAAAGATCTAAGCATACATAGGGACAGACAGCGGGATGCGACTTTGTTTTATACTATGTAATAATATGTATAGTGATGAGACGTTGTTCCTCGCTTACAAACGTGCAGCACGACATTAGTTTTTGAATCCAAACGTCACGTTTTACGGTAAATCTATTATATAAATGCAAGTGTCCTGACTGACTGACTGATTCATCAACGCACAGCCGAAACTACAAAAGCTAGAAAGTTGAATTTTGCACACCAGGTTGCATTTATAAAGTGTACAAGAGATAAGAAGCGATTTTGAAAAATTCAACCCCTAAGGGGGTTAAAAAGGGGATGAAAGGTTGTATGGGGTACAAGTTTTATTTTGAGCTAGGAATTTGAAAGTTCGTAAAAAGATATATTATTAAAATACAAGAATACTAATTTCAGCGTTTTGGAAAATTCATCCCCTAAGGTGGTGAAAAAGGGGTTGAAAGATTGTATGGAAATTAAAAAAAATTTCGAGCGCAGGACTTGAAACTTTGTATATGGGGATATTATTATAAGACAGGAAAAGTAATTTCAGCGTTTTTGAAAATTCATCCCCTAACAGGGTTAAAAAGGGGTTGAAAGTTTGAATCCATTACAAATGCTTTGAAACTTCTTAGAAAGGCATACTAGCCGATTAGAAAAAAAGTTATTGCAAGGTTTTCGGGAATTCAACCCCTAAGGGGGTTAAAAAGGGGATGAAAGTTCGTCTTGGGGTGCAAACTTTATTTTCAGCTAGGAGTTCGAAACTTTGCAAAAAGGTATTAAATTAAAATACAAGAAAACTAATTTCAGCGTTTTTGAAAATTCATCTCCTAAGGTGGTGAAAAAAGGGTTGAAAGTTTGTATGGATATCAAACATTTTTTCGAGCGCGGGACTTGAATCTTTGTATTTGGGGATATTATTAATAGACAGGAAAAGTAATTTCAGCGTTTTTAAAAATTCATCCCTTAAATGGGTTAAATAGGGGTTGAAAATTTGTATGGAGATTTTTGAGTGCGGGACTTGAATCTTTGTATGAAGGCATATTATATACAAGAAAAGTAATTTCAGCGTTTTTGAAAATTCATCTCTCAAGGTGGTGAAAAAGAGGTTGAAACTTTGTATGGAGAACAAACAGTTTTGTGAGTGCGGGACTTGAATCTTTGTACAAAAGCATATTATTAGAATACAAGAAAAGTAATTTCAGCGTTTTTGAAAATTTATCTCACAAGGTGGTGA
Organism: Cydia amplana; assembly: GCF_948474715.1. Lineage (NCBI taxonomy): Eukaryota > Metazoa > Arthropoda > Insecta > Lepidoptera > Tortricidae > Cydia > Cydia amplana. Next base: position 25,997,990 of record NC_086070.1, read on the forward strand.
AAAAGACGTTGAAACTTTGTATGGAGAACAAACATTTTTGTGAGTGCGGAGCTTGAATCTTTGTACAAAAGCATATTATTAGAATACAAGAAAAGTAATTTCAGCGTTTTATATAAATAATCCTATAAAAGGGTTAAAAAGGGGTTGAAACTTTGTATGGGGTTCAAATTTTATTTTAAGCTAGGAACTTGAAACTTCGTATAAAGGTATTTAATTAAAAGAGAAGAAAACTAATTTCAGCGTTTTTGAAAATTCATCTCTCAAGGTGGTGAAAAAGGGGTTGAAACTTTGTATGGAGAACAAACATTTTTGTGAGTGCGGAGCTTGAATCTTTGTACAAAAGCATATTATTAGAATACAAGAAAAGTAATTTCAGCGTTTTATATAAATAATCCTATAAAAGGGTTAAAAAGGGGTTGAAACTTTGTATGGGGTTCAAATTTTATTTTAAGCTAGGAACTTGAAACTTCGTATAAAGGTATTTAATTAAAAGAGAAGAAAACTAATTTCAGCGTTTTTGAAAATTCATCTCTCAAGGTGGTGAAAAAGGGGTTGAAAATTTGTATGGAGATCAAACATTTTTGTGAGTGCGGTGCGGGTCATGAGTTAAAAGGGTTAAAAAGGGGTTGAAAGTTTGTATGGGGTTCAAATTTAGCCAGGAACTTGAAACTTCGTAAAAATGTATTTTATTAAAAGAGAAGAAAACTCATTTCAGCGTTTTTGAAAATTCATCCCTCAATGTGGTGAAAAAGGGTTGAAAGTATGCATCGGGCGCGATTTTTTTTTAAATAGTGGAGTTGAAAATCTTCTAAGGGCCACGCAAGAGGGATTCTATCGAGAATTTTTTTTTTCAGTTAGGGAGCTTGAAACTTCATGAGTAGTTTGTGACAGACAAATTTCATGCTTTGTATAATTATTAACAGTCCCTACTGCTATCTTCTTTAGGTGGTCGCCGACATCCGTTAGGGCATGGTAATTAAAGAAGAAGAAGAAGACTACTATATTTTGCCGCATTAATGCTCTATGCTCATGTAGAATATATTACCACCAACATACAAATCCACGCGGACGAAGTCGCTGGCAACAGCTAGTAACGTATATATAATAAAACACGGTACATAATTAATAAACTTATAGGTAAGTACTTGATAACTGATGACATCTCCATTTTTTGAAGTCGGGTAATAAAACCTATAGACACGATCACCGATGTTGCCGGTATTAACAGGCCACTAAACCTTAAGTACTCTCATCATCTCCGAAAAGGGTTCTTACGGAAACTATCTTCGTGTCGTCCTTATCTCGTACATTTTTCCAAGGTCAAGGAACATTGCTTTGGTTATATGAAACTGAGTAGGTATATGAGTAACTCGGCGACGAGATACATTGAACAAAGCTTTTAGTACGTTTTTGACTGACACGTATCACAACTCCCAGTACTAGGAGTTCTTACTCTTTCAGCAGCTTTAAATAGGTACCCAACACACTAAAAAAGTTGTGATTGGACACTAAAAGTTTGAACTGGCTAAAATAAAATTCTAGTTAATAATCTTGTGCGACAACATTTGACGTTATCAAGCTGCGCGCAGTACACGTGCAGTAATTTTTTAGCTCTTATGGCCGCTTGCACCATTCACTGACCCAGGGTTAACCGTTTAAACCTGGAGTTACCATGGTTATCAGTACAATTTCAGACTGGATCAAAGGTTTAACCGGTTAACCCCGGGTTAGTGGGATGGTGTAAGTGGCGCTTAGTCGAACTTATATAGTTATTCTAGTTCATTGTTTTAATGCTCCTAAGTATATCTGTCATGAGTTAAATACGATATTTCCACACAAGTATGTAAAAGAGAAAATAGTCCGCATTCCCCCTGTCTGACATGAGCGTGACATTGGCACTTGGCAGTAAACTTGTCAGTCGTAAAACTATGGGAGGCTCGTAAACGTGATGCGACCGCGGCCATGGAATTTGAGATGAAGTGAAAATGGAAGGTTTTTCCATAATCCATAACCTAGGGTGATGATAGAATTTATACCTATAGGTATGGGCTGATTTTTAATTAAGTAGGTACTTATTGTTTTATGTTAGATTTGGATTAAATTGAAGAGCTCCTTATTCGGGGCGGGATAAATACGAAATCACAACTTACCCAGAAAAAATAATTACCATCAACCGGGGTAAATAGAGATCGGTATAAGGAAAAAACCTAAAATGGGATTTCTCTGACATTTCCTTATTATACCTACTCACACAAATGTTATCATACAAAATCTACTATTATTTTCAATGGAATGATATACAACTTATTTGGGTAGATATTAAGAAATTGTCATATAAATATCAGGTAAATCTCATTTTAAGTTTTGTCCCTATTCACTCCGGTTGATTGTATTTTATATTATTCTTCAACCTCACTGAAATTAAGTCCTTAATTAGGTATGTCTACTAAAATCCTTTTGCGACTACTATAATACCTATTAAACCCTCATCCCAAACTAATAACCAAATTGTTTGTATTCCACATTCCCAAATATCTTTTACGAGTTTCAAACAACATCCCAATACAAATAGCTGATAGGTATCTCAATTACTTGGAGGATACAACTAAACGGAGTAGCCATTGACAGGCTTTCCCCTCTGTCGAAAATAGGCGGCCAACGGTCATACACAATGTATGGACTGACGTTTATCTGACATGGCTATTTTTACGTTACGCATACATTTGACGTTCCCCTCCCCCGCAAAAATCGGCAGACTGTTTTGTACAGAAAATTACAGACATGGCGTCTCCGTTTGATTATATCCTCCAAGCTCAATTACGACAGAATGTGCCAAAACACGAAAGGTGAATGTGGCTAATTTCGTCCTAGGGACTATTGCGTCTTCTAGCGTTTTTTGTCGAAACAACGAACAAACTATGCTCCACGACGAAGGCCGCAAAAATATCTGACATGAAAGTTCATTCATAGAGTAAGTTCATTTGTAGAGCCATAAAGAGCGTGTCACATATTTATGCGCCTAATATGCGGCCTTCGAAGAGTAACATTATTGCAGGTGATCTGTTATTTCAGCGGTGATCGTATTTACTCAGCTGTTTATAAAATTGGACTCGGTTTTCTCGATTTAATTCCGCGGTGTTTGTGCGAAAATATATTTATTGCGCAATTTCATTGTTCAACTGATTGAAATCTTGAATGTACAATTATTTTATTATGTAACATTTCTTCTAACAATAACAAATGGTATAACATTATGACTGTCATTATTTCTATCACAACTATATTAAATCCCCTGAGTTTGCCCCTGTAAATATTGTCTAGTTTCTGCGTGTACTTTAACATCAATAATTTTCTTCTGCTTCTAAAAATGAATTCTACTTTCCAAATTAAATTGTATTCCATTATGACAAAGCAGCCTTCCAAAACCCACGTTTCAAACTTGATCCGCTACGTTTTATATAAAAGCACTTCACAATACATTCATACGCCTGTCATCATCCAAATCCGTACCGGATAAGTCTCTGAAAATTCGCTCAGAACCGCACGCCCGCCACAATACAGCCAAATTGATCGTCTCTCTCCTTAAAACAAATTTGATGTACCAGGGCCGCATAAAAGACAGACGTCATTTCAACATCTATTAGATTACCCGAGCGAGACGGCTATACCGCCGTAATAGCGTATGTGGAACAGGGACAAATATTGAGTTATGCGCTCCGAGTACAAATTGACTGGAACGCTCGCAGATATTTTATTCTATTTTCTTGTACAATGGAATGTTACGGTGGTTTTTTTCAGCGTCTTTTGAAATGTAACGAATGTTTATTCAGGGATGGTTTTCATTTCAAGCTTATTCATTTTACTAGAAAATTCTTGGCATAGGATTTTTATTCTGGCTTTATATTTATTTTATGGCTACCAAGTAATGGCTAGCCATTCCAAGTTTCATGTCATTTCAGCAACTCATTATAAAATGAGATTTTATTTTTCGTGTGACTCACAAATGACGTGTTAAAATTAATTACACAGCAATTCGGCACTGAGCAATGCGAAAGCTACACTAATGGCCTAAAATGCAGAGTTTACAAATTCTAGTCCATTCATATCCTAGAATGTTCCAGGATGAATCCAGGAATTCTAGAAATCCGTATTAAAATAAGGGCCAGCGCAGACACGCGACTAATGCGATTTGTTTCCTTCGTCGGGCCGGCTTAGCGTCGCTTTGACCAAGTTTTTTTACTTTTATAATCTTTGTTCGTTCTGATTCCTCTAATTTGGCGCAGATTTGGAACAAATGGCGCTTGAAATGTAATTAGTGATTTAATTAAAGTTTTTGCGCGAAACAGAGGGCCTACCGCGAACCACGTTCGACGTGTTGCCTCCCTGTCACACTTACGTGCGAATTTACAAGTGCGACAGAGAGGCAATACGTCGAACGTGGTTCGCGGTAGACCCTCAGATATTTTTTATTATTGCCAGGCTTCAGACCAAGCGGACGCAGGCCGGCTTGGACAACTTTCGTACTCTTAAAGTACTTACAATACTTAAATTTGAATCTATAACATAAAAAAATTATCCCTCCTCCTGCTTTTGAAGTCGGTTAAAAACTCTAAAACAAACTCAACATAATTATTAGTCTTTTAGAACAAATCATTTGCAAAATACCTACATATTTATTTGGTTGTCATAAGTGTCATAGCTACTTTTTAGGGTTCCGTACCCAAAGAGTAAAAAGCGGCCAAGTGCGAGTCGGACTCGCCCATGAAGGGTTCCGTATTTAGGCGATTTATGACGTATTAAAAAAAAAATACTTACTAGATCTCGTTCAAACCAATTTTCGGTGGAAGTTTACATGGTAATGTACATCGTATATTTTTTTTTAGTTTTATCATTCTCTTATTTTAGAAGTTACAGGGGAGGGGGACACACATTTTACCACTTTGGAAGTGTCTCTCGCGCAAACTATTCAGTTTAGAAAAAAATGATATTAGAAACCTCAATATCATTTTTGAAGACCTATCCATAGATACCCCACACGTATGGGTTTGATGAAAAAAAAAATTTTTGAGTTTCAGTTCAAAGTATGGGGAACCCCAAAAATTTATTGTTTTTTTTTCTATTTTTGTGTGAAAATCTTAATGCGGTTCACAGAATACATCTACTTACCAAGTTTCAACAGTATAGTTCTTATAGTTTCAGAGAAAAGTGGCTGTGACATACGAACGGACAGACAGACGGACAGACGGACAGACAGACAGACATGACGAATCTATAAGGGTTCCGTTTTTTGCCATTTGGCTACGGAACCCTAAAAACGGGACCCTATTACTAAGATTCCGCTGTCCGTCCGTCCGTTTGTCACCAGGCTGTATCTCACGAACCGTGATAGCTAGACAGTTGAAATTTTCACAGATGATGTATTTCTGTTGCCGCTATAACAGAAAATACTAAAAACTGAATAAAATAAAGATTTAAGTTGGGCTCCCATACAACAAACGTGATTTTTGACCGAAGTTAAGCAACGTCGGGCGGGGTCAGTACCTACTTGGATGGGTGACCGTTTTTTTGCTTGTTTTGCTCTATTTTTTGTTGATGGTGCGGAACCCTCCGTGCGCGAGTCCGACTCGCACTTGGCCGGTTTTTTTTTGTGTTTCTAACATAAGAGTTTCAAAGTTACGAAGAAATTCGAGCGGGCGTTATGGGCCGATTTTAATTTTAATTTGTGTTTATTTTCGCTCAGATTTCGGTGACAGAGATTCCTATTCTGTACATTTGCGGAAATTCACTGTATGTCCCAAAAAATTTACGAAGTTATGAAAACGTACGGAATTTTCGTAACTCAACGGAAAATTAAGTAAGTAGGTTGTTCATTCTTGGTCACAAATTAGGATTTCGTGTTTATTCCGCCCGCCGCGAAAAGAAATCGACGGCAAAATAGAAATCAGCCCTTAAGGTAAACGTAGGTACTAGTGTTCGACATACTAATGCCCAATAGATGTTGTCACTTCTATTGACAATGACTTAAGTTTCAAGATGTCACGTACTGGGACCGCGTCGAGCACCAGTACGTTTACCATTTTTTGTCACGATTGCCGGATAAGCTTCCTAATTTAAAACCGCAGTGTCTGTTACGAAGTGTCTTGTGTATCCGTGCTCGGCTAATCAATAGCGGCGGGAGCAGCTGCGACTTGGCACGTGTCGTGTCGTACATTTTGCGTTTGTGTCGCTGCGTCGTGTCGTGTCATACATGGAATGAGATTTTTTTTAACAAGCAGAAACGTCTGCGAACGATGCTATTAACAAGACAGTAATTTTTCCACTTTAAAATTTATTCTAAGCTTAATGGAATGAGATCCCTATGAATCCCTACTAATTATAAATGCGAAAGTAAACTGTTTGTCCGTTCGTCTGTCTGTTACCTCTCCCCACGCTTAAGCCCCAGAACTGATTTAGATAAAAGGTATGAAGACAGTTTGACATTGTTTTACGAATAAGGTTATTTTACCTTTCTACTACCTACTGAGGCGGAGATGAGCAATGCTGAGAAGAAACACGAAGACAACCAACAACCTATTGTATTGGTTGATTCCTGCACGTCTCCTCTTATCTCCGCTCATCTCCGCCTCAGTGGAGTCAGTGGAAAGGTACCTATACAAACATAACCTATGAATTCTAAATACAGTATGATAAAGAATCTGACAGCTAAAGAATATTCCTAACTTTCCTAAGCCGAAACTGCGGCTCTTTCTAAGCCAGCTAACAGATCACATGCCTAATAGATGAAGGATACAGTCCCCTGCGGTATTTCCGGACCGATACGATCTTCAAACCCTCAAGAAATGAGCATACTCCTATCTCAAATGTCTCTGCCCTTGGCCACAGTCCTTACATAAGTACCCGTCGTAGCGGCGCACAGCGCATTTCATAGGTACATTTCTTCTTCTTCTTATGGCGCTGTCTCCTGCCGGAGATTGCCTATCATTACGGCTATTTTCACTTTTGACGCTGCATCTCGAAACAGCGATCTGGTGCTCATTTTGAACCAGCACCTGAGGTTTTTGAGCCACAAGGTACGTCTTCTTCCACGTTTTCGTTCATACATTTGGTCGAGCGCAATGTATGAATGAATGACTTTGATTTGATGCTCACTCACAGTGCTGCGCGCCGCTTGTGTCCAGTCCGCGGCCATACTTAACGCTTCGTAGCGTCTCGTTGTCATCTTTCTCTATCACTCTTCCATACTAATGCGACAGTGACAGTTGCGTTTCGTTCGCTACGGAGCTTAAACAATTGCACGTTGGCTACGCACTCTAATCTCATCACGGTAAGGAATCTATAGTGGTAGTCTATGCAGCTAGTACAGTAACAAGCTACGCCTACATATACCATTCCCATCTAGCACTGCTTTGCATTTTAATCTAATTCTCCATGAATATACATAGAGCTGAACGCCAGCTTCAGCCGTCGCCCGATTGGTCGACTAGGTTGTTAGATTTGTTGACCGATTTGTGGTAAAATTTCGGGTGCTATAGTTACACACTGGATTTTATCGTAAAGGAATAAAAAACACAGAAAATCAACTCAATTTGAACTTATTGTTTTGTAATTAACATTAAATGCCTGTTAATTAAATGTACCTTCAAATTTAAAAAGATTATGCGTTGGCCGAGAATCGAACTCGGATCAACTGCTTGGAAGGCAACTATGCTGACCATTACACCACCAACGCACCTGTTATTTATGGCAAAAATAATATACGTTTTATTTCCGAAAACTACGACATGTAACTTTATTATTTATTCAGCTGGGTTAACTAAGATACAACAAAGGTTTATAGCTCTTAAAATCCTGTCAACTAATGAGTAATACGCACAACTTCGATTTCCACTTCAACTTATGTTGAAAAACACATAAAAATTTAACGCACCTAAAGCGCCACCTTACCCTACTTTATAGAACCCAACTTAAGCCAACCTTCGAAACCCTCATTAATACGCTTTCCCTTTCAGGCGACCCAATAATACAACATGGCCGGCTCCCGAGAAAAATTGCTCTACGATCGCAACGCGGATTACCGATATGAAAAACGACAGGAGTACCGCTACGAGCACTATAGAACACAGCCCCGCCGGAAAAACGGATACGTATATGAAGATATCTATTCAGATTTCGACGAAGCGCAAGGCCGGCTCTCCCTATTCCGGCCCATCAGACCCGAATATCTAAATCTACCTACGACCTACGATAAGTACAATTCGCTTCCGCGCTACGGGTACTATGAAAACCGGCAACAACATAGGAAGAAAGATTATTACGACTTCAGAATCGAACAGGAGAGACGACGACATCGGGAAACTTATGAACCTTACAGAAAAAGACCCGAACGACGCTTAGAGAGCATCGAAATGAGCAACGAGCCTAAAATTGAACCTAGACACGAACCTAGACCTAAAATGGAAAATAGAAAACCTAAAATCGAAATGAACGCGAAAAACGTAGCCGTTTGCAAGCCCTTAAGATTACCTGAGAAAAATGCAAGATATTGGACTACTGACCCTCCAGAAAAACCTAAAAAACGACCTGATGAAGTTAAGAAAAACGTTAAATTCTCGGAAGTATCAGGCTGTAATAGAAAGATGGTTATAGATGATCCGGTTTGTGGTCGGAAGGTAGTTCCTGTGAGAGAATTGGAGGTATCCTTAGACCAGATGATTCAGAACGGGTATTTTGAGAAGCATAACATACCAATTTCGAGGCCGGTGAAGGAAGAGGAGCCGGTGATGAACGGGAAGCCTCCGGGGATACAAGCCACTTCAGTAAGGCGCACCAGACATCTGCCTCAGGTTAGTACAAATCAATAATATGAAAATTCCTTGCATAACATAGTCTACACACAAACATTTTTCCAGACAAAAGCAGCCTCTAAGAGTCTTCAAAAAATAATCATTGCAATCAGAGGTGGTGGATCATTGCAATTTTTTTCTTACTAATCAAGTTAGAAACTTTAAATATTAGAGAAGATCAGCATCGTCTTCCTCGCGTTTCACCCGGCTTTTTGCCACGGCCATGAGAGCCTGGTGTCGTCATGGCAACTAATGCCAGCACTTTTTTTTTAAATAAATATTAGAGAAGATAAATATACCTACATACTCATACTCATACTCATTTATTTGTAAAGTCATATACCTATTTCGATAACATTATTGTTTACTTCAACTTGACCCAGTTGTTGATTACGAGGCACGTAATTACAGACATTAGGCCGATCTGTGCCGTAATGGCTTTCCATTGAGTCATGACCCATGTCCCGAGCGAGGGTCACTTAAAAGGGACGTTATATAACATAGAAATTGGACATTAATGTATCCATGACAATTATGACGTTAAGTGGAGCTTGACTTGTCAAAAGACGTCATTTATGTACCTAAGGTGGGCACATAAATGATTTTTCTACTACATAGCCTATGTTTTTGTAGAAGTTGGGAATGTATTTTTTTTATTCCCTCGAATTGAAATATCGGCTAACTGGTAAAAGTTTAATTGGCAATTAATTTATAGTATATCGTCGCCTAGCACCCATAGTACAAACTTTTCTTAGTCTGGGGAGTCTGGGGCTAGATCTGTGTAAGATGTCCGTAATATTTATTTATTTATTTAATTGGTAATAAGGCGTTGTCGTTTTTGGAAGCTAAACTTAAATGTTAAACTAATACTTACAAATAAAACTTTTATTTGTAAATAAGAAGTAACCAACGGATGGTAATTAAAGTAGGTAATAATTTAATTAATAACCAGGTAATTAACTAACGTTGCATGAAAAATATGCGTTGGCCGAGAATCGAACTCGGATCAACTGCTTGGAAGGCAACTATGCTGACCATTACACCACCAACGCATCTGTGTAAGACTTTCAATTTTGTCATTGCTAAAAGAATTCGTTAATTCCGCAGATTATTTCGTCGGGTGACAAGTAAAAGTCACTAACTAACATCATTGAAATTATTGGACAATAAACCGTATTACAAGTGTAATAAAATGCATTGTTACTTTAATTTTTTGATAGTACTTAGTGACTTTTACTTGTCACCCGACGATTTGCTCAGCTGAGGAAATATAACAAATACTTACTTTGCAGAACCGTGTCAGGATTGGACATTTTAGTTTAAGATGATATTTTTAACTCCAGAGGCTGAATTCATTTCTTATTACCCTGCAAAAGACTATTAGGTTGTATTTATTACGAGTAGGCTGTATCTGGGGGCACGGCAGTGCCCCCGCCAAGTCGAGCGCGAAGCAAACACTGCCGTACCATCCTTTACTGGAACCATTTCGCCGCATTTTCAGGCCCCTATTTGAGAACCTCTGGATAAGACCAGAACGCAGAAATTTTCGTCATCCAGTAAGCTATAATCACATACTAAAAATCCAAAATTTCAAGTCTGTAGGTCATTTAGTTCCGAAGTTAAGCGAAAGCAAAGTTTCGCATTTATGACACTCATTCATTCACTCATGATCATCAGAATAGAATTAGTACTTCCCATAAACTCAGAGAGCTGAAATATGGTACAGAGTTAGGGTTTAATGGCCACATAAGGGGTAAACCTAAAAATATTGCAATATCAGTCACGTTTTAAAGATCTAAGAACTGCATAAGTAAGTTTGTAATCCCATATAAATATATGATATTACAAAGTTACCGTTGCAGTTCCTACAAATAGTAGGTAAAGTAAAGGTACACTACGATGTACGATGTGAGTATGAATGAAGATATGTTTAGTTATGATATGTGTATACATAGTATGGGTATGAGTATCCGAAAAGAAGGACTGCTTACAAAAAGAGATGAGATCCCATCAAAAACATTACATGTAAAAAGGTGCAAGTCTCGCAATGCTTTTACTACAAAAAAGTTTTGAGATGTAATGTGAAACCAAGTCGGTTATTTTAATCAGTGCCAGGGGGTGTTAAAACCGTATCAATAAGATATCTTTAATTTGTAATACATATAATGACTTGGCAATCGCACATAATGCTTTACTCGTACCGTACTCGTAAATATGTGTAATGTCCAAACTGCAATTAGCGCTAGCGTTATGTTCAATTAGAATTATTTTTAATAGGTGACGATGATCCTTTTGTCATTATGCAGCCGTGCGATGGCCAAGTCATTATACGTATTACAAATTAAAGATATCTTATTGATACGGTTTTAACACCCCCTGGCACTGATTAAAATAACCGGCTTGGTTTCACATTACATCTCAAAACTTTTTTGTAGTAGAAGCGTTGCGAGACTTGCACCTTTTTACATGTAATGTTTTTAATGGGATAATAAAGTCACGCCATATGATGGCTGCGTCATGGATAGATTTAACTTCCAATTTTAATTAGTTCTAGTTCGATAATATGACTTAAAACATTTTATTCTACATAATGCTTCAACACTATTTATGTGTATGTGTGACTTTAATTTGTCAGCTGAACAAATATTAAGTTTTTTCACAATGAACGAATGTAAGTGGAGATTTTATAATCGATACCACATGCGTTGGTGGTGTAATGGTCAGCATAGTTGCCTTCCAAGCAGTTGATCCGAGTTCGATTCTCGGCCAACGCATATCTTTTTCACTTCCTTTTCGTATAATTAGGTACCTATTTAAAGTCAATTAATGCGTAAGAGAAGTTATATTGTCGTTTAATACATATAATATGTCTTGATTTTCGATCCTTAACTCTGGAACAAATAGTTGTCATCGACACAAAAAAAAACGCCCTAACCAGGATTCGAACCCGGGATCTCCTGTTTCGTAGGCCATTATATCAAAGTATCTCTATATAAACCCGGATTTTACATGTCGAACAACATGTGTACCGTCCATATAATTCTTGGCACCACTATTTAATTAAGCTCAGAGCCAAGCGTTAAATCATTTAAGCCACAGATTAAACGCGTCCCGAACTATAACATTGCCGTCTGCCAGTTTGTTATGGCGTATTATATGTATTATATTATATGTATGGCTAAGCCGCATTAATGATTCTATCCGCATCAAGGATTGCGTAGAATGGGCCAAATGTGGCGATTAAAGCTATAATATCTAACGCATGTTTGGCATTACGTATTAACATGATGTACCGTACACGTAGGTACATAAAGATTATTTAGAGTATTTATGAAGGGTCTAAACCTAGTCTTTATTTAATATAATATTAATTTAGAAATCTTAGTAGGTATGTTTTGGATATTTCTAAAACATGGACTATAGTTAGTTCGCATTAAGAACGCAGTAAAATCAGCATTTTCCGCCGGCCTAGTAACGACCGTAACCAACCAAATCGTTCTTGATTAGAAAATCAAGTTCACAGTTGATGGCATACTTTCTAAAGTAAAGTAAAGTAAAATGTAAAAACTATTCATTAACCAAGAAGAATTGTTTAAATACAGTATGCAGATTATCGACGACTTCCACACTAGGCTAGGCCTGTGTCGTGAAAGTCAGCTACATGCGTAAATTAACTAGGATCGATTTATTTGGTTATGACTATTACGAACATGATAGTCATCATTTTACTAACTATAGTATTTTGTTAATCCTCATTAGTAGGTGCTGACAATTTTTCATGATATTTTCCCTTGATTGAGACGTGTAAAATTCGATATAAAAACTACAATAAAATTTTGCGTCCCACCCTCCATAGACAATAGTCTGTGGCACTCTTAAGCAAACATCAACAGTTGATGTTTGCTTAAGAGGGTCACAGACCATTTTTTTAGCTTATGTTACAGAGGCTAAGAAAACGGCTACACGTATATAATTAAACAGAGAACTGATATATTGAAACATGTCTAACAGTGCTTAATAATTGAAAACCACACCATTCCACCCTCGATACTCTATGAAAGAGGTTGATTGACCGCTCCGTTGTATGATTAATGTCGATCCTGCCGATAACAGGCTATTAATTATAACCAGCAAGTCACAGGCGCTAATTAACTCGCTGCTCTCTCTCTCTCGCTTTATTAAATGGAAAGAGATGGTATTTTGGCTGGTTTACTCCGAAACGTGTTGTTATTGTGTTATGGGATTATAGCGAAGTGTATTACGTTGATTAAATTGGTGAAGGAGGTAATATATCTGTTTCAAAAAGCAAAAGTACAGGACAAATACCACAAGAAGACAATATTATTTTCTAATTACCTTAAAAAGATATGCGTTGGCCGAGAATCGAACTCGGATCAACTGCTTGGAAGGCAACTACTGACCATTACACCACCAACGCATGTTATGAGTTAAATAAATTTTAAGTGGTACTATACTTATAGTAGTACATAATAATAAATATTTTATTGTTAGTACACTTGAACAAACAGTAAAATAGTTATTTGGTAAATAATTAGTGAAATACCTAGCATGTAATTGCAATATGAGCAGATGCGTTGGTGGTGTAGTAATGGTCAGCATAGTTGCCTTCCAAGCAGTTGATCCGAGTTCGATTCTCGGCCAACGCATATTTTTTGCAGGTGATTTTTGGAGTAGGTACTTATATATGTATATGTTATTCTTAGTTATTAATTGTTTAGTATGTTTCAAGTTTCATTATCAGCGTTGAGTCTATACTAAGCCCATTTTGAGAAAAGATTTTGTCAATTATTATTGACTCGGGGGACAGAACAGAAGTTTAACGTTACAAACGCAGTTGAGTTACAATTGTTTTAATTATCTCTGTAGGTAATTAACTTTATTACCCGTTACTTAACCTTTAAAACGTTTGTGGTGATCAAAAATCCTGGGTTCAAATCTCGGTTGTGCTGTTTAGGACAGAAAAAACACTGAAAAATAATGCAATCAAATCAAGATTCTTTCCATACACCGACAAGAAGGTCAAAACTTGGTTGTCTTATTTGATATTTGTCCATAAAAGTTATTTTTTAGGGTTCCAAACCCAAAGGGTAAAAACGGTGTATTAAGACTCCACTGTCCGTCTGTATGTCTGTCACCAGGCTGTATCTCATGAACCGTGATAGCTAGACAGTTAAAATATTAACAGATGATGTATTTCTGTTGCCGCTATAACAACAAATACTAAAAAGAGAATATAATAAATATTTAATTAGGGCTCCCATACAACAAGCGTGATTTTTTGCGTAATGGTACGGAAGCCTTCGTGCGCGAGTCCGACCAGCACTTGGCCGGTGTTTTTCCTTTACTCATTTAAAAACCTATTATGTCTAACATTTAATAAACTAACTTTAAACCAAACTGAATCCAAAACTATTGTAATACCTTGTAAAGATCCAGAGTTCAGGCGAAGCCGCACAACTGAAAGTAAATATTACGAGCAAAATCGTCGGACCGCGAGAAATCTTATTAAGAAAACTCACTTGCTCAACTCAACCAACGAGGTCGTTTCTGAGGGCCTACGAACATCGAAGTCCGCAATTGCGGGCATCTTTCTCTTTCACTCCAATTAAGGCGTAATTAAGAGTGACAGAGAAAGACCGCTTTAGCTGTCAGTTGGTACCATTGACTTATATATCAGGACTGGCCTTACGTGCGTTAAAAATGGTATACTATATAACACTGATTTAAACTTCACCAGGAGGAGACAGTCTTCTCCGAGACCACAGGGACAACGCCGTCCTCGAAACCTCGGAGGTAAATCTTAAAACTTACATACGCGATTAAGTCCCGTTGTACAATTTAATAATGGTACTCTATAGCTCAGCGGTGTCACTCACGAATTCGAGCCAATCGTACAACTTGTTGCGAGCAATCGCACGGCCGCGCGCGCGTGATGCGAGCTCATCAACCAATCGCGTTGTAGCGGTGTCACACCGCTGTACTGGCCCCAATCATGCCCCATTCTTATTTGCCCGTAAGGCCAGTCCTGAGATATACATATATACGTCAATGGTTGGTACTATTTGATGCTGCCTTTTCAACTTTAGGTACCTACTTGTTTTTTTACTATTTTCCTTCGTCAATCGCCATATTGCCTCGGCAGCAGTATTGCTGGAACCCCCGTTCATTAGTGGGGGCTTAACGAGCCGCGAGCAAAGCTGCCTAATATGCCCGGGCCCTGATTCACCCCTTTTTCGGCAAACAGGGACTGGACAACAAAAAATATTCGCTTCCGAAGGTTGACCTTTTATTTTAAGTACTTATCCGCCAAAGCTTAGGCTTTACCACTTGTTTTGAACAGGGTTTGTTTTTAGTGTTCCGTAAAGGAAAAGGAATAACGGAGCCCTTAAAGAATCACTCGTGTGTGTCCGTCCTTCTGCCGGATTGCTCCATAAGACCAATTGAGTTGAAGGTTCGGGTCTTTATTTGCTTCAGAAACGCGTCACTTTTCAGGATTGCCATAAAATAAACCTAACCTAACCTAACTATAGGATAACCTTACGAATCCTGAAAAGTTAACGGTTTCAGTTTTATGACTAATGATAATTATGACAAACAATACCTTATGACTTAAAACTTTATGGGAAACAAAGGGACCCTGTGACTCACGCTAGGCCGGGCCCAGCCCGGAACGAGCCCGGCCGAGGCGTCCGATACGTCATTTTCTATGACGGCTGATCGGTAATCACGTGGTGCTTTCCATAGAAAACGAAGCTCCGGCCCGGCCCCGCCCCGGCCCGTTCTAGCGTGAGTCATCCTTTAAAGAATCACTCGTGTGTCTGTCCGTCCTTCTGCCGAATTTCTCCATAAGACCAATTGTGTTGGATTTTGACATTTCAGGAAATGTCCCTTCTGTGGACAATACAATAAAAGTCAACTCTTTCTTATTTGATACTAAATTACTAAAACACTATCCCGCCTGTAAGGGCCCGTCGTAAAACTTAGCTTAAGATTCCCTTAACTTTGCCATGTCTACAGGAAAGACGCGAACGAGTTAAGCATACTATAAAATGTATATGACCCTAACGGCTTAGACTAATCTTTCTTAAAATATTAGCGGCACATGGCTCATTACTAAACATAGCCCGTCTCAAGAAACCCCTTTAGGCTTAGTAAATTAAATTTTACTGCGTAATTATGCAAAAAGCATTTACCCACTTTACAAGGTAAACATTTTACAAGGTATAGGCCTAATGGATGTAGATGGTACTCGTGACTAGTCATCTTCTCAAAAATCATTAAACACTTTAAAATTCAGTACCAGCATCAATAGTAGCGGTTGAAACAACGCGCCTAAAGTATAGTTGGTCAAACCAATTTGTCAGTCAGTCAAGTCACTCATCATTTTCTTTTGGGTGCTAGTACTAGTGTAAGACAAAGATAGTAAGATTTTCCCTGTCTATGTTGGAAATGAGACAGTCCTTTGACAAACTACCACCTTTTAATATTTTTCCAAAAAGAGATACCTAAATCTCTACAGTTCTCATTTATATGTAGAAAATAAATAATGTATCTTTTTGTTAAGCTGTTAGAGAATGGGAAGGGAACGTACCCATACTACGTGACCCATTTTTACATTTTTATACAATCCTAGGTACTCTTTGAGTATATAGCCTAAGGAGATGTGATAACGTAAACTCTTCGAACAAATTTTTTCGCCACTTTAAGCGGGGGGCGAGGTAAACACCTACAGCACACCACCAAAAGATAAGTAACTCAACAGACACAGATTTTGCTGTTGCTACAAACGCACACTACAAAAAATTTCAACACTACAAAAATTACACGCACACAGACAGAGTTTTCACATAACTATGCAGCATACATACGAACATGATAGTGATGGGTCACATCTAAAGAATGAGTCAAATCAGTTTGATGAATGAACTGAATTGTCTTATACTATTTATTATAAAATTGTAAAAATGAAAATTCTGTATATTGAAGATATTAGGTAGCCAATAAAATGATTGTTTGTATGTATGGCTGTCTGTATTTGTGTACACGCACAGCTAAACTGTGGAATGAACTGTCGCCCGCGGGTTTTCCGGGCTGATACATAGGGATATCGTCCCATAGAAAATTTGAATTTCGCGCCTTTTTTTATTGACATTATTTGCTTGATCAGCTATATTAAACAAACTGCAGTGATTGAATGAATGAATGATTCATTCAATCATTCAAATGTTGAGTCGCCTTTTTGACTTTGTGACATCCCTTAAGACCGATTCGTCCCCGTACCACTGTATTCATGTTTACATTTTTCTGTCGTTTATGTATCGCAACGGTTTTTTCTTTAAATGGAGATTGTACTTCAATATACATTTAATAGTTAATATAAATACTTATTTATGATAGGAAACGCGATCTTGTTGCGAATTTGAGCTATCAGATCGCCTTTTACACGATAATACTGCACAAGTCACCATTTTTAGGGTTCCGTAGCCAAATGGCAAAAAACGGAACCCTTATAGATTCGTCATGTCTGTCTGTCTGTCTGTCTGTCTGTCTGTCTGTCTGTCTGTCCGTCTGTCTGTCCGTCCGTATGTCACAGCCACTTTTCTCCGAAACTATAAGAACTATACTGTTGAAACTTGGTAAGTAGATGTATTCTGTGAACCGCATTAAGATTTTCACACAAAAATAGAAAAAAAACAATAAATTTTTGGGGTTCCCCATACTTCGAACTGAAACTCAAAATTTTTTTTTTCATCAAACCCATACGTGTGGGGTATCTATGGATCTATGGATAGGTCTTCAAAAATGATATTGAGGTTTCTAATATCATTTTTTTCTAAACTGAATAGTTTGCGCGAGAGACACTTCCAAAGTGGTAAAATGTGTGTCCCCCCCCCGTAACTTCTAAAATAAGAGAATGATAAAACTAAAAAAAATATATGATGTACATTACCATGTAAACTTCCACCGAAAATTGGTTTGAACGAGATCTAGTAAGTAGTTTTTTTTTATACGTCATAAATCGCCTAAATACGGAACCCTTCATGGGCGAGTCCGACTCGCACTTGGCCGCTTTTTTTAAGAGAAACGTCTCGCGACACGGAACGATGCAAAATGGCGGTGAAGCGACTTCAAGTAGTTTTATATAACGTGTTTGAACAGTTGACCAATGTACTTTGCCAGAGGGGGTCGCCCGTGTATCACATCTCCTTAGGCTATATTGGCTAGGTGCGAAGTCGGTGGAGGGGAAAGTGGCGCTGATCGTCACAAACACAGGTAATCTTATGGAATGTCCGCCATTAGTACTAGCGGCAGCCGCTTGAACTAATTTTACTCCATAAGATTTAACGTAGAAAGTCCGCCAAAATGACGGCAGCACCAGTCGTGCACTACTCAAAGTATTAGGTACTCTCAAAATTTCAGGAGAATCGGTTGAGAAATGCGACTAGTATAGAGAACAGCCGCACAGACATACGAATCAAGTATTTTTGCGGACTATCCACTTTACCTACTAGTATTAATGAATGATTATTGATTACTTTAAAAGATGGGTAATTGACAATATCTATATTTTCAAGCGTGCAAATAATTCCACATAATATATCATTCATATCATTCCACATCCATTACCACATCATCCATTTTTCTGTGGTAGCTCGAAAAAAACCAATACCAACTGCTATTAATATTGTGTTTAGCAAATAAAGCTTAATGGACACATCGATGATCCCCACATTCATTGTCACTCAGCTTTGAGCTTAATACCGATTTATTGCTGCACTCACTTGAATTTTTAGTCACTATGACATGTTTCGGGCCCTTCGGGGGTCCATCCTCAGGCTCGAGTGCTCGCGGCGACTGCAACTCGTGCACTGATCGCGCCGCCCGCCTCGTCGCGAAAGCGCGAAATATGTCTCACGAAAGTTTAATATTGACGATTTATTGCTATCAATATCAATTTTATTGACGGCTGATCAGCTAGAAGTCCGTATCGCGGTTTTAAAAGTTTTTTTATGAAATCCAGTTTTTCGATTACCTACATTGTTTTATCATAATAATTACGAGACTTTACACAGATTTTGAAACAAAAGCTGCCCATCCTCATAGAAGTTAAGAAAAAATTTGGAGGAATAAAGGGTTCCTATCTCCAGTTTCAGTTTCAGTTTCAGTTTCATTTATTTTGTTAAACATAGGTAACATGAAAGATGGTAGATACATTAATTTACACATTTGATCTCTATGTTTTACCCTCTATGCAGGTGTACAAAATGTGTCTCGTGCGGTTATCAAATAAACGCATGCTTATGTCCAAAAAACCTACCTATCTGAAAGCATAGTCATACATTAACATTAAGTAACTCCTAGTGAGTATTGTATTATTTGGTTCCTATTCGCTACGTGCACGACTGGTGCTGCCCTCATTTTGTCTGACTTGCCGAAGCTTCGTGCAGCTGGTCTTTAATCAACGTTACAACTAGGTACATTCCAGATCAAACTGCAGCCAGCTAAAATATACTCATGGAAAAATTTAGAAGAACGCAATAAAAAAGGCTTAATTACCTACACACCTGAAGTAATTTCAAAATTAGTAATTAAACTTTGTTTTTGCGTTCCTGTAAATTTGTCCATGAGTGTAAAAAGACATTCAGAAAATTATCGATAGGTACCTCAGAACGCTACGTATAGGTGCATGAAACCTTTTAGTCGAGCATAGCGTTTCGCATCGAAATATCTCGAGTGTCGTATCGTTCTGTCGTATCCGGATGTGACCCAGAATCCTATCGGTTGTATTAACTACGTCCAACTATAGTTTCAATTTTCAAACGGTGTAACCTACATGAAGATCATGGCACATACGGCATATTTCGAGGATGGCCACATAACTACTTAAGATTCGGAAAGGTGTGTTTGTCAGTAAAGCTGGGACTTAGTAAGTACTTTACCTGCTCAAATGCTTAGGTAAAGTAAAACAATCGAACACCTTTTGTTTGATATTATTTATTTGTCATTTTCTATGACGGCTGACCGGTGATCACTTGGTACTTTCCATAGAAAACGAAGCGCCGGAAGCTCCGGCACGGCCACGGCCCGGTCTAGCGTGAATCATCCTTAATCTTACACAAATCGACCCCGTTTCACAGAAAGCTCAATGAAGATTGTTAGGCGAATACATAGAAAATATACATTTATCTTTTGTTCCAGGTGTTGGCAGCATTAGCAGTGTCCCTGGCTCCATTCTCAGCAGGCCTGGGTAAAGGATACAGCTCGCCTGCCATCGCCTCGCTTCAAGGGCCTGGGAACGCTACCAGAAGGGACTTCCAGCTCACAGACCAGCAGGCTTCTTGGCTCGCTTCTCTCTCATTCCTGGGTAAGTCTACATTCCTGATCTCAGCTGATTTGGGTGAAGACTACATCTTACCATCGCCCTGGAAGGTCCAAGAAACGCTAGCAGAAGGGGCTTTCAACTCACAGAACAACAGACTTCTTAGCCGCTGTTAGCCGCGTCTTGGCCGCTGGAGTTGCCCCCTTTTCGATTTTGTGAGGCTTTAGGCTGCTCCCAAACAGCCAGATGAGCCAGCCGTTTCAAATGTAGGTTATACCTATTATATTTAACATCAACAACTTTTCTTCAATATCTTAATGTTATCTCTAACTCTAACTAAATCTAGTTATTTACCTTCGGTAATTGCTGGGTTCAAGCAGTCGAAAAATTCGTGTCTTCTGCGTTGGCTGAGACAAAAGTTCAAGGCCATATTCAATAAAACTAAAACAGTTGAACAAATATTTAATCATCTGTGTAGGTAAATCTTTTCATTTGTTTCGTGTGCTTTATCATATGCGTTGGTGGTGTAATGGTCAGCATAGTTGCCTTCCAAGCAGTTGATCCGAGTTCGATTCTCGGCCAACGCATTCTTTTATAAAAATAGACATTTTCATTCTTCACCAACTGAACTTTTAGAGGAACAATATGCATTATTTTTGGTAAATACAAAGCCGTATGTAGTGAAAAGGCATAAATTGCCTAAAGTGACTTTTTTCCTTCCTTTGACCCTTTTCCATAATTTGCGTTTCTGTCACAGAAAACCAACAAAGTGACGCAATATATAGACGTTACTGAGTCCCTAACGGTTATTGCCAAGCACAGACCACTAATCACTAGGCAGCGCATACAAGAGACAAGTAAAACTAGTAAAAGAGCGCCTCCGTGAGGTGATCTCATGGTCCTTGATGAAGCGAAGTCTTTTGTTGGAAGTCTAGATTGCCGAGGGAAATAACTCCGAGCAACATTCGCGGAATGCAAACTGGTCAAATTGTGGAGAAAATTACGTACATATAAACTCTAGTTAAAACAGCCGAATCTTCACGGGAAATTCCCGGTGCTTACGACTTTTTGTCACGAGAGCGTCTCAAGACTAAAAAAGAAAGGACGGATTTTCATTGCGAACATGTGGCACATACGCCTTTGTTTTAAATAAAGGTATGTGGAAGAATGTAATGGGAATGAGGATTCCCGATGAGACTTATTTAGAGTTCTCGCATTGAGGATTTCAGCATTGATAAAAGACTAACCGCGGAGAATGCTGCGGAAACATTATGTTGGGTATTATGTTGGGTTGGGTTTGTTTGTGTAATATAAATAAAAAACCGGCCAAGTGCGAGTCGATCGCGCGCGAAGGGCCCGTACCGTTACGTAAAAAACGCAAAAAATCACAAGCTAGCTTAGAGCTACAAGCTTCTGGGATACTTATTTAGATATGTATTTATTTTATTCTGGTTTTATTACTATTTGTTGTTATAGTGGCAACAGAAATACATCTGTGAAAATTCAGACAATTCAGACCGTGTGAGACAGACGGACAGCGAAGCCTTAGTAATAGGGTCCAGTTTTTACCCTTTGGGTACGGAACCCTAATACAAATTGGTAGTAAATGGACGTGATTATTGACGAGACAGAGCTTCGCCGCCAAGAAGTTCCCATACTATCGAAGTTACGTCCTAAAGAGTAAAGTGTTACGCCCTCGTTCTTAAAAAAAGGTTTGGTGATCTTTGAAAAAGAATGCGTTGGCCGAGAATCGAACTCGGATCAACTGCTTGGAAGGCAACTATGCTGACCATTACACCACCAACGCATATGATAAGCCACATGAAACAAATGAAGTGATATGAGTACACTACACAAATGATGTTTGTTCAACTGTTTTAGGTTTAACTTATTCTTATTCCTCGTTTCCATATGAGGTCATTCTTTTGTGCACCAAGGCTCTCCATTCTGAACTATTTTCAGCAATCCTATATACTCCTAATATAGGTAATGGGCGCCTATGTATCTACGTATCCCTGGCAGGTCTTCTTTACAATATCTACCTATGCGGATAACTGCCTGAATACTAGGCCACCAGGCCACCCTAGTGACCTGGTGGCCACATTTCAGTTATAATAAAGATTTTTTTTCAGAGTTTTTTCCTTCATTATTTTTATCCGGATCCAATACAATAACGCGTTCCGGGTATTGATGGGGCTGCCTCGTTTCTGCAGCGCATCAGGGATGTTCGCAGAAGCGCGCGTGGACTGCTTTTATGCGACTATGCGCAAACGATGCACATCCCTGGTGCGCCGGGTGCGGGCCAGCCCCAACCCTATCCTGTGTGTGATAGCGGACAGACTTGACTGCCCGTATATGAGACACTGCTGCGAAATGCATGTTTCCAGCAGTGTATATATATTGTAAATATTTTAATAGTTAATTAGGTACTAACATTAGGAACGTAAGTCTACTAACAAATCTGTATGAGTCCATAGTTGCTCGAAATAAATATTTTTCATTTCATTTTTTCATTTTTCATTTCATTTCATTTTTTCATTTCATTTCATTTCAAATAGAGCAATATTAAATTGCTTATAAAAAGCTTTGTTTGTCAAATCGTTAACCAATATTATATTACAAAGACAATGTCTCTGATATTGCGGGAAGACTGGGGAAGCATGGCAAACACGGGCTGGCGAAATATGCTGGATAATTAAATTCCTTGTACTTCGTGGAGAGACGGGGAAGTTAGACATGATATATTGCACAATGGCTTGTTTTAAAGGAAGTATGGAAGGAAAGAAATAGAGGGTCTTGTATTTAATCGCTTAAAACATTTTATTCAAGCAAAGTTATTCAGGTGTAAAATCTAAAAGAAAATCGTTGTCCTCAAGTTTGACAGCTGAAGAAGATGGTACGGTACCATGTTTTGTGATAACACTGATAACTGAACTGTCAAACGTCAATTATTGATAATCAGAGTTTCCACAATGTACCTAACGGAGCCATACAGTGTTCGAAGCATTAAGATATTTGTTAGGTAGGTATTATAACTTGTAAGTAGGTAAGTACCTATGTATTTTTTTTTGTTCAAAGTTTTACAAGAGTCGTTGTTTATTACTCCGTGAGGTACCTAATGTAGTATAGTTTGTAGCTTTCTAATAGACCCCGACGGCTAATCCTATTGTCTATTGTTAGTAAAACCGCTCGTGCCACGTGCCACAACCACCTGCATAAAAAATCGCTCGTTCACTTTACCCAGGTAATTGAATTACAACTCCTATGGAAATTGCAATAAGATTCAAAATGAACTAATGGATAAATATTTTGTACCGATGTGTGTGGTCAGTACTTCGGTTACTGAGTGCCGGCGAGTCGAACGTTACAGAACCAGTCTAAAATGTGTCATTGAGATGCGTAACAAAGGCGCGTTATCAGAGAGCGCACCTACACTGGTTTATTGAGCGTTGGACTAGCCTGTGCTCAGGTGCCAATTAGAATAAATAAGACCCTTTTTTGCAGGTAAGTAGCAAGTGCGGTTTTACTGAACAATAGACAATAGGATAAGCCTTCGGGCTCTACTAGAAAGCTACAAACTATACTACAGAACCCCGAATCGCAAAAAAAAACAACGGGTTGCACTCAGGGAGTGCCGGCAGAAGTGAAAACTCAATGACTAGTCCAAAATGCATTATGTATAATTGAGGTTAACGCCATCTAGCGTTAGCGTTAATTACTTGAAACCCCTAAGCACATCACTGTTAGTACTCTAGTTATATTAATACCAGTTAGAGCGAAACTCACTAGATGGCATTTAAATCAATAAAGAAAAACTCAATGTAACAGTTTTTCGATCAGGTCACGTGTCCGTCTTACGGTCACGTGACCGTCTTACGGTCACGTGATCGTCTTACGCTGTCTCGAGTTAAAAAAAAATTCCCCAGCTCAAAAAGTGCACAGCGCCGCTAAAGAAGTTTTCACTTCAAAAATCCAGACCTTTTTCATATAAAACACCCCCTCAATTTGTTTGGCAACTGTCGTCTATATTTTTTTTCTGTTAACCTGGTTTGGTGTCCCACTGCTGGCCTTCGTCTTTCGGTCTGCCTGAACCTATTAGTTATTTGTACAACAAGAGATCAAAGTTTGATATTTCTTCGAGTGCTTATTTTGAGTCCCGTGCAAGCGAAAGATTCTATAATAGATTCACGAGCGTAGCGAGTGAATCTAATTTAGAATCTTAAGCGTAGTAAGGGACTCAAAAGCGCACGAGATGTAAATAACTTTGATCTCGTGTAGTTCACAAAACTTTTCACCTCAGCAGTGAGAACATATTAGAGAACCCGAAAAATGTATTCCTTCTTCATCACTTACCTATTTACTCATGTTTTCTTAAGATATACCAACAATTAAGTTTTCACCTCAGCAGCTCGAACAAGGGTACTTTGCTACTTATAAACAGTGAGCAAAATCGCATTTTGCTCATTTTGTCTCACTCCGTGAGCAAAATGCGATTTTGCTCACTGTTTTTAAGTAGCAAAGTACCCTTGTTCGAGCTGCTGAGGTGAAATAGTTATTTGTACAACAAGAGATCAAAGTTTGATATTTCTTCGAGTGCTTATTTTGAGTCCCGTGCAAGCGAAAGATTCTATACTAGATTCACGAGCGTAGCGAGTGAATCTAATTTAGAATCTTGAGCGTAGTAAGGGACTCAAAAGCGCACGAGATGTAAATAACTTTGATCTCGTGTAGTTCACAAAACTTTTCACCTCAGCAGTGAGAACATATATTAGAGAACCCGAAAAATATATTCCTTTTTCATCACTTACCTATTCACTCATGTTTTCTTAAGATATACCAACAATTAAGTTTTCACCTCAGCAGCTCGAACAAGGGTACTTTGCTACTTAAAAACAGTGAGCAAAATCGCATTTTGCTCACTGAGTGAGCAAAATTGCATTTTGCTCATTTTGTCTCTATCAGTGAGCAAAATACGATTTTGCTCACTGTTTTTAAGTAGCAAAGTACCCTTGTTCGAGCTGCTGAGGTGAAAAATATATTATAATCATAGTAGGTAAGTAATAATAAGTTTTATTGAAATAAATGAAGGTAGCAAAATTATCATTACGCTAAATTAATTACTGCAGCATAATAATTTCAATACAGTCAAGTCTAAGCAACGCTTCATAGCCTTCACAAAGGCCAAACATTCATTCCACCGACTGAAATGTCGGAAACTAACGGATTTTAACTGATGAAGCCGATTCATTTGACTAAAAGGCACCTGCCATTACACTAATGGTTTATTGATGGACTTACATCAAAAAGGAATCGATTTGTGAATACGGGAATTCAGTAATTGCTTTTTACTACACCTTGCTTTTGTTGCTGTTGCCTATTGGTTATCGTGTATGTGTGCTCTCTACCTATGCCTAAATAAATAAAATTTGTCTGCTTAAGTACAATAATACCCAAAAATATTTTTATTCTGACACCAGCAAGAAGACTTCTTTAGGGTTTCATAATCCATACCCAGAAGGTGACAAAACGAAATTCTCTAGCCTGCGCTATCTGTCAGGGATGTATAAGTAAAACTTCAGTGTGTATTTCTTTTGCTGCATATTTTTTAAGTTAACAGTCCACACAAAAAACTACCTTATAAGCTTGGCATATGTACCTCTAGTCAGTCTTGACATGTACAGTCAAGGAATTTAATTTCCGACCCATTTTGTACTTTGTCACAGTGACAATAGTATGAAGTCTCTAGCGACGTTCATATTGATTGTCATTTGTCACTGTGACAAGGTACGAAATGGGTCGGAAATTAAATTCTTAGACTGTATGCTATACTCGTATCTGCCATCTTCAATATTCACTTTCCTTATTCCAGGGGCCCTCTTCGGGGGCATGGCAGGAGGAGCAGCAATGCGGCATGGGCGCCGACGCGTGCTGTCCCTCGCCGCAGCACCCTGCAGTCTTTCCTGGCTTCTGACTGTTCTGGCTACTTCTGTCCGCATGATGTGCATCACGGCATTCTTGGGAGGCTTTTGCTGTTCCATCCTCACCATGCTTTCTCAGGTATGCTATAATCATCCTTGAAATGGGTTGTAAGCAGAGCTCTCTCCTGGTTATTGACTACACTGGCCACTTCTGTATTCTCTCAGGTATTTAAATTTATTCTAGGGACTCTCTACTATGCGTCGGAATGATATGCGCCACGGCGTTTCGTGGCTGCCCTGCTGTGATTGTAAAGGCCCTCTTCGGCAGCATATTACTTATAGGTGGAACAGCTTTAGGAGGGTTCTATTGCTCCCTCCTTACTATGCTTTCTCAGGTAATCAATCAATCGTTTTTGGGGCTCTCTTCGGTGGAATGGGTGGAGATATCACCCTGGAGTCTTTCTTGGCTTCCTAAACTGTGCACATGTGCATCACAACATTTTTGGGAGGCTTTACTATCCTGACTCCCATAGGTGTGGTATCAATCCAGGTGATCTCTTTAGTGGTATAGCTGCTAAAGCAGCCAATGGTTAAGTTTTAGAAAGTTGAATTGGCAAGATTTGATTACAGTCAGATAAAGGAGGTGAAATAAAAGCTTGTAAAAACAAAAAATGAAATAAAGTTAATGTTGCGTTTGGGAATGTCGTAAAAGCGAAATAAAGTAGATACATTTTATAGCAAATTAAATACAAATCAAGTCTTCCTAATCCGCGCGGCTGAACGTCGGTCAATTACCCCAACAAGTATTATTAAATTACCTACGAAATAGAATTAAACGGACAAGATCGCGAAGATAATCCTAATCGTTCAATAGGCCAGAATTCTGCGGCAAAACTTATCTAAAGGAAAATAAACTTTCAAGCTTTATAATAAAGCTGAACGCTTTCAGAAACTAATGTTCAAGTTACCCACCCGCATATAATTTTACTTAGATAAGGACAAACTTCTCCAGATATCTTTAGTAGTTAAGTCTTTCTTCTTTGAAAAGCTATTCTTTAGTTAGGGTGGCCATATTGGAACTTTACTCAGGCTTTTTGGAAACTTTTGCGTATCCAATTAGGATGTCAAACATTTTCTGAATATTTCATCAGGTGCCCGTATTTGATGTCAAAACTTCCATTATGTTGAACTACGATCATTACGTTATCTGTGGCCGCGTAGCCAAGATGCCAATCGCTTACGCTTCGTAGCGATCGAAACGCAACTGTCACTGTCGCACTAATATGGAAGTTATAGAGAGACACAAAGCGTTTCGTTGTCGAATCGATAACGATTGTAACCTTGGCTAGGCCGGCTGATTTGTTTTTTAAATTACACTCGAATTATAAACAACGTTTAGATAATAATTTTCTAAGAAGAGCAATTTTTATAATATTAAATAGTATTTTATTATGAACCTACAACAGTATTTATGAATTATGTTCCTAATAAACACAACTCGCTTTTTCAACTTTACTTTTTTTTAACCGTACCTATTTGTTCGAGCTCTGATTATGTGTACCCACTGTGTAGGTAGGTACATACCTATATTGTCCTCTAAACTTATTCATCAAGGAATATCCTTCATAATAAGAATTCGCAGCACCCTACTTATAATTGATAAAATCTGAAACTTTGTCGAGGCTAAGCTTCTTTCCGAAGCTTTCCCAGGGAGCGGCTAATTCAGAAATTTGCGAAACTTCGGTGTTTACGATAAAATTATTATTTATTAGTCCGTCGGAACGAAATTAAAACAGCTTTGTTTGTTATTAAACTTTTATTGCTTTTGAAAGTTGGAATTAGTTACTGCCGGGAGTTAGGGCGAGATTGACGATGTATTTAGGTGAGGAAAATGAGGCGGTACAATGTTAAGCGGATGTATCTACTCTGACATGATTGACTTTCCCTATGTTGCGGATTTGAAGTGGTACTAATTCATTTTACTGCATAAAGATAAACCTGATCAAACTCTCAGTTGTACGATCGATTATGATGCTTCAATTGTCAAAATCTGCAACTGAACCAACAACACAAAACGTTTTTAAGCTTTTAGTTTACTTTGGTTACGTAACCATAGTCATGTAATCGATCTTTAAAACAAGCCAAGTGAAATTGAAGTTCCGCTTATAGCAATACCATATTTATTTAATCTTTTACCTAATTGCGTACAGCACGTATTTTACTTAGTAGTTTTGATGTTTCGAATGCGTCGGAAATATGTAATTATGTATGTCACATATGCATTTTTTTCTGCTGTTTAACCATATCATTATCCATTTTCCAGGTGTACATAAGCGAGATATCCGTCCCGGATATCCGCGGCTGCCTCAGCGCCGTGCTCAAGATCGTCGGCCATCTTGGAGTTCTGTTCTCCTTCACCATCGGTGCCTACCTCGACTGGCAGCAGCTCGCCCTCTGCATCTCCGCCGCTCCTCTACTTCTCTTCTGCACCGTTCTTTACATACCAGAGACCCCGAGCTATCTCGTCCTTATCGGAAAAGATGAAGAAGCTTACAAAAGCCTCCTCTGGCTTAGAGGCCCCAATTCCGATGTCGCTCAAGAACTAGCAACTATAAGAACGAATGTCCTGGCTAGCAAAAACTTCAGTCAGCGACAGAGTCAGATGTCTAGCAGTCAATTCATCAGTTCCTTAGATGTTAAGTCGATGAATAGATTGCTGGGTCCGATCTTAGTGACGTGCGGCCTTATGATGTTTCAAAGATTCTCCGGTGCTCATGCATTTTCTTTCTACGCTGTACCTATTTTTCGGAAGACTTTTGGAGGTATGAACCCGCATGGAGCCGCTATAGCTGTGTCATTTGTACAACTGCTAGCTTCGTGTTTATCCGGACTTTTGATTGACACGGTTGGTCGCCTACCTCTACTAATACTTAGTTCAGTGTTAATGTCAATGGCCTTAGCTGGGTTTGGGAGCTACGCGTACTACGAAGAAGTCCACAGGAACCAACGAATCCAGAACGTGATGTTCCACCAGACTGGTCAGAATGACTGGATACCTCTTCTTTGCGTCTTGGTTTTTACTATAGCGTTCTCTTTAGGCATGAGTCCTATTTCCTGGCTGCTAATAGGAGAATTATTTCCATTGGAGTACAGGGCGTTTGGTAGCGCCATGGCAACGGCTTTCAGCTACCTCTGTGCGTTCGTAGGCGTCAAGACTTTTGTCGATTTCCAACAGGCACTGGGTCTTCATGGGGCTTTCTGGTTATATGCAACAGTAAGTGTGGGAGGTCTTTGCTTTGTTGTGTGTTGCGTGCCCGAGACGAAAGGAAAAGACTTGGATGAAATGGATCCGAATTATGTCCAGAGTTTGTCACCGAAAAAGTAGGCAGTTTAGGAGTCGCAGGAAGTGAGTCAAGTGAGGTCTCTCTCTGACTTGATAACAGTGACAGTGTGAGCGAATCTGGATTTAATCAAGTGTCGTTTTTATAGAATGTTGGGGTAGATGTAGGCAGCGAGGAATAGAAAGGAGTTTTGTAGTCTGATGAATGAAGGGAAATTGAAACATGGTAGTAAATTAGGGAGGCAACAGTAATTTTAAATAAGCTATTATTCGAATGTTGAAAAAACAGAACCGATTTTGATAACGATAAAAGAAAGAGTTAAGGTACCTGTCATATGTATCTGATTTAGCGAGAAAATTACCAGAATATTGCCAAATACTATAAGTACCTACGAAAAAAGAAAAAGGTCAATAAAAAAATCAACAAAAATAGCTTAATTTGTAATTACTGTTAAAAATGGAAACTGAAAGTGGAGGTAGAAGGTCAATTCTGGAGAAATGCCTAAATTGGACAAAAAAATATCGAATTAGCGGATTTTAGAAAGGCTTGTGAGGGTGCGAGGGTAATAAGATGTAGCAACCATGTAGGAACAAATAAATCGAGTCCACCGCAATGTTTTGGCTGTGCTTATTACAATTTTTTAAAATAAATATCCACCTCGTATTCGGTGGTCCCCTAAAGTTTTTAGTAAAACTCGCATATCCTAGTCGAATCATATCTAAAATATCTTTAGTTTATCTATTTTAAGATTGCAGTGGTCCATTCTTTACCTCTCTAAATTAAACCCCTTTAGAATTCTTAATGATAGTGAAGAGTATTTTCCAGAATTCCCTATAGTAAAAGTTATTCTCTACTTGTAACTTATAAATACTGGATATTTTATCGAGCTTCCCTATTAACTATATGACAATACAAATAAGACAATAATAATTTAACTATATTGGTAACTTAAATGGGAAATTGCTTTCGAGTAAATGCTCACTTCTAGATAACTTTCACAACTCTAAAATTTAGAGTGACATAAGTATGAAGATGGTTCTAGAGCGATTACCTGCGTATATTTACTCGAAAGTTAATAAGACCCATGACATATTGTTATTATTTACATTTAGTATAGATGCTGTTGACTTTCTGAGATTCTATTAGATCATCATTTAAGTATCTAGCTCTTATTTTGTCCGTTTATAGTATTGGACGCCTTGTAGAGAAAGGGCTTCCAGAAATTGATGCTTTCATTTAGTTTGGAAAATCTGCATGGGATTTGATATCTCCGTCCGAAAAATCGGCGTAAAAGAATGCTAACCTCTAGCGACCCACCACAAAAAAAAATTTAGCAGTCATATTTGAATCACAGGCATTAGAAAATAGAGTTGAATTTATTTCGTTTTCAATTCGGACGAATAAAACAAAAGCAACTCTGTTCCATTTAATAATGAGTTGAATTTTAAATTTAATTGGAGGTAATTTGTACTAGTATTAGAACCGTGGGACGATAGAGGATTAATATTCTCCTTTGCAGAGATGTGAATGGATTTGATCTAGTTACGTTACGGCATCAATTCGTGTAAGCCTTTATATTGTTGATATTTTTCATAATACATTTACTTCTAATAAAAATAAACCCTATTTAATTATTTACTTCTATTTACAGGATTGTTAAAATACAAAAAATACCTAAAAATGTACCTATGCTTAACCAATATGTTTCTAATATTATTGTTCTGTATAACCCTGTCCAAGAAAAACAGTATTTAAACAATAAACAATATTCAAACAAGTTTTTTGTCAGCAAAGATTAATAATTTGGAGGATAACATAGTACCTTGGGCAGGATTTAAAATTACGTCAACTATATAGTAAAATATTTTAATAAGTCTTCAGAATCTTCCACGATTCCTTCCTATCTATATTTCCATATTTAGAGAAGCATAATTCAACATAATAGTTATATTTAATGTTCTAGGGGAACAAATGTTTCGTTTAAAACGCATGTACTTATGATGTAAATAATATTTTGTCTTAGGTGTATGTTTGTGCGTTATTTGCGACGTGTGAAAAGCAATTTAGAGTAGATTGAGGTATTTTGGTTTTCTAAAACTCCGCTTGGTTATGTATATGAACATTTGGCGTTACTTTTCAAATACCTATAAAGAACGAGTATATTACCAGCGTCACAATGTTCATAACCAAGAAAATGGAGTTATGGGCAACTATAAATACCTTACTGTGAAAAAAATGGACTTTGCTGTTCTATAATAGCATTTTTAATATTTTATATGTTGAAAAAATGCCATTATATGCTGAATAAACGGGAAAAAATGTATCTGCCTCTAAAATATTAAAGTTAACATTTTTATCTGTTTATTCTCAAGTATAAGTCCAAATTAGATGGTTGCCTTTCTTTTTTTACGCCTGCCAATTAGTAGTTCTTAGAAAATGTATAACTATTATTTACTATTTACAAATATAATATTTTATTATTAAAAAAATATTACAATTGGTAAGAATTTAAAATATCTGGATTTCTGCAATGCATTATTACGTTAAAATTAAAATATAACATTAATAAATGTTGGTTTATGAGTAAACAAATTGTCAATATGCTAAAGTACGTACCTACATAAATGCAATTAAGTGTTATTTAGTCGTTTTCTACATCATATTAAAATAAATATTATTTAAAAAAACAGTAGGTACTTAAATTGTTTATTTTTGTTTATTTTGTTGGCTATTGATTCCATTTGGGCTTTCAAAATTACAAAAATAATTTGGCCTTGAATGACTGAATAATCAAGCCCAAAATAATATTAAATAAAACCTAAAATATGATATCTTTAATAGGTTAAAAGGGAATGGAACACCATTTTATAAGAAGCGAGACGAAAGGAAATTTGAATAAAAGTATTATGAAAAGAATAATAACATTGGTTAAAAGAAGAATATTAAATAAAATAACATTAAATACTTAAAAATAAAAACAATAATATGGGGCATTATCTATGAAAAGGTACCTTATTGTCGATGGCGCTTACGCCGCAAAGCGTCGCGCTGCATTATATGTATATCGGAGCATCTTTAATAATGGCGTAAGCGCCATCGACAATAAGGTCCCTTTTCATAGATAACGTCATATATTGGATAGTGATTGAAAGTATTACCACCAAAAAATGGGCAGATATTTTGTTATTGATATTAAGTATCACTGCCTAATAATACTTAGTGCTACAACTATTGGTTGCAAGTGGATAACGAACAATTAAATTGGATTAAAATTGGAATAAATTAATAGACAAATAATAGGTTGTGAATTTATACATTTTCTAGATTTTATAATAATAAATTACATATTCCTAAAGAATAAAAATAGTCGCGTATTTCAATAATTTGAAGCTTGCTTGCAGTAGAAAAGTAATTAATTCTGTAAATAATCTGCAACTATAAACTAAAAGTGGTATATTATTTACAAGTCACATAATTAAATTATTTTACTTTTATTACATTTTAAAAACTTAGTCAAAAAGTAATCATTAAATATAATCATGACCTACGTTGTACAAACAAAAAAACATATATATACAGTTATATATAGCTTATAAATTAAATTGCTAATATTTTATAAAAGGGCGACAAAAAAATAACGCGTAGTGGAAAATTGACGATACCTTCAAGAAAACAGCGGGTATTTAGGGTTCTCAAGGGTCGGCAACGCTTAAGTGGCTCCTGTGATGTTGCTTATATCCATGGGCAACGATGACCGCTTCCCATCAGGCGGCTCGTCTGCTCGTTTGCTGACTATCACGTAAAAAAACCATGCACCCAAAACTATTAATTTTAGCCTTTTAGCTATTATTGTGAAGTGGTAGAAGTGTGCCTGTTACTAGACTAAATAATTTCAGTAGAGCCCGTCTACGTCAAGTCTGCAGTGACTTAGCAATGGCAAAGTGTGGCAGCGTCACCATAAACGCCACAACAAAAATATGACGTCATATTTCAAAAGAAACATAACATCATATTTTAAATAAATTATGATAGGAAAGAATAAAAAATAAATTATATAGGTAATAATTCAATATAAATATGACTCCATAGTTTTGTTTCGACATTTATGGTGGCGATGCCTCACTTTACTATGTAATGTATTGTTGTTTAGTTACTTTAGACTGGACGAAGACGGAATATAGTAAGCTTAAAATTAGCACTCGTTTATAGGGTCTGTGCGGAAAGAGAAGAGTCGTAGAATGTATGGGCTCCCCTACATTTCACGACTCTTCTCTTTCCGCACAGACTCTAAATTTTTCGAGATTCTATTGATTTATTACTGTCATCAGTGTCATACTAGTATTTTACTTAATGTTATATACCTAAAAGAAATCATACATCGTATTTCTTTATATAATTACCAAAGTTATTTGATACATTTTTGTAAAAGCTGTTTCTAATATGGGTAAAACATTGCTCTTATAACGAATTGCTTAATTTTATATGAAGTTACATATCAAGCAAAAATTATAACTATATCAAAAATATACTTTTTCCCATATCTTAAACAGCTCCGTTAGAAAAAAATGTAGGTATTAAGATAGAAAGGCTTTAACTAGCTTAGAGTTTCCTTAAAAGACTTTAGATTGTACAAAATAATCAATTATAATACATTTTTACAATACACATAATTCTTCTGCATACTGCTAAAACGTAAAGTTCGCAACGAATTCAGTGTTATTACGTTTTGGAGGACATGATGTGTTAGTTCGTGAGGAAATGTTGACACTTATTTATAACTTCTGTGATTTTTTTAAAATAAAATAACCTTATCCATTTTTTTAAGTCGATTAAAATGTTGAAATATGTATTAAGTACTTTTTGTTTACCAAATTACCATTAATTAAGTAACTGTTTAGGAAAGCAAATTGACGTGGGTAAATTAACAACAAGAAATATTTACCTAATCCACAACAAATTATCGATTTAATCATTTTATATAAAATGACAGCATTTGTTTTTAAAAATATATTATAAATACAGGTTCAAAAATGATATATTCAAATGTAACCTTTATAGGCTTTCAGTAAGTGTCAACATTTTAACACCGAGTTCCTAAGTCATATTCTTGTACTCTAGCATATTTAGCATTTTGCTCAATACTTATATTATGCTGCCTGCAATGCAATAGAACATTTTCAGCCAAAAATCGAAATTGACAAATAATTTCTAATTAAACAATTCGAGGGTTGCAGAATATTGGATAACCTAAGGTACAGTCGAAAGTTTTAATTTATGACACATGTTGTACCTTGTCACAGTGACAATAGTATGAGGTCTCTAGCGACTTTCATATTGATTGTCACTGTGACAAAGGTACGAAATGGGTCATAAATTAATACCGTATCGTACCTACACTAAGATGTAAATGCTGTAATACCATGGGTAAAATAAAATGACTCCTTTTTTGAATATTCTGCGTCTATTCGTCATCAGTTCACGACAGTCACTTGTTTAGCAGCAATTGTATCTCAGGCAACATATAAATATGACGAGACAATAATTCTATGACAATAATTAACAAAATTAGAACTTTGAAATTTATTGAAGTGATTATTACTGATTAAAATAATTTATAGTCTACATGATTTATGTAAGCGCTGAAAAAATGCCTAAACGATAGTAAATAAATATACCTACTTAGATTAGATTGATTTGTTAGATTTTGTGTTTTATTTCTACTTTACATTTAATTTTAATCCTCTTAATTAACTACGTAACATCTAGGTGACCGAGTCAGAGACATAATTTTATATTAATTTCGAGATTCTCTAAAATCTAACTAACGATGTACCAGAAATACGAACTTGGCTGTCATTTCTTTCACATTGTTTTTTATGCAGACAAGCTAATAATGTAATAATCAATACACAGTCATAGTCGTAATGTGCTGCCATCTAACGATTACATTAAATATTATCTACGTTGTATGGCAACAACGAGATGTGACCAACCATCAAACTAAAGAGGAGGTCCCCTCTTTAATAGCACCATCTGCCTCATTACTACTTAACTAGAACCAGCTAATATTAGTTCTGTTACTAGCGATAATAGATGTCGCTAGTGATACATTTCAAACAATTTAATATTGATTCAGGTCACTGTATAATGGAAAGGAACGTTTCTCAATTTCAGGGTTCGTTTCATTTTGTCCACGGTCTCAATCTTTTCTCAACGGGTCTGGCGTTTTTTAAGATCGGTTTATTAATTAGTAACATATAGGTTTAACTTGTAAATAATTTAATTTGATTAGTATGTCAATAAAGTTTTAATTATTTGAGTTTTTATGCGAGTGCAGTATATTTACTATATATTCGTTTTTTTTTTTGCCATGCGGACCCTAGGCACCCGTGAGCCGTGGCAAAATGCCGGCACAACGCGAGGAAGATAATGATAAAAGTTTTATAAAATACATTTTAACATTTTTATTATTTATTGTAATTTATTTTATTTCGGCCATATTCTGCAAAGTTATTCATTTATATTATTTTTTTCCTTATTTTATTTGAAATAAATAAAATAAGTCTATTCGCTATTTATTAGCGGTTTAATTCTTCTTTCTTTTGTTTACTGTAAGTATGTCATTTTTTATTTTAAACTAATTATGAAATTCAAAAATTATATAAATAAAAATAACACATTAAAAAACATACGTCAAATATAGGTACAGCATCCCTGAGTATTAATCCTCAATTTGCATCATCACATACGATTGACGGATTATAAATATTAAAATAAAAATAGGGTGGCATTTCCCATGAGGTTTAGACACGAGGCACAAGTCAAGTCCGATAAACAGGCACGTGTCAGGATGGGAAACATTATTATATCATTAGGGGCTTATAAATAAATTGATATTGGGTTTTGTTAAGTTTTTTATTCCGTACTCGGCATGCGCTCTGCCGTGCGTGTATGATATGAAGCGTAGTTTTTACGATTTGATTTTTTAACGACTTTTCAATTCGTTTTTTTGCTCGAGTGATAATATATTATATAAACAATGGTATTGAAATGTCGAATTAAGATTATTATACAATAGGTACATATTAAACAATCCAAATCTAATTAATAACCAATTATTAAAACCAGAATACGCATTAAAAATCTTACGTTTTCCTGAATTAAGCCTACACAATGTGTTATTTTATTTATTTTTTAATGTAGCGAAAACTTCGCAAAGGTGGGGTTGAACGGATCTTAATTACTTTTATAAAAAGTTCTTAAGGAAAGATTATTTTTTCGCGGTTATTAGTAAAGTGAAGCCCGAGACAACTCCCAATTAAGCACAGGCTTTAAAAAAGTTTGGAGCTTCGCTTCGCTTTAAAAAAGGCCGTCCTTAGAGTCGTCTAAGCTAACTTGGCACTGTCTTAAACAGAACAAAGTGAGCGAGTGTCATTATAAACGACATACATATTTTCAGAGAAAGATTAATGATGAAATTGAGTTGCAGATATTATCTATGTATATATTTATCTATATAAGTACATATGTATAATTTTTATGACATTTTGATGTGTGAGTACGAAAATTGTTCCTAAACATTTTTTGTCGACGTATTTTTGGGCCATAAACTATTAATTATGTATTATTTTTTGGCACAATTATTGAGCACTCGGTCTCATAATTATTAACCACTTGAATTGCACAACATCATTTAATAGAGTTTTTTAACTCACTTATACCAAATATCTAAAATGACAAAGAACGATGATTCTGCAACATCATGATAATATTCATGATTGTCACGATGATTTGCCAATTTACTATAATTATTTTGAATAGTACATATCACAATAAGGACGATAAAACCACATTATAATTAGATTTCAAATTGTTCGGTGATAACTTTATCATAAGATAACATTTGCTAAAACAATTTATTCCTTTAGGACAAACAGAGGCCAATTAATACTTAAGCACCGCAAATGTATTTTTTTTTCACAACTAAATGTATGAAAGCCGTCGGTTGCCATGCTTAAACATCTATAGATCACTAGACAGCCGATATTAACTGTCAAGGTTACGATATGTGCTATGTCATTGCCCCAAAGTTGTATCCCATATTACGTAGAATCTTAGATATAGCCGTTATAACTTCGCAACTAAGATCCAGTTTCAAAATATATATGTAATATCAAATATGTAAGATAAGATTTTTTAAAAGTGACTCGGACGGAGGCAAATGATATGAGTAATAACAACAAGCAAGTCAGTTCTCGTCCATCGTTTGAGGTGCGCGCGCGACTGTCTCAAGGTAATAAATTATGTAATGATCTGTCTTTAATGAATGCTTGGAATATTTACTTCGGACTTTAGTCCCATAAAATTAAATGGCATTATGGCAAATGATATTTTTCAGGCAATTTTATCTAAAACATAATGTTTAGGAAAAAAAAGTATTTAATCGTAGAGTTTAAATTGAAACCTGAAGAACTAAGCTGTTTGATGTTTGTTTGATAATGATAAGATTGATAAGGTGTCTAATAGTACCCAAAGCAATATTTTTTTCTAGAATGGTTCAACTGTGCCATTTTTATCGTAAACGTTTTCTATCAGTTTATCACGATTATGGACATAAATTTGATATTAAGAGCAAAATAACAAATGCATTAATTCAAAATATCAACAAAATTCATTTTTTGTGAAATAGGATTCATTGAATAGAAAATTGAAGGTTATCATCTCGACTGTATATTTTTTCAGTATAAATAGAATCAATTTTTGTTGATAAGCATAACTAGATTATTTTTACAGCAACATTAAACAACTTATTGCTAGGTTCAAAGTTATCGGTATCAGTATCACCTTACCGGCGTTTTGCTATCTCGCTCTCACCTATATGTAATAATAAGAAGGTGTAATAGCACGAAACTAAATAAATAGAAACAATATAATATTTTTAAATACCTAATTTGCATAATGTTGTTTGCTATTTATTTAGTATAAATATGTATAAGTACATCAACTAAAGGCAATAGAGTGACCCCGAGTGGTAGATTTTTTTTACATTCTAGACCAGATTTTAAAATCACTTATAATAATTTATCCTAAAAAGTAAACTCTTCTAGTTCATCAACAGCAAAAGACATTCCTATTTCTTTTATTTTTTTGCAAAAAGGTTTACAATATTGAAATCCTGTTAAGTACATTAAAAAAACCACAATGAATAATTTTTTAATTCAGATGGCTCGCGTTCTCTTCCTGGTTCCCTTATACGCCCTGGCGGCTGTGGGGATATACTACATGTTCCTGACGAAACCTCCACCCGTTCCTGAGGTGGACCTGAACGCGTGGTGGGGACCAAATGAGCTGAAGAGCAAGCAGGACACAAGCATCAGGCCGTTCAAGGTCACGTTCAGCGAATCTGTAAGAATACAAGCTTGTGGTAAAGTAATTTAAATAGGTTTCAGAACATTTGGTTTTGATAATAACCATGAAGCGAGCTCTACTAAATCAAATTAGTAATAAGGTGATTCGGAAGAGAACTAAACTAGTTGACATAGATCAGAGAATGGCTATAGAAGTGGTAATGGGCGAGGCATAGGTATCGATCGTAAAGCCAACCGCTACTGGGGTAGAGTGCGACCGTGAGCCTGAGGCCGTGAGGCCGCAGCCAGAGAAGACCTCAACAAGATGGGTCGATAATCCAGTCAAATATTGCAGGAAGAAGGAACAGGGATTATTGATAAGGATAGGGCACAACACGTTGCTGCGGAGTCTTTCAGCTGATACGATGTAGATATTATACTTAAATTTTTTTCAGATGGTCAAACACCTCAAAGAGCGCCTGAAGAACCATCGCAAGTGGACCCCTCCGCTGGAGAACGTCGGCTTCGAATACGGCTTCAACAGCAAGCAGCTGGACAGCTGGGTCTCGTACTGGGCAGAGAAGTACAACTTCCAGGAGAGGGAGAAGTTCTTTAACAAGTTCCCTCACTTCAAGACCAATATCCAGGGGCTGGATATACATTTCATCAGGGTTAAGCCTGAGGTAACCGATTATATTTTATACTCATACCACCATGTAATTAACTCCCAAGTCTAGACAGAAGACACCTTAACTTTCACAACACAACACAACACGTCCAATCCTTAAAGGTACAATTAGGTAGTTTTACGGTTATACTAACGTTTTTGAATCACGACAAGACAGTCGATAACAACACACAGACACTCACGTCAGTTTAAATTCCATACTTTAAAGATACTTAAAATTTTCATTCTATGATGCTCCTGATATCCTTATCTCTTTTTCCAATCCCAGTTTATTGTGAGATAGGCCCCAATAAAAGCTATTCAGCTTCAGAAGCAGCAGCTACAGAAGGCTTGCTTTAACTCTTAAGCTTCGAATCTTTTGGTGTCCCCATCTGCTTCTATAAATCTTGATTTTTTTTATATTTCAGGTCCCAGCAGGAGTGGAAGTGGTCCCCGTGTTGTTCATGCACGGCTGGCCAGGGTCAGTCAGGGAGTTCTACGAGGCGCTGCCTCTCCTGACCACCGTCAGCAAGGACCGGGACTTCGCCATCGAGGCCATCGTTCCCAGTCTGCCAGGATACGGATTCTCTGATGTAAGTTAGAAGTTTTAAGTATTCGCCTGATTGACCCCGTATGCTGTGGCTCTTTTTTTATAGAATTTCATTTGATAATTTTTATCCTTATATTCCTTATTATAAATCACATTACAGTGCATAAACCACTCCCTAGGATCGCCTGAAATCTCCAATCCTCTTTTTATTGTGTATAACTGTAGATACCCATGTATCATCTCTTGGACGTACCTCTTTCCTGTGTTAAATGCTGACCGAATTTTTAGTCTTCTTTTTCGATTTTTTCGAGAACAAGTTTTGATTCTCTATATAGCAGAACCGAGGTTTGAACCCACGATTTTAGGCCACCACACACATAATGATCAAAATATGTGTATAAGTTTGTAGAGGTCGCTGCCAAGTGGCAACCTGTCAACTCATAGTTACTTAGTTAAATTGCATTGTAAGTGGTTACCGCCTCCCTAAATTCTCATTGGCGAGCCTTTATTTAGATATAATCGTTTTAATGGCTGTATCGTTTTCAGGCTGCAGTCCGCCCAGGACTCGACGCCACTAAAGTTGCAGTGGTGTTCAGGAACCTGATGCACCGCCTCGGCTTCAAGAAGTTCTACGCCCAGGGAGGAGACTGGGGCAGCGCGGTTGGCACCAGCATGGCTTCGTTGTTCCCTGATGTAAGTTCTCATCATCATCATCATATCAGCCTTTTATCGCCTACTGCTGAGCATAGACCTCTCTTCGAGTACGCTACTTATCCCGGTCCTGAGCCAATCTCATCCAGAAGTGTCCCGCAATCTTTCGAATGTCGTCCACCCAACGAGTCAACGGACACCATCGCCAGGCACTCCTTTCGTCTGAAAGCGGCCACCATTCAGTTAACTGGCCCACCTGCCATCACCCTGCCTGGCAACATGCGCCTAGCTAAATCTTATTATGTAAGTTACCCGTGATTTAGCTGCTTGTTTTGTTGCGAAGTTCTTGTCTCAAGAGTAAATGTTATACCGTTAGTTTTTGCCACTATGTTATTATTTTGTGACACACACCAAGTATTTTATGACAAATTTCGGGAAATTTTAAATCTAATCAAGAGCTGTTCAAGTGTTCATTTAGACAATTATTTCTGCTTAAATTCAGATATCTCACTGTGAAATGAACTCCGTCGAACTATTCTTAAGAAAGTACAGTATAATGTATCTTCTTCTTCACTCGGTCCCTCAATGCTGAGGATCGTGATATCATGGCCATCATGTCATTAGGTATAAGATTCTTCAAAAGTTAACAGGTCCCTGTCCCTCTAGGTGATACTAGAGTTGTAAGCATCCAGTCCAACTGTAGCCTACCTACGCTTTCCAGTAGCCCATGCTTGTTTGCCACTGTTAGAACTTACACACCCAGTTTCATTGACAGGAGGTCCTCGGCTGGCATACGAACTTCGCCATGGTGCAGTCCCCCTACGCCATGGTACAGATGCTCGTGGGCTCCGTACTTCCCTCCCTAGTGGTGGAACCTCACCTGGCAGAGCGTTTGTATCCGCTCGGCAAGACCTTCTCGTTCGTAATGGAGGAGTCGGGATACATGCATATTCAGGCTACTAAACCGGATACTGTTGGTGAGTGAGACACATGGGTTTAGAAACTGGTACTAACAAAAAAAAAGTATTCTGCAGTAGAATTTTAAGACTATCCACGATTATTTTACCAAATGCCAACATTTTTTTAATCAGTTCTAACTGATAATTTTATCAATCTGTGCAACGATCGATGTTAATTGATA
Source organism: Cydia amplana (assembly GCF_948474715.1). Classification (NCBI taxonomy): domain Eukaryota; kingdom Metazoa; phylum Arthropoda; class Insecta; order Lepidoptera; family Tortricidae; genus Cydia; species Cydia amplana. Next base: position 26,039,789 of record NC_086070.1, read on the forward strand.
GTCGATTTGATAAAGCGCACAAATTAATTATTTGTAAGTACCTATAAGTATCAAATGTTGAATTTTTATAGCTACAATAATCCTTTCCTGATTTCGTGACAACCGATCGATTCCATGCGCCCAAAACTAAACACATGAAAATCTTTTTGTTTGCAGGCGTAGCCCTCTCGGACTCCCCATCCGGCCTCATGGCCTACATTCTCGAGAAGTTCTCCACCTGGACCAACCCCAACTGGAGATCTCGCGCCGACGGCGGTCTCGAAGAGCGCTTCACCCGCGACCAGCTCATTGATAACCTGATGGTGTACTGGTCTACGAACTCCATTACTACGTCTGTAAGGCTGTATGCTGAGAGTTTTGGAAACGACATCGGACGGACGCTTAACAGGTATGAACAATTTTCCTGACAGTTTTGTCTTCAACCAACCAACCCCAGCTTCAAGTCCAGAACCATGAGTTCGAATACTTCGAATTTCATCTGACATGATGCATTTTTTATTCTTCCCTATCAAAAATTGTCGCCACAAGTGATCATACCGATTTCTTATAATCAACATTCATTCCAGAATCCCAACCTTCGTGCCCACGTGGATCCTCCAGGCCAGACACGAGCTCTTGTACCAGCCGCCATCCATCCTCAAAGAGAAGTTCCCCAACACCGTCGGTATAACGGTTCTCGAAGACGGCGGCCATTTCATCGCATTCGAGATGCCGGAGACGCTGGCCGCAGATGTGTTGAAGGCGATCAGTGCCTTTAGGAAATTGGACAAGAGCAAGTTGAAGACTGAGCTGTAAATAAAGCTTTATACTTTTGTATTCTTATGTTTTTTTTGCTGCAAGAGACAGAGTAAGACCAAGATAAGTCTGAAACGAATTAACAGCATACGCAGTGCAGTTTACGTCATAATTTCATAGAAGTTTGACGTTTAAAATAACACTTGCACTGCGTCTGCTATCAAAATCGTTGCTGAATTACCTTGGTCTAACTCTACCTTGCGTATCATACCTGAGCGTTTTCCAAAAAAAGTTTACATTTCATTCATGTCTTCAAAATATTGACTTCTTGGGCTCATTTTACTCAGAATCATTTGTACATTCACACCTCATACATAAAAAAATGTGTCCAAAAATTTCCTTTCCTGATCGTCACATTTTTGAATGTAATTTTTTTTTATTTGTATGAACGTGACGCACTGGAAAAAATTTTTTTCATACAAAATTTTGGGACACATTTTTTCATGTATGAGGCGTGAATGTACAAATGATTCTGAGTAAAATGAGCCCAAGAAGTCAATATTTTGAAGACATGAATGGCATGTACACTTTTTTTGGAAAACGCTCACCTGCAACTTCCTGCAACTTCAAAATATGTTTTCCCAATTTATATTTTGTCAAGTTTTCATTTGATCGAACGCGTTTTTTTAAACCGTTTATTTTTTTATGTTTCGAAAAAATATTACTGTAGAAGCCATTGGTTTAGATTAGGCAAGATTGGTGACCCTTTTAAAAATACAACTTTTAGAAAACCGTGTTCGATCAAATGAAAATTTGGCAAATGATACATCGGACAAATACTTATGTATAATTTCGAAGTTGCGACTTGCGATAGATGACCATACCCAGACCCGAATCCTGAGGGAAAACATTTTAGTGCTGACTAGAAATAGTATAATTACAACAAACTAAAAGAAAAATTCACCACTTCAATATTTATGGTTTGCATCAGGGATGTTATGGATGCAGATTTTTTGACATCCGCGGATGCGGATGCGGATGCGGATATTTAAAGGCTCACATCCGCGGATGCGGATGCGGATGTCAAGATTAGGTACTTAGAAAACGTCAAATATTACATTTTTAGTATTTCTATATTAAAAAAAAAACGAAACGTTTAGTATTTGAGCAAGAATATAGGTGCGTTACTATTTTTAATAAACAGTAACTTGGCCGACTTTTCTGGATCTAGACGATTTCGTTATAGGTAATGACAAAATTACTACTAGCACTTACGCCGCCGCTAAGACGCTAAGTTCCTGTACCGACTTGTTCGACATCCGCATCCGCATAAGCTCCGCATCGATTTCATGCGGATGCGGATGCAGATGCGGATGTTGAAAATAATGCGGAAGTTCCGCGGTTGCGGATGCGGATACGGATGTTCGCAACATCCCTGGTTTGCATGAAAAGGCCAGAGACCTACGTTTTATGTAGCCGATGTGCCAGTAATTAAGCCAAAAATTTACAGCATTTACTTAATGCAGTTGGCAGTAATGTCGCACTGCAATAATGCTGAGTGTAGTCCGAATCCGAAAGGTACCTTAAAGTTTTCTACACTGTTAAAAGAAATCGATAAAAACGAATCATTTTTTTACATACAGGCCTATATAGCTATTGTCTAGATATATTGTGTATCGAATTTTAACATAGGTACATAATTAAAAACTAACCGTAAAATGTTGAGTTGACTCACTAGTTCTCTAGATCTTATTAAGACAATGTCTCTTACAAAAATTTTCATTTGAAAAAAATCTCGCGTCGCGGTCTTAGATATAATATTCGTTGAAAAATATTTGAGAATTGGGAAAGTGATATTTTGAGATTAGAAATGGTTAGAGTATTGACAATTATATCATTCCTGGTGATCGGAGCAGCTGGTTGGCTATATTGGTTTTGGAAAAATGATCTGTTGGCACCTTTGGACCCCCAGGAGTGGTGGGGGTCGATGGAACTGAAGGGGGGTGATACGAGTGTGAGGCCCTTTAAAGTGAAATTTAGTGAGGAGGTGAGTTTATGACCTCTAAAACTTTTGATAGTTTTAAATTTTAATTTAAAATGGATTGACCGAACCTATTCTTAATTCTGGATTTTAAACTTAGAAGAGTCGTCTGCTAACGAAACAAAATTTTATTCAAATTAAAGAAAACTATCAAAATTCACGGCATCAGATGAGATTTCAATTTTGAGCTTGCTATTTTTTAATAGGTACCGATCCAGTCGCTCTTACCTAGTTTGTTCCGAAACTTGCTCGACCAGATTTCTTTCTATCATTGTTCAGATGATGTAGGGAGTTGCTTAGCGACATCTACCTTAACTAAATGTACTGTGGTAATCCCTAATTCTGGGGGATTGAAGCCTAAAACTTCTTGTACAGTAGATGGGGACCAGGTCCAGCTGCAGGTCGTATATAAGCTACAGAGAAAGAGCTAATAAAATGATGCCTTCACTTTCCAGATGATAGTAGACCTGAAATGCCGTCTACTCAACACCCGCGCACCCCCTCCCCCGCTAGAGGGCGTAGCCTTCCAGTACGGCTTCAACAGTCTTCATCTGAACTCCTGGAAGGAGTACTGGGCGCAGAAGTATAATTTTACGGAGAGGGAGCAGTTCTTCAACCAGTTCCAGCAGTTCAAGACGAATGTGCAGGGGATGGATCTGCATTTTATTTGGGTTAGGCCAAAGGTTAGTGTCATGTATGTATGGCGGAGTTAGGAGCGGAGTTTGGGTTTAGAACTAGAGTTATAGATAGTGGGATAGATCCCGTCAGGATTCCTCGTGGCTAGCATGTCTCGTCATGAAGAAACGGAAAGCCTAATTAGCAGCTTGCCGACGAATGTTTTGACGTTCCGTCACTGGCATACTTAATTTAAAACTGGCTTTTTCTTCAAATAAACACAATAGCAAGGTTGTCTCTCAATAAAACAATACTATGACGAAAAAATATAGATTTTTTACAGATTTTTATGGTAGCTATTGCGTAATGTGTAGACCTTGGTCAATGTCAAGAACATTATAATCAATGTTAATGTAGCGAATTTTGTACCTACTGAAAATTCCTTTTAAGGTTCCGTACGACATTTGATAGTACATATGGCCCTTTAAATTTTCGACGTAGTTACGTAATGTGCTTATTATAGCACAGGGTGTCGTAATGGAGAACCAGATGTACGAGTACTGTAAAATTCTATAAAACTTTCGCTAAGCGCGTGCAATTTATGAAAATAAAAAAAAATGTCTGCGTTCTTTCCATGTGGTACAATTGCTGGCTGAACCTACTGTCTACCTGCTTTCCAATGGTTTCAAAATGTTTGAAGATATCCGCCTCACAAGCTTAGACACAAAACGCCAGTTACGAAAAGAGAGACCTGAGGGCCTACCTGTACACGGTCAACACAGCTGGCCAACGTACTATTGTCACGCGTGCAATAGAGTATTTAAGACCAAGTTCGAGCTGGCCAGCCACATTAGGGCTCACGCTAGACAACGTCCATAATATTTATTTAGGGTCGCCGTCATCGAAAACGATGAAGAGGACTATATATATACCTTTGCAGATGAGGCCAGGTGTGAAAGTGTTACCACTCCTTCTTCTACACGGCTGGCCAGGGTCCGTGCGAGAGTTCTACGAGTTGATTCCCCTACTGACTAGAAAGCCAATCCATGGATTTGTGTTTGAGGTCATAGTGCCCAGTCTTCCTGGCTTCGGCTTCTCCGATGTAAGTAAATCGAAGTTATTTTGTTGAATGGCATGTAAGAATTGGATTTTTTTTAAACATTGATGCTATTTAGACTAGAGAGAATCAAGAATTTATTTTCGACAACTGTCAATCCATTCCAATACAAAAGTAAAAGAAAGAGAAAATTCTTACAGAGTTCTGAATTTGTTTAAGTTGTTCTTGCATCTTTAAGACTTCGGGGCACGTGAGCGTCTTCACGTGGCCTTAAACTTTTTCAGACAAAAATAATTAAATCCGTACAAAGAAAAGTTTTTCTCGTCTCAATTTAAACTTTGTTTCTGCTTTTCGACGAAGATGTGAATGATTACGACACTGGCTGTTGTAGAGAAATTGTATGTTTTTTACTCAACTCAAACAGACTACTTACCATATTGGTGTCCGTTATCGTAAATCAGTTACTGTTTGATGTTTTGCCATTTTCTGCTATAACTGACTAGCTACGCTTCACCATGATATTTTTGCCATATTGGTGGCAAACCTATCACCTGACGGGAAGTATGTACGCCTGTATTCAAGAGTTGTCACATGCGCGTTTCCGACCCATTCGAAACCTTCCCTTTCCTCTTTTGAACACAGCTGCATGCCAACCAAGTTTAAAATAAAAATATTTGACATTAATTTGCCCTTTTCCCTAGTCACCCGTGCGTCAAGGTATGGGCGGGCCTCAGACCGCCATCCTTCTCAAGAACTTGATGGAGCGGTTAGGGCACAAACAGTTCTACATGCAAGGGGGGGACTGGGGGGGTATCGTTGCTGCAGACCTGGCCACGCTGTACCCTGAGGCTGTGCTGGGGTTTCACACCAACCTACCTACAGTACAGGTGACTTTATGGCACGAGCGGTAACCCATGTGATATTGTGGAGTCGTGGCGACCAGACGGCGCTCTACCTTAGTGAATTGATATCCAGTAGAGGAGACTATTACGCGTCAGTCGTGCTACCCTACAGTATATTATTGCATGCAAAATTGCATGACCACATTATGAAGCAAGTCATTAATAAAATGTACATGCAATTTTTCGGCTGGGTGTACGTAGAACGTAGGTGTACCTACGTTAGCGACTGAAGAGGAGATGGTAGACTTTTAGAACTTTCATACCAAGTCTACCAAAATATTACTGCTAGCTAGCTAGATATTGACAGTTCTAATTTCTGTATGCAATATGTATAATAATGTACCTAGGTATTTTTAATGCAGTTTTTCTGCATCATTAAAAACAGCCTTATGGTCTCAAATTTGTGTCATTTAGCTATCTTCTATTGTTAAACATTAGACTACCGACGGATCTGGCTTTAGAAACATTTTATATCATTAATAAATTAAACTATCTCGTCATTTCAGCATCCGTGTGCCATAGCGTTGGCTGGTCTAAGTTTTATATTTCCTTCTTGGATGGTAGACCCGGAGGTCGTGGACCGGACTAACAAACTTCGGCTGTATTGGCGAGCTGGTGGCTACTTGACCTTGCAGGCCACCAAACCGGACACAATTAGTAAGATATCACCAAATATACGGGGCTATAACCGCAAAAATTGAAGTTCGCAAATTATGGGCATTATTCTCTGTCACTCTAATTACGCCTTCATTATAGTAAAAGAGAAAGATCCCCGCAATTTGCGTATTTCGCGGTACCTCGGTGTGGAACATTTCTAAAGCCTGAGCTGAAAGTGACGTGAGTGAAGAGACTGACCACTAGCACTATTCCCACCCGGGGTTAACTGGTTAAACGTGACGTTACCATGGTTACCAGTACAATTTGACACTGGTTTAACATTTTAACCACTTCACCCCGGGTTAGAGGAATGGTGCAAGTGGCGCTAAGACACAAGTGCCATTTTCTTTCAGGCATCGCTCTGACGGAATCGCCTCTAGGTCTCCTAGTCTACATTCTCGAGAAGTTCTCCTCAGGCACCAACCCTGGCCTCGAGGAGCGGCCTGACGAGGGTCTGCTGGAGAAGTTCTCAAGAGACCAGCTCCTGGATAATGCGATGACGTACTGGCTTGGCGGGACAACAGCAGCCAGGATTTATGCTGATGGGTTTCAGGACAGGATGAAGAGATGGAGACTGTCTATGTAAGTACAGGCTGACGAGTCATTGATTCTAATCAGTGATAAATGATAAGTGATGACAGAGCTTATGATGAAAGTCACTGGTTTATTAATAGCGCAGTACCTATAAGGGCGTCCGCTACCTGGCGCGGGTGCACGGAGCGGAGTTTTAGGAACTCTCTGAGTTCAAGATTCTACGTTAGAATCCATCTCAACACTCACTCTTTGGGAATCTTTCGCTTTACTCTGGATTCAATACAAAATATACCATACTACTTTTTCAGAAAATCCACACCAGTCCCGACCTGGGTCCTCCAAGCCAAGTACGAGATCCTGTACCAGACCCCAGCGGCCATCAGATTCAAGTTCCCCAACCTGCTGAACGTGACCGTGCTGCATAGAGGAGGACATTTCATCGCCTTTGAGGAGCCTGAAGCATTAGCTGAGGATGTGTTTACGGCTGTGAAGGCCTTTACGGAGTTCCATGAGAGAAAATAAAAGTTAATTACACAAACGGGTCTACCGCGATATAATTTCATTGTTTTTACCTTTAATTCCGACGTTTCAGTTGAGTTGCACCAGCTGTGGTCACGGAAATACTGACGTCCCAACAAATGGCAACGGAGATATTAAAAAAATGACAACAAAAACGATAACATTAAACTTTGACGGGTAGCTGCAATTTCTTTGTCTACCCCGAACATTTTTATAAACTAATTTCGGGTAGTTTAGTGGTGTTTTATTAATATCTCCGTTGACATTTGTTGGGACGTCAGTCTTTCCGTGACCACAGCTGGTGCAAGTCAGCTGAAACGTCGGAATTATATAAAGGTTAAAACAATAAAATTATATCGCGGTAGACACGTTTGTGTAATTAAATATGTGTACAAAACGCGAGAGTTTAAAGTGTTATAAAATAAAAGTTCTACTAAAATTCAATTCGATTTCTTTCACTTTACAAAATAGAGAATTTGTCCAAAATAGCTTCCAGCTCAGTTAATCTGTCATTTACGCCCCCTTTAATGTGCAATAAAATCAGTTTTTCCACCCCGCTGAGCCACATTTGAAGGGCAATAACAATCACTTTACCCTCGAGTGGACTAATACTGATACCGCAACTGGTAGGGGCGGATAGATGCATAAAATGTACAAATTCGCACTGTGCAATAATTGAGGGTAAAACTGGCTAAAACAGTTTTTTTTTTGCGAAAAAAAAAATTTTTTTTGATACAAGTTTTTATCTTGACCGTACCTTTCTTTCAATAGGCAAAACGAATACTAATCGAGACAATTCTTACAACCCCAAACACAATTAGGTTGCGTTATTTTATCCCGTAAGGAATTTACTGTAATTCTATAGAACTTGCTATGTAAACAGACCGCCATACTGCTGCCAAACTGTAATGAAATACGAATTTACTAGTGTTTGTTTACATAGACTACATAGTTAGCAAGTTCCATAGAATGACACTAGTTTTTCCTATGATTATGAGTATTATGACACTCGTCTAGGATTGGAGTTCTAAGTGTTTGGCTTAGCACGAAAAAGGTCTTAATTATTTTCTAAGCTGATAATAATTAAGACCAATGTATACTAATTTTTAAAGTGCAAATAGTAACAAAAGCGCCTCAAATTTGAAGTTCTTTTACAGTCCTACAATAATAATATATTAGTTGCTCTTTGAAGGCCGTAAAAATATGTGACACGCTCTCGCTCTACAAATAGGATCGTGTCAGATATTTTTGCGGCTTTCAAAGAGTAACATATTATTGCAGATGACTGTACAGTCGGTACACCAACTCATCTCTCTTATTTTGTTGCAAGCAAATATCCTTACTACCGTACATTCTATCTACGCTCAGCAGATTTGCCATATCGTTACGTGATGGCACGTGGCAAGGCGTTAGATCAACGATAACGTCGATAACCCACGGTACACGGTGGACGGGTGAAATTTGTATGGATTGATTAAATATGGAGTGTGTCAACATGGTATAATTAGGCGACGTTTAAAAAAAACGCACGTTTAAATAGGTGGCTTTTTCTTCAAGTGAAGGACTCTGCGAGTAATATCATGTTAAATCAAAATCAGATTTTTCAGTTTTGAATGCCGCTCCCTAAATTAGGTAAACTATACAATTTAATTAATAAAATAATAAGCAATGAATTATTTATTTTCTGCCGTGTTCTTTATGTTATTTCTTGTTATTGAATTGGATTGGCCAACTTTTCTACTATTTTGTACTACAATGACAAATCGTTTGGACAAAATAAGTATCTGGAATATAAAAACAGATATTACGAGAAATTGTATTTTTTTTACAATTATTTACATTTCTTTATCACAAGTTTCGAAAAGCTCAGATATTCAAGTATCTTCCAGCTTCAAACAACAGTTTGTTTAAAAATGTCCCAAACCTCAGTAGGGTAAATGCTCCATTTCCCGCCCCGCTGCAAGACGCGCCGCACACCCCTTATCAGCAGAACGCACGCTCTCACCAGTCTCACCCCCTCCTAATTCTATAACATACTGCTGCTTCCAGGCGAAAACCTACCTTAATTGTTAGGGGAAACTTCCTTTATGTACTTAGTTGCTATTCATTTGTGATAGTTAATAGAATATCAGTTCAATGTGAAAGGAGAGTGAAATAAAGGTACTTTAGAGGAGCACTTATTTATACTTAGGGACGGCTGTGCATTTTAAAATGGATTATCTGTATCTGTATGTATTCTTCCAAGGTACCTAGGATCCGTACTAAGTCAACTCTGTGTCGACTTGGCAGCGATATATTGAGGCTACTATAAAAGTCATATTTCTTAAGAATTTGACGTTCAGGTACGAAAGATCTAGCACACCGTCGGGTGCAAATTAAAAGCTTACCTATAAACGGACCCCAAATGTCCCAATGATACAATGCGTGCCCAGTAGGTACTCCCCCTGCATAGACTGATTGTATGCAAGGGGGGTCACCTCTCTCTGCATCTGACTGTACATGTCACTTTGAAACATACGTCATTGTCAATTGTCAATAAAGGTGACAGCAGAGTGCCAACTATTGGGAGTTATCATGTCGAAACTAGGTATTGTTGCCAGCGAGACCGCACATTGTATTGCGACTACCAGAGGGATTAAGAATATATATTAATATATATGATTTGTTTTTAGATATAAAGCTTATTTTACCTCGTTTTAATGCACTTGTTCGCATTTATAATATGTCTTCACTCCGGAGACTTGAAAGATTTTAAGGCCCACTTGCACCATACCAATAACCCGGGGTTAAACGGTTAAACCGTTAACCTAGTGTTAAATTGTACTAGTAACCATGGTAAATCCAGGTTTAATCGGTTAACCCCGAGTTAGTGGAATGGTGCAAGTGGGCCTTAAGGGTTAAAAAAATACGACAGGTTTAGATTTATTTGTATATTTATGTATTTTTATTGATATTCTTTAGCTTAATTTTAAACTAATTTACACAAAAAGTAAATTAAAATGTAAACACTTATGGTTTAGGGTAAACTATCCTATCGGCACCTTCCCAATGGTTGGCACATTAAACCTTCTTTTGAGGCAACAGTGATAACTTTACTACTAAAAATAGTTAGCAATGACTTCTTATAGTATCAATCGTTCGGTAGTTGACCCTGTCAAGTACATGTTTTAAGTTACCTATTAATAAATTACTAGGTGCTTAATAAACATATGACTTTCATGATATGTCATCTGATCGAACATCTTGGCTGAGAAAATAAAATACCCTTATTTTTTATCTTACATTTGATACTTAATATCTATACCTTCCTAAATACTTATAACTAAAGATCAATGCTTCAAGCGCAAACTAATTTGAAATTAAGTAACTACCTGGCTAATATAAATACAATAATCACATCTTAACCTAACACAGATCACAGAAATTGAAAATAAAACCCCACTGCTGAATTTGACGAGGTGTCCGACACTTCGTTTTCAGTCTATAGAAAGCATCACGTGATCATTGAGGCTTTAAGAAAGCCTCGGCCCAGACCCGTTCCGTTCTAACGTGAGTCATCCTTAATTATAATTAGAAATAGACACAGCTAATGATCACTAGTATACATGAAACAAATAATATCTATTCAATATCCGTCTGAGTGATGAATTTACTTTGACAAATGAGACATTTTATTTTTATTTACATATATAACAAAAACATAGAAATAATAAAGTGCCACGAAAATGACCTCACCTATAGGGGTTCATTTTATTCTTTACTTAGTTACAAAACTTTGATACAAGTTCGTAAATTTAGTTAAAAAACGGGCATCACGAACAAAAAAAATTGTCCTCAATATGTAAAAATAAAATAACCGAATAGGTATGTAACATTGACATCAATTGTAAAACTACTCACTCTCATCTACAGTGAAGCTACATACAATCTACCTTCAACATTTTACGGGCAGGTACCTACAGTCAAAGAATTTAATTTCAGTACCATTTCGTACTACAATCAATATGAAAGTCGCTATGGACCAATACGCGACAAGGTACAAAATGGTAATGAAATTATATACCTTGACTGAACCTACATTTTTGGCTTAATATTCCACCCCTTACTTACTTGCCATCCTTCCCATCATCTTTCTCCTTAAACTTACCCTCTTTCCCATTCTGCGGTGCAATCATCAGCAAATTATTTCCATTCTTATCCGGCGTCAAATTCCTGAACGGAACATTCTGCCGCCATCTTGGCGGATAATAATAATGGTTCCTCAGCACACGGAGATGGTCTTTCCCGAATATATACTCTGTCTTCGTGCAGGTAAAAGTGCGTTGGGTTCTGCGTTCCTCGTTCTCTTCATTCCCGTATTTGGAAGCTTCCTCGATGAAGACCTTGGGTCTGGGGCCGTCATCCTCGAAGTAGGGTCGTTTGAGACGGAGCCGACGTGCTTGGGGACTGAGGGGGGATTCGCATTTGATGGCGAGAGCGGTGTTCTCCTTGTTGGTGAGGCCGTGGTTTTTCTGCCATTCTAGGACTTCGCAGAGGAGACCGATGTACCTGATTGGCAAAATTTAATATATTAATTTCTTTAGAGGTGCAAAAGAAGTGCGGGGTGGCTTGAAGAATGACAATCAATACTATAAACTATGGCTTACTGTTGGTACAGAAAAATGTTTGTTTTGTCTCATCGTTTGCGTTTCCCTTTTTCACTTTTAATAGATTAAAGGAATTATAATAAAACAAACATGAAAGAAGGAAGCAGGTAGTGATGGAAGAAAGGAATGAAAACATAATAAAAGTGGTTTAAATCCGTTACCTTATGGCCATGCGTAGGATCTCATTCTTAGAGAGCTTCTTATCGGGCGGATGAGTGGGCACAAGGCGTCGGAGCTCAGCAAAGGCTCCGCTAACGTTCTGCTGACGCCAGCGCTCGCGGCAGTTGGTGAAGAGTTTGCGAGGAGGCCGGAGTAGACAGGAGTTGAGGGGCGGCAGGTCTTCGTGTAGACTCTGGGAGAGAAGTATGAGTTAGTCGAGATGAGAAACTTCAATCAGACATTGCATTAAACTTGGCTGGATTAAAACTGAGACCCTCTTTTATAGAGAAAGGTTTTTTTTTTTGCAAGGGTATCAAGAAGTCTCTAGGTAGATTATTCTAATAGGTATGTTGAAGGAAGAACAGGAGCATTCGTTCACTCATCATTACTTCCCGGTACACCTGTTTTAAAACATCGTAGATAGTAAAAAATGCACTCTTTATCTGAACGGGTAAGTTTTGCCTGTCATTACTATCCGGCAGACATAATCAAGTACTTATTTCTATATGGCTATGGTCACCTGATGACAACCACCACTGACTACTTATGATAAGGATTTTATTGTTTACCTGAACAGGGAGGTTCTGACGGTCATCGTCGCTATCAGGGAGACACAGGTCGTCGCTCAGCATTTCGCTGTCTGGCTCCTCGTCGGAGCACGATTCCTGGTCCGACGCCATTGCGTTCTGGTTAGCTGTACACAAATAAGGGTCAAAAACTTTTCTGTATGGAGCTGAGCTTAGAAATAAATGAAACGTGGAAAAATCGGGCGAGACTCAAACTTGCGACTCTGGATCACCAGCCCGTCGTTCTGCCTGTCTTCACTCGATGCAGATAGGAATATTTCCACCTTATCATGCATCTTTCCCGAGACAACAATTTCTTTAATAAGTAGAATTTGATTATAGGTTTTTTGATCTAACCAATTATAAAGTTAGGAAAATTTTATTTTCACTTGATGTTATTCTGCTGCCGTAGAAAGACAGAATAACTTGTTTTTTTGTGAATTTAAATACAGAATTCGCTCAAAAATTCATACTTCTCTCACAAATAAACTTTATATATACGTATATGTATATGTGTATATAGGTTTATATATAAGTATGTTTATAGTTTATGCGTATTTATGAGTAGGTAGTACTCGTTTTCTCTTTATTTATTGCTCTCGTCTTTATGTGTATCCTAAATTCTCATATTGCTATTTGTCCATATTAAATTGTCTTTCACCTGTTAGTGTTTGATCTTTTCGCATTTTCTCAAAGGTTAGCTGGAAGAGATCCCTTTTAGGGATAAGTTCGCCTTTGTACATAACATTCTTATTTTTGTTTTGTTTTTGTCCGTTTTATGTAAACCTGTACGGATATGATGGTCGTTCTTGTCTACGTGACAGCGTGATAAAACGGTGTCCGTCACTTTCTTTCCCACGGTGTTAAACAGTGACAGTTATTTTATCACGTGGATAAAGATGGATAAAGCTATCCATAATAGGCTGGCTGTTTATGTGCAATAAAGTGACATACATACATAAATAAAACTATATATATTATTCTTCTCTTTATATATATATATTGATTGATGACAAATAAAAGACATAGTAATAGTAACTAAATAAAGCAGTATCTACAGGATGCGCCTATCAGCGGATGCGCTATATTTAAACAATGAGGAATTATTTCGCGGCCATGTTTCTTTTGTTTCTTTCTACCTAAACTGGCTTTTAAAAATAGACCTTGTAAGTCATTATTATAAAGAAACCAATTCATCTTCCTCGCGTTATCCCGGCATTTTGCCACGGCTCATGGGAGCCTGGGGTCCGCTTGGCAACTAATCCCAGTAATTGGAATCCCAGTAATTATAAAGAAACCAATTAATTTAATTAAATCGAAAATATTATTATACATAGTTCTATAAAAAAAGTTTAAATACTTTGACTTAACGTTCCGTTTAAATTCAAATATTTATTTATTTTATTAATTATAATATACAGTGTGGAAAGATAAGTCGGGCCCTGGAGGGAAACTACCTTAAATCCTTAAGCTAGCTCATTTTACTTAATGGAGACATTCCTTTATTTTTAAAAAGAAACAAAACTGCATTCAAAGTATTTTTCTTTTTTTCTTCAATTTGGCTTGTCTAAAAAATCTTGAGTACTAAATATTACATTTTATGGATATTTTGTACGACACACGAGTTTAAGACCTGTTTCTTGGAGAAATGTTATCATTAACATGAACTGTATCGACTAGTAGAATAAAATTGCGAAATTTATTTTTTTGGAATTTTTAGTCGGTTCGAGTCCCGGGCGAGGCAAGCGAGTTTTAGAAAATATTTGAATGCAGTTTTGTTTCTTTTTAAAAATAAAGGAATGTCTCCTTTAAGTAAAATGAGCCAGCTTAAGGATTTAAGGTAGTTTCCCTCCAGGGCCCGACTTATCTTTCCACACTGTAATAGATTATAATATATAGATTTAAACTTTCACGATTTTTACACATTATTAAATTGTACGCGATTAAGTCCCGTTGTACAATTTAATAATTATAATATTCCTTTATTTATAAATATTGATCTGCAACGTAAGAACGTTGATACAAGTCATACAAGATACATAATAATTGTAGGTTGTACCATATTTACGTATGTTTTTCCTAAGGCTTGAACTTTTTTCTTTAATTTACCAAGAAAGGCTTATAAAATGAATAAAAATGCACCCATTGATCAAACATTTATCCTTCCCATTTAGCTTTAACGTAATCAGATAATTCATAACTTTATTGTATAAATTGATGTAGGTAATTAAAAAAAACACATGAACAACTTTATTTTAAAGCCACTTACTTACCTGATAAAACACCACTCTTCGTCACGGTTGGCATAAAAACTGGCAATAATTCACTACAACCAACACTTCACTCACCACAACTCAAAACATGAGTGCTTACAGCTACAGCTAACTCTAGACTGATATAAAATGCCATTTCAAGGGGTTGTAAAGTCGCGCTATGATTGGTGGAGGGCGGGGCGGCTGCCGGCCAATCGGAGAGCTAGAAGGGCGTTAAGGGGGAAAATCCTTGTTTAATATGTTTGCATTATGAAAAGGTGCAGTGTCACCTCTAGCGATTTTTAAGGAAAAATTGTTTACTTTTCGGAACAAAATAATTGACTACCTACATAAAAAAAAATTACACAATAAACGTCCTAAAATAATGTTCTAATTACGTTCCAAAAGTTTCACATATTTAGTTACTTAGTTTAGTTTAGTTTGTTGACATAAAAATAAAATAAATAAACACCCCTTTGTAATTTACCAAAAAAAACACAACCCAGAAATTCAACGCGTAGCTTTATCACCAACAGACTTGAATTGGGTATTTGACTCTTTAAAATAAATTATTTTACACCATGTATGAAATAAAGCACCAGAAGATTCATTAGAGAAACCCGTATAAAACTATAAAGAGTACCTAGGTAATTTGATTGTGACGTCATCACGTCACATGCTCGTGTTTCATATAAATTCCATAGTTGATAGCTGCAAAATAGTTTTGACAGTTCGAAAAAAGAAACTACCCTATTGTCAAATGTTCGGAATACTTCCAAACATGGGTATGCATTTTTATTAGTTTTTATGTTGTTGATGACAATGATGTTGATGACTAATTGTTCTGATTTCGAAAATGGCATATTGTATCCCAAGGTGGTAGTTGTGTTTTTCAGAAGTCTCTTAAAGTTCAGTCTTCTCACTGCCTTCTCTATACTTCACAAACTCCTTCACAGCCTTAAACACATCCTGGCTGAACACGTCTGGCTTCTCCAGCGCGATGAAGTGTCCGCCATCAGGCAGCTCCGTGTGTCCCAGGAGGTTCAGGAATTTGGTGCGCAGCAGGAGAGGGGGGTGGTAGAAGTCATTGACGGGCTGAAGCGCCCAGATCGGGACGGTGGTTTGGTAACTGGAACAGGAGATTTGAAGATTGAGATATGTAATTGATAATGATTAAAAATATTGTAGAAATTTAAATATAAATACAAACGAAATATATACAAAATAAATAGCTAAAACCCGTCCCGGGCTGCCCCCGACGCAAAGGTGCCCATCACGCTCGCTGCGTTGTCGCGTTGGATTGTGATGGACACTTTGCATCAGCAAAAATCCGGAAGGGGGGGTCAAGGCCCCTTTCAAACAGGCGACGACCCAGCTCACGGAGGAAGGTCCTCAGATAATTGATAATTAAATATGAATGGTAATGATGCCGCCATGGCTTTGTTCAAACGGAAGGTCACGAGTCAAAATTGCCAGAGAAAAGCCAGAAAAATAATACTTAATTATGACGTTAGGCGATTATACATATACATGTATTTTAAAAGTTGTTCATATTTAAAAAGTCTCACTTGACCATGACCACTGATCTTCAAAAAATAAAGAATTGTATTGTAAAAAGTTCCTCAACGACCTGACTTTTTTTGTGTATTTACTTTTTATCGAGTGAAGTGTTTGGACAAATACTGGTGGTTCAGGTGGCCTAGTGGTTACGGCGCCTCTGCAACTGCAGAATACGGTGGTTTGATCCAAGCCCCGGCCACTTAAGGTGTTGGTCACTCGACATCGAACATCGAAGTTCGCAAATTGCGGGCATCTGTCTCTGTCTCTCTAATTACGCGTTCATTGGAGTAAAAGAGAAAGATACCCGCAATTTGCGAATTTCTGTTTTCGCGGTAGCCCCTCAGTTTGCAGTTCCTCACCTGTCAATATTAAGAGCACTATGCGCTTTATTAAACGTCTCAGCATACATCCTCATAGCCGTAGTCTTCGTGTTGCTGACCCAGTATATCATCACGTTATCCAACAGCTGTTCTCTGGAGTAGAACTCCAGGAGGCCTCCGTCCTCGCGGTCCCTGAAGTCGAATCTTGTGCCGGTGCTGAACTTCTCGAAGATGTAGGCTAGGAGGCCGAGCGGGGAATCGGAGAGGCCGACACCTGGAAAATTGTTGATATGAAATTACGTGGGTAATTTTTGAATAAATTATTTTGGCTAATATTTTGGGGATGGCCAAGGCGATAAGCCTTGTAAAGATTGCATACTGATACGTATGAAATCAGGATGGTGCCATCGTGGTTTACCCTTTGGTACAACTTTGGTGACAAACCAGGCCCCGTAGACAACATGCCAATCGCTATACCTCCGAACGAAACGCAACTGTCACTGTCACACTAATATGAAGAGTGATAGAGAGACACAAAGCGATTCGATAGCGAAGCGCTAGCGATTGTCACCTTGGCTAGGCCGCCAGTTCACTGAGCACTAAACAACTCTAAACTTACCAAGAGTATCAGGTTTGGTGGCATGCATGTGGAAGTATCCCATCTCCAGTGTCATATTGGCTACGTATGTGCCTAATGGGTATAACCTGTGTGCTTGATGAGCAGGCACCATAAGTGGAGGGTACAGGGCTCCCAGCAACGTCAACAGATTAGAACGGGTGTTCTGTGAAAAAATACTTCCATTAAAAATAGTTACAGAAATGCCTAGTTGTTATTGTAGGAACATGAGAGCATTAACTTCAAAAATCAGGAGTCATTTAGACGGCGCGCGAACTCGCATACGATTTTAGTTACATTGCGGATCATTCAGGTTACATCAATTCAGCCGACCGATCAAATGACGCAATGTAATGAAACTCGCATACGAGTTCTCGCACCGTCTAAATGGGCCCTTACTGTCATGGTAAATTATGTAGCCACAGTATATTTAGTGCCATCTTTCGACAGTAGATTAAAACTTTTAGAACGCCATTTGACTTTGATCCTTATTCTTTCACTGATATGTGTATCAAAAATTAACGCCATCTACTCAACAATAGGCCAATGGTATGGCGCCGTCGCTCGAAAAAAATGCTCCATACCTTTGGCCTAATCTCGAGTATCTACTACATTCATCAGGCGTAAATTTTTTGACATTTAACAAATCGACACATATCAATGAAAGAATAAGGATCAAAGTCAAATAGCGTTCTAACAGTTTTAATCTCCTGTCGAAAGATGGCAGTAAATTTACTGTGGCTACATATTTTACTTTGACAATCCGCCTCTATTTAAAACTCCCTTTGGTACTAGGAATAACTGGATGGATCCCAACACTTCATCAGGGAATAGCATAACCATGATGTTGTTCATGATAAGTTGTCAATAATCACCCTAGCGAGAAGCATGTTGGAGTGGAATCCTAACACCTCATCAGGGAAGAGCGTCGCCATGTTGGTGCCAATAATGGAGCCCATGTCTCCACCTTGCATGTAGAACTGCTTATGCCCAAGTCGGTGCATCAGGTTACGGAGGAGTACAGCAGCCTGGGCGCAGCCAAGACCTGGTCGGACGGCAGCCTGAAACATAATGTTAATACAGATTAGCTTGTTTTAAAAGCATTCATAAAAAAATTGAAAAACCTCTATGGTAATGAAACGGATGAACCGATTTGACAGAACCTGCTTTCAAATAATAATAACCGCATCCAAATCGGTTCATTCTTTTAATACCAACGGTGCTACAAACAGACATATACACGTAGCGGACAAACATATCACATCTAGCTTTACAGTAACGTCGGAATAGTAATTTATAGTAATGCTGCTGAAATCATCCTTCGATATCACTTTACTTACGTCGGTAAATCCATAACCGGGAAGGCTCGGCACAATGACTTCAAAAGCGAAGTCGTATCCAAGCGCCTGACGAGATAACAGGGGGATGGACTCGTAGAACTCGACCACGGAGCCAGGCCAGCCGTGAAGAATCAGGAGAGGCAGGACTCTCACACCCGCTGGAACCTGGAACAGTATTATAGATTTTATAAAGAAATCATGTCTATTAATTAGTCTGTATGTCACTTGCCAAATCATAAGAGAAACGTAGTGACAGATGTTACAAATTATATAACTTATTAATATTATTCCCAAAGCCAACCATGTTCCATCAGTTCCATGTTGTTCCAATGCTCCTGCCAAGCTTCTTGGACCAAAATAGATTAAAGAATGACTCTGAGCTCCGGCCCAGACACTGCCCGGTCGGTGAGTCATCCTTAAATCAGTATTTTATAGACTCTTGATTCCTTACCTTAGGCTTCATATGTATAAAGTGCACATCCAGCCCCTGGATGTTAGTCTTGAACTGCGGGAACTGGTTCAAGAAGGTCTCTCTGGCCTTGAAAGGGTACTGGTCTCTCCAGTACTTCCTCCATTCTTCTAACAGCTTGCTGTTGAAGCCGTAGTTCTGCGCTACGCCCTCTAGCGGGGGAGGTGGGGGGCGGAAGTTGTCTAGACGCCTTTTCAGGCCTTCGATCATCTGGAGTAGCAGAAATACTAACTGAGAATAATGGTAAATCAATATAGGAACTGCTGAGGTTTTCTCGAGGGGCTACAGTATGTGATTCTTCAAAAAGGACTCGAAAAAGGTTTTAAAAAGCGGCCAAGTGCGAGTCGGACTCGCCCATGAAGGGTTCCGTATTTAGGCGATTTATGACGTATAAAAAAAACTACTTACTAGATCTCGTTCAAACCAATTTTCGGTGGAAGTTTACATGGTAATGTACATCATATATTTTTTTTAGTTTTATCATTCTCTTATTTTAGAAGTTACAGGGGGGGGACACACATTTTACCACTTTGGAAGTGTCTCTCGCGCAAACTATTCAGTTTAGAAAAAAATGATATTAGAAACCTCAATATCATTTTTGAAGACCTATCCATAGATACCCCACACATATGGGTTTGATGAAAAAAAAATTTTAAGTTTCAGTTTTTTAAGTATGGGGAACCCCAAAAATTTATTGTTTTTTTTGTATTTTTGTGTGAAAATCTTAATGCGGTTTACAGAATACATCTACTTACCAAGTTTCAATTTCAACAGTATAGTTCTTATAGTTTCGGAGAAAAGTGGCTGTGACATACGGACGGACAGACAGACGGACAGACAGACAGACATGACGAATCTATAAGGGTTCCGTTTTTTGCCATTTGGCTACGGAACCCTAAAAAGGTTGCCAACAGATTTTCAGGGCTCCAAAAGCTTCGTTGTAATCTTTCAATTCTAAAAGGCTAAATTATGAAAGCCGTAATAAAAATGGAACCAAATCATTAACTATTGTATTGTCCATAGGAGAGATGACCACATGTTGTAAACAAGTTCTAGTTCTCAAGTTCAAATTCAAATATACTTTATTCATGTAGGTCAGCAACAAGCACTTATGAATAGGAAGTAGCTAGGTATTACATACATAATTATTATCTTAAAATAAAAATAAAATAAAAAGTCATTTATTGTCGCTAAACACAGTAACAAAATAAAACAAAAGGAAAAAGAAAAAAGAAACAATAAGCACATAATTTTAAGTCCAATAGGGTTGCTGACTGTATAAATATATATATATGTTTAATTATAACTATGTAGAAGGAGGAGTTAATTTGAACGTGACGTCGTGCGTACGTTTCATATTACACTAGTATCTAACCGTTACGACAGTTCGAGAAAAAAAAAAAAGAACTTGATTTGACCTGACAGTCAACCACCCTATAAGGGCAATAAGCATTAATTACAGCAGCAGTAAAGTAGCGATAAGTATAAATACATCTATTAATAATTACTTATCTAATAGGTATAACATTTAGAACTATTTGTTAACATATAAATACCTACTATTTAAGTGCGACAATAGGCTCGGGACTCAGCTTGTGCCGCGAGTCAGGTGACTGCACAGCGCTGTTTTTCAGCCCGTACCTGTCTCTTTGCGTATATAAAAGAAAATATGAATTGCTAGCTATAGGGGAATACATGCCTTCATAGCCTGTATTAACATTTAAGTAGGTGTTCATTTAAATCTAAATTTCAATTTTCTACCTATAGAAATATTTGTTCACGTCCAGCAATGGGGCCCTAATATGTTTTACTTTAATTTGATTTACATTTAGGTAAGTGTACATTGTTATGCAACTAATCATCGTTCACATTATTGTTCCCTTAAAAGAATTCTTTTAACATTATTTTTGAAGGTTGGTAATGACATATTAGTACGGAGAGGGGGTGGTAAATCATTCCATATTTTCGAGGCACGATAGCTAAAACTTCCTTGGAACCCTATAAATTTATGCTTTGGTACAATTAACTTATTAACATGCATACTTCGAACTCCTCGGTCTTTATCTTTTGGCCATCTAAGCTTTTTAAACAAATACTCAGGTCTGCGAGTTTGAACAATTTTATATACCTGTGTTGCTAGATGTACATGCCTCCGCGCCGCCATTTTTAGGGATTTCTTTTCATTAAAGAAAGGCGTGACATGCGCGCGCTTTGGCACGTTGTAACAGAATCTAGCACACGCGTTCTGTACCCGTTGAATAGTTCGTGCGGTCTTCGCATATAGCCGGGGCCCATAGACTATATCGCAATAGTTAAAGTGTGACAAAACTAAGGCTTCAACAAGGGTTTCTCGTACCTTTTCTGACAAGTGCTCCCTTAAAGTATAAAGGGTCTTTAAACGATAAAATGCGTTTCTAACCTTATTATTGACATGCTCACAAAAACGTAGTTCGCTATCCATTAAAATGCCTAGGTTTTTTGTAACATTAACCTGTTCAATTATTTGATCATCAACTTTAACAATTAGATTATTTTCTTTAATTTTCATACATTGTCCGGTAGTTCCGAGGATCATGAATTTGGTTTTTAAGGGATTTAAAACGAGCGTATTTTTAGCCGACCATCGCGATATTGCGCTTAGATCCAGATTTATTAGACTTTCAGCCATTTTTGTGTCACAGCTTTTGAAAGAGTAATAGACCTGGGTGTCATCTGCATACAG
The DNA here is from genome assembly GCF_948474715.1 of Cydia amplana. Lineage (NCBI taxonomy): Eukaryota > Metazoa > Arthropoda > Insecta > Lepidoptera > Tortricidae > Cydia > Cydia amplana. Next base: position 26,061,499 of record NC_086070.1, read on the forward strand.
GTGTATCCTACAATTTTTAACGCACTTCAGAAGATCCGCCGTATACAGGATGAACAAAATTGGACTCAAAATCGACCCTTGAGGCGTGCCTCTTTCTATTGCTTTAACCTGTGATTTTTGCAACTCCCCTTCACTATTTTCAGTTTCTACATACTGGGTCCTATTGGTTAGATACGACTTAAACCATTCGCATGCTGTGTTTGATATACCGTAATAACGCATTTTAGCAAGTAGCAACTCAGGGCTCAAGCAATCGAAAGCGCGGGAAAAGTCCAATAAGACCAAAACGGTACCGCAACCCTCGTCGGAGGCCGCCAGCACGTCGTCCACCACATGCGCAAGCGCCGTGGCCGTGCCGTGCCCGCTGCGGAAGCCAGACTGCGTTACGGGCAAAATTCGCTTGTTTTCTAAATATTTAGTGAGCTGTGTACATATCACTCTTTCAATTATTTTAGATAACACAGGTAAGATGCTAATTGGCCGCAGATCGTTAAAGTCTTCCACAGAGGAGCCTTTAGGAATGGGTTTCACACGAGCGCACTTCCAGTCGTCCGGGCACACACCAACAGCTATTGATTTATTTACTATGTAGGTAATAACGGGTAGAGTAGTCGGCAAGGTCATCTGTATCATATGGATCGTTATACCATCAAAACCCGCTGCCCCCGTATCAATGCCATTTATAATTTTCAGAATTTCCGACTCGGTAGTTGGTTCTATGTGAAACTGATTTCCAGTGTAATTATTCGTCCTAAAAAAATTTATTGTCTCAGGGTCGAGAGTTGAAGCCCCTGGCAGATTGAGGAAAAAGTTATTTATGTCATCCGGGCTATTAAGATGTAGAGGTATGTCGGGCGGGGCCGCGTTACCTACCACTGTATGTTTTTTAAGGTGTTGCCACATAGTATAAGGTTTATTTGTATTTTTATTAATATAACATTCGAAGTAAGCCTGCTTTTCTTTTTTGATTGCCGTGTTAACATAGTTGCGTAAACTTTTATAATATTCAATTTGCGGTTTTGCCTTAGTGCGACGAGCATTTAAAAACGCGGAATTTTTAAGTGACACCATTTCTTTTATAGTATCTGTAATCCAAGGACTAATATTATCGGGAATACGTTTTTTTATATACGGAGCATGTCTGTCAAATAGCTCAATTATTAATCGATTAAAAAGGGTCACCATACTGTTGACGTTACCCGTACGAATAACTTCTGACCAAGGTATACTCTCTAAATCTTTTGTAAAGGCAGCGTCATTTATATTATTAAGCACACGCTTATAGCAGTACCGAGGTAGCTGCTGTGGACTTGCGATATTAAAATCCGTAACAATAAGAGCGTGATCACTAATTGATGGGTTATGATGCACGTCCACTCGAGTACATAGCTGAGGTGAATCGGTTATTATTAGGTCTAGAAGTGTGCTAGAAGTGTCGCCCAGTCGTGTCGGTTCTTTCACTAACTGTTCTAGATTGTTTTCGCTTAAAAACGCAATGAGATCCTGAGCGGCGTTGCTACTCGGTCGCATAAGGTCAACATTAAAATCAGTCAGCAGAAAAATATAATTACAATAGGCAAAGGCATTAATAGACTCACTCAGGGCGTCAAGGGCTTGCGGTACCGGTACGGCCTCGGGACGATAGGCTGTGCCGACGGCGGCGCGCCGGGCGCCGGGCAGGCTCACCTCCAGCCACATTTGCTCGAGCGGGGCCCGCGGATGTGCACGCACGCGCACGCGCATCTCGCGCCGCACGTAGAAGCCGACGCCACCCCCGCGCCCGCCACCCGCCCTAGGCTTATGCTTAAATACGTACCCAGGAATTTGCGGCGCACCCGAGTTATCACCTGATTTCAACCAAGTTTCATTTAAAGCGAGGATATGTGGAGAGTTTTTATTCACTGCTATTATTAATTCATCACGCCCTGTGTTTAGCGACCGTAATCCCGTTTAGTAATCCCAACCTTAAACAAACCTTTTTTTTTATGTTTTCTGTTCACTCTACGTAATATAAAATATAATAGTACACTGCGCGCGATGATAGAATATAGGTAGGTAAGATGCATGCATAGTATAACATTTAAACGCTTTCGAGAGCCCAATTGCTAGACAAGACAAAATGTACACATATATTTTAGATACACTAACCCTACCACATGCATGTTCTATAGTAAAACACACAATACGGAACAAAATTAAATTCCTTATGGAGACAAACTGATTAGAAAGTTCATTTATTTTTGTCAGATGAGGCGTTAAAAAAAACACCGTTTAGATCCGCGTCACAGCTGATACGATATGCTACAAGTCCGACCGCTTTCCGTACAAGGACTCGACCATTGTAGGACCAAACATATTTCCACTGAAGACTTTTCGCCATTTCTTTAGCCTTTCCAAACAGACGCCTATTCGTACGGGTGAGCCTTTCATTTATATAAATAGATGTGTCACCTGGCAGCCCCACATCACGTGTTTTGAGAAACCGACGCACCCGTGCAGCATGAAGGAGAGCGTCACGGACGCTGCGGCGCGCGAAGCGCACCACCAGCGGTCGCGCACGCGGCGCGCGCATCACCGTCGCCTGCTCCGCGGGCGCAGCAGCCTGCGCGGCGTCCAGCCGCTTAGGCCCGGCGCGCCACGCCTCCACCAGATCGCGTTCGTCGATGGTGACGCCGATCTTCGCGGCGATCAGTTTCACGATGTGCACGGAGTTCTCGTTATTCTGTTCCGGGAGCCCGCTGATTTCCAGGTCGTTAATGAGGGAGTCTTGCTCCTTGTCATTCAGTTCGGTCTTAAGCTGCTCGATAGTGGCTTGCAGTTCCTGCACATGACTGCCCGCTTGGCACTTCTCTGCGTCATTTAACCGTGTCTCAATATGGTCAAGCCGCTGCGTCATCTGTGTCACCGTGTTCGTATTTTCGTCGATCTTGGCCTCCAAGTCGTTAACCTGCTTGTCTATTGCGTCAACCCGGCCCGACAATGACGCCATACTCTTATCGCAGGCTGCGATATCAGCTCGGACTTCCTTCATCTCTTCGCGGAACTGGGTAATCTCTCCTCGAAGGGAATTGATGTCCTCCCTGACCTGCCGCAGCTCGGATATCAGAAGCTCGGGGTCGGTACCAGCTGTACCACTGCTGGAACTACGATTCCGATTCTGGTCTTGAATCTGGAGTTCGGCGTCACTTACGGTGCCCTTACCCGGTGTGGTGTCCTTGGGTGTAGTTGGTTTACAATGAGGGCATATCCAGGACGCGCTTATTTTCGTCTGTGCCGTCATTCCAACACATTCCCTATGGTAAGTCTTGAGTTTACAACCCGACGACCCACAAGTCGCGCCATCCGCTTGCGTCATATACTTTTTACACCAGCCGCATTTAACCATTTTGTACCAAGTCTGTTAATATGCACAAGTGTTTCCAATTATTTCACTGCAATCCAAATGTATTACAAATTACGGACGTATTTCACTTAGTTTTATGTAGCACACAACGGTTTTTTCCAACGCGACATCGCGGGTACGCCGAGATTACGTAGGCTAAACTTCTTTGTTGAATTTGGTCCAATTTCTCGTAAAAACGTTATGACGCTGCTGAATTTTTATACGTATACTTAGTTCACAACACTGTTTATGTTTTTAGCACAGTTTTTGATAATATTAGGCCGTATTACTAATTTTAATGAATAAGTTTCGCGGAGCCATATCTGCGCGCGCGGGAGTACCCCCGAGAAAAAAAGATCTTATGATCAATCAGAGCAATTTATTTATGTTAATATTATTCAATCCAATAATATTGGATTATTATACAGATCAAATTTAATACAAAAAGATCATTAGTTAAAAGTTGACGTAGAATTCGCAAACCTTGTCAGTAAACTCGATTTTAAAAGGCCTGATGCTGTTATCAGCTTTGCCCTTCAACTTCTCTGGACCCCACCACTGTTTAGGATCCAACCTGGGGAGGGTGGAGGGGTCAGCGGGTCTGGAGACGAACCATAGTGCGAAGGTCACGCCTCCTACTAGGGTTAGGAGGAGCTTCAGCATCTTATCCTGAAAATATTGAAATTGAATAATGACGGGAAACTCAAAAACCGGCCAAGTGCGAGTCGGACTCGCGCACGAAGGGTTCCGTGCCATTACGCAAAAAACGGCATAAAGTTCACGTTTGTTGTTTGGTCCCGTTTTTACCCTACGGAAACCTAAAAAAGAACAAGAGCGATAACAAGATATTCAAGGTCGTATCAAAACCAGTTTAAAGTCTTAACAAATTGTTTGAATCGTGGTATGTACTATTATTTGAATTAATCGGTTATTGGTTCATAGGGGATTTGAATTATAAACTGGAATCGAGGGATTAATGAAGCTAAAAAATATAACTAGATACCTACCTATTTTGAAATAACTGCTCATGTTAAGTTACAATTTTTGTCAGAAAGTTGTGATGTAACAAGAAGTGTTCAAATGTTTGTATGTATAATAAGTATGTAACTTTATTTAATCCATTTCAAATACAGATCAGATTCGTAACCTCTTATAACAATCAGAACACGCCTCCCGCCTACGGTTACAGCGTTGCAGCAGAGGGAAGTGAGAGATGTCACTGTCAACTTCTTTAATTACCTACTTAGTTGGTGTAATTTCCGCATACCTACACATGTACCTAAAATTACATGTTAAACAGTAATCTTTTTTTTTATAAATGATTACAAATCTGCCCACTTTCAAATCTAATCTGATCTAATTTAATCTAACAATGATAGTTTACTAAAACAAGATTTTACAAGAAACCATTGCCTGTTCCAATTATATATAATTATATAATCGTCTAATCGACTTCTTATGTCGGAGTTCAAAGTTCATAACATAATATTTACCGCCCTAGTGCGGTAACTAGCACTATACGTGCGTATGTCGAAAATTTTAAGGGCCATATGTCCTGTAAAATCTTGTACAATACACGTGCGAAAAGTAGAAACTTTCTACTTTTCGCACTTGTAACGAATATATTGTCGTATGTACTGAATGAGAGCGCATCCCAGAAACTTGAACCATAAAAAAAAAGTGATAAGACATACGTGTGTTTGACAAGAGCGTGACCAGTGTTGACGCATATGTATATTTTAAGGATGTGGCACAGAAGAAAAAGGTAAGTACTGGCTGAATAGAATGTTCTTATGTCTAAAATGATTCGTAAAAAATAATAAAAAAAATTAACAGTTTCCCACTTAAAGTTCAATAAAAAAAAGAATGCCGCTTACGATTCACGTTATGAGGCAGTGTTCCTCTGTACGTACCCGAAAGGGCCCAAAATATGACGAAAACCTGCTGATTGTATATAAATAAATCGAAGGCGTTTGTAATATTTTTTTTCCGATGAATTTTCTTTTTGGTCAGTTAATTACTTGACTTAGGCTTGTTCTACGACAAATAATAGAGTACCTACTCGTGGGACCGAGAATTACCCAGTAGAGGACAAACATGAGGAGTAAACATGTGTTTGGGGATGCTTCTCGAAGCAGGGTTTCGGCCATTTGCACTTGTGAACCGATACACTGGACGCCCATAAAATGGTAAAAATTGATGAAAAGGCATTGTCGCCTTCCGTTATCAAAAGTTCCCAAAGGATAAGGCTTCTTGGATCCCGCAAGAGAATAATGACCCTAAATGCCGAAGTCAGACCTGTACTGTATGAAAAACTGAAAATAGCGTCGATGTTTTGGATTGGCCCTCACCATCACCCGACGCCAACCCAGTTCAAAATGTTTGGGCGTGGATGAAGCTTAAATTACGAGGAAATAACACTCTTAGTATTATTGACCTAACTGGAGAACTGAAGTCTGTGCGTACGTCTTTACCTTGCATTTTAGCTGAAAATTTGGTCGAAATTATGCCTCAAAGATACCAAAGTAAGAATCGTAATTCAGGAGACTGGACGTCTTATTAAAAATAAAGCATGAATACCTATGTAATTACAATACTCACATAGATAGTATTTGACATGATAACTCAAAGTTTTACCGGTCACGCTCTTATCGTACATAGTGGATTATATAAAAAAATCCTGCTTTTGAACAATCAAGAGAGCCTTAACTAGCTGATGAGAAGAAAAAATATGTATAAAAAAATCACACTTCGGTCAATTTATCAACACTCGAATATGACCTACCGTCGTCGTGTGATAGGTATATAGGAACCTATATTGGTTTTGCAACTTGTCTAATAATATGGTTCAAGTCTATCTGTCCTACCCTACCTGGGCAAGTCACCAGGACTCTCCCTACCGATGAAAATAAAATCTAGGGACGAATACAATTATTTAATTAAATAAACTCATAGATAACACGAATTAATCATTACACAAAATAGCAAACTCACTAACACACTAAAACTAAGTCACAGTGACTCAGGTAGAGTTTGGTGAATTTACTAGAGTCGAAATTTTAATTAATCCACATGCATCAATAAATGATTTCATTTATTTGTTATTTATTTTCACAATAAATAACACTATTCCTTACCAAATTAAATTTCCGTACCGCGCTACACTAAACCACCAACCGTGAACGAGTACCGCTATTGTATAGCATCTGATTCGTACTGAGACTGACTCTTTGAATTATCAACATACATACATATGTGCCATTCTCAATCAAAAGGGTACTTAGTGTCGGTTGTCAATAAGGCGCTATTTCCATATGGCTTCAATTTAAAATCAACCTTATCGACAACCGACATAGTGCTACCTTTTGATTGAAAACGTCTCATATGAATGTATGTTTCTTGTTTAAATTATACTAATCGGCCCTCACGCAACAGCCATTGAAACGGCCGTTTGAATTTGATATTTATTGCGTGAGAATAAGGTATACATTTATGCGTGTTGGGGTAGAGGGTCCATCGTACACCACTTCGTTCGTCTAATAAGCCAAAACATAACAATTTCATGTCATGACATTGCTAAATTATGGTCACTTAAAATTTTATGGCCAAAAATTACGTGACAGATTTTTTACTGCGCATATTGTTGATAATTTAAAAAAACTTATTTTTAAAATAATATGTTTTGTTGGAATTAAATTATTGTAGTTTTAATTTTCAATTATACAAATTGTATTATGTAAAATAATTATGTAAGGAAAATTTCCAAAAATTTGTCAGCGCATTTTTGGGCCAACCAATATTAATCACCTTATGGTCATGGAATATAGAAACAGAGCTTAGCAAATTTTATTTTGTTTACAACGTTTTAGACTGGGCTCTAAAACGTTGTACGTTCTAGCGTCGGTACTATTTTAACCCCGGATGTTAATAAATTATAATTCTTGGAAACATTTGTGTTGCTAGTCATGTTTGCTCTCCAAAGTCCACGCCTGTCGATATTATTAAGAAATCTTGATGGCATCGTTAGATTAGATTAGGTACTTGAATCATTATCAGCATTATTAATTTAGGCATCATTAATTCATTATCTAAAAGTAAGTAATCAAATCGTAAATAAAGTAAAATATTTATAAATATTTAAAAAATATATAAAAGTAAAGTATAAGGGGAAACTATTCGTTCTCACAAAGCGGCCAATCTAAGCTGCTCCATTATTTTAATAGGTATGTAACGTCGGTGATATTTATTAATATAAGATTTAAAAAGAAACAAAAACTTTTTATTGAACACTTTATTACAAAAACAAAATAAAAACCCTTTCATAAACTCACAAAACAAATATAACAACCATATTCTTATATACAACGATGGTGACAAATGATCGTAAGGTCGGTCTAAGGACCATCCCACTAACCCGCAGTTAACCGGTTAAACCTGTAGGGCTAAGATGGCCGGCTCTTTATCATTTGCCACCATGGCTATCACGTACTAACAAATATGTAAGTGCGAAAGTGACGCATGACATGACAGGTGATAAAAATGCGACCATGATAGCTGGTCTGGAGTTACCATGGTTACCATCATGTTCCCTAATATCTCTACAGCTCAGTCTTCTTAGCTTCCTTCTTCAGCTTCCTAAAAGCGGTCACAGCCTTCAACACATCCTCGGAGAAGACCTTCGGCAGCTCGAAGGCGAGGAAGTGTCCGCCGTCGTCGATGGCGTTGGCCTGCACCAGGTTGGGGAACTTGGTGCGGAGGATCCTGGCGGAGAGGAAGGCGATTTCGTTCTTCGCTTGAATCACCCAGGTTGGGACTGGGGTTGGGATCCTGAAAACAAGGTGCGTGAGTCTAAGTCCAACATACATGTATATACTATATTATGCCATCCCAGAAAAACCTTGGGGTCATTCTCCTCTCCTTCCCCTGGAATCTCATTCCCCTGGCTATACCTATTCGCAAATTCTCAAGAGATTGCGCTTAGCTGTTTTAGATTTAGTCCATCTACGACTATCGTCCTTGGCACGAGTTACACACACACCAAAAATGAGATGCTTTATTAGTCGATCACACCTGACCTGATGGAAAGTGAAGATAGAGCCTAAGATGGAGCTCACCAGTTTCTCTAAGCTATTCACTCTTGCTTTAAAGAGACCGAGATCATATTTTTCAGAGAATACAAATGGCGAGAACGCATTCCATTCCTTAGCACCCTGCACCAAAAAAAGAGACAAATTATTTCGAGCGGCCAACGGAAACTTTTGCAACGAACGGTCTTTGACCAACTCTAAAGGCGATAAATTGAGACAGGTTTCGCCGTGACGGGGTGACTTTGAGGTCCATGACATCTCAGCCGTGATAGCTGAATCCAGCCTCCGCTCCGTCACTGGTGGACTAGGTTACTTTACGATATGACATCTTTTTCAGTTTATAATCTATTCTATCCACTAACTGTAATTGGATTAAATAAAGAAAATAATTTATAGAATCCGCCGGAGATAGGAATTATATTTGAGCTAATACTCACTCATCTAACTGCAATCCGAAATGTCTCTTGTTGAAACTCTCAGAGTACAATCTGACAGACGTGGTGAAGGAGTTGGTAGCCCAGTAGCACATGAGGTTGTCGAGCAGCTGGTCTCTGCTCCAGTGCTTGAGGAGGCCGCCGTCAGGCAGCAGCTTGTACTCGTTCTTGGTCCAGGTGGAGAACTTCTCCAGGATGTAGGCGAGGAGGCCGACGGGCGAGTCGGAGATTGCTGCACCTGTGAAGAAAATTTAATTTTCAGTGCCATTCTTCTAATACTTTAGAAAATGCTGAGAAAGCTATTTGGACTTGGCTAGCAAACTGGCAATATATTCTCAAGATTTTCGCATTTGACTGTGGTAACTGCTATACAAGGCTATAAAAAAAAATATCATTGTTTATCTTCGGAATGGACTTAATTAGAACAAATTAAATTAATTTATGAAGTTAACTGATGCGATGGATTGCTTATATTGTATTATTGTCGTACTCGTACGTAGTTTTGGTGGTAAATATTCAAGTTTTATATAGGTACCTATAGTATCAGGCTTAGTAGCCTGAATATGCATGTAGCCGGTCTCTTCTATCAGCCGAACGAAGTTCGCGGTGAGCGGGTACATGCGGTCAGCCAAATGTGACTCCACCACGAAGGAAGGCAGAAAAGCGCCGAGCGCGTTCAGGAGGTTGGCCTTGGTGGACATGGCAGCGCCCATGTTGGTGTGGTGGCCAAGGATTTCCTGGAATTTGGAAGTTATGAAGATACCAATCACACTCATCCATTCATAATGCTTTTAGGCTTAGATCAGGTTGCACATAACCGTCTGTCACCGTTAAAGCGTCTCTAAATTTTATTGTATGAAAGAATCATAGTTCACTGCTGACTGACGTTGATCAGTTCGTTAATTGTGGTTGGTGCAACTGACCCTTAGTCAGCTTAATGACGGCAGTCACAGATATTCTAAAGCAAACGCGCGCCATCTCAGTAAAATAACTCCAACAGAAGCAATCAAATATCATTTTCTGCCTATTGATAAAGGATATGGAAAGATTTTTTTTGAAATCCACATCTGATAATTTGCAGGTTGTCAGACCAGGCCGCGTAGCCAAGATGCCAATCGCTTCCGCTTCGTAGCGATCGAAACGCAACCGTCACTGTCGCACTAATATGGAAGAGTGATAGAGAGACACAAAGCGTTTCGTTGTCGAAGCGATAGCGATTGTAACCTTGGCTAAGCCGGCAGATACAGATTTATTTCTTGAGTTTATAGAAACTTACACCAGGGAACAGCGTAGCCATGCAGCTGGCAATGAGGCTTCCCCAATCTCCACCCTGAATGTAGTACTTGTTGAAGCCGAGCCGGTGCATCAGGTTACGCATCACAACCGCCATCTCCGCGGCTCCTAGTCCTGGACGGACTGCAGCCTGGGAATAGTGGAACATTTGAATGGGGACATTTCGAAGTTCTTTAAACCTTTTTGGGGTTCCGTAACTCAAAAGGAAAAACGCAACCCTTATAGGATCACTCGTGAGTCTGTCTGTCTGTCCGACCATTCCCCCTTTATCTCCAAAACTATTGGGTCTAAACTTTTGAAAAAAATACACAAAATAGTTCTTTACCTATAGATGACAGGAAAACGTATAAGAAATATGCAGTCAAGCGTGAGTCGGGTCTTAATGTACGGAAACCTTGAAAAGTGACCAGCCATGCAATCCTCTTTCCGAACTATTCTATATATTTATTCTTCTCTTCAACACTTACATCAGAGAACCCGTATCCTGGCAGACTGGGCACGATGGCCTCGATGGCGAAGTCCCGGTCCTTGCTGACGGCCGTCAGGAGCGGCAGCGCCTCGTAGAACTCCCGGACTGACCCTGGCCAGCCGTGCATGAAGAGCATGGGAACCACTTCCACTCCTGCTGGGACCTGAAATCAACGTGGACTTTTATCTATAGAAGCGAGGCGAAGCATCATAAATAATTTATTAATAAACTTGTATTTTCTGACTTTTTTTGATTAATTTATCTACATAGAGTGTCACATATATGACACTTTAGACTCGATGAACACTTTCGAAATGGACATCTGGACATTTGATGTGCAGTATGTGCACGTATCAGCTTATAATAATAATTATTATATGCCATCCTTTTAATAAATTTACTCAAACAACAATACACATGAGACAGTGTTCTCTGTGCTCAAATGATGTGCACTGAGGAAGATCTCCTGAGGGCTACACCCCGAGGGCTAGAAGTGGCAAAGCATTGGCAGAAAAAAAATATTAAGAAGTTTGATCCCTCTACACGAAAAAGAAGAATAAATTTACTATAAAATGAATAACAGCAACACTTTTGTCTTTAGACGTCAGTTACAATGTGGAAAATGGTATATAGGTACCTCTGGCTTAATCCTGATGAAGTGAATATCCAATCCCTGGATATTGGTCTTGAACTGTGCGAACTTGTTGTAAAACCTCTCTCTCTCCGTGAAATTGTACTTCTCCGCCCAGTACGAGACCCAGCTGTCCAGCTGTTTGCTGTTGAAGCCGTATTGGAAGCCGACATTCTCCAGCGGAGGGGTCCACTTGCGATGGTTCTTCAGGAGCTAATGTGGAAAATGGTATATAGGTACCTCTGGCTTAATCCTGATGAAGTGAATATCCAATCCCTGGATATTGGTCTTGAACTGCGCGAACTTGTTGAAAAACCTCTCTCTCTCCGTGAAGTTGTACTTCTCCGCCCAGTACGAGACCCAGCTGTCCAGCTGCTTGCTGTTGAAGCCGTATTCGAATCCGACGTTCTCCAGCGGAGGGGTCCACTTGCGATGGTTCTTCAGGCGCTCTTTGAGGTCGTGGACCATCTGGAAGTAATGAAAATTGTCTAAGTAATAAATTTAGGAACAGATGTAAATAACCCCTCTTTAACATATTAAAGGACCGAACAGTTCTACCTAATTGTAATAAAGCGATTTAGAGTCACAAAATTTGGCATCCGTAGAAAACCGGATACAGAATCTAGGCGTTTTTCCTGTAGACAGTATGAGAATTAAGGATTTGGATTTTGGGTACATTTTACAAACTCACATTGACACACATTGACATTTGCTGCGGGCACAGCATGGTTCAATTTTTATCGCTTGTCACGTGCCCGTCACTTTCACACTTAGGTACATATTTGTTAGAACGTGACAGGTAGTAACGAGCGATAAAAATGCGACCGTGCTACCGCCGCCGCTGGGACGTCAGTCTTTCCGTGACCACAGCTGGTGCAACTCTGCTGAAACGTTGGAATTTAAGGTAAAGCAATGAAACTTATCGCGGTAGACCCGTTTGTGTAATTAAACATTTCACTATGGCTTTAATCATACAGACTTTCAGAAGTAGAAGGCTTGAACAGGCCTTAGTATATGGTTACAGGAAAGACGTGTAAGAAGGCTAACTCAAATGAACCAAAAAGTTTTTGATCGATTTAGCGGATTCACTGCCAGAGCGAGCTACGCTGTATACTTTGTAGCCGATATAATATGTTTTCCGCTTTGTAACGAAAAGCGTCTACGAACAAAGTACCCGCCGAGCGGGTCCCTGGCAGTGAATGTGTTACAGTTAAGGAAGACTCACGCTGGACCGGTCCGTGCCCGGGCCGAGGCGTCCAACATGTCATTTTCTATGACCTCTGATCGGTGATCACGTGGTACTTTCCATAGAAAACGAAGTGCAGATAGGAAAACTTACCGGGGCAGTGAACTGCACTATAAAAGGCCTGACACTGGTATCCTGCTTGGCCTGCAGCTTGGGTCCCCACCACGCCTGGCCATCCATCGCGGGCAGCGGAGGCGGACTCTTCAGGAACAGGACGTACATGAACCCGAGGAATGGGGAAGCCAATAGGAGCGCCAGGAGACCGAAGCATAGTAGACGTGCCATCTGTAATTTGTAAGGATAATTTAAATGACTACTAATTGCTCTTATATGTAGGTACCGTAAAATCGCAAAATTGACATTCAACCTCGATAACATTTTATTTTTACATATGCAAACTGAATGGTGTATATAATATAATAAGTGTTCCGGACGTTTGTATTTTAGTTTTTATTTTATTTTGGGTAGTTCCATTAATAACTTTGACGATAAACAGGAAAACCCACCTCACCCCGTAGTCCCTCGTATTTGGGGTGAGTTGGGTTTTCATACAAAGGTGATTTTGGAAGATTTTTGGATCGATTTTTTTTTTATTATGAGTATTACTATAGCTCTATTTTAAATTGGAATACATTATTTTTGTAGCAGTAGCCTTAAAAATCCATCTCACCCCCCCTTTCATCCCTTCTCTCCCCATTCATAACCCAACTCTCCCCGCGAACCCTACTCACCCCATTTTACCGTATGTGGTGTTAAATAAAATTTCTCTATCCTCTCTCTCTCTCTCTCTCTCTCTCTCTCTCTCTCTCTCTCTCTCTCTCTCTCTCTCTCTCTCTCTCTCTCTCTCTCTCTCTCTCTCACTCTCAAATAACGGTCGGGGGAACCTTTGTGCGCAGTAAAGATTACGATTTTAAAAGGTTTATAATATCCCGGTCGATATAAGTTTAGAATGTTAGATCACACTCACGTTAGACCGGGCCGTGTCCGGGCCGGAGCTTCCGGCGCTTCGTTTTCTATGGAAAGCATCACGTACGATTACCTGTCATCTGTCATAGAAAAGTAAGCGCCGGACGCTCCGGCCCGTACACGGCCCGGTCTAACGTGAGTCATCCTATACATGTCTAGTTTTCATATTTTTGCAATTGTATAATATAACGTTAGGTACCCTGCATACTACAGCGATATAGGTTTACTATAGAATAGCTATGTTCATAGTCGAGGGATTTGACTATAGTTCGTTTTTTTAGCATTAGAAAGAACTTGAAAGAAGGTAAGAGATCTTGACATGTCTTTTAATCGAAAAACGCTTTTTTTAAATTAGTATAAATGATAATATAAATGATCGTATTAGATTCATAATTGTTACATACATATTTGCCGTAACTTATTTTTAAAATGTGTTTTTCATTTAAAAGACACATCAAGATTGTTTACCTTATTTCTAATGCTAAAAAAAACGAACTGTAGCAAGATTTTGAACAGAAGTATAAGCAGGTATTCATGTAAGACGATAAAACCCGCGCGACAAATCTCTCGTCCCAAGTTTCGCGCGGCGCGCCATATCTTTTATTCCTTTCTAATGTCCTGGTTTAACGCCCCATCTTAAACATCACCCTAGTAGATGTCAAAGTCAATTTAATCATAAACATACTGACAATACGTAATGTCATCATCACAAGACCGGTCTTCGTGTATAAAATCGTTACGTCCTTGGCTGCATTCTCAGATTTATCAGAAGTAAACAAAAAATTACCTACAAAATAACATTAAGATATGTAGGTACAAAGTAATGAATTGAGAGATAACATTAGTAACTATGTGACTACACGTTGATAAAATGATAAATACAATTTAAACATGTAGATAAATGATTAAACTGCATTATTTTGTAACTGCATACGCGGTTAAGGAGTAGAAGTCAATTTAAATACATTGTTTTTTAATAGAATGAGATAAGTACTGATTTAAAGTACCTAGATAGTACCAAAGTAACATGTTTTTTGTAAGTTTGCATAAATTGTACCAGGCACTTAATGATTACACAAGTTGCTTATAAGTCTGCTTAATTAATACCTACTCATGATGAGATGGTTCGAAACTAGGCAAAGTAAACCAGTAGAGAAAATTCAAAATTACCGGAAAACTAGTAAATTCCTGTTTTTTTTTACCCAGATACCAAATAATGCAAACGCCAAATAACCATAATTCGAATTGTTGCATAACGTTACCCCACATTATCGATCGTTAACGGCAATGACATTGACAATGAGCGTAATAAGCCGGCCGGTATGCTGTAAACAACTCACTGACTAGGTACAGGATAAGCTATTTTAATTTATTTTGTTATTTGAACTACATACAAAATTCTACTTAACTAAGCAACCGTATAATAATTATCATAAGAAATAAGAAACGCGTTTTCTTCACAAAAAAATACATATTCGACTTTAACAAGTTCAACAACCAAAAGTCACCTCTAATTATATTAAGAACATAGCAATAACTGTACATTAAACTAAACAAACTGCATAATACAATAAGTATGCACACAACCAGACATTTCTTCGAACATCTGCCTATAATCCAATAGGTACCTATTCTTGAATCACGAAATAATAATTAAGAAAAACAAAACTTACTTTGAAAACAAATGAACGTCCGCCGCCGTTCCTTGTTCAAAACACACTGGAACAGTCATACAGTCTGATATAACGGTGAACGAGATACGCTTAAAAACAGGTATTCTATTACTATTCTTGAAAAAACGACCTTGTTGCAGTTATTATAAGGTTGAAAATTAAAACTGCTGCGTTGATTTGTCGAATTTAAAAAAGTAATAAAATAAATGCATCGTAATATAGCGTTAGGTGGTGAACAGAGCGTGCCTCGTTTGGACAGTCATGTTAAGAAGACGAAATCATTGTCATGAAGTCATGTGATATTAACTCACATTTTAGACATTTATTTGGTAAACTGACCTGACTGACTGACTGACTGACTGATCTAGTTATTGAGTGCATAGTTATTGGCCACTCTTAACGATAACACTTCAATTAGCTTGTTTCTTTCTGAGATTTGTTAGAAGTGGCCAATTACTATGTAGTGTTGTTTCTATATAGCAGTCACCCTATAGATTAGATTTTAATGCAGCATTCCTAATTATTCCATTATTCCCTTAATTGAAATGTTTATACTTAGTATGGTATACAAAAGTATGTGTCTGATAAAAAGAGATAGAAAAGCTAGCGCACACCCTAATCCGCTACTTTTGATGCTGACTTTACAAGCAAAAATGTAAACAGTGATAATATTGATGGCTCCTCTACACGATGGGCGAACGCCGGCCACTCCAAGGGACGCATTTATGCGTTAGAGGGAGCAAGTGATATTGCTATCTCATTCTACCGCATGGCTGCGTCCCTTGGAGTGGCCGGCGTTGGCCCATCGTGTAGAGGAGCCATGAAACGTACAAGCAAATCCGTTTAAAAGCGCCTGCAACATATAGACAGGCAAACTATCGAATAAATGCGCGATGATTTCAAAAGGGATTTGTTAAACTGCTAATCATATTAGCTCTTTCTTATGTTTTAAACGTTTTAGATTGTTTGGAATTTTGTTACATTTTTGTGGCATTAATCTTATTAAACTTTTCCGTTCTTAAGCTGTTTTTAATATTTTACTACGCAATGAATATTCATATTCAAGTCTCGGGGATAAGATAGGGCCTACCTATACTTAATCATCATTTTATAGCCAGTCGCCACTTGCTGAGCATAGGCCTCTCTTCGTGTAATACCTAATATTAAATCTGCGGTAAATTTCATATTTGCGTGATTATAAGGGATATTTATTGTATGTAACTAAGTATACCTAACTTTAAACGGGAAACGAGAACGCGAACAATATTTGTAATGTCTATTTACATTACTCGTAAAAGTCCTAATGTTAGTTAAGATAAAATTATCACCGTCGATACGATAGCGAGTAGTTGCCTCCAAACCGCCGACAGGGCCGGTCAATTCTTATCCAAGTTTAACTAATATGAACTCTATTATAACCGAATAAGGTGTATTATCGTGTTACAACTTGATAATGTGTAGTGTATAGTATAGTGATTCCCGTAAAGAATCGATAAAAATGGATTTTAGTCGCTATTTCGTGTGAGCAAGGCTGGGATTTGAATGGCATTTGTTTTTAATTGTGGTCATTTACATTCGATTGCCGCGTGTTTCGGATACGAGTTTATTTTTGCGAGAAACATGGTTTTAATGAGATTGTATGCAAATTATATGCGTAGTAATTACGTAATATTTAAATATTCACTAATACGTAAATATTTAAAATAAACGCTTTAATATAAACAATAGAAGAAACTATCTACTATTCCTATTAGAATACGAAGTAATATTGAGTGATCTCATTAAAAATAAATTAAAAATAACGTTTATTCGTGTCACTCCAAAACAAACACCATAGTTACGTTCATTAGTATAGGTAGGTAGTCTAAATGGCCAAATATTTGAATAACAAACGAATGTGTTAAGCATAAGCCAATTATTAAATTATATGAGGTATGGAGATACTACGAGGCTCGTGGAAGGACATATAATCATCATCATGCCATACAAACGAAGTCGCGGACGGAACAGAAGCTAGTTTGATATTAAATCAAAGGTTTTCAATATTTAATAGGGTATTTGACTGTATTTCAAATAGGTACATTATTTTACACCACGCATGAAATAAAGCACCAGAAGATTAATAGAGATACGTAGACAGCAATTATTTTTAAACACAATTTCTATTTTAAAACTCGTATAAAACTATAAAGAGTAGCTAATTTGATTGTGACGTCACATGCTAGAGTTTCATATAAATTCCATGGTAACTAAATCGTTTTGACAGTTTGAAAAAAGAAACTGATTTGACTAGTAGTAAGCCCATTTCTAATCCATGTTTTTATAATAAAATATCGTAAAACACCTAAGTTGGTAAATAGGTCAACATTTTGAACATACAGTAGATAATTTTGATTTTAATTAATGATCCCTTTAGCTGTTTGTTACGTGGAGATAGAGTGGTAACTCCACAAATCAGTTTTCTTACCAAAACTCGAGTAATTTCATAGTCGACATCTAACATCAAGTAGCGGACATTATCAGTTCTGCTAGTTGGCAATACATGTAGCGGCAAACAAAAACTCTAATGCTCAATCAATAAATCAATCAATATTTTTTATTGCGAGGACATACCTAGTTAAATTATGTACATAAGGTGATAACATTTTCAAGAGCGTAGTGCCTTATGTTCTACCAGAGAAGGCATGATTACATACATTTTTCGTCAGTAGCGAAACTTATGCCATCTGGTGTCAAGTAGTGGTACTGATAGTTCCACTACCTTGACGTTAGATGTCGACTACGAAATAACTCGCATTTTGGTAAGAAAACTGAAGTACCTATGGAGTTACCACTCTTTCTTTCCTTATATTTATCTATGCTTCCAGCTAGATAAAGCATGGTTTTATCGTCCACACTGTTATTTGTCTATTCGTACACCTTATTACAAAGATATAAGGGCCACCAAAGGCCAAAGAATATTGTTATTACAGGTATAGTCGGTATACTAGCTTCTGTCCGCGATTTGGTTTGCGTTGGATGATTATGATTGATAAAAACTATACTATGTCGTTCCTCAGGCCTCAAATTATCTCCATCCCTAATTTCAGTAATTTCATCTACCTAAATCGGTTTAGCGGTTTAGGTATGCTTGAAGAGGTAAGAGACAGACAGTCACTTTCACAGTCAATTTAATTAGGGATAAAGGTACATAAGGACACTCCGATAATAATATTCTGGGTGCTATTGATGTTTATTTGAGTTCAAAGGTTATCGTATCAAAACCGTCTCGACACTCAACAGACTGTCCACCTACATAGTGTCCAGTGTCCACATATATTTGCATCTACTTTACTACTTTACTACGGGTCTCTATTGTTTCCCAAATAGTTTTAAGCCATAATGTATTGTTTGCCCGCATTTTCGTTAGTCATAATTCATTTTGTTCAGAAACGCGTCACTTTTCAGGATTGCCATAAAACAAACCTAACTTAACCTAACCTATCTATAGGATAACCTAACGAAAATCCTGAAATGTTAACGGTTTCAGTTTTATGACTAATGATAATATGACAAACAATACATTATGACTTAAAACTTTATGGGAAACAGCGGGACCCCTTTACTACTTCTTCATGTAGATTTAATCAGCTCACGTAATGTCTCTAAAATATAAGTAACACTACATACTACATTACACAACACGAATCGTCGCAATTTTGTACGCACGACATCGCGTCGCGTCGTGTGTGTCGAACTGTCGGCTCATATTGGTTGTTTGCACGACATCAGCGCCCGTCTAGCGGCTCATCTTCCTCGCGTTGTCCCAGCATTTTGCCACGGCTCATGGGAGCCTGGGGTCCGCTTGGAAACTAATCCCAGGAATTGGCGTGGGCACTAGTTTTTACACCCGTCTAACGGCTATGAGCTGGTTTCTAGGCCGCTGCCAAATAGTATAAAAATTGGGAACCGAGACTACGATAATTAACATTTTTGCCACGTCGAGCGCAATTACTTTTAATTGCCCTATTATTTACCAACCAATGATACAGTTAACACTTTGCACTCAATTAGGGTTCAACAACCTATTATCTAAGGCCGAGTTCTCACTGTCATAGCGATAATATATTTCAAACACGCTTCAGATAATCACAACTAAGTATAGAGTAGAGTCCCGTCTATGTTTACTTTGGTGGCGCTACCACATTTTGTTGCAGCCAAGCGTGTAAATTTGGCATAGACACACAATAGAGTAGGGCACCCAATATCACGATTCTAAATACCGGTATTGCATTCCGATATTCGCCCTCAATACCGGATTTACAGAATTAACAACGCTATTGAAAATGTAATTTTTTAAAGGTAAAATCAGTTAATGATAACCAAATGGTCCGTTTTGTTTTTAATATTTTGCGCCTCGTGCGACACTAATAGGTTTTTACCTGGTTATTACTAACATAATTATATATGTATTTGATCAGACAACTGACAAAAGAAGGTAAATAACGCAGTACGGAGTTAATATGATATAATATTAGGATAGGTCTATTACTTTACTGAAACTAAATATTCGCAAATATCGCAATTTTCGTCGTAACTTCATTTTTAGTGTTCCGTACAAAACTTTGTTCACGGAACACTTATAGGATCACTTCGGTCTTGAAAATCCAATCCAATACCGGAATTCTGATATTTTCATATTGATCCTCGATCTTCATTCCGGTACGGGCCCGGCCACATGTCAGCGGTGCGGCGCCGCCGCCGCCGCGCGGCGCGGCACCGCAGAAATCTGCGGCGCCGCAAACCGCTCTGCGGCGACGCCCGCCGCAACGCAAAATTTTGCGGTGCCGCGCTGCGGCGCCGCAAAGCGGTGCGCGGCGCCGCGCGCGGTGCCGCAAAGCGGTGAGTTTCGCCGCGCGCGGTGCCGCCGAGCGGCGTGCGGCGCCGCAGATTTCTGCCGGTATTTTCTTTTGTAATGATTTGCATCTTCATTCATTATACGAAGATATGGGTTCACCCAAAATTTTCTTTTTCAATTGTTTTTTTTTCTGCGCCTTCTTAATAGCGCTGGCAGTACACCGAGAAATTCAGTAAAATGCTGCAAATGATGTTAAAGGTATGAAAATCGGTACGATTGATCTTTAGGACATTTGAAACAATTTGACCCGAAGCACCATTAAATAAAAAAAAGCGGCCAAGTGCGAGTCGGACTCGCCCATGAAGGGTTCCGTATTTAGGCGATTTATGACGTATTAAAAAAAAACTACTTACTAGATCTCGTTCAAACCAATTTTCGGTGGAAGTTTACATGGTAATGTACATCATATATTTTTTTTAGTTTTATCATTCTCTTATTTTAGAAGTTAAAGGGGGGGGGACACACATTTTACCACTTTGGAAGTGTCTCTCGCGCAAACTATTTAGTTTAGAAAAAAATGATATTAGAAACCTCAATATCATTTTTGAAGACCTATCCATAGATACCCCACACGTATAGGTTTGATGAAAAAAAAAATTTTGAGTTTCAGTTCTAAGTATGGGGAACCCCCAAAATTTATTGTTTTTTCATAGATTCATAGATCACACTTTGTAAAATTGAAAATTAAAAAAAAAAACATATTTCATGTAATTATTTTCAAAATTGCTTTCTTAGGGTGAGATATGAGGATATTAGGTATAATTTGAGGTATATTTTACAAAAAAATATTGAACGGTATTGTATCTGGAGAAACCCAAACTTGGTATGTTTTGAAAAATATTTTTATTATAATTTAAAAAAAATGACTCAAATGTAATGATGTGATATATTTTTGGAATCTGCTCAGAAAGCCCTTTCGTTTAATACTAAACACGATAGGTTTCTAAACAAATTTTTCAAAAATTTCATACAAAAAAAAGATGACGTCATAACTGCTCTCGTTTTTTTTATTTGTTGGTGCTTCGGGTCAAATTGTTTCAAATGTCCTAAAGATCAATCGTACCGATTTTCATACCTTTAACACCATTTGCAGCGTTTTTTGGCGAACCGCTATCGCTATAACAACAGCAAGAGCAGAACACGTGTGAAGGAATCCATGTCTGATTAAACAACTGGTAGTCGAATTTTATTCTTTACTATGCAGCGTGGCATCGCACGCGGCGCCGCACGCCGCTTGGCGGCACCGCGCGCGGCGAAACTCACCGCTTTGCGGCACCGCGCGCGGCGAAACGCACCGCTTTGCGGCACCGCGCGCGGCGCCGCGCACCGCTTTGCGGCGCCGCAGCGCGGCACCGCAAAATTTTGCGTTGCGGCGGGCGTCGCCGCAGATTTCTGCGGTGCCGCGCCGCGCGGCGGCGGCGGCGCCGCACCGCTGACATGTGGCCGGGCCCTACTTATTGAAATGTCGTAAACTAAAAATCGGTCCCAACATTCCGGTATTCATGCCCTAGACCACACATATCATTATCACGCACCCAGACACCAGACCTCTTTTACTTATCGTGTCAATACGACGTTTTAACATTAAGAAGCCACTCCAGTTGACATATCATCGGCCACATATCAAAGAGTAAAGTCACTGACTTAATATAAAAGAAATAGACACACAAAGCAGAACAAAAACGTCAAGAAATGTGGATCCCAATGACGTTTCGCACCATTTGCATTGATGATAAAAACGCTTACGTAAATTTTGAGTCAAGATAAATGTTTCGTACAGAAAAGAGCTTAATGTCGTAAGAATTAAGTGTCAAATTTGCAAACATAAGTACCAACACTGTTAAAAAATTTAGTCCGATGGCACTAAACGTAACGTATTTACGTCAAACAACGTCAAACGAGAATAATGAACGAATGGAGTCACTTTGGTACACTTTAATATGTATTACTGTACAGGAAAACCAATTGAAGTAATAAATAAAACAAATTTAATTTAATCGGGAGCTCAAATAAAATTAATTCGTGGTTCAAATTTAAACAAATCAAATTTTTAATTCGTAAATATACGCTTTAAATACTAATTTCCTTGAATTAAATTCTACTTATTAAATAACTATGTATTTAAGATCTACATTTACTCATAGCGCGGGTGCACGGGGACATTTAGATACTGATTGGATTTTTTTTATAAAGTCTACCTATACTTTATAAAAAAAATCCTGTGGTTGTCACTGTGTTCCGACAGGTTTAGCATTTACAGTTAGTCGATATAAGCCCTTATTGGTGGTGTATATGTCGGAAACAGGGAAATGGGCCGAACACACAAGTGCCGTTTTGCTTTGTTTAAAACTGCATCACCCCTATCTCTTGCTATAATTAAATAGCAGTCCACTTTGCACGTCGCATAGGTTTTCTTGGAAATCTTGAATTTAAACATGATATTATTTCTTATGTATTCCATATAAAAATATAAAAAAATATTGACCTCACATCGACTCATTAGATTTTTGTTCCTTAACATCCCTTCTTTGGTACTAACAAATTAATTTATTCAAAACCATAAAATTACCACCAGATTACATAAATTATGTAATGCTATCCAAAGAACTAACCGAAAGAAATACATTCCATCCTTTTTCCTTGTTTTATCATTGTTATTTTTACATATTTTAACGGCACATTTCGTAATTGTTGACAACTTCACATTTGAGCGTTTCAAACAAGACTAAACGAAAAAGTAATGCATGATCTGTTTTGACATCACTTTTGTGGGGCCATTTTTGGCGGCTGATTGGGTATCCAGTTCTTTATACTATATCAATGAGTAAAGTAAGCATATTCACCACATATCACACTTGAAGGGTCCACGGAAAGAACAAGTCACACTAGTGACATTTTGAGTAATCGCGGTTTTAAAATTTGGAACAATGTCAAAACGTATATGGTACTAATTCCGTGACCAGGTATTATTTAACTAAAAATAAAGTTGTGTTACATTTATACAGTGGTAGCAAAAGATATAACTAATAGTTCATTAAGAGCTCTTCATTTTGAGATAAAAATCTCATTTTCCGAAAAATGTGACTAGACATGTTCTTTCCGTGGACCCCTCACTTGTATCAAACATGTCAAACTGTTTGGATGCACTTTGATACCGCCTAAAGGTACCGTTCAGATTCAGGAGATACAGACTGCACCAGCGCAACTGCTTATTTTTTTATACTACATCGGTGGCAAACAAGCATACGGGCCGCCTGATGGTAAGCAGTCACCGTAGCCTATGGACGCCTGCAACTCCAGAGGTGTTAGATACGCGTTGCCGACCTTATAAAAACCTGTACACTCCTTTTTTGAAGAACCTCATACTGTAGACCCTCGGGAAAACCTCGTTACTGCTGCGTTACTGCACTTTAGATCAAAAAAATATTAGATAAGCATCTTAACAAACTCTCTCTCTCGGATCTCAGCGTTAATCCCGGTTGCATCTTCAGCTGCTGTTTTGGAGCCAAGGGTCAAAAAAAACTATTACGGTCGGTTCCATTCCATGCTAACCTAACCTTGCTCTTTCATAATACGCAGATACCAGAGAAAAGGTAATTCGCACTTGTATCGTAATGTACTATTCACTCCTATTCAGTCCAAAAAGCTATTTGCTAGAAGGAAATGTTTTTGTTCCAAAAACTTTAACAAAAAAAATCGGTACAAAAAATCCTCTACCGGTTGACCTTAGACAAATCGGATAGTACGGAAACGGTAATGATACGATAAATAGGCCATTAACTAATGTGACGCATTATCTTTCTATCTTCAAAATGAAATAAACACTGTAAAACGTAAATCCCATCAAAAACATTACATGTAAAAAGGTGCAAGTCTCGCAACGCGTCTACTACAAAAAAGTTTTGAGATGTAAGTAATGTGAAACCAAGTCGGTTATCAGTGCCAGGGGGTGTTAAAACCGGACCAATAAGATATCTTTAATTTGTAATACATTATAATGACTTGGCCATCGCACGGCTGCATAATGACATAAGGATCATCGTTACCTATTAAAAATAAAATAATTCTAATTGAACATAACGCTAGTGCTAATTGCAGTTTGAGCATTACACAATACATATTTACGAGTACGGTACGAGTAAAGCATTATGTGCGATTGCCAAGTCATTATATGTATTACAAATTAAAGATATCTTATTGATCCGGTTTTAACACCCCCTGGCACTGATAACCGACTTGGTTTCACATTACTTACATCTCAATACTTTTTTGTAGTAGAAGCGTTGCGAGACTTGCACCTTTTTACATGTAATGTTTTTGATGGGATCTCATGTCTTTTTGTAGGCAGTCCTTCTTTTCGGGTACTCATACCCATACCATGTATACACATATCATAACTAAACACATCTTCATTCATACTCACATCGTACATCGTAGTGTACCTTTACTTTACCTAATATTTGTAGGAACTGCAACAGTAACTTTGTAATAGCATATATTTATATGGGATTACAAACTTACTTATGCAGTTCTTAGATCTTTAAAACGTGACTGATATTGCAATATTTTTAGATTTTCTATGGCTTGATAAGCTGAAAACTATTTATGTTTAAAATTTGAAGCTTGTGGGTATGCTAGAACTACCTTAGAATTGTGATGATCGTAGGTGAGTGAATGAGTGAGTGTGTCAGTGTCGAAAATAAGGAACTTTGACATAAAATAATTCTTAAACAAAAAGTTCAAATTGAATGTTTTTGAGAAAATATCTTAAGCATGTTAAGCCCTATATATTACTGAAAATTCAGGTTTCTAGCTTCAGTCAGCACAAAATTACAGGACGTCGAAAATGGCCTGAATCGCTTCGAGAAAAGGATGGTACGGCCGTGCCTGTTTGCTTTGCTCGACTTGGCGGGGGCACTGCCGTGCCCCCAGATAATACAGATGTACTGCATAATTATTTTTCCTTCGTATTTTTACAGAAACGTACGAGCGTACCGTACCTTGCTATTTCAGTCAGGCTCGGTACAAAAAGTACTGAGGTTGATGAAAGTAGCATGACAAATACGAATGTTTCCGAGAAAATACGAAGGAAAACAATTATGCACTACATCTGTACGTACTACGTCTAGTGCTGTAATTTAAATAGATACTTATATGCCGGTTTTAGGAAACCAATAATATTTTGTATACTTATTAGGTAACTGAGTAACTGACCGAAAGTAATCGAAATGAAAACACGAATCAACCAGAAAGGCCGATTCTGATTTAAGAATTTGTAAAAGTTTTGACTTTATTATTATACGATCTTGATGGGATTCGCGGTGCATCTCACGCACGATTTACATTTCATTTATCTCGCGCCAATCATGGTGAGATTGTCAAGATCGTGTAATAAATCATAACAAGATCAAAAGCTTAAAAAATTGTAAATCTAAATCGGCCTCCAGAGTAAAATTAAGTACCTAATAATTTATTTGTCTTTCCCATAGAAATAAACCAAAAGTTAGAAATATGTGAAAAGTGATTTCAAAAACAAATATGTGATTTGAGCATAATTTACCCATAATTAGTGTATTTAGTGAAAACAAAATGCATCGGCAAACTTTAGTGGCAAGCGAGAAAGACAGTGCCAGTTCAGTGGTCGTGAGTGACAGTGACGTGATAATGGACCTGCCAGAGTTGGAGCCCTTGGAAGGTAAGATTCCATTATTCTACGACATCTATGGAACAATAATATGTGGCTTTCCATCAGAAAAGGGTCATAATGCTTAATGTGCAATAAGGACGTTTCTATCACAATTTCTGTTGGAATTTCTGATCGCTAGGTTTTTATTGCACGTGAAGCAAAGGACCCTTCTGTATGGAAAGCCACAAATCATTAAACACTTCTATTTAAATTACAACTGAATCTGTATAATTTTAGGGATTATGGCCGTGAAAGCTGGAGATGCTGGTTCGATTCTAGTCTCAGGCGCTATTAGAGGCCTTGGTAAATAATTCTTTCATATTTCAGTTTATCTTACTCTATTACTTGTCGGTAGTGTTAGTGTTACAACTTACAACTGATAAGACCGTCTGTTATCTGCCTCTACATTTAATCAATTGTTCTTTTCTTTTGTATCTTTTTACTGAGGTGTGCGAATAAAGAGTATTCTATCTATCTATCTGATCGGATGATACTTAATTTTTGTGAACTAGCCGGATATTGCCAAACGTTTCTACCAAAAAACTGGCATTATCTTAAATATTTCTAATAAAGAGAAAAATATTATTTATATATTTTACTTGTTAATACTTACACAGACTATTATTCTGATTTAACTATTTGTTAAAACTTTGTTAATGTTATGATATGATCTTGACGACACTGTGCATCCACATCTCGCAAGCTTGCAGAGCACCAATCGTATCATCTCAATGTCATAATCTTAACAGACATAAAATTAGAATACCACTCTCATGATTCTTCAATCAATCAATCAATATTTTTTTATTGCGAGAACATAGTTGAATTAATGTACATAAGGTGATGATAACATTTTCAAGAGCGTGTCTTAAAATGTGAGTTAAAATTTGTAACCCAACCAAAGGAACAACCAACCAACCCAACTATGCAGCATTGCTGCCCTATTTATGCAACTGGGTGACGATGTATTTAACATATTAATATTGATGGGTGCTACTTGAAATACTTAAGGACATGATAGAGACACGTGTTACGACTGGTTTTACGTATTCATGTCTTGTGTGTTTTGAATGCATGTTTATAGAGTTAATTGTGTTTGAATGCTGATTATATTTAGTTTCATTTATAGAGATATTAGAGATACATAGAAGAGCTGTTTCATAATATTAAATTTGGTGTAGGTATTATATTTGGTGTGTATGTGGCGTAAATGTAGCAGAGAGTTTCCAAAAAGTTGTAAAAGTTGTCCAAAATTTCTAGAAATTGGGAAATAAAGGTAGTTTCCAATGTACAAATAGAATTGTTCATTCGTCTTAGATAACATTGAGAAGTTTCCCATATTTCATGTATCCAGCAACTTTGGAAACTTTCCTAGGCAATATAATAATAAATAATAAATAATAATATTATAAAATAACCTAACTTAAGACCAAAAATAAATAAAGAGATTAATAATAAATAAATAAATAAATATTAGAGGATATTTTACACAAATTGACTAAGCCCCACGGTAAGCTCTAGGCTTGTGTTATGGGTACTTAGACAACGATATATATAATATACAAATACTTAAATACATAGAAAACAACCATGACTCAGGAACAAATATCTGTGCTCATCGCACAAATAAATGCCCTTACTGGGATTCGAACCCAGGACCGCAGCTTCACAGGCAGGGTCACTGCCCACTAGGCCAGACCGGTCGTCGTCAAAGTAATATGCAGCCACTTTCTACATTATGACCAACGATCCATATAACTAAAGATTGCCGCCTTACCGTACCTGGCAATAGATATTCACCTATGTAATTACTATGATACACCTAAGAAATGAAATGGTCGCTTATTTTGAGAAGCAAAACTTTTGCTATATTTTTATTTAATACAAAAAAAAACTTTTGACGTGACTCGCTGGCCACTTAAGTTCTACCACTTTCAGTAAACCTCCTTCTTTATTACAGCTGGCGTCCCCCCTCGCCACTACCAATACCAACCCACTCGGTACTGCAGCAACCTCGCCAGCCGAGGTCTCTTCAGAGGCCCACTCCGCATCTGCAGACTGCTAGCATTCCTGATTCTGTTGCCCAGTCTGTTCATCTTTATACCGCTTTACATGAGGTACGTGTATAAGTTTATAAGTAAGTGGAATTCGCTCCCGCAAGTCCCGCAGTCTTTATTCCCTCACACATACGCAGCCCAGCCCAGCAACAATCTTTGGACTAGCATTTAGAACTGCCATACACTTATACGTCAGTGCAAACACTGTTGACTGATCTATCCGCAGCCATACAGGCGACATCGACGGGTAGATCAAGTAGATAAGATGATTTAGATAAAATGATTATGTATCCTTAAGTTCCTTATCATAATCTCGTAATATTATTATACAAAACGTTTTATTTCATAGGCAATTGGTGAACGAGGAAAGGTACAAGTTTTTTTAAAGGAACAAGGTTTAAACAATAAAAGTATGAAAGTGTATCTAAGTAACGCTCAAAACCTGTCACAAAAACTCGGTACAGATGTATAGTGAATAATCCTTTACCATATATGATTAGGTATGTTATGCTATTTCAATCAGTCTCAGTCTCAGTACAAAAAGTACTGTAAGGTTGACTGAAGTAGCATGACAAATACGAATATTTCCGAGAAAATACGAACATCTGTACCGACGACGAGACCACAGAAATCGAATACAAAAAAGTCGATGTATGGCAAGTGTTATGAAGTAGGAAGAAGATTTGACAGACAATACAGACAAGCTGGACGTACATACTAATACCCTTATGTTTCAGGTACCGGGTGTTCCAGGCACAGATGTACCCGATGAGCATGACGGACATGAGGCTGATCGACAGCAAGATCTCGCCCACCTGGTGCCAGGTAACAGCGAACTTGACAATTTTTGTTAGAAATGTTTTTTGTTTGGTTTTGGCAAATGAAGTTCCATTTTAACATTATTAGGTTATGTAACATTTTTAACCATTCTTAAAATACGAGCGATATGACGGGTGTTGAAAGTACCCAAGATTTCTTAATTGGATATTGATCAAAAATTCATTATTTTACCTAACAAGAACAATAAATTAAGAAAGAAAACAGCAACAAAAGCATAACAGAGGTACATAATCTAAATATGACAAAGATAAACGGTTACACACATTGACATAGATATTTAGGGACTGGCTTTACGGGCAATAATAATGAGGCATGACAGGGGCCAATACAGCGGTGTGAAATCGCTACAACGCGATTGGTCGATGAGTTCGCATCACGCGCGCGATTGGTTGACGAGTTCGCATTACGCGCGCTATTGGTCACAACTAATCGCGTTAGACTGCACGATTGGCTGGAATTCGTGGGTAGCACCGCTGAACTAGTACGATTTTTAGTGCCCCATTAGTCCGTCCTTAGATATTATACGTCAATGGTTACACAATATCTATGCAATTTACCCTAACAATATATAGGAACACAAGAGTCTGCTATCTGTCGTTATCGCCAGTAAGTCTGGCATTACATACTGTTCTATTTATTCTATACGATAAAAAACGTGTACCTAGTTACCTAATATTATATTACCTACATTACTAATATAATATAAATATAAGAACCATCTCGACTGATAATCTTTAAATTAAAAAGGACTCACAACCTGTTTGGTTTTTTTTTACTTGAAGCATATACAATATACATATTATCAGTTGTTAGCACATATAAAAAGGAGGAGGGATGAGGACTATGGGGAGAGGAGGAGTGGTATTTTATTTATCATTTTTGTATTCGGTTTTTCTTTTTTTTTGACAAACAACATAAATTTTTGGTTGCATCGCTTTTACAGACTGATGTAACTAGTGCATAATTTATTTTCCATCGTATTTTCACGGAAACGTACGAACGTATCGTGTCTTGCCCTTTCAGTCAGACTCCGTACAAAAAGTACTTAAGGCCGTTTCCGAGAAAATACGATGGAAAACAATTATCCACTACATCTGTACCGCGATTAGATTGACATTTGTTTGTTACAGCGGCAAGTAGTAAAGTCCAACACGACCTTCAACGCCTTCGTGATGCCGGGGCCTCCAGAGATTTCTGAAGAGTTGGTGCCAGTCTCCATGACCAGAGAGCTGGAGCTGGAAGACGACATGAAGGAGTACTGGGGGTTCTATCTGCTCAAAGGGTCTACGGTCACCGTGTCTGCTTGTGTCAAGTAAAAATACTTCTGATTTTATCATTATATTTAATAATTAAGTCTCAGACAGGACATCTGCTTAGTAATTTCTGGAAAACTTCCTAAAACTTTCATAAATGACAAAATAACAGAGTGTTTAATTTGTATTTTTCCACGCACATTCTTCAGAAACAGTTTTAACTGTTAAATTCTTCCTCAGCCACCCCGGAGCGTCTCTCATCATGATCAAAGGCTACAAACACCTAAAGGACTGCGCGTACATCGGTGACGACTCCTCAGAAGAAGTAGACGAACTTCTAGAAGCAAACAAGCTAGGCCAACTATCAGACACCATCCTAGCTGAGAAGATTCTGAAGTTGCTTGATGTTAAAGACCTCCAGCTCTCCGGAACAAATTTGCCTGAGATGATTAAAAAAGACCTACAGCTATCAAACACAAACTTGCCTGTGAAAGACCTGAAGCTGACCGAAACAAACTTGCTTGAGAAGATTTCAGAGCTGCTGAAAGCCAACAAGTTGGGACAACTTTCTAACAGAAATTTGGCACATCAATTACAGGAGATGAATAATGGGGAAACTAATAATCCTGGTAAATATTATTATAATCATTATAGGTGCCAAAAATTTGCTTAAAGTTCATTCAAATAAACAAAGAACCTTAGATTTTGAGTCAATTGAGACCAAACTTTCATTGAAAAAATTGTGATTTCCTGATTTCATGAGCAGCTCCTGCTCAGAACAAAAATGTATGTACTTACCTAACTAAATTTTAGAGTTAGACCAAGATAAGCCTGCAAAGATTTTGATAGCACACACAGTGCGATTGTTATTTATACGTCATAATTTCATAAAAGTTTGATGTTACTAGTGTATATGAAACGCACACACGACGTCACGTTCAAATTAAATCCTCCTTCTACATAGTTATAATTAAACATATATATATTTATACAGTCAGCAACCCTATTGGACTTATGTGCTTATTGTGTCTTTTTTCTTTTTCCTTGTTTGTTTTATTTTGTTACTGTGTTTTGCGACAGTAAATGACTTTTTTTTTTATTATGTTCAAAATAGGTAACACTTGCACTGCGTGTGCTATCAAATTCGTTGCAGACTTGTCTTGGTCTAACTCTACCTACATACAACTTTTAATAAATGAGAATTTCCCTCAACTGACCAGGAATAATGAAGCGCCACAAAGCAGGCATCAGCTTTCTGGACCGCGATCGACACACTAACAATGTGACGTCATCCGAGTCTGTCCCCGCTGCCGACGTCACGGACCACGATCCCAAGGTAACTGCTTCATCTTTAAAAAGTATTTTGTCAACAATTTCATATTTCATTGGTAGAAGTTTTTATCTCTGTTTTTATCGGTGACCACGATATTTATTCATGAAATGCAAGAAAGGGCTCGCACGTCGTTTACCCTAGAAGTACAAACTCTCAAAAATAATACAATATTCTATTTATTTTTCAGGAGCTCCGTGAAATCCTGGAAAGCCTACACGCGCAACGACAAGCAGCAAAAACAGAGTCGTTCAAGCACTATCAGCCTCCGGATCATTTGATGTCGCTGAAGACTGCCAAGCAACGGCACCGAGACACCAACATCGACAAGGAGGAAAGACAGTTCTTGTCGTTCAAAGGTACCTATACCAATAACTATAAATTTGTGCAGTTGCTCCTCCTTACAGTATGCTAAAACGAGTACCAATATCTTTCACGTGAAAGATAATTATAGGTAATTATACTAACCATATTTGTCTAACTCAATTAATTAGAAAGGTTATGGTCCTTTACTGATCTATTAATACGTGGCCAACACCCTTTTAAGCACATTACGCTTGAAAAAATATTTCAAGAAAACTAGGCACCTAACTGCCTAAGTATTGGAACATAAAAGCGGACCAAGAGAAATAAAAATATTTTCTGACTTTAATCAATTAACATATGTATACTGCATTATGAGACAGAAAATTAATAATTTGTGACGTGTATTACAGATCTCAATGCAAATACCAGCGACCAGAGCTCAAATTCTGCAAATACGAACAGAGAAACCACAACATCTAAAGTTGATGAAACTACCTCAGAAACAAAGAATGTGGTCACGACAGATAAACCGTATGTAAGAGTAGATGATACAATTGAAGTGAAAAACAAAGATGGTGTAAACATTGACGTGGAACACACAGCCGTAAGTAAATATGTATTATTGCACTCGTTTCAATGATTTAGAGTCTGTACGGAAAGAAAAGAGTCGTGAAATGTATTAGGCCCCATATATCCCACGACACTTCTTTTTCCGCACAGACTCTACAAGCTTTGCAATAAGTCTATATAAGATAAACACCTAGGTATTACATTAATTAAATGTAAGAGTAGATAATATTATTGAAGTGGAAAGTGGAAAATATATGAAACGTGGTAACATTGACGTGGAACCGACCGCTGTAAGTAAACAGGTATTATATAAATGTTTAATTAGCTTTGAAAATTTAACGACCTGTATTTGCATTATTCGTTATCTAGAAAATGTAATTGTTTCATATGAATAAACAACAATGAAAGTTGACTTTGAAAGGCCGGTAATATATTTATGTGTGATGGTTTAAAATGATATCTCACTGTATGAAAAACAAAAAACTGATTAATAAGTATAAGGTACAACAAGGAAAGTAGATTTCTGACTTCTCCGACTAGGCAAATAAATATGTAAATATAACATAAGTAATATTTGGTAAAGCTGTTAGATAATAATTTCTTTCCAAAATCATGCGAACATTATTTGCACGATGTAGGAGGCGTGATTTAAGACATTTTAAAATCTTGTGCAACTGCAACTGAAATAAAATACTACTCTAAAAACAAACGTAACGCAGGAGAATGTACTCAATGTACTGGAAGATTACTTGAACCTTATCTTTGAGATTATTGTCTATTTGGTACCTTATCAGCTAAGTATGTCTGAATGAGGTTAGTAACAGTATTGTTAATGGAACAAGGATGTATTGTCGAGGCATTACTTACTTAATGGATCTCTGTAAGCCTTCTCCGTTATCGAATCATACGCGGTTATTAGATCTTTCTGCTTTATTTCTGCTAAGATCGACAAGGAAAAGCATATACTTTTCACTATTCCTTTTTCAAAAGGAAGTGACTTTTGAATTTACATCAAATACAAAACTCAGATTGATCACAATATTATCTTAAATCTCAAAAAATATGTTTCTAAATTTCAGGATGCTCAAGAGCCTAGTTCTCGGGAAGTATTCGAGAACATACTGCACCAGCTGAAGGGCCTGGGTCCTCGAGGCACCAGGGTTCTCAAACGGCTCCACAAAACCATGGGCGTGGATTATCCTCAACAGGTATGTTCGAATAAAGTAAGTTGTATAGTTACATACTATACATACATATATGATCGCCAGAAGATATAGCTTGAAGATAACTTTGCACCTTAGAGAGGCTCATGGGTGTCAAGAGAGAAAAAGGGCAGGCAAACTGAATTGAATAAAAATGTATTTTCTGGTAAACATCACACAGTTAAGCCTGCTTGAAAGTAGGCGACTTCTTCTAAGAAACCACATGTGTGATGAATCTGTAGCCAAAGCGTCCGCGGGAGGAATTTATAAAGCCTGTGACATTCAATAGTAGTTTTTCTACTCCAGCACTTAAATGTGTCAATTAAATGACTGACAGTGATATCTAAAGCAATGTCATTTGAATGATTTGTCTATAGGCTCATAAGATGACTGCTAGCAGTCATCTTATGAGTATAATACAACTGCTTTATTTTTTTTAAAGATACAAGTTCCGATCATCTTGATTGAAAGAGGTATGTTTTCATTTACAATAATAACTCTTTTTTTTTTTAAATAATAACTCAATTTTTTTTAAATAATAACTCTTTTTTTTTAATAATAACTCTTTTTAGGGTTCCGTAGCCAAATGGCAAAAAACGGAACCCTTATAGATTCGTCATGTCTGTCTGTCTGTCTGTCCGTCTGTCCGTCTGTCCGTCTGTCTGTCCGTCCGTATGTCACAGCCACTTTTCTCCGAAACTATAAGAACTATACTGTTGAAACTTGGTAAGTAGATGTATTCTGTGAACCGCATTAAGATTTTCACACAAAAATAGAAAAAAAACAATAAATTTTTGGGGTTCCCCATACTTCGAACTGAAACTCAAAAATTTTTTTTTCATCAAACCCATACGTGTGGGGTATCTATGGATAGGTCTTCAAAAATGATATTGAGGTTTCTAATATCATTTTTTTCTAAACTGAATAGTTTGCGCGAGAGACACTTCCAAAGTGGTAAAATGTGTGTCCCCCCCCCTGTAACTTCTAAAATAAGAGAATGATAAAACTAAAAAAAATATAAGATGTACATTACCATGTAAACTTCCACCGAAAATTGGTTTGAACGAGATCTAGTAAGTAGTTTTTTTTTATACGTCTTAAATCGCCTAAATACGGAACCCTTCATGGGCGAGTCCGACTCGCACTTGGCCGCTTTTTTTTTGCTGCAGCTGTCATAGAAAAAGTAATGTATGCAACAGCTCATAATTGGTTCTTAAAATTCTCGGGTCTTTTTTTACAAAACTCGACTACGTCTCGTTTTGTAACTTCGACCCTTGAATTTTAAGAACCCTTATTATATCACTGTTGCATAAACTACTATTACTTTATATTTAATATCTAAATTGAGTAGCCAATCCCTTGCTGAAAGCAGTGGCAAGCGCAGGACGGTGACCCCAGCACAGACCCCACCAAACTACAGACTGGATTCAAAGACCACCGCAAGATCTGGGTCACTATAAACCGCATCCGAACGGGAGTAGGACGCTGTAACCAGAACCTTCACAGATGGGGGATCTCGCCGACACCAGCCTGTGACTGTGGGGAGCCAACCCAAACAATCCCTCACATAATAGGAAAATGTCCTAGAAGGCGATTTGCCGGAAGCATGCAGGACTTGTTGGCACTCACACCGGAAGATTTTAATAATATGATTAGATAAAAACTTATCTTAACGGACATGATCTTGATTTGATAATATATGTTTACAAAGTTTCTTGAAATATTTGTTAGCCGATTTCATCATCGCAACCCGATTTCATTATAAATTACTTATAAGATACTTTCCTAATCTCAGGAATCATTATTCCAAGCAAACCCC
The DNA here is from genome assembly GCF_948474715.1 of Cydia amplana. Classification (NCBI taxonomy): domain Eukaryota; kingdom Metazoa; phylum Arthropoda; class Insecta; order Lepidoptera; family Tortricidae; genus Cydia; species Cydia amplana. The sequence continues at coordinate 26,096,640 of NC_086070.1, forward strand.
AATCCGTGACTTCGTTTAAGTATTCGTTGGACCCTCATCCCTTTTAGGGGATTAATAGTGGGGTTATCATGTCACTTCCCTGGTTATTATAAAAGATTAGTGTGCCAAATATGACGTAATATGAACAGATACCTGGACATACAGTCAGCAGCAGTATAGTTGCTAAGAGAATATGGGCGCGTCAAGGTAATTTTGAACCAACTACTTGTGTACAGTATGATTCAGAATATTATTAGTGTCCTTGTACAACATAACATACTAATAATACCGATCTTTATTGGCATAGATGGATATTTGATATTCCAAATGCAATATTCTATTTGCAGTACCTGTAATATTATTATACTGTAAATATTATATTATTGTAAATGAAAACATACCTCTTTCAATCAAGATGATCGGAACTTGTATCTTTAAAAAAAATAAAGCAGTTGTATTATACTCATAAGATGACTGCTAGCAGTCATCTTATGAGCCTATAGACAAAGCATTCAAATGACATTGCTTTAGATATCACTGTCAGTCATTTAATTGACACATTTAAGTGCTGGAGTAGAAAAAATCAGTTATAGACTGCTAAAAAAAATCTAAACTGTTAACTATTTAATAAATTTAATTATTTTCCAGGGTCACGTGGCTAATATAATGGGGGCTGTGAAAGGCAGCGAAGAAGACCTGGACCGGCTCAGAAAGGTGCTGGTTGAAGCAATTGATGAAGAGAAAACGCGTCCTCAGCGACGGCGTAAGTACATTTGTATACATCAATAAAAACAGAAGGAAACACCGGACTAAAGGTTGACTCCCGTATCATATACAGATGAAGTGCATAATTATTTTCCATCGTATTTTAACGGAAATGTACGAACGTGTCTTGCTATTTCGGTCAGTCTCGGTAAAAAAAGAACTGAGGTTGACTGAAGTAGCATGACAAATACTAACGTTTTCGTGAAAATACGATGGATAACTATTATGCACTACTTAATCTGTAGGTACTAATGGAAATCTGTTTACCTACACAAACGGAACTACTTAACGGAAGTCAGCCGTTGTGTCCTAGTCTTTTAAAATAGCATTGGTATATTATTGTGTTTGAGGTTTATCCATTCGAATACATATTGTTTTTAATGTTTCAGAAAAGAGGCATGACGCGAGAGAAGAAGCTCGAGCGAAGCGAGATCTCATGTTGGGGCAGATCGAGATACAGAAGGAATTCAACGAGGATGATGAAGCACGAAACAATGCTGCTGAGGAGGTATGATAACGTTATTAGTATTACACTCATCTGCGCGTATGATTGTTGGTGAAAAGCAACCGGCGCCAACGCCCGTGCCCCAGTGTATCGATTAGTGGAGCAGGAGAGTAGGGTTTGCAATCTGGATCAAAAAGCCACGAAATATGAAATGATTCAGATATTTCCTACAAGCCTGTATTTGAACGGCAAACTCTAGTCCATCACCAGTTAACAAATGGATGTCTTACAGTATTAACTTTGAAATTTTATGTATGTATGTAAAACTCTTAATGAACAAAACACAAAACACAAATGTATGGCACAGGATAGGCAGTACAAAGGCGAACTTAACTTATCCCTTTAAGGGATTTCTTTCCTTTGAGTATATAAATGAGAATTGATGAAGAACGGAAACAAATATAGCACTGAGTACAATACTTAGACTAGAGGAAAGTCAATAAAATTATAATAGGGCGAAAATAATTAAAAATAAATAAAATAAAAATTATAAATAACATACATACATACATACATATTTATTAAAGTCGCTTATAATAATTTCCAGGACGTACAACCAGACGGCTACGCCGAGCACCACGAGGTCATCAACGAGACGACTCCCTTCGACATGAGCAACTCGGAGTACTGGTCCTCGTTCTCCAGCTCCGAGGAACGGCTGCTGCAGTGCGACGGCCTGATCCTCAACCTGCCCATGACTCCTCATAGATCCTGCATGAAGAATGCTGATGAGGCGCAGAGCGCGACTGCTGCTAAAGCTAACGCGCTTACATACAGGTGAACATTCTTATTAGTTTTGTCATTCCTTATAAAGCAGAGGGAATATATTTCCCACAATGATTTTGAACTTAATGATATTTAAGTAATAGGATTCAATTTTGCGTAATGTCTGACACTCTTTTGCTCGCTTAATCTGTCAGCTCCCACGGCTCATATATGAGCCAGAACGCTTATGGTGACGTTATATCGTGTGATTCGACAGGTTAAAGGTTAAAAGCTTGTCGGTTTAGCTAGTCGGTCTTGTGCAACTTTTTTACGCTTTCATACCATCGATATTCCTTCTTTTTAAATTGGTAAAAAACTGTATATTCTGGGCCACTCTATTTAGCACTTCTGTGTCGGAAATCTTCTCTTAGAGACAAACCAAAGAAAGTCTGCAGCGCTAGATTAAAAGTAGTTTTTAAAAATCAGTATGCGACAACACCACAGAAAATGGATTAAATAGTCTTGATACTTGTGAAATTTCTACCATATTTACCGTCTATGAAAAAATTAAGCTGTATGCACAGCTTAATTTTTATGGTAAAATAAATTTCATTCCAACAATAGATGTCACTATTAATATGTAGACATATACTAATATTGATAAATAATATTGGGAGAATGTGACATTTGGCTTCATCAAAATTAATAAGCTTTTGTAATATCCGCGACGGCGGTAAATAGGCACAGAGGGCCTACCGCGAACACCGAAGTTCTCAATATGCGAGCATCTTTCTCTTTTACTCCCATTAAGGCGTAATTAGATTGACAGAGAAATTGCCCGCAATTTGCGAACTGAAGTTTTCGGAAAAACGAAATAAACCATTAAAACAATAAACATATATTAAAAATTAATTTTAGCTTTAACTAGTAGGTACCCATGCCGTGAGCATAAGCATGGAGGTTGTGGGTTCGAGCTCAAAACCCGGCTAGTACCAATGAGTTTCTCGAAATGTTAGAGGAAGTTCATAAGTATGCCTATACCTATTAGGTGTGTTCAATTTGCTGTGAAACCTTAGTCTAAACCAATATTATATTATCTAAGTAGGTACATATGGTGAAGTATTAAGATGTTTCATTCCACTTACCCGTCATCATTGTCATCAACTCCAAATTTTGTAAACATTGTCGTTTTTCAGCTTGAATCGCCTCGTGCTGACTTTTTACAAGTGTAAAATTATTCGTCATGCGGAAAAGTAACTCCCGCACGCCGGTTTTGTAAGGTTTCACCATGTTTATTCCGTTCATCACAAAACACAATGAATATTTAAACGATTTTGACAAACAGATACCATAGTGCATGACGTTTACTGACTGCTTAAAAAACATTGCCTTATGTAGTTTTTTAATTCGATGTCAAATTATTGCGCTGCAGACGTTCTTTGGTTTGTCTCTAATAATTTTGTTCATGCGCCTCAAACAGTAGATTTTCTTAGTGAAAATGTTGTAAGTACCTAAGTACCTAATAAAACATGAACCAGAAACAACTTTTGTTTTAATTCTTCAGGGTTCCTGCTAACGGCTACTACTTCTTCGTGTTCAACTCTGAGAACGAACGCCAGAAGAACTTCATCCGCGCCAAGTTCGACCTGCAGAAAACCAGGTGGGTCAACACAGATAAACAAAAATGGTGGTTTTTACCTTATCTATTTCTTTTAATATTGACCCGGTTTGCGAGTTTTTCCAATAACGTCCACATTTTTTACCACATGTACATGTATATTTTAGCTTACGAAGTTTTTAATGTCTGTTCCATATAGCTATAAAACTTCCTCTACTCTACCTCTACAAGACAAATTAGAACCTAAATCTGTGTATGGGGGGTGAACCAGAAACCAGCGCTACGACAGCTAGTGTTACAGCAGCAACAAACCCTTTTGTCAAACTGTTGTTCGTTTATAAATCTAGACTTACGAAGATTATGTTCATTGTAATTTTCCTGTTTTTGTATCCAACATGTCAGAATATTATTCTTGCATGTGTGTGGCAATAGATAATTATTATAGTTATTGTTATGAGTCAGGTACGAGGTGGCGCAGACCGCGCTGCGGGAGTGCCGGAACAGCACGCAGCGGTGCGACCTGCTGCTCGACATCTTCTCTAGCCAGAAGGTAGATAATTATTATAGTTATTGTTATGAGTCAGGTACGAGGTGGCACAGATGGCGCTGCGGGAGTGCCGGAACAGCACGCAGCGGTGCGACGTGCTGCTTGACATCTTCTCTAGCCAGAAGGTAGATAATTATCATAGTTATTGTGATGACTCAGGTACGAGGTGGCACAGATGGCGCTGCGGGAGTGCCGGAACAGCACGCAGCGGTGCGACGTGCTGCTTGACATCTTCTCTAGCCAGAAGGTAGATAATTATCATAGTTATTGTGATGACTCAGGTACGAGGTGGCACAGATGGCGCTGCGGGAGTGCCGGAACAGCACGCAGCGGTGCGACGTGCTGCTTGACATCTTCTCTAGCCAGAAGGTAGATAATTATTATAGTTATTGTTATGAGTCAGGTACGAGGTGGCACAGATGGCGCTGCGGGAGTGCCGGAACAGCACGCAGCGGTGCGACCTGCTGCTTGACATCTTCTCTAGCCAGAAGGTAGGTTCAAGATTTGTAACTTAATTGGAATGTCTAATTTAGCTAGAACCCTAATTCCACTAACCCGGGGTTATGTGGTTAAACCGTTAGCCCAGTGTCAAATTGTACTGGTAACCATGGTAACTCCAGGTTTAACCGGTAAACCCCGGGTTAGAGGAATGGTGCAAGTGGGCCTAAATAGCATAACAATCACGAAGCGTGCTCTACATATACTGCTAAAAAATCAAAAAACTTTCCGTTACTCGGGAAAAAAAATTCAAAAAAAAAATTACATGCGTTAACTTCTACTTCTAGGTGGTTCTAGAAGTTCCCCTACGCAACAACGACTCCCTCTGGAACGAGCAATTTGTGATCGTGTCCGAATGCGAACCCCGGACCTCCGTATACCTGACCTGCGTAGTCGCCGTGCCTCTGCTTATCATGATATTCGCCTTTCAATGACTATCGTCAGCATTGGCCTTAAGAGGGGGTAGAGGAGGGTAAATTTTCAGATGCTGTCAAATTGTGGCTTTCCGATACGTAGGTAATTCGGTTTTCCTCGATTAATACTTCTTTAGTTTTCTTTACTTTTCTGGTTCGAGCTCATATCTATTTATTGATGATAATTATATATTGAGTATTTATTTATTTTATTTAGGTTATATTTATATATGTACACTTTATTTTTTATTTATTTAAGTATTTCTATTTATGTTTATATATATTATTTGTAGCAATGTGTATTCAAAACTTGCATTTCATTAATTTTAGTGATTTTACACTATTGTTTTTGTTTGTCATTCATCGTTACTTCTGTTTTGTTTCATTCGTTTCCTCAAATGTTAACTGGAAGAGATCCCATACAGGGATAAGTTCGCCTTTGTTATATTTAATTTACTCTGTAACTATGTTTCTCGTCTTTTTATTTCCATGTGCAATAAAGTATGTATACATACATACATACATACATACATTACCCCATTACACACACAACGCAGTTCACGCACACTACCTCAATTTACTGGGACAGGTCAGTGACCCCCAATGTTTTTTTTAAAGTGCTGTTTCTAGTTTGGTATTAACCACTGGCCACCTTTCAGGAATTGAAACTGTCAAAGCGTTCCTTTGTGAGAAGACAGAGAAAACACATTTTATATAGCTATTTCCTTGTTTGATCATGTCATGTCATAGAGTATGTGACGTATTTCAATGTAAATAATCCTAGGTTTCGTTGTTGACTTTTGTATAGAAGATAGGTACGAACGGCAACACTCTTAACTATCCATCGGTGGACCTTATGCCTTTTGTAATAAGGTTTACGCTTATTATATTTCACTTATAACTTAATTTTTAGGGCTTTATTATGGGACGGAATTAAGTAAACGCAGGGATGTAAAAAATAAACGTATAGTTCAAACGAAAATGTGATAAATTGATAATTGTTTATTCATCATAATTTGAAGGTTGTCTGTGGCGATAAGGAATGTGTGTCAAAGTCCATATTTTTGTTACTCTTATATCTGAAATTGATAATTGATGTTTTTCTTATTATATACTTAATTGTTTTTTATTAGTTTAATAAAAAAAAGCGGCCAAGTGCGAGTCGGACTCGCCCATGAAGGGTTCCGTATTTAGGCGATTTATGACGTATAAAAAAAAAACTACTTACTAGATCTTATTCAAACCAATTTTCGGTGGAAGTTTACATGGTAATGTACATCATATATTTTTTTTAGTTTTATCATTCTCTTATTTTAGAAGTTACGGGGGGGGGGGGGACACACATTTTACCACTTTGGAAGTGTCTCTCGCGCAAACTATTCAGTTTAGAAAAAAATGATATTAGAAACCTCAATATCATTTTTGAAGACCTATCCATAGATACCACACACGTATGGGTTTGATAAAAAAAAATTTTTGAGTTTCAGTTCGAAGTATGGGGAACCCCAAAAAATTATTGTTTTTTTTCTATTTTTGTGTGAAAATCTTAATGCGGTTCACAGAATACATCTACTTACCAAGTTTCAACAGTATAGTTCTTATAGTTTCGGAGAAAAGTGGCTGTGACATACGGACGGACAGACAGACGGACAGACGGACAGACGGACAGACGGACAGACAGACAGACATGACGAATCTATAAGGGTTCCGTTTTTTGCCATTTGGCTACGGATCCCTAAAAAGGTCATAGATCACAAGGACACGAATTTAATTAGGTAGGGTTAGGTCAATCTTTTTATATGTTTTTTATTGAGCAAATTAAATGGTGCTATTAAATATATTAGTCAATTTTAGAAACGATATATTGAAATATGTTATATGTGTTTAGGTATTAGATATACTGTATAGCATTGTTGATTATTCATTGTTATTATCAAAAATGTTAAAATTATTAATCTTAAGTTTAGCTAATTTTGTAATTATTTTCTTACTCTTGCCTAAATATTTGTATAATATATTAATCCAGTACGAGTTATAACATGTATATTATAGTTTTGAATGCTATATATGTAACATGCGTATGTTTACTTTAATCTTATACATATATCATAATTATAATAAATGTACCTATTTACCTTATTGTGTGTTCACTACGAAATTTAAAATCTTATATCATCATCATCAATTTTATTCTATTTAGTTAACATAGATTTCATTTAATATTGTTATCCTCGTGTTTTTTTAATAGGTATTACGTATTAGTAAAGTTAAGTTACAATTTCACACCGCAGTTAACTTTTGTGGAGCAACTTTAGAGCAATTAAGACTGTGTAATGGTAAGTAACTAGGTACATAGGTAAGTTACCGAAATATCAGGGAATTCAGGGACGTAGGTTTTTTTTTTTTATTATTCGACTGCGCAGTGCAAAGGATGGTAATATTATGTGTTTATTTTTATAAAATTGATAAAATTGTTTTATCTAGAGGCTACTAATACTGTGATACTAGTCGTTAGGCAATTGTATATTTTACAAGTATTGATACTATTAAATGAAGTTCCCATTAGAAATCGTATTTTACTTTTATACCATCATACCTACTAATAGATAAATAAATATTATAGGAAATTCTGACACAGATTGACTAAGTCCCACAGTAAGCTCAAGAAGGCTTGTGTTGTCGGTACCCAGACAACGATAAATATAATATACAAACAGTTAAATACATAGAAAACACCCACGACTAAGGAACAAATATCTGTGCTCATCACACAAATACCCTTACCGGGATTCGAACCCAGCACCATCGGCTTCACAGGCAGGGTCACCATGCACCCACTAGGCCAGATCGGTCATCGGTAGGCCGGATTTACACTTGTAAGTTTTACTTACGTAAGTAGGGACACAGCTATACCACAGAATGAGAGATGAATATCGTTATCTCATTCTAACAAATAGCTTTGTCCCTACTTACGTAAGTAAAACTTACAGGTGTAAAGGCGGCCGTAGATGAGTATGCTTCTAAGCTATTATCAATTTGTTATTCGTTTTACACACGTTTACTATGTAAAACTTTACGATAGCGCGTAATAACGTAGTAACACGGACAAAGCCCATTGAATTTACATAGACTACTCTGTAATCTCCGATTACATAGTACGCTATAATTAAATGTGTCAGACATGTCGGTATCGTAGCGAATCAATCGGTATGCTCGAGATGTAGTAAATGAGTCTCTGTTACTAGTATTCTACGTATATGAGTCACAAGTCCAAGGTTTGAGTCCATCAGAACGAATTAGCTATGTTTTCATAGAGGGGGCCCTCTATGAAAACATAGCTAATTCGTTCTCCCTTTGTTTCCCAATTTTCCCATAAAGTTTTAAGTCATAATGTATTGTCTATCATATTATCATTAGTCATAAAACTGAAACGGTTAATTTTTCAGGATTTTCGTAAGGTTATCCTATAGATAGGCTAGGTTAGGCTAGGTTTGTTATATGGCAATCCTGAAAAGTGACGCGTTTCTGAACCAAATGAATTATGACTAACTAAAGTGTGGGCAAACAACACATTATGACTTAAAACATTTTGGGAAACAATAGAGACCCTTTCATAGAGTGTAGCCCACTTCACTTCAGTAAACTTAGGTGTTCAAAAGTTCAAATAGAGCTTCTTAAATCCAGTATCCAATGTCGTAGACGTAGAAAAAATTAAGGAACTCGTAATCAGTTGAAATCGTCTTTTTCCCACGCAAAAAACGCCTTTGTCATGTAATGAATCAAATCCAATACCACTGCCAATTCTTCATCTGATCGAATGTGATACGGTTCAATGCAATCTATTCACGAAACTTAAATTGACTAGTACGGCTACCATCAGTTTGGCACTGACATAAACGCCGTCGAGAATGTAATTTACTTTCTATAGGTACATCTCGTTTGCACTAATATGTGAGTACGAGCGAGATTGTATAGAAAGTGGGTTCCCCTCATCTGGCATAATATTGTTTGTTAGAAATACATTTCGCATAACATGTATCGCAGAAACACTTTTAGTCTAGTTTCTAAGCAAAAAGTCCCACTTTGTCGCTTGCCATAAGGACGCTTTGACAGGTTATTCGTATAAAGATACAAGCAAATCTCGACCTTATTGTAAGCGACATAATAGGCCCTTTGACTAGACTTCGACACTTTTACCTACAGGTCTCAAGCGGTCGGATCTTCTATTTAACTGAGTTTTGGGACGAAAACTATATTAATTACTTATTTACTTACACATAACACAATCAGCTTCAAGAAGGCTAAAAGGTACACGTTATAGGATATTTTAATAATAATAAAGTATAATTACAGTACAGGGTGCGAAGCCAACGTGCAATCGTTAACGTTCCGTAGCGAACAAAACGCAACTGTCAAGAGAGTGAGACTGATAGAGAGTGATGACTACGATACGCTACGGAGCGTTAAGGATTGGCACGTTGGCTACACACCCAGAGGGGCCACCGCGAAAACCGAATTTCGCAAATTGCGGGGATCTTTCTCTTTTACTCCAATGAAGGCGTTGACAGAGAAAAATGCCCGCAATTTGCGAAATTCTGTTTTCGCGGTAGCCCCTCAGGATTGAATTCGTTTAGATAAAGTGGAGTGATTGGTGAATAGCCGTGAACAATAGGTAGACTTTTATGAGCCGTGACAAGGCCTGGCCTTACTAAAAGCACTTATAACTGACCATAATTAAAGCTTACCTCATTGCAATAAGGTCGACAAATGGTCTATTAACTCAGTCATTAATGGTACCTATCGCAATAAAGACAGACAATTAACGAGAATGCATTCCTGAACCGTGATCTCAGCCCGCAATTCTGCCCTTCAGAAGAATTACCATAAAAAATATCTCGTACAGTCACCTGCAATTAATATGTGACACAACGAAGGCCACAAAAATATCTGACATGACCTATTTGTAGAGCCATAAGAGCGTGTCACATATTTTTACGGCCTTCGAAGAGTAGTAACATAAGTAATAAGGCCTAGTTTCCCCTCTGGGTTGGAAGGTCAGATGGCAGTCGCTTTCATAAAAACTAGTGCCTACGACAATTCTTGGGATTAGTTAGCGGACCCCAGGCTCCCAGAGCCGTGGAAAAATGCCGCGATAACGCGAAGAAGAAGAGATCTTGAGCTTGACTGACCAGGAGACGTACGTAACTACAACGGCTTATTAAGATATTTAAATTAGTAAATTGAATCGCCTCTTTGAATCGGAACTGTCATTGACATCAATTTTGTCATTTGTCCCAGTTAGAAATAAAATTTAGTTAATTATTCATTTGAAATATCTTACAAAGCTGTTTAAATACCACACTGCCACTTGTAAAAGTAAAATAAATGACAAAAAAAAACAAAAAAAAAAACTTGTCTGATTTTAGTAAGAGTAGGGGCATTAAATTGCTCGTTGTTTATGGAGTTAGAAAAACATATTACTGATCACGACTCAAATGTCACCCTGTATAATGACGTAATGGGTGCGGCCAATCTTTGCGTTAGTATATACTCATTGATATAAAAGTATTGATATTCAAAAGTGTCGCTGACATCAGTCATCAGCAGGGGTCGGACAAAAAGTGCGGATGACGTAAAAATGACGTAATCTTGCACACAGGATGATGTTTGAGTTTGTATTTAAACTTCCGTGTGACATGTAGTAACAAAGTAGTATTAATGAAGTAACAAAATAATCGTAAATAAATCCATGGAATTAATAATACAGGTGGTAGGGTGATGTAGTGAATAAAATAAATTTCACGAAACTTGCCACAATATTCGAGTAAAGATGTGACATTTTAGAGCGTTTTCTTATACATTAGTAAATATAAATTTTAGCTAAATATAATCGTGAAGATACAATAGCTAAACAATAACGTCAAAAAAAAAGTCAATTTATTGTTCATCTGATTGACAATGTGTCAGTCAAAAACGTACTTACTCATTTCAAGTGGCGATATCGTTTAATAAAGAGGTTGATAAATGATAAGTGATAATTGTTTATGAAAATCAAAAATACTATTTGAAATCATCCTATAAGTGGTTTGACGTCATCCGCACTTTTTGTCCGACCCCTGGTCATCAGGTTTATGTCTATTTGATGACCCGCACCGCCGCACCGCACACTATTAATATTTATATTTACGGCTGGATCTGAATAACATGTTTAACATAATTACATACTTCTGTCGTAGTATTTCGCACCTTTAGAATTATACTGACCTTATCCAAAATTTACGGATTTTGAGTTTCACTTATAAAAAGTCCTAAAATTATAAACCTCATCGAACCTTAATACAAAAGCGGCCCAATATAGGGTAGAAAGGGATAGACTAAGACTTCGGTCTTTTTCCCCCTCCCTCTAACTTCGCGTTATGTTCGGTTTGAGTGAGACGCAAGCAGTGATGCGCCGCGAGTGTTCTGAGCAGGTCGTTACGTGTTCGGTTTTGTGGCGACGTAAATAGATTTGAGTCAGTTTAGTAACAAAAATAAGGTAAGTAGATGTTTTTATTTTTAATACAATTAAGACTGAATTCATATTAAGTTCATTTCATACCAAAATCGATTCATTACCATATGACTCGTTTGGCTTTAAGTCACTCTATGATTAAAAACTAGTTCGATTAGAAGTCGCAATCATAAATGGGTTTATATTATAACAACACTAATCATTTATCTAGAGAATTATCCAGGATACCGTCTTTGTTATAATAAAAATGAGCATATACATAGTGACCATTTAAATCATGTGGCTGTGTAAATACTAACATTTGTTATTTAATTCATAAATGGGTCTTTTTATAAAACCAGTTAAATTGACAAGATAAATGACATTTATATTTTAATTAACATTCTAGGTATCTAAAGCCAAAAGAATTGAGCTTCCCATTAAAAACATATAGAAAATGAAAAAAAGGGCGGATTATATTTTAGATAAACGGGAAAAAAATGGAAGCCAGATGAGACTGTATATTTTTATTTACATAACTTACTTATACGAATTATCTACATATACTTAGTCTGATCATCGGTTTTTTCCAGGATAACGATGTCAGCAGTAAACAACAATTTACTCCACGGCGAGGACAACAAAAGTTTGAAAAAATCAATGTGTCTGACATTAAAATTGTAAGTATTTGGTTTACAATGTTTTTAATGTTTATTGCAACCATAATACGTATTACTTATTTATCAGAACACTACTAATGATGTAAGAATATCGTTGGCAGATAATACGGACAAAGAAGTAAATAATTATTTTTTAAATATTCATAAAAACTAAAAAAAAATGAACATTAGAAAGCTTTAACTTCAACTAAGCTAAGCACTATAATTATAGAAGTTCTTTCGCTGTTGAATAATATTTTTAAGAAATATAATTTTTATATTTCAGAATAATCCTGACAAGGAAAACAAATCATCAAGTAGCTGTTCAATAATAGACCGCTCTCCGGAAAAATCCATTCCATACATTGACCCAAAGACGTTTCTTGCTAGCAATAATAATGAGGTGAGTTTATAACTTTACGGTGTATTATTTGGTTATTAATAATGTTTTATAATTCATTCCCTGGCAAGAATTTAGCAGAAACTAATCTTATTATCTGTGTTTCAGATAAAAGTTCAAAATAAAATCGAGGATATTGCTCAGAAACCAGATAAATCAGAGTTATCATCATCTCAGCAGGACGTTTTACTAAATAATACACCACAATCCTACAGTTCATCATCTAGCAGGTCATCATCTAATAGTTCCTCCTCTTCTTCAAGTAGATCATCATCGACATCTTCCTCATCCAGCAGCTCTTCTCGCATGAGTAATTCAAACGCGCATTCCATCATAGATGAGCCTTCAACATCTAAATGCACAGGACAAAGTATAAGCAGCAGACCTACAAAGAATTATCATCAATCACCTCTAAATTCCGATGAAAGCGATGTTGACTTAAGCGACTCAGACCCGACTTACACTATAGTTCGTTTTTTTTAGCATTAGAAAATTTAGAAATAAGGTAAACAATCTTGATGTGTCTTTTAATTGAAAAACACATTTTAAAAATAAGTTACGGTAAATATGTAACAATTATGAATCTAATACAATCTTTTATAGTCTTCTGCTTTCATAAGTAATAGTTATTGATTTTTAAAAATTGTTTTTCAATTAAAAGACATGTCAAAATCGCTTACCTTCTTTCAAGTTCTTTCTAATGCTAAAAAAACGAACTATATTAATAAGTCTATTCGTAGCGAACATGTACGTATATCTGATTCAAGCCCCAGCTCTAGTTCTTCGGCTCCTTCCAGATCAACTTCCAGGGCATCCAGAGACAACGGGGAGTCTGTTCAAGAAGTAACCAGAAGATCCAGAAAACGTACCAGAAATCCATCAAAATGGAAACAAAATGTCGCAAAAAGATTGAGAAATTCAGGAAAATCTTACGTATCGTCTATAACTAAAAAAGAAGTTCCTGCTCGCTCCATCAAAGTTTTTTATAGTTCTATTCTCTAATTCAAAATATGTCCCAAAGTTTATGATAATGTTGATTATCAATAATTAGTAACAACTACAATTACTAAGGTGCCTATTATGTGATCTCTTTAGTAGAATAGGTATTTATTAGAATGGACCAAATGATCTTGTTCTAATCTGTTTTATTTTTTGAAGGATATTTGATTTTTTTGTTAACACTTGTTGTTTAAGATGAACATCTTTTGTTTAGAGCATGAACATAAATACTTATGTGATCTCAGTATGTACTAGAAAAGTGATTAGGTATTTTTCTAAACTTAGATATATAGTTCAGTAGTCCTATCTGCAGAACATCTATCAAAATGGAAAGAAAAATATTGTTAAAATTAGTTTTTTTTTATATATTTTTAGAAGGATATTTGATTTGTTTATTATGATTGTTGTTTAAGATGAAACCATATTTTTAACTAAAAATAAATCGTATTCGAATATTGTTAATGTTTTATTAAAAATAGAAAGTGTCCCTTAAAACAATTGGAAGTTGACTATTGTATTGACTTAATTTGATATATGATACGTTTTGAGTGTATTATTGTTCAGTAATATTAAGCCCTATGTAGAAATCGGTCTTTAAAAAAAATATGATTTCAATCGTAAAGAGACCTAAAACTGATGCACTTTTTTAAAAAAAATAATAAAAATAGTTACTACATTTATTTTATGTGTTTATGTGTAAAAACATGTTAAGAAATAAGTAAAGTTTAATAAAATACAAGTTTTAGTAACTATTTCTCAATCAGAGCTCGGTAATCCCTCTTTATCTATGGAATTTATGAACCCGTCAATCTTTATTTAACGTTTCCCAAAAACTTGCATTTTTCTATTATGTCACTATAATTCTAAAGGTGCGATTTTATTTACGTAGTTAATATACGAGTAGTTTTATTTTTAATTATTGACATTTAAGACTTCTTCTATTATTAAATTATCACACGACATGCACAAATACTCACACTTACACTGTACGATTGTTTCCGACGTACGTAAATACTTCTTCGTAAATATATTCTTTGTTGTGACCGGTCCCGGCAGAAAATCAGTGCTTTGCTCGAAAGAGCGAAGCGTATCACTGAGCCGTGACCCTTTTGTCCTGCTGCAACGCACACAGTTTGTACCTACCTACCTACTTTTATTAAATTTTACTTTTGTACCTACTCATTTCTATGTTATTTTCTTTGTTAGTGTAATAATAATTATTTTTTTTTCCTTTTCTTTTGTTATGATGATTGTGTGTAAATTTATATTGTGTGTCATTGCAGCTGTCAAATAAATGATTTATCTATCTATCTATCTATCTATCTATCTTCTTCTTTTAAGACTATTTAAGACTATTAACAAAAAATTAAATAGCTTTACGACAGTTTTAAAATGTCATGTTTTGCTTTTAATTAATTCATCACGACTCACTACAAGTATACCCTGAATAACTTGAATAATTCCCGCGGGCTCAGCACGGTTCCATTTTTATCGACTATCACTATGCCCGTCACTTTCACACTTACATACTTGTTAGAACGTAACAGGCATGGTGATAAACGATAAAAATGCGACCGTGCTACTAGGGCTGGTTCTCCAGGATCCCGATATCAGACTTAAGGGATTACTTCACAGTGGGTAAGGGATACTACATAGGTACTACAAACTATGGGAAGTTTCAAACTGAAAATATATTTTATTTGATATCAGAAGGGCTAAGATGGTCGGCTTTTTATCATTTGTCACCATGCCTGTCCCGTTCTAACAAGTATGAAAGTGCTAAAGTGACGTATAACATGACAGGTGATAGAAACGCGACCATGATAATGCTGCGGTAGATGGGAAAGAAACACCTGCTCGAAATCCGGGTTATCATGTTTCTGTTGCCCCGAGTAAAATATTGGCACTATGTTTATCTTACATTATTTATCAATGTTGGCGGTAGGCCCTCTGGAGGGCTAGCCAAGATGATAATCGTCTGCATAAAACGAAACGAAACGCTAACATGGCTAAACCCCCGTAGACTCCAAAGCAGAGGGGCTACCGCGTAAACCGAAATTCGCAAACTGCGGGGATCTTTCTCTATTACTCCAATGAAGGCGTAATTAGAGTGACAGAGAAAAATTTCGATTTTCGCGGTTATAGCCCAGTAGGTATGTAGCGAAAGACGCAACCAAGATGGGAGATTGAGTAAAGAAAATAAAACAATTTAACTACATTTATTTTATTTCGAATTTCACGAAAAATACAGCTATAATAAATAAGCGTTATAGTAATTAATATTACTTAAACTATAAGCGTTGGTAGCGTGTAGTGAGTAGTTACTTTATTTACTAATGTATGTAGTTTGATTGATCAGGTGATGTTAGCCAAGGTAATATTCATAATACCACAATATTTTCTATCATAAATGGGTCAAAATTCTTTTCGTCTTTACAAAAAAGTGTGGAGACAGGTCAGCTGCAGGAATCTGCTGCTTATTTCAGGTTGGACCCTACTCGCGCCTTACGGAAACTCCATTCCGAGTTTTATTTTGGAGTATCCTTCTCCTAGATGGATTGCAAACCAATGTTAAGAGGACGACCATCTCCCCTGTAACGAAATACCTTCTTGCTTCGTTTGTGGACTTAGTCGCCTCGTACGACACCCTTATCCTATGTGAGGGTTGGCGCTGTTCTAAAGCCGGCCACCACACGGCTTGTGTCAAATATAACACATAAATAAATAAAATAAAAAACAAAAAAAGTTAAATTTGTACGGAATCCTCGGTGGGCGAGTCCGACTCGCACTTGGCCTGATTTTTTCCTTTCGGAACTACCCGAACATAAGTTCCTTACCGAGTTCGTTATGTCTATTCTGCACCGTAATTAAATAAACACAATTAACATAGAGATTCACTGGTAAATACTCAAGGTAAGTAACATAAAAACAAGACCTGAATAGTAAGTAATAAACTTTTAGGTCATTACATAGACCTTGGAGTGTTGGAACACGCATTTACTTCACTACACACGACTAGGAAATTAACCTTCCATTGTAACACACTCGAAAATCACACTTACATTATTTTATCTACACACATATCATAAAATTCATAAACCTTCTATAATGCGTTCAAAAATGCAAATTTCGGCCAGCATATAAATTAGATAACTGATCTGAAAATATTCTTATTGCGTAATAATAACGTTCAAATTTCGAACATCTCGGGAAATCAAAGGAATTCGATTTGACCTCATTTCTGGTATCACTCGAGATGATGTTTTTTTTTTTCATCCTTACATCAGGATAACTCACGTTAGACCGGGCCGTGTCCGGGCCGGAGCTTCCGGCGCTTACTTTTCTATAACATGACAGGCGATCACGTGATGCTTTCCATAGAAAACGATGCGCCGGAAGGTCCGGCCCGGACACGGCCCGGTCTAACGTGAGTCATCCTTCGAAATGAAATGTCAATTGCAAACAGTGTGATCAAAATATCGCAATGACTGCCGCTGAACGCATCGTAAAAAGCTTATACATATATAACATGTGTGTAGGTAATTAATTGTATGTAACTTTGCATAATTAAGCATAAAAACCATCGTGTGATATTTTTAAAAAACTCGCTTTCAGCTCGTTTCATAAACCCACACTCGCATTTAATCCTTTAATTATGTAGCAGTCACATAAACTACTACTAGAACACTGATGGGTTAGAGTATACTCCAGCAAATAACACAATTTCTGTCGGTTTGTCTACCAACATAAAGGCAAACGGTCTGTCCGCCTCAAACTTGATCGGTTCCACTTCCGGATTAATTAGATTTTGAACTATCTCGGCCGAAACACCCTCCTCAGTCACCTCTATCTCCACCACTTGCTTCATCCTATTCACTCGTATCAGATAATCACTTATACCCTTAAGATTACCACTAGACTTGAAAATATATGACACACCCATATCGCTGATCAACTCCGGTAAGTTCACTATTTCACTGCTTATCTTAAATCTTGGCAATCTTAACACGACTAGTTTGTTTTTGGATTTCTTGAAAAGGTTGAAGATAGTCGCTATCCTTATTCGTTTCATGTGGAAAAATAAATCCTTAATAGTCCCGTTTGTGGGCAGAAATATGAGCATAGAACGCCTTTCATCGATGCAGGGAAGTTCCAAAACTTCGGCATTAATGGCAGTTAAGTTTATGTAGTGGAAGTATCCTATGCTGGACATCATATTAACTTCACCCACTTTTACGCTTCCGTGGTAGAAAGGCTCTCGAGCGGTGAAGCCAGGATCGAAAGGTTGTCGCCAAGCAGCTTTGAATGTTGCCACATCAGCCAACATCAGAGAAGTTAACTTGAATTCGAACGGGTCTATACTATTCCCGACACCAGTAGCTCTTTCTATAATCTCACTCGCTTGATCTGCAGACTCATAAGGAGTATCCCGGTCTAGAGATACCACTCTAACTGTTTTCGATTGTTCAACTCTTCTTTTAAAATCCTTTTTCACTGCTAAATATTTATCCACTATCACTAAACTTTGGCTTTTATATTCCTTCACTTCCCCGTATAAACTGTTGAGGGTTTTTCTTAAAGTCCGTTGCATGCAGGGCTTCCCATGTCCGGTCACCTTCCAGATCTGCTTGAGGGTAGCTCCATGGGCGCCTTGTGCGAGGTTCACGAGCTGCAGCCACGAATTTATCGGTGAACAGACGAAATGTCCATCAGTTTCTTGGGAAACTCTATCTAAAAGCCCGGTTGAGAACTCATAGATAGGCTTTTTGTAGGACGCGGTAACGGAACGCTCATCGCAGTTCTTCGCTAACGTGTAACAGCAAAAAGTTAACAAAAAAACGGCGCGTCTCATTTTTGACCGCTGCAGAGAAGGTACCGTTGTTGACTGGCTCGAGAACTAATGTTATTGTGTTTTATATCAGGATGCGATAACGTTTTTAGAAGCCCTACGCACAGTGAATTCTTTCGTCGCTTGTTTGCCTGTTGCTTAAATTTTGGTGATAAACTTGTCCTTTGGTTTATTAGTGGAGATTAGATAATGTCTTTCGCAAGTAGCAAACGGGTCGTAAAGAGACGAGAGTAAACAGTTAGGTACTGTAGGACGTTTCTGTGTCGAGGCGTGGGGCAGACTGGAATAGCAAGTAGGTAGCTCTGAAGCGCGCCCCGTTAGCCGCATGTCTAATCAATTTCACAGCTCGGTGCGGTTGACAGACACCACGCCCTGTGATTGTTGATGTTTGCCTCCTGATATGCTAAACGATTGAGAGGTTATCACAGGGCTGCCATCCGTCCGGGTTTCTTCGGATTGTCCTAGTTTGGAGCTCGTCCACTTTGCTGTCCGGGTTTTACCCACAAACACATTTTGTGTTAAGTGGTTTATGTGACTAAAATTTAATAGAGACACTAGAATATGTCTAGCTAGTATGTAAACCGATTCTAACCAAACATGGAGTATAATATTCCGACTGCCAGGGCTGGGTGCAATCAGCAGCAGAAGCTGAGCCGGCGAGGTGTTCAAAATGATCTACACACGCTTTTCTCCCTGAACAATGAAGGTATATTAGTGATTATATAGAGCTGCCCACTTACCTATATATGATGCTGACTCTACTAACTAAATAAGAATATACATTCCAAAGAAACTCCTAATTTAAAAATCGCAGTGCGTGATGCTAGCAACCCGGTTTATTGACACATGAATGCTAATAATTTCAAATGACAGATCAATTCGACAGAATTTATTCGCGAATACATTTTACCATCGTACACTGAACAATAAACGTTGACTCCCAGGCATTAGGTTCGAATTTATAATTCACACTGGCATCACATATAACCTTATGAATTAAGATAAAATTTCAGCGCCAAACAAAGCAATAGAATTTGGAAACAGAACATGCTATCCGATTACAATTTAACAAATAACTATCGTATGACTATGAACAATAAAGTTCATTTCAGATTTGTTACTGACACTCCGCAGGACCTTGTGAAAATGAACAACTTTACGCACTGGCGCTTAAACATACATTTAAATTTCAACTTTTTCAGTCATGTAGTAGGTTTATAATCGCAATGATTCCACTTTGACTTTATGCACAATAGTTGTATTGTAGGTACTTTGGGATTTAAATAAAACTGGTTCCCTACTTGCAGTTTTAGTCTATTATATTTATTTCACCTACACGGTTCGATAACTAGGTATAACATGTTTTTTCAATAACTGATAGGTCTTGATCTCCTATATCTACATAATCAGAGATATTTCAAACTATCTTTTGCCCGCGACTTCGTCCGCGTGGTGTTAGTAATTTGGGTAGCTTATTTTTTAATCCAATCTGCTTTTTATCGATTCCCCGTACAAACTTCTGGGATGACTTCTGGGATAAAAACTACCCTATATCTTTCCCCGGACTCAAACTATTTCTATACCAAATTTCAACTAAATCGGTTCAACGGTTTAAGCGTGAAGAGGTAACAGAACAGACAGATAGACACACTTTCGCATTTATAATATTATTAGTATGGATTTGCCTGGCATCTGAAGTGAATTAAGCTCCTAGGCATATGAAGTGTAGATATTGACATAATGTCTATCTTGATGATGTCATGCCTTCAAAGTCAAGTAGGTGACCTCGCAAATATGTACTTGTATAACAATTAGTTTTTGCTGCAAATCTGTTACCGCGTGGTTGACAGGTAGGCACCAATCAGTACCCCTAGTGTAAATTCATTCGATAGCGTGACGTGACGTACGCTAAGCACCTAAGCAGCTAAGCAGCTAAGCAGCTAGCCAAATTAATTAATTTATCAGTTGCTCAACATAAATACCCTAATAAGTTAAAAGAATCTATAATTCGTCCAATCCATAAAAAGGGTGACCGTAAAGTATACTCAAACTATCGACCAATATCCATTCTCTCCAGTATAGATAAAATAGTTGAAAAATGTATAATTAGTCAAACAAGCTCTTTCCTTCAAAAAAACAGTATATTAAATGATGATCAACATGGGTTTCAGAAAAATAGAAGTACTGCCACTCTTTTGTCCAAATTCACTGATGAAATAAATACGTACTTAGACGATAAAAAATTTGTTGTAGCAATTTTCTATGATTTTAAAAAAGCATTCGACACTTTAGAAACAAACACCCTTTTAAATGGAATGGCCGAATGTGGTGTGGGACAGCCGCTAAACAAATGGTTTCGCGACTATCTCACATCACGTTCATACCGCGTTAAGATTGGTGACGACCTAAGTGATGAGACACTGGTACATTGTGGAGTACCACAGGGCTCCGTATGTGGCCCAGTGTGTTACCTAATGCATGTAAATAGCTTATGTGGAGTTTTGCGAAACTGTTCCGCACACATGTTTGCGGACGATCTATGCACCCTACGCGCAGGAAACAATATGGTAGAAACTTGTCGTCTAGTTCAACAAGACATAGACTCAGTAGTTAAGTGGTCTCATGACAATGGCATTATATTGAATTCAGATAAAACTAAGCTCCTAATTATACAATCGCCATATTTAAGTACAACAGAAATGCCCCTCCCTATGTACACCCACAGTTTCACTTGCCTTCATAATAACTTACACGATTGCCATTGTATACCAATAGAAAAAGTTGATTGTGTTACATACTTAGGTGTCAAAATAGATTCCGCATTTTCTTGGCAACAACATATAAATTATATTTGTAGCAAACTTAGGATTTTATTAGGAAGATTTTACCACCTTAGCTTTAAAGTACCGACTAATGTATTAAAATGCTTATACTTTGCCATAGTTGAATCCTTGTTAAGTTATGCTCTTGATTGCTATGGTCTCACTTTTAAATCGTACATGGATAAAGTAGAAGCGCTACAAATTAGATTCTTAAAGTTACTTGTCAATAATAAAACTAGAAACAGCTGTAAAGGTAATTACAATAAACTATTTAAAATTTGTAAAATACTCCCGGTCAGTTTAAAACACAAATATCTCTTAGCAGTTAACAACCATGGCAATAGGGTGCATATCTCGACACGATTAGAACATAAACATAATACAAGATCAGTGGCTGTGCAAAAATATGAAATACCCCGCGTTACTAACTATTATGGAGACAGAACATTAAGAAAAAGGTTGCCGTATTTTTTAAATAGTCTGCCTGAAAATATCAGGCTCGAGCCCAATAAAATTAAATTTAAAAAAGCACTAATGCTGCACTTACTGAAAACACTTGGGTGACAATTGTATGCCTGTGCCTGCAAATGTCACTCAAGTGAAGTTAGTTATAGCTACGATGTTAGTTTTAATTTTTAATATGTTAATTACGTTGATTATGTAAGTACTTACAACAGAGACTCGCGCCTGCAGTCAAACTGTGCAAACAGTTTTGCAGGGAACTGTATAAGATTATAAGTATTCATGTATTAATAATAACAAATAAAAAAAAAAAAAAAGGTTGCGTTAAGTCTCATTTTGTATGGGATTTTGAGTTTTCTAAACGTCCCGCTTGGCACGCTGTTCAAATCCCATACAAAAATAGACATAGGTATCGCAAACGCGAACGCTGGACTTTCCAGCGTCGAATTTAGTTATACATACACTCATATGAGTTAACAACATTTTTTTCATGAGTCATAGCTTATTCCATATAATTAAATACCTTATCTGTTTACAATTAAATTCTGGCATTCCTAGAACCGTTTGTGTTCCGCATGTGGTTTTATGTAAAGGGTAAAGGCACCAGTAGTCAGCCTTATAACGACTTTTTTAAGTTTGAACGTTCGGCATTTCTACAGGATTAGTCGGATAATTAAACAAATGACATGGTTAGATCAATTGTTTATCATAGTTTTAAAACAAAATATTTAAAAAAATAACAATCCTCTTTATAATATCTCTAATTAAGTTTAAACAAAAAATGGCTCTTTTCTCCAGTAGTCAGCCTCCAAAATCCAGTAAGCAGCCTCTGTGTACCCAGTACTCAGCCTATATAAACTATTCATAATAATTAGATCAAAATCACTAATATTTATATCAAAATCAACGATATTATAATATTTATTTTTTCTTTATAATTTTTGTTATCGTTATTGTTGTTAGTTGTAGTTTTTAATTTTAGTTTATAATTTTTTGCATATATCAAAATCAACGATGTTATACAAATATCTATTTTTTATTACCATTTTAGTTTATTTGTATCTCCTTGGATATCACGGGCCTATAATCCCGGTTTTTTGATAGGCTTGCGTGGGGACACAGATTCAACACGTAGAGGCCCCTTGGAGAGCTTTTATGTCATGTAGAACTATTTTAGTTATTGTTATTGTAGTTAGTTGTAGTTTTTAATTTTAGTTTATAATTTTTTTTGCATATACATATGTATTATTTACCTACTTGTTTACTTATTTAATAAATAAAAAATCTTATAGGTACATACAATTCTTATGACACGAAATTTGTTGGCCGTAGGTACTTAATTAACTAACATTATTCTTGCAAACTAAGAATCGCAATATTTATTTTCTAATAATTAATCCGTCAAAAATTAATGAGGTAAATCAGGTAATATATAATTATGTTCCTAGTAGGTATTCGGTAAAAAATAATTAATCGAGTCTATGCAGATCTAATTATCATTAATAAACAAAGTCATATACCGACCAGGAAAAAGCAAAATGATAGTTATGTATAGTTAACGTCAAAAATATGTATACACTTTTGAACCTTATTTCAATGAGATAGGGTTTAAAAATGTGGACATATTTTTGGCGACGACGTACCAAGCAAGGTCAATGGCTGAGTACTGGATCCGCGAAACCCAGTGCTCAGCCGCATTAAAACGTTATTTCAAATGCGGCTGACTACTGGGTTTTACTTTAAATTGACTAGGGCATGCCTAACTAAATTTGAAAATGTAAATTTAACGGTCCTAACGGTCGCATTGGCTCGAAAATAATAAAATAAACGAATTACCCAAAGGTCAGCCGTGGGGGGCTGGGCACTGGATTCTTTGGAAAAAAGTGTTATCCAGTGGCCAGCCCCCTCAATTTATAAGTGAAATATTGATATTTTCATTCAAATATAATGCAATTTAATAGATAAACTAATAAATAAACCAATCATTAACAAAAATAATAACTTTTAACATTAAAACATAGTTTTTCTTGCCTGTTAAGAGAACACCACGTGCAGTAAAAAATATGGCCGACATGACACTATTGCACTCGTCGACAAACAGCACCTGTATGAACGAGTATATTTCTTCCCCCCGTTCCCTCACCGCACTTGTCGTGTGACGTATTAACCAGTAAGGAATCAAAGCTCCTATTTGAGTACTCGCGATTTGTTTAAACGAATATACCAGATATTTATGACCAATAAACGGCTCAAAAGGCTGACCACTGGTACCCGGCTGGCCACTGGTGCCGTTACCCAATATTCATTTCTTTAGAAACAGCTATTTCGTGAATTTGGTCTTGTT
This sequence comes from Cydia amplana, assembly GCF_948474715.1. Taxonomy (NCBI): domain Eukaryota; kingdom Metazoa; phylum Arthropoda; class Insecta; order Lepidoptera; family Tortricidae; genus Cydia; species Cydia amplana. Next base: position 26,120,695 of record NC_086070.1, read on the forward strand.
ATTGAATAACATAGTGCTTTTAGAAATTACTCATTCGCTGTAAAATTTGATGGATTATTTTTCAACATTGGCTACGAGTTAACAACAATAAACTTTAGCTAATTTCAGCTGGACCATTTACAAAAATAACTAGGCATCAAAATAGTTTCATGTCCGAAAGCTGAATGTAGGTACCTAAGGTATATATTGGAGTAACTTCGAAAGCGGGTTAATTTTGAAAATGACAAATACTAGTACCTATCTACTAAGTAAACTAGAAGTAGGTACTTTCTACTATAGCAACAGTGCCTAAGCGAAATGCCTTGGTAAATCAACGTTCACACACCAACAGTAGCGAAGTAAGGTAAGTGTTGCAAAAACCTTAAGCACTTCCTAATAAGCGCTTCATAAAGTGCTTAAAAAGGTTTTATAGATATTTGTCATCCGCTTTCGAAGTCATCTTAATGTAAGTACCTATTTTTTAACATGCATCCAAATCATTAGCCTGTTCCTAATAGATACCCAAATCCAAGTTTTTGACCTACTTAAAAAATAATGTTAAAATTATTAAGATAAAAAACATCTCACGCACAAACACTGTACAATCGGAATTCATGCCAAACTCCGTGACCTTTTATCAAAGTTCACCCGATAAAAACATTGTAGTTCCATTCATTCGTCCGCTGCCGACCAAAATGGCCACTTATTTATACTTGCTGGCCATCTTTCTGCCATCGATCTTAGGGCAGTGTACGGTAGAAAAGGCGAGTCCTAGCTTCAGCCGCGCGGTTTACGAGTTTTCTCTGGATTTAATACAAAGAGTGGGACAAGAAAACGACAACCACTTCGTGACGTCACCATTCTCGCTATGGACTGTTCTAACATCGGCGTCTTTAGGAGCAGACGACGAGACCCTCGCGGAAATGAAGCGAGTCCTCCGGCTCCACCACTACCCGTGCTTCAACGATAGGTACTTGGAAATCGTGAAAGGTATCACAGTGTCCAACACGAAGACCACACTGGAGAGAAGTTCTGCGCTCTTCGTTGACAAGACTGTGTCTCTTCTCGAATCTTTCCATAGAAAACTGTCCGGAACCGGCGTGTGCGATGTCATGATCTTGCCTTTCGACAACTATAACAACGTAGCTGCGACTATAAATAATTACGTGAGCCAAGCGACCCACAACACTATTGAAGAAATCGTGAGCTCTAATGACATCGAAGGAGTATATCTGCTTCTGCTCGACGCTGTTTACTTTAAAGGAATGTGGAATATACCCTTTGAGCCCTCAGAAACTGAGATCACCGCTTTCTACGACGAGAAAAACAGCCCCGCTGGAGATGTTAACATGATGTTCTCCATGAGGCAATACAACTTGGCATCTATTGATCAGCTACAAGCAAAAGTCTTAGAACTGCCGTATGGAGATGGAGACCGTTTTTCCATGCTCATATTCCTCCCCGACCAATCCAGTTCTGTGGCTAAAGTCACAGACCAGCTGAAGAGAGTGACTTTAAAGTCCATATTCTACATTTTTCAGCGTAATGGACTCGACACGGTTCAAGTTCAGATCCCGAGGTTCAAGATTACTTCCCAACTGGATAATCTTAAGGAGCTTTTAATGGATATGGGTTTGAAGTTGATGTTCGACAGCAGTGCTCAGTTCCCGTATATATCTGACTACAGTTTCTACATATCGAATGTGGTGCAGAAGGCTGATGTGGAGGTGACAGAGGAAGGCACGGTGGCGGCGGCGGCGTCGGCGGCGGAGTTTGAGGCAAGACGCTTGCCCGACTCCTTCCAAGCCAACAGGCCGTTCCTGTTCATGATTGTGGATAAGTTGAACTATATTCCGCTGTTCACTGGGGCGTATTCGAAGCCGTCCGTGTTTTAAATAAATTATGGCACGTAAATTTTGAAGATTTTATTGCAACCTAAAAAAATATGTCTCTAGATAGGAAACGTAATGTACCTACTACCTATATAAACAAATACAAATCCCCCTTGTAGGGATACGTCCTCCTTTGTACCTTCATTTCTTGAATGTGTGCTGTATTGCCTGTGATATTTATTAAAACTATGAGTCTAAGTCTAAGAATGACTCACTTTAGACCGGGCCGTGTCCGGATTGGAGCTTCCGGCGCTTTGTTTTTTATGGAAAGTATCAGGTGATCAGCTGTCATTTGTCATAGAAAAGTAAGCGCCGGAAGCTCCGGCCCGGACACGGCCCGGGCTTACGCGAGTCATCCTTAATGTGCAATTAAGAGGTTACTACTTGAAATAGTACTAAACAACTTTATAGACCAATCAAACACGATTTTCATAGATTCTAACTATTCTAAGTATGAATATTTGCAGAGCAATTAAACTGTTTGTGACTGCATTTTGCTTACATCAACTCGCTAAGAATCAAAATGTCCTAACCCCTCTTTAAGGTCCACACTCGCACGACTTTTTTCTTGAAACGTTGAAACATTTGTATTCAGGCTAGGTTCCGACGTATGTATTGAACAATGTCCTTTTGTGAATAGCTTGATAGCCTTACAGGTTGACTATAATTAGACATGAAGTTAAGTCCTGAATTAGTCAATCAAATCAAACTTATTTTTACTATTGAACTTACTATGTAGGGACTGCTGTAGCTACATATTGGCCACTACATAATAATCAACCACTCCTAACAATAAGAAGTCATTTGGCTTGTTTCTTTCTGATTTGTTAGGAAAGGCCAATTACTATGCCAATACTCATCATAAGGCCAATTACTCATCTACTCGAAGGTTAGCTGGAAGAGATCCCTTACAGGGATAAGTTCGCCTTTGTACCTTTATTTCTGTAAACATTATGTAAACCTGTGTTGTGTACAATAAAGTGATTACTACTACTACTACTATGTAGTGGCTAATAACTATATAGCAGTCACGCTATATTTAAGTAACACAATAACACTGTGCAGCTACTACACTCTATTGAAAGTCTGTTCAGTAGTTTTTGAGTTTATCGCGAAGATACAAACAGACACCAAAACCTAGTTCCATAAATCCGAATCCATGTAACACCCCTGGAGTTGCAGGAGCTAATAGGCTACGGTGGCCGCTTATTATCAGACGGGCCATTGGCTTGTTTGCCAGCGACGTGATATAAAAATGCTGAAGTGTCCAATTGAAATTTATCTTATGGACACCCTTTAAAATCCTACACTGGAAGAATCCGTTACCGTTTCACATGTTTCAAATATATTCGAAACGACTGACGGTGGTCTGATCCTTTCGCTATTAAGGCTGCTATTCCTTGATGTTGACGTAACGGACAGTTATACCGTGTTATTAGGGTCGTAAAGTTATCATTACTATCAATACCGCCGGGATCGCGTATAAAAACAAAAGTGGAACCGGTCGAATTATTATTTTTACGACCGCTCTTTGTGGTTTGTTAGACACAATGAACCTGTTCTTGTTTCCTAAAAATTTTATAGAATGGTTTGTGCCTTGGAGGATACAACTAAACGGAGTAGCCATTAACAGGCTTTCCCCTCTGTCGAAAATAGGCGGCCAACGGTCATACACAATGTATGGACTGACGTTTATCTGACATGGCTATTTTTACGTTACGCATACATTTGACGTTCCCCTCCCCCGCAAAAATCGGCAGACTGTTTTGTACAGAAAATTACAGACATGGCGTCTCCGTTTGATTATATCCTCCAAGGTTTGTGCAAATCACAGGGGCAATCTTTTATGAAATCAATGATTGCTTGAAGATATGACGTACCTACGAGTACAAAATACGTATGTAGTGATCGGCTGCGTTTTCACCAGAGCTGCGCTGAGCATGGATAGGTAAATTTGTTAGTAATGAAGTGTAGGTCCAATTGCTAAAGGTCAAACATATACACACACCATTCTAAATGAACGTAAGTTATTTTTAAATCCTAGTTAGACCAGTTTTGGTACCATGAAGGTCAAGAAAACAGTTTAAAAAGTGTAATTCTATACTTCAGCTGTGATGTAGATTTTTGTGACCTATAGAGGGGAACATACGAAATCATTTTGGCCTAAAGCCCCCTCCAGACTAGTGTGGAGGGGGCTTAACCTGAAAGTACTTCACTAGCGTTCGGTCAATAAGAATTTTCGCGAGAAAATCATTGGGTAATAAGAAAAGGAGCCACATTTGAATCTACAGTTTGGAAGCTGCACGTCTTAATTAAATACCTACCATTCACCAATATTGTGTGTTCTTCAAATTGCGATATTTCTACGACAGTCACAGAAAAATAAAAAAAGTAATTTTGGAACGCTACCGTGTATAAAATTATCGTACAAAATTTACTATATCCGAACGTACCCGCGCAGGCGCAGTCAAACGTCAACGTCAAATTGTAAACGTCAAGTTTGTTATGTTGTTTTACGAATTCTCGTTTTTGCTTTTTGCTTGCAAATGTACATGTCCCTGTTACATATCTTTTGTGTTCAACGTTCAATAGATAATTAAATTATTTTGATAACAGTGTATTAATAAGTACTTTACACAAACAACTGATTATATAGTGGAAGAACCCTTTGCAAAACTTCTGATTGAGGCGGAGAAAGAGCGAAAAGTTTTGAACTTTTGTAGAATATTTCGAAATAATCATTTGATTATAAGCGTGCAATAATATGGCATATACAAGAGCTCATCCAAAAGTTATACCGAAGAAGTAAATACTCTAAATTATTCTCCTTAGGTTTAATCTTTCAAATTACTTTATCTAAGATCCAGAAAACAGTAGTAACCGCTAATTTACTATAAAAATCTCTGAATAATAGTTGAATCTAAGAAATCCTCATGTATTTCTATTTGCGTATTTTTACAGTGTACTTGCGGAACTTCCAGAAACATACACATTGTCAGAGGAAGAAAAGAGCTATTTAGCTAAACATGGCTTCCTTGTGATAAAGGGACTTATTGATTTCACAACATTGTACAGTTGCAAGTAAGTATACAAATGATTACTTAAGTACATGCATTTCACACAACTTCTTATATATTATGTTTGTGTCCATTAATATGTGTTGAAGTCTAGTCAAAGGTCCCACTTTGTCGCTTACCACAAGGACAAGATTTGCTTGTATCTTTATACGAATAACCTGTCAAAGCATCTTTATGGCAAACAACAAAGTTGGATATCTTGCCGGCCGCACATATTATTATTATTATTATAGCCTTTTATTTCCACATTTTTTTTAAATTTTTCATTACAATTTACTTAAAGATTATTCTTTTAATTTTTTGTGGAACAGTCATAAGAGCATTCTAATATGCCTACTTGAATAAACTGTCTTTAATCTTTATCTTATCTTAATAACTTGTATGAATGACAGACAGCAATTCTCGAAGATCTGCAAAGGGTTGCAGGATCCCGGCAACATCCTGGTGGTGAAGGAACCCTCGCTAGTCAACACCGGAGCCAAGGGTGAGGACCTCATCAACAAGGTATGAAGACTGCAGCTATGATCAGTTGTTAGGGCCCTATTTCATAAATAGCTTTATGTGACAAATTATATTATAACTTGGAAGGATTTTTAACAACCTCTAGTTAAACAAATGTTAGCTTGTATTTCAAGTTACGTTAATTGTCGGAAATCTGGTTCTTAGTTTCTTGTTCTACTAACCTTAGTTTCTACATTTTTTTAAATTTTAATACTTTGTATGACTACAATAAGTAATGAGGTAATTTTATGACAATTGACAATCACCCATTTTTAAGCTGATGTGCAAAAAGAAGGGAAACGCTTACTGTTAATATGAACATTATTTTAATCCAACATCTAGAACTGTTTAAATTAGTCTCAGATCAATTATATCTCAGTTACGCAAAAAAATCTAAATGGATTCGCATGAAATTAAGCAGTACTTACACAGATAGTTTTTAACTTGAAATGAGACATGGAGAACTTCTATTCCCAGAATTTTTCTCCAAAGAGGGGTAAAATGGGGATCGAAATTTAGTATGGGAGTAGGTACTAAGAGAAAGATCGGGGAAGTTTAATAACTCCTGACGCTAGTACAAATGTGTATTAAATCCACTTTAAATCTACAAATTGATTATACATTTGTATGTCTCTGTACAGCTGCAAGAAATTCACCACGACGAAGTGTTCATCAACTACACGGAACATCCGCGTCTCCTCCATGTAGTCTCACAGCTGATCGGAGCTGACATGTCCGTGATGCACAGCATGCTCATCAACAAACCGCCGGGCACGTCACGCCACCCACCCCACCAGGTTTATACCGTCAGACTTGATTTCAAACCCAAACACATTCCGTGGAAAAAAGAATTTGGCTAATTTGTACCCTTTGAACTTAGAATAAAAAAAGTGGAAAAATTACTGCCTTGGGGAGGCTTGAGCTCATGGCTTCTGGATCGATACTCCAGCGCTCTGCCAACTGAGCTACCGAGACCTCATCCATAGGCAGCGAATCTTTCCACCATATGGGTCTAGGGGACCCTAGCGACATCTACCGCAAGAGCGTTACACAATGGCTACCGGAATTCCAAGTCATATTGGAAATTCACCAAATAAATAAAATAAATAATCAGTAACGATGCTACCCATCATCTTCCACGCGTTGTCCCGGCATTTTGCCACGGCTCATGGGAGCCTGGGGTCCGCATGGCAACTAATCCCAGTAATTGGCGTGGGCACTAGTTTTTAGGAAAGCGACTGCCATCTGACCTTCCAACCCAGAGGGTAAACTAGGTCCCTGTTGGGATTAGTCCGGTTTCTTCACGATGTTTTCCTTCACCGAAAAGCGAAGTAGCTGAGCGAAGCTGGTAAATATCAAATGATATTTCGTACATAAGTTCCGAAAAACACATTGGTACGGTACGAGCCGGGGTTCGAACCCGTGACCTCCGGATTGCAAGTCGCACGCTCTTACCGCTAGGCCAGGCCACTAGCACTTCGCTTACGATGCTACCCATACTAAATAAAGGGTGTAGCAGGATAAGCCTTCAAAAATTGCCCCCAAAGCTTTGAGTTCAAAACTACTACCAGTTGATGCCCCGTCAAATGAAAATAATCCACACCAATTTTTAACCCTCTACTGCCGCCTGGAACCCCGTGACATTCATTTAACCCTAAAAAGTTTTTATTTTTTTTCTCAAAAAGTATAAAACGGACAATTATGAAATTTTTCATAAATGTTGATGTCATCTATACAAACTATCAAAAAAAAACTAACTCTCTACTTACTTATTATCCTAGAAAAAAACCTAAATAAAAAAATAAAACACCCTGTATATCAGTTCAAGCTCGTCGTACTATCACCATTTTTGTACTAATTATTAACCAATTACCTATCTACATAATATATAAGTTTCATGTAAATAACAAAGGTGGAACAGTGTGAAAATATAAAATGTCATTCAATAGAAATTGCTAACTATGTAAACAAACCGCCATACTAAAATTGACACTGAATGTCAAATTACTAGCAAGTTTTGTTTACATAGTTCGCAAGTTCTATTGAATGACACTTTAAGTATTGTTCAGTACGTACCATGTATGTAACACGCTTACCAAACGTTGACGACACTAGTAAAAGATATCGGCCCGCCAACCGGGAAGCCATCCGTAATCATTTTTTTTTTTGTTAATTTGAAATGGAGGACAAATGAAACTCATTAATACTTATTCGAACAAGTGTTTCTGTTTATTTTACTTTATTGTTTTGTAAAAAGGTACTACGTAATTGAGTTACTTAGCATTTTATGTAAGTTCTTGAGTCCTGCAAGCGAAATAAATTAAAAAAAATGGCCCTCGGCCGTGATGCTGGCCGTGTTCGATTTTCAAATATTTTTTTCGTAATTAACAAAAAAAAAATGATTACGGATGGCTTCCCGGTTGGCGGGCCGATATCTTTTACTAGTGTCGTCAACGTTTGGTAAGCGTGTTACATACATGGTACGTACTGAACAATACTTATATTTTCACACTGTTCCACCTTTGTTATTTACATGAAACTTATATATTATGTAGATAGGTAGTTGGTTAATAATTAGTACAAAAATGGTGATAGTACGACGAGCTTGAACTGATATACAGGGTGTTTTATTTTTTTATTTAGGTTTTTTTCTAGGATAATAAGTAAGTAGAGAGTTAGTTTTTTTTTTGATAGTTTGTATAGATGACATCAACATTTATGAAAAATTTCATAATTGTCCGTTTTATACTTTTTGAGAAAAAAAATAAAAACTTTTTAGGGTTAAATGAATGTCACGGGGTTCCAGGCGGCAGTAGAGGGTTAAAAATTGGTGTGGATTTTTTTCATTTGACGGGGCATCAACTGGTAGTAGTTTTGAACTCAAAGCTTTGGGGGCAATTTTTGAAGGCTTATCCTGCTACACCCTTTTGTTTCCTTTGAAGTCCGATTATCTTGGATAATTATACGATGACGATGATATTAAATGCATTGTGGTTAGACCTAGGCAGGTTTAATTCTGCAAGTCATTTATACCTAGTTCAGTGAGAAACAGCAATGTCATTCATTGCCATACATCTGAAACAATCACATGACCAATTTAAAGACTTGGAGACGTTTGTATTCAATTGATTACGTACATACTTAATTAAAAGAATGTTAGAGCCCCTGCTTAGTAAATAATCAATGATATCTTTGATATCGGTAACTCAAACTTTGTACTTTACTCTATGATAGGATATGATAGTAGGCACTGAATACGGCACATTTATCTATCATAGCATGGGATATAGAAATAGTTAAATATTTAATGAAATAAACTTAGATCGGTACTTATCTAAAGATAGTTGTTATCTTTCTGTCACGGTACTAATTTTAGTTTTCATTCGTTTTCAAGGACCTGTTCTACTTCCCGTTCCGGCCTGTGGAGTGGATCATGGCGGCCTGGACGGCTATAGACGACGTCACCGTCGAGAACGGTTGTCTATACGTAGTGCCCGGCTCACACTTGGAGAACAAGCTACATGACCACGGGACTGTGCCGGTAAGGATGATGTTTGATCATGACCTGAACGGGTATAGACGACGTCACCGTCGAGAACGGTTGTCTATACGTAGTATTGACGTCCGGTCTGGCCTAGTGGGTAGTGACCCTGCCTGCTAAGCCGATAGTCCTGGGTTTGAATCCCGGTAAGGGCATTTATTTGTGTGATGAACACTAATATTTGTTCTCGAGTCATGGATGTTTTCTATGTATATAAGTATGTATATCGTCGCCTAGTACCCATAGTACAAGCTTTGCTTAGTTTGGGGCTAGGTTGATCTGTGTAAGATGTCCCCCAATATTTGTTATTATAATTTATTTATTATTATTATATTCTTACTTACTTGGCTGGCACGATGACACAAAATGAGTCTTGGCCTCCATCACAAGAGCACGCCACTTTGCTCAGAGCGGTATCACGTCAACTTTCGCCGACGCCAAGCTCACAGAGATCTGCCTCCACTCTGTCCGCCCAATGATATTTAGGATGACCAACTGAACCAACTAGATTGCCAAAAGGCTGCCCGATCTTCATCCATCCCACCCACCCACTACTTCATTATACTTATTTATTTATTTAAACTTTATTGCACAATACACAAAAATAATGTACAAATGGCGGACTTAATGCCTAATGGCATTCTCTACCAGTCAACCATCGGGCCAAACGGAGAAATGTAAAATTGGTGCAAGGAGAAAAAGGAATTGAATAATTAGAACTTAATAAACAATTAAGGGCCACTTGCACTTAAACCGTTAACCCAGTGTCAAATTGTACTGGTAACCATGGTAACTCCAGGTTTAACCGAATAACCCTGGGTAAGTGGTATGGTGCAAGTGGCGCTAAACAATTAATAATTCTGATAAACTACAAGTAGAATACACAAATAAAAACACTAGAATATATATAAATAATATACTACTACATATTTCATACATACTCATAATATATAATATAATGATGAACGCTACTCGAACTCTTGTTTCAGCAGATACTTATGTAGCAACCGCTTGAAAGCTAACTTGCTCGGGGCTTGTCTTATATTGAGAGGGAGTGAATTCCAGAGACGACTCGCCTGGACAGCAAAGGAGTTAGTCATAAACCCAGTGCGGTGAGCGGGAATTATATTCTAATTTAGCTAAATAAATAAATAAATAAATATTGGGGGACATCTTACACAGATCAACCTAGCCCCAAACTAAGCAAAGCTTGTACTATGGGTGCTAGCCGACGATATACATACTTATATAGATAAATACATACTTATATACATAGAAAACATCCATGACTCAGGAACAAATATTAGTGTTCATCACACAAATAAATGCCCTTACCGGGATTCGAACCCAGGACCATCGGCTTAGCAGGCAGGGTCACTACACACTAGGCCAGACCGGTCGTCAAATGAATTGTTTCAGAACTCCAACCGACTTTACCACGGTATCTTGGACGAGGCGGGCACCGCTCCAGAACAGAAGCGGGTCTGCTTGGAAATGAGTCCCGGAGACACGGTGTTCTTCCATCCTCTGCTAGTTCACGGCTCGGGGCCTAATGTGTCCAAGGTAATTAATCGATTCAGACAAATAGAAACTACAATTACCGTAATGTCAGTGGCGTGCACTTCATAAAGGCAAAAAGGCACTGCCTACCCTACTATAATTCCGATATCTATCCTTTTAAACTACTTAATTTAATTTATACTTGATCGTATCTGTAATCAATAAAACATTCTAAAATTTAATAAGCGCTCCATCTACCGGTGTCCGTTGTCGTCATCTTAATTCTACGCGACGAAGTTTACACCACGCGGGCCACGCGGCACTAGCGCCGCTGTGCGCCTGCCGCCTTGCACGGCAAAGACAGAAAACATTTCGGTCTAAACCTTTCTATGTGTGCATGTCCGTGAGTCGTAGTTACGCGGTAACAGTGTAGTGGGCCTTCCTATAAATACGAGCACACAATGATACAAGTAACGCACACATTTAGACGCTGATAGGCAGCGCCTATCGTTCGAATCCTTAACGATGACGGCCGAACGTTTCCCGAACGTTTACTTCCGATGCGATGCATGATTACGTGACTATTTTAAAAAGTAGCATTTGTTATGGTAACTTAGTACAAAGACGAGACTACTTTTTTATTCGTTTAGTTTATTTATTTACATTTTTTATTCGGCCGTCATTGTTTGTTTGTTTTGGTGAGATAACGATAACAGTTACCGGCAATTAGAATAATTGTGATTAGTGAAAATATGGATATTTTGAATTGTGAACGTTGTACGGTGTGTGTGTGTGTGTGAGTGTGTGTGTGTGTGTGTGTGTGTGTGTGTGTGTGTGTGTGTGTGTGTGTGTGTGTGTGTGTGTGTGTGTGTGTGTGTGTACCGAATATTAAAAATTATGCATATTCAAAGCTTTCTTTTAGCAAAAAAAAGTGATTGAAAAGGGCCGGTGAACATCGGAATTGCAGTTAACACAAACAAGTGGTAAAGTAAAATCAATCACTTTTCGTATATTTGCCGTGGTTAATTACATAATTACGTACGTCATTATTAACCGACTTGACAAGGATGTGAAACCATGACGGATTTTTGTTGGTAAGCTAGTAAGACTGTTAGTAGCTCTTATTTTAAGGGTTCCGTACCCAAAGGGTAAAAACGGGACCCTATTACTAAGACTCCGCTGTCCGTCCGTCCGTCTGTCTGTCACCAGGCTCTATCTCATGAACCGTGATAGCTAGGCAGTTGAAATTTTCACAGATGATGTATTTATGTTGCCGCTATAACAACAAATACTAAAAACAGAATATAATAAATATTTAAGTGGTGTTCACATACAACAAACGTGATTTTTTTTGCCGTTTTTGCGTAATGGTACGGGACGCTTCGTGCGCGAGTCCGACTCGCACTTGGCCGGTTTTTTTGCCTACCCAGTCTCAAATCTCTGTGCACGCCACTGCGTAATGTTCATTATACAACAATTTAGTGAACTAAAATATTTATTATGCAACACAACCAGAGATGCGATTTATTTGAAATACTTCTATTTAAAATGCAAATACAAAATGCAAAATACCTATTTTGTATTTTTCATTTAAATGCCTTTTAGTAAAAAACATTTTTAATTTTATTTGAAATACTTTTCAAAATGCAAAATACTTTGTGATTAAGTTTAGCCAACATTACCAGTCAAACAAAATGAAATGAACGAATGACGCTTGTATTGCCGAATTTGACCGATAGAGGCGCCTGCTAGCCATGCGCGCCCTTTTTTTCTTCTTTGGTCAGAGTGCGCGCCTTATAGCCGTTTAGACTCGCGGCTCGCAGCGCGTCTCGTGGCGCGCCTCGACACACTCGCATTCGGCTTGTCATTCGGTTATAAACCTTATGCCGTGCCGTTAGTGTTTAAATTATATTAGCTCGACGAGCTTGCGAGCCACGAGAGTCTAAACCGGCTATTATGTCTGACTAGTGTCAATGTCAAACGAAAACGACGAACATTATCTATTCTATGGCTATTCTCATGATAAATACCTAAAATCAAAGAGTATAATAACTTGCCTAAAATAAATAAAAATATCTGAGATTTGGTCAAAAGGTATTTTATTTTGAAAAAGTATTTTGAAAATACCTATTTTGCATTTAGCATTTGAAATACAAAACGCAAAACTATTTGGTATTTTGCATTTGAAATAGTAAATCTGAAAAGTATTTTGCATTTTGTATTTAAATGCTTTTTTAAAACCATTTTGTACATCTCTGAACACAACTTACTTAGTTGCGAGAAACGCCGGTTTGATTCCGGTCTCGAAAACTAAAAGGCTTTCACTTTTTCTTTAGTATATGACATCTTTGTCACTTTATGATATGCTAATTCCTTGTCTAATTTTGTTTCAGAGGTACCGCAAAGCGATTACAGCGCACTACGCTAACAGCGGCTGTCATTTCCATAATGAAAAGGGGGAACTAGCGAGACAGATTGAGGCTGAGGCTAAGAAAAAAGGATACACGCTCTCCTATACGGTAAAAAAGTTATCATAAATATTTATCCTCATACTAATCATACCATCTTCCAAGCTGCTGTAAATTCACAATTTGTAAACCTTATTTTAAGGCAGTGACGGATTGGCGGTCTTGGCCACCTGAGTACCTACCCAAGTTGCCATACCAATTGGCTACTTTCCTACTAGTCAAATCAGCTTCTTTTTTAGAATTGTCAAAACGATCTGCTAATATGGAATTTATATGAAAACGTGAATAGTGACGTCAGGGTCACTCACCTAGGTACTTTTTATATTTCGGTCCGATTTATTAAATAAAAATTGTGTTTAAAAATAACTGCTAGATATCTATGTTTATCTAATAATTATCTGGTGCTTTATTTCGTGCACGGTGTGAAATAATTTATTTTCAGTAGACGAAAGTACCCAATTGTACCTATGGATAAATGGATTCTTATGTTAGGGAACCGACTGTACATGTAGGTTTTGTTTTGTTATGATTCTTATGTTTTCTTTGGTCCCTAGTTTGGGAACCGCACTCCTTAGGCTCGATTTACACTTGGATTAATGCTACTTGCGTTTAGTAAATAAATGTATGAACTCGCACTTAACTGCGCTAATCAATGTGTAAATCAGGCTTTAGCGTTGTGATAACAACAGTCAACAGTACCAATACTTTGACTAACAGCCTAATATATTAAAATTCGAGTCTAGTTATTCCTCGAGTCTAGTTATAGTTACCGAGTTACCCACTTCAAAAATATCTAAACATTAACTTGTTTATTACTTTGTTCGCAGGACGTGTGGAAATTTAAAAGCAAACAAATAACTCTGAAGAGTCGTCTGTAAGAAACTTGCAGATTTTCACAGGAGGAAGGTTTTACTATGGGACTGGGTACCTGGTAAGTATATATGGTGACTGTTATATTATAAGGCTACAAGAAATGTGATATATTATTGATTGACATTATGAACTGTATTATATTGAATATATTCTACTTTTGTTTAATAGTTACACAGTGTGTCTTCTTATTATAATTATGTAGAATCTACCTCAAGTCTAACTTTAACCAACTTTAACTCAACTTACCTACCTAGGTAAACTGACAGCAATTAAAATAAATGCTTTTTTTATAAACCTAGGAAAAAACGACAAGAGTTTTTGAAAAAAATCCTAAAAGAATATATACATAATATTTACGCCCGGTAGGTATCGTATATGATTTTTAAAACCTATATTTGTTTTCCTTATTCTAACAAATAAAATAAATGTTCTTTAGACAACGGATTTATTTCAATGTTACAATCTTAGGTCCAGTACATCTTTAAACATTGTGAACATAAATGCTTTTAACACGTTATTCAACCTAATCAAAATAGAGATTCAACAACAATATCATCAATTTGTTCTTTGTAGTGAGTAGTTATAGTGTGTCAAAGGACTGTCTCATTTCAAACATAGACTGAGAGAATCATATTATCTTTTTCTACTCCAGCACTTAAATGTGTCAATTAAATGACTGACAGTGATATCTAAAGCAATGTCATTTGAATGATTTGTCTATAGGCTCATAAGATGACTGCTAGCAGTCATCTTATGAGTATAATACAACTGCTTTATTTTTTTTAAAGATACAAGTTCCGATCATCTTGATTGAAAGAGGTATGTTTTCATTTACAATAATAACTCTTTTTTTTTTTAAATAATAACTCAATTTTTTTTAAATAATAACTTTTTTTTTAATAATAACTCTTTTTTTTTTGCTGCAGCTGTCATAGAAAAAGTAATGTATGCAACAGCTCATAATCGGTTCTTAAAATTTTTTTTTTGCTGCAGCTGTCATAGAAAAAGTAATGTATGCAACAGCTCATAATTGGTTCTTAAAATTCTCGGGTCTTTTTTTACAAAACTCGACTACGTCTCGTTTTGTAACTTCGACCCTTGAATTTTAAGAACCCTTATTATATCACTGTTGCATAAACTACTATTGTCTGACACTAGTACTAGTATTCAAAAGAAAAGGATGAGTATAGCTTTTTTTTGTTCTTATTTACTGACAAATACTGGCATACATTTTGTAAAAAAAAATCGCAATATTGTATGCCTAAAATTATGTTACACAGATTATTGAAAATTCAACGTTTGATGTAGTTTAGAAGTACATACGAGCGCAGTGATAGTATTTAATAATATAATAAGGTTTTTTTATTAGGTTAAATGTGTAAATAAAGCCTTTGTAAACAATTCATTAACTACAAAAAAAATTGTTTCCGTAATTAATGTGAGCAAAGTTTTAATTTATTTGTGATTACTAATCTAGAATCTCTTTGTAAAAATACTTATCTAGTTTACATTTATATTAGTTAATTTATTCTTTAAAAAAAATATTATTTTAAACGCTATATGTACAAAACTTAAAATATAATCTTATAAAAACGCTTATTAATATTTTAAGTACAAAATTTAATTATGTATAATAATTGAACATTTTAACCTCATGCGTATATTCTGTGAATACTCAAAAATTATAATTAAAATGACACAATCACAAAATATTCGTCCAAATTGTTAACGATAACGATTTTCAATTTTCTTAAGGTTTCCAAAATTATTAAATTACTTTCAAGAGTACCAAAACGGATAATTTTGTATAGATACAGAGATTACACAGTAACCTGTTTCCATTGTTTTTTAGTGTCGTTTAAGTTGACATTTCAATCTTAACTTTAATTTCTAGTCATTTATGAAGGTTTTTTAACCTGGGTTATTTATAATTTGTATACAGGATGACTTCAAATTGGTAATACAAAATCAATGTTTTACACATATCTTCCCTAAACTAAGCCCCTCAATTAAGTCTCATGCTTTTAAAATGGTCAAAAGTATTTATAGGCTGCACGTGTAGAAGGACTGGCAATGTGCTTTAAAAAGCGTAGCCTTCACCTTCTCGGTACATCGTGCAAACCTACGAGCAAGCATATTGCAGCGCACAGCCAGCGCTCTGCGTTCCCTTTCAATGTCCATATCGTAGCACATGTCATCAGTGACACAGTGGCCCAAATACTTAAAATGCTTATTACCCGCTTTAAATAGCATGATCTCACTTTTGCTAGCATTGTATTTGAGCCCATGGGCCTCCACGTATGACTAACATTTGCACAACAAACTAATTAAACCACCCACAATTAATTCGTTTATCATTATTATGTTTTGTTCGCTACGGAGCGCAAATGGTTGGCATTATGATGGCATAAACGATAATTAAATACAGCTAATTTTAACAACAGGGTTAATTTAGTATACTATTTGGCATTAACTGAGCCACAATCAAATGTTTTATATTACCAATTTGAAGTCACCCTGTATTATCGAAGAGAAAATGAATATTGTAAATTTAAAAAAAAATGTATAGGTATTTAAATTGAGATTATTCTTTAGGAGATTTGATCGAAGTCCCAAGTTCAAAAAATAATCAAGTATTATTTCTACATTTATATACTTAAGTACTAATATAATAAAAATAATATTTAAATATAACTATTCGTCAAAGGTACATTCACATTAAAATTAATTATATTTAAAAAAAACCCGCCACTTGCTCCATATATATATATATATAGATATATCGCAATATACAGCAATTATTTACAATATGTCGTCTTAAGAGTAAAGAGGTGAATAAAATAACTTATTTTAAAACTGTGACACGAGACTAGATCTGGTTTGGGAGTAATAAAATAAAGTGGGGAATGTCCTAATGTACATGAAATGTTCGGTGCAAAATAATTATTGGTAACTAGAAATTATCGCCCGTCAACTCCGTCAAAAATCTGGAAAAAATAAATAGTTCAAATAAATATCGAGAAAATTATTTACAGAAAGTTATTTTTTTGTTAATGTTAAAGAGATAAGTTGATTTTGAAGGTTTTAAATTTAATATTATTTATTTTATGTGCAATACACCAAACCATTTTCTACTCAAAATGATCTACTTATTAATGCATTAGTTAGTAATATTAACTGTTAAAATAAGAAGATATGTTACTAAAATCATATATATTTTTAACAATAAAAACTAGTACCCTAGTTTTTTGCTCTGCAATTTCTTAATAATATAAGGTAACATGCTAAATAATATGTACAATTACAAATTTATATTCTAGTGCAAAAATAAAATTTGTGCATTGCTATAAAGCTTCTAAGAAAACCACATTAACAACCAAAATCACAATTTCTTACTTGCAAATATTTAAAATATAACATTAGGTAATACACACTCGTTTACTTCTAATATGTTACAAGTAACACTACAAGCATTATAATTTTGGAATTTTGTTTTGTTTGTCTCATTATATTTTTGATATATACCTAGGTATGTATGTTCATGCATTATGTTTATTTTGGTTTTTATTAATAAAAATATAAAAAATAAATCATGCAATATTGAAGCTCTTTAAGACACTTTATCTTTTATTTGTTAGCAAGCATTATCATACGTACATATAATAGAATAAACATAAGTACAATATGTATTAGCAAATTATAATATTATTTTACTCCGAGCAATACAAATTAAAATATTAATATGTATGTTATACTACATTATTTAAGCATCTAGATTTCTCGTTACTCGATTACTTTTTGATAAAAGAAAAACCGCTACATAAATAATATAGTATTTACACAACCCCAACTACAAAATAAGTACACTGGCACATTTCAAAATACAACCAACTAACTACACTATACTACACTACATTAAAGCTGTTCACCTGTCTAAAACTTAAAATAACCACTAGTTGCTAAGTACATAACCAAAGTCAAAAAATGTAATGATCAATAGGCGTTAAGTTACTTATGGACAAAAAAGTATAATGTCGTATTTGAATAATGAAGTACTATCGTTTTACGATATTACTATACCCCGTCCCTCTATTTCTATCATCCTTCAAGTACTTCACTGTTAGGCTAGTATACCCATAAGGTATTCTCTTATGGGGTACTACTTATCCCACGTTTCGTTATAAATACATATAGGGCGCTTCAAAGCATTTATTTTTGTTCATATTCCCTGTCTCTATATTAGATGTAACTGATATAAGCCTTCACATACTATGCATATGTTAGGCTAGTATACTATACGTCATCATCTTGAGCGGTATAACTGCGCCTATATTAAGCATGGGATATTGCAATAGATATAAAACGTTCGTATAGTTGGTTTACCATGTCCCTATACACAATTTAACCACCTTCAAATACTATGCATATGTTAGACTTGTCTACCCGTACGGCATATTCTATGGGGCAATACTATCCCTCATTTTCGTTTCGTTATATAAAGCATATCCTATGCATATTTATTTTGCTACAGGGGTACAATATTAAAGCGTTGTTAAATTATTCCCTGTCCCTATAGTCGACGTAGACCCTAACGACTTCACCTTCGTACTTGCGCTGCGACGGCATGAAGTAGAAGTCTGGCTGCGACATGTCGCGGCCGCGCGGCAGCGAGTATGTCGCGCGGTCCGGTCGCGTCGTGTACCTGCAAATGAAACAATACTTTTATTAAAAGCGGCCAAGTGCGAGTCGGACTCGCCCATGAAGGGTTCCGTATTTAGGCGATTTATGACGTATTAAAAAAAAACTACTTACTAGATCTCGTTCAAACCAATTTTCGGTGGAAGTTTACATGGTAATGTACATCATATATTTTTTTTAGTTTTATCATTCTCTTATTTTAGAAGTTACAGGGGGGGGGGCACACATTTTACCACTTTGGAAGTGTCTCTCGCGCAAACTATTCAGTTTAGAAAAAAATGATATTAGAAACCTCAATATCATTTTTGAAGACCTATCCATAGATACCCCACACGTATGGGTTTGATGAAAAAAAAATTTTTGAGTTTCAGTTCGAAGTATGGGGAACCCCAAAAAATTATTGTTTTTTTTCTATTTTTGTGTGAAAATCTTAATGCGGTTCACAGAATACATCTACTTACCAAGTTTCAACAGTATAGTTCTTATAGTTTCGGAGAAAAGTGGCTGTGACATACGGACGGACAGACAGACGGACAGACAGACAGACAGACAGACATGACGAATCTATAAGAGTTCCGTTTCTTGCCATTTGGCTACGGAACCCTAACAATGCTAGAGCACGTCTATACTTGCCGCAAACAAAACTAAGTGGCGAATCGGGTTGTAAATCATCGGAATCGTGTTATCCCTTTCGCACTTATACGGCCTCGCAACAATAGTGCAGGTACATAGAATTAGTACCTGACTTTTATTGCCCGACTCGCCACTTGGTGCCTTGGCAAGTTAATCCAGTAACTTTATACATTTAGTTAGTTTGCGACAAATACGGCAACTTGGTCAAAAATCGAAAAAACATCATAAAAAAATCAGAACTACCGGATTTGACCACGTTACAAAAGTTGACAAAGTTACTGGATTCATAAACTTCAGCAAATTTTAAATAAAGTTCAGCTTTATTTAACTATATGTTTGTCGTAAAAATGTCTTCATAATGACCATGTTTTTAATCATCGTAATAATTGTTAGTAGGTAGGTACAGAAAATAAAACGAACGCGTGTTTTAAAAAAAGAAGCTAGCGAAAAAACTTGCTCACTTTACGCCATATTTTTAATAAGCCAAATCTGACCCAAACATACGCAATTAAACAACAGCTTCAAATAAAAAGAAAAAAAAAACACAAAAAGTATTATTCGACCGTGACAGGACTCGAACCTGCAATCTTCGGATCCGAAGTCCGACGCCTTATCCATTAGGCCACACGGTCACACAGAAGGTTTGGCGAAATTCCTCGCTGCTTGGCAAACCGCTTTTTTGCCCTTATTGGTCAACCCTTATTGACTTTGACACTTTAAAAAGAAGGGTGGAAATATAAAGGGTAGTTACCCACATTCGTTTTAAAGTATTTACGTTTCAAAAACTGTAGATTGTAATTTGATTGTTATAGTTTAGAATATTAAAACGACAATATTGGGACTATTTAACAATTTTTTACCTTAATTTCGTTTCGATGTTGCCTACCGGCACAGATTAATAAATAGTTACTACTACCGGCCTTTTTTCCTCAAAAACAGTATTATTTAGGTATACTACGTCGTATATTATATATCGTATATATTTTATGTGACTAACGCACACACACACACACACACACACAAACACACACATCACACAGATGCAAAACCATATGTCAAATTGGTGTGCGAGTGGGACATCACTATATACGTGCATTATAGCGCTGTCTCGCTCACAGGAGCAGCGTGTTGATTGGCAATTGAGCGGAGCGGAGGATATATCATGCGACAGGATTTTGTTGGATTTCAAAACAAAAGACAGACGGAACCAGTGTGAAAAAACGGAATACTCTAATTTCGCTTGTTATGTTAGGGATAGTTATAATATAGATTAATTGGACATTATTATGACAACTCTAGATCTAAGCAACTCACCCGTATTGTGGTTGCGGCGGCCTCGGCCGTTGCAACGAGCGCGTCTCGTGGTAATATTGCGCGGCGCTGTTCGGGTGCTTGGGCTTGCCGTTTCCGTTGGCGGCCATCTTGTTTCCGTTGCCGTTGGCCGCCATCTTGCCGTTCTTGCCGTTGGGCGCCATTTTGTTGTTGCTTCCTGAATTGTTTACATTAACAGTAAAATAAATGGAGCAAGTTAGGCAACAACTATAATTAACCTTTATGATGGGATTTGCACGTTATAGTATTTTCAAACACTATAATGTGCAAGTACAGTGACGGTACGGATGTCATTTCAATACATCGTTAATACGAAATTTTGTAGCCAAAATAATAAATGGCAAATTAATAGGATGACATTAAGTTACAATCCAAAGGCCAGTAAAAGACCTACAAAATACCTAATTTGGAATAGATGAGCTGTTGTTACCTGGCCTCGCTATCAAAGCAGTTGGCCTCTCAAATGCTGTAGACAAGGCACTGTTGCAATTTTCAAACGGTTAGTTACCTGGCCTCGGTGGAGGTGGGTTTGTAGGCCTCAAAGGAGCGGACGTAGGCCTCTCTCTCAGCGGAGCGGTAGATGTGGTACTGTTATATTTGTCGTCGTTTTCAAACGGTTCGAATGCGTAGTTGGTGTTGGCCGTGGAATAGTCCTTCCAGGCTGCGTTCGGGATCAGTTGCTCCTGGAAAACATACAAAATAATACAAATATTAGCTTTAACTTTCCTAATAATTACATATTATAGGGCAATCTTCCAAAAATCAACCTAGCAACACAGCTCAATATGATGTGTATCGTGGTTACTAGACGAGGATATATAGATAGATACTTGAACACATAGAAAACAGTCAGCAACAATTTATCTTACTCTTTCTATACATACAGTTTGTGTCGGCAGTTTTAATCCTTTAAAAATTACAGATAGCATTCGCTGTCTATTCCTTTTAACGAGGCCGAAGAGCGAGTCCTACGTATAAAACTATCATACTCACTTTCCTCTTCCCACTGCTGCTCCTATACAAGGTGCATCCGGCTTGTAATAACGCTACTAATATAAGCGCTACCACACAGCCTACTACGACGTATAGTTTGGTCTCGGCGAGGCCGAAGAACGTGCGAGCGTTGCCGCTCTCCTCCTCGTCGGGGATGGACTGGGTTGATAGTACTGGAAATAAAAAATACAGGTGCCATAATCAGGGATGTTGCGGATGCCGATTTCTTGACATCCGCGGATGCGGATGCGGATGCGGATTTTTAAAGGCTCACATCCGCGGATGCGGATGCGGATGCGGATGTCAAGATAGGTACACAAAAAACGTCAAATATTACATTTTAGTAATTTTTATTTCAAAAAACCGGCCAAGTGCGAGTCGGACTCGCGTTCCAAGAGTTCCGTACATTAAGTCCAACTCACGCTTGACTGCTAATTTCCAATAGGTTTTTTTGGCTAATGACTAAATTACCTAGCAGTCTAGCACTTACGCCGATGCTAAGACGTTCCTGTACCGACCTGTTCCACATCCGCATCCGCATTAAATCCGCATCGATTTTATGCGGATGCGGATGCAGATGCGGATGTTGAAAATAATGCGGAAGTTCCGCGGTTGCGGATGCGGATGCGGATATTCGCAACATCCCTGGCCATAATATACATAAATACTAGAAATAAAAGTTATACATAAAAGAATAACAGCCTATATACAATCCTACTGCTGGGCACAGGCCTCCTCTCATGCGCGAGAGGGCTTGGGCTATAGGCCCCACGCTGGCCCAATGCGGATAGGTCCTTTGAATTTCTTCGCATGTTTCCTCACGTTGTTTTCCTTCACCAGGAAGCTAGTGGTATATATCAACTGATATTTTGTACATAAGTTCCGAAAAACTCATTGGTAAGGATTTTGAACCCGCGACCTCCGGATTGAAAGTCGGACGTCAGGTCCACGCTGCCAATGCTTGTAAATTTAGTATCAAAATCACTTACGACTCTGTGGCACCAGCACCAAGAACTCTGGGTCCACGTTAAGGTTCCCAACCTTCCCCAGCGCCAGCGTGTCCCTAACAGCACGCTCCCACCGTTGTCTATCGCCGTCCTTGTCGCTCTCGTTGCGCGGCGCCGCGCCGAGAGAACGAGCGCTAGAGCCCTCGATAACGTTGCTTTCCATCGATTTTAGGGTTAGCTCTGCTATTATGGCTTTGGTTTCGTTCCTGAAAAAAAAAACATTTACTTAAACTTTGTTTTCATGCAGGTTTGGCTATGAGAATTTAAATTGGAATATGAATTGAAATTTAATTTCAAAATTCTCAAATAGTTAATTAAACATAACTTTTATGCGAAAGACCAAGTAACTTTTCTTCACTGCGCACACCAAACAGCAATGTAACTTTATATGCTCAGTTTAAAACTAGTTTCTAGTTATTGTCTATCACAATGGAATGAATTAAACTACTTTCTAAGTTCACTTACTGCATAAAGCCATTCAGCTGCAGCCCCCGGTACCCCTTATTCTTGGAGACCTCTCGGATAAGGCTGTCCTCGACCTGTCTCTTCAGTTCTGCGAACTCCTGGGACCCTTCAGCTGGTGGCTTGAAGCTGTCAGCTAAGCCTGTGATGCGGATCAGCATGGTGTATGCTGTTTGGCCGGGGATGATAGCTTCGGTGGTTACTTCGTCTTCGGCCGGTTCTAGGAATATGAAGAGTTACATAAGACTTACAGGCACAGAGTGAACATGCCATTATATTTTTTTTTTCTCTAGTTTTATCTGCAATCAGTCAGACTATAAGCAGATTGGTTGAGTGTTTTATATCATGACGCGCGAGTCCTCCAGCGAGGGCTTCTACTCATTTAGCTTTGACAATTTTGGATTGTCTATGTATGAGTGAAGATGTCGAATTTAAACTGTTGTGAGACATACTAACATTGAATAATTTTACGGTTTAGACTCACTTGTTTTAAGTCACTCGCGCGACATGTTTCGGACAAGTGAGTCTAAACCGTAAAATTATTCAGTGAAGATGTCTTTTCTTTTTAGTCTTTTTTCATAACCCTTGTCTGTTAGTTTTGCTGCCAGGTCGTTTGGGTGGTGTCTTAGTCTATGCTAATATGCTTTAGTTGCGTGAAGGATTTCTTCCTTCACAGTATTGATTTGCAGGTATTTATGTATTTCGTTGGTTGCCATTATATATGGAAATCGTTTACGTACACACGATTTGCTTGTATACACTTAAATATATGTAGGTATGTAAATTCCATAGTAAGTTGAAAATATTTTGGGGGTATTAACAAGAAATATTGGGTCAAGAGATACTTGTTATTTACTGTTAATTTAGTTACCCATACGTTGCAAAATGAGGCAATTTGAATTTTCCGTTAATTTTGTCTTCGTCACTCTAATACATTTATGTTCACATATGAAACGTAAGTTTACAAGTTGGTGCCGTGACGAGGATTTCTAAAACTTAGTAAACAACTATTGATTTTGTTAATTAGAGGGAATATAATCGAGCGATGTAGTATAACTGTTTGGTAAACTCACCTGGTCCACAGGGTTTGATGCACACTCTGTTCTCGGAGACGATCGGAGTCTGCGCGTGCTTGCTTGTCCGCTTGTTCACGGGGTCGAAGCCGCCGCCGTGGGGGATGAACATCATGTAGAGGCACTGGCTGTCCGTGAACGCCAAGTCCTAAAACGGCAAGAAAATAACGTTTTATCAATGTTAAATTACGTCCCTCTTTAAGACGCGGGTTAACTAGATGATAATCGCTCCTACGAAGCTAAGAGTTGTGTTTAATTAATGATGATACTAAATTTGATGCAAAACCTTGAGGTCTTTCTGCGTGTCAACACCTGGTAAAGTATCTATTATAACGAAACAGTGTGTCTTGGTCCATCAAGCTATATTAGCGTCCCAACATACAACTACTAAGGTACGCGTTGTGTTTGATGCCACTACTTAACCTACCTTAGAATCCTTAGTGTCCCGCTTCCTCACGAAGCTGAGGGTCGTCACACCGTCTATGAGACTGCCGAACTCCTTAGTTATGTCCTGCTGAGTGTCAACCCTGGGAGCAGCATATCCGGACACCCAGGTGTCCATGATGAAGGGGCGCGAGGAGCGAGGGTCCACCCAACCAATAATGGCATCCGTCTGGGACTGAGGAAGAAAATATGACAAGTATTCATGAATAAATCATTTGCATTCAAGGGTCAAAAGAAAACGTATCAACAAACCAACATACATTCATTCGCCGAACATTTAACAACCAACTAAACATCCTTCCTGCTTCCTAACGCTAACCGTTTTGCTTCAGTCCTAAAGCAGAATCATAATTGGCCGATTCGATCGAGGAAAACATCGCATCATGAGTAGATCTGAATATATCTGAGAATAAATGCAAAGACAATATCTTATCCCGTGGACTTAGCATAAACTATTTTACGACGCGTTGAAAACTTACCATTCTCTTGTCGTTGCTGAACCCAATGCCAGTCCAGAGCTTGCTCTCCTTGGTAGAAATCGTGAACTTGACAGAGTCCTTTCCCCTCTTCTGTCCGAGGTACTCCCAACTGGCGTGGTAATCGCAAGTGCCGTTGGCGAGGGAACAGTTAGCCGGCAGCTTGAAGTAGCCCCCGCATTTGTTCGCGAGGGGGAGAATGCCGCCCAGTGTCGCGGACTTGGTCTCTTCTGTAAATATAACATATTATTCTTTACGAATCATTATTCACTTTGTATTACAAAAAGATGGTCATTTCAAAAATCTAAGTGTGGCAATCCTGTGCAATGAAAATGTATCACTATATTTCAATTCACAATCTTATATCTGCTTATAGTGCGTTTCGTTTTTGCACTGTTCAGTTTGTAATTAGTTTTACAATCATTTTTAATTAGATTTTTACTGAGGCACTTACCTGAATAAAATTCTCTTTTGTAGTTAATGAGTTAGTTATCTAATTGATTATATTGTTCAGTCTCCTTTCAAAGTTCACCCAAAGAAATAACTAATGTCTCTATTTCGGAGTGGCGGTACTTACCTTATCTAGAGAATATAAAGGTGTGTCGTAACTCACCCTTGCCTTGAGAATGAAGTTAAAATGTGTTTCGTCACTCACCGAAGAAGTTGAGTTTAGTAACGCCTCTCTGCCCCCCATGGCCGTGATACTTCAGTTCATCCTGTCTGTAGAAATCCTTAACGGACGCAGTGCCTTGTTCGATTCCTGAGGGTGGCGAGTGTCGGTATTTGCCGGGCTCTTGCCCGCGCGCCCAGATCAAGTGCATTGCGTCGTCGACGATCGAGTGGTCCGTGGGCTCTTTAGCCTGGTAAATTATAACATATTATGTAAAAAGAATGTTAAAAAACTATAAAGTAAAATCTTGACCTTTGAGGGTTGCCGTTTTGAGAAATATGCTTCATGGGTTTCGGAAAAATCTAAATTTTCATTCCGCATCAGTCCAATATTGCTGTAGAATTTTTATGCAAATGAAAACTGTACATACGAATTAAAAAATAAAATAACTATCATGCCCGCGACGACGACAAAGTTTGGTACGAGTAGGTATAGGAATGATTAGAAGAATATGTGTTCATATTATATATTTTACTAAACAAATTTTCAGTTCCTACGTAACGAATTTAATTAGCAATCAGATCAAAGTACCTGCAGCTTCTTCCTGAACATAATGGTGGTGACGCCATTTTCCTCAAAACCGGAAGACGCCGTGATGTCGTCGTGGCCGCCCCAGAACGTGTCCACGCGAGGAGTTGACCTGACAAACGATACATTTATAATAATAATAATAAAGAAGTTTACAATTCGGTGCCGTGACCAGGATTTCTAAAGCTTACGAGTAGTAAACAACTACTGATTTTGTTTAAAAATAATTACATGGAATATAATCGAGCTATGTAGGAAAATAACCTAAAAACGACTTGTTTTGTCTTACCTGTCCCTAGTATAATAGTCCAGAACCCTGTGATAGTTGCCCCGCGCCGTGCCGATGACTATATCCGTGCAGTCCATGGGGTTGAAGTCGTAGCCCGGCACGTACTCGTGAGCGGGGAAGTAACCTAAAAACGACTTATATTCATCAGGAAATGTATTGTCTTCGATTTTCTTTTCTATGTCAATTTTATTAGTATACCTACTCCAGATAGCCGGTCAAAGTACCAACCAGTCTGCACTTCTCTTGTCATTTTATAAAATGCGGCTCAGATCATAACTTTAAAAATATGTGAGATTTCTTTAGTAACAGATAAGTTATTTAGATCTACGTTTTTTATTCACAATCCTTTAAATAATAAGCATAACAAGTTTTAAAAACCTAAATATTAACTTAACCCTAAAATACATGAATTATTTATAGAAATGTCAAAAGATAAGCATAAAATATAAGAAAATGACCACATCCGTATGATTATCATCCACTCATATTAGACACAGTTAAAGATCACACCCGACCCGAGTAAGACTGAAAAGGTAAGATAAGAAAAGAGGTGAGGGGAGGGAGAGAAGAGGAAATAGGAAAAGCATAGGCCAAGCTCGGCAAAGCGAAGCACAAAGAAAGCTACTAGAAGCTAACAAACCAACAGTTTTTAAATGCTGAAAATCTATATTTGTTACACATGTCTGTTAAACATGTTTGGAAAATATGTTGGTACCTACCCTATTGCTAGGTAAGTACCTAAATATACAATCAGATCGAGCACGTTGCATTAAAATATCTGAACACGACTCTGTTATTATCGCGTTAGAGTTCATTTCATGTTCAGTTGATTATAACATCTTAATTCCATGATCGTCAGTAAAGATACAAATACGTACTTAATAAAGTTAAAAACTGGCAATCAAACAAGTGTTTAATTAAGTAGTTCACAACAGTTTGTTGGTTTGACTTTAAGAAAAATCTACTACGTAATGATGATATTCCTTACATTTTGACGCCGACAGCAGTGTGATGTGGCGTAGTCTTATATTTACAAGTGATATCAATACATTTTCTTTGCATGACTTTGAAAAAGAAGTTGAGGTGTGAGATTTTAAGAATACAGAAATAAATGCAGTTTAGTTACCTCCAACCAGTAATAATATGGTGATATTGGTGATAAATGCTGTACAATAGAAACGCATTCAATAACAAATTTATTTCTCCTTTTACAACGCAAACGCAAATTATATTGTTATCTTTCAAATTGTTTTATTACATATTTAGTTTTAAATAGAGTTTATACCAAGACTTGGTAAAATAGGACATTAGTCAGTCAGGGTAAGTGCCTCCATAGGGTACCAAGGTGATCACGGTGGAAGGACATCTAACACTTACGCCATACCTTGTACTTGTATGCTAGACTAGGTGCATTCCTATTGGGCACTTGCCTCAACTGAACATATATTTTTTGCTATTGAATGCGTTTTAAAAATGTGCAAAGCAAGTGCGTTACCTGTTTCTTCTTTAAGTCCTTTCACTAGCAAAGTCGCGCGTTCTGGTTCCGCTTTGGGTTCTGAGGAGGGTTCGGGTTCTGATTTAGGTTCAGGACTAGGCTCAGGTTCTGATTTAGGTTCAGGACTGGGCTCAGGTTCTGATTTAGGTTCAGGACTGGGCTCAGGTTCTGATTTAGGTTCAGGACTGGGCTCAGGTTCTGATTTAGGTTCAGGACTGGGCTCAGGTTCTGATTTAGGTTCAGGGGAAGGTTCTGGTTCTGATTTAGGTTCAGGGGAAGGTTCAGGTTCCGACGAAGGTTCGGGTTCCGAATTTAGCTCTGGGGACGGCTCAGGCTCAGATTTGGGTTCTGGGGAAGGCTTGGGTTCTGATTTAGGTTCAGGCGAAGGTTCGGGTTCTGACTTGGGTTCTGGAGTTGGCTCGGGTTCTGATTTAGGTTCAGGGGAAGGTTCGGGTTCTGGGGAAGGCTCAGGTTCCGATTTTAGCTCTGGAGTAGGTTCTGGCTCTGATTTAGGGTCAGGACTAGGTTTTGGCTTAGCTTTAAGTTTTGACAATGTTTTGGGACTAGGTACACGTTCTTTCGGTTTAGGTTCTGCCTTAGGTTCAGCAGTAGGTTCGGGTTCTGATTTAGGTTCTGGAGTTGGCTCGGGTTCAGCCTTCGGTTCCGCTGTAGGTTCAGGTTCAGATTTAGGTTCAGGCGTGGGTTCTGGTTCTGCTTTAGGCTCAGCTGTAGGTTCTGGGATGGCATTTGGTTCAGGGGTAGGTTCAGATTTGGGTTCAGCGGTTGGCTCCGGTTCAGAGGTGGGTTCTGCAGTAGGTTCTGGTGTGGGTGGATCAGTCGGTACCGGAGTGGTTGGTACTGGAGTTGTAACAGTGGTGGTAGTAGTTCGTTTAGATTTAGGGACAAATTTAGTTCTAGACTTAGGTAATGGTTTGGGTTCTGAGGATGGTACGGAATGGTCATGGTTGTCATGGCTATGGTCATGGGTTGAGGTTTCCACATCTGTAAACATAAGTGACCATGCGGTATTGTGCGGGGCAGATAGCTTATTTTTACAAACTTTTGGGAATTTTACTAAAAAGGGGAAATCTAAATCATGAATTAATTGCTTGTTTAAACATTTATACGAAGTGTCTATAATTAGTTATCATCGCGGCAACTTAAAAGTACAAGTAATAATCCTTTATAGAGCACTTAGTTTTTATACGGCCAACAATGAAATGACCAGCCTCATCATCTTTTTGTATTTTTTTCTTATGCAGCATGACTAAGCCTTTAAAGAGGCGATGAGGCCTGAATCATGTTGTTTTTTTTTAATCTGATCCGTTAAAGGAATGAAGTCAAATGATTTATGCTTTCATATTTTTTATTGTTTTATTTTCTTCCTCGCGACAAATAAAATATTAATATGGTTTAATAAAAAAAGAATATAATTTAATTCCGAAAACAGTGAAAATTCCCAAAAGAATAAGAATATGTGCACGAGTTAAAACATTTAATGTTGTTTTCTTAAATTGAAATATATGTACATTAAATAGCGAATTTTAGTGAGTGCTTTGCGTGTGCTTGCACTGAGTTCTGTGCTGTGTTTCCAATTAAAATTTAGTTTTTATGTGTTTTCATGGGCAAGTAATTTTGTAAAATGTTAAAAATGTGGCATTGTATCGATTTATCTAATATTTGAATGTGGTTGAATTAGGTGAATTTAATCTATTATTCTTTTTTCTAGGACTCCGACACATTGTTTTTTAGCCCCATAGTTTTAGGTATTATTTCTGTATCTTTCGCAAGATATAGGAAACTATTTAAAAAGAAACATATTTTAAAACAACAATTAAAATGACTATTTGACTATTATATCTTTATATTTCGATAGAACGCCACACGAACCATTATTTATTTTATTAATGTGTATTTTTAACCCATCAAGCCCAAACTAAAGCAAATACTCACTTTCATTCGCAGCGGCTCGTTTCCGACGACCTTTAACATAATAAAAATATTATACTTTATTATGTTACACATTACCACATTAGTAATGTTATGGCTCCTCTACACGATGGGCCAGCGCCGGCCACTCCAAGGGACGTATTTATGCGTTAGAGGGAGCAAGTGATATTGCTCTCATTCTACCGCATACCGCATGGCTGCGTCCCTTGGAGTGGCCTGCGCTGGCCCATCGTGTAGAGGAGCCATTACACATCCATACTAACATTACTGACACGCTTTTAATTCGGCAAAGTAAATCATCCTAAATACTGTTTTATTTATTGACCCTTTAAATGAATTGATAGCAATGGAAGTTAATCGAGAAGTAATTCCCGAAAATGAGTGATACCATTTTAAAAGTATAGGACAAGATCTGTTTTCTTTGAATTTAAAATTGTGTTGTAATTGTTCCTAAACATCATAGTTTGATTAAATTTGTTTAAAATTACCTTTTGAACTTGACACTTTGTAGGACACGCTAGTCTTCACTTGAACATCATTTCCAAGATTCTTGAAGTCAATTCCATCCAACGAATGCATAGCAACTCTCTTATTCCTATTGTCGTATTCCGATAACTTTGTCGTTGTTTCCGGCTCCGGTTCTGCCGTGGGTTCTGCGGACGGTTCTGGCTCTGAAGTGGGTTCTGGTGCGGGTTCTGCCTTCGGCTCGGCGGTGGGTTCTGGCTCCGCTTTCGGTTCAGCGCTGAGTTCGGGTTCTAATTTGGGTTCTGGGCTCGGTTCTGGGGACGCAGCTGGTTCCGCTTCGGGTTCTGGTTTTGGTAGTGGTTCCGGCTTTGGTGTGCTTGCTGGAAAGTGAAAAAAAAATGTTTTAGTCTCCTGATAATGTTCTCCATCTTGTAAATACATGCATGTAGTAATATATAATATCTTTTCTATATTTAAAATACATATTTACATGTTTGGTCGGTGTATCTTTTGGTTATATAAAATATCCAAAGATATTACATATTGTATTTGTATTCCTTTGATCTGTGTTCATAAACCGACACTGGCTCGGATCGGCGGCAAGCTCTTGCAAGCCAAGCCAAACACACCCGTTCACACGCTTGCGATTGTGGATGCCTGTCGAGACTTGCCAAGCGTGTAAATTAATAATCTATCTTTAAAATGAGACAAAATTTAACAGAGGTTTGTTCTTACAACCTCCAACCTCTTGGTTGCTATAAGTTTTATGATAAGGGGGGTAGGTACTTTACTTTTGTCAGCTAGCGGGGGTCCGATGACGGGGAAATTTTTGCATTCTTTTGTCAATCCGCTGGGCCTCCAACCGATTCCTGGAATAAAAATACAAATTAGTAATATCCTAAAAGTACAATTCAGAACATGACATATAAGCCTCTATATTTTCCGTAAAATCCTAAATAAATAATGGTTGAATAAGACAAGTAAAATTGACCGCCTCGGAAAAATTAAAGGTACCCTCCGGATTTACACTACACCTGCTTACTCCTGCGGCGCGACATTGCTGTCGACTGCATTTCTGCGGCAAATGTTGAACTGTATAAACCTATTCTATGCATGCGGTTCTTAAAACTAGTTCTATGAGTATTTCTCACCAGCATAAGAGGTCCCGTTGACGATCATGACAACTTCCAGTTCTTGCTCATGTTGTATGACCCTCCAGTATAAGTTGAAGTCTGGAGACAGCTCCCGGCGGCTGTACCGGTCCAGGTTCAGGTTCTTGTCCTTCCAGGGAGATTCTGGAATTGTATAAATAATATAAATTATAATGAATAATCTTCGCCACACCCGGCAATAGCACATCTTGATAGGCGATTCCGTGGACCTCACATCGGCAGCCCGCAGTCTGTATCTTCAGCACATCTCGTTGGACTTGGGTACAGTTCCCTTGGTTTTATATAGGCACACTTTGGCCCAAAGATAAGTAAAACTAAACGTACTCTTATTACATCCTTTCCCGTAGAACCCATGCGAGCAATAGCACATCTTGCTGGGGTACTCCGTGGCCCTGACGTCGATGCACTGCCCCCTCAGCCCGCAGTCCGTATCCTCAGCACATCTTATTGGACTTACATTACCCTTGGATATGGTACATACAGGCACACTTCCCAAAGATAAAACTACTCGTAGTAAAACTAAACTTACTCTTATTACATCCTTTCCCGTAGAACCCATGCGAGCAATAGCACATCTTGCTGGGGTACTCCGTGGCCCTGACATCAACGCACTGCCCTCGCAGCCCGCAGTCTGTATCCTCAGCACATCTTATTGGACTTACATTACCCTTGGAGATGGCCCATACAGGCACACTTCCCAAAGATAAAACTACTCGTAGTAACTAAACTTACTCTTATTACATCCTTTCCCGTAGAACCCATGCGAGCAATAGCACATCTTGCTGGGGTACTCCGTGGCCCTGACGTCGACGCATTGCCCCCTCAGCCCGCAGTCCGTATCCTCAGCACATCTTATTGGACTTACATTACCCTTGGATATGGCCCATACAGGCACACTTCCCAAAGATAAAACTACTCCTAGTAGGTAACTAAACGTACTCTTATTACATCCTTTCCCGTAGAACCCATGCGAGCAATAGCACATCTTGCTGGGGTACTCCGTGGCCCTGACATCGACGCACTGCCCTCGCAGCCCGCAGTCTGTATCCTCAGCACATCTTATTGGACTTACATTACCCTTGGATATGGTACATACAGGCACACTTCCCAAAGATAAAACTACTCCTAGTAGGTAACTAAACGTACTCTTATTACATCCTTTCCCGTAGAACCCATGCGAGCAATAGCACATCTTGCTGGGGTACTCCGTGGCCCTGACGTCGATGCACTGCCCCCTCAGCCCGCAGTCCGTATCCTCAGCACATCTTATTGGACTTACATTACCCTTGGATATGGTACATACAGGCACACTTCCCAAAGATAAAACTACTCGTAGTAAAACTAAACTTACTCTTATTACATCCTTTCCCGTAGAACCCATGCGAGCAATAGCACATCTTGCTGGGGTACTCCGTGGCCCTGTGACATCGACGCACTGCCCCCTCAGCCCGCAGTCCGTATCCTCAGCGCACTCGTCGTTGAACTGACAGCGACTCCCTGAATACATCTTGCTGGACTTACATTACCCTTGGATATGGCCCATACAGGCACACTTCCCAAAGATAAAACTAAACTTACTCTTATTACATCCTTTCCCGTAGAACCCATGCGAGCAATAGCACATCTTGCTGGGGTACTCCGTGGCCCTGACGTCGACGCACTGCCCCCTCAGCCCGCAGTCCGTATCCTCGGCACACTCGTCGCTGAACTGACACCGACTGCCGGAGTACATCTTGTTGCACTTGCAGCGACCGAGGATGTGGAATCCGTGCCCGGAACAGGTTTCGTGGTATTCTTTGCCTGGAAGAAAGTATAATAAGAATTTGACTGTGTTATGATATGAATCACTGTTTAATGATAACAATAATCAAACAACACCCACCCAACAACACACACTTTGTTGTGTTGTGTAGACAACTCTGACAGCCACCCGCTATATTCAGTTTTCAGTTACCCGTGAACAAGATGCATGCAAACTGCGTCAAAATATCGAGAGCTCGAAAACAATACAAAAGGTAATCACGGTTCATATACCGGTGGATATAAGTCTAGTGAAACTAACCGTGAATCATTCAAAACTGTTAATAATCAAATGAGTCTCAGAAAGGTCGCCAAAAGTATATGCCATCCTGGACTCTTCCAAATACAGTCATATCTAATACAGTTCGCTTTCAAATGGTTCTACATGTATATAAATATAAAATTATGGTCCCTGAATAAAATTTCATAGGTAGTCGTATCTGTAATTTTATTGTGAAGTAAGTAGGTACATATTTACGTATAAATTATAAAATCTGAATTGAGGATGCAGTATTTAATATAGGACTACAGCTCGCTCAAAGTGAGCGCATTTACACCCAACAATTGTCTCCCAACAAGGTCGATTTCCGCATAAATTAATACATTACTGCATTGCGATGCAATGCTCAGATGTTTATGCTAATGCCGGGCCAAGGCATCAAACAATGCCAGCTGTCAAAACGTTTACATTATCTCTGAATGTAAACTGGCTACATTCTAAACACTGACCTTGGTATGGAGATAGTTGTAATTCGTTCTTAATTATACCTATCTTGTGTATAAACGAGTTGTCAATCGTGTGTACAATACCTAGCTAGAAGCTGTATAAATAACTTGGCTTTGGCTGTTCCCGCGTCAATAGGTGTGGGAAGACCCTAATAAGGGTTAAATCAGTAAGTTAGGCGTATATGTATATACAGATAATATATGTCTACAATACACAACATACAAGATACATACGTGGTAATATGTCGATGTCAGCACAGGACCAGAAGCGGTACCCGCTCCCCCACTCGCCCGCCTCCCTCTGGAGCTGCAGCGTGCAGTTTTCGCAAGTGAAGTCGCTCGGTAGCCGCACTTCATACTTCTGAGCGCTGGAAAATTAAATTTAATAACGTAGAGTTCGTTTAAAACATTCGTTTTTATTTCTCTCTTTTGTTCTCGTTGACTGTGTAACCCATTATTTCTGTCAAGCAAGATAAGCAAAATATACTTACCTAATTACAATACAATACAAATACTCTTTATTGCACACCTCATTACAGAAAACAATACAAATAATACAGGAAGAAGAGGTTAAACAACAGGCGATCTTATCGCTAAAAAGCGATCTCTTCCAGACAACCTTTAGGTAGCGGAAATTAATAAATTTATGTCATGTCAGTAGGTGAATATTGTGACATGTAATACGTACGTATCTATCTAATACCTTTAAACGAGCAATTCTTGTTTATTTATTTATATATATATATATACATATATCGGGGATCTCGGAAACGGCTCTAACGATTTCGATGAAATTTGCTATATGGGGGTTTTTGGGGGCGAAAAATCGATCTAGCTAGGTCTAGGAGATAAGAAAGACACAATACAAAACAGTATAACACAAATAAAAAAATAAAAAAATAA
This sequence comes from Cydia amplana, assembly GCF_948474715.1. Taxonomy (NCBI): domain Eukaryota; kingdom Metazoa; phylum Arthropoda; class Insecta; order Lepidoptera; family Tortricidae; genus Cydia; species Cydia amplana. The sequence continues at coordinate 26,155,642 of NC_086070.1, forward strand.
TATATATATATACGTAAATATGCCAGCTATAGGAAAAAGGAAGCAGGTAAAAGTATTACGGGGCAGATAAAAAGTGAAGTTTAACAAGTCTCTTGAAAGAATTAGGAGACTGGGCGCACCTTACGTCTGCAGGCAGAGAATTCCATAGTCGAACAGATTGGAAAGTGAAAGAATTAGTATAGAATTTAGACGAGGATGACGGGACAGAAAGAAGCTAATTCTGGGAGGACCTAACCGAACGGAGATAGCTAAAACAGTTTTTGAGATAGCGGGGAGTTGCGGGGTTAAAAAGAATGGAATACAGAAGTGACAAAACGTGGGAGTTAGGACGGAGGCGAATAGGGAGCCACTTGAGCTGCGACCGGAAGTGGGAGACATGGTCATATTTGCGTAGCCCAAATATAAACCGTATGCAGATGTTTTGGATACTCTCAAGCTTATTAAGTTGCTCCTCAGTGAGATCTAATTGTAATTAAAGTAAGAATTATTAATTATTACATTTGAATTTCACACGCCATAGCTGTAAGTTTTCCTAACAAATAAAAAAATGGATCATAGACACGGTGCAATGCAATCCACAGATGCTTCTTTTTCGCATGTTATGGTTAAATATGTACCTACTAATAATTCTACCGGGTGGACTATGTAACTCGAGCAAATCATTTTATTAAAACATAAATTGTCAAACTATAAAACTTTTGTTCAGGTTCAACAACAACAAAAATTATGAAGTTTGAGGAGTACAGCGTTGTTAGTTGTTACATTACACAATAACGCCATTAATCATTCAAATATAAATAAAATACTTACGTAACGTCATCTCTGACCCACTCGGATCCGCCCGCTCTCGGAGTCAAATCCAACACGGGCCTTTCGAGGTAATCCAAAATTCGCAAACTGAATCCTCCCTAAAAAAAATATTAAATATAAAACTAAAACCAAAATAAAATCAAAGTTAAAAAATAAAAAGAATTCGCCCAACGTGGGGCTCGAACCCACGACCCTGAGATTAAGAGTCTCATGCTCTACCGACTGAGCTAGCCGGGCTGGTAGTGAAGAAATGTAAATTATGGTTCACTTACTCTGTGCGCGTAGGCCAAGTGCCAATGTACTGTAAAGGTTGAGCCCGCGAGGAATGAAGTCTTCGAAGAGCCTGTAACAATATAGAAATGCTTTAAACATTTGAAATCGCAGACATCAATCTTAATTACGTACTAATCTGCTTGTGATACATCCTGATATCAGCGCCATCTTGCGTTGAGTAGTAAGAACTATCAAAGTGTCGACATGTTTTGGGAGTTCGCGCATAGATGTCGCAACGCGTCGCAAAACATTATTTAATACGTGAGAACTCCTGTCTATTGTCAGTGAAAACACAATTCCTTACATAATGAATTTATTCCCACAGTTGATTAGTATTTCGCTCGGGCAAATAATTAAGTTAGTGGCCAAATAAATCTATGTACTTGTTGCATAACAGTGACATCATATTTAATAGGTTTTGGGTCAACATCGAAAGTTTATTTTTTACTCTGCCATGTATGTTATAGTTAGTTAATAACAATAACTTTAACTTAAAAAATATATTTATACATTTTTCTTTTGTTTTCTATGATTAAGGGCATTCAATACAATCGATCTCAAAAATCAATTACAATAGTAATTCACCAAAATTGGCTTCTATTTTCCTGTGGCCGGCAATTTATTTTTATAGCAAAATTAAAAATAATATTCTCCTATTGTTACCAAAAAGGAAATATTTCGACCGTGACAGGACTCGAACCTGCAATCTTCGGATCCGAAGTCCGACGCCTTATCCATTAGGCCACACGGTCTCATGACGTGGTGAGCGACAGACCTCATCACTTGCTGTGCACGGATTGCGCGCGCAAGTTGCCATGATCAATAATGTAATGTTCTATGGACTATGGGAGCATTGGGAGCCCATGGTTAGGCTTGTGACGTGGACAGATTTAATCGATCGATTTGGTTTTAAGGGCTGTGTTCCGGCTTTTTGATAGTTTAAATTCAAAATATTTGGTGCTCTGAAAACCAGTGTCGTGTCTAGAGTCTGTTCGGAAAGATAGAAGATGTATGGGGCCCAATACATTCCACGACTCTTCTCTTTCCTCACATACTCTAATAGACACGGCGTATGCCGAGCGGCATCCATTGACATATATCTAAAGACAGGCCTTACGGGAGTTACGGGCAATAAGCAGGGCCGGATCTAGGGTAGAGCGAGTGGAGCGGCCGCTCTAGGCGCCGGATGGCAAGGGGGGCGCCAAAATGGCAAATGAGAGTTTTATAAGACGCGGGTGTGGCGAGGGGGGGAGGTGGAAAATACGCTTGAAAACTTCAACGAAGGGCGCCAAAACCCGATTTCGCTCTACTCTGATCAAGGGCTCGGGCCGGCACTGGCAATAAGAATGGGACCAGCACAGTGGTGTCATGCACACGAATTCGAGCCAGTCCTGCAGTCTAGTCTAACGCCGCTTTTGTTTCATATCATCTCTCACACAGTCCACCTTTTCCTCGGTTTGCCTTTCCTCGTACTTCCCTCCACATTCATTCGTAATACCTTTCTCGTCACATGACTTTTATCCCTCCGCATCACATGCCCGTATCACGCTAGGCGGTTTCGGTTTGCCCTTACTTTTTCTGTTATGGGTGCAACTTTCAAGCTTTCTCTTATATATAGTTAGTTACCTATTCATTCCTTATCTTATCCATTCTCGTAAATAATGTATTTCTAAGCGGCGCGGCAAGACCAATAAAATATTTCTAATAGGCTTCGGATCATTAAACATTTGCAGCGTCATGCTAATGATCTATTTATCAAATTGATCTGACATGGAAACCGGTTGGAATTGCATTGGCTCGCGACAATAAAATCAATAAGATATGTTTGTTGCGTGACGAAGTTATTTTATGATGATTTCTAGTCAGTTAATTTCTTGCAGTTGCATTTTGTTGGCTCAGTTAACAGCTGGGAGCAGGGGGTACCCTTGGCCTTATAAAAAAAGTCGAAAAAAAGTGTCTCAGATTAAGCTAAAGCAAGTTCTCCAAATGCCTCAATTTTTTTCATTACGGATCGTGTAATTTAAAAAATAAACAAAAATCAACGCATTGAAACAGATGAACCAAATTTGATAAAACATTTTTAATAGCCACAGCTAGAAAACAAGCTATCAAATAAAAAAACCGCATCCAAGTCAGTTCACCCGTTCATGATGAGATTGATGAGCTACGCTACGATACCACGACCGACATAGTCGTCAAACTAACACCCTTCTTTTTGCGTCGAGGGTTAAATACCGCCCAAGTGCGAGTCGGACTCGCGTTACAAGGATTCCATACATTTAGTCCGACTCACGCTTCACTGCACATTTCCAATAGGTTTTCCTGCCATCTATAGGTAAAGTAATAATTTGTGTATTTTTTCAAAATTTTAGACTTAGTATGGTTTTGGAGAGAAAGGGGGGAATAGTCGGACAGACAGACAGACAGACGCACAAGTGATCCTATAATGGCTCCTCTACACGATGGGCCAGCGCCGGCCACTCCAAGGGACGCATTTATGCGTTAGAGGGAGCAAGTGATATTGCTATCTCATTCTACCGCATGGCTGCGTCCCTCGGCCGGCCTGCAGTGGCCGGCGCTGGCCCATCGTGTAGAGGAGCCATAAGGGTTCCGTTTTTTAGGGTTCCGTACCCAAAGGGTAAAAACGGGACCCTATTACTAAGACTCCGCTGTCCGTCCGTCCGTCCGTCCGTCTGTCACCAGGCTGTATCTCACGAACCGTGATAGCTAGACAGTTAAAATTTTCACAGATGATGTATTTCTGTTGCCGCTATAACAACAAATACTAAAAACAGAATAAAATAAAGATTTAAGTGGGACTCCCATACAACAAACGTGATTTTTGACCGAAGTTAAGCAACGTCGGGCGGGGTCAGTACTTGGATGGGTGACCGTTTTTTTGCTTGTTTTCTATTTTTTGTTGATGGTGCGGAACCCTCCGTGCGCGAGTCCGACTCGCACTTGGCCGGTTTTATTTCTTCTTGAGGTACGGAACGGAACCCTAAAAACGACGGATACCTCCAACACTGGGGGTAAATTGTGTTTTGTTTTTTTTTTTATTACTAGAACCTTAAAATTCCTTTACGGAGATATCCCTGAGTAGTGACTGATAGTGAGGGAGGATGAGTCATCGGCCGCAACCGCAGGACCCGCCAACTCGTTTGGCTAATACCTAGCTAAAACTAATTATGACTACAAACATAGTCATGCCTTCCACAGTCTACAAGGTCGTTTGGAAGTGGAATTTGTTTACGTTAAACATATGCCTACTTAATGCCTAATCATATCTCTGCCTTGGTGCCTCAGTCAGATAGTCAGACTCGGACAACAGCGACGACAAAGCACTCTAGTGTCCGACCGAAACCGATTTATTCACTGAAGGTTCGGTTTTGTTCTAGTTGCGACCGAAAGCGAACCTACGGCCGAAATATAACGCGATTTAAGAGCCAACAGGAGCTAAGATTTAAATATTTTAGGTAAATATACCCGTCTCGCTAACGGAAGCGGCTCCTAAAACTAGTGCGATAAGGACAAGGCGAAAAATCCTGCGTAAAAATCTCAAAAATCGAGGTTTCGTACTCGACTGTTTCCTCCTCCAAAACTTAACCAATCGTAACCAAATTTGGAAATCTAAATGATTATGACATTATCTGTATCAGACTGTTTTGCTTTTTTGACTAATTGATATCAGTTTTGAATAGCACGCCTCTCATTGCGGCATAGTCAATTAGGCCATTTTGGCCATTTTTGAAGGGCTCTAGCTTCTTAAAAAACAAAAATATCAAAAAAAGCAAAACGGTCCGACACAGATATTGACAATATTAATCTGTGTTGAAAAAACCATTGCTCTAGCTTCAAAACCCACGGAGGAAACAGTCGAGTACGTTTGTATGGAGAAATGACCACTCCTGTTGGCTCTTAATGCCGAAACCGAAACCGTAACTTCGGTCGGACAACTACCTAACGAAAATTCAGTTTCGCGGCAGTTTATTGGCAGGGAACCGAGTTTAAACTTTCGTGGAATATTAAAAAAATATATATGGTTAGATTTGTCAAATGTGTTTCAAAGACGATAGGACAACACCATAATTGGCCGAGTGATGATTAGCTATTACCAGGCGTGTCGCACTCCGCGATTTCGTCACTTTGCTACAGGTAGCTAAAAGTACATCCGTTTGGCCCCAATTTTGGGGAAAGCCATAAGCCGCGCGTGGCGCTGTCGCCACCTAGCGGCCATATCTGTGCTGATCGTAACAGACGCGTTTTGTTATTAGAGAGTGAGTCTTCTGTACTTAGTACTATTATTTATTCTGTGCTATTACATGACATAGGTACAAACTTTTGGATTGGTATACTTAGGTAGATTAGGCATACCTACACACAAAACAAAATCATCATACGACAAGTAGTACAAGCTGAAATGTATGTATATTTTACCTGTGTGTAAATTGTATATTGAGATAAATAAACTAAACTATTGAACATTTTTTAAAGTGAAATATTTCAATGATAAATAAAGTATTATCTTTAGCTCCTTAATACATGAAATCTAAGCAGTTTAATCAGCATAAAGATGATTTTAGTTGATAAAAAAAAAAACAAAAAGATTCGCAGCCGGTAGGATTCGAACCTACGCTCCCAGAGGGAATCTGATTTCGAGTCAGACGCCTTAACCACTCGGCCACGACTGCCTTGCGAAATGGTGCGAAAATTGGGGTCCCCAGCCACAGCAGATTTTTGATTACTTAAGGGGTAGTTGTGCTTAAAAAAGCTTACGAACGTTTCAGAAACTATCTATTAATTCTTAATCAATGTGCGGAATAGTCGTAGAATGTATGGGCTCCCCAAGTGTTCGCGATGCAAATAATATCTCATTAAAAGCGTCAATGAATGTGTAAGAGCTGAGAGAGGTGCGGGGAGCCGGGGTGCATCTATGCATTTCCGAACAAACCCGAATTGGTTCCGATCTAGACTCCGCGCCAGCCGCACGTCTCTTGCGCTCATTTTTTTTATATGTGTACCTACTTTCCGTTTTTAAATTCGATTAATATAATTTTTTGTGCATTTTCGGATTTTTCACTGGTGTTTTAACTCCCAGCCGTTACACCAAGATTTCACGACTCATCTCTTTCCGCACAAACTCTAATTGGTGCGATACAACAGTGATAGTCGGGTTTGATGCACCATAAATTCAACATAAAACGACTGTAGGTAGGTATCTTTATTTTTTATTCTGTTTTTATTATGCCGCAGGATACCGAAGCTAAAGAAGAACAAGTTCAACCTTCAACATCACAAAAACGGATTTTGGATGTGACATCAGTGATCGCGAGTACAGTCAAGACAGAAAAGACTCGTAAATCTGAGCGCGCCGTTAGTAGTGTGTCGAAAACAAAGAAATCTTCTGTATCTTCTGTAGAAGCGCGCAAAAAGAAGCTGGAGCTAGAAGCGGCGGAAGAGAAAGCACGAATTAGGATGGAGTTAATTGACAAGCGATTGGAAGCCGAGATAGCGGAATTAAATAACGATTACAGTCCACATTCATCGGAGGCCGACAGTTTAGTTTCCAAACGCAGTGAGGTTGCTAAATGGGTGGAGCGAAGTCAGCAAGAATTGGAGTCACGGCCAGTCACTGAACGGAACGAGGGTCTCGAGGGGCCAGGCTTGCCGTGCCCGCCAGCGTTACAGAACGGCGCTAGCACCGACGGTCCAATTCACCAGCTCGCTAACGTACTTAAAGATTTCCTCACAACTAGCATCACTGAAAAACAAAACTCCAAACTCCTAAGCCGTATCAGTACACCCAAGGATCTACCACTGTTCACTGGTGACGCAATGGAATGGCTGCAGTTCAAGATGGCATACGAAGAATCAACTCGATTGTGTCAATTTAGTGATTCCGAGAACTTGTGGCGGCTACGAAAATGTCTCCGTGGCGCAGCAAAAGACGCGGTCCAGGCGTTACTCATCACGGCTACTTCTCCCGAAGTACTTATGTCTACGCTCGAGCTGCAGTTCGGCAACCCAGATAATATCTTGTCGCGTATAAAACAAGAAATAAAAAAATTGAGTTCAGTGGCTCCAGAATACCATAAAGACATTCTTATGTTTTCAAATAAAATTAAAAACTATGTTGCCGCTGTACTCGCACTTAACCGTGAAAATCACCTCGAAGACTCGAGTCTAATCACAGTTGTGTTATCTAAACTGCCTACCATTCTTTTGTCTAAATGGGCGGACTACCGGTACCTACACAACACGGCAAGTACCACGACTAGACTCGATCAACTATCGGATTTTCTCAACGAAGAAGCTATTAAAATATCAAAGTGTAGTGTTACGTTAATTAATGCTCCAAAGGACAATTTTAAGCGTAAATACACGGACAATAATATCAACGCTAAGACTATACTACTACAAAGTGAACAAAGTTATACTAAGTGTCGTTATTGTCACGGAACTAATCACAATCTCACAGACTGTAAGAAATTTAAAAAATCATTACGAAAAGATCGTTGGAGCTATGTGAAGCGGTCCGGACTTTGTTACAAGTGCCTGTTACGTCATCACGATAAACAGCTGTGCCCGGCGCCGGTGTGTGATATTGATAACTGCGGTGAGGCGCATCACCGCTTATTGCATTTCGTACCGACTAACCGTGGTACATCAAGCAGCAACCCCGTCGTAGAAGAACCGCCCGAGACTGAAAACACGGAAACTCAAGTCGTTACTCATATTGACTGTACCTCCGAAAGTGTTGTGTTAATAAAAGTCGTGCCAATAAGTGTACACGGACCTAATGGAACTATTATAAACACGACCGCGGTCCTTGACGACGGTACTAGTGTGTCGATGATAACAGCTGGTCTGGCCGCCCGGGCCGGCCTGCAGGGACGGCCCAAGTACTTACGTGCGCGTGGTGCATGGCACAATGCTCAGTTAGCGTGCGAAACGGAGCAGATAGATAACATTACGGTGTCTAATAGTGACAAAAAACTGTTTACGTTGAGCGCGCGCAGTGTGAATGAACTGGATTTACCTAAACAATATATCAACTTAGTTAATTGTGAAAAGTTCGCGCATGTTCAAAAGTATAAAAAACATTTTAGTAACGGACAGTATAAAAAACCTGAAATACTAATCGGCCAAGATAATTATCATTTGATATTACCATTAGAAATCATAGGTGGAAGTACACACGACGAGCCGTATGTAACTCGTACTCCGCTGGGCTACTGTGTACACGGCAGGGTTCCCTCAGGTGTGACGTCATCACACCGCGCACTGTTTACAACCCTGCATTTAACTACTTATGATGTCGACGACGCTGACGTCACCGAGAACAACCGGTTGCTTAATGATCTACACGAGAAGGTTCGCCGTAACTTTGCAGTGGATTCGATGGGAATTTCTACTAAACCGCGGCTGAATAGCGAAGATGAACGCGCTCGTGAACTGCTGGAGCAAACTTCTACTCTCGTTGACGGCAAATGGCAAGTCGGTTTGCCCTGGAAAGACGTGAACTGTGTTATGCCCGACTCATTTCCCCTTGCGATGTCACGCTTAAGAAATGTCGAGCAAAAGATGTCAAAGAATAGCGCATACAAACAGAGGTATATGGAACGTTTTGAACACTTATTCGAAAATGATTATGCGCACGAACTACTCGACACTCAAGTTACGCCAAAAACTTGGTACTTAGGACATTTTGGAGTAGACAATCCAAATAAGTCAAAACTTCGGCTTGTTTTTGACGGCGCAGCTACCACGAACGGATTTTCTCTAAACGACTACTTATTAAAAGGGCCCGACCTACTCATGTCTCTCTTCGGTATAATGCTCAGATTCCGCGAGCACCCTATCGCCATATCTGGTGACATAAAGGACATGTTTCTGCGCATAAAAATAAGACCCGAAGATCAGAATGCATTCCGATTCTTATACAGAAAAGAACCCGAAGAACCCGTGAGAACGTATGCGATGTCGTCCTTAGTATTTGGGGCTTGCTGTTCGCCATTTATTGCCCAATTTATCAAAAACAAGAACGCTCAACGCTTTGAGTCATCACATCCGTCAGCCACGGAAGCTATACATAAGCAACATTATATGGATGACTGGATTGACAGCGTGCCAGATGAAGAAACAGCAATCAAGTTGATACGTGAAGTTAAAATGATTCATAAACAGGGAAACTTTGAAATACGCAACTTTATGTGCAACAGCCCAGCAGTACTCGATAGCCTACCGAAAGAAGCCCTAGGTGAGACGGCCGTAAAGTTCAAAACCGGCGAGCAGTACGAAGGCGAGCGAACTCTCGGCCTATTGTGGCGTCCAGTTGATGATACCTTGGGGTTTGACGTATCGTTTAAAAAAATACCGGAAAGTATTATAAATGGACAACAAAGGCCAACAAAGCGTGCCATGCTGCGCGTTGTGATGTCGATTTTCGATGTTTACGGATTTTTATCGCCAATTACTATTATAGGAAAACTGATTATTCGTGATACTTGGCGATTAAATATATCTTGGGATGAAGGTGTACCTGACGATATATACGATGAATGGTGCAAGTGGACGAATCTACTTAAATCATTAGATAATGTGAGACTGCCCAGGTACTATAACGACGCCGCGGCAACGAGCCCCGCCAGCGCAACGCACACCGAGCCGACGCAGAGTCAGCTGTCGCTAGGCGGCGACGCGCCCGTCCCGGCCTTATCGTTATCTATGCCTGCGCCGCCGCATAATAATAAATATACAAACCTGCAGTTGCACCTATTTTGCGACAGTTCATCTATAGCTATGTGCGCGGTGGCTTACTGGAGATGGGAATGTAATGGATTAATACAAGTTGCATTTATAGCTAGCAGAAGTCGTGTAATGCCTAATAAAACCTTATCAATTCCTAGGGCGGAATTACAAGCTGCTGTTTTATCTGCTCGCTTAGCAGATGCGATAACAAAGGAACATAAGATAAAGGCCGAGCGACGAACCTTTTGGAGTGATTCGAGTTGTACTTTGCATTGGATAAGGAATGCCGCGCGTACCTACAAACCGTACATATCACATCGCTTAGGCGAGATTGACGAGATGACGCTCATTAGTGAATGGAGGTACGTGCCTACAAAATTAAACATAGCGGACTTGGGCACGCGAAAAAACTATGACTGCCGCATTTTGGAAAACGAATGGCTTCATGGACCGACCTTCCTCCGACGTGATGAGTGTGACTGGCCAACCGATGTACTGAACCCTGAAATAAAAAACACAGATGATTTAGAATGTGTAAATATTATACAAAATAATGAAATTGACTTACCTGTGCCGGACCCAACAAGATTTTCTTCCTGGTTGCGCCTACTTAGGTCTACTAATATGGTACTTACCTTTATAAACAAATGTAGAAAACATACCATTGAGAAAGATGTCACCATGGAGAAAGCTGAAAGTTTAATTTTGAGATATTCTCAAGCTGAAAGTTTCGGACAAGAAATAAGTGACCTTGAACAAGGAAAACACATTAATAAAAATAGTAAAATACTTACTTTGTCACCGTTCCTCGACGAATATGGAGTCTTGCGCGCGGCGGGCCGCATCGATGAGGCTGCAGATGTTTCGCCGGCAATGAGAAGACCTGCAATCCTAGATGGTCAGAATTATACGGCGCGCCTGATTGTAAAATATTATCATACCAGCTCTGCGCATGGATATCAGGAATTGGTTGTAAATAATATAAAACAAAGATACTGGATTACAAAATTAAGACCTACCGTTAAAAACGTTGTATCTAAGTGCATGACCTGCCGACTTAAAAAATGTAAACCAGAGATTCCCAGAATGGGAGACCTACCTGGTGCTAGATTGGCTCACCATCAACGTCCTTTTACCTTTTGTGGCGTAGATCTGTTCGGTCCTATGGAGGTAACTATTGGGAGAAGACGCGAAAAAAGATATGGCGTCCTGTTTACCTGCTTAACGGTGAGAGCTATACACCTGGAGACCGTCGCATCACTTACCTCCGATTCCTTCATCATGGCTCTGCGCCGCATGGCAGCAAGACGAGGCTGGCCTCAGCAATTGTTTTCGGACAATGGGACGAATCTCCGAGGTGCCGATACTGAACTTAGAAGGTCGATTCAGGAACTGGACGAGGAGAAACTCAAAGATGGAGCGATGAACCACGGGGCAAAATGGACTTTTATTCCCCCTGCTAGCCCACACTGGGGAGGTGCATGGGAGCGCCTAATACGAAGTGTAAAGGTATCCCTGAAAACCATACTAAAAGAACGAGCTCCTAGAGAGGAGACTTTAAACACGCTACTCGCTGAAGTTGAAAATATAGTAAACAGCCGACCGCTAACCCACGTTTCTGTCGAGCCAAATAGCCAGGAAACTTTGACACCTAACCACTTTCTTGTGGGTACCTCATCCAATCTACCACACATTGGAGTCTTTGACGGATCAGAGTTTTTTCTACGAAAACAATGGCGCATAGCTCAACTCCTTGCTGACCAATACTGGAAGCGTTGGGTGAGGGAGGTTCTGCCTGACCTGGTGCCGCGAAAGAAATGGCAAGCAGAGGCGAGGCCATTGCAAGTTGGAGACCTCGTACTTATTGTAGAGCCAGACGGGCCTCGCAATGTGTGGCCCAGGGGCATTATACAAGAAGTTATACCTGGAAAAGACGGGCGGATCCGAATGGTGAGGATTAAGACCAGAACGGGAATACTTACCAGATCTGCCACACGCGTCGCTCACCTTCCGATAGGGGATGAGTGCTGCTAGTGCAGCACTAGGGGGGGGGTATGTTCGCGATGCAAATAATATCTCATTAAAAGCGTCAATGAATGTGTAAGAGCTGAGAGAGGTGCGGGGAGCCGGGGTGCATCTATGCATTTCCGAACAAACCCGAATTGGTTCCGATCTAGACTCCGCGCCAGCCGCACGTCTCTTGCGCTCATTTTTTTTATATGTGTACCTACTTTCCGTTTTTAAATTCGATTAATATAATTTTTTGTGCATTTTCGGATTTTTCACTGGTGTTTTAACTCCCAGCCGTTACACCAAGATTTCACGACTCATCTCTTTCCGCACAAACTCTAATTGGTGCGATACAACAGTGATAGTCGGGTTTGATGCACCATAAATTCAACATAAAACGACTGTAGGTAGGTATCTTTATTTTTTATTCTGTTTTGATTTCGTCTCCAATTTTACTGGGATTACCTAAATCTGTGACGTCTGTGCACTAATGAGAATGATTTTAGAAAAACAGAAATCATTTAATGTGAATAGCTACCCACTAAACAGAGAAATAAAGGATAAGCACCTATTTATTGCATGGAAGGACATTATAACTTCGCCTATGTACATACAAAAGTTAGGTGTCTTAATTTTAAGATGTCGCATTCTGTTTTCGTTTTTTTAACAATACAGTGTCCTACTTCTAGTACATACAGAGAGAAGGATAAAAAATCAGTGACTAAAAAAGTATTATTGTATCCGCCTTGGGGCCCTATCATATGAAGTATGAATAGTCAAAGCCTTATAACCCTAGTGCACTAGCACAGTTATTACTGTTATTTATTAGTCACCGCCGAGGTCAGTGTCCCCGCTGCAATCGCATCATTATCTGCACTATCTCTGCTGTTTGTTTACATGGTCTAATTCCGGTCACTTAGCCAGCTAGAGTCTGACACTCAGGTGAACCAGTATTTTAAATAAGTAACCCTACAGTGGTACAGTTATTTTATTAGTCACCAAGGTTAAAGACCCCGCCGCAAGCGCATCATTATATTCATTATCTGCACTGCACTATCTCTGCTGTTTGTTTACATGGTCTAATTCCAGTCACTTAGCCAGCTAGAGTCTGACACTCAGGTGAACCAGTATTTTAAATAAGTAACCCTACAGTGGTACAGTTATTTTATTAGTCACCAAGGTTAAAGACCCCGCCGCAAGCGCATCATTATATTCATTATCTCCACTGCACTATCTCTGCTGTTTGTTTACAGGGATCTAATTTCAGTCACTTAGCGAGCTATAGTGGAAAACTCAGGTCAACCAGTATTTTAACTAAGTAACTGCGTAGTACAGTTATTAAGTCACCGAGGTTAGTGACCCCGCCGCAAGCGCATCATTATCTGCACTGCACTATCTCTGCTGTTTGTTTACAGGGGTCTAATTCCAGTCACTTAGCGAGCTAGAGCCGAAAACTCAGGTCAACCGTCAACCAGTATTTTAACTGAGTACATAACCCTACAGTGGTACAGTATATAATATCCTTTTAAATGGCCGCTCATTTTCGTTTTAATCTGCTATCAAATAAATCTAAAAATGTATTGTTTTGTAGAGTTTTCTTAAATTAATTATGCTTATTTTCACATTTTTCTTAAATTAATTATGCTTATTTTCACATCTTTCTACTATCGGATTACTTTGTTGATAAACCCTTATTTTTCTTTGATACCGTGGCAAAATCAACATAAGTTCATCATTGCAATACGAGTAAATTTATAAGTATTTACCTATACATATTACTTTTTTTTAAACAAGGCATAACCCATATGAAATTCACTAATGTCGAATAACAGATGAGAGAAAACAATCCTCATAACGGATCTGGCATATATTTCGTTTCACTAATCTGAAGTTCACATCACACTGGTTAGCCCAAATCTCCACTCTGATTCGGGCGCACTAGCGCAACCAATTCCAGTTTACAGTTTACCTGCGCTCTGTTTACAGTTGACATTGTTACTTTTAATGTGGCGACGGTACATAATTGCCTTTATTACACGTATTTGCTTAGCTGTAACTTAAGTAAAATTTAATTGCCACCATTCTACATAACATTTTAAATGGAGTCGAAGTAATTTAGATTAGGTGTTTTGAAAACTCATCCTTTGGTTGAACTCAGATATTAAACGTGGTGTGGACTGTGGAGTTTAGATGTAAAAATACTCTCAACCCAGTGTGGTTAGTGTGATGATTTGTGCAAGCTGGCTGACACCGTTGAATCCACGTTCAAATCATTCAATCCATTTATGGCAACATTCTTAGGTGTGGCGACTGCAACATTCATACTGCTTCAGTGTTTCAGCAGTGGAAAGCCGGCAATGGCACTAGCAACGCTTTAAATAGCAGTAACGCTGCTGCAGTCACCATCAGACTGTCTTCTTTACTCTCGTCTCGTATACAGTGTGGAAAGTTATCTCGGGCCCTGGAGGGAAACTACCTTAAATCCTTGAGCAAGCTCATTTTACTTAAAGGAGACATTCCTTTATTTTGAAAAAGAAACAAAACTGCATTCAAAGATTTTCTAAAACTCGCTTGCCTTGCCCGGGACTCGAACCAACTAAAATTAAAAAAAGCGGCCAAGTGCGAGTCGGACTCGCCCATGAAGGGTTCCGTATTTAGGCGATTTATGACGTATAAAAAAAAACTACTTACTAGATCTCGTTCAAACCAATTTTCGGTGGAAGTTTACATGGTAATGTACATCATATATTTTTTTTAGTTTTATCATTCTCTTATTTTAGAAGTTACGGGGGGGGGGGGGACACACATTTTACCACTTTGGAAGTGTCTCTCGCGCAAACTATTCAGTTTAGAAAAAAATGATATTAGGAACCTCAATATCATTTTTGAAGACCTATCCATAGATACCCCACACGTATGGGTTTGATGAAAAAAAAATTTTGAGTTTCAGTTCGAAGTATGGGGAACCCCAAAAATTCATTGTTTTTTTTCTATTTTTGTGTGAAAATCTTAATGCGGTTCACAGAATACATCTACTTACCAAGTTTCAACAGTATAGTTCTTATAGTTTCGGAGAAAAGTGGCTGTGACATACGGACGGACAGACAGACGGACAGACAGACGGACAGACAGACGGACAGACAGACGGACAGACAGACAGACAGACAGACATGACGAATCTATAAGGGTTCCGTTTTTTGCCATTTGGCTACGGAACCCTAAAAACACACACTCTCTATTTTATTATACTAATCGATAGTATTAATACTTAGGATAAAATTTCTCTAACAAACATTTGGTTACTGTTCACTTTTAACAAGTAAAAGACACGTAACAATTCTGTTATCTCTCTCATAACAATCATTACTGGTGTCGTCAAAATCCATTCCGTGTCCGTGAAACGAACAATCAGGTCAGATTTTCGTTTAATGTTTGGTGTGGAATCAAAAGTAATATGGTTGTTTTGGTGCACATTTACGAAGGACATCTGAATGCAGCAAAATACATTGAAATATTGGAGCTTCTACAAAATCAATTAAACCTTCTACCAGAAGAGGAACGAAATAATATCATTTTTCAACAAGATGGTGCACCTGCCCACAACAGCAGAATTGCCAGGGCTTACCTCAATGAACATTTCAATACCTGGATAGGTACAAACGGGACGATTAGATGGCCTGCAAGAAGTCCAGACCTGACGCCCATGGACATCTTTTTATGGGGTCATGTAAAAAATGTTATTTATGAAACTTGCTATGAAACCGTTCAAGAGCTAAGGGTTGCGGTAGAAAATGTTATTAGGAGCATACACCACAACACTTTGATGAAGGCTACAAGAAATGAATTTCAACGGCGACTAATTTTGTGTAGATGGAACCACGGGGCTCATTTCGAACAATTTATCAGTTAAATAATTTAAGTGTAACAAATTGATAGTAAAATAAATTTAATGTTAGATTTAACGATTGTTTTTATTTTTAAGACCAAATGTTTGTTAGAGAAATTTTATCCTGAATATTAATACTATCGATTAGTATAATAAAATAGGGTGTGTGTGTTTTTTTTAATTTTAGTTGGTTCGAGTCCCGGGCGAGGCAAGCGAGTTTTAGAAAATCTTTGAATGCAGTTTTGTTTCTTTTTAAAAATAAAGGAATGTCTCCTTTAAGTAAAATGAGCTAGCTCAAGGATTTAAGGTAGTTTCCCTCCAGGGCCCGAGTTAACTTTCCACACTGTATACGAAGCGGGCTCAATTCTCATAAATAGGGTAGAACTATGTCTCGCACTCGACTCATACTGGACTAGACTAAATAAAAAAGCATGAGACTCGTGAAATTAATAAAATCTCATTTTTGCAATCCATCTGTGGAGACACTCAGTCTAGAGTCAGACCAAGAAAAGTCTGCAGCGGATTTGATAGCTCACGCAGTGCAAGTGTTATTTTAAACGCCAAACTTCTATGAAATGATGACTTATAAACAACACTTGCACTGCGTGGGCTTTCAAATCCGCTGCAGACTTTTTTTGGTCTGACTCTAACATGTATGTATCAAGTAACCAAGTAAGTACTTTACCTTTCGGCATCCCACATGGCGGCTTCGTCCTCGTGTTGTCCAAAAAGTCCAGATCATACCGCCTCGCTGGTGGGAACGTCAGCGCCACGTGCGCCCACGCGTTTCCCAATCCACACAACACACACAACAATGTCACTAACGACGCCATCTTGGATTTATGCACTTTGCACGTCACTCATTTTTGTTCACACTAAGTTAGGGTTTGTTCACGTTCACTTGGTTTTTACGTCATTTTGGTCGGTATTTGGTTTCGTTGAAGCGTATCTGTAACAAAAGGAGACATTTGTTATAATAAGAATCTTAAAGTATTCATTTTATCGCAATCATTATTGAAAAGTCATATTTTATAATTGAAAAATTAACTATTAATTAATACGTTAAAATCGACCTGTTCACCATTCCACCTTTGTCATTTTTTCGGTCAGATTTAAATTTATTATTTTATCATCAGATTCATCAGTTATTTATGGCAAATTATGGTTACCGACAATGCCGAATAGATTGTAAACTAATTCAACTTCTAACAATAATGTTGACATACGATTGGAATAAGTGTATAAAATATAGGTAGCTCAATCATCTTATTACCATCAATAACATAAATGCTTGAACAGAAAACCTAGGTAGAGTCCGTCTAAGGTAACTTTGCACCGACTTGAACAGAACAAAGTGAGGTAGTCTTATTATAAACGTGATATTTTTATAGAAATTTGACATTAGTGATGACGTTTCCACACTTGGCATTGCAAATGCTTGGTCCGACTTTGACGCCTTTTTTGTCTATATAGGACACTTCACTAATCTTATATCAAATCTTGCAAAACTAAACCTAAAATGCATGTAAATGACTCTATAGGTCTAAAGTCTAACCTAATCTACATAGAAATATTCACAAACGGGCTTACTATTTCCTATTTAGTCCATAGTAGGTAATGAACTAGACTTATAGCGTTAACCATGTCGCTCTAGAAATAGCACTAACATTTTAAGATCTAATAAATATAATTTCAATATATCCCAGGGTTTCCAGACCATTAACTTATAGCAAACTTTCTACGAAAGTCCAAACAATTTGCTGTAACATTGTAGTAAGATTGGACCAATTTTCCAACGACAGGTTGTTACTTGTTAGACTTGTTAAAACAACCCGCCAATCTCCGCCAATCACAGCGGTTAATTTGAAGTTAACGACGTAAAAGAAAATAAAAGGGAAACGGAAGTAGCTCGAGGAACGCGAGTGACAGTGAGGTAACATATCCATAGAAAAAAACGATTTATTCAGCAGTCCTGACTTTCTCAATTAATGAAATTGCTAAGTTTTTGCGTGGAAGATACCTACTACAAACAGCAACAATCCTAACTGTACATCGGTGGACCTTATTACAAAAGGCATAATCCACCAATGTACAGTTAACAGTATGGGCGATGGTACAAGCATTGCAAAATGCAAATAATGAAGGAACATACGGTCGAACGGTCAAAAATGCATTAAAATAATCCATAATCCGCTTGTTAAGTTCGTCGGATGAATAAAAAAAAATCTCCTCCAATAAGGCTTTGAAACAAAGCAAACCAATCATGAATTCCGTAACAGGCCTTGTGGACTTTAAGCTCTGTTTTAACAGTTCGATTAGCCATTTGACTACCCTGATCGTTTTAGTTTTTATTAAAAGAAATAATAAATCATAAGTCGGCTGATTTACTACCCAAAGATCGATTGATCTGTTGGACAAATTGGGGCAATCAATCAGTCATATTACCCATACTACAGTCTTTTTATTTTTCTCTTCAGCGTAATAACCAAAACTGATAATCAATGCATTTCCATTGTCTAAATTGGTTTTGATTGAATATGACACCTATATACCATAATAAGGTGTTCCAGCTAAACATCTAACACTCGGCAAGCCGCCAGCTATAATAACATAATGAATAACATAATGGCGCAAGTATCGTGGCAATGTAGGTGATTATCTGTCCATCACTTTCATCACTTTCTCTGTACAATGGCGTCTGTAAGTATATAATGATTGTAACGTATATCATTACGACTTATCTTATTGTTTTCTATTAGTCTTAAATGGTTAGAAATTTTATTTGTTAGGATGTGTCATTGACACAGTGAATGATATACATAGTAATAAAATTGAAGGACACAGCTTGTACGAAGGTGTCTCGGAAAGATTTACCGCTATAGTTTGAAATAAAACTATTTTGAACGAATTATTCTATTCTATATTTTAAATGTAAGTAGTTTTATTTTAGTTTCTCGAAAGTTTCATTTTACATCAAAGTGTAGGATGTAGGTTGGTATTACCAGGATGCTCGTTATTTTAACGCAGAATTATGTTTAATTTGATTACATGACTTCAATTATTAGCAGTTTAATTTATCTATATGAATATAGCCAAATAGCCATAATTATCTAACATCCCGACCACCTCCACTTACGCAATTGGGTTGCTATTTCTAATGAGGATAAACACCTACTGATTATTTAAACCAACTGGAACAGACAAATCTGTAGATTATAACGTACCTATCTTTAGCTCAGCTTGCTTTTTATTCGATAAATTCTGAAACCATGATACTCTGCAATATGATTACACTCTGAAGACGTTAGTGTGGGGGTGAAGCATCTCTAAAAGTAAAAATAAACTTTCTTTGGTTCCCAGACATTTGGAACCAATTTATAATCTATAGGTTTTTAACTCATTGTTTTTCTCCGATTGCAGCGCCATCTGAGCTCAGTTTCGGGCTATCCTCATTGGCCACCCCGGGCGTCGACCAGCCACCGCTCGCGTGCTCGCAGGTGGACACTTTCCCCGCATTCCGCGCACGCGCCATCGGTCACTCGAGGGATAACGGCGTATGTCGAGTTGAGTACTTACACAATGACGCTGACAATGCAAAATTTTATGCACTGGAATTCACAAGTGATTCAGGTAGTGGCCATTGATAATTGTTTTTTGTTTCAAAAAAGTATGGTACATTTTGAACTAATATTAGGTTCGCCAAACTTACGTTTAACGGCGAAAGGTTTGAGTGTAAGGATATTTGAACTGAACTTGCATGCTCTAATATCGGACCACCACATCGGAGTAGTTCGGAGATATATACGCCTGAGGACAGTGAGGACAATTCCGTTCTGTTGCCTATCGCTCGAATAATGCAAAGTGCTCATAATTATCATAATATACGTACATAAATAAATAAAAAAATAACCCCGCCTTAACTTATTTATAATCTTACCAGTGCATCCATTGCTACAAACATTTCGCCTTGACAAAGAATATCCGATATGGTCTAGTGGCTAGGATACCTGGCTCTCACCCAGGAGGCTCGGGTTCGATTCCCGGTATCGGAATAACTTTTTGTATTTTATTTTTATTTGCAAGATTACTAGACTTTCATAGAATTAAACCCTCATGTTTTTTAAACTCAGTCATTGTTTCTGCTTATAATACAGAGCAAGCAAAATAAAAAGTACACCTTTTTATTGGCTTTTAACGGTATCATGTTCATTCGCTTCTTATACCTGACATAATAACCACAACCACTCTATTACAAGAATGTAACTAACAACCGATTATTAAACATTATTCAATCAAGTCGCCACGCTCTATAAGCACATTAATAACTTTTCATAATGAGCTAAGGAAGGACGCCATCTAGTGGATCAACTTCCCAACCCCGTTATTTAAATGACAACCTAATTACGCAATGTATAAAAATCAAAATTAATCGTTCGAGTTAAGGTCTTAACTTTATCATTGAAATGTCAACGTAATTACCATAAGCATACGACTTGAAATCGATTACAGCGTGACATTGCGCCACCTAGCGTGGAGTAGCGGGACTTAATTGGGGCTTACTTATCGAACTAAATCTGGTTGAGATTGCAATTGCCTGGGAATCTTTGCAATTTAAGTTTATTGTTAGTGCAATGGCATATTCTGTTGAAACAGTGGTGTTATTGTTTTAAGTTTTTGTTATGAACATATTTGAAAAAGATGCCATAACAGTAATTTTAATGCCATAACAGTAATTTTAATGCCATAAGTATATAACCTATCAATAGCTATACCCTAGATTAGATTTCATGATTAAATATGTTCACATGTAGATATTTTCAGCTTGTACCTACTTTGTATTTTATATGATATAAATAAATAAAAGATATTTTATAGGTAAATAAAATATGATTGATGATTAATTCATAATAATATAAATCAGATTAAATAACGTCCAATTTCAAGAAGGATGTAAAGGAAAATTTCAATTCAACTTGAAAATAATGGTGTTCCATAGTTTATTTTATGTGTATAAGTAAATTATAAAGATTGCTTCTAAAATGCAAGTAATGTTCAAAATTTATATTTTTTTCTTATTTATTCTGAAACCTTACTTTTCTCAGACAACCTCAAATCACCGATCACATCTATTTCCTACTAATTAAATAAATTCCGTAAACCAAGACAATGACGGAAGCAGTTGGTTGGTTCCTTCCTACTCATAATAAACAAAATTAACACTAAATTATTATTAGCCAAAATAAACTTTATTACTATCGCAATAAGACAATATGGCACGCAAAAGCTAATCTTGTGAGAACTTTTCGAATATCCAATACTAGCTTATTTGTATTCGAATTTAACCCTTATTATAAAAGAGTAAAGTTGAGAGTGACTGTATTTTTATATTGGTTATATATAAATTTTCAAATAAACTTACAGATCTACAAATCATTAGAATCTAGCTCTTTTAGTTAAGGTTTTAGAGTCGATAACAACTGCAGGGTTAGAATTGTAAAAGTAACAACCATGAAGCCGGTAGATAATGACGAATCGGTTGGCTGCGACGTTTCACAGCTGTTACGGACATTTTATGCAATTTTCGAACTGCATTATAAGCATCTTTGCATTTCTGCTTACAGCTTTTGCCCTTGCATTTTTCCTGTCAAGGTTAAATAAATACATGCATTTTGATGCATAATTATGTGAATGTTATTGCACCTAACACTTCTTGGGCTATACCTACACTCAAGCATAGCACACGTTATCTACCTCTCTATCACTCTTGCATATTCGATTGACAGAGAGTTAAATAACGAAATTACCTACGTTTTTTTGTCAGTAGATCGTTAGTTTTGTAGTCAGTAGGTAGGTAGGTAAAACAATGCTACTAACTAAATCAGATAGAACTTACCAGAAAATTGGCCAAGCAAACTGTTTATAAAAGTCAAATCTGCTTATCAAAAGTAAAAACCTGCCAATAATTGTAACACTGACAAATTTAATCATTTTAGGACATAAAATCAAAAGATTTGTGTAAAAACAACCACTGATTGCACTGAATGTAATTTAGAAACGCCAATAAAACCTCCATTGTTCCACAAAACCTTAACCATTCGCAGAACAATTGATAAATCAGCACTTACAGAGAAATAATCATAGAAAGTATAAACGCAAAAACAGTCATTATGTAATTGTCATTGTGTAGGGCCGTGGAAGACTGGGCTATAACCTCATTCGTTCTTTCCTCTCTATCAATCGAAGCAAGACCGATAGAGACAGATAATGAAATTTCGATTTTCGATATTCTGTAGGCCCTGCAACAGTTATCGCAATAGGTCAGCAACCTGAGTTTTTGTGGACACCACATTCTGTGGTCAAAAAAGACGGTAGTGAATTTGGCTTCTGTTATACTGTAGGACCTTTTAAAATGTTTGGCTTGCTTGTGGTTGAGCCCGTTATTGTGGTGTGGCTGTTAAGTACTTGAGAAAAAAAATAGTAGATAACTTCGTTTTGTTTATCGAGAACGAAAAAATAATCTATTTTGCGTATAACAGATTAGTTTGCGTATAATATTTTGGTACATTCAAATATCTTGAGGAAGGTCTTTTCAAAGGGCTTATTTTGGTATGGTTTTGGTATTTTTTATAGCGAAATAAGGGCTTTTGAAAAAGACACTCCTCATCTGATCTACTTCGATATCATAACATAGGTAATGAAATTTTAATATTTTGTTTTAGTATTTACCCAAATCCGAATTTATTCCGTGACTAGGTACCTACATAAAACAGACAATATCAAAAAAATCTAACTTAAGTATATAACAAGAGGGAGGGAAAACAATTAATATTATAAGTTAGAATGTCAGTAAACAGAATTCAGTCAAGCATGAAACTGACAATATCCAAGAAGGAATCGCCTTTCCCACGCGTTTGTTTCTTCAAATGCATGCCATTGCATCCCAAGGAATTTGCATTTTACAAAGTTATTCAATAGTCACTGTTACAAAACGCTTCAATTACTTCTCTAAATTATTACTTATAATGGACAAACGGCACGCACTTCCTGAAACAGCGGAATTGACTATTGCAATGAAATTGGGACATTTCTACAACATCGTCCGAGACGACCGAGACCTATCGATTACCAATTTTGCATATACACGTAATCTATTGGTCAATGGAATCGTAAAGAAGTTTTTACAGAGTTATATCATGACAAGTTGCGGTGATAATTTTCGGCAAGAAGCAACTTATACAGTGAAACTGAAACCCGTTTAAGAAGATTTTGATTTGAAGCAATACGTGAAAAGTTATATGAAAACAACTCGCACGTAAATTGAATAAATGGTGTTTTAGGTGAGAAATAGTATTAAACGTAGACGTGTAAAGCAGGTCTCAGGTTCTACTGTAGATCGCATTCACATGACTAAGCTTCTGATACGCTAAAGTTATTTTCTTATCAGGAATAAAATCATTGTCCGGACGAGGCGATTATCTGAAACCATTAATCAATTGTCGTGGTCGTAGTTAATTAAGAAGCTAGTTGGCGAGATTGATGAAGATTACAAAACACTTATATATTCTTAGTATCGGACCTTTATTCATAATACCAACGATATACGAAGCTGGATATTTGCAAAAGAAAATCTTTCTGAAACAATTTTGTTAGGTATTTTGGCCATACAATGTATATGTAGTTATCTTCGCCTACCAATATGTACCTTATCAGGTGGAAGAGGAACTCGTCAATCCCATAGAAACAGACATACAATTTTACGTTAAAATTGTGCTAGTGAAGGTTAAAGTTATATTGAAGAGTAGAACATTTCATTATCTTGATTTGTAGGAACGTTATTGATCAAGATCATTATGATAAAGTGCCAGACGAATATAATAAGATCAATCACACTTCATCCGTTTAATATTAACATAGATCCACCTCATCTCGTGCAATGCGTAGTTTAACTATACTTGGTCAACCAGATCTTGACAGTAGAAAAAGGCGGCAAATTTGAAAAATGTAGGCGCGAAGGGATATCGTCCCATAGAAAATTTGAATTTCGCGCCTTTTTTTACTGACAAGATTTGGTTGATCAGTTATAGTAATGTAACTTTAAATTCCTAATTCAATATTCCCTCACGGGGAGAACATCAAATCTTCCAAATAATTGAATGGGGCATCATTGCAAAAACTGGCGAAATCAGATTTGTTCTGGCCTTGAGCAAAGGATGATATCGTTACGACACGAAGAAACAGAACTGCAGCAATGCAAATAATTGCAGTACTCTTTGTTCATCTTCGGAAATATAAGATGTGTATCAATTTTGAAATGTTACGGCTATATGTATAAGCTGCCGTATATGTATAAGCTTGATTTTAAACTTACAGAGTCAAAAGTAGATGTTGATTAACTTTAATGAATGAATGAAAAACTTTATTTTCAGGCAACTATTGGCCCATAAATAAATACATACCTTAAACCTAGCATACATATTATTATAAAATATACACACAAATAAATAAAATATACAAGACACATTCGGTATAATCTTAAATTAGTCGTTAAGACCTTCATTAGATATAAGTAGATATTACTGTACATAACTAACAAATATGGACTGTAATTTTGGTCTGAAATAAATATTGATTGATTAACAAAATAATTACAGTTACGGTTAAATGGCAAGCACCGTTAAAATAATTTTTTCACAGATCTAATGTTAAGACAAAAATTAAAACATTCGATGATAAGAGACGGAACGGGAAGAAATTAATCAATTCCTAAGATAATATAAATCATTGAATACATTTATCTTATTCGGGCCAGTTTCCAAGCTTATTAACATGAATATTGAAGAGAAAAACGATATATCGCAACACGTAGCCCTAAACTCCTATACAAGAATTCAGTTGCTGCGAGATTGCCAACACGTAATAAAGTTGGTCAACGGCGAATAATGATCGGTATTAATAACAGTTTCACGGTAATTTATTCTAGCAACGAGCTAATGTGGTTGAGTAACGGTATGAAATTGATATAGAATGAATAATGATTAACCAGAAGCTAAAATTCTTGTGGTATATCCAGGTAGCCTAGATTTGTCTGAATCCCTTTTATATACTAACGACGGCTTAAGAATATCTAAGGTGTGTCATATATTCATAACGTTATTTTCTACTAATGCTTCCGATTAAGAATCAATGTGATGATATTTATTTCGGAAGAAATGGAAGAATTTGTATTTTCTTTCTATGCTAAAAATAGTTTGATATTGCTAAAGCACTGATCATACAACTTGAACTTTAAGAAGATGCTTATTTTTAGTGATTCCATCAACAAATAGACTGAACAAGGCATTGTTGAATATAAACGAATTAACTAAACAACTGACGATTCATGATTAGATTACATATCGCCAAATTAAAGCCGGCTAGACAGCTGTTGAGACATTTGCTGGTCAAAATTGCGATCATTACTGTAAAAAGATAACCACAGATTCTCACATTCCATCACGCGAACGTCCAATTTTCTCAAAACAAATATAATAACCCCTTTCCTAAAGTACCGAATCAAATCCAGGATGATGTAAAGGCTTTTTGGCGTTATGTAAAAAATAAGAAGGGCCACTCAACAATTCCGCAATTAATGACACATGGTAATATATCTGCCTCCGACTGTACTGGAATATGCAACTTGTTTTCCTCGTATTTTGGGTCGGTCTTTGAACCTGTTACCACTCCTCCCCCTAACTCGTATGCCTCTTTTTTAAATTCCAACTGTAATTTAAGTAATGAATCACTGTGTAACGTTTCTATCTCTGCCAATATGATTGAAGAAAAAATTAATAAGTCGCTGGATAAAAATAAGGGCCCGGGGCCAGACGGTATTCCTCCATCTTTTGTTATCTCTTGTGCTAAAGAGCTTAGTTTGCCACTGAGTCTAATATTTAATAAGTCCATAAAGACTGGAACTTTTCCAACCGTATGGAAGACTGCCTACATTGTTCCTATTTATAAATCGGGTGATAAGTCGTGTTGCGAAAATTATAGACCCATAAGTATTCTGTCATGTATAGCAAAACTTTTCGAATCTCTAGTCTATATACATCTCTACTATCACTTTAGTACATTATTTTCCGAAAAACAGCACGGTTTTGTTAAAAATAAGTCTACCATAACAAATCTCCTAGAATACAAAAACTTTTTATGTACCAGCTTTGCGAATAGGGGACAGGTCGACTCAATATATACTGACTTTTCCAAGGCCTTCGATAAGGTAGATCATAGTATACTTTGCCATAAGCTTGCGTTTTACGGGATACACGGAAGTTTGTTCAGGTATCCATGTTCTTACTTGAATAAGAGGAGCCAGCTTGTAGCTATCAATGGTTCTATGTCTGCCCCTGTGCCCATTACATCTGGGGTGCCGCAAGGGTCGCATCTGGGGCCATTACTATTTTTAGTTTTTATAAACGATTTGGCAGATAACCTCTCTTGTCCATCACTCTTTTATGCAGACGATCTGAAGGTGTTCACGAAGATACACAATACTGATGATTGCACTCAGCTCCAAAATGACTTGCATACAATTTCTGATTGGTGTCTTAGTAATCGTATGTTTTTAAATGTTAGTAAATGTTTTATAATATCTTTTTCTAATAAAAAACAGAAACTTTACTATGACTATGAGCTGACCGGTCAGAAACTAGAGCGTAGGGTTGTTGCTAAGGACCTGGGCATTTGGTTCGATGAACAACTTAATTTTAGGTACCACTATGAATATATCACTAAGAAAAGCAACCAAATGCTGGGATTTATCCTTCGTGTTACCAAAGATTTCAAAAAACCGAGCAGTCTTCTCTACCTATTTCAGAGTCTCGTACGCAGCGTGCTCGAGTATGGTTGCATCGTCTGGTCGCCCCATTACGATGTGCACTCTAACAACATTGAGCGAGTACAGAAAAAATGCCTTAAACTCGTGTCCTATCGCTACAAACCTGATCTCATACGTCATAGTTATGAACAGAGACTACATACACTTTGCATATCCTCCCTTAAATCTCGTCGTCTCCTACATGACTTCTTATTCCTACACAAACTTCTTCATCATAATATTGACTCACCTAGCTTACTATCCCTGGTTACTTTCAATACCCCTCGATTCAGATCCCGTGCTCCTAAGACTTTCGCCCTTCAAGTCTACAAAAATAATACTTCTTTTTATAACCCAATTGTTAGAATGTGTCGTCAGTACAATGATTTAGCATCACAACATAGAGACATCGACATTTTCAACTCACGGCTAGCGGTTTTCAAGAGGCAAGTCGTTGAGGTTCTTGGCCACCATACTACACAACAACAATAGTAAGCAATTTAACATGTTAAGATCATTTATGTAATTTAATAATTAAGTCGGTTTAAAGATATTTTTATTTCTCAAAAAGAATAACAGTAGTAGTTAAGTAGTAGTGTTTTTTTTATAATTTTATAATTTTAGGATAGTTTTTGCTCGTTATTATTTATTGTTCTTGCTGTGCTCACTTATTTTGGGTGGCATTTCTATACAAAGCCTACCACTTTTATTGTATTCATGTATTGAATGTCGTCTGTAAAGTGTGCCTTATAAATAAAATAAAAATAAAATAAAATAAATCCAGCCATTCTTCATTAAAGCTTGCACTTGTGAAAAGTAAAAGTGGTCATCCCGTCACGCTCGTGAGCAAGTGAATGCTCGGAGTTTGTTTATGAACGACGGTTATTACTCGTAAAGTAGTAGGTAAAAAGATTGAGATATGTTTGGAAAAAAGGTGAAGACGTATGGCGGAGCAAGAAAATGTGTTGACGCTGCAATTAACAATAGTAATCTTTAAGCGATTGAAGAAATCCTGTACATAATATGGTAGCAGTTGGGTTCGTGGTAATGATAATGTCTGTGTTGTCTCTAGAGATGCAACGGATAGTTGTTTGGCCGGATACCGGATACCGGATATCCGGCCTGGACACTGGCCGAATATCCGGTATCCGGCCGCCGGATATTTGGCCGGCGGAACTATCTATACCTATATTTTGAGTTTTGCAGGTGCGCGTCGTGCAGGTTTCGACCTGTTTCGTAGTGAACGTTCGCGCGGACACATTTCTAGGATCGTAACGAGTTTTATCATGTCATTAGTTCATTACGTAGTAAGTTCGTTTATAGTTACAAGTGCGCGCGCGTATTTTTGTGTAAACAAATAAGTGTATTGTGTGACATTGGTTACGTAGTCATTTCTATCTACTGTGTCGTTAGCATTAACTATGACTGTGACTGTTTTTTAGATTCCATTTTTTACCCCAAAATTTGTTAATTTTACTATCCGGTATCCGGCCGGATAGTAGGTCACTATCCGGTATCCGGCCGGATACTAAAATAACGGCCGGATAGGCCGGATACCGGATAGTAACCGGATATCCGGTGCATCTCTAGTTGTCTCTTTCAATCGCGTTGTGGTAACGAGTGGTTTATTTTTTTTTTACCACGTGGAGAATGAAATCCGTCATGCGCCTGATGATGAGAGTAGAAAAACGGTTATACTAAAGTAACATTTGAATAATTATAAAATATTAATACTAAAAGATTGTCATCTGAACTATCTGAAGCTCGATGACATTAACAGTTCGACTGAAAGATTGATTGATAAAATTAATCAATCTAGTTATAATACATGTAGTACCTAATGACATCGTATATCGTATGCGTCTTTACACTTGCGAGTGAAGATACACTTGTTAAAATGAAAATATTTGAAAAAAAATGCGACTTCGATTTTTGTGGTAGCCCCCTGCAGTATTACAGTTCTACTTGATTTTATAAATAGCAACGAGAAATTTAATTAATTGAAAATGACTATTATATTACTTAAGTTTAATATGATACTTACGTTGACCTCAAGTCATTGCTAATATTGTGACATTAATTCTTTTTCGTCCAATCTCTGTAGATAAATAACCGAAATAAATAATGTTTAATTAAATCGTGTTTTTATGTCACCAGTTTAGTTTAATTTCGAGGTGTATATTACTATAGTGTGTGGTAATTGTATTTGTTAAATAACTTTAGGTTGAAGGTTAATCGCAGTTTAAATCGTAGCAGAGGTAATAACGCGTGTAATTGGTCTGCCAATTGGATTAATATTGTATAATTAAAAAAAAATAGTAGACAGTATTTATACACGAAGGATACACTTATAACAGTTTTTCATATAATTACGTGCAAATATGAAAAGACTTGCTAATGACTACGATTTACCTTTGTATATCTGGCTTGAAATATGTATGTCCTTCATTATATACATGTTTTTGGTTATTAGTCCTGGAATAATAGTATAGGAATTTAATTAGGAATGACGTAGAACCTTTTCAGCAGATTAAGAAGGTTGCATGAAATAGTTCTAACTTATATATACGTATACGTTTACCGAGTTCAATTCAAACTGTTGCTATTGAAATGACAACCATAAAGAAATATTCAAAGATCGAACAGCTTGCGACGTAATAATACAATAATACGAATACCTTCAAAAGGTTAAGTGTGCCAGTACATACAGCAACAAAACATGATCCACATTCACAAATATGGTGTTGAATAGTTGAGCGAGTTTAAAATAGACGACTAATGTTATTTTAAAGTCAGGTGCTAAAAGCAACTTGTGTACAGTTTACTTTTAAAATTCCAGGCTAGCAACACTGCACGACAGGTGGCAGCCCTATAGGTGCGTAGATCGTGACTTGCGCAAACGCAGTAATCGCAATAATTGGCGCTGTACATCGATAGTTTGTCATCGCGTGCTCATGAGATCTTCTTTAGCCCTCCGGCGGGTGAAGAACTACGATTACGTAAGATTATGTATTTATGTACTGTTGGAATTTTAAAACAGAAGTTTATACATAGATGTTACACGCAGTTTTTTTAAACAATCAGTTTACTTGTAAAATATAAAGTCAAAGGTGAGTCTTCAATCCGCATCGGGCTAACATAAGGCTCATACAACATAAGAGCAATACATTCTTGTAAAATTTAATTCTACCACAGGCTCAAAATATAAAATTGTAAATGGACAATTGGACACCGGATAAAATTACTTACAGCTATTTTTATTTTATCAAAATATATTTAGGTATGAGAAATTTTTGGTAATTTAATTATATCTAGCCCACAACAACTCAACAACATCGACATCTCAACAATTATTTCTAACACCAGTTTAATTAATTAGGTTTCCGTCGTGTTTTCACTGTTTTCACGTAGGGTCAGTTGTCGAACATTGAAACAATCGTACACAGTGAAACTTTGCGATATCTCGGAAACTAGGTGTTATCAGCTAGTGCCGTCTGTCAAGCAAGGGCAGGCTCAAGGACCCCCAGCACCTCCCCAATACGCGAGCGCGCCTCGGAGAAGGAGCACGTTGCTACGAGCGTTATTGTGAATTCGTGTGACAAAAGTAATATTTTTCATTTATGTTTCGCAATTTTTTACCAAGATATAGTCTAGTTTGGCGTTATTTAATTTTTTGTTGTGTTCTGTGTGTATTAAAGTTACTTTGGAGCTAGATATTTTTAAATTTCTTTCACTCTTTGGTGCAGTTTTTTTTAATTGTTTCAAAAAACACCCCCTAGTCTCACAATGAAACATATTTATGTAGTAAACAATGAAACATGATGTTCACTGAACACCAGTATTAGTACACAATGAAACAAACTCATTATTTTTTTAATTAATTAAAGACTATGTGCGAAATTTGTGAAACGAAAATACCATGAAAATTGATAATAATTTGTCTATCATATGACAAAATATAAGATACTTAACTTTAGAAATGGCTGAGATAGGATAGTTTATATGTTGAATGTTTCATTGATGGCAAGGTTAAGGTCACATGTCTAACATTGAAACAGTCGTTTATAATCACTATGTTGCAAGAAAGTGTATGATATCAAGCATGGAGATGCTTAAAACCCTCCCGCGTCCACCTAGTTGGCAATCATGCTCCGTGGACATAAAAGGCGCCTTTCTCGCAGCATGCCGTAAGTGCCGACCAGATTTTCGATTCACAATGAAACTTAGGTGTGCGTACAATGAAACAAGTCTTTCGCTTTTAGATATTTCAGCAATCTTATAACGATTCCATATTTTGGAAACCCTTTAAATAACAAATTTCAGCCTACCACTATTTTCTCCTTTCCTTTCTCATTAATTGATTGAAAGGATGTATGTATTAATGTAACTTATTTATTACAACGTTTCAATGTTTATTAAGGATGTTTCATGGTAGACTATATACATTACATCTGTTTCACTGTAAAAATTAGAGTGTTTCATTGAAAACATGCACAAGTACACAATGAAACAAAACTCATTTTTTAAAAAAAGCTTTATAATACAGAAACTGTTAAAAATAAGTAGCCATATGATAGCCAAATAAATTGTTTATCTTCATACGAAATATCACACTCATAACTTTAAAAACACCAGAGATAGGAAGACTTAAACTTTTAGTGTTTCATTGATCAACAACTAACCCTAAATAAAACATCACACATCTACTCAATGATAGATGGCGCTAAAATCAAATTCCATCCTGTTCAAAATTCGCATTGGAAAGCGCTCCACCCGAACTAGGACGTACGTGAGTTTTGCCTGCGGGGAAATTGCTCACCTCACAGTCTAATGAAAGTGTTTGTTAGTTTTTGTTTGCGAGAATTGTATCGAAAGTTTTGTGCATTTCGTAACCGAAATAATAGTGAAAACTTTTTCTTAAGGTTGATAGGGTCAGTTTGCAATAATGAAAATACATTTAAGTTTCAAAGAAAGCAAAAGTTACTGTCCTACCAAAAAGACTTGAATTAATTCTTAAATACTTGTTTCTCTAGAAAAAACCGGCAGTTTTCCTTGTGAGAGGTAAACTTGACCTATAAGTTGTCACGTATCGTGTAAGGTTGGATTTTATTTGCACTGTTTGACCTACAATTTTATTTGCACAGTACATGGTCTAATAAAACATGGTCTTCTCTTCCCAGAGTGTCACTTGCCTACGTCACAATAACATTGCCACTTTATTTCAACATAACATGTTACATGGGTACATTATATCTATGGTTAATAAGTTAATTTATTTCTTTATAATGTAATAATTTTCATTTATATGTATTTTATCTTAAATTTTACAATAACATGTCATTTTTAATTATTCATTAGCAATATCTTCCAATTCACGAAAGAAATTTCAGACGTTCGGGTAATTCTGTTTACACTACTGGCAACACAGGATAGCGCTTTCACATTTGACAATCCGCCATTTTGTCCCTGACCGACCGTCCTTGTCGAACGCGTGTTAATTGTTATTCCCTTCTCGCTCAGTGTCAGCAGTCGCAGTGTTTTCCAAACTTTTCACGTCGTAAGCTTCGTAATTAATGTTTTGTTACGAAAATGGTTGGCTGCTCTATTCGGAACTGTAAGAGTAGGAGTGAAAAGTGCAGTATAGATTTGTTTTATTTTACTATGTTTCTACATGAATAACTTAAAATTAATGCCGTTAAAATAATTTTCACTGTTGGTTAAAATTCTCCCACATTTTAAAGTTTGAGAACCTGTAAACAGCATGATGACGTAGGCAAGTGCCAGTTAGGTCATTCGCGAATCTCGGAATAGAGTACCAGGCGGAGTATATTATTATACCATGGCACAGTATTTAAAATTTAGCACACGGCATTCGATAACCCTTAGCTAGCAGTTTACATAATTTCTTTAAATTTGGCATACAACATTGTTAATCTTATTGATAATACATGTAACTTAAAACTGACTGATTTTACCTGTATTTTACATAATTAAGAATCGATCTTTTGAAATTGTGTTACCTACCTTATAAAAAGTAATCTTTGTGAATGTCATTGAAGTGTATCCAAGAAAATGTGTACCTGTTTTTTTTCTACTCGCTAACGAAATCGACTCATTTAGTTGAATGTTACGGTAGCTTTATTACCCATATGAAGCATTAATATTTTGTTACAGCATTCAATGTCAATTAACAATTGTAAAAATGGATAGTGGATTGTTACAAATATTAAGTTCAGTATGCCAGCAGTATATCATATCATATCATAACCAGTCTTCCTCATACCAGTCATACCATGCCGTCAGTCAAGCCCTCCACAGGGACGGAACTAGAAATGGAAAATGACACTTGTCAGTAGGTGTTACATGCTAATAGCGACATTATACCAATCGAATAACGTCACATACGCCTTCGAAATTTGACACGTTTGGTTTTTATGTCTTTTGACTCTTTTGTCATATGGAATTATAACTGTTACGTGAATATCATATTTATTTAAAAAAAGGTTGTTATAAGTTAAAGTTTAGATGGAGATGTAATGCTTTGGTTTTGAGCGTAACATGACAAACACGTATGAGGTGTGTCAAGATGCTGCAAGTTATGTAAAGTGAAACAAGACATTATTAGGTTAGGAGGTTATCAAATTCATCTAACTATTTATTTAAAAGAAATGAGTATTACAGCGAACCTCTTTTTAAACGTAAGTTGAATTTTTAATTTACTGCTCAACGAACGTATTCTGTTTTTATTATTATTCTACTTTAAAAGTTTTCTCAGAACGATAATGAATGATATTTGTTTATGTTACCTACTTTGATTCCTGTTATTGGTACAAGTATGGCACGGTTGAGCGAATGCTGAAGACGCTGCCTGGGCTATCAGAGGCTTTTATTATATTCACTGGATGACATCTAATTTTAATTAGTTATTTTTTTTAGATAAATCGCAGTTAACAATGAGACAAGGAGATAAATTCACGGTCATAAAATACCGTCACCAATTAAACATAAAAGATAAAAGTGAAAGATTCTCAGCATCTAACCAACTTAGATATGGCAAAGATCGATTCCAAGTAAAACCATAAAACAGTATGCTTTCTACAGATCTCAGATTAGGAGACAATGGCGGTCGATATCATCGTTCAATTAAACCATTGTTGGTGGAATGGCAGGATGCGGCCGAGATGTAAAAACTAAAAACACTTGTTCGTTTCTAAAACAAGAACACTGATACGATTTTTATTTTTTTCTGCGAGGTTCATTGATCGAATAAATTATTGACGGTTGTAGATTTGTATTGTTTATACTAATACTAATATCCTAAAATGAATATATTTAATAAAAATACGCTAAAATAAAAATGTTAGGTATCATAATATATTGAATATACCAATATTTGTAACTTCAATAAGCAAATACATTTAAAATAAAGTGTCGGGCACGGAAGTTCTAAATAACAACGTCATTTAAGTGCTGAACTACATGACCTTGACCTTGCATTTGCACCCAACCGTATGATTACATAAAAACTCCAGCGAACTGTCTATTTTAACACTTTCAGTTTATAGTGTTTATACTAAAGTATCGATGGTTAAAACACATAGGTCCAATAAGTGTTAACTTTCGTATAAATCACTCAACGTTAAACCTATTTAATAATGTTTAACGAGCATTAGAAATTCACTTTTACCTGTCATGAAATAAATTAATTTATTATTCTCACATTTTCTACAAAGTAGAAATAAGCGAGAATGAGACCTCGTATCGTACATTTATTAATAATGCTTTAAGCCTATTTCACTTGGCAGTAAGAGAGTGATATTCGGCTTCACATAATTAGATTAGATATAATGCGTATGCGTAGAGAATAATTTTATTGTAAATCGATATATTACTACTTAAAGTCTATTTTTTTATTCGGTAGACAGTTCATAATATGAAATGACATTTTATGTTCATACTATGAACTGTCATTTCAGTCTACCGAATAAAAAATAGACTTTACTACCACTGAAATTAACTACATTTTATACAAAATAGTCATATCATCGTTATTTATGGCTCCTCTTCACGATGGGCCAGCGCCGGCCACTCCAAGGAACGCATTTATGCGTTAGAGGGAGCAAGTGATATTGCTATCTCATTCTACCACATGGCTGCGTCCCTTGGAGTGGCCGGCGCTGGCCCATCGTGTAGAGGCTGCTCTACACGATGGGCCAGCGCCGGCCACTCCAAGGGAACCTTTCGGCAACCTTTTAGCAGCCAAGGGCACAGAATAAATAATAGTACTAAGTACAGAAGAGAAGACTCTAACAAAACGCGTCTGTTACGACCAGCACAGATATGGCCGCTAGGTGGCGACAGCGCCACGCGCAGCTTATGGCTTTCCCCAAAATTGGGGCCGAACGGATGTACTTTTAGCTACCTGTAGCAAAACGACGAAATCGTGGAGTGAGACACGCCTGCCAAGGGCCACATAGTAGTAGTAGTTAACGAAGTTGACGCGGGCCGCACTTTATTAATTTTTATGATTTTATCAGACATTGTCGTTTGTCAATATTACATACAAAATAGCCAGGGAGGCTCGCGGGCCGCAAGTGACAGGTTCACGGGCCGCATGCGGCCCGCGGGCCGCGGGTTGCCGACCGCTGGTGTAGAGGAGTCATTAGATAAAGTACCGATCCTAAAGTGAAATATCAACTTGAACTAACTATAGAACAATAATCTTTTCATTCACACATATGTATCTGATATCAAAATGTACAAAACATTGACAGATAATTCATTGTTCTATACTTACGCGGCGGCGGCAAAATTAATCAAATCTGCCCTAAGGAGAAAGTATGTCACGGTCACGGTTGCTAATTAACGAAAAACAAAAATATAGAAAATTTATTTATTAAATACCATCATGAGAAATAAGTTACGGTGTCTTAGACCATGATTTACCTACATTACATATCTATACCTAGAGCCGCGGCAATATTTTATAGTTTATGATATTGTTGAAGCATTTACATTAAACGGTACTTACTGGAAATTACTTTGAAGTATGTACATAATAACATAATGGTATAGTATACTTCTAAGTATAAGGTACATATAATCACGAATTACATATAATACTTTTCAGTAAGATTCTTTTTTTTAAATTATTTGATGGTTTAATGAGTTGTTATAACAAATAGTTATTCTAAAAAGAAAGTTTACAAACTTTTTAGTTTGGAAGCCAACCGATCTAACTGTGTAATTGAAATCCGAGAACTGCAGTACCGACTGAACTTATTTATTTTCTTAAGTATCAAAATTGGCAGATAAACACAGAAAAAACCACTACGCTTGGCGTCCTATAGTTTGATTGTTATCTTTTCCCAAACGACTTAAACCTTTTCTTTCATAACAATAGTGGCGTTTTTCGCGTAACAAAAGGTTGTGTAACGAACGAAAGTGCCGCGCCCTGTGAGAGCGGCTCACAATGAATGAAGTATGGACTCGCATCGACAGCCATGTCCGTGATCGGTGTGCTAAAAGTAATATTTAACTGACCACCTTTGGACCTTATGTCTTCGCAATAAGGGTAATGTGAGTTAACTGTGTGAACAGTGGTACAAGTGATTTGGTTCAATAGAACCGGACAGTTGATTCATAAGTTTCATAATCCACTTTAACATCTGAATCGCGTGGCATTTCTCCACATTCCGACTGCGAGTTGTATTTTGATTACGCTTTTTATTTAACATGGCATGTTTGTACAACTGCGTTAAGTCACAAGTTTGGCTGAATTTACAACGGACAGTTGAATTGGAAATGCACCCAAATCAATCAAGCAAATCATTTATTTCAGAAGCTTGCCCATTTTATAGTTATTAGTAACAAACTTAACTCGGATGCCAGTCAAAGGCCAGTCGCGATACTAAAATCTCATTCATAAGTACATTAAGTACATAGACCCGGTAAAATCCACTCAATTTACCCTGCACTTACTCTGCAAACGTCAATTTCTTTGAAAGTATATTATACAAGGTTAGTAATTAAGTATGTATAATTGTATAGTAAATTTGCACGCCGTAAGTCGGCAGAATTGTGCTGAACTTATATCTCTATGTAACATCTGTGTTAACCATGATTCTAGCAAATAAATAAATTACAATTACAAAGTGTATTTACACTTTGTCGATGCCAAGTTGGTGCAGAGTTAGCTCAGACGGACACTCTCACACTCGAAATCTTGGTGATGTTAACACACACACACAACACAACATAACTTAACCATTGATCTTTTTCATATCTATTCAAAGCATTCAAACTCCTAATAACTACAAACTGCTTATGTTAGCCATGTGCGAAATACTTAGTGGGTGTATAATTACTACCAATGAGATGCGACCTACACCACGCTGTCAAGGTTGCGTTTCGCAAATGCAGGCACAGCCGTGACGCAACGCTAGTCTAAACCGTGTTAATGACGCTTCGTGGATTCAATATTTAGAAAACATCGCATTTGTTTGCAGTTACCTAATCAGAGAGGGAAGAACTGGTAGTGTAAACAACGTTGTTAAGGTTGAAAGTTGATATTGTTATCTATTTCCCAGATTATATGTATACCTATAGGTATTTAGTTTATACAAAAATGTATCTCTAATTTTCTGTTATTGTGAATTTAAAGTTAACCTCGTTATTTGCAGGTTACATTAGCACGTAACAAATTCTTTTCCAATTTGAATTTACTTTTATCTTTAAATTAAGTAATTACTACTTAATAACGGAAACTACATCAACATAATTGTCTATTAAGTTTCCGTTGCAATTTTATGACCTAATTACGAAAGTAGGCAGTAGGTACACTCTACACTGAACATGAAAGTACGGAACTCTTGATTACATGCGGTCGGCACTCTCACTTGGGTGTGGGTTTTTAATTTTTACGGAAAGTACGGCAATTTATCAAAAATTAAAGTCACTGAAGCCTGAAGCTTATTACACCAATAGTCAATACGGTGATAATTCTTATAAAAAGTTATATGGCTGGTTCGTAAGAGAAACTTTAAATTATTGACGTAATAACGTCTTATAAATCGATGAACACCGGTAGCATGCGCGAAAAGGTGTCACGTTGTGGACAGATCTCCATGGAAACGTTATGTACAGATCTCCATGGTAACGTATAAAAGTACCTATGCAATTTTTCATCAATGTCTTCTTATGACGTTATCACGCAAAATTATCGTCCGTAAACCGACTTTACAGAAAACCATATTTTTTTAAGATACGGTTCGATCGGTGAAAACATATGCCTTTGAAAAGAGCAATTGACAGTATTTATAAAATAATATTAATTCCAAACCTTGTGCCTATCGGGCAACCAAATTCAAGCAAAGCAAGCTAATACTATTTATTTCAATCGCGTTATCGAAATAACTTCAACCGACAACAAGATCTTAAGTAACTAAAGTACCTATTATCTTAACCAAGGTTTTAAAGACCTTTGAAGCATTTATCGGATACATGCAAACAGTTGGGTACAAATTGTACGAAACAGATCAAGCCGGCTCTTTAGTCACGCACTTGTCAATGTCTCAATGTCGTTCAGGTCGCTGCTATATATGTAAGTTAATATGTGTGCATACCAAGTTTTAGCCTA
The DNA here is from genome assembly GCF_948474715.1 of Cydia amplana. NCBI lineage: Eukaryota > Metazoa > Arthropoda > Insecta > Lepidoptera > Tortricidae > Cydia > Cydia amplana. The sequence continues at coordinate 26,193,865 of NC_086070.1, forward strand.
CCTATAGTACCTATACATAGTATGTCTGGTTGGTAAGCTTTTAAATTTTGGCCGAACGATACAGGATATTTTGCCGAAACTGCAACATTTTGCTCTAGTTTCGGCCGACACCTAAACTTGGGTCGGACACTAGACACTACCGAAAATACAGTTTTTGCAGCGGGGTTTGGTATGCGTACTAAGGTGTTGGGATTATTGTAAATAAAAATGTAGACTCCGGAAAAATAATTAATCTTGTAGTTTCGGCAAAATATCCTGTATCGTTCGGCCAAAATTTAAAAGCTTACCAACCAGACATACTAGGTGGTTGGATCAAGGGTCAGATACAGAAGGCGGTGATCTTGGACACGGCGCGGATAGTCCGCCGGTTCCTCTCTCAGCAGCCCTGACCACCGGCAGCTTGGGCCTTGCCCCGCTGCTGGCGGCGCCCTAGGTTAGGTTTTTTATAATATGTTTATACGTATTTTGTATTGTCTTTGTAAGTGTTTTTGTATTTTATTTTTATATCCATATTATAAAATAACCTAGCCTAAGAGTTCAAATAAATAATGAGAATAATAATATTAGAATAATAATCTAAAAAATAAAACAGTAATATAATATAAAACGACCACTTTCTATAAAATATGATCTAAGCTTGAGCGAATGGGTTTGGTATGCGTACTAAGGTGTTGGGATTATTATAAATAAAAGTGTAGACTCCGGAAAAATAATAAATCTATATTAACACTACTCAAAAACTAAACTAACAGAAATTAAAATATTTAACTAGTATGTAGTAGGGAGCGATATACAATCGAGCTCGACCTGTGATAACAAAGGTACGAGACAACTCGACGAGTTAACGTCTAACTCAGAACTATCCTCTGGCTCCCCGCGATTCCGATGACCATAACTTTGCAGGTAAGCATCAGGCTCATCGGGATAGCGGTACAGGACCGATAACGGTTTGCACATGCGGGATCCTAGCGTTTCTCACGCTGGCTACAAATTAGTTTATTACTTAAATTTAACAATAGGTAGTCGGACACCGACAGAGAAATAAAACAAAAATGGACAAACAAAGAGTCAGTGCCGACAAGGAAAAGGAAATGCATTTTACAGTACTTTTACAAGCTTATCGCTAACGGCAATAAATAAACAAAGTTACCGTTACGAATGCTATGCGCATTGCGTATAACGGGAAGAGCTAAAATTTAATTTATTTAATTATTTATTTAATATCATCTAAGCTTGGGTGAATGTAGGACGCAGTCCCCTACACAGTTTCTGCGCGGCTGAAAGGTTCGGCAGCTTTCTGAAACCGAACCTTCAGCCGAAGCATCATTTTTATGCCGAAACTTGTCGAAACCGAAACGTGGGTCGAACACTATGTTACGCTTATAACATATTTGTAATTATAATGACACTCAAAATGTTGGGTTATGAAAACCTAAAAAATATAGTAGTCCCCAGTTACACAGTTATTTGTTTTACAAGGGGGCAAAGTTGTTGTTTAACCGCTCGTGCTAATATTGATACCCGAGCAAGCGAAAGATTCCAAAATTAAACTACGAGCGTAGCGAGTGGTTCGAAAAATGGAATCTTGAGCGTCGCGAGGGTTTCAAAGCACGAGGGTTAAACAAAATTTGCCCCCGAGTGAAACACAAAAATTTTCACCACACCAACCCGAAGCAAATATTAAATGTAAAATATCAAACAAAATCAAACCAAATCAAATCCAAATGAATGTTATTAAATATTTTTCATTCAAAATCATCATTTAAAAGTCAATTCTACCAGCAAATATAAGAAAACAACTCAAAATTTGCATTTGATTACTTTGCCTCAGATGTGAATAAAATGCAACTCTGCTATCAGTTTTTGAAGTGCAAAGATAGCCTTTCCGAGCTGGTGTGGTGAAAAATGCTTAGTACGTATCTTCAACAGTTTCAACATAATAATAATTATTATTGTCCTTATACTACAAGTACGGTAATAGAAAGTCCCTTCAAGAATAGTACCGTTAGAGTAGTATTTATTAACAGACTATCTTGACAAACTAGCTACCGCCTTTTTCTTGTAAACATCAACGGCTTTATTAAATTAAATTTTACTTTCTTCGAGAAACAAGAAGTGTTTTTCTATGGGCAACAATTGTAGGTTATGCAAATTAGTCATGAAGAAATAACCACTATTGTATCTAATAATATCCAAAAAAAATCCAAATTGTATTACTTTAATTAAAATTAATTAAAATAAATACGCCGCGTAAGTAATAATTAGGACGGTTCTTTCTACTTGTACCTATTCATGTTTAATAGTGTATTTATAAATAAATCTACATACATTCAAAACAAATATATATTTTTACGCAAAAAAGCTAATATTACTGATAAGGTAAACGTACTAGTGCTCGACATGCTAATGCCCAATAGATGACACCCTGCTGTCACCCCTATTGACAATGACTTAAGTTTCAAGAGGACGTACTGGGACCGCGTCGAGCACCAGTACGTTTACCTTATTTATTGGGAAAATAACATTTATGAACATTTAGCCTGAAGCATTTAAAAAGGAATAGACAACTTGACAGTGCTTATCCCATAGAAAAATATACATTTTGCATTTTTCACGATTTTATTTTCACTTAGCATGGTCACAGTCACACTGTACTAGGGGTGTTCAAAATATTCTCGGTATGAGAATGAAAACAAACAAGTACGAAAAGTTTGATATTTTTATTTTTCAATATACTCCCCCCCTATGTTCATACACTTAAAAGATCGATCAATTATTTTTTTTAATCCTGCATAAAAATATTTTTTATCTTTGGTGTAAAAATGCTCCTCCACTGCCGCCTTCAATGCTTCATCATCGGAAAATTTATTTCCACGCAGATCCTTTTTAAGATTGGGGAACAAAAATAAGTCGCTGGGGGCTAAGTCCGGACTATACGGTGGGTGAGTAACAGTTTCAAACGCACATTCAACAATAGCTGCCTTGGCAATATGAGCAGTATGGACGGGGGCGTTGTCATGCAGAAGCATATCACCTTTGGTTAACTTTCCTCGCCTCTTTTCTTTGATAGCATCCTTTAATTGACGTAGAATGTTAGCGTAGTACTGTCCTGTGATATTTACACCTTTTTCTTTATAATCGATCAGTAATACTCCTTCACAATCCCAAAATATCGTGGCCATGACCTTGCCAGCTGAAGGGATGACCTTGAACTTCTTGGGATGAGCTGAACCCTTAATGTGCCACTGCATGGACTCTTGTTTACTCTTTGGGTCATAATGATGAACCCAGGTTTCATCTCCAGTAACTATTCTTTGCAGCACCTCATCAGGATTTTCACCGCACAGGTCAATAAAATCGGAACAACAAGCTACACGCATGTCTTTTTGAAGCCGAGTCAGCATTCGCGGAACCCATCTTGCACTTACTTTTGACATATTAAGATGGTCATGGATAATATCATGTACGGTACCAATAGAGAGATTGGTTACTTGTGCTATAGATTTTACCTTCACTCGACCATCTTCCAATATAAGTTTTTCCACTTTATCAATATTTTCTTGTGAAGTAGCTACTACAGGCCGGCCAGGTCTAGGGTCGTCTTCAACACTCTCCCTTCCACGTTTAAACTCGCTTGACCACTTTTGAATGGTAGATAAAGAAGGAGCAGACTCACGGTAAACACAATCCATTTCCTCTTTTATGGTTTTTTGATTTTTACCCTGTTTTGTCAATAATTTTATCACGCATCGATGTTCTAATTTAGTTAACATTGTCAATTCCCACATGATGTTCATGTTTGTTCAGCAATTGCAGAAAAACAAAAGAACATCTCGGTTCGAATTATACTTTTTTTTAATGTCAATGAATAAACCTTAGCGGCCAGTAACGAAAGAAATTTTAGAAGAGGTTGTAAGATATCAATACCGAGAATATTTTGAACGCCCCTCGTACCTACATGGAAAATGGGATTTAAACTTTCTTAATAGTTTATTATAATTTACAACAAAAAAGAAACATTCCATAATCGTCTATTTGCGATTTATTTTTAAAAACTAATTCTGTCACTGTCACTGACCTCAGTCAGTGATGCGTATGAAACATGACGTCCCTAACTCTCTGGTTCTATAATCGCAAAAACCTAGGTAGGTCTGTGTTTGTTCTATTGCATAAAATCTGTATTCACTCGCAATTTCATTGGACAAAGAAAGTTCTGTAAGTATCACACTATTCATGTTCACACTGATACGGGTTCACCTGCCGCTCCGGTGTGTGAGGGACAAAGAGTTATTCACGTAATTACATACATAGCGATGTCCCGCTCACACACCGGAGCAGCGTGCGGCGGATCCGCATCCAATATGAAGACCTAAAAATCGAATATCCAAAGCACAAACACAACCCGCACGGCCTTACGATGACCTTAGCCAGTTTACATAATGGCGTCATTGTTTGACCGGCGCCATCTTGGGTTGCACCTGCGCAATAAAACACACGCCAATCTGAACCCTAACTACATAAAAATAAGATACAACGATATGGATACTACAGAAAAAGCTTAGCCGGTAATGAGTTATTACTAAACGAGTAACGTATCCGTTTATAAATTTCATTGAAGATGGCCTACCGATAGCAAAATAGCTGTTTATGTAAACATTACGTAATTTGAATAATTTGATACAAGAAAAATTATAAATTTCACTTACGTTGTTATGAATGACTGTCATTTGCCACTGTGGGCCTGAAATAAAAATGAGTCATCAGAAGTAGTTCATCTATCCGCTAACAGGTGGCGCTGTAATCAAATGATTGAAAACTCCCTTCACTATGAGCTGTGTGCTCATTATTTGTGCGTAGCAATTAGGCACGTTTAGTTTGTGGGTAGACTGGAATAGCAGGCAGGTACGCATTGTTTAGAAGACGACGGATTAACATATTGCATGTTGCTTCATAATAAACGCCTAGTGCGTATAGATTGATAGTTGCGACAAGTGGTAGCGAAATAAGTTTTGTGACCTTGTTTTGTTCTTATAACAACGGGGACGGAATGAAATAAAATATAATGGAAAGGAAGGGAGGAAAAAAGGCAAAAAGATATGCCCCGGGTGAGGATCGAACTCACGACCTTAAGATTATGAGACTTACGCGCTGCCTACTGCGCTACCGAGGCTGATGATTCACCGTGCGAAATAGGTGACCTATATGTAAGTATTAGGAATCTTAAGAGGAAAGGGAATTAAGGGAACGGTCGTTTTTCCATACAAACATAGGCCCCATTTCCCTCTCTGGATATTGACATTATGGAAAATATTGTGTTTGATATACATCAAATTGTGTCAAAATATTTGCCATGATGTTATTATCCAGAGTACCAGTTTGTATGGAAAGGCGATTTCGCGCGATCGTCTATTTTTGTCCAGATTTTTTTCTAGGTATATTTTTTTAATTCCTTTAAAAATACTTAACCGTAATCTTCTCTTATTTAAATCTAATTGTTATTCAGTGTCTTCTAAATATTCAAACCGTCTAGTAAGTACCATGAATTCCAATAGTTTAAAGAGTTACCTCAGAGCAAGACAAACAGACAACGCAACAACTTTCACTTAATTACTTTGCTGTTATCGCCTGCGAAGCTGCGACATACATACAGACAGACAATGAAATTGTCTATGTGGGTAGTTTGGCAAAAAGAGTTTAATTCCCAGACTGAATTACTGACATAGTGATCTGGTCTAGAACATTTTTAGTGCTTAATTAGCTGATCTAGATTTTGGGAAGATAATTATGATTTTGCCAGTTTGGAAGGAAATAAATAAATTCAATCTATAAAATTTTATTTAGGCTCAACATATTGAGTCCCGATAAAATAATTGTTATTAAAATCAGATTTGATCATAAAATAATATTTTATCATCAGCCATTTTCCAAACAATTGTATTTTAAACTTTATTGCATAAAAATAAGGTACAACAAGAGGCGTACAGTGCCTTAAGGCATTTTCTACCAGTCAACCACTGAGCCAAAGAGAAATTTGCTAAGGCGAGTGCGTTTGATAGAGACAAAATATAAAATTTAACTAACAAGAATTGTTGAGTTTTATAAATAAAATTAGGACGACTAACGTTAGACCGGGCCAGGAGCTTCCGGCGCTTACTTTTCTATGGCGGATGACAGGCGGTCACGTGATACATTCCATATAAATCTAACGTGACTAGTGAGTCATACTTAAAAATAGAAAATACATACTTAGATCAAATTTCTAACATGTATAAAGATCTTGAAAAGTCAAGATTGAATTAAGATTAATAGGTACCTAACCTATTATGCTTGTTTACTAAAAGAAAATGTTCCACGATTCAAATAAAAATAACTAAAACCATACAAAGTCCCAACAACTGTGACCATAGAAGTAGAAAAAGGTCGAATGACCTTATGCGAAGCCTTGCCTTTAACTAGGCCTACTAGGGTCTAAAGTAGTCTAAACTAAATATAGCTAGGTAGTAGAAATTACTGGAATGCTTAAAGAAGTTAATAAGGATTGGAAAACTTACCTGGTTTCAGTGGTTACCTAAATAGAAACTAATTGATACACGTCAATAATTTCGTAGCATTTTGATGGTAGATATTAGAGCGTATTTGAGTTATATTCGGTACAAGCGATTTTAGCGAAGATGGGTAATTGATATCCATATACAGCATATACTTAAACGTTATTAACTCTAATTAATAGTTATAGTTACCAGCCCAGCCTAATCTTTAGTACCTAGGTACTTATTTCAACGTTATTTGTGCTCTTCTTGCGAAGTACCTATATCTCATCAAAATTTTAAAATCTTCGTGTTAGGTATCTCCACGAGTCTCTTTTTAATTGTTTCACAACATAGTTTCACGAGTAACTGCCAACAAACCACTAACGAATGAAAGCAAGATTTCGATTCCCAAATATTAGCGTTTTGTTTTCTCTCGAAAGCATGAAATCGATGGCGCACGCGCATGTTATTTCATCCACCACGGTCCGTGAGAATGTGTGCTCATTGTTTTTGGAGTAGGTAGGCATAGGCTAGTACAAAATTCGAAAATTGCTTGGCTCACTTGAATAGGGTTGGTTGTCCTATAAAATTTTGAATAATTAGGAAAAAGTTTTTTCAAAATATTCATCTTTGGTACAAACTTTTATCGCTGACTGTACTTTTTTTTTGGCTAAAGCCGTACCTTCGTCCGAAATATGTTTTTTTTTCCGTAGACTGCTGAAATCGAAACGATTCGGGGGTTCCGCACAAGTAGGGCTGCCATCCGTCCGGGTTTCCCCGGATTTGTCCTAGTTTGGAGGCCGTTCGGGGGCCGTCCGGGGAGGTTTTCAAAAACTGTTAGGGGAAACCCGGACACTTCTTTAGAATGAAAAAAAGAGATTGTTTTTAAATAGTATTATCTTCGGACACGTCCGGGGAAAAAATGCGATTTACTTACGCCAAATGTCCGGGTTTTTAAAGTATATGTCCGTGTTCGACGAATTTAGAGATGGCAGCCCTACGCACAAGGCAAACACTTAAGGGAAAGAACTCCCAAGTGTTGGCTAGAGTAGCCTTCGTGGCAGGGCTTCGGTCGCGGTAAGAAATTGGAAGTAGCCTGTCTAGACTGAGGGAGGGGTCTCATAATGAAAAATCCTGTGTTTTTACAGGCAAATTGATGTGCTATTAAAAAGGAATAAAACCATAACAAAAACATAACTTATAGTTATTAAGTAGTGTTTATTATAATATACAACGCATGAATATAACAAGGTATCCCAGCCATTAAAGTGATCACGCTTCTTGCTTGTATCCCGACATAAAGCCGCAAAAACTTGATGAACCCAACCTACGCGTTTTTGTTACTGATTCAAAACTCGTCTCTTCGGTCTCTTGTACGATCCGTCTAGTATAATTTGAGCTTCAAATTCGTTACAAGTACTTACGTCGTACCTTCTCTGAGTCTTCTGACTTCGTCTGCGTGGAATGCATGGTGATGATGATGATTGATAAAAGTTACTCTATGTCCTTCCCCGGGCCTTAAACTATCCCCATACCATACCAAATTTCATCTGTCGGCTCAACGGTGCAGCAACTCTGTGACGAAATTTCCATATTGAAAAATTATTTTGTATGGGGACCGAAATTTCCCATGTTGAAAATTAAAGTTTCCTTAATTTCCTACGAAATTTCCCTGAAGTTCCTAACTTTTTGAAACTTTCCGCAACTTGCACATCTGCACTGTAACGGATTACAGAGAACAAGAAATGTATCTACTTATGTATATTTTGGGACATTTATTCATCATCTATTTATCAGCATTAATCAGCATACAATTTTTCAGACATTTTAGAAGAAAAGTGGCGTGCTTACGTTAGCTTTTGATATAGGTAGTCTAAAGGCAGGTTACAATTACACTGGTTTCGCTGGTCATATTATATGAACCACATACCTGACGTCATCACCAAGGTCGAAGCGATCATCCTCAGCTTATACTACACGATTGATACACACATTATTAAAGTTTACTAAGTATAATGGGCGTATACGGCGTGGGGAGATTTTTGATTTTGTTTGACGATGTGGTACCACTACCATTAAATCGCCATAAAGGAATTTAACCTGCAATAATAATAATTAGTCTTCGAAGGCCGCAAAAATATCTGATACGATATTTTTTGTAGAGACGTAAGAGCGTGTCACATATTTTTGCGGCCTTCGAAGAGTAACATATTATTGCAGGAGTTGCAGGTGACTGTACAGTCACGTCTAAAATATCGATACGGACAAAGTGCCATAAATATGTATATATGTGGGCAACTACCTTAACATATGGGCAATAATTAGAATTAAGGTCGTGTATATATATTTTTGGCACCTAGTCAGTATTATATAAATATTGTATTGTAATTGTAACCTAGTTTTTGTGGTAACTCTATAATTTACTAACAATTACTACCTACCAAAATAAGGGTGGCCATAAATGTTAATTTAATAGGGACAACAATGTACAGGATGATTCAGGAGACGTGAGCAGGATCAAGCCTACGCATACAGTAAGTTATAAACAACTTTTTCGTACCAGTATTTGTGATATTAACTTTAATTTATTTATTACTGTTTAAAAAACAAGTTTTAATTTATTTACGACTTTTATGGTCACCTCTTTGTTTTATCCATAATTCAAGTGCCAAATTAAATATCATCGGAGTCTGGTTACTTTTGAAACATCGTATCTCACTCAAGTGTGACATAACGCTTTTTTAAACGGTTAAAAATGTTTTATCTTTGTTAATTAAATGTTGTAGGGTACCTAATCCATGATTGTAGATAATTAAATTTGTCATTACCAAAAAGTATAACAACAGAAAAAAAGCGTGATTGTTTTACTTAAATATTGTGGTGAACGATTTAGATCCTTAGATCTTGTGTAGGCTTAGTTCTGCTCACGTCTCATGAATCATCCTGTATTTTAATGGATTTTTTTTTTCAGGAGGAAATCAAGTGTGTGTTAATTTAGGGGGCTTTATCGGAAAATATGAAATCACGTCGTGTGTTTGAGCGTTTTCCAAAAAAAGTGTACATTTCATTCATGTCTTCAAAATATTGACTTCTTGGGCTCATTTTACTCAGAATCATTTGTACATTCACGCCTCATACATAAAAAAATGTGTCCAAAAAATTCCTTTCCAGATCGTCACATTCTTGTATGAAATTATTTTTTATTTGTATGAACGTGACGCACTGGAAAAAAAATTATGTGATCATGCATTGGCACTTGAGAAGGTTATAATTGCAAGAAACATTCTTTAGAAATATCGATTTTATGTGTGCTATAAGGTTCCAATTCAAACAATGTAAATGGTTATATAATACTTTTTGAAGTTTTTAGTAGGTACATGACCGTGACCGCATACGCAAGGGACTGCGAAGAAGGGTAATGGTATTCATTTTATTCTAACCCTATATGGGATCAACTCATAACTAATACCTACTAATTTGCAAGTATACATAAAAAAATGGTTAGTTGTATTCAATATATTCAGTATAGTGGTCGGAAAACCCAACCATCAAACACATTAGATAACGCACATAATACAGACATGTTAAACCGCCTGATTTTGTGAAACCGAAAAGAATTCGGGCCAATTTTTTTTTATCAGTTAGGTTTTACTAAATATTTGGTGGATAGAAAGAGTTTCCTATTCTGTAGCGTATGCTATTTTGAATTTTGACAACCAAGCCTAGTTAGTTACTCTAACTGGAGTTAACTCAAAACTACTGAAACCACAAAAGTGTTAATTTAGAGATATTTAGAGTCATTCAGGGTAATGTGGAAACAGTCTGATTTTGTAACCCCGAAAAGAATTCGGCCCAATTTTTATAAAAAATATTATCAGTTAGGTTTTGCTAAACATTTGGTGGATAGAGTTTCCTATTCTGTAGCGTATGCTATTTTGACAACCAAGCCTAGTTAGTTACTCTAACTTAAGCTGGAGTTAACTCAAAACTATTGAAACCACAAAAGTGTCAGTTTAGAGATATTTAGAGTCATTCAGGGTAATGTGGTTGCGAGATGTCATGGTGTGTGGCCCGTGCTGTGTTGTAATAATAGTTACAAAGCTACAACTTGTAAGCAACGGTGTTAAAGATGTTAAACGTAACGTTTAAAACTTACGAAACGAGCTAATGCTTACATGTGAATGGACAAATAAATATGCGGGTCGTTTGGCACTACAGGTCGCGAATAGCCTACTGAAAAGGACACAAGAAGTCGTACATTGGTATGTTTTTCCTGTGTGAACGAATTTTCTGATTCTTGAAACTTAATTTTAAGGGTTCAGCCGAAAAGGTTCAACAGGAAAATGATACGATACAGGGACTCCGTAAAATAATGTTTTTTTTTTATTATATACCACGACGTATTTCCCATGAGAAAATGTGCGATTCCCTTTGACATGAAAAATGTATTTACGTCGCCCTGCCCTTAACCGTTTGCAACCTGAGGGGCTACCGCGAAAACAGAAATTCGCAAATTGCGGGGATCTTTCCCTTTTACTCCAATGCTGCATGCTGGCGTAATTAGAGTGGCAGAGAAATATGCCCGCAATTTGCGAAATTCGGTTTTCGCGGTATTGTGTATTTTTTTATTAAGTAGTCTTTGCCAGCCCACACGACTACCATATAGGGGCTTGTGGGAGCTTGCAGGTTAAAAACACTGAGGGTCATCTGCCACGATGAAACATTAAAATATCTGCCTCGCTATAGACAGTATAGAGTGTATATAGACGTTTACGGTAGGCTTTCTGTGAGCAGGTACCTGCTGAAGATGCCTTACATAGGTAAGTACATGAAGATCGTGCAAAGGGCATAAGGCCACGCGTAATTACACGTATCTAATAAACGATTACACCTGGCCCCAGTGTCGCAATCGGCCTTGTGGAGCATCGCTACACTTTTGCGGAAAAATACCTTAAATAAATACGTTAAAGTTTCATTTTGAACGGAGACGTTGAAGCAACGTGATAGAAGAAGCCCTTGTGGATTGAGGATGTTGTCTTGTCAAAATTACCTACTAAGAGTACCTAAGATGTCATTTATTTAATAATTCTGTCAAAATTGAAGATTTATATAAGTTATAAATACAAATTAAACTTTATAATTCTTACTTTCATATCAAAAATTATGGTGAATAGGGTAACCATGCACTTATTCTCAAATCCAGGACTTTCCTTATTTCAAGTTTTCATAATAAAAATAATGACTATTTATTAAGTACCGTAGGTATTTATGCAAATTAGGCAGGGCAGGATATTCCAGGTTACTAAGTCCATATAAACAGATTTATTTAACTACTAATATGTATTTTAATTTTAAGTGCCATAATTTATTCTTTAAAATGCAAAAATTGCTGGTTTAACTGCCTCCATCGCGATTTTTTAATGTTAATCAGTTAACCGGAATACTTATTCGAATTATATATTTATATGTCAATACAAACATAGATGTAGAAGGTTGCCTCTAATAGATCGTGTGTCCTCAATCCAGTATTTTAATGTGCACATATACGGTATAATGCCAATTGGACATCTTGGAAGTACAGTTGAAACTGATTTAATCCAATTTTAATCCTATTGCTATTTTTATAGGTTATACAATTAATATAACTGATATAAATTTGTTTTTTTAATTTATTGGAGCAACACTTAAATCTAAGATACCGTAACATACATACATATGGCCGTATAGAGTAATTAAAATGTAGTTTTTTCGTTTTAAATATATTTTGATTGCTATTGCATTTTGAATTGGTCTGTGGCTTTACGGTACTTGTTACCAGTGTTATATCATTTCAAATTGGTATTTCACAAGTTGAATAAACCTGGTATGAAACGTAAGCAAGATATAACGAAAAAAAAATGTTAAACTATAAATATTCGATCAACATCATTAGCGTCATTTTACAAAATACATAAATACAAACATAAACTTCTTAAGAAATATATTTATAACATCCGCCTTTGTAATATGAAAATCAATCATGTACCTACTTTAATTATCAATCAAAGCCTCATTTATACATAAGCAAAAAACTACAAAGTTATTTCTGCGGTTACCAATCACACCACCATAAAAGTTTTGCGTAAGATTATTATAGGACTAACTTAGTTTTATATTCTGCCACCTGCTCATATAAGTTTGTCAAATTCATTATTGGCACAATTCCGTTCACTACGTTTCCACACTGATAGAAAAAGTAGATCAATCAAATTAAGACTTTGTACCCGTGATTTAGAGCCTGAATTGACGCAATGTATACGATGTGGCAATGTGTGGAATGCTGCTAAGAACCTATATAATCATAGTGTTTGATGAAGTACCGAAGTGTGTTGGGCAATTTGAAAGAATCTGTTACACCTTGTATTATAAAAAGTTTATGTGTTTCGTATTGCGAGTAGATACTAATGCAAGCCAGCTTAAGCTATAAATATATTATCTCAAATTATTTAAAAAACGGCGACATTAATGCATTTGTTACTTAATTATATGAAAGAACTGAAAGAACATTTAAACTCTGGTCACTAGTAATGCAGATTGTAGATAACATTTTGATGCTTAAATTCAGTAATGGTTACTGCAAAATTAACTACCATTAGGGCAGTCATTGCATAAATTTAAATAAAATAATTAAGTAGAACTTACTTTAAACTGTCTTTGAGAAGTTTAAGTGAGTAGGTATGTACAATACGTAATATGAAAAATAACTAAGACAAACGCAGCCGAGCTGTATTTCAATTATTTTGTAAATTCTTTAGTAATCTATGGCAGCCTTTTACAAACAAATAAAATTAAAACTAAACATAATATGGCTGTTTGCAAACGCCAGCAATTGTAAAAAAAGCAAATAGTGTGGCCACAAGCCCACAAATAGTTAGAGACTCAAGCTAGAGTGACCACGCGGTTAGATTCCGCAAACCGGTCTCCGCGCATACCGGGCCGTTGCGTCATGCGCGAGCAGAAAAAGTTATGTACCTTTGATAAGTGGGTTCCGTAATAATTTTATATGTACATACTAATAAATTATGTTTAAAAATAAAAACATACAAAATATTTTTATTTAAGACTACTTTATACTTGATTTGATTATATTTTCTAAGGATTTTTCCAGCAATTTTATTTTATCCAAAAATTTGTTATTTTGTAAATACATATATTCATAAATATGTATTATTATATTTTTGTTTAAGTTAGTTCCTTAAGTAAAAACTAACATTGTTTATAATGATAATTGACCACTGAATATTTGAAACTTGCCCCTCAATTGTAAATTAAAGTACCTACTTACATTTTATGAATTAACTAAAACATATCGAAAAGTACATTCAAATCTAGGTTTATTTTGATAGAATACGTACCAACCACCGTAAAAAAAATAACTAGCCAAAACAGAGTCATACTTTATTTATTTTTTGGGACAGACGATAGACTTTTTTGTGGGGATCTCTAAAAAACAGCGGAGGTGTTGTAAACGCCTAATGGTTGTATTTGTCGCTATGTGTGGCGGTGGGTAATTGCTAAATACTCATAAAAAGCTAGCTTATTAGTTAGAGCCGTTAGAGGTAGCGCGTTAAAGCTTCTTTTTAGCTTCAGACGGATTTATAGACATTTCTAGTTTCCCACAGTGTTACGCTAAGAAAACATATAGGCTAGCTAAAAAGTAAACTGTACAGGGTTGTTTAAAGACAATGCAGTACTTCGATGGGTAACATTTGCAAGAAAAATATGTTAATAATATCACATGCATGATAGATAAAATTAAATATTTATTTTGTAAGTAGTCCTCAAGTGATCTTTCACAAGTTAATACATATATTAAAAGCGACACGATAAAGCAACATTTAAGTATAAAATATAAATATAACAGCCAATACTTGGGTAAAAACATTACATTAAATTGATTGAAACAATCTTAAAAAAAAAACTACAATATAACAGAGATGTACCTATTAGTCTATCATATATTGTAAGACTTGGACACTAAAATTATAGAAATAGTTTATTCATAAACGTGTTATGTTTATGTATACTTTATAACGAGTGTAACAAGTTCCTGTATCAGCCGAGGTCATTAGAATTGCAAAGGATGTACCAAGGTCGGTAAATCATCTGCCATGTTAATTACTTTTTACATACTCATATCTACACACAAATACAAATTGTAATATGTATCTTCTACACTTAATGTAGGTATACATTCTTAGTTGCTCTTTTTACTATGAAATCAACTGAGCGCAGCGAGTTCATAGGGTTATCTTACCTAGGGGCTGTTTTTAGATGGGAATGACTGGATCTTAAGTAAGTACTGTTGGTTACATAAGCTACATTTTTAACGACACGACATAAGACTAGAAAATAACTTAGCTCAGAAGCAGGGTTGGGCAAAATACTGGCTTCCACGTATTTGAAATACAAATTACAAAATACATTTTTAAAAGTATTTGAAATACAAAATACAAACTACTTTGGTGACGGGTATTTGAAATACAAAATACAAATTACAGTGTTTAAAATAATGTATTTCAATTACAAAA
This sequence comes from Cydia amplana, assembly GCF_948474715.1. NCBI lineage: Eukaryota > Metazoa > Arthropoda > Insecta > Lepidoptera > Tortricidae > Cydia > Cydia amplana. The sequence continues at coordinate 26,208,965 of NC_086070.1, forward strand.
TATACCTTTATTTATTTTTTTGTTTAGCATTTAGTTTTAACGTTAACGAATATCCTTTCATATAAACTTATAGGGTCATTGCGCTAGTTTTCGTCCAGCTCTAGTTTACGTCCACTTGACGAAATTTGAATATATACTATATACCTACATTCCTGCACAAATTTGGACTGATTTCAATCCTTATGTCTAAGGCGTCTAAGCAATATATCTGTCTACATATAACAATGATATTTCGCAAAAAGGAAGCGCTGGTGGCCTAGCGGTAAGAGCGTGCGACTTGCAATCCGGAGGTCGCGAGTTCGAACCCCGGCTCGAACCAATGAGTTTTTCGGAACTATGTACGAAATATCATTTGCTATTTACCAGTCGCTTTTCGGTGAAGGAAAACATCGTGAGGAAACCGGACTAATTCCAATTACGGCCCTAGTTTACCCTCTGGGTTGGAAGGTCAGATGGCAGTCGCTATCGTAAAAACTAGTGCCAACGCCAATTACTGGGATTAGTTTCCAAACGGACCCCAGGCTCCCATGAGCCGTGGCAAAATGCCGGGACAACGCGAGGAAGATGAAGATTTCGCAAAAAGTAGTAAATTAAAAATGAAATATATATTTGATAATCCGTCAAGTCGTCGAAAACTTGTGCATGGACGGAAACTACTGCAATGACCCTATCCCCTAGATTTAAACGAAAAGTTCCACGCAGAAGTTGACCTAATATAGATCCAGTATTCAGCCAATGAAAATTGTATCTCGGCTGGATCGGAGGTTCGCGGTCGGCTCACAGCTTGTGCGAGAGATTAGACATTTTAGGATTATAGAATTTAATAAAATGTATTTATAGAAATGTATTTTGAAGCTTGAAGTATTTGAAATACAAAATACTAAATACATGTGAGTGCAGTATTTGAAATACCAAATACAAAATACTTTTGAGGTAGTATTTGAAATACAAATACAAAATACTAATTTGTATTTCAAATACGTATTTCAAATACATGTAATTGAAATACTGCCCAACCCTGCTCAGAAGTATAGGTACCGCAGTAACTCTTATTGAGACAACATTGTTCTAATCCTTTATTCACTAAGTATTTCAGTTTAATATTTCTTCTATAAAAGCTTCGTAGGGCAAATTCTAAGAGACCTTTAGAAAAGTAACAGTAATAGAAATCGTGAGGCTCATACTTTAATAATCCAGCCCTGCCCCATGAAATAATAATGAGAGAAACTTTAATTATTAAGGCCATGCATAACGGCCATAGAAAACGAAGGTCCACGATTTTCCGAAGCTAGTACTTTCTTCCTCCATCTACATTTGCTGTAGGATTTAAATTTGATTTCTGTAACATTTTGTACCTTGTCATAGTACCTAACAATCAATATGAAAGCCGCTCTAGGGAACCCATTATTAACACTGTGACAAGGATCAAAACGGTACAGAAATCAAATCCTTGACCGTACCGTATACCTACTTCATTATTTTCTTCTTCAGATATGAGCATAGACCTTTCTAAACCTTACTAGTAATCAGAAAAAGTACCTATTAGTATTTGTATAAGTGATAAGTAGTTCACATTTTAACGCCTCCAAGTTCAAAAGCCAACTAAAATTGACCAGCCTATATATATCAGAAACTGCTTTGGGACTTCGTCGTTTTACTTTATTATAATTTAATCGTGAGAGCACGTTTCTCATTCATTACTGTATGTGTGTATGAGTACGGCTAAATTTCCGCATGTTTCCATAGATAAATGATGTGTACAGCGATCTCACGTTTTGTAACGAGTCTGAGATACGATGCGTATTTTTGTGCGTGTACTTTTAGTTGAGATGTGTCATCATTTTTTAGATAATGATACGTACTGATTGTGATATTTATGATACATTTAAAATGTATTATTGTTAAGCATGATATTTGTGAGAATATGAAATTTCTCGCATTATTGTAAAAATAACTGACGTGTATACCTACCTATATTATTGTATTGTATAGTGAAATGAAGTCTGTAGGTATTTTAATATTATGTAAACATCATTTTAACATAATTTTACAAATGTTTTGTAATTACTATCCTAAGACCTAATTATAACTATATATATAGTAAGCTTATACAAACTGAGCCATGTAACTAATTGTAAACATGAGCACACTGGTATGGTCCAATTTATTATCAAAATAAAAATATCTTACCTTGTTATTGCTAATATACTAAGCCCAAATAACTCGGTCCATAATATTTCAGATACCTTCTTAATACATATACAAAGTAAAAACTACAAACTAGGGTCCAAATACGTAGTCATACTGAACATAACTGTGAATGGGCAACATTTCGCCGCGTGCCCGACCAAATGCGGCAGGTGGCTGCTGACTGGTCATACCTACTACGTAATGAGACGGAAAGGCCAAGTTTTTGCCAAGTCTAGTTTCTAGCTAGGTTTCGAAATATGCTGATTTGAAACTAAACTTGCCATTTTACGCGACAGTAGGTTTCTTAGTTCGGAAGTGGTATCAACTATTCAACATATTTTAAAGATTTTAAAAGACTATGATAACATTCAGTTACTTGGTATAGAAGTATTGTGTGCATCTGTGCATTAACTTAACACACCAATCTAGCGTCCTACTAGAATTAAAATATGTTAGGGGTTGAAGCACCACGATCCGACACATTCAGCCAGGTCTATCAAGCTAAAATTGAGGTACTTCTTGTTTATAAAATAATACAGCGCTAAAACGATCAATATAGTATTTCCTTTGAAATCCCTAAAAGTGATTTCTACTGTGATTAACTCTTCATTCGTAAGAGTTTGCCAGACTCAGGAAGGACTAATCCATTTTCAATACTTTACAGATAAGTTATCACGAATGAAATAAAGTTTAGATTAGGTATCTTCAACTGACCCTACTTTGCTCCCATGTTATAATTATACTCCAAGTATCTAAAATGATTTAACGTTTAATATAATTCATAATTAATTTGGAGCAAAGTAGGTCCATTTTACGGTACCAATTACACACACATCACACCTCGTTCTCCCATCCCGCTCACAAGCCTCAACCCATTTAAACAAGACTCACAGGGCACAATGATCAGATCGGATTGTGTAACCTACGATTGTTCCGAGTTTCACTATGAGGCCATTACTCATAGGCTAGTCTCTAAACGTGTGTGATTACATTACGCCATTTTTAGGAAGTACACAGGGCATTTACAATGGTGTTTGCAAACGTTGTGGTGGATGGAATGTATAGATACGCTGTTTTGTGATTAGGTAGAGTTTATAATGGATTCTGGGATATTTGTTTTTAAATTTGATGGACTGGTAATATTCCTTAAGCGCTGATAGAGGATGGCCGTAGATCCACCGTGAGAGATCGAGAAATTCGAGAAGACTAAACGAACTGCACGAAGCATATAACTTCAAGCATAATATGTACTAAGTCGATCGAACACTAGATAATACGCTAGTGATACCTAATTATAAATATTATTACTGTCACTGTTGTTAATTGTTATAATAAACATTATTAGCAACCATTGAAGTATTGTCATCACATTTCATTCAAGGAATGATAATGCTCAAATAAATTGACTTTGCTCGAAGATTTCTTACTCGGATTAGAGTTTAAACGCCAAAGAATACCCCGGAAGAAATAGTACACTCAGAGTTGCTTATTCAAGGTACTTACTCAAGCAATACAGCAGGTTCAGAGTGTACGTTTTCCCACGAACTCACAAAAGGGCTTCATCAAAAACAAAACACTTTCGGACCGTAGGCGGAGTCCTTTGACCTCGCAAGTCAACCAGAGCAATTGTACCGTGTCAGTTATAAATTCCTGGTATCTTTGAACAGGTATTGTGAGGCTGGGAGCCGTGGGAGACAGCATGTAAACATTGCAGAGGTATTTAGTGAGCAATCGGCCGTTAACGACGCATTAAAATGTTTTGTGACAGCTTCTTGATTGTTGCTGTCTTGATGCTGAAAGTACAGCGGTATTTTTATTTATTTATGCATTCTTTAAAATAATCTCATTCACTACCTACCTACATTGAAAATGTATTATACAAGACAATAACTAATTTGTAGAGTACGCGTAGGTATAGTATTTCGTCAATATGGTTACCTTAGTGTCACAAAAATTTGGGATCCGTCTATCAACATACAGACAGGTGATGCACGAAGCATAATAAAATATAATGATAAAACTTAATCGATCGATAGTTATATCAATAATAGTTAAGTAATGAAATGATAGCATGCGAAATAATTTTGGTTTGGCTGCGTAACGAAAAATACGATATCGGTAATAGGTAAATTTGTTAAATATTAAAGTAAAACTTTCTTTTAGAAAATGAAGGAAATTTACCTGACAATCAAACGAATTTATTTTTTTTGGCATATTTTAATCACGCAATTCACGCAGCAACGGTTATTAAATAATTATAAAATCATCTACCGATAATATAATTACTTTTCAACGCCCACCAATTAAGCTTCGGAAAATTAAAAGAGTCCATGAACTGCAGAATTTGGGAGCGGCGAAGATGTGCCGAGATAATCGCTGATTAGCATATGTACGTGAATTTATTTAAGGAGTTATGCAAGGGAAAGTTGTTTGAGCTACGCCGAGCCTTGCAAAATATATTGTTTAACGTTACGTGCCGGCGTGACTACCTACCTATTTGTTAGGGTTTTATTTTACTACCGTTGTGTAAGTGTTAACATAATATTTAGATAACAAAGTCATGTTAGTTTTACATTCGTCGCATAGCTTTTAGAAAAGTTATGACAGTGTGAAAGTTTTTCACTTTAAGTTGCCAAAAGGAGATTGGGATTTTTGTGATAGGATTGAAGGAAATTCCGTATAAAATTAGACTACCTACTATTTATATAAATAGCAGGTGAAGGCAGAAATAACACAGACCTTTTATTTTTGTCTTCACATAGGTCCTATTCCATGTTAAGAAAAGTCAATTAAAGTAACAACAAAGACCTTTTTGATCGACGTTTCTCTAATTGTCGAAACAAATTTAAACGTATACATATTTGATGTAAGTCCGCTGCAACCTGCTACAGTTACAATTCCCTTTTAATTAATTATCAAATGACCAATTAAGTAACTTGCAAGATCCATACAAACTCCATTCAGGGTTTAATTATGACGCTTCACATTTGTAATCTGAATCTGACGCAACGCTGGCCTAAATCTAGGTAGCGGGCACCGTTCTTCAATAACACCTGTTCCATTGATAAACAGACTCGTAAGCTATTTTTAATTGGCAATTGTATTTCTGTATAATAATAATGAAATGTATGTAACTTCTTTTATTACATCAGTGTTTAACATGGATGAATCATTGTCTGTAAACTAAAGTACCTAGTAGGTATGGTAAGTGTGATTACCTAATTGTGCCGCTTGACATTGAAAATGAACTAAATTATGTGCAACCACTATCCCTAATATTGTGTTATTATTTATTTATTATTATTATTATTTAGCCGTGTGGTGGCCGGCTTTAGAATAGCGCCAACCCTCACATAGGATAAGGGTGTCGTACGAGGCGACTAAGTCCACAAACGAAGCAAGAAGATATTTCGTTACAGGGGAGATGGTCGTCCTCTTAGCATTGGTTTGCGATCCATCTAGGAGAAGGATAGGTACTCCAAATAAAACCCGGAATGGAGTTTCCGTAAGGCGCGAGTAGGGTCCAACCTGAAATAAGCGGCAGATTCCTGCAGCTGACCTGTCTCCACACGTATTGACTCGCCTTTCCTGTGGGATAAGACAGTGAAGCCGAGAGGGTAATGCAGGTGCTGGGCATCCCTGCGTTTCCTTGATTTCGTCCCAGGCGGTGTAATAAGATATTTCTCCGGTTTTACGCCATAAATCGTCTGCATTAGACGCTAAGGCCAATGATATTATTATTGGGGGTGTTGTGGGCCTTTGGATGCCACTTCGACCAAGCTGTGATCTATTGTGACGGCCCTTTAAAGTTCACTACTAATGTCCGTTGAATCCAGGAAATTCCAGATTCTTTGGGCCGTAATGCTCTGTACCTCATAGGGTTCCAGTATGTGTCGCCCTATGTAGGTACTTCTTTTGGACATTAGTGGTCCGCAGGAACAGAGAATATGCATAGCAGTCTCCTCTGACTCCTGGCAGAACCTGCATGTCGCATCTCGCATCTTGTTTTTTCCCTATTTGGAACATGTGTTTGTTCAACTTGCAGTGTTCAGTCAAAATTCTAGTCACCGCGCAAGTTTTGTGTCTTTTGAGCCCTAGAAGCTCCTTAACAGTTTTGCTGTTGAACCCTTTGATTAGAGATTTCGAGTGTTCTTGTCCCTTGACATTGTGTTACCAACCACCCCTTTATTGCACAGGATAAAATACACAGTGACAAAAGGCGGAGTTTATTATTTATTCCACACGGCATTCTCTACCAGTAAAGATTAACCCGGGAATTAACATTAACTCGGGGAATGTCTAATTTAATACTTACATACCTATACATTATCCGATAAAATTAACTTTTTGAGGTTTCCTGCAGCAATGCAGTTGGCTGAATCACTGCAGCAGCATTGCAGCGCGACCTTACTGCCGCAAAAGTCAAAATCGCTGTTGCTGCCCGGAATTATTACATTTACGACAGCAATACAGTAATGCTGGTGCAGTCGGAATCTGAACGGTACCTTAGTTGTACAGCGTTATAAATTTTCATTTTCTTTATTTAGGATTACCAACAGATAATACATCTTACATGCTATGAATCTATTCAACAATCATGACTGATGCTTATCTAATTATAGGTAACCACAACTTATAGAAGAGAATTAGGTATTATAGAAAAACTCGAGATTAATTATCTCTATTTGCAAAACTGTTCGAAGGTGGCAGATACTTTTGGACTTTGGCGCGTTGTGGCAGATACTTTTGGGCTTAGGATGGTATTCCACCTGTCCAATATTTGATCAAATGTACATTGCATCTTGCGTCTCACTCTCTCATTAAGCAAAATGTGAGACGCAAATACAAATTTGATCAAAATATTGGACAGGTGGAATACCAACCCTACGCTACTATTAATGCTGACTGTCCCTATTCAAGACTGTCCTTGTTTTTGAGAAGCCGGTATGGTCACCCTATCTATTGATCACCGTATCATTTTTTAGGGTTCCGTACCCAAAGGGTAAAAACGGGACCCTATTACTAAGACTCCGCTGTCCGTCCGTCCGTCCGTCTGTCACCAGGCTGTATCTCACAAACCGTGATAGCTAGACAGTTGAAATTTTCACAGATGATGTGTTTCTGTTGCCGCTATAACAACAAATACTAAAAACAGAATACTAAAAAAGAAATAAAGATTTAAGTGGGGCTCCCATACAACAAACGTGATTTTTGACCGAAGTTAAGCAACGTCGGGCGGGGTCAGTACCTACTTGGATGGGTGACCGTTTTTTGCTTGTTTTGCTCTATTTTTTGTTGATGGTGCGGAACCCTCCGTGCGCGAGTCCGACTGGCACTTGGCCGGTTTTTAATTATTGTTTTATTTCATTATCAGATAGGTAGGTATTAAGGAAAATTTTCTTTTAAATAATCGTAATTCTTACCTTTCCAATTGGAATCCAATAAGGCACGAACAAATATGTAAATTATAACTCACTAGACCAGTTCCTAATGCAGGTAAACAATCAGAAAATTATGCAAGTTACAAAATATCCAGTCGATGGGACCGAAACCCGTTTCGGAACCTACGTGGTAAATTCCAATACACTTGGCAGAACAACAACAAAACCACACACTAAAGTTAAAAAAAAAGTTTATTTAAGAACTCAACACATCAAAAGTTTTCGATAGTTCACGAGAAACACGGTTATTTTTTTGTTCAAATACATCCACAATATGGCGTGTGTGTACGCGCATGCGCTGTGCGTTCGCGCCTTTCGTCGGCGAAGGAGCGACTGTTGAGAACCAATCGGCGCGTTGCATTCTCCGAAGATCGGTGTAAGAAAACAAACTGATTTTACAACTAAAAAATAAAAACCAAGCCAGCCTAAACCTTATTTCTTGGATATAAAGGTGCTAGATCAATTGGTGAACAGCAAATTAGTAATTGTTTTAAAGTACTACACAAACGAGTTTGAATGGTCGTCGACTAACGTAAATAAGTATTCTCAAGCTATACATTCTCGTAAAACCGGCTTATACTTACTTTTACGATTGCCGCGCCATTCTCACATTAATTTACAAGGGCATAAATATGATATTGGCGTGAATAACGACAAATAAATTTAAGGCGGCTTCTACTTGACTTTTAAGTTACCTTACTGCGTTTGGTATAGAGTGGTTTTTTGCGTAATAGTTACTTAAGAGAATGGGGGAAATGATTTTTCAAAAATGCACTTTACTGCTTAACAATTTAGATTGAAATTACATTGGAGTTATTTGAAGAAGTTGATCACCTCAGAAGAAATGCTTTGGCCTCGCGTGGTATGCGAGGGTTGGGTCGACTGCAGAATTTTAACAGCTACTACAGGTAGGTAGGTACCTACCCATTTTCGAATGACGTAATTTTATTGTTATTTTCACGCTTGTTCCCAGACCTCATATAGGTAGGTGTAGGTACCTACCTAAATCTTCTTATGGTAGGTAGTCCTAGTCTCATAACTCTCAAAGTCATCATCTATTCTATTCCAAAGTTGTCATTAAATTTTACGAAAAAAAAAACCTACTTACTGCTGTCTGGAAGCATAACATTTCGCGCTAGCTTCCGTCAACATAAACCGCTACCAACTTAAAAATGCGGTTGAACAACTGCCAAACTAACGCATTCCCATACAAATTGTTCCAGGAATCACCCCAGTGGCGCCTTGGGTGGGTGAATACGTAATTTTGTCGGCTGTGACGTGACATCCTGACCACTATAAATAGGGTGTAAAAATTGGGTGGCGCTAGCTGAATGCTAATGAGGGGAAAGGGAGTTAGAAGTATCAATATTGATTCAACGCGTGGCCATAATAATAACTATTAAGAGCCCATCAACGTGCACACTAGGGCTACTGCTAAATAATCGTGATTATTTCAATTTAACGAAAGATATTTTAAAAAACCGGCCAAGTGCGAGTCGTACTCGCGCACGGAGGGTTCCGCACCATCAACAAAAAATAGAGCAAAAAGATCGTGTTTGTTGTATGGGAGCCCCCCTTAAATATTTATTTTATTTTATTTTTAGTATTTGTTGTTATAGCGGCAACAGAGATTATACATCATTTGTAAAAAATTCAACTGTCTAGCTATCGCGGTTCATGAGATACAGCCTGGTGACAGACGGACGGACGGACGGACAGCGAAGTCTTAGTAAGGGTCCCGTTTTTTACCCATTGGGTACGGAACCCTAAAAATGGGGCCGCTACGTACTGTACCTATCTTGTATTAAAGTACCTTTTGAATACATCAAACTACCTTCTATGTTGCTGAATTCGTCAATCTATAAACTCAAAACAAAAACGGCCGTTTTAACTTTGGACGCATAGCACACATCATACTCAAAAATATAAATAATCATTTATTTACAAACAAGACATTTATAACACACATTTATTTACAGTGTGGAAAGATAAATCGGGCCCTGGAGGGAAACTACCTTAAATCCTTAAGCTGGCTCATTTTACTTAATGGAGACATTCCTTTATTTTTAAAAAGAAACAAAACTGCATTCAAAGTTTTTTTCTTCGATTTGGCTTGTCTAAAAAAATCTTGAGTACCAAATATTACATTTTATGGGTATTTTGTACGACAGACGATTAAGACCTAATGTTTCTTGGAGAAATGTTATCATTAACATTAACTGTATCGACTAGTAGAATAAAATTGGGAGTTTTTATTTTTTGGAATTTTTAGTCGGTTCGAGTCCCGGGCGAGGCAAGCGAGTTTTAGAAAATATTTGAATGCAGTTTTGTTTCTTTTTAAAAATAAAGGAATGTCTCATTTAAGTAAAATGAGCCAGCTTAAGGATTTAAGGTAGTTTCCCTCCAGGGCCCGACTTATCTTTCCACACTGTATATACAGTGTATTACTAAAAGAAAATGTCGGTGAAGAACTATGGGACATATTTTTGAGAAAGTTCTATGCAACTATGCACCCATATTTTTAAACTTAACTGTACTAGGTACCTCTGCTACACTCAAAGTACTTATCAAAATCCAATCAATCGTTCCAAAGTAGGTTCTGAGTTAATAATTACGTTATTGATACCCGAGCAAGTGACAGTTTCCATAAGTGTAGTTCGAGGTTTCACGGCTCGAGTAACAAACTATGCCATGGTTGGTGCAAAATGAAACGGGACCACATGCGGATTTATTATTTATTTACGTAATATTATAAAATAAAAAAAACCTCAAATACTCTTTTAGAAGCAAATAAAATATTCAGTAGCAAAAAGCCAACGACACGAGGTGTTCCCAGGCGGTCACCCATCCAAGTACTGACCTCGCCCGACGTTGCTTAACTTCGGTGATCGGACGAGAACCGGTGTATTCAACGTGGTATGGACGTTGGCGATGGCTTTAGCAAATATTCCGTACAGTATACTACAGTCAGAGCTAAATAGTACTTTTAAGAGTGACTAGATGTCGCTGTGGACCATAGTGGAGATTTACGCTTCATCCATAAATCCGTAGCGACTAAAACAAAAGAATTTCACTAGATGGCACGTGACGATAAGAAAAAAAAAATTAACAGCCTTTTGACGTCGTCGTACAGCTACAGCGCCAAGAACGCTTATATACTTGGTCAACCATATCTTGACAATAGAAAAAGGCGGCATATTTGAAAAATGTAGGTGCGAAGGGATATCGTCCCATAGAAAATTTGAATTTCGCGCCTTTTTTACTGACAAGATTTGGTTGACCAGCTATAAGTGTTATTTCACGCAAGATTGGAGAGTTGGAGACCTCAGGCCTAAGGTTTACAAATTAGCTCTCATAAAATTATGGCATGCGTCATTTTGTGAATTAAAGTAGTGTCACCACTGTAGCCTAGCCGAAATCAGAATACACAATTTCTAAACATTAAATTTAATTACTAAGGAGATGTGAAGTGTCGCTACAATGTCAGGGACATACAAATAAACAAACTTCTTATTTCATAATAGTATATTTCATCCAAATGTAAAACTAGTATAAGCGCCATCTACATCCCAGCACGCAAATAAATTGAGATCAAGCCAATATACAACTACACCTAACAATATCTATACATTTAATATATAAAAACGCTATAATTTGTACTAAAACTATTCAATAAATACATTTATATGATATTATTAATAATACTTCAGATACAATCGGAATTTCGATACAATTTTGTTTAAATCTGTCCACATTTCAAAATACAATTCAAATTGAATGTCGAACCACAATGACGAAAGAACACTTTGTTTGACAATCGATAATACACCATAGTGCCAACAGTTTATGGTTCATATTAGCATTAACGTGACTTCGGTCTCTGGACTTCAGCTGTTGTAGCCTGGTCGCATTTTTATCGCCTGTCTATTGTTCTAACAAGTATGTAAGCGCGTAAGTGACAGACATAGTGACAAGTGATAAAAATCCTACCATGCTAAAGCCGAGGTTCGGTATGTTGTGGACAGATAATCTTTGGATACTAGTAGCTATGTTCTTAAGTACACTTTCACTAGATGGCGCTTTTGTTGTTATTTATAATCGTCAGATGACAACCAACCAACACTCACTACTTACTAACATAAGCCATAGTGAATCGTACTAGATACTATTAGCAAAGATACATTTGTTGAGTAAGATACGTAAAATCTAAGACAATTTCGTGCTTCGTATTTGACAGATAAACGAGATGGCGCTGTACAGCTCCATACATTTTGCGGTAACTCTGATTGTCAAAGACGTTTGACAATGTGACCGCAAAACATATGGCGCAGTACAACGCCATCTGTTTTGGATGTCAAACTAAGGGCACGTTTTTTTTCTTAGACTTTACCTCCTTATTACAATCAATTCTCTTTGTGTAGTAACAAACAATGATTTTCGTTTTTTTGCAATTAGGTAATGAGTTTTGGTTGTCCCATTGCCGATTATTATTAGATCGGTGATTTTCTCTTTCGACATAAGCGCCATACCATCTAAGAAGACAATTCCGATTTTTTGTAAAGCTTTTGTATCCGCGTAGGTTTTTCTTACTCGGAATCTTTAGCAAATTATTACGCATTTTCAGCCGCACCAGAAACTTAATTATCTGCACAAAAAACGTAACGTGAGACATTTATATTTTTTACTTTATTACCTAGTAGCGACCCACCCCGGCTTTGCACGGGTTGTTCAATCAATTTACACAAAACGTTTACAAATTATACAGCTAAACCTTCCTCAAGAATCCCTCTATTGATAGGTGAAAACCGCACGTTAATCCGCATAATAGTTTATGAGCGAACATACAGACATAAAATATAAATCAAAGTGCCCCGCCACGTCTGTCTGTGTGTATGTATGTTCGAGATAAACTCAAAAACTACTGAACGTATCGAACGTACGAATCGGCGGCCGTGCGAAGCCGGGGCTGGTCGCTAGTTCTAATTTATAAAATGTTAATAAAGTAACTTCTGAGACAAAAACTTCTTTACAAAAAATGGAACTCGCATCTTACATTTATTTTACGTACCTAAATCTTTATTAATATTATTCTAAGCACGTTCGAAAGTTACATATAACAAACTAGAATGCTCTCAAAACTACACTTGCATATTCAAAAATCTTTATCTTATCCAGTAATTCAGCCAAAATGTGGTGCGGTTATTTTTCTCCACTCTACGCTTTACCAAAGCTTTGACTAAAAGAGATGGAATTAAAAGCCCGTATATTATTAATCTGTTATCTCTGTTTAGACGACAACGGTTTCACTCACTTGAATTTTAGTCGCTATTGGCGACATGTTTCGGGCCCTTCGGGGGTCCTTCTTCAGGCTGGAGTGCTCGCGGCTCGTGCAACTCGTGCACTGATCAACCCCAGCCCCGCCCTGTCAGCGCGCGCGCATTGAGCGAAAAGGCGGGCGGCGCGATCAGTGCACGAGTTGCACGAGTCGCGAGCACTCCAGCCTGAAGAAGGACCCCCGAAGGGCCCGAAACATGTCGCCAATAGCGACTAAAAATTCAAGTGAGTGAAACCGTTGTCGCCTAAACAGTTTAAAATATGTCTCACGAAAGTTTAATATCGACTGTTATCTCTGTGTGACAGAGAAATTTAATAGAAAAGTACGCATTATGTACTCCAAAATCAACCAAAACAAATATAATTGTATTGTATCTGATTTAAGTTTCAAAATACAATGGCACGGAACGGCGGATAGAGGTTGTAAGCGGTTATTTTTTTGTCATGTTAGTTTTGAGAGCAGGCTAAACCTAAACACTAATAAATTCATGTCATTTTAGATAATATTTAATACGTATGTGGCTATAAACAGACCTTAACGTTACAAAGACTATCAATTCATCAATATGTAATATTTTCGAATATTTTTTTACTCTTTAGGACCTAACACTAATTCTACTCGAAAACACTAGTACGTTTATTGAAATCTAACATTTTTGGACCATAGTTTAAGGCTCAATATACTAATATTTGCTCAAAATTCATTTAAGATCCAAATATTTATTCCATCCTGTATAGTCAGTAATTGCAATAAGCTGCCGTCTGTACCATGTTTACAGTCCCATTAAATACATTGTAACAGACGAGAGTTCAAAAAGATCTACATACTAACGCCTCGACAATACTCATTGTGTGTGGCAAAGCGCATATAAATGAATATCAATAAAAATATAATACTTAAAGAAAAATCTAAATAAATATATAAAATAACAATTCAAGAGATTCGTTTTCGCATAATTGTGACGAAATTTCATTTCAAGCCTCTCTTTAGTTTTGAAGGAACTGAATTTACAGAATAAGTTATTAACTTATTACATCGACAGACAGTCCTCAGGCTGGTATTCGATCTGTCCAATATCTTTGTCCAATGTTTATTGCGTCTCACACTTTGCTTAATAAGAGAGTGAGAAGCAATGACATTGGACAAAGGATATTGGACAGATGACACATCGAATACCACCCTGACACAAGTGGTAGTACTTTGAACGATTGCCGTATCATGGTGTACCCTGTGACTATGTTCAGCCGGGTACTCTCTAATCATTCTGTACTAGTGTCCAGTCTATGTGTCGGAAGTATGGGTGTTGTTTGACTAGTCACAGCCGTGACATGTCACGAGGTCACTGCCGTGTTCAGCCGGGCACTCTCCAGTCGTTCTGTACTAGTGTCCAGTCTGTGTGTCGGAAGTATGGGTGTTGTTTGACTAGTCACAGCCGTGATATGTCACTAATAGGTCACTACCGTGTTCAGCCGGGCACTCTCCAGTCGTTCTGTACTAGTGTCCAGTCTGTGTGTCGGAAGTATGGGTGTTGTTTGACTAGTCACAGCCGTGATATGTCACTAATAGGTCACTACCGTGTTCAGCCGGGCACTCTCCAGTCGTTCTGTACTAGTGTCCAGTCTGTGTGTCGGAAGTATGGGTGTTGTTTGACTAGTCACAGCCGTGATATGTCACTAATAGGTCACTACCGTGTTCAGCCGGGCACTCTCCAGTCGTTCTGTACTAGTGTCCAGTCTGTGTGTCGGAAGTATGGGTGTTGTTTGACTAGTCACAGCCGTGATATGTCACTAATAGGTCACTACCGTGTTCAGCCGGGCACTCTCCAGTCGTTCTGTACTAGTGTCCAGTCTGTGTGTCGGAAGTATGGGTGTTGTTTGACTAGTCACAGCCGTGATATGTCACTAATAGGTCACTACCGTGTTCAGCCGGGCACTCTCCAGTCGTTCTGTACTAGTGTCCAGTCTGTGTGTCGGAAGTATGGGTGTTGTTTGACTAGTCACAGCCGTGATATGTCACTAATAGGTCACTACCGTGTTCAGCCGGGCACTCTCCAGTCGTTCTGTACTAGTGTCCAGTCTGTGTGTCGGAAGTATGGGTGTTGTTTGACTAGTCACAGCCGTGATATGTCACTAATAGGTCACTACCGTGTTCAGCCGGGCACTCTCCAGTCGTTCTGTACTAGTGTCCAGTCTGTGTGTCGGAAGTATGGGTGTTGTTTGACTAGTCACAGCCGTGATATGTCACTAATAGGTCACTACCGTGTTCAGCCGGGCACTCTCCAGTCGTTCTGTACTAGTGTCCAGTTTGTGTGTCGGAAGTATGGGTGTTGTTTGACTAGTCACAGCCGTGATATGTCACTAATAGGTCACTACCGTGTTCAGCCGGGCACTCTCCAGTCGTTCTGTACTAGTGTCCAGTCTGTGTGTCGGAAGTATGGGTGTTGTTTGACTAGTCACAGCCGTGATATGTCACTAATAGGTCACTACCGTGTTCAGCCGGGCACTCTCCAGTCGTTCTGTACTAGTGTCCAGTCTGTGTGTCGGAAGTATGGGTGTTGTTTGACTAGTCACAGCCGTGATATGTCACTAATAGGTCACTACCGTGTTCAGCCGGGCCCTCTCCAGTCGTTCTGTACTAGTGTCCAGTCTGTGTGTCGGAAGTATGGGTGTTGTTTGACTAGTCACAGCCGTGATATGTCACTAATAGGTCACTACCGTGTTCAGCCGGGCACTCTCCAGTCGTTCTGTACTAGTGTCCAGTCTGTGTGTCGGAAGTATGGGTGTTGTTTGACTAGTCACAGCCGTGACATGTCACTAGGTCACTACCGTGTTCAGCCGGGCACTCGCCAGTCGTTCTGTACTAGTGTCCAGTCTGTGTGTCGGAAGTATGGGTGTTGTTTGACTAGTCACAGCCGTGATATGTCACTAATAGGTCACTACCGTGTTCAGCCGGGCACTCTCCAGTCGTTCTGTACTAGTGTCCAGTCTGTGTGTCGGAAGTATGGGTGTTGTTTGACTAGTCACAGCCGTGATATGTCACTAATAGGTCACTACCGTGTTCAGCCGGGCACTCTCCAGTCGTTCTGTACTAGTGTCCAGTCTGTGTGTCGGAAGTATGGGTGTTGTTTGACTAGTCACAGCCGTGACATGTCACTAGGTCACTACCGTGTTCAGCCGGGCACTCGCCAGTCGTTCTGTACTAGTGTCCAGTCTGTGTGTCGGAAGTATGGGTGTTGTTTGACTAGTCACAGCCGTGACATGTCACTAATAGGTCACTGCCGTGTTCAGCCGGGCACTCGCCAGTCGTTCTGTACTAGTGTCCAGTCTGTGTGTCGGAAGTATGGGTGTTGTTTGACTAGTCACAGCCGTGACATGTCACTAATAGGTCACTACCGTGTTCAGCCGGGCACTCGCCAGTCGTTCTGTACTAGTGTCCAGTCTGTGTGTCGGAAGTATGGGTGTTGTTTGACTAGTCACAGCCGTGACATGTCACTAGGTCACTACCGTGTTCAGCCGGGCACTCGCCAGTCGTTCTGTACTAGTGTCCAGTCTGTGTGTCGGAAGTATGGGTGTTGTTTGACTAGTCACAGCCGTGACATGTCACTAATAGGTCACTGCCGTGTTCAGCCGGGCACTCGCCGGTCGTTCTGTACTAGTGTCCAGTCTGTGTGTCGGAAGTATGGGTGTTGTTTGACTAGTCACAGCCGTGACATGTCACTAGGTCACTACCGTGTTCAGCCGGGCACTCTCCAGTCGTTCTGTACTAGTGTCCAGTCTGTGTGTCGGAAGTATGGGTGTTGCTTGACTAGTCACAGCCGTGACATGTCACTAGGTCACTGCCGTGTTCAGCCGGGCACTCTCCAGTCGTTCTGTACTAGTGTCCAGTCTGTGTGTCGGAAGTATGGGTGTTGCTTGACTAGTCACAGCCGTGACATGTCACTAGGTCACTGCCGTGTTCAGCCGGGCACTCTCCAGTCGTTCTGTACTAGTGTCCAGTCTGTGTGTCGGAAGTATGGGTGTTGTTTGACTAGTCACAGCCGTGACATGTCACTAGGTCACTACCGTGTTCAGCCGGGCACTCTCCAGTCGTTCTGTACTAGTGTCCAGTCTGTGTGTCGGAAGTATGGGTGTTGTTTGACTAGTCACAGCCGTGACATGTCACTAGGTCACTACCGTGTTCAGCCGGGCACTCTCCAGTCGTTCTGTACTAGTGTCCAGTCTGTGTGTCGGAAGTATGGGTGTTGTTTGACTAGTCACAGCCGTGACATGTCACTAGGTCACTACCGTGTTCAGCCGGGCACTCTCCAGTCGTTCTGTACTAGTGTCCAGTCTGTGTGTCGGAAGTATGCGTGTTGTTTGACTAGTCACAGCCGTGACATGTCACTAGGTCACTACCGTGTTCAGCCGGGCACTCGCCAGTCGTTCTGTACTAGTGTCCAGTCTGTGTGTCGGAAGTATGGGTGTTGTTTGACTAGTCACAGCCGTGACATGTCACTAGGTCACTACCGTGTTCAGCCGGGCACTCGCCAGTCGTTCTGTACTAGTGTCCAGTCTGTGTGTCGGAAGTATGGGTGTTGTTTGACTAGTCACAGCCGTGACATGTCACTAGGTCACTGCCGTGTTCAGCCGGGCACTCTCCAGTCGTTCTGTACTAGTGTCCAGTCTGTGTGTCGGAAGTATGGGTGTTGTTTGACTAGTCACAGCCGTGACATGTCACTAGGTCACTGCCGTGTTCAGCCGGGCACTCTCCAGTCGTTCTGTACTAGTGTCCAGTCTGTGTGTCGGAAGTATGGGTGTTGTTTGACTAGTCACAGCCGTGACATGTCACTAGGTCACTGCCGTGTTCAGCCGGGCACTCTCCAGTCGTTCTGTACTAGTGTCCAGTCTGTGTGTCGGAAGTATGGGTGTTGCTTGACTAGTCACAGCCGTGATATGTCACTAATAGGTCACTACCGTGTTCAGCCGGGCACTCTCCAGTCGTTCTGTACTAGTGTCCAGTATGTGTGTCGGAAGTATGGGTGTTGTTTGATAGTCACAGTCGTGATATGTCACTAATAGGTCACTACCGTGTTCAGCCGGGCACTCTCCAGTCGTTCTGTACTAGTGTCCAGTCTGTGTGTCGGAAGTATGGGTGTTGTTTGATAGTCACAGTCGTGATATGTCACTAATAGGTCACTACCGTGTTCAGCCGGGCACTCTCCAGTCGTTCTGTACTAGTGTCCAGTGTGTGTGTCGGAAGTATGGGTGTTGTTTGATAGTCACAGTCGTGATATGTCACTAATAGGTCACTACCGTGTTCAGCCGGGCACTCGCCAGTCGTTCTGTACTAGTGTCCAGTCTGTGTGTCGGAAGTATGGGTGTTGTTTGACTAGTCACAGCCGTGACATGTCACTAGGTCACTGCCGTGTTCAGCCGGGCACTCTCCAGTCGTTCTGTACTAGTGTCCAGTCTGTGTGTCGGAAGTATGGGTGTTGCTTGACTAGTCACAGCCGTGACATGTCACTAGGTCACTGCCGTGTTCAGCCGGGCACTCTCCAGTCGTTCTGTACTAGTGTCCAGTCTGTGTGTCGGAAGTATGGGTGTTGTTTGACTAGTCACAGCCGTGACATGTCACTAGGTCACTGCCGTGTTCAGCCGGGCACTCTCCAGTCGTTCTGTACTAGTGTCCAGTCTGTGTGTCGGAAGTATGGGTGTTGTTTGACTAGTCACAGCCGTGATATGTCACTAATAGGTCACTACCGTGTTCAGCCGGGCACTCTCCAGTCGTTCTGTACTAGTGTCCAGTGTGTGTGTCGGAAGTATGGGTGTTGTTTGACTAGTCACAGCCGTGACATGTCACTAGGTCACTGCCGTGTTCAGCCGGGCACTCTCCAGTCGTTCTGTACTAGTGTCCAGTCTGTGTGTCGGAAGTATGGGTGTTGTTTGACTAGTCACAGCCGTGATATGTCACTAATAGGTCACTACCGTGTTCAGCCGGGCACTCTCCAGTCGTTCTGTACTAGTGTCCAGTCTGTGTGTCGGAAGTATGGGTGTTGTTTGATCTCGTCGACGCCGTCGCGGCCGAGACGCTCGGCGGGGTCGTATGTGAGCAGCTGAAAGAAACATGTTAGTATTGGTTAAAAACATATTTTTCTTTAGGTGAAGTAGGTTCAGTCAGAGTCAGATAGGTATTGAAGTCCCTGACTTCTGAGCTAGGAAACACCTGTGTTACATAAGTCAGTGTCCTCTCCCAGACAATAGATGGTTCACTCTCTAACAAAACGCGTCTATTACTAAAGATATGAGCGCAAGCGCGAGCAGGCGTCCGTTCCATAGCGGTGCGCGGCAACCACTACTGCTAGACACCAGAATTGGTGTGGGCCGCATGTACCTGTAGCGACGCGACGAAATCGCGGAGTGAGCCGCGCCTGGTATAACTAGATGGCTTACCGCTTACCTGTGTAAGCAGAGACTCCTCTTCGACGGGTAACTCCTCGGGCAGACACAGCACGGTGTGGCTCGTGAACACGCTCTTGTGGTAGTGCGACAACGGCTGCAACGAATAACATATATATCAATAGAATTTTTGTACAGATGTAGTGCAAAATTATTTTCCATAAAACGTACGAACGTGTCTTGCTCTTTCAGTCAGTCTCGGGACAAAAAGTACTGAGGTTGACTTCCGTTGAACGTTTCCGAGAAAATACGATGGTAAACAATTATGCAATACATTTGTATTCCTATGTGACGTTGGGCGCGCGTAACACGTATGTTTAATTTCGTTAGGTTATTTTTATGTTTAATTTTCCAGCTGTGGAAGTAATGTAGGTAATAATACTGAGGTGTGCATTGCATTGTAGTCTTAATAACAATTTTTATAGTAATATACTTACTACTCCACACAACAGCTCATACATAATGACCCCAAAACTCCAGAAGTCACATAATCTCTCGTCCCCTATGTCCGTACAGACGTTATATAGCTCCGGGGCCACGAACAGGTCGATTCATCCCGTCGATACGGACAGGGACCGCTGTGGGTGGGACACGTCTAGTTTCGAAGTATGTTAGATTTATATTGTATAGCAGCTCATACATAATGACACCAAAACTCCAGAAATCACAAAGTCTCTCATCTCCTATTTCCACACAGACATTATACAACTCCGGTGCCACGAACAAGTCGATTCGACCCGATGATACGGACAGGGACCGTTGTGGCAGGGACACGTCTAGTTTCGAAGTATGTTAGATTTATATTCTAAGTTATAGTTGCACAGACAATACGGGCGGCCGGGGGGGCTGCGGAGAACGCCGCGAGACAGAAACATGCCAAGTACTCAAACTTGAAGCCGGTTTACGATTTTGTCCCTCTCGCTGTTGAGTCGGCTGGTCCTTGGTGTTCCGAGGCGAAGGTTTTTGTGAGGGACCTGGGAAAACGCTTGCGGGATAGGGGTTGCGATCCTAGGTCTGGTTCGTACCTGGTCCAGCGTATATCGTTGGCTATTCAGCGCGGGAACGCCGCTGGTATTTTGGGGACATTTGTGCCGGGTACTTACCGGATTAGGATATAGGTTTATGGCTTATTATTATGTATTTTGTAATGACCAATTTCCTGTATAATTTGACGATGCGTGTTGCGGATGACATATGTGAAAAAATGCATTTTATTTTGACGAAACCTGAGGTGGATGAGCTTTCTGTATGATGACGAAGCCTGCGCTGTGGATCTGTAGGTACCTATGCTGTTATTATTATATTGTATGTTATTTTAGTTATAGTTATACTTACAACTCCACATAGCAGCTCATACATAATGACCCCAAAACTCCAGAAGTCACATAATCTCTCGTCCCCTATGTCCGTACAGACATTATACAGCTCCGGTGCCACAAACAGGTCGGTTCGTCCCGATGATACGGACAGGGGCCTTTGTGGTAGGGACACGTTTAGTTGCGAAGTATGTTAGAACTAGCTTTTGCCCGCAGCTTCGCACGCGCAGGACAGGTTTTTTAATTGGACCCCCATTTCACCCCTTTAGGGGATGAATTTTGAAAAATCCTTTCTTAGTGGACCCCTAGACCTTATAAGGAACCTACTTGCCAAATTTGGACTTTCTAGTCCCAGCGGTTTGGGCTGTGCGTTGATTTAAGTCAGTCAGTCAGGTCTTTCACGTTTATATATATAGAAGATTATCTATTGTAAGTTATAGTTATTACTTACCACTCCACATAGCAGCTCATACATAATGACCCCAAAACTCCAGAAGTCACATAATCTCTCGTCCCCTATGTCCGTACAGACGTTATATAGCTCCGGTGCCACAAACAGGTCGGTTCGTCCCGTCGATACGGACAGGGACCGTTGTGGTAGGGACACGTCTAGCGGGTAGCCCGCGAAATAGGTGAGGATGATCTGACCACCATCGCCTAGGAGAATGTTTGACGGGTTCAGGTCTCTGGAAATAAAATATAATGTTCAATTAAAGTACTTAGGCATAGAGAAAAAAAAAACATAGATTGCTCACTCCATACATCAGTTTTAGTACCAAAAAGATTATTAGCATCTAGCATCGAGTAGCGGAACTATCAGTACTGCTACTTGACAATAGATGTAGCACCGACCGGAAAGTCTTATGCTGTTGAGATAGGGATAAGTTCGCCTTTGTACATTGTATACTTCTTTTAAATTGTATCTTAACCTGTCTTATGTACAATAAAGTGTTTATATGCATACACACATACAGGTATTAAGGTGCAGGGGGACAATTTAGACTGCGGGATAATTTAAACTAATCAAAATATCTTCCATGTTTTATTAACTAGAGTCACACACAACACATCTTTTTCGCTAACTGGACATATATTGCACTCTATATATTTATGGTACTCACTCTATCTATAAAAAAAAACCGCATCAAAATCCGTTGCGTAGTTTTAAAGATCTAAGCATACATACAGACAGACAGCGGGAAGCGACTTTGTTTTATACTATGTACTCCGTATGTACTGATTACCCCGCAGGCTAAACTGCCCCCTTGCACTGTATAAGTAGTCGAACGAGCGAGCGAAGCGAAGTGAAGTTCTTACATTCGACTTGGGACACGCGGCTGGCTAGGGGCACGTCCCGGCATTTCGATGTTTTTAAGCTGAACTATCACAGGATAGTTTGATACACAATAACTTAAGTAAATTTGTTCCAATTTAAATGAAATTGGGTAAACGTGTAGTTGAGGGCATTATATTTTAGTCATTAAATTATGAGCAGGCTCGATCAAGGGGTTATTGAGCTAGAAGAGCTTAAAATGCTAAAAAGCTATTTGTGAGGGGTCTTGCTATTCTGGTCGTCTTTTTTGCAAGAAAGTATGGTCGAGTTTGGTATCAAATGAAAGTGCTCGGTTTAGATATTTGTAATTATTTGCACGTGGTTTTCTATTGTTTTCGATCCTTTGCCGACTAAGTACCTAGGTGCATTAAATTGATCTATCTTTTTGGCGAACCGCGAGTTCTCAGTTCGGGGCGAACTAGTATAAGTTAATGATTGAAGTACCTGCAGATAACTCCAGCGTTGTGTAGACTCTCTAGTGCGGTAAGTAGTTGCGCGGCCCACTGCCTCACGGCCGAGGGCGGCAGCGCCGCGCGGGGCGGCGGCGACAACTGGAACTAAACCTTCATACAATTACATACCCCGGCCGGCGAGAGCAAAAATGCGTCTGCTCCTAGTGCTTAATTAAATATCGACTATTCTATCGACATATGGATGTCGATAGAATAGCCGACTTTTAATTAAGCACATTTTTTTTTTAATCTGAGCCATTAGTATTTGTTATTTATTTCAACTTGATACCTCCACGCGTTTCTAAGAATAACCCTAAAACAATTTTAAACTGAATAAATACAAACACTTGGTTTTAATTTTGTTTACAACAATAATTAATACTTCTGCATATCATAACGGTGGTCCAGTACATCGTGTTGTTTTTATCGACATCGACCAAAGTGTGTGTCCTCGCACTATTAAGCTGTCAACGCATTTTTGCTCTCGCCGGCCGGGGTCATATATTACGCACTGTCGTTATCAGATATATCGGAGCGGCCAAGGCGCTCACAAATATCTGAGCACGGCTCTATTGTCAGGGCGTTAGAGTGCGTGTTCAGATATTTGTGAGCACCTTGGCCGCTCCGATATATCTGATGGCGACTGTACAGAAAATCCGCAAAATTTCATGGACACATTAATGAATTCATTTATAAAGTGGTCGTGTAGTTTTGCGGCTGGGTGTACCCCACAAATTAAGCAAATCGTATTATCCGTCTGCCGTGTGTATAATGTATACAATGTTAATTATTAAATTTATTTCGGTACCTAATTCGTCAATTACTGGCCACCTTATACTAAAAATTAATTCTTTTCACCTATAAACATAATTCATTTTAGTATAAGGTGACTAGTTATTGAAGGGCGGCCAGTTATTGAAACGTTATACTAAAATGAATTCTGTTTATAGGCATGGTCTAATAAAACATGGTCTTCTCTTCCCAGAGTGTCACTTGCCTACGTCACAATAACATTGCCACTTTATTTCAACATAACATGTTACATGGGTACATTATATCTATGGTTAATAAGTTAATTTATTTCTTTATAATTTAATAATTTTCATTTATATGTATTTTATCTTAAATTTTACAATAACACGTCATTTTTAATTATTCGTTAGCAATATCTTCCGATTTACGAAAGAAATTTCAGACGTTCGGGTAATTCTGTTTACACTACTGGCAACACAGGATAGCGCTGTAACATTTGACAATCCGCCATTTTGTCCCTGACCGACCGTCCTTGTCGAACGCGTGTTAATTGTTATTTCCTTCTCGCTCAGTGTCAGCAGTC
This sequence comes from Cydia amplana, assembly GCF_948474715.1. NCBI lineage: Eukaryota > Metazoa > Arthropoda > Insecta > Lepidoptera > Tortricidae > Cydia > Cydia amplana. The sequence goes on from NC_086070.1 coordinate 26,232,802, forward strand.
GCAGTGTTTTCCAAACTTTTCACGTCGTAAGCTTCGTAATTAATGTTTTGTTACGAAAATGGTTGGCTGCTCTATTCGGAACTGTAAGAGTAGGAGTGAAAAGTGCAGTATAGATTTGTTTTATTTTACTATGTTTCTACATGAATAACTTAAAATTAATGCCGTTAAAATAATTTTCACTGTTGGTTAAAATTCTCCCACATTTTAAAGTTTGAGAACCTGTAAACAGCATGATGACGTAGGCAAGTGCCAGTTAGGTCATTCGCGAATCTCGGAAGAGAGTACCAGGCGGAGTATATTATTATACCATGGTTTATAGGTCAATAGACGACCGGTCTGGCCTAGTGGGTAGTGACCCTGCCTGTGAAGCCGCGGTCCTGGGTTCGAATCCCAGTAAGGGCATTTATTTGTGTGATGAGCACAGATATTTGTTCCTGAGTCATGGTTGTTTTCTATGTATTTAAGTATTTGTATATTATATATATCGTTGTCTGAGTACCCACAACACAAGCTTTCTTGAGCTTACCGTGGGGCTTAGTCAATTTGTGTAATAATGTCCTATTAAAAAAATAAAATAACGATTTACCCTACTCACTCTAAAATGCGTCGGCGACTCCTCCCTCCCATTTTCCTCCTGAACCTCCCCCTCCTCACGCAGCGCCCTGTCCACATTCCTCAGCAGCGTCTGCGAGTTCCTCACCAGTTCGTCTGCCGTGTGTATACCAGGGATGTTGCGGATGCCGATTTTTTGACATGCGGATTTTTAAAGGCTCACATCCGCGGATGCGGATGTCAAGATAGTACCATAAAAAACGTCAAATATTACATTTTAGTAATTTTTATTTCAAAAAACCGGCCAAGTGCGAGTCGGACTCTCGTTCCAAGAGTTCCGTACATTAAGTCCCACTCACACTTGACTGCTTATTTCTAATAGGTTTTTTTTGGTTAATGACTAAATTACCTAGCAATCTAGCACCTACGCCGATGCTAAGACGTTCCTGTACCGACCTGTTCCACATCCGCATCCGCATTAAATCCGCATCGATTTATGCGGATGCGGATGCGGATGTTGAAAATAATGCAGAAGTTCCGCGGTTGCGGATGCGGATGCGGATATTCGCAACATCCCTGGTGTATACAATGTCAATGATTAAATCTATTACTCACTCTAAAATGCGTCGGCGACTCCCCCCTCCCATTTTCCTCCTGAACCTCCCCCTCCTCACGCAGCGCCCTGTCCACATTCCTCAGCAGCGTCTGCGAGTTCCTCACCAATTCGTCTGCCGTGTGTATACAATGTCAATGATTAAATCTATTACTCACTCTAAAATGCGTCGGCGACTCGTCCCTCCCATTTTCCTCCTGAACCTCCCCCTCCTCACGCAGCGCCCTGTCCACATTCCTCAGCAGCGTCTGCGAGTTCCTCACCAATTCGTCTGCCGTGTGTATACAATGTCAATGATTAAATCTATTACTCACTCTAAAATGCGTCGGCGACTCTTCCCTCCCATTTTCCTCCTGAACCTCCCCCTCCTCACGCAGCGCCCTGTCCACATTCCTCAGCAGCGCTGCGAGTTCTTCACCAGTTCGTCTGCCGTGTGTATACAATGTCAATGATTAAATCTATTACTCACTCTAAAATGCGTCGGCGACTCTTCCCTCCCATTTTCCTCCTGAACCTCCCCCTCCTCCCGCAGCGCCCTGTCCACATTCCTCAGCAGCGTCTGCGAGTTCCTCACCAGTTCGTCTGCCGTGTGTATACAATGTCAATGATTAAATCTATTACTCACTCTAAAATGCGTCGGCGACTCCTCCCTCCCGTTTTCCTCCTGAACCTCCCCCTCCTCACGCAGCGCCCTGTCCACATTCCTCAGCAGCGTCTGCGAGTTCCTCACCAATTCGTCTGCCGTGTGTATACAATGTCAATGATTAAATCTATTACTCACTCTAAAATGCGTCGGCGACTCCTCCCTCCCGTTTTCCTCCTGAACCTCCCCCTCCTCACGCAGCGCCCTGTCCACATTCCTCAGCAGCGTCTGCGAGTTCTTCACCAGTTCGTCTGCCGTGTGTATACAATGTCAATGATTAAATCTATTACTCACTCTAAAATGCGTCGGCGACTCTTCCCTCCCATTTTCCTCCTGAACCTCCCCCTCCTCACGCAGCGCCCTGTCCACATTCCTCAGCAGCGTCTGCGAGTTCCTCACCAGTTCGTCTGCCGTGTGTATACAATGTCAATGATTAAATCTATTACTCACTCTAAAATGCGTCGGCGACTCCTCCCTCCCGTTTTCCTCCTGAACCTCCCCCTCCTCACGCAGCGCCCTGTCCACATTCCTCAGCAGCGTCTGCGAGTTCCTCACCAATTCGTCTGCCGTGTGTATACAATGTCAATGATTAAATCTATTACTCACTCTAAAATGCGTCGGCGACTCCTCCCTCCCGTTTTCCTCCTGAACCTCCCCCTCCTCACGCAGCGCCCTGTCCACATTCCTCAGCAGCGTCTGCGAGTTCTTCACCAGTTCGTCTGCCGTGTGTATACAATGTCAATGATTAAATCTATTACTCACTCTAAAATGCGTCGGCGACTCTTCCCTCCCATTTTCCTCCTGAACCTCCCCCTCCTCACGCAGCGCCCTGTCCACATTCCTCAGCAGCGTCTGCGAGTTCCTCACCAGTTCGTCTGCCGTGTGTATACAATGTCAATGATTAAATCTATTACTCACTCTAAAATGCGTCGGCGACTCCTCCCTCCCATTTTCCTCCTGAACCTCCCCCTCCTCACGCAGCGCCCTGTCCACATTCCTCAGCAGCGTCTGCGAGTTCCTCACCAGCTCCTCAACCTCATCACCCTCCTCAACTTCCTCAATCTTCCTCATTGGTTCACTGAACACATTCTCCAAGTTCACTTCCCTCGCTGGCGTACTTGGTATAGACTTAACATAGTTTTTTATATAGTCTAGTAATTTCTCGCCCGGAGCGTAAGATAGTATGAGAAAGATGAGAGAGTTGGTTTCTATGTAGGCTTGGAGTGGAACCATGTATGGTATGCTGGTGGGTAGAACGGGTTGGCGGGTCTCGTTGGTTCGCTGGAGGAAGTATTCGTCGAATTCCGTTAGGTTGTTGGGGATTTTTTGGATCACCTGTAAAAACACCGTTAACTTGTAAAAAAAAACTAAAAAAACAGCCCACATGATGTATTAAGTTTTGCTTTATTTTATATAATTTTATTTTATGTGTTTTAAATTGGTTGCCCTGAAAACTAGTGCCACGGCTAAGGACGAAAGTCATCGGCATAAGCTGAGTGGCATCCATTTTGGTGTCTTGTATTAGAATAAGATATTTGTATAAAGTAAATATAGGTAGGTTAAGCTTGTATTCGACACCAAATAAACCATTTATATTTTTAAATTTTCATCCATACAAGGTAGATATTTAATTTAAACAGAACATTGCAGGCATCAATCTTAAACAACTTATTAAATATTAAAATTCACAAAAGTCCGTGTTTTTAGGCCAGATGCGATTGTACCTCTATTTAGGTTGTATGTTACTGAATAAACTTTATTTTATTTTATTTATTTTATTTTTAGGTATATTTAATAAATCTGACTATACACGTACCTTCATAGCGTAGCAGACCTGTTCAGCCTTGTGCAGCACTAGCATCATGGTATCCGCTACTACAGCTAGCACCCGGTACAAAGCTAGATGCGATTGTACCTGACTATACACGTACCTTCATAGCGTAGCAGACCTGTGCAGCCTTGTGCAGCACTAGCATCATGGTATCCGCTACTACAGCTAGCACCCGGTACAAAGCTAGATGCGATTGTACCTGACTATACACGTACCTTCATAGCGTAGCAGACCTGTGCAGCCTTGTGCAGCACTAGCATCATGGTATCCGCTACTACAGCTAGCACCCGGTACAAAGCTAGATGCGATTGTACCTGACTATACACGTACCTTCATAGCGTAGCAGACCTGTGCAGCCTTGTGCAGCACTAGCATCATGGTATCCGCTACTACAGCTAGCACCCGGTACAAAGCTAGATGCGATTGTACCTGACTATACACGTACCTTCATAGCGTAGCAGACCTGTGCAGCCTTGTGCAGCACTAGCATCATGGTATCCGCTACTACAGCTAGCACCCGGTACAAAGCTAGATGCGATTGTACCTGACTATACACGTACCTTCATAGCGTAGCAGACCTGTGCAGCCTTGTGCAGCACTAGCATCATGGTATCCGCTACTACAGCTAGCACCCGGTACAAAGCTAGATGCGATTGTACCTGACTATACACGTACCTTCATAGCGTAGCAGACCTGTGCAGCCTTGTGCAGCACTAGCATCATGGTATCCGCTACTACAGCTAGCACCCGGTACAAAGCTAGATGCGATTGTACCTGACTATACACGTACCTTCATAGCGTAGCAGACCTGTGCAGCCTTGTGCAGCACTAGCATCATGGTATCCGCTACTACAGCTAGCACCCGGTACAAAGCTAGATGCGATTGTACCTGACTATACACGTACCTTCATAGCGTAGCAGACCTGTGCAGCCTTGTGCAGCACTAGCATCATGGTATCCGCTACTACAGCTAGCACCCGGTACAAAGCTAGATGCGATTGTACCTGACTATACACGTACCTTCATAGCGTAGCAGACCTGTGCAGCCTTGTGCAGCACTAGCATCATGGTATCCGCTACTACAGCTAGCACCCGGTACAAAGCTAGATGCGATTGTACCTGACTATACACGTACCTTCATAGCGTAGCAGACCTGTGCAGCCTTGTGCAGCACTAGCATCATGGTATCCGCTACTACAGCTAGCACCCGGTACAAAGCTAGATGCGATTGTACCTGACTATACACGTACCTTCATAGCGTAGCAGACCTGTGCAGCCTTGTGCAGCACTAGCATCATGGTATCCGCTACTACAGCTAGCACCCGGTACAAAGCTAGATGCGATTGTACCTGACTATACACGTACCTTCATAGCGTAGCAGACCTGTGCAGCCTTGTGCAGCACTAGCATCATGGTATCCGCTACTACAGCTAGCACCCGGTACAAAGCTAGATGCGATTGTACCTGACTATACACGTACCTTCATAGCGTAGCAGACCTGTGCAGCCTTGTGCAGCACTAGCATCATGGTATCCGCTACTACAGCTAGCACCCGGTACAAAGCTAGATGCGATTGTACCTGACTATACACGTACCTTCATAGCGTAGCAGACCTGTGCAGCCTTGTGCAGCACTAGCATCATGGTATCCGCTACTACAGCTAGCACCCGGTACAAAGCTAGATGCGATTGTACCTGACTATACACGTACCTTCATAGCGTAGCAGACCTGTGCAGCCTTGTGCAGCACTAGCATCATGGTATCCGCTACTACAGCTAGCACCCGGTACAAAGCTAGATGCGATTGTACCTGACTATACACGTACCTTCATAGCGTAGCAGACCTGTGCAGCCTTGTGCAGCACTAGCATCATGGTATCCGCTACTACAGCTAGCACCCGGTACAAAGCTAGATGCGATTGTACCTGACTATACACGTACCTTCATAGCGTAGCAGACCTGTGCAGCCTTGTGCAGCACTAGCATCATGGTATCCGCTACTACAGCTAGCACCCGGTACAAAGCTAGATGCGATTGTACCTGACTATACACGTACCTTCATAGCGTAGCAGACCTGTGCAGCCTTGTGCAGCACTAGCATCATGGTATCCGCTACTACAGCTAGCACCCGGTACAAAGCTAGATGCGATTGTACCTGACTATACACGTACCTTCATAGCGTAGCAGACCTGTGCAGCCTTGTGCAGCACTAGCATCATGGTATCCGCTACTACAGCTAGCACCCGGTACAAAGCTAGATGCGATTGTACCTGACTATACACGTACCTTCATAGCGTAGCAGACCTGTGCAGCCTTGTGCAGCACTAGCATCATGGTATCCGCTACTACAGCTAGCACCCGGTACAAAGCTAGATGCGATTGTACCTGACTATACACGTACCTTCATAGCGTAGCAGACCTGTGCAGCCTTGTGCAGCACTAGCATCATGGTATCCGCTACTACAGCTAGCACCCGGTACAAAGCTAGATGCGATTGTACCTGACTATACACGTACCTTCATAGCGTAGCAGACCTGTGCAGCCTTGTGCAGCACTAGCATCATGGTATCCGCTACTACAGCTAGCACCCGGTACAAAGCTAGATGCGATTGTACCTGACTATACACGTACCTTCATAGCGTAGCAGACCTGTGCAGCCTTGTGCAGCACTAGCATCATGGTATCCGCTACTACAGCTAGCACCCGGTACAAAGCTAGATGCGATTGTACCTGACTATACACGTACCTTCATAGCGTAGCAGACCTGTGCAGCCTTGTGCAGCACTAGCATCATGGTATCCGCTACTACAGCTAGCACCCGGTACAAAGCTAGATCTTCGTACGGTCTCCGGAGCATGGACAGTGGTACCGGGCAGTTTATAGGTGTGGGCGCGGGTTCTGGGATCAGCTGAAAAGTAAATATGTGTATTATATAGTGTGTAAGTCCAATACGGGCAATAAATTAAACCTTACCCGTCTAATCATTAATTAAGACGTTCTGTTAAGTTACACTTAATTATGACCCCGTAATTGATTTCTTTCACATAACCAAGCAGCAAATGTACTGCAGACATTAAGAAACAGAAGATGACATGACGTTACGAGATACGAGCTTTTGTAACTGCCAACAAGCGTTGACAGTTACTTTAAAAAGCTCGTATGCCGTAACTTGTGTGGTGTATTACATTGCGGGCCGAATTATTTTGTGTTGTTAAAATTTTCATTGCATTTCTAAGTAAAATCTATCTCATAAATAAATAAATAAATCTTTATTGTTCAAAACATACATGCTACATAAATGAAGTTGGAGCCCTGGAGACTGCGTTAGTTTACACTGTGTTGCAGCCCCAGTGGTTGCCCGTATTACATAATCATTTGGAATTTGATAGAACAATCAGACTTAATTTGTAACATAAAAAGTAATGGCACAATAACTCTATAATTATAATATAATATCTAGTTTAGGTACAGACAATAATATAGCGGAAAATTCAAAATCTTGCATGCATTTATGTGTGTGTGTGTGTGTGTGTGTATATGTGTGTGTGTGTGTGTATGTGTGTGTGTGTGTGTGTGTGTGTGTGTGTGTGTGTGTGTGTGTGTGTGTGTGTGTGTATGTGTGTGTAGGTACTAATCCTAACACCCAAATAATCCCTGGCTTAATAGTTTCTCAGTCTCATCATAGTCCATTTTACACAACCATGTCCAAATTGTTTTTTTAAATGCATGATTAGATAATGTTTTTATAGTTGTATGCTCTATTTTTATTTTATTATATATTAATGGGGCACTATAATTGATGTTTCGTCTGGCAAATTTAGTTCTGCATTTAGGAAGAGGACAGCGCTCAATACGCCTGTGGCATGTCGATAACGTTGGGACTACTTTGTGGTGATATCTTTTTAAACATTGCATGATGTACAGTTTACGAACCGTGGGAACCATAGCCATGTTATACAATTCAGTAGTGGGATAGCGGAAGGGTAGGTATAGCATGACCTTTAGGAGAGCTCGCTGGGCTCTTTCTGCCTCAATCATGTGAGTCTTAGCAGCACCACCCCAAGTGCAGATACAGTAGTTCACAATACATTCGCCTAGTGCTTTATATGTTTTTATTAATAATTGTTTGTTTGCCACGCTTCGTAGATTTCTGAAAGCATATATGAGTTTCCGAACTCTAGAAGCAACAACATTAATGTGATGATTCCATTTAAGGTGTGCATCGACCTGTACTCCTAAGTATTTGAGATGATCAGTACGTTTCAATAGGGTACAATTACAGTTCATGGAGATATTTCTGTTACATGGGTAAGTGTGTATAGTCACTTTAAAATCTTTATCGGGTTTAGTGGCTGCTGTTTTACTAAAGCAAATGTAGTTTGTTTTGGTTACATTGAGTGAGAGCAAAGAGTCCTCCAACCAAGAGGTGACAAGTCTAAGACCATTTTCTGCAAGCGCACGTACTCCTCCCCAGCTCTTGTCGTGGAATAACAGCACTGTGCAAACATGAGCGTTTCGCAACCGGCTATGTTATTTTTGCACAGGCCATTTACGTAAATAAGAAAAAGAGTTGGAGCCAGGGTACTGTACTGTATCTCAATATTCTTTTTTAGGTCCTATGCTAACCACCGTTTAAATATTCGCCGGTATTGGATTTACACACTGTATAAAGTATTAGGTTTTTCTGCAGTTTTGTCAGCAAAGTAATACATTGAAGTGAAAACTAGAAAAACGTAAACTTTGACAGAAAATATGAAATTATCATTCTATTTGGGGTATTTTGGAGGTTCTCAGAAAAAAGTTAAGGTACACCTGCAATAATATGTTACACAACGAAGGCCGCAAAAATATCTGACACGACCTTATTTGTAGAGCCATAAGAGCGTGTCACATATTTTTGCGGCCTAACTAACTTTAACTATCTATAGCAGTGGTTCCCAAAGTTTACTGGGTCTACCCACTTAACAGTTTGTCAAGTACTACCATTAGTAAAGTCAATGTAATGTACCGGTACTCATATAACCATAAGTTTAAGTTTACTGCATGTGTACACAGGTACAAGACACTTACATAAGTTGTGGTTACCTATAATTAGAGAATCAGTCATGATTGTTGAATAGATTTATAGCATGTAAGATGTAATCTGTTGGTAATCCTAAATAACGAAAATAAAAATAACAGTAACTGCCAAATTCGGGACCCACCTCTTGGCAGTCGTAAAATAAAGATAAAGATAAAAATAACTTTATTCAAGTAGGATCCATTGGATCGCTTTTGCATCGTCAATGTCTAAATAAAAATTAATACATTACAATTTGGAAAATTAATACATTACTACTTAATACTGAACTAAAAAAAAAGATAATAATAATAAAATAAAATAAAAATTAAATTAGAACATGCAAAAGTGCGATTACCTAATGGTAGTTATGTCTTTGTATATTTACAATAATTTTTAATTTCATGCATCATCAAAATATATACAAATTATAAATTATACCTACCTAGTTAATGGCTGAATCAGCATTTTGCATCGTCAAAAACAAAAATTATAAGCGCAATAATCAAAAAATCTAACAATAATATTATTGGTAACGCTCAGATTCCCTAGTAGTTTCAGGACCCACTGGAATATTTGCTCGCGACCCACCGATGGGCGACCCACAGTTTGGGTAATGCTGATCTATAGGTTATTTGTGACGTCCCACGGGTAAATAGTAAATGTACCATCACGCTCAGCGATTGTTACGCCATTTATGGTCCTAGCTAAATTAGTTGTTCCATACTTACGCTATGGAATGTCCAATTTAGCTAGAACCCTAAATGGCGGAACAATCACCTTATGGCGGTCGACGCTTATTGCTATTATTAACGCCGCCACTCCAATACTATTATGCGACGTAAGCGCTAGCCGCCATAAGGTACCTTTTCCCGTGGAACGTCACTTTTATACCCAGTAGTATACAGGGTGCTTCCTGTAACAGGAGCAATAAATTAAACTGTAGGCTGTACTCCTCAAACTGACCAACATTTGTTCAGCAAATTTTTAAAATTATGAATCCTTTAGACTTCCTCTTTTTCATACAGAATAAATATTGCCTTCAATGTACGCTGACATCAGTGTGTTTGACGTTGCTTGTCACGCTTTAAACATAACAAAATTTGTAATACATTGCGTCTTAGAATAAACTTTAAAGTGTAATAAAAATCAAAACCTGAGTTATGTTCAAAAGTTGCTGAACAAATGTTGGTCAGTTTGAGGAGTACAGCCTACAGTTTGATTTATTGCTCCTGTTACAGGAAGCACCCTGTATAAACTTACAGTTTCATTGACGTCGCATAGATGGTTCTTGTAGATTTCCTCGGCGTAGGAGAGGTACTTGTTGGTCTTATCCTTGATGAGGGCGCGCCTCTGCGGGTCCGAGTCGGCTGCAAACGTACAGCAACAATAGGGATTATTAAATTATTAATAATACCACGACCACGACCACGGGGACAACGCCGTCCTCGAAACGTCGGAGGTAAATCGTAAAACTTAGATACGCGATTAAGTCCCGTTGTATAATTTAATAATGTGTAAAGTAAAAATCGTGAAAGTTTAAATCAGTGTTAAACAATAGGGATGATGACACATGTTGAATTTTATAACAAAATCTAGTAAAATAGATAGCAAACGAGCAATTTATCACAATAATGTGGACATTAAAATAAAATATTGAAAAATTACAAAAATACAGGACCTGAAAGTTTCAAAATTTAAGTTTTTCTTAACTTCCTAAAACGATCAAAGTAAGAGTACCATTCGATTCCTTACATTTCATGCAATAAAATATTGTATAGCAACTATATACATAAACGCAATATTTCACCGACAAAAACGCAATTTTCTTGTTTTGTCCATACTACAAGATGGGCGATGACGTCACGGCCCTTGGCCGTTTTGTATAGGGCGTTTCGCGAGTGAAGTGCGACTGTCGGCCTTTGACTACAATTTCTGACTTTTGTGTTACTTTAATGTAATGGGTCCCATATAGACATTTGATCCTAAAAACAAACCCGATCGATTGATACCATAAAAAAAATTAGTCATGTAGCCTATTAGAGATGCAACGGATAGTTGTCTGGCCGGATACCGGATATTCGGTCTGACCATCGGCCAGATATTTAAATAAGGGCCGGATACCGGATAGTAACCGAATATCCAGTGCATCTCTAATATCAACAATGAACACATCGCCCTTATTTGCATCAAGCAGCCGGGAAATAGGTAAGCTTAACACATGAATTGCCCCCCAGCCAAACAAGACATCCGCGCCAGGCCACAACAATTTCGTCATATAAAGCTGTAGTACCACGATCCCGACTATCGGGTCGTCCGGCCTGGGAACGAAATCATGAAATACCCGATAGTCGGGTTTTCGGCACTGAATGTGTTAAAGAACTAGGTGAACTCTGGACAATTTGAACGAAATAATGTGATCAGAGACACTGTTTAAGGTGCGTTTCCACGAGAGATGTGCGAGGAGGGAGTTTGTTTTACTAGCACATCACTGGTGGAAACGCAGCCTAAATAATGACACTACAAGTTAATAGATCACGGTTTGCCTGTTTTTAGTTTTCTAGAATGAGTTACAAACGGCAATCTTCTAATCGAATTTAAACTGTTGTGAGATATCCTAACATTGAATAATTTTACGGTTCAGATTGACTTGTTTTTAGTCACTCGCGCGACATGTTTCGCAGACCCTAGGTCGCACTGTTAGTGCTTGAGAAAGGAGACCTAGGCTCTCCGAAACATGTCGCACGAGTGACTAAAAACAAGTGAGTCTGAACCGTAAAATTATTCAAGGCAATCTTAGTAGTTCTAAAAATGCGACCCTGGTTATGTTTTGTCTGACAAATCACATATTGTTTCAATTTCTAGCGAGAACAAGTATTAATGTTATCTTCTATCCGATTCTGTTATTTGCACCATTATTACGCTCTTACTTATTTCAAAGTCAACATTTTCACAACTGTATTCCTGCACATATTCACACAAGAACAGGAAATTCATTTAAACAACTTGTCACTAGATAATAATCAATTAATAAATATGGTGTTCCACTATCGAGTGATATGGATATAATGCACAAGCGCTTATCCGCGAGTTTGTATGAATACTAAGGATTACTCTTATCAGTACTGATAAAAAGTTGATTCATTGTTAATTTTAAACACTTTTAAGTAAGGTTTAAACACTCTAAATAATTCATTCAAATTGCGATTTTAATGTCTATGCTGGAAGGTTTAATTTGTAACAATAGGTCGTATGCTCTTACCAGCCTAACTTTATCATAATCGATACTTTGCAGAACTATAAGGTGACGTAACTTATTACGAAATAAGTAGTAATTACAAGTAGGTACAGTCAGCAGCAATAGTTGCTAAGCGGGCGAGGTGTTCAAAATGATCTTGACGCGACTTTATTGTTAAGGGAATAAGAGCGTGTCAAGGTAATTTTGAACACCTCGCCCGCTTAGCAACTTCTGCTGCTGACTGTACATACCTAATCTAAACAATCATTGCTAATTACATAGTACCTAATTAATAATTATAGATATGATAATTTGACGGTTGCACTAAAGATAATTGATTGTAATAGAGAGGTTAAAGTCTAAGAACAAAACGTGCCCCTTAGTTTGACATCCAAAACAGATGGCGCTGTACTGCGCTATGTTTTGCGGTCACTGAATTGTCAAACGTCTTTGACAATCAGAGTTACCGCAAAATGTATGAAGCTGTACAGCGCCATCTCGTTTACCTGTCAAATACGAAGCACGAAATTGTCTTAGAATTTACGCATCTTACTCAATCAATGTAGGTACACATCTTTGGTTGCACTTTAATCATCTATCGTGTCATTTGTTATTATTAACACCAACATTGTTATTTTACAGCTCTAGGTCGAAATTTAGGATTTACAAACCACATCGCCTAGCAAGTGTGATGAAAAAACACATTACAGCCCTAGGTCGAAATTTATTGTTAACGGACCGCATCGCCTACGGGTAATAACACCATTTACGAGCAAGTGCACCATTTACGAAAAACCGGCCAAGTGCGAGTCGGACTCGCGCACGGAGGGTTCCGCACCATCAACAAAAAAAATACCGGCCAAGTGCGAGTCGGACTCGCGCACGTAGGGTTCCGCACCATCAATAAAAAATAGAGCAAAACAAGCAAAAAAACGGTCACCCATCCAAGTACTGACCTCGCCCGACGTTGCTTAACTTCGGTCAAAAATCACGTTTGTTGTATGGGAGCCCCACTTAAATCTTTATTTTATTCTGTTTTTAGTACTTGTTGTTATAGTGGCAACAGAAATACATCATCTGTGAAAATTTCAACTGTCTAGCTATCACGGTTCGTGAGATACAGCCTGGTGACAGACGGACGGACGGACGGACAGCGGAGTCTTAGTAATAGGGTCCCGTTTTTACCCTTTGGGTACGGAACCCTAAAAAGTTAAATAAGAAATACTCACTCTGAACCCCAACCAGCATCTTCTCAATCCCCGACTTGTAAAAATCAAACGCCCTCTGGTATTCCCTCATGTCCTCACACCGCGCCGCCATGTTCAACAAATACCCCGCCTCGAACACGTAACTATCCTCCGTCCTTGTCTTACTGTCCACGTTAGATAAGGACGTCTTACTGTACAACGACATCCGACTGTTACTTCGACTCGAAAGCGTGGAGTTCAAGGATGAAGTATCCGATTGCTTTGGTACGTAGTTCTCTAAGCGTGAACTAGATGGCGCGTCGAAATTAATCAAATCCGGTAGCCTATTTTTGACTGCGCCTTTATTTTGTACGGTGAGTTTGGAGAGTTGGTCGTATAAGTCGTCGTTGAGGCTCTCTAGGGAGTTGAGAGAGTCGTTGGAGGAGTGCGGCTTGAGTTCGACAACTGCCGCTTCGTAGATTGGGATTTTCGGGATCGATGCGAAGTCTGTTTCGTCGCGGGTCTCTGGTTGGTCTGAAACATAGACATAGACATAGAAAATTTTTATTTAACACCACATTGAAAAATGTTTACAGGCAATGCTACAAAACATTACAAGCCTTAGAATTAAACTTAAATAGGCACAAATTAATTTGTTTACATGTAGATATAAGTTTTTTTTAATTATGATGCTAAAAAGGAGCGAACCTCAGCATGTGTTGCAGCAGGCTTACCTACTACAACGCTGGTTTTCAGGCCGACCCTTCGTACAATACGAAACCAAAGTAGGTAGAATACTTATCGTATTAGTAGTAGGTAGAATAAAATCGTAGAATACTTAGTAGTAGACTGTAATGTAATGTAGCATGCATTTTGTTAATTTAGCTGATAGTAGTGAATTCTTTAGCGCCTAATGTAATCAATAAAAAACTGGCAAACTAGGAAAAGTGCCATCCTGCGAGACAGGCATAGCCTACTAGCAGGTGTCACGGGCAATTTATATATCTGGCAACAACTTTAGCAGTGTTTAATCATAGAATAAGTTTACGTAAATCTTGTTAATCATAAGTTTCACTGTCTCAATAAACTATTTTTTTTATTTTTTTTATTTGTAGTCATTTAAATGCGTGTTTCGAGATGCAGATGCAGCTATGCTTACTCCGAAGTAAATCTTAAGATTTGCCATTTAAGAAAGGGATAAGTCGGCCTTTGTACAAATGATGTGTGTTTTTTCATGTTTTATGTTTATTTTTGTACAATAAAGTGTCTTACTACTACGAGGGGCGTTCAAAATATTCTCGGTATTGATATCTTACGACCTCTTCTAAAATTTCTTTCGTTACTGGCCGCTGAGGTTTGTTCATTGACATTAAAAAAAAGTATAATTCGAACCGAGATAGTCTTTTGTTTTTCTGCAATTGCTGAACAAACATGAACATCATGTGCGAATTGACAATGTTAACTAAATTAGAACATCGATGCGTGATAAAATTCTTGACAAAACAGGGTAAAAATCAAAAAACCATAAAAGAGGAAATGGATTGTGTTTACCGTGAGTCTGCTCCTTCTTTATCTACCATTCAAAAGTGGTCAAGCGAGTTTAAACGCGGAAGGGAGAGTATTGAAGATGACCCTAGACCTGGCCGGCCTGTAGTAGCTACTTCACAAGAAAATATTGATAAAGTGGAAAAACTTATATTGGAAGATGGTCGAGTGAAGGTAAAATCTATAGCACAAGTAACCAATCTCTCTATTGGTACCGTACATGATATTATACATGACCATCTTAATATGTCAAAAGTAAGTGCAAGATGGGTTCCGCGAATGCTGACTCGGCTTCAAAAAGACATGCGTGTAGCTTGTTGTTCCGATTTTATTGACCTGTGCGGTGAAAATCCTGATGAGGTGCTGCAAAGAATAGTTACTGGAGATGAAACCTGGGTTCATCATTATGACCCAGAGAGTAAACAAGAGTCCATGCAGTGGCACATTAAGGGTTCAGCTCATCCCAAGAAGTTCAAGGTCATCCCTTCAGCTGGCAAGGTCATGGCCACGATATTTTGGGATTGTGAAGGAGTATTACTAATCGATTATAAAGAAAAAGGTGTAAATATCACAGGACAGTACTACGCTAACATTCTACGTCAATTAAAGGATGATTTAAAGAAAAGAGGCGAGGAAAGTTAACCAAAGGTATTATGCTTCTGCATGACAACGCCCCCGTCCATACTGCTCATATTGCCAAGGCAGCTATTGTTGAATGTGGGTTTAAAACTGTTACTCACCCACCGTATAGTCCGGACTTAGCCCCCAGCGACTTCTTTTTGCTCCCCAATCTTAAAAAGGATCTGCGTGGAAATAAATTTTCTGACGATGAAGCATTGAAGGCGGCAGTGGAGGAGCATTTTTACACGAAAGATAAAAAATATTTTTACGAGGGATTAAAAAAAATAATTGATCGATCTTTTAAGTGTATGAACATAGGGGGGGAGTATATTGAAAAATAAAAATATCAAACTTTTCGTACTTGTTTGTTTTCATTCTCATACCGAGAATATTTTGAACACCCCTCGTACTACTACTACTAAGTACCTACATTTTGTACTAGCTAAAGGGATGTCGTCGACTCAAGTTTATATAACAGGTTTGAAAATTTACTTCTAATCGTCCTATAAGTTATAATATAACATCGTCCACAAAACATCCGTCTAGCTTTCAGCGGGAGCAGCACGGTTCCATTTCTATCGCCTGTCACTACACCCGTCACTTTTGCACTAACATACTTGTTAGAAGTCGACAGGCATCTAAAATGCGACCGTGCTACCGCCGCAGAACGTGTCGGACCTTCGATCAACACTGGCTTCCGACAGGTCGGAAGGGATAGGCCCAAGCGATATCTTGACATTCAAATCATTCTGCCATTTTTCGCGGGGGGGAACGTGCACACAGTCGCACTTCTCACACACTTGCATACAAAATCCAATCTGTAATGACGACACAAATACATAGAAAATGACACCCTACACAGACAAATCTCGCACACCTCGATCTGTTTTTGTGTACGGACGAGTCACAAGTGTCACAACACGCACACTAACACATTTTCGTCAAGAGATGAGAAGTCGGATTTGTCGCTCGACCGATCCGCAATTCGTACTGGGCGAGAAAAATCGATAAATCCAGCAATCACATGAGACTAAAATATAATAATTGTGTTTAAATATAATTAAACGTATGACATGTAAAAAAAATATTACGTGTGAAATGTAACACCTTCTTTTTGTAAATTTGATGTCCCCGACCTCTTTTTACAACAAAAAACCGAGCAATTAGGCATTTTTTCTGCTGCTGTGTTCACTCGCGCATCTGGACTCGGTTTAGTTAAAAATCCGAGCGCAACTAGTTTTATTACCCGCGCTAGATCAGTTGATCTTGTACCTAGGCTGTTGTAATAGTGCGAATGCCGCATCCCTTCCATGTTGATCGAAGTGTCGGCAGGGGGGTGTCACTCCGCAGTTTAGGTACATTTGGCCGGCGCGCCCATCGGACAGGCGTATGGCAGTGGGCTGCCGCTCGGCGCGCACGATAGTCGTGTCACGTGGCGCTCGCGCAAAATTGAAAATACACAATGGCTTCGAAACTTACTTCCGTGAGAATCAGACATACTATCTCCGGATAAAAAATGTATGTTTACATAATCAACGTTTGTAATTCCTACATATTTATCTTAAAAATAATAAATCGGTGGGTATAAAGTCTATTTTTTTATTCGGTAGACTGAAATGACAGTTCATAGTATGAAATGACATTTTATGTTCACACTATGAACTGTCATTTCAGTCTACCGAATAAAAAAATAGACTTTAGGTATAAAAACTTGTCAAGTGATAACCCCGTGCCGACACTCACAGCTCGGTCATAAAACTGCGGCGCGCAAAGGAGATTCACGGTTCGTGCGCGGTTATAAGTTTCAATTTTGCTCGCAGGCGGCGATATAGGTGTAATTTTATACCTAAATCTGACTTTTGTGAAGGAGTGAATTTTCTGTACGGTAGTACTATTAGCATACCCCGCAACGGAGCTAGCAAAACCTTAGCATATGACAGTTTTGTGTCAGGGTTGGCGATTATGATGAAACATTTTGCTTTAACTTTATTGTATGTAAGATTAATAAAATTGATCGAGAACCTTCAATTTACTGTCAAATAATATAAATTAACAGGTCAATGTCAATATTAGATGCGTCTCAATGTATCTGTTATTTTGTTTATAAAATCACGTTTTTTTTTTGCATTTATTTCAAATATTAACATGGAATTTTTATTGCTTGATAATATTGGTGTGTTTGAAAATAAAGAAAATATATTTTTTGTACTTTAGTTTATGCGTAGTAGTGATAACCCTGACGTACAACTGCTACAGATTTGCTAGCTCGGTTGCGAGGTAGTAGTATTAGTTATTCTGTGGTGTCGGGCCCACCTGCGCTCGGCGGGCTGCGCTCGCGCTGCAGCGGGAGCGGCGGCGCGGGCGCGAGGCGGAGCGCCGCGCGGATGGACGCGATGGCGCCGAGAGAAGGGGACGGCTCCGGGTGCCCGCTCTAACATAAGATAAGATAAAAGATAGTTTATTCAAGTAGGCATAATTACAATGCGCTTATGAACGTCAAATAAAGCTAGGTACACCGGCTCCAACCCTACACCTCTGCCCCGAGAAGATTTAAATCCCCCCTCAATTGGAGGAGGGTATCCCATTATGGGACCGGCAACAAACTCGGCGGGACACATCTTTTCAAAAATAATTACATCTTATAATTAACATGCATTACGAGAAAATAAGGGAAAAATACAATTTAAATTACTATAGAATTCATGCAATTATACACATAAGGTGTAATAGAAATTTGATTTAGAAAATATACATATGTACATGGAATCATACAAATTCGTAGCTCTTTCAGAAAACATCAAAATCTTACAAAAGGAAAAGAAAATAAAGTTATTAAAAGAAATGGGAAAACATATTATATAAATCTGATTGATTATTATGAATTACCAACATATAATATTTAATGTGCTTTCCTGCTTACCTGAGCTGTGTCACCTATAACTCTATACATAATACAATGTTTTTAATTGCTACTACAACAAGGGTTACAGGTTACAGTCGGCAACAGATAGATTGTAGGGCCCGACCGAAGTTTTAAGTATTTAATTTTCAGCAAATTTCGGCGTGACGATCGTCCGGCCGAAAATTTCGTTTCGGCCGAGTAACTTTTACCCACATTCGGCTGCGCCGACGCGTCCCACGAACGGCGACACTCTCGGTGGACCTTTTGCCTTTTGTGATATGGTTTACCGACTGTCTTTCTTAATAAAATATGCGCGCTACTACCCACCCTTGTTTTTCGCCACTCGCACGCCGGTTTTTATGCCACTCGCGCGAATTATGAGTGGTCGTGTGGCTAAAATTTAGTAGAAAGGTCGTCGACATTTTTAAGCGATGTTAACACTTCTATTATAACGGTTTCGGCTGTAACCGAGTCTGAACCGAACCGGTTCCGGTTTCAGCAAATACGGTTTTAGTTGGACACTAAATAGTGAGTGACATCCAAAGTGACCGAGTACATTTAGTTATTTACCTACACTTTTATTACCATAGGAATAAGGTTGTCTTAATACTTACGATTATATTTGCCCAGGTTGGATGTCACTAATCTATGTGATGAGATGGATTACGTTTGAAAGGATTCACGTATGTATTACAAAACACTAGAGTCCGTCTAACTCAGTCTAACTACACTAAAACTTCACTAACTTGGTAGCGCTACAGTGAAGCAGCGCGCTACTATAAAATCTTATTTTCCTAAGAATTTGACATTTACTGACGATTGCACACTCTATCGCTTTCCAATGCCAGATCGATACAAGTTTAGCTTATGGACGGTCTCTAACAAAACAAATAGAAACTTTTAAAATATTGAAATTCATGCGTAATAATATTGACATATTTGAACGAGTTATACAGTCGCCATCAGATATATCGGAGCAGCCAAGGTGTTCACAATATATGAACACGCACTCTGACGCCCTGACAATAGAGGCGTGTTCAGATATTATTGAGCGCCACAGCCGCTCCGCGTCCAATATATCTGTTAATCTTTATTAAAAGCCAATAAATAGCACTAGTGTTGGTTAAAGTTAAAATTCAAGTATTTTGAGTCACTCTGCATTATGACACGACTCGGTTTTTCAGACTCTAAACAATTAAATCGAAACTTAATTTCTTTTTAACTTGTTAGATATCCGAGTCTTATAGAGAGAGACCTGAGTCGTTATTTTTAGGGAACTCTCAGTATTTTTAGGGTTCCGTAGCCAAATGGCAAAAAACGGAACCCTTATAGATTCGTCATGTCTGTCTGTCTGTCCGTCTGTCCGTCTGTCCGTCCGTATGTCACAGCCACTTTTCTCCGAAACTATAAGAACTATACTGTTGAAACTTGGTAAGTAGATGTATTCTGTGAACCGCATTAAGATTTTCACACAAAAATAGAAAAAAAACAATAAATTTTTGGGGTTCCCCATACTTCGAACTGAAACACAAAATTTTTTTTTTCATCAAACCCATACGTGTGGGGTATCTATGGATAGGTCTTCAAAAATGATATTGAGGTTTCTAATATCATTTTTTTCTAAACTGAATAGTTTGCGCGAGAGACACTTCCAAAGTGGTAAAATGTGTGTCCCCCCCCCTGTAACTTCTAAAATAAGAGAATGATAAAACTAAAAAAAATATATGATGTACATTACCATGCAAACTTCCACCGAAAATTGGTTTGAACGAGATCTAGTAAGTAGTTTTTTTTTTTATACGTCATAAATCGCCTAAATACGGAACCCTTCATGGGCGAGTCCGACTCGCACTTGGCCGCTTTTTCTACAATAAACTTAAAAACGCAGTGTTTCACATAAAATTCATGAGTTAGGTACACAAATCATACGATAACGCCTAGATTCGTAACTGTTAATTTAGATAAATGCTATAAAATTGTTGAAGAAGCCTTTATTCGGAGGCCCGAGTCCTTTTGAGTTGAGGTTAAAAAAGACTCAACAAACGACTTTAGGTGTATACCTATACATACATATGACTCGAGTCGGTCGTTAAGACTCTGAAGTTTCTTAAGCGCAGGGCCTCGTAAAAACGAGTCCAATTCTTCAAACATAGACTAAAAAGACTCGAGGTTTGCGACCTTCATTATATTGAAGTCTTTACAAGTAAATCGTCTCTTGTTTCAAACAACTCTAAAACATGCTAATTATGATGAGACATGTTAATTATGATTAGTAAGCAAGAAACGTCATCAATAATGAATATAATGATAATGATTACCTGCAGGAAATTAACGAATTCCGTGCTCGTGAACAGGAGCTGATGCTCGGCAATGAATTCCAGAACTCTTTTGATGGCCTTCGCGCGCTCCTCGATCACCTGCAATGGAAACACTTCGTAAAACATTGAATTTCGTTTTCAGAACTTACTAGAAGGATGATATTATTATATCAGCTTAAAAAATCTAAATTTTAATTTTAAAACCCTCCGACAAAAATATAACTAATTCACCGCGCAACCACTTGAGGCTGCGTTTCCACCAGACATGTGCGAGGATGCGCAGCGAGGGATGTGTTTGTTAAGAACCAATATAATCACTTCACAACCGCCTATTTAAGATAGCCTATTGAAACTAACTATCTGATCTATGATATACCTCTTTTGTAACTTCTTTTGAACGCTGCCAATTAAACAAAATATGCATAAGCCAAGCACATAATAATTATAGTCATAATAATTATGACTTGACGGCTGTGCGTTCCACTCTCGTGACTCTAGAAACTAGCGGTTTAGACTAGCGATTGAGCAATAGCACACGAGCAAGAATATGAATATTTAAAAAATGATGAAAACAGGCTCAAATACTGTTGAAGTCAGCAAACGCAAATATAAGAAATTTGATCAAATATTGGACAGGTGAAATACCAATATAATACGTATGGGTACTTACATGCAGATGACGGATTTATTCTTCAAATGGGGACAAAAATAACATTCATTCAAACCAAAATAAGCAACCGCTCGTTTAAAGAGTAGAATAACAAATAACTACCTATACAAAGTAGATTTGTAAAGCTCACAACTATGAAATGACGACTACAGAATCTACAGAGCAGTTAAAGTTAAGCAAAAAACTCATGAAAACCCGCACTTTTTTCCTCCTTTGTTATAGTTATTCCTAATCAACGGCAAGTTTGACCTTGTTTAACTCCACTTCCTTCCGTGCTTTTTATTTAACTAATGTATGGTTGCCAGCTACCTAATTAAATATAGGGCTATCTGAATTTACCCTAATTTGTGTGGCTTTTTTGGTGTCAGGGCAAAACCTTACTTTTTATGTCGGAAAGATCCCATGAATAATTTTATACATATTTGGTATATAAATATGATTAATTTCCTCTCTCCATGCTTTATACATTTTCTGTTTACCTCTTTCTGGAAGCGGCGGAAGTAGCTAGTACTCGGCAGGGTGCACGTGCCCCGCGGCGGGAGGTGCAGGCCGGCGTGGAGGGCACACATGCTCCGGTGGAGCCTCCGGACGTCGCTGTACCGCTTCCAGACCGAGACGACAGTTACTGCCTCCGGAGCATCGATTGGGAATAGCTGGAATTAAATTTGATCATCATACTGCCATTTCCTTAACTAAAATAGGATGAAGTGTCCGTTCAAGAAGTGTAATGGTCTTACGGTAGATGTCACTTGGGTCCCCTTGATCCTTATGGTGGAAAGATTTGCTGGCTATGGATGAGGCTTGGTGGCTCAGATGGCAGGGCGCTGGAGTATCGATCCAGAGGCTGTGAGTTCAAGTCTACCCCAAGACAGTAATTTTTCCACTTTTAAATTTATTCTAATCTTAAAATAGGATGTTTTGTAAATTTCCTTGGTCAGAAGAAAGACTCAATACCTACCCAAAATTTCATATATTATTTTTGAATTTAAAAAACATCATAGATACCTCTCTCATTTGAATAATCCAACAATTATTAACATGACATGCAATAGCCATTCATTTTTTATTTGTTTTTAAATTACTTATTGTCTGAACTTAGAAAAAAAAGACCAATCTGTAAACTGTTATTCAAATAAAACAGAAAAATATAAAATAAATACTTATTTAACACATGTATATTATCTCTAGATCCTTGTAGCCACATGTCGTCATTGAAACAGATAACACAACCACAAGGTGCACACCTTGTTACAGAAATCTATATTCAATATATTCATGCATATGATGCATACATGAGTCATCGGCACTAACATTGTGCAATAGCATCAACGGGTAATAACCTCTTCTAACAAATAACTTACTATTATTATCAAAGTTATACAGATATTTTATTCAATAAACAGGTTTGCAGATACCTATTGAGCCCAAAATACATATACAAAAAAGTTCATTTACAAATACAGATTATATACAAAAATATATATATCCGCCAGAGACCAAACTAGGCTGAGCCTGTAACTTGGCCATCTGCAAGTGTGGTTAACAATATGCAATTTTATGATAGGTGATACAAAAAAATGGTGAAAGGTTACAGAAAAGTATAAAAAATATTTAAAATGATTATTTGAATTCAAGCACTCTCTTTATTCTTTAAAATTAGTAGGCAAAATTGCTGCTTGTTTTCATTACATATTATAAAATACTTCTGCTACTGGGCCAATCTAACACTGTATCAAGGCCTAAGACAATTAAGAATAAGAGTTATCAACAGTAGAAATCAGTATTGAGCCACTAATTAATTCAATCAATAGTTAATAGAGAAGTTAAATAACGTTATTTAAGAAACCTAGGAATAGGTATTTGGATTTATTTTTATTTAGTATACGAAACAGTAAGTAGTAAAATAATAATTACAGAAACAGGAAAACTATAAAACATCGGAAATATGTAGTTACTGATTAAGTGATTAAAACAACGATAAAAATTGTAGGATTGTAGCTAGGACCGGGACAGTTGCAGTAAAAAAAGGTTATCCATAGTGTCCATAATTAACACTCACCACTGAAGTTATTTTGTAAATGGTGAAACCATTTTTGTGTTTCGCAGTTTCGTCGACTGAAAACCGGCGGACCCACTTGTCTTTTCCCGACATTTTGGCCTTTTTACCAGTTTTACGTATTTCACATCATGTCTGGGCACTACAGAACACTAGCAAGGAGAGAGAAAATGTTAATTAGCGACATGAATTGAAAGGATTTCGCTTAAAATATGCATTAAATTGTAGTGAAAACAAACATTTCGTTTCGCTGATGTACATTTTCTTTCACTTTGGTGGTTACGGAACTGTCAAATTGACAGAAGGTTTAGTTTAAGTAGACGCGTTACAGATTTTGCGCATGGGAAACAAACTGGAAACAAAATACTGCACTGTGGAGTAAAAAGCTCGTAAGTAGTATTTTGGACACAAGCATTAAATTAATTTATAAAACAGATTATTTCTATATTTTTAAGTTAAAGCTACTATTTATTTCATTTATTGATGATAGATGTCGCAAGAAACAACTAAACTTGTGAATGATGACTTCAGTCGTAGAACTTGAAGACCTTGATTATTATAATACATAGATCACGCTAGATGTCACTAGAAATTATTCATAATATCGCATATTTATAGCCAGATGTCGCTAGTAAGCACTTCGTTGTTTATAAACAACTATGTATCAACAAATTGTTAAGGAAACCAAGATCTTAAAACTCGCTAACCTAGATAATTAATTAATTTTATCGCATTACGTAAAGAAAGTGTGGAGTTTAAATAATAAGCAACCTTTGGAAATGGGATTAGAGAAGAGTCAATAGGTCAAGCCTGTCTGTGACTTTATCCCCACTCAGTGGAATGGCGTGCGGCGAGAGGTTGTGTTCGCCTTGCACGGCAGGTTAGTATTTCGCTGCGTCCGTTTAGTGTCGTGTTTCTCGCGTCCTCGCTTGTGCCTTAAGACATGAATGGAAACAGTGCAACTTCAGCAAAGACATTATACTAATACCAATAACATGAATATGTGTTAAGT
Organism: Cydia amplana; assembly: GCF_948474715.1. NCBI lineage: Eukaryota > Metazoa > Arthropoda > Insecta > Lepidoptera > Tortricidae > Cydia > Cydia amplana. The sequence continues at coordinate 26,257,048 of NC_086070.1, forward strand.
GTCACAAGTTTAAGTGTTGTGAAATACATCCAGCATAATGGGTTCTAAAATCGAGTACGTGGATTCGTCACATTTGTACGCGACAAACTATGTCAGAAATTCGAAAGCTATTGGTGTACTTTGGGCGATTTTTACAATCTGCTACGCGATAATCAGCGTTGTGGCGTTTGTTACTCCAGAGTGGATCGGTGATTTAGAGACTGAATACCCGAGGAAGTTTGGCCTCTGGCAAGTTTGCAGAACAGATGATACCTTGGAAGACTGTAAAGGGAGGCTCGACGACTTCTTTTCAATAAATGGGCTTGTCTTTAAGATAGCGACCGCCCTCGTGGGTATAGCTGTCGCAGCAGCCCTGTTTACCATCTGCACCATGTTACTCTTCTTTTTCTGTCAATCGACCACCGTGTTCCACATCTGTGGATGGCTGCAACTTTTGTCTGGTGAGTTAAGATAAAGTAACCATTATATTTTAGTACTTAATATAACTTGTTAAATATTAGAACTGCACTGCTCCTTTTTAGGGTTCCGTAGCCAAATGGCAAAAAACGGAACCCTTATAGATTCGTCATGTCTGTCTGTCTGTCTGTCTGTTCGTCCGTATGTCACAGCCACTTTTCTCCGAAACTATAAGAACTATACTGTTGAAACTTGGTAAGTAGATGTATTCTGTGAACCGCATTAAGATTTTCACACAAAAATAGAAAAAAAACAATAAATTTTGGGGGTTCCCCATACTTAGAACTGAATCTCAAAAAATTTTTTTTCATCAAACCCATACGTGTGTGGTATCTATGGATAAGTAGGTCTTAAAAAATGATATTGAGGTTTCTAATATCATTTTTTTCTAAACCGAATAGTTTGCGCAAGAGACACTTCCAAAGTGGTAAAATGTGTGTCCCCCCTCTGTAACTTCTAAAATAAGAGAATGATAAAACTAAAAAAAATATATGATGTACATTACCATGCAAACTTCCACCGAAAATTGGTTTGAACGAGATCTAGTAAGTACTTAGTTTTTTTTATACGTCATAAATCGCCTAAATACGGAACCCTTCATGGGCGAGTCCGACTCGCACTTGGCCGCTTTTTTTTGGCTACGATAAGAAATGATAATGCTAAGCTTTTTTTTAATCAACCTTTAGGTAAAATCTTTCTTAAATGACAAGGTGTGTGTTCATTTTCTTGCAACAACCTACTTTTTTGGAGGAAGGAAGAGAGGGACCAATAAGCAAGCTTCAACCTTAATCGCTTACCATTGTTAACCATTGTTAAAATGTAAGATACAAGTCAAGGTTCCAAGTGACAGCTACCCAAAACATTTAATTCTCACAAAAGTCTGCGTAACAACACTAACAACAGACAGGCAGCCGAGACAGCGCAGTGCGAATAAGGTCATTTTAGATGTAGGAAAGGATAGAATAGACATAACCTTTTAATTTAACTAATAATTAAATACCAATCATTAGGTAGTAAGTATAACAAATAAAGAAAAAACAGTAGGGTAATTGCTTTTCTTCGTAAGACCCTATCGTTTGTTATAATATAGGTACCTCAGAAAGTCTACATAATTGAAATTTTCTCTAGTAAACAATTTTGCATCATTGTAAAGACAGGTGTATTGTATATACCTGCCTTAGCCGGATGTTAGGCTAAGGCAGGTGTGGCAAACTAGATTCCCGCATTTTTGTTCCCTGACTCAGTCTGAGCGGTGCATGTTGAGGCCGCATTCAAATTACTTGGCCAAGATTGGTACAACATTACTACTGGTATACTGGTGGTAAAATATACCTCTTAAATATTATATAGTAATCTAAAATGTTAATTAATACATCTATATATGCATATTAAGTAAAAATGGCTGCTTAAAACTAAATCCGAGTCTCCTGCGTTCATTTTAAAGTGAAACTTAAGTATAGGTAATAACCAATCGTAAATGTTCAAATGACCGGTGTGATAGAATAAGATTATGCGTTAATCACATCAAATGTACCAGTACATAGGTACATTCTAATAGGATTAAAGTCAAGCAATATCCTATAAAAACTTACGTTGACAACAGAAATATACGGAGCAATCCAATTACGATACGACGTTTGTTTATCCAACCTACTGAAATCCATAATCGGATCAGAGGATATCTGGGGGCACGGTAGTGCCCCCGCCAAGTCGAGCAAAACAAAGAGGCACGGCCCTAACCATCCTTTTCTCGAAGCGATTCAGGCCATTTTCGATGTCCTGTAATTTTGTGCTGGCTGAAGCTAGAACCCTGAATTTTCAGTAATATACTTATAGAGCTAAACATGCTTAAGATATATTCTCAAAAACATTCAATTTGAACTAGTAGTTTAAGAATGATTGTACGTCAAAGTTCCTTATTTTCGACACTGACACACTCACTCACTCACTCACTTACCTACGATCATCATAATTCTAAGTTACTTCTAGTATACCCACAAGCTTCAAATTTTAAACATACTTAAGTAGTTTTCAGCTTAACAAGCCATAGAAAACCTAAAAATATTGCAATATCAGTCACGTTTTAAAGATCTAAGAACTGCATAAGTAAGTTTGTAATCCCATATAAATATATGCTATTACAAAGTTACTGTTGCAGTTCCCACAAATAGTAGGAAAGTAAAGGTACACTACGATGTACGATGTGAGTATGAATGAAGATGTGTTTCTTTATGATATGTGTATACCTACATAGTATGGGTATGAATACCCGAAAAGAAGGACTGCCTACAAAAAGAGATGAGATCCCATCAAAAACATTACATGTAAAAAGGTGCAAGTCTCGCAACGCTTCTACTACAAAAAAGTTTTGAGATGTAATGTGAAACCAAGTCGGTTATTATAATCAGTGCCAGGGGGTGTTAAAACTGTATCAAATATATATCTTTAATTTGTAATACATATAATGACTTGGCAACCGCACATAATGCTTTACTCGTACCGTACTCGTAAATATGTGTAATGCTCGAACTGCAATTAGCGCTAGCGTTATGTTCAATTAGAAATATTTTTAATAGGTGACGATGATCCTTATGTCATTTTGCAGCCGTGCGATGGCCAAGTCATTATCTAGACACGCGGTAGCGTGTCCAGCCAAGTTCAAAGATAATTATGTATTACAAATTAAAGATATATATTTGATACAGTTTTAACACCCCCTGGCACTGGTTAAAATAACCGACTTGGTTTCACATTACATCTCAAAACTTTTTTGTAGTAGAAGCGTTGCGAGACTTGCACCTTTTTACATGTAATGTTTTTGATGGGTTACAATTTCACACTAATGAATAGGTAGGTATGTCACATAAACATAACCGGTAGTTAAATGCACTCATGTAAGAATTGCAAAATATCAGAATTTATTAAAATCGTCTAACGCTTAGTAATCATCATTTGATCATCATGCATATAAAATTATGCAAACAAGAAATACTTAAGTACCTACGTCCTACCACAAACAATGTAGTGATGCAACACTAAAAAGCGGCCAAGTGCGAGTCGGACTCGCCCATGAAGGGTTCCGTATTTAGGCGATTTATGACGTATAAAAAAAAACTACTTACTAGATCTCTTTTAAACCAATTTTCGGTGGAAGTTTACATCGTAATGTACATCATATATTTTTTTTAGTTTTATCATTCTCTTATTTTAGAAGTTACAGGGGGGGGGACACACATTTTACCACTTTGGAAGTGTCTCTCGCGCAAACTATTCAGTTTAGAAAAAAATGATATTAGAAACCTCAATATCATTTTTGAAGACCTATCCATAGATACCCCACACGTATGGGTTTAATGAAAAAAAAATTTTTGAGTTTCAGTTCGAAGTATGGGGAACCCCAAAAATTTATTGTTTTTTTTCTATTTTTGTGTGAAAATCTTAATGCGGTTCACAGAATACATCTACTTACCAAGTTTCAACAGTATAGTTCTTATAGTTTCGGAGAAAAGTGGCTGTGACATACGGACGGACAGACAGACGGACAGACGGACAGACAGACAGACAGACATGACGAATCTATAAGGGTTCCGTTTTTTGCCATTTGGCTACGGAACCCTAAAAACGCAAACATACATTTTAAACATTAACCTAATTTTCACCTTTAAAAATGGCACGTTTAAGTAGACATAATAATATGCGTATGAGCACCTCCATCGATTGCCGCCATTTATTTAAAAGAAAATTAAAACCTTACAAAACAAATACAACTTATTTCTCATGCGCAGGAGCCTTGGCATTTAAAAAATCTCTATATGCTTATTAAAGCCGTATTAGCATGGTGTTAGTACTGTTAGTGTTAGTCATATGTATTCATATTGGAACATGAGTACCTACGTGAGAAGTCCGCGTTTCGATGTCGTGACGCGACCTCATACGTGAGTTCACGAGACCGCTATGTGGCCGGATAAAGTTTGTTTGCAAACGGTAGCGATCCTAACAAGATAAGATGCAGCACTGGGTGCTTGATGTAGGTAGGTACTTACTTATGTTACTGGTAATAGTCTGGGAAACTATTTTTCCTCTGTAAATTCTACAGCCCTAATAAACTAAACAGTTTCGTTCGTCATTTTTATGTCACCTAAATATCTAAACTAACATCTGTATAAACACCAATATGAAAGCAATAAACATATATTATTATTATGATTAATTAAGCTATAGTTTGGCAAACATAACTTATCAAGTCAGTACCTACCTACCAGGAAAACTATACCTTCTCATCTCTTTCTTTTGGGTGTTTGTACTAGCGTAAGGTAAGACAAAGACATATGATTCTATCCACGAATTAATAAACTAGGTTTGAAATGAGACAGTCCTGGGCCAAACTATTCCTTAGTTTAGTTACGTAAAGGAGATTGAAAATTAAAAGAGCAGCGAATGGCTATAAATGTAGTTAAGAAATGCGCGCAAAAAACGAGTTTCCAACGAGTTCACCTTCGATCTAGCCTCCGGCTTCGCGTAGATTTGACTGCCTTTGCTGCTTTGTAGCCTGTGTAGATAGGTGCACAGAATAAATAATAGTACTAAGTACAGAAGACTCACTCTCTAACAAAACGCGTCTGTTACGATCAGCACAGATATGGCCGCTAGATGGTGACAGCGCCACGCGCGGCTTATGGCTTTCCCCAAAATTGGGGCCGAAAGGATGTACTTTTAGCTATATACCTGTAGTAAAGCGACGAAATCGCGGAGTGAGACACGCCTGATAGGTGTAGGGAATATTACGCGAAATTCTGGGTAGGGGGCGCCACTACCACAATCCATCACAATCTGAGGGTCTACCGCAAACGAGAGAGTCGAAATTTTGTTATCTAACCTCTCTATCACTCTTGCATATTCGAGCGACATATTTATCGGACTGTACTGGACTTTACAGTCATCAGCAGAAGTTGCTAAGCGGGCCAGGTGTTCAAAATTATCTTGACGTGACTTTATAGTGAAGAGAATAAGAGCGTAGTGTCAAGGTAATTTTGAACACCTCGCCCGCTTAGCAACTTCTGCTGCTGACTGTACACAGTTGCACACCGTACACCTGGCATATACAACAAAAAATATGATTCCTTAAATACATTTCAAACCAACCTACAGTACATAATACCTACCGCTGTAGCCGCTGAAACATACCTTTATTGAAAACCGTTCATAAAACCCATATATTATACAAAAAAAAAGGTGTATACTTGTCAATAAATTGTCAATGCACTTTCATATTTTTAGACCAGTATTTATTTTGTTAATAAAATGGCAGATATGACTTTAACTACATTTCCGGACGATCCCAAATGTCCCAAAATTTGCAAAGATATCGGCGCATTTAAAAAGGTGGAGATGGCGAAAGAGGAAATCAAAGAGGCCGGAGAGGCGAAGGTTGCTCCTTCGGCGGATGCTACTCCAGTACACGATGAAGAAAAAGCAAGGATCAGACTACCTCCCAGCGGTGAAGAGTATTTACCCAATCTCAAGCCAGGCCACGACGGCAAGGTAGACTGGACTCCTCTCGGAGCGATGACGGGCACCAGACCCGGCGTCAACAAGTACTCCCTCAGCAGATACTCACTCAGCGAATGGAGGAACCACAACGACCACGTACTTGACCCTTCATCCATAACGGAATCAAACATAGTCGACTACAACGCCAAAACGGCTATCATGCAAGCTTTCGGCAACATCGACAAGACGCAACTGGAAAACAATAAGAGACTTAAGCAGAAAGCAAAAGATATCTACAGGTGGAAAGTTGAAGTTGAAAAAGCGTGTAAAGCGATTACGGAAGAGGTGGAATTGCTCGAGATTGACCGACAGCGGCTAAAGGGAGCTTCAAGAACACTGATGTTGCCTGAATCAATATCAAAAGAGTGCTTAGATCTTCGATCCAACCGCTTCGTGCCAGATTTAGTTGCTGATCTAGCAGAACAGGAGCTGATCAAAGAAATGAATCTAGTGAGCGAAGTAAGAGCTACCCTAGCCAAGACTTTAGAGAACATTGAAGCGCAAATGGCTATCAATAAAGCAGCTAAGCATCGGATTGAGTACGACTGGTGCGATAAAAACATGGCATACATTGGTGAGACTATTAATCTAGGACTCAATACAAAATCTCCTACCATCATGTTCAGACCGGGAGCTACAAAGTTCGCGGATTACTCGGCCCCTTTAGAGTACTGGGAATTCTTTTGCCGAGAGAATGTGCAGCAGGTGGAATCCGCCAGGCAAAAATCTAGCGATTTAAGAGGCAGTCTAAACGCCATTCTCATCAATGGAGGTAGGAAGCTTAGAAATCAAGCTGACAGAACTGACATGGCCATAGCAGAGACCGTCGCTTTAACTACAGAGCTATGCACAAAATTGGAAGAGACTCTACGAAGCACGGTCCAAAGAATCGCTGACATGGAGTGTCTGATAGACAATCTAAAAGCTTCTATACAAAAGATGGACGCAGCGATGAAGTTAGCGCAGACAAGGTTGGACAACCGAAACCAATGGCGACCGCACGGAGAGGCAGTGAGAGACCTACCCCACTTAGGTCTGATAGAAGAAGTGAAGACTATTCACGAGACAGTGACGTCACTTCTCGGGCAGCTGAACAATGCGGAACGGATCCGAGAGGACCTTATGAAGAAGAGGATCGAGTTGGAGGCGGCCATAGCGTCGAAGAGGAAGACGTTGAACATAGACAGAGACAGGTGCGGTATGATCCGCTCTCACTATCCGTCGGCTTCTGAATTGGCAGGTTTTTAGAAATCAAAATTTAATCCAAATTAATAAACATTTATTTATTTATAGAATAGTTGTTAATTTTCCGTTAATTTAGAACTAATCGGTGCACTTTGTTTTTAAACCGTCGACATGACGTTTTTGGCAGTACGTCAGCAGCAGAAGAACGTTGCTAAGCGGGCGAGGTGTTCAAAATGTTATTGACGCGACTTTATTGTTAAGAGAATAAGAGCGTGTCAAGGTAATTTTGAACACCTCGCCCGCTTAGCAACTTCTGCTGCTGACTTGCAGGAGGGACCGCCGGCTGAGTCGGCTCCTTCCTTAGAATTACTTTCCTCACACCATCCATTTAAGGTTATTTTATCTAACAACATTACTCGTATAATGCTCCACCGCAACACTTCCTTCCTGCAATATTACAAGCTTATTACCAGTTACATTCTTGCGCCTTTCACTCTCGCTTACGAAACCCGTATTCTTGACATTTTATAATCGTTTGTTTATGTTATTGGTTAACCAGCAAGTGGCAATGTCCTCGAGAGCGTAGATGTCGCGTTTGCAAGTTGATGGCAAAACTAATGGACAAATTATAGCGTATCTCCGAAGTTTATGGTTTTTCGAGCACTAAATTAACAGTGTTTAATCTTGTACAGTCAACAGCAATTAGTTGCTAAGCGGGCGAGGTGTTCAAAATGATCTTGACGCGACTTTATCGTTAAGAGAATTCTTGGCGCGTCAAGGTAATTTTGAACACCTCGCCCGCTTAGCAACTTCTGCTGCAAACTGTACAATAGTATGGAATTCTTCAATATGCGTAAAGTAAGGACGCTCGATCCTCTCTATCAATCTTGCATATTCGAGTGATAAAGAGGCAGATAGCTGAGTTTCGATTTCGCGTGTTCCGGGTAGGCCCTTTGTAAACAAACCGTGTTGATGTAGGTACCAATGACATATTTTATTGTCTGTGAAAACTTGTCAAAAAACAGTTTAAGGTAGAGTGTGTATAAGTTACTCTATGGTATACTTACGTCGCTAGTGCTGCACTCTGGCGGCAAAACATTCCAGTAATAATTAGGTATAATTATTTATACATATTTTGGCACTTTGTCCATGTCGATATTTAATAACTTGACTGCACTATTAGAATTAGAAAGGTATTCAAAATTATCTGCACTCAATTTTCCTTGCTATTTCTTTCTTCGCAATTTTTTCACGGACTTGTAGTTCTGCTGCTGACTAGGTACTAATAGCTTCTTATAAAAAACTTCGACCGTTGTTGTTGCCAACGCATTTCGAGACATCAATAATTGGATTAAACTGTTAAAAAAGCCTTAATAACGAGCATTGTAGGTGATTACTAATAATTAAACCAATCAACGTTATTGGTTAAGGATGGGAACCGAATTCCTATTAGTACAGTTCTTGCAGTAAAAAGTTAAATAATTTATCACATGATGCCTCGACACTGACATACCTATATATTTGAGATAATATATTTGAAATATCTCTATATTTATATGCTAGGGGTGACAATAAAAGATGCATAAAATCTTGAAAAACTAGTTGTTAAACTTTCAGTTGCGGTTGCGCTCTGACTCCGTATTTGGGCCCGGCCACATGTCAGCGGTGCGGCGCCGCCGCCGCCGCGCGGCGCGGCACCGCAGAAATCTGCGGCACCGCAAACCGCTCTGCGGCGACGCCCGCCGCAACGCAAAATTTTGCGGTGCCGCGCTGCGGCGCCGCAAAGCGGTGCGCGGCGCCGCGCGCGGTGCCGCAAAGCGGCGAGTTTCGCCGCGCGCGGTGCCGCCAAGCGGCGTGCGGCGCCGCGTGCGATGCCACGCTGCATAGTAAAGAATAAAATTCGACTATCAGTTGTTTAATCAGACATCGATCCCTTCACACGTGTTCTGCTCTTGCTGTTGTTATAGCGATAGCGGTTCGCCAAAAAACGCTGCAAATGGTGGTAAAGGTATGAAAATCGGTACGATTGATCTTTACGACATTTGAAACAATTTGACCCGAAGCACCAACAAATAAAAAAAACGAGAGCAGTTATGACGTCATCTTCTTTTTGTATGAAATTTAAAAAAAAATTGTTTAGAAACCTATCGTGTGTAGTATTAAACGAAAGGGCTTTCTGAGCTGCGGGCTTAGCACGGTTCCATTTTTATCGACTATCACTATGCCCGTCACTTTCGCACTTACATACTTGTTAGAACGTGACAGGCATGGTGATAAACGATAAAAATGCGACCGTGCTACTAGAGCTGATTCCGAAAATATATCACGTCATTACATTTGAGTAATTTTTTTTAATTATAATAAAAATATTTTTCAAAACATACCAAGTTTGGGTTTCTCCAGATACAATACCGTTAAAATTTTTTTGTTAAATATACCTCAAATTATACCTAATATCCTCATATCTATTTATTATTTATATTCATTGTATTTGTTTAGTTGTGTAAAAGTAGGTACCTACTTTGTTTTGTAATTATAACATGATATTGCACCGCCTACAAGTTATCTGATTTGCCCGAAGGTTGACTGGTAGAGAATGCATTTTAGCATTAAGTCCGCCTTTTGTACGTTTGTATTTTCATTTGTGCAATAAAGATTAAATAAATAATCAAATATATATAATTCTAATAAAGCAATTTTGAAAATATTTACATTTCGTATATTTGTTTTAATTTTTTCTACTCCCGTACCTTTATTTGTCATTTAAAAGGTCGTACACACACATTTAAACCCCTATGTTATAGTTGTCAAGACAAGTCTTTAGTCTATTCCCCAAAAAAGTATTTGTGCATACACGCAGTATCTTTTTGGTACTTTTACGATACTTCGTGTAATAACCACTTAAAACATATTGTATGAAATACATTGTTGCCAACCTAATTTTAATTGTCATCTCTGACAGATGAGTACTAAGTGCATTGCTGCCAATTTACGAAATATTCATTAGGTTCTATAGTAGTAACAATAAAATTCCTTCAGAAGTCAGAAACGCGCATGTGACACCCGTAATATAGCAAGATCCATAGACTACGAACACCGCTTAGCGTTGCTTGTTAGTCTCCATAGGCTACTGTGGCCAAAATAGAGAAAATAAAACTATCCAAAATTGTAATTTAACTAAGAGCAAGTACCAGGGCCTCATGAGTTACTAGAAGGTGTCGCTGACCATACGGCCATGGGGCGCGGGGCGCGGTAGCTGGGTCGCATATCTTAGCTGTATACTTTTGGTTTGTTTACCTACATATGTCCTATATGATTCCACTTGTTTAAAGTATTATTTTTGTTGAATGAAAAATATTTGTTAAATTTACAATTTTTCTTTCAAAGTAAGTGCTTGGTCGTAGAAAAAGATTTGTATGCAACGTTGTTTAACGGAGTCAAAAAATACTCGTGGCGTCTTTATTAACAATTTTCGGCTTCGCCTCAAATTGTTACTCACGCCACTCGCCTTTTTTGACCCCTCTTAAACAACGGTTGCATAAAATACTATTTCAATTTTACAAAGTGTAATAATACCCCTGCCGAATTACTCATAATGTCATTCGGGTAAAATAAGAGTATTGAAACTTGGTTTACATGTTCCTTTAGTAATATCTAAGCTTTAAGTAAGAAAAAGTTCTCATGAGTGGGGGGTGGAGAACTCGGGGAAAGGGGGGGGGGTTAAAGGTGAGTTTTTTCAGTTAATTCTTACATAGATAATTTTTACTACGACTTATAGATTCCAAGATATAAGCGACTTTCTGGAAAAACTATGCTTTCTATTTAAATATTTAATTGAGAGATTCATAGATCACACTTTGTAAAATTGAAAAATTAAAAAAAAAATACTTCATGTAATTATTTTCAAAATTGCTTTCTTAGGGTTAGATATGAGGATATTAGGTATAATTTGAGGTATATTATTGTATCTGGAGAAGACCAAACTTGGTATGTTTTGAAAATTATTTTTATTATAATAAAAAAAAATGACTGAAATGTAATGATATGATATTTTTGGAATCGGCTCAGAAAGCCCTTTCGTTTAATACCACACACGATGGGTTTCAAAACAGTTTTCTTTAAATACCATACAAAAAAAAAGATAACTCATCTCGTTTTTTTTTTATTTAATGGTGCTTCGGGTCAAATTGTTTCAAATGTCCTAAATATCAATCGTACCGATTTTCATACCTTTAACATCATTTGCAACATTTTACTGAATTTCTCGGTGTACTGCCAGCGCTATTAAGAAGGCGCAGAAATAAAAAAACAATTGGAAAGAAAATTTTGGGTGAACCCATATCTTCGTATAATGAATGAAGATGCAAATCATTTCAAAAGAAAATACCGGCGCGGCACCGCAGAAATCTGCGGCGCCGCACGCCGCTCGGCGGCACCGCGCGCGGCGAAACTCACCGCTTTGCGGCACCGCGCGCGGCGCCGCGCACCGCTTTGCGGCGCCGCAGCGCGGCACCGCAAAATTTTGCGTTGCGGCGGGCGTCGCCGCAGAGCGGTTTGCGGTGCCGCAGATTTCTGCGGTGCCGCGCCGCGCGGCGGCGGCGGCGCCGCACCGCTGACATGTGGCCGGGCCCACGGACACAACACAACATAATAAACCTATAATTTTATATTTTATAAAATCGTGAGAATTTATAAAAAAACTGAATTAAGTGGGAAACATTTCCGATGGGCATCTACAATATGAATACCTATATATGAAAGGTTTATTTTAGCACACTTGTTTGCCACCACCGAGTCTAACAGTTTTAAAAATTAAAAGCGGCCTAGTGCGAGTCGGACTCGCCCATGAAGGGTTCCGTATTTAGGCGATTTATGACGTATTAAAAAAAAACTACTTGCTAGATCTCGTTCAAACCAATTTTCGGTGGAAGTTTACATGGTAATGTACATCATATATTTTTTTTAGTTTTATCATTCTCTTATTTTAGAAGTTAGGGGGGGGGGACACACATTTTACCACTTTGGAAGTGTCTTAATGCGGTTCACAGAATACATCTACTTACCAAGTTTCAACAGTATAGTTCTTATAGTTTCGGAGAAAAGTGGCTGTGACATACGGACGGACAGACAGACGGACAGACGGACAGACAGACAGACAGACATGACGAATCTATAAGGGTTCCGTTTTTTGCCATTTGGCTACGGAACCCTAAAAACCATAACTTTCGTCATAAAAATAAAGTTAAAAATTATCTATAAGTTATCCTAATTATTTTTCATAATAACAAGTTGAATTAAAAAAAAAAACATAATATGTACTTGCAACCCACCCCAAAAACCCACTTGCAACATTTGTTAACATTACTTATGATTATTTTTTAAGGCTAGGCGGTATTAAACCTCAAATGCTTACCCACTTATACCATAAACCATAACGTAACCTAACAATACAAGCAAAAAAACAATAGCATCATTACCTGCCTCTCACGGCTAATACATATACAGTTATCCACTGCAATAATTGCTACATCATAGGACCTTAAGTATTAAACCATAAAGACTATTATGGAATGGATGAATGAGCTAAGTGGATTGGGTGGTGAAGTAGGTAGGTATACAATAGATACATAGTATTACATTTTGTAACTGCAACTTTTAACCCATTTTTAACCTTTCAAGTGGCATATGTCATATTTGAGTTGTTGGAATTTCGATTTTATTTCAATTAATCGAATTTCAGATCTAAATGACTTAAAAAATTGTCCGGAAGCCGGTTCCTGCCACTTGAAGAGTTAATTGACTGCAATCGAAAGGAAAGAAGCCAGAAGTTCAGTAAGTTCTGGGACTTCTGGGTGCTACCGAAGATATAGAAATTTGAAGATGATATTTCGTCTATGGCTATAGCTTGCTTGTGACAGAGAGGAAGATATAGGAATTTTTGTTTTCAAATTTCGAAGTACCTATACAGGGTGTAATCTAAAACGTGATACAAGATAATCAAACCTGAATCTTTTCATGATTTTGAACAACTTTTACTATGGGGTCAACTATGTAAATTAACAAAAAAAAAATCTTTGCCATACATTTTTGTCTACCTCTCCTTGACCATTTCTATGGAACAGCTCAATTTTTTTTTAATATTACAAAATTGACCCCATAGTAAAAGTTGTTCAAAATCATGAAAAGATTCAGGTTTGATTATCTTGTATCACGTTTTAGATTACACCCTGTATATACAGGGTGGTCCAAACCTTGACGTCCAAAAAGTTTTTAGATTCCTCACGTCGTGGGCTATCAGAATATATCCCATGTATGTTAGCCGATTTTTCGTAGTTTTCGGGTTATGATTTTTTAAACTTTTAACTTTTCTTATGAAATTCCGGGGTTCCCATACAGGGTGGCTAAAAAATAACTGCATTCCCGTTGCCAGGGAGGTTTTGGGATTATACTTCGCGATTTCGGGGTTGGTCCCATAGTAAAATTTGCTCAGTATAATTCCAAAACCTCCCTGGCAACGGGAATGCAGTTATTTTTTAGCCACCCTGTATGGGAACCCCGGAATTTCATAACAAAAGTTAAAAGTTTAAAAAATCATAACGCGAAAACTACGAAAAATCGGCTAACATACATGGGGTATATTCTGATATCCCACGACGTGAGGAATCTAAAAAAAATTTTTGGACGTCAAGGTTTGGAACACCCTGTATCACTATACAGGGTCAAAGGACTGTTCCATTTCAAACATAGACATAGAGATTCATACTATCTTTGTCTTACACTAGTACTAGCACCCAAAAGAAAAGGATGAGTACAGTTTTTTTGGTTCCTATTTACTGACAAGATTTGGTTGACCATCTATAAATGGTTAAATAAAACCACGAGTAATTTACCAAAATTAAAATGAAACCTTTTTGAAAATTATAATGTTACGATAATACTTACACTGGCTGCATGCGACAGTGTGGCTGTATGTAATAAAAAAAAAACTTCATTTTATTTGTCAATTTTCGACAACTTGTAGCTTTAAGTTAATTTTATATAATTTTATTAATTAATTTACTGATAACCCCAAATTTTCGTTACAATGGCATCCGGAGAACCGAATCTAAAAGACTGTCCTTATATTTGTCCAAGTGAGCAAGTGAAACAGGCGCCGCCGCAGTATGGCGTGGCGGGCGGGGGCTCGCACGAGAACCGGTACGAGCGGCCCTACGTGCCGGGCCAAGTGCAGCCCCCCGTGCCCAAGGTGTACCCCCCGGGGGCCCCCCCGACCTACCTCCCCCAGCCTACAGAGGGCACCAGCGGGGACTTCCTCGGCATGTCCGGAGTGGGCCCCTGGGCCGCCGGACATCTCGACTGGACCCCACAAGCGGGCATCACCGGCGTACGACCCGTGGTCGACAAATACTCCATCACCAGATATTCAACTGGAGAGTGGAGAAAGAACAACGAGTACATCCTCACCCCGAGAGCGACCGACAAAGCTATAGCTCTCGAGAAGCGATACAAGAAAGAAATAGCGGACACTTTCGATCAGATAAACAACGCACAAAGCAACTCCAATAACAGTATGAAAAAGAGAGTTAAAGATTTGTCGGCGTGGAAGAAGAAAGTGGACGCTGCTGAGCAGGCTATCACCGAGGAAATTAACATACTGGACGAATACAGGGCGAGATTGAAGGGTGCTTGTCGTATCCTCATGATGCCTGAAGCTATTGCTAAAGAATGTCTCGAGCTGAGAACGTCTCGTTATGAGCCCGACTTAGTTCGAGACGATGCCGAGCAAGAACTGGTCAACGAAGTGGCAATAGTCGGCGAAATACGGAGAGTTTTCACCGAAACTCTGGCTAAAGTTGAAGAGCAAATGTTGAAAAATAGGGCGGCTAAAGCGGCTATCGAATTGGATTGGAGCGATAAAATGCAAAGTCTAAAAGTAGACAAGAAACTTTTAAACATGACTCCAACATCTACCCTTATCCTAGCGCATCCTGGCGTAGCACGATGGCCCGAAAATTCTACCACTTTAGAGTACTGGGAGCATTACTGTAGGGAGAGCATTAGAAACTGTGATGATGTCAGACATGAATCCGAGAATTTAAGAGGCGACCTGATGACTGCTATCACGAAAGGAGCTCAGGACTTGAAGATTCAAGGTGATAGAACCAATATGGCATTGGCAGATTCGATCTTAGCCACGCAGCAGTGTTGCGACCACCTCGAGAGGAACCTTAAGGAGAATTTGCAGAAAACTGCGGATATTGAGAACTTGATAGACTACCTTAAAGATTCTCTAAGGAAGGCTGATGATACCTGCAAGTTATCTGAGACGCGATTACACGGGAGGAACTATGAGAGGCCTAACGTGGAAAACTGTAGAGATGAAGCTCAGTATGCGTTGATGGCTGAGCATAAACTTATAAAAGAGAAAACGGAGGCCTTGCGGGGGCAGGTAAGGGAAGCGGAGAGCGTGAGGAGCGAGCTCATGAAGTACCGAGGGGACCTGGAGAAGCAGATCGCGTGTAAGAGGAAGAGTCTCAACATCAACGAGGACAGATGCGCTAGAGCGAGAGCTCACATGCCTACTCCGGAAGATTTCGCCGCGTTGTAAATTGAGATTTTAATATCATTGGTAATAAATCATGCATTATAATATCTTTTTCATAACAATGTCAGTATTGTTTATTTCGTGATATTAAATCTTCCTTAGACCGACTGTAGGTATTTACGGACTGATCTGTCCAGGCAATAAATGTCATTTTGGGGACTTTAATAAATCTTGTCAATGGCTTTTCCACATAATGCACATAACATACTTGTAGGTAGTTTCATATCCTACATTCATAACCTAACCTACATGATACAATACGGATACGATCACGAAGTACCCAATAATAATTAAAATAATAAATAATATATTTAACCCGGATTTTGGCTTTTGATCTTTCGCGTAACATAAACTATTATTTCATCTCTTCTCCATATTGTATCGATTTCAGTAGATACTTAGTTACGCAGTGCATCAACTAGGTAGCGCATCGCATCAAATGTGATGGCCCGATGGTAAAAGTGGGGCGGCCAACAATGACAGAAGTTCGTGAGAACTCATTATACAACCGAGCATAACTCCGTTATGAAAGACATGCCCGTTTGGGTTTACCAAATTGTATTATGTGGATTATCTGATTAAAGAATTTGATTATATGTTGTAGCACATGTACTTAGCTCTCGCTGTGAACAGTGATGATGATGGTGAGATTTAGGGCAGAGGTCAACTTGCCTCTTTCGAGTTTTTCGAGAAATCTCTGTTTTCATAACCATCCTAGTCAGAACCGAAACAAAAAGACGTTGTCCAAAGTAGTAGTAGTAGTAGTAGACGTCCAAAAGTAGTTGGAACTTCAAATCAAAGTTCTTATACATATAATAGTCAACGGCGCGTTTCTAGCATTTTGCACATGGGTGCCATTTAAGTTTTGTTACTCAGGCCAAGCAATTTCTTAGGATTAATACTGATGAAGAATTTGTACATACTTCAACTTAGTACCTCTTATAATGTTATGTTATATGTACGCAAGTACTATTTATATGTTGTAAGTATAAGAATTAACATAAGTACTACTTACTCTTCTAAAATTTTGGTATGCTGATAAAACCTAGCCAAGTCTCCAATTCATCTTAAAGTAATAATCTACTTATCTTAACACTGATTTAAACTTTCACGATTTTTACACATTATTAATACAACGGGACTTAATCGCGTATCTAAGTTTTAAGATTTACCTCCGACGTTTCAAGGACGGCGTTGTCCCCGTGGTCTACTTATCTTGTCTACAGAACTTAACACCCATTTAGATCTTAAATATTTTGTGAGTGAAGTCGATTCGTATTCTTTATATTGAACTTGGCTTTTTGTTGAAATACATCTTACTTATCCTCCTGAGACCCAGAAGCATTTGTTTTGTTTTTGAATTTGGAACCCTTAGTAAAGCTTTGGATTCCTCCGAAAGTGGTGCCGTCATATAGCGGCCGTCTCCATACAAATACTACGACATCCATATTTAGCCGTATAATTTAGTATGGAGATGGCCGCTATATGACGGCACCGCTTTCGGAGGAATCCAAAGCTTAACTCAATGAAATTGCAATGAAAGTCCAAAATATTTTTGGAATATGTACAAAAATCGCAGGGTCTTAGAAGGTTAAATACAACACGCACGATTTGCACGCCCACTCCGCATTTGCTTTTGTTTTTTTTATAGTTTGTTTTTTTTGGCATTGGGTCAATTTCTGAACACGATTTTTTTTCTGTCCGAGATGAAAATCGCGGGTTAGCATCAGGCAATACTTACCAATTTTTTTTTACATAAAGAAGTCACACTTTCACACCGAGTTCCATATGAATTCACTGATTAGTTGGTTTTTAGAGTACACATAAAAATACCCAAAGGCTCAAATTACTACTCCCGTGCCCTGTCCGGAATCTACTTTTGAGCATAATGAAAAATCCTACGAAAAATTCTACATTAGTATCACTAATTTAGTGTCAAATACTTAAACTAGATGATATTTACTATCACTGAGCACATATACTATTAACTTCATTGTGGTAAATAACTCGTGATCGATGTTTAAATTTTGTCCGAGCGCGCGAGTAAAATTTCGTCGGCAAAACTCAAAGGGCTCTGACAGCCGACGTTTGTATTTGAACCGCCTCGTGTCCCGCCTCACCTGTACTGGCAGTATTCGGCTGTCTCTCAAAGCAAGCGGATGTAAGTCAAGCCGCGGCGTGTTCGAGCAAATCGCGTAAGTATTTCGGAATCCGGGTGGGCGACAATTTTTTTCTAATTTCGATGCCCCTTATAAATTTTATTTTCCACATAGCTTTTCAATAGCAATTGTCATATTTAGGAGCCCTTTATGTATCTTTATATAAGCGATAACATAACAGTTTGGTCAAACACGATTTAAATTTTTGGCGAATTTTTTTATTACGAATTCTAATTTCCGTGCCCTAATTCCCATAACAAATTTACCTAAAACAGCTGATTAAGTGGCACGGGAATTAGAAAGTATTACATATATTGTCAACAAATCTTTTATTGGGGGCACTGTAAGTTAATTGGCAATGTTTACGTCATATTATTATTACTTATATATATTGGCATTGAATATATATTATATGTAATAATAATACGACGTATATCTTTCTATTTTACATTTAAGGAAATCTTAAAGAATGCACAAAAATCTGTGAATAGTTTTTTAGTATAAGTACTATAGTA
The DNA here is from genome assembly GCF_948474715.1 of Cydia amplana. NCBI lineage: Eukaryota > Metazoa > Arthropoda > Insecta > Lepidoptera > Tortricidae > Cydia > Cydia amplana. The sequence goes on from NC_086070.1 coordinate 26,275,518, forward strand.
CTTACATACAGGATCGACCCGAATAACCCGGGCAATTTTAATACGTAAGGTAAGGTGGGGTAAGACGACACCGGTGTAAGACTATCACTTGTATGGAATCCTTGTACTGTTAGTCTTGCCCCACCTTACCTTATTCATTGATCATATTATAACATTAAAATATTATATAAACATAAAACTATTTCTGGAATGATTACATATTATGTATGTATGTATGTATAAACTCTTTATTGTACAAACACAAAACACAAATTTATGGCACAGGATAGGCAGTACAAAGGCGAACTTATCCCTTTAAGGGATTTCTTCCAGTTAACCTTTGAGTAGATGAGAATTGATGAAGAACGTAGACAAATATAGCACTGAGTACAATAGACTAGAGGAAAGTCAATAAAATTATAAAAGAGGGCGAAGATAAATAATATAAGATAAAAATTAGAAGTAACAATATTTCAAATATAAAGAATACCTACGTTATATATAATAAATATAAAATATATATATATAAAATATCTATAGTCACGAACAAGTTAATTCCGGTCCGATAGCCACAGCTTTTTTAACTGCCCCTTAAGCGACGCAACGGACTGCGATTGCCTTAAGGAGGGAGGCAACTCATTCCAAAGTTGAACAGCTCGTACTGCAAAAGATTTACCATACGCACGAGATTTGTGATGAGGTGTTGCCAGTGCAAGATTGGTACTCGATGGAAGGCGATGGCCACTACCATCTGCCAAAAACTTGAATTTTTGTAAGAGATAGAGAGGAGAAGAAGGAATAAAAAGAACATTAAAAAGAAGAGAAAGAATGTGCAGATCCCTGCGACGGCGGATGGGAAGCCAATGAAGTTGAGTACGAAATAGAGAAACATGATCGTATTTCCTTAGACCAAATACAAATCTTATGCACATATTCTGCAGGCGTTCAAGCTTGTCAAGCAGTTATATTATAATACCTGTACCTAAGGTTATATGAAACAAAATGAATCACATTTGCAATGTTTTGTTTTTGTAAATTTGACAGCTGACAGCGTATGCCGTATAAAGTTTAAATATCTGGGAGACCGAGCTTTGCTTGGAAAACATATAGGTACCTACCTACCTAAAAACTCAAAAATGCGCGTTTTTCCAGAGATAACACCTACCTAGATAGATTTTTCACCCCAGAAAACCCTCATATATGATAAAATTTCATCGAAATCGTTAGAGCCGTTTCCGAGATCCCCGAAATATATACAAGAATTGCTCGTTTAATAGATTAGTTGTTATAAATTAGCTTTTCTAATACAAGAAAAATTAAATATATCCTATTCTTACTATATTATAAATGCGAAAGTATCACTGTCTGTCTGTCTGTTATCTCGTCACGCTTAAACCGCTGAACCAATATCATGTTGATGATATTTGGCATGGAGATAGTTTGAGGCCCGGGGAAGGACAAAGGATCTGGGGACACGGCAGTGCCGCCGCCAAGTCGAGCAAAACAAAGTGGCACGGTCAAAATAACATTTAATTTGAACATGTAATCTTAGAATTAATGCACTTTAAAATCCCTTAGTTTTGTCACTGACACAATCACTCACGATCATCATTATTCTAAGGTACTTCTAGCATACCCACAAGTTCCAAATTTGAAACGTAATTAGGTTTAAGCTTTTTAAGCCAAGAAAAATCTAATAATACTGCAATATTAGTCACGTTCTAAAGATCTAATAACTGCATAAATAAGTTTGTAATCCTATAGAAATATATGCGATAACAAATTTACCTTTTAGTTCTTACAATTAGTAGGGAAAGTAAAGGTACACTACGATGTACGATGTGAGTATGAATAAAGATGTATATAGTTATGATATGTGTATACATAGTATCAGTATGGTATGGGTATGATTACCTGAAAAGAAGGACAGCCTACAAAAAGAGATGGGATCCTATCAAAAACATTACATGTAAAAAGATGCAAGTCTCGCAACGCAGTTCTTCTACTACAAAAAAAGTTTTGAGATGTAATGTGAAACCAAGTCGGTTATTTTAGACAATGCCAGGGGGGTATTAAAACCGTAATACTATTAGATACCTTATTAGGGTTCCGTAGCCAAATGGCAAAAAACGGAACCCTTATGGATTCGTCATGTCTGTCTGTCTGTGATAGTCTTACCCCGGTGATAGTCTTACCCCACCTTACCTCATATGTGGTTAAACAATTGTATGTGTTATGAATTTATGAAGGCAGCATATTCGATTTCTTCAGATTAACTTACACAATAACTTCTTCTCTCTGTGCCCCTATTTATTTCTTAGTATCATTTCCTATACGGCCATAAAGCAGATCATACACCTTGTACCTATCTACATGCAGATACATAATGACACTTTTTAATGAATAGTTTTGTATGTAAGGCGGACATGTTTACGCAACTACTCAAAGTATTGTTTTGAAATATATATATTTTACTAAGAAAGAGAGATTAGTTGCCATTAAAATCAAGGAAACTATTAGTCAAATACGTAGTTTTTAGTGTATCATACTTTCGTAGATTTGTCGTCCGAAACTAAAATTAAAGTAGATAAATATGTTCGATGCCGCTTCAGTATGGTTGAAGTATATTATTGTAGATTAAAATATACATAAATAATAGTTTTAACTACCAAAATAAGCTAAGAAAACAATTCCTGTGCCATGTTCTAATTTCCGTGCTAGTAAAATCTAATTCCCATGGACACACTAATTCCCGTGCCCTGACCAAAATTTTAAATTGAAATAACTTTTATAGTTTTATGAATATTTTTACCCCATAAGAAAATTAATGTTTATTATATTTTTTATCAAATTATCAGCATATTTTTTTTGTGTAATGTTGGTATTTCAAAATTCCATGGGAATTAGACAAAAATGCTCGTTTGGTGAAATTGACCCCATTAGAAATAAGGTAAATCTTGATGTGTCTTTTAATTGAAAAACACATTTTAAAAATAAGTTACGGCAAATATGTAACAATTATGAATCTAATACGATCATTTATATTCTTCTGCTTTCATAAGTAATAGTTTTTGATTTTTAAAAAGCGTTTTTTAATTAAAAGACATGTCAAGATCGCTTACCTTCTTGCAAGTTCTTTCTAATGCTAAAAAAAACGAACTACCTATAATTGGTCGCTTGCGCAAGGAGGCAATCCACCAATCAACACCGATTAATAGGTGTAATTGCAATTGGACTGTGAAATCGCATCCGACGGACGCACTTTCCAAGTATCTAGGCTCCTAGGTTTAACTTTAGTAGTCACCTCTAGTGTTGATTATATAAATGAATAGGAGTTTGTATGGTATGGAAAGCTAGGGATATGGGCCTATAGTTTCATAATAAAATTACTGTCTCGTGAGACGAACTCACGGCCTCTGGATCTGCAAAAATCTTGATTGTTTCTGCTTAAAAAAAATAAAGACGCCTAGTCTTAGTAAGATGGCATATAGTCGAGAATTTGGGACCGGTTCCACCGTGGCGGGGCCCGGGGTGGCCTATATAGGGGTTCAAGGCGTTAGCCCGGATTGCTCAAGACGGTTCGAATCCGGCCTTCACCATCATCACTTTTTAGGGTTCCATAGCCAAATGGCAAAAAACGGAACCCTTATAGATTCGTCATCTCTGTCTGTCTGTCTGTCTGTCTGTCCGTCCGTCCGTATGTCACAGCCACTTTTTTCCGAAACTATAAGACCTTATACTGTTGAAACTTGGTAAGTATATGTATTCTGTGAACCGCATTAAGATTTTCATACAAAAATAGAAAAAAAAAATTTTTTTGGGGGTTCCCCATATTTAGAACTGAAACTCAAAAAATTTTTTTTCATCAAACCCATACGTGTGGGGTATCTATAGGGATAGGTCTTCAAAAATGATATTGAGGTAATGAGGTTTCTAATATAATTTTTTTCTAAACTGAATAGTTTGCGCGAGAGACATTTCCAAAGTGGTAAAATGTGTCCCACCCCCCCCCCCCCCCTCCCCTGTAACTTCTAAAATAAGAGAATGATAAAACTAAAAAAAAAATTAAATCTACATTACCATGCAAACTTCCACCGAAAATTGGTTTGAACGAGATCTAGTAGGTAGTTTTTTTTTAACACGTCATAAATCCCCTAAATACGGATCCCTTCATGGGCGAGTCCGACTCGCACTTGGCCGCTTTTTTCTTTAATATAATTATGACATCTAAGTCCATATGTTTTTCTTTTGCATGATGGGTGAAACTTTTAATATTCATGTTGTCATAGCATAGTAGACTGTATTTATAGTTGTAGTTAGGTAAGTACTTTCTCACGCATTCGAACATCAGAGCTAATGCTCTAGTAATCAGTAAAAACTAATTCCACCACTAGATAATCCGACTCTGACCACCGCGTAGAAAGTATAACTCTCTAGAGAGAAAACTGTCGCTTTTCTAACTGGCGAAGAAACCTGATCGGCGCATATCGGAGATAATATACCTGGAATACCTAGATCGGTAATGTAATGGCCTTGGCTCATTTCATGTGCGTGCTAATGACCTTGCTAATGTCATTAGCACGTCAGGTCATGTTATGTTGGAGCTCTTGATTAGAGTTAGATACTTCTGTTTAAGTATAATACAAAGTAAAGACAGTACAGTCAGCAAATAGGTGCTAAGCGGACGAAGTGTTCAAAATGATCTTGACGCGACTTTATTGTTAATAAAATAAGAGCGCGTCAAAGTAATTTTGAACACCTCGCCCGCTTAGCAACTTCTGCTGCTGACTGTACGTTTGAGGGCCGATTTTACGACGAATTACGACGCTCTATTTCGTGTGGCTCCCTTCGATAATTCGCATTTCGCCGTTTTCCACCGATTTTCGAGTGACGAAATTGAGCGATCCAAATTCAAAAATCACCTCCAGTATTAAATTACGGGGTCTGCAAACCACGGTTCGCGAAATGCATGCAGCTTTGATGCAGCTGTTTAAAATACAATATTCGGGTAATACGTTTTTCAAAAAAGAAAAAATTGAGTATAAGAAAGATAAAAAATTAAAATACTTACCATGAACTAAAGATTTATTCCTCTGGTTTAGAACAGGAGTTAACAACCTTTTTTTATCCCGGAGAAAAATAGGGGCAGATCACGGGATTCACGGGACGTCCGAAGTTTCGAGATCAAAGTAAAATAAGTTCAAAATGCGAAGTTTCCGTACTTCCATTTATTGGAGTGACAAGATAGTGATAGTGTCCGTACCTACACACTTCAAAGTTCGCAGCAGGCCTTGTTCCTAACAGTGAAACATAACATAACTTTTACTTTTTCCACTGCCCTAATTACTAACAAAGCTTTTAAACTATAATTCACGCTTCACGGTGTAGTTACAATTATTTCGTCACACTTCACAAATACCGCATGTCACGACCATGTACCCATATGCCTACCTATGTTACTCCAATCGCTCGCCCACGTGCGATGTATTTTTTCTTTATTATTTCCGTTATTATAATATGGAGTTTAAAGGGGACCTCTAACATATAGGTTCACTGGGATGACGCCGGGGTGTCTCCCAGGGGCATCCGTGAATGGGCGATGCAATTGGGCCCTGTATCAGAAGAAGCGCGATTTAGTCAATAAAAACTTAGGTAATGCCCCTCTAATGGTAAAGTGGCCTATGGATGCTTGCAACTCGTTCTATTCAAAAATCTCAGGGCATACCTATATATAAAAAAATTCTTCTTCTTCTTTTCGTGTAAAGGGATCAAATATATAAAAAATAAATTTTATAGTAAACTCACAGTACCTAAACTCATTTCTTGAAGAAAATGAAGAACCCCATATTTTAGTCCTTCAAGACAACATCGGCAGGGAGTTTATTTCACAGCCAGAGCGTCTGAAGAAAAAAACTCTTTTTAAACCTTACAATGCGTTCTGAGGTCATGTAACATTGGTTTTCCGACAGCTTGACTCGTATGCGCTCACGCAGTGTGTCATACACAACTGCGTATGCCGTGGACTATGGTGCTTCTTTCACTTTTACGCTGAGCAAATTGGTGCTTCCGCATCCGTTTACTTGATTTGTGGTGATCAACATAATTGTTCTTTTTACTTCGTCTTCTGGAACAACTTTACCTGTGTTTATTTGACTGTGATTTCTGTGAAGCACGCTCCAGAGGGATTCGGCTACCTGGAATTTGGGCGTTCCCAGTTCCCAGGCTGCCCAAAGCGGATTAAGGGACGTCACATATAATACTCTCGAATTTCTTCGCGAATGTATCCACACTAGTACAAATTATGCTAGTGGTAAAATAAAATTATAATTCATTCACATCACATCACACCTCTCGTATCTTCTCTAGAATGGGCCCGTATCTTTTTTCTTTAATTCTTGATTTCGCACCTGCAAGAAACTTTAAATTAATACAATGTTTTAATAACTGCAAGTGTACCTGTCTGTATGCGAGTTTAAATTCCCACAGCGACCACGGACCGTGACTTAATGATGTGGACGTGATTTTTAATTACGTAACATTTCGCAACGTATGCTAATGACAACATAACTGTGTTTATGTGATTTCTTTAAGTTTATTTGTAATTTGGGGTTACGAGTGCATTTGTGCAACCGTGAATACGTTATGAAGGAGGAGATCTGTGATCATGTTGTCAATATATTCCACTTTTCCTTCACCTACTGTGACCTACCTCAATCATAAAAACCAAGGGTTCCTTACAAATTTAACAATTATATATTTTTTTAATTATTTATGAATCACAAATTTATAGTTTTTAGATTTTCCCTGTACTTGTAGTGTAAGACGATATTACTTGCCAAATTAAATTAGATTGGTGGAGATATTTATTTACTTTTTGATTGGAAGTTAATAACACCTATTATTGATACGCATTGATCTGCGTACCTAAACGATTCACTGTTGACAACACATAAAAACAACTTCCCATGTGAACAAAATGGCTGTTACAAATTAACTAAGGCAGGTTTGATCGTTTCCTACGCAAAAGAAAGTGTTTACCATGGCTACGCTAATAACGCATTGTCTGCTATAGGAAGTACAACTACCGTTATGTATTGTTGTAGGTAGGTACATACTTTTGTGATAATTGTAATTGGTATGAACAACAATGTGTTATTGTTTTTTTGTTGCGTTTTGTGCTATTGTTAGTATTCTTAGTAAGGCTACTAAGTAATAGCAATTATCAGTAATGTATAGGTACTGTGTCCTGATAATGTTCCTATTAGCACATAACTAAACTTAAAATGTATTTATTTGATAACTACTGTAACTATGTACTCTAAATACTTAACTTAACGACCACAATCACTATAGTAAAAAAAACATGCCTAATTATTAGGTAAGTAGGTTGCATAATTGTAATTTTTTACTGCGTTTGGTTTTTTCAATCAATGTTGCCGACCCCTGCCGCGCAATGAGTTTCTTACACTTATTATTTGGAAATCAATTTGCACTTAAAAATCATACAAACTGTCGAACCGTGAATTAATTTCCATATTCACTGATTCAGAACATTTTCCCTTTGTTACTTTCGTCGACGCGGCGCTGCCGCCTGATCCGAATAATTGCTAAACACTTTCGAAGCAAATTGCGAGCGAGAAAAGTTATTTGATGACAAAGATGACATTGCAGCTGCTCGGGTTTCTTTTCTTTATTTGTTCTAAGTTGTACAGTCGCCTCCAATAATATGTGCCTTCGAAGGCCGCAAAAATATGTGACACGCTCCTATGGCTCTACAAATAAGATAATGTCAAATATTTTTGCGACCTGCGTTGTGTAACATATTATTGCAGGTAAGGTGACTGTAGGTCTTATCAAGTACCTAGGTAGTAGGTACCTACTGTTAAATAACTGAAATAATTTGGCACGGCCAGGAAGGAGTTAATTGCTGGTTAAGTTTTAATTTTCAACGAACGATGTACGTACGGGTATTTATACTTTATAGTACTTATAAATAAAGTATTTTTATAGTTTCCTTATGGTCGGTATTACCTTTCCATTTGCCCGGAAGAATATTATTTAATTTTACTAGTGCTTATTAATTTAGCCAGACAATATTGATTACTATACCTAATAACAGTTTTGAATGATCCACGGTTGTTTCATTTCACTAGACTTATATCGACCGGGATATGAATCGAAATGAATCGCGTCGAAATATCGGGAGCTCGAAAACAATACAAAAGGTAATCACGGTTCATATCATATCCCGATCGATATAAGTCTAGTACTAGACCTAATTGTTGATAAGCATGAATTAAAATCTTCTTTTTGCCGTATCTTCATAACATCACGGGACAGGACGTGACGACTGCCTTTACACGCTCTCCAAACCAATGAAATACCTATGTAATTTTAACTTAAAACTATCTCAACTAGATTTAAGTAGATATTTATCTGATTTTTATTGCATGATACTAGAGATGGGCCGAATATACGGTAAGTATTCGGTATTCGGCATATTTTTCAACGTTTGTATTCGGCCGAACGAGTGTCAAGTCAAGTAGCGGTACCTACTGATAATTCCACACTTAACGTTAGATGTCGACTACGAAATATATAACTCGTGTTTTGGTAAGAAAACTGATGTATGAAGTTAATAGGTACCACTCTTTCTTTACTTATATTTCTCTATGATTGTATTAAGATTATATTCTTATCTTTGTTTTTTTTTTTGTTACAGCGGCATGTATGATCGCGGGGGTGTGCGTGTACCCCGCCGCGTGGGGAGAACCGGCCGTGCAGGAGACATGCGGGCCTACGGCTGACCAGTACAATATAGGTACATTTATACACTACACCACTGATGTACTGTGGTGTATATCATTTCATCTACCCCGACTTAAAGGATGACTCACGTTAGACCGGTCCGAGATCGGGCCGGTGCTTAGTTTTCTATTAAAAGCACCACGTGAATCACGTGATCACCGATCAGCCGGGCCGTCATAGAAAATGACATGTCGGATGTTGGACGCCTCGTCACGGGCTGAACCGGTCTAGCGTGAGTGATCTTTTAGGCCCTTTAGCCCTTCAAATGGCGGTCGGATCGAAAAGCAGTAAACTGGTGGCCCACCACACACGGGTCGATGCGAAAACCAGTAAACTGTCGGCCACCAGTGAATGGTTAATGAGGTATTGCCGTATTTAGAGGTGAAATTGAACGCATTTAAGTATAGTTACTATCTTCTAGCGCCCAGCCCAAAATTAGGTAGCTTAGACAAGGATAGCATACCGGAAGAAACACAGAAACACTTGGTATAAAATTTGTTGGTAAGGACCATTCATTCGGGAGCGACCGCCGAGTCCGAACTATCTTGATTTATAAGAAATTGTTTTGTTAAATAAATTGTATGTTAGGTCTCTTTTAATGATTTAATCTTAAAAATAAAAGTCTTAATTTCATAATTAACTAGCAATTACCTCCAATCATCAGTTTGTTTTATGGTGGTAGTCAGGTTTAACAAGGAACCTGGAAAACTGTCAATCTTCCGGAGTTTGATTAGGTCAGGCCAAATGTTATTATAATTTTATTGCTATATTCAAATAGCGTATTTAACGCTGATTAGGTATAACGATATGTGATTTAATATATTTCCAAACATAGAAAAGCTTAAATCGACGATTTTGTAAAATTATTTTAAGCTGCGCTGACCACCCATCGGGGCTCCGCCACGTGACTGCTTTTGCGCAAATCCGCGGCGCCACTTGACTACTTTTCGCGTTTTCGCTGGCGCCACTTGAAGGGTTAGGGACTATTCGCCCGTGCAGGGAACTTGTGGATGTGGACCCATAGCTGACCAGATTGCTGCTAAGTATCTACTATTTTCCGGAAATCGTTTTTTCCAAGTTTTTTCCATTTTTCAAAAGCTTATTTTCCTGATAGCATTTTTAACCTATTCCACGACGAGCGAAGCGAGGAGCAGTGTGTTAGATAAACTGCGACCAAAACAATGCGCCAGAACATATTTTGTCATACTTTTCTGTGACATTCCAGGTCGCTGCCACATCCGCTGGGCCTACCTGCTCGCCGTGATCGGCTGCCTGGACGGCATAGTGCTGGCCGCCCTCGCCTTCATACTCGCCACGCGCCATGTCAGGCTCCAACCTGACAGCCATTATCCACCTCCGTCTCTCTATAAAGGTGTGTATCGTTTATTCCAATTTCTTCGTGTGCAAAATGAGTAGATCGATCCGATAACAAACAGAAACAAACGGCAGGTATGGTATAATGGTACGCTCCGGTTACGGCTTTACATGCTCGCCACACATCATCAGACGCTAAACTTAAGTGCTTCACACACCTTACTGAATTCAGTAACTGACGACAGGGAGGCGATAGCATTAGACATGCTTTATACCATGCCTCGGCCACCAGAACGTGCTACAAGCGTTTGACGCATGGAGCTTGGCATTAGCGTCCGTCGAGCATGCGTACGTTGTTCTGTGGTGAACCTCAGGTTAGGGAGACCCCACATTAGCGTCTCTTAAGCGTCGGCGTCTAGTCAGTAACGTGGCTATACCTATGGAAAACGGTAAGTATTGCTGCGCAGTGCAACATTTTGTTGAGCCTCAATCCTCTCTAGGATTCGTCCTAGAGAGCAGATACTTATATTAGGCGACTTTGACGCGAGAGTTGGGCGTGACTTCGAGACTTGGCCAAGTTTCTTGGGAAGGCACGGTGTTGATAACATGAATACCAATGGTCAACTGTTGTTATCTCTTTGTGCAGCGTCTCTAACGTCTAGTCAGTGGCTATATGGAAAATGCGTAGTGCAATATTTTGTCGAGCAGCAGCCATAAGTTGATTAGACGCCGACGCTCGGGAGGCAAGCATTCTTGATAAATTTCCACACTCTAAGCAACTCTAAGTATGAGTCTTACGGCCCCCGGACGGCCTCCAAACTAGGACAAATCCGAGGAAACCCGGACGGATGGCAGCCCTATAAGATGATCTAGGTACACAATGTAAACTCAAAATATATCGCCGTAAACGGGTGTTTCCGGTATAGCAAAGTATAATTAGATAAATATTACCTCAAAATACCAGTTTGGACACGCGTCAGGAGGCCAAGTTCGCTGGTGGAGAAATCCTCCCATCGATTAGACCGCCGCAACCGTGAAAATATCATCAACAAGTCGTTGAACCCGCGAGATGAAAGTATTTTAACATTATTGCTAGTTAACAGTAAGGTGCAGTGAAATGCCATCAGTCTGGAGTTTTATGCTGATTTTCTACCGTTTCAATGTGATGATAACATAGTTAAACCTAATAATATACAGTGTGTGGCCTACAACACGGGTGAAAAATTAAAACGTAGATTCTACTCCTCAAACTAGACAATGTTTGTTCAGCGACTTTTAAAAATAACTTGTGGTTTGTATTTTAAAACACTTTAAACTTTATTCGAACACGCAATGTATTACGAAATTGATTATGCCTGTACGGTGACAAGACTGACGGGCAATGTCAATTAGACGGAATTTAAAGTACATTGAAAATATTATTTAGTTTGTTTGAAAAAGGGACAATTTTAAGACTACATAATTTCAAAAAGTTGTTGAACAAAAGTTGTATTGTTTGAGGAGTAGAATCTACGTTTTAATTATTCACCCGTGTTGTAGGCCACACACTGTATTGGCAATAAAGATGTTTGACGTTTTAATTATTTTCAACAAATTCTTGATTTAGGTACTTTACTAACTAGGTACTTACTTAGTACACATTACTATTTCCTTAGTTTCCTATTTTTATATTTTTCAATGTTTTGAAACGGCCATCAAGTGATCTAAAGGGCAGTGACGTCACCAGCATAGCATTAGGTACAGATAATTCAAGTAAGTAAAAGAGCTTATCCGATATCCGAAATAGCCAGGATTTATTTTTTGGAATAGGTATTACAACAATGGGAATACACAATATAAAGTCTTTAATTAACAACGGAAATACGAATTAAGCGCGCGCATTGTTTTGATGAATCCATCGTTACGTCACAGTTCCACCCTGATTCCTGTCACGGCAGCGGCCATGACTACGAGTACCTAGACTAAATAATACCTTCAGTTAGATACCCTTATTATTATTGTAATTAAGTATAAGTAAAGTCCTTAATTAACACCGGAAACCATTGTTTTGATGAATCCATCGTTACGTCACAGTTCCGCCCTGATTCCTGTCACGGCAGCGGCGATGAGAGCGAGAACTATAGGCACTATAACACATCATACTCATAATATTAGGCACCTTGAAACAACTGAGTTAGATACTTAATGGATACTGTTTTTATATTTGTACACGACTAAACACGGGAACGCTTTAAATTATGCACTTTGGCAATTTTCGTCCAGGTAGATATTTGCACAGATAGAAAAATCCTTTTCATCACACACATCTTTCTTATTTATTTGTAAAGATGTGTCTCGCCGAGTTTGTTGCCGGTCCCATATTGGGATACCCTCCTCCAATTGAGGGGGGATTTAAATCTTCTCGATGCAGAGGTGTAGGGATGGAGCCGGTGTAGCTTTATTTGACGTTCATAAGCGCATTGTAATATTCCTACTTGAATAAAAGTATCTTTTATCTTATCTTGCTCGAAAAAGATCTTATTTCATGCACGTACGTGTATCTACTAAATGACAAAGGCCTATATTGTACCCGCGAGAGTTATGGATTGTTACCTCTACCTAACAAAAGAGCTCAGAGGGCCCACCACGAACACCTTCCAAATCGCAAGTTGCGGGGATCTTTCTCTTCGTAATTCATACTGGAAGTACTGGAACGAGTTCCCTCGGCCCCGTACGAAACGCCGGCTGTCCGTCCGTCTGTCTCATGAATTATTTAATATGCTAAACTACTTAACGGCAACACACTGCAAGAGTTTTGCAATTATACTACCAATATATATACTGTTATTCATGGAAATAACTTGGTGTGTGAGATGTTTTATATCGATTGTATCTAATTTAAAAATATAGCAATCCTATTTTTTTATTACCGAAAAAAATGTTTGAGTTTTTGAGTTGAGCTTGGTTAAAAATGACAAAAAGTATATAATTATTAGGTCGTGGCTCATCGTGAATTTGTGACATTTACAAAATGGTCCATTATGAAATGGTTTTCAAAAGGCCTTGCAGATTTGCATAAATAGCGCAAATTAAGTGGAAATACAGCTAATTTAAAATTATTGTGGTCTTCATTAGTCTTAAATCACAGACGATCTAATTAACTGACATAAATATGCAAATTAAAATGTTATAAAATATATTAAGCTACATTTGTGAGAGTTAATTTTGTGTGCAAATTAAATCAATATGGCGATGATTGCACCGTTATAGATATTAATTTCGCCATGTTTGGAAGTTTGTTGGAGGAGGAATTATGCAGTTTTCTATTTATAGCTTATTATGGTAGAAATCGTTATCATTTTTACCGTTAAATATAAACGAAAATCCTAAAAATATAGGATTACTACCAAAGTGCATTCAGCATCAAGCTCTATGAAATTCTAAATATCTAAGTATTATAGTCTCTCGTAATATTAAAAGAACCCGCAGATCGGCTCTATGTAATGTCTCCCGGCAGTCACGTTCCCTAATTAAGAACCAACAGGAGCTAAGATTTAAATATTTTAGGTAATATACCTACCCGTCTCCCTAACGGAAGCGGCTCCTAAAACTAGTGCGATAAGGACAAGGCGAAAAATCCTGCGTAAAAATATCAAAAATCGAGGTTTCGTACTCGACTGTTTCCTCCTCCAAATCTTAACCAATTGTAACCAAATTTGCAAATCTAAATGATTATGACATTATCTGTGTCGGACCGTTTTGATTTTTTGACTAATTGATGTCAGTTTTGAATAGCACGCCTCTCATTGCGGCATAGTCAATTAGGCCATTTTGGCCATTTTTGAAGGGCTCTAGCGCCTTAAAAAACAAAAATATCAAAAAAAGCAAAACGGTCCGACACAGATATTGACAATATTAATCTGTGTTGAAAAAATCATTGCTCTAGCTTTAAAACCCACGGAGGAAACAGTCGAGTACGTTTGTATGGAGAAGTGACCACTCCTGTTGGCTCTTAAAAGAAAACCGATGCTAGTTTTTCTTTTTTAACATCCTTAAGCGCATTTATAAGCCAATTGTAGAATAAACTTTCTTTATCTTATCTTTATATCTAATCTAATATTGTCTGTTCCAGGTGAAGTCAACAATGCCTACGTAACGGACGCAGCGTCCGTGGCCTCCCGCAAGTCGCTCGCCCTGCAGCCCGTGCTACTCGTCCCACACGCCCGAGCGAGGGACCTGGACAGCTACTCGCACTACTCACAGCGCTCCAAACACGGCTACGCTAATACCATGCACAACTACCAGCTGTAACAGGACCTGTATCCAACTAAAACTATTATTCCTACTCTCAGAAATACTCGGAATCATTTAACAGCACCTACGAGCCCTCCAGCCCGTACTACTCGTCCCACACGCCCGAGCGAGGGACCTGGACAGTTACTCGCACTACTCACAGCGCTCCAAACACGGCTACGCTAATACCATGCACAACTACCAGCTGTAACAGGACCTATATCCAACTCAAACTATTATTCCTACTCTCGCAAATACTCGGAATCATTTAACAGCACCTACGAGCCCTCCAGCCCGTGCTACTCGTCCCACACGCTCGAGCGAGGGACCTGGACAGTTACTCGCACTACTCACAACTCTCTAAAGTTGCCGTCATTAGAACTTGCGAACTATGTAAACAAACAATGTAACTTTGTTTTGTGACTGTTTCTCCTTGAATTTTCACACTACCCCATCAAACACAATTCAAACTATACACATATACACTATTGAAACGGTCCGTTGCGTAAAATACATAAATATATAACTGTATCTTGGATATTTAATTAAAAGTTTAAAATGGTTTCATAAGTTAGGTTATTAGGACCTGATGGAATGACGTTTTTGTTTCTTTTAAATTCTACAATTGTCTATGATAGGTAGTGTTGTGACTAAAGTTTGTGATATAAACCCGTTACACACTACCCAACTTACGCTCTGTACCTACCGCCGCGGTTGTAAAATACATCAATACATCATTCTTAAGTACCAATTTGTCTTCTGATCGTGATTAAACAAATTAAAAATAAGTAACTACTTGTTTTTTAATTTTGGTATTTTATTACTCGATATGGTTTGACATTAGTAAAGTAGTAAGAGTCTTGCCCATTACTAGTAAATTCATCATTCAGAGACAATTTCAAAATGGCGGTTTGTTTACATAGTTCGCAAGTTCTAATGACGGCGAGTTTAAACACGGCTACGCTAATACCATGCACAACTACCAGCTGTAAAAGCCTTCCAACTAACTAGGCAGCTCTCGGAATAAACGCTTTATAGTTTACTTTACACAAACACAACTAAGGTAGCAAAACTAATAGCGAAGTATGGTGAGAAAAGGCATATTAAGCTACATATCCTACTGGTGTGCTTGCAGCTGCCTTACGCAAGAGACAACATTATGTTTATGTACTTTTAACTTAACTATCACCTTTAACAAACCTTACGACTGGGCTGTGGGCTCAGTTGCGAGACGTCAACACACCCGAAGGGCAATCCGGACTCAATTTATTCTTACGGAATAAATTCAACAAATTCTTGCATAGCAGCGCCACCTAGTTTACGATTAGAGAGTAAAACTTAAAGCGTCGCCCGCCAGATGGCGCTTATATAAGTTATTTTGTAATTATTTTTCTTAATGTAGGGGAAAGTGAGTTTTAATAAATTTTACAATACATAGACATTATCATGAAATTACTGACAGCGTTTCATTGGCAAACATTCTGTTTTTATTAAATTTATTTATGAAGAATACTTGGCGACCGGCGCGCCATCTAGTTTCACATGATGATATTTTCTATGGAGTAATATTTTATTAGTACTCAAGACTCTGTTATTGTACTTATTATTTAAGTTTTACAGCTAATGTGTAGTGATAAATGATAATGAATGATGTACATAATTTTATAAATACCAACAATTGGTCTATCGTTGTATAAAAGTACAAAAAGATATTACATTTTATATTTTTAAAGCATAATCTTAATATTTTTATAAAACTATGACATTTATGTACTTCAAAGGTAGACAAGTTGTGTTTCTCCTATAAATCCTATTATCTTATACATATATTACCGTCCCATATTTTATAAATAATAATAAATTAATTTTAACTTAACAACGAACTTACAACGAATGCATTTGGTTCACGAAATGCATATTTTTTATAATGTATATTAATATAAGTACATAAATAAAGTAAGATAATTTTAGTTTTTTGTATTATTTTTCCTCGAGTCGTAATCCCGTATAGAATATTTTATAAGGTAAATCAGCCCTGATATATCCTAATTACACTCTTTAGATCCATACAGAATGGACTATTTATAGAATAAAACACAAGGAAGATTGTAACTAAAGTATTATTTTCCCAGATATATTAAATAAATTACCTAAGGAATTAGTACACATTTTAGAAAATAGAAAATCATCGCAACTCAATAAAATTCTAAAGGAATATTTCACAAATGATAATGCTCTGGCAAATATACTGGCAAACAAACGAAAATAAACCTATTAGTTAAATTAAGAAAAGTAGATATTTACATTTCGAATTACTCAATGTATTATTAGGTAACATCAAAACGCGAGTTTTAGTGACCGCGCACATAATCTCATACTAGAGATTTTGCACACAAATGTATGTAGATTTAAGTACTTTTTTAGCGAAATAAATAGATTTAATTTTTTTTTAAATATCCAGCTGCTACAGCGAACCCTTGATTCTACACAGGCTTTTTCAACATAACATAACTACATGTAGGTATCCTAATAGAAACACTCTTTTTAGATACATAAGGAAGATAGTAAAGTATCATTTAATATCGAGTTGCCACAGCGTGGTGTCCGCGAACCCTCGATTCTCCAAGCAACTGTTTGGCGGCAGCTTGTAGGTGGCCAGTCGCCTCAGTCCGCTGCGGCGCGTCAGGCCGCGCCGACCCGGGTCGCCTATTAGGACCTGAAATATATTTATTAAACTATTAAAATAACATATATAGCTGGTCAACCAAATCTTGTCAGTAAAAAAAGGCGCGAAATTCAAATTTTCTATGGGACGATATCCCTTTGCGCCTACATTTTTCAAATTTGCCGCCTTTTTCTACTGACAAGATCTGGTTGACCAAGTATATTTATTAAACTTTATTGCACAAATTTAACAAAAAATGTTTGCCTTAAGGCATTTTCTATCAGTCCACCATGAGCTCAACATTCTCATCAACCAATCAAAGAGCGATTCAGCGAACTCCGTGTCGCCGACGACTAGTATGTCGCAGGGAGGCTTGTCGCCGTTAAGGTTGGCGGCACTTTAGTATTTAAAAGTAATTACCGTGGTGCCTTTTAGCGTCATGAGCCAATCAAACAGCGCCTCAGCGAACTCCGTGTCGTAGAACATGTCACCGACGACTAGTGTGTCGCAGTGAGGCTTGTCGCCGTTGAGGTTGGCGGCACTTTAGTATTTTAAAGTATTTACCGTGGTGCCTTTTAGCGTTATGAGCCAATCAAACAGCGTCTCATCTCAGCGAACTCCGTGTCGTATGATAGAACATGTCGCCGACGACTAGTATGTCGCAGGGAGGCTTGTCGCCGATGAGGTTGGCGGCACTTTAGTATTTAAAAGTAATTACCGTGGTGCCTTTTAGCGTCATGAGCCAATCAAACAGCGTCTTAGCGAACTCCGTGTCGTAGAACATGTCGCCGACGACTAGTGTGTCGCAGTGAGGCTTGTCGCCGATGAGGTTGGCGGCACTTTAGTATTTAAAGTAATTACCGTGGTGCCTTTTAGCGTCATGAGCCAATCAAACAGCGTCTCATCTCAGCGAACTCCGTGTCGTATGATAGAACATGTCGCCGACGACTAGTATGTCGCAGGGAGGCTTGTCGCCGATGAGGTTGGCGGCACTTTAGTATTTTAAAGTATTTACCGTGGTGCCTTTTAGCGTTATGAGCCAATCAAACAGCGTCTCAGCGAACTCCGTGTCATAGAACATGTCGCCGACAAGTAGTGTGTCGCAGTGAGGCTTGTCGCCGATGAGGTTCGCAGCACTGGTTGTTAAAGAAACTCCGTTGAGGGACGCGTTGATGGAGGTGGCTTCTAGGGCGTCTGTAAGTATAATTTATGGTGTAATTAAGTCAATTACCTATAATAATAAAAAAACTATGCGTCTACGGTAAACGAATCAGTGTTCTAATTAAACGCAAGTAGCAAACAATCGAATGCCCCAGCTAAACAAACAACGCCACCTATAATAAGCTTAATAAGCACGAAAAATAAGCGTGGAGAATAACTGTCAACACAACTGAATACCTATTTTGAGCTTGTACTCAACAGGGGATGTAGCTCAGTGGTAGAGCGTTCGCTTTGCATGTGAAAGGCCCCGGGTTCGATCCCCGGCATCTCCAACTTTTTGTAATTTTTTTTTCTTTTTACTTACATAGATCGATGTCATTGGCCAATACACTCTTCGCTTTCATTTTTGCTGCTGCAATGGCTCCAGCTCCACAGCCACATCCTAGGTCCAAAACTGTTTTGTTTTCGACGATTTTAGGATTATCCAGTATGTATCTGCAAAATAAACAAGCGCTTTTGATACGAATATTGAACACATAATAGATATAAGTGAAAATGTTGAGTAAGGAATAAAAATAGAATGTAAAAATAATCACTATCATCACTACATAGTATAAAACAAAGTCGCTTCCCACTGTCTGTCTGTCTGTATGTATGCTTAGATCTTTAAAACTACGCAACGGATTGTGATGCGGTTTTATTTAGTAGATAGAGTGATTCAAGAGGAAGGTTTATGTATAATTTGTTAACCCGTGCGAAGCCGGGGTCGCTAGTAATTTATAAAAATGTAATGTAAAAATATTTCTGGGTTGGTAATGGTTACAAATAGCTTTGAATATAGCGCCATCTATTGATGATTGATATTAATACGAGGCGAGTTACTAAGCAGAAGTAGTAGTTTTCTATTCGCCAAAAGATGGCGCTATAAAAGTTACGACTATTCCACAATAGATGTCAGCCATAACAAGCATCAGGGTAGTCGGTGGACTCGGTGTGTCTCACTCCGCGATTTCGTCGCTTTGCTACAGGTAGCTAAAAGTACATCCGTTCGGCCCCAATTTTGGGGAAAGCCATAAGCCGCGCGTGGCGCTGTCGCCACCTAGCGGCCATATCTGTGCTGGTCGTAAAAGACGCGTTTTGTTAGAGAGTGAGTCTTCTGTACTTAGTACTATTATTTTATTCTGTGGCAATGTTGGGATTACGGGGAATATGTAATTTTTGAGATTTATTTAAATTTTAAATAGTTACTCTAGCTAGCATTCAATTGAAACACATTTTTTATTACTAATTATTTGGTCGTTGTGCGCAGTTGGATCTCTACTAAAATTAGAACGAACTAATTATGTCTAATTTATACAAAAACCTATGTAAAAATCAGAATGTACCTAATTTATTAGTTTATTTAGCGCCAACACAATATTCCAATTACCAATATAACTAGCCACCCTGAGAACTGTGGCTTCATTTATTTTTCAATCAGTTTCGAGTTTTAAGAGGTCAACTAGTGCTGGTTTTTTAAAGTCACGGAAGGAGTCTGAAACTGAAATAATGGTCATGCGAAGTAAAGTAACTGCTAAGTTGATAAATAAACGTCAAGGCCCGCTGAGAGTTTTCCGGGTTACCTAGAAACACTAAATTTTACCATTGTTTTATCTTGAATGTGGTGTAGCCATGTATCATAAGTGTTCAAATTTAAGTGAAAAAAAAAATCATCTATCTATCCAATCCAAAAAATATTTACCAAGACTTTTTCCGAAATAAGTATTGAAAAAGTAAACAAAAAAAGCCAACGACACGAGGTGTTCCCAGGCGGTCACCCATCCAAGTACTGACCTCGCCCGACGTTGCTTAACTTCGGTGATCGGACGAGAACCGGTGTATTCAACGTGGTATGGACGTTGGCGACAGGGTAAGCAAAAATTCTATACACAACAAAGTAGTACTGTAAATGTAAAGTTGTGAATCGATAATATCGATATTCTTCATTCTCTAGCTCTACTCGTAAGTACTGTACTTAAATGTAGGTAAACCAACAATCTCTACTCTCTTCTTTGCATAATGTCAATAACAGCTATTCAGAAACAGCTGTCGGATTTAATAGGTGTACCATTAATTACCATTATTAAGAGTAAAGGACAATGTTTGGATCTGCCAGTCTGTTTCGCATGGTAGACATTGTAGACAATATTCAGAAAATAAGTACATACAGAATGTAATTTTCATAATTTTCATACACGTACAACTTCTACCTATACATACGTATCGAAACCTATGGCAACTAGGTCGAGTTTCAAATTTTACACTCGCCTCTGAATTTCCTTGAATTTTGATAACCTAACTAACACTAGGCTGAAACTACTTGAAACGAACGCCTACCTCAGCTGTCAGCCTGTCACCCGGCCGCCCCCGACCTATATTCAGATTTTCTCTGAACTGAAGCTTTCTCAGAACCAGCTGGCAATGTTAGGTATGCATGAGCCTGAGTGCTAATTCCGTGAAACCTAATTAGGGAATGCACTTGGAAATTTGCATGTACCTACTACCTAGCCTACTGTACGTACTGTACTAATAGATAGCTATAATTATTCTCTTGGAAAACGTTTTCAATTTGTACAAGAGTTAGCTGAGTTAGTGATGTAACGAAAAATATACTGGATCCTGGTTTATTATTATTAATCTATATTAGGGAAGGAAATTTACCCAATGCCCAGAGTCAATGTAACGTAATATATTGGCAAGGTGCGAAGTCGGTGGAGGGGGAAGTGGCGCTGATCGTCACAAACACAGGTAATCTTATGGAATGTCCGACATGACATTAGTACTAGCGGCAGCCGCTTGAACTAATTTTACTCCATAAGATTTAACGTAGAAAGTCCGACAAAATGAGGGCAGCACCAGTCGTGCACCTAGCGAATACCTATATTAGGTACCTATATATATATATATATATATATATATATATATATATATATGTCGGCGACGGATGGTCCCGATGGCGGTGGGCGCGTGGGGGTAGTACCTAGATGTATTACTTCACAGCCAAAATAGTAGGTATGCTACCAACGCATGAAATAAACATCCAGATTCGTTAACCATACTAGTGCCTACTATAATTCAGTACTAAATAATCAAAACAACCAATCACTATTCCAAAATTATTTGAATCAAAATAAAAAGATCACATGAAACCGTTCAAATCTTTATTTTACAAAAGTAAGCTTCTAATGGCACATAAGAAATCAAAATAACACTTGGAATAAAACACTTAGCTAAACGGTTAAAGAACGTGAGAATCTATAAGCTTTCAGAATAATCCTTCAGGTGTAAGCCTTAGGAACGTAGCGAATTAGGCACGAGCTTGGCTAACGTCCGATCTCTAGCGCGGTCCGATCAAGAAGAAGGAAGCCAGTTCCCGCGGCGGAGCCAACCGCTCCCGCCTCCAATTCAAGTTGGTAAACCTGCCTGACCAGTCTACCAACATAACGACAAAAATGCCTGCCCGTGCCTACGTTCACTCAAGATAGGTACACATCTTGACGTTCCAAAGCCTTCTACCTGTCATTTTAGTTCAACAATACGCCAAACATTGCTAATCGATTTTATACAGGCGTCTAACTATGAACTGTAATGCTGCAATACGTCTTTCTGGTGTCTCGCTCCGACACGGCCATCCTGCGTTACACACGTCCTCGTGTGTGGGTGTATGCATTTGATACTGAAACAAAACATACAGCACAGTATCTCATCGCTCGGTCATTCCTGACCAACAATTTGGGTCTCACTCAAATTACTATTAAAATCAAACTTTGTCATCAATCAAACCAGAAAAAATAATTGTTCAAAATTACTTTAACAATCCTCAATTCTCTAGTCAAAAATAGTCCATCGAGCAACGACTAAATAAAAATACTCGTCGGTAATCATCGCCGCTATCTAACGGATACACTCCAATAATCATCGCCTCCATCTGGCGGATACTCTCAAATTTATGTGAAAACAGAACAATCCCAAACATCAAGAACACAAATCACAACAGCTCTAATTCATTGCTCGACAGTATCACTACCATTGTCGTCAATATCAATTTACGGGGAAATTATCTGGCATAAAAAAAAAAATTGGTCATATGTGATCAAAATTTTTGTAAGACATCTTAAAATAAATAACATTCTGAATTGATAGTTCCAATTTTACTCATATGAACACAGTACATAAACGGGAATTCATTTTTAACAAAACAACACCAGTCCTTCGGTGCATTGCCTGTCCTTCGGCAGATACCAGACCCTCGTCAGAAGTAACCATCTCAGCCGCGTAAGTGCTACTCCTCGCAAAGAGCATTCTGCACATAAAAAGCAGACCACGTGCACATCTTACATGCTCCGGCACTTCTGATGCGGTCACTAAAAAAATAACCCAGTCCATCGGGCATACTTTCAGTCCATCGAAAGCAAAACAGTATTGCCCAGTCCATCGGGCGTGCCTTCAGTCCATCGAAAGCATGACAGTATTGTCCAGTCCATCGGGCGTGATTTCAGCCCATACGAAAGTACAAGCTTTCAGTCCGTCGAAAGCAAAACAATGTTAACAGTGAATTCCAAAAAAAAGAAAATAAAAACAGGTCTTTAAATCATGTTACTCAGAACCATTGGTACTATCAGCGTCAACTAATCAACTGAAACTGATTATTACTGATCAAAATCACTAAAGATAGCTTTCTTCTTTAGCTTTAACAACAGAAACTCGCTCAAGACTTCTATGCAGAAGTAAAACATCTCAAAATAATCCCAACGAAATGGGAACTGCTCACCAGCTTAATAAAGTATGATGCACGCGACCAAGTCAAAGGTGGTGGTGGTGAGGTCCAACCCAAGCACGGAGGCTGATCCTTTCCGCTTGCCGTTGCCGTTGCTGGGGCAGATTGCGAGAGACACGATGTGGTTCAACATAGCTGGCTGTTACTGAAATCATCATTTGCACGGTATCAGGTTTATCATGTATGCAGGCTAAACTCAACAGGTTTATGAAATGCAAGGTAGCAGACACAAAAAAATATGTTTCCAATGTATACGGGACTTCAAAAATCTCAGAATAAAATTTAAACTTCAATGAGTGCGTTTTATTTAATTCCATGAACAAACAAACGCGTGTTCCAAAAATAAGTAACACGGTAAATGGGCCAATACGAAAAGTGACAGCTTATTAGTTACGTTCGACTGTTATGCTTCGCCATTACACTCAAAATAAAATTCACTAATAAACAATTAGAACGAAACCTGTCCTTTTATTTCCAAATCTTCAGCACAGAAGATACTGCACAGCTGCTTCTGTGTCACGGGCGTAATGGTGTCTGCAAGTTCGCTCGGCTCTGGCTGCAGGACACTGTAACATTAATTTTCATATGCGTAGCTCATGTTTCCATAGTATGCACGATTTGTTCTATCACGGCATTACGAGCAATAATTTGTCACAATTTTATTAATTACTAAACGTTACAGGGTAAAGATTACATAATCCTTGCATTGGCAAATCAGCAGGATCAATTTCTAACGGTGCATTGTATTTTAATGAAAAAAAAAAAAATATTTTTTGAGGGTAGATGCACAAGTGAGTGATGAAATAATATCACGTCGCGACAGCCAATATTTGATTTTAATTAACAATATGGATTTCACATCAAAATAACTTAAGATCACTTAGATTTTAATGGATTTTAAAAATTAATTGTATGTTCAAATCAATTATTGAGGGTAGATTCACAAGTGAGCGATGAAATAATATCACGTCGTGATAGCTAATACTTGGTTTTAATTAACAGTATGGATTTCAAATCAAAATAACTCAAGATCGCTTCAATTTAAATGGATTACAAAAATTAATTATAAAGAGACGTGGCGATACTAGAGATGACGTCACGTCACGACCACTCTGTTCGACAGCCCCAATCATAATTCACAATTTCACAATAATTCTCACCAAATAACAATGAATTGCACTCACCTTTCAATGAAGGTTAGACACGTGAGCTTACCATTTACCACGTGTCCAGATTAAGGAATGTAGGTCACCAGAAATACACCAAGCTCCCAGGTGGCTGTGTAAGCAATACATGAATTTACGCATCGATCCCACTTGCTGATGTCGGCGACGGATGGTCCCGATGGCGGTGGGCGCGTGGGGGTAGTACCTAGATGTATTACTTCACAGCCAAAATAGTAGGTATGCTACCAACGCATGAAATAAACATCCAGATTCGTTAACCATACTAGTGCCTACTATAATTCAGTACTAAATAATCAAAACAACCAATCACTATTCCAAAATTATTTGAATCAAAATAAAAAGATCACATGAAACCGTTCAAATCTTTATTTTACAAAAGTAAGCTTCTAATGGCACATAAGAAATCAAAATAACACTTGGAATAAAACACTTAGCTAAACGGTTAAAGAACGTGAGAATCTATAAGCTTTCAGAATAATCCTTCAGGTGTAAGCCTTAGGAACGTAGCGAATTAGGCACGAGCTTGGCTAACGTCCGATCTCTAGCGCGGTCCGATCAAGAAGAAGGAAGCCAGTTCCCGCGGCGGAGCCAACCGCTCCCGCCTCCAATTCAAGTTGGTAAACCTGCCTGACCAGTCTACCAACATAACGACAAAAATGCCTGCCCGTGCCTACGTTCACTCAAGATAGGTACACATCTTGACGTTCCAAAGCCTTCTACCTGTCATTTTAGTTCAACAATACGCCAAACATTGCTAATCGATTTTATACAGGCGTCTAACTATGAACTGTAATGCTGCAATACGTCTTTCTGGTGTCTCGCTCCGACATATATATATATATATATATATATAAACCTTCCCAAACTTTTCGGCCCAATTTTGACTGCTTTGAAAACAGCGACTTCTTAATACCAAATACCTTATCCACTATCTTTAAATTTTTTCCAGTTTTTGAAGTATATACACTTATGTACACTTTATTACTTAAATAAATAAATAAATAAAAATACGTTTATTACCAGAACACAAAAACAGTACAGTAGTGGAAGGAACAGAACAGTATGGTAACTTAAAACTAAAGTATGGTACATTTATAGTGTTTGGTAAAAGGATACCGTCGTATGCTAGGTCAGCTGGTAATGCCCACAGCCCAGCGTTGATTTTCAGACTGATCCTTTTGCCAGGCTATATATCCTTTAGCATAACTTAGCATTACTTATAGTCGTTAATTTCATCGATCATAATCTCTACTAATTCGTCAACCTCTTGACATTATACCTACCCTAGTCAGCCGATGACACAATTCTCCGAAGGTCGCGGCCTCGACGCACGCGACCTTGAACTTGCCATAAAGAAGACTCGTGAAGGTCAAAGTAGAGGCGCGGGTAGCAACGATAGAGAAAGATTTTCTTTTACTGTCTGATCTTACATAATATACTCATAGAGTACTGTTGCAGTAGGTAATGATAATGCTGGTGCCTGGTAGTTGAAGAAGTGTACATCGCTCTCTTGGTCACCTTATTTTTAATAGGTATCCTAATATTTTAAATAATTTATGCCTTAATAATATCCTTGTTTAATCAACATTGACCGCCGCGCCGCAGTCGTCGCCAGCCGTCGTTGTGTGGAACGGGAAAAAGTGAAAAGTCAACTGGCAAAATTTAATACCGATTATCCTAGGTACTGCTATAGTCATCGGCCACTCCATAGTAAAGCAGAAACAATCAAGGCAATTGAAGTCTTATTCCTAAGAGTGGCCAATTACAATGGAGGGGCCAATTACTATTATAGTAATCACCCTAATAATTAGTCCTGTATACACCAATTTCATCTATAAATTTCATTTATTGGGCGCACCTACGCTAAACGACAGCTAGTCGAATTCTCGGCTTCTCGCCGTTGGTGAAAAAGCACTCCATTTGTGCAATTACAGATTAGGTACTTGAAGTCGTTACTCAGCTGTGAGTCGGGGGTGACATAATCCGAAGGTCAGCCTTGCGCTGGGTCAACGGTCTTTGCGACCTTCAACTTTACACCACGAGTCGCAATTTCTGGGTGATGCTTGATGTTGCAATGGGGTTGTGGTATTAAAATGCAACTTGTTTGGATATTTGTGTAATTGACACAAAAGGGTCACTTATCTAAATATGTATCTACTAGATTGGAACAACATGGACGGAACAGGTTCCACATGGACTGTTGTGGAACAGGTTCAACATGGGCTGTTGTAGTTTGTAGTAAAAAAATAGCATAGGATGCTACAGATCGAGTGCTGCGGTGCTGCTCTCAGTGTTATTTTACGAGTAAAAGAGCGCTTTTGGGAGTTTTGCATGGGTGTGGGTGATCTCGTGGTCTTGGTTAACGCGGTCTTATTGTGTGCAGATAATTATGAACACTTCTCCAGTGTAGCTGCAGATGTTTGTTCAACATGAGTCAGGTTTGACATAGTTCCTGCGAGCCGCGCCCCCGGCGGGCATTGCTCGAGGCCGAAGCCTTGAACTTGTAGGGTGGGAAACGCAGTAGAGTAATCCTCAGCTGAGCGATTTTAATAGTAATGTTTTTCAGCAAATTGCTACTACGACTTCTTAAAGAGTTCTTAGCGGGTAAGCCTCTGTAAGGGTATGGGGGTAGCTCGCAATAAAGTATACATACAGCGCAAGGCAAGGAACCCCTTCTAGGAGATACATACTTATTCGAGGTCTAGAAAAGACTGTTTGATGCTAAGAGTTGCGTTACACCTCAAATAATTCAAAAGCCTAATATAATTTGAAGGTAAAGATCAAAATGCATCCATCTACCTATTACAAATTTTGTATCAATTTGTGAGACTTGCGGTACTGTTTTCTAATAGTCGTGTAGTGGCAGGTTGGCCTCGTGCCAACAGCTTATCTGATTTAGAGGAATTCGTAATTCGGCTCGGTATGAGCTATTCGATGGAATTGAAATTGCTTTCTTCGTAATATTTATTTATTTATTACGAGCCTGTTGTATTGTATCCCATTGCTGGCAAAGGCCTGCCGGACAATATTTAAAAAAAAACCTATCATGCAGGACTCGGAGAATCCCCTGTAGAATATCATCAGTCATTAGTCCTAGCTAAAAAAATGTTTATAGTGGCTGTATTAGGTCATCCAGGGTATTCCCCTGGATTAACAGGCTTTTGCGCTTTTGTATTAGGAATGTTCTTCTATTTCTATAAGAGTTAGAAACTCGAATTAAATTTAGTACTTGTACAAGTACACGGTGAGTTACGAGCGAGGAAATAAGTAAGTGAGAAGATGAGTGGTCCGTGTAAAATGTTAGAATATAAGTAGAATAAATAAATAATAATAACAAATAAATAACACATAAATAGGTAGCAAAAGAGTGACCCGATGACGGGTCATTCACATTTAAATGAGCGCTTCCATATTTTACCACAAGACCTAAGTACATCCTGTAATTATTTACAAATGAACTTATTGCACAATATCATGCAATTCAATACATAAATAACTTTATACAGTCGCGATCAGATCTATAATATATTGGACCGGGCAGGGTGCTTACAAATATCTGAACACGCCTCTATGGTCAAGGCGCTAGAGTGCGCGTTCAGATATTTTTGAGCACCTCGGCCGCGCACCAATATATCGGATGGCGAATGCACGTATTCGTAATAAAAACAATTCAGATGACATGTTCTGCAAATGCTAAACAGGATTAAAATAAACTTTGAATAAATGTCATATACTAAGAAAAAGTGACCAAGGCCTCCAGTGCCCCAGGCAGGCAGGATTAAAATACTTTTTCAGAAGTCAATTATTTATAACAAGTGGAAAATAAACACACAGTGATACATTACGCCTGATGCTAAGTAGTTACCGTAGCCGACGGACTCTTGCAATTGCGGTGTCTTTCTATTGAACTATACAACATAATCCAACCAATCAAACCGACTGTTTTTTGATCCAAAACGTTCAAAGAACCCGACCTTTTGCGTCCTCTAACAATAAGAAAATATCTCCAAATGTCTTGTTTTCAGTTACGCATCTTTTCCAAGAATTCCTATCCCTAGTATGACTCACTCTAGCATATTCCCGAATTTCAGGATGACTCATACTAACTGTCCCTTTCTTTCATCACATACACAAACCTCTCATTCGCACTCATAGTGAAATCATATTTCTCTCTCCGTCCACAATGTCCTGAATATTTAGCCCTATCCCTTTCTTTAATAGGTGAAAGTAGTAGGTCGTCCTTGTCTTGCGAGTCCTTCAATGGCTCATACGAAGGAATTTAGGTTGAACGAACAGTCGACATCAAAAATATGTAAACAACTTAGAACCTTATTTGGTTGGAATAAGGTGGAATATTCATATAATGTTTAGTATTACGTATCTTATCATTGAAAAGGTTAGTTATCTACTTAATCGAGATGGTGCTCAAAACAAATAGTTTGCAATGCAAAGTTTCATTGATTTTTGCTTTTCATGCATAAAAGTAGGTAAGTTACGATTTGTTAAAATTACAAAAAAAAAACATATTTTAACCACGTGGATGGGACATATACTAAATCCCAATCGATAATTAACACTTCACTTAGGGCTTAATAGAATTAATTTAAATTAACCTTTCATATGCGTGAGGTGCTCAAAAATTGTGGGTTCCTCGCTTGGTTTTGTTAATATAAATAGAGCAGAAAAAATCGTTCCCGAAATAAAGATGACTAAAAAGTAAAAATTCTGTCACGTCATTTTCTGGTTGAAGAAACGTCAGAACGTCACTTTAATTAACCACTGAGAGACCATATCCATAACAAATCCAGATCAAATTCATAACCTGTTATTACATTCAGAATACGCCTCCTATTTAATTAATTACTAATAAGACCATTGATCCCAGATTAAGATTAAAGTCTAAATATAGACTACATCCGCATCCATACAATTATTATCTCTTATCAGTAGCAATTATCGAAAAAACAATACAAACATATTGGAAATCGTTTGTTTTGCTCCATTCGAAGAAATCCACGTTAAGGTATTCGTTCAACAATTCCGTTATCAATAATTCACAGATAAGGCGATTTGTAAAACCCCAGGGTGACTCACATTAAGACAACTAACTCCATTACAATGTTAACCTTATACCATAAGAGTAGAGTTTGATTTCGGTTAAATCGACAACTGTATCACGCTGTATTGAAAGGCCACGGATAGGTAGTTGAATTTCAACTTTATGTCTGATAGTATTAGGTTTGTATTGGTTTGAACGGTTTGCGGTCTCGTGAGATGTGAATTTTTCTAAGAATTTTCATTCATGGATAAAGTGGTCATGGCCAGTCGTCATGCTGTGCTCTAGTCCATTCAGTAAGAACTGTTCAATGACACGTGACTAGGGTTTGCAATCCGGATTCCAAATGTATGAAATTATCCAGATCTGGATCCGGATCCGCGGTTATTCCCATACATTTCGTCCCATACGTCGTGAAAACCCTACACGTGACCATGTATAATCGGATCTAAATATAAACACTAAGCACACATTGGCACAAATGTGACAAATGGCACGAAATCTAATCTAATCTGTGAAAATAATGACTATAATATAACCCCCTTATTCATAAACTCGCTACAAACCTCAATTAGCTAATAATCGTTTGTCCTTATTTGTAATTTTGACTTATGAATTTGTAAGAAAGGGATAAAACATAATTTAACAAAATCAGGCCCGTAAAGTTTTATGAATAAAGTCATTTTTGTACCTGCACTAATTTGTGTGTTTAACAATTGATAAGGATTATAATTTGCATTTGGTAGAGTAGAAATGAAGATATTTCTAATCATTACTATTAAGAACAGAAAACAGAATAGATACGACATTGGGTAACTTAACTTAGAGAAGATGTAATAGGAAGAAAGATTTATAAAAAATGAGGCTGTAGAAAGAAGAGAACAAACGTTGAGGAAAAGACATTTCAAGAGCTCAAAAAAGTCGTCCCGCAGAGTCTGAAAGTCTGAAACCATCGACACGAGAAGAAGAGCTCAAAACAATAGCAGAGAAGCAGGTATAATGTCAACTAATTCATCGACAAGAGCGGGCTCCTAAATGATGATGAATCAGATCAGATACTTTTGAGTGTAGCGGTACATAATATGTAGTTGTTTTTGATGAATTTCTGGCAGCAAAAAGCATCCCACTAGTTAATTTCGCTGCGCTTATTACAATCGAAAGCAAAACCAACCCAACCTACAATATGTGCTTTAATATATTAGGAGAAGTTTAAATTATAGGTACTATACCTATTTACGTGATATGGCAAGGATAGCATACAAGATCAAAGTCAAGTCAACAAGATCAAAGTTTCCTTATCCCTAATCAGATTCAAAATAAAAATTCTACGTAAGTATGTTTCCAAGCTAATAAGGCCAGACGTCACAAGGTACGCAAGTGGAATCCAAAGAGTGCGTTACGCAGATCTAAGGCGGAGGATATTAAGGAAACCGGTCGGAAAAACCCGGCAAGATATGCTAAAACGACGGCAAGTCAGTACCTAATTGTATACTTATTATTGCTCAATGTATAGTTGGCATGAGTACGAAGTATTTTAAAGTCTTTCACATTAGTTCAGCCGTTCTACATGTATTCTCAATAATCCTGATCGGGTGGCAATTGCTTTTAATTCTGACGACTACTCGATCTGAAGTCCAAATACGAGTAGCATGAGCATTCGATAATAAATGCCGGCTATTAGCCGCAAGTAATTCATCTGTCTTGACATGTCTTGATTAAATTAACGATATGGTTCTGGAAGAAGGGGGAAGCCCAGAAAAGATGCTACTGAGTAGGCCACATAAGACATTGTCAACACTGAACAATACCTATCCGGAAATAAAATGGATACCAATAGAATGATCGCTTGAAATGGTGCCGAGGCTAATAGCTTTCGGCTGCAGCACTGATGATAATAATCATAAAAGGGGTTTTGCAAAATTCAAGGTACGCCATAGGTGACGTTTCTCGATCAAGCCGAAAATAAATAATTGAATTAATGTAGTATATAGAACTATACATGCTTATATACGTGTATTTCAATGCTATATAATCAATGATCTTATGAATAAAGAGTAGTCTTATTTAGAATCTGGTTGTGTCAATACACCTCCCGACATCCATCCTCATATGGCGATCCTGCCATCGCAGCGCTTTGCGCGCTGCCTATCGCGACGTCCGCGACCGTGACTACCGCGCGCGAAAGTGTTACATTTATTTATCAAGGACTAAATCTTTGGCTGTGAAAAACAAAATTAAAGACGGTGCTCGACATGGGACTCATTGCAAATATGAAATTATAAGTGTGGAACGAAGATGGGGTCTTCGCAAACAAAAGAAGAGGTCGTTATAGCCCAGAATGCTGCCGGGGGCTCCAGCAACAGCGCCGAGGTGGTTAAGAGTATAAATACCACAAATATTCTGCTCGTCGTGGTGGTATGCATCTTTGGTATCATATGCTTGGGTGCTGCATACTACTTTTATAGAAGATGCCACGAAAGGTGGATACGTGAGGAGATTCGCGGGCACGCATTGAGGAGCTCGATTTTTCGCCGGACGCCGAAATCGGAAAACGAGGTTTAACTACGTGCGTGTTTGAACTTTTGTAGCGGAATACGGACTATATACAGCTCAATGAACAAAAGCGTCGAAATAAAAAGTGCAGTGTAAAGTGTAGTGCGCGTTGTAACCGTCTGTGCCATGTGTAGCCGTCTGTACCTACTCACCGGACAATGAGTAAGATTAGAACTTAATTGGTTTATAATTAGCATATCACGTAGCAATAGCTTAAGGCGAATATATGTTTTAATTTTAATTATGAATTAGTATGGCAGATGAATTATTAGATTTAATTAAGCAGCTAACTGTTATAAGACAATATTTAATTAAAATCGGTCCTAAGAGAAGAGTAGGACAAATTGTTAAAAATAAGTTGATTGAAGCACAAGCTGTGCATGCTGATTATTCTACTTTTTTGGATAGTTTAGAAGAAATTGAGGA
Source organism: Cydia amplana (assembly GCF_948474715.1). Lineage (NCBI taxonomy): Eukaryota > Metazoa > Arthropoda > Insecta > Lepidoptera > Tortricidae > Cydia > Cydia amplana. Next base: position 26,307,755 of record NC_086070.1, read on the forward strand.
GAGCATAAAAAACGACGATCTTATACCTATAAAGAAATTTTGTAGCCAGTTTGATGCATTGTATGCAGAAATTTTAGAATTGTGTAGTGATACTAATATGTCCGAGATGGAGAAGTTTAACTTAAAAACGGCTTTGAGTTTATTACCAGTAATGAAAGATGATATTAATGAAATTCAGAATTTAATTGACGGTATTGAGTATTATCAATCACTTCTCGATAACGATTCAAAAATGAAACTGGTAACCTTCGTCTTAAAAAGTAGGCTTTCTCAGTCAGCTAAACTAAAGCTGCTACCAGAATATACTACCGTTGACGCTTTAATCACGGATATGAAAAATGAGCTTTTACCAAAAAAGTCAGTGCCATGTTTACAAAAACAACTCTTAAGTTTAAAACAAAACGAAATGTCTATCGATGACTATGGTAAACAATTAGCAGAAATGTTTGTCGATCTTACTTTGTCGCAGGCGGGTGATAATGCCGATAATTATAAGGTATTGCGACCCTTAAATGAACGCCAGGCTATTCAGAGCTTCGCTGATGGGCTGCGAAATCGCAGACTCAGCACTATAATCGCTGCGCGGAATTTTACCACCCTAAAAGATGCAGTTCAAGCTGCCATAGATTACGACCGGTCCACTCCAAGTACGTCTGAAGGGATTTTGACAATGGCACGTAATCATAATTATAATTCGAGATATTTCAGAGGCCCATCATCCTCATACTCTAGGGGACACCGTGGAAGGTCGTACTCAACACGCGGCCATCAACCGGCAAGGTACGGGTTCAGTAGCCGACAGCGAGGCACGGGACGTGGCTTCCAACCTGCGGCTGCCCGAGGAGCAACGAGGCCTTACCAGCAGAATAGAGGTAGGTCCCAATTCTATTCCAACAGAGCTAGGAACAATGGGATACGCAGTCAACAGCAAGTACATGTAATGACGGATAGTAACGTGTCGAATAGTAACGAGAATCAGTTTTTTCGTGACTGAAGAATATATTTTAATTAACAGCAATAAGAAACATAGTTATGTAGAATTATCTTTTGGTAACGGTATTTCGAGTCAATATTTAATTGATACGGGTTCTACCATATGTGCTATAAAATATAAGTACATACATAATCAGAATATTCCAATCCATAACGATAATGTAGTAGTCAGCGGATTGGGCGGCAAAGTCCAACCTATCGGATATGTTTACTTAGACCTTAATTATGGAGATCATAGCCTTAATCAAAAGTTTTATGTTTTCAATTCTTTGCCATGTACGGCTGGCGGCATCTTAGGACATGACTTTTTCAGAAAGTACACGTCAACTATAGACTACTATGATAGCACTTTGACTTTAAGGAATGGCTTAGATTGTAAAATAATATTACCGCTATTTATAGAGGATAGCAACCGTTTGACGGTACCGGCTAGGTCGGAATCTATACGTTACATAAAGACGAATATGGAAGAGGAATGTGTGGTGTGCGCGAATGAGATTCAACCCGGATTGTTTATGGCTAGTGCATTAGTGAAACCTAATAATGGAAAGATACCTATTCGTTTGCTTAATACGACTGAAAATGATTTGACTATTAACAAATTAAACCCGACTATTCACAAAGCAAGTGATTACGATGTATGTATGTTTGGCGAAACGCATAAAAATGCGGAACGGGTTAAAAAGATGTTTTCTTATTTAAAGATTAGTCACTTAAATAGAGAGGAACAAATTTCTATTGAGAAATTGTGTGCAAAATACTGTGATATTTTTTATTTGCCAGGGGACAAATTAACGACAACGAACATTTATAAGCATAAAATTACTTTAAAACAACAAGGTGAAGTACAAAGACAGTTAGATAGTATGTTGGAACAAGGTATTATAGAGCCGTGCAGAAGCGAGTGGTCAAGCCCAATATTACTAGTGCCTAAAAAATCGGATAGCAGTGGAAACAAGAAATGGCGATTAGTAGTGGACTACCGTAAACTTAATGATTGTATTACAGATGATAAATTCCCGCTTCCCAATATTACAGAGATTTTAGATTCGTTATCCGGTAGTATTTACTTTACCCATTTAGACTTAAATCAGGGTTATTACAACGTCCAGTTAGAGCCAGACAGTAGAAAATATACAGCTTTCTGTGGGGGTAGATGGCAAATGACTCGCATGCCTCAAGGGTGTAAAACTAGTCCGAATTCATTTTCCAGGATGATGACCATGGCAATGGCTGGATTAACTTATCAAAAATGTTTTGTTTACCTAGATGATCTCATAATTTTCGGCCGTAATTTAAATGAACACAACAAAAATTTACAGGATGTTTTTGAAAGACTTAGAAGCGTAAATTTAAAATTGAATCCGGAAAAATGTGATTTTTTGCGAAAAGATATACTTTATTTAGGACATGTCGTATCAGGTAATGGAGTGTTGCCAGATCCAGCTAAAATTGAAATTATGAAGAATTATCCAGTTCCTAAAAGCACAGACGAGGTGAAACGTTTTGTAGCTTTCGCAAATTATTACCGAAAATTCATTCCAAATTTTGCCGAAAAAGCTTATTACTTGAATTTGTTATGTAGAAAAAATATTAAGTTTCAATGGGATGATAACTGTCAAAAAGCATTCGAATGCCTCAAAGACTGCATGGTATCACCACCAGTTTTACAATATCCTGATTTTTCAGAGGAAAATGAATATATTATACAAACAGATGCTTCCAAATTTTCAATAGGTGCAATTATGTCTAATTCAAATAGATTACCCATAGCTTACGCAAGTAGGAGCTTAAATAAAGCAGAAATTCAATACCCTACAGTGGAAAAGGAATTGCTCGCCGTGGTTTGGGCAGTTAAACATTTTAGGCCATATCTGTACGGGCGTAAATTTAAAATATGTACCGATCATAAACCTCTCGTGTACTTATTCAATATGAAAGATCCCTCGAGTAGATTATTAAAATTTAGAATGGCATTAGAAGAGTACGATTACGTGGTTGAATATGTGAAAGGCAAGGACAACGTGGCTGCAGACGCATTGTCCCGGATACGCATTACGTCAGAGGAATTGAAAGAAATGAATGAACATGTAATTAACGTGATGACTAGAGCGCAGAAAAGAAGGATGGATGCGGTATCCCCGGTTGATATGGTTTCTACTGACGACAGGTCTGATCAACCAAGAGTTGTAGCAACACATAGCAAACCGAAGGATTCCGTAGAGTTGAGATTTCTAGATATAAAAAGTATAGATAGGTTAAAAAGAGAAAAACGAATTAATCACGAGAGTAAAACATTATGTTATAGCCAGGAAAGAAAGACAATTTATATTAAACAAGTATCTCAATCACAACTGACGCGAGCCGCTTTTGTGAGAGAACTTAGTGAGTTATGTAAGAAAATAAAAGTTGATGACATATATTTCATTAAAAATAAATATAATAATATATTTGTCGAGAAATTAGTTAGCGAAATACAAAATATGGTGGATTGGTCCGGACCACAACTACATATATTAAATGAAGTAAAGCGAATATATGACAAAGACGATAAAAGAGTCATACTTAATGATTTTCACCTTTTACCCACGAGTGGCCACGCGGGTATAAGGAGAATGTATAACAATTTGAAAAAGTACTATTACTGGCCTGGCCTTGAAAACGATATTAAAGAATTCGTAAGTAAGTGTGAAAAGTGCCAGCGCCAAAAATATACGGTTCAGATAAAAGAACCTATGGTCGTGACGTCAACAGCGCACTCTGCGTTTGAAAAAATATTCTTAGACATAGTGGGCCCTCTAGATAAGGATAATTATAATCATTCATATATTCTAACTTTACAATGCGAACTATCCAAATACGTTTGTGCATATCCCCTTGTTTCTAAAACTTCTACAGAGGTTGCAAAATGTTTTGTAAACAATTTCATACTTCAACATGGCATACCAAACACCATAGCAACTGACAGAGGCACAGAATTTATCTCCACAACTATGAAAGAGGTATGTAAAATTTTAAATATTAATCAAATTAACTCTACCGCTTATCATCACCAATCTATTGGATCTCTGGAAAATTCACACAAACATTTAGGTGCATTTCTACGCATACAGACCGACAATCACCCCGAGGCTTGGAGTGAATGGCTTCCCTTTTGGAGTTTCGCTTATAATACGTCAGTGCACTCGGAAACGCAGTTCACCCCTTTCGAATTGGTCTACGGTAAGCAATGTAATTTACCAAATAACTTAGTCATATCCATAGACCCGCTTTATAACTATGATGATTATCCAAAAGAACTAAAGTATCGTTTACAAGTTACACAGAGAGAGGCACGTGACAACTTATATTCTAGTAAATTACAGCGTAAATTCAGGTACGACTCCTATATAAATCCAGTTACTTATAAACCCAACGATCAAATTTTAATAAAAAACGAGACTGGTAATAAACTCCAAAGCTTATATTCAGGACCATATATTGTAGTAAAAGACATTCCACCCAATGTAAAAATAATTAAAAATGGTAAATATGATGTAATTCACAAAAACAGAACTAAGCCTTTCATACCATGATGCAATGTTAGCATACTGTCTATTTTTGTTTTACTGTGGTAGATGCATTAAATGTATTTGTAATTCGATCTGCATTGTCTGTATTATTGTAAACAAGAGTTGTAACTCTTAACATACTAATTAGTTTTAAGTAATGATAAGATCAGATAGGTAATTTCATTGTTAAAGCATGATAATTTCAACAAAAAAAAAAAAACTTGTACTTAATTTTTTTTTTCCCCTCCGTGGGAGATGTAGTATATAGAACTATACATGCTTATATACGTGTATTTCAATGCTATATAATCAATGATCTTATGAATAAAGAGTAGTCTTATTTAGAATCTGGTTGTGTCAATACACCTCCCGACATCCATCCTCATATTAAAAATCACGGACCCAATTACGCCGGTGACACAGTTGTTGTGCGTCGACTCCAGACATAGTATTGTCTGCATAACTGATTAATATTTTCGAGTCGACTAAGTATACCTAGTACCTACATCTAATTTGCATTTGCATGTAAACGGGGAAGTACTCGGGTACTGGAAACTCATTTTCCCACATGACTATTAATGATTTAGAGCTGTTGCTATGCTAGCCGTGCTGTCTAGGCCTTTGGCTTTCAACGTCAATTGAATGGGAGTAATAGTTGATCAAATAATTGTATGAACATTACTATAAGAATTTATGTTTTCTGCAAAACCTCAAGATTCGGATTCGCCTCTCCACTATCGGCCGAGAGAGGTCAGAGGGCCTACCGCGAACCACGCCACGTTCGACGTGTTACCTCCCTGTCACACTTACGTACGAATTTGCAAGTGCGACAGAGAGGCAACATGTCGAACGTGGTTCGCGGTAGGCGTTCTGAGACCTTTAAAATGCATTGGTAGAAACGTAGGGCACTAAGTAGAAACAATATTTTTTTAACAATTTATCCATGTATTATAAAAAAGCGGCCAAGTGCGAGTCGGACTCGCCCATGAAGGGTTCCGTATTTAGGCGATTTATGACGTATTAAAAAAAACTACTTGCTAGATCTCGTTCAAACCAATTTTCGGTGGAAGTTTACATGGTAATGTACATCATATATTTTTTTTAGTTTTATCATTCTCTTATTTTAGAAGTTAGGGGGGGGACACACACATTTTACCACTTTGGAAGTGTCTCTCGCGCAAACTATTCAGTTTAGAAAAAAATGATATTAGGAACCTCTATATCATTTTTGAAGACCTATCCATAGATACCCCACACGTATGGGTTAGATGAAAAAAAAAATTTTTGAGTTTCAGTTCGAAGTATGGGGAACCCCAAAAATTTATTGTTTTTTTTTCTATTTTTGTGTGAAAATCTTAATGCGGTTCACAGAATACATCTACTTACCAAGTTTCAACAGTATAGTTCTTATAGTTTCGGAGAAAAGTGGCTGTGACATACGGACGGACAGACAGACGGACAGACAGACGGACAGACAGACGGACAGACAGACATGACGAATCTATAAGGGTTCCGTTTTTTGCCATTTGGCTACGGAACCCTAAAACCTCAATATCATTTTTGAAGACCTATCCATCCATAGATACCCCACACGTATGGGTTTGATGAAAAAAAAATTTTTGAGTTTCAGTTCGAAGTATGGGGAACCCCAAAAATTATTGTTTTTTTTTCTATTTTTGTGTGAAAATCTTAATGCGGTTCACAGAATACATCTACTTACCAAGTTTCAACAGTATAGTTCTTATAGTTTCGGAGAAAAGTGGCTGTGACATACGGACGGACAGACAGACGGACAGACGGACAGACGGACAGACAGACAGACAGACAGACATGACGAATCTATAAGGGTTCCGTTTTTTGCCATTTGGCTACGGAACCCTAAAAACGATATACAATCCAAATAATATTTAATATTAGGTACTTAGCATTACATTAGCATAGCAACCTACGTCAAATGATAATTTAGTATTTCCCAATATCAGTGCTATCCTATTGTCTTGCTTCGATTCTGTCTGAGTTTTTGCAGAAAGGTCAACATTTTTTGCAGTGACAAGCAACAATGATTTTGGGTTTTACCACTGGTTTAAGTAGGTAATGATTAGTAAAATTACCGATTTGTCGACCCCCGCATTTCAATTGTTTTTTAACATTCGGGGTAATGTCAACCGGAGTTGGGTTTTCACATTTGGGGTTAGTGCGAGAGTTAAAAGTTATATTTAGACGTACATATTTACAAATCTTTCTGTGAGTCTAATTTCTAGTTTTCTGTTTTCTTTTTTTCATTTTGTTTTTCATTCAGCTAGCAGCTGGCTTCACTAAAGGCCAAGTTACACGCCGTCATAATGATGTGCCAGTTAGAATCTTGGTGAAATTAGATTAGTAGTAGTGGTTATGGAATAAAGAATTATTGAGCACTAAGATCCCGTAAAAAAGGTACGATTAAAGAGTTTCAGATAGAAATTTTTATTCACAGTTAGCCTACTGACGATATCATATCATAATATCTTAGCCCAACTAGACTATCTAGACTAAGTAAACAAGGATTTTAAAGAGGATAATTTAAAGATTTGTCCTTGTTTGTTATCATATTATCTCTACGTGCTTCCACAGACTCGTGGATATCGCTATCATTGCTAATATTTTAAAAACAAGCCAACATACTGATATTTATTGTCAAAACAGTATCACTTTTTGCTATCAGTAAATATTTCACAATGATTTCCATATTTATATTATCCCATTTTAAAGTCCGAGCATTAGCTCCGTTTTTCAGGTTGAGAAACCGGGACAAATTCTCGAAGCTCATTCAGTCACCACAACATAAAACGACGTTTTGGCTAGGTACATGTTAGACATAATGCTGGCGAACTGATGGGCCTGACATACCTGGCGGTAGCCTGTCCTCCGGGCCAGTAGAACCCCCAGAAGGGGTCAGGGAAGGGTAGCTCCTCCCCCCTCGCCGTCCACAGCGGGCATTCTGGTGTGATCAGACGCAGCACCAGTTCTGGCGTGAGGTGCGCGCGCGACGATACCGTGTGTTGGAAGATTAGGGAGGCGACCTTACACCTGGACATCTGGAACAACATAGATTTACAATGTTACAAAAATGGTAGGTACCTATGTCAGGTAGCAATGTTAGCGGGATTAGTGTTATTTAGGGATTAATCGTTTGTAATATTCAGAGTGTACAAATCACAATACATTATTAAAAGGTCAAATAAAAGACAATACTTCTAGTGCCTAGGGTTGGAAACAAATCAGAGCTTCGTAGGTATTCAACCACTCATTCACTCACACTCACTCAGTCAGACAGGTTATATCAGAGAGTTGCCACGCCGAATACGGCGCTATATGTATCGCGCCTGCACGTTTCCGCCACGGCTGACGATGTGGTGGAATATGTTCGCAAGAAGATCCGGTACGAGCTGAAAGTGTTCCAGCTGCGATCGCGCCATTACGTGCACTGCACTTCACCTCGTTCGTGGTGCGTGTGCCGCGGCCGCTGCTGGAAACCATCGCGAGCGCGGACTTCTGGCCCAAGAGTGTGGCGTTTCGGCGGTTCCGTGGGAATCTGCCAAATCCTACACCGGAACAGGCGACACAACAGAAAACCACCGTGTCGCCGAAATAAAATATTTTTTAGCTAGTAAGATTTTTATTATTGTAAGTATGTATGTTAGTTTGTAAGGTATGTATCTATGGGCCTTAGTTGCCTGATAATAATAAATGATATTTGATATATGTGTTGGCTATACAAAGGCATTACATATTTCTTACATAGGTATGGAGTGACAGGACTTTTATTCCCAGGATACTAGTTCAAGCTGGTGGCAAAAACAAAACAATGCGATGGATTCAGAAATATGGAGCCGGATCTTAGAGTACTCTGATACGTGTTTCTGTCGAGTCGACATGCCAGTTGACGATGACACAGCGATAGTGAGTGCTGATAATAGTTATAATTATTATGTAAATACTTAGTTAAATTACATAATATATATCTTGTTGGTATTGGTGATGGAGTTACTAGTACTGCAAGTGAGGAGAGCACAGACTCCTGGCAGACCCTAGATTCTTTAAGATGTACAGTGTTAAATTTAATAGCATCTCGTCATGGAATGATTTCGCGTCGTTATCAGATGCTGTTGACTCTACTGACGTAAGATCAAGACACACCCACTTTAATTGTTGACATTGACGCTGCTGCTCTAAAATTAGCAACACACGAACGTATCCTATTAAGACCACATTATGTACCTTGCCTATGCCTTGGTTTTTCCGCAGTATGAAATATTCCATCAAACTATATCTTTCTAAGGACAGGACCCTTTTTGGTGGCTATTTCTATGGGACTTGTTCACGGGATGCCACTTTCGAGACAGCTATTTACTAAGTCCCTTTACAATTTTTTTGAAAAACCTGTTCTTCTTCTTATTTCAAGTATTTTTCCTAATGTCCATCTATTTTTAAATACAGCATAGTAAAGTGAAAGAGTAATGCGAGCTTCAAAATTGCAAGGCCATGCATATAATAGCCATGCACTTTTGCACTTTAATTGTCTTTTTTAAATCAAGAAAAAAATTCTAAGCGCTAATTCCCGAATATGATCAAGTTTCCTTGTGACAATAGCGCTAATAGAATGATTATCAACAATATTTTTTGTAAAGGTTATGTTTTTTGCAATAAGTTGGCTGTCCTTCTACTCGTACTTGTATTGCAAATACATGTATTGCAATGAATTGAATAAAGTTGTATCATCTGCGCCTACGCTCGCCCACGCATACCCACTTTATAATTGTTGTCCGTGTGACGTGGACGGTGTAATGTGTAATATTAGCCCGGCTAATAACTTGTGATGATGAGACGATCAATCTTAGAACAGGTTTTTGTGTGCTATTTTTGTGGCCAATATTTTTATATTAGGCTGGGTTAATACGAAGGGGTATCACCATGGTATAATAATATACTCGTTTATACGACAACGGTTTCACTCACTTGAATTTTTAGTCGCTATTTTTAGTTTAAAATATGTCTCACGAAAGTTTGATATCGCAAATACTGAAGGCACAAATTGGTATTCTTGCGTCCGCACCTCCATTTTATCGGTAATATTGGTCATAATCGGCGATTGAAAGCAGCACGCACTAGGCAAAGACTTATCAGTTATGAAATAAAAAGGCATTTCATTCACCAGACCTAGGATTTCCTCGCTAAAACTATCGACATGTCTACTACACGGAGTGACTCACCTTCCAATTCAAACTCTAGCATTACCTACATCGCTATCTCTTTCACACTGCCCGCTAAAGAAGGAGACGGAAAAGCCGTAGGATATCGTACGCTGCGTCGCGTGCGACCTAGAAGTTCATTGACATGGCCGTTTGTGAGTCAGGTGCTACTGATTAGCATATAGTAGGAAAAACGTTAGCCCTTATCCGAATAGAAATAAGACTCAGAATTGAAGTTAGCTTCTTGTGTTTACTTTGATTGTGTTAATGAAGATTATTCGCAATTTTATTCAAGTGTGCCTTACACTTCTAGAGGGTAATGTGCTGAAATGCTTAAAGTGCTAATCAATACCCAACAAAAACATAAATGTGAAATGAGAGCCAAGTTCAATATTAAGAATATGTGTTGTTGTTGACTCGCCGACAAAAGAATTGAGATCTATATGCGTGCCAAGTTCTGTGCTGTGTAGAAAATCCTGAAATTATAAAGGATTTGTCTTGGCTAGTTTTTACGTATAGGCATGTAGGTAATATATATTTATCTATGTTACTTTTTCAAAAATTTGGTTTGTTTTTAAAAACTAGCCAATATAATAGCTTTATAATTTCAGGATTTTCTACACAGCACAGAACTTGGCACCCATATAGATCTCAATTCTTTTGTCGGCGAGTCAACAACAACACATATTCTTAATATTGAACTTGGCTCTCATTTCACATTTATGTTTTTGTTGGGATATCATTACTTTTTGTACAGAAATTATTATAGTATTCATCATGAAAGCAGTTTGCCTAAGCTGAAAAGGAGACCCTCGCTAACGCGCGGTTAATTGTCAAATAGTTTCAGTTTTCAGATTTTTTGTTTTGTATACGCCTAATAGCCTTGATGCCAAATATCAAGTTTCTAAGTCATCTAGAAATGGGTTAGGTTTTTGGTCTATAAGTATTAATTATTATTTTTCCATCGAAATATCAATAATTTCCAGTTTTCAGATTGTTCCCTCTATATGCACCTAATAGTCTACCTTGATGCCAAATATCAAGTTTCTAAGTCATCTAGAAGTGGGTTAGGTTTTTGGTCTATAAGTATTAATTATTTTTTTCCATCGAAATATCAATAATTTCCAGTTTTCAGATTTTTCCCTCTATATGCACCTAATAGTCTACCTTGATGCCATATATCAAGTTTCTAAGTCATCTAGAAGTGGGTTAGGTTTTTGGTCTATAACAATTATTTTTTTTTCCATCAAAATATCAATCATTTTCAGTTTTCAGATTTTTCCCTCTATATACACCTAATAGTCTACCTTGATGCCAAATATCAAGTTTCTAAGTCATCTAGAAGCGGGTTAGGTTTTTGGTCTATAAGTATTAATTATTTTTTTTCCAAATTTTATATTAAAGGAAAAAATTGAAAAAGTTACGCTTCCGGCAGGACTTGAACCCGCATCCTCCGCAATCCGTGCGTTGCTCTTTAACCAATTGAGCTATTTGGAATATCGCTCGCAGATGAAACTGCTTGTTAAAATTTTTTTTTTTTTTTCCATCTAAATATCAATAATTTCCAGTTTTTTGATTTTTCCCTCTATATGTACCTAATAGTCTACCTTAATGCCAAATATCAAGTTTGTAAGTGATCTAGAAGTGGGTTAGGTTTTTGGTCTAAAAGTATTAATTAATTTTTTTCCATCGAAATATCAATAATTTCCAGTTTTCAGATTTTTCCCTCTATATACACCTAATAATCTACCTTGATGCCAAATTTCAAGTTTCTAGGTCATCTGGAAATGGGTTAGGTTTTTGATCTATATGTCAGTCAGTCACAAAAATGCCGGTTTTTAAACGTTAATTTATCAATAACTGTTTGAGCTATTGTTTACGAAATTTTGTATTTTGTACAAGCTAAGGGACTTGAATACATGTGCCAAATTTCATGTGTGTAGGTTAAGTAGGTTTCAAGTTGTGAAGGGGTCAAAAGTAGCTCGAAATGGTTCGTGTAATATTACACACGGTTGCTGCGTCGCCAGTTCCTTTTTCTTTGAACTTGGCTGGACACGCTACCGCGTGTCTAGATTTCTGCCTGTCGTATGTATCTGAGGTGCTAGTTACCAGTTTTCTCGTAAGAACAATTTTGATTTCTAAAAAGCTGAGCCGTATTGGTTTGAATTAAATGAAAAGAAAAAAACACTAAAAGAAACGTTCTTCAAGAACTAGCTAATTGAAATGATTCAAACAGTATGTCCTAGTTCGGTGATAGAATAGGTAGTCTTTAAGTAACAAACTTATGGATCAACTTGGTCTAAAATAATGTATAAATGATTTATTTATTTATTTTATTTTATTCATAGACTCTTAACTAAAGAAAATAATTACAACCACTTCGTTACCAACACTGGATATAGACATACCTACCTACCTACCTATAGGTACCTACTTAATTACCTACATTACTGTGATATAAAAATAAACGGGACAGGACCAAATCCAATACTATATCGACAGCATGGTTTGCTATCGGCATCGCCCCCTTTGGAGATATAACCAATGCGGAGTTGTGTTAGATTTTACGTAGAAAATATTATCGAGTACAGGTTAGATATGAGCGCCGCGCCGGCGCGCCGCCGCCGCCGACAAAATTTTCGCGCCGCCGCCGCCGACGCTGCGCTATCGGCGTGGCATCGGCGTGACCTTGGTAGTTACTACTACTTTCGGAATCAGATAATATATTTTTAATCGAGTTTAGATCATTAACGGGCCACTTCGAATAGTTTATAGGCATTCAAAAGGTATTTTAGGCCCATATAATTAAAAAATATCGAAGGCAAATGCAAACTTATCTGTCTAGTAACCGCGCTACTAGTCTTGGGGAAACGAAATTATTTCAATTTTAACATCAATATGCTTGTAATAAACATACTGATTTCCTTCCATTTTTATTGTGGAACGTTCCACATTACAATTTATAGATTGTATATTATACACTAGACATAAATATGTCAATCACAATGAAAAAATTAACTGTGATCAACTCTGGCTAACGCGAGACTCGAACGTCTCGAACCCACATCTTTGGATTACCGATCCAATGCATAACTAATTTTGCCAGCTAACCACCCGTCATTTACCGCGAATTTAACCATTGCAAGCATGGTTAAACGTCTTTAAAAGGTATTAAATGGGGTTAATTTTGAGATATTAAGCGTTTCCACGTCCAAATGTCCAGCCGTTGGCTTCGCACGGAAGGGCGTCGGAATCGGGTCTCAATTAAACTTGGCCACTGTTCAAATTTCAAGCTTTGCTCTCTCGCAGCTCAATCTTTGGCCTTGCATCGCTCGTATGGAATTAAGCCGCTATCTGAACCTGCAAGTTTTTGGCCCGGTTTGGAGCTCAACTTTCGGCCTGTTTTAAAACGCTTGAGCATTGGTGCTTATCCGATCTTAGCTCCATTGTAGCTCGGCCTTTGGCGTCGCACGAATGCGCCCGCAGGAAAGCTCCAGGTCTTTAACACTATGGCTTCAGTCTTTATCGGCCTGCGCCCTCACTCTGCTCTCTTGCAGCTCGGCCTCGCAAAGAAGCGCGCCGCAATCGGCGCTCCAGGCGTTCGGCCGTCAGCCAAGCTTACACTTGGCGTTCGATTCTTAGCTGTATGCTTACCTGCAGCTCATCCTCTGGCCTCGCATTGGGAGGCGTCGAAATCAAGTCTTCAGTGTTACATGGAGCTCGGGGTTAGGCCTCACTTTTTGACATAAATCGGTTTTGTTGAATCGATATTGGTTAATAACGGAGCTCGATTTTCTTTGGACTGTCGACAAGACGTTTCCCTGATACAGTCAATCCGCAATTTTTAACTTATAGAAAAGATAAGGGCCTCGTTAAGATCTTCTGGCCAGAGCCTCGCCAAGATTAAGACCGCCTCCGCATCCACAGTTTATACGATATCAATTTTTTTCGTACCATTATTCAATAAATTATCCTTGAAAATAAAAAATGCATTTATTTCATAACTTTCTTACAGCAAAAACATGTTTTTTCGGTAAAATTTTGGTTTGAATTCTTTTTTCATTAATCGAAGGTGTTTCAAGGCCACGCCGCCGATTCGCCGCCGCCGCCGACCAATTTTGACCGGCGCGCCGCCGCCGGCTATATGCCTATCGGCGCTCATATCTAGTACAGGTACATTCGGAAACTTGTAATATTATTGGAGAAGTGAAAAAATTGTTGAATAGGTTTTATGATATCAGGTGTAGTTAAGGAAACACTAAGGCTAATGGTAGGAATGGTAGGAAGAAAATTTTGCTATATAGAAATAGCAACAGAAAAACATTGATTATTCGATATGATATGTGAATAAGTAGTTAGGAATGTGCCAAATATTTAAAAGTACATACAAATAATATCTAAGCTGTATAAACGATTGACTTCAACAATGAAGTTACGGACACGCTTCCCCAAACGTCGCTGATAATATTAAAACGTAGTTGTCGATACGTTATCAATATCATTTACCTATCAACTTACTTATCACTCTTATCATATCAACTTGTGCTCCAGTCACAACTTGCATTTTATAAAAGAATCAATACAACGTTGATATTGAGTATCAATTAAACTTTAATGTGCTTTTACAACTTTTACTTCTTATCATCATAATGATATTTCGTACAAGTTTCAAAAAGTTGGTTAGGAAGTCTCACAGTCTCACTAATTAGGTACCGCCTTACCGTTACGATACGATACCAACACCACTTTACTATAGCATGGCTTAAAATATTTACCCGATTGTACAGTTACTATAGATATGTAACATGATGCTGGACTCGCTCAGGTTAGGATATAATAGCGACGGCGCAGATGTCGGCGACTGGCACGGCGATGGCGCAGACAACGAGTATAACAGTGGGAATACCGAGAGACGGTTACTATCAATTGACAAAAGTAAAGTATGATAGTGGTTAGGAAATAGGAGTCCGAGTGTACAGAGAACATGATGCTGGACTCTGTACGCACCAGGTTAGGATAGCGACGGCGCGGATGTCGGCGACTGGCACGGCGCGGGCGCAGATAAGAGTTGGAATACCGAGAGGCGGTTTGTGATACGAACTGGTGTGGGAGTAAAGTCCATGAGGGCGTTTAGAAAATTTTGACAAAAATGTACATACAGCGGAATTCGCTTAGTACTATCACGAACATGACATGGTTTCCCGTGTATAATACCTACGCCATTTCACACTGTCCCTGGAACTTCTTTTCATATTTTCTACGCCGCTTGCTCTTAAGAAGACGCGATTTTAGGGTGGCCTATTTCAGGAGAGTGATTCAGTTAAGTCTTAGGGATTTTACTGAGAGGGGCTTTGCACCGTTCGTTTGAGGACGACAATGAAAGAGAAGCTAGTGCTAAGTATAAGGTACGTCTAAGTATTCCGTCACTGACTGCTCTCAGAACTCCGCGTACAGGAATAAATGGAGTAACCAGAGCTGTGATCACGGGTCACAGTTATGAATGACCAGGTCAATATATAATACAGACAGAGATGTACAAAATGGTTTTAAAAAAGCATTTAAATACAAAATGCAAAATACTTTTCAGATTTACTATTTCAAATGCAAAATACCAAATAGTTTTGCGTTTTGTATTTCAAATGCTAAATGCAAAATAGGTATTTTCAAAATACTTTTTCTAAATAAAATACCTTTTGACCAAATCTCGGATATTTTTATTTATTTTAGGTATTTATCATGAGAAATAGAGACACAATGCCGAGCCGAACAAAAACGTCTAATAGGCGGATTAGACTCTCGCGCGAGCCACGAGACGAGCCGCGAGCCGCGCCACGAGACGCGAGTGTAAGCGGTGGGCTCGCGGCTCGTCTCGTGGCTCGCAAGCTCGTCGAGCTAATATAATTTAAACACTAACGGCACGGCATAAGGTTTATAACCGAATGACAAGCCGAACGCGAGTGTAAGCGGTGGGCTCGCGTCTCGTGGCGCGGCTCGCGGCTCGTCTCGTGGCTCGCGCGAGTCTAATCCGCGTATAATAACATGGCACCTTATGCATGACATTTTGGTCATAATAACCGGTTTAGACTCTCGCGCGAGCCACGAGACGAGCCGCGAGCCGCGCCACGAGACGCGAGTGTAAGCGGTGGGCTC
This sequence comes from Cydia amplana, assembly GCF_948474715.1. NCBI lineage: Eukaryota > Metazoa > Arthropoda > Insecta > Lepidoptera > Tortricidae > Cydia > Cydia amplana. The sequence goes on from NC_086070.1 coordinate 26,323,677, forward strand.
GCGACTCGTCTCGTGGCTCGCGCGAGAGTCTAATCCGCGTATAATAACATGGCACCTTATGCATGACATTTTGGTCATAATAACCGGTTTAGACTCTCTCGCGAGCCACGAGACGAGCCGCGAGCCGCGCCACGAGACGCGAGTGTAAGCGGTGGGCTCGCGACTCGTCTCGTGGCTCGCAAGCTCGTCGAGCTAATATAATTTAAACACTAACGGCACGGCATAAGGTTTATAACCAAACCAATTGACAAGCCGAAGCCGAGTGTGTCGAGGCGAGCCACGAGACGCGCCGCGAGCCGAGCCGCGAGTCTAAACGGCTATAAGGCGCAGGCGTGCACTCTGACCAAAGAAAAAAAACCGGCCAAGTGCGAGTCGGACTCGCGCACGGAGGGTTCCGCACCATCAACAAAAAATAGAGCAAAACAAGCAAAAAAACGGTCAGCGGAGTCTTAGTAATAGGGTCCCGTTTTTACCCTTTGGGTACGGAACCCTAAAAAGGGCGCGCATGGCTAGCAGGCGCCTCTATCGGTCAAATTCGGCAATACAAGCGTCATTCGTTCATTTCATTTTGTTTGACTGGTAATGTTGGCTAAACTTAATCGCAAAGTATTTTGCATTTTGAAATGAATATTAAAAATGCAAAATACATCTCGAAAAGTATTTCAAATAAAATACAAAATGTTTTTTACTAAAAGGCATTTAAATGCAAAATATAAAATAGGTATTTTGCATTTTGTATTTGCATTTTAAATAGAAGTATTTCAAATAAATCGCATCTCTGAATACAGAGCACTCTGTCAAAAGTGAAAGACTCATGAGACCGACTGATTAGGAGCGGTGGTAATGAAACGAAGGTAAACGCATCATAACGTTAGTTGTGGCCGGCACGAGCAGGTCAACTGTGTCAAGGCTGCGTTACGCGAATAGCAGACGCGATGGACGTCACGACCACGAGGCTGCCACAGGGTACAGTTTCGTTCTCAATCCAAATTCCACTTTACACGATAAAAAATATACCGTACTCACCCTAATTAATACGTTTCTCTCCGCCGCGCTGGTTGAGAAACTTGAGAATTTCTATGTTGTAGTAGAGTGACTACTACAGTCAGTGGACTGAAATTGGGACGCAATTTTGACTTCCAACTTGAAACAAACTTCTAAGGCTAATAACTTTAATCGCACTTGTGGTGTGGCTCGTTGTAAATAACAGCTGAGAAAGAATTCCTATTTCGTTTGTATCGCTCGAGTGAATCTAATTTGGTGTAGCTATAACTATGAAAATCAAAAGGTGTTACAAGAGGATTTAGACCTCATTATAGTAATTGATAAAGGGCACCAGTCCTCAGTTTTTTCTCTAGATAACAACAGGATGATTATCTATTTGCATTTCTTATCGTCGCATGGCACTCGCTGCCGATTTCGCAACAATTGTTATCATTTAGCGCCGACCCGACAAGTGGCTACAAACACCGTAAGTGCAACTCATGGTGATTCACCGCGTATCTAAATCCTCGGCAAAACAGCTGTCGCAATGTGTGTGGACGTTTCCTCATCCTTGTGCCTTGTGTGTTGTGTGGACTTCGAACGTATTTTTTTAATTGTATTTATTCACCTTCTATAATATTGGCAATCTTGGAGTTTTTATTGCTTTCTACAAAAAAAAACAAAGTCCAAGACCAACAGCAACCACACTTTAGTATTTTAGAAGAATGAATATGAAGGAATATTGTCGTCAAACGCGGGAATCCGATAATTTATAGATAAATTTAGTTTTATACATTAAAGGTAAAGCCAATTAGGGGAATTAAGTTGTTATCATATTATTTAACATTGCGTTAAAAATATGTACTTACAGAAAAACTTACGTATGTAGTTGAACTAGTTGACAATAGAATTTGCACCAATGTTTCCAATAACTTGTAGGTATGGTGAATTGACGAATCGGTCTATGTCGTATCGTATTGAAAAGTATTTTGTCTACCATACGATGTCCACTGTATATAGCTGGTCTTCTCGGGATTTTTGACAGAACGACAAAATAGATTGCTGCCGCATGACTCAGTGTAATCTGTCGGTGGCGATGGCGCCCGGGACCGATTCCCCGTACTTGATTTGCTCTATCTTCCGTATCCTGTCACTAAACTGCCTATTGTCGGTGCGAACAACAAACAGCTTAGTTAAATTACGAATTGGTGGAAATTCTGAATTGTTTTGTTTTGTTTTTAATAAATGGATCCCTTTGTTTCACATAAAGTTTTAAGTCATAATGTATTGTTTGTCATATTGTCATTACCTAGTCCTAAAAATTTAGTTAAAAATCTTGTTAAAGCTGTTATACAGTACAAGTGGAACTAACTGATTCCTAATAGTATCAGTGCTTAAGCGCAAAACTTTGTGCAGATTTACGTCGAATTGGCCTCGGAATATGTAATGTATCGTATGCGCGTATGTAGAGTAAGTACTTACCTATCCCATCCTTATTTGATGTATAACTTGTATATGTAGATTTCCTCAGAGGTAGATTAGATATACGTATTTGACGAGAGAAGGGATAATAACATCCTAAAACACTAAAGAATAGTAGTGAATGATTCAAAGGCCGTCCAGCGATCTTATTCAAATACCTACATACATTATATGTTATTTTTTTTCAACTATCAAATCGAAGGTGCATTAACACTAGGTCACAACACAATAGGTCAATTAATGTGACACTTATTAATTATTATGTAACCTTTCACCTCCCAACTCCCAAGTCCAAACTCCAAATGCACGCGCTGCCGTGACTCACATCACGTGGTTAAACTGAGCTAGTTTTCAAAACGACAACACTCTTCTTTCAAATTTAACCTTCTATTTAACCAATTAAAGTTGAATTTAGAATGAGTAAGATGTTTTACTTCTGTTACGTGAGGCGCCGCGCACGCGCTACTTGACGCATGCGTCTGCGCTTATGATCAGGCTCAGGGTTTTGGTATTTGTGTCGATAGGTCTTTCACTTGAGGCCGTTTAGTTAGCTAGTTAGCTACTTTGTCTGATGAACCAATTCTATTATACTGATGAACGAATTTGGTTGTAACTTGTAAGAGTGGTCCAATGTAAAGTTAAACTGCTAAAGAATCAATTTCCTCGATCGTACGAAATACCTAATTTCCATACCTACGAAATTGTTGTTGAATAAAAACAAAAGTGGTTTCAAATAGGCTTAACGCAGTTATTTAAATCTACCTGCATTTTTGGAAAAGGATGATTTTGTTACATATATCAACATAATCCACCAAAGAATCCGACTGGGTGACTCACTCCAACACTACTATAGCGCCAGTCTAAAATGCTTCTTGCCGCCTATATATTTAAGGTCCTTATTACTTTTCTGCCAGAGGGTGTATCAACAGACAATAGTCCTGACGGGGCATCCCCACAACGGCACGGGAGTCACATTAAAGGGCAAAGGAATTTTGGTCCTTTGCTCCTGATAAGGACGGGTAATTCCGAGTGTTTGTCCAACGTCGTTGTTGTAGATGTAGAGTATGTATCATTGTTTCATGTGGTAAAGGTCCTTCTTGCTCGTATATAGTTAGCTGTTTCTGTACCAACAACAATGGGGCTTCCCCTTGTCCCCGACCACGCGGGAGTCCCATTAAAGTTCCATGATACTTAGATCCTCTGAACCTGATAGGATATAAAAAGGTCGGGTACTTTCGGATTTCTAGATTTAAGATCTACATTTGTTACTATGGAGTGTATCGGTTATAAACGACGTTGTACCAAAGGACAATAGTCCCGATGGAGTGGGGCTTCCCCAGTGGCGCAACTACAATGGTTTTTGGTCCTTTTGAACCTAATAAAGAGAACGGGTGTTTGGCCTATATATGTACATCCTTTTCTCTTCTTGATTGCTTGACCAAGGTCTGGCCCAACAGACGATAGTTCTGATAGTGTTTCCCCAACAAATCTGTTAAAGAACAAACATATTTTGGTTCTTTGAACCTGATAAAAAGGTCAGGTAATTCCGAAGGTTTGATTTAAGGGCTGCATTCCTTTTCTTTATTGTTGTCCGAGAGTATTTTTTATCGTTGTGTATTGTGTCATATTCTATTATGGGAAAGGTTTTTATCGCTCGTAGGTATAGTTGCATACCAGGGGCTGTACCAAATAGACAAAAGGCCTGATGGGGCATCCCCAACATCGCGGGACTCCATTAAATAAAGGACAATGGTAATTGGGTCCTTCGAACCTGATAAAAAGGTCGGGTGATTCCGGATACATTATTTTTCTAGTTATCACAAGAAATTCTGATGGGGATACCCGAGCAAGGGGCTATTCATAAATTACGTCATTTAAAATTGGGGGGGGGGGGGGAGAGAGGGGAGAGGTCTGGACATCGGATGATGGTAGCATGACGTAGGAGGAAACGGGGTCATTCGAAGCATGATTTTTGGATGATTTTAGGGGGAGGGGTCAAAAATCGTCAAAAATAGATGACATATTGATCCTGCGAACCTTAAAAGTCTAGTTATATAGCTCCTTGTGTTTTTAAAAGAATTACATTGCCTCACTAAGAGTGTTGTTATACTTTTTCATGTCTTCCGGCTGCATATATTCCAAAGGAGAACTGAGCCCAATTTAGCAAACCTAGTCCCAAGAATTTGCGCCGCCACTAGTTGTTACGAAATGCGAAAAACGAATCGCGACTGTCATCAGATCTTATCAACCTTTTTTGTCTGACTACTAGGTACTCAGGTCCTACTGACCTGCCTAGGAAACTATGGAATATTACCTACCAATTAGGGCAATTAGCAACTCGAAGTTTAACGACGCAAAAGCGGTCGCAAAGTCATCGTTACTCGATAAAGCGGCGCGGCGCCTCGCTATCGTATCACGCCTATCTTATCACGCACGCCGAGGCGGGCACGCGACGTCGCGCGAACGTTAATTGGGTGCAGTGTTTACTGATAATGACTTTCACGCTTCGGCCAAGAACACCGAATTTAATCAGACATTGTCTTTATGCATGTGCCTACCTGTACAAATCGAACGGGCATAATTTAAATCATATAAGTACCTACACTACATATAAATACCTATCTGTAGCATTTTATGATTACATATCTAGAATTGGTATTATGTATATCTAAAAAAAACTGTTTTAAATATAATTGGGTAATCCCCTAATTCATAAAGCTTGGCAAAACTCTGTGAAATATTGCATTGCCTCCGGACACATTTTACTCCACGTTTCATCTCTGATGGCCATCTGAGGGCCTACCGCGAACCACGTTCGACGTGTTGCCGCTCTGTCGCACTTGTAAATTCGTACGTAAGCGTGACAGGGAGGCAACACGTCCAACGTGTTTCGCGGTGGGCCATCATCTGTCTCGATAATTAAGTAAAGGTCATTTAATAACAGTTAAAAGGACATTCACTTCCGTCTAATACGCATTACCTTAGAAATCTTAGAACGTGTTTAATGGCCATGTGCCTTTATTAGCAATGTGTTGTGATGTGATATATCTACATACTTGGAAGTAAGGCCAGCTAATGATAAAAAAGTAACCAGGGCGTCGACATCGATCTAAGATGAATAACCTGATGTGTATTTACGCATTTTACTTCACATAATAGCACGTGTCTGAAGGGGCCCATAGATTACTAGTTCGCCGTTCGTCGAGGCTGATACCGTCCGGCGAACTGGTAATTAGTAGGCCCCTTAAATTTAGCATTAACATTTTTTTCTAGCAGCAGCAATAATAATATTAAAACCATGTACTCACCATAGTTTGGATCCACAATAATGCATCTAGCCATAGATTACCTAACCATGATTATCCATTGATGCCTAAAATAAAGGAGATTAGGAATAGCAAACTGCATTAGCTTTTATCTAAAACGCTTTATACATAGGTACTTACTTAAGTACTTACCGCAACCCAAGTCATAGGTCCCATATCACTCAGTCATCACGAGGAGGCGCGTCTCATGCCAAAGTCGGAGTTTATCAGAAAGTCATTATAAAACCAAGTTATCTGAACACACATGCCACTAACATAACTAACTCAAACTACTTAGTAAACAAATGACTCGCGATAGTAAAATAAAAATTTGCAAATGGTTGCCACACGTGCACTTCAGCGTCGAATATTTTTTTAAATAACTGACAATGTGTAAACTTGATTTTCAAAGATATAAAGTCCACCAAAAACTTAGTTATAGCCTATCCGATTTTCTAAGATTAATATTATGTATGTTAGTTGTTCGCCATAGTCTTACTGTGGCGTACTTATTCTAGAAAAGCAGACAGGCTAAACCTAATATTCAGTATTTACTCATGCTCATGTCCAATTTTACACAGTGGTATTAACGGTTGTAAAGTAGTTAATGAAGTGAGTCCCCTGTCTTTAAGGCTCTGACTTAACTGACTTTTGTATCTGATCGTTATATTCGTTATTGCAATGCAAACGCATAATGTTTGGTTGATAATTTGATAAATTGTGTTGCTACGTCTAGTATAAAAAGGTCAGAGCTCTTTTTGATATAACTGCGTGTATTTACCAACTTTAGGTTATCTTTAAATTAATCTACCATTATCTTTAAAGTTGGATTTGTTGATATGATATTGGAACTTATTAGAATGTTGTTTAATAAATATGTTTCTCTAGAATTTTTAAATTATCATCTCACATGGTTGAAGCCTTCATCGTCATTAACGATGACGGCAACATAAAGAATCAATTCTCGTTGGCGTCTTACTTTTAATTTATTTGTTATTTCTTAGATAATAACCACATTAGTTCCTATACCTTATTACCAGGGTGTTAAGATCGAATAATAGCTGGTGATTTAAAAGCACCGTACAGAGTAGAACCGTGCCTCTCTGACGTTTTCGATTGACGCCAAAGAGAATAAATTAATACGTTATGATTATATCAATCATGACCACGAGACCGCATCAACTGTCAAGTGGAATCAATTATTGTTTACAAACAGTCAGCAGACTGACCTTGTATCTCGTGATGTAAATCGTGAACATATGAGTTCAAAACTGCCAATCGATCGCCTTTTTTAGGGTTCCGTAGCCAAATGGCAAAAAACGGAACCCTTATAGATTCGTCATGTCTGTCTGTCTGTCCGTCTGTCCGTCTGTCTGTCCGTCCGTATGTCACAGCCACTTTTCTCCGAAACTATAAGAACTATACTGTTGAAACTTGGTAAGTAGATGTATTCTGTGAACCGCATTAAGATTTTCACACAAAAATAGAAAAAAAACAATAAATTTTTGGGGTTCCCCATACTTCGAACTGAAATTCAAAATTTTTTTTTTCATCAAACCCATACGTGTGGGGTATCTATGGATAGGTCTTCAAAAATGATATTGAGGTTTCTAATATCATTTTTTTCTAAACTGAATAGTTTGCGCGAGAGACACTTCCAAAGTGGTAAAATGTGTGTCCCCCCCCCCCCTGTAACTTCTAAAATAAGAGAATGATAAAACTAAAAAAAATATATGATGTACACTACCATGTAAACTTCCACCGAAAATTGGTTTGAACGAGATCTAGTAAGTAGTTTTTTTTATACGTCATAAATCGCCTAAATACAGAACCCTTCATGGGCGAGTCCGACTCGCACTTGGCCGCTTTTTTTCTTTTTAGCCTGGACACGGTCCTTTAAAGCCGGTTTGCTTTACTTCACGAGACATGTGCTGTGTTGGTCTAATATACCTAGTTGGTTCAGACTCTGAACCAACTATATCCAGGGTCGACTCCAGAGGCTCCAAAGTCCGGAGGTTGATGCAGCGCACTTTTACACAGTTTTTGTATTTCGTCTGTCCTAGTCGTAAGTGGAAGACATAAACCCAATTTGCAACGATTCGCAGTAATACATAAGTATTTATATTTAAAAGGCTTACCTAATGTAGAGATTGGTGCAAAGTATGACAAATATAACTTTTATAAATTAGGATAGCTACCGCGAACATCTAAATTCCAAAGTCATTGTTGCCATATAAAAAGAAATACAGATTTTCGAAGTTAGCGATAAGCATGAAATGTTTATAAAACTTGAACTGACGTAAATGGTAATTAAATCGTTTAATTAAATAACTTCTAGGTAAGTTTTCGAGTGACGGAAATTTTAAATCATTCACATAGTAGTTAATAGTTATTGTACCAACATAGGTATTGTTACCTATAGATATTTAACCAAATTATTGATTCGAACGTAAACTAAAGCGTAATATCAAACCAGAAATAAACAATAATAATGATATAATACAGAATTTAAAACAGAAAACATCTGTATATCACGATGACATGACAGATCCAATGTATCAGACGCAAAATTTTGAATTATGATTGGCATCGCAACTTCGCAACTTACTCAGCTAAAATGAAACCAGTTTTATTATGAGGAAAGCCGATTTGGGTTTTGGGTCGCTCTGACGCAAATTCAATACTTAAACGCAGACTTCGTCCAAAGAAACAGTTAAAACTTAAGAGGAAACTGAGAAGGATAAAGTAAATAATGTACTAGTATTTGAGACGTTGATTGTTCTGTGTATTGTGGAACACGTTGTGCGTCATAAGATTATAAATAGATAATATAATGTATAATATATTACTTAATATTACAATAATAGAATAGGTATGTAATTACTGGTGCAGTTGACACCTTCTGTAAATACAAACATACATTTAAAGTACCTGCTTACAAAATCAGCTATTTGCCTATTTGCGCTGTCTTAAAGGATAGCGGAATGTTTAGTGATTTATTTACCTTTTTCTACTCCAGCACTTAAATGTGTCAATTAAATGACTGACAGTGATATCTAAAGCAATGTCATTTGAATGCTTTGTCTATAGGCTCATAAGATGACTGCTAGCAGTCATCTTATGAGTATAATACAACTGCTTTATTTTTTTTAAAGATACAAGTTCCGATCATCTTGATTGAAAGAGGTATGTTTTCATTTACAATAATAACTCTTTTTTTTTTAAATAATAACTCTTTTTTTTTAAATAATAACTCAATTTTTTTTAAATAATAACTCTTTTTTTTTAATAATAACTCTTTTTTTTTAATAATAACTCTTTTTTTTAATAATAACTCTTTTTTTTAATAATAACTTTTTTTTTTTTTTTTTTTTTTTTTTTTTTTTTTTTTTTTTTTTTGCTGCAGCTGTCATAGAAAAAGTAATGTATGCAACAGCTCATAATTGGTTCTTAAAATTCTCGGGTCTTTTTTTACAAAACTCGACTACGTCTCGTTTTGTAACTTCGACCCTTGAATTTTAAGAACCCTTATTATATCACTGTTGCATAAACTACTATTGTAATTGTAATTACGTCATTAGGTACTTCACTGATTAAAGTACGGAAAATATAACAATAACATTATCTACAATTGCATATTGTGATTTATTTAAACTTTATTGCACAAAATATATACAACAATGTACAAATGGCGGACTTAATGCCAAATGGCATTCTCTAGATACAAAGTGTGATTTACTGTGCGTTTTGGCACACATCGCGCTACTAGAAACCGTGTTATCGTCGTCGAATTTATCAGACAGGTTATTTTTAAGTCGCCGGCGCCATGAAATAATAATGCGCAATGAAAGCGCACATTGTGAAATCTGGTATTTATCGATATGATTTGTATCTTTATGGCTCCTCTTCACGATGGGTCAGCGCCGGCCACTCCAAGGGACGCAGCCATACGGCAGAATGAGATAGCAATATCACTTGCTCCCTCTAACGCATAAATGCGTCCCTTGGAGTGGCCGGCGCTGGCCCATCGTGTAGAGGAGCCATTAGCTTTACCCAAATCAATCAAAGATTAGACAATGTAACTAGGTGGATATACTGTCACAATTTGTTTGTTATTGAAATTGTAAACCATTACATAATGATTGTAAAATGTATATCATCTCATAATGGAAGCCGGTAAAGGTTTACGACTACATGTGTCCAATGAGTGTATTCTGTGTTCTGTGAAGACATAATAATCAACAGTATCAGTTGATGGCCATCTTGTTGATGCTGGGCATAGTGTAAGAGACAAGGGTAAACCAAACCATACCTAAATAGGTAGTAGGTACATACATATTCTAATTAAAACTATCAAAGCACTTCACAAATCACTCAATGAATGTGCAGCTAACGACGTAAGCAAGCAAACACTTAAACAATCATTTAATAGATGCGTGCACGCACTTATATCAGTTACTACAGTGGTTCCTAACCTTTTCAGTTCGGTTACCCCTATGACTAACTAAACTAGGGAACCTGATTTTACCCCTCCTCCCAATGTGGTAATAAAAAATAAAACGTGTACGTTTGTTGTATTGTTAAATTAGGTTAGCTTATTACCCCCGTAAAATACCAGTTTTACCCCCACGGGGGTAATTACCCCCAGGTTAGGAACCACTGAGTTACTAGTAACTCATAATTCATAATTAGCTTAATCTTCAAGAACCCTTACATTATCGTGGACGTAAATAGACACAATTACTCAGTTCGATTAAAATATTCTTATCGGTATATCGCAAATTCGATGAATTATATACCCTATCAACTTAATCTTCTTCTACTGTAATGTTTTCCTCGTGGGTTGCTAGCTGATTTTAATTGAGCGTGCTTCGCTGTTATCGCTTGTTAATGAATCAAAACCATGATTTATATTTTATGTAATCGCATGACATGCATACAATTGATACAATAGAATAAATTCGTAATTGTTGCCATGGTTCTCGTATCTAAATAAGCAAGTAACTAACTAATAATTGACAATAAATTAATCACTGTTACCTATATCACAACGTAAAATACGTTCTTGAATATTTGGATTAAATTCGACAACACCTTTGCAAAACCTGATGTTTTTAACTTATTGTATCTACTGTTATATGTCCTAAGTATATGTACTACCTATGCCTACATATACTAAGGTATTGCATGAATTAATTACTTAATCGGAAGCCGCGTGTGTATTGTTTGCACTTTGCACTATCGTCTATAAGTACTATTATTACATATAAATAAATAAATATATATAAATACCTACAAATATATTAATATATAAAGTTCCTCATGCACCTGGGTTTTGATTTCTTGGCTTGTATTTTTATCCGCATGGCGACATTGGCGACGATTATTGTTACCGGCTTGTTTGGGTAAATAAGGAAATACCTTATTTACTTAGTTGTTTTCCCGATACCTACTTTTGAAAAATTTTAGTTAGTCCCTTTTTATTAGATTTCTACATTTTTTTTAAAGAGATATCTTATTAGGTATGGTTATTATGAGTTCCATGAATTTCACGATCGTCTTGAATCTCAAGATCAGGTTTGTATGACTGTGCTGAGATACTAAAAAGAAATAGAATCCTAAAAGGGTCAGACTGGCCTGAATGAGATTACAAAACAGGTATATAAACACGCGCGGGGTCACAAGACCGGTCCTGTCGGGACTTGACCTTCGTCTTGCTAGGGACTTGTTGGGACCCATAGAGAACGCGTCTTCGGGAACCGCGCGAAACAGATACTCTACGTTCGGAGTTGCAATGTCAGATCGAACTTTAGCTAAGGGAGCTCAACCGGTTTCTTAACATTACTTAAGGATCATCCCGATTTGGTTGTTGACAAGGATCATAATTTTTACAAACAAATCTCAAAAGAATGGTTTTTTTTGGGAATAGACAAATCATAACCACTATGATTATCGGCTCCAGTTTCCGCAGTTAAACTATTCATTATTTTTCATAATGTATACACATTTGTCTGATAGAAGACAAATATTCTGGAAACCCTTTTAAATAAATAACTGTTGAAGATACGAAACATGCAATATGAATTGTAAAGTATGGATGTCTTTGATTTTCTCTAAGCCATATAGCGTATAATAAAATTGTTATCCGTGTGGATTTAGTAAGAACTCATAACATAACATTTATTATTCACACTAAACAATAACTAGAATTTCTCCACACAGCCATTACCTATTGAAACAGCGCCTGACAGACTAATAAAAATAATAGATTCCAATAATCCGGCTTTCCATAAAACAGCAGCGTTCCTAGAAACAGTAGAAACTAATACTACTAACTCCACAACGTCTTATATGCCCTTTAACAATTTTAACATCCCTATTACTTAGAATCTTTAGAGCTTTACAAGCTTAGTTATTTGAAGGGCTTAAAGAATTGTATTGTTTGATTGAGGTAAATATTGCGTTTAGGATAGGGTGTTGTTGATAATTGGGTCAGAGCTGTAACCTTCGGTGGCGACGAACGGATCGATGGACAAACACTGGAGATAAAGAAGGGCAAAGGTTGACGAGCTAACGTGATCGCTACGATGTAATACTGTTTCTAATAACTATTAAATTAATCTGTCAATCAGGTGGCGGGTTACATTGCTTTGTTGTCGATGAAACCTGAAAGTTCTGCAATGGCACTGCCAAGTTTAGGAAAACGTAACAACGTGGGTGTGGTGAGGTATATAGGCACACTGCTCCCGATATGTTTAGTTTTAATACGCTCGTTATTTTTTTGGATGTTTTTACCTATAGTTGAATGGAAAGAAAACTGTGAACTGAATTCAATAAATAAAATGGATAGAGAAATTTTCCACAGCGAATAAAAAGGCAATTTCTGAAACTAGTATAGTTCAATGGCAATTTTTTTAGATATTCATTTTGTAGTTATAAAACGGCCATAAAATGGCATTCCAGTGAAAAAATTAGACTGAGCAATTTTCCGGTCCAAGACACGCCAAAAAAATATATTTTATTAATATTGGTATATCTGCTGGGATTTTTTTTTTGATATTTCGTATATTATTGCAATACGTTACATGCATATGTCCGATGAAGAAAGTTTGAACTGAGCATTTTTCCGTAAAAAGATATTAAAGATTTAAGACTTTAGGTATTTATTTAAAATCTATTATTATTTTTCTTTGGATATTTATACAATACTATTTATTTATTGATACTTTATCATACTGTAAAGTTTTTTCTGGCTGAGGAATTACAGCGGGGTCAAGTACCTTTGTTGCCTACACTAATAGTATAGGCATAGGCACTAATACAGGTTGCACCATTTGTATATTATTTTATAATATGGTTCAACAAGTGAACCTTATGATGATATTGTCAAAGCTCAACCATAATAAAATGTAATTACAGCCTAATTTGACTTTTACGTTTCAGGGAGCAGGTATAAAATTCCTCTATTAATTAAGTAGGCTTAAGGCTTCGTCACACAGGCGCGTTTTCCAGGCGCAGCGCCGCTCACGGCGCGTGAGCTTTTTATATGTAAAAGCGGCGCGCCCCGCTCACGTCCCGCCCGGAAAACGCGCCTGTGTGACGAAGCCTTTAGAAATACCAGTACTCCAAGAGCTATAAATGTAGATAACTATTTAACATTACCAAGACGACTATTTGGCGCCCTTCTCTAATTTTATTATGGGAAATAGGGCGATTCGAGTTTAAGTCTTATCCGCCACGGCAGATTCCTTATATTCCAATAACATGTATGTATTGGGTAATCTGCCGAACACAAAATTATAACAAATACTACTAAATTAATTTCAGGAAACTCACGCGGAAGTAAACACATCAATATATAAATAAAATGCAATTAATAAAGCAATTAATTGTCCTTATGGGGTTCCCTTCTAATTAAATGAAGACAATAATATAGAAGTTTTAAGGAAGGATAAAGTATTTACGACATTTGAAAATGTTTAACAACATAAATACTCAAATGCTAATTGCAATGATAATACTAAATAACATGGGCTTCCCAGTATAAACCAGAGTGAGGTAAATAATATTCATAATATTATTGAAATTGTATGCCAACAATTCAAAGTAACTGATAGTGCTGTTGCGTCAAAACAAAACCAGTTATTAATTACTGTTATCAATGGGCAAAAACTTTTTAGTAAAATCTGTCCTTATCGGTGGACTAGACTCTCCGTAACCGAGACTGGGGTATTTAGGGAAAAACAACATGGTTTTACAAGTTTTTTGGCACGTGTTATATTTAGGGATATTTTGAGGTCGCAAGTGTCGCAACCGAACCGGCTTCAAGTTTGATAAAAATCGACTTGTTAAAACCGGACTTTCTTTGTTACCCAGGCATTCAAAACTCTTCGAATAGTTCATGTTAATGGTATTATAAGAAACGCTAATTCGTGTCGTAAAAACACTAAAAACTATGTTCTCTTAAAATTTCGAAAAGGAATGATTTTGATTAAATAGTGGGCGGCATATTTCTAAGAATTTATTGTTTTGATGGTGCTCCAGTAATGGGCACTGATAATAATACGCTATCTATTCCGTTTTTGCATTCAATACGGGTAATTAATATGAGGATCACGCAACTGCGTTATGATCGACAATTTCTAACAAACAGACGTATAATCAAGGGATTTGATTTCTGTGCCACTTCGTACCTTGTCACAGTGACAATTTGAAAACTGCGATTATATGTAAGTATCTCGTATAATACTTATAACAGTCACTGTGAAAAGGTAGGATGTGGCAGTTGCACATACACTGGAAATTATACTACATATATTTCAGATTTTAGGAGGAGGATGTGGAAATCGATATTAATGCACACAGATAATCCATTTTAAGCAGACTATTGGATTTGACATACTTTTATTAGGTTTGGTGCGTAGAAAAAGGTGCTGCCTTAAAGTAGGGTGCAATTTAAGTAGTTATCTTTTTCATTTAATGTACGAACCTAAGGCAGCTTCTAAGCAACTATTAGTCATAAATGAAGAAAATAAAATTCAAGAACGTTCACACCCCCAGTCTATAATCGAAATCTTATGCATGCAGCTAATTACGACCATAATTGCTGAACCTTATACCCACAAATCAGTTCAACCTTTCAACGGTATCAACTAACAAATGTAAACAAAGACAGCTCACGCGGTTGACTAATGTAATGATTAATAGCTGGACGTTGATCCAGACATTATACCTAATACCTATTACATAACTGTAAACAGTAGGCTTTGTTAAAGTTTATTAATTAGTTTTAGGTATTTAATGTGATTAGGAAATGGCGGTTTGTTGGACAATCTATTATGTAATAAATATAATGATTACCTAGATATTATAAATCGCTGCAGAGATGTATACACAGCATGCGACGAGTGTAAATATTAATTTATCAATAAGAAACCTAGTCGCTTCTAAAATTAGCCAGCAGGCGTTTGAAAATGTTTACATTTATATCTAAGAGAAATCTTTAGTTCTTCAGCGTCACATGCGATAAATAAAAAAAGCGGCCAAGTGCGAGTCGGACTCGCCCATGAAGGGTTCCGTATTTAGGCGATTTATGACGTATAAAAAAAAACTACTTACTAGATCTCGTTCAAACCAATTTTCGGTGGAAGTTTACATGGTAATGTACATCATATATTTTTTTTAGTTTTATCATTCTCTTATTTTAGAAGTTACAGGGGGGGGACACACATTTTACCACTTTGGAAGTGTCTCTCGCGCAAACTATTCAGTTTAGAAAAAAATGATATTAGAAACCTCAATATCATTTTTGAAGACCTATCCATAGATACCCCACACGTATGGGTTTGATGAAAAAAAAATTTTTGAGTTTCAGTTCGAAGTATGGGGAACCCCAAAAATTTATTGTTTTTTTTCTATTTTTGTGTGAAAATCTTAATGCGGTTTACAGAATACATCTACTTACCAAGTTTCAACAGTATAGTTCTTATAGTTTCGGAGAAAAGTGGCTGTGACATACGGACGGACAGACAGACGGACAGACGGACAGACGGACAGACAGACAGACATGACGAATCTATAAGGGTTCCGTTTTTTGCCATTTGGCTACGGAACCCTAATAAAAAGATCGGATCGAATATACCTACACTAAACTACATCTTAGTCTTAGACTAAAACGTGTACCTAATACAAACAGTTTTGTACAATAACCCTCGAATGGTCAAGTTGTGACTAAAACACTGATTTTACAAACACTTCTTTAAGATTCAAAGCAAGCAGCTGCAAAGAGGAATAATAAAGAAGTGTTTTACAAATCTGTATCAATATCTAGTTTCCTTGAATTATTGTTCTTCCAAATTAACTGCCCAAGAAGTTAGCAGATTTGCAAGTAACTTTGCTTATCCTAGCCTTGGTAAATATATGGTTTGGTTTGTGATAATATTTGGCGTTACGCTACTGATAAGATCCGGTATCCGACTTCCATAGCGACAGAAGTTTGTCAACTGATCAAGCAAAACCAACAAAACATCCAAGGCTGCTGCAGCGTAAAGCCCAGCCAGTATCCGCTCCACCAGTTTCCTCCGCTCGTTTCCTAACGCCAAAACCCAGCCACTTGGGATTTCCGAGCCCGGACAGTCCGACGCACACAAATAAACCAATAACCTCTAAACAAACAAGACTCGTTCATGCCCAACCACTTACTCCTCTATCGCCTGGTTAACACGCGCTACGCGGGGCAGGGTAACAAAAGCAGACTGGATATAAACACAGACACGTTGCAACCTGATTTTGACCTCGTAGAGAAATTCCCACACACACAAACACTCCGTATCAACGTACACGTGCGTTGTTACTACAGAATTATACTACCACAAGTGAAATAACAGCCGAAATTCGAGGAATCTCCGTCGTACTGGCAGACGCCGTACGCACACATGTAAACATAAGCGTCGTTTGCGCATGCGCGAAGGAAGCGATAAAAGGGCGCGTCGTGTAATGGCGGCTACATTCCTCACTCTACGCTCGAAGCGATACCACGCCGGTCTAGCTCGCGAAGTTGTGAAATTATTGTGACATAACCCATTCAAGGTTCAACAAGTGGTTTAGTGAACCCAGCGCTTGGATTGCACCATTTTTAGTGAAACAGTAGTGCTCTCTGTGAAAATTCCCACACACTCCAGGAAAGTGCCAGAAATTAGTGAAATTTACGAACTGAAAAGCATCAAGTTATCCAACATGTACAAGGATTCAGTGGTTCCAGTGAAGATGGAGAGCTTTAGCGGAGTGGCCGCGAAAAGGTAACTATCTAACAATCGCGGCATTTAAAATATTAATGTAAAAATAATTTACACTAAGTTATATGTGAAGAAACTTTAATGCAAACGCGCGAAGAGTGCTAATTATGTAGTGTAAATTTGAATTTGATTCGCTATAGATGACTTTGCAATAATCCCAGTGTTAAAAATCACAATTTAGTATTCAATTTCAATACCAAAGACCTTTCTAAGTGCAAAGAACTCCATAAGAATAGGTGTACCTCAGAGTTCAAACATCGGACCACAGTGTTCTAACTATTGTATTGTTATTTCCAGCCCAATGGGCCAATGCATCAAGACGGTGCTGCGGCGGGCCTGCGTTGAGAAGCGACTGACCGTCGGCCTGCTGCCCGCCATCCAGTACCTCTCCAGCAACAGCACGGGGGCGCTGTTCTGCTTCACCACCGAAGCACCCCCCGGGGACAGCGCCACGCACATGCAGGAGGTGCTGCTACAGGCCTTCTGCGATGAGAACGACATCTATGTCATTAAGGTAACTATCACTGTCCTGTTTAAGAGTAGCGGGTGCCCTTTGGGTTGGACAATCCTCCTTAATTACTTTATCCGTTAATGATGGATGTTTGGAATTGGTCGAATTTTCCGGTGTTATCCGGATTCTAATTAGAAATGACGTAAATGGACTGTAAAATTGATTAATTAAAGACTAATTAGTAAAGCTCAAAGAATATGTAAATTTCCAATAGTTGGCACAATTACCTACAAAGCTTGCAATATAAACAACATTCCTTGTTCTTATCATTTTCATTTATTCCACGAGTGTATTGATGTGGGGCAAAACACTAATTTGTTTGTCTTTGTCTCCAGGTTGATTCAGAAGCCAAAATGCGGATGATCCTCGGTTTCCCCGCCTTGGACTATAGCTGCGTGTTGGTCCACTCGCCATACACAGACCCCTTCAGCGACAGTCAAGAGATAGACCCCTCAGTCCTCACCGACAGTGAAAAACACCTGATCGACCACTGCGAGAGGAACTGGGGATGCTCCCAGGTCCCAGTCATAAAGCTACCCGAGAAGTGAGCCAGATAAAGAAGATCTCTAAGAAAAAAAAAGATACCTCTATTGGTTTATTTGCAACTTGGTTGCACTGCCGGTCGGCCATATTTAATAAGGCTTTGGCGTTTAACGCCATCTAGTGTTCGGTAGCTGCACTAAGCCTTGTCCGCTTGGACGAAAATTCTGTTGAGATATTGTTGTTGATGAAAAGATTTTGTGGAATTGTGAAATGTTTCTAAAATCGGTTCAATTGAATATTTCTTGTATTGTAAATTGATCGCCATTTCGGCTTGTTTGTTTGTAATACTAACCACGTATTGACTTGCTAAAAGAAATGTTGTATTAAAATATTTTAGCAATAGCAATAAAAAGATAGTGATAGATAACTGCTAAGACGTTTTGTACTTTTGTAATTATATGAACAGTATTATAATTATTAAAAAAGAGTTAAATAAAAAACAATTACCTAATTTGTTGGTTTCATTTCTATTGTTAAGTAGATACAGACTAGCAAACCAGTATTGTCAACACACACACACACACACACAGGCGCAGGTTGACACAGGCGGCAAAATTAAAAAAACATGGTGACAAAAATTCGATCTCCCATCCGTGAAAGTCGCGGTTTTTTCTGCTGACAAATTGGTATCTCTGACCCACAAGAATTTAGTAGAAGTGTTGGAGATAATCAAGAATTAGAAGAGTAAACAAATTACAATATCTCAGTCTCCCAAGTAAGACTGATTTAACTGTATATACTTGAGCTGTATAGCGTACCAAAGAAACAGACAGGCCTGCATTCGATAGTTCTCTTTGACATAGTGGAAGCACGACTATTATTGTATGCCTGTCTGATCCAAACATATTCCTATGCCACGCAATCTAGTGAGGAGTAGTGTAACTAACTATAGAGCGTAATGACTGACATCTAGCGTCCCTTTAGTAAATTAATTGAGCTTACAATTCGTGTACTGTACAGAACATTCGCTTTTACTATGGCCAACGTTGAACACACCGGTTCTCGTCCGATCACCGAAGTTAAGCAACGTCGGGCGAGGTCAGTACTTGGATGGGTGACCGCCTGGGAACACCTCGTGTCGTTGGCTTTTTGCCATTTCGCGTATATATTATTATTTTTGTGTTTAATATGAAATTATCAAATTACCTACTTTTGGGACTGAAACTACAAAAGTATAACTGGAAGAAATCAAATTGATGTGTTCGCCCTTGTACGGAGGGGTGAATATGTAGGTCATACCAAGACGTAATATACATATATGCATTAAACATTAACACGTACCAAGTAGCTATGCTTAGAGTGTATGCATGTATGTATGTCGGACACGTGCAATACCTCTATGTATTTTTATGGTTTCACCGTGCACTGTAGTGGCTTGATGTTTGTTTGTGCCATAATAATAGTATATGTTTTAAGGGCTGCGATCATAACTGACGTAAAAAAATATATAAAACAGAAAATATTTATTTAAAATATGTAAAAAGATTCGCAGCCGGTAGGATTCGAACCTACGCTCCCAGAGGGAATCTGATTTCGAGTCAGACGCCTTAACCACTCGGCCACGACTGCCATGGCGAACATAGCGAATTTTACCATTACTTGTTATGGGTGTACTAGTATAATCATTAGATGCATGTCGTACATGTACAGTCGACATCAAAAATTTGTTTACACTTTTACAACGGCGGTACCGTCACGTCTGAAAATATCGATACAGGCAATGTGCTAAAAACATGTATGAAGTAGGAACTATTTCGCCCTTTCAGTGCTCATTATGTAGGAGCATATAGGGGGAACAGCTGTAGAGTATGTATATAAAGCGTTATATTATTGGTATAATACATCCAAATATTCCAATTATTCATCACTCACCAGATATGGGTGCCGCTAATCTAGAAACGGTAGGCGACAGTATGACTCTAGCTTCACAGCATATTATGTATATCAATATTGATTACTAAGTATAGTTTTTCTTCATTTACCAAATTAAGAAACAAAATGCTAAAAGTGTTTATTCGTACATAATTGGCTATGCTTTATATACTTCTATGTGTGTATTTCAATATTTTTAACGGTTTCACCGTGCACTGCAGTATCTTGGCACTTTTGTGTTTTAACTTTTTAATGGATGGGATCCTCATCATCACTGACGTATGACGTAAAAAACAAAAAATAATGATATAGAAAATATTTATTTAATAAAGCGAAAAGATCCGGACCGGTTTCAAGAGGTTACAAGATCATGATTATTACATAATTTGCTAAAGGCGAAAAACTCGCATGGAGTAAAATGCATAGCCAAAAATGCCAAAATAAATAAAATTTGCCCAACTCGGCTTTTAGATTTAAAAACTCGCAAAAAGGCAATTAAGCCAGGGGACACCCGGGTTTGAACCGGGGACCTCTCGATCTGCAGTCGAATGCTCTACCACTGAGCTATATCCCCGATGTGAGAATCGGTGAAAACAGGGTTCTTAAACATTGGCCTTGACTTGAAGCTTGATCAACAATTGAAACAGCAATTTGTTGGAACATTTTGTAAAGAGTAAAGGCCCATTTATACACGATACAAGATTCTTGAACAAGAATCGGCAATAATTGTATGCAAGTTTTGCCGTTCAATAATTGAATTCAGAATTGAATCAAAGTGGTTACACATGAGCAATAACCAAAATCTTGAATGCAATTATTGCATACAATTCTTGATAGGCAATATTCTTGACCGTATTTCGTTTACACCAAAGACATTTATTGAACGGCAATAATTGCATGCAAGTCTTGACAGGTCTAAACTTCAAGTTGAATCAAGTATGATGTATTGAAGCCATATTGAAGCAAGAATTGAACCGATTTGCATTGGCAGATTTTCATTCAATATTGAACGTTCTTTGTGGGTGATAAAATGAGCAAAAATAATTTTAAATTAGGTAGTTCGGAGATACTTAAGTAAATTCATAGAAATTTATAGAATTCATCAATGTTTGTGGGACACAGAGAATAAAAATTTTAAAAATCGCGGGGCTCGCGGGGCTGCCCTTGCAGCTTTTTCTAAAGAATTTGGGGTAGAAGGTTTTGGTCCCAAAGAAATAACGAAGAAACTTAAGGGCATAAAAACGCAACGCTGAAAAGAAGAAAGTGAAGGATTCAATGGGAACTGGATCTAGCAGTTGTAACCGCACCCCTACACACTAAAATTTTAACCTCTAAAAAACTACCCTTACCCCATAACTAAAACAATATTTAACTACCCGACTACCCCAGTAACCGAGACCAAAACCCACGAACTTAAAGGATGAAGATTACCCCAGTCTAGATTTAAATCAATTGGCCAAAGAAAATCGTGATCGTCTAATATATGGTAGGACTCCTACGTTGCGTGTAATAACTCAAATTCTTTTTACACTAGAAGGATAAGATTAGCCCATACTAAGTACCAAAAATTATTACATGATGACAAGTAAGACACAAGTAGATTAAGATTAATTTATATGAATGTAAATTAGGGTAAAGTATTGTAGAAATTATTTTACACAAAGTACACAAAATAAAGATAAGATATGAATAATAGTTTTTTATAAAATGGGGTTAATGTCCCCTACCTACTGGAGACATATTATAGGTATATATATCATCTATAGCATTTCTCCAGCTGAAGCGTGCGACCAAATGAAGTAGATGGCTCAATTCTCATTCTTATAATTGAGTAATTAAGTTCCTTAGAACACTTAGGAGGAGATTCAGAAAAGTGTCTTAACACTTCTGAGTGAGTACCAGTTTAAAGTACTATAAAGACTAAAATAAGGAACACATGATCTCTTGTGTTATTTTGAGTTGCGAGATCTTATTTTACATCAACTTCACTCTCTGTCATCAGGGTGAGGACTGCTTCATTCCTATTTTCGTTCTAGCAAAGAAAGTGGAATTCCTTTGGGATATTCCTATTTGGACCTTTATCATTCGGTCATCTTTTGATACTAATAAGAAATTCACTCATTAAAAGTACAATTCCATCAAATGGCAAGTCCTTGGACTCAATTTACCCTTAAGTAAAAATAAAGTATAGATAGGCCTTAGCCTTAATGAATTATTCAAAAATCCGGAATATAAATTCAAATTGCATGTAATGATACCACGTTCCAAGTATAGCGGACCATCACCTGACTTTGTGTTACACTCAGTCAGTGCTTGAATTGTCCGTTTTCCTGAACAATTCTCCAGTTTCTAATAAAATGAACAGATGGATCTATTGACTCCAACTTGCCAAAATCAGTAAATTATACTATCAACAAACTACATTTTGTAGTTTGATAGAAATCTAATCACAAGCTTTCAGTGATAGAGACGAAAACCTACCATAATAAAATGGCCTAAGCGCTGAGAGATGTGAATTTAAAACAAAACACTAGCTTTATTTATAGAGTTTATACTTCTTTAGATATAAAACAAATATTACTATGTGAAACAGTATGTCTTCCCTTAATAAATTTTAAAATCCCTGTCTAATTTAATATTGTGTTTACTCAAAATTACTCTATATAATTTAATCTATTCTAAACTCTTAAAAATAATTCTAAATTTGAATATGTCTACCATAGTTACAAATGGACTTATTTCAAGAGCTTTACTAGTTCTGTTATGGTATGGAGTGTCAGAAAATAGCTTAGCCCAAATCCCATTTCGAAAGCTCACTACAAGAGGAAATAAGCATACATAATTTAAATATATAATATCTATAGAGAATAAATAATTACATCATTAGTAAACATTTTTTAGAATGGTTATTTAATGTTTAAGAATGTAGATACAAATTGAGCAAATAGCTCTATAGGTATGAAAAATTAATGGTTAGGGTAAATTGTAAATCAATATGACTCTTTTATGAAGTAAAAGCTTATTCCTAAAATACTAAACGCTCTGAAAAATATACACAAAGAAATCTATTTTTACGTTTACTTTGTAAAATTACACAAAACAAACATATCCTGAAAAATCACACATAAATCACTTAATTCGCAAAGCTCCGTACACTCTGTAACATACATGTAAATAAACATTTCCTAAAAAAAAACACACATAAAATCGCATAATTTCAAAGTTCCGTACGCTCTGTAACATACATGTAAATAAACATTTCCTAAATAAAACACACATAAAATCACATAATTTCAAAGGTCCGTACGCCTGTAAATGTACATGTAAATAAACATTTCCTAAAAAAAACACATATAATCACATAATTTCAAAGTTCCGTACGCCTGTAAACGTACATGTAAATAATCATTTCCTAAAAAAACACACACATATAATCACATAATTTCAAGGTTCCGTACGCCTGTAAACGTACATATAAACGATTCCTGAAAAACACACATTAAAACCAGTTGCTCCAACCATTTTTTGATAAACTGAACATCATTAACCGGCATGCCTGACGCTTTACTATTAGATTTTCCATAAATAACTTTTTGAACTCTTTAATAATATAAACAGATTGATGCAACTGACTCTATCACACTTTAATGAAAATTCACTCACCGATTCAGGACCCCTTCTTCTCGTTCAACAACAAAGTCTATGTCAATCTGACTTACGTTAGTATACTATTACTGCCCTAGCTTTAAAATGGCCATCTGCCTGATTATCACTTCGAATCAAAACACTTATCACTCCTGAAATCACTGATTAACTCGAGAGCTTCGTTGGCATCGTTATACATATCCACCCTCAAGTTGAGCAATGCTAATAAAAAGATTAGTACACAAATTACATTTAAATCAAGGAATTAATGGAACATAATCATTGATACTTTCAATCAAAATTAAATTACTTGTTAGGATATTAATCTATAATTTATGACTTAAATTATTATTACTTACTGTGAGACTTAGTCAATTTGAGCAAGAAAGTCCTATAATATTTATTTAATTAATTATTTATTTATTTATTATGAAAAATGTACATTTAAAGGTCAAATAGTCTTTCTAAACGAGAATAAAATTTAGTTAATCAATCTGTTATTTGTTAAGAAAAATATAATAAGATAAATTAGCTCACCACCCCGCCGAACTTCTCTAAATGTACTTCAATGCACCCTGCTGCTCCCTGCTGCTCCCTGTAGACGCTCCCTGCTGCACCCTGCTGCTCCCTGTAGACGCTCCCTGCTGGCTCCAACTCCTGACCGAAGCTCAATGTCTCTCGGCGCGACGGCAGAGCTATGTTTAACTTACCACACAATCAAAAAGCTAGACTCAATGTACGGACGGACAGAGCTTCGCCTTACACGTCTGAATGTCTAAGAATGAATGACCCTTTTTGAATTTAAATTAAGATTAAATAAGTAAACACGCACAAATAAATTTCCCGAAATAAATCTAGGACTAGGCTCAATGTACGGACGGACAGAGCTTCGCCTTACATGTTTGAATTTCCGAAATTGAATGACCCCTAAATAAAAAAAACACTACTATTTATGGTAAATTTTCTTTTCTGATCGAGGTTTTTCGAAATTCAACCCTATCCCCTTAAATTTATGGTTCATTTTCTTTTACTTCCAAACAGTCCACATAGTGCATATCGTGTTCATAGTCCAATCTCTGTCATCACTGTTGGTCATGCGCAGTAAGCTCTTCATTCGCGCATCACAGCGGTCGGCAACCTTTTTATTATTCAAGTGTTCCATAGTAGTTTTTATAATTGATGTGTGCCGTAGGTTATTGACCACTGATGTACGGTGTTACCAGCTACAATTTGAATTATCCAATAAAATTTCCGTTCCACTCGTTTCGATGATGATGAAAGGCATTTATTAGAAAATATTATCCATACTATTTTACAAGAGCATATTTAAATAATATTGTAAGGTGTACTCGGGCACTCCCGAATGATGTATAGTGGCGGTTAATTCCGAAAGCTGACTCTTACTTCTACGGAATATGAGTGATTTTACAATGATTTTCGGAATTTCCCGATATCCCGAATTACCCGAATAAACTCCACATTATTAATTATTCAAAGTATACTTTACACTAATTAAAGTTGCTTAGTGAGTTTTTTCTTTAAATTGATCTCTTCGATTTCTAATGATAAATCTGTCCTCCTTTAATTACTCATTTAGCTATCTTTAATTTTGTATTATGAACTTTAACTTAAAAATAAAGAATGTTTATTAATATAATTAACTAATTTATACTACAGCCTTTATATATTTCCTAATATTCTACTGCTTATTCAGAAAATACTCTTGAGCCTGGAACATTCATCCACGCCCACTTTCCACTAAATAAATATTACCCAACAATAATAGTACTTGTCTATTATTTCCTTTTACATTATTTTATTTTGTTTTAATTTCATTGTAATTAAAATGACAAAATATATAAAAACCCTTATGATACTTTACCATTTCAAATTTCTCATTCTCCCGTCGTTCGGCATAAATCCCCCGACTTTTCGAGTAATCTTCCGACCCCTGGTATCCCCAACTCCCATAGCAACGACCTTGACCTAATTTCCTCGGAGCGCACCTGGTCTCCAAGGTCACATTCCATTCGAGCTTTTTGATTATGTTAATTTTATAGCAATGTTTTATGTTTTAAAATTATCTTGACTTATTTAATTGTGAATGTATATATTCAATATTAACATATGTTTAATTGTATTTGTCATATATATATATATATATATTATAGTTTATACTTGTACGGGAGCCTGTGAACCGTTACACAGTGCTGATGTTTATAAGCCATATTAATAACTTGTGTGGTACAATTTGATGGACGCATTTTTAACGCTTCTTTTGTTACGTTTTTCTAACAGTCTTTCTCGTAACACAGTTGCTACTATAGCAGCGACAAGGAACACACCTTCGCGTACGGAATTCATGCCGAAAATAAAATATGGATTGGCACTTCTTGTATTCAGTTAACTGCACTAGACTTCGTTTACACGTATGCCAGTATTGAATTCAAGTTGCTACTTGAATACAAGAATGTCACTTGTTTAGATAGTGCAAGTTTTTTGTTGCCTCAATGTTATTGTATTGAATGTTCAAGAATCTTGTGTCGTGTAAATGGGCCTTAACAAAAGAATAAATTTTGTTCAACTGCACCAAAGAGAATAGAATTGACTGCACATAGGAGTAAGTAAATAATGTAATTCGAACTTTATCCCTTTAGCATAAAGCGCAGAATACTTTGTTGGTAATAAGGTGAATCATACTTGTTATCTTGTTGAAGCTTATATTGAAAGAGCAATGCACTGTGTAGGTAAACTAGGTACACAACTTCATTCACATGTGGTTTCAAACTTATTTTATGATATGCATGAGGGCTAGCGTAAAATAAAAAAACCTGGGTTATCGTTAACCGAAAAGATAAACAGAACTCATCTAAAACTAGTGGCTCTGTGAGCTGTAGACCTCGCGAGCATAGCTTATTGGGACCGTGCACGATGACAGCGCCACACAGCGGTTTGATCAATCAACAATACAAAGATTTTAATTTATTAAAAAAAAAATACAAAAAGTTATGTCTTACTGGGGATCGAACCCAGACTTTCTGTGTGCAAACAAAAAAAGCGATTGTTTACAAAATGCGCCATGATAGTTCTTAGCTAAACTAACGAAATTCGGCTACTCATTCTCGAGTCCAAACTAAATATCTAAATACCGCCTAAACCAGCAATAAAAATTTTCTGCATTTTATGCCATTTACTATGTAAATATGTCTCAAAAAGAAAATACTCTTATGATATCGATACGACTATTTGTTTAAGCGCGAGGTATCACAACTCCATTTTTGAAAATTTCCAAAAACGGGATCGACAAAATTTTTTTATTTACTCATAGAATCTGGTCACAAAATTTCACAAGAATCGGTTGAGAATTGTGACCTGTAGAGGAGAACATCCGGACATACAAAAGCAAAATGCCCGAGTCAAAACGTAGACCTTCGCTACGCTCCGGTCAATAAATAACAAGATGGAAAATACCTACTAATTGAAAACAACATGCCTATTAACTGACTTTTGTTTTGGTTAGATTAATTGGTGGGCCAATGTCTGCCATAATTTGAACTATGAATGGTGAAATAACGTTGACAATGGTTCATGTGGGGTAGTGAGGTAAAAAACAAAAACAAAGTAAATAGTACCGTTCGAATAAAATGCAAAAAGAAACGCCCCCGGGTGGGCTCGAACCACCAACCTTTCGGTTAACAGCCGAACGCGCTAACCAATTGCGCCACGGAGGCGATGTTGGCACCGCCCAAATTGCGTAACACTTGCAAAACCCTCTGGGGATTAACTAGAATTCGAATTTGGCATGATAAAAGCAAATATAAAAGGATAACTGAGGGATAAGGAGGTTTTTATAATTGGTATACTTCCGGTCAAAAGTTTTTGTGTTTATACTTACATTACATGGGATAGTTAAGTTTGTACGGAACCCTCGGTGCGCGAGTTAGACGAACTCGCACCTGACCGGTATTTTTTTTTGTGGTGTATTCGTTACATGCACGACTGGTGCTGCCCTCATTTTGTCGGACTTTCTACGTTAAATCCTATGGAGTAAAATTAGTTCAAGCGGTTGCCGCTAGTACTAATATCGGACATTCCATGATTACCTATATTTGTGACGATCAGCGCCACTTCCCCCTCCACCGACTTCGCACATTGCCAATATGTGTTGTGCTATTATTAAGGGGCCCACTGATTAACATTCCGCCGGACAGTGTCAGTTAGAACAAAAAGTTGACAGTTCCGAACAACTTTACTGACAGGCCGATACCGTCCGGCGGACTGTTAATCAGTGGGCTCCTTTAGGGGCTCATAGCATAGTTTTAGTTTATTTATCTCTCAATACAATGTTCATAGTTAATGTAAAGAATACAGAAGCAATTACTTATCGTATAGCGATCGTTAGTTAGCGATAGCATACATATTATCATAATTTGCATGATAGTATCAAAGAGTTACATTGATAGTATGTATGTAAAAATAATAAGAACCATAATTTTGCTCACATCACCATCTCCCGTATGGTCTAGTGGCTAGGATACCTGGCTTTCACCCAGGAGGCTCGGGTTCGATTCCCGGTACGGGAATATCTTTTTGCATTTTTAAATCCTTTTCGCTCGAACTACTTTAATTACAAATAAGTTTTAAATAAACACGGCTATATTGCTCGCTACTCTTTAAATAAACACAGCTATATTGCTCGCTACTTTTGCTAGTCAAAAGTTTTGACTGGTAAGAGCGAGCAACAGACACGGCAACGCGTTTATAAGAATAAGTCTTATAAACGCGTTGCCGTAATTACGTTGAAAACTATTCGCTCGCTCTTTCTGACGAGTCTGTTTCTCGCGAATAAAACGCGGATAGTCAGGGGTCAGGGGATGAAACGCGGATGATACGCGGTTACTAAACACGTTACGCACGGTTAAGAAACAATGTTGCCACGTTCTAGTGGGCGTTCATTCGGTGCCTGTTAAGTTCATAGTACGGTAATGGTACGGTACGAATGGTACGATACGGTGTATAATTGGTAGATGACTACAGGCCTTCTTTAGCAAATGACGTGATAAATCTTATTTTCATTATATATGGATGAAAACATTCGCCACTCCCGTCGCCAACGTCCATACCACGTTGAATACACCGGTTCTCGTCCGATCACCGAAGTTAAGCCACGTCGGGCGAGGTCAGTACTTGGATGGGTGACCGCTTGGGAACACCTCGTGTCGTTGGCTTTTTGCTACTCTATATCGGGATCGGACGGATCTATTATTTAGTGAGTTTTTTTGGGTTATTCCCACTAGTTACCACCAAGTTATTACCAGTGGTAACTACTGGTTTTTTTTGCCCCGCCTTTTACCACTGGTAACTACTGGGAAAAATAATTCCCAGTAGGTACCACCAAAATTTTGCTAGAGTTAAATACGAATAAAAACAGTATATAGTATAAATATAGAGTGATTTAATAAATAATTATAAGTCGATTAGTGTTTTAGTAAACTGCCTTGAAACTCTTGAAAGTGACCAAAAATATTGAAACAGTTTTACCAGTACTAGTACAAAAAGTACCTATAATACACGTAAGATAAATTTAATAATCCATTTAGCTTATTTTTCGAGTGATTTTATTAGGTAATTCAAAATCACTCTCTATTTATACTATAATATTTAATACTGTTTTTATTAGTATTTAACTTTAACAAAATTTTGGGAAAAATTATTCCCAGTAGTTACCACCAACTCGGTTTGGTGGTAATTACTGGGAATTATTATTCCCACCAAACCGAGTTGGTGGTAACTACTGGGAATTATTTTTCCCAGTAGTTACCACTGGTAACAACTTGGTGGTAAATAGTGGGAATAACCGTTTTTTTCATTCACTATTTTCTAGGTGCACGACGGGTATGGCCCTAATTTTGTGGTCTTTTCTAAGTTAAATGTCATGGAGTCAAATTAGTTCGCCGCTAGCATCATGTGGGTCATTCCATAAGATTACGTTTATTTCTGACAATCGGCGCCAGTTCTTCCTCCAGCGATTTCGCACCATGCCAATAAAACCATCTCTCTCCAATGTTACTGTAATTTGCTGTAACGTAATTGGGCAAACCAATTTGTCAGTAAGTAAGAACAATAAAACCGACTTCAAAAAGGATAATATTTTATTTCATCCTTTTTGAAGTCGGTTTTATTGTTCTTACTTACTGACAAATTGGTTTGCCCAATTACGTTACAGCAAATTACAGTAACATTGGAGAGAGATGGTTTTATTGGCATGGTGCGAAATCGCACTTCAAAAAGGATGAAATAAAATATTATCCTTTTTGAAGTCTATGCGTTACCAACTGATATGTTTGAAGTCGGTGCCAAGCCAAGTAGGTACTGTAGGTAGTAACAAATAGTAACAATACCAGTTACAAATGGGATTTATAGCCATTTTGGCAGCGGTTTGGTATGCGTACTAAGGTGTTGGGATTATTGTAAATGAAAGTGTAGACTCCGGAAAAATAATTACTCTATTTAACACTACTTAAAAACTAAACTAACAGAAATTAAAATATTTAACTAGTATTAGGGAGCGATATAAAATCAAGCTCGACCTGTGATAAAGGTCTCAGCTCAGACAACTCGACGAGTTGACGTCTAACTCAGAACTGTCTCTGACTCCCCGCGATTCCGATGACCATAACTTTGCAGGTAAGCATCAGGCTCAACGGGATAGCGGTACAGGACCGATAACGGTTTGCGCATGCCGGGTACAAATTAGTTTATTACTTAAATTTAACAATAGGTATTCGGACACCGACAAAGAAATAAAACAAAAATGGACAAACAAAGAGTCAGTGCCGACTGCCGACAAGGAAAAGGAAATGCATTTTACAATACTTTTACAAGCTTATCCCTAACAGCAATAAATAAACAAAGTTACCGTTACGAATGCTATGCACATTGCGTATAATGGGAAAAGCTAAGATTTAATTTATTTAATTATTTATTTAATATCATCTAAGCTTGGGCGAATGTAGGACGCAGTCCCTACACCATAAAGCTGATTATTTTTG
Organism: Cydia amplana; assembly: GCF_948474715.1. NCBI lineage: Eukaryota > Metazoa > Arthropoda > Insecta > Lepidoptera > Tortricidae > Cydia > Cydia amplana. Next base: position 26,354,365 of record NC_086070.1, read on the forward strand.
ACTGGTATTGTTACTACTTGGCTTGGCACCGACTTCAAACATATCAGTTGGTAATGCATGCATAACGCATTTTGAAGTCGGTTATAAAACCGAAAAATAAACACTTTTTACAACAAAAATAATTTTGTTGTAAAAAGTGTTTATTTTTCCAATTTTAGTTTTAACGCATTGTTAAGATCGCGACACATGAATTAAAAAAAGTCGGACTACTCTGTAAAAAGTTATGCGTGGTCATACGTTACAATCGGTGAGTGAAAAATCAATCATCCCCTATTTTCCTACCCTTAAGGTTGGATTTTTTTTTCCAAATTTATATGGGACCAACTTCGGGGTTACCCTTTCCAATAAAAAAATAATTATGATAATCGAACTACTCTGTAAAAAGTTATGCGTGGTCATACATAAATAAAAAAAAATATATATATACATATATACGCGTCGACTTGAGAACCTCCTCCGTTTTTTTCGTCGGTTAAAAAAAACTATACTCATCCTTTTCTTTTGGGTTTTAGTACTAGTGTAAGACAAAGATAGTATGATTCTCTCTGTCTATGTTTGAAATGAGACAGTCCTTTGACAATCTATATTAAAAACGTTTTTTTTTTCGAAATGACGTCATAATTGATATATGGATGAAAACATTCGCCTCTCCCGTCGCCAACGTCCATACCACGTTGAATACACCGGTTCTCGTCCGATCACCGAAGTTAAGCAACGTCGGGCGAGGTCAGTACTTGGATGGGTGACCGCCTGGGAACACCTCGTGTCGTTGGCTTTTTTTTGCCATTTTATTTCGCGTTTATTTTATTTTATTTACATACTTGATAACACCCATTATCTTTTGGGATTGAAACGTATCGTTGACCTTTGTCGTTTTATTTCCGGTGCATTTTTTTGTTCTACTTGGTTCTACTGTTGCATGTTGCTATCACTATTTTTACTAAACGGAAGTATTCGACTTTTAAAGTCAGTTTACAAGAGCAATCAGGGCCACATTTGCACTAATATTTATTAAATTGTAATGTAATTAATTAATTATGAGCAATTATTTTTTGAATAGTAATTTAAAAAATACAGCGTACAACCAGAAGCGTCTAAAAAAAAGCACAAAGCCAAGAAATGGTAAGCATAAAAGCAAAGCATTCAAAAATAAAACTTACCATGCCAAAAAGTATTGTCAGAAGTGGGATTCGAACCCACGCCCTCAGAGAGGACCAGAACAGCTCAAACACCTACATTGTAGGCAAGGTAACCTTGAGTCTGGCGCCTTAGACCGCTCGGCCATCCTGACAGTTGGCAATCGTGTCGAAATTAAGCTTCACTTTAAACAACATTTTTTCTACCCACGTGACCTTTTTAGATACTTAAGGGGCCCACAGTCCGCCGCGTCGGACGGTATCGGCCTGTCAGAACAAAAATTTGACAGTTCCGAACAACTGACAGGCCGATACCGTCCGGCGGACTGTTAATCAGTGGGCCCCTTTAGACCCGCTTTACCGTAGTTGACCGTAGTTAAAGAAATAAGTAAGCTTACTTGTAGGTATCAGTTATTTGTACAATCTCCATCTCCATGCCTTTATTAAAAGCTTTATTTCAAGCCAATAGATTATTTTCTTTAATACTTGCTAAGTAACACACTATATTCGCATCTAAAATCAATATTTAAGTGATCGTCATTTATTTAACATATATTTAAAGTCTATTTTTTTATTCGGTAGACTGAAATGACAGTTAATAGTATGGAATGACATTTCACTTTAGGAATTTTGCACTTACTAGGCCTTTTATTAAGCAATAAAACTAGATAAATTTATGAAATAAAAGCAATGGAATGTACATCTGTTACACAGATTTACAAAGCGAATGCATGTATATAATACACCGTGTTTTTTTTTAATTAATTTAATTTTAACTGTTTAAGGGTATGTACTTAAATTACCTACTTTCCCAAATACACCGGTATTCTAATTAACTCCATTATGGAGATAATCAATAAATTATTTATATCTGTTAATATTTGAAAATGAATTAGAGTAATTATACTATTTAGTTTCCTTAAATGTACTAGCCATACCCCCAAATTAACGAAGTTAAAAAACACTGTATAAACACAAAAATCTAAGCAATTGTGTAGCTGTAGTGTGTCAGTTACGCCTAGCTTACTGTAAGCACCATCTAGCGGTCGGGCCCTAAACTATTATTTGCGCTGTAGAAGCTAGGCAAGGCTAACTATAGTACCTAGTCTTATTGAAGGCGAATTATTTCAGCTACTTGACACTAGGTAACGCTTTAATAAAGCTTCGAACCTTTTACTATTTGCCGTTAGATGGCAGTGCTTCTGCTTACGTTAAATATTTTCAAGTATACAAACTCAACTTTAATTTACAAAGCTAAGATCTAAACAAATAACTTTTTGTTGAACCTTACCTTGTTCAATTTGGATCGGTGTTTCTCTTTTAACCTTAGAATAACTTGATTTAATATTATTTCGTTGCAAACTTCCACATTCAACAAACTCGCGAAACACTTCAAAATAATAGGTATGCATTGCACAAATTTACTATAAACTTAGAATGGTATACAATAGCACTTCATTATAATTACCAGATTTTCAATAAAAGCTTGTTTATACTTTTAATTCATTAAAAATGTTTAAACTTCGGCTACAAAGAAAATGAACGAACTGATTTTATTGCAGACATATGTTGCTAGAATTTGAGTTTTGTTAACTCTTACAGCAAAATTATTATTTCCACAAAAATCGGTTGCCGGCTTTAGGTATTATATTTTAAAGTCAGGTATTGACATATTTATAACTAAAATGTAGTCCTTATCATCATTGCTTGTTTACATTTAGATAACTCATTATTACAATCGCGAAACACTCGTTCAGTCTTTGCATAACAAAACGCAAGAAGAACGAGACATCTTTCAGTGTCACACATTCGCTTAACCTGCCTGAGGTTATGTTTACTTGTTTCATATTAACACAAAAGTTCTTATTTCTTAAAGTAAATGATGGACATTGAAGCGAAAATAAGAGAGGACATGCGCACCCTTGGCTGCAGCTCTGACTTAAAAATATCACTGGCTTACCACCTCTATGTATACTTAGTGGACGTAAAACTAATGTACGACACTGAATACTGTTACAATAAAGACGTAGACACTTTATATATAGTCGCAAGGCCTAGTAAACGGGATAAAATGAACATATACGTGCCCGTCCCTACGCATGAAGATGTTAACATGGAGTTTATTGGTGTTTTGCAGCAGAATTTGTGTACAATTGAGACCGGACCTAGTATTAATTTAGCTTTCATCGACGGTGATTCGTCGACAGTTATCTATACATTTACTAAAGGTATAGTTGAGAGGCCGACGGCCGAGAAGGTGGCCGAGAGGAGAATGCGGGAGGAGCGGAGAATGTTCATTGACCATGAACTGAAGAAGAAAAAGAACGATATCCTCAATGACGCCATGAATGGAGGGTTTGTAGACGACGACGAGTGCCAAGTGATCGATTGAAGTGTGTGCAAAGTGGAAATTGGCCAATAAATCAAATAAGTGAGTCTGCACATTCTAGTTAAGTTGAACAATGACAGAGACGCCATATAACTTTTGTTGATAGTATTATATCTTATAAATAAACAATTTAATAATCTAGGTTTCCTTGTAAGAGTGAGCTAGCACATTCTATTACAATAGAACTGTCAGTTGCCAACACTATGTCATGCTAAGGATATTCCATAATTGTGAATTAACATAATGTAGCATAAACATTGACATATAATATCTAAGGACGGGCTAATGGGGCACTAAACATCGTACTAGTTCAGCGGTGCTACCCACGAATTCCAGCCAATCGTGCAGTCTAACGCAACTAGTTGCGACCAATAGCGCGCGTAATGCAAACTCGTCAACCAATCGCGCGCGTGATGCGAACTCATCAACCAATCGCGTTGTCACACCGCTGTTCTGGCCCCTGTCATGCCTCATTATTATTGCCCGTAAATATCTATGTCAATGAGCATAAACAATTTTTTTTATGTAGTTCATAGTTTCAGATTTTTTGTTGTTAACAAATGAAGCGAGGGATCAAATAGTTACATTGATAATCTGTTATCTAGCCGTGTAAGTCCCTGCATACTTGTACATGTACAAATTTAATTCAAGTTTTGAACTCTAATCTATATAAAAACAAAACAAATTAGAAAGTGTTAATTACCTCCTTTATCTAAAGTTTTTTTCAATCAATTTAAGTATAGTCTATTCAAATTTCTGTAGATTTAATTTTAACTTTAGAACTCAATATTGCTCAGCGGCATACATGTTTTGGCATTTAAAATGTTAATATGTAAGAAACTTGAAAATATTAGAATAATATGCTTGCTGCTATATGTGAGATCCTACAATTGGCTCTGTGTCACTATTGATGTTGTTATTAGCATAGTTATAGCTGTTGGTTCTCCATGTAAATAAAATAAATAAATAAATAAATAACAACTTGTTATTTATTTATTTATTTATTTAAGCCTTTTATTTTTCCTTAAATAGTTTGCATAATAAAGGTTTTCTATTATTATTGTTGTTTATTTTACTATATTAAGGACCCCTGTCGGGTATAGGCCTCCTCCAAATCTTTCCACCTTTCTCGGTCTTTAGCCTTGATTAGCCAATTTTCTCCAGCTGTGGCTATGATATCCCTGGACCATCTTGTTATGGGTTTTCCCGCCTTCCTTTTGCCATGGGGTCCAGGCCACTTTGTGACTTTGTTGGTCCATCTGTCATCTGTCAATCTTCCTATGTGGCCGGCCCATCTCCACTTCTGTTTCAGCGCAAACTCGAGTGCATCTATGATGTTTGTTTGGGATCGGATGTACTTGCTGTTAACCTTGTCCTTTAGTTTTATAACAACTTGTAGTACATAATAATTTTGAATGATTCACGGTTAGTTTCACTAGACTTATATCGACCAGACAAACTCCAGACTCCAGACTTATACAAAAGGTAATTGCGGTTCATATCCCAGTCGATATAAGTACAAGTACATAGTCACAATAAATTGTTGTCGCCAATATTGTGCTTGTTTATTTTTTGTGACCAATTTAGTAGGTTTTTAAACCAAGGTAGTCATGTAGTACCAATATCTCCAATAAGATATTATACATAATTGTAATGTTTCTAGAAAATTGAAAATTTTTAATATTTTCTGCTTGGCCTTAAGGTTGACTGGTAGAGAATGCCTCATGGCATTAAGTTCGCCTTTTGTACATTAAGTTATTCTTTTGTGCAATAAAGTTTAAATAAATAAAATTTGATTATCCTATTAATCTGTTAAGAATACGTTTAGGATGGTATTCTGATCTAATAATAGATGTAGTTAAATAATACAACGTTTTTTATTTTATTTATTTTATTTTCGTTTTTAATACAAAATTACACGTTAGGCAGTAACATGGTGAGTGTGAAGCATCAAGTACAATAGGTATAATTATTTATTTATTTATTAAGTTGGCTTTGGGAAATAGGTACATAGTAGCCTGTCGTTACTAGGTATATGGTATATTAAACATACTCTGAAAATGCCCTTTCAAGTGTGTACAAATAATAAGAAGAAATAAATAGTAACAAGTAATTCTATTCCTTAAATTATGGTTACAAAAATATTCTCAGTCGAAATATTTATAATACAAAAAGTAAAAAAATACTAAATGTGATCCTAACATTAGACTAACATTAACTGTCAATAACATATACACATCGCAGAACTCAATTCCTGTGGCCACAAAAATCAAGATTATTCTCTTACACTACCTTACTGTAGACATAAATGGTGAAATCAAGTAAAGAGTGATTCTAAACTATTTACAAAATCTCACCAGAGACATTAAATATACACTAATAAATTAAGGTAAGATCATTTAGTAACTCGACTTAATTAAAAATGTTCAGCAATTCACTAATTCATATTCCACTATATTTTGAACACAGTCTTTAGCACCACACCTAATTTTATTCTGGTTTATAAGAGGTCTTTGCTGGTCTTTATGCATTTCCCTCTGAAGCAGATCTCGGTCTCGTGGGAGACCTCGGTGGACATGGAGGTGCTGACGACGGACGCCGGGTCCATGAAGGCCGACACGGACGAGGACTCTGGCGCCGGCTCCGTCACTACCCTCTGTGCTTCCGTCACCGGCTCGGTAACGTTTGACTTTTTGATTTCTGTAAATTCTGTGACTGTTTCAGCAGTGTTATCGCTGTCTGCGACAGCGGTGATCTCTTCAGGTATGACATTGCTTTCCGTCGTAGTTATCCTAGTTTTGGCTGGCTCTGTAGTTTCTTCAGTTTCCGTCGCTTTAGTGACTTTCTTGTCGTCACTGTCATCCGCGGTGGCTCCGAACAAGTAGTCCATGAAGCTGAACCCGTCGTTCCTGTCGATATTGGTTTCAGTCGAGGCTTCTGTAGTCATGGGCTCAGCGACCGTCGGGTCCGGGGATCCAGTTCCGAGATCTAAGTCGCCTGGGGACATTTCCGTTGGAGTTTCTTTTTGTAGGATGTTTTCTGTGGTAGAGGCTAGAGGCGTGGTTTCTGGTGCGTTAATTTTGGGGATGTCTACAGTGGGGAGTTCGTCTATGGAGTCGTCTGTGAAGATGTCTTTGATGTTGAAGGTGGGTTTGTAGGTGGTGACCTTGGCGGGCGTGTCTTTGTCGTGGGCGGCCTTGCCAGTCGGCGGCGCGAGGCGGTTGACGGCGTGCGCGTAGTGCTGGGACTCAGCGGCCTCGATGGCCTCGGTGGTGGCGGGGCGCACCGCCACCTTCTTCCAGAAGCCGCGCCGGCGGCTCTTGCGGTCATTGTCCTCCTGGAATCACACAATGGATGGATGATTAAGGTTTTCGGAGGCAGAGAACACGAAATAACTAATCAATTGTATGTCCAAAAATGGATTGGCAGAGAGAAAAGCATAGGTTTCCAATGAATTCTACATCAATATCAATCCCGGGTCAAATTAAATTAAGATTTTTTTTATAAATGTATCCTGGAGTTCTTACCTCACTAAGAATGCTAGACTCTCCAGTGGGCTCGATGGTCGTGGTCACCTCTGGCGTGCTTGGCTTCGCGTTGTCTCCTGACGAGATGATCCTCTCCGGCGGGATCTCCCCGATCTCCCCGCCCTTGTGCTTCATCACGTTACTCGAGTACTCATCCTCGTCCTGCTCTTCTAAACTCTTCATCACTTCCTCTAACATGCTCTCGAATGTGGACATCGCGTCAGGTGAGTCGCTCTTGGTCACTTTGCTTTGTTCAACCAGGGCCTCCAGAGTAGGAGGAATATCGGGTATCTTTTTGTTCAGCCTGTTAGTCGCTGGTGTTACAGAAATTAGAATATCGTCGTACTCGTTTCTAGCTGTTATGATGTCCAGTTCGCCATCGTCATCGCTTCGCAATCCGGCTGTGGAGTCTTTCCTGTCATCGATGATGTCATTAGGGTTGTAAGGTTTGAAAGAATCGCCTGACCATTCGACTGTTTCGGGTTCCGCAAATTTTGGCCTGTTGATGGAGTAGTTGGGCTCCTGATCTTGATCTTCAGTTTCCTGTTTCTTATTGTATCTCTCCGACAGTCGCGGTCGATTGCTGTATCTGCTGTGAAGATTATTTCTGACAGTCGTTGTAGACGCCTCGGTTTGCGATTCAGTTTTTTCCGTTGGTTTTTCAGTGGTCGGTCGTCGTCCTCTGAACCTGTTCTTTACTTCGTAAGTGCTTTTCTTAGAGCTGGACGCTTCGGTGGAGGTGGTGGTGTAGGAGGGTCGCCGGCGACGGAACTGGCCGCGCTTGGTGGAAGTCTCCTGCGAGGCGGTCGTGACCGGCGGCTCGGTCGTGGGCTCTGGTTTGTAAACGGGATGCCTGTGCTCTTGAACTTCAGGGCGGGCGAAGACTTGTTTGGTCTTTAGATCCTCACCGATCTCCTCGATACGCATGGTGGTGCGGCGTCTGTCGAACGCGGGTCTGTAAGTGATTGCTTGAACTGGATGTTTCCTCTCCTTTGTCTTCGTCGCTTCAGTGGATGATTGGTGATACTGTTTGATGAGACCGGGTCGCACGCGCACTCTGTTGTACGAAGGTGTCGTTTGTACTTCTTCTTCATGGTTAGCCTCTTCGCTCAAAAACTTGGTATCCTCATTTTCTGGAGTAGCCGTCTCTTGTCTGATGGTAACTGAATAGCTAGCCTGCTCGGTTACGGGGCTGACAGCTTCGGTAGCGTAAGATACTTCGACACTTGCGTCTTTTTGGATTGGAGTAGTTTGTTTTGCGTAAATGTCTTCATTGTCTGGTGAAGACTCATCATATGATATAGCGTCGACCGGGGCGGAGCTGCTCCTCGAGTGATAGACGTACTCCTCCCGAGTGGAAGGCACGTGAGGCACATAAGGCGTCTCTGTGCGGCCCTCGGACCGCGACGGGAAGGTGTGCTCGCTCGACGCGGAGTTAGTGTTAGGTTGGCTCACGGATGCTCTTTCGTAAGTGTAGGCATTTTCGGTATCATAAGTAACTGACGATTCAACGTTCTTGGTGGATTGGTATTTAGGTGCCGGCTCAGTGATGGCTTCAATGTCTGCAGTGCTCGCTCTTTCCATTAGAGTAACTGGATAGTTTTGGTGAAGAACATCTCTCTGGTAGGCCAAGTCTTCCTCTTTGCTGCTGGCTCTGTTTTTGTTGTATTGTCCTTCGTCACTATCCGAGGGCTTAAACTGAACGCGTCCTCGTGTTCTTGTTCTGCTGGAGTAGGGGGAAGATTTGGTTGAGCTTTCATTGGAATCTACCGGCTTCCTTGTAGGCTTCTCGGTAGTGATCTTATTAGGTTCATATCTAGATCTGGTGGGCAGAGGCCTCCTCTCGCGCAGCGGTCTGCGTGTAGCAGTATATTTGGTGCTAGATTCGTTGGAATTGGTTCTTGGGGTAGTGGTGTAGCGGGGCCGTCCGCGTGTTCTGATAGGAGGCCTCCTGGTTGTAGTCGTAGTGGTCGTGGATGTTGTGGTCATGGAACTCTCTTGGCTCTCGTTACTGACGAAGCTAGTATAGTACTGGTTGTATGACGGATTAGTGGGCTGTACTCCAGCATCGGCAGCCGTGACCGGTATTTCATTAACCGCAGCGGAGTTCTCCTGTACAGGAGCTTGGGTTTCGACGTATCTGTTGTCTGTGTCTGTGGGCGGGCTGTTGACAGTCGGCAAGCTATTCGTGTGCACGGTCTCCGGTCGGTTGTACTCAGTCTTAGTTGTGAATTCATTGGAATTATAAGCGGGGAATCTAGAGCTTTGAATTTCGGATTCATAGTGAATTTCTGGCGAGTAATTTTGCTGAACGTAATTCGGCTGGGTTTGTTGGTATGACTGTTTTTCAGTAACGATTTCAGGTTTGAGTGTGGTGCTCGGGGTGGTGGGTGCGGGTGACGCCGACGACGACGGCAGAGGCTTGAACTGCTGCTGTGGCTGTGTCGAGTAGTTGTCCTTCTCATCCAAGTAGTGGTTGTAATCCAAGGGAGTGCTGAAGTGGAAAGCCTGGTTGATAGAATATGGGTTGTGCGTCTCCAGCAGCTGGCTTGAGTACGTGGAGGACGGTCTGCTCGTGGTCTTGGGGGGACGGGTCGTGGTCGGAGTGGTCGGCTCCGGTTGTCTAACAATATTCGGCCTGACTTGCTCTTGGCTGTAGTTTTCTTGTGAGTATTCCGCGTACTGATTAGGGTTGTACTGTTGTCCTACATTGCTCATGAAATATGAGCCAGGTTTCGGTGGAGCAGTAATGATGCTATCGGCTGGTTCCTTTGAAGGCCTAATAGAAGTGACAGTTTGCGGTTCGAACGAATAGTATTCAGATTGATGAGTGGGAGCGTTGGTCTTCGGTGGTACCGTGCTATAATAACTGAAGTTGGGTTTTTGAGTTACTGGTCTATGCTCTTGTTTTTGAGAAGGAGGGGAAGCCACGTAAGAGTTAGGAATAACATCAGCCTCAGGAGTCGTTGAAGTCGCAGGCGCGGAGTCTTTGATCTGAGAGTTGATCACCACTGATCCAACATGAGGAGAAGGGAACGGAATCTTTGCAAAACCATCTGGCGTGTGGTAGCTCAGCGGGGCGACAAAGAACGGCAGTTGCCTCAGTTTGTTAGCGCTGTTCTCGATATTAGACAAGTACGGTAATTCGAATTTGACGTAGTTTTCCGGAGGCGTCAGGGTCGACGGGCCAATGAATACTTTGGGTGCATTTAAGGGGTTGACTGCGTCCAAGACGGCAATTGTGTTAGCATTTTTCAGCGAAGTAAGAACGTCGCCGACCTTTACTTGAGCTCCTTTCCTAGCTTCTTGCGACAAGAACACGGCCAGCGGAGGCTGGTGCGGCTTTAACTTCTTTGGCCGCGGGGTGGTGGGAGGTGCGGTCGGGAACGGCGTGGAAATGGTCGAAAACTTCGGGACCTGGTCAAATTCTTGTAGTTTAGGATTGTAATTAAAGTACTCTTGTCCAAAGTTAACGTGCTCTGCCGGTTTCGCGGGTCTTTGGAAGTCGTTAACGAACGGCTGCTTAATAGGGTTTTGTTTCGGAAGACCTTGCGTAGAGTATTGAATTTGCGGATTGCGGAAGTTGTATTGGCCTTGGTTTAGAGACTCAACTGGGACATAAAGTAACTGTACTTCTTCTCTTTCCAACTTAGATTTGTTAGGGATTACGGTTTCTGTCTTGGACCCTTCAAACTTGAGCTTCTGGAGTGACTGTGGCTTCTTCTGATTAAAAACGAATTGATTGCTCGCGTTCTCTAACCGGTAACCGTCAACGAACTTCGGTCCTTGTGGGAGCGGGAGCTTCTTCGGCGCCTGGTTGTGGAAAGGTTTCGCTTGCGGCGAAGGTAGCGGCTTCGGGAAACTTTCGAACTTGATGGGATTAGCCGGGACCGTCGGCCTGGGCTTGATCTGCGGCACGGTGTCGTAGTTGAACTGCGGCGACACGAATCCTTGGTTCAGCGGAAAATTGGGCTGGGAGAGGCCGAAGCGTATGCTCTGTCCGAAACCCTGGTCAGTCAAGAAGTTCTGCGGGGCAGACGGGACCGACGGGACGGACTGCAAGTACAGCGGGCGGTTCTGGTAGAGGGGTTGGTTCCTGAAGTCCTGGTTGAAGGCGGCGGTGCGCGCGAAGCCCGGGAAGGGCTCGGCGAGGATGCGCGGCTCGGCCACGGCCTGTCGCTTGACCTCGACCGAGGGCTGCTCCACGGGCGCGGACAGCGGCACCCAGTCGCTGATGTCGGCGGTGTACGTGCTGATCTGGCGCGACCAGCGGCTCTGCTCGCGGGCGGAGCTCGCGGCTAGCAGCAGCATGAGCGCTAGCACTGACGGCGCCATCTGGAAACAAAGTTCATAGTGGTAAGTTGACTGCAAGTTATCTCACGTTATGTTTTATTATAATCAAGGTTTAGCCCGCACAAAATTGCTGATTGTCTAATCACTTTCTTGTACTTAGATTATTTTATACCACGTCGGTGGCAAACAAGCATACACCGCGTGTGCCTATGTATCCTCAGCTACTTTAAAGGCTGTTCAAATCAACATGGAACGACCTAAACACATGCTCCTTTAAGACGAAAAGACGATCCATTAGGTATTACAATGTTTTGTAAGATTTAATGTTAAAATTATGGATATCAAAGGACCCCATAAATCGTCGCCGCAGCCCCGAAAGGGCCCGCGCCGCGACAAAGGTGTTGCAAGCGCGCCGAAATGGTTCGTTCTACTTTTTTTGTACCTCCGGAGAAACAACATTAGCATAGGTTATACAACCGCGATCTCTATGGGATATTAAGCAGTGAGAATTTTAAGACCGATTGTGGCTTTGGAGAGGATAATGGCGGAGATTTTGTAAAGTTTGAACTTTCTGGTGAAGCTATAAGTTGTAAGGAAACTAGTCTAAATATTTTCGTATTATGTTTTCTACACCCTCTCAATTGTTTATTACTTTAGGAAACAAAGTATACGTATGTAATAAAAACTATATATCGGATCCCTACATGACCAAAGTCTTAATTTGTATGGAGATTCTGTCTCGATATGGCAACGTCTAATTCACATGTTTTGTTTTGGTAATTAGCAACGTATCAGATAGGTGAACGTTGTAACATTGTAATGACGGGAAACGGTGAAGACAGAATCGTGCGATAGTTCACTGTTTGTTTCGTAGTCGCAGAAACTGAGATCATATCAGACAACCTATCTTTCTGAACAATTCAACGATACAGACGTTTCGTAACAGTCGTAACATTATAATATCGATGTGGAAAAAGCTACCGTTCGGATTCAGACTACAACAGCATTACTGCTGCAGTATTGCAGCGCGACATTACTGCCGATTGCATTTACTGCCTCAAGTGTTTAAAACTTTACGATATCGGTGTGATAAGAAAAAGAAAATTGTTTATTTCATTGAAAAATACAGTAAAAAGACAAATAAATAACTTATGAACTAAACACAACTATGAATAATACTAAATTAAAACTAACAATCCTAAATATATCTAAAATAAAACAAGGAATATAAAAACTACTGAAAGAGGCCTCCCCGCGCTACCCCCGGTGCAAAGGTGCCCATCACACTCGCTGCGTTACCGCGTTGAATTGCGATGGACAGCCTTTGCACCAGGAAAAACCCGGAGCGCGGGTCAAGGCCCCTTTCTTGCAGGCGGCGACCTACTTCCCTAAGGAAGGTTTTTGCCTCAGCGCACCAACAACCGGACGTCTCTACGGCTACTGGAACGAAAAGGTAATTAGTGCTGAGTGCTGAGTACTTTTGATGTTTATGTAACGCCGCCACCTCAGCGGCTGCGCCCGCCGTCCGGATGGTGCGACAAAGGTGTGAGGGGGCAAAAGTGCTTACACATGTAGCGTCCCATAGTAGACACTTGCCTTTTTCCCATGGCACTAGTGTCAGGCCATCAGGCCTTTTGCCATCCGACCGGCTGAGGCCTGGCGGTTCTAGCGTGGAGGGGATGTTTGCCGACACTAATGCCCTGCGGATGATGTCGTTCAAGGCATGGTGTCGTGGGAACCTACCGGCGCAGCGGCAACAGCTCAATGCGTGATGACCATTACTCTCCACCATAGAGCCGCAGATGCACAAATGAGGTTGACATACATCGCAGCCCAGACGAAGAGCAACGGCCACCCGCAGTGAGTCGTTGTCGAGCAGAGTGCCAAGATTTGGAGATGGGAGGGCGTGTAACCAAGCACCACTTTCAGGCCTCGAAGCTGCGTTTAGTCTGGCCCTATCTGCACCAACAGCGTTTGTCATCAGGGAATCGAAGATCCGCTTGACGCCCACGACGTCCCAACAACGTTGGAGAAATGGTTTTTCGGGTACGGACGCACCCGAGTTGAGAGCCATCCAGGCCGACTGAGCGTCAGAGGCATAGGGTATGGTAGTCCTGTTTCCATCCAAAGATAAAATTTTAGAGACAAGTTCTACAACCCCTGCCGCCGACGCCAAGAAGGCTGGAAGACTCACATCACGAGCGCGGCGTAGTCCTAGGCCACCATTACGAATAGGCAACGATGCCAAATCCCATTGGTCCGTGTTAAGGGATACGTTAAGCAGACACTCAGCCGATTCTTTTAGTGTACGGTCGAAGGAGTCGATATGTTCGGGGTATAGCCAGGTTGGTACGGTGCGGAGAAAATATGTTAGTCTGGGGACGGCGAAGCAGGACCGTAACAGAGTAAGGGACACATGAGCTGATAGGTTTTTAAGCCTTTCTTTGGCGAAATGAAGGAGTTGTTCTCTTATTTGGAAGGCTTCGGGAACGGCTTCAGGAAAAATGGGTGATCCTAGGAGCTTGAAGTTTTGAGTGGACAGCTCTTTTAGTCCGGGAAGTATGGCACTGAAGGAAGGAAAACTCTCCCGAGAGTCTGCGCTGCAAGGGTAAAACTCACATTTACTCGAGTTTACCTCAAGACCCAGTTCCTTTAGAAGTGGAAGAAGCGTCAGTAGGTCTTCACGTACTTCTTCTCGGTGTGATTGGTGTGAAACAACCGGCTCTAAATTCAGTTCAGGTACCAGCCAATCTGATTAAGTTAAATAACACTGTTGTACCTATAATAACAAACACTAGACCAGTGGACTTTAAGGCCGCTCGGTCACACCAACTAGAGCATACACCAACCGGGTCGTAATTAGCTAGTAATTAATTAATTATGAGGGTGAAATGGCACGCGACGGTTGGTCGATGCGTTTCAAGTATGGACAAGAACGGTAAAGTAAACCTCTTTTTTATGTAAACGTACCGTGTGTCATCATTCATTAGGGTGTGACTGAGTGAAGAATTATTTTAATTAGCAGCTATAAGTACCACTAATAAATACAGCAGTGGTTTGAACATACAGCCCAGGATGTCGAATATTGTTTTTGAATACGACAAAACTCAATTACACTACATAAGTAAGTGTTATTTATTGTTTTAAAAATAAATATTTTTGATTTAAATATTGATACCGTTTACAATTCTTAACGTGACATGGGATAGCTAATTTGTATTACACTAATACTTGTCATGTCGTTTCCGCTTCGTATTTAAATTACCATTACCATTTTAGTTACATATTTACTACACGATTACCATTTTAGTTACATATTTCGAAAAATAACAAACAATCAAGTTCCAGCTGATCTCTACTCGCTACCCGCTCCGCTCAAGCCACGACGCGTCTTTATCCGACAAAGCCCCTACTAGATTACCATAGCTTTTCTCACACTGCTCTAGTCTATCCACGTACTGAACTGACGTTACCTAACTCTCTTTGTCGGTTACTATTCCAGCCACAATAGCTAGGCGTATTAACATGCAGGTTTAAGGCTTCTGTCATCTTCTTACATAATTATTATATTATGTAATTGGTGTTTTTGTACTAGGTCTGTGAGACGTGTGGGAACTATTTTTACACGATTGCCCAAAAAAGGAGTGTATTGTTTACTAAATAAATATGTATACTCGTATTGTATATTAAATTAACTAAAAGAGAGAATTATGATCCAGTTGAACTGCCGTGCCTAACTAGTTTGTGTCGAACTTAAGTTGTTCTTGGCTTTAGGTTTTGTTTTTCTTGACATCTTTTTGTAAAGCTATTACAAAATGCTGACTGCACATACTATCTCTAGCGCCATTGCATTCAATCCTATTGTCTCCATCTTTAATTGTACTGCAAAGGGCCCATTAAATCCACACGAATGTACGAAAGAAGGTCGTATGTGGAACCTGGGCGTATTCAGGCCGTTTCCTACAGGCATTGTCTCGGAGAAAGCTGCGGACCTAGTCAAAGGCCGCTTTAGCCGGCGCTGGAAATTGCTGTGGAAGTTAAGACAAAGAGTACCTACGTGCGCGTGGGCTTGGCTTTCGTTTCGTGGGGCAAGGAATGGCTAGTATGCCTAGTACTAAGTTCTATGTGGTATAGATCACATACCTACATGCTAACACTATTACTTCAATATAAAACAGAGTCCCTTTAAGGTAAATCTTCACCGACTTTTGTCAATGACAAAAAGAAAGGGCTTTTACAAATGCCTTAAGGTACCCTTAGAATTCTGATTACACTCAGCATTACTGCAGTACCATTGTTGCACGACATTACTGCCGACTGCATTGCTGCCACAAAAGTCTAAATCCGGGCAGCAACATCAATTTTGGTCGAGGTATGTAGATTTAATGCTTTTCTACTTTTGAACGCGAACTGTATAGATTTATCTCTAATTGGAAAACTATTCCAGGGTGGCAGATACTTTGGGCGCGTTGTTTCATCTGCTTCTATTGATGCTGACTGTACCGATACAATGTTTTATCAGAATTGAAGTAAGTTCCTGGTGCCAGGGTAATGATCCGTGCTAGAAATCTCATTACAAACATCTCAAATAGCAGCCCAACTATAACGAACAACGAAGAAAGTTGGCCAATTTTCTTCCATTAATTTAGTTAAGTAAGTATATTACTTGTTAGTTTTGTAGATTTTCCGTATACGATACGCTTTGTGCAGTATTCCTTCAACCGTGAACTTTGTGGGTTAAAATAATATGAAATAACGTACTTAAACGAACAAGAAACTTACACAATCCCTACTAATATTGTAAATACGAAAGTATCTCAGTGTGTCTGTCTGTTAGGTACCCCTTCATGCTTAAACGGCTGAACAGATTGAGATGAAATTTGGTATGGGGATAGTTTGAAGTCCGGGAAAGGACATAGGGTGGTCTGATGATACTTTACACTCGTGAAAGTGAGGTACTAATCATAGTTGCTTGTATAGTTTAACACTCGATAAGCACCTCGCAGCAGTAAAACTCGATTAATACAATAACAATAAAGATGCCGATTACCGCAGTAAAGTTTCATTTTCATTTCGAGAAGAAAGCTAGTGGTTTACTGTAGGTACATAGGTAGGTGCAGGAAACTATATTATAGGTAGGTACCTATAATATAGTTTCCTGCACCTACCTCAGTAATTTCGTATTTTACTCATCATCATTTATCTTCCTCGCGTTGTGCCGGCATTTTGCCACGGCTCATGGGAGCCTGTGGGTTCGCTTGGCAACTAATCCCAGGAATTGGCGTGGGCACTAGCTTTTACGAAAGCGACTGCTATCTGACCTTCCAACTCAGAGGGTAAACTAGGCCTTATTGGGATTAGTCCTGTTTCCTCACGATGTTCTCCTTCACCGAAAAGCGACAGGTAAATATCAAATGATATTCGTATTTGACTTATCTACAAATCAAATTACTGAATAACTGCTTATTTTAATGTTTACTGTTTACTACCTGGATTATTTATTGAGAGTGCCTGCCATATTTATAACTTCGCCAAAGTAGGTGTAGGTAGGTGTAGGTGGATAAATATATTTCGGGTCTTTTATACTAGTCGATTTTAAGGAATCTTACAGCATAGGTACCATAGGCATAGGTAACATAGGCATAGGTACAATGAAAAAAACAAAACAACGTACAATCTCCATGTCAATAGAGCCTCTGTCATGTCTGATGTTCTCCGTGTGTCTGATAACAAAACCATCCGAGATGTTTCAGACAGTTGATTAAAATATTTAAAATCCAAAACTTAAGTTCAGGAAATTTCAATTGAAAGCATTGTGATGCGTGTGATGCCTACTATTCTTGACACTTCTATAGCGAGTCGTGCAATCTAGCTAAATATTGTAGTCGGCTGCCCAGCCCTTGAATTTTCCGTATAGAATGCATGTCCAAGTCAATTTAGGTGTTATCTTCCGCCTGCTCAATGTTGGCCACATTGTCGACTCTCACCTCGCAAGAGCCGAACTGATTCCGCGGCTATTTGCGACATTAGTCGGCTTTCCAATACGCTAATATCGGGAATCTGGGACATTACACAGGTGATTTATACTCGCTGTGCTGCTGGTGTAGCCACAGCACTGTTGTTGGAAACAGTAATTCAACGGAAGCTATTTTCATCATCATTCTACTCCTTTATCGCCTACTGCTGAGCATAGGCTTCACTTCTAGTACGCCTCTCGGAGCTATTTTATTTTGGACTTGTGAACTATGCGATATTGATTCCACATTGCTCGGTCGTTTCAATAATTATATACCACGTTCGTTGGATTACTGTGGCAAGTTGACTGCTTTCTGTGGTATGAAGCTGCCGTCGCTATATGCAATTTAAACACTAGTTCTTTTAAAATATGGCGGTAAACTTTCTTTGCTTAACCCGTCATCGCAGTTGGAAGATTACTGTATGTCGTATAATACTGTGTGCTTGGTGTTGCAGTTGCAGGTGCATCGGGCGAGAGAACGTGCTCTAATTCTGACATTAAATGAGAAAGTATTTGTTTTTAATGCAGTTTCACGCTTCAGCAGACAACTACGTGTGTGTTGTAATGAAGACTAATCGTCCCGTTTCTTATAACTTGTAGTGTTTCTATATTAGATGAAGTGAAATATCAGGAAGATATGGACCGTAACAATGAAGTAAAGAATTAAAGACAAAGTGAAATTTTGGCCGCCTTTCGGTTCCATCTTCCAAAATTATAAAAAAAGGCAAATAGATGTATCCCGTAAAGATCTTTGAAGGCTATATCACGATCTTTTCTACATACGAGTAGGTCCCACGCCGTATAACACATGGAAAACACACAGATATACGAGAACACACACTTCTCCGCACTTTGAGTTTCTTCGCAAGTGCCATTCTTTGCTTCCTTGCGATGATTATTTACCGATATTAGGTCACCTTAAATGGCTTAAATGTTTAATGTTATTATGTAAACCGAGGACGAAATTAATTCATGAAGTGGCAGCAAGGATTCAAACCCATGTTTGGTTAACAAAGCGTATTATGAAAAATCAATTAAGACCAGTTGTAGCAACCGCCGTAATGCTGGTATCGTGTGCTAATGCTTCCCGTACGCACACACCGCGACCGGCGCCGGCGCCGCTTGCCACACCACTTGCCCAAGCCGACATACGAGCACATACTCGATCAATATGCATGATGATGCTCAATCCGTAGAAATATATGACATAAGGATGAACATACGCTAATACCTACTTTATTTCTGGAAACCCGCCTCGGGAAAAAGAGCGGAAATAACACAGACTATACATCAAACGCAAAACACGGGTAAAGCTAGTGGAAAAATGCGAGAAGAGGTAAGTCATAGTCATATGGAGTTATTCATAAACGGCTGCTAACTTAATCAATTGACGATCGACGTTTGTCCCTATCTGTCGTTATGCCATAGAGAGGGACAAACGACGATCGTCAACTGATTAAGTTAGCAGTCGTTTATGAATAACGCCAATAGTCTTTTATTCATAAACAATACAGGGTTGTGACTTGTGACTGAAGTTACAGAGCACAAACATATCTTGCAACTGCAAACTGATGCTCATTTTACTAGCTAGGTAGTATTAATTAACATGTGGAGTGTGTTTAATTAAATTAAATACTAAGTCGTCCAGCAAAGGTAAGCGGCGGGACGCCAGGACTGGTCAAGGACGCCTGCCTGCACTCAGTAAGTTGCCAAATATTACTGTTATAATGCTGATAGTATTTCAAAATATTCCAAATACTTTACTGTTGACCAATTTAAAGTTTGGGCACTAAAATTAACCAAGCATTTATTGACATTAATAACATGATATATATGCTTAAGATGG
Organism: Cydia amplana; assembly: GCF_948474715.1. NCBI lineage: Eukaryota > Metazoa > Arthropoda > Insecta > Lepidoptera > Tortricidae > Cydia > Cydia amplana. The sequence continues at coordinate 26,373,572 of NC_086070.1, forward strand.
AGGCCCGTAGAAAATTACACTTTGCTTCCCTCTTGTTCGGGATTATGCTGACCAAACAACCATCGTACCTCTATGAAAGACTCACGTTCTCCCGTAAACACGTAAGGCAAGCCTCCCGCCTCATCCGTCCAAGACACAGGTCGGCTAGTTTCCGTGGCAGCTTCCGGTACGCAGCCACGCGGTGCTGGAACAACCTCCCGCCACCAATAAGAAATGCCAGTTCACTATACGTGTTCAAATCTAAACTGAAACTACACCTTCTCAAGGAACAAACGATCTCCACCTAGCCGACCTTTACCTTTACCTACCCTCACCTGTATTTATACCGACCTCTGTGTTATAGAGTTTATATAGATATATGTATCTATTTATGTATTGTCCAAATATTTATAAATATACATGTCCCGGTTTTATAAATAAATTACAGTGTCAACTGCACATTCTGTTGTATTCTGCTTCGGTTTTGTTTTTATGTTCTGTGTTGTTTTGTGTTTGTTTTAAGTGTCAATGGGTACACTGAAAATCAGCGTCGTAACACAACTCATGTGCTACGACACATGCTGAGTGTTATCCTTTTCTGGAACCCCTCGCAACATTGTTACTTACCTACTAATTTACCTAGATTTAAGCCTATTTTAGTGTTGTTGTGTATGTGTGTTTCGAATAAATTATCATTCATTCATTCATTCATACGGTTGAAGTAGCCAAGGGGCAGGGAAATTTGAATTTGTCTATATACTAATTTCTACAAGAGTTGACCCAATCTGTAAAACCTACAGTCTTGGGCTGACTTAACGTGGTCGCGATTTGAGCTCCTCGCTAACGCTATGAGTCATCTGCCAACTTCCACCAAGTCAATTATATTATACTGAACATTTTCAATGTCCCATTCCTTGTCGGACTTTTAAAGCGACTTTGCCAATCAATGAATATTGACGACCGATCAATAATCACTAACGCTACGGCTTACGTAGGCGGCCAACGCGCGAACGCGGCGCGGCGCGGCGCGGCGAGGATGAAACAAACCGTTGATACGTATAGGTATGTCCTACTCGTACGTGAGCGATTTAGACGCGAAACGGCGCGGCGGCCGCGCGGCGTTCGCGCGTTGTTCGCCTACGTAAGACGTAGCGTTAAAAAGTCGTATTCAAATGGAACATCCTGTGTTTCAGTGAAATTTGCACTGAATCACTTAATCGCTTATGGAACAAACGTTTCCTTTTCAATCAACCGTTTCATAAGCATGATACGAGTAAACCACTCAATGTTACAGCAAATTACAAAATGTAATGTTCGATTATCCAAAAACAATGAGAACTACGTGTAGCTTTCTGCGACATCTACCTGCTAACAGACTTGCAAAGTTACAAAGTGTCTCAGCATGATCAGTCAGACAAATATCAAGACCAACCTTGCGACAGCCCACTGCGCTCTATGATCGATGATCATCTGGCACTGAAACCTGAACTCGTTTCTACAAGGCCAAGTCCCGTCTTTATCACCTAGTTGCCACAATTATCTCTAATGTCAAATCTTTAAAGTGTACCAGTCCAGTCCGGCGAGTGTCATTTCAGACAACAATGTGTTTGTTTACTTTCGCAATCGCATTGTATGGTGAAATGGAACCGGTCGTGTTGGCGATCGCCACTTGTTTCCGTTCACTCGCTATCCGTCATCGGAGTTGACTGTCGATTTAATGTCCTTGAGGTGAAATGTGCACGCGCGAGAGAGAAAACTGTTGTTGAACTGTCATCTATGATTATTAGGGTCTACGCGTTTAATTTGTCTTTTAAAACCGGGGATTCATGTGACACCTTTTTAGCAATCTTTTTTGCCGTGTTTTAAGTTTGATGCCGATTTTTTGGGTAAAGGTTGTACCACTGAAAATAAAATAGGATACCTTTATCCGCAGGTTTTAATCCAGTAGTTGACGTGTCGAGTCTTCCCACAAAAGTCTGGGGCACTATTGTCCCGAGTACGATAAAGATCTAAAATGTCGCATTTGATTCTGATACCTATATACGCGTGACAGTTTCTTAAAAAAAAAACCCTCCCACAGAGGAAAGCATTTCATTTCATAACTTAACTGTAAATGATTTATCGTAAATACGCGAGATACATGAGATCGCAAGTGAAAGATTTACACTTCATTTCAAGGTTGTAAACGTAGTCGTAAAGTAAACCCACTTTCGACCAGTTTCTATTTTAACATACACACCTACTTGTGTCGTCCAGTATAAAATATTTAAGATAGGTATTTTTTATATTTAATCTCACTTACATAACTCTTTCAGACTAAGTAGGTATGGCGTTGTAATTGATGAACGTTGACCATTAAGAGAAGGAAGTATGGATGTCAACAATTTCAAAAGTACCAAAAGCCTAGCATACAAAGTGATAAGCACAAATAAAATAATGTCTTTAGGATACATACATAAACATAACTAATTATAGTAGTTACGAGTAAGGTTGTACCGCAAATAGAAAATGTGTTTCCGCTGTACTTATTTAGATAGTGAACCTGCCATCACTACTTTCTTTGCCAATAGCATCCGAGCTTTTACTTAAATGATTATATTATATTTATTTATTGTATATGAAGACATAAACAGTAAATAATGATGATGTCTTTTTTCCTTGTGGTGTTATAAACTCGGGAAATAATAACCGCTAAGAGTTGATTATTCGATCTGTATGTATACATATAATATAAGTACTATCATCATAAGGGCCTCCTCTATAGTTCGTTTTTTTAGCATTAGAAAGAACTTCCAAGAAGATAAGCGATCTAGACATGTCTTTTAATTGAAAAACGCTTTTTAAAAATCAAAAACTATTACTTATGAAAGCAGAAGAATATAAATGATCGTATTAGATTCATAATTGTTACATATTTGCCGTAACTTTTTTAAATGTGTTTTTCAATTAAAAGACACATCAAGATTGTTTACCTTATTTCTAATGCAAAAAAAACGAACTATAGTCGGTGGTGACGTGGTGACTACGAAGCAAACATTTATTTGTTATTTATTTTTATAGGTATCGACAAAATACGGAGTCGTACTGTTAGGCTCTTCTTGCGTTGATTTTCACATTAAACATTACTTATTTAATTAATGTACCTAAGTAAACCTTACTTGAGAGTCACTCAAACAGAAGCAGCATATTTTAGAAACTAGGAAGTGAGTCGCGTCTGCCTCATTGCAATTGTAACCCGAGAGAAGTGTTATGTCTGCTTCCTGCGAGCAGTGGCCGACAGCTGAGTACTAACGCTTTCTTTACACGTTTACTTAGGTACGAGGCTGATGGACTGGGCGCAGTCTTTAACCATCATCCTCATCATCATCATTTTAGCCTTCAGTCGCCCACTGCTGAGCATAGGCCTCTCTTCGTGTACGCCACTTGTTCCGGTCCTGTGCTAGTCTCATCCAAAAGTGCCTCGCAATTTTTCAAACGTCATCCACCCGTACCATTTTAACCATCAGTAATCAGTATCTTGACTTAGGTTAATTAATAACGAATTAGTAGTGAGGAATTCCGCATAAGATCCAAGGATGTTGACAGCTCAGAAAGTGGCCAGAGTAGGACACATTTCTCGATAGAAACGACGGCCGATATTCGCAAAAACTCTGACAAATTCCTTTGCAGAAAAACCTATTCCGAAGATTATAAATCTTCAGTAGGTAACATAAATATTTTAACTAGTAAATAACACCGTGGGCCCGATTCGGATATCTATATTATCTATTAGACACCACCAAGATACGAGAACGATATTTTTAGCAGTCAAATTTCACATTTCCGCGATTCTGGAGATATTCTTGAACGATTTTCACAATGTCTAAAACGTCTCGTTATGTATTTCTATATCTCAAAACGATTTTGAAACGATAATTTAACGTAAAAGTGACATTGGTTGCCCGAATTGAGCTGCAAAAGATATCTAGTTGAAATCTAAACTAGTTGGTATCTATTACCTACATATCGTATCGTTCTCTTCTCTACAACAGATCTTGTTTTCCGAATACCGCGGCATTACGGCTGTACCTGTTCTCTAAACTTGTTAATACCTTAAAAGGCCAGTTCCTTAGGAATTTCACGACATGTCCTAAGAATAAGAATAAGAATAAGAATAAGAATTCGTTTATTCATGGCAAACTAAACTACATTCAATACAAACGTATTACAAAAAGTATATTTTAAACAACAGAAATTATAGTTTGCCACGAAATGGTCTCGCCTCAGCATAATGCTAACCCGAAAGTCAGCGCTGGTCTTCCGGCGAGACCATTTGTGGGCCACGAACGCAACCGTACAACACGACCCTATAAGTAAATGAACGCGAACGCGTCCATTTTGCGCTCTGCGCCGACTGCGCCTGCGCGTACATGTCAAAATGTCATGATGACTTACAAGGCCATGCCGTACAAGTATTGTTGGATATTAACATTCCTATATTATAATATGTTACTTAAACATTAGTTGTTGTGAAAACACGTGAAATAGACTTGATAACATTACAAAGAAAACAAAATACAAGCATGCAACGTAAAATAAACAATACTACATAACTGATTTAGATTCACAGTTACTTTTGCCGAAGCGTGTGTTTTACAACTTTAGCATATAAGAAGCCCGGCTTTAGTTGTTACAAAATACAATACACATATTCCATGCAGAACAAGAGCTGCATAAAAATACACGAAATACTCGCGCAATGGTAAGATGCACGAGTTGCAAGTAAGCGAGGAGAAAAAGATGCCAATATTATATATGGTAATCGAGCAACGGTTACAAAATACTCAAGGGATTTATGAGGTTAGTTGACCTAATGAAAGACCGATTTCTTAAATCTTAGTATTACTTAATTATTTCAATTGACATGGAATAATTCGTTCAAAAGATCGAATCAAGAAGAATTAAAATTGTGTTTGGGTTTGTTAGAATTGTTTCGATGAGTATTAGTAAAGCTGCATGTTGAAAGAAAAGTACTAATAGCTTGTATCAAGAATGATTATTATTACAAGAAAAACTTATTTATTTCAGCTGTGTGGGCACGAAATTTATAAAAGTAAGTTAAATTATATTATGCATGTTATTCATACTGGATAGAGTTCTACGTTACAGACGACCATAAAGCCAGCAAACTGTTAGCTGTAAAACCTAGAATGTAGGTATATAGGTAAGACACCTGTTAAATGTTCAGTATAATTGTCTCATTGTTTGTGGCAGGTGCAGCGGCCCGAGGCATCTAGGTTTACGATCGAGAGCTGCATTTTAGCTGACACGGTTTAAACAATTTAGTTGCGATTTAACAATGCACATTGTTTGAGGAACTTTGGCAGGGTCAAAACAATTCTTGTCCATTTCATAGGCCCTAGAGAGCAACTGACATGTTTGAACTGAAGTCACACAGCGGTTCGACAAGAAGGAAAGAAAGCTATACCTATGTAGTTGTTTAGGGGTCTTACTAGTATTGTAACAGTTGCTAGCGGTTGTAAAAAGGATAGCGTTTTATTTTATTATTTTTGTAGTTGTTTTTTTTATCAATTTTTTTAAGTTTTTTGTTACGAGTGACGCAGCATTCTGCAGGTCTCGTTTCTGTCTGGGCAAATTGTGAGCAATACACAAATCATTATAGTTTAGAGTTAAAATGAGTTAAACGCTAAAAAGTTAGCTAGAAACACCTTAGTAGTAATTAATAGAGTTATTTCTACGTCTAGGCCAATGGCATGTTATTAATTTTCTGATCATTTATTCATTAGTCCATGCAATAATTCCGTTGCGTTCCGTACTTGACTGATAAATAAGTTTTTTTTGCGACAGGCTGCGTTTCTACTGAAATAAATCCTATCAACAGGAAATACGAGTAAGAGTATGTGGATTCTGATTATTTACGGGTAGGTACTGCCTACATAATTTAGGATTCGAGTGTACCGTAAAACGGGGTGAGTAGGTTTCGCGGGGAGAGGTGGGTTATGAATGGGGAGAGAAGGTTTGAGAGGGGGGTGAGAAGGGATTTTAAGGCTACTGCTACAAAAATAATGTATTCCAATTTAAAATGGAGCTACAGTAATACGCATAATAAAAAAACCGGCCAAGTGCGAGTCAGACTCGCGCACGGAGGGTTCCGCACCATCAACAAAAATAGAGCAAAACAAGCGAAAAAACAAGCAAAAAAACGGTCAACCATCCAAGTACTGACCCCGCCCGACGTTGCTTAACTTCGGTCAAAAATCACGTTTGTTGTATGGGAGCCCCACTTAAATCTTTATTTTATTCTGTTTTTAGTATTTGTTGTTATAGCGGCAACAGAAATACATCATCTGTGAAAATAAAATTTCAACTGTATCACGGTTTGTGAGATACAGCCTGGTGACAGACGGACGGACGGACGGACGGACGGACATCGGAGTCTTAGTAATAGGGTCCCGTTTTTACCCTTTGGGTACGGAACCCTAATAAATCGATACAACAATCTTTCAAAATCACCTTTGTATGAAAACCCCTCTCACCCCAAATACGAGGCACTACGGGGTGAGGTGGGTTTTCCTCTTTATCGTCAAAGTTATGAAATGGAACTACCCAAAATAAAATAAAAACTAAAATACAAACGTCCGGAACACTTATTATTAAAATTTTGTAAAACCCATAAAAGCAATGAATAAATTATGAATTATTATGAATTATATTACACCATTCAGTTTTCATATGTAAAAATAAAATGTTATCGATGTTTGAATTTCAGTTTTGACCCTACTCACCCCATTTTACGGTAGCATGTCGTACAGAAGAAATTATTTCCTTTCGCACCTTACTTACATAATCTTACTTGCTAAAAATGAAACAGGTTGTTTTAGACCTTCTCCTGGGATGATGATGATTGATAAAAACTACCCTTTTTAGGGTTCCGTACCTCAAAAGGAAAAAACGGAACCCTAATAGGATCACTCGTCTGTCTGTCTGTCCGTCTGTCACAGCCTATCTATTCTATTCTATCCTTGGACCTCTAAACTATCTCTATACCAAATTTCATCTACATATGTACCTATATCGGTTTAAGCGGTTTAACCCCGGGTTAGTAGCGCTAGGCAACTTAGGCAAGTGGCGCTAATGTTACCCTAGTTAGGTACCCAGAGCAACACAACAGTAAAGTAATACAGACATATTACTCAATATAAAAGTCCCACGGAAAGCGATCGATGTAAATCGAGCCCTGTATATACCAAATCAACATGCGTGGATGGGTATCGGACACACATTGCGCATGCGCCGGTTTGCGTCACGTACGGCACATGCCTATCATATTATGGTTATGTGTTTGCCTTTTATTCTGTTGTAAATCATTTTACAACAGAAAACGCCAGGAGGCCGGATGAACGCTTGATATAAGCTTAGATTGAAGGACTGCTGGAAGAGGGACCTGATCTGCTTCGGTATTCAACATCCAACATGGGAGTCTCAGGCTGAAATGAGACCAGAGTGGCGTCGTGATCTCAAACGGGTGTAAACAAACATGACAAGGACTGGTTAGAGAACCTGAGGCAGAAAAGACTCCGCGCTTGGACTCTGGTCATGTTTGTGATTGCTGTGGCAGATGATGCCGCTCTGGTATTGGACTCTTCAGCCATCGCAGACGCTGCCATCAACCTCCCCGCAACACCTGATTTTACCTGACGCTGAAACAATCATCTGCTATAGATGTCGTGGCCAATGATGATGATGAAATCATTTAAAGCGAAAATGGCCGATATTGGTACCTACGTTACTTTGACCCGCTGTATTTGGCTGCCTGCCTTTTCTCTTCATCATCTCAAATCTTTTCCTGTATTTTCCTCACCGCTCCCGCTTCTAATTTCCACGTGAGGTGAACACCAAGTCAATAAGCTAATAAATCAGCGCCAGTTAACCGGAACAGCTTTCTCGATTAGCGCGGTATTTAGCTGAACGTGACTTATCTGCTATCTGTGGTACACGAGAGGCCAATTCAAACTTACATGGCGACATCAAAACGATACCTAATTCGTAATGTGTCCATGTAATTTTGTAGCTCATTGTTACATACTACGGAATATACAAACCTCATATTCCTCAGTCCAAAGGCCAGAGCACACCGGCTGCGTGTGCGTAAACCTGCACGTGGCGTGCGCTAAAATGTGGGAGTCACGCAAGCGGTGTGCCGTCTCTCATAAGGATCTATATATTACAACGTGCACGTGCACGTCTATGCACACGCATCCGGTGTGCACATGCCTTAATTCCGCATGTATGAGTCCTTACCTGAAAACAAAGAAAAACAAAGAAAATAAGTTTTAGTCAAGTGCACTTTTGCGTGTTTCTGAGATATTCACCTATCTTATCTCAGCTCATAGTCATAGCATGTTACTGATAATGCATTTATGTAACGTTCTTATTAATAATGCAACTTGTAGTTCTTGCAATTTGTATAAATACACAACAAGTACAATAAAAACGGACTAATACGACAAATGAAGTAAAAGTCCACGTATGTCGTATTAAAAACCATATACCGAAGTCGCGTAAATAATGATACATTATTAGATCGAGATCTGAGACATTCTAAATTGGATCTAGTCTCGTTAAAACTAAAATACACATTTGCTTGATAGTTACATCAATTGACACCTTCGAGAAAAAGTCTAAGTTTAAAATAGATTCAAGCATAATTGAACTCTATCATATTGTAATAGAATTGAGTTTGGTGGTGTTCGAAAAGTAGCGTTTACGAAGAACGCGTGTATCCAAGCGTAGTGATTCTCGTTGGTAAGTAGAGCGTTGTAATATCAGCGTGCTTTGTAAACGGACATTAGTTTTCTTTTCTATACTAATGCATTACATAAATTGAAAAATTACTATTACCAGAGCGGAGGAGTCTTTAAGAAATGAGAAGTCCCGAATATTGCCACCTTTGTTATTGCAAATGCCATTTGGAGTAAGCTTGGTCCAGCTGTAAGTATGTTAAATATGTCGGTGTAGCTCTAATTTATCCTATTTCCTTTTTCATACACAGGCTATACATATATTATTTTTGACTTAAGTCTCTACATGAGCACACGTGCACTAGTTTATTAAATTTTTCTTCATGGCATAAGTTGCCTAGTAAATCTAGTCTAACCACACGCGTCCCCTCCCCATAAAAGTTATGATCCAACGCACATTACGCACGGTTTCCACACGCGTTACGAAAAATATTATCTCATACGAGGAAGGGTTTACGACAAATTTGTTACATTTACATGCTTAACAGCCGGCTTCGTGAACGCTAAGTTATAAATACTGTTGAGACGCAGAAAAGTGAATCGTATGATATACCCCATAAGGGCTATGAGATTGTAAAAGGCTATGTTTAGGAAGACTGCTATAGAGCAAGTTTGTTTTTAAATAGAAGAGGTAAAAGTAAATGTTCTGGCGAGGAAAAATCAAGATGGTGTTTAAGCTACGTTATCTGTGGTTACCATCGAGTGGAACATCTTCTAACCTGTTTGCTGGGAAACTTAGTTATTACAGGATATTTAGGTTGAATGTACACGTTAGTTGGCAACGCGTGTAACGAAACCAGTTGGATACCTAGGAGAAAAGTAGGTAAGTAGTAGAAATGCATGTGTTGAAATGTAAGTTAGTAGCAATTGTCATAAAACCAAGAGCGTAGAGCTACCTGTGGAACGATACCATCTCATCTCAACAAATTACTTACAGCTGTAGAAGTTATGCTTACTGCTTACTTACAATAAAATGTGTACCTCGGATCATCTCTTAGTCATGTCTTAGTGTGTTGGGTACAGTACCTTTACTAATTACTCTGCCTTATATTGCTTAATGTCCCTACAAATGTCATAATGATTAAGCCTATATCGTTCGTCCCACTGCTGGGCACAGGCCTCTTCTCATGCACGAGAGGGCTAGGGCTATAGTCCTATTGAACTTCTTCGCAGATGTAAACAGGTTTCTTCACTTATGTTTTCCTTCACGCAAAAGCTAGTGGGAAATATCAAATGATATTCCGTACATAAATTTCAAAAACTTATTGGCACGTGCGAGTCAGGATTTGAACCGACAAGCTCCGGATTGAAAGATTTGAAAGTCGGACGTCAAATCCACTCGGCCACCACCGCTTCTAACTTCACTAAGATCATAGCTGGAAAAATTCAACGTGCCACACATGCTTTCAAAATTGTCTGCTTCCTCGCTATAAATGCACAACCGGTAAGCTCAGTTATTTGCATGTAAGCTATGTGGGCGAGAGTCATTAGACTATGTAAATGGCCCCATGCAGCCGGGCCCGGGCCCACTAACATATATTTACCACTTTTACCGGAAAGAGAGCCCGCAAGCAACGTGTTTGTGTGTGTGTCACAGAATAGGATATTGACAAGCTAAACATATTGTGAATCGCAGAACCCAAGCTTCAACCAAAGATCTGGTCAAAAAGATATAAATAAGGCAACTTCTTGTCGATTCATCCTGTCCTTTGAGAAGAACTTAGTAGAGTAGGTAGTTAATATGTAAATATGTATATCTATTAGAAGCTCCATCTTCAGGTTGGTTGCTGTTTCATTTCAACTACTATCACTATTAAATATATAGGTACTAAATATGCCAGTCTCTTATATGTAACATGGCATGTTTTGATTTTAAGGTTTGACTTGGATACGATTGTCGGCACAGAGTATCCCATCACGACCATATCTGCAGCACCACATTTTCAATGCAGCTTCAATTTTGCTATTACAAAGGCCTGCTTACCCGATTCCGACAGCCTTTACCGTTAAGTACAACGGACGCGAATCTCTGGGACTCGTATCGCGGGTAAATTGAGCTCACTGTTCATATACGTCACGGCTTCCATTTTGCACACTTCAATTATATTTTAGCGTAAGCGTCGTTCTAGAATCTAGATCTGTGTGTGCAACCGGGATGTTTCACTTTCTAGGGAAGTCGTTGGCGGGTATGTGACTATATACGTGAGTGATGCTTCCTATAGAGTATCGAGTAAAACTGGACGAGTGGAGAGCAAATGTGAGTCTTTACTTTCTTTATCTGCCCAGCATATTTTCCTTTGTCGTTTGAGTTGGTATGGGCGAATGTTAGCTAAATAATCCCAGTAAGAGCATTTATTTGTGTGATGAGCACTGATTTGTACCTGAGTCATGGATGTTTTATGTATTTGTATCGTTGTCTGAGTATCCACAACACAAGCCTTCTTGAGCTTACCGCGGGACATAAGAAAAAAAAGAAAGAAAAGAAATAACAATTATACATAAATAGGTATAAATCTAGTCAAAATCAAATAAAAATAAGTGTTGTGAACCAAGTTTGATACCTACGGAATATTATAGTAGAATGTAAGTAATGGCACTGCAATATGTCGAACTTTGTTAAAACCAAAATGCACTTCTTTTATTTCTCTCGTGTCTATGTCTATGTTTATGTTTATTCTTCACAGAAAATCGCCTGAATGTCCATAAAAACATTCATCAATATCCACTAACTTAGCATCAAATTACACTTAATTACATACTTATATACCTATAATGTCACGGTGTTTTTTCTGTCACTGATAACTTTCATTAATTACGATCAATTTTACTATTGCGTGTAAAATAGTTGTTGTGGTTAAAAGGGTGAGAAGTACGTTAGCTAATATACAAATTACCTAAACATAACTATATAATTCAGTAATGTTACTAATATTCAAGTCCAAGAGAGCTCTGACCTTTTGTAGGTCGAGTTGCATAATGGTACATTAAACCACACACACTACAGTCTCTTTAGTAGAAATACTCCATTAACCTCATAACTACAGTTAGTGAGAAATTATGAAATTACAGTGCTAATAATATACAATAACGAAATAATCATTACATATAGGTATGGTTGGGAAAATGTTTAATGTCTTGTTTTTACATTTCATTATTAGCATTGAGGTAACGTTTGATGTTGTACTAGGAAGTTAGTTTCGCAATCGTTTGTACCTTTAAACAATGGTAACATAAAACAAATGGTCGTTTAAACGCTGTTTATGGTGTTTAAGAATTTGGCAAGACTTGGGACTTCGGTAAGAAATAGGGCTTCCAATACCGGGATCCCGGTATTTCGGGATACCGGGATCCCGTTGTTTTAAACGCATTTTTCAATACCGGTATTTTTAAAGGCAATACCGGGATCCCGGTATTTAAAAAAATGAGGGAAATGCGCAGTATAAACCCTTTAAACCCATTATATTCGGCTGTATCAAAAAGCTTACTAAACGTCAGACGCATCTAGAGTTAGACTAAGAAAAGTCTGCAACGATTTTGATAGCACGCGCAGTCCAAGTGTTATATTAAACGTCAAACTTCTATGAAATTATGACGTACAAATAACACTTGCACTGCGTACTGCGTTTGCTATCAAAATCGTTGCCCGCGTTTTATTATTGAAACAAGATCGTTGCCTAATGCGTCAGATAAATATTTGGTGGTTGGTGGTGGATGAATCCTGAAGTTATGTGAGTGATGAATATGATGATAGTGACATTAACATAACATAATTATTTCTTATAATTTTATCAAAAAATAAAACGAAAGAGCAAGGATAACTGTAATAATGGCAAACCAATTTTGACGGGAATTTGGTTAAGTTGGACTACAAATGTGACTGGTGAGGTAAAGTCAACAAATTGGATAAGATGATTGCCAACCTGGAGTGTGAAATAAAATTATTGCAGATGGCGGCATTGATTGTTTATTGTTGTAATAGCTTTTAGGACATATCTGGTATTCCAGTGAGCTTTTCTAAGTCCCCTTTTTAATAAAACTATATATTTTTAAGCGATTCATATCCAATACCGGGATCCCGGGATCCCGGTATTGATGAAGACAGTTTCGGTATTAATACCGGTATTGTGAGAAGTCCGGTATTTGGAAGCCCTAGTAAGAAACGAATGCAATGAGGGCAATATTGTTTATAATATAAGCATCGTCTTGTATAGGGTAACAAAGTTCCATAAACACATTACATGCGTTATTATTATTACGCATCATTTCATCATAATCAGACGGGTCAAAAACTTTATTATTTAGTTCGAGTTAAGATTATGCGACTCTCTTGTGGACATCATAAAATAGACTTTAAAGCCTAACGTGTAACGTCTTTAAATTTGTATAATAATGAAAGTCTTAGAAAAATGTATTCAATTCGTTAGCTTTAGTAATGTTTACTGAGAAGATCGCGAAGACGAGTTTCCTGAACGTTTTTGGGCGTTTTCTAAAATAAATATTGAAAACCCGATTCTCCCAGATCATGGTGTTTTTGGGTTCTTTCAACTCAGAATCACTAGCATATTCAATCATGATGATAAAAAAAATTGTCCCAAAATTTTGTATGAAAATTGTACATTCCACTACGTCACGTTACAATACAAGTGAAAAATTTTCTCATACTAAAAACGTGACGTAATGGAATGGACATTTTGGGATATCTTTTTTTAATGGTAGGATGGAGAGTGCTGTCGATTCTGAGTAGAATGAGCCCAAGAATGTCCAGATTTGAAAGAATCGGGTTTTCGATATCTATTTTAGAAAAAGCCCTTTTGACCCATGCAGTAATCTCCTCAACCACCCTTCTGGTTCATCATCAAAGGCTTTTTAAGTTTAGAAGTTCACACTCATGATTAAGAGCAATAGAAATATAACAAAATGCTTTTCACTACTTGTATATGTATAATGTATTTAATTTTACGTCGTCCTGCACTTAGTAACATAACTGCAATGATTGCAGGTATATAGTAACGGCACCAGTCATGGGACATTTAAGAGGAAATTTGGAGTATTTGTGATATTTCCCTGATACATGTAAAAGTTCTACCGCTTAGCTTGTTAAAAGATGAATATCCTATCCTTCTTTTATGTTTCAGGCGTGTTGTATCAAAGATACTGCAGTTAGTTTCCACATAATTAATAAATTAAAAGTATGTTTTTTTTCTCCAGTCATGGACACCAAAGCTCCAGTAATGGAACCCCGGTAATGGACGTGGATCCAGTAATGGGCCCCCTATAATGGGCATACCCTATCAGTATAAGATATTGGAATAGGGAATAAGTTTTTGGCAAAAAACTAGTTATTAGTCATTTTTGTCACCCGATTGCATTGTCATCCGATTTGCATACGTATCCAAAATTTCAACTCAATCGGAAATCCGAAAGTGGCTCAAATGCCATTTCCAAGATTTGAACCACACTAACTAATACAGGGTGGATTTTCTTTTTGGGTCAGTGAGGGCAGCTACCAGATCCCGTGCTGCTACGAGAAAACGGTCTTAGAAGACCTTCCCTCGATTTCAAATTAATGAAGATTGGCTTTTACAGATTTTGGAAAAAACATACAGGGTGCGAGGAAAAGGTAATTTTTGACAAACTTTTTTTTTGATGCCAATCGATCCCATTCCTATTTAGGATCAAAAGCTTGTATGGAACAAAAAAAAAATTCCGGCTAGAAAAGCCACAAATCGAGGAAAACATTTCCCATACAATTTGTATGTAAATGAAAACTTATATTTTTCACATGCTATTTTTGTATGCCAATCGATTCCATTCCTATCCAGTATCAATAGTTTTTTTGGGGTCAAAATTAAATTTCACATTTTCTCCATAGTAAATGTACCTATGGAAAAAGTTTTTATTAATTTGTGGCATTTTAGTACATTATCGTAAATTGACCCCAAAGAAACTATTGATACTAGATAAAAATGGAATCAATTGGCATAGAAAAAAAGCATGTGAAAAATAAAAGTTTTGATTTTCATACAAATTGTTTGGGAAAAGTTTTCCTCGATTTGTGGCTTTTCTAGCCGGAATTTATTTTTTAGTTCCATACAAGCTTTTGATCCTCAATAGGAATGGGATCGATTGGCATCAAAAAAAGATTGTCAAAAATTACCTTTTTCTCGCACCCTGTATGTTTTTTCCAAAATCTGTAAAAGCCAATCTTCATTAATTTGAAATCGAGGGAAGGTTTTCTAAGACCGTTTTCTCGTCGCAGCACGGGATCTGGTAGCTTCCCTCACTGACCCAAAAAGAAAATCCACCCTGTATACAAGCTAACAGGGCAAGTTAAATAAAATTTTGTAAAAACGATATTAATTTATCTGAAGTCCGAGAAGACCTCCTGACATAGTTCGTACGAGTAACTACATTATACTTCTGTATTGTTTAAACATGAAATTACGCCATGGCAAGCATCATTATGTAAATTATCCCATCATAGGAGGTATGCAGTTTTACAGCTCCTATAATGGGATTGGGCAAAATACCACTATTTTTTATACATCTCTAGAGTCACAACATAATGTGTTGTATACCTTATCTCATGGTAAATGCAATTAACAAAACACATTCTAGTTTACACCAAGTAATAATTAATTACAATTTAATATATGAACTCACCTCTCTTAGCGAAGTTGTTAAGAATTCTTACTGGTTATTTTTTCCAGTGACACGACAACTTTTGGGTTGGCGCCAATTTCTTAAAAATTAACCGAAATTAATAAAAAGTCGAACTTAAACAGCTCTATGACTCTTATTTATGGTAAAATATTGCCAGTGTTTATAAACTACTTTTACATACTTATTTTAGAGGATTTGTGGTTTTATATCCTATTACCGGTTCCACGTCCATTATAGGGTCCATTACGTTAATCGATTGATAAAATTCTAGCTGTAGTAGGTACATGGTTCGGTAATCGCTAGCCGAATACAGTCAAGCCTGCGTGAGCCTTCGATGACGTAAATTACAAGAAAAATGCTCAGCGAAAAAGCCAGGAAGGCGGCAGCGGACAGGTTTGGGAGAAAGCGACAGAACCAGTCGCCACGAAAAGCGAATTTTATCGCCATCGCCGCAGCGACGAGCCCCGTATTGTTCGCTTCACTTTCGCTAACCTTTCTTACCCAAATATAGCGGGTGCTTGTAGAATCATATAATTGTATGTTTCCGGTTCTATAATAATATTTGAGTCGTTAAAATGCGCGAAATGATTGTTGATACAATAAAGTTAAATTTCTCCGTGTCGGATATAATCAACAGCGGTTTATTTAATTTTTCAGTTGTTAGTAGCGTTTAATTATTTTGGAACAACTAATTAAAAGTTTATGTTTGTACATGAATTATTAATTTGTTGTGAAGTTGTCCTAGGCATATGTATGTAGAAACTATCGAACATGATAAAACTGCCCCTCAAATCATTTTGCACTTTTAAATTCTGCTTGCCCAACAATCTTAATAGCAAGATCTAGATATCATTTGATTTGCCTGTAAATCAATTTTAGTAATTCCTTTTTCATACATCTGATAAATATTACATGGGTGGATGGTAGATTGCTGTCCGAGTAGGGTACGAGCGTGATATCACAGGGTATTACGAGATCAGTACGGATATGATGGTCGTTCTTGTCTACGTGACAGCGTGATAAAACGGTGTCCGTCACTTTCTTTCCCACGGTGTTAAACAGTGACAGTTATTTTATCACGTGGATAAAGATGGATAAAGCTATCCATAATAGGCTGGCAGCGGTCACAAGGCGGCAGGTCCCCGGCATCTCGTCTGGTCCACGTTTGGTCATCTCATCCACCATTAAAGAGAAAGCCCGCATAATGACGCATTTTGTCTCGGAGACGGACTCGATTGGCAAATTATTAAAATTTACTATGCCAACCATAATATTTCTCGATATCATTCAAGCAACGCTGATTTAAACTTTCACGATTTTTACACATTATTAAATTGTACAACGGGACTTAATCGCGTATCTAAGTTTTTAAGATTTACCTCCGACGTTTCGAGGACGGCGTTGTCCCCGTGGTCTCTGAGAAGACTGGCTGGCTTAAGTTGACATCAGCATCCTTGACGCCGTCCTCGAAACGTCGGAGGTAAATCTTAAAAACTTAGATACGCAATTAAGTCCCGTTGTACAATTTAATAATTCAAGCAACGATTCCTATTTTTGTCGATTTACTTAGTTCTACTTTTGTTTTTTCTCCTTGTTGTATTTATGCTTGAATTATGATTTGAGCTCCTTTTCTGCCTAATTTTGGATTTTTCTTTTGCCTCTACTTCGTTTCAATCTAAAGTATTTATGCTGGAATTACTATTCAAAACTTCTTGTGAATCCTTACTCCATTCATCTTTCACAAGCGCATAAAATACTAAAAATTATTCTTTAGCCATTAAAATATAGCTCTTACGCTGAATTAACTTTAGGCATATGTTATGAAAGTCTTGAATATGTGGATACTTATATATACCTTGGAAAACAAGTCTCATTCCATCGTGATAACAATCTAGAAGAAATAACTAGAAGAATAAATATATCTTGGCAAAAATACTGGGCGCACAGAGAAATATTTTATTATAGAAATATTATATTATTAAATATTAAAAGGAGATATGCCGCTTACTGTGAAAAAGAAAGTAATTGATAGTAGCATCCTCCCCTGTTTAACGTACGGCTCACAAACATGGACATATACAAAAGAAGTAAAGGAAAAAATCAGAATATGTCAATGTTATACTGCATGTAAAAAAAATGAGAAAAATAAAAGGCTTATTTATTTATTGATATGTTATGTTAATCCCCATAACAATTGGTAAGTATGATATCTTTGATGGATGAATCAGATGAATGACAGGTTGACTCTGTAGTTGCGCGCGCGTCGATGTTTAATGATCTGTCAGGTTGTATCGGCAATGAAAGTGTTGTGATTGACGAGATTATTAGTTTACGGTTTAGTACGTGTGGAGCAACTTGTCGAAATTAAACTGTACGAATGAATTAAGGTTATTTGGCTGTATTGTGGAAGTTACTTTAGACGGTAAACGTTAATTTAGATTTCATTAAAGCACACTAAAATATCTTTTAGAAACTTTATTAATCTATAACCTTTCTAAGCGCCACTGGCACTATCCCACAAACCCCGGGTTAACCGGTTAAACCGTTAACCCAGTGTAATAACACAGAACAATAAACAATAAACAATATTGAAATCGGTTAATAATTACTCATCATTGCAGATAAGTAGTCATAATAGTTCTCCAAACATTTCAAAACACACATTTTCTATAATCAGCTTGTTCGAGCAAATTAAATCTCGCAAAAGAAACAACATTGCATTGGTGATTGGACAAATTGGTATCCATTGTATTGTCATTCGATACCAGCTTGACAGGACAAAGTCGGTTTTGTGGTTCGTTGCATTCTATTATTCCCATTGTTAAGTTTTTTTCGTGTTGTTGTGGTCTGTCTACTGTCTAGACATTTTTGGATGAATTTATTTTTGGTCTTTCTATCATTTCTAGGTGCTCAATAAGGTACAAATCTTTTAAATATACCGTACCGTAAAACCAACCCCCAACTATATATAATAGGTACTATAAGTGTAGAACTAGTCACAAGTTCAATTACGTATTTAAGTTTATTTTTCGTTTTGTCTGAGTTTTTATTTCATTTATACAAATACATTGCCATAGAACTATGACATTAAAATAATAATCACGCCTTAACGAAGATATTTGGGTTAATTCTGGAGCATTAGCTAGGAGCTTTTGGACTATATGGTATTTGGCAATTATTAGTGCTTAATAGTAATAATTCGTTCAGTCTAATCTAAATCTTCCTTTACAGGACATATATCATTTATAGGCTAGATTCTTAGTAGGTAACTAGAAGAAACTAAGACGCCAAGCAACACCAAACTCTATTCCACAGTAGTAACAACTGATTTTGAATTAATGCATTCTAATAGTAAATTAGTCAAAGTCTAATAATAGTAAATGTGAAGCCAGATTGGATTTAGAATAAGTAATCCGGCCGGAGATTCAGAGCGTGCTGAGTGAAACCATAACCGGCCGTCTGTCAAAACAAAACTTAATTACCTATACAAGAGCGGGCAAGTATGATGAGTTGGAGGAGTTGGCTGTGTTCTTTGTTGACCTGTATGCGTTAGTAAGATTACAAAGATAAGGAACTGACATACTATTTTAATCAGTGCATGTCAATCTAATACATTGTCGTCGTAAAATAAAATGTATGTACATATATAACATTATGAATATGGTATGAGAATAGTATTGACATGATTTAATTGTTAATAGAATGAAATAGCGTGAAGATATTGTTGTACACTTGGCCTACTTCGTTACCATCTACTAAATGTTATAAAAAAGACTATGGCTTATTGTTTTACCAGTTGTTACTGTCAAAAATTGTCATAAGCCTCCTATGTTAACGTTAAAATTACTTGATCACATTTAACAAACCCATTGTCATTTTGTTTTCCTTTCACGGAAGTCTAAGAATCAAAGATTTCGCGCCCGATAACTTTAATGCATGCACAGCCATGTCACCAGTTCCCATACAGGTCAGAGGTCTTGCCAGACGATTCTCGGCCTTATTGCGAAGGGAACCACGACTGTATTTTTACTTTCTACGATTTGATCAACTTTCTACGGAGGTTAATTGATGAGCTATTGTTGAAAAGATTTATCTTGACGTTGGCGTATTTTTATTTGTTTTTGATTTTAAAGTGTGATACGATTTTGATGAAGTTTATTGAACACTGATAGAATATGTACCTACGTAGATTTTTAAAATTTAAAATTTTTGGTTTGAAATTCAACAATACCATTATACCATAATTAATCCAAGAGGCTTTTGTATATGTATTGAAACGTGACGGTGATTTTTGAATTTAATAAAAAGATGGATGATTTTAGTGCCTATAGCGAAGGTGACAATCGCTTGTGTTACGGCAACGAAACGCTGCGTGGAAATACAAGCTAAAAACCAATACATCAAATGTAAATGAATATATAGCACAGCGCGTGGTGCGTAAGAACTTCATTTAACTTTTACTATCAAAATAACAGGTGCCTTAGGTGCCTATTGTATAACAGGTGAACTGCACTTCCGTCCAAGGTCAAAGTTGAGCGGCGCGTGCGCTGGCAATGAAAGCGATGGCAGGGCGACGACCCAGCACAGGAAAAACTAGGAAAGTGTTCAGATATGGGATAGTTTCCACACGCTCAATTATAGGAAGTTGTCTAGACTCAATTATAGGAAGAGATAAATGATCACAGAGAGAATGAGATAAGATGAGTACAATCTTTGAATACAAGACGAAGATGGGGGATAGAAGTAAAGTGAAAGAGAGAAGCTGTTATGAGGAAACGACCCAGAAAGTGGGATCCTCAGCAATTGGAAAATATGCAGGGAAGTGCTGAAACTTAAAACAAATGATCTTGCTTGAAATTTGAAATGTCAATTGTAGAGTCTGTGCGGAAAGAGAAGAGTCGTGGAAATTATTGGGCCCCATACATTATATCTGTAGGTTTGAGTTCAATATTTGTTCCGATATGGTGAAGTACTTCAGTTCTTCGGGCGTTTTTCCGTAAAATTGGCTCTTTAGTTTTATAATATAATAGTGATTTTAGCATCATGCAATCTTGATCCTAATGTTATTAAAGCGCTCAAGTTTGACACGTGACTATAACCACATGATTGACATGATAAAATGCTTAATTTATAAAATTACCAAGTGGCCGCAAGTTCCGAGATTGTGCTTATTAATTGAGTTAAAAGTAATTAATTATAGTAGAAGTGAACAATAAATAACAAAGTGTAACGGATTAGATTGGCGGATGTGGATGTGGATCGCCGACCGAGTTCGTGACTTCTTGTAGACCACGTTTTACACTCAATGGTACCTATCCAAAGATGTCGTAGAGTAACGATAAGATAACAGATAGTTTATTTTCCAAGTACCTAGGTATATTGCAATGCGCTTAACGTAAAATAAAGCTACGCCGGCTCTAACCCTACACCTCTGACCCGAGAACACACACAGTCTTCTGTGCTCTGTGTGTTCTTCTGACTGTACTGTCTTCAGTACACTCCTCATTGTTAAAAATGAGATAGGTTCCTACATACTTCCACATAATTAAAATTGTGTCATAACTGCCCGATCGTCATAATTTTAGTAGGAACTGAAGCCAAACCAAGCTAGGAAGCTTATTACTTGCCTGAAAAAAAAAAGATATTTAAATAATTTAATTTAATAAAAGCTGACTCACGCTAGAACGGTTCGGGTCCGGGCCGAGGCTTCCGACACTTCGTTTTCTATGACGGGTAATCGGTGATCACGTGATTCTTTCTATAGAAAACGAAGTGTCAGACGCCTCGGCCCGGACCCGGACCGTTCTAGCGTGAGTCATCCTTAAGTATCAGAGGATAAGAATTTAACCATGACAGTTCCGTGGTCTAGTTTTTATGGCAAACAATTTACATAATTGTATCATGAATTGAGATGCAAACAAAAGTTGGCATTGAAAGCACGCCCGAGCAATTAATTATGTAAATTCATTTCCAACCCACAGACGCCATAAACCAAACATTATGCTTATTCATTAAACCAGGACATGTCAATGTCAATAAAAATTGTGCGTGCGACATCTCACTAGTTATTTGTTGTCCAAGGGGGCAAAGTTGTTGTGTGCATGTATGTATATATAATCTTCTTCTTCCTCGCGTTATCCCGGCATTTTGCCACGGCTCATGAGAGCCTCGGGTCCGCTTGACAATTAATCCCAAGAATTGACGTAGGCTCTAGTTTTTACGAAAGTGACTGCCATCTGACCTTCCAACCCAGAGGGGAAACTAGACCTTATTGGGATTAGTCCGGTTTGCTCACGATGTTTTCCTTCACCGAAAAGCAACTGGTAAATATCAAATGATATTTCGTACATAAGTTCCGAAAAACTCGATCATTGGTACGAGCCGGGGTTCGCACCCGCGACCTACGGCTTGAATGTCGCACGCTCTTACCGCTAGGCCACCAGCGCTTCTTGTGTATAATATAAATATAAAGAATAAGTAAATATAACGGCTTACGCTTACGGGAATATTTAATAATACACAATGTTTCATTTACGTGGGCGCGTACGACCTTGGACGAAACAATGCGTATATTTCGTTATAATTATTATGCAGTAGACGTATGTAGTTAGGTAATGAGAATGTACTGTTTAGAGCTCCCACGGTGTTACTCATCTCTACGATAGCCCAATTAAAATAGATTCTCACAAAATATGTGAATTTCCCCTTAAGTTTTGTGTACAGACATGTGCATGCGAAATAAAATAGTAGAAATTAAATAAAATGGAACTAAAAAAAATCCATACTAAATTGTTTAAAATTGTAACTGTGTTTAAGCATTTTACGTCAAAAATGTGACAGTTACGTAGGAAGTGGAGATCCAGGTTTCACTACAATTATAAACTATAATATACCTCCATACGAATGACAGATGATCGAACCACTCTTAAACCATATAAATTATACTACTCTTTGTCTTGAACTCACTCGGAGTAACTCGTATCACATAACTCCATTACCTCACACAACACACATGAATGAAGATCATTCGCATTCCGCGCAGGATCGAGTTACGTCGAATGATATAATCGAGTCGAGTCGTGACTGACAATCGATACACGGTCGGTAGGTACCTTGAACCTAATGCTACATATACGGAGAAACGTTTGTTTATAAATACGGTTTAAAGAAAGGGGTTAAGTACATTTTTGAATATCAATTTGGCTTATACTGTCAGGGCTGTCACAATCATAAGTTTTCAAAAGTTTTTGATAGATATAATTATCTAGTTTATAAATAAGAAGAGGTAAAAGTTTTCTAGGTAGGTTAATCCAACGTCTACATATTACTGAAGCAGCTGAAATAATTCCGTTTAGCGACAGGTTTGGAGTAAGTAGTGATTGGAGTAAATATATCATTTGATTCAATACCTAGCTAAATTATAGAAAATAGTTTTCCACGACGTAATGATTTGTTATCTTCTCGTGTTGTTGCCAACTTGCCAAGAAAGTAAGAAAGCGGATCCTCACCCGCTGCGCCTTGAATTATTTAAACCTTTGCTTTGTTTGTATTAGAAACAGAGGCAGGCTGACACTATAACGGTCCGCGCCCGGGCCGATGCGTCCGCCATGTCATTAACTATGACAGCTGCTGATCGGTGATCAGTGATCACTTGGTGATTTCCATAAAAAACGAAGCGCCGGAAGCTCCGGCCCGGTCTAGCGTGAGTCATCCTTAGAACGATCCTTGAAATTAACGATTAACGAAATGCCTCGGCCCGGAGTGGCCCGGACCCGGACCGTCCTAAAGTGAGTCATCCTCATTCGATGCGTGTTATTTGTATTGGAGCTGAAGGCAATTTTAATAACTTTTATAAATATATTACTTAGTTAAGATTTAAGATATGATAATAAGCAACGTAGCTTATTAAAAAAAGCTCCTTACTTGTATGTTTATTATATTCAAAGTGATGTTTAACTGCCTGTCCAAATTAATAATTAGGTATTCAACTTGCAATTTCTAACAAATATCTTATGAGTCAAGAGAATAAAATATAAAAAAAAAACTGTTAAAAACGCATTACTCAAATTAACTAATATAACTGAGTCCGTAAAACACTTGAAAACTGCTATCTTATTAATTAATCAAATCACAAAACTATTGATGTCAACCGAAAGTTACATTTCAGTAATTTCCAAACACTTTCGCTATAAAAAGCAATAAATAACAATCAAATTAATATGCACATAACTACGACAATGTGTCGGTCAGCTTTCTCCAAGGCCATATTATCATAGCTTATGTGTTCGTTCACAAATCTTACTATCATACAACCCAACGTAGCTTGACCTCAAGATCTTTTACAAGTGTATGTGATCAGAGAACATTCTTATGCTGGTCATCCGAGACTTTTAACTCGCTCATGTTCTGTGGGTGAATAGAATGGCAACCGCTCCGCTCACTCATCTACTGGTCATTCGTTCGACTGACAGGTCCATTCGTTCTGGCTCGTCGGTATTCTTTTGTTTGTGAATGATTGAATTAATGGATTCGCGGTTTTAATCGGTGTAGTAATTTGATTTTATTGTCGAAGTTTTAAGTTTGTTTTGTTTTTGTTAAAATAATGGCAGTTTCAAATCAAATCTTTTATATCGAATATTGATGTGTAATTTTATTGTAATGTGAGGTTAGAGTTCGAAAGTGATAGTCATTTGTAAGTCATAAAATAGCCACATAAATGTTTGCAATGTAATTAAAAACATACCTTTCTAAGTACGTACCTCCTAATACGTACCGGGTATGTGTACTCTTTTCGTTGCATCTATCATCCCGATACATTTTTGTTTTTCGATCGGCGTTTGTCAACATACGGCATCTAAACTCTGGCGTAGATCTACCACGCCGCCTACGCGCAAGCGCCGGCGCAAGGCGAACCGCTTCGAGCAGCCTGCGCCATCAAATACTCCTCCACCCCCACTGCTTGAACTAGTGGCTTGTAGTGTTTACTCAACGCTTCATATATTAAGCACCCGTCTTGGTACATACGACAAGCTGTGCGGGCTCCGCTGACAGCCTGCACCATCAAAACCACTCTTCCACCCCCGCTGCTTGAATTAGTGTCATGCATACACAACTACGCTCAGCCCAATTCAAACGTACGCCGATATCAGAATGATATTTGAATAATTACTTTAGCTCTACTGTACTTATACTACTTATAGGTATACCTCAGTGACTGATTGTCAGAGTTTGATAACTGCATGATATTATGTTATTTAGAAATTAGCTTGTATGCAATACAGTTTCTAGTGATCGAGTATATCGAGTGTAATGACGATTGTACGGAGCAAACCTTCAATTTGGCTTTAAGTAGTGAAATTATGTGGTTTCTGAGAAAATTACAAACAGGACATAATAGAATTCTTAGTCCCTAAGAGATACATATATGTTTGCAGAATACATACCTAGAAAATAATATTCAAATTTTTAGCTATCCTAGATTATTTCAGTTTTCTGCGATCTGGTATTATTACCTGAAACAAAATAAAAAATATGATTAGTTTATCAATTTACACAAAATATTATTCTAAATTAACAATTTTAAGATTTTTGAGCATCTATTTCATTCTATTTATTTAAAAAAACATTTATTTATTCTATGATACAAATTTTCGACTCAAACACAAACACCGACATTTGTTATCGCTGCATACTTAATTACCATCAGATTGCGAAACAGTATCAGTATCAGTATATCCTAGGACCAAGAACCGGATGCCAAATATGGAGTGTGTACCGAATTGCGAAACAATGGGATCCCAGCCTCTCCACCATTAAACCACGCAGTCGAATCTCAACTTTAAATCCTGTATCTAAAAGTTCATTTTACATTGACTAAAGTTCATGGTACAAAATTAATGATGCAGTCAGGACAATGCATAATGAGGCTTATTGTGTGGTGTTAAGGTACAGTGAAGGTTGACGTGGGTGGGGATGGTTAGCCTTGCAGCCTACGGTGATGGTTTGCTGCAGCTGTCAGCCAAGGCGCAAGTGTCAGGGACTGATCGTCATCAATTTTATTTGACAGATGATTAGGCTAGTACATTAGCGAAAGTAATTACTTTGCGAACAAAATAAATTATTTTATTAAATATTTTGATTTGTGTTTTTACTTTTTAAGTTAGTCACATATATAGGTAAATTATAAACGGAAATATATGTCATATACTACAGAAAAAGTGACAACGCCCTGCAGTGGCGGAGGCCGGATATATAAAAATGTAAAAAAAAAATGTAGAAGATATGGTTATGATTTATTTACTTTTAAGCGTAAGGGTCAAACTCTTTTTTAGAGTTCCGTACCCAAAGGGTAAAAACGGGACCCTATTACTAAGACTCCGCTGTCCGTCCGTCCGTCCGTCCGTCCGTCCGTCCGTCTGTCCGTCCGTCCGTCCGTCCGTCTGTCACCATGCTGTATCTCACGAACCGTGATAGCTAGACAGTTGAAATTTTCACAGATGATGTATTTCTGTTGCCGCTATAACAACAAATACTAAAAACAGAATAAAATAAAGATTTAAGTGGAGCTCCCATACAACAAACGTGATTTTTGACCGAAGTTAAGCAACGTCGGGCGGGGTCAGTACTTGGATGGGTGACCGTTTTTTTGCTGGTTTTGCTCTATTTTTTGTCGATGGTGCGGAACCCTCCGTGCGCGAGTCCGACTCGCACTTGGCCGGTTTTTTTAGTATGACTTAATATGCGTACTTTCCTGTATAGCTATCACAAATAAATTTTCCGAAACGTTTTTGACCCATAAACCGAATAAAAAATTGTCTTTTGACCACACCTACTGGCAAAGGCTCTCTTGATTGTTCAAAAACCGATAACAAAGTTGTATTTTTATAATATGATATTTAATAATATTCATTTGGATTTGATTTGGTTTGTTTTTGTTTGATATGTTACAGTTAATATTTTCGGGTTCGTGTAGTGAAAAATTTTGTGTTTCACTCGGGGGCAAATTTTGTTTACCCTCGTGCTTTGAAACCCTCCCAACGCTCAAGATTCCATTTCCCGACCAGAGAATGTCTCAATCTCAAGGTTTAACTGGCAACTATTTCTGACATTTTCATATCTCATAGAGACACAATAGTAGTGTACCTATCCTATAGAGTACCTATAGTGAAACAATTTTTAGTGCAACACTTTGTTACGGAGCACTTATTTTTTCTCATAATAAATTATTTATTTTGGTACCAATTCAATTTAAGTACTTTTATTTTCATTGACCCATCCCTGAATCAGTATATTATAAGATGAACACTAATGTGCCTCAGCCGGGAGTCGAAGCGAAAGCAGGGAAAGCTGCGGTGAGAGAAACGCACCGTAAGTGTAATAACAACAACCGCACTGTTTGTTGTTTTGTCGTCACGTTGACTTTATTAGTGGTTTCTACGTTATATTTACTTTACGGAAGATAACTATTACACTAAGTAGTTAAAATCATGATAAAGTATGACTGAATAATCTTCAGTTAATATGAGCATCTTTCCGTCTACGTCTGGGCCCGTCTGAACTATGATACAAAACTACAAATAATAATTATAGTTGGTGAATAAAAGACTTCAACGCGCCGTTGAAAGCTCATTTTATCATTCATCATTTTGTATGGAGGCCTATATGAGATTTACTTACTTAAATATCTAATTAAGTAGTTTATTATGATCTCATTTCGACATTATTCGCAGTGCGTTTTGCTCATACTTATAGCTACTTAAATTGGTGCCAGCGAATAGCGCTACAAGTAATTTCAAAATTAGATGTATTATGATCTTTAATTAATGATTATTTATAGGATTATTCGTCGTTCTATCATACTATACCTAATATAACTATACTAACTATACCTAATATTGAATGTATGTACTATTAAAAGGAAATACAACTTCCCTTAATAACTTACTTAATGAAATAGAAAGTGTAAACGGAAAGGAAAAGTCCAAATATCAAACAACGGGTCTACATTAATAGTTTACAGCACGTGTGTGTGTGTGTGTGTGTGTGTGTGTGTGTGTGTGTGTGTGTGTGTATGTGTGTTTGTATCTGTACCAGGTGTGTTGCGCAAGAGCAGGAACCGGTGTTAGTAACTAATGAAGGTGCTCCGAATCGAATGCTTATCGTTGCGTAACTCGAGTTATCAGGCTTGCCCAATTTGATGCACTATTACGCGAGGTAGGTGTTTATCTATTTGGGGCGCTAGCGGATTGGTTTTAATTGGATTTTTTTCCTGTTAGTAAAAACACTGATAAAATAATTAGCCGACTCATTGAGAAATTCAATCAAGTACATACTTATTAACTGAATTCAAGTAATAATTATAAGCAAATACATTTTGACCAATATTCTAAAGCCGGTTTTGATGCTACAAACCTAGGACCTGTTGACTGGTGTAACACACAGGTAGTTCGCAAACTCCATTTTATGTGTGAGTATTAAGTAATAACATACTTTGTTATTGTAATCCATTCAGACTTTGACTTTTCGGAAGTTTTCTTAGTGACTCGTAAAAAAATTATTCGGAGACTCAAAAGACTCGAATCCTACCAGCACCCGTTTGTTCATATAAGTACCGACTTCATCAATAATCCGAGCATATTATAATATATAATTGCACACGTAAATGTAGTTCCTGCATCGAGGTTCGTATATACGACTCCATTAATAACTCCGAGCGCTGACAGCGAGTAGGAGGCAGATTGCTTATGCTTGCGTTCGGTACTAGTTTATTCCTTCTTATCTACTTGTATTTACGATTCAAGTTTAAGTAATGTTTCGGAGAATTCTGTTTAGAGGGAGGACTTGTTCGACTAAACGTTTTTTTCGTTCGTCGTTCGGCAAACAAGCATACGGGCCGCCTGATGGTAAGCAGTCACCATAGCCTATGGACGCCTGCAACTCCAGAGGTGTTACATGCGCGTTGTCGACCTTTTTAAAAACCTGTACACTCCTTTTTTGAAGAACCCCATACTGTAGACCCTAATACTTAGATGTTTTATCTTCTCTCTGGATGTCGTGCTTGCTTACAATTAAGTTTCAAAGACACACAAGACTTACACAAACGCCAGTAAAAGGTCCTGACGGAGCCGAGGACCGCGGCTCCAGATCCGAATACAGAGGGGCTACCGCGAAAACCGAAATTCGCAAATTGCGGGGATCTTTCTCTTTTACTCCAATGAAGGCGTAATTAGAGTGACCGAGAAAAATCCCCGCAATTTGCGAATTTCGGTTTTCGCGGTAGCCCCTCAGAACCGGAGCCGAGGACTTCGACGGGTTCATGTAGTTCGGACCCTAGCACTGCCGGGGCTAAGAACACGGGTACACGGGTTGGCGTGTAGCACGGATATCGGGAGCCCTAAGGGCCCGGCCACATGTCAGCGGTGCGGCGCCGCCGCCGCCGCGCGGCGCGGCACCCACCGCAGAAATCTGCGGCACCGCAAACCGCTCTGCGGCGACGCCCGCCGCAACGCAAAATTTTGCGGTGCGCGGCGCCGCGCGCGGTGCCGCAAAGCGGTGAGTTTCGCCGCGCGCGGTGCCGCCGAGCGGCGTGCGGCGCCGCAGATTTCTGCGGTGCCGCGCCGGTATTTTCTTTTGAAATGATTTGCATCTTCATTCATTATACGAAGATATGGGTTCACCCAAAATTTTCTTTCCAATTGTTTTTTTATTTCTGTGCCTTCTTAATAGCGCTGGCAGTACACTTAATAATCGATACTAATTAAAGGGATGTTTACAAAAAGCGGCCAAGTGCGAGTCGGACTCGCCCATGAAGGGTTCCGTATTTAGGCGATTAATAACGTATTAAAAAAAAACTACTTCTATCTATCTAGCTCGTTCAAACCAATTTTCGGTGGAAGTTTACATTGTAATGTACATCATATATTTTTTTTAGTTTTATCATTCTCTTATTTTAGAAGTTACAGGGGGGGGGGACACACATTTTACCACTTTGGAAGTGTCTCTCGCGCAAACTATTCAGTTTAGAAAAAAATGATATTAGAAACCTCAATATCATTTTTGAAGACCTATCCATTGATACCCCACGCGTATGGGTTTGATGAAAAAAAAAATTTTGAGTTTCAGTTCGAAGTATGGGGAACCCCAAAAATTTTTTTTTTTTTTCTATTTTTGTGTGAAAATCTTAATGCGGTTTACAGAATACATCTACTTACCAAGTTTCAACAGTATAGTTCTTATAGTTTCGGAGAAAAGTGGCTGTGACATACGGACGGACAGACAGACGGACAGACGGACAGACGGACAGACGGACAGACAGACAGACAGACTGACATGACGAATCTATAAGGGTTCCGTTTTTTGCCATTTGGCTACGGAACCCTAAAAACTCACCTTTAACCCTCCCCCCCCCCCTTTCCCCGAGTTCTCCACCCCCCCCCCCCTCATGAGAACTTTTTCTTACTTAAGGTATACTTAATATCTAAATATTACCAAAGGAACATGTAAACCAAGTTTCAATACTCTCATTTTACCCGAATGACATTATGAGTAATTCGGCAGGGGTAGTATTACACTTTGTAAAATTAAAATAGTATTTTATGCAACCGTTGTTTAAGAGGGGTCAAAAAAGGCGAGTGGCGTGAGTAACAATTTGAGGCGAAGCCGAAAATTGTTAATAAAGACGCCACGAGTATTTTTTGACTCCGCTAAACAACGTTGCATACGCATACAATACTTTTTCTACGACCAAGCACTTTGATAAAAATTGTAAATTTAACAAATATTTTTCATTCAACAAAAATAATACTTTAAACAAGTGGAATCATATAGGACATATATGTGGGTAAACAAACCAAAAGTATACAGCTAAGATACGCGACCCGGCCACCGCGCCCCGCGCCCCATGGCCGTATGGTCAGCGACACCTTCTAGCTAGTAACTCATGAGGCCCTGGACTTGCTCTTAGTTAAATTACTCTAATAATTTTTTCTCGATTTTGGCCACAGTAGCCTATGGAGACTAACGAGCAACGCTAAGCGGTGTTCGTAATCTATGGATCTTGCTATATTACGGGTGTCACATGCGTGTTCTGACTTCTGAAGGAATTTTATTGTTTCTACTATAGAACCTAATGAATATTTTGTAAATTGGCAGCAATGCACTTAGTACTCATCTGTCAGAGATGACAATTAAAATTAGGTTGGCAACAATGTATTTCATACAATATTTTTTAAGTGGTGATTACACGAAGTATCGTAAAAGTACCAAAAAGATACTGCGTGTATGCACAAATACTTTTTTGGGGAATAGACTAAAGACTTGTCTTGACAACTATAACATAGGGGTTTAAAGGTGTGTGTACGACCTTTTAAATGACAAATAAAGGTACGGGAGTAGAAAAAATTAAAACAAATATACTAAATGTAAATATTTTCAAAATTGCTTTATTAGAATTAGATATTTATTTATTTATTTAATCTTTATTGCACAAATGAAAATACAAACGTACAAAAGGCGGACTTAATGCTAAAATGCATTCTCTACCAGTCAACCTTCGGGCAAATCAGATAACTTGTAGGCGGTGCAATATCATGTTATAATTACAAAACAAAGTAGGTACCTACTTTTACACAACTATAGGTGAACCAGGATCTATTGATGGTGCGCCATGTTGCGGAATTTCACTGGAACTAATTTTTTCATACTACACTGAATTGTCACCCTATACATGAGAATAACAGCGCCCTCTTGACAATTATCATATATTACTGGTCAGGCTATAAACAAATACAATGAATATAAATAATAAATAGATATGGATATGAGGATATTAGGTATAATTTGAGGTATATTTAACAAAAAAAATTTAACGGTATTGTATCTGGAGAAACACAAACTTGGTACGTTTTGAAAAATATTTTTATTATAATTAAAAAAAATGACTCAAATGTAATGACGTGATATACCTATTTTTGGAATCAGCTTAGAAAGCCCTTTCGTTTAATACTACACACGATAGGTTTCTAAACAATTTTTTTTTAAATTTCATACAAAAAAAAGATGACGTCATAACTCCTCTGGTTTTTTTTTATTTGTTGGTGCTTCGGGTCAAATTGTTTCAAATGTCCTAAAGATCAATCGTACCGATTTTCATACCTTTAACACCATTTGCAGCGTTTTTTGGCGAACCGCTATCGCAAATAACAACAGCAAGAGCAGAACACGTGTGAAGGAATCCATGTCTGATTAAACAACTGGTAGTCGAATTTTATTCTTTACTATGCAGCGTGGCATCGCACGCGGCGCCGCACGCCGCTTGGCGGCACCGCGCGCGGCGAAACTCACCGCTTTGCGGCACCGCGCGCGGCGAAACGCACCGCTTTGCGGCACCGCGTGCGGCGCCGCGCACCGCTTTGCGGCGCCGCAGCGCGGCACCGCAAAATTTTGCGTTGCGGCGGGCGTCGCCGCAGATTTCTGCGGT
The DNA here is from genome assembly GCF_948474715.1 of Cydia amplana. NCBI lineage: Eukaryota > Metazoa > Arthropoda > Insecta > Lepidoptera > Tortricidae > Cydia > Cydia amplana. The sequence continues at coordinate 26,405,492 of NC_086070.1, forward strand.
GCCGCGCCGCGCGGCGGCGGCGGCGCCGCACCGCTGACATGTGGCCGGGCCCTAATTATGAGCAGGCAGCGGCGGGTAGAGCAGCAGATACTCGTGAAAACTTTCATGTTTTTTCTGAATACTTACACAATAAAATGCAGTTTTGCACATGTAAAAATTAAAAAAAATACAGTACCTAGTAGCTATACTAGAAAATATATAAAAAATAACAGATTGACTATGAATTAAATTCCGTAAATCGATATATCATGATAAGGTTTATAATTGGTATCAAATAAACCGTTCACGGCCACAATCACATAATAACAATAAAATCCAAGAACACTGCTCTACTTAAGTATTACAATTAGCTTCATTCAACAAACTGACAGAAAAATGCACGCAATTTCAAGTACATACTTGTATAGTTTTCCTTTCACGTTTAACCATTTAAATGTCTTAGATATTTATAGCTCGTTCAATCAAGGACAGATCGGATAAAGATTAGGACCATAGAAAGACAGAGACAAGGCCATTACGATACAAGCAAATACACTGTAATTATTTCTTGTAAAGAAATATAAATACAATCGACTACAGAACTTCGTCTTTCTTTAAATTGAAGTCTGTTAATTAAACAAAACATTAGTTAACCTACTTTTGTTGTAAGTATCTAATAATGTACTTTAGTTCACTATAAATGTTAAGTTTTGCATAGCTGCTCATATACCTATTCTATACTTGGTCAAGCAAATCTTGTCAGTAGAAAAAGGCGGCAAATTTGATAAATCGCGGGTTAGCACCACTATACGTTTGAATTGTTCGAAAATCGCGTGTCATTTATATCTTATCTGTGGAACTATTTTGTTTACATTTCATCGTTGTTCGATATACATTGCTGCTTTTTGTTCGTTTCCTAGGGTTGCCATACTTTAGTTTGCTTTACATTGCTATTGACATATCTGGCTTGACAGACTATATGTCATCAATAGAGTCGGACTGCGCTACGACAGGCATAGTTCTGCTTTGGAGGCGTATTCCTTATTCTTTTCAGATTGAAGAAATGTCACTTGACATTGACAAATCATATCCTCAACAAATATAGATAAAATACATAATCTATAATTACAATAAGAATTCGCTTCATCCAATACCTACATATATGACTTTCTGCCGTATTTGAACTTCAAGATATTCACAAGAGACGACACGTACTAGATTCATTCTAGATACGTTATAGTTTAGATTTCAACTAGTTCTCTTTTGCAGCGCAATTGGGGCAACCATTATCACTTTTACGATAGATCGTGTTAGATATCTATTAGATGTGAATTAGATCTCTAAGTAATATCTTGTGGAAATCGTTCAAGAGTATCTCCAGCATCGCGGAAATGTCAAATTTGACAGGTTAGATCTGAAACATATCGTTATCGTATCTTGGCGATGTCTACAAGATATCTAATAGATGTGTATTACAATATCCGAATCAGGCCGTTTGACTGTTAAATCGATAGGTAGGTATAGGTACAAACTTAGCGTGGTTGAAGTCTATAAATATTCAATACAGATAATATCAATTCATAAACGTTGACACGCATACAGCTAAAAGAATAACATCGATTACTAATTACTAACATGTTCATTATGTCAATGCTGTCATGTCATATCAACGCGGGCTATGACGGTCGCGCCTTTATCGTCTGCTATATCGGCCGCCACGTTCTAAATACGTAAGTGCGAGAATGACACATGACACGATAGACGACTTAAGCGCACCCATCATATCCCGACTGCATGTTCGGCATACCAGTTTTGGTGACGACTTGGTACGTCAGTTGAAATCTGATGACAATGCCATGACAAGTTGGACAGCTTTTTATCTGATGACAGGGCTAGCCAAGATGACAAGAGGCAAACGAGCAGACGAATCGCCTGATGGTAAGCAATTACCCGTCCCCATAGACACCTGCAGCAGAGGAGTTGCAAGTGCATTGCCAGGTGGGAAAACGCCCATTTTTGACTTTTTATACGTCTCTCAGATTGTATTATACTTACAGTTAAGAATTATATTATATTTTGTATTATACAGTGATTAATTCATACATTACGAGCATTTAAGTTTGGTTTGGCGTTTTCCCCGTTGGCCCCAATTTTAACGTTAATCGGTTCGTAATTCGTATTATTGACGCAACGCAATTCGGAAATCATAAACTGTTCGAGTTTTCACAATCTATAACTTCATATCATTATTAGTTCCATTACCATCGGCTTTCTTAACGGGAAGCTATAACAGCCGGAAAATTAGTACTTTAACTGCTTTTTAGAGAATTCGATATGTCTGGAGTTTTGTTTATGGGCAAAAAGTACTTAGACTTGGTCTATAGTGGTCAACACTTATGTCGATATGTTTTTCTCTGAAAAAGTGTATCGTTTAGTTCATAAGAAAGTCTGATTCTTTGTTTTAATTGATTTCGTACGGAAAAAGCTGAAAAATATTGTACTTACCAAAGTAACTGGCTTTAGGAATTCAATATGACTAAAAAAACTACGTAGAATCTGTGATTTAATGTTCAATTAAGCATTTGATAAAATTTTGAATAATATTGGTACATAACTAAAATCAAAATTTATTAGCTACCTACATATTATGTAGGTAGCTAACGTATTTCAGAAACAATGTGACGGTATTATTAACTAAGATACTAGTAAACATAATATCTCGAAATTTAAAAACAAATTTGCAATGACTAAGTGTGGCAATGTCATCATTATGGATCGTATGGATTCGAAATAAATAATAATTGATTGATTGATTGATTGATTATTGTCAATTATCTATGAAAAGATAACATTTATAATTTTACTTTGTTCAGTTTCAAGTCGGTGCCAAGTTATTTGACGGACTCTAGACGACATGTTTTTATTGTAGTGTTACATGCGTGGCGTGTTCTTACAGTGTAACAACTATGTATGTCGAGTAAACAAGCTCATGTCATAATAAACGAATCGCGAAAGCCGCGATCCGTGTCAATGCGCAACAATCCGGCTTAGCGATTAATCGCTAAATTATAGGGATCACGGTAATCATCCGGCGATAGTAATAGCTGATTGCGATCGTGTTGCACATGCGTTCAATGTAGTCGGTAATAAAATAATCGCGATAACAATGTCGTTGTTTGACTTAGGCCGACGGGGGCTTGATTCGACTCAAGATGTGACATATTGCGTAGTCGTTACCTAAGTATTTCCATGGATGTTACTTGATGCCTCATTTGTGATGAGGCGCCATGTAACGACAATTAATGTAGCAGCGTTGGCAGCCGGTGTCACTGTCAATCTCCTTTAATAAAATAAGTAAGGCCAGTTAAGGATTAAACGTGCTTGTCGCTACCGCATAGCAGCAACGACAGCAACGCAAGGAAACTCGGTATATTGAGGGTCGTGACCTTGTGACCGACCTTCTGCATCATTTTCTCTCGCACGATCTTTTTCCATCTGTTTCTGTCTCTGGCGGCAGCATGGAGGGCAATATGAACTGTAAGAGCGGTGCGAATCTGGCGGCCTAGCCAAGGTGACATATGCTATCGCTTCGACATCGAATCGGTTTGTGTCTCTCTATCACTCTTCCATATTGGTGTGACAGTGACAGTTGAGTTTCGTTCGCTACGGAGCGTAAGCGATTGGCATGTTGTCTACGGGGCCTGGTCAGACCAACGTATTGGGCTGTGTCCACGAGGCCTTTCCCCACCTACTTTGTCAGTCACAATGAGCCCCTCCAAGTTGCCAATGTTGCCATCGTCTTTCCTTGCAATGTGACCGTAGTATGCAAGAACTCTGCGTAGAAACTCAGATGACGGTCGCGAGAAAATTTTGAGTTCTTGCAATATGGATGTAGCAGTTATACGCTGCAATTGTTGGAACGTAATAATTCGTTGATGACGTAGCAGGTAATGACTAATGAGTGGAGCCCTGAAGAATGCATGTTTTCGATCCGGACCACTTGCGCAGGCGTCGGTCGGGTCGGTCCCCGGCCGAGTTGCCGTAAGGCCAGTTGAGTAACGTTTGCGCAACGGACGAGAAACAAAAGTCAATGAAAGTCCGACCGGTCCAGCGAAAGTTAACAAAAAACCTGTAGGTACAGTCCGACTCGAAACCAAAGACTTTAAGGACGTCTATAACATTTTGGTAAAAATTGGGAGGGCTGGAGGACTACTAAAACAAAATTGTCTGATGATTTATGGGTTAAACACAGATTAAGGTGTTATAGTTTGTCTTTTTTCCCAAAATTGGACAACAAATTCCCAAATTCTTTTTCTTTGTTTTTTAATTTATTTACACAAAAGGTACATTCTCACAAACAAAATTTATAATATCGCCAAACTGTAACCAGTTTGTTGGCGAATGAAGCGCTCACTTAACTAATCGAATCATTCACCTAAACGTCTTGTCACCGGCCAAAACAAAACCGTATCAGGGGGCATATTTTTGAAATTCGACCGCTCGATTTCGTGTATTTCGTTCAGTAATATCTAGTACTAGTAGGCATGTAAATTCCACTAATAGAATTGGAAACGAGTGGTCAATACCACTAGATTCCCAATTTCTATCGCTCGTATTTCAAAAATCAGCGTTTCGCAGTTTTCTACCGATTTTCGAGTAACGAAATCGAGCGATCGAAATTCAAAAATCGGCCTCCAGGAACGATTTTGGTGGCTATAGGTACTTAAGTCCCTAACAGAAATAAAGCCAGTAAATTTAAGCTTTTAGGAACAGGTCTGTTTGTTTGTGTTTGTGTGTGTGCAAATTTAGGGATAAAGTAACCTGAAAATGAAATACAAATTTAGAGCGTATGGACTCGTATTAGTTTTATCATATGCCAAAATGCAAATAAAAAATGCATATTGCCATTAATTCCATGATTTGAAGATTACTAACTAATAGTTGTGCAATTAAGTTTGACTGAATGATTAATCATCTTAACAACGCAGCCGACTGTACCTACAGCTGTTTGATTTGGGCGCGGTCGTCGACTCCATCGTTTTTTACTTTTTGCCGGACATTACGTTGTATGGAATCAATTTACGAATTAGTGAACGTTCCATTGTGCTGTTTGTTTAGTTAGTCCAGCGGTAATTCGCGTAATTGGCAGAAAGCGAGCCGAAAATGTTGTCGGATTTGTGTCGCTTAGTGCTTTTTTATGCGAAACTACTAGGCTCCGATCCGATCCAGTTCAAATACCTACAAGAAATCACGCTTAAAGTACTGAAAATTCCTATTACCGTAAACTGGGGTGAGTAGGTTCAAAACTGAAATTCAAACCTCGATAACATCTTATTTTTACATATGAAAACTGAATGGTGTATATAATAAGTGTTCCGGACGTTTGTATTTTAGTTTTTATTTTATTTTGGGTAGTTCCATTTCATAACTTTGACGATAAAGAGGAAAACCCACCTCACCCCGTAGTGCCTCGTATTTGGGGTGAGAGGGGTTTTCATACAAAGGTGATTTTGGAAGATTGTTGGATCGATTTTTTTTTAATATGCGTATTACTATAGCTCCATTTTAAATTGGAATACATTATTTTTGTAGCAGTAGCCTTAAAATCCCTTCTCACCCCCCTCTCAAACCTTCTCTCCCCATTCATAACCCACCTCTCCCCGCGAAACCTACTCACCCCGTTTTACGGTACTCTGTTAAGTTTCCGTTAAATTTACGATGCCTGTCGATGTTCAATTAATTAGTACTTATTTACAGAAAACTTAAACCAAAACACAAAACATTATCCTGCTTAAATAAAACACATATCGTTCAATATCCTCTTCGTTTCGACCAGAGAAGCATGGCTTTACTCCTTTAGAGCTCCCATATAAGATCCTCCCAGCATAAGATATTCGCTATATTCAGTCCCCAGAAGCAACATCAAATGGAAGTCCAGGGGGCTCTACGGCCACCAATTGTATTGGTCTTAAACATAAAACGTAATCTATAATAGTTTCCACAGAAGCAATATCCCAATGGAAGATCAACACGCTTATATTGGTAGTAAATTATCAGCCGTGATTTGTAAATTCGTTCAGTCCGCAGCATCACCAAATGTAAGATGTTCACAGGACTTACACGCACGGGTATCGTCCAGTAACCACGAGCGGTTTCCCAGCGGTGGGCATGCAGAGAAACGCGCGGTCAATGCTCCGTGCCGCGATTCCATTGCCAAGCAAATCAGACGCTAACGTCATCAGTATTGCCAGATCTATTGAGTCATAATTAAGTTACGTTTCGTTAATTGGAAAGGTTTTTTATTGCATAAGTCATATTTTTGTCATTGCATTATAAAATAAAAAGAAAACTTGCCAAGTGCAGCGCAGCCGAACCATAAGTCACGAACATTGTCGTACATGTCACAGAAGATGAAAATTGTGACTTTTGTGACCATCTGGCAACACTGCATCATCATGGTCTACTGAAACGTATTACATTTTCTAAGGCCCCATTTGTAATACGAGAGACAATATATCATTTGTCGGATTGAGGCACGAAATGAGAGCTTACTGTGGATTCAGGAATGTCAGAAGAACTTTTTTTACATCTGATGTCTCAATGTGTGTAAACAAGAAGATACATAGGACCATATATGTTATGCATGTATGTATGTGACTCACGACACGAGATTTAGATTAGAATTCACCTTTTTTTCTAATGATGGCTTCGGGTACACGACGGGTAGTCGAGGCTAGAGGCGAAATCTGCATCTGAAGAAATGCTCTATGAGAAGAAAGGAATATTTCGTTTCGATTTGTTTATCACAAATTCAAAAAATCGAACAACGCTATCTGCCTATCTATCGCTCTTGCACATTTGAGCGATATTTTTTGAGACCTCAGAACTACTTATTGCACACTTGTGTCGTGAGTCGTGCGACAATGGACGCTCATGCCCCAGTGCGCTAGATTCCCGTACGTACGATCGCGTGAGCCGAGATGCGCGCGTCAGCGGCATACCTGCGCTGCGCCGGCGCCGCCCGCGTGGAAATGCTTCCGCGACTGCGTGCGATCTGCTTAAATATTTACATTCTTGGGTCAACAACCCTAATTACTGCCCGATAATCGCACTGACTATATCAACAGGGACTTGAAAGCTTATCTAAAACGCTGCGGTATACAGAGAACACCAAAATGGTTAGCAAAGAGAAAAATAACCCTAAATTTATAAACGTTAGTACTGTTAGTAGGTAAGTACGTTTTTAAACTATCCTTACCCCCTTTCCCCCTCGAACTCCGATTTGATGAAATCCGGGGTAAAAAGTAGGTGTTCGTCCTTTCCTAAGTTATAAATCGGAGTTCTTAGAGCACACTAAGAAAAGCAGCGAAAAATATTGCTCAGCACAATAAACCTCTTGTCTGTGTAATACAATTTAAAAAATCATGACCGACTTTTTTGTCATATTTTTGCATTTTTTTCTAGAATATATTTTTCTGCTCTATACAGCGCAAATGAAGCGCAACCTAGGTTACGGTTTACGGTAGAGCCCAACCCACGATGTTTGACCACCGCACAATAAAAAAAAAGGTAAAAAATAAATACATTTCTCTCACTAAATATTTTTCCAGTGGTAGCAAAAGACAGGCACATCCTACATTTTTAAGCGGCTTAAAAATCGAAAGAATATCGGTCGGATTAAGGCGGTTATGGTTAAGTAATACGTTTAAAATGAGAGAGCTGAGGTAACACTTTCAACCTGTAAATTGAGTTACAAAGCGGCCTTAACTTTCTCACTTCTGTCAACATTGCAACAGCCTCTTCTAGTTGTGATAACATCTCAAATATACGACAATAGTTGAGTATCCGTTTCACTTAAGTGTAAATATTGTTAACCCTGTACAGTATTTTAACTCGGCACTTGCTAGAATTATTATGTCCTTTTTTTTCTTACTTGTTACCTGCCGTGATACTTCTCACTTGATGGTCTCATCGGAAGATCAGCGCTGTAGATGCCGTTTCCAGGCACTTTATTTTTTATTACGTTCGTGTCGTATGAAAAAACACATTTTTATTTTCTATTTTTCTATTTCTGTGTACCTACCTAAATTCTGTCACCACATCTGTTTCCTATCATTTTCTACGGCGATCTTTTATTCCACCAATATCTATAATCTACAAAAACAGTTCAAGTTCGGTTTAAGACTGTGTTTTTGCAAATTAGAGTTTTGGGTTTCACCAGGCAATAAACAATAAAAACTAATAAAATGGATTCAGAAGACCAAAACATTTATTAAGGTACGAAAATTTGTTTGTGTCCCTCAGATTTCAGAATTAGCTATAATATTTGCTTATAAGTTTTAATCAGCAGAAAGTCGAATTCAATTATCGAATATGCGGGTGCGGATCCGCTGGCATACAAAGCCGACGTCAGGCACACCTATCAACATACTTGTTAACATTTTGTATTGTGACCGTCTCTTCGCACCTACACGGTTACCTAACATCTGTCATCCGGACTTTCTTCGCTGCCAATATTTAGAAACCCGGAACCACCTGGCGAGAGAAGCCATGAATTATTGATGGAATTATGCTTATTCGATCGCGAAGGTTAATCCGAACAAGGTCGAGGCGGCGCTCTCGCTTCGCATTATTTAATGTCATTTCTCTCTTGACACAATCACTTTTTTCAGACGGCTAAACGGTGAACAGAAGAAACAGAAACAGAAGGGGAAACATTAAACAACATATGGCACGATACTTACATAAAGTCTATAATTGAAGGAAGAATAGAAAAAAAGCGACTAAGTGCGAGTCGGACTCGCCCATGAAGGGTTCCGTATTTAGGCGATTTATGACGTATAAAAAAAAACTACTTACTAGATCTCGTTCAAACCAATTTTCGGTGGAAGTTTACATGGTAATGTACATCATATATTTTTTTTAGTTTTATCATTCTCTTATTTTAGAAGTTACAGGGGGGGGGGGACACATTTTACCACTCTGGAAGTGTCTCTCGCGCAAACTATTCAGTTTAGAAAAAAATGATATTAGAAACCTCAATATCATTTTTGAAGACCTATCCATAGATACCCCACACGTATGGGTTTAATGAAAAAAAAAAATTTGAGTTTCAGTTCGAAGTATGGGGAACTCCAAAAATGTATTGTTTTTTTTTTCTATTTTTGTGTGAAAATCTTAATGCGGTTTACAGAATACATCTACTTACCAAGTTAACAGTATAGTTCTTATAGTTTCGGAGAAAAGTGGCTGTGACATACGGACGGACAGACAGACGGACAGACGGACAGACAGACAGACAGACATGACGAATCTATAAGGGTTCCGTTTTTTGCCATTTGGCTACGGAACCCTAAAAAGCGAGGCCGCGAGGAAGATCGAGACGTGCGTTTTTGGCCCAGGCATGACGTATCAGGAGCTTAAAACAGTGGCATGCAGAGAGAAGAACGGAATGGCGGTTATACCACCGATAAGAGCCAGGCTCTTAAGAATTATGATGATGATGAAACGACGAAATTTCGAGATGAGACGAATTTTCAGTCAAAGCATGTTGCCCCTTGAGCTTGTCGTTACTTTTTGGTCAAGTCCTTATATACAATAGTACCTGTATTTACTTTACAAATTTAAACTCAGTAAAATCTTGCATTGCACAACGAAGCGCTCAACAAAACCTGTCACTTACCTTTTTTCTAGTAGAGCCATAATAGTCGATAAATATATAATTTTGTGCAACGCAATTAGAAAACTCTGTTCGTTATTACTGTTTGAAATACCTAAAAGGAACTTAAAGTACCTACTTAGGTAGGTTCTTTGACCAATTAAAGTAGTTTTTAAAATAATTTCACGTCTTATACGGCAAAAAACTATCGGATACCTACTAGCATTCTGCAATTAGTCGATACGTGTTATGAGTTGGAAATCAATAAATGCTTCCACCTATTTAGTGTCCATTTTCTCTTGAACAATTTTCCCGTAATCTACGACTGTTAGTGACAGTCAAAACACATCGTTTATCTCAGAAATGCCCAGTCACTTTCCAATAAATCCAGTAATAAATCTTACTGATATGAGAATTGCACTAAAACACTACAGTCGGATCGAGCAAGCTAATTCTGCATGTTCTGTGTGCATGCCATTTGTATGACAAAGTGTGGTGTCATCATTAATGTCAAATTTCTATGAAAAGATGACATTTATAATGACACTATACTACCTAACGTTGTTCTGTTCAAGTCGGTGTAATGTTAGCTAATACAGACTTTAAAATGATTTCGATTTAAAGATTAACGATTTCCAAACATTAACGTAACAATGTTTCATGATCGGATAATCTGAGGTAATACCTAGTTAATACCTACTAAGTAACAATTAGCGAATCAAAACTAACTACCTGTAGGTAACTAGTGATTTTACCAATATTGAGAAACAACCGATTATAAGTATAAAAATGCTTAAGCACTTCTTCTTCACTTCAGAATTTAACCATTATGACTAGGTAATATAGTCTGTTGGTGACTAATGGTCGCTGTGCGCTGTTATTTCTTTTAGTTCCCCTACCACAAGGGGCGGCAAACTTTATAGAAAAAGAGCCAAACGCAGCAAAAACCAGCAATAATATGTAGCTCAAAGAGCCACAAGTTTTGTTTTCAGTAGTCTAAGAACTCTCAAGTCATAATTATTATTTTACGGTTTAATGTTAGTACGAGTATGTCTCACAACAGTTTAATTTGTGCGACTCTTTAAAGAGCCGCAAATGTATCTTCAAAGAGCCGCGGTTTGCCGACCCCTGCCCTACCCCAAACGTCGCATATAGAAAACACTCAAATTTATTTTATTTTTATTTTACTTTATTAGGTACACTAAACAGACATCGTACAATATCATGGGTAATACAATTGCACATTATGGCTTAAATCTAGTACGAGATCCAAAACAAGTGTACACAGCATGTTTTACAATTTAGCGGAAATATTACAAACTAATTAACACCATATTATAGCTACAGTGAAAAATATCAGAGAAGAAAAAACTATCTAAACATTACAATATAACGAGTAACGAACTTTACATATAAAGACTATTGAACATCACAAATGAAACAAACTTAGAGGATTAAGGCAGATGTCATCAGTTTAGTGGGAGAAGAGGAGAAGAGGACGCCAGCCAAGCACTTCCTAAACCTAGCGATGTGAGGGTCAAAAATATCAATGCCCCTACCGCGATGATCACCGGCTGTTAAATCGTTATATTGGCGGCACATTCTTGTAATTGGATTATAGAATGAAGTGTTGTTTTTGTACACTCTTATCTTAGTGCGAAAAGTTTAGTGTTACGACCTCTAAATCTAGGTGTGTTAAAGGTAATGGATGATAATAGTGCAGCAGAGTCAATTTTTGAGTGTATAATTTTATATAAATTCAAAAAGTCATACATCTTACGACGAGCTTCTAGTGTGGGGATATTGAACTTGATTAGTCGACTAGTATACGAGTAATTTGATCAGACTTGCGTCCAAATCTAATTGTTTATATATGTTGCAGCCTTACTTAACCACCTACACATTCCCCGGCCTTCCGAAACTTTCTATAACTTATTAATAAGCTCTCGTTATCATTATTAGCGTTATTGCCCATTACTATAACGATATATTGTGTAATTACCAAGTAATTACCGTTTACGCAACATCAGGCTGTACGGACACTTTCGATTTTTAACTTTGATTCGACTATCGGTTATTTTTGACAGTAACAGATTCGATTTGTATAATTTGGCTATGAATGCCGGGTTGGTTTAATAGGCAAGTGTTATTTAAATAATCCGGCCGGCGAGCGTAGATGAAAAGTTATGATACAGAATTTAATACGTTTAACGTTAACTTTCTGGTCGTTCGCTTATTAAGATATTGGAAGTAATTACGCGCCATGCTGTCTGGTTCTTTGATAAATATATTGTATACACTAGGTATGTGATGCTTGCAGATACCTATCGAGTTCTTCTTGTAAAAGTTATTTGTCGTTACATATCGCTTGACGGTGTGCAGTTATCGTACAGAGGATTTGCAAGTTGCATATGCGTTGCTGTCTTTTCATGAAAGTTTAAAGGTCGTATACGTCTGGAAATACCGCGGGCGACAGTTCATTCTACACTTTAGCTGTGCGAGGCAGGAAGTCCAGAAACCAAAACTCATAAAGAAAAATAAAATTTATTTGTGAGCGTCTCTTCATCACACTATCATCATATCAGCCTTTTATCGCCAACTGCTGAGCATAGGTCTCTCTTCGAGTACGCCACTTGTCCCGGTCCTGAGCCAATCTCATTCAGAAATGACCCGCAGACTTCCGAATGTAATCCACCCAACGGACGCCAGGCACTCCTTTTGTCTGAAAGCGGCCTGCCATCACTCTGCCGTCTCTTCCTGGCAACACGTCCCGCCCAGTTCCATTTTAGTTTTGCACCGACGTCGGATCTCGACATTCCTCACTCGGTCTTGTGAGCGTCTAGAGGATAATAATATAAGGACGGCTCATGTTTCCTGAATTTCTGATTAGTCCCCTAAGCAATAAGCATCGTCTCTTCTTTTGTTTCGCTACTCTAGACCACATTCACCTAGATGAAATCCAATGTTTTTCGATAGTGTCCACGTCCAGGTTGCTGGCGGTGTGACAGGTGCCGGCGCCACGCCCTTGAACCGACAGTGAAAGTGGTCGAGAAGCTCCATACTTCTCGACCACTAAATATAGCTTATATATATGTATGTTCCGGTGTGTAAGATTGATACCTAGCATTTACCCGGGTGCCCGCCACTTAGATTTATGCGAGTGTTATAACTCAAAAACGTTACTTTCTGACATACCTAATAGGTACTTTTAAACAGACAGACAGTACCTATTAAAGGTGTACGTAGTTACGTACGTGTACTAGCGACGCGTCACATAATCTGTGGATTGTGGATTAGATTTAATACATAAATGTCTTGTTTTTCTTTAAAATCCTGAAAATGGAGTGATGAACATTTACGTGAAAGTTTTTGCTAAGAATTTTTTTATCTTCTTCCTTAGTTCAAAAATTAGGAATTATTAGTAGGTACCTGGTTTTTAGTTAGAAATTTATTCATTTTCTATGGATGTAACACCATGTTATTATCTTCCGAACCCGTTTTTTTATTTAATGCTCAATGGTAGTCCTTAAAACTTGATTTGGGTGCTCGGGAGCAGTCATAATGTCGTAACATTCTGATAGCAACGTTTGATCATCGTTCAATACGTTTTTAATTTCTAATCTTTGTTTATAAGCATATTTCGCAGGAGTAGGGTTTTATTTTTAAAGAAAATGCAACATTTTCTAACGCTCCTGAATTAAACCGCTGAAGAATGTAGTCGATCTGACTGTTCTTGTCTTGGTCAAAATATTTGACGTCACAAACATGATTATTTGTGTATAGTATGTATTATATTTATACGGTACTGGTAGTTTTCAGAAAAAAAATAAAAACATAAATACCTTATTAAAAACGCCACAAAACTCACAATTCCAAACACAGTTTCAAAACAGTCACAAGAACAAAAAAATTCTAACAACCGAACGTTGACTGAATCACATTTTCTCCATAAAAATGCATCGTCTAGCGGAGCTACGCAGGAGAGGAGAGGTGCGCGTGCGTCGGCGCGCGGGCTGCGACTGGCCTGGCAGGGAGGGAGCCGGCTGCTTGGTTTTTGGGGGGTTAGCTAATTTTAACAAGTTATGTTATTCAACTAATCAAATGAAATTCTTAAACAAACGCAAAAACTGATGCGTGTCAACTCATTACCCGATTAACGTGGTGAAGGTAATGTGTTACGTTGCGACGATTGTATGTTTGTATGTCTTTTCTACACCACGCCCTGAAGCCCAAACTGCTACAGGGATTTAAGGAAGACGTGTGAGGTTTTGATATAAGTAGGTAGTATTCTTATAGTTAATATATGTGTAATCACGTCCAAAAGGGTTCCCTTACCAAAAAAGTTTGAGAACCGCTGCTATAATAAATAGAAAATTGGCGAAACTATAGTTCATAAAATTTGTTCTGTTTTTTTTTTGCTAGTTATAAAAGGTAGACCTTGATAACAAAGAATTTATATTTAATTACTTTAGCGTCTATACTTCAATAATTATTAGCAGTGCATAGAATTAATTATTAAATAGTGCCTAATGAGGTTTTTACATTTTTATATTTTGTGCACAGAACCAACGATAAGTAAATAATGTAGACCGTCAATCTCCAAAATCGCCATATTAAATTTAGTTATATAAGTTATATTACTCGTAGTAGTCAGATGACGCAGTAGTTAAAAGGTACCTGTTACAGTGGGATGTGGTATAACCGGGATGTGATGCGAAATATGTATTACCTATTTCAAGTGCAAATTTTTAGTGCAAATTAAGTCAGTCTTTGCTCCATTTCCATAATATGGTGTATTTGTTGCGCGATTGCCAACATTTTGATATAAACCCCATTTTGTTTCGAACTTTTATTTCTTAAATAATACTCGTTAGTTCTATGAATTTAAGAAACAAAACGAGAAAAATATTCTGAAATGCTTTGATTCCACTACTACCTACCTACCTTTTTGTTAAACATAAAGCTTAAATGTGACAGAAAGCTGGGTAATAAGTAACGCCTATTACAACAACAGTGAAGAACGCACATTTGTCTACATGCAGTCTGTCTTTATAATGTCCTGGTTCTCTGGCCAAACGCAAATAAATGACAATTGCAATCAGATTACAAAACTTAATTCACGTTAAGTAAAAAATCGATCCAGCTAGTAGCTAGGTCTTATCTCTGGGAAAACGCGCATTATTGAGGTTTTATATGTATTCCGAGCAAACCTCTGTCTCCCAGATTTTATTACCTAAATAGGTACGATACATATTATAATATCCTGATACAAGAATCCCTCTCTGCTCTATCAATCTCGCATTAACTGTTGCTTTCATTTTTTACAAAACTTTTTATGTTTCCTCCCAAAAAGGACGAGTTCACATCAAACGTTTTTTAGTAGCGTTAGCGTGGGCTTAACGGCTTGAGATCGCGTCGGAACAGACTTTTTGGAGATTGGACAAGTTGTTTTACTAAACACGATGCTGAGATAACGCTTTATGAGGATGAAATAGGAATATAGTGCAGGTTTCCTTTAAGGGAAACACTTGGTTTGGATGGATTATTTTAATATTAGCAAGTGGATGAGTGGGCGTTTGTTTCTATGTAATGCGAGCACGGACTAGGTAGATATTTAAATGTCTATATTTACTAAATACCTAATTAGTGACTCTCAAGACTCATTTTGAGTTATAGTTCTCCTGGCAGTCCCGTCTTCGCGTACTGTAGCACGTAGGAATTCCCCTCTGGTTCGTTCTTTGCTCCTTTGGAACGCGCTCCTTGCATCAGCCTCTCAGTGTGATTTGTTTGCAGGCAGACAGGTGGTTGTGCGTGATGAATGTTTTCTGAGGTTTTGTGAGAAGATGGATGCATGTCCTTCTACAGTTTAAAATGGTACATTATCGTGTGTTAATATATTGTGTAATTTGTGATTAATTGTATACTGTTTTCTTTTTCTTATAATATTCTGTGTAAGTTAGCAGTGGTTTGGTATTTATACTGTTATGCTGTATAACTTGTTTTGAAATAAAAATAAAAAATAAAATAAATAACGCCAACCAAGAACCAAGTAAGTAAAACTAAAACGCATCGCTCTCGATTTATGCTCGCTCGGTCAATAAGTATTGCAGGAGGCTCGAATATTGCCTAACTGGCCACGCGGTCCAAGGTCCCGCTAAAAAGGAGATCTAGATCTAGACCGCTCGTTAGGAGCACTAGGTGACTCACGTGGGAACCTACTTGAATGCTCAAGTAGCCGGTTTCAAGGTTTCTGTTTTGATTTACAAACAAATGTAGTAAAATCGAGGCCCATTACATCGCTAGAACTTTAAAACTAAAAAAAATGCCAGCATCCTTAATCTATTTTAGAAAAAACTAGCGACCCGCCCCGGCTTCGCACGGGTTACACAAAACCTTAACAAATTATACACCTAAACCTTCCTCAAGAAACACCCTATTGATAGGTGAAAACCGCTTGAAAATCCGTTCAGTAATTTTTGAGTTTACCGTGAACATAATACATACAAACCGGGGGACTTTGTTTTATAAGGTGTTTGTAAAATGTAATAATTTATGTCGGTAAACTACTAGGAGTAGGTACTACAAAACTTTTACAAACAAACTATATATATAAAACAAAAACCCCCGCCGCATCTATATATATTACGCTATACATATATAACGTACATACTTATAAGATAACACCTGCGTCCAATTCAGGAAGTAATACATTTTATAGACACCTTACTCGACTTACTGCTTGATTAGATTGAGCAACATAATATTATAAAATTTATAAATAGCATTGAACGAAATCGCCGAAGAGATATTAGGAATGCGAGAAAGTACCCCACTTACGGACGGTTATGTCATGCACAATGATTTGTAACTGATGCTACCATTTTGGGATGGGTCGAGACACTCACACGGATTTGAAATTTGACACTGCGATTCGAATTTCGAACATAATTAGACCGTCCCCGGTATTCGGAAAACAAGATCCGTTGTAGAGAAGAGAACGATACGATATGTACTAGATACCTAGTAGTTAAGATTTCAACTAGATATCTTATGCAGCTCAATTCGGGCAACCAATGTCACTTTTACGTTAAATTATCGTAGTAAGATCGTTTCAAAATCGTTTTGAGATCTAAAAATACATAACGAGACGTTTTAGACATTGTGGAAATCATAATCATCATACTTTAAATAAATGTCATATACTAAGAAAAAGTGACCAAGGCCTCCAGTGCCCGAGGCTGGAATCGAACCAGCGTCCTCTGCTATCGCTGCAGGTGCCTGTGCCATTCGGCCACCAGGCCACATCGGCATAGGTCGAATTTTTCTAAGTATATGCAGGCAGGCTGAAGGCTTATGGCGCCCCCTGGCCACCTCTAAGGTAGAATATTTTCTGAAAATAATTTAATTTGTTCTAATACATTGTGGAAATCGTTCAAGAGTATCTCCAGAATCGCTAAAATGTCAAATTTAACAGACAGGATCTTAAAAATATCATTGTCGTATCGTACCTATCTTGGTGCTGTCTAATAGATATCTAGTTCAAAATCCGAATCGGGCCCCGATATAATTATGACGCCGCGGTCATTCATCTGACGATCAAACTTTAGGTAGGTACTTGCGGATCGACTATATTTAGTTTGATATTTGATCAAGAATTAGAGATAAGAAGAGTTTAGTTGGTTCGTAAATTTTTAGAATGACCTCTTAATTATTATATTTGAAATTCACTACTTAAATTTGAAACAGTTGGTATTTTAATATATTGATATTATAATTAATACAGTTAATTTCTAGACTTTCATCGCCGTGACTGGTTTGGTACCATTAACGGCGATTAAGCCGGGTCTTCTGAATTGTCCAAAAGTTTTTGTGAAATAGGTAACTAACGTTCAGAGCAGAACAAGAAAAACCAGTCGGTCGCTGCAAAATGCATGCGTTGATAATTGATCAAATGTCCTATAGTTTGTTATAAGTAAAGATAACGTAAGATATCTGTTTAAATCTGCATACATATCATCTTAATCTTAGATTACCACCCATAACATTGCCTTAATCAATAAACAAGCAGTCGTGAGCACAGTAAATTGAAATTTCCCTTCGTTGTCAACGATACCCTGGCAGCCAATCAACGGAAGCTGTGGAAGGTTGCGCAAGCGCCGGCTTTCTGCCCGCCGGCAGCAAAAGTTCAGCTTTCGGCACGAGCGGGTAAATTGGATGAAGACTGTAGGACAGGGTTATGAGATGGAACTTATGGATGATTAAATAATTTCACAGTACAGTCACCTGCTGCAATCACATGTTACACAACGAAGTCCGCAAAAATATCTGACACGATCTTATTTGTAGAGCCATAAGAGCGTGTCACATATTTTTGTAGCCTTCGAAGAGTAACATATGATTGCAGGTGATTTATATAACCTGTAGGACAGCCTGAAAAGCACTTTGTACAAGCTGAAACGGATTCAATTAGTAATTCTAAACTGGTGAATTTTTAGCATACCTATCACAAGTGTTAGGTTTGCTAACTCGCGTGCCCTTCTCTCCTACGCAAACAAACCCGCGGGCGATAATGGGTGTTGCGCAAGAGTGGACGAAAGCGCGCATTCCGCGGCACCGTTATAGTCGGCTGCGAATTTGATTGAAACGGTCATTATGTCCTCTGATATACTTATGTCGTGGCCAGTACGGATATGATGGTCGTTCTTGTCTACGTGACAGCGTGATAAAACGGTGTCCGTCACTTTCTTTCCCACGGTGTTAAACAGTGACAGTTATTTTATCACGTGGATAAAGATGGATAAAGCTATCCATAATAGGCTGGCAGAACATGTATTTTGGTAATCTCATGAAATTCCATTTTAGAATTGATCTGTTTATGATATGGTTGGCTTTGGTTTGACTTTTTCATGATCATTTCATTCCAAGATAAGCCACATGTGACATTTGTCATTTAAAGGGTCGTGTACACACCTTTAAAACCCTACCTTATAGTTGTCAAGACAAGTCTTTAGTATATTCCTCAAAAAAAAAATGTGCATACACGCAGTATCTTTTTGGCAATTTTACGATACTTCGCTTCGTGTAATGACCACTTAAAAAATATTGAATGAAATACAGTGTTGCCAACCTTATTTTAAATGTCATCTCTGACAAATAAGTGAACCATAGACTTGTTTTTTTTTTAATTTCATTCATTCTTTTCCCGCCCGCTTCTTCTTGAATTTTTGCTACTTCTTGAATTAAAAATATTTGTTAAATTTACAATTTTATTTCAAAGTAAGTGCTCGGTCGTAGAAAAAGTATTGTATGCAACGTTGTTTAACTGTCAAAAAATACTCGTGGCGTCTATATTAACAATTTTCGGCTTCGTCTCAAATTGTTACTCACGCCACTCGCCTTTTTTGACCTCTCTTAAACAACGGTTGCATAAAATACTATATTCATTCATTTAGGTACATTATTGGATCTAAATCGTTGTTATTTAGCATAAATAGGTCGACTGAAACCCGGATGCCAATCTTAGGAATACGAGCAGAAAGAAAAAGAAGTTTCCTAAAGTCATGAAAATTACAATTGTCACGTAATAACGACACTAGGTTTTGTAACATTTTCCCAAAAATCCTCTTAGCCTTTAGCTTTTCTTAGCCTTTACCTATAAGTACTTGTAATTATGAGATGGATTTATTATCGTAAAAGCGTCCGAGTGTACAAAGTGAAAAGCTCAATGGGCAGGAGTGGCCGCACACGTCACCCGACGATGACACCGCGCGTGCGCGTGCGCGTCACGTCACGTCGATCAAGAAAGTGCGTCGGCGGATTTTGATAATGGGGCGAGCAACTGTCACAGTCATTGACGTGCCTATATCTCAGGACGGGCCTTATTGGCAGTAAAATTTAATTTTTAATACATATAATGACTTGGCAATCGCACATAATGCTTTACTCTGTAAATATGTTCAATTAGAATTATTTTTAATAGTAGTTTTATGATCCTTAGGTATGTCATTAGGCAGTCGTGCGATGGTCAAGTCATTATACGTATTAAAAATTAAAAATATCTTATTGATACGGTTTTAACACCCCCTGGCATTGACTAGAATAACCGACTTGGTTTCACATTACATCTCTAAACTTTTTTGTAGTAGAAGAATTGCGTTGCGACTGTTGCGAGACTTGCATCTCTTTACATGTAATGTTTTTGATGGGATTTAATCGTCCAGATGACAAGTAAACCAGTTTGCGCGTTACGGGCCGTGAAGGTGTCACAATCTGCTACGTGCGTACGCGCCGCTAAATCGGCGTGAAATCGGTAGAGCTGCTGCAGATCTGCCCTGATAAAGGCACGTGCTCTGTCATGGAGGTCATCATCGTAAGGCTTTTACATCTTGTACTTACTGCTAAACTAATACACCAGTCATCATCAAATAAAGCATATAACGTATATAACTTGAGTTACTTCACATCCAGAATGACGCCGGCAATAGCGGCGATGCTCATCTGTCAATCCAGGCCACGCTATAGGGATGTAAATTAAAAAAAAATCTTTATTTTAAACCAAAATCGATACACATTTTAGACTTAACACTATGATTTGATACACCGATCGGCTGTACTTGCGAAATCCATAATCATTTACTACTTATATCATTAGTTACTGACCAAAACAACTTTTGTGCGTCTTAGGTTGCAATATCTAAGGGCCCGATTCGAATTATGTAATAGACATCTATTAGATATCTTTTAGACATCGCCAAAATACGATAACGATACGTCCTGTCAAATTTGACATTTCCGCGATTCTGGAGATACTCTTGAACGATTTTCACAAGATGTTACTTAGAGATCTAATTCACATCTAATAGATATCTAACATGATCTATCGTAAAAGTGACATTGGTTGCCCAAATTGCGCTGCAAAAGAGAACTAGTTGAAATCTAAACTATAACGTATCTAAAATTTTGAATACGGCAGTAATTCGCTTCTCAAAAACATTGTGTAGTAGTATATGGTAGTATAGTATTAGTAGTTATATAAGCTGTCATGCTCCACATACCAAGACAAAGTACACAAACAAGTATATATGTCGTAGTCAGATCGTATAATCCGCCGAATTACATTACGGCTAGCCGTTTTACAAAACAGGGGCGTTTTGAAATGCGGCGGTTCGACGATTAGTCGGATTGTCATTGCGATACGTTCTTCAATAAGGCGGCCTACGTTTAGCTTTTAGCTGCATCGTATCTACTATTTAGATTGTGGAGTGACCAGTTCTTTCGGTCGCCTACGTAACCGGAGTTTGACAATGTTTGCAATTTAATTTATTTTTACGATGGTCCCACCGCACTACATGTGTTTCTTTTCCAAAACATTTCCTTCACAACTTAAATAGACGGAGCCCCGCAAGCGGGGCTCCTATTTCTGGGCGGTTTGCCCTTCGGGCATCTGAAGCTACCTAACGAACCTAACCTACTTACCTACCTACGCTTTTTTCTCCAAAGTGTAATGTTTTCACGGACGTCTCACTAAATCAATAGGTAGGTAGGGTAGGTTCGTTAGGTAGCTTCAGATGCCCGAAGGGCAAACCGCTCAGAAATAGGAGCCCCGCTTGCGGGGCTCCGTCTATTTTTAAGTTGTGAAGGAAATGTTTTGGAAAAGAAACAGTCTGACGAACTCCAAATTTGATGGACACCCCAGCGTTTTTCATAGTTTGTTGTTGTTATGTCAGGCAGCGCCACGAGTGTTAAAAATGGGAACTAAAAACTGTCAAAGCGGCGGCTAATGACTCGCTGTATTACATTACGGCTAGTCGTGTTGAAGAACGTATGGCGCCGAATACATTCCGGCGGATTTTCATTCAGCCGCATTCAATCCGGCTAATCGTCGAACCGCCGCATTTCAAAACGCCCCTGTTTTGTAAAACGGCTAGCCGTAATGTAATACGGCGGATTATACGATCCGACTGCGACATATACACAGTGATGCGCATGCGTCCAGGCATCAGTTATAGGGCGTTGCGAAAGCCTATCAGTGGTCTAGTCTAGACCAGTTCCTAGCAATCTGCGTGCTCCGGTAAGCCTGCGTAACTTGCCCACGCGCTTGCGCAAGCGAGGAGGTACTTAGCTTATTTACACATTAAAAATCCTGACTTGATATTGATTTGGCAGGTGACATGAATATATCAATTCAAGTTTAGATTTTTAAAGTTTGGAGTCAGTAATGAGTCATTTTAACGATAAGTAAAGTACCTAGGTACTTGTCATAAAATTTACTTACCTATCTCGCATGTATTGGTGCGAGCATGTGCGAGTAAAATGCATTACTAGTTATAATAGCATAACTTTTACAAACTTCAAACTTTAATATTTATTCAGCAAATATATTTACACAATAACATTAAATTTACATAATGTAAGTACGAGGAAAAAAAATACAAATTTTAAAGCTAATAATACATATCATCTCAAAATAAGATGAAAATGGGGT
The DNA here is from genome assembly GCF_948474715.1 of Cydia amplana. Lineage (NCBI taxonomy): Eukaryota > Metazoa > Arthropoda > Insecta > Lepidoptera > Tortricidae > Cydia > Cydia amplana. The sequence continues at coordinate 26,427,613 of NC_086070.1, forward strand.
TGGCCGGTCGAAGTATTTGTCAAATGGTACCAATAAATAAAGAAAAAATAGAATAGAGACAGGTAAGACCTATGCTAGTGCCATCTATAGAAACATTTGCCAACCACATAAATTTGACTTTGTAATGTAAGTTCGAATTGGGTTCTTGATTGTCGCAATTCTCCGTAAGATGGCGTTGTGCAGGACCAATAGGGGACGAACTGCGAGTTTTAAGTTGTTTTTCAGCCGAGGAAATAAAGGAATGTCTTCAGAGTTAGACTATCGCAGATATTTGTGAACATAGGTACAAATGGATTTTCTTAAATAACTTAATTTTATAAGTATATAAATCATTGTGTTAGAGAGGTATCTGCGAACTGAGATTCATATTGGAAAAGGGTTGTTCGAATAACCATCCTCGTCGAGATTATGTCATTAAAAATAACAGTACAATTCCTTTTAGTTCAAGCAAGTTCAAGATTGACAGTTATTTTTGCCTTGTTCTCGTTAAGAGAAAACTTACGCTACAAGTGCACATCTTATCGACATCTAGCGACGAATAGTAAAATTAAAACGACTCAAATAAGGATACATAAGTTGCAGCTATCGCACACGAGATGGCGCTAAAACAAACGTATTTTTTGTTGGTAGTATTCGTTTTTATTAGTGCTTTTATTTGTTCATATCCATTTACGATAATGTATTAACAAAGATGCATTATTTTAGAAGGAAGAAGATGACAAAACTGTTGCAATACAACAAACAAATACTTAACAGTGAACCGAGCTGACGTCTAGCGGCAGTACCACGTATCGCAATCACTCTTACATACACGCAGTTGAAATATTCGTCGCGTGTATGTATACCGGTAGGTGGCGCTTGATAATGGTGGAGAATTTAGATGTGTCAAATACCTACCCATTCATTAGAGCCCGATTCGGATTTTGTAATAGACATCTATTAAATATCTTTTAAACATCGCCAAGATACGATAACAATATGTTTAAGATCTAACCTGTCAAATTTGACATTTCCACGATTCTGGAGATACTCTTGAACGATTTCCACAAGATATTACTTAGAGATCTAATTCACATCTAATAGATATCTAACACCATAGATTTATAAGGTACAGATGGAGTATTCGTACATACCATGTGAACTGTGAAGCCATTTCAAGTGCGACGTCACGTCGCACTCGTGTCACCGTATTCGAATTTCGAACCGCCATCTAAGATGGTATTGGTTGCCCGAATTGCGCTGCAAAAGGGAACGAATTGAAATCTTAACTATAACGTATCTAGAATGGATCTAGTACGTGTCGTCTCTCGTGAATATCTTGAAGTTCGAATACGGCAGTTAGTCAACACCCGGCGAAAACATCATAGAGTCTTAGAAGTATTCGATCAATAAAATACGTCAAATATTAAATATTGAAACGATATGGATCGGATATGTCAGTGTCAAACAAGTGTCAAAAGTGACGTTTCTTTAAATAAAAACATCACTTTAGACGTATCTTATTGTTCGAATACGGGCGTCTGTTCGGAAAGAGAAGAGTCGTGGAATGTATTGGGTCCCATACATTCCACCAGTCTTCTCTTTCCGTACAGACTCTAATTTTGATGACAGATATTTTTTTAAACGAGAGAACCATCGCAATACATTTTTAAATTTTACCGCTCTTTGTTAGTCGCTAAGTGGGGTTTTCAGACTATATTTTATTTTACATACTTATCTATCCAGGGTGTTTCCTGTAATAGGAGCAATAAATTAAACTGTAATAGGCTGTACTCCTCAAACTGACCAACATTTTTTCAGCAACTTTTGAAAATAACTCATGTTTTGATTTTTATTACACTTTTAAGTTTATTCTAAGACGCAATGTATTGCAAATTTTGTTATGTTTACTGAACAAATGTTGGTCAGTTTGAGGAGTACATCCTTTAGTTTAATTTATTGCTCCTGTTACAGGAAGCACCCTGTATATATGTTAATTAATATGCGGTTTGGCTCTGGACTCCGTTACGGTGACCATGAATTAATTATTGCCGGACATTCCCCAAGAATAAATAATCCTAAAATGAAACTCCACACGTTGAACATTGTCTATTTTATTGTATGTATGTATACTTAGAACTAACAATAATACTATACGATATATTACACGCGGGAGCGAGCGAGCGCGAACGGCCGTCGGCCATTTTCGCCAGTTATTAATAATTATTATTCTCTCTACTAAGCTAATAATAATCACTCAGTCCTTTACTTATATATAAAAGCAACAGAATCTGAAAATATATAAGTAAATAAGCCAAAATTCAAATAGCATTAATAAAACATATTTTCTTTGTATACTTTTACCAAATGATTAAATGTCACTTTGGCTTGATTTAAAAAAATAATAATTATACAAAAATATCATGTGACAGTTTTAATTTCGTAAGTAAAATAATTTATTGCTAAAAACTAAAAAAACGGACGGAAGATTACACAAAAAAATGGAGATTAAGGAAATAAAATAGGAACTATCAACCACTTTTAACTAATTCAATAAGTACAAAATATATTCAGTGGCCGCCAGTTACTCAAAAATACAATAAGTTTAAATTCTTATCGAACCATACAGCTATACATTTACAGTATACTCGGGTTGCGTATACATTTTCATATTTTATACCAAAGACATGAACATTATAGAAAAAAGACGAATTACTGTTTCAGATTTGCTCCATAAATATTTAGAAATTGTCTGTTTAATAAGTTATGTGAAGTTGATTGATACAGGCATCCTAGCTTATCAAACTGCATCATCTTTTATAAAACTGAAGATAGCAAAAGTTATTTTGTTTATCATATATCATGTATCACATGACACATCTCTGAACTTTGAATATGCTTTTTCAATAATTTATTTTATTTATTAATACAAATCTTAAATATTATTATTTTGGATTTGTGAATAGGTCGAACAAACATACTAACAAACAAAGCACAAAAACAAAAATTGCCTGTATCAAACAAAGTCTTTACTTTAACCACGCTATATATATCATATGCCTCTACTCTGTACCGGAATGTCAAATAATACCTACTTTAAACATACATAGAGTAAACTACCTACAACTATTTAATACTTCACGATGATACCTATTCTTAAGAAATAAATAGCTTACCGTTATTACTATCATTATTATTTATTATTGTACGAACGCGTATACATATTTTGAATACAGCTCACATTTTATTAAATTTTAATTGTCCTAAAGGACTTTGTTGCCACCCCATTGTGACAGAACTTCAAATGGTTTTAAAACTAGAGTCCATACAATACTTCCACGCACAAGTTTGACAGTAAATAATGCACCATTTAAAAAGATTAAATGTTGTATTAGGTGATTTTATCGATATTTAAAAAAATACCTACGAGTTATGGTTTCAAAGTCAGTAAGTTTTTTATTTAATTTCACCCGTAAAGCTGGCAACCCTTTTTCCTGTCAAACTAGTATCGAGCTATGGATTTAATGTTAGATTTAAGTTTGTCTCACTTTTATATACATTTCGACATTAATGTCAGTATTCAAATGATCACCATCATCACCGTCACACATCGATCACAAGAATAAAAAAACGTTTGGTAATTTTTAGACATGTAGAAATTTTGTGGCACTCGCGTAACAATACGTAGCGATGTATTAGTTTAAATCACTTTTTCGTTACATTTGTTTTTGGTATTACATATTATTTTTGTATTAGCTGAGGTTGCACTTGAGTAATTTACATCGGAGAATTTTGTCGTTCATGTCACTCATGTCAGCATGTATGTAGAAGGCATGCTGTTATAAGCGTCGTCGACGCAAGCTCCACAGCCACAGGCGCGGTGTTGTCACAAGTGCGATCAGATATTAACTTGACTCAGACACTTACGTGGAAACATATTCTCGTTTTTGTACAGGGCGGTCAGTAGACAAAATTGTACGCTTCAGCTGAACGCATCGCCGACGCAAGCACTGCAGGTGCAGGCGCGTTGTTGTTACAAGTCGATCATCACGTAGGACGGGATAGACATGATATTGTTAACAGTTGTGGGCATCATTTCTATCGATTGGGCGGTCAGTAGACGGGGCTATGGGCGTCGTAGTTGAGCTGCAGGTATGGCGGAATGGCGGCGGAGAGCTCAGACGCGCGCCGGCGCAGGGCCGCGATGCTGTGGCCGCGCCACACCTCCTCTTCGCCTTCGCCACCCGCTCCTATGGAAAGAGAATTGTTGAAAATTGACACTCGATTCATAAGATCAATGGTAGACGGTGGAGGTACTGACGCAGATGTAGAATACATATGAAGACTTTAGGATGAACATTTTTAAGAAATTGTTGTGTCGCATCAGATGTCCACCCTTTTGCAACGTGTATTCACTAGGTTTCCAGGATCGCTTATTGTCGTAAAGGGCTAAAGAAATCGGAATTTCATGACTCAGATGTAAGTACCTATGGGATAATTTCTACCTGAAGCGGTGGGCGAGGCGTTGTTCCCGCAGTGCATGTGGGGGGGAGTGGGGGAGCCCTCCAGCGCGCCGCCTTGCTGCCCGATGTTGTTGCAGTACGACATCATGGTGTCGCCTATCACATATAAAAACAAGGTTAGGATTTTTGCTTAAATCCTAGATACCTACCTATTTAAGACTGAATCTATTACACTTCTGCATAATAATCAAATTAATTTTCAATTGTTTCATTCAAAGCAGAGACACACAGAATTAACTTTCTACTCGGGCAATAATAAATCTATTCTACATTGACATGTAGAATACGCTCACAACGCTACACAATACAATAATATTTAGCGTACTTTTTTACGGTGACCGAGGTTCGGTTACCCTATGAGTGAGCGAATTCACTCGTTGCTAACTGGGGCAGTTTCGACCACTACGAATTACGAGTATATTCGCTGCCAGCTTTATAACGTTATAATTTTTCACCAAGAGTATCTTTAGCGCATGCGACAGTCCCTAGCGACCAGAAGCAGCTGGCATTAATCTTCTTCCTCGCGTTATCCCGGCATTTTTGCCACGGCTCATGGGAGCCTGGGGTCCGCTTGACAACTAATCCCATGATTTGACTGACGTGACAGTGCTGCTGAATATGGATATTTACTTAATGTCGTCCTCATCTGAAAAGGCGTTCAGAAGGGTTTAGGCTATCTTAACCGGCAATCCCAAAGGAAGGGCAGTTGATTCAATATTAAAGTTTCAAGGAAGTCCAAATGTATTGTAGTCACTGTGGAGACTCACCCAGCGAGTTGAGCGGGTAGTGCGACTGGTAGGGCTGGCTGGAGGCCACGGAGGAGATGGGTAGCGCCGGGTTGAGGTCGGCGGAGAGCTGCGGCAGGCCTCCCACGCCGGAACCGAAGCCACCCATGGACACGCCGCCCTGCGACAGCTGCCCTAGCCCTGAAACACAGTGACAGTTCCGATTAGACTCGATCGTTTCCTAAATTTCGTACTGTACAAAAAATGGTAACAAAAGTAGAACGTAAAATAATCTCTGGATTACATTTTACAGACTACTCCCTTCGCACGTCGCCCTTCGACCAAAACTCCTCGGCGATGGTCGCTAGATAGAACTCTCATTATAAATAAAATGATGTTGATGATGCTTTGTAATTGTATATTGTACCTGCAGGCATGCTCCAGGGTCTGTCTCCGAAGACTCCAGGACTGCAAACGTCTCCTCCGAAGGGCGGGAGACCATGAGATGGTAACAAAGACCCCGGAGACCGGAACACGTTGGTGCTCTTCTTGCGTTTCTTCCACTTGGCCCGACGGTTCTGGAACCACACCTGCAAACAAGGAAACAATCATTACAAATGGATTAAGGTGGGTTTAGACCAGGGATGTTGCGGATGCCGATTTTTTGACATCCGCGGACGCGGATGCGGATGCGGATTTTTAAAGGCTCACATCCGCGGATGCGGATGCGGATGCGGATGTCAAGATTAGGTACTTAAAAAACGTCAAATATTACATTTTTAGTATTTTTTTATTTAAAAAAACGAAACGTTTAGTATTTGAGCAAGAATATAGGTGCGTTACCTATATTTAATAAACAGTAACTTGGCCGACTTTTCTGGATCGAGACGATTTCGTTATAGGTAATTACGAAATTACCTAGCACATCCGCATCCGCATAAGCTCCGCATCGATTTTATGCGGATGCGGATGCAGATGCGGATGTTGAAAATAATGCGGAAGTTCCGCGGTTGCGGATGCGGATGTTCGCAACATCCCTGGTTTAGACTAAACGAGGGAATGCTCATTCTATCTCCACTCTACCAAATTTTTTTGGTGTAAACAGAGACAGAGCATTCTTTCGTTGTTCTTCCTTGTTTTGCGAAGATTCTAAGAATGCTCGCTCGCTAACTAACCATTGTTGCAGCGGGATAGTAGAAACAATGACTGTATGCAAAAATATGCAAGTAGAGATGTAGTACATAATTGTTTTCCATCGTATTTTCTCGGAAACGTTGGTATTAGTCATGCTACTTCAGTCGACCTCTGTACTTTTTGTACCGAGACTGACTGAAATAGCAAGACACGTTTCAGTGAAAGAACGATGGAAAATAATTATGCACTACATCTGTAGGTTTTTTTTCACTAATTGAGTATTGGAATAGTCTATGAAAGATATAGTTATCTTTTGTACTTAGGTATACTTATTTTAGCAGGCGCTGGCTTATTAGTTCAGTATCTTCACTACATAGTATATAGCAAAGTCGCTTCCCGCTGTCTGTCTATCCCTATGTATGCTTAGATCTTTAAAACTACGCAACGGATTAGGATGCGGTTTTTAGGGTTCCGTAGCCAAATGGCAAAAAACGGAACCCTTATAGATTCGTCATGTCTGTCTGTCTGTCCGTCTGTCCGTCTGTCCGTCTGTCCGTCTGTCTGTCCGTCCGTATGTCACAGCCACTTTTCTCCGAAACTATAAGAACTATACTGTTGAAACTTGGTAAGTAGATGTATTCTGTGAACCGCATTAAGATTTTCACACAAAAATAGAAAAAAAACAATAAATTTTTGGGGTTCCCCATACTTCGAACTGAAACTCAAAAAAATTTTTTTCATCAAACCCATACGTGTGGGGTATCTATGGATAGGTCTTCAAAAATAATATTGAGGTTTCTAATATCATTTTTTTTTAAACTGAATAGATTGCGCGAGAGACACTTCCAAAGTGGTAAAATGTGTGTCCCCCCCCCTGTAACTTCTAAAATAAGAGAATGATAAAACTAAAAAAAATATATGATGTACATTACCCATTGATATAGTATAAAGAACTGGATACCCAATCAGCCGCCAAAAATGGCCCCACAAAAGTGATGTCAAAACAGATCATGCATTACTTTTTCGTTTAGTCTTGTTTGAAACGCTCAAATGTGAAGTTGTCAACAATTACGAAATGTGCCGTTAAAATATGTAAAAATAACAATGATAAAACAAGGAAAAAGGATGGAATGTATTTCTTTCGGTTAGTTCTTTGGATAGCATTACATAATTTATGTAATCTGGTGGTAATTTTATGGTTTTGAATAAATTAATTTGTTAGTACCAAAGAAGGGATGTCAAGGAACAAAATTCTATTGAGTCGATGTGAGGTCAATATTTTTTTATATTTTTATATGGAATTCATAAGAAATAATATTATGTTTAAATTGAAGATTTCCAAGAAAACCTATGCGACGTGCAAAGTGGACTGCTATTTAATTATAGCAAGAGATAGGGGTGATGCAGTTTTAAACAAGGCAAAACGGCACTTGTGTGTTTGGCCCATTTCCCTGTTTCCGACATATACACCACCAATAAGGGCTTATATCGACTAACTGTAAATGCTAAACCTGTCGGAACACAGTGACAACCACAGGATTTTTTTTTTATAAAGTATAGGTAGACTTTATAAAAAAAATCCAATCAGTATCTAAATGTCCCCGTGCACCCGTGCTATGAGTAAATGTAGATCTTAAATACACAGTTATTTAATAAGTAGAATTTATTTCAAGGAAATTATTATTTAAAGACGTATACTTATTAAAAATTTTATTTGTTTGAATTTGAACCACGAATTAATTTTATTTGAGCTCCCGATTAAATTAAATTTGTTTTATTTATTACTTCAATTTTAATATTTTCCTGTACAGTAATACATATTAAAGTGTACCAAAGTGACTCCATTCGTTCATTATTCTCGTTTGACGTTGTTTGACGTAAATACGTTACGTTTAGTGCCATCGGACTAAATTTTTTAACAGTGTTGGTACTTATGTTTGCAAATTTGACACTTAATGCTTACGACATTAAGCACTTTTCTGTACGAAACATTTATCTTGACTCAAAATTTACGTAAGCGTTTTTATCATCAATGCAAATGGTGCGAAACGTCATTGGGATCCACATTTCTTGACGTTTTTGTTCTGCTTTGTGTGTCTATTTCTTTTATATTAAGTCAGTGACATTACCATGTAAACTTCCACCGAAAATTGGTTTGAACGAGATCTAGTAAGTAGTTTTTTTTTATACGTCTTAAATCGCCTAAATACGGAACCCTTCATGGGCGAGTCCGACTCGCACTTGGCCGCTTTTTTTTAATAGATAGAGTGATTCAAGAGGAAGGTATATATATAATTTGTTAACCCCTGCGAAGCCAGGGCGGGTCGCTAGTCTCCTATATATTTTTATTAAAAAAAAGCTGAAATTATAGCAATATATTTCTGTCACAACATAATTCCAGCATTTATTAAAATCTAAAACAAACGACGCAAACAAAAACGCGTAAAAAAGACGCGAAGCGACAGCCGTATTAAAAATTCACCCCCGCGAGCGAGACAGCCACACCGCGTACTAGGGGGGAAAGAGAGGGGAGTAGTCATTTGGCAACTGTCACGAGCAGTCATTATTTATCGCCGTTTGTCGCCGACTTTATTTACCTGTTTTGGAACAACGTGGAATAGCGTAGTGTTTATTTTCAGGCTAGGTTAGGTTCAGTTCGCTGTCAGAGTCTATACTTAACACTGTTCGCCGATTGACAGAAGCCATGTGGATTTCCGGTGAACTTCAAAATGGCGAAGGAGACAACTTTACCGGACAGCGTCATGCATTGATGGTGGAAGTATTTTTTAAAAGAAGAACAAAAAGGCACTAACAGATCATATCAAGTCGTAATCGTATGCACATTTATTAGGTAAATAGCTTTTTAAAAGCTGACCGTAATAATTAAGTAAGTACCTAGAATATTCGTTGATTACAAACAAAAGTAACCATGGAGTGCTGGAGCACCTATAATATATTGTTTGGCTTTACATATTTTTTTTTTTTTTTTTTTATTGAGAAACAAACAGTCTTATAATAAACATAAGAGCAACTTAGCTAATAGCTACAAATTGATTTATTTATAGACCTATAGTTCCCTATTTTAGATTTAAGCTAGTTTTAATTTCTTTTAGTAATACACTGTATATATCTTGTTTGTAAATAAATTATCTACAAATTGTATCGAGGTACAATTAAAAAAATAATAAAAAAGTGTAACCTTATAGTTGTACATAACAAATGAGTGAACAAGAGAAGATACTCAAAAAACCAGTGCCTACTATACTTACAACATTACACCCTTATTTTAATAGAGAATATACAGTCCTCTTAAAGAGATTTAATGAACTGCCAAACAATTCTGCGTCCATACATTTTTCATTGTACTGTTTACATGAGCGCCCAATATACGAATGCATGAATAAATTTAAATGAACTGTGTCGAATTTTTTGACAAAATGACGAAACCTAGCTTCCACCAACTGCCGTATTCGAACTTCAAGATATTCACAAGAAACGATACGTACTAGATCCATTCTAGATACGTTATAGTTTAGATAGCAGTTCTCTTTTGCAATTCGGACAACCAATGTCACTTTTACGATAGATCGTGTTAGATATCTATTAGATGATGAATAATATATCAATGAATTGTCATTGACTAATTATAAGTATTAATTTTTGATATGTAAAGTTTGTAATTTTATCAATAAAGGAATATGAATATGAATATGAATATGATGTGAATTAGATCAAGTTAGATCTTAAACATATCGTTATCGTATCTTGGCAATGTCTAAAAGATATCTAATAGATATCTATTACAAAATCCGAATCGGGCCCCAACTCAAATTACCTGCACAAAAAGTGAGGCGGGTTGGCACCAAATATCATGATAATTTTATAAAGTAATGTGTATTTTCAGAAAATTATTATTCAAAATCAGAGTCAGAATGTTTAGAAAATAATTCCCGCCAAATAAATAATAGACACAAACTTCGACAAATAGTTGACCATTACGAAGCCTGCCCCTAACCCTACAATCAAAACAATGAATTCATCAAACATGAAAAATCACCGGCCACATTTATTCCTGCCCGCGGTCCGGCGTCCCGCGGGATCCGGGATGCCCCGGAATCAATATCCCGGGAAATGACGGGCGATTTGCCCTAATCCCGGACCATTTGTCACCGGATCGGACAGATCAGCGGGATTTAGGTGGCAAACTAATTGTCTTTATAGAAACTTTCAAATGGGGTATATTTTGGATTAATTAATTTTAAACCAATGCCAGTGGGATAATATTTTCTTCTTCATTGTATATTTTAGCTGTCTTTGTTCAAATCTTTCCTGTAGACATCGCAAAGTAAAGGTAATCTAAAGCGAATTTTTACGCGGCACCTTTTCAGGCGGTATGCGTCTACAGCAGAATTTAGGAAATTCGTTTATTCACGGAAACGTACGAAAGTGTCTTTCTATTTCAGTAAATCTCGGTATAGTCACCTGCAACAATATGTTACTCTTCGAAGGCCGCAAAATTATATGACACGCTCTTATGGCTCTACAAATAAGATCGTGTCAGATATTTTTGCGGCCTTCGTTGTGTAACATATTATTGCAGGTGACTATACAAAAAGTACAGAGGTTGACTGACGTAGCATGACAAATACGAACGTTTCCGAGAAAATACGATGGAAAACAATTATACACTGCAATTATGTACATGAATCTTATGCAGCACCATAGAGAAATAAGTAAGACAAGAGTGCTCACCCCATACATCAGTTCAGACTATTAATTTCAGTGTCTACATCTAGCATCGAGTAGCGGAATTATCAGTACTACTACTTGACAATAGATGTAGCACCGACCGGAAAGTCTTATCTCAACAGCATAAGACTTTCCGGTCGGTGCTACATCTATTGTCAAGTAGCAGTACTGATAGTTCCGCTACTCGATGCTAGATGCTAATAGTCTTTTTGGTACTAAAACTGATGTATGGAGTGAGCACTCTATGTATTTTTTTTCTATGGCAGCACGTAGGACTTCCTTAAATGTTCTTGTTTCTTATTCTTCTGAAACCCTCAACCCAGGTACCATTGCCTTGGTGACCGACCATCCATTCGATTGGTGGAGTGGTAATGGGCGGGTCACGGCGCGGTCCCGTTCGCGCGGGCGCCGTGAGCGCGCTGTTAGCGCGCCATGTTTGCGTGTCGTGCGTCTGCGCAGGGGCGCAAGTCACAAGCGACAGAGGGGAGCGGTTGACGTGGTATTCACTTGTGTATATCCATCTCTGTTGTTTTGATGTTGCAAGGGCGATAGCGATCGTAATAAAAAAAAAATCTTGATTTAGCTGATGTTACATCAAAAAGTAGTAATACGCTCAAAGTTAATGTCTTATCATATGCGATAAAATTACATTAAGTTTTCCTTAACTTTGTGATGTCCCAAGGAAAGGCTCGAACGAATTAAGCATACCATAAAAAGTGTACTGGCTAAGAGTACAAATAAGAGAACAGGCCCCGTAGACAATATACTAATCGCTAACACTCCGTAGCGAATGAAACGCAGCTGTCACTGTCGCACTAATATGGAAGAGAGACAGAGAGACACAAAGCGATTCGATGGCAAAGCGCAAGCGAAGAGGTCACAAATCAATCAAATGCGGCAGACTAAAAAAATAGAATACAATTGAATCGTTCATTACATTTGTGCGTCCTAAACGTAGGTAATCAAAATCCCTGTCACCGATTATAGTTTGGGTATGACGCTCTTGCCCCCTCGCCCGCTGCCGCTCGTGACTCGACGCACGCGCCGGTCCGCGCTAATGCGTCCGGTCAACAGCGCAGCAGCTAACTGTTGCCACCTCGGGGTAATGGGTTCACGTCGAGGTTGGGATAATTTTCCGAAAGTCTGTATTTAAGAACCTACCTAAAGTAGGGTGGCGCTTCATTATTGTACGGTAAAACCGTCTATTGTTGCTCAAGCGCTTGCCTGAAAAAGGTACCGTAAGGTCGGGGTACTTTAGCCCTTACAAGGTTACTTTGTCCACCCACGAAAACCCATTTATTGAAATAATATATTCTTAAAAACGACACTAGACGCTTCCACAAAAACATATAAATCCCATAATGCAGTTTTTAATCATTTATTAATTCAGTAAAATAGATTTAAATGGGTGAACATAATATTTAAAACTTTCGCATTTTGAACACATATTAACTAACCTAACCTAACTTTTTTTTATACAGAAGTTTAACCTAACCTACCCAATTGTCTAATTCGTTACGTATTAAATAAATTTCGCGATAGACCCGTCTATAAATTAGACTAGGTACTTAGAGTTCAAATTTAACTACTCCTTACTAGTAGTAATCTGTGGGCAGTCTCCTTTAAGAACAGAATGGAATATAGATCCTAGGTGTTTTTTCGGTTTACTACCTTTAGGTTATAGACTGCCATATTCGAACTTCAAGATATTCACAAGAGACGACACGTACTATAGATCCATTCTAGATACGTTATAGTTTAGATTTCAACTAGTTCTCTTTTGCGGCTCAATTCGGGCAACCAATGTCACTTTTACGTTAGATAGTGTTAGATATCTATTAGATGTGAATTAGATCTCTAAGTCATATTTTGTGGAAATCGTTCAAGAGTATCTCCAGAATCGCAGAAACGTCAAATTTGACAGGTTAGATCTTAAACATATCGTTATTGTATCTTGGTCACGTCTAAAAGATATCTAGTAGATGTCTATTTCAAAATCCGAATCGGGCCCAGAGTCTGTGCGGAAAGAGGAGAGTCGTGGAATGTACTGGGCCCCATATATTCCACGACTCTTCTCTTTCCGAACAGACTATCTAATAACATTTTGTCACACAACATAAAAGGTAAATGTTTTTATTGCTTAAGTGCAATAAATGGACCATCCATCTACACAAACTAGTTTAAAGCCTCTCCTCATCAAAATTTGTAATGTAAGTGTAAGTACCTCCAGTAGACCTTGACATGAATTCACGATGACGCTAACGTACGTCATTGCAAATATTTCACCACGTTGCGAGGTTCTTTAAAAGGTATAGGTTTTTTCAAGAGTATGCAAAATGTGAGTACATAATTGCCAACTTCTACTTTATTTATTGGGCAACTGTCTGCTCGTTTGCCTCCTACCTATATCATAAAAAAAAACTTTTCATTACCAGTTTAGACAACAACAAGTTTCTAAAAAAATGGTATCTTGATTTGATATTGGTCTATAAAGACAAAGACTGTTTTTATTTGGTTCGTGTAGACGCATATTCAGACGACGAATCTGGCTAAAAAAATATATGAATGCCGTCTCAAGATTATGGGCCCGATTCGGATTTTGTAATAGACATCTATTAGACATCGCCAAGATACGATAACGATACGAGTACGTTTAAGATCTAACCTGTCAAATTTGACATTTTCGCGATTCTGAAGATACTCTTGATTTCCACAAGATATTACTTAGAGATCTAATTCACATCGAATAGATATCTAACACGATTTATCGTAAAAGGGACATTGGTTGCCCGAATTGCGCTGCAAAAGAGAACTAGTTGAAATCTAAACTATAATGTATCTAGAATGGATCTAGTACGTGTCGTCTTTTGTGAATATCTTGAAGTTCGAATACGGCAGTATATCTTAACACAAACGTAATGCATCTTAACGCACTTAATTCATGTAACAAAATAAAAACCTATTAAGGATGACTCACGCTACACCGGTCCGTAGCGGGCCGGAGCTACCGGCGCTTCGTTTTATATGGAAATCACCACGTGATCACCGATAAGCCGTCATAGAAAATGACATGTCGGACGCCTCGCCCCGGGCACGGCCCGGTCTAGCGTGAGTCGTCCTTTAGTAGCAGAACTCGGTTATAGTTATAGCTTTTTCTTCTCAAAAGAATATTCTTCCCTAAAAACTATAACACAACAGCCAAGTCACGCCAAAATCCGGGATAACTAATAGCCGTAGTGAACAAAATTCGAGCGTATACATTACCATAACCCGGCCGTATTGCGAACTATAGCGAACTGAGTTCTATGTACACAACCAGCGTTGCTTGGCCTGCGTACATAAGTGTTTTATGCTCAATACATTTATAATATGTATTTCATTCACTATGTATCTCAGAGGGTCAAACCCAGTGAAGCTGTTGCAAGCCTAATATAAGCCTTTGTAATTTAGTGTCCATAGTAGGTAGTATTAGTGTTTAGTGTAGGTTTCAAGTGAATAAAGATTTTATTTATTTAAGAAACAAGCTTATATGTCAAAGTTAGTCCGAAAAGGAATTGTAGAAATTCAAAAGTGGCAACATTGTAGCGTCGTTTCGTTTTCTTAGATTAATTTGAAAGGGACGACACTGCAATGTTGCCACTTTTTAATTTCTACAATTTCTTGTCGAACTGTAAGTTAGGTTAGTATAAAACAGGCAAATGACGCTAATGGCTCCTCTACACGATGTGCCAGCGCCGGCCACTCCAAGGGACGCAGCCATGCGGTAGAATGAGATAGCAATATCACTTGCTCCCTCTAACGCATAAATGCGTCCCTTGGAGTGGCCGGCGTTGGGCCATCGTGTAGAGGAGCCATAAGGGCCACTTGCGCCATCCAGCCACTTAACTCGGGGTTATTTTAGTCAGTCTCCCAATGTTAACTCTATTAGAAATGTTGTAGAGATCTGACTAGGGGCCCGATTCGGATTTTGTAATAGACATCTATTAGATATCTTTTAGACATCGCCAAGATACGATAACGATATGTTTAAGATCTAACCTGTCAAATTTGACATTTCCGCGATTCTTGAACGATTTCCACAAGATATTACTTAGAGATCTAATGGATATCTAACACGATCTATCGTAAAAGTGATATTGGTTGCCCGAATTGCGCTTCAAATGAGAACTAGTTGAAATCTAAACTATAACGTATCTTAGAATGGATCTAGTACGTGTCGTCTCTTGTGAATATCTTGAAGTTCGAATACGGCAGTAGGAATACTGCAAGCTTGGTTGGCGGGCGTTCGCACGCGCGCCGCGTGCCGGCTGTAAATATCAATGTAGCGGTTTACGAGTAGGCAATATTGCTTTTGGATATGCGGCAAACATATTAACTTAGTTTATTGTGATCGCGAGATAAAGAGAGTAATAACGTCTAAAAGTGTTAAGATGTTTATGGGCTCCTTGTCTGCTCAGATATTTGTCTAGCATATAAGCAAAAATTTAGGTACATAATGTCGGGCTCCGAGATATATGTGGTGCGTGTTTTATCGCCGGGGCGGGGCGCCACGCCCGGCCAGCGGCTCGAAAACTGTGCACAAATTTTTCAATTATACCTACCTACCTATAGGAGGCAAAAGAGTTGACGAATCGCCATGCAAATTCACACGTGTTAAAAGTCAAGCTGAGAGTGAGAACTAACTTTAACCATATCGCCGGGTGAGAATACGTTTGTGCCATACATCACTTATATTGGTTTACAGGAGAGCGAAAAGAAGCAAAAAAAAAATTTTTTCCATAAGTTTTACATTTAGGAAATATTGAACTTATGTATCATTTAGGCACATATGTTTACTATTTATAGTACTACCTATACAAATATTGTGAATATAGTGGAAATCATGAAATAAAAGCACTTTTATTATTGCCATATCCGTTATTGATGAGTAAATGTTAAACGTACAATGTATGATATGACACAAAAGTTTTGGATATGTCACAGTTTTGTGATAATTTTCTGTTAACGGAGTGTAATTATCCTATAGTAAAATGCGGATATGGCACAACATTTTAGAAAAATATGTTTTTTCAAAAACCGATTAGTGTCAATTACAGCATATTTTTTGTTATTTTAGAAATCATTAAAAAACGATTTTGCTCAAAAATAGATATGGCACAAACGTATTCTCAACCGGCGATATATGAATTGCTTAAAGCATGACGCACGCGAGGCGTCCGACATGTCACTTCTATGATGGCTGATCGGTGATCACGTGGTGCTTTCCATAGAAAACGAAGCGCCGGAAGCTCCGGCCCGGCCCCGGCCCCGGCCCGGTCTAGCGTGAGTCATCCTTTATGCACTTCAAACCCTGTAATGTGTGTAAAATGTGAATTCTCCCCGCTTGAAACGAACAGCAATTTTCCGTAGCGTTATCCAAATCGTAAAGGCTCTTGTGACTCAGGAAACAGTAAAAATAACTTTAACTACCTGTAATCGTTATTTTCTCCCATTACGATACGGCAGCTAAAAAGCGGGATAAGTTAGATTACTTTAGCCGTCTTGAAGAAAGCGAATGGCGTAAAGTTTGGGAACTCGAGACCGGAAGCGGAAGCTTTAGGGATGCGCGTCGAGCTTTTATGGGGTATATAGGGCGAAGGTACTCATTGATTTTATGTGGTGACGATTTATGAAAATAAATCACACTGTGAATCTTATTAATCCATACTAATATAATATTATAAATGCGAAAGTGTGTCTGTCTGTCTGTCTGTTACCTCTTCACGAATTAGCGTATCGCCGGTCAGTTTCCTAATTCGTCAATTTTGCTGATTCAACAGTTTAATGATTAGACTGTTTCTTAATTCGCCAATTTTCTTTTTTGCCAGTTTCACTAAATTGTCAGAGCCCCTATTAAGCCAGTTTCTTGAGTCGCAAACTTCCTTATTCCTCAATTATCTTAAGTTGTCAGTTTTGCTATTTCGTCATTTTCCTAATCCGTTACTTTCCTTATACAACAATCCAATATTATAACTTATATCGTAAAAGTAGCAATGTAATCTCTACAAAGGTCAAAAGTTAGTTTGCATGCATAAGTACCTTTATCATTAGAATTACGTTTACAAAATACTCGGTAAGAAATTACACTTCATTGCAATGCCATTAGTTGTTACATTAAAAAAAATTCATACTTAATTATGGTCAACCTATTCATGACTCAAACTGTAGTACAGTCACCTGCAAAAGTATCTTCGACAACAAAGCACAAAGGCCACTAAAATATGTGACACGCGTTTATGGCTCTACAAATGAGATTGCTTAAATAAGATACTTTTACAGTATTTGTTCTGGAAGATAATTTCGCAGGTGACTGTACCTACAGGAGAATAGCAGATGACATAACTTTGTATGGTGTCGGATAATAGTTTTAAAATAAAATTTAATAAGGTGACTAGAAACATCAATGAACCATCAATAGGTTCATCTTTTGATTCTGCATCAAGCCTTGGTCTCTTGCTAAATGAAATCACCTTGTATATTTGATACACCGAAACACGACTATAAGACCCTGGCAACTAGTGAAACTGGCGAATATAGAAACCGATTATCTAGGGGAAATGACCATTTGACCAAACTGACGAATAATTAAATTAGCACATAAGGAAACTAGCAAATTTACGAAACTGAAGCCTAGCAAAACTGGCGAAAGAGTAAACTGAAGGTTTAGGAAAATGACCCACTAGCGAAATTGTCAACCTAGTGAAAATGACCAGAAGGTAAACTGTTGAATCAGCAAAATTGACGAATTAGGAAACTGACCGGCGATACGCTAATTCCTCTTCACGCTTAAACCGCTGAACGGATTTAGTTGAAGTTTGGTATGGAGATAGTTTGAGTCCCGGGGAAGGACATAGTGTAGTTTTTATCCCAGAAAACACCTTTTAAGGGGGTGGAAGTTTGTATGGGGAATATATAAAATGATGATTGGGTAAAAATAAGCTACCCAAATTAACAACTCCACGCAGACGAAGTCGCGGGAAAAAGCGTCTTTTAATATGACGGTATCAAGTAGGTACAATAGGTAAGTAAGGTTTGAACTTGATCAAGATAGAGAACCTAGGCTACCTATTAATATCATGACTCGTAAGGTCGGCCGGGGTAAATGCGACTATGGGACCTTATTGCGGCTATTTAAGTTATTTTAATAAACAACGTGAAAGAGTCCCTTTTGTTTCCCATAATCGTTTGTCATTTTATTATCTCCGGCCGCGGGCCGTCTCTTGGCTTCCGTTCAATGGAATACAGCCTATTGTGAGGGACGGAAACTACGGAACCCTAGACATAGCATGGTTCAATATATTCTCGGCAGGCGTTTCATAGACTTTGTAGGACGTTAACGGAATGGAAGAAACAAAAAACCGGCCAAGTGCGAGTCGGACTCGCGCACGGAGGGTTCCGCACCATCAACAAAAAATAGAGCAAAACAAGCAAAAAAAGCAGCCAAGTGCGAGTCGGACTCGCCCATGAAGGGTTCCGTATTTAGGCGATTTATGACGTATAAAAAAAAACTACTTACTAGATCTCGTTCAAACCAATTTTCGGTGGAAGTTTACATGGTAATGTACATCATATATTTTTTTTAGTTTTATCATTCTCTTATTTTAGAAGTTACAGGGGGGGGGACACATTTTACCACTTTGGAAGTGTCTCTCGCACAAACTATTCAGTTTAGAAAAAAATGATATTAGAAACCTCAATATTATTTTCGAAGACCTATCCATAGATACCCCACACGTATGGGTTTGATGAAAAAAAAATTTTGAGTTTCAGTTCGAAGTATGGGGAACCCCAAAAATGTATTGTTTTTTTTCTATTTTTGTGTGAAAATCTTAATGCGGTTTACAGAATACATCTACTTACCAAGTTTCAATAGTATAGTTCTTATAGTTTCGGAGAAAAGTGGCTGTGACATACGGACGGACAGACAGACGGACAGACGGACAGACAGACAAACAGACATGACGAATCTATAAGGGTTCCGTTTTTTGCCATTTGGCTACGGAACCCTAAAAACGGCCACCCATCCAAGTACTGATACTGACCCCGCCCGACGTTGCTTAACTTCGGTCAAAAATCACGTTTGTTGTATGGGAGCCCCACTTAAATCTTTATTTTATTCTGTTTTTAGTTTTAGTGTTGTTATAGCGGCAACAGAAATACATCATATGTGAAAATTTCAACTGTCTAGCTTGATAGGTTCGTGAGATACAGCCTGGTGACAGACGGACGGACGGACGGACAGCGGAGTCTTAGTAATAGGGTCCCGTTTTTACCCTTTGGGTACGGAACCCTAAAAACGTAACATTCTAATTGAAATCTCCTATTAAAATCGAATCAAGAGCTCCTGATTCTTTGATAGAAGTACTTATTATAAAAGTTCCCTTAATTAAAAAATGGACGGAGGTGGTGTGTAAAACTTAAAATAAGCTGAGGGCCTACCGCGAACCACGTTCGACATGTTGCCTCCCTGTCACACTTACGTACGAATTTACAAGTGCGACAAAGAGGCAACACGTCGAACGTGGTTCGCGGTAGGCCCTCTGGCCACCGGAGATCCGGAAGAGCATAGCTTTAACCCGCCGCCGGCCATCGCCAGTGTCGCCGCGCGCATGCGTGTACGTGTATCGAGCGAGCCCCACACAGCTACGAGACACGTATTGCTCTTTGGGTAAGGCCTGAAAACAATCATCATCATTGGCCTGTACGGCAGGTGATTCGTTGTCGTGGGAAAACAATTGCTACCTACGATGGCAGCACAATTTAATACGAGACTAAACATATTGAAAAAGATTGATATTAAATATGTGTTGTTTGTTACTCCATTCCAATATCCCGTCTTATGTTTTTAAAATTTTCTTCTAATAGAGTTATAATTGTTTCACATTTCTATAAGTTAAATATAAGAATTTCATATAGGGAATTCATAATTCGGTATGTGCTTAATTTTAGACATATGACATATAAATTTTCGTGTTAAATTAAATTACTCTTTTTAGTACAACGGTTGACTGGTTCAACCATACTCTTTGGACTTTTTATTTGCATTAAAATATATTATAATAAATAAAAAAACAATTAATTTAAGTTAAAAACATTAAAGCTCAGTGGGAGTAAAGTTATGGCTAATAGACAGAATGTGCTATAAAAGTAACCTTCCATCGACTTTATGCTCTTTTTAGAGCCCGTGACTGCGCTCAAGCTGTTAAATAACACTTTGATAAGGGGTAAAAAACCTTTAAAAGCACCTAGACTTACATTTATTTGATACTTTTGATTGTTACGTTACAGCCAATCTGCGCGTTACTGCCACGATTATGACGTTTAACACGTCACTCGTTTTATCAAGAAAATTGACACATAATATAGCGACCGCGTCAAGGCAGCAGTATGGTCGCAAAAGTCATGCAACTGCAGCGGCAATATTTTTGCGGTGTCGTTGTTTCAGTCGCTGTAAGATGACCGCACTTTCCTTGATAAAATGAGAGACATATGCCACGGTATTCGGAAAACAAGATCCGTTGTAGAGAAGAGAACGATACGATATGTACTAGATACCAACTAGTTTAGATTTCAACTAGATATCTTTTGCAGCTCAATTCGGGCAACCAATGTCACTTTTACCTTAAATTATCGTTTCAAAATCGTTTTGATATCTAAAAATACATAACGAGACGTTTTAGACATTTTGAAAATTGTTCAAGAGTATCTCCAGAATCGCGGAAATGTCAAATTTGATAGGTTATATCTTAAAAATATTGTTATCGTATCTTGGTGATGTCTAAAAGATATCTAGTAGATGTCTATTTCAAAATCAAAATCGGGCCCTTAGCCAGTGCATTACTGCCGTGATTACGACGTTCATTCAAGGAGATTGACAAATAGGTACAGCGGGCGCCAACAACAACTCTGCACAGTAATCAATAGCAGTTGACATCCGAACACCACCTTTTGGCAAACCCGAAACCCAGTTTGAAATTTTTGTCACATCTATCAGGTATCGAGGTAAATAACAGGAAGCAGGTTTTAGGGCCCTATCTAGCGTCAAGATCGTCGCGCACTCGCGGCGAACTCGCTTCGCGCTTGCCTCGCTTTCAACTCGCTCGCAAATTGCTAGTCTGATAGGTAAAAAGTCAGGCGGAAGTTTTAAGATCGTGCCATATATGGTCAATTTAGCGTCAACATACAAACTGTCACGTCACGGTATCGAAAACGACAGACACTTTTAATTTGGCTTTGTCCATATTTAACTACCTATTTTAGCAAGTAAAATAAAGGCCGAGTATTTAGGTACATTAGACACCGGATCAAGAGAAGTATTAAATTTTAAATGTTTTATACCCGTGGCATACTTTTGACGCCACTCATCCGCTTATAATCGATGCTGACTGTACCCGGAAACCAGCACATACTCTGATCCAACTTCAGCGAACAACAGTTTCCGATTGAAAGGAGTCGCTTTTATTAAATGGCCGTCTTTGTGCGACGCTACATTTACATTTCGTTTGTGACTTCGCTTTAATATCATTTAAAAAATGTATTAGGACCACTTGCACCATTCCACTAACCCTGGGTTAACCGGTTAACCTGGAGTTACCATAATTACCAGTACAATGTGACAGTGGGTTAACGGTTTAACCACTTAATCCCCGGGTTAGTGGGATGCTTCAAGTGGCGCTTGATTACTAGTTACTTCGCGCGGTTTCGCCAGAGCACAACATTGGGAGGGATTTTGCTTTACACGTTCTACTTCCTAACTATGATACATATAGGTAAATCACTCATGTACAGCAACATTATAATTTCCCGTCACTTTGCACAAATATAAGCTGTAGACCTGACAATAACGTAAGTGTAAATGGCGTTTAGTCTTTTATGCCGACTTCCACTATGTTGAACATTTTACAAAAAATTAAAAGAAAAATATAAATTATATGTATCCATCGACCTAGCACACAAAGTCAACCTAGATCAACCTGGATAGAAACCTGAGACACCAGCATATCTACATCAACTCAGACAGCCAGGCTGCTCTGCTGGCACTAGAATCTCTTGAGTCAAACTCAAAACTAGTCCAGAACTGTAAATCAAACCTAAATGCACTGGCTAACTCTAACAAAGTCATACTTAGATGGGTACCAGGGCACTCCGACATTAACGGAAACGAAGAAGCGGATGAACTTGCTAGGAAGGGCGCAGACACACCCCTGGTCGGCCCAGAACCGTTTTGTGGAATCACAAAACGGGACGCATATTCTCTGCTCAACAACATGGAAAAAGCGAGAGCAATCGATTGGTGGAAGTTCGTCAGAGGACAAGAACACTCGAAAGCTCTAATCAAAGGGTTCAACAGCAAAACTGCTAAGGAGCTTCTAGGGCTCAAAAGACACAAAACTTGCGCGGTGACTAGAATTTTGACTGGACACTGCAAGTTGAACAAACACATGTTCCGAATAGGGAAAAAACAAGATGCGACATGCAGGTTCTGTCAGGAGTCAGAGGAGACTGCTATGCACATTCTCTGTTCCTGCGGACCACTAATGTCCAAAAGAAGTACCTACCTAGGGCGACACATACTGGAACCCTATGAGGTACAGAGCATTACGGCCCAAAGAATCTGGAGCTTCCTGGATTCAACGGGCATCAGTAGTGAACTTTAAAGGGCTGTCACAATAGATCATAGCTTGGTCGAAGCGACACTCAAAGGCCCATAAAACCCCAATAATAATAATAGCACACAAAAATTCATGAGATTCGGTTAAGAAATGCTACCACTGTAGAGAACATCCGGACATTTAGGACATACGAAAGCATTTTCGCTCGGTCAATAAGTTCAGGAATTAGAATGTAGAATATGTCTGTTGAGAATAACATTAAAGGTATTTCGTTGTAAAGTTACCCCAACTAAGACGCGAAGCTCCCCAGTGCTGACAGGTACACGCGAACGGAATTAAAACTCCCGCGGGGCAGCCCTGGCGAGCGGACAGTAATGGATACCCCCGCGTACTCTGGGATGCGCACTCTTTGCAAGAGAAAAATATGTGAGTTCGTTGCATTACAACTTACTGTGTACTAGGGCCGTAGAAACCTCAGCCGAGCGTATTCATCGACAAATGACTATCGAATAGTACAAAATATAGGTATCGGAATGACGTCATCATCATCATCGGTATGTAAGTAAGTACTTGTCGATGTCGGTGGAGCAATTTCCATGTATATGCCGACTTCCCGATACGACACAATGATAACATTTTCTATTACTTGATCAATGTAATTTTTTCTTCACTTCCTTCTCTTCCTTTTTGCTTCAACTTACCCTCCGACAATGGTCTGTATCGGGTATACAAATAGAACGAAAAATCAGTTGATGATTTCCATACCTACACAAGTTAAGTTTTGATTGACGTATTGTATTAACGATTTTGGGATATTGGAGACCCTATGTTTACCAATAATTTTAAACACCTAAAAACTAACGCGCCAGCATGTCGAAACGTCAGAAACTAAAAATTTGCTCAAGGAAACTGGGAAGCTGATCTGAAAAAGTCCAAACCCGGCTGGGAAAGGCAGATAGACTGACATGCAAAACTTGATATAAGCTTCCGAAAGAGAGTAAAAAAAATACAAATAGTAGGGACGTATGTATAGCGTATAAATCGATACTATACCCCTCCCGATGTTGGGCAAGCAAAATCGCAACAAATGCAATAATATGTTATTCTTTGAAGGCCGCAAAAATATGTGACAAGCTCTTGGCTCTACAAATAAGATCGTGTCAGATATTTTTCCAGCCCTCGTTGTGTAACGTATTATTACAGGTGACTGTACCTAACTAATTAATATAAATTATATTAAAGCGAAGTCACAAACGAAATGTAAATGTAGCGTCGCACAAAGACGGCGCTTTAATAAAAGCGACTCCTTTCAATTTGGAAGTTTGCTGTTCGCTCAAAGTTGAGCGGGAGTAGGGCGTGGCCCGGGAGTCCGGTACCAGTATACCGCGGTATAGTCCTGTATAGGGAGCGTGCATCAACTATAGGGGGCAGCACAGGAGCTGTCAGATTTTTGGCGCGAGGCGTAAATGTGAAGTTTATGCTTCCGATGTAGCCCACAAGATGGCAGACCCTCCAAGGCGCACGGTCTCATATATTATACTTAGCGTTTCATTTTTGGTGTTGGCCAACTCACTTTACAGCCATAATTTGTTAAAAACAAAAACTAAACACACAAAATCACAGGAGCTGCAAAACCAACTGGACAAAGAAGAAGAAGATTTTGTATAATATATACCTAATACTTATGCTGGCGTTACAATAAAAGTCTGTCAACTCTAACAAGCTGTTGATATCGTTTCTCGATATCTGTCATTTTGGCATTTGTGTTAGAAAGAGGCAAAATTAAGCAAGATTATTTTTTTACAGATTTGATTTGACTAGGCTCAATTCTCCGCATATTTTTGTTGTTGTCGCAATATCCGTTTTGTTAATTCAGTTCAAATTTTAAGACTTTCAGGAATTTCATTTAGTGTTCAATGTTTTCTATTTTTCTAATGGAGTATTTATCCTACAACTCAACTTCAACTTCAACTTCAACTTCAACATTTATTCAGCAAATAGGCCACAAGGGCACTTTTACACGTCAACATTGAATTTACATACAAGCAAAATAATAATAATTATACATCAACAATTATTAAATACAACTACAACTACCAAATCAAACTAACGTAATACAATTACTTAGAGATGTATAAGGTCTCTTAATGTCGAATTACATAAAAAAACTATAATAATAATATTAAAATAAAAACAAAACAGATACATGGAAAAAAAATCTAAACTTATTTAGAGGTGTAAATGTCTCTAAGTGTCAGAACTAAAAAATAACATAGTTTATCAAATTATCCTTAGAGATGTATAGGGTCTCCAAGAGTCACAATCCTGTATGATTAACACATTACGAGGAAAAAAAAAAACATACGAGAACCGAATGAGGCGTCTCACTGCAATTAAATTAAAAAATAAAGTTACTAAATATATTCGTGTTAGCTTAAACAGACCCGTCTCCACAAACAGCACCCGTTCACGAGTACGACGCGTATCTCAGCCTTCGCCTCCCTCAACCTTCATTCGGGAAAGTGGCGACCCGATCAACGACGCCACCGTAAGCAAAGACTTTTAAGCGAGCATGACATGTTCAAGCTACCGGCCTATATTAATATTAAAATAGTGATAACACTTAGCTGTGAGACACAGCATTTTGTGCTCGTATGTTACATAAAAGACGGTATAGCTTCACATAATTACTAGCCTAAATTGACTTAGAGATGTAAAGGTCTCTAAGTGTCCGAATCATTAAAAATATAAGTATGTACAATAAAATAAAAATAATAAAATGAATAAATACTTAGGGATGTAAAGGTCTCCAAGTGTCAGAATCATTAAAAATAAAATAAATAATTACTTAGAGATGTATATGGTCTCCAAGTGTCCAAAACTAAAATTAAATTAAACAATATAATCAAGCGAGAACATGATTGAGAGCGAGAACTGCTTATTATATTTGATAAATGGCAGACATTTTGAAACTATTCTCAGCTTGTTGTCTGCCTATTTAGTACAGTCAGTTCAGAAATACGTACACATTTCTCACCTTAATCTATTCAAATGAAGTGAAAAAATTATACATTTATGAACTCGGCTATACAAATAATACATTTTGTACAAAAACCAACTCAAGGGATCTCTTTCCAACATGCCAATATGAAACAAAAGTAGCACCTATCCACAATATTTGTCTTAGCCTTTTAATCCCTACCAGTAGGGTAACCGCGACCCCGGCACCGAATAATAAAATCAAATATATCTAAATATTTATTAACTTGGCTAATCGCACTGCCACGCGCCCGTACTCCGTTACAACAATCGGTGCCGTCATTAAACACCTTATCATAACTACACAAGACCTAGTTTAGCTTGACTAGGCTTTAGATTAAGTTTGCATTTAATTGTAGTTTTAGAGGACTTTATGTGAATGTGGTAAGAACTATTTTCATATGCATTGGGGATGTGTGTAATCTAGTCGGGATAAACGGATTGTCGGTTTGTCGGTGTTGTCAATTTGTTGACAGGGAATGTGGTAAATTGTTGTTTAATAAGTTTATTTTGATTGTGTGTCTCTGTCCGTGTGAACTTGTCTTTGTGAAAGTTTTAAAGCGTAGGCAGTAAAAATGATAGGCAAATATCAGAGTATTTCTAGAAATTATTCATTGCTTTCACGCTTATCACAATTATCACTAAACGGGTGTTTTTTTAAATACGGCATAATTCTGCAGATTGTCCACTATCGGTAAATTTATAACAGTGCAAGAAAATACCATAGTAGTAGAGTTATCGATATCGATAAAATACTTAGGTAAGATAGGTTAGGTAGGATAATGACTACTAACATTTGGAGCAGACAGATGACCGTAGGTACTACATAATACTATAGGTAGGTATTAGGTGATAATATTATGATGACTCTACCCCCGCTGTAATAATACGCATTATAACATCCTAAGCTAACTCCCATATCTTCAACCCAAACCACTTTCTTTTTACGCCCTAACGCGCCATAAACACTTTTCTCAATAAAAGATAATGTTCCAAAAAGCGGGACCCTACGTGATTCGCGTTTGGCAATAAAAGCGTATTGCGGATCAGGAGTTAATTCCGGCTCTAATAAAGGGCCAGGGTTCGTTCCCGGGGGACGCCATGAATACTTAAAGATTCTTTCATACTGTGTTAGCTTTTTAATATGGGGCTAGACAGATTAGATCGGCTTTTCGCAGCGGGCGATGTGATTAGCGCGTTTTAAAGCTTGTAATGAAGGAACGCGGATGCAGCAGTTACTTATCTACATGTGAGATGTGTAGTCTGGTATACTCATCATCATCATTGTAGCCTTCAGTCCCCTGCTGAGCATAACCCTCTCTTCGTGTGCGCCACTTATCCCGGTCCGGGGTTGTTCACGATCAAATTAAATGAACGAATTGAGAAAGTCTGACGTGTAAGTACCTAGACCACAGACAATCCAACCTCTAGACATAGCATAGTCGCGCTACCCCCTCTGCCTCACATACGGTAGCGTTACTCCATCTTCGAGACAATCCCGTGCCGAGATTGGTCCGTGTCTTTGAACGGACCAATCACGGCACGGGATTCGCTCACCTCGTCACCCCGCACCCCCGTATTTTTGGCAGCATCAGTTTCATGAAAGAATTGGCCTAAGCTCAGTCTAGAGGTTGGATTGTCAGTGACCTAGACCTATGTGTAGAATTTACGAGGAACAGGACCGATAATGAAGGCAGGTTTGTGGAGGCATTAATAGAGTGATTGGCGTTACATGAAGAATTTCTACGTTAAGAAGAAGATGGGTGCTCTTGAATAAATTTGGTGATTTTTGCTACCAATATATCATTGTTTTCTATCAGTGGTTATTTCAAAGCGGTGAAGAGTTAGACCAAGATAAGTCTGCAACGATTTTAATGCGTACAAGTTTTACGTTTAAAATAACACTTGCACTGCGTGTGCTATCAAAATCGTGGCAGATTTATCTTGGTCTACATAACATTAACTGATATGTCCTGTCTCAACTGAGCAGTCCATCATCTAGCAGACAGCCGGACCGCATAGCGCGTCATATCAATTTTGCAATACTCGTACAATAAGTACGTACAATTCTCATCAATCTCCTGTTCAAGATGAGAACTCATTCAATTTTTATTAAATTTTTAACTGTTTTCCATTTCCCAATGCCATATACGGTTATAATGCGTAGCGTGGCAAAACTGAGAAGCTGTTCCATTATAATTTGTCCTTAACCGCAACTATCTATACCTCAAAGTAATTACCAACCAGCCAACTCCAAAAATCCCTGCCCATGACCCCTAACATCAGTTTAATAAGGTCGATAATTAGTCAGCTGTGCGTCCCTGACCCCTGTGACGCACCCTCGGGCCACCTTGCTTCGTTTAACTCGCACCTTGGACCCCACCCGCGATTGCTGACTGATACTCATATTGCCCATGTCATTAACTGGACGTGTTGAGTAATTACTATATAAACCCCTAGCTTAGGTGAAACAAGAGTTTTAATAAATTTGACTGTTTTACGTGACACGTTTTGTAATCAGACAGAAACGTTTGGTTTCAATAAGTAATTATTATCGGCATATTGGGCACATAGACCTTGCATTTCACGAGGGGTCCCGTTGTTTCCCATAAAGTTTTAAGTCATAATGTATTTATTGTTATCATTAGTCATAAAACTGAAACCGTTAATTTTTCAGGATTTTCGTCAGGTTATCCTAGAGATGGGTTAGGTTACCCTGGGTCATCAAAAAAAAAAAAGGTTAAAAAGGTTTGTTTTATGGCAATCCTGAAAAGTGACGCGTTTCTGAACCAGAGCAATTATGACTAACGAAAATTCGGACAAACAATACATTATGACTTAAAACTATTTGGAAAACAATAGAGACCCATTTCACGAGTAAGTACCTTGATTTTACATCAAACATGTGTGAGTATCAAAGTTTGCCAGAGCTCAACAAGAGTGCGGAGTGTTAGGGTCGGCAACGCGCAACACCTCTAGAATTGCAGGCCCCCACAGGCTACGGAGACTGCTTAAGCGTTTACCATCAGGCGGGCCATACGCTTGTTTTTCACCGACGTAGTGTATACATATATATAAAAAAATAAAATAATATTGAAACTAAGACATATAAGATATACGAGTTGCGCCTAATAGGGTCCAGTGAATATGAACGCAAAATTTGAACCCTTTCTATCTTACTATTAAATTTATTCACACTGACTTATAAAATAACGGTATTTAAAAAGCAGGCTAGAAACCGGGCCGGGGACGTTTTAGACCAACCTGTATTAGACATTAGACACGACTTTATCCATGGTAAAGTTATGATTACTTGAATAGAAGAATCTTCACTGATTCTAGAGAATTGAAAGCCAGCAATGTCACCTGATAACATATAGAAATAAATGTACTACCGACATTGTAAGCATGTAATGCTTTTGTTCCATGTCTTCACAAAGCTTTGTTCCCTCAAAGATGCCCCCGCCGGTGACCGCCCCCGCCCCCGCCCCCGCGCGATGACAAACAAATTATTATTGCGGTAAGTTATGGCGCGATAAATCTCGCCAGCTAATGCCCCTAATGTGTAGGGATGTGCCTGGCTTTCTAATATATCGATGTTTTGTTTAAATTTGGTTTGAGGGCAAAATAAGTGCGAATAGCGAATTTATCTACCAATAGATCGTTGAATAAAGTTGTAAGTTGTAGCTGTATGACCACAGAAGTCGTGATAAGAGATGCAATCAAACACAATCGGTTGTATTTATCATTGCAGTCTTTAAACTATAACTGTTATAATCATAATCAACAGTGTTTAAATGAAATGGAATAAAACCGCGTTCATCTCTTTATAGTTTGGACAAAATGTCTTAACAGTACATGCATAGATATTTTTACAATGTAAAGTTTATAGTGAAACTCAAGGAATCGCAGGCCTCCGTAGGTTGCGGTAACCGCTTACTACTAGGCTGGCCACAGTTCCAAATACCACGTGTAGTGTGTTTATATACCGCCTGGCGGGCGGTCGGTTATTATAAGGACTATATTATGTATTGTAAAACTACCTGTTTTAGTTAAGTTAAATTAAGTATTTAAGTTTTTGTGCGCTCTAAACAAAATGTAATTACTGTTCTGTATTTATCTCGTTAAGTGAATTGTAAAATTCTTATGGGAATAAATGATCTTAAACCTATAAACCTATAATCTATAGTTCCTACATTATTGAAAACATTAGTTAGCGAAAGACTGTATGCTATTTAACAAACAATGAGCCACTAGTACAGAATAAAATTATATTATAATTTATAACGAATCGCCCAAAACAATAAACTTGATATTTCCAATACACAGAAAAAGCGAAATTGCATTTAATTAACAATCAACCCAAAATGCAGCAGAATGCATGGAGCATTCTCACTTTGTTTGTCCAACGTAGTCAACAATAGCAAAAAGTGCAACCAGCGTTAAAACGAAACCGTATATCTGTCTGTTCGGCAGTCCATTACAACTACTAGTCGCATGGAAGTGTGCTAATTATTAATGAGTATAAAAAGATTTCCCTGTCGCTATCGCGGCTAATAATGGGAATGAGGGAGGAAATAGAATAGGAGATTCACGGGGTTTTAAACGGTTTTCGCTGTTTTCTTTAGTGGCCTATCCAAATTGGAGTTAATTTTGCATGGTGACGGATTTAATTGCGGGTTGATGAGTTTTTTTAGTTTGGGTTTTATTTCGTGGTTGCAAGCACTGTTCTGCAAGTGTTATGTGAGTACTTGGACACAAAGTTCAGTGTGATTGCTTGCAAATTTGATGCAGATGGGATTTAAGATTTGATAAGCTAGGATTTGAGAAAATAAAGAAGCAGTAAGTCATCACGGAAGGAGGTCACATCACCTATCTAATTCAATTAGACTAATTGTTTGATGATTATTAACTTCCGCCTACGATTTCTTCCGCATAGCATAAAATTTAAAGCTCATTTTTGCTCCTTAGGGTTGTAGTTGCAAGGTTTAGGCTGTGCCTTGTACTCGTATGTCAGTACTACTGTCTTTTAACTGTTTTGTATTATCCTCTAGCCGACCAGCCGGCCACACGTCAAAACTTGCCACCACAAATAAAATTTTGATTTGTCAAAATAAACTTTTTTTATAGGCCTCTGGGTAGCTAGAGGTTAAATAGAGCCACCAGATGATAATGTTGTGTGATTGTACGTGAACTGTGCATTGGCTGTGCATGATGTTAATTAAAATTAGACATGCTATTTTCAAGATATATTGTGCTTGTCTTGTGGATTAATACTGATTGAAATTAGATACCTGATTTTTAGTACATTGTTAAGGGACCTTTGAATATTGAATACAATATTTAATAATGTTGTTATTGGTAACAAAATACCACTTTAATATGCCAATAAAATTATGTGTTTAAATAAATCGATAAACAATGATCGACAAAGTGTCCCATCACTGCGCCATACATCTCTTTAATAATGAAAGGCTTTGGTAAACAGGGCTCGACTTCTATTTCGCACTTATTTTATTTTTATTTCACGTAGTTGTGAATTTTTGATCGCGGCTCGGCGGCAAAAAGTATCCATGAAAACCATGTATCCATTTCGTGAAAACATCGGGAAACTATTTTTAAACGGATTTATTTAAAACGAAGGCTCTATATGTGAATTATGTGATGGTGATGCGTCTGTTGGAAGATTTGTGCACAAGGAGTGTGATTTCACAAAAAAGTTTAAGTAGTACCTAAGGATATCGTCCGTGTTACATAGGCAATGTATTGTGATAAGGTACTAAGGTACATAAATTCTCCTTGATAGGTAACTCAATAACTAAACTTATCAGACGTGGTCTGTGTAATACATACAGTTGTGTGCAATATAATAGCAGTGATGAAGATTGTCATAGACTTTTTGAATCTACTTAGACAAGCAGTCAATAGTAAAATGAAAATTAGGGGGAAACCATAACTTTAGATAGATATAAGAATTATATGGGATCTGTTTTATAATTCTTATGCATTACTTGACAATGTTTCAAAATTAACTGTAACCTTTACTTAAATAATATTGTAAGTAAAAAAAGATCGTCTTATAGAAAAGTTTTTCTTTTATGGATGACATGTAAAGCTTTGATTGGAAATAATAGGCAAAATACTAAGTTACAATAATATTACACAATTTTGTTTTTTTCGTAGGTTGTTACGTTTTTTTATAACAATTTCCGCGAGGTAGTAATAAAGCCGTATTCATGATATTTTTTTTACTTCCAATATTATTTAAGTAAAGGCTACAGCTAATTTTGAAACAATGCCAAGTAATACAGAAGAATTATAAGAAAATATCCAATATAATTGATCTAAAGTTATAGTTTTTCCCTAATTTTCATTTTCCTATTGATTTTTTGCTATTTGCATTGCATTTTGCTATTATATTGCACACAACTGTATATAACTAGTAAGTAGGTAGTTTCCATTGCTCTCAACCTTATGGTTGAAATAAGTCAGGCAAAACAAATGGAACACTAGCGCTGGAGCCAGTTTTCCCGGAACGCCGGGGCAGCGTTCTCAGCGTTGTTTGTCCGGCGTGTATTTATATTATACGGTTGCGAGCAAACACGCCTCGCAAATACAGCCCACATCGCGGCCATTCGAGCCGTGTTACTTGTATTTCTTGTGTTGCGTCCATCTAGCGAATGTTTAATGTAGATTGCGTGCGTTATGCGAACCTTGCATGACTAGCGCTAATTTGACGAGCAATCTGAAGCGAACATGCGTGCAAACTCGCGGCGCCAGTTAGTTAGATCTGATGCCCTTCCGGACTAGCATACAGGGTCGGTTAGCTGAGTCGTATGGTTTTCAGACCTTTACGGTTACCATCAGTTTGTCACTGACATAAACGCCGTCGAGAACGTAATTTACTTTCTATACATCCCGTACACTAATATGCGAGCGAGATGTATAGAAAGTAAATTACGTTCTCGACGGGGTTTATGTCAATGACAAACTGATGGTAACCGTACTGAGGTCGTGAGGATCGAACCAATGCGTTTCTCGGAACTTTTTTATGAAATACCAACTTAAGAATAACCGATATACCTACTTGAGACAATAGCCCAATTTTTTTGACTAAAACGCTATTGGCAACAAACAAAAAAATTGTTAAGGAATTAAAAATTCGCCCTCATTCGGTTTCGAGTATGGTAGGAGAAAAGCGATGCTTATTAAATGCCATTAGGAATAGAAGAGGCAAGATGTTAGGACACCTGATACGGCTCGACACACTTTTCTTACATACTCGTAGGCAAGGTTGAAAGGCGAAAAGCAGAGGAAAGCCTATTACATACTTAACCCAACCATTGAAAAATAATGCGTTATATAAGGAAATAAAAATACAAGCCTGTGAAAGAAAGGATTGGCCATTACTACACCGAAGAGCTCTTAAGTTACAATGATGATGTTACAGAATAAAATCGCGTCTTTTAACACGATAGTCCCATGTAAGTAGTCCATCGCTACGCGTTTCGCGCGCCCCCGCGAGATTCCTGCGCGCGCGCCGCCGCCGCGTCGTGCGTTGTTTGAGGTTTGAGCGACGTTTTTTTAGTTTATTTCTACCTCCCTTTGTGCAAGACTAGGCAGGTTTCGTGGGATTATACTATTAAAAAGACAGTCGTGGAACCACTGAGCTATACGCTAAGAGGAAATAAGTTTTCTTTAGAATCAAAAGATTTTACGCAATAAAACACGTTGAATCTGTTTCACTGCTTTGAGTTAAAATTGCTATTAGATCTTTAATATCATCTCTACTAACCATCTCAATTAGCGCGACGAGACATCGAGTCAAAAGTTCTACCATTATCTAATAAATAGCTTAACAAAAATATATATGTCTCTATAACAAACGTACAATACTGAACTGAGAACATGTGACACAAGCTGTTCAAGAACGGCAATAATGCAGTACCTGTTCCTAATACTATACGTATTTACAAAACTAAAAGTAAACAAATCCGATTTGCATCTACAACAGTAGATAGGTAGTAGTAGTTAGTAGTAGGTGTGAATGAAGGTGGTCGTTAACATAACTGAATCGGTAAAATGGTCAACACGGTACAGAGGCTAGCAGCAGTTAACGATTCCCCGGCAATTGTCACCGATTACAGACGGGACACACGGACCCCACCGATAGCGAACATTGACATAACTCTAGATAAGAGCACGAACACACTGACATACAAGACCGAGCGTGAGATACTAAGATGTTACCAGCGTCAAGTACCTTTCAGAAAAAGATCCCTTCTGTGGAGATAAAATTAAAAGTTAACGACCCGGGTACATATCACGTTTTTCTTGTTGTAGTCTCATGCATACTGAAAGAATGTGTAGGTACCGCCTGTAGGTGCCGCCGCTTTTGATTCTTTTAACATTGGGATGTCTACAGGAAAGATGCAAACGAGTTAAACATAAAATAGAATGTGTATGACCCACCTACATCGGTTAACACTCAACGACACAATAATCGATAAAGTTGAATCGACAATCGCAACACGGAGCAAATTTTGATTGAATAATACCTTCGTTTAAATTTTATTTTAAATATTGACCCCAAAAAGGATTGAAAAGTTTAAATAGAAGTTTGTAGTTCTAAAAGCACCTTAACCCTAGAATAAGAGTAGAGTTGCTCTTACACCGACGCACCAGTGTGACTCGAGTGTTAACGAAATACAAATATTAGTCACCAAACGACACAAATTACGCCTAATTCCTAACGCAAAGCGTCTTAAACAGAAACTAAGTGCTACTACAAGCTGAATAGTAGCTGCTGTATTAGCTACTATACAGCTTTATAACGGTGCTAAAAAGGATCGACGACAATCTTGGTATATCAATAAGGATTTGCAAACAAATCATTATCGTAGCAATAAAACTAGGCTTTTCTATTGAATTTGAATGATACTAATCGTTATCGTCTTTGTAATTATGGACAAACATAATTATTGTAGTGACTCTTTGACTGGGTACCGGGCTGATTTAGACGGCGCGCGAACTCGCATGCGATTTTAGTTACATTGCGGACTATGGGTTACGTCCAATTCAACCGACCGGTCAAAACCCGCAATGTAATGAAACTCGCATGCAAGTTCTCGCATCGTCTAAAAGTCTTTAGACTCTAAATGAGCCCTGGCAAGAAAAATAAAATAAAATAAATGGTTGTACCTCAGCAGTCGAAACTAAACTGAATAAATTGGTGCACTGAACTGGAGTGCTGAAAATAAGACAAATACTGAATGGTGTTATCACAATTTATTTATCATTGTCTACAAACATATCAATAACCACATAGTCATTTTCTTGCTTAGTATGTACATACATATAAGAATTGACGTATTGAGTTTTGACTTGGACAAATGGACATGGCTAGATTGCATGGCTAGCGTCAGTGATTTGTTTCTCTTAAATCAATACGCAACTAATGCAAAATTATTGACGTCTGAATGACAAATGGGAAATACTGTTGCTGGTTACGAGCATGTTGATTGTTCATTATGAAATGTTTGATTTGTGTTACGTATATTAGCTGTAATAGAGACAGTTACGGGGCATCGAATGAATTGTAGTTGTGACATTAATAATAAATAAAATTAGGCGAACGGTCTCATAGCGGAGAGATTCCATCGACCAACGACCTAGCTAACTGATTCGAACTTTAAGATACGTCAAAAGATACCATATGGATGTAAACACTTCCATCCGACCCAAGATACCAAAACAACACAAGCCTCAAATCAAAGTCTCATTAAATACGTGTAATAAAATCCAGATAGGGTGTAAATACGCGTAATATTATACGGATAGCGTGTAAAACGATTGATAAAGTCGTAGACTTACTTTTATAGGCATTTGAACGTGAAGATGGCGCGGTATCAACCAAGATGGTTTGGCGTTATGGCGGTCGTTAGCTCCCTGGCGCTTTTAGCAACAAAAATCAAGGAAATAACACAAGAAATTAAACTGATAAAACTCTGGAAAAAGTATGCGATAGTGAGAAAGGACCAAGCCGAGACTTCAACCTTTTTAGTTTTATTTAGATATGTACGAACAGTTTGACAACCCTTAGTTCCCAAAATATCATTAGTTTTATATTAGTTTTAAGTATGTTGTCTGCCCTAGCAGGGTGTCATGGACCGACATTATTTGATTATTTAACACCTTTCTAATTTTATGTACATGATTTTACAACAAATAAATGAAATAAAATGAAATTATCACCATCAGTAGGTGGTAGGTAGAGCTAAAAGGTAAAACCTTTAGCACTGTCTCAAATACATTTTTAATACGCATATATGCATAACGTATGTTTATTCCTCGTGGAAGGGCAGTGTTTAGGCACGCCGGGCTGTAGGTGGAAGGTCGGCAGGTACGCGCACACCGTGAAATGTATCGGAGACGTGCAACTTTTGCCCCTGACGTGCGAAGTGCCCAAGGGGATATTCTCGGACCGCTTTTTTATTTTAGTTTATGTATTTTATCCGTTTTGACGGATGTAAACTGTAACGGTTTTAGCGTGTTTGTTTTGGATTCATTTTTTATGTTAATAATAAGCTTCCTTTCATCTCTGATTCTATATAAAGTCGATCAAATTGAAGTCCTGATCAAATTATATCCATCATAAGATATCACAAATAAAAGTAAAATCATAATATCGTTTAACATTAAAGTGTAAGTAATACCAACTTAATAAGGTTAAGGTCAAGAAGGTACGGGGTAAAGGATGACTCACGTTAGACCGGGCCGACCGGGCCGTGTCCGGGCCGGAGCTTCCGGCGCTTACTTTTCTATGACAGATGACAGGTGATGCTTGAGATGCGATTACACAAAAAATCCCAATGACTGGAAGTGTATCCGCAAGGGCCCCCGAAACTTAAGATAAGATAAGATAAGTAAAGACTGACCTGTACTCGGCTCTCCGTGAGGCCGATGCGCATGGCGATCTCCTCGCGCATGAAGATGTCGGGGTAGTGCGTCTTGGAGAAGCACCGCTCCAGCTCGTTCAGTTGCGCCGGCGTGAACCTGCAAGCACGGCTTGTTCATTAATGTTGCTGAAGCTTTAGGATGGTATTATACAGGGTGGATAAATGAAATATCATTTGATATTTACCAGTTGCCTTTCGGTATAGGCAAACAACGTGGGGAAACCGGACTAATCCCAATAAGGCCTAGTTTCCCCTCTGGGTTGGAAGTTCAGACGGCAGTTGCTTTCGTAAAAACTAGAGCCTACGTCAATTCTTGGGATTAGTTGTCAAGCGGTCCCGAGGCTTCCATGAACCGTGGCAAATGCCGGGATAACGCGAGGAAGAAGAAGATACAGGGTGGATAAATGGGGCAGTGAGGGCAGCTATCAGATCATAACTGCTACATCAAAATGGTCTTAAGAGATCTTTAATAATACCTTTTTAATTAAAAATAAACTTCTAGGCGGGTTCTTTAAATTCGGGGTCTTAGTACCACCGGGCTTCACAAGGGTTCTTGGGTCGGCATGTAGCGCCGGTAGCATGGATATACCTTGTCCGACGCCTCTTCTGCTTGGAGGGGTTGTCGCTGTCACCGATGAAGGCATGCTGACAAGAACGTGGCTATGTACAGTCAGCAATACAAACTTCTATGCAGGGTGGTCACATTTCTCTGCAGCTGACTGTACTTCTGCTGGTCCACCTGGAACAGACCCCCACTCACCTGGTCCGGTGCCTCTTCTGCTTGGCTGGCTTGTCGCTGTCGGAGGCCGATGAAGGCATGCTGACGGGCACCGTGGCCATGTGCTGCTGGTGGATGCCACCTGGAGCACACATACAGTTTAGAATTTAGTAATTACCTATTTAATTATCTGTACGATAATTTTACTTGTGTTGACAGAAGGTTCATTTATTCGAGTACCACTGGTATAATATTTTGAAAATAACCACTGTTGCTTTAATAAGGCAATTAAACTCCTCGTTAGAGCAGCAGATCTGCTTGTATTGTCATCAATACAAGCAGATCTGCTGCTCTAGGATACGCTAAGATCATTCTTAGCGTATCCTAGGTACACAGTATCCTGCTGCAACAAAGTGAGACGTACCTTGCAGGTTACGGAATATGTTTGCAAAGCCCAATCCATCATATCATGATGCTCGCTATTCATCGCTGCTCCAGTACTGCGCCACTTCTTGAACCTTCGTGCTACCGAAGCGATGGAAGCCTATTTTGCAGATAGGAGTGTATGTTCGCTTATCCTAGGTAGGTAGTTAGTCAGAGAATATATTCACTAGGCGCAATCGAAGATATCGTGCTACTCGCTATCCATTGCTGCTCTAGTACTAAGCGGCTCCATTAACTTATGATATTTAAGAAGCGATGGATGCGTACCTTGCAGATCGGGGCGTATGTTCGCGAGATGCAATCGAGCGCCGAGCGCATGGTGCCGCTCGAGGCCCGGCTTTAGATCGTGCTTCTCTTCTGGGCACGGCTCTTTGTGACCTGGACACAATAAACCTCTAATTAATAAGGACATACGGTAGCGAAGGTGGAGCATATTCTTTTTTTTTTCTCTTCCCTGATTGTCTTTAATGAAGGAGAAGCAGAATAGTATCGATAAGATAAGGTTCATAAGGTATTCAATATTTCTTCCTGATGTCGCGCAGTTTCGTCGGGGGGAGATACGATTCCATGGGGAACGTCCTAGCAGCTAGCTCGAGAATATTTCCCCGTAGTAAACGGTTCTCGAGAACGACACCACTCTACCACCTGCACCGAGGCCCTTAGACATACAAATTCCGAATCATAAAGGACCATAACGCTTTCGCTACCGTACAATATTTCCGCGTACCTATGCTAAATTGTACTATTAATGAAAATGCTATAATTGGCATCGGAATGCTTACATTACTCACAGAAACTTGCTTCAGTTCAGTAGCGTAGTGTAATAGTTAAAGTAAACATCTTGTATTACCAGATTACCACAGCCTGCGCCAGCGCAATGTCTGGTTTCCGCATATACAGGGTAACCTGACCCCTGGTGATATACTCAGTATATATAAGTAATTGGAGTGCTCACTTATACTGGTTTTGCCGAACGTTATTTTGTGTTCGGCGATTGAAATGACATAGGCCGTACGTGTGAAAGCCATAAAATAAAAAAAATACCTGACCTCATGCATTAAGTATCTTACTTGAGTCATGGTTTAAAATATGTTTTTGTTTTTTTTTTCACTCTCCGCCCGACAGAAAATTTACTCTAAAGGATGACTAACGCTAGACCGGGCCGTGGCCGGGCCGGAGCTTCCGGCGCTTCGTTTGCTATGGGAAGCACCACGTGATCACCGATCAGCCGTCATAGAAAATTACATGTCGGACGCCTCGCCCCGGGCACCGCCCGGTCTAGCGTGAGTAAACCTTAATCATGATGAAAATGTATATATATCTGAGGACCCGGAAGGTACACATGAATTCGTAGTCAAAGTAAAAGTCCGCCATTTTGAATTTAACCACTAATAGAAACAGAAGCGAACTGAATAGTATGCGAATCGTAGTCGACCAAAAGATGCATCTATGTCGAGTCGAAGTCGAAACGTAGTCTGCAAATCAATAATCTCCTAAAATTTGGTTGGATTTATTCGGTATAGGCTAATACCGAATAAATTTTCGTTTTTAAGTCGTAAAACCAAAAATGTTTTACATAATTATGTCGAGCGTTTTTCGACTAAAAATATTCACCTGTAAGTGATCCGTTTGAATACATTAAATACCCGGCTTGAATGTTTTAACTACTTACCTACTTCCACACGGACAGACTAGAGGGCGGAGGCAAGTATCTAAATGTACGCTACGCTACGCTACGTACCTACCTATAGTATGTCAAGACTGCCAAGTCATTTCCGTTACTGGAAAAAAGCGGCATATGTAAAAAAAAACCAACGGGTTGCACTCCGGGAGTGCAGACAGAAGTGAAAACTCAATAACTAGTCCAAAATGTCTGCAGCACTATGTATAATTGACCCATCCTCCTTTCTATTGAAAAACTTAGAAAAATTGCTGGTCAGTGAGCTTGTTTAAAATTCGAAATTCAAATTTGTAGCGTTAATTGTAAAGTTACCTTGCAGACCTCGCATCTAAATATATTTGGTCATGATATTTTGAGTTTTATTCACCAGTACCAGAGTTCACTTTTATTAGCGATTTCATCAAAATGTAGCTTTATTGAATTATGTCATTGAGTTTTTCTTTACTGATTTAAATGCCATCTAAATTCTAAACCTTACGGTCACGTGATCGCCTTACGCTGTCTCGAGTTTATCACTTTTCCCCCACCTCAAAAAGTGCCCAGCGCCACAGATTATATAATAGTTCTTACGAACAGATACTTATCTCTCAAAGAAAACGCAAATACCTACCGTTTTAATACCTACACTAAAATACAATGGAATGACCTTCAACGCGCCGCTCCCCGCACCGCGCGCACCGGCGCAACGCAACGCTTTTCTACCGTGAACGGGAACGGATTCGTAGGTATAAAACCGAGCTCGCGCAGAGAGTTCCATAGGCCTGCCAGCGCCGCTAAAGAAGTTTTCACTTCAAAAATGTAGACGCGAATGATTATATATCGTCCCATAGAAAATTTTAATTTCGCGCTTTTTTATACTGACAAAGTTGTTTGGGCGACTTAATATAATGAGATACCATATAAAAACTGAGCCCATTCACCAAATAAGAGTCTGAGTGGTAAAGTTAGGTAAGGCAAGAAATAGAAAATCCAAAGTATCGTAAAAGTGCTTGGGAGGATTGACCTGAGAAACTTCTGCTCGTTTCGGAGATGGCATGAGCCGGCGGTATGATGGCTGTAATTGCCGTTGTTGGGTATTTTTATAGGGTTTTTTTAACTTTTTAAGAAAAGTGAAATATTTAATATTGTTTTACGATTAAAGTAGTATAAATTTGAGTTTGAGATAAATAGAAAAGTTGCAGCGGAAATTAGATGAAAAGCATTCGATCTGCGCAAGACAGATGAGCTTCAGATATATTATGAATATTATCATTGATCGAATTTATGGATTCTGGATTGTTTTGATAGATACAATTTGCAATCCTTGTAATCATTTTAAAATCGCTCGAGTATATTATTGATTTCACACTAAAAACCGATAGTTTTGTGTAATTATTAACTTTTTTATTTTTAAACAAATTAAAGTGTATATTTTGTATAGGTACCAGCAGGGGCTACAGGCCAGTTCGGACGTACACTGATATCAGATTGTCATCTAAATGATGTCATTCAGTTATCGTGCATTTCACTAGTACTTGGCCACATGTATTGGCGCGAGCGAGATGCCCGATAACTAGGTACTTAAATAAGATCATTCAGATATCATTCTGATGTCAGTGCACGTTCGAGTTATCCCCTTAGTCTATCCGTACGTCGTAAAGGTATCTTACATTTACGTAAACCTAGGCCGGGGTCAATAGACCAACTTTAGAAAATAACCACTTAGGTACCTTAAACCTACCTCAAAAGGAAAAAAAACCGGCCAAGTGCGAGTCGGACTCGCGCACGGAGGGTTCCGCACCATCAACAAAAAATAGAGCAAAACAAGCAAAAAAAACAAGCAATAAAAGCGGCCAAGTGCGAGTCGGACTCGCCCATGAAGGGTTCCGTATTTAGGGGATTTATGACGTATTAAAAAAAAACTACTTACTAGATCTTGCTCAAACCAATTTTCGGTGGAAGTTTGCATGGTAATGTACATCATATATTTTTTTTGTTTTATCATTCTCTTATTTTAGAAGTTACAGGGGGGGGGGGGACACACATTATACCACTTTGGAAGTGTCTCTGGCGCAAACTATTCAGTTTAAAAAAAAATGATATTAGAAATCTCAATATCATTTTTGAAGACCTATCCCCATAGATACCCCACACGTATGGGTTTGATGAAAAAAATTTTTTTGAGTTTCAGTTCTAAGTATGGGGAACCCCAAAAAAATTTTTTTTTTCTATTTTTGTATGAAAATCTTAATGCGGTTCACAGAATACATCTACTTACCAAGTTTCAACATTATAGTTCTTATAGTTTCAGAAAAAAGTGACTGTGACATACGGACGGACAGACAGACGGACAGACAGACAGACAGACAGACAGACAGACATGACGAATCTATAAGGGTTCCGTTTTTTGCCATTTGGCTACGGAACCCTA
Organism: Cydia amplana; assembly: GCF_948474715.1. Taxonomy (NCBI): domain Eukaryota; kingdom Metazoa; phylum Arthropoda; class Insecta; order Lepidoptera; family Tortricidae; genus Cydia; species Cydia amplana. The sequence continues at coordinate 26,469,624 of NC_086070.1, forward strand.
AAAACGGTCACCCATCCAAGTACTGACCCCGCCCGACGTTGCTTAACTTCGGTCAAAAATCACGTTTGTTGTATGGGAGCCCCACTTAAATCTTTATTTTATTCTGGTTTTAGTATTTGTTGTTATAGCGGCAACAGAAATACATCATCTGTGAAAATTTCAACTGTCTAGCTATCACAGTTCGTGAGATACAGCCTGGTGACAGACGGACGGACGGACGGACGGACGGACGGACAGCGGAGTCTTAGTAATAGGGTCCCGTTTTTACCCTTTGGGTACGGAACCCTAAAAAACAGAACCCTTATAGGATCACTTCGTTATAATTCCGTCCGTCTGTCTATCTATCAAGACCCTTTATCTCGGGAACGCGTAGAGGTATCGAGTTGAAATTAAAACTATGTACATCTACTACATTCTATCTACATTCCCTTAAAGCTGTGAAAAAATCAAACTTCTAAGTTAACGTCAAAAAAGATACAGCCATTTATGCCGCAATAAACGTTTATTTCGACACACTCAAGGGAATCAAAATTTAAAGGGAAGGTACTTCCCGCGTTGACCTAGAACTATGAAATTTGGCAAGTAATATCGTCGTATACTACAAGTACAGGAACAATCTTGAAACTACTGCGATAAGTTTGTGGGGAAGTGAAATTTGGCGAAAGGTATTTGGCCCAAACGGAAGTACACCCCTATCCAACAATGCCCACCATTGGGTTAAAGAAAAAAAAAACAACTGGTTACACTCCGGGAGTGCAGACAGAAGTGAAAACTCAATGACTAGTCCAAAATGTCTGCAGCACTATGTATCATTGACCCATCCTCCTTTCAATTGAAAAACTTTAGTTCCGAAATTGCTAGCCAGTGAGCTTAAATTTGTAGCGTTAATTGTTTAAAATTCGAATAGAAATTGTAAAGTTACCTTGCAGACCTCGCATCTAAACATATTTGGTCATGATATTTTGAGTTTTATTCACCATCACTAGAGTTCACTTTTATTAGCGATTTCATCAAGATGTAGCTTTATTGAATTATATTGGAGTGATACAAAGTTAGAATGTGTAACTGTGAGATCCTCGTATTTCTGCCCGTACAAGATTAGAACATTGAGTTGAGCTTTATTGCTTAACTAGCTGTTGCCCGCGACTTCGTACGCGTGGATTTGTATATTGGTGGTTATAAACTCTACATTAGCTTAGAACATTATGCAGCAAAAGATAGCAGTAGGGACGGTTAATCATTTGTTAATTATTATACAACGCATAAGATTTGTCTTTCACGGTTGTGCTACTACGGCGGCTACGAAGTTTCAAGCCCCTAACTGAATAAAATTGTTCTCGATAATCTCGATATAATCTCTCTCAACCCCCAGAAGATTTTCAAGTCCACTATTTAATAAAACCTACTACCTAACTACCTATTTACGAAGTTTGAAGTTCCTAGCTTTAAATAAAATTTGAACCCTCTACCAACTCTCAACCCCTGTTTAAACTTTTAGGGGATGAATTTTTAAAAACGCTGAGATTACTTTTCTTGTATTGTAATAATATGCCTTTATACAACGATTCAAGTCCCGCACTCCAATAAATATTTGGGTTCCATACAAATTTTCGACCCCCTTCACCACCTTGGGGGATGAATTATCAAAGACTCTGAAATTAGTTTTCTTTTCTCTCAATAAAATACCTTTTTACGAAGCTTCAAGTTCCTAGCTGTAAATAAAATTATAACCTATACAATCTTTCAACCCCTTTTTAACCCTGTTATGGGATGAATTTTTAAAAACGCTGAAATAAGTTTTCTTGTGTTCTAATACTATGGCTTTATACAAAGATTTAAGTCTCGCACTCTCAAAAATATTTGATCTTCATACAAACTTTCAACCCCTTTTTCACCTCCTCGGGGGATAAATTTTTAAAAACGTTGAATAGGTTTTTTGTTTTTTAATAAAATACCTTTTTACGAAGTTTCAAGTTCCTAGCTTTAAATAAAATTTGAACCCTATACAAACTTTCAACCCCTTTTGGACCCTTATAGGGTATGAATTTTTGAAAACGCTGAAATTACTTTTATCGTATTCTAATAATATGTCATTATACAAAGATTCAAGTCCCGTACTTACAAAAAATATTGACCTCCATACAAATTTTCAACCCCTTTTTCACCACCTTAAATGTTGAATTTTGAAAAACGCTAACATTAGTTTTCTTCTCTTTTAATGAAATAACTTTTTACGAAGTTACAAATTCGTAGCTTAAAATAAAATTTAAACCCTATACAATCTTTCAACCCCTTTATAACCCTTTTAAGGGATGAATTTTTGAAAACGCTGATATTACTTTTCTTGATAATTAATAATATGGTTTTATACAAAGATTCAAGTCCCGCACTCTAAAAAATATTTGATCTCCGTACAAACTTTCAATCCCTTTTTCACCACCTCGGGGGATGAATTTTTAAAAACACTGAAATTTGTTTTGTTGTTTTTTAATTTAATACCTTTTTGCGAAGTTTCAAGGTCCTAGCTTAAAATAAAATTTGCACCCCAAGACAAAGTTTCATCCCCTTTTTTACCCCCTTAGGGGTTGAAGTTCCTAAAACGTCGCAATTCCTTTTTTTTGCAATCGGCTATTATGCCTTTCTAAAAAGTTTTAAAGCATTTGTAATGGATTCAAACTTTCAACCCCTTTTTAACCCTGTTCGGGGATGAATTTTTAAAAACGCTGAAATTACTTTTCCTGTCTTATAATAATATACTCATATACAAAGTTTAAAGTCACACACTCACAAAAATATTTGATCTCCATACAAACTTTCAACCCCTTTTTCACCACCTTGGGGGATGAATTTTCGAAAACGCTGAAATTAGTTTTCTTATTTTTTAATATAATACATTTTTACAAAGTTTCAAATTCCTAGCTTAAAATAAATCTTGAACCCCATACAACCTTTCATCCCCTTTTTAACCCTTTTAAGGGATGATTTTTTAAAAACGCTGAAATTACTTTTCTTGAGTTTTAATAATATGGCTTTATACAAAGTCCCGCACTCTCAATAATATTTGATCTCCATACAAACTTTCAACCCCTTTTTCACCACCTCGGGGGATGAATTTTTACAAACACTGAAATTAGTTTTCTTGTTTTTTAATTTAACACCTTTTTGCAAAGTTTCAAAGTCCTAGCTTAAAATAAAATTTGCACCCCAAGACAAAGTTTCATCCCCTTTTTTACCCCTTAGGGGTTGAATTTCCTAAAACGTCGCAATTACTTTTTTTTGTAATCGGCTATTATGCCTTTCTAAGAAGTTTCAAAGCATTTGTAATGGATTCAAACTTTCAACCCCTTTTTAACCCTGTTAGGGGATGAATTTTCAAAAACGCTGAAATTACTTTTCCTGTCTTATAATAATATACCCATATAAAAAGTTTAAAGTCACACACTCACAAAAATATTTGTGCTCCATACAAACTTTCAACCCCTTTTTCACCACCTTGGGGGATGAATTTTCGAAAACGCTGAAATTAGTTTTCTTATTTTTTAATTTAATATATTTTTGCAAAGTTTCAAGTTCCTACCTTAAAATAAAATCTGAACCCTATATGAACTTTCAACCCCTTTTTAACCCTGTTAGGGGATGAATTTTACAAAACGCTGAAATTACTTTTCCTGTCTTCTAATAATATCCCCAAATAAAAAGATTCAAGTCCCGCGCTCGAAAAAATGTTTGATATCCATACAAACTTTCAACCCCTTTTCCACCACCTTAGGGGATGAATTTTCAAAAACGCTGAAATTAGTTTTCTTGTACTTTAATTTAATAGCGTTTTGCAAAGTTTCAAGTTCCTAGATTAAAATAAAATTTGCACCCTATGACGAACTTTCATCCCCTTTTTAACTGACCTTAGGGGTTGAATTTCCAAAAACGTTGCAATTACTTTTTTTTTGTAATCGGCTATTATGCCTTTCTAAGAAGTTTCAAAGCATTTGTAATGGATTCAAATTTTCAACCCCTTTTTAACCCTGTTGGGGGATGAATTTTCACAAACGCTGAAATTACTTTTCCTGTCATATAATAATATCCCCATATACAAAGTTTCAAGTCCCACACTCACAAAAATATTTAATCTCCATAGAAACTTTCAACCCCTTTTTCACCACCTTGGGGGATGAATTTTCAAAAACGCTGAAATTAGTTTTCTTGTTGTTTAATATAATACATTTTTACAAAGTTTAAAATTCCTAGCTTAAAATAAAACTTGTACCCCATACAACCTTTCATCCCCTTTTTAACCCCCTTAGGGGTTGAATTTTTCAAAATCGCTTCTTAGCTCTTGTACACTTTATAAATTCAACCTAGTGTGCAAATTTCAACCTTCTAGCATTTGTAGTTTCGGCTCTGCGTTGATGAGTCAGTCAGTCAGTCAGTCAGTCAGTCAATCAGTCAGGACACGTGCATTTATATATATAGATACTAGCTGTTGCCCGCGACTTCGTACGCGTGGATTTGTATATTGGTGGTTAAATATTCTACATTAGCTTAGAACATTATGCAGCAAAAGATCGCAGTAGGACGGTTAATCATTTGTTAATTATTAATATTACAACGCATGATACTTGTTTTTCACAACCTACGAAGCTTCAAGCCCCTAACTGAATAAAATTGTTCTCGATATAATCCCTCTCAACCAGAAGATTTTCATGTCCTCTATTTAATAAAACCTACTACTTAACTACCTATTTACGAAGTTTGAAGTTCCTAGCTTTAAATAAAATTTGAACCCTATACAAACTTTCAACCCCTTTTTAACCATTATAGGGGATGAATTTTTAAAAACGCTGAAATTACTTTTCTTGTATTTTAATAATATGCCCATATACAAAGTTTACAACGATTCAAGTCCCACACTCAAATGAATGTTTGACCTCCATACAAATCTTCAACCCCTTTTTCACCACCATGGGGATGAATTATCAAAAACTCTGAAATTAGTTTTCTTCTCTTTTGATGAAATACCTTTTTACGAAGTTTCAAGTTTATTTGCAACTTTACAAACTTTCAACCCCCTTTCGACCCTTTAAGAGATGAATTTTAAAAACGCATTTTAATTTTAATAAAATGCCATTTTACAAAGATTCAAGCCCCGCACTCACAAAAATGTTTGATCTCCATACAAACTTTTTACCCTTTTTCACCACTTTGAGAGATGAATTTTCAAAAACGCTAAAATAAGTTGTCTTCTCTTTTAATAAAATACCTTTTTAAGAAGTCTCGAGTTCCTAGCTTAAAATAAAATGTGAACCCCATAAAAACTTTCAACCCCTTTTTAACCCTTTTAAGGGATGTACTTTTAAAAACGCTGAAATTACTTTTCTTGTATTCTAATAAATACCTCTGTACAAAAATTCAAGCCCCGCACTTACAAAAATATCTGATCTCCATACAAACTTTCAACCCCTTTTTCACCACCTTCAGATATGAATTTTCAAAAACGCTGAAATTAGTTTTTTTCAGTTTTAATTTAATACCTTTTTACGAAGTTTCAAGTTCCTAGCTTAAAATAAGATTTGAAACCCGTACAAACTTTCAACCCCTTTTTAACCCTGTAAGGGGATGAATTTTACAAAACGCTAAAACTACTTTTCCTGTCTTCTAATAATATCCCCAAATCCAAAGATTCAAGTCCCGCGCTCGAAAAAATGTTTGATATCAATACAAACTTTCAACCCCTTTTTCACCACCTTACAGGATGAATTTTCAAAAACGCTGAAATTAGTTTTCTTGTATTTTAATTTAATAACTTTTTACAAAGTTTCAAGTTCCTAGCTTAAAATAAAATTTGAACGCTATACGAACTTCAACCCCTTTTTAACCCTATTAGGGGATGAATTTTAAAAAACGCTGAAATTACTTTTCTTTTCTTCTAATAATATCCCCAAATCCAAAGATTCAAGTCCCGCGCTCGAAAAAATGTTTGATATCAATACAAACTTTCAACCCCTTTTTCACCACCTTACAGGATGAATTTTCAAAAACGCTGAAATTAGTTTTCTTGTATTTTAATTTAATACCTTTTTACGAAGTTTCAAGTTCCTAGCTTAAAATAAAATTTGAAACCCGTACAAATTTTCAACCCCTTTTTAACCCTGTTAGGGGATGAATTTTACAAAACGCTGAAATTACTTTTCCTGTCTTCTAATAATATCCCCAAATACAAAGACTCAAGTCCCGCGCTCGAAAAAATATTTGATATCCATACAAATTTTCAACCCCTTTTTCACCACCTTAGGGGATGAATTTTCAAAAACGCTGAAATTAATTTTCTGGTATTTTAATTTAATAACTTTTTACAAAGTTTCAAGTTCCTAGCTTAAAATAAAATTTGAACCCTGTACGAACTTTCAACCCATTTTTAACCCTATTAGGGGATGAATTTTACAAAACGCTGAAATTACTTTTCTTGTCTTCTAATAATATCCCCAAATACAAAGATTCAAGTCCCGCGCTCGAAAAAATATTTGATATCCATACAAACTTTCAACCCCTTTTTCACCACCTTAAGGGATGAATTTTCAAAAACGCTGAAATTAGTTTTCTTGCATATTGAAAATATATCTTTTTACGAAGTTTCAAGTTCTTAGCTTAAAATAAAATTTGAACCTTATACGAATTTTCAACCCTTTTTTAACCCTGTTAGGGGATGAATTTTACAAAACGCTGAAATTACTTTTCCTGTCTTCTAATAATATCGCCAAATGCAAAGATTCAAGTCCCGCGCTCGAAAAAATATTTGATCTCCATACAAACTTTCAACCCCTTTTTCACCACCTTGGGGGATGAATTTTCAAAAATGATGAAATTAGTTTTCTTGTATTTTAATTTAATACCTTTCTGCAAAGTTTCAAGTTCCTAGATCAAAATAAAATTTGCACCCCAAGACGAACTTTCATCCCCTTTTTAACCCCCTTAGGGGTTGAATTTCCAAAAACGTTGCAATTACTTTTTTTTGTAACCGGCTATTATGCCTTTCTAATAAGTTTCAAAGCATTTGTAATGTATTCAAACTTTCAACCCCTTTTTAACCCTGTTAGGGGATGAATTTTCAAAAACGCTGAAATTACTTTTCCAGTCTTATAATAATATCCCCATATGCAAAGTTTCAAGTCCCACACTCACAAAAATATTTGATCACCATACAAACTTTTAACCCCTTTTTCACCACCTTGGGGGATGAATTTTCAAAAACGCTGAAATTAGTTTTCTTGTTTTTTAATATAATACATTTTTACAAAGTTTCAAATTCTTAGCTTAAAATAAAACTTGTTCCCCATACAACCTTTCATCCCCTTTTTAACCCCCTTAGGGGTTGAATTTTTCAAAATCGCTTCTTATCTCTTGTACACTTTATAAATGCAACCTAGTGTGCAAATTTCAACTTTCTATCTTTTGTAGTTTCGGCTCTGCGTTGATGAATCAGTCAGTCAGTCAGTCAGTCAGTCAGTCAGTCAGTCAGGACACTTGCATTTATATATATAGATAAAAGGTGATAAAAGTCCAGTTTTAAATAATTGACCTGATTGTAATAAAAATGAAACAGCAGGCTCGGGCATACATTTTCGCCGCGCGGTAGAAAGAGAGGGTTACGCCTTACGCTGCCTCGAGTAACATTTTTTCCCCACCTCAAAAAGTGCACAGCGCCGCTAAAGAAGTTTTCACTTCAAAAAACCATTTTGTATGGGGTACCCCCTACAAAAAATATTTTTTGTACTTTTTATTTTACCGTTATCTCGCAATGCATAATTTACATAAGATCCATGCAAAATTGCAGCGTTCTAGCACTAACGACCACGGAGCAAAGCCTCCGACAGACAGACGGACGGACATGGCGAAACTATAAGGGTTTGGTAGTTGACTACGGAACCCTAAAATGTAATTTAATTTGTTTCTAATAGTTAATTGATAGGGTTGGATACCAACATTAGACCTGTCACCAGTGTCACGGTGAAACGGAACTGCTGATGGAGACCATAACATGTTAGACTGTTTTGTGAAGTAAATTATTTTTTGTTGAAGTTATAACTAAAACATTATTGTTGTCACCAATTGATAAAACTAGTTTAGGCAGAGGTGTTAAAAGGATATGCCACATTGAATGTTTTATAAACTTATTGTCATTTATGGTTTTTTGAACTAATAGAAGAGATAGAGATAGAGATAGAGATCTTTATTTGCATACCATTGTATAGATGTTACATACATGGACCCTGGAAAGGGTGTAGCAAAAATTTGGTATTTTACAATATCACAGTTTGCTTATTATTACTTCTTACTAATTATTATCATTCTTATACATTTTCAAAATTTTCTAAATTGCACTTTCTAACTAATACTTCTTGTTAGGTACCTATAAACAAGGATTTCTACATATTCGTATTAAGTATAACCGTTCGTTTTACTTAATATAAAATATGTTATAATATACAATTATGTTTATATATACAACACAAGTTACAAAGTACAAGCTATATACAAGGTACATATCTTTACATAATATCATCCTCCATAAATTCGGCTATTGAGTAGTAACATTTATCCATCAGCATACTTTTAAGGCGGTTTATGAAGTTTGTTTTTAAATATGTGGGGATTTTATTGTAAACATTTATGGCTCTGTAATTTTCATAATTCATAATTCTTTATTGCAACCATGGTATTACAAGGTGTTCTTATGTTAGTTAGTACATTCATGGACCCTACTAGGGCGTGGCATCATTAATAACTATTTAATCTAAGTATAACTAATATATAACATAATATTTCCAACAATTCGCATAAAAATTAAAACAGTTAAGCACCGTCTAAAACTAGAGCTTGAGCTAACTGTCCATAAACTCTTGTAGAGTATATGGACATTCAATCATTAGGTATGATTTTAGTTTATTTACGAAGGTTGGGTAGTTCGTTATTATCTTTATATTCTGAGTTGGATTGATTATGATTGATTATTATTACTATCATTCTGAATCATGTAGTATGGTCCGTTCTTGTATATTTCTAATTTAGGCTCCGGGAGTTCTATGTATGTAGTGTTGACGTCGAGGGTTTTGACAAAATTGGAATAAATGTAGGTTTTTTCGGACAAATGTAGCTACTTCCAAAATGTACAGAGAGGGGAGGGTCAGTAAGTTAAGATTTTTGAAGTGTGGTCTACAGCTGTGGGGTGGATGTATATTTACTAGGATCCTGATACATTTTTTCTGCATGATGAAAACGTTTTGAATGTCGGTGCTGTGGCCCCACAAGAGAAGTCCGTAGCGTAGCCATGCGACTGCTTGCGAGTGATACGCCGCCAGCGCACACTCTAAGGTAGTGCTACACTTCAGTACGCTAAGTGCATACACAAATCGGGCAAGTTTATTTTTAATTTTTTCTACATGTATTTTCCATGTCAAATGGCTGTTCAGTCAGGCCTATGGAACTCTCTGCGCGAGCTCGGTTTTATACCTACGAATCCGTTCCCGTTCACGGTAGAAAAGCGTTGCGTTGCGCCGGTGCGCGCGGTGCGGGGAGGCGGGGAGCGGCCCGTTGAAGGTCATTCCATTGTATTTAAAACGGTAGGTATTTGCGTTTTCTTTGAGAGATAAGTATCTGTTCGTAAGAACTATTATTTAATCTGTGGTCCAGTGTAAGGCCCAATAAGGTGCAGTCGGGTACTTCTTCAATATTTAGGTTGTTTATTACAGTGTTGAGATATAGGGGTTGCTTTTGTCTTGGTCTGAATTGGATTAATTTTGATTTGTCATTATTTATTATGAGGTTGTGATCGTGGAGCCAATGAGTTATTGAGTTAAAAGTTTGTTCTATGTAGGAACTGCTGCTATTGTTATCTGGGCATTTGAATAAGATCGATATGTCATCGGCAAACATAACAACTTTGTGTTCAGTGGATTTTGGAAGGTCATTTATGTAAATGAGGAATAGGATGCATCCTATGACACTTCCTTGTGTGATTGAGTTCTCGATATATCGTATATTGGATTGGATATTGTGTAATGTTCTGGTTTGGTTTTCAAGGTGTTCTATTTCTACATATTGTTGTCGTGACGTGAGATATGACTTCATCCAATCTAGTGCTTTACCACGTATACCTATTGCGTTTAATTTTTGTAATAGTATGGGGTGTGACACTCTGTCGTATGCTTTGGACATGTCTAACAATAGTCCCACTGCGTAATGTTTATTTCTTAAGTAGTCAACTATTGTTTGCACGTAGTTAAAAGCTGCGAGGGTGGTAGAACGTTTTTTACGGAATGCGAACTGATTATCATTTAACAAATTGTATTTTTCTAAGAAACTGTAGATGCGGTTTGTCATACATTTTTCAAAAACTATTGAAATAACGGGTAGCAGCGCGATCGGTCTATAGTGAGAGGGATTGTCTGTTTTACCTTCTTTCTTTAAGACAGGTTTTATCTTGGCTATTTTTAATTTTTCTGGGAAGCTACATTCACTAAATGATTGGTTGACTAGTTTGGTGATCGGTGAAGTTAGCTCGTTTACACATGCTTTTATTAAGATAGAGGGGATTTCATCAATGCCGCAGCTTGTTTTATTGGGTAAGTGGTTTATAATATTACGTATTTCCTTATCTGTTACTGGATATAGGTACATGGAGTTGAGGGAGGTTTGTATCGCAGGGCGACCGGCTGCAGACGTATTGTCGCTGCTGCCATCTATCGGGGTGTTGCCTACTGATGCATAAAAATCATTAAAAGTATTTGAAATCATCTTTGGACATTTTATGATATTATTATCTTTTTTAATAGTCATATTTTTGTGGTTTTGTGTTGTATTTTTGTTTGTAGCCTGTTTAACAATATTCCACATAGTCTTATTTTTATTTTTCGAGTTGTACATTTGATGCGCATAGGTGATGATTTGTAATAAACAGTTAAAAATCTCAAGGCGCTCGAGTTCTTAAAACGATCGGGTTTTTAAAAGTAACATGCTTTCGGCAACCCTCGATTTGCAAGCGTCCATAGGCTAGGGCAGGGATCGGTAAATTTTTGAGAATAGTCGTTCGCAGTAGGAACAGCAATGTTTTATATTGATTTTAGTGGTTTAATGATATCTAGTGTAGATACATTTTTTGGCGACTTGAATACTATTGAATAGTAAGGTTAATTGTACCTACCTATTTAATTTTTTTTTCATAAAACTTGGATGTTGGAAAAATATAAGTAGACCGGTGATTTAGAGACTGCCGTCACTTTTGGGCTCAATTTCTATTCAATAAATTGGAAAGATCTTAGAACAGACCGGACATTTGGGTGACGTCATACAATAAGCATGCTTCCTTATTGCAGTTATTTCCCAAGAGACCTAGGTAACTGCTCCGTAAATCGGACTATATCCTGGTTTGCCACTGAAGCGGAACCTGTGTTGTATACAATAAAGTGATTACTACTACTACTACTATTTTTCGGAACTCACCTCCAAGAGCTGTGGCCGTGAGGTTGTTGAGCATGGCCTCGAACGGCCACCCCTGCTGGCCGCCCCCTATGTCGCCATCGTGCGTCCCCCGCCGCCGACCATCCCCCACCAGCCCCACCACTATGCCACCACACACCAACAGTCACCACTCTTCCCAAATCCGGAAACCAAATTTAACACGAAGTTCACGACACTTAAAAAAAAAATCGGAAGTAAAAAACTCGACTAAAACGACAAAATTCCAGCGAAAACCCGCCTTAATACAAAATAATTAGCGCTATATTACACCCAATTAGTTTTAATTACAACTCCGTTCAACTTATTTACACACTTAATTTTTGTTATAAAATTAATATAACCCGTTTAGTATCAATTTGTATGAATTTGCAGTTTGATTGGTTCGCCCTTAAAATGATCGCTTAATGTGGAACCCGACGCCCGACTGCTACAAAAACATCTAGTGTCCATATCGTCCGCGCCGCAGACCCACCCACCCAACATATACATGCCTCTTTCTGACCTTCCAATCTTTATATAGTGCTATCTCGCACCTCGCGTGCGTGCATCAGTAATGGATGCTTACATTTTGTTTACGTTCGATTCGAACAAACGAATAATCTATTATTTCATTCGTGCACGTATTATTGATAGTAGCCTTTCGCGTTCATACAATATTCATGCACCGACAATCGTATACCGTTCTCCTTCTAACTTGGGCACTCTAAGTCTTATTGTAATATCGCTGTCTTTGTCTGTCGCTTGTATTTGGATATCGAACGTAAAGCGACCGTTGCGGCTCGACCAATGGGAGCGTTTCGAAATCACTTTGGTTCGCAGCGGGCTGGCGCGTGGAGATATTGAAATATTATCGCTATAGCGGGGCGTTTCATTTTATTGTAATGGAAAAAACAAATAGTAGCTATGGCTGTGTCGGGCGAATAAACAAGAGCACTCGAGAGCGAATATTTCAGGTGGCGAGTGCGAATTCTTGTAAGCGGCTCTAATTTTCGGACGGCGCTGAATAAGGAATGTGGCCGGACCTTTTATTGCTTTATTCCGGCTCCCATTCTGGTGATTCGCGATATTTAGAAACGGCAGTGTTTTGTATGAAAGTATATTTCTCTTATTTATAAGAGATACCTAAGAATTATTTATTGAGCGTCGCTCAAAGAAAAGTCCTTCACAAAAATTCTTTTTTAGCGTTCCGTACCCAAAGGGTAAAAACGGGACCCTATTACTAAGACTCCGCTGTCCGTCCGTCCGTCCGTCCGTCCGTCCGTCCGTCCGTCCGTCCGTCCGTCTGTCACCAGGCTGTATCTCACGAACCGTGATAGCTAGACAGTTGAAATTTTCACAGATGATGTATTTCTGTTGCCGCTATAACAACAAATACTAAAAACAGAATAAAATAAAGATTTAAGTGGGGCTCCCATACAACAAACGTGATTTTTGACCGAAGTTAAGCAACGTCGGGCGGGGTCAGTACTTGGATGGGTGACCGTTTTTTTGCTTGTTTTGCTCTATTTTTTGTTGATGGTGCGGAACCCTCCGTGCGCGAGTCCGACTCGCACTTGGCCGGTTTTTTTTACAGCAGGTTGCTGTTTTGCGGTAGGTACCTACAATTTGCTGTGCATATAGGTACCTACCTTTAGGGATAGGTTAGGGTTACCTACTACTTTTTAGCTGGTCGATTAACATAGTTAAAAAATGAATTGAGAATGAATTTAACTAGAGGAATGAAGAATCAATAATAGTTTTGAAAAATATGTCTCAACATGGTATAAAATGGTTTCCAATTTTTTTATTAAGCGTTACATTTATTACTATGCCGGTTTACCGGATTTTTTTCCATTTCTGTTTGAAACAGAAATTAAATAGGTAACCCACGAAAAAGAGCCAACATTTTTTTTTACTTAATTTTAGGTCTTAAGTTCTTACAAGTTCGCACCTAAGGTTGGAAATCAGATACATATACCTAGGTAGATAAGTAGTTATCATTAACATTACAATTTTGTAAAAGAGTCGTTACCTATTTTTAATTTTATTTTGTTACCTACTCGATTTTAGTAGAATAATCCATGTTTTTGTAATGATGCTGAGTAATAAGTACTTACAATTAACATCAAATATCAACATTTATTCAGCAAATAGGCCACAAGGGCACTTTTACACGTCAACATGGAATTTACATACAAGCAAAAAAACACATCAACAATTATAAAATACATATAACCGCAAATATCAATTCAAACTAACTTACATAGAGATGTATAAAGTCTCAAAATGTATGTAAAAGATTTTTTTTAAATAATTTAGAGGTGTAAGTAAATGTCTCTAATAAGTAATAAGTGTCAGAACTAAAAGATTAAAATACATAGTTAGTCAAATTATCCTTAGAGATGTATAGGGTCTCCAAGAGTCTAAATCCTGTATAATTATTAATCATTTTTTATGTAAATTTCGTAACGTTTAGGCAAGTCTTTAGTTCTACCTAAAGAGTGATTCCATGTTGGTGACAGATCTACAATTTCAGTGACCAAATTTATTAGTTACGTAATTTAACGACCGTTTATTTGGTGACCTCTTTCACAATACTAAAGTAAGTGCCTATTAAATACAAAAAAGATGAAAACTAAAATAATTCATCATCATCTTCGTTATCCCGGAATTTTGCCACGGCTCATAGGAGCATGGGGTCCGCTTGAAAATTAATCCCAAGAATTGACGTAGGCACTGTTTTTACCAAAGCGACTACCATCTGACCTTCCAACCCAGAGGGGAAACTAGGCCTTATTGGGATTAGTCCGGTTTCCTCACGATGTCTTCCTTCACCGAAATGCGACTAGTACCTAAATATCAAATACATAATATTTCGTACGTTTATGTGCCAAAAAACGGGGTTTGAACCGGCGACCTCCGTATTGAAAGTCGCACGCTCTTACCGCTCTAGGCCACCAGCGCCCAAAAACTAATATTTATAATTAGGAAGTTTTCAACTGTTTTATCTTTCATATCCACATTTTTGTCTACTGGAAAGAAATGAATAAAAATTACTTATGCGTTTTAGTACAAATAAAAAATATCAATCCTAAATGGTGTTTTGTCAATAAACACACATACCTACTCGTACGTACCTACACATATTTATACCTACCTGTTTACTCCCTAATTGTTTATCGTCAAAATAGACGATACATAAGACGATATAGGTATGTAGGTAGTAGGTACGTATAGGGGAAACTGGGCGAGACAAAAATCATCGTATAAAATAATTGTATAGCAATATTAACATATACGAGTATAGATCTATCATTTTGACATTTATGTTGGTTGGAAAGGGCTAAAATTTAACAAGGATTTGTTAATTGTATGAAAAAGGGAGTAAATTCATAGAGCGGGCGGAGTTTTCTGACTTATTCATATTGTCTTTTGATGAATAGTTAAGCATACCCACGGCAACAAATATGTGTAAGCATGTGGATTGTGGATGCGTCCACTTTGCCCTATATGGGCACAACAGACAACAATAACGGACTTTTTAAACAGTCCTAACATAATACCTATATGCACTTCGCCATACTCCTCACTAACCCAGCGCATTATAATTTTGTAAAATTGTCATGGCACCTACTCTTATTTTAATTATAAAACAGTAAATTCTCATAAATTGAACACTGCTTATTGCTTAAAAAATAATTAGATTGTTTGTATTATATTATTTATTTACTTCGATATTATTTAACAAAACATGAAAATATTTTTTATAAATTTAATTTATTTGTCTAAATTCTCCCAATAGGTAAATTTAGCAGATCATTCCTCTTTTTACGGTAAGGTGGCTAACGCTTGTACCAGCGCTACGTAGCACCGTTAGGCACCGTCATGCCCCGAACGTCGTTTTGCCCTAACCTCCCCTACGCTTCAGCTCTCAGCCCCCTCGAGTGGCGGGTGGGGGTGGGTGGGCCAGGAATGTCGTTTAATATCTGCCTTAATGGGACATAGTTGCAATTTAATTTGTATTGCCGAGGCCGGCAACACAGAATGGATTTGCCAAATAGAAATGTTGCTTAGGATCATATTCCGATTCCGATAAATAGATTTTCAATAGCAATACGTACACAATTTTCGTAAATGCAAAGAAAAATATGCACACATAATAAGATCGTCATAAATTAGAAATAAATAATAATATTTTTATTAAGTATTCTAAAAATTAAGGAACCTTTTTTCTGGGAGCTATTAGGTACATTAGGGGATTATTACATAAGTGCGACCCCAAGTGTGCGATGCACGATTGTGCGACATATTTTTTTTAACGACACTGCAATTCTGCGAAGTGATATTGTGCGACATATCACTATTCGACCAAACTATAGTCCTGCAGTATTTTTGATCGAAGTTAAATTGTGCGACATATTACGGCTCGACAATACTTCTAGTGCACGACAGTATTTGTGGGTCTACGGGTAATTTATTTTTAACATGATCTCAGCACTTACACTGTTTCTTCTCAAAAAACATTTCCTTTACAACTGAACTAGCCGGAGCCCCGCTGGTCCGCGGGGCTCCTATTTCTGGGCGCTTTGCCCTTCGGGCATCTGAAGCTACCTAACGAACCTAACCTACCTATTGATTTATATTTCGCACACACGATGATTCGCTCAAACGGCACATCGTATAGTCGTGCATCGCCTAATAATGTTTCGCACGAACAATAGTTCCCACAAATGACATGTCGTACAATCGTACATCGCCTAATCATACGTCGCACTAACAATACTTCGCACAAGAGTGTGTCGCACTCCCGTAGTAAAGCCGTACATTAGTGGGTCTGTGAGCTGTAGACCTGGCGATAAGATTGATAAGCTTAAAGAATGTAAAAACGAAAAAATACTTCGTTAAGTCGTCATTAGCACAGCGTAATCACAATGCACCGTGGTCTAAATGCTATATACCCAAGCAAATGGCACCTCAGTCCTTTATGCCAATTTCCACAATTTCGAACATATTCCGAAAAATGAAACAGAAAAATTATATGTAACTACTGAACCTGCTCACAAGAATCAGCTGAGAATTGCGACCTGTAGAGGAGAACAGCAGTCAAAGCGGAGACCTTCGCTAACGCTTCGGTCGATAATAAAATACAAGGTTATACTATTAGTGGTTTTACATGTAGGTACCTAATTTTCCTATCAAGTGTAATTATGATTTTTAGCACTGTCTTACTTATTTATGTATTATACAAAAATAAGTTAAAAATATAAATTCAAAATCCCGCTTGTCGCATACCGTCCCGTAGCGCTGCGTCCCGCGTGACCGGGCTACGCCGTAGCTCTCCACATTCCTCTCGCCCGCCCCGCGCCCCGCGCCCCTCCCCACCTCCGAGACTCAAAGGGAAGCATTTTTGCTTCAAATTGGTATGTCTGTCTGTATTGCCGAGGTACAGGGGGATACGGTTAGCAACGGTTAATATAAGTTGAAACAAAAGAGGAAGGAATTCAGATTTAAATATCTGTAATGTTTTAGATATTTATATGGAGGCCGATTCCATTGAACAGTTCGTTATGGGTTTAAACTGGTTTTGACATGACCCTGAATATGGTCTTGGCGATTGAAGTGAATTTCAAATAGGTACGTTTTTCATTTCATTTCACGTGCAACAATCAGCGTGAGCGATCTTCAAGGTCGTGTCAAAATAAGATCAAAACTGTAACAAATACGTTCAGTAGTTTTTGAAAAATCGTAGCGCTTGTTTAGATCACACAGTTGCCAAAATGAATACCTATTCTTGAGGCTTTTCTCAGGTAGCTTTCATTGATTCGAAACCTGATTAAACAACTTCCGCTCAATATAGAAAAAAAAACACGGACACAGGTCTAAAACGCACTATTACAAAAGCTATAATTTGCATGTACCTAAATTGTTCCTAAAAATTTGTTAACTATCCGTAAACTATAAATGTTAGGGCTATTAGTTATACATGCAAAATTGTTCATAAGGCTAGTTCTACATTACAACTATTTTCAAGTAAAGATAAAGCTACGAATATAATCCGTTTTAATAGTTTTATTTCATGAGTAGGTAACTATCGCGGTAACTGAAATCCATATCTTATATTCAGACAGCTAGGTGACAGGGGCAATATCTAATATCTACACACGTTGATGCGTTAGTGCCGTCCCTATCTGTACATATCTAATCTAGTTAGGGTTCCGTAGCCAAATGGCAAAAAACGGAACCCTTATGGATTCGTCATGTCTGTCTGTCTGTCTGTCCGTCCGTATGTCACAGCCACTTTTCTCCGAAACTATAAGAACTATACTGTTGAAACTTGGTAAGTGGATGTATTCTGTGAACCGCATTAAGATTTTCACACAAAAATAGAAAAAAACAATTAATTTTGGGGGTTCCTACGTAACTACGTGGTTCATACGTAAAAACTGAAACTCAAAAAATTTTTTTTTCATCAAACCCATACGTGTGGGGTATCTATGGATAGGTCTTCAAAAATGATATTGAGGTTTCTAATATCATTTTTTTCTAAACTGAATAGTTTGCGCGAAAGACACTTCCAAATTGGTAAAATGTGTGTGTCCCCCCCCCCCCCAGTAACTTATAAAATAAGAGAATGATAAAACTAAAAAATATATATAATGTACATTACCATGCAAACTTCCACCGAAAATTGGTTTGAACGAGATCTAGTAAGTAGTTTTTTTTAATACGTCATAAATCCCCTAAATACGGAACCCTTCATGGGCGAGTCCGACTCGCACTTGGCCGCTTTTTTTTCTCAAATCACAAGCTCAATGGTTGAGGACGCTCAAAAACCCGCTGAATCCGAAACAGTAATAAATGCATTTGATTGTGTTTAAAGCCGGCAAGTGGTCGTCCTGGTAATTGCTACATATTGCATTCTGTGCCCCTCGCTACAGAGTAAAGCAAAGCAACGTTGGTAGAGTGACAGCTTAGAGCCTTCCCACAAGTGTCTACCGAGCGTCGACGTCTAGTATATGATACCTAGTAATCTTGGTGTCCGCGAGTCTGTGGCTGCGAATTCTGTTAAGTTGTTCTGGAGCAAAAGTATATAGATTTTAAAATCACAAGTTATTGATACCTATACCATCAATAACTTGTGATTTTAAAATATATATACTTTTGCTCCAGAAATCCCACAAAATTGGCTCATCTCAGTTTGATTTTCTGATGTAAATAAGTGTATCTGAGGGTCTACCGCGAAAATAAAAAATCGAAATCGCATCTGTTTCTCTATCGCTCAAATATTTTCGCGGTAGACCCTCTGCTGCTCTGGCACGTATAGTTACTCTGTGACGCCCAACATACGGCACGTGCAGGATTACCTGTCTTTGTTCATATTAAAAATTGTGTTCTTTGCCGCTTTGTTGTAGTATATTTCGTTTAATATTTTGTTTAATAACGTCTGTGGAAGTTGTTCAAGTATGAAGATGAAACATAGGTGAATGCACACATACTTACAAATTCAGATTGATAACCTGTGGACAAAAAAAATCAAATTATTTGATGGTAAGCAATAAAAAAATATGTAGTAGCTAATTCTATCTAGGTATTTGTTTTTCGACAAAGCGATTTCTATTCTGGTCGACGCATGTGTGTGCTAATGCTAATGCTTTTCTAAAAAAATACACGGAAATACGACCTAAAGATATTAAGATAATATGTATTAAATAATTTAGGTTTCACATTATTTTAATTGAATAACTACACTGTCAATAGTAATTTAATTTCGTTTCTGTCGTAGGTCCTACCTACTCCATGTTTCAAACACAGCAAAGCACCAACTGGAACTTTTACAATTACAAACAATTCCATCTTCAAAACAAACAGCTTAAACAGATTACAACTTGCCAAAAACATTATCACTTTAACCCATTCTTACATCAATCATCCCATTTTAAACCTTACTACCCAAACCTTAGAGTTCACATTTGACCTGTTTCACTTTGGTACAATCGTATCTAAAGGTTGAAAGTAAATGCATTTACGTAAACTAATGTTGTTAAGGGCTCGAGAGGATTTCCTTTTATAAGACTTTCATTTCTAAGTGATTCTGATGGTGAGGCCATGCCCTCGATAAGGTTAAAAGCTGGTTTTATTAAGGTTAAAAGGAATCGAATTGGTTAATTAACCTTTTTCGCCAGACCGTTTCATTAGCACGAGACAGCATTTTTCGTTTCTCTCGCACGGTACTAATTTGAAAAGTTGGGTGATGTAGACGCTCGCGGTGGGAACTTGGGAAGTGGTAGAGAGCCTCATTTTTAATACACTGAAAGCAAGTTTTGCATAACAATATCAAAATCTTTTGTTACTACATACTTACTTAGGTACACAAAAGATGGGATTTGCGAACTGTGTTACTTAGGGTTCCATAGCCAAATGGCAAAAAACGGAACCCTTATGGATTCGTCATGTCTGTCTGTCTGTCCGTTCGTCTGTCCGTCCGTATGTCACAGCCACTTTTTTCCGAATCTATAAGAACTATACTGTTGAAACTTGGTAAGTAGATGTATTCTGTGAACCGCATTAAGATTTTCACACAAAAATAAAAAATAACAATAAATTTTGGGAGTTCCCCATACTTAGAACAGAAACTCAATTTTTTTTCTTCTAACCCATACGTGTGGGGTATAGATATGGGGGATAGGTCTTCAAAAATGATATTGAGGTTTCTAATATCATTTTTTTCTAAACTGAATAATTTGCGCGAGAGACACTTCCAAAGTGGTAAAATGTGTGTCCCCCCCCCCTGTAACTTCTAAAATAAGAGAATGATAAAACTAAAAAAAAATATATGATGTACATGATGTACACCGAAAATTGGTTTGAACGAGATCTAGTAAGTAGTTTTATTTTAATACGTCATATCCTCTAAATACGGAACCCTTCATGGGCGAGTCCGACTCGCACTTGGACGTTTTTTTTAAATATAATTAATGGCCACAGACTAGCCGAGGCGAAGACGTGGCCTACGATGGAGCGAGCCTGCCCAGAAGGTGCCTGTTCACCCTTGATTTGAAGGTTTGCAACAGCAAAATCGGTTTTAAGATATTGATTTCTTCATTACTTAAGTTCAGTTATTTTTTATAATTACTGGCTGAGAATGCTGAGATCCTTACTAATAATTATAAATAGTAAAATTTACACGTTAGAATTTTTTGAGTGCCTGAACAGATTTGGGTGAAATTCGACGTATCTGCATACATATGTATAAATAAAAACTTTAGGCAAATAGATAAAGAACTGCATATTTGCAAATACCTACCTATGTAAATCTAAACGTCTACGCGCAATCAATAATGTAAAAATCTATCACGGAATACACAAAGTTAAGAGCAACGAACACAAATTGAAAATATTGCAACTAAAATAACGCTATTAATTTTAAAAACATTATCTCCCGTCTAATAACACGAGCAAACAAACAATAAACCAGACCCCATTAACGCGTAAGCGATGATTTTTAATAAAAAAAACCCCACTTTAATATCCGATATGCAAGGGTATCTCCCTCATTCAGCTTTGAAACAGCCTAACGCTATAAACATGTAATAATATCAATCTTATTAACTGCGAATAAAGCGGTCTTTATTTTGTCCTAAACTGTATTTATACCTTTACCCTTATGTGCGCAAATCCGACCTTATATTAGTACCTCTACGGTTGATTTTCAATTGTCGACGGTGGGTTGTTAAGGTGTTGTTCTAGTGTAGAGGATGAGGACGCATCGAGCGTAAAACCGCGCGTAGTTTATTATAAGTTAATACGCTCACACCCGCCTTAGCCCCGTGACGACGTGCACTGGAGGACAATTTACAGGGTAAACATTTATATTTCAGTCTTTTTGTTTAAATTTCATTTAATATTTATAATGTGTAATATTCTGCCTACTAAATACTACTATCAGCTTTCTAAACGACCAAATAAAAATGCGTAGTTAATATTGCAAAAGAAAAATTAATAATGATTGATGAAAAGTTAAAATATGTATGAACAATCGAATTATTACTCTACAAAGGTTAACCGGTTGAGTTCGAGTTCTACAGCCGTCTGTATGTACCACAGCGGGCATCGATATGGACGTGATAATTAACTAACACTACATGGGTGTGTTTGATTTTGAAGTAAAAACAAAGCAATGCTATATGTACGAGTAATGTAACGTGGATCTGAGCAAATAGTAAATCAAACAAACAGGTATGAAAGCAATTGACTGTAGTTATGCAGAAAACAAAAACGGCTAATTTACTCTAAATAGATGTAAATTCAAAGGGAGTTATTTGGACAAATATAATAACTGCGTTGCATGCAAGTGAGATCAGCAGTATTTAGCGAGTAGTGCATGTCCTAACTGTTATTTGACTCAGATTTAAAATTAAACTATGTACACTTTGTAAGTACCGTACCGACCTGGCTCTATTCGACGGAGGCCATCTGCACCTAAACGGACATGTCATAAGCTTTGTCAAAACGCGGGGTGTTAACTAGGGCATGCAGTACCGGTCCCGGTACCAAGAATTTTATTTCCCGGTTCTGAACATGGCCGGAACCGGGATTCCCGGTTCTTCCCGGTTCTCAAGGCATCTTATGATTCTTTTTAAGAAATTGTTTGTGTTAGCGTAAAATCTTTATGAATTACTTATTTTCATATGAACAATTTCATAAATTCTTATGAACGACTAATAAACGACTTATTTTATATAAAAAATCACGCGTTCCCACCTATTTTACGAAATTAACCGGCACACTTTGCCTGCGCATGGGCTTAAAGGTGTACGAGCAACACGGCCGTAGTCGATGCACTCAGCACTATCGACGGCACGGGATTGACGCGATACAGGAATTAAAAATTCAACCCGAGAACGGAATATCAATACATACTATAAAACAATGCCGCGTCTGTCTGTCTGTATGTTCGCGATAAACTCAAAAACACCTGGACGGATTTTCATGCGGTTTCCACTTATCAATAGAGTGATTCATGAAGATGGTTTAGGTGTATAATTTGTAAAGGTTTTGTGTAAATTGGTTGAACTACCCGTGCGAATCCGGGGCGGGTCACTAGTTTTCATATAAAACCAAACCTAGAATAAGAATATTCGAATATAATAAATCCGGGTCAAAATGTATAGATAGACACCTTATTCATCTAAATAGGTGTAATAGTAGATTTAGGGCTCCATTGGGACATATGACACAAACACACATAGATTGCTAATATCATTAGTCCTTTATGTAACCGGCATAAAAGTACTGAACGACGTCTCAGATAAAAACAAAATTGAAATAGAAAACTTGGTGAATTTTTACAAATTACTACATTACTAGGTTAGTTTGTCGGGTTATTTTTGGGTTCCCCGTTTCATAGCACCATTATTAAAATGTTATTTAATGTCCGGAGCTAATGTACTAAGACAACTACTATTGAAATGGGAATAAATATGCATACTGATGAGAACCGGGAAGTACCGGTACCGGGTGTTCAGTACCGGTTCTTTCGACACTATAAAATTCCCGGGAATTACCGGGAATTAATTACCGGGAATTTGAGAACCGGGAATTCCCGGGAGCATGCCCTAGTGTTAACATGTCCCGTAGTGTACCGCACCCCAGCGTAGCTATTGTAATAAAGTTACACGCTTTTTAACTTCTCGCCGCCGCCGGGCCTGGGCTCATTTACATGCACTCGGTAGGTACCAGCTAGCTCTGCTAGTAAGAATGTGTCAGCTGTACCTATTGACTATTGTGCGAAGGGTATGCGCCGCTTGACTTTTTATATAGGTGGCAAATGAGCAGACGAAACGCCAGGAAATAATCCCAACAATTCCTCGAAGCACGCCCCGCGTTACACATGCCATAGAAAATGCAGAGCGAGGCCACATCTCTTCGCAGTGCCAACGAGTCAAGCCAGCCAATAATTAGAGTCGCTCTCCGTTGGATGCGGTCCAGAGGGAAAAGTTGGTACTGAGGTATCTCTGCCCACATATAGTTAAGTACAGTATAGCAATGTGGTAATTTTTTTAATTTCCTGCTACAAATTTTAATTCAATCTCATTCGTCAATAATTTTAAAGGACTAATGTGTCTCATAAATAGCTATAGCGTGTGATGTATTTAATGAGTAATTACTGTAGCCATTTAATACAGTTTCATCGAAAAAAGAATTCATGTTTATATTGCACATAATGTACTACTCGTGCGCCCAGTGGCTCGCATGACCTATGAGCGTTCTTCCACGGATGTTTGATTTCAAGCAACCTCGCCGGCTGCCCGCAGAAACTTCGTCTAGGGCTGCGACTTATTCCAGCCAGCATATTTACAGCGGGTATCGATAACTACGTGAACCGAAGGTAAATGTCTGAGGACTTTATCTTCAATCTTCGTTTATATAGAAGCAGAGTTGAACATGAACCTGTGGCCATTAACTGTGTTAAAAATAAACAGATGTCTTCTCGTACCAGTACGGATATGATGGTCGTTCTTGTCTACGTGACAGCGTGATAAAACGGTGTCCGTCACTTTCTTTCCCACAGTGTTAAACAGTGACAGTTATTTTATCACGTGGATAAAGATGGATAAAGCTATCCATAATAGGCTGGCAGGTTGCTTGTAATTTAACGTACCGACGGCTGACTAATAGTACTGAAAGGTATTACATTTAAAGGCAATAAGTTAAAATTAAAGGAACAAAACATTGTCGTCAGTTGGATTAGGTACCTATAGCTTGTATTGTGTTGTATAGATATAATAATATTGTCATCTTATAAAATGACACAGCATAAACTAATATGTATCTTAATGCACAAAAGCATTCTAAAATCATCAAACATATATATTATTATATCCGAGCCCATCATACAAATATTTATTTATTATAGGATAAACACATCGATAGGACTATATCGTAGAGGGCCACCCCTACCGCGTAAGAGCTAAGCCCTGTTCTCCCCCGGGGGCTAATATATTGTTATTTGCGGATCTCACCCCCTCACTACCATAACGTAGCAACAATGTATTGCCCTCCTGCACACTTACGACGTTTTTCTTCTACTATGGTAGTAGCAATGCTAGTAGGTACCTACATTATGGGGCAGAAATATTATTCAAAGTAGGACAAGTCAGGGGTATTGGGATGTTTGTTAGCTTTGATTTTATCTGTAATGTTATAATATGTTTTGGTTAATCTTTAACTTAAAAAGTTATAGCCCTAGACCCTACTGCCATTTAATTTCCGTCATTTAGAACATTTTATAAAAACCGAAATGACAGAAAAAAACTACCAAACCTGCTCTCAAAACTTCACGAGAATCGGTTAAGAAATGCGACCTGCAGAGGAGAACATCCGGAGATACGAAAACATTTTTGCCTAAGCTGTCACGGAGACCTTCGCTAACGCTCGGTCAATGAAAGTCATGAAAAGTCAGAATATTACATTACAACTACATCACGATACGCTATCAAATAATATATAATGGCGGCAGTTTGGTATTTTTTCCCCGCCGCGCGCGCCGCATACAAACGGCGGGCAAGTAGCCTTAGTGGTTTACTTTACACGGCTTACCCGTGATATACTGCGAATTATGCGGATTATCCAATGGCCGCTTTTACAGTTGTTGAGGGCCTGGGTACGAAAATCGAAACTTCGATATCTGGTTATCTGCACTAGAGATTAGAGAAATTTCGGTTTTCAAATATTGCAATGCCGCGCAAGATATTTAACTTGCATAGAATTTTATTTTTAGCTAATCAAAACTTTTAGTGACCAAATTGTCTATTCTGTGATATCCAAAGGGTATATATTCATAGAGAAGGAATAAAATAATTAACGGTGTCAAATAAGTGACAGTCCTGTGGACCGTTTTTTGGAGTCAAAAATATTATATACAAGAGCTTCGATTAGGTAGGTATACTATCCAGCGTCGCGTTGTTCTAGTTTAATTCGCTTTTGGTGTTCCCCGGAAGTACCGGAGTCTGCGTGTTTGTCACGCGCGGTTTTTACTGCCTAACTTTAAGATGTGGACTGCCACTTTATATCACCCATGGAATTTTCTAAGAACGTGTGTCATACACAAAATTGTTAAGGTGATGGCAACCCCGGCTGTCAAACGATAAGCAGCTGATTTTGCTAGGTCCCTTGTAATTATTTTAATTTTAATAATATTTCATGTAATATTAAGCATTATAAGTGTGAATTAAATAGTTTTAACATTAAGTTATATGTATAAATAATAAGTGAAGTGCTTTAGTGACGTTTACAAGTGTCTTGTAATATCTCAGATTTGTAGCCGTTAAGGTTATAAATTTGAAACCTGTGTTCGCCTTGGAATCCTTTCTGGTTTTTTTATCACTAGTATTTACCAAGTGTGTTTATAATAATCATTGTACAGGGTTAGAACACAGTGTAGACACAGTCAATTGTCACTATTTCATGTAAGTACGTACCTAAATATCGCTTGGCGTGAGTAAGCGATTCCTTGTTTATTTTGGGTTTAATAGAAATTGCGAAACCATCTACAATGCTAACCCGCAGAGCAGCCGCAGCGGCTCGCCAGCAGGAGACTGATAAACTCCAACTTACCTTGCTGGAGTTGAAAATATCCAAGGAATCTTGTGCTCAATTGCTCAGTGAAAGGGAAGACAGTGAGAAGGAACTATTATTAGTAATTAATAGCAATGATAAGCTGAAAAAGGAACTGTGTTCGTTAGAAACTGATTACAATAATGTAAATTCAGAGCGGGCCCGGCTTCAGGAGACGGTTGACAGGTTCACTGAGTGTAGTGCTGCGTATGAGCAGGCCCTGAAGGACATCAACTCATTGGAGAGAGCACTGCACGACGCCCACGAACAAATCTATGAGCTACAGGAGGCCCAAAACAATGCAGCAGCGGCACACACTCAGACCTTGTTCGAAGAACTGGTCCGGCCCGACTCTCAGTTGGTTGCCGCACCAATTGAAAACCCTGTGGCCACTACAGTTTTAGCCAATGATACTACCACACCAAGGTTAGTAAATTGCAGCGGAAACAAACTAAAGAAATATATTAAATTAAATAGACTCATGAAAAAAAAACAAAAGTTGTCAAAAATAAACAAATTGTTTTTAAAAAAACTGAGATTCTGTAAAATTAATGTTAATTTAGTGGATAAGTTAGATTTGTATTCTGCTCAGTTAGAAAATAGTCAATTACAATATGAAACCGACACACAGACTTTAAAATTAAAAATTCAGAGTTTGGAGGATTCAATACAATCCCTAGAAACAATAAATGACAGTTCGAAAAAGGTGATTAATGAATATTCTTTGGCCATGGATGACTTAATATCCCAGATTAAGCTTAATTCAGAGCGGTTTGAGTCACTGACCAATGCCCAGTCATGTGCTTGTAGGCAAGTGACTGAACATTTGTCGACCAGTGTACTTGACCCAAGCCTGTGTGACGGTTTACCACACCAGCAATTAAATGATAATAGCTCCTTCCACACTACACAACAAAGCACACCTAAACCTAATGTTATTATGTATTGTGATGAAATTGGAAGCAATATGGGCTCATTTTTAAACTTTTACCTAAAGGGACTTAGTACAATCAGCAACTGTCTGCCTCATAGTAGTTTTGAAAATATCTTAAGACAAATTTTAAATGACAGTAATATTAATTCTAAGACAACACTGCTTATTCTTATGGGGAATAGGGGTAATGTGAACAAAAATAATTTAATTAAATACTTTGAACAGTTAAACTCACTGGCAGTGCATGAAATTATTTTTTTCACATTCCCCTATTGTGAGCAAATGTCAGAGGCAGAAAATACCACTAGACATAAGTTAAATATATCTCTATATAATCTTTGTACATATAATAGTAAGTTTAGGATAATTGACACTAACAATTTTGTTAGTAAATACCATATGCCTATGGTGTTTTTGACTAAAGGCAAGTATTGCCTTTCAAATTATTACAAAAGACAAATAGCTTTATCGCTATCCTATTTACTTGACATTTCTGCCAAGAATTTGGCAGTCAATTCTACTCCTATTGAGCAGCCCAGTATGAACATGGAATTGGTTCCAGTCATAACCAATGATTTAAACTAGCTGTTAAGACAAAAGATTATGTCTCTGGCAATTTAGTTTTAAATAAATATAATGAAAAATACTGCAAACATGGAAAGTATATCCACCTGGTGCATCAAAATATTCAATGTATTAGAGGTAAAGATTTACAGATTGAACTTTTTTTGAATGATTTTAATATTGATATTTTATGTATTACTGAACATTGGTTAAATAATAATGAATTAATGCCTCAATTTAATAATCACCAGGCGGGAAGTTCGTTCACCAGACTTAGTTCCATACATGGTGGGTCATTAATTATATTAAATAGTCAGTTAAAATTTAAGGAACGTAAGGACATTGTATCCATGTCTGTTGAACGGACTATAGAACTAAGTGCAGTAGAATTGGAGCAATTTATTGTTGTCTGTGTGTATAGGCCGCCATTAAGTAATTTTGAACTATTTGAAAGCATAATGGAATCTGCCCTACTTAAAATATCATCTTCTAGTAAGAAATTGCTTATATGCGGCGACTTTAATGTAAATATTTTGGAAAATTCAACAATGTCTTGTAGATTATTCAATCTTTTCAAATCTTGTAATCTCAACCACATGTTTATGGAGCCCACTAGAGTGACTGCCTCTAGTGCAACCTGTATTGATAATATTTTCACTGATATTTTTCCTATTACTAAAAAAGTTATCAGCAATTTAGAATCAGACCACTTAGGTCAATTAATGGTATTTGAGGCATTAAGGAAAAATACTATGAGAAAACAAATAACTTTTGTACCAGTAACCTCGGACCGCGTGGAAAGAATGAAGCAAAGTTTAGTTCAGGCGCTACCCTTTTTGTCTTCCGATATGAGTCCTAATAGTATGTATAATTCATTCTTTCACACTTTTATGGAACATTATAATGCGATATTCACCTCAAAATCGGTCGTAGTTAATGGTGCATCAGTTTTTAGTGAGTGGGCTACTGCGGACTTACATCAACGAAGACGTGAACTGTATGCCTTGTATGAGGAACGGCGGTTTAATCAGAGTGATGAATTTAAAGAACATGTCAAGGAATATTCGAAGAAGTTTAAAGTAGATTGTCATATAGCTAAGCGAAATTATCTAAGTCAGAAAATAAAAAGTAGTTCCGACATTATTAAAGCAACCTGGAAAGTAATAAATGTGGAGACTGGTCGCTCGAAACACACAATTAAAGAACTTAAACTAAATATTGATAACAAAATTATAGATTCCAATTTAGAAGTAGCTACAGAATTTGAAAAATTTTTCACCGAGGTACCAGTATCCACAACTAAGGATTTAAATTCATCACCCTCATCTGCTGTTACATTATTAAAACATAACGCTCCAGAGTGTTGTGGAGACCTTCATTTTGAACATGTTTCTACCTCAGATGTAATAAAGGCGTTTAAATCAATTAATGTCAAAAAAACTAATGACCTCTGGGGAGTCTCTGTCCATGCTGTCAAATCCTTAGTAGAAATTGTAGCGCCTGACTTGGTAGTTATATTTAACAACAGTGTTGATTGCGGCGAGTTTCCTGATTTAATGAAACATAGTAAAGTAACTCCTTTATTTAAATCTGGTAGCAGCTCTGACCCCACTAACTTTAGACCGATATCTGTGCTACCAACATTTAGCAAGATTTTTGAAAAATTAGTTCTTTCTCAATTAGTACGACATTTTAACGTTAATAATTTAATGCATAATAAGCAGTTTGGTTTTACGCGGGGTCGCTCAACAACCGATGCTGGTGTTGAGCTAATTAAGCATATTTTCGATGCCTGGGAGGAGTCACGAGATGCTTTAGGTATCTTCTGTGATTTTTCTAAGGCCTTCGACTGCGTTTGTCATGAAACATTAATCAGGAAACTTCATTATTATGGAGTTAGAGGATCGGCACTGAATTTACTTAAGTCCTACTTAAATGGTAGAATACAAAGGGTCGATGTGAGTGGACAGCGATCACCGGGGTCATTGGTCTCTATGGGTGTACCGCAGGGGTCAATATTGGGGCCTTTCCTGTTCCTTATCTACATAAATGACTTGCCATTCCTTGTAAAGACCCACCATGATATAGTGTTGTTTGCAGACGACACCTCACTTATTTTCAAAGTCAAACGACAGCAACAAGCTTACAATGATGTAAACGATGCTATTTCAAAAGTAGTAAATTGGTTCAATGTTAATAATTTATTGTTAAATGAGAAAAAGACTAAATGTATTAAGTTTGTCACTAGTAGTCACGTTAGGCATGTGCAAACAAGTGTCATTGTGAAGGATGAGGAATTGGAATTAGTTGATAGTACAGTTTTTCTTGGTATAACTTTAGATTCTAAACTCCAGTGGGGTCCCCATATTGCTACTCTTTCGAATAGACTGAGTTCTGCAGCTTTTGCAGTGAGCAAAATCCGTCAGTTAACTGATGTGAAAACAGCTCGATTAGTATATTTTAGTTACTTCCATAGCATTATGGCATATGGTATTTTACTATGGGGTGGTGCTTCAGAGATAAATACCATTTTTGTTCTGCAGAAGAGGGCTATTCGAGCAATATACAAAATGAACCATAGAGACTCACTTAGAGATAAATTTAAGGAAATTGACATAATGACAGTGCACTGTCAATACATTTATGAGAATATTCTGTATGTACATAAAAATATTGTAAATTTTAGAAAAAAATTTGAAATTCATAATATTAATACTAGAAATAAACATAAGCTCGCAGTGCCCTTCACTCGGCTCCATAAAATTAAAAAATCATTCATGGGTAATTGTGTGAGATTTTATAATAAACTTCCAAACCATATTACTGAATTATCTATTAATAAATTTAAGAATTATGTAAAGCGTAAACTTATATCTAAAGCGTATTATACCACACAAGACTACATGAATGATAAAACAACGTGGGATTAATTGTTATTCGAAATGATTATTTATATATTAGGTATATTTGATTAATGATGAGGAAATTGATATTCCGAATATTCCGATGTTTGTACTTCTTTTGTGTTTTTTATTTATTTATTTGACATTTAGATTTTATTCTAGAAACATTCTAGACTAGTATTTTTTATACAATTTTTTTTCATGTTTGACGATCCTTTTGTGAAATTCCTAAATTTGTGTTAAATTTGATTTGTATAATAATCCAATATTATTATGGAATAATAACATCAATAAATTGCTCTGATAATTAGCTTAAGATAATTTATAAGTATGTTACGATTCATAAGTGCTTGTTGCTAGGCCTACATGAATAAAGATATTTTTGACTTTGACTTTGACTAAGGCATTCAGAAGTTATGGTGGAACAAAGAAACTTACATACCCAACCGTCCACATACAAACATGAACCCTTAAAAGCAATACACTCCTTTTTTGGGGCATGCGTCATCGACGACAACTGGAGAACAATATTATTTATTATGCAAGTTGCAGAACAATCTCAATATTTCCATAATTTCTGGAAACTTTCATGAGAAATATGAAAGAAAATAGAATGAAATTCTCGTGCAAAAGTTCCCGTTCAGATTAGGGATTATTTCTTATTTTTAATATAATTTATTGTACATAAAGTAGGTAGGTATAATTAATATTTTCAGAATTTTCCTCATCTAAGCCATTAGGTATCTCTATACCTATTGGCGTAGGTAGATGAGGATCGAGCTCTCCCAATAATCAGTGCAAAGGTGCATTTAATAATGGCTTGATTGATGTTTATTACAACGGGGTCCATGTTTCAATTCCACCCCCAAACACAACTAATATTTACCGTCCCGCCATCACCCTTACCACCCTAACGCAAACGCTCAAGACACAAAATCGCTTGACAACCAATTATTCAACCGCAAAACAGTAATGCTTAATAACACCAAATTTGCTTCACCCGTTAATTACCTTAGAAATTTCTATCTGTATTATTTTAAGGTTAGTTTTCCTCTGTGTTTCGCTTTCGCAGCTGCATTGATCCTTGTTGTCTGGGTATAGGTTCTCGTGAGAATGCTTAATCACGAGATATTGTTGCGTTTGACGTGATGCGATGGACGTGTGCTGTGAGCATGTAATGTAACATAGCTAGTATTTGCTGTCATTTAAAAATTGATTCCTTTGTTGAGGTTTAATTTTGGCTAGGGGTATGTCTGTCTATCTATCTTGTTCGACAAGGACCAAAAACATGTGGATATATATCAAGCAAAAGCTTTAGCTTTAGCTTCATATCGTTATTAATACTTAGGTATTGTACCTAATATGTCCTTACACTCGCTTGTTCGTCACAAGTGTCACTACCATATATTGAGCAGTGGAATCCAAAGACATAAAAAATCGACAAACAATATTTAAAACATTGCAAACGTACTTACAATGTACAATTAAACAATAATGTATTTAGTGCCCTCAATCGCATCCCACTGCTGGGAAGAGCCTCGGGCTAACTGCAACAAGCAAATTACAGTGTTTCGGCGTCAAACGGCGGGGGCTGAATTTAAGGGATGTAGGTACGGTTAATAAAAACTAGTTATAACTGGAGGTCTAATCGATGTTTGAAAATTAACATCGACTTGGTAAAACTATTAAAACGGATTATATCACGTATATGTATTGAATTTATACTACATCCTGTTACACGTTGACTACGAACGCTGTAAAGGGTTCGAAACGTCGGGATGTAGTATAAATTAAATATACGCGATATAACCCGTTTTAATAGTTTTATTTCATGAGTAACTATCGCGGTAACCGAAGACAATATACCGTCTTGGTGATTGGTGCGCATCTACCGCACCACGTTTACTTAATTTCACATTCAACTAATTAGCGTGAGCGATCTTTGAGGTCGTATCAAAAGATCAAAACTGTAACAAGTTGTATAATCAGAATCGGGCTCCTGTTTTGGTATTGATATGATACTAACTTGAAACATGTCCGAGTGTCATTCTCTACGTGGTCTCTACCTACCTTTTTCATATTGAGCTACTATTCTAGCTATTCACTATCATGACGTATGATCATAACGTTCAATTAGCGTAGGTACCTACCTAATATTACTTAAGTAAGTATGTTTTAAAGACACAGGGTACAGCGTTCCTTTCTCCTATCCTAAAATTTCTACGTAAGGACAACCATAAAATGTATGTTATCGGGCGGTCTATTTTGCTTTACAATTACTATATTACGCCCTATAAAAGGTTAAGCTTTCGATTTTCTACCTTGTTGTAATAATCATAAATTCATTCGATCAACGATAAACGTCATACGATTAAGCGAGTTTTAAATATTGACTTCATCATTGTCATAATCGTTCAATTCTGGCGAGTAATGGTCATGACATGCACTGATAATAGACGGTGCATCTGCATGTCGGCAGGGGGCACTGCGCACGCGCCTTTATTATTCTAATAACACCATAATTTTAAATAAAAACCCGTTGCTTGACGTCAGTATGAAACAATGATGGGAACAGTGTTTTAACGCTTTAAATTGTACACCTAATGTTTGGGATAAAAAAAAATATAGGAAGTTATGATTTATATCGTAATTAGCAGCCATTTAATCTATTTATTTTGAAAATACTGAGAGAAGAGTATGGAAAAAAGATATTTCCATACTTTCCTCGATTGGGGCAGCTAAAACAAGCAAGCAGCACAATTCATTAATTCATTCGTACCTGTCGTGGAAGCTCTTTCGCATGCACCCGTAAAAAAAATACATATTTATATCCACCTTGCCCCGAACCTTTCTTTGCCCCTCTTCCCCTGCCTATACATGCAAGCTGCAGTTACAGTTTCATCAATTTATTCAAAATTAAACATCCCATTTTTCTTTTAACCTTCACAATTGAACAAACATGACATTACGTGTCTACATCAAAAATCCAATCCGTTTAAAAGTCCTTACCATCATAGTAATATTACATGACTTAGGTCCTTCTTTGAGGGGGGTTACCTGTTAAACGCGCGTTGCACGCGCACGGCACGCGTAACGCACGCTCACTGCACGCGCCGCTAATCCCTGTTGACATGCGTAATTGAATCGCCGTGTGTCAACACAGGTTACTGTCAATTTATGTGTGACAGCATGGGAGCAGCTTGTAATGATACGTTTGCTTTATGACTTTATAAATCGGTAACATCCCAATTTTATCCTTCGAGAACATATTGGATTTTCCCCTAAGGGAATAAGTATTCCTATTTATATGACTAAATTAATCTTCAAACGTGTATAGCGTCTATGGCTTTCAATATTTATTTGAATTATATTCCACTTGAAAAGAACAAATGGCGGCAAGTACGATACATGCACGAGTAAGCACCACACAGTATGCCTAATTGCTATTAATTTGTATGGATATTCCCTTAATGGGTATCTGTTAGAGCTGGGGGCATACAAACAGACGAGGCAATTGATTTGCCATAGAGTACGTACTCAAGCTCACTACAAACTACAACCAATAATCAATATCTTGCTGAAACTATGCACTTAGAGCCACATAATTAAAGATATGTCCACGATGATTATATCTTCTATTACTATTAGGTATATAATAGATATGTAGGTACTTACTTACTTAGGTACGAATGTATGATTATGATTAGATATTATATCTATAAATTATACTAGGTGTTAGATTCAATTCAAGGAATGTGAGGGAAATTACAAAATATATATATAAGAAAGACTTAGGTAGGTTTTTAGGAACAGTACCTTAATTATTTTCTCTCCATCTAGTTTTACATAATTATGTAGTTTCGAGTTATAGAAGAATTTAGTGTTATTTTGTAAGTACATTTGAGTATTTTGATATATGTCGGTCTATTTGTCTGTAAGGTCTTAGTGGTCTGAAAATAAATAGTTTTTAATTTTAATTTTGATCGTGTTTCACGTGTTTTAAGCAGGCGTAGACAAAAACTCGACAATTTATTATTGTAGAGGCAGCCCCACGCCACGTTTTCTTCGGACGGTGACATTGGTCCTCCATTGAGCCCCGTGGAATTCTTTAGTGGGGCCTTTGTTTAAAGCGTGGATCGCTGCGCGGACGCAGGCGCGTGTGAATCGACCGTGCGCGCGAGTTCACACCTCCACAGGCTGTTGTTATTTCAACAATTTTAATTAAAATATCTAAACTAGTTAGCTATATGAGGTGTAAACAACATACAACGTACATTTTCAAATTCTGCTTTGATAAAGTGCCACCCCTAATACTTTTATTTATTCTGTACCCTAAGCTATCTTAGACACAATAAGTGATTTATACCAAAGATATAATTATGTTACTCCGTATTTTATACTAAAAGACTCGTTAATCCACAGATGTTTTACAATAAATTGGTGATGCAATCCAATAAATATCAATGTCCTGCTTTGTATAATTATCTAGGGTTCAATCGATGGATTCTCCCATTCTCCTGTCACCTTGATAATGACTAATATCTTGTGGATTCAATCACCAGTTCGGGTACAAAGTAGAATATAAGGGTTGGTACTCACCAATTCGGGTAGGTTTTTATCAAAATGTAGTTTTTAGGGTTCCGTACACAAAGGGTAAAAACGGGACCCTATTACTAAGACTCCGCTGTCCGTCCGTCCGTCCGTCCGTCCGTCCGTCCGTCCGTCCGTCCGTCTGTCACCAGGCTGTATCTCACGAACCGTGATAGCTAGACAGTTGAAATTTTCACAGATGATGTATTTATGTTGCCGCTATAACAACAAATACTAAAAACAGAATAAAATAAAGATTTAAGTGGGGCTCCCATACAACAAACGTGATTTTTGACCGAAGCAACGTCGGGCGGGGTCAGTACTTGGATGGGTGACCGTTTTTTTGCTTGTTTTGCTCTATTTTTTGTTGATGGTGCGGATCCCTCCGTGCGCGAGTCCGACTCGCACTTGGCCGGTTTTTCTAAATAAATTCGTCAATTTACGTGCGGTCAAGGGAAGGGAATCCTAAGGTAAGATCCAGCTATTTCTGTCAGTTTCGCTGTCTGCCAAAACGTCAGACAATCACAGACATTGAAATGCATCAGCCTGTGCTTGGGCCGGTCTTCGCGCATGCGCGCTAATTGCGCTATCAGCTACCGTGCGCTTCCGCCGCTCGTGTGGGAGGTCTCTTCTATAGGTGCCTCTACACTAGAGACCGCGGCTTTTGTCCGCGCCGTCAAATAAAGTGCTTCCTTTTTATAAAAAATAGACATAAAGGTCAGTCTTTCATATTTAATTTATTCTCTATATATATATTTATACCGGAGGTAAAAAGTAAAGCTACCTTTCTCGCCTCTCGATTATTTGTAGAATTTTACTCAGTTCGTCCGTACCTACTCCAAAATGCTACTCCATTACCTATAACTACATACCGTCCTCTTACTTTTATATTGTAAGACAAAATGCCTTTCACTATTGAAATATAATTTGGATATTTGTTTCTTATTACGAGAGAGTTGGCAGCTTCCTCGCTCAAAGGATCCAGCTCTTTGTTCTTGTTGCGGGAAACATGTCCGCCTGGAACGGAATTAAGGAAACGCAGGGATTAAGGGACACTGTTTCGTCACGGGGGAGATGGACCTCTTAGCATTCGCTTGCAATCCATCTAGGAGAAGGATACTTCAAAATTAAATCCCCACATGGAGTTACCGTAAGGCGCGAGTAGGGTCCAACCTGAAATAAGCGGCAGATTCCTGCAGCCGACCTGCCTCCACACGTATTGGCTCGCCTTTCCTGTGGGTTAGGACAGTGAAGCCGAGAGGATAATGCAGGTGCTGGGAAAGAAATATACATAAGTACATATATTAGAGAACAAAACATGTTGTGCGTTGTGCGTCACAACGTCTGTTTGTCTGAGAGCCCAAACTTGAGCAAACAGAAACGTTTTAATTGATCAAGCGTTTAATTGCCTTTTAGAACCGGATTCGAAACTCGTGTTGTGTTGTCT
This sequence comes from Cydia amplana, assembly GCF_948474715.1. Classification (NCBI taxonomy): domain Eukaryota; kingdom Metazoa; phylum Arthropoda; class Insecta; order Lepidoptera; family Tortricidae; genus Cydia; species Cydia amplana. The sequence continues at coordinate 26,506,168 of NC_086070.1, forward strand.
GTAGGCACAAATACAGTAGCTGGGAGGTCGTAGTGACTCATACGATGAGTCTAGGTAGCTTTGGTGTTGTGAATGGTTTTGAACTATAGGTAATAATAAAAGTTATGTAGATGTACGGAATATAATATGAATATAAACCCTGAGAAAGGGGAAAGGCCTAGAGGTGCAGGCTGACCGTTGGGAGGGATGGCATGCGGCACCGGCAGAGTGAATAAAAATAGGTTAATTTACCCGTAGAATTATTATGTAATGAAGGCTACATTGGTACGATTAGAAGTCAACAGTCCACCTATACTCGTATTATACAACTTAGCTCACTTTATATAGAGAACTGAAAATAACTTATACAGCTAACCTATTAACTAAAACACACTTTTCTTAAAAACTGTAAACTTAACCACGTAACACTAGAAACAGCGAAAAGTTAAGCAAGCATAATAACTCTCCGGTTAAGGCCGGTGGCGAGCGAGGGTGGCGCCCTCTCGGTAAATCACGATGATTCAATATTAATGATGTTTTAACCTTAGTGATTTATCTGTGACGGTGCAAGCTACCAGCGGGAGCGGGCAAAGATGTGCATGTTCTATCAAAAAAATAATTTCTGATCCACGATTTTATTACAAACTTCGTTTATGAATCGTAAAATCGTGTACATTTTACGATTCATAAACGAAGAGTTTCATACACTATACAACTCTGACGAATGTTTTATTTTGAAGAAAGAATGTTTTATTTTGAAGGAACTCACTTAGTTTTTGCTTTTTATATGATATAGGAGGCAAACCAGCACACGATTAGCGGTTTTTTATGCGTACGGCTTCCACTATATTGAGGATGGTGTCCTTGGGATGGGATCTTTAAGTTTTCAATTTAATAATTGTTATTTTCTTTTGTATCTTTTTACTGAAGTGTGCCAATAAAGAGTATTCTATCTATATATTAAACGACTCACCTGAAGGTAAGTAATTACCGTCACCCAAGGACGCCTGCAACACCAGAAGGGTAGCAAGTGCATTGCCGGTATTTAAGATGAGAGTACGCCCTTTTCTTGAAGATTTGAAGTTCATAATATCGGTCCGGAAATATCTCGCACTATACATACAGCCATATTCGAACTATAAGCTACGTCAAATAAAAGATATAGAAACATCAGAAACGACATGGATCGGATATGCCAGTGTCAAACAAGTGTCAAAAGTGACGTTTCTTCAAACAAAAACGTAATTTTTTATTTGATGCATCTTATATAAAGTTCGAATATTGGCTGATACGCATTACAATAAATACCGTGGCATTGATTATCAACCTCGCGTTTTAATCTATGCTCAGTTATTTTGTCTCCCCGCTGCAGAGCTGGGTCGTTTCGAGTTTTCCGTGAAACGAAACGTAACCGTTTCTTTAAATCACGTAACTGTTTTCAAAAACAGTTTCTAAAATAACTGGATTCCCAGTGTGTGTCGAACGAAACGAAACGAAATCGCATTGAATTTAGAAACGTACGTACTAGTTTATAAAACAAAATTATACAATCAACTTCCCTTCGTACTTTGTTCAGGCTTAGGACTGACTGCAATTCATGACATGTTTTGCACTCGGCTTTGTAATCATCACGTTTTTCAAAAAAGTCCCATACTTCGCTAGAATTTTTTCTTGGCGCCATTTTTACACTTTTATACAATCAAGTTTACGAACACAATCTAATGATAACTAAAAACTAACCTAACCTAGGAAATGTTTTCTAACACTAAACTATTTACGAGTAGATATTTACAAAGTTTTACGTAGGTTCTCTACACTTCACAAGTTTATATACACATGTATCCAAAAAGGTCAATATTTTTGAATAAAAACAAAACTATCACAATACTCAAACTCGAGTAACTCGACAAATACAATCACATTAGTTTGTTATTGTCACGAATTCCCGCCAAGTCGCGAAACCAAAAGTAAAACGATCTGCAATTCACATTTCAAAAAAACCTAATTTGCATCGTCTCACAAATGTCTAATATAACTTGACCCCTAACTTCAGTACTTTATAAAGATAAATCGATAGGTCACACATAAAATGGCCCCTAAATTCGTGATGCTAGCGAGTGTTTGTTAAGCGTCGTGAATTATTTTTAAAGTAGTCCAACTGGCGCCAATTTCGCTACTTGCTTAAATTTTACGCATTAAAAGATTCCTTAATTTAAACCCTAATGCTTAGAAAATAGAGCACTTATTTATCTAACGAACATTGAAGTTCTTGAATATAATGCCTGCTAAAAAGCGCGATTAGCGTCTACCTGACAAAGCTCAATACGTTTCGTTTCGTTTTTATCTCTATCTCGCTCTTTCGTTAGCCGATAACCTATAACTGTCCCTGCTCATCGGAAAACGAATAAAACAGTTTTAGAGCTGCATTTTGCTTTGCGATAGTTGCGTCCGTTATGCGTGGTTATGAGCGACTATGTTATCGTATGCCGCCGCCTCTTTGTCATCGTTTTTATAAAAACAGTTTGTCGTTCCTACCACAAACTGTTATTTCGTTACAGCACAAGAAAGTGTTTTTAAAAACACTTACGGAAAAAAACGCTCAGCTCTACCCCGCTGCCTCCAGCCCCTTGTCCCGCCTGAGCCGTACCATAAGCCCCTGTTTTTGTTTATTGCTAATAAGGTATCGGCCCAAATTGCCACGGGGGCTGCGCCGGGGCAGTCAAAAAAGGGATTTTTAGCGCCATAACATTAATGTAACTGTGGGTTTACTATGAATAATGCCGTGTTCATACTTGACAATTATGGGCAAACGGAAAAAGTTTGAAGTCATAACATCGTACAAAATTAACATATATTTTATACAAATTGTGTTTATAGCAGCTTACGATAATAGGTACCTAATCTTTAGGTAAGTAAGTATTTCACCTTTAAGTAAAAAGAAAAAGTATTTCATATATTATATTCTTCAGAGGTCGAATCATCCACAAATTGTAGTATTTTACTACATTCATTGAATAGCTAAAACATTTTCACTTTTTCGTACAACAATTGGAAAACAAAAACGCAGCAAAAAAATATTTAATGTTGTTAAAAACGAAATGTAAAAATGTTAAATTTAACGAGCATCTAAATTTAAACAGTTTTCCATTGGTATTAATAGGTGATGCATAAAAAATTAAAAATACTCGTGAGCAAAGCCAAATATTTCGTTTGAGGACTCTTAAAACAATTCTTTAAAGGATAGACACTTTTAACACTCCGCTAACAATTTCGGAATGCGTTCAGTCTAGTTACTTAAGTGTCCCCATCTCCCAAACGTGGACAAAGTGAACAAACACCCCGATTTGGGGCGAGTTAGCACGCTGTGTTTTAGCACCCAATCCATTCACTGACACTAGGTAAACTCTATGGCAAAGATATTAAGGTTCATTTATGATCAGTGAAGAGTGCCTCTGTTAGTACCATCGCGTCCACATTATTAATTGACAATTTGTAGACCCTATTGAAATAGCGCTAAGGTTCATAGATGGTTATTTTAGTGACTTGTTGCTATGTCAAACCATGCCTAATGAGTTCGTTGGCTCTTAGACCGTTTGTTTGTGGTACAGGACTAAATTATATGGAGGTAAGAATTGTTTGACGACTAATTATATAGGTAAGTATATATGGTTTATGTCCCGTTAGGCATTTAGACAGGCCGGCCATTTTGCGTCAATGAAAAAAATTTCACCTGAAATTCCCTTCCATGAATTCCCTGCAAAGATTTTCTCGTCTACAATTTACAGGAGTCTAAGGGATAGGCAATTGGCAACACGCATGTGAGGTTCTGGATTTGTAGGCGTTAGAAAATTCCATACGAGTGTACCTTTTACATAAGTCATGCATGGAAATAGTTACGTGACGTTTCGTAGCATCAGATCTGTCATCCCGATACATTTTTGTTTTCATTTGGCGTTGGTTGATGCCATCTTGGCTAGGTAACCTGATCTTAAGCAATATAAGATATGAGGAACTGCTACAGTTATTCGGCGAGACAGCTAGAGGGCACCTCAAATGTCATAAAAGGCGATTGTAGTCGATGTTACAAAACGGTCATTTCCCCTTTTACGGCGCCGCCCGCTTCGTGACTGCGCGCGCAGCACTTACACTCTACCAGTAGTACCACACTGTCCACACTCATCACACTTTAGGCGTTTACACGTTGTCTTCGGAATCTGTTTTAAAATACAGAAGTAAAAACGGTGGGTGAAGTTTAGTAAGTATCAGTTTTCCTTTTCAAACTCTTTCTGTCTTTTCCCAGTTATTCTTTGCCCTCTGACTGTTACTCCCGGGTCGGTATTTTTGCTCTTGTTATAGAGTTTTCCTCATCTCGTCGGCAGTGGATATCACGATCACCGTAGCCTATGGACGCTTGCAACTCTAGGGGTTACCAACACCTAACCTGGATACTCCTTTTTAGGGTTCCGTACCCAAAGGGTAAAAACGGGACCCTATTACTAAGACTCCGCTGTCCGTCCGTCCGTCCGTCCGTCCGTCTGTCACCAGGCTGTATCTCACGAACCGTGATAGCTAGACAGTTGAAATTTTCACAGATGATGTATTTCTGTTGCCGCTATAACAACAAATACTAAAAACAGAATAAAATAACGATTTAAGTGGGGCTCCCATACAACAAACGTGATTTTTTACCGAAGTTAAGCAACGTCGGGCGGGGTCAGTACTTGGATGGGTGACCGTTTTTTTGCTTGTTTTGCTCTATTTTTTGTTGATGGTGCGGAACCCTCCGTGCGCGAGTCCGACTCGCACTTGGCCGGTTTTTGAAAAACTCCATGCATACTGTAGTACTGAAGCTGTAATTTCTATGTTATACATAACTAGACCCGCCCCGGCTTCGCACGGGTTAACAAATTATACATAAACCTTTCTCTTGAACTCTATCCTGTGCTCTATCTATTTAAAAAAAACCGCATCAAAATCCGTTGCGTAGTTTTAAGGATCTAAGCATACATAGGGACAGACAGCGGGATGCGACTTTGTTTATACTTAGGTACTACTTATGTAGTGATTATGATCATGATTTAAAAATCAAAATATTTTTTTACCTACTTACTTTTAAAATTATTTCAACCAACTTTCAATAATGACCATTTCCTCGTACCTATGTACTGTGTAGGTATAAAATGGAAGCACTGTCCCCGGCACGCTGCTCCGGCGTGTTTGCGCGCCGCTTCGCACCTCGCGCGCTAAGAGCACGGAGCTACCTGCGAGAAATCAGAGCACACGTGTACAGAATACCATACCATACCTACCTTTTATACGAGTTTAAAATGCGGTTTTTACATTCGGAGATAGTTTTGAGCTTGGGATATTTTGAACCTAGTCTTCACGCTACGATAGTTTCCGAGCCTGCCTAGGTTTCTTCACATTTTATTTGATCGAAGCTGCTAAAATATACGAGTAGGTATAGTCTGTCCGCTTTTCTAAGATCAAGTGCGCCATAGTAAGTAAATCTATGGCGAACTTGATCTTAGGAATCGGACAGGCTACATGAGTACAAACCTGTGATTTTGTTAGAAGTCAATAAACACTGTGAACACAATATTCATTCCTTTAAGGCTAGAAAATGGGTCGAAATATAAAAAATATTTTGTTTCGGTTATGTGCTGTCTGTCAGTATACTTACACTGATTCATTGAATATATATAGATAACTCTCGAAAAGCTCATTGAAAAGTACAAACCTAGGCTAGGCTTATTGGCACGATTCGACACTCACCCAAGCACTACACTTACTTAGAGATACCTACTAATTAATCACGCCGGCTTTCTCGCTATTCATTACCCATCCGTAGCTATTCACGACTAACCCCAGAATACCATCCTGACTGGTTATAACCCTTGTAACCACTACATAAAGTTTACCATTGGTTAGATTGTGGTGTTGTAGTAGGTATGGCAGATCTTTCCTCGCAGAGCTCTACTACGCTGCATGGTTCTTTCGTGCAGCACCCAGTTGTGTAAGAGCTGCCAGGTGTTAAGTAGTAAAAGCGAAGAGAGGTCAACGTAAGGTGGTGGTTACGTCATAATCGCTTATTCGTCTCTTTCATTACACTCTAGCTACGTTGGAATTACGTTACAGTGTTTAGTTTTAAAAGAGCTCTCAGGAGTCAAGTAATGAAGGGTGAGACAGGTCAGGGTAAGGTGGTGGTGACGTCATAATGGCAGAGTCATGTCCGTGGTCCCGTGGGATGTTTCTACATCAGAGGTGCAGAGGTGTCGGGGCTGTAATGAATAGGGGTTGCGATTATTTATCTTAGATTATATGTGGTGTTACAAAGGTACGCAACAAATACCTTTGAAGAAAAAATAATGAGACAGATTCGTCTATTTTTCAGTAATAAATATGTAATCGTTTCATAGTGTAAGTAGTGTAACTTGCTCCCCACATAAATAAAAATATTTATAATAAAATTAAATTTCACTCAGTCCCGCTATAAGTCACCACAATTTTAAATTTTAAACCCCTATTTGTTCTGTGTAGCTACCCGTATCTGTGTAGCTAAGTTCTACTTTATATGTATAATTCCGAAGTAGGTATTGTGGCCGTCTTTTACAATTATCAGCTAACCTTCAAAAATATTGTCAGTAAGATGACTGAAAGGTATACAGGGTGGCCCATTTAAATCGGTCAGTATGGGAAAGTCTGAAACTATAAAACATACGAAGATCTGTTCTTAGGAACCATGCCATCGATTTTAATAACATGAAAAACTGCATTCATACATTTAAAAAAAAAAATACCTGTTCTCAAAATAATAAAAAGGCGGTGGTCATTTCGAACACTTGCTAAAATAAATTAAAGAATATGAAAACAATGCATTTTATTCATTTAAGACATCACGTTTCATAGTAAAATTTACTGCTTAAGACCTACACAATCGAAATCCAAATAAAAATAGTTTTAGTTTTATATTTCAAAATGTCCGGGTTCGATTCTCGAGCTGAGTACAGGTGTTTTTTTTAAAGTATGAATGCAGTTTTTCATGTTATTAAAATCGATGACATGGTCCCTAAGAACAGATCTTCGTATGTCTTATAGTTTCAGACTTTCCCATACTGACCGATCTGAATGGGCCACCCTGTATACGTAAACGTGCAAATTCTACCGTTACGTGTTATTTATCTAACCAACAAGACTGCTGGTGGTCGGTTGCACCAAACCATCTGTCACCGTTAAAGCATTCACTTTTTTTTGTATGGAATCTTTCATAATGGACTGCTGAGTGACGTTGATCAGTCCGCTAAATGTGGTTGGTGCAACTGGCCATAGGTCTTATATACCTTACTTAAGGATTATAGAGGTTTTTACTACAATTGGTGTACGAGTTATTAAATATCCTCATATTCGAAGTCATATTCGTGTTGAACAGTCGGTTCAAATGTGTTTATATATCCTCTGCACTAAATAACCGTCGTATCCACATTATCCCCTATTCCTCAGAGACAGCGCACTTCATTTGGCAGACAGACAGACGGACGGACACGGAAACTTCATTAGGGCTCGGGGCTCGGCGGGGGTACGAGTGATCTGTTTGTGTTCTAATGCGTTTACTGTGAGAAATGTGGGCTAGATTCCTCTATACCTACCTACATAGATTTTTAGAGGTAATATCGAGACATTTAGGTATAGTTACCTATTTTTACGAGTACAGTACCTATACGACTTGGAGTAGGTATGGTGGAAGTGATTTCGGCGAATCTACCAAAGTAAATTATTTTCCCAACAAACATATAAGGGAACTTTTAGTTGGCAAACCAGTGCTTATGAAATTAATATTTCGCATAATACAAGAACTAGAAAAATCTTAAAATCTGTCGTGGTGAGATCTTAGAATTGATCATGTAAGATGAGGCAATAAGTTGATGAAATGATCGGTAAGCCTCATCATGAAAAAGTCAAACCTAACCTAACCATATATCAATGGCATCTCATTAAATGATCAAATTATGTAATCTGGCCACGACTTACATTGGCCTTAGCGTCTAATGCAGACGATTTATGGTGTAAAACCGGAGAAATATCCTATTACACCGCCTAGGACGAAATCGGCTCGGCTTCACTGTCTTATCCCACAGGAAAGGCGAGCCAATACGTGTGGAGACAGGTTAGCTGCAGGAATCTGCCGCTTATTTCAGGTTGGACCCTACTCGCGCCTTACGGAAACTCCATTCCGGGCGACTTTCGAGCGACACCAGTTTATCCAGGTTAAGCGATTGAGTTGACCGAAGGTTTTTATACTTTAAATGTTTGACGAGCTTCTTTTGAATTCTTTCAATACTATGAATATAACAGTTATAGTTAGGGTTCCAAACTGTAGATCCATATTCCAGAATTGGCCTGACTAGTGAGTTGAAGAGTGTCAGCAAGGTGATTATGCATGCATTATTATAGCGTGTGGCGACCGCCTACATTCGTGGGAAGCCACCCTTATAATATAACCAAGGTAACACTAAGCTGTCATGTTGACACTTGACAGACAGAGAATAAACCGGGAAACTACACGTGTATAAGATAAGAGAATTGTGATGTAAATAATAAACATTATACATATTCAACACAACACGGTGCTTATTTAATGTTCCTGACGTCACCTCACAGCACTCCCACATTGGTGACCACCGAAGTTGCGCAGTGGAGGAGCCCGATTTGCTTGCGCGTGCGACTCATGTCCGACGAGGGCAGATTCCTAGAAGTTTGGTGCCTACATCGTGTTTGGCGTCTTTGCACAGGCCGACAGCTGCCCCGTGATAGCGGGGTGCGAGGAATTAGCGTCAGGTCGACGCTGCCCGGATCAGCACCAGACGCGTTACGCATTTCGTCGTTGACATCGTCGTGCGGACTGCAGATCGGATTTGTAAGAGTGGTGAAGTGCAAGTGTGCGTTATAAGCTTTACGTGAGTGATTTTTCCCTAAGGAACCGAACCAGGCCGTGCTACATAACCCAAGTGACACTTGTAAGTAAAATAACTACTATAAAAACTGATTCCTACAACGCTATATAATCTCGTGTTCTACGTGTGGTGCATTATATCAAGCTGGTGTTCTGAGGACAATTAACATTTTAACCACTTTATGTACATCATTAATTAATTACCTAACATAACCCTTTTAACTCGCCATTTGCTTTTAAATTCAAAAAAGAATTTTATTGTGTTCAACTATTTCATTCATTCGTGGACTATTGAGTACTACGTTTGTTTTGCCTTACAAAGCCCCCTAATTAACCTTCATTGCATTTAGTACATACTTATATTTAAAAATAAAATCTGTTTTTGTATCTTAACCTATATCGCTATGTTTTTGTTATGAATGTTTTCTGTGTTTGTTTATTATCATAACGTTTGCCTGTTGTACTAACTGAAATTGTTTGTGTGGTGTGTCATATTTAGGCCACATTTGGGTGGTGGCATTTGCATTTGAGCACATATTTTATTCCCCGAACCATGTCGGCAGAGGAACTCAGACAACAGCTGGCAGACCTGCAGAGCAGGCATGAAGCACTACAAGCTCAGCTGCAGGGACATCAAGCTCCCCCCCAACCCACACCTACACCGGCCACTGGAGATAAAGTGTGCAAAGTATCTGTAAAATTACCTCCGTTCTGGGCAGACAAACCTAAAGTATGGTTTGCCCAGGCGGAGTGCCAATTTCATGTAGCAGGAATAAAATGTGATATGACTAAATTCAGTCATGTGATTAGTATTATAGACCAAAAGCTGATTGGAGAGATTGAAGACCTGGTATTAGATCCTCCTAAAGAAGACAAATATGAAACTTTAAAAAAAGAGTTGATTAGACGACTGGCCGTATCAGAGCAGGAACGAGTAGAGAGGCTAGTTAGTGAGGAAGAACTTGGTGACAGCAAGCCTTCTGCTTTCCTCAGACGGCTCCGTTCTCTTGCAGGGACAACAAAAGATGAAACCCTCCTGCGGCAGCTTTGGATGAGGCGCTTACCAAACAATGTTCAGGCTATTCTTGCTGCTCACACTGATCTTTCCCTAGAAAAGCTAGCGGGGTTGGCCGACAATATAATCGAGGTGTCACCAGGCTCATCAAAAGTCAACAAAATTGACAATAGCTGTTCACCAAGCGAGATGGCCTCGCTCAAAGAGTGCATCGAACAACTGTCCATGCAAGTAGCCAGCCTTGCCGGCTCTCACACCAGAAGCCGCTCCCGTAATCAATCATCTTCAAGAACCAGAAGCCGAAATGGATCCCCGGCAACTCGAAAATGCTGGTACCATAGGAGATATGGCACAAGAGCCAGCAAATGCGTCCCTCCTTGCAACTGGGAGGAAAACTCCAACCGCAATCAGTAAGCGCGGCTACTGATTGCTCCATGTTAAAAAGTTATAGCCGCCGCTTATTTATTAGGGATAAATGCACTAATCAAAAGTTTTTAATAGACAGTGGATCTGACTTATGCTGCTACCCTCAACGCTGGCTTAAGCACAGAAAACCTACTAACTGGGAACTCAGTGCAGCGAATGACAGCAGCATAAAAACTTATGGTACAATAAAACTTACCTTGGATTTAGGACTGCGGCGTGAATTCACTTGGCAATTTGTAGTTGCTGATGTCAGCACCGCAATCATAGGATCTGATTTCCTGGCGCACTATCACCTTTTACCAGACTGTCACAAAAAGAAATTAGTCGATGGTACTACGGGTTTAAATGCTGCAGCCTCAGTTGCTATTACAGATCACTCAAGTGTTAAAGCCATAAATTTACAAAACTCGGTATTTGCACAAGTGCTCACTGAGTTCCCAGATGTCGTTAAACCGCCTGGTCTTCCACGTGTGATAAAGCACAATACAGTGCACCACATCCGGACAACAGACGGACCGCCCCTTTCTTGCCGTCCACGTCGTTTAGCGCCCCAAAAACTAACAGCCGCCAAGAAAGAATTTGAGGATTTGGTGCGCAGCGGTATTGCTCGACCTTCTGAAAGCGCTTGGTCGTCACCGCTACATATGGCTTTGAAGAAAGACGAGTCATGGCGCCCGTGCGGCGATTATCGGACTTTAAACGCGAGGACCATTCCAGATCGGTATCCTGTCCGGCATATTAACGATTTTACCCATAATCTCGCCGGAGCCAAGATCTTTTCAACCTTAGACTTGGTGAAAGCATACCATCAGATACCCGTAGCCGAAGAAGATATCCCAAAAACGGCTATCGTTACCCCGTTTGGCCTCTTCGAATTTCCTTTTATGACCTTCGGGTTAAGGAACGCCGGCCAAACTTTCCAAAGATTTATCGACGAGGTCACGCGGGGTCTCGATTTCGTATTCCCCTATGTTGACGACATCTTGGTATTTTCAACAAACGAGACTCTTCACAAAGAACACCTAAATATTTTGTTCAAACGGCTACAAGATTATGGCGTAGTAGTTAATCCGTCAAAATGCGTGTTTGGTGCCAGGGAAGTCAAGTTTTTGGGCTTTCAAATCAGCTCAGAAGGTACTAAGCCTCCACAAGATCGAATCCAAGCCTTACTCGATTTTCCCCCTCCGAAGACCGTCCAGGGTGTGCGCCGATTTCTTGGCATGATTAATTATTATCGCAGATTCATACCCCATGCTGCCCGATCACAAGCTCCTCTCATCGATGCCGTCGCTGCCATAAATGGTAAAGGTGCAAAACCATTCTTATGGACACCCGAACTTTTACTGCGTTTCGAGGAATGCAAGGCGAGCCTGTCTAAGGCTACCCTATTGCAACACCCCACTGACGGCGCTTCCCTCGGGCTTTTCACAGACGCATCTAGCATCCACATTGGGTCCTGTCTTCAGCAGCTCGTAAACGGTCAATGGTGCCCTCTCGCTTTCTTTAGCAGGAAACTGACCTCCCAGCAGACGCAGTGGCCAGCATATTATAGAGAGTTGCTAGCGGTGTACGAAAGCGTACAGCATTTCCGCTACATACTCGAGGTTCAGCACGCAACTATCTACACGGACCACAAGCCGCTGCTGTACGCTTTCGTACAGCGTCGAGAGAAGCTTCCACCATCACAGCTGAACCAACTGTCCTTCATAGGACAATTTACTACGGACATTCGTTACATCAAAGGCGAAGACAACGTGGTCGCGGACACAATGTCGCGCATTGAAGCTATTTCACTAGACGTTGATTACGTGGCACTCGCTAAATCACAAGAGTCCGACCAAGATCTCGCGATTTTGTGCCAAGGAAATTCCAGCCTTAACCTAACAAGGATTACACTTCCTGGCACAGAAACTTCCATCCAGTGTGACGTATCAACTGGAAAGCCCCGTCCCTACTTAACCCCTTCGTTTCGCCGAGCAGCATTCGAACAGTTGCATAACCTCAGTCACCCGGGAGTCCGCGCCACCATTAAATTGCTGACGAGCCGATATGTTTGGCCATCAATTAAAAACGATGTACGAAGATGGGCCCAGTCGTGCCTCGAGTGCCAACGAGCTAAAGTGACACGTCACATCTCAGCACCCATCGGCCACTTTCCTCAGCCATCTGGACGTTTTCAGCACATTCACATAGATATTGTGGGACCAATGCCAATGTGTAATGAATTTCGTTACTGTTTGACGGCCATAGATAGAGTCTCAAGATGGCCGGAAGTGTGGCCCATGCGTACTATCACGGCGGAGGAAGTAGCTGATACATTCATACGAGAGTGGGTGTCTCGTTTCGGCGTGCCGTCAATAATTACAACAGACCAAGGAACTCAATTTGAGTCCGACCTGTTCCGCCGCCTCACACAAACCTTTTCCTCGAAGCGCATCAGGACAACCGCATACCACCCGTGCGCCAATGGTATGATTGAGCGAGCCCATCGGCAGCTGAAGGCTGCTCTCATGTGCCACGCCGATTCTTGGGTAAGAGCTCTACCCCTCGTTCTACTAGGCATGCGGACAGCATTTAAAGAAGACCTTAATGCTACTGCCGCGGAAATGGTCTACGGCGAAAGCTTGCGTTTACCAGGAGAAATGTTAAATCCTGCCCCAGCGAGAATGGAAGACTCAGCCGACTATGTCACCCAACTTCGACGAAAAATGGCAGCTCTACAGCCTATTCCAGCCTCACGTCATTCGAAACCAGCTATCTTCATCTCCAAAGCCTTGTCATCAGCGACTCACGTTTTTCTGCGCGACGACACTGTTCGCCGCCCATTACAACCTCCTTACACAGGCCCATACGAAATTGTATCTCGTTCATCCGACGGCAAAACTTTGACACTCCGCATCAAGAGTAGGGAGGTCGCGGTAAGCGTCGACCGAGTAAAGCCAGCCTTCATAGAGGCGAGTGCTACAGAACCGGAAGTCAGGGCACATATTCAGAATAAATTACCCGCTCCTAAGCCTATTGTCAAGCCAGCCGGGGTCCAATCGCCTAAACCTTCTTGCACGGATGAATCCGTCAAAGCTCCCGCGGATGCCACTACCCAAATGCCACCTATCACGCGATCTGGCAGAAAGGTGACATTTAGCAAACGCGATGATTTTTGTTATTTCTAATCGCCTAATGGGTTATTTCTCTCCGTGGGGGGGTGGTGTGGCGACCGCCTACATTCGTGGGAAGCCACCCTTATAATATAACCAAGGTAACACTAAGCTGTCATGTTGACACTTGACAGACAGAGAATAAACCGGGAAACTACACGTGTATAAGATAAGAGAATTGTGATGTAAATAATAAACATTATACATATTCAACACAACACGGTGCTTATTTAATGTTCCTGACGTCACCTCACAGCACTCCCACAAGCGTATTAAATATGTATTTTTTTATGATTAAACATCTCTGAATCTATACTTTACAAAAAGCTTATAAAAACCTCTATTTAACCTTTTAGTTATAGCTGCCCATGTAAGCATCACCCTTGGCTGATAGGCAGTGAAATGCAGAATTATGCGAGTGAGTCCAAAATTATCTGAACACAATTTTATTGTCAACAGGTGTAAAAACGTTTGCTGATCATTTTGACCACCTTACCGACATGCCAAGTTTATAGGACAAGTGCTATAAGTAATAGTAACTTCTTTTACAAGGTTGTTGTTTAACCGCTCGTGCTAATATTGATACCCGAGTAAGCGAAAGATATCAAAATTAAACCACGAGCGTAGCGAGTGGTTCGATAAATGGAATGTTGAGCGTTGCTAGGGATTAAAAGCACGAGGGTTAAACAAAATTTGCCCCCGAGTGAAACACAAAAAATTTCACCACACCATAGAGAAATATTTTCTCTATGACCACACCAACCCGAAGAAAATATTAACTGTAAGATATCAAACAAAATCAAATCAAATTCAATCAAAATTAATGTTATTAAATATTTAACATTCATAATCATCATTTAAAAGTCAATTCTACCAGCAAACATAAGAAAACAACTTAAAATTTGCATTTGATCACTTTGCCTCACATGTGAATAAAATGCAACTTTGCTGTCAGTTTTTGAACAATCAAGAGAGCCTTTACCAGTTGGTGTGGTGAAAAAGAACATGACTGAACCATACTGAACTGAACGGTCAGTGATTAAATAACGTTTGTATTGCCATCTACCGTCATGAAAAGTAAATTTCAACGAGTGAAACACTCTTCAACTCATTTTGATGTGAAGTAGTAAGTCTTGCTACTTGCCGATAGATGGCGCTGTTTTCATACCCCTTATTTAAGTTCCATTTGAAGGAGAAAAGTTCCTCTACTTCCTGACAGATGGCACTGTTATTAATTCTAAATTCCAAATTCCAAATTAAGAATACTAGCAACCACTTGAGGTGATGATATCGACCAAACTCGGTCACAGTATTTGTAAACTTTGTTTTGATGTGATAAAAATGTCTGAAGTGTCTTTAAATGATGATTATTCTGAGGGAGGAGTGAAGAATGGCTCCCTAAGGAGCGAATCTGAGGATAGTTTACTTGAGTAAGTACCTATTTACCTATATTATAATTTATAATGCGTGTTCAGTTCAGATTCAAATTAACTGAATTATGATAAACTAAAAAAAACAATTGGTGTACGGTTCTGGTTCTGCACTGCACTACATAAAACTGCACAATTACCTAGGTTAATAATATAATTTTAAGTTTACAGATTAAAGTCCTATTACTTCTATTTCTAAGTACCTACGACCCATTCAAAATATTTAAAGGGCACTCTATTTTTTGGAGATCAATTTTTATTTTATCTGTGTTTGAGTCATTGTTGGATACACGGTTTGGATGATAATGTTGATTTCAGTGAAGATTCAGAGCCAGGGTCTGCCCTGGCGCGTCAGCTGCTAGACGCCCTGACGCCGGCCGCGCTCAGCAAGCTGCGCCGCGCGTTCCGCAGAACCAAGGACAACTCACGATCGCAGGACATTGACAGGTGCCTTCTACAACTTATATGCCGTTCGCCCACCCCCTCCCTTAGTCCCAGCACTGTCCAAAATACTGGACATGACCTTTGACCCTCTTTTTGTACTTTTTTTCGTGCTCCTGCGATGAAGGTTTTTCTTAAGAAAAATCCTCAAGGATTTACCCACAAAAGACGGGCTTAATGCCATAAGCTATTATTTTCTAGTGAACTGCAGAGAGTCCTTCAGAGCATAATTATTATTGATGCTCCTTCTGCAGACGCGTGGAGGATGTGATGCGGCTGGCAGCAGCAGAGGAAGGCATCGAGTTCGCCCCGGCACCCTCTCACACCTCGCTCGCGCTTTCCCTTGATCGGGAGGGGTTTATCCAGGCTATTAACAATATCTTCGGTACTTCATTACTTATCATTACCATGTCTGAGGCATCGACTTCACCCCCACACCTCGCACACCTCACACACGTCTTATACTTATCAATATTTTATTTGTCATAATACGGTTAACATGGGATCTTAATCAAATGTAAATTGAATCGGATCGTAAGAATGTCGAGTAGAATGATAAGACTGCTTATCATAAACCTATACAATAAACCTGCTTATGTAAGACAATGTTTTTTTGTTAATCCAGGGAAGCACAGGTATGAGCCGCACGCCAACTCTCTGTTCAATTCGTTGGACGCCTGGGGCGCCGGCCGCGTCTGGTGGCACCAGCTTTTGGCGCGTCTGCTGGTCACGGCACCACCCAGATGGACGCCGCTGAAGGACGTCACTGTGAAGAAGCTGCAACACTGCAAGGTTACATAAATCCAGATGAATGTCTCTGTTCAGTGTGCGCCAGCTTTTGCGCGTTTGCTGATTGCAGCATCACCAAAATGCATTATAAGAATTATATTGCCTCTCCAACTTTTTCTTATTAATCACTACACCCATTTTCTTTATTAGGTGCTAAGAATGAAGTGTTTCTATCTTCTCTTACGTATACATATTCTCTTCAACGCTTAACTTATGAAAGTGCCATTGTATTGTACTCAACTACTCATACAATACGGATCTGTTTACTAGCTTAGTACCTACTTGTCATGTTTCAGCGCGAAACGATAGTGAAGTTCGTAACCATCGAGACTAACACGTCGTTCTGCTACGCTGCGGTATCACGAGGTGGACGTGTCGGCCTCTACGACGGTCGACTTAAGCTGTTGCACTCCTACGAGGTATTCGCCATATCATATCTCCACCATGGTTTTTCAACAAAACGACAGTTCATCATCGTTCCGTCTTGTCACAGGTATTCTACGATCGTACCGGAGTGCGCAAACGCGTCAAAAACTGCTGGATAACCGACGCTATCTACATGAGCGTAAGTCTACCATTAAATTACTTTTGACAACCTTCATTAAAATGGTATCCCACTTGAATTCAATAATAACAACTTGCTCGCGAAGTTTTGAAGACCCCTCTCGCCTGAGCTTGATTCTTGTTCTTCCTTAGTTCCCTAAACCTACCTAATCTACCTATGGATAGCGATCAATGAATGAATTAATTAATTAATTTGCCCATCTTACAGGATTCTCTCAGCTTTCTCCTCGCCGCCTCCGACCGCAGCCTCGCGGTCTACGACGCGTCCACTCTCGCGCATGCTCTCCGATACTGCATTACAGGATTACCGCATATCCCTACGGTAAGCCCATCATATTGGTATTATCATCACCAACCTACATCCGTCCCAGAAAGTTTTCTCATGAGATTTTCTGTAGCCCTTCTTCCTTGCGTTATCCCGGCATTTGGCCACGGCTCATGGGACCCTGGGGTCCGCTTGACAACTAATCCCAAGAATTGATGTAGGCTCTAGTTTTTACGAAAGCGACTTTGATGAGATTTTCTGTAGCAATGATCAAAATAAAGAGTATACAATACCTAGTACAGTCGACGTCAAAGATATGTTTACAGTTTTGCATCTTACTCCTTAGTCCTTTGTAATAAGGTGAAAAATGTAAACAATATTTGACGTCGATTGTACACCAGTCTCTTGAAACTTATTGGTGCAATGGTGCGAGAAGGATTTGGAAATATCTTTCAATTTGAAAGCCTATGCCAATTAGTTGTTTTTAGGATCCGTATAAATTATGATGTCAGCAGAGTGGTTTCATTTCTGTTACTAATGCGTAATTGGATAGGTCATATAAACATTATTTGTATACCAATTAGTTGATTTTAGGATCCGTATAAATTATGATGTCAGCAGAGTGGTTTCATTTCTGTTACCAATGCGTAATTGGATAGGTCATATAAACATTATTTGCTAGCTTAAACATCCCACCCCATCCCAATTTCGCATAACTTAAACATTAATAAGTAATATGAAAAACAATACCTTCTTGAAAGAAGTTTTATTTTACAGTGCGTTGCATACTTACCATCTTCCTTGTCTTCCTACGCTGAGCTCGGTCTGGGCACGGCGCGCGGCGACGTCGTGCGCGTGCGATTTCGACACTCGCTGCCCGCCGCTGACACCGCCACCATCTACTTTTGGAGGGTACACAACACACATGACTATCACATCTGAAGACGTCTAAAGACCAGTCGTGTTAAAGACGCCTTTGGTCTGTTGACAAAAATCCTACAATTTTCCCTGGCATGTGTTTGTGGAGGGTACCCAACACAATGTTTATAAGATACCACACCGATACGATATCGCTCTGTTAGTGTCAAAAGTGACGTTTTTAGATGAAAAATATCACTGACAGATCAGTATCGTATTGGTGTGACATCTTATAAGCAATGATCGAATTGGGATGTGACGCCATTAGTCTGTTACCAAATATCCTCAATTCTCAGGAGCTTTCATCCCCGCCGTACACCAGCTACATCAGCATCACAACATGGCGACGGGTCCACGCGCGCGCCGTGCGACGTCTCGGTTATTCTGGGAACGTCGTGTGGTCCTGCTCACATGACAGTGATGTGAGCGTGAGGGCACGCCATATGCCAGGGAAACTTGACGACTATGTGTTTAAAGTGCAGAGGGTGAGGGGATTTTTCGTTTGTTTGGTTTCGGTTGAATTAATTTGATTTTTGCGCTTGTTTCTGGATGGACTTTTGATGTATGAAAGTAAAATGTTTTCTTTCAATGTTTCATCATTTGTGGACAGGGTGTGACCTGCTTCCATGTGGTGCCCGCCTTGCACATGCTGGCAACAGGCAGTGCTGACGGAACAGTCCGTCTCTGGGATATCACACAGGTACATGCATTCCACAGAACACTCACTACCCTCATTCTCAATTAGCAACACTCACTCTTAAGGCTCTCTATAAAAGGGACCGAATTGTTATGTCGTATAATTCAGTTTTATGTTGTGTTTGCAGTCCAGCCCTTTCGCTAAGCTGCTGGCGCCAGCGCGCGCAGCCGTGCTGGACGTCAAAGTCATCGCAGACATGGAAGTGGTCATCGCATTCTGTAGTAACTGCGTAAGTTACATTTCAATTAATTTGTTTGTCTAAGTTTTGTTATGTTCCTATTTGGTGACCCAGTCCTACCGGAGATGGCCGTTGTTGACATTAAGATACGTGCCTTTATCGTTTAAACTTTCTCAATACAACATTTTTGTGCATTTTTAACCATCTTTTAAGCAACTTTAACGACCTGCACCTGCAAGGCCTTTTGTTACATAAATATGTATGAAAATTCCAGGGAATAGGCAAAATCTTTCAACTATTTCGAGGCTGTCCTCACAGTTCAGTTAGGTACGTTCAGTATTACCTTTAATTTTACGCAGATCAAGGCTAAAGTACACGTATCCTTTTAAAAACTATATATAAACGGCAGTGCTTCCTTCTTGCCAATGCTGTCGTATAAACATATCAATAAACTGTTCCAGTGGCTGCACATCTGGGACCTGAACGAAGAGAGCCTTCTGCAGACAATAAAGATCAAGTTCCCGTTCCTCGGGGTCCTGGGGAAGAAGGTCGAGTTCGGAGCGTACTGCATCCACCCTGGTAACTATTATTATGTGGTTATTAATGTTAATGAGTTAATGACAGTATCTCTCCAGTTTTTCAGAAATTTTACAAAGCTAGGTAGGTCTACCGCAGAGAACGTGAAGTTCGTCAACTTTTTATTGACAATCACTATCGACGACGATGAAAGCTAATTCTTATGAAATCTGCTTTAAAGGTCCAGCACTAAAGAAGACGGTGTCAGCGGAGTCTCCAAGCACCTCAAGAGGGTCTAGCGTGGCGCGCGGCAGCTCCGGGGGTCTGCTACTGTTAGAGGAAGAAGAAGAAGAAATCAAGGATAAGAGAGACGTGTAAGATTAGGATAGCAAGAGAACGACTTCGTTTGATTGTAGAGATATGTTATGTTTTTATGGAAAAATAAACATATATGGTTTTTTCGGGGGTTTTGTATTTAAATAGAAATGTTTTGTGCTGTACCATCCGACACCGTGTTTGTTTAGATTGATAGTAGAGAGAGTGGGATTATTTTGTACCGTGGGCCACTTAGGACTGGTAAATTCAGGTGCATGACATTGCAATTACACTTCGGTCGGTTGTTAATGTCTCGCTGTTGATCTCCCAACCCCAAAAGTTACTTGGCAACTGAAGATCTCCGACTTAAGATCTACTTATCTTCCAGGGAGTACTCCCTGTCCCACCGCGCCGCAGTACTAGTGACGTGCTGCGACTGCGTGTGCACGGTCCCCCTGGCAGAGCCCGCAGAGCCCCGCCCTCCTCCAGGGGACACTTTGCAAGCCCGCCGTCCACACGCGTGGGATATCCCATTGTCAACCACAGGTAATTCCAGAAAATAATCTGCCCACGCTTTAGATATCCCTTCGTTCATTTATCACCTAAAAAATGGTACAGCTGGGTGCAAAATTGCTGAGACACATGAAATTCGTTCAGCAGGGTAGGGTATTTATATATTACAGGACGGACATAACACACTAAACAAACACCTACACAATATGGGTAAAACAGACAGCCCCATGTGCAGAGCGTGCATGGAAGAAGAGGAAACAACAAAACACATACTCCTAGACTGCAAACAGGTAGAAACATACAGGAACAAATACCTAGGGACTCCGAGCACACTAAAAGAGGCAGTCAGCAACCTGAAAACACTGTTAGGTTTCATGGAGGAGCTGGGGTGGTTAGAGTAGCGCCACCTCGTTTTCACGCAAAATAGGCACAATGGTTGTCGATTTGCGGAAAATGCCCAGAAGCACTAGGGTATTTATTGGAAAGCTGGACGGACGATCTGTAGAGGACGAGCTGATAATAGTATAATCTGATTAGATCCGCTGTGCAATGGAGAGCAAACTTTTTGCCGCCAAGAACTCATTAATCTGTCAGCTCCCAGCGGCTCATATTTGAGCCAGAACGCTTATGGGTGACGTCATATCGTGGGAAACGACAGGTTAATATCTTAAAATGCGAGTCTCATATAACCCTGGCTGGGGATGGGGATGTCTTTCTCTCCCCCAAATAGGTTGAACGAGTGTTTTTAGATTCTCTCACTCATTAGCATAAAGTCTTCATGTATCCTAATCCATATTTATTGTCTTTTTAGAGTTCCGTACCTCAAAACGGCACCCTTATAGGATCACTCGTGCGTTTGTCTGTCCGTCTGTCACAGCCTATTTTCTCCGAAACTACTGGACCAATTAAGTTGAAATTTGGCACAAATATGTAAGTTTGTGATCCAAAGACGGACGTGTAACGTAAATAAATGAATTTTAAATATGAAGTCCATTTTTAAATGAGCAAATTAAAAAAAAAGTTTTTTTCAAACTATATCGTGTTACATATCCAATGAAAGAGCTCATTGTAAGAATCTAAAATGTATTTTTTTTTTATAATTTTAGGATAAATAGTTTAGCAGTTATTCAAGAAAATAGGCAAAAAATTACCATCCCCCCCTTTTAACTCCGAAACTACAGAGTCTAAAATTTTGAAAAAAATACATTTAATAGTTCTTTACCTATAGATGTCAGGAAAACCTATTATAAGTCAAGCGCGAGTCGGAATTAATGTACGGAACCCTTGAAACGCGAGTACGACTCGCACTTGGCCGGTTTCTTATCATTGACATAAATTGTAATTGTATATTTCCAGCTACTTCTACACCTCGGCGCCACTCTCTGCATCCTTCGTACACACCACGACCACGGACCCCTGGGCCCCTCGGAGCCCACACGCCGCGGTCTCGGACTCCAGGGCCTCTCGAGGCTCATACCCCACGGTCACGATCGCGGACGCCATTTGACAAGCTCCCTGAATTGCCTGCGAAATTACCAATAGAAGATCTTGACCTAGAAACATTGTTGGAAAATGCGGGTGTGTTAACTTTTACTTTATACATATTTCTTTTCTTATTGTTTGGAAAGTAGGTACCAAAAACTTTAACTCAGGAAACTGCTAGTTTTGTTACCTTGTTGTACTAAAAGCAAAACCCTCATAAAATCACCTTTAAATGTCGTTTAAAAGAAGTAGTTATTTTTGTTTAATTAACACTAATGAACTGCATCCCAGTTGCAACTAGAAGTTGGCGTCGAGTTCCCATACAAATTCTAGCCGAGATGCAAACGATGAAATCATGCAGTGTCAATCAAAGAGTTGAAGGCGTTTCATAATTTCAGGCTTACGGGGTATCCTCGAGAAAGATTTCGTGTTGATGAAGGGACTGAAGCACGATTTGAACATGAAACTAGCTGAAATGGAAGCCAACAGGGAAGCAGTGAGTAAAAAAAATGTCTATAGAAATATCGGCCGCTATTCTAATAGTGCCCCCCTAGTCTGAATTACCTATACCAGTTACTTGCTTAACAGAGCACAATATGTTTGATCTGATAATTGATTGAATGCTTTTATCACCGACAGATGGCGTCCGCCGTGGCCGCCGGTGCGCCTTACCTCGCGCTTCGCACCTACGAGATGGAGCCATTGGCACCTGTCGATGAAATGACAGATGCGTATGCACGTGTGATGAGGTTACTAATGTTTAAATGATATCGAAATAATATAAAAAAAAACAACGGGTTGCACTCCGGGAGTGCCGATAGAAGTGAAAACTCACCTCACTTTGTTATCGACGCCCGGTAACACGATACATACGTTTAGCGGAGGCATTCTATTTATTTATTAATTATCATTCTCAAATAAGATCACACTTTTTCATTGACATGTTTATTTACCTACTGCCATGACAATGTCAAATTATTTGAACATAGGTAAAGAGTGTGTAAAAAGGTAGGTTTTGAAAAGGAGTCCGCAGCATAAATGTCAAATAACATTGAGTTTTTCTTTATTGATTTAAATGCCATCTAAATTAGGAGTGGCCACCTTACGGGGCTTACGGTCACGTGATCGCCTTACGCTGTGTCGAGTTTATCATTTTTTCCCCACCTTAAAATGTGCCCAGCGCCGCTAAAGAAGTTTTCACTTCAAAAATTACGTTAAGACGTCACAGGGTCAATTTTTAACATGTTGCTTGTGTGTCCATTCATTAGTTTTATAACTGTAAACTCTAATGTTGTCAAAGATTGTGTTTCTAAAAATATTTCGTTTCACAGGTTATTTCCACCGTCGAGCACGGTAGGCACGCCAACGGGCAGCACAGGTTCGACTCCCCGTCGGGGCCGTAGTCGGAACAGCACCAATGTCTGAAGAACTTATCCACATTGGTTGTCAAAAGTTGACGTTTGACGATTCAGTGACCAAAGCATACAATATGGTAGCCATCTGTTTCGGCTGTCAAACTATTTAGGGGGCACGTTTTTTTCTTAGACGTCACCTTACCTTACTTACGTCTAATGACTAACGATAAAAATGTTAGCTGCAAATGTGACAACAGCAATTTGGTGCTGTACGGTAGGTACGATACCAGACGTTTCGTGTAACCTAACTGGACGTTAATGTTTATTTTGTAAATATTTGTTACGTTTTGGTCTGATTAGCAATGTTGTTATTTTATTTTGTCCGACAATATGGTTTTTACGTGTTTAAATTATATTACCTATGAGATAAAATTTAGCACGGCGCATTAAAATTTTAAGACAAAGTAAGTTAAAATTATGCTATGTATAAGATTACATCCATGTATAATATCATAATATGTACCTACGAAGTGTACCTACAATCTCAAATTAAAACGCCATCTAACTTAAAAAGTACACAAAGTATTTAAGTTGAAATTGGAAAAATATCTAAAACGTAACCTTCTCTGTTATACATTTATCTATAACGTACCTAATCTTTTACTAAATAAACTATTTACATATCTAAGCGCGACTTGCACCATTCTACTAACCCAGGGTTAACCGGTTAAACCTGGAGTTACCATGGTTACCAGTACAATTTGACACTAAGTTAACGGTTTAACCGCTTAACCCCGGGTTAGTGGGTTGGTGCAAGTGGGCCTAAGTAGATGTTTTATATAAAAAAACCGGCCAAGTGCGAGTCGGACTCGCGCACGGAGGGTTCCGCACCATCAACAACGAATAGAGCAAAACAAACAAAAAAACGGTCGCCCATCCAAGTACTGACCCCGCCCGACGATGCTTAACTTCGGTCAAAAATCACGTTTGTTGTATGGAAGCCCCACTTAAATCTTTATTTTATTCTGTTTTTAGTATTTGTTGTTATAGCGGCAACAGAAATACATCATCTGTGAAAATTTCAACTGTCTATTAGCTATCATGGTTCGTGAGATACAGCCTGGTGACAGACGGACGGACGGACGGACGGACGGACGGACAGCGGAGTCTTAGTAATAGGGTCCCGTTTTTACCCTTTGGGTACGGAACCCTAAAAAATAGCCTATTAAGAGTGTCTGCGGAGTGTCCCCCCCCTCTTTCCCGTTAGTTGGTCCTATCCGACGCACACTCCCGCCACTCTTTGCAAAATGTGTCAAGGTCGTCCCGCCATCTCCCCTGCGATCCATCCTGTAGGACTCCTCAGTCTGTGGCTAGTTTGGTTCATGCGAAAATTATTACATCATCTTTAGGTTTATCTGTTTTGGTAGACTGTTTTCCTAAATGTTGACGTGCAATATGCGAACCGTGCGAGAGGTCAAAGATATCAATTAGAGATCCGTATTTTAATTCTATCTCAAATGTATTACATTATTTACTGAACTTAAAACCTAAATAACTTTTACGTACAATATTTAAAATATTATAAATTAAATGCCTATGACTGTGTCTAGAATGTGTAAGTTAGGTATTCTACTCCATCCTATTCTGTAACTTATATTAACCTGCTCAGGAAACCCTCTAGCCTAGCTTGCTCTTAAAGCTTTTTAATAATAATAAGTATGTATCATCCATGAAAAAGGTAAACATTTTTTTATCTGAGCTACGTCAATACTTATCAACGATCCTCATTTAAATGATGAGCGTTGTCGCGAAAACTGCTTCTCCAGTATTTAATCATCAATTATAATAATTATATTAGCAAGTATTATTTCGCAGTACTAGAATTAAAGTTTAACTTGAGCCTTATTTATCTAATCATAAATTCTAAAACATTACTAAAACTAGATTTACAAAAAGAAGAGTGTGTGGTTATTAATAGCGATATTTCGTGGTTAATAGCGATAATAGCGAGTTTCAAATAACAGTTTCAAAATTCATTTTTAACCAAGACTGTTGAGAGAAAAGTATCAATCAAAACTTGAATTTAGCAAAATGTTTGTGCCTTCGAAGCTGTTCCACGGCCACAACATGGCGCGGAGACTCCTGTGGCCGGCGAGGGCCTACTCGTACAACACCGACGACTTCTTCAAGTTCTACAGCGACGAGGGGCCGAACACGGAGCACAGGCCTCTGACGAAGGCCGACTATGACCGCTTCATCAGCCGCAGGGCCGCCAGGAGGGAACCTGCACTGACCAGGCAAATCAGTGAGTACTGCACACTGCACCCCTTTTTCACCGACTTCATGACATACATATCTTGTTTTTATTGTTTATATGCCGATTTCGAAGCTATTCGAAAAAGATGTCTATTCCAAGATATGAAACATTTTTTGGGTGGAAAGATTTACAGGTGGTCTCATTGTCATCAGGTGGGCCTGAACCTGAATAACGCGGACGGGGACAAAGCGAGGGAACTTTTCAATTAACTGGCACACCCATAGTCTTTGTGTTATTTTCTTTCCGAAAGTGACGTTTAGTCACATGGACCTGCCGATTATTAGGACCATAAAATGATGTAGTATGGTAGTATACCTACCGTTTTGTGCAGTCGAATACAATTAAATAAAAAAACAAATATCCTTTATCTTACATTCCCAGAATTTCGATTAATAAGTTTATTTATAAGGAACGCATTAAGTAATAAGTACTAAGTATGTAGTAATTTTATTTCGTTATTTCGAACTTAAAATGAGATCAGAGCAAGCGTTGATAAAGTTTGGAACCTTTGGCTCTTTTCATAGCATTTGTAATAAAGTTATGAAACTTATTAACTGCGTATACCTACAAGTTGCAAGCCTTAAAAACACCGTGCGGCCGTGCCGGTAAAAATAAATGACTACCAATTTACCTAAGATTCAACTTCATTCAAAAGAGGTGGCATCAGTATAATATCTTCTGTATCCTATGTCGATCTCTTCCCAACTCAGAATGATGTAAATTTCGGACATTTGCTGTCAATAACCGCGTGACCGTTGATTTGATAGCAGATATCAGGGACATCGGGGTCATACTGCTTATACCGAGTTACATTAGTTCAGGAGTCGGCAAATTTTCTAGAAAAAGAGCTAATTGCAGTAGAAATCACCAGGTTTAGGAAGCTCAAAGCATTTTGATTTTGCTTTGATAGACAAATTTGTTCTTTTTCACATTATTTAGGTTTTGTTTATCCCGTAGATTAGCTATTTACAAACGTTATGTTATTCGATCATAAGACCGGGAATGCCTGTGCAGCAAAACATTAGTTTTCCTCGTTCTTTAACCTGATAACCCCAGCACGATATACGCATTAAAATCACTCGAATAAATTAGTAATTAACTACAATATCACAAATTAAGTTAATGCTAAAATGACGTACAGCTCAAAGCTCAACGCAGATGGCGCAGCAATCGTATTGCCTATTGCCTCTAATTCACTTGTGAACTTAAAATGTACCTAAGTCCAAATTCAGATTCTCAAATGTTTTTTTTTTTTTTTTTACTTTTTTCCTGTTATTCAAAGTATAATTTAAAGTTATCTAAAAGCAAGCCAAACACGTTTATAGATAGTGAATTAATAAGAAATGTTATGAAAATATAAAAGTTATATATTATTTTTATCTTAGCAAATATTATTTCGATTGAAAACTTGTGTATAATAATAAGAGTAATATTACCGATATCATCATGTAATTAAATCAACTTATATCATATTCATAATAAACTATGGTTATATCATAGAGGTTTATCAGAGTCAATATATAAACAAATGTCGAGTGCTTATGTTGATGTAATCATAGGACAAGGTAATATGACTAATGTGGCCTTGCTCCCATAATCAATGAGAAAGTGAGACAAATATAATATCAGTCATGCTGTCAAATTAGATAAAATAGTACGGAATTGGCACATACAAATACATACAATTTTCATTTTTGATCGGTATACCTGTAACCATTAACCCGCTTGTTTTTTGTTTAACTCTATGTCGCTTACATATGCACTCGCATATGCACTCGCATATCAGTCAGTAGTGGTGACTGGCATATATCAGAATAAATGTCTAACTTTTTAAATAGTTTTATTATATCGGCTTTTTGATATTATATCGGATATCAGATCTTTTATTGGTCCTATCTGTGTACAATCTTTGCAAAGAAAAGTATCATAAGTACTGTAGAGTTAAAACACCAGAGCACCATTTTAACCAATATTTGTTAGGGAAGCACAAATACGATGAGAATTTAGATCTTTGATAATACGTGACGTTATTCACGCGCAAAATTGATCTACAAGATGGACGACGCCACTCTAGTGATGTGGCATTCCCGGTAATAGTGGTGCTAGTGATGTGAAGCACCGATAAATAACGAATCCGCCTTTTAGTATCTAGGATTAATGCTTTATCTAATCTTAGCCCTTCTTTCTTTTTTGTAGTTGTTGTATAGTAAACAAACCTTTGGCTGGCTTGGACCTGACCTTGACCTTTTGTTGATACACGCGCGTGGCTTATATTTTCCTCAAGTCCAAAGTAAGCAAATAATAAAAGGGTTATGAAACTTATGAACTTTAAGATATTAAACAACTAATATCAGCCGAGGCTAACCAGTGCGTGCCGGTTTACCAAACACATTAAGATTTCATTCAGCGTAATAAAATAACAACATTATCTACTAACGTGCCCTTATCTTAAAATATGAATCAATTCAGCAAAATGAACTAAACCGTATTATGAACACGATTATCAAGGGCTTGCTAGGCGTTTATGATAAGAATCCTCTAGTTATGGAAATATACCAACACTTCCGTAGAACATGACGATATACGCAGCGTATTGATATGATATTGATTGTCGCCACGTGTGGACTTTAACCATTTCTCGGTATATTTATTCATTGTGCATTTCTATTTGCAGCAACCCTGGCTTACGGCGTCGGACGTCAGATGATCACCCTCGCAGAGGGCATGCCCAATGAAGAAGTGTTCCCGTACAGCAAACTTGAGCTGGCTTCTACTGCAGGACCGTTGCACATGGAGGGGAAAGAGATAGCCACCGCGCTGCAGTATGTCCCGTCACAAGGGTAAGCAGATTTCTCTAAATCTTCCTCCATATGCAACAACAATGACGGATTCCTATTCAGCAAAGTTTACAAGTAAGCTTTCATCCGGTGGAACTTGGTTCACAGACAAGGTTGCGTGGACAGGGACATTGATGTTTTAAGAGCCAGTAAATCAATTACTCTTTTGGTTTTACTAAAACGTAGTCAAGTACGGCTACCATCAGTTTGGCACTGACATAAACGCCATCGAGAACGTAATTTACTTTCTGTACATCTCGCTCGTACTCGCATATTAGTGCGAACGAGATGTATAGAAAGTAAATTACGTTCTCGATAGCGTATATGTCAGTTTTGACACTGTCAGTGACTCATGGTACGGGATAAGGATTTAAAAGACTATTCCGATTTCAGTGAGCTACTTCTTATCTTAGCCTAAAACGAATTATGCATTTTTGGAGTGTTAATATTAGTATAAATTAGTTTGATATTACTTAAAAAAATACGATTTAAATTAAATATATTTCATCTACTTGTCATTGTCAAGCAGAAAGACGAAAGTGTATTTGTAAGCAATCATACACAACTGGAAACAACTGTTTTTTTATTTCCAGTCTCCCAGCTCTCCTCAGCGAGCTCCGCGCTTTCCAGCAGGACCTGCACCGTCCCCCGCCCCTCCCCCGCGACGTGTTGGTCACCAACGGGGGCCAGCACGGCATCTACCAGGCCATCGATATGCTGTTGGATGAAGGAGACCCTATACTGTTGCCTGAATATGCCTACACTGGACTCCATTCTGCTGTTAGTATATAACGTGTTTACAAAGTTTCTAGACTTCAAGCAGTTTAACGCGGTATTCTACCAGGCCATGAAGTTGCTGCTGGATCACTCCTGGTTCAGTATGCCTACATTGGCATTCTCGCCGCTATTTGTAGGAACACCGTTTTCCATAATGTATACCATATTTATTGTATTTAGAACATGACGATCATTAAGAGATACTCGTACTTAGTTATTCCCGTATTTTGTTTTGACATGAATTGATAAAATTGTTGACAGAAGATTGATTATTTTTAAGACATTTTTAATTTGTATCTAATAAATAATATCATGTTAATGTTAATGACGATCATAATATAAATTCATGTAGATTAGTTTAGCATAATTTATAATGTAATTTCATATTATGAGAATAAATATCTAAATCTAAATCTAAATCATAGATAAAAACATAATTATCAAACAATCTTAAAACCATGGTCTTTCAAGTTTTCGTTAACTAGGTATATTAGTTTCTGACTGTTCCTAAATTTTAACACTGAAAATATCTCTCCAAATAGTACCACCTTTTTCAATGCACTGGAATATACAACGTGTCCCAAAATTCAACGATAAGCTGGCACCAGAAGATGGACCTGCTCATGACTACTCGAGGAAAAATATAAAAAAAATTGAAAAATTTTAGACATGGTCGTTAAAAATACCACTAGGGGTGTCGATTTTCATTTTTTTGTAATTCCATAATAAATTGAGATATATTTTTTTCTCTTTTTTTTTCCTC
Organism: Cydia amplana; assembly: GCF_948474715.1. Classification (NCBI taxonomy): domain Eukaryota; kingdom Metazoa; phylum Arthropoda; class Insecta; order Lepidoptera; family Tortricidae; genus Cydia; species Cydia amplana. Next base: position 26,535,850 of record NC_086070.1, read on the forward strand.
GAGTAGTCATGAGCAAGTCCATCTTCTGGTGCCAGCTTATCGTTGAATTTTGGGACACGTGGTATATTACCGATACCACATTCACAATCACACCTAAACGGAATGCACCGCTCTTGGTTTTGCCACAGACTTGCAGCAATTTACATTTACAACCCACTAATCTAAGGTTATTCTTTGGGTACTTTTGAAAATGATAGCCAAGTAGTTAGATGCTTAGATGTTATTGCCGAATTGTAACAACTTGTCCGATAGCGTGGCTTAAAAATTCAACAGTACCTCAAGTCAATATTTCAACAACTTTATCTCTTTCCAGCTCAGGCCATACCGCCCGGAGATCATCACCATCCCCGAAGACGCTGACGGCATAGTCCCCGACACCCTCGAAGCAATCTTGGCCGAACGACTGGCCAGTGGGCTCCCCGTGCCGCGGCTGCTCTACCTGGTGCCTAACGGTAACAACCCGACCGGAACCACGTTGCCTGCCGGTCGTCGACGACAGATCTACGACCTCGCCTGCAAATACGACTTCCTCATTCTTGAGGATGATCCGTATATGTTCCTAAATTATGATGATGAGGTATGTTTATTTTCAGTTCGATACCTTAAAGATAGATCTGAAGGAGTTCCTGTCTTTTAGTTCCTTTTACTTATAACTACTTTCTTAGTTGTTTCTTATCTTATTTCAAAAGTTTACATGAGCGGCCTTTCCACCATCAAGTATAAGGGCTGATTTAGACGGCACGCGAACTCGCATACGATTTTAGTTACATTGCGGACTGTTGTTGGTTACCTACGTCCAATTCAAGCGACCAATCAAAACCTGCGATGTAATGAAACTCGCATGCGAGTTCTCGCAACGTCTAAATGAGCCCTAAGGCATGAACTGTCTCTGAATTGTCCAGTCACTATGGAGTTCGGTGTACTAGGGCCTTGATATCAACTCTATTAAAGTGTTTCCTAACTTGAGATTGTTCGTTAACTTGAAGAATACAAGTGGCTATGGCGCTACGAGTCCAGTGTCCATGGTTTAGTGGAAAATATTGCGTTCTTCATTTGATTTCACTTTCATGGCTAATTACATGTTAATGTTTAATCTGTCAACAGCAACGTCCATCGTTCCTGTCGCTGGACACAGCAGGACGGGTCGTGCGTCTGGACTCATTGTCGAAGGTCGTCAGCGCCGGGTTGCGGGGGGGCTGGATGACGGCCCCAACACCGTTGCTGGAGCGAGCCGAGCTACACATGCAAGGGGAGATCATACACAGCTGCACGCTCGGACAGGTAAGACAGACGGCGTAGAGTTTTTCGAGCCCTTTTCCAGTCCTGGTGGTGGTGGCCAATGGTATGCCAATTACCAATCGTGAACAAAGTAAATTTTGGAACATGCGCCATTTAAGGCTCAAGTATAAACATTCGCAGCAAAGAAAAACGTTGCTCTCTTGTTGCATTAAAACACTTACTTAGATTCATTTAGTCATCTTTAGACAGGATGTTTTACTTGTCACACCCCCTCAAGCAGTGTAATCAGTGCAATCTCCAGACTTGGGCAAATGCCCTTGTTTGTCACCCTGACTTTGGCTTTCAACAACATTTGCTTTGCGTTATCATAATTAAGATATTAATTCATGCGAAGTGGCGTTGAAAAAATATGTCGTCATTTTATAGTGAAACTAATATTTCGATTAGATAAAGTGTAAAAGATAACAAAACAAATAGGTAGGTATTTTTGACACTTTTAATTTTCGCGACTTAATCGCGGAAAATTAAGTTTTAAATTTAATTAAAGTTGACATAAGTGCGCCCGCTTCGTGCACCCGACCAGCAATAAGCAGACGCCCTAAAAAAAAATACGCTCGTAATGATGCTAAAGGTTGTCTGGAAGAGGTTGTATCACTTTTTAGGGATAAGACCGCCCGTTGTTTAACCTCTTCTTTTCTGTATTAAGTATTTATATTGTTTTTTTGTAATAAAGAGTATGTGTATTGTATTGACATGATGATTGGGTTTGGGTCCGAAGGTGGCCCTACGAATTATTAGGTGAAATAAAACAACGCAACTAACGAAACCAAGTTGAGTTTAAATTGGTTACAACTTTAGAAGCCGACTCAAGTAGACTATGAATGTTGAAAGAAAAAAATAAAGTATAAACGATAAACAATTTTTTTAGGGTTCCGTACCCAAAGGGTAAAAACGGGACCCTATTACTAAGACTCCGCTGTCCGTCCGTCCGTCCGTCCGTCCGTCTGTCACCAGGCTGTATCTCACGAATCGTGATAGCTAGACAGTTGAAAGTTTCACAGATGATGTATTTCTGTTGCCGCTATAACAACAAATACTAAAAACAGAATAAAATAAAGATTTAAGTGGGGCTCCCATACAACAAACGTGATTTTTGACCGAAGTTAAGCAACGTCGGGCGTGGTCAGTACTTGGATGGGTGACCGTTGTTTTGCTTGTTTTTTTTGCTTGTTTTGCTCTATTTTTTGTTGATGGTGCGGAACCCTCCGTGCGCGAGTCCGACTCGCACTTGGCCGGTTTTTTTTTTATCTGTAAGTATCCTACTAAATCCTACTTGTTTTTTAAGGTGTGCTTAAAAGGATTGTATATTTCCAGTGCCTGGTGCATCACGTCGTGTCAAACCGGCCGTGGCTGGCCGACCACCTGCAGCGCGCGCGCGCCCTCTATCGGCGGCGGCGCGACGCGTTGCTGGAGGCTATCGGTCCTCTTGAGCCCCTTGGTGAATGGCAGACGCCGCCAGGTGGCTTGTTCTTGTGGATGCGAGTGAGGGGGGTGGATGATGTTTATAATATGGTGAGTTCACAGAGATCCATTGTTGTAGCGTCTAGCGTCTTAGAACTTCAACTGAGAATATTACCTGAAATAGGGTTCTATTCAGAGATACACAAAACGATACCGAGTCAAATATGGGCGTGTATTTCGATAAATTATCATAATTATCACAAAATAACTTAATTTGTGACTTTAGACTAGTATTTGCTATACAACTTGGTAAAAATAGGTAAGTATTAGAGAAAGCGAAAATAGGAGAAAAAAGTTTAGGAATCCCGATATAGATTTAGATCCTGTAGCACCGTATTGTGACTTAATGAAATCCAAGATGATATTTTATTTATACTCGTAATCAAATGTAACGAATACATTGTTGTTCTAGGTATTCGAAACTGCTTTCAAACGGGGCTTAATGCTGATCCCAGGTCATGCCTTCCAATACGACATCGCGATGCCCTCGCAGCACTTGCGATTGACCTTTAGCAAAATAGCCGTCAAAGACATGCCTGTCGCCGCGCGCCTCCTAGCGGACATCATCAGAGAAGAGCAACAGCGCTGTTTGCAAAAACAACCGCAGAAGATCGCTACTCAACGCTAGAGGGCGCTAATATTAATACTGGTTAATTTATTTAATGCTCGTCAATGCTGATAGTTGTATTATATTTTTATACTGTTTTATAATAATTATTTTACTATATACTGTTTACAGTGTATGTAAATAAACTTTAGTTTATTTACATACAAGAAAATGTGTTAGTTAATTTATCTTAATTTGTTTGTAAGGTTGTCTTAATTTTATCTTTGTTCATTTGATAATCCGAACTAATTTAAAAAAATCTCATACATAAACAAGTAACATGATTTTTTGATAATCATAAGTATTACCAAATTACATTCCCGTAAAAGTTAAATTTTAAAAACAGAATGCGAAAAATGCCACTCTTTTTATTTTAATATCAACGCTTCTGTAGCCACGTTTTATTGAAGCTAGATTCCTAGAATGTTTCATAGGTAACGTAGAATTTATTTTCCACCACACCAGCTCGGAAAGGCTTACTTTGCACTTAAAAAACTGATAGCAAAGTTGCATTTTATTCACATGTGAGGAAAAGTAATCAAATGCTAATTTTAAGTTATTTTCTTATGTTTGCTGGTAGAATTGACTTTTAAATGATGATTTTGGATGATAAATGTTTAATAAGATTCATTTGGATTTGATTTTGTTTGATATATTACATTTAATATTTGCTTCGGGTTGGTGTGGTGAAAAATGTTGTGTTTCACTCGGGGGCAAATTTTGTTTAACCCTCGTGCTTTGAAACCCTCGCAACGTTCAAGATTCCATTGTTCGAACTACTTGCTACGCTCGTGGTTAAATTTTGGAATCTTTCGCTTGCTCGGGTTTCAATATTAGCACGAGCGGTTAAAAGATGCTTTTTCTTTTAAAGCCCGTTTATGTTTTTTAGTTTTGTAATAACATAAATATTACCTACATATATCAAATACTAAAGTGGTATAAAAATGGAAAACTCAGTTTACACTACTTGCCACTAGATGGTGGAAGTTACGAATCTGTAGGCTGCTGAGATTATATTATTAATTTCATTTAATAATAATTAGTAATAAATACTTACTACATGTAAATAAATAATTTAAATAATAAATGTTAAGTAAAAAAAATATATTGATTACATAGTAATATATTCCCTATATAAAAAAAAATCCTTTGAAAACATAAGTAGTTAATACTTAATGTGTAAATTTCGATTTGGCTATTATTGTATTTCGAAAATACGATACCGATCTGTCAGAGTCAAAAGTGACGTTTTTGGTTGAAGAAATGTTGACCGAGCGAGACAGATAGCGTTTCGTTGTCGTAGCGCAAAGGATTGACATCATGGCTAGGCACGCAGTGCATGCGATATTCAGGCCAATTCGACCGTGCATCTGGCATCAAAACGATATCTGAGTGATCTCAGTTAGTTAGCCTCATGTTTACACCACGGTGTATAGCGGCCCTAATCCATTTTGCCATTTGCTTCGCGTCACACATTATGGTTAAGTACCCACCTAAATGTGTGTCTCTCTGTAAATGTTTTATTGAGGTGTGCAATAAAGAGTACTGTATTTTACCGGCAGTTGTATTAATATGCTGATGCTGACCTGTGATTTAACCATAATGTGTATAGTTAAGTCACAGCGTGTAAACAGGAGCCAGATTGAAAATCCATCGGCTCATTAAACACCAGCAGCACTTCGTCACGCGCCGGGAAGTAAACAGTTCCCGGACATAATCTCGTTCCAGCAACGTCAACAATTCCGCGCCAATCGGCGAATAATCGTGCAGCAATTAAAACTGCTTATTTCCTTAATTGTCGGCAATCGGGCGCTTAAAGAGCTTTTTCACTCGACTTCATAAACCAACCTTAAATCTATGTACTACAGCTCAAAATGCTTTGAGGATTGGTGAGATAAACTGGCTGATTTTAAAAGGATTCCCTGCCATTTGAAAATCAACCTTGCACAATAATCTTTTAGGGTGCGTTTTAGATTGGAAAGGTTGGATGAAACGCTTTAAATGGGAAATTGTAAGCTAACTCGTCGTCGGAATAAAACAACTCTTTGCTCAGATAATGAGAAAGAGTGAGAAGTTTGCAAAGATGCTACCTGTTTTCTTTTCTGCTGGTGCTTAGATTAAAGAATGTGCGTACTGTGCTGCAGGTAGCCTTATTATTTTAATGCCGGCTGTACACACAGGTTGAGAGCCTCCAAGCAGTAGGTATGTAATGTAGTACACACTCGCTCTCAGCCTGTCTCCGGATCCCTCGACGAGTGTGTAGCCGACATAAGATATGGCTACTTTACAGTACCTACGAGTAGAGTAAAACCAAGCTGACTCTGAAATTAATATAGTCCTCGTCATCATAGTTCATTTTGTATGAATACGTAGGAGCGTAGTCGGAACTAAAGAAGTGTCTATTCTAAGAAACGCTCAATGTTCTATTACCTACTTGACACTTTTTTTACGATCCCACACTCCAAATAAGCCGTGTTGATTACAAACAAAGCTTCACCGCCAAAAAAACGGTTTAATCTTCAAAAACGCCTAAAAATCGACGCACGCGCAACAATAGCACTCCAGATTTGCGCAAACAAACAAAAACTATTTTGTGTTGAAAATAACACCTCTTGATAATACCCTAAACATTCACGTATCGCTGCGAAACAAAATGCCAAGGGAAATCTGTTTTTATTACTAAGCTGATAAAAGCTCTTCTTGGGAGATTTAAGTATGTTTTGCTAATGCTTTGGCGGTTTTGCACAACTGCATTAGTTTCATTTAATACACGTACCTATTATGGGTACCTCTACTATACTTTCTATCATACCAAATAAAATCTTCATTACATTTCTCACGTAGCTCAATTTTGAACTTTAATAATTTTGTAATAAGGATGATTACAAAATAAATTAGTTTTGTAGAGCGGATATAAATTTGTTTCCTGGCTATTTTGTGCTAAGTTTCTTTGTTTGTACTAAGATGTTCAGATTTGCACGTGTGAGTGTGACAGGCGGAAAGTAGATAACTTACCAAAGATACAATGCAATTAAACTTTATAAAAAATATTGCAAAATAATCTTTAAGGGGTCGCAAACTTAATTCTTTCAATAATCTCTCCTGAAATTTAACTAAAAACGTTATTCTGCTGTGAACGCGAATCGATCCTCATATCTCATAATTACTCATATTGAAAATGGAGACCTGTTTAGTAGGTATTACTGGTATTAGGTATCTCCAAAAAACCCACGAGTGACTGGCGAAGGAATTTAATTTCAGTACAGGTTATACCATTTCGTACATTGCCACAGTGCCGATAGTGTGAGGTACCTATATACGAGTATTTAGAGCATCCTAGAGCGACTTTCATATTGATTTTCACTGTGACAGGTACGAAATGGTTCTGATATTAGATTCTTTGACTGTTACCTACATTAAATAAATAATTAAAATTAAAATGTTTAGTTAAGCATTATTATGTTTTGTTTTATTTTTAAATAAAAACCGTTCAATTGTCAGGAACTGCACCGGGGGTCGATTTCCTGCGATTTTAGTTAAACTGTTAATGCAATCGAGAGATGCGCGAGAGTGGAAATGGAAAACTTAACGCGGTTAGTGGCGGGCGCAGGCGACGAGCGACAGCGAGCGCGGGAGCGGGAGCGACAGCGAGCGCGGGAGCGGGAGCGACTTAATTCCCTACCTTATAGTTATTTATCAATAAGCAGACGGTTAACATTTTAGGTATCTTATCTTATCTTATCTTATTGTTTTCGGGGGCCCTTACGGATACACTTCGACCCATAGGGATCTTTTGTGCAATTACCCCCTGGAGAAGATCCGTCAGCTACTCAAGAGCTTTTCCCACCATATCCATGTGTCGGATGATGGAGCTCATGGGTAGCGTTTTAAAGTCCTTTGGTTCCAGATATCCTGCTCCAAAGTCCTTCATTCTTTGTCTGGCTAGGGCGTGATATTCACACATTAAGTGTTTCACTGTCTCTTCCTCTTCGCCACACATATGACAATCGGTGTTGTCAGAATGTCCCATCTTAAGTATCACCTAAAAACAATCAAATCTATTTTCAAGATACATAGACAGGCAAGATTTCTGAAGTACTAGCAGAAATCGGTTTGTTAAAACTAGCTGAACCCGCTATTAGCTTGTTTTCAAACATACAACTAGCTTTGAGGCACTTGTAAAATGCTTTGTATACCTAAGATATGTACGGAAGAAAAGCTTTATTAGTTCCCTCAGATTCACATTTATGTACCTTACTTTCTGTTAAGTAAATTGTATGTGAATCTGTAGGTAACCCTAGTGTACGTTTCATTCGATAGCGCGACGTGACGTACGCGTTTGCGTTAAATGTAATTTTGTATGGGATTTTGAGTTTCCAAAACGTCACGCTTGGCGTTCAAAATCCCATACAAAAATAGACCTAACGCAAATGCTTGTCACGCTATCGAATTAAATTTACACTAGGGATTCTGTGTTGTGTATATTTCCGGCCAGCGTTCGTCGCTTGTGCCGCAAGGAAGCAGGCTGCACTCGTTCGTTCCTGTCATTTAGCGTTTGTCTGCGTCGCTAATTATCGTTGGGAAAGCATCCGATTATTCCAGATGTGTCTACGAGAGTGTCATCATCATCATATCAGCTAAACGACGGTTACTGCGAGACGCGAGCCTCTGCGAGGACTTCCAATACGTATCGAATACCTACTCGTAGTATACCTACGTGCCATCAAACTTCGACAAGCATACGAATCTCTCAAGGTTTATCTAGATTGACCTACTATTTATGTAGGTAAATACTTAGTAATTTCTAAAATAAAGATAAAGATAGTTTATTATTCAAGTATATAGGCATATTACAATGCGCTTAAGTATTAACGTCAAATAAAACTACGTCCTTTTCTTACCAGAGAATATTTAAATCCCCCCCAATTGGAGGAGGGTATCCCAATATGGGACCGACAAGAAACTTGGCGGAACACATCTCTTCAAAATATTACATCTTATAATTACCATGTATTAAATAACAAAAATACAATTTAAATTACTATAGAATCAACATACAGCATACAGTAGTATACAGCAGGTAGGTATTTTCTTTATAGAAATTTAATTATAAATTTATTTTTTTATCAATGGGTGGTCGGAAATTGAAACTTTTTAAAATGATATTATAATTTGACATTACGAGGAGAGGCTGAAATATTCGCGGCCTAAGCTTTAAAAAAAAATAATGCTATGCTACTTTTTTCTCCGCCCCTTTGGCAGTTTAAATATTGCAGCCATTACTAAGGATTATTAACGATTAATAATTAACATTTACTTATTAAAGAGAGTATTAACTCTCTTCCGTTTTTTTTACTTTTCAGCCGCCCCTCGTACTTGCAGTATATTTTGCTCTCACACGTAAAAATACGAGCGAGATGCATTGCAAATGATACAATTTTTTAAGTAGGAATACCGTTCGTGGTTCGCTCCGGGAAGCCCGGGATAAACCTCGCGCTGTTGCGCGCGCACAATATTTATCGGATTATGCTCTCGCGCACGCATTATGGCGGCGATTATTAATGCTATAATTCGCACGAGGTAGCTATAATACTTGCAAAATATGTGTGAACTTGTGCTGTTAGGATTTGACACCCTAGATGGTTTCGTTTTGTATCTACGTCACCTATGCTCGCATGCATTCATTCATTTTTAGGGTTCCGTAGCCAAAATGGCAAAAAACGGAACCCTTATAGATTCGTCATGTCTGTCTGTCTGTCTGTCTGTCCGTCTGTCCGTCTGTCCGTCTGTCCGTCTGTCTGTCCGTCCGTATGTCACAGCCACTTTTCTCCGAAACTATAAGAACTATACTGTTGAAACTTGGTAAGTAGATGTATTCTGTGAACCGCATTAAGATTTTCACACAAAAATAGAAAAAAAACAATAAATTTTTGGGGTTCCCCATACTTCGAACTGAAACTCAAAAATTTTTTTTTCATCAAACCCATACGTGTGGGGTATCTATGGATAGGTCTTCAAAAATGATATTGAGGTTTCTAATATCATTTTTTTCTAAACTGAATAGTTTGCGCGAGAGACACTTCCAAAGTGGTAAAATGTGTGTCCTCCCCCTGTAACTTCTAAAATATGAGAATGATAATACTAAAAAAAATATATGATGTACATTACCATGTAAACTTCCACCGAAAATTGGTTTGAACGAGATCTAGTAAGTAGTTTTTTTTTTATACGTCATAAATCGCCTAAATACGGAACCCTTCATGGGCGAGTCCGACTCGCACTTGGCCGCTTTTTTAAATTACTTTTCAACGCATTGGAAAACCAATAAAAACAGAGCACTTTGTAGGGAGATCCCAGCAAATTGACATAGCTCTTCTTATTGCTCTTGAGTGTCACCTACTCGTATTCATAAAAAAAAAACCGGCCAAGTGCGAGTCGGACTCGCGCACGGAGGGTTCCAGGGTTCCGCACCATCAACAAAAAAAACAAGCAAAAAAAACGGTCACCCATCCAAGTACTGACCCCGCCCGACGTTGCTTAACTTCGGTCAAAAATCACGTTTCTTGTATGGGAGCCCCACTTAAATCTTTATTTTATTCTGTTTTTAGTATTTGTTGTTATAGCGGCAACAGAAATACATCATGTGTGAAAATTTCAACTGTCTAGCTATCACGGTTCGTGAGATACAGCCTGGTGACAGACGGACGGACGGACGGACAGCGGAGTCTTAGTAATAGGGTTCCGTTTTTACCCTTTGGGTACGGAACCCTAATGAAAATGAAAACGTCAATTCCATGCATCTTTATGGAGCTATACAGGTGGATTTTCTTTTTGGGTCAGTGAGGGCAGCTACCAGATCCCGTGCTGCTACGAGAAAACAGTCTAAGAAGACCTTCCCTCGATTTCAAATTAATGAAGATTGGCTTTTACAGATTTTGGAAAAAACATACAGGGTGCGAGAAAAAGGTCATTTTTGACAAACTTTTTTTTTGATGCCAATCGATCCCATTCCTTATAAGGATCAAAAGCTTGTATGGAACTAAAAAATAATTTCCGGCTAGAAAAGCCACAAATCGAGGAAAACTTTTCCCATACAATTTGTATGAAAATGAAAACTTTTATTTTTCACATGCTGTTTTTGTATGCCAATCGATTCCATTCCTATCCAGTATCAATAGTTTCCTAGGGGTCAACTTACGGTAATGTACTAAAAAGCCACAAATTAATAAAAACTTTTTCCATACATTTACTATGGGGAAAATGTGAAATGTTATTCTCAATTTTCTATCTCGCCCATCAGTCCTACAGCAATGTCTTCATACAGTATTATGGTCCTTAAATGTAACAGGACTGATTGGCCAGATAGAAAAATGTGAATTAAATTTCACGTTTTCTCCATAGTAAATGTATGGAAAAAGTTTTCTTTAATTGGTGGCTTTTTAGTACATTACCGTAAGTTGATTGGGATAGGAATGGAATCGATTGGCATACAAAAATAGCATGTGAAAAATAAAAGTTATCATTTTCATACAAATTGGATGGGAAAAGTTTTCCTCGATTTGTGGCTTTTCTAGCCGGAAATTTTTTTTGGTGCCATACAAGCTTTTGATCCTTAATAGGAATGGGATCGATTGGCATCAAAAAAAAAGTTTGTCAAAAATGACCTTTTTCTCGCACCCTGTATGTTTTTTCCAAAATCTGTAAAAGCCAATCTTCATTAATTTGAAATCGAGGGAAGGTCTTCTTAGACCGTTTTCTCGTAGCAGCACGGGATCTGGTAGCTGCCCTCACTGACCCAAAAAGAAAATCCACCCTGTATGTGAGTGGCTAGAGTGCTCAAATACATGTAAGTAGGTACTCGAACACTTAGGTACTTCGATATAGGTAGCAACAAAAGAGGCCCCTTACCTTTTTTCTTCAAGTTCAATTTCAAGTAATAATGTACCTACCTAAATAGGAATTGTCTTAAAATTACGTTACCGTGTCAAACAAAAATCACTTTATTTTAAAACGGCGTCGTTTAAATTGAATCCACGACACAATTTCGCCTTAAAAATAACCTTAACCGAATTACATACCTATTAAAATTAATTGCCAAAAATATTCGGGAACTTTGTAATTGCTCGTGAAATTGGAAAACGAAAAGAGTTTTTGTGGAAATGAAATTTAGCTTTGAGAGGATTTTTCATTAGATAACTCGTTAAGGGAGCGGAGTCTTGTTACTGACCCTTTTGGGTCAGCGTGCGTTTGAAGGACCGTTTGTATTTCATTTGTAATTATAATTAGTCATTATAAGGTTTTGAGGTGACATAATATAGCTAGGTCTCAAAAGTATACATAGAAACAATTTAAGTGTAATTAAATTACGGAATAATTATTTCATTATTATTCAATATGAAATTTTTACGAGTAAACCAGCGACACGAAGATTATTTTTACACACCTTTGTACTTTTGGCTACCTCTGTAGTTGGGATGGTATGGGATATGGGATGTTGTTCTGAAAGGTGTTGTCCACTAAGCATTGGAAATCACTGTGCTGGTAAAGGTGAGGCCTATAGCCTAACAACTACTAGGTAAATGCTATTTGTTAGCCTACTATCGACGACCAACCTTGACTAAAGCTGGTGTTATACAGCCGCTAACTGGCAGCCAGTTAAGGCGAGGTGTTGCCTGCTAACTGTTAGCTAGTTAAGGCTAATAAGGCTCGGGTCGCGCCAATTCACCGCTGACACGGACGGGATACACCTTAATGTTTCCCGCTAGGGATGCCTGCAACTGTCGATAACTCGACATCAGATCTTTCGACAACAGTTCGATCTTAAATTACAAGACAGCGTGAATTTATGATCATGAAGATCAGCAAGAACCGGGCGATGTGACTGTCAAAACCAGTTAGGTATGTGAACGATTCAATTGCAACCAAGGATCTAAAATGTAAAAGGCACAAGATTGCATGTCAAAAATGCGACCAAAATTGGAATGATGTCACACTGTGATTAAATTCAGAAATAAAAATAACATGTCACATTATTTGCATTTCTAACAGTAAGATATTCCAATCCAAGTTATATCGATCCGCCGTGTACAAATAAAAGTAGCTACTCATATCTTTCAGTACGCTAACCTTCCGTTTTGCACATTTAAAGCGACCGCCATGGAGTTCAAAAGTGGTCACATTTTTACATATGAAACCTCTCCTCCTCTTTCGCACTCATGAAGGATGGCTTCCCTTTTGCACACTTTAATTATCAGCGTAAGCGTCGTCTTAATCTGTGAATAGGCCATGTCGTTCTTGCGTGGCTCCTTCTTCCGCTGTTCCTTACCTTACCTACTCGTACACCATAAATCGTCCCGTCCGCAAAAGACAAAAAGGCCAATGATCCGGTGATATATTGTGATGCATCTCGCAATGCATAAGATTCAATATTGATAAAATTCGGCATGCATTACTTATTTACAGATGTAAAAAAGATTGCAAGAAAAGTTTGAAATACTTTATCGACAGTTTATCGATAGTGGGTGTCGCGGCGCGGGGCGCGGCGGGGGAGCGAAATTGGAGGAAAACTTTCGTAAGGGGAAATGAAATGGGATTGATAAAAATTGGAACCAAGCCGCGGCAGGGCCGCACTCGGCACGCTACGAATAGGTATTGAACAAAAATCCAGTTAAAATGAAGTTTAATATTTTAGTCTTCTATTCTACTAGTGTACATACTCGAATTTTCAATTTCCACCGAAGACCGGCTTGCATATTATTATTTCGATACATTTTTGAGCACCTTAGGTATCCTTAAATAAATAGTAAGCCACTGTTGACGATGAGGTGGGGAGTGACCTGCAGATACGTTATAGTGCAAAAGATATAACTAAAACATTGCGGGATATGAAAAGGGGAAAGTCTGCCGGTCACGACTCCCTAATCGTCGAGCACTTGCAATTTGCTGGCCCTCACTTGCCTAGAATCCTAGCAATGTTCTTTAACCTGTGCATCGGACACTCATATTTACCTAAGCATATGACGAAAACCATAGTGGTACCTATTGTTAAAAACAAAACGGGCGATATATCTGATTTGACAAATTACAGACCTATTTCTCTGGCAACAATCGTAGCCAGAGTACTTGACAGCCTACTTAACGTGGAATTGGACAAACGCTTGCAATTACACGACGCACAGTTCGGCTTCCGAGCCGGCCTGTCGACGGAGAGTGCGATGATTTGTCTAAAGAACACTGTTGAGTACTATACTCGGCGTAATACACCTATTTATGCGTGTTTTCTAGATCTCTCGAAGGCTTTTGACCTTGTAAATTACGATTTACTTTGGCAAAAGCTTGACGAGACAAATTTTCCTAGAGAGCTAACACGCATATTTAGATACTGGTACGCCAGCCAGAGAAATAGTGTCCGATGGGGAAACGTTTTGTCTGATGAGTACGGATTGGATTGTGGCGTCAGGCAAGGCGGACTAAGTTCGCCAAAATTATTTAATCTGTATGTTAACGAGCTTATCGGTGAGCTCAGCAGCACGCATGTCGGATGCCACGTGAACAGGGTAGCATTCAACAACATAAGCTATGCAGATGACATGGTGCTGTTGAGCCCATCGGTTGGCGGACTGCGAACCCTCATCAATATTTGTGAGTCATATGCTTTAAAACATAATTTAAAGTATAATGTGTCGAAAAGCGAATATATGGTTTTCAAGGCGGGAACCAAGTGCCCATCCCATGTCCCACCCATTCGCTTGAATGGCGAGTAGCTTAAGAGGGTTAATTCGTTTAAATACCTTGGGTACTTGGTAACCGATGACTTGCGCGACGATTCGGATATCGAGAGGGAGCGAAGAGCTCTGGCGATCAGAGCTAACATGATATCTCGCAGGTTCAGTCGGTGTACAGCGTAAGTTAAAATTACACTATTCCGTGCGTACTGTACATCGCTGTATACCTGCAGCTCATGGGCTAGATATGCGCAGCGCTCGATCAATAAATTGCGGGTGCAATATAATGACGCGTACAGGGTGCTGTTGCGGCTGCCGCGGCATTGCAGCGCGTCTGGCATGTTCGCGGACGCTCACGTTGACAGTTTTTATGCGAAGCTGCGCAAGCGCTGCCCCGCGACGCTCCGCAGAGTCCGTGACAGCCGCCACAGCCTCCTGAGCGTAGTAGCGGAGAGGTGGGACAGTGACCTAATCAGGCACTGGTCCTCACTTCACTTAGGTTTAGGTACTAATATAGTTGTTTAAGTATTTTTTGTTTTTTGTTGTTACTAACAAACTATGGACACTTAAGTCCGAAATAAATGCATTTTTTTTTTTTTTTTGCCACTTGCCTGCACAACACTAGGGGTACCTATACGTTTAAATGATCTTCATGTTAAATCAAAATTATATTAAATTGGTAAATATTTTAGTAGTCTTCATCCAAAATACATTATTTTCTGCTAACTTCGCATTTTCGATTCCTTTATCCGGTTTTTTATAACTTTTACAATGAGGCATGTAAAATAAAATAACCTAATCGACACGCAAATACAACCAAGCCGGTAACCATTTATGCAACACCACCCAATCCGTCCCTGCGCCATCCGAGGGCACGAAATTCACTTAGCTTCGTTTGTCGAAGCTTTTCGCCCCTTGAAACTTTTCAATAGCCCAGAATCGAATTCCCCCCTCCCCACCTACCCGGGGCCTGAGGGGGGGAGGGGGGGGGGCTGAGGTCGCACCTGCGATGTGTGTTGATCAGTTATTGTTCTAAAAAGGCTGTTATACGTACGTTATTGCTTTATAGGGCTTTTATTAGGGATGTTGTGACTTCTTACGTCACTGGTGTTTAATGGTTACTTTGTGTTGGTAATTTGATTTGTGTACGGATGGAACATCTTCTCTTAGTAGTTATTGTAGTTGTTTTTATATTTGTAAGCGTTTTGCACGCAATGTCATAAAATATTTTTTCTACTCCCGTACTTTTATTTGTCATTTAAAGGGTCGTGCACACACCTTTAAAAACCCTACCCTATAGTTGTCAAGACAAGTCTTTAGTCTATTCCCCAAAAAAGGATTTGTGCATACACGCAGTAAGTATCTTTTTCGCACTTTTTCGATACTTGGTGTAATGAACACTTAAAAAATATTGAATGAAATACATTGTTGCCAACCTTATTTTAAATGTCATCTCTGACAAATAAGTGAACCATAGACATGTATTTTTATTTCATTCATTCTTTTTCCGCCCATACCTTTCATTAAATTTTTGCTACGTCTTGAATGAACAATATTTGTTAAATTTACAATTTTATTTCAAAGTAAGTGCTTGGTCGTAGAAAAAGTATTGTATGCAACGTTATTTAACTGACTCAAAAAATACTCGTGGCGTCTTTATTAACAATTTTCGGCTTCGCCTCAAATTGTTACTCACGCCACTCGCCTTTTTTGACCTCTCTTAAACAACGGTTGCATAAAATACAATAAATAATATTAATATATATTAAATGTATCGTCTAAGAACTAAGGTAAGGTAATGTATAAATTGTACATGCAATGGGAACTTCTATTTAATCTCAATTTTTTTTAGTATTTAATCAAAATTTTACACAATTTATACCTCAATCCGATGAAAATGCCACTTAAATATTCTTAGTTTATAAATCTCAGTGGGAATTGTCCCAGGATGTAGGTTGCACTTATTAATGTATAAACCTATGTCCTATTTTTGTATTATCTGCCTATGTCTGTTTTTTTCCCCAATAAAAAAAAAAGTTATAAGGCACAAAGTAAAAGATATACTATACATTCACACCCATAACGTTTGATATTAATAAACCTTCCATAGGTGCTTATTTCAAAATAATCTTACAATATTCTATTCACAATAAGAATATACACTAACGTATTGTATTTACAAAAATCTACGCATCACAAGAAAAACTTGTATTTCAAGTGTTTATCCAAACACGGCCGTGCACAATGGGCATTTCATTCACAATGCGGACAAAAACGTAATGGTCACTTCGAGCAACTTAAGATGCTTGAAATCCGACACAAACCCGCCCAGTGGTCACTCGGTAGCTGTCTTGGACAAAAAAAAAATACTTTTTTTTGGTTTTTGTGAAGGGATTATATGCTTGAGTAGAAAGCGCATTATTTGGAGGCGTTCGCGGTAAGTCTTTAGGGCCCTTGAGAGGTAATGAAGCCGAGTGCCGAGGTGCTAATAATGGTAAAGTCTATTGTTAACGTCTAAAGCTTTTTGCGTTGCTAAACTTATTTGAGATTATGGTTTTTGAATGTAGTTCTGGAGCATAGAGGTAATTTTATACTAGTAGTTATATTCATTGTACCTACCTACTGGGGTAAAAAATAAATTTTCTTTATTAGTGTCATATTTTTTCGAATTTGGATTCACTAAGATTAACATTTAAAACTTTCGCGTTTTGAACACATATTAAGTTTATTAGCTAATTAAAATGTCTGTTTAAAATTATACCTATTCATTAACATAATTCTAACAGTCAAATCCATTAAAAACCAAACTAGTACTAGAAAAAAACTGACTGTTACTAGAAAAAGAAACGAGAATTTCAAAAAATGTATGAGTGTTCGGTTGAACACTCATACATTTTTTGAAATTCTCGTTTCTTTTTCTAGTAACAGTTAGTTTTTTTTAGGTAGTTTACCGATAGGTTTACCGAGCTAAACATGAAGACAAACTTTACGTGGGCATACCTGCTTAGTGTTATAAAATAGTCACAGTAACGTGAGTCCGAAAATCATATTATTCCTTTTGATTACTGGACTACAGTATTTACCAAATTTTATTGTAATACTCGGCGAACATGGACAAAAATGTAACCTACACATTCTAATCTATTTCTCCAAATCAAAACCACGTCAAACAAACCTTTGTGGTAACCGCGGATATCTC
Organism: Cydia amplana; assembly: GCF_948474715.1. NCBI lineage: Eukaryota > Metazoa > Arthropoda > Insecta > Lepidoptera > Tortricidae > Cydia > Cydia amplana. The sequence continues at coordinate 26,553,140 of NC_086070.1, forward strand.
ATAATCATTACTTTCGGCGAACTAAGTATCGGATACAGACATATTGTCAATAGACCTTTGTTGCTTGCGCAAGCTTTGAGACGCCGCTTTGTGCGCGCCGATTCAATGGTAACACGACACCTTAAGGAACTTATCGACTGTGAAATAAAGTGTATCTGTAATTTAATATGTTTTCAGGTTGTGTGATGAAGCTTTTAGCTGGCCAGGTGGACTTTGTTGACCTGAATTTGTCTTGGGGCATGTTACAGCTCATCTTACATACGTACTACCAATGTGTTACACGTATAACCCGACACATCACACACCCAATACAAGATGAGATCACACCACGTGGCAATAATGTACCTAAACTTATGAACTTATGTGAACCTAAATTGACCTACACAAAAATGTACATAGGTATGACAAAAATGTTAACTTCCGTGAGCCTCAATTTTGATAAAATTTTATATTAAAGTCAAATAAAACTATGTACTTTTTCAATATTTCATGACCTGTAAAAAGCTCTAAAATAGTTTATGGCAACGAGGCAAAAATGCCTAGATTAAAAAAAACACTCTTTTACTCACTTTTTCAAAATATGCATTTGCCACGTCCATGCCAAAATAAATACATACATATTATTATATGCCCTAAAGCTTTTAACGAAAACAAGCATTCAATCGAGTTACAAAATACTTGTTACAGTTTTAAATAATGCTCAAATATAATTGTCATCTCGTTAAAACTCGTTCCATTGTCCCCTCGAAGGGAATTAGGCGCAATTAAAAAAAAGAAAATTACAATTTCATTCGTCGCTGAAGCAACATATTGGGTGAACGCCTCAAACAAATGTCACATAATCCTGCCAACTACATTTCTAACAGTACAGACAATTTTGAGCTTTAAGTCAATGAGACAAGTTTATTTGATACGAATGGCTACGATGGTAACAATGTCATTGTGTGTTTTTTGTATTGTGTTTTTATTGTGTTACAGCGTTTATTCGCCGCTAACGAGTCTGCAGGGAGCCGTGCGAGCGAGAGGCGGTGTAAGCAGGACAGCGCCACAATATGATTTGTTTTGTTACGTTTGTGGTTTGCGTTGAATGACATTTTTTGTGCAGTAAGTAAGTAGTACATTCGGAGCCGACGCACTGTGCATGTATTATCGGTAAGTGTATTATTTACGGTTATAATGGCCGATGTTCTCGACTGTTTGTTGACGATATTTTCAAAGTACTTTCTATGTATTTCGTCGGGGTGAACGTTAAAAGGGCTTGTTACAGTTGTTACTTCTTACTTACGGCGGCATTCAATAATAATATTCAAGAAAAAGTCATCCATATTACAACTCATAATAACGCATTTTATAAATTATCACCAGAATGAGGTAAACATTGATTTCCAATTTGGGCAATTTGCCTTTGCCTTTAGAGTCTGTGCGGAAAGAGAAGAGTCGTGAAATGTATGGGGTCCAATACATTCTACGAGTCTTCTCTTTCCGCACAGACTCTATTAATATTGAAAAAATATTTATTAGGGTCGCCGTTAGATCTGGGGGCACGGCAGTGCCCTCACCAAGTCGAGCGCGAAGCAAACATTGCCGTACCATCCTTTACTGGAACCATTTCGCCGCATTTTCAGGCCCCTATTTGAGAACCTCTGGATAAGACCAGAACGCAGAAATTTTCGTCATCCAGTAAGCTATAGGTAATCACATACTTAAAATCCAAAATTTAAAGTCTGTAGGTCATTTAGTTCCGAAGTTAAGCGAAAGCAAAGTTTCGCATTTATGACACTCATTCACTCATGATCATCAGAATAGAACTAGTACTTCCCATAAACTCAGAGAGCTGAAATTTGGTACAGAGTTAGGGTTTAATGGCCACATAAAGGGTAAACCTAAAAATATTGCAATATCAGTCACGTTTTAAAGATCTAAGAACTGCATAAGTAAGTTTGTAGTCCCATATAAATATATGATATTACAAAGTTACTGTTGCAGTTCCTACAAATAGTAGGTAAAGTAAAGGTACACTACGATGTACGATGTGAGTATGAATGAAAATATGTTTAGTTATGATATGTGTATACATAGTATGGGTATGAGTACCCGAAAAGAAGGACTGTCTACAAAAAGAGATGAGATCCCATCAAAAACATTACGTGTAAAAAGGTGCAAGTCTCGCAACGCTTTTACTACAAAAAAGTTTTGAGATGTAATGTGAAACCAAGTACGGTTATTTTAATCAGTGCCAGGGGGTGTTAAAACCGTATCAATAAGATATCTTTAATTTGTAATACATATAATGACTTGGCAATCGCACATAATGCTTTACTCGTACCGTACTCGTAAATATGTGTAATGCTCAAACTGCAATTAGCGCTAGCGTTATGTTCAATTAGAATTATTTTTAATAGGTGACGATGATCCTTTTGTCATTATGCAGCCGTGCGATGGCCAAGTCATTATACGTATTACAAATTAAAGATATCTTATTGATACGGTTTTAACACCCCCTGGCACTGATTAAAATAACCGTACTTGGTTTCACATTACATCTCAAAACTTTTTTGTAGTAAAAGCGTTGCGAGACTTGCACCTTTTTACATGTAATGTTTTTGATGGGATATAATTGTCAAGGGTTCCGTCTATTTGGCATAACTTCCGTGACCCGAAACGCATCTGGCATAACCTATTCGGCAGAACTGTATTTCGACGAATGTTAAATTTGCAGAAAGCTTCAGTTTGTATAATATACAATAGCCCGAATGATTGCGAGTCCGAATTTTAAATGGACTATTATTATCTTGGCCGACTTTTCATACGAATAATTTTATTTTGCATTTGTTCAATTGTCTGAAATGTTATTGGCATAATCTGTTTAGCATAATAGGTTTTAGGCGAATGTTTACATTGCAGAAAACTTATTTTGATTCCCTCTATTTGGCATAACTTCTATGACATAAAACGCATCTGTCATAAGATAAATTTGGTAGAACTGTTTTTGCACGAATGTTAAAATTAAAGAAAGCGTCAGTTTGTATAATCCAAGTATAATTTATTTAAAAAATGCATAAAAATATGTGGCTGGTTGACTCATCAACGCAGAGCCTAAACAACAAAGCTATATTTAAAGTTGAAATTTGTATATCGGCCTACATTTATAATGTGTACAAAATATTATTATATTGTTGTATTTTGGAAACTTTGGGTTCCCGAATATATTATTGGCATTTTAGATGTATACATATTCTTAGCACACAAAATCCGAATCGGAGCACCTCACTATCCACGTGGTCTTGTCTGTCCTACCCCTAGAGTGTATATAAAAAGCCGGAGGCGCGGAGGGGAAGCAGCCCTCGCTCGCCGTAGCAAAGCGCAGAACACAATGTGAGCCGTAGCGGCTGAGGCTGGTCGCCTGGCGACCAGTAAGCCGAAGCTGCGAAGGCGAGCATTTGTGCCTGCGTTTTGATTAGTGTCCGACCGAAGGTTCGGTTTCGGTTTCGGTTTCGGCCAGTTTCGGCCAAAAAATCATGTTTCGGCTGTAGTTTCGGTTTCGGCCAAAAAACGGCCGAACCTTTCGGCCGGGCCGAAACTTACGAAATGGTACTTCGGACATTAGCACACAAAATCCGAATCGGAGCACCTCACTATCCACGTGGTCTTGTCTGTCCTACCCCTAGAGTGTATATAAAAAGCCGGAGGCGCGGAGGGGAAGCAGCCCTCGCCCGCCGTAGCAAAGCGCAGAACACAATGTGAGCCGTAGCGGCTGAGGCTGGTCGCCGAAGGCGACCAGTAAGCCGAAGCTGCGAAGGCGAGCATTTGTGCCTGCGTTTTGAATGTTTTGATACGCAAGGGCGAAGGGGCTGCTTTGCCCGTAGCGCCGGAGCAGATGCGGAGTTCGATAGAAAACTGTTGCCAGAAAAGTGGGTTAGGTTAGGTTAGAACTGCGACCCCCATAAAAAAGAACTGTTGCCAGAAAAGTGGGTTAGGTTAGGTCAGAACTGCGACTTCCACGAAAACGAGCTGTTGCCAGAAAAGTGGGTTAGGTTAGGTTAGAACTGCAACCCCACGTTAATAAAAAATGATATGAATTATTGGGTTGAATTTCCATATGGTCATTCGGCGAAATGAAATTATGACAAACTATAGTTGCGAATTTCGAAACATTCGGCAAATTAAATTCCGTCAAAAGATATTCGGCCTACAAACATTTATGAGTCTTGCAAGTATGCAAAACTTTTCTATGCCATAAGATTTTATGTTTGTAGTACTTTATGCTTAATAGCGAGTTATGCAAAAATAAATTATTACAAATTATATTATGCGAAATGAAACAGATACCAGGTCTCGATTCGGACATTAACATTATGCCAAAAGATACTTCGATCAATAAAAATTATGCGTAGAGTACGTATGCGCAACTATCCAGTACCAAATGAGTTTATGCTAACAGTATGTTATGCCTAAAGTTATTATGCAGAATAGAATTATTACAAAAAAAATTATGCCAAAGATAGGGGAACCAATTGTCAAATACCCTTAAGATCTGAAATTGTCAGAAGTAATAGACAATCACTCTGGAATTACATGTGTCCGTTGGTACATAATTGTTCATAATTAATTTTTAAATAGTTACGATTTTAAACAGACAAGCACAATCATAGATGCTTAATGCTTTTTATAACTTTATAGGTAATAGGTACTTACAATGCAGTCGAATGACATCGGCTGATGCGTGAGTGATCTTGTAAGGAACCCTTTTAAGAAATCTATACACTTTAAATTAAACAAAAACGTACGTAACAATATAGAAATCTATCTTGATTGAAAACGCTCGTTTCACGCATAAATGCCCTCGAATGGCGTCCCCATCACGCCGGAGTCTATTAAGCGGTCTTTACATTAGATCCCGATCCGCACACCGCTCCGGTGTGCGAGCGGGACATCGCTATAAACGTGCGTAGCGCCGTCCCGCTCACACATAAATCCGCGTCAGTGTTATAACCGTATTAGGTCGTTATCTGTCGGTTGTTCGGCAATTTGCCGACGCGATAAACATCGGGAAAGTCGCCCCTGGTTCAATGTGTATTTAATTTGCCGATTGAGCGGTAACGTGTTTGGTGTACCTAATAATGCTACAGTTTTGGTGCATAATTCAGCTCTTAGTTCAAAATTACACGGAGTGAAATAAGAGTTGGATGTAATAATTATGCAATATTAAAAGCGCATTAATAATATTTTCACAGGCAACAAATATGTTGTGACAAAACAGTTTATATTCATCTGAATCATAGAAGGTTTATGATACGTGTGTAGATAAACATATTTTTCAGATGACATTTATCCACTGTGTATTGTTTTATTATAAGTTAAGATCTGCTAATAAATATAAAACTTCAAACTCTCGCGTTTTGTACACATATTTAATTACACGAACGGGTCTACCGCTGACCACAGCTGGTGCAACTCATCAAAAAGTCCGCATTTAAGGTAAAAATAATGAGATTATATCGCGGTAGACCCGTTTGTGTTATTAGTCCTCCTCTTAAAATGATTCATCATAATATATGTAGTACATCGAACAGAAGCAAAAAAAAAATACAAGCAGCGGACTTAATACAAAGAAGCCTTATACCCTATCAATTTACTATGGGGCCAAATAGAGACGTAGGTATTAAGTAAGTTGGTGTATAAATAATGAGATTTAATTGAATTGTAAAGTCATATTTGGATTAAGTAATATTCAATTATTTCTAGTTAAAAATGTACTCATAGCAAATGCTCCATTTGCTACAAAAACTTAATTTAAATGTTTGATAGCATCAGTTCGCAGCGGGCATAACTAGTTTATTGAGAGTATAATGCGTTAGGAGTAATTTAAATTCGCAACGGCCCCCTACATTCGAGTTGAAAGTCGCGACATGGCCGGAGGACACGATCACAATAACAGTTAGGGCCGGGTTCGAACCGCCACCCGCAGCGAGCGAGACAAGGAAATTACAAACTGCGATTTTAAATATAGGTTTCAGTTTTATTCGGTTTAACATACCTAATTTGGTACATGAACTAAACCATAGTTACCAATAGATATGTGCGACGTGGTAAGTAAGGATTATTAATTGCATGCCACATGCATAAAAGTACTACATACTTGCACCTACCTAACCTTATCTACCTTATTTACCTGACGTATTTTCGTCTGATTTCGTACATTTAAGATCCGCAATTTTATGAAAATGATGAGTGTGAGAATGAACCTACCTTGAAATGTAATGTTTAGGTATGTAAAAAAAACAACATATCTTATGAAAAAGAAAAACATTTTTTTGCGTCCACCTCATAGTGCTTTCACGACCATCGTGCATCGAATGAGAAATTATCGGTTGTGCCCTTTTCTATACATATATGTAGTATCAAAATTGATTTGCTTGCCTAATTATGTAGGTACCTATTATTTTATAAAAAAATACAAATTAACTAGTTTATTTTATTAAAAAATATATTATGAAAGGTATAATATATTAGTAATATATTATTAATGTAGGTAGCTACGTTACATTGATAATTTGCTACAGGATACCGAGCGCTGCTGTAACCCCCCGTTGCGCGCGCGCCGCCTGCCTCGTAATCACAGTATCGACTGCTGCGATCATTGTTGATATCATCGAGAGTTTGCGATCAAAGCGTCAGTTCATTGAAACATTGATTTTGTTGTTTACCTTCTAGTTCTGATTTACTTAGTTTGTAAGTTAGTTAATAAAATGATAAAAGCAATGTGTTATAATCCTTATACATCCTACAGTCACTTGCAATAATATATTATTACTCTTCGAAGGCCGCAAAAATATGTGACACGCTCTTATAGCTTTAGAAATAAGATCGTGTCAGATATTTTTACGGCCTTCGAAGAATTATACAATTTTGCAGGTGACTGTACCATGTTGTAAATGTGAGTTTGTTGGTTGAGGTTTGGAATACAAAACTTCAAAATCCTAGTATTTTGGCATAGGTACTTATCAGGAAAAACATTAACCATATTTTTGTACAGTCGTCGTCAAAGATAATGTTTACATTTTTCGCTTTATTACAAAGGAGTAAAGTGCAAAAGTGTAAACATATCTTTGACGCCAACTGTAAGTACCATGGGATTGGCTAAAGATATAAGGTAAGTATTGCTCATCCTCTAATAGTACCTACCTACCTACCTATAATAGGCCCCAATCAAGTTTTTACTTTTTGTCAATTTGCAGAGTTAAAAAGCTAACAAATTTCACCCAGTCGTCAGGAGGTTAAGACCATCGTATTCTTTTGATACTACCTACTTTTCAATAAAAGAGATTGTGTTTTGAATCACAATTTACAAGAGCAGCGTAGTGTCCTTATTTAATTTACCTATTTGTATGTCAAAAATAAATGTCACATTTGTGTCGGCACGTGAACGCAACACAGCACTCTAATGGCCCGCTAACTGATGTAAATCATGTAAAACGGAAAAATTGCGCGCCAAATCACCGCTGTTTTTTAATAATTGTTTTATGCTCTAACAAATGAGTTTGAAATTGGATCTGGCTCGGAGCGCTTACAAAAATGGATGCTTAATGCATTTAGGGGGAACAGGACGGAGATATGGGGCAGAACGGGATGGGGGACAGTGTTGTTTTTGTTTCTTTTCGGCTGTGAGCGCAATTGTTGTTGTATTGACTTGTCAAGGGTTGTTACCATGACGTTTGGATTTGATTTGTAGCATCAACTTTGACTCAGTTAAAATCTATGTCAAATTGGTACATTTTTGATATGTGTACTATGTTTTTTGATTAGTATAATATATTCCTGTGTAATGGATATGTTTATTTGATTTTACTATATCACGTAGTGACGTCTAGTACACAAGCTTCATTAATTGTTAATATGGAACTAGATTTAATTGTATATAATCGTTCCATTAATTAAATTTAAGTAATAAAAACAGCCGGTAACCTAAAAATACATTTGAAAGAAAAAGTGACTAAGGTTTCCAGTGCCCAGGGCCCCCAGGGCCAGGATCAAACCAGTGCCTTCTGCGTTCGTGATGGACCCCATAACCACTAGGAACATATACGAGTGACTCTATGAGCTGTAGACCATTTTGAATAAGTAAAAAAAAACTATTTAATCATAGATCCTGCTCACAATATTTTACGACTAGACCTGTAGAGGAGAACATAAACTGAATCGGAGAATTTCACGAACGCTCGGTCGATAAAAAATTATATCCTAGTTATAATTAAAGCCAGTAACGTTTACCGGCCGACTCCGTTCCATTAGTTTATAATAACGAAGAAAGTAAATGTAATGATTATAATGTTATTTATTCAGCGCCGTGATAATGAGCGCCGAGATGAAGCAAGAGGCGAACTTAACGCAATTTGCGTGGCGCTGGACTGGACACTGCACAGTGGGCTGAGTAGCAACAGCATCATATCAAGTTATTTTTAAAGGTATTTTAAATAAATGAATACCTATATAAATAAATATTATGGGAAATTCTTACACAGATTGACTAAATCCCACAGTAAGCTCAAGAAGGCTGGTGTTGTGGGTACTCAGACAACGATATACCTATATAATATACAAATACAATAAATACATCCAAGACTCAGGAACAAATATCTGTGTTTATCACACAAATAAATGCCTTTACCGGGATTAGAACCCAGGACCGCGGATTCACAGGCAGGGCCACTACCCACTAGGCCAGACCAGACCAGTCGTCAAATGACTGGTGGTATATTGGTCATATGGTCCCAATGGGAAACGGTTTCGAAAAACCCGTCTATTGAAGGACAATTTGCGTGTTGCTGGACATTTTAGGGTGTCTTAAATTAGACAACGATTGGACAGAAATATTTTTAAGGTAAGCGGGTATTTTCTAGCCAGATTGGCTAATCGGATCCGTAAAACCTAACGTAAACGTAATCGTATGTAATGACTGTAAAATTTACGTTCCACGCAAGCATTACAGAAAAATATACATAGTTATTATAGTATGAGGGACTTAAACTTAATAAAAGTGCATATGTATCAGTAACGTAACACCTTATGATATTTAGTTTGGGGATATGTGATTTAGGTTTTTTTCCACGTATATTGTCGCAATGGACTCACTGTGCGGAGGGCCAAAGGAGATAAGGGGGGTTTCGCGACACCTGCTCACGTAATAAGGACTCGGACGTCTAATTAATTCAGAAAAGTGGAAATTATATCGTGCTTTTTAGGCTCTGCTGCAGCATACAAAAAAACATAAGTATGGACTCGTCCAATACTATTCAAATACATACATACAGCGATCATTTTACTTTTATGACCAGAAATGGGTAAAGAGAACCAAAAATGTAAGTACGGTCAAGGATTTTAATTTCAGTGCCATTTCGTATCTTGTCACAGTAACATTAGGTCTCTAGCTACTTTCATATTGATTGTCACTGTGACAAGGTACGATATCGTACTGAAATTATAATCCTTGACCGTACTTAGGTACATATTTATATATCCATTTATAGTATCGACGAATTACAATAAAACGAATTGAATAAAATACAGTGAAAAATAAACTAAATTGATATACATAATAGAATTCAGTTCATGACTGCCATGTATTTTTTCCTAAGGTTTTTTTTTCGGAACACAGCCTAATCTGTATCAATATAATAAACATGAAATGGCCCCAAACTTGTCAGATGTAATCCTTTTTGGAATCGGTTCATATAGCCATACTATTATAAGATATTAGAAGAAGCTTTATTGAATGGAAAGTGGGTGAATGAAGAATAATCCTTTCGTTCCAGGAATAGTCATTCAGCGAATGTTTGCATGGTAATAGCAATATTATTTGCTATTATAACGTGGTTTTATTGTAGAGATTGTGCTTTCTATCGTAAGTACGCCTAGATTTTTTTTTTCAAATTACAATACTTTTTTTAATAATAAAGTTTAATGCAATAATAACGGTTTTGCAATACTATTAGTGTCAATTTTACAACATTCATTTACTATATACTAACATTCATATACATACTAGGTTATCTAAACCTTTCGTATTTTACAAGGTTTTATTGAGAATAAATTTTAAATCAGATTTATTCTGGAATTGATAGCCAAGTGCATAAAATAAGAGTTCGGTTTCTATTCGAATTCCCTTTGAAACTACATATTACCTATGTAATTTTACTGACTCAGAAAAGATCTAATACCTAAAGGTTTTCTGGTCACATGGTAACACATAAATATTTTCAGCTAACGTCGGAACCGGAACCTACGCGTCGGAACAGGCACAGTGGCACAAACAATATTTACCTACATATATATCCATATAATCTACATCTATTCGGTTCTAAAACATTTTAAAAGCATTCCAACAAGACGCCATTTTGAAAACAGCAGCAAATCGCCCACATCCCGCCAAATTACAATAATTACACCTCCTTACTAAAACTAAGAGTTTGCCCGTAAATATATCGATACCACGGCACTCTAAATGCCATTTGTTCTTATTTTTTTCCAAAATAACTTAAAAATTAACATTGGTAATAAGTCCATATTAGACCTCTCCATAATATATAGATCTCCCAACTCTAATAATAGTCAGCAACAGAAAGATCTTTAAAAACTGGTTGTGTTTTTTTCAAATCGGTCATATGAAGGCAGGTATTAATTTGGAGTTGAGTTATAATGATCCCTGTGATGGATTGGGTGAGTCGGCAGTATTGGCGCTTTTAGACCGTTCGTAAGGTTTGGCGATTAGACTGATAGCTGCTAATTTGGTAGAGTGGTAAATTGGTGCACTTTAACGAGGCTACTGAGCACGGGTTTGATTCCTTGGAGAGTTCTTGGATGTGAATATTGTCAATGTTTACTGATATGGAACGTCGTACCATATAAGGAACATGATAAAATGACTAGATAAAACTTCCTGCCTTGCACAGCTAAACAGTCGATATCTACGTTATTATTACGCAATAATAACATTTTTACCGGTAAGAAATTTGCTCTAACAAAACAGTATATTCACGACTTACTTGACTTAAAGTCCTGTACCTTTAGGTGGGACAGAGGGCGTCCATGGAGCGCCACTTATCTTTATGCTGGCCGTAATTTGCGGGTTTACAAGTTACAACACATCATAGAGACTTTATGATATATATGTGTAGATAAATAATAAATGAAGGGTCCACGGAAAGAACATGTCTAGTCACATTTTTCGGAAAATGAGATTTTTATCTCAAAATGAAGAGCTCTTAATGAACTATTAGTTATATCTTTTGCTACCACTGTTATAATAAATGTAACACAACTTTATTTTTAGTTAAATAATACCTGGTCACGGAATTACCATATGTTTTGACATTGTTCCAAATTTTAAAACCGCGATTACTCAAAATGTCACTATAGTCAACTATAGTGTGAGTACACATGTTCTTTCCGTGGACCTTTCAAATTATATGTTCGATACTGATGGAATGTTATCTTGCCCAATTCGCGGTGTTGTAAAATTTGAGGTTTTCGTTGTTGTTTTTTGTCATTTTAAGGCACGAGCCCTTTTAGAAGCCATTTAGTGACTTTGCAGAAATATCGATGTTATCTGCTAACTAACAATGAAGCTAGTTTAAAATTTAAACTTAAAGTAGTTTTTATGTTTGTCAAACTGAGACGTTTATGTTACTTAGGTATTTTAGTTTCCATTCGTTTTGCCACACATAAAATACGCGTATCGTCATTAATTATTGTAGTTGCAAATTCTTCTTCTTCTCAGTCGGATACTCTTGTCAGAGCAGTCGTGGTCATTGGGGTCGTTGTACGGCTTTTTTCGTTATTTCCCGCCATGCTTCTCTTTTTTCTGCATTCCGCACGCACAGATTTAAAGGTGATCCGGTGAGATTTTTAACTTGGTCGGTCCATCGCATTGAGGGCCGCAATCTGCAAATTGAAACAGTGTATTTGGAGTCAACTTAACTGTATATATATTTTTCTACTCCAGCACTTAAATGTGTCAATTAAATGACTGACAGTGATATCTAAAGCAATGTCATTTGAATGATTTGTCTATAGGCTCATAAGATGACTGCTAGCAGTCATCTTATGAGTATAATACAACTGCTTTATTTTTTTTAAAGATACAAGTTCCGATCATCTTGATTGAAAGAGGTATGTTTTCATTTACAATAATAACTCTTTTTTTTTTAATAATAACTCAATTTTTTTTAAATAATAACTCTTTTTTTTTAATAATAACTCTTTTTTTTTGCTGCAGCTGTCATAGAAAAAGTAATGTATGCAACAGCTCATAATTGGTTCTTAAAACTCTCGGGTCTTTTTTTACAAAACTCGACTACGTCTCGTTTTGTAACTTCGACCCTTGAATTTTAAGAACCCTTATTATATCACTGTTGCATAAACTACTATTAATTTAGCTAATATTAAAAAAGAGTATATCATAGCTGTAAGTACTCAAATATTTATTTTCCAGCAACTGAGGCCCATAGATGCCTTTCAAACTAAATCCTACCTTACAAATCTAAAAACTATGTTGGCGCCACAGTTTTCTGTTGCGTTGTGGTATAGGATTCCGCAGATTCTCACGGAACCGCCGAAATGCCCGAAATACCTCACAGTTTGGACCAAGCACCGCAATGTCGCAGCCGCGTCGCCGACAAGTCGCCGTAATTAGTGGCGAGTCCACGACGAGTCGACGACACAATGGCGCAATTACACCGGTCCGGAATATAGTTACCACTGGTCACTCACACAGAGTACCTAATGGAAGAACCAGACACAGAGGGTACAAATATATTGCATTCTAGGATCTTTGTATATATTAAGTATTTGCCCCTATGCTATTGCCGTAATGACTGGGTAGTCCACGACGAGTCAATGATACAATGGCGTAATTAAGTACAGCAGTCCGAAATACAGGGCTATAACTGCGAAAATCGAAGTTCGCGAATTGCGGGCATATTTCTCTGCCACTCTAATTACGCTTTCTTTGGAGTAAAACGGACGCAATTTGTGAATTTCGGTTTTCGGGCTAGACCCACAGTTACCACTGTTCACTTCCACAAAGTACCGGAAAGTCCAGACACAGAGGGAATAAATATCTATACAATGTGACACCATGTGATAAATGATTGTCGTGGCCACTGAAGATGCATCTGTGCCGATCGCGTACTCTGTGATCGAGGCAAGTCTTAACTTGGTACAGGTAAGTGATCGCAGTACAGACAAAACGGTACAGCATCTAAAAATATTCAGTTTGAAACTATCACATCTGAAGATTGTGATCACTTGGTTTTGTAGTCCCTTTGATTAGTGAGATAGCTCTCACAGTTCACCGCTTGATGAAGTTTGTCCGAGGTGGTCTTGTTAACTTGCATGGTCCTTGATTAATTGGTCTTGGCCATCTAGGTAGTAGTTGTTAGTAGTTATATTTCATCTTCTGTGTATTTTTAATTGTATGGTGCACAATAAAGAATATTTACTTATTTATTTACTACTAATAATTTATTAGTGCATACAAACTTAATATACGATACATACCTAGAAACAAAACATAATTAAATAACTAACCTACAAAAATTAAAAACTAAATCTAAAAATAAATAAAACTAATCCTAAAATAAATTATTACAAACTATCCCCCTGCGGAATGGTGCCGTAGATGCTGGCAGCATTTCCTCGTTGTATCGCAATACTTATTGTTTGTGCGAGGAAGCTGTTAGATCTACGGTCACCAGTGGCGTCTGCTATCCTTTTGGATAGGTCTTTAAATAGCGTAGACGCGTTCGGACCCCACGGGCCAAGGGTCTCGACACCAAAAGGTACGAAATCGTATTCGGGGCCGAGACCCCTATATTTGGTCTTTTTTAACTACTATTTACTACTTATTTACTATTTGGTAGGGTGCCCTGAGGTTTTATTTCGATTCCAAGTTGCACGAAGTCTGCCTTACTGCGTCGCTGGTGTTGTGTGGTCATCACAAGACACCACAAGCGCTCTAACTACTGTAACTACTGGCCGTCCGTAGGATTGGTTATTATGTGTCCCATCTGTGTTTACTCTACAGTGATAAAAGCATCTACCACTTATTTCAGGTCGGTAAAGAAGTTGCACGGTGATTTCCTAATAGAAGGTAGCTAACAATAAGTTATGGGTTTAAAACTAGTTTTCATATTACATTTCTACTAACATAATACAAATCAGCTTCGTATAACCAAGCCTTCAACCAGTCCATAACTCACCATAACAACATCTTACCAACCCCCTCAGTTAAACGATAGATTTAATATACATAGACATCTGGGTGCATGCTGGTGCGCGGAGGCGAAAACCTTTCTCGGGGAGCTGGGGCGTCGCTTGCAGGAGAGAGGTCTCGACCCCGCTCCGGGTCGTTCCTAGCGCAGAGGTTGTCCATCGCGGTTCAACGCGGAAACGCAGCAAGCGTGATGGGCACCTTTGCATCGGGGGCGATGCGGGGTGGGTTGTTTGATTAGTTTTTATGTGTAGGTTTAGTTGTATTTATAGTTAAGGTTATTTCTAGTATATTTCTTAGTTTTAAGTATTTTTGATGATTGTGCCTATTTATTGTGTGTACTTTTTTTTAGGTACCATCATCATTTTATCATCATAAAATTATTTGAAACACTGTAGTACCACTCACAGACAAACTATGTTGGTCATATACATAGTATATAATACATAACTATTTGTCTAATACATAATATGTATTTTTTCTGATGCTTTGTGTTAGTTAAAGTCACAAGCTTTCCAATCCAAACGTTAGAGCATTAGAGTATCCATACTTGGGAGCTCTGGCAACCTACACGCGTGTGTCTCCTAATCGATCAATGGAAGTAATTGTATTATGTATTATTATATTGTATTTTTAGGGTTCCGTAGCCAAATGGCAAAAAACGGAACCCTTATAGATTCGTCATGTCTGTCTGTCTGTCTGTCCGTCTGTCTGTCCGTCCGTATGTCACAGCCACTTTTCTCCGAAACTATAAGAACTATACTGTTGAAACTTGGTAAGTAGATGTATTCTGTAAACCGCATTAAGATTTTCACACAAAAATAGAAAAAAAACAATAAATTTTTGGGGTTCCCCATACTTCGAACTGAAACTCAAAATTTTTTTTTCATCAAACCCATACGTGTGGGGTATCTATGGATAGGTCTTCAAAAATGATATTGAGGTTTCTAATATCATTTTTTTCTAAACTGAATAGTTTGCGCGAGAGACACTTCCAAAGTGGTAAAATGTGAGTCCCCCCCCTGTAACTTCTAAAATAAGAGAATGATAAAACTAAAAAAAATATATGATGTACATTACCATGTAAACTTCCACCGAAAATTGGTTTGAACGAGATCTAGTAAGTAGTTTTTTTTTATACGTCATAAATCGCCTAAATACGGAACCCTTCATGGGCGAGTCCGACTCGCACTTGGCCGCTTTTTTTGTGAAGCGCTGGTGGCCTAGCGGTAAGAGCGTGCGACTTGCAATCCGGAGGTCGCGGGTTCGAACCCCGGCTCGTACCAATGAGTTTTTCGGAACTTATGTACGAAATATCATTTGATATTTACCAGTCGCTTTTCGGTGAAGGAAAAACACCCTATGGGTTGGAAGGTCAGATGACAGTCGCTTTCGTAAGACTAGTGCCCACGCCATTTACTGGGATTAGTTGCCAAGCGGACCCCAGGCTCCCATGAGCCGTGGCAAAATGCCGGGACAACGCGAAGAAGAAGAGAGTATTTTTTTGTGAAAAATCTTAACGTCTCTGTACGTACCTACTTTTAATGACATTTGCTTAGTTGTTGTTATTCCTATAAGTATGTTGTACTTGAATAAAATTAAACCTAGTAATCAAATACCCTATTCTGATTTAAAAAACACCTGAAAAGTAATCGCTTCGCGTATCAATTAAAAATAATTCACGCTCGCATTCAACTTACTTAATTAAAAACTCAATCCAGTTGATCGAATAACCAACCGGTTAAGCCCGAATTAACGGCCCGTTAATTACCCATTGATCGGCAAATGAACGTTAACGAATTCCCGATTGGGATCAGGGGCCAATTCAAACTTACGTTGTGACACCAAAACGATATCTAAATTAAATCAGTCGTCCGTGCGTTTTGCTAGCGCCAATACATGTACAAGTACGAGGGCAATTTATATTTAAAACCGTACCCTTGCATTTTAGATTTTAAATTTTTATATGTTTTCCATTCAGAATCACTAACACTTTCGATGCGAATTTATACGAGAACAAAAGCTAGTGATCCCAAATTTCTTTTTTTTCTATCCGTTTTGTTACGGTCATAGAAGGATGTACTTATTGAAAAAGTAACCAAATGGACTAAAAAAAAATTAGGCACATTTTTATTCTCAGTAAAAATGGCAAAATCTCGTGATTTTTTTACCTCACCTACATGGAAAACTTCCATGAGTCAGGATCTGTGCTCATGCCCTTACTAGGATTCGAACCCAGGACCATTGGCTACCTAGGCAGAGTCACTACCAACTACGTCAATAGGTTAGGTAGTAGGTACATGACTGTATATACGGACAATTACGAGCGAAATGCACGCGCGGCTGATGATATGGCAATCAAAATTTTCAATAAATTACCAGACGTACTTAGAAACGAAGAACTAGATTTTACCTTCATAAGACGCCTAAAACAATTACTTGTCTCAAAATGTTATTATACCATAACTGAGTATTTTGATGATAATTTAACAAACTATAACTGTAACGACTTGACATTTAACTAATTTTTTTATTATAATTCCAATTTACTATAATTATTTCTTGACGATAAATCATCAATGTTCTATATTTATTGTGAATTGTTTATTACTTATTACTGTTATATTTCTACTACAACTAACAATTTTAAAAATGATCGTGTTTTGTAGGTATAATAAACTTTTTAGTTTTAAACTAGTTTTTAAGACAGTGCTACGCCCTTGCAGGGCGACCATGTACCAAATGTTTATGTAACACCTTATTATAACCATGGTTTATGCATAAAATAAATGAAATGAAATGAAATGAAATATCATTAAGATATCATTTTGAGGTAAGTTTGAAATTTGAATTGGGCTCGGGGTCGGGCGCGGCGGGGACCGCGCGCTCTAACTCTAATCCGCGCCGACCAACAATATTTGTTTTGGATTTCGATTCTAACGGAGTTCAAGCCAATAGTACCATCATCATCATCATATCAGCCTCAATCGCCCACTGCTGAGCATAGGCCTCTCTTCGAGTAGGTACGCCACTTATCCCGGTCCTGAGCTAACCTCATCCAGAAGTGACGCGCAATCATCCGAATATCGTCCACCCAACGAGCCAACGAACGCCAGGCACTACTTTCGTCTGAAAGCGGCCACCATTCCGTAAACATTTTGGCCCACCTGCCATCACTCTGCTTGGCAATATGTCCCGCCCAATAGTACGAAATCCTGTTAATTAGGATTTTAATTTAAAAAAATAAATAGAAAGAAGATTGTAGATACTTGTTTATACTTAACCATCACAAATTAGGTTCACAAACACTTGCATAAAATCGACGTCTTTTAACTTATTGTCCATAGGTATTTTTCCTTAGTTATAATGTACTAAAACTGAAATCTTTATTAAAACATAATAAATCCTTAACGTTCGACGGGCGATTTAATACTAAGAGGCATTCTCCACCGGACGATTTTAAGACAATGCAGAGAATTTGTGGGCAGTGCTACTAATTTCTTTAATCTTTCATTCTCATCCTAAGTAATTGTACCTACTAAATACCTAGTCATAAATATAAATTAGTTGTATATCGACCTCGGCCCGCTCACCGCCGGCAGTTGACATCCCATAATTGTTGAATGGGCGCATTAAAGTCCGCACTTGATTGGACAGGCCCACGTACACACACATGACACACACAAGGTACTTGTGTACACATGGCAGCCGAAGCGGCCAAATATACGTTTATCAGAATTCGCCATCGTTAGCTCACTGTAGAACCGACAAAGAGCAGTGTGCTTTCTTTGCAAGTGACAGGGACAGGAGTCACAGGACAGTGTAAACTGGTTTTAGTAAGTTATCATCATGGATTTACAATCATCATGGATAAGTTGCCGAAATGTATCATCATCATCATCATCATATCAGCCTTTTATCGCCCACTGCACTGCTGAGCATAGGCCTTTCTTCGAGTACGCCAAGTCATGTTTTGTCAGTACCTGCTTGAGACTCAAATAAAAAAAACGCGATATAACTTAGTCTGCCTTAGTGCATGTCTTAGTCGTTAACTTTTATTGTATTGTTAACAGAAGAAATCTTTTCCTGAAATGTGTTTGAACTTGGACTAATAATTGTGGAACTTAATGGACGATTCCAAGGAAATACCTAAGTATCTATGTAATGTACTTACCTACGTTCAGCAAGAGAAATAGATCGGTAAAACATAATTAATAGTTGTAGGTTTTTAATTATTTATAAGATGAAATTTTGTAAAGAGTACTTTCCATTAAAGGTCGCGGATTAGGAGGTCGCGGGTTCGAACCCCGGCTCGTACCAATGGGTTTTTCAGAACTTATGTACGAAATATCATTTGATATTTACCAGTCGCTTTTCGGTGAAGGAAAACATCGTGAGGAAACCGGACTAATCCCAATACGGGCCTAGTTGACCCTCTGGGTTGGAAGGTCAGATGGCAGTCGCTTTCGTAAAAACTAGTGCCCACGCCAATTACTGGGATTAGTTGCCAAGCGGACCCTAGGCTCCCATGAGCTGTGGCAAAATGCCGTGACAACGCAAGGAAGATGATGAGTACTTTCCATTTAATTTTTTTATCATCCAATCAAGATGTCTTATTTTAATGAGTCTTGGTAGACGGCCTAATAGAATAATATTTAACCCGCGCGGCAAATCTGAAAATTAAATTATTTCCCTTTTATCTTATCTTTATTTTTTTATTATCCTTTCCATCAGTTGTAGTTGCGATTAGGGATACCATTAAGCATTACGATTTTTCTTGACGTGGCAGAAATTTTGGTTATTTGTTGGAACTTTTGGTGACGAAATTGCGGAAACAAAAATAAAAATACCCCACAAAAAAATTGTACGAGAATGTTTAAGTACTAAAGTACCATGTAGGTACTAATAAGTACGAAAAGTGAGGCTCTATCGGGACTTTTTTGTACAAGAATCTGGTGATTTGTTTGAAATTCAAAGGAGACATGAATTCACAACTGCCGAATTTTATACAAAAGTACTACGTGGCGAAAATCGACAAGTATCAGGAATTTTGTACAAGAATCAGGTATTTCGTTACCGGGTAACCCTACGCGGCCAATCATGTGCTAGCCTGACCTTGTCAGCTTTGATCTTTCGCCGCAGCGGGCCGCTAATTGTGATTGCCGGCAAAAGAGTTGCTTTGAACTGCTTTGAACGTTATTGTCGCCAGATTGGGGCTGCTGGTGCCACGGGGTAATTGATTTAGAGGCTTTTTTTGTGATGTCATTAATATATAAGCTATCAAGCGTTTTATTATAAGTAGGTGAATATTCGTCAAATTACACACTTTTTATAAAAAAAAACTTCTCTTAAAAGTTTTTAAAAATGGGACACATACTTGCCTTTAACTTAAAATCCGCAGGTAGGTATCCTAATTTGTAATCAATTTCAAACAATTCCAATAATCAACAAATAAAAGATAATATTTTATGTCTCTGTTCAATAACCCTACTATGAAACATGCAAAATAATCGTTAATGACTAGCAAATCGCCGTGATACAAAAAATCTATTAGTTGTACCTAATGGAATTGTGGAGTAATGAAGCTACCTGCACACAATTAAATTAAAAGTGCCACACACAGAACTTCTATTCACAAAATAAATACGTGCGATGGGTGACCAGAATAATTAGAACCGGTCACAATATCTTACTTCCAAAGTGCTGCTAATCATTCTAATGGGGTATTTCAGGCGCAGTGAGTTCGGTCCTTCTCCGAACGTACATTTTTAAGTGTATGATATCGCCTGACCTTCTGAAAGACGTTTAAACGATTGTTGCCCTTAAGATGGTTCACCGCCAATGAGCCCGATTGTACCTAGCTCGCTGAACACTGATCGGAGTGCGCGCACAATTTAACAAAAAATCTAAATAATCGATGAGTTCGATCAATAATTGTATTACACACTTTAGAAGACATTTTCATGTTTGCGTTTGTGAAAATATGGTACAAAGTTTTTAAATGTATTTATATATACATATCAGACCTATGTTCGTATTTTTTTTATATTGAGCAATAGTCTAACTGTGGTCTCAAGTTAAAAAACAGTCAAATAAAAAAAAATGTTTACGAATTCATGTGCTCGTAAGGCCCACACACTGACAATCACTCATAGAATCTACTCGTAACAGTCGTAACGCCGTATGGCGCAGTAATTAAACGACCGCCAATAATGAACCATGCAGCGGTATTAGCTCACCTCACTGTCGCGATGTAGGGTTCCGCGGGAAGGGGACTAAGAAAAGAACTGACTTCAAGTATGAGGCGTAGGTATACGACAGAACTAGCCACTAAAAACAATTAAGAGAAGGCTATTAGCGCTAAATTGTAGTTATATTAAAATGCCATTTAAAAAATCACACGGAAACTAGACTATCTGATCAAACTTTCGAATGCAGTTTACCTTAGTAGTCAGCAATATACCTTACGTATAAATTGCATGTAAGTTCTTGCTAGTCTATTACGCCTCGCTTTTTACTTAGATCAAAGTACATAGATACAATATACCTAAATCAATATTTGTCTAGGTAGACTGAACGGCCGAGCGAACCCGCAGCTAAAAGCTCGCGTTGCACCGTGCAGTGCACGGCTGCACGGCGTGCACGCTAGCGCATGAAATATGCAGGCCAATCACCGAAGTGCCCATCAAGGTCGCTAATCTTTACGGGCCTCACGTGTGGCGAATCGCATGCATCACTAAATTACATTAAAAAAATTCAAATGTATTGGTGCCACCAATTTGGTGGGTGTTTAGAAAAATTATACAATAGGTAATACAAATTATATAGATAGGTATAAATACACTATTAAGCTAGTTGGTTTATTATTATGGGCTGTATTATGTAAAATAAACTTTTATTTGTGCTATGCAGATCCTATGAGAAAGTAATTATGTTTTATTCATTTTTACAACATATACCTATTAATACATACAATAATAACTAAATCTGAAAACAAAAGTTGTTAAACTAAAATTTAAATAGAACTAAGGAAGTAGATAATATTAATCTAACATTTAAGTGGGAAATTCATTCCCACGAGAATAATTTACGACTCTATTAAAATAGAAGATAAATCGGAAAATCCCATATTCCGTACATTTAGGTAACGAGGGTTAAATGCACAATGCACAAAACAAATCCAAAACACGACAGCAACTAATCGTAAAAGTTATCAAAAACTTGAAGTTCGTCAACTCGCAACTTCCAGTGAAGTCAACTATGTAGTTGACTAACAAACATACAAACATGGCGGCAACAATAGTGCGTCGATAAGTCATTAGCGCGTAATCCGCTTACGGCTGGCTGTTACGGCTACCGGCACAAAAGAAACGCACGAAGATCGCGCAAAAAACGCGCGCGCGCCATTGGCCCGCGCCCGTGACGTCAGCGCCCCGCCCCTAGCAACCGTCTCCACACCTGAGATGAGAGCGAGACGACGCTGCCTACATGTGACAGGGATGGGTAGATATTGATGTGAGACATTCCAAATCCAAACGGTATACGTTATGTAGTAGGGTCATTTGAAAATAGACTGTTTTGAGTCGGAATAGGGTAGGTTTTGGATTGTTTTAAAGTTGGCTCTAAGTTGTAAGGGTTAGTGGATGTGGTCAGTTGGAAAAGCTGTTATTGTTTGGTTACGGGTTAACCGATTTGGTTAAATTTGTGTGTTAACAGCAGATGTCCGGTGCTGCGTCTCGCTCAGTCGCGAGCGGTGTAAGCGGGACGTAGCAAACTAATTAGTGGAGTATTGATTAGTATGATTGTTTGAATTGAGTTAATTAACATTATGTCCGACTAATTACATTGAAAAACAGTTACTGTGAACGATTGCTTGATGAATTAAGGCTTCAATTTTGTAATTAATATAATAAATGATTGCCTATTTCAATTACTTATTTAACGTACTTATTTGTAAATTATTAGGTAGCTACTTACAACGTGATGGTCTAAGTTAGTTCCAAGTTTTAAATTTTTACATGTATGTAATTCCCAAAACAATTACCTTGGGTACCTACTGTAAAAACTTCCAAAGAAAATGTATTTCACATCATATTCACAATAAAATTAATAATTCACGCTATAAGAAAGAATGTAAGTTAACAAACCGCTATGAAAGGCTGCACCGCGACACCTCGCACAATCAACCCAATCAGAGGAAAAAACTATTCAGGCGAGGGGGCTAATGCCAAACAAATCTCGACCCCAAAATTCGCACTTTCCCCCACCCGAGGCCACGCCCCGTGCCTCCGTGCTTCAGTGCTCGCTGCGCCGCGCGCGAAGATGGACGCTCCCCGCTACGGGAGCGAAGAACGCGACACGAGCAGTCCCGCGTCCCGCGTTAGCACACCATGTTCGAACTCCTCCATAAATGTGACAGAGCCCATGAGCTTAACGCAACACCAACAGAATTTAGAGACTTTAAATAGGATGGGGATGTTCTTCCACGCGCAGCAAATGCAGCTGAGTCAGTTGGATGCGGTGAAGAGCAGGCTGCTGACGCCGCCGGGGCCGCGGCACACCATCGACGCCATCTTAGGGCTGAGCGGGCGGCCGCTGCACGAGGAGCCGGTGCCCGTGTCGCCGGATCCTGACCAGAGTGCCGGTGAGTGCTTTGTGGCTTGTGTTGTGTGTGTAGTCAGGACAAACAGGTATAGGTCTGAGACAGCTGGACGCGGTGAAGAGCCGGCTGCTGACGCCACTGAGCCCGCGGGGCACTATCGACACCATGTTGGGGCTGAGTGGCATGAGGAATCAGTGCCGGTGTCACCGCATCTGGATCGAAGCGCCGGTGAGTGTGTGCCTCGTGTCGTGTGTGTAACCAGGACAGATAGGTAGGTTTGAGATGAGACAGCTGGAGGTGAAGAGCCGGCTGCTGCCGCCGCCGCGGCACAGCATATACACGCCAACCTGGGGCTCAGCGGACGGCCGCTGCATGAGGTCGGTGCCGGTGTCTCCCGGTGATCAAAGCGACGGTTAGTGCTTTGGGTTGTGATCAGAAATCAGGACAAATAGGTAGGTATTTTTTTGGTGGTTGTTCATTAGGAACCTATGGACCTACGATTTGCATGTATACGCGTGAAGCGCGGTCAGTTAAGGCATAAAGAATAAGTAAGCTTAGATCACTATATACAATGTACCTACATTTATAATTTAGTTTTCATAATAGAAAGAAAGAAAGAAAGAAAATACATTTATTTAACGCCACAACATATTACATAATTGAAATGAAAACATACAGGCATAAAAAAAACATTGGACGCTAAAATAGGACCCCCACTCAGCATAATAGTAAGGTGCATTACATATAAACATTCAAAGTTCACCAAACAATAACTTTTTGCAGCGAATAAATAATTAAAAGTGGTAATTTAAAAATTCAGTAAGCTTAATTGTTTTTGTTTAGTGTAACTGTAACCATTATCATCTACATGAATATATAAGTGAGAAATTATTTCCCAGTGTACCTCCTATAGGTACTAAATTAGTGTTCAAATCGTTTTTCAATCAATACCTAACCAAGAATGCCTTGTCACCAATTATATTATGAAAGTACCTATGAAGATATTGTTTTAATACATTTACCAAATAAAAATAATCCGCAAATCTACAATACCGGTGTGTGGACAGCGCGGCGCGGCGCGTCGAAGTCTTTCGCGAGACGCGACGGCGCGTGCTTGTACCTATAAAACGGTGTCATTTTATATATTTCCTGGAAAATACATAGATTATTTTATAATGTTTTTAAATTTAAAAAAAAACGTCTTATTTAATGTTTGTTTATTTAATATATTGGTTAAAACTTTATCAACATTTATTAGGTAGGTAACGTACCTACTTCCCAATTACCATAACTGTTTGGTAACATAACCAAATTACCTACCAAAATGTCATTTCAATGTTCCGCCTATGTATCGTTATTTAATATTTTAATTTAAAAATTATTAGTACTTAACCATACTAACTAGTAGGTAACTATAGCCTAACCTAATCAAAGACATTTCAATCGCTGTAATTGTTGTTTATTTCACAAAGGTAACCACACTTACAAGGAATTTTAAAATATTAAATCGCAATGAAAACATACAGGCTAATTCGAACTTACACTGATATTATTATTAAATTATTAAATTAAAATTAAAAATTAAAAATGTTTATTTACTTTCACAATAATCATCTTAAACTTAGTGATTGGAACCTCCTTTTAAGCTTTAAAGCCTGTGCCAGGAGGTACCGCTCTTCCTTATCTGGAGAATGTTAATAAAAATTGTGCTACATTTATGAGTAGGTATGTTAAAAGGTAAGTATTTCATTTGCTTAATTTAAGTTACAATTAAAAAGAAAAGCTATCCCTAAGCTAGCTAATCCCCCGTGGTGTGTGTGTGTGTGTGTGTGTGTGTGTGTGTGTGTGTGTGTGTGTGTGTGTGTGTGTGTGTGTGTGTGTGTGTGTGTGTGTGTATAAGTAAAGCTGTGCGTATTTTATGTTGGATAGGTTAGTCGAGTGAGTAATTCTTCGGTTTCCTCGTAGGTATGTGTCATAAGCCAAGCCGGTATAATCTTTTTGCACTCATAATAGTGTTTACTGTATATATTGAGTTCTTTATTAAAATAGTTATATAAGTGTGCAGAAAGTACTACGTAATGCCGTTTTGCAAATTTAGTTTTATTTTGGGGTGCAGTAGCAACTTTATACATTCGTCTTTTATGTGTGCAAGTGTCATCATATGGTAATAATTTGTGTTTTCTCAGAACTATGTGAAGAATAAACAATCTTCTTATGGAAAGAAGATTTGTCATACTATATAGTCTTTCAGTGGGAAATCTTATTCTCTTAAAATACATGACCTTTAGTAGGCTGCGCTGCGCACGTTCTAGTTGCAAGAAACGCGTTTTGGCCGCGCCTCCCCAGATAGCTATACAGTAAATTATGACAGACTGTACCAAAGCAATATATATTTCTTTTAGTAGATCTTTGGCAGAGTCTCTAGATCCATCCACTCCCCTTGGCACCACATACCTCAAAGTTTTGAAGATATCAGGCTGATATCTAACTGATGACGTTCAAATATAGTGCATTTCGCTCGTACTTGTCCGTACTTGTACATGTATTGGCGAGCGAGACGCGCGATACCTAAATAATATTTTTGATTCAAATATTTCAGTGTATGTATGTATAAATACCTATTACAAATTATTAATAAAAAAAAGCCTTTTATTTCTTGCTTGCAAAGATGCTTACAAATTACTATCAGATTCTAAATGTTGGTTTTCTAACTATATTACGTTCTGAAATTTATCATCATCATTTAGCCTTCTGTTGCCCACTGCTAAGCGTAGAGCCCGTACCATGAGTCACTGACAGTGTCAAAACTGACATATAGGTACGCTATCGAGAACGTAATTTACTTTCTTAACATCTCGTTCGCACTAATATGCGAGTACGCGCGAGATGTATACAAAGTAAATTACGTTCTCAATGGCGTTTATGTCAGTGCCAAACTGATGGTAGCCGTATAGGGGCCCGATTCGGATTTTGTAATAGACATCTATTAGATATCTTTTAGACATAGCCAAGATACGATAACGATATGTTTAAGATCTAACCTGTCAAATTTGACATTTCCGCGATTCTGGAGATACTCTTGAACGATTTCCACAAGATATTACTTAGAGATCTAATTCACATCTAATAGATATCTAACACGATCTATCATAAAAGTGACATTGGTTGCCCGAATTGCGCTGCAAAAGAGAACTAGTTGAAATTTAAACTATAACGTATCTAGAATGGATCTAGTACGTGTCGTCTCTTGTGAATATCTTGAAGTTCGAATACGGCAGTTTGCCTGCGACGTCGCGTAGCTGTCGTTAAGTTCTTAACCACATTTTCACGCCCTCACAGCTAAATGTTTAAAAATTCTCACTTTCATTCTAAGTCTACCACACTACAGCTGATGCAACTCAGCTGAAACGTTGGAAGTTAAGGTAAAAAAAAACAATGAAACTATATCGTGGTAGATCCAATTGTGTAATGAAATTTTAACTAAATTGGTTCAGCGGTTTAAGCGTTAAGAAGAATAAAAAAAAGTTTTTTTTTGTTCATTATTTATACATATGTTTTTACTTCGAATTGTGTCAATATCAATATGATAGGTAGGTATATCATAAATGCCAACGCATCGTATTGCATGAGCTGCAACTACGGTAATTAATCGTTAATTCACCAATTAAGATTTTTTTATATTTACTGCAGATGACTGGTATTCTCTTTATTATTAATTTTAATTTAATTTCATGTTAATCTCAGTGCATTAAATCTCGTTCGATTGTTTTCTGCATTTATATATGTAGGTATAGTATAACCACAAAATATTAGATTACCTATAAACTCAAATCAGAACGTAATGAAATTAATATTATTAAGGTTAACTGGAAGAAATCCCTTAAAGGGATAAGTTAGCCTTTGTACTACCTATCCTGTGCCATAAATTTGTGTTTTGTGTTTTGTACAATAAAGAGTTTATACATACATATTTAGGTATACATATCTCTTCATTTTTGGTCTGATGATCCATCACTTGATTAAAAAAAATAAAAGCTGGTAAGTACATATACAAGACCCATCGCCTTCCATTCTCAGGAAATATCAAGAGAGTAGCATTTTCAAATAACATTTCCCTGAAACATTCCAAAATTAGGCTGTAAATATGGCACTTCCTGTACGGGCTGGTAATGTCTATCTTTACGGCGGTGATCGGCTGCTTCCCGCCGGCAATCACTTTGCCTGCCTGCGGAGAACGGGAAACCGCCATGGAAATATACCTCATTTCCTGTCACACCTGCTGTAATATAATGTATTTATAGCCTGTGGATTGTTTCAATGACCTTCAGACCTCTCATTTCCCAGTGGCTCCAATATGAGTCGGATTTGTATGGATTTGAGAGGTCCTGGGAAATGAGGGGAAATGACCTTCAGGCTGAATCAATAGCAAATAAGAATATCAGTAAATAATAAACAGCCTAAACGGCCTATCCCATTGACGGACCTAGATTGGAAACATGTTTTTAAAATGCTGTAGAGCTCTATAAAAAGTTTATTGTAATTTATCCCCTAACGAGGTGGAAAATGATTAATGGTTACTTGTTTTACAACGAGGGAAAATTTTTGTTAAATCCCTCGTGCTAATGTGTGTCTTTAGCGATAAGACCGCCTGTTGTCTGTCTCTACATTTAATCAATTGTTCTTTTCCTTTGTACCTTTTTACTGAGGTGAGCCAATAAAGAGTATTCTACCTATTTATCTATCTAACCTGAAAGAAAAATTCCAAAAATGTTACCACAAGTGAAACACATTCACCATACTAACCCGAGGAAAACACGAAGAAAAGACCAGAGGAGTCAATTCTACCAGCCATCATGAAGTAAAAACTCAAAATTTGCATCAACTTACTTAGCCACTCTTGTGGATAAAATGCAATTTTTTCATTAGATATGAGTCTTTGCGAGCCGGTGTGGTAAAACGTTTTGAATGATTTGTACACGGACGAAGTCGCGCGCAGAGGTTAAAGTTACCTATAAGTACACACACAGTGGTACATTCGTATTAGAATCTCAAGCCTTCTTCTGTCGCAACACCGGATCAATAATGTTGCAACTGCATTACTGGCCGGCGCCGGCGCTGACAGCCGTTTCCTGCGCACACGCATGTTTGGATACTCTGGCTACATTAGGTTGCGAAGTATAATTATTGTTTTAAAGGTGTTATCGTAATGAGGCGATTTTGAAACCAAAAGGGATGCCTTTTGTTTTAAGTTAATTGAGATACATTCGATTTGATTAGCCTTTTTGTCTTTCTTTTGCTATAATGGTGTTTTGTTTTAGAATGAAGCAATACCATTCTTCAAATAAGTCGTTTGCTTTTTGCGATATAGGTATTTCATTCTAAATTTACTTCCAGAGTAGTATTTCATTGATAAAATAAAATATTTTATACGGAGACTACTTATTTATTTAGTCGTATGGCATGTTTTACAAAATAGGCAATATTTTACATATATACAATTATCGCGAAACAATAAAAGATGTCCAAAACAATACAATTATAGGTCAACATTTAAACAGTTGAGCCTCTAGCTCCAGTGTATGCGTGCAGAGGGCAGCGTTCGATTATGTGTTCTATGGTTTGGATGTCCTCGCCGCATTCACACAAGGCCGAATCCTTCCATCCCCACTTATTTAAGAAATAATTGCAGCGGCCATGGCCCTTTCTTAATCTGTTAAGGCGGCACCATATTTTTCGGGGAAGGTCGAACCCTGGAAGCTGATGTGTAGGGTCCACGATTCCCGGGCGAAAGTCTGCATTTGAAGTGGCCCATTCGTTTTTCCATGCCTCGAGAATGTTGAAGCCCTGGAGTTTCTGAGCAGCAACACATGAAGGGCTTCGGGACTTCAGGCGCTGAGGTGGCGGGTAGCAGAACTCAGTATGAATGGGTAATGAGGGAGCGGCCTCGATCTTTGCAGCTTCCCTTTTTAGTGCACACTTCCTTCGCAGGTGCGGCTGGGCTATATGGCAAAGTGTCGGCAACCAGTGTGTAGGAGTGCTCTTGATGGTACTCGAGATACATCGCATCGTGTCGTTTAGCCTGGTATCAACCTTCGCCACGTGTGCGCTTTCTAACCAGACGGGTGCACAGTATTCTGCTACCGAGTATACCAAAGCTAAGCCAGTGGAACGCAAGCAATCGGCAGATGCTCCCCAGGACGTACCACAAAGTCTGTGCAGGATGTTGTTCCGTGATGCCAGCTTCAGCGACAGTTTGGTGAGGTGCTCCTTGTAAGTGAGGGACCTATCCAGCGTGACTCCGAGATATTTGGGACATTGGTTGTATCTGAGCTTGTCACCATTGAAGTATACAGCTGGTTGGTAGTTTGCCAGTTGGTTGCTTAGGTGGAAGCACGATACCTCGGTCTTGCTTGTACTAGGGATTAGACGCCAACACCTGAAATATTCTGCCAGCCTCTCCAAGTCCTTTGATAACGCCATTTCCCCGGCGGAAAACTTAGTACTTTGGGAGACTAGTGCAATGTCGTCAGCGTAGATAAACTTAGTAGCCTGGGTAGGTGGTAGGTCGTGGGTGTATAAATTGAAGAGTAGAGGGGCCAGAACCGACCCCTGCGGCAGGCCGTTATTGAGCTTCCTCCTTTTGCTTTTACAGTCGCCCAGAAACACCTCAAATTCTCGCTCGCTCAGCATGCTGGTAATAAGGTCCGCTACCTCTCTGCTTGGGATTACGGATAGGACCTTGTAAATCAGGCCTTGCTTCCACACGGTGTCATATGCAGCAGTTAGGTCTATAAAAACTGCTGTAGACTTGAGCGCATTCTGGAAACCTGCTTCTATGTGGGTTGTAAGGGCTAGGACCTGATCTGTACAGCTTCTTCCAGTTCGAAAACCAGCCTGTTCGGGAGGGGTGATGGAGTCTATGTATGGTTCTATTCTGACCATTAGAACTCGTTCTAAGAGCGTTCTAGGAGACTACTTAAAAAAATGGAATATAGTGAATATAGTAGTAGTGTGACTACTTAAAAAAAGAAATCAAAACATTGTCATAAAAATTATTTGAATCGACTTGAATTGAATTGAATTGAATTTGTTCCCTAGTTGGATTTTATAAGTACCTATGCGAAAATAATGTAAATTTATCAGGGTAAAGCAATAAAATCAGAGAAATCAAAAGTAAGATTGTAACTAAAGTAGATTGTGAAACATATGACAAAAGTAACTTTAATATCTTTTTGATAATACGTCTCATAACAACCTCCTTATTAGACTACGGAGAACTTTTACATTTTAAGCAGTATTTTTCTACCTTTCATAAATTTTATTTTTTTCAATCTGCTTAAAATTAATGAATTCTTCACAAATCAAAAGTTAGGCTTGTAGTGCAGCGTAGCGTTTTGCTCTCTCTTTTGACTATTCATTGAACAAAGATGTTATTGAACAAAGGTAACTGGTGGCCACGGGAGCCGTGCGCCATATCAAGATCGGGTCCCATAATAGACGCCATCTTGTAATTAAGGTGCAGTGGGTTAAGCAACCAGAGTTTTTGAAAAATTGCAGCGCTTTTTTAGATTATAATAATAAAATACGAATAGCAATATTCAAGACCTTTGTCTAGTAATTTCATAAATCCTTAATTTAATTAACAAATTTCCGCTCCATAAGAAAAAAAAAGCGACCAAGTGCGAGTCGGACTCGCCCATGAAGGGTTCCGTATTTAGGGGATTTATGACGTATTAAAAAAAACTACTCAAACCAAACCAATTCAAACCAATCAAACCAATTTTCGGTGGAAGTTTCCATGGTAATGTACATCATATATTATTTTTAGTTTTATCATTCTCTTATTTTAGAAGTTACAGGGGGGGGGGGGACACACTTTACCACTTATTAGAAACCTCAATATTATTTTTGAAAAGCTATCCATAGATACCCCACACGTATGGGTTTGATGAAAAAAATTTTTTTGAGTTTCAGGTCTAAGTATGGGGAACCCCCAAATTTTTTGTTTTATTTTTTATTTTTTGTGAAAATCTTAATGCGGTTCACAGAATACATCTACTTACCAAGTTTCAACAGTATAGTTCTTATAGTTTCGGAAAAAAGTGGCTGTTACATACGGACGGACAGACAGACAGATAGACAGACAGACATGACGAATCCATAAGGGTTCCGTTTTTTGCCATTTGGCTACGGAACCCTAAAAACACGAACATAGGTCTACAACGCACCATTAAACATTTGAAACAACTTTTGCACAAAAGCTCAAAATAAAGAAATTGCTTTTAAAAATGCGCATTTTTTTTTTGTTATAAAGTACTAATAAATATAATTTTGATATCCTCGATCCCGGGCACTCATGGTTGTCCGCTCAGTCCTGAGCGAGCTGCAATATGAAATCACGACGCCTTAATACAAAGTCATCGCCGCTATAGGCGCTATACTTTCAAGTCATTTTGACCAACTTCGATGAGGAGGTTCTCATTAGGTACTTCCAAGGCGGCTTCAGCGACTTAAATTATTGTTTGGCATGAAATGATATTTATTATTTACCTACTGTTAGTCACGTTGTCTTGAAGTCAGGATCTGGTGTTGATATCCCCGAAAAATCATATAATTTAGTTATATGTCTGTCACTCTTAAGAACACGGATTTGTTGAAAGTTTGGATTCAAGCTGCGTACAGCTGAGGCAACGCTAGCTTTATTGAGCTTGTTGTCGGATTAGGTCGACTTGTGTTTCATTTCTTAAAAATTAAACACCAATAACAAAATTAACCTCCAAGTCCAGACCATTGATCGCCAAAACGGGGTCACTCTCGGTATAATTTGTGTGAAATTATTAATTAGCCCATTAATTTAATATTATCGCCGATCTACAATCAGCATACAGTTGACTGAGCGAACATATACCTTATGCAGTGGGAATAGGGATTGTGAGTGGTCAGGTGAGGGTGACACGCGACCAGGTCGCGGCTAATTCTGGTTGTTATTCTTTTATTTCCGACACAGATTACCTATTTACTAGATAGCGCACTCGTCATACCTATACACCAAAAACAAAAGCCGAACTCATCGGGTAAGAAAAAATAACTTAAACTAATTTTGTTGCTACAAACCGACACCTGTTGACCGGTATACCACATTAAGTAGGTAGCCCGCATGTCCCAAAACAACATAAAAAAACCTTTTATGCAATTATCAGTACCAGTAATTTAACCAAAGTTATGCCCCATCCGTTTTTTTTCTTTCATTTTTGTAATTATTATAAGAGTTGGAAGCTTTTCAAAATTAATAGAGAATTAGTTTTTCGTCCCCAACTCTTAAAATTATTAAAAATCATATTTATGCTATGACAAAGACAAATGAGTACCTAATATACAATAAATTGTGTAGAAATATTTTCCATAATGTCAATGTCCAGGGAGGAAATTGGACTCTGCGTTTGTATGGAGACGCGGTCGTCCACTATCGTCATAAAAACGCAGTGTCTATGGGAGGCAGTCTTTGACTTCCCCGTTCCAGATTACGAAGCTTATTTGTTTGTTATGAAGTTAATTGGGGGAAACGATAACCTGAAAAGGTTATGCTTATAACGGAATGAGTGTGGATGTGTCACGAATGTGTACGTATAATTGGGTAACCATTATAATTAGTTCCACTTAAATTATAAACTGATTTATTTAGCATCACACTTTAAAAAAAACACAATTTTGAATTAGGATGATTAAACACCGATGACCTTCGAAATTGTGGTTTCAACATCTACTTTTATGTAGACGGTATCTTTTAATCTCAATTACTCGTATATTGTAAAATGTAATGTGTTAAATTTGTAACAAAATCATCATATATTGTATACTACTGCTGCCATCTGTTAATGGCTAAGCAACAACTTTTATCTTGGATAACGGTATATTTGAAAAATAAATTTAGTCTGTTTGCAACTGTCAACACGAGTTTTATTAGGTTATGTGTCCAGTGCAATTTTTTCACAAAAAGTAAAGTAAAAGCGATCAGATTAGTCCAGAATTATTGTTCAGTTGTGCAGTGTTAAATTGTTAAAATATGGCTACAAATTTCATCGCGAATGTGCCAAAATTGAAGGGCCGTGAAAATTACGATGAGTGGGCGTTTGCGGCTGAGAATTTGCTCGTCTTGGAGGGAATGACTGATGTCATCCTAAGCAAAAAAGAAGACGAAAGTAAACCGGCTACGGCGGCAGCGACTGCGGCAGCCGAAACGTTGGACGCAAAAGCCAGAGCGAAGCTAGTTTTAACAATAGACCTGAGCTTATACGTCCATATTAAAAGTACGAAGACCACGAAGGAATTATGGGACAAGTTAAAATCAATGTTTGATGATCGAGGTTTTTCCAGAAAAATTACCCTTCTTCGTAATTTAATATCAATTAGGCTGGAGAATTGTGATTCAATGACGTCATACGTAACCCAAGTTGTTGAAACATCTCAGCGGTTGAAAGGTACGGGATTTGACATAAACGAACAATGGATTGGATCGTTACTGTTGGCAGGATTGCCGGACAAGTTTTCGCCAATGATAATGGCGATCGAGCACTCAGGCATTTCTATCGACGCAGATGTCATTAAGTCGAAACTGCTCGATATGGAATCGAGTGAACCGCAGTCTAGCGGGGCGTTTGCAGTAAAAGGTTTTCAGAAGCAGAAACCTGGCAACACTAAAAACGAGTCTATGGCGAGAAACGTCAATGTCAATGTCAAGTCGTCGAACAAGAGAAATATTGTTTGTTATTCGTGTCACCAGCCGGGTCACTACAGAAATCAATGTAAAATGATCGACAAAACTGAAAAACGGAAGCAATCAAACGCATTTAGTGCAGTATTTTTGAGTGCGCAATTCAGCGCGTCTGATTTCTACGTGGATTCGGGAGCGAGTTCAAATATGAGTCCGAATAAAGAATGGTTGACAAATGTGTCAAACAATCCTCGAGTTAATGAGATCGTGGTTGCAGATAAAACCGTAATACCAGTTGAATGCAGTGGCGATTTGTGCATCACCACAGAGGCTGAGGGTATTGAATACGAGATTCCAGTTAAGGACGTGTTATATGTACCGTGTTTAGCAACGAATTTATTGTCAGTTAGCGAACTCTTGCGCAAGGGCAATACAGTTTCATTCGAGAAAACCGGATGTCGTATTTTCAACCAAGATAACGTATTTGTGGCTACAGCGGACTTAGTTGAAGGTGTATATAAGCTGAATTTACTTAAATCGAACAGCTGTTTTTTGTCATCGACGACGGCAAGAATTTGGCATCGTAGATATGGTCATATTAATAGTGACGACCTTAATAAAATGAATGAAGGTGCAGTTACAGGAATGTCAGTGAAAGACAAGATAAATATTACCAAAGAAAACTGTGTGGTATGCTGTGAGGCTAAGCAAGCTCGGCTACCATTTTCTCACATTGGTACCAGGAGCACGGAGGTTCTTCAGAGGGTACATATAGACTTATGTGGGCCTATGGAGTCAAAATCTATAGGAGGCTCAAAATACTTTATGCTTTTAGTAGATGATTATAGTAGAATGACTTTTGTTTATTTCTTGAAAACAAAAGATGAAGCTTTCGAACACTTCAAGCAGTTTAAATTGTTGGTTGAAAACCAAACTTCAAAGAAAATTCGGTCCATTAGGATAGACAACGGATTAGAATTTTGTAATAAAATCTTTGATAAATATCTACAAGACTCAGGCATAGTACATCAGAAGAGCAACCCATATACGAGTGAACAGAATGGCCTTGTTGAACGGCAGAATCGGTCGATCGCAGAGAAGGCTAAAAGTTTGGTGTTTGATGCAGAACTAGACAAGAAGTTTTGGGCAGAGGCCGTTCATACATCTGTGTATTTAAAAAACAGGTCTATAGCATCAGGTTTGAATAACAGAACACCATATGAGATGTGGACGGGGCAGAAGCCAGATGTAAGTAACTTACGTATCTTCGGAAGTAAAGTTATGGTCCATATACCTAAGGAGCGTCGTCTGAAGTGGGACAAGAAAGCAAAGCAGTGTATACTTGTCGGCTACGCTGATAATGTCAAAGGCTATAGAGTGTATGATCCTAATAGCAACAATATAATTACAAGTAGAGATGTAATTATAATTGAAGAGGGAGTCGAGAAAGAGAGCAGCGTGCAGATTGATATTTCATGTCCTGAAAAGAAGGTGGATTCGGCAGAAGTAGAGGTTCAAGCTGAAATGGAGCAAAATGCCCATGCCTCAGATCATGGCGGACAAGAACTGAATGCCTCAGTTGAATCTGATGAGGCAGAGTTTTTTGAGGTTCCAAGTGGCCCAGATGACCATGGGACTAACCCCATTGAGGTAAGCGTTTCAGCGACTGAAGACGCACCAGTTCAAGATGCATCCAGTGACACACCTACCAAGAGAATAAGAAGGAAACCAGAGAGGTATGGATTCACAAATATGTGTGTGGAATCAAGTCAAAGCTCAGTTGAAGGAGGTATTAGTCTTCAAGAAGCTCTGAATGGCCCTGAATCTTCATTTTGGAAGGAGGCTATGAGAGAAGAATTAAATTCTTTTGAAGAGAACAGTGCGTGGGAATTAGTGGACTATCCTGAGAATAGCACAGTGGTTCAGTGTAAATGGGTGTTCAAAAAGAAAATAGACTTAGAAAATAAAGTGAGATATCGTGCGCGGTTAGTTGCAAAGGGCTTCACCCAAAAGGAAGGTGTCGACTTCCATGAGACATTTTCTCCGGTGCTTAGATACTCTACATTAAGACTTTTGTTTGCTCTTGCTGTAAAACTTGATTTAGATGTAAGTCACTTGGATGTAACTACTGCTTTTTTAAATGGGTTTTTAGATGAGACAGTGTATATGAATCAGCCTGTTACTCCTGACTGCAGTGATGATAATAATAATAAAGTTTTAAAATTGAAAAGGGCTATCTATGGACTGAAGCAGTCTTCTAGGGCTTGGTATCAAAGAGTAGAGGAGTACTTGCATAGTCTTGGCTATAAAAAGTCTAAATTTGAGCCATGTTTGTTTACTAAGTTTGAAGGTGATACTAAAATTATCATAGCTCTATTTGTTGATGACTTTTTTGTTTTCTCCAACAGTAAACCAGCTACTAATCAATTAGTACAGGAGCTAAGTGTTAATTTTAAGATCAAAAACTTAGGTCAATTAAAACAATGTTTAGGAATGAGGGTCAAGGTCAAAAATGGCATGATAACAGTAGATCAGGAACAGTATGTAACTGAATTGCTCCATAGATTTAATATGACTGACAGTAAGTTAGCAGAAACTCCTATGGAAGTTAATCTACAGTGTGAAAAATCTGAAAATGTATGTAAAGATAAGAAATATCCATATCAACAATTGTTAGGTAGTTTAATGTACCTATCAGTTTTGACCCGACCTGATATTTCATATAGTGTGAGCTATTTAAGCCAATTTAATAATTGTCACAATGAAAATCATTGGAAACATGCTAAAAGAATTTTGAAGTATTTACATAAAACAAAAAATTATGGTCTTGTGTATAAAAAGGACAATTCATCTCTGGAATGTTTTGTAGATGCTGACTGGGGGTCAGATGTCAATGACCGACGGTCATATTCTGGGTTTTGTTTTACATTGTCAAATAGTGTAATATCCTATGAATGTAGAAAACAGAGAACTGTGTCACTCTCTAGTACTGAATCAGAATTTGTAGCCATGTCAGAAGCGTGTAAAGAAGCTATCTATTTAAAAAATCTCATTACAGAAATTTTAGGTAGCTGTGATCCCATTGTTTTGCACAACGATAATCAGAGTGCACAAAAATTGGCTGCAAATCCAATTTTACACAGGCGGTCAAAGCATATAGATATACGTTGTCATTTTGTCCGAGAAGCTGTGGCAAATAATTTTGTTAAAATTAAGTATATGCCAACAGCTGAAATGCCAGCAGATGTTTTAACAAAAAGTTTGACTTCTGTCAAACATCATAAATTTGTTAAATTATTAGGCATTACAGCTGTATAATAAATATAAGTTTATTTTTTGATTTTGTTAGGTGGTGGTGTTAAATTTGTAACAAAATCATCATATATTGTATACTACTGCTGCCATCTGTTAATGGCTAAGCAACAACTTTTATCTTGGATAACGGTATATTTGAAAAATAAATTTAGTCTGTTTGCAACTGTCAACACGAGTTTTTCGAGTTTCAAGTATGCCAGTCTAAGAAGTTCATTTAAATATTTGCCCCTGTTATACGCCACCCTGTATAGTATACAGGGTGGCTTGATCTATTCTGTTCTATACAGTGACACTTGTTTACTCAAGACTAGCGTAGATGTAGATATACATACACAAGAGCTCTCATGAGTCCAGTATTTGTGCAGTACTTGACCCTTCGAATCAATCTCCAATAAAATTATTGTACGAATGTTAGTACTTTATAAACCAATGATTAGGTTTAAATATTTACTTCTGTTAATCGCCATCCTGTATAATACAGGGTGGTTTGATGTTTGATATAATAGAAGAAATACAATATATCCTCTAATATATGTACTTAACTTGTTTACCAAGACTTGCGCACTCATGCACCGAAAATACCAATATCTGAGTCGTCCATTCAAATATTTGCTCCTATTACACGCCATCCTGTATACCTACAATACAGGGTGGATTTATATATTAGTTTATATACAAATGTAGGTACAGTATACCTACATATAATATATGCAACTTGTTTACCTGAGACTAGCGCAGACATAAGAGCACTCACAAGTAATATTTGTCCAGTACTTGACCCCACCAATCGATCCCCAATCAAATTAGGTTAGGTTAGGGCACAGACCATAAATTAAATAGATCTAGCAAGCACGGTACTCTCCAAAGTAAAACTTTTTTCTTTCATTGTAGTGTTATTGTTTTTGCGTACATATTTTAATGTCCTCTTGTTGTGTGACATTTATATCAATATACCTACATACCTACCTGTCGGAAAGCGTTTTAACTTTAAAAGGCAAATTTATCTTTTAGAATTTGTACAATGAAGTATGGCGCACTGAGCGTATTCTATTTTAGCAACAAATATCTGATAAAAGGGACCGTGTCTAAGCGGTTTCTGTGCATTGCACCGGACCTGTAAAAAAGACCGGAAGATCACACTCCGTGATTGTTGAGCCATTTAGGGTCCTAGCTAAATTGGTTGTCCAATACTTAGTAATACTTACCTGCGCTATAGAATATCTAATTTAGCTAGAACCCTAAGTGACTCACAATCACGGAGCGTGACTGTACTTTGGAGCACGAGCATTTTTGCCCCGTCTAGTTCAGTGTATGATCTATGGTACCTCCGGTTTACAGCCTATGGGCATCTGTTGTCAATGTAGTGACATGTAAGACGTACGTATGTGTGCGTTGATTAAGGCTGCGTCGGTGACTCGATTGCAGCGTATTACCACGTACTATAAGGCTGCGGCTAGGGAGAGGGATGTGGTGAGCGCGGGAGCGGTAAGCTGTATACATGAAATCAACTTGTGTTCGAGTTACTGCGATGATTTTCCAACCGTTTTGACATTATAAATTGACGCCAACACAAAAATCGGCATTGGAGTTATGTAATGTGTATTTTTTTTTGGTATTTACAACTTGTCGTATTGTACTCTACTGTGAAATGTCTATTTAAGTAGCTCTACATTTATATCTATATCATACGTATTATATTTATCTCTATAATAGCACCCTTGGCGTATAAATTTATACCTATGTACAAACAACAAGCGAGTCGGACTCGCGTTCCAAGAGTTCCGTACATTAAGTTCGACTCACGCTTGACTGCACATTTCTAATAAGTTTTCCTGTCATCTATAGGTAAAGAACTATTTTGTATATTTTTTTCAAAATTTTAGACCCAGTTTCGGAGATAAGGGGGGAATGGTCATTTTTTGCCTATTTTCTTGAATAACTGCTAAACTATTAATCCTAAAATTATAAAAATATATATATTTGAGATTATTACAATGAGCTCTTTCATTTGATATATAACACGATATGGTTTGATTTACCCCCCAAAATTTAAAATTCATTTATTTACGTTACACGTCAATCTTTGGGTCACAAACTTACACATGTGTGCCCAACTTAATTGCTCCAGTAGTTTCGGAAACAATAGGCTGTGACAGACGGACGGACAGACAGACGCACAAGTGATCCTATTAGGGTTCCGTTTTTTTTTCCTTTTGAGGTACGGAACCCTAAAAAGGCAAAAAGTACCTCTTCAAACATTGACAATTGCCAAGGCTAGTTTTAATTAGATACAAAATCAAATTCTCAATCTAAAATAAACAATGTTTCAGCTGTTTAAACGAAATTAAACAGTTCCTGATCTGCTTATTCAATATAAACCATAAACATCCGATGACTTGCTAGCAAATATTATTTATTTCCTGAAATAAATTGAGTCATGTAATATCTAGTTACCGAGGCAATATGGCGATAGACGCCATAGTATCTTGGTGAGAATAACACGTTGAATACCAGCTACGCCATCAACAACTACTTAAACAATGTGTTCTATTACATTTCCAAGTTCCCGTAACAGCATTCAAAGCGACGAAGATCATCAAAGTTGTGCGATCAAAGTTCCCGCCGCCGCAACACCGCAGCCTTATCCCATTCTATTATAGTCCGAGCGCCCCCATTATAGTCCGGGAGCCGGCCCTTGCCGATGATTCCTCATTCGCCTCGGTTTTCGATCATGATTGGCTGCCATCATTCGAATCAAGTCTGTAATGAAGTCAATCCCAATTCGGTTTGATGGAATCGAATGGTTACCCAGTGGTTTCAATTATGGGAACAGGCAGACACAAACAATATCAAACTTGTTTACATGTTGCTGTATAATTTTTGAGCCTTAGTTGTAAACGACTAAAGTCGTCTAAATAGATATGTATGTATTTTCAACTATCTTTCAAAAAATTAGCGAACTATTAAGTTTTTTTTTTCAAATAATATTTTTTTGTTACTCACAGATAATTGAAACTCAAATTACATAATTTTTATTTAAGTATTATACTTCACCCTGTCGATAGAAAATTAAGTATTTAATACTTAAACAACAAAAACTAGTCTTAATATGACTTACGAAATTAGTTGATTGTCAATTTCTTAATGCTGTCAGTCGTTCGCCAAATCATTACCCAACCTCGGCTCTAATTAAAATTATATTCAGTACTCTCAATTAGCCGACGGACAGACAATCAAATTACGATTAACATGTCCAGTCATTAAACTGTCAATAAGCACTAGCTAAGATACACTTTAAGACGATGTGATATGGTTTAAATTAGAATGGGAAGATTGATGTGAATAATGATTAAAGCCGAAGAGCTTTAATATGTAGCAAAACGACAAATCTGACACGTGATTAGGGTTGGCCGTAAAAACGGCCATTATGCCGAGTGTTGCCAGATTACCGATAATTATTACAAAAAATAGATCCTATCATGATAATGCACGTCTTAATGCGTTGCCCATAATATTTTTATTTGTTTTGTCGGTCGAACAGTTGTAATCGGGCCGATCTTAATGCGTAAGGCTGTCTTGCTCGCACAGTGGGTTTGATTATACGAGCGAGTGAGACAAAATAAAATCAAGTTTGATCGCTCAATTTGTTAGTAGTTGTCGCTTTGGTTTTGTTAATCGGGCTCGTAAGTGACAGTTGACATACAAATACATGTGTTTGTGAAACACGGTTTTGTTGTTGGTTTGTTGTAATTGCCGATGCTGCGGCCACTCAAGTGTGGGAGTGAGATTTGATTAGCGATAATAAATGAAATTATAGATACAGGTGTTCTACTGCGCACTTTGAGGTTATACGTTTTAAAAAGTCATCACGACATACATATTTGGTATTGGCTGCCTTTCATAAAACTAGCCGATAGTCATTTTCTAAAAGCCTGAATTGTTACTTTCTCTTACCGGCTCAAAAAAGCAAATGCGTGGGTGGGCACTCAATAAATTAAATTTCAATCAAATAAATGGTGTTTAATTACACAAACGGGTCTACCCCGATATAGTTTCATTAACATTATTAAATTATACAACGGGACTTAATCGCGTATCTAAGTTTTAAAAAGAAGGTCTTCTCCGAGACCACGGGGACAACGCCGTCCTCGAAACGTCGGATGTAAATCTTAAAACTTAGATACGCGATTAAGTCCCGTTGTATACTAATTTCGGGTAGTTCAGTGTTGTTTTATTTATATCTCCGTTGACGTTTGCTGGGACGTCAGTCTTTCCGTGACCACAGCTGGTGCAACTCAGCTGAAACGTCGGAATTTAAGGTAAAAACAATGAAACTATATCGCGGTAGACCCGTTTGTGTAATTAAAAATGTGTACAAAACGCGAGAGTTTAAAGTGTCAAATTAATGTTGTATTGTCAAAAAATATTTATATCCATTGTATAATCTACATATTTACTCTAATCAACATACGATCTCTGTTATCTTTTCTTATTTAGCATATGAGAATTTTCACTCTTTTATTTGTTTTGTTTAAACTTTGTTTGGGTCCTTTTTACGTCGTACATTATTGAGATTCATTGACTAAAAGAGTAGGAATAGTGTATACAGATATGTACTTATAAATAATATCTGCTCACTTGGTGCGTCTGTTTAAAGGTGCAACACAGTTGTGCAACTGCAGTTGTGGAGCAACACTATGCAACACGGTAACATTAAGTAACTTTACCTAGTTCCTTACTATTGCACAGTGTTACTCCACAGTTGTTCCATAAAAGTTAACTGCAATGTGTGGCAGCACTAGCGTAGACAAGACAATTAAATAAACATGCAAAACAAAATAATCACTTGCATACTACATGCATCCCCAGGAAATCATGCGTATTTCACTCCACAACCTCCATAATTCCCTACAAAGTAGTTAAACGGCGAATTTTCACCGAAAACATTCATAACAATTAAAGTTGGGCACGGAAGGCGATGGCGCGATACGCGATGACGAATGATACTCCGCGCGATGGTATCACTGTTTGTTTAAGTTTTGTGATGATAGCGCGGCGCGGCGTACCACTGTGCAGTGTGCCTGGTCTAGTGGAAGTGCTCCATTCATTTGCATAATTGGCTGTTATTTCCAGTATAGAAAGGATCAGATATTCATATTTATTTGTAACATTTTTGTCTATCATCTTTTTAGTGACATTGACATGAATCTTTAGGTTACAGTTTTCGCACCAAGTCAGGACCAGTTGCACCAAATCATTAGTCAGTGTTATTAGTAGTTCTTTAAAATGTAGGTACTTATAAGTATGTAATGTTTGACAGTTTCATAAGAGGTGATATAACAGTCACCGGCGCCATATTTAACATTGTGAATAGTTCGTTAATTGTATGGTGCACATTAGTTACATACTCGTATTTAACATTTCTTCCAATTAAAAGTTAACATTGTTGTCCCGTCGAGCGTGTAGATCGCTTTTAATAGTTTTAATTCACCCACCATGCATTTCACTAGCACATGCTTATTTTTTCATTATTTAACTCAAGGTATGGTAGGTCAAATTATTTTGGTTTTAGTACAACTAGTACAAGTTCACCTCCAATCCCACTCAGGATCATTACCCAACAGGATACCGATCCATTTACCTACTCGAACACGTGTGTTGATTTACCGCACGTTAATACCTAACTTATTATAGTTAGTAACTCGCACATGCATGTACCCGCAACTCGCACATGTGCTTGTACTGCAAGTGTAATGAGGGCGGGTGATATATGATCAGTATATTATGGTAATTATGAAGTAAGCAAGCGTTTACTTGTTGTTTACGAGAGTTATTGCGCATTTTCATGAAAACAATGATGATTAATGATGTTAAAGTAAGGAAGAACGAGTAGACTTAAATATTTTAACCATGCAGAAGTCATTGTTTTAGTTAACAATATACAGTGATGAGATACCTGTTGTATGATGTTGAATACTCAATGGTTATTTTAAATATGTAATAGCCTAATTTTTTTAGGTTTAAGATTCTTTATTCTCATTAAGAATTTGACAATTCACTTATATGAGAACTTAAAACTACACAAATACATTTATTTTGCATGAAATTAGCGAAAGAACTAATAACATGGAGGGTATTTAAACATACAGTAAAATAAAATAAAATCTGCCGACACACAAAACAAGGTGATTAGTGGTGCATTGTACGGTTAACATTCCATCTACTTGAGATGTACACAAAACGATTTGTAGTTGACAGTAAGCTAAGGCCCAGTTTAACTTGTTTTCGAGGTTCGTGATAACTATGCGCTAGCGGGGATCATCCCTGTACTGGTCGGTATAATGCATAAGTAGACAGTATAGGTGTCACGAATATCGGGACTGGTTTTTAGTTGCTATGAGCTTATTAAATATTCAAATATGCAAATATCGATCTTATTATCTATTAAAGTTAGGGTCTCTTTTGTAATGGTCATGTATTTTATTTATGGCATAAATGGTATAATGCAGTGCAGCAAGTGCGCTTTTAGAATTATTTAGGTCTATAAAAGCCCTTAAAATCAATCAATGGTGATGACTCAATGGAATCTTAACTCTAAACTTAAATTGAAATTTGTATCTTACCCCGTTCCCGTGTTCCAGGCGAAGGTTCCTGTAACAGCAACGACGGCTTCCACCCCGACAAGTCCCCGGCGGCCTCCGACGAGGACCCGGCAGCCGACGGCAAGAAGAAGCACCGCCGGAACCGGACCACCTTCACCACCTACCAGCTCCACGAGCTAGAACGGGCCTTCGAGAAGAGCCACTACCCTGATGTCTATTCGAGGGAAGAGCTCGCGATGAAAGTCAACTTACCTGAAGTCAGAGTTCAGGTATGTATTCACTATCCACCATAAGTAGGAAAAATCCCGTGGTAAGAAGCACCGAGCACCGGACCACAAAGGTATCAGATCCATGAGCTAGAACGGGCCTTCGGGACACGTTCTGATGTGTATGCGAGAGAGATTAAAGTGCAGGTATATGCCTACTCACTGTCCCATTGTTTCCACTATTAGTAGGACAACGATTGACCGAAGAAACCGCCGAAGAAGTACGGAGAAGCAAGACCGGAGTTACCGTCAGAATCGGTTCAAGAATTAGACTTAGAATTAGAACGAATCCTCGAGTTGTGTCTGATTTTTAATATCATAAAAACTTTGCCCTGGGACTTTGTTCCGACCCTACGTGGTGCTCGGTCGTCGCACACCTTCACGTTCACCATTTTATGATGACATTAAAGTTATACACAATAAGTTCCTTAAAAGGAATCTGACGTTCACGGCAAAGGAGAACGACAAAGAAAGCCTTTCTGAAGCGCTCTATTTATTAACATAAGCTAGTGTTTAACGTGTGATAATATTTTCCAACTCGCGCCCCCGTCTGTGACGAACGAGCGTGAATGAGCTCCCAAATTCAGTATAAAGGTAATTCATCCGGCCCACAATGCTAATCCAACAATTTCTATAAAACTTGGAGCTTACTCTATCCGCGACCCTTTGCACGAGATTACTGACAACCGCATTATTTAACAAACGCCGCCGCCACGGTGGGGCTTCGCAGCTTTTGTGTTTTATGTTTTATGGAATAAAAACGAAATTAGCTTGCACGCACGCACTTTTATCTTGGCGTAAGAAAGCAATTACTTGATGGCCAATTTAGGAAGGTCTTTCGCTTTAGTTCGGGAGCCCCCGCTTTCGCTTTTCCAAGTATTTTCAAAGAGGGGTAGGATAGGTCTATATTGACTGGCTCTCGGAGTACGCTTGACATATGTTAGTCTCGAAGGGTACGAGCCCCCGTTATTGCCCTCGATGTTTGCCGAGTGTCGTTTAGCTTAATACACTCAGTTTTCAATTTGATATTAAATGGGGTTTAATTTGATAGTT
Organism: Cydia amplana; assembly: GCF_948474715.1. NCBI lineage: Eukaryota > Metazoa > Arthropoda > Insecta > Lepidoptera > Tortricidae > Cydia > Cydia amplana. The sequence continues at coordinate 26,597,958 of NC_086070.1, forward strand.
GGCGGGGGTTGCGGATTCTGCTTGTCTTTTGTTTGATGTTTGATTGGGTAAGTTTGAGCGTATTACGCGAAACTTAATGGTAATCATGTGAGAAATATATTTCAATTATTATGTAAACACAGTATATATTATAATCGAGCACATATGATCTAAAAAAGCTGGTTCAAGACATCCACGGAAACCTAGAAAATGACTACTTATTCAATATATACTTTATAATCATGGTAAAAAAATCCGATAAAACCTTTTCCGGATCGATACGACCTTCAAACCTTCAAGAAAAGAACGCACTCCCATCTTTAACGCCGCAACTCACTTGCATTACCTCTGGTGTTACCTACAGGTATCCATAGGCTTGCCATCAGGCGATTCATGTGCTCGTTTGCCTCCTGTATCATTTTCCTTTTTAGTAACCAATTACTGTCAAAAATAGTGGCAACCACGTGGACATGAGAATAAGAGCAAACACTCGGAGCAAGACGAATGTAGTTTAATTGCAGTGTGTTTGTCTGTCGCCTGCCGCCACTGCACACTGCCGACTCCGGGACCCTTTGTAATTAACTGAGGGGTTCAATGTTTCTCGAAGCTACGACTTTTGAAAACAATTAGATAGAAATATCTTCTTAGCCAAAAGAGCGATTGGTCCGGTGTTCCAAAAGATCGCAAGTTCGGGTCTTGCCCGCAGTGATGAATCATTCTTAGCCACTGTGGAGGTATAATATTATAATAAAGATGATTGAATGATTTATGCTTGTAGGAAGTAACCGAAGCAACATTCTTTGTTATATTATATTACCTAGAATTAACGCTATTGTTTAATATAATGAAGAAACATCTTTCACAAATGTGACTAAGCGATAAAAATGTGCTTGGGGCTCGTTGAAAACAAGCCTCGGTTTCGGTATCGGCAGGTTTCCGCGTAAAAATCATATATTGTATATCAAAAGTTTCGGCAATAACTCCGGTTTCGGTCAGACACTAGTGGGAATCCGTCTCGCACGTGTAGTGGCGGAAACGAACGTAACAGGGTAACGGCGCCGGTAACTGACACCGCGCCGGTACCGACACATCATAACGAGCTCACATGATCCGCCAAGTTATGTAACTTAGCTTTTATATAGGATACACAACTTATGATTATGATACAAAGATTTTTCTTAAACACTAACTAATGACAATTTGGACTAAGTAATATATCTAAACCAAAACAGTAAATTTTACAATGTATACTCATAGTTATAATAACCACCCACCTTATCTCCTGAATTCAGCTTTTCGGTTTTTTACAGTATACTAGAGTCTGTGCGAAAAGAGAAGAGTCGTGAAATGTATAGGATCCAATACATTCTACGACTCTTCTCTTTCCGCACAGACTCTAGTATACTGTCTCTAACATCACGTTTCATTACATTCCAGCGGCTGTTTTGAAGCTCAAAAGTGGTCACGTTTTCTCTTTTGTAGTCTGCCTCTTTCGCACACATGAAATGTTCATGTACATGATGGCTTCCCTTTTGAATATTTCAATAATCATTAAGTGTAAGCGTCATTGTAGATTTGTAGGCTCGGTAGTTGTTTCTCGAAGTCCACTCAATCGCATTTCAGTTCAGTCATACCCACACGAAACTAGTACCGATGCGGGGCGATCCTTATCACTCCGCTGATACTATCAGGCTATCTGCAATCTCCACCTATTAGCGGGCATTCGGCCGAGAAACTATTGTGATGCGATACCGTACTTTAAATGGACCCTTGATATGTGATTGAGTCGCTCCAGTCATTTTACTCATGAGAAAATTTCTGAAATATTGTGACTTAAAAAAAAACTTAAATAATTTATTGTTAGGGCTTTACAGACTAACATATACTTACTTACATACAATAATTAAACTTAAAATCATTTTGGTGACACAACAGTAGGTACGTGTTTGATTAGTCTCCGGGCCGCTGCGCTGCTGGAACACCCTCAGTTCTCAACGTGTCTTCTAGCGAAGCATATTCCACCACATCGTCTGCTGTGCCAGCGTGATTTTATTGTTAGATTCGGGTTTGCGTGTGTTATATACTTAGTGGAGTGGAGTCATGGAGTGACTCATTTACACGGTGCGAGAACTCGCATGCGAGTTTCATTACATAATTGAGTCATTTGATCGGTCGGCTGAATTGATGTAACTTCAATGGTCTGCAATGTCTCTAAAATCGTATACGAGTAGCCCTAACTGTAGACGTGACGTGACGCAGACGAAGCCGTGGGCAGAAGCTAGTTATTACGTAATTTGAACACGGTTACAAATAAACTGCTACATCCCATTTAACCGTTACTCGATAACAGCGTAATTGCACCAAACAAAACAACGAAAACACCATTTTATTCGCAACAGAAACTCTATCGAACAAAACACACTCCATAGGGTTGATGGTTATCCCGCACGCTCGACTTGCGCCCAACGCGCTAATAAACGTTTCTACCCTTTGCGACAACCCTAGCCTCACCCTATACGATCTAAAGACAACCTTATATCTATAAAGTGAAGGTAGAGTTTAGTTTATTAATTATGTGAAGTCCTCTCGAGAAGTGAGTAAGTGTCCAAAATGCTTTTAAGTGACAATGTTGTGTTGTGCTGTAAAAAGGATAATGTTTTTTGTCGTTTTAGGCAACAATTATGTTCGCACATTGTTGCAACGGCTTTTGTGACAGTTCGATTAAAGGTTAAGTGTGCCTTAGTATAATTCCCATTAGTAAAATGTAGCACATTTTCTAAAACATGTTACAAAGAGTTGTAAGCAGTACAGGTAGGTAATGACTGCACAAGTAATGTCAGGTAAAATTGACGGTTGAACTCATTTAATCCCTATCTCTACATTTAATATTATAAATGCGAAAGTAACTCTGTCTGTCTGTTTGTTACCTCCTCATGCTTAAACCGCTGAACCGATTAAGATAACATTGGGGTGGAGATAGTTTGCGGCCCGGAAAAGCACATTGGGGTACTAGTTTTCATCAATCATCATCATCTTCATTGCACGCAGAGTTACCTTGGTCCGACTCTATCAAGATCAAGAATAGTTTTCCCACTAGTTTCTCCTTCCGACACCGTTGGTCCATTAAATAGCTGTCTGGTAAGTAGCCGCTCCACTGTCGGTTCAGTTTGTTTGTGGCCGCAGTTAACTGAAAACTGAAACACTTCCGTGACTCGCCTAATGTAGGTAGGCTGCCAGTTAGGATAGACAAAAACCAGCTCTTAAAACCTCTATTTATTGTGAACTGATGAGAAAGTTGCGTTTTATCCACAAGAGAAGCAAAGTAGATGCAAATTTTGTGTTGTTCCCTCATGTTGGCTGGTAGTAGAGTTGACTTTTAAGTAATGATTTTGAATTATAATTATCTAATAGCGATCATTTGGATTCCATTTATAATGTACCTATTACAGTTAGCAGTTCTATTTTGGAATCTTTCGCTTGCTCGAGTATCTATCAATATTAGCACAAGGAGTTAACAATAACTTTGCAGGTGTCCAATTGTCCATGTGCGACGGTAATTGCTTACAATCGGGCGAACCGTCTGCTCGTTTGCCTCCTATATCCTAAAAATGCATGCGAATTAATATACCTATGCCCCAGCTGCAACATCCCACGCCGTATCATTCGCCGCGGTCCATACAGGGTGTAATGATAGCGAGGGCTCGGAACCAACAACGCCGTATGTCGCAGTAGTAACCGTAGGCACATAGGCCGTTGTTCTACCTAGGTAGAGTTGATCCCCGAAAATTGCGAAATTATACATAGCAAATTATGATCTTATTGTGCGTGTAATAGCTCTATTTATTGTTAAGTGCAGTTATTATCATAATCATAAACTTAGGTATGTACCTACATTTATTTAGTTTTCCTTCGATAATAAATATATTGAAAAAAGTGAATTGGTGTTGTAGGTACTTATACCTACTATATCACAGAGTTAGCACATCTGTCATACAAAAAAGAAAATCAACATGATATAGGATTCAAAAAAAATACGTTTTTTATATAGTTAACAAAACTTGAAATGTGTTTAAATGTCCTTCGCAAAATTGTGTTTTCCACTACTTTTCATCAAACGAACTACTACTGTTCTGTAGATAACTTTGGAGGTAGGTGCTATGCTAATATGACTACTAAACAGGTCACAAAGTTAACACAAGAAAAATTAATTGGCCAGGTTCGTGATGGAGTCGCGAATTCGAGTCTCGCCTTAAGTATGTAAGTACCTACTTTTTTCTGTATTTCAAACGAATATTCTGTCTTAGGCCCTTAAACAGTCTTACGCCTTGCTTGGAGTGTAGATGATACATACAGAGGCGCTAAGTGCATTAGCCTGCGTCGGCACTTACCGCGCAATCACAAACTACTCTAACTCGATCATTCACACACTGTTGTAAACCACTGGAATCGTCAGTTCAGCTGCCTTTTCACTGAGTCGGAGATGAGCGAAGATGAGAGGAGCGCCACTCAGCTGTCAACTATGAAACTTCCCATAAGATAAAATTTAGCGAATGCTTCAGCGGTGACAGACAGTTTGGTGCAACCGACCCAGACAAACGATTAAAAACTAATTGAGGCTTGTCGCGCGTTTTTGAATAATGCCATAATTCACAAGGATCCAGAACGCTTACAAATTAACTCGTTAATAATATCAACTTTAGTTGGTAGTCTCTTCCAGTGAACTAAGGTAGTTTGGGCGGCGCTAACTCGGTTAGCCGCCCACTGGCGGTGTCAGCTTAACTTGTTACTCTACATGTGTGCGTGCGTGTATGTGTGTACATGTGTGTGCATGTGTGTGCATGTGTGTGACTCGGTCAGCTAGGTAACCATGCGGAGAAGTGGATAAGATTGTGTCAAGAGTCTAGTTTTCGCGTTTACATACCTGGAATTGAATAATTTTGATTTGTAGATATAATTATAATACCTATTCAAAGTTCAAGCATTTACAAATTTTGCGAATGCAGTATTGTGAATAAAGATAAAATTCGGATAGCGAATTCAACAACATTACGTTACTGCTACGGGTAATGTTACTGTCAATGTTAATTTCCTTGATAAAATGAGCGACGGAATGAACACCACAATCGCGGCAGTAATAGTGCAACGAATGTCACTCGTTTTATCAAGAAAAATGACAGATACAGCGGCGGCAACTGAGTACAGTATACAGAAGAGTAATGTAGCCTCGGTTGACATCCGAACGTCACCTTACGGGGGTAAATGCGTGGGATCAGACGGCTGCAACTATAGTCTTAGAAAAATTGGCGCCATTGCGATATCCCCCTCACGGGATAAGTATTATTCGCTTATTTCTGCCATCTGCGATCATCCGTGCCAAATTGCGATATAAACCGTGAAAATGCATTTCAGAAATACTTTACATCAACTTTTAGCCATCCAACAAAAATTTTAACCACGTAGAGTTAGACTCTCTAATTTGAAAAATAGCAATCATGTCATTTAACTTTATGGTCATGTAACTCATAGATTGGCTTTAGGTACAATTACACACTTTAGGGGCAAGATGACAATCTTACATCGACAGCCGCCAAAAGAAAATTTGAAATGTATCCGGATGACAGATGCTACGAAGTCACGTGACTATTTTCATACATTATTTAAGTTTCGATTGGCATTTTCCTCCAACGATTGTTACGTTGGCTAGGCCCCTGATCTAATGAGACCATTAGGCAATATATAGCAATCATCCAAAACAAAATTAGGTACCTAATCAAGTAATCATAAACTAGGCTACGGTGTTCCCTATTTTAAAATCCTATAACGTTACTCATTTAACACGTTTTGTACAAGCTTTCAATTAGAAGGTAAGAATAAAAAATAAAAAATCATTTTTTCCTCCCTCATGTCAGCTAATCAATAGCCTGATTTCAAACGAACCTAATCATAATTCGCTTTGTACTATAATTTGATTAAAATTTGACAGCTCCTTCCTGTCTAAAAAACAGGAAACTATATGTAAGGGTAATTCAATTACTCATACCAACATTTCCAGTATATCCTGAGCTCTCATCAGCCTAGAGATTGATATAGGTAATCGTTAAAGATAGGCTGGTGAGTAACAATGGTTTATAATAATGATGATTGTGAGTATAATGACGGGTTCCGTAGCTACCGTCGGAACTGTGAACTCGATATTTCCGGCGTCTTTGAAGGGCGTTCGCGAAATCGACACCGAAAACGTCTTGGGGTAGTTTGAGATGGACATGGGCGTTGTGCAACTTTATACGTAAGGTCAATGTGGCGAAGACCAACCTAGACCAACATATACAATTTATTGCAGGGACGACTGTCGTAAGGCAAGAACTCTCCTATATACCTACCTACGTCGCTCAGATACTCTCAGAAAGGAGAGCTTCTCTCCTGCCGATGCTGTATCTACTGATCTTCTAAAGTAGAGTCCGAGTATTTAGACAAACGCGAGAGTAAAGCGACGAAAGAGCTTAGTAGACGGTATTTATAGACATCATCATTGGCCTTTACATCCTTTTCAGATGTTTATTACAGCTGCTGTGTATTCCGAGAGTCGCATCTTTTCTTGTGACTGAACAAACCGATGCGGGCCCTGCACTGCTTCCCACAACGGTCACAAGTAAATTTGGCGTTAGCTGGAGGTGCAGGTCGTTGTCTCTTTAGACGACGCTCCTTAAGACGGATTTATACTATAGACGATCTCTCCCATATTGACCTCACTATTGCTTGCTAATTCGACTCAACAATCACATGTAACTAACGATTGTCTAAGTCACATGTACTTATTTGCACGATTTTGTTTCGTTGTTTCATCTTTTCAATTCAATTCAATTATTTATTTCGAATCCATATAGATCCATAATTGTTAGTACAACAAATCTTAAAATTAATTAAGGTTAATGACATTCAGAAATACAAAATAATAATAATAAATCCAATAATAAATCCACAAGTTCTAACAATAAATATTATATAACTAGACAACCTAAATGCACCACTTCCTGAGCTCATTGAAAATTAAGATAAGTATTCTCCATTTGGAATATAGAAAAAAATGAGAAAAGACGTCTATACCCAAATAAATACATACATTTCTTACAGCTTTATAGCAATATGCTCTACCTACTTATAGATATTTTAAGCCTTTGTTCCCAGTTCAGTAGGTACCTACTTACTTATTTACTTAAGCACATTTTTGACTAGCCTCGCAAATATTTATACAGATACAGATATTATAGTCTAACTAACTTCACTCAAATAAGCCTAAAAATATTACGTCTTTTACCAATGTCCGCTAACACACAGAATAACTTAAGAAGTTGTGTCCATTTCTATGAAAAAGTAGGTATCCAACAAAGTTTGTACAAATCCGCCTAACTCTGCACTGTCGGCTAATCTTTTACTCGCCCGAATCCCAGCGTATCACACACTTCCCAGAACTTTCGGCCGCTTTGAAAGACATCCCTCTCATGACCATCTCAAATATCACCATCACAACCAGACCTGCGCCAACCGAATACTCAACCTTATCATCAAAGGTACAAAGTTTAATTTTGTTTGTCGTGAGTCCAAGTTACGCTGGATGTACTGTCGTGCCGATTTGTAAGAGCTGAATGGATTGTGCTCAAATTGGTCGGATAAGCTGCGCTTGCGCTATTGTTGTTTCAAAATGGCGGCGCTAAATGCCTGTTACTCGATAGCCGATGAATAGGTGGAACACTAATCATTGTTCAATTAGCTTGCTTAATCTCTATTGAGGAGATCTTCGTAGTAATGAACCAAAGAGAAGTATCCGCCGATGCTAAATTTTCACTACTTGTCTTATGACATGTTCTAAGCACCTTCAGGCTTCAACTTTGCAATAATGAAATGTAATGGGCTGGAAAATACCAATGGTTTAACTTACACACGAAATACGACTTTAGAAAGAAAGAAAGAAAGAAGAGATGAAGGATACTACAATATTGTAACTCTTTATTGCACACTTCAATAAAAACAATATAGAAAGAAAACAGCAACATCATTATTGATTTTTTCTATGGAAAGCGTCCCTTAAATTCTTGTGAAAATGATCCGAATAGAGTCAAGATATTATCTGAATTTTTGCAAAATGTTCTACACTGCCGTATTCGAACTTCAAGATATTCACAAGAGACGACACGTACTATCCATTCTAGATACGTTATAGTTTAGATTTCAACTAGTTCTCTTTTGCAGCGCAATTCGGGCAACCAATGTCACTTTTACGATAGATCGTGTTAGATATCTATTAGATGTGAATTAGATCTCTAAGTAATATCTTGTGGAAATCGTTCAAGAGTATCTCCAGAATCGCGGAAATGTCAAATTTGACAGGTTAGATCTTAAACATATCGTTATCGTATCTTGGCGATGTCTAAAATATATCTTATAGATGTCTATTACAAAATCCGAATCGGGCCCACAATTTGTGTTTATTGTATACTAGACAAGGTGGGTGTAAAAAATAGATAAAAAAGTGCCTGCCATCGCGTGACAAAATATCATTTCATAAACGTATTCCTTGGAAAAGTGTAACTGAGTCGTTTTACGCACAACATTCTCATAACTTTAGGGTGCTCACCTTACACGGTTGCTCTTAGGTACTGGCTATAAATCACAAAAAAATTGTTTATTCCATAAACTTAATGTGGTATTTAATTCTCTGGAGATTTTAATAACAATAAATTAAATTGGCAGCCATTTTGATCAAAAACAAAAGAAACCCTGCGTTGCGGTAATAACGAATTAACAGCAAAGCAAATCGCTTAATTACATAATTGCCTAATTAGTCTCGAGCGCCCTCTCGCGCTTTATTAAAGACTTAATCATACTCAAGTAAATGAAAGATTCTGCACAACTTGACATTTAGAATTACATCTCCATATTTCTCCATTCAAAAAGCAACTTTGCACCATTCCTATAGAGTCTGTTTTAAGTTAGTTGATGGTGTGAGTTTTGTCGTTTTGGGTGGTGTGTCGCCGAGCTGACAAATACTAATTAAGCTCTTAGCTCGGCAAGTATGGCGGCGGCTTTGGATTGAATTAGTGGAGGCAGACTTTTGCGACTTAGGTACTCGGTGTAGACATAACACAAACACATTCGGGGAGAAACTTGGATTAGGTTAGCTTGAGACAATATTATCTATTTTACAAAGAGACTAGGACTACTATTACTACATGTTAATTTCAATTAACTTACAATTTAGCTACTACACTATGTAAATTACATTTTCTTAAATAAACATAGTGTCACTAGGCTTGTCTTTTGCTTTAAACTTTTAAGCAATAACAATTGTAGAGATATACATATCTCTATATGGAAAATAATTCCAGGGAGGCAGATACTTTTGGAGCGTTATTTCATCCGCTACTATTGATGCTGACTGTACTAACTCGCCATTATACTTAGGCCATACAATATACTTAGGCCATTTATACATTTTGGGTGCTAATAGAAATCAAGAGTTTATAAAAGTAAATATTTACACACTTAAAAGCTGTCTCCACGTTATCCAACTGAATTAATTAGAGCGTCCGCCTGTCTGTGCTTTCGCAGTTATGTATATATACCAGTACGTATATACAGTTATATACTACCACAGCTACAGCTATGTATTTCTCCGGAAATTTTACTGAACACCCCCTTTAATTGTGAAGATTGGAAAGTTTAGAGTTCGGTTGGGCTTACCCATGTTATTTCTCAAATTTCTAATCTTGATTTGTAAGGAGTCATGTTAAGAAGTAACGATAAACAATTTCTTAATACTGCATACTAACATATATTACCATTATCGAGATATTTATTCAAAGTTTACTTTAAATGCTCTTAATTATATGAAAGTAACGTAATTATTAGATCTATGAAGGTTATTGACCGGAGAGTGAAAGTTGTCGACGTTTTAATAGCCTGAATTAATGTATATGTTGCCAACGTTTTTTTGTGACAATTGTTATTAGACTCACTGCCGTATTCGAACTTCAAGATATTCACAAGAGACGACACGTACTAGATCCATTTTAGATACGTTATAGTTTAGATAATATCAACTAGCTCTCTTTTGCAGCGCAATTCGGGCAACCAATGTCACTTTTACGATAGATCGTGTTAGATATCTATCACGATCTATTAGATGTGAATATGTAGATCTCTAAGTAATATCTTGTGGAAATCGTGCAAGAGTATCTCCAGAATCGCGGAAATGTCAAATTTGACAGGTTAGATCTTAAACATGTCGTTATCGTATATTGGCGATGTCTAAAAGATATCTAATAGATGTCTATTACAAAATCCGAATCGGGCCCATAGACATAAAACATTTTTAACAACATTTTTATTACTACATTATTAAATTGTACACCGGGACTTAATCGCGTATCTAAGTTTTAATATTTACCTCCGACGTTTCGAGGACGTGGTCTCGGAGATTTTTATTACTGTCAGATTTTTCACTTTTAAACATTTATGAGCACATAAAATGTAAGAGTATCTCGAATTATTAGGTACGTATATCTAGAATGAAATTAGTGAAATAACCGAACAATTACTCTTGATCTTTAACCGAATATTTTAGACGTCATACCCCGTTTAAACCATTATGACCCTTAAAACCACACAATTAAGAATCAAAACATGATCAACACAGCATCAACTGTAGGTAAAGTTAATAAGCCCTCTCATTAGTAACCGGAGACGCAACGCCGACGCAAGCCTCATCAGGGCCACGTGCCGACACGTGGCCGCGACCAGCCTGGCTTGACTGTGGGGTGCTGGCGCGCTAACACCAAATCACTTTTAAACTGATATTTTGTTAAGAAAAACACATGCTTAAATATTATATTTTATATCAATTTAATAGCTAGTAAAATTTTTTATAATAGTGTATAAATTTTATCAAAATTGGTCAAAATTTACTTAAGTAAAATGAGGCTGAACGTTTCATGTAAATGGCTCCCGGAAAGTCAAGGTTCAATGTAAGTTGGCAGCAGTAATAAGCTATTTGTTTTTGACTGTTGAATGTTGGGCTTAGCTGCGATTGATCCGACTGTACCTTGTTTATCCGCCTTTTAGTTGCGACTGCGTTTCTTTGTGTAAACTTAATATAAAGTTAATGACTTTTTTCTTTGTGCAATGTTTTAAAAGGTCGCAAATTGAAATTCACTTGCGTCGGGCTACATTGCAGTTAGTCTTTTTCAATGATTAGCTTGATTTCAAATATTACATTTTGGCGGTTTGTTTACATAGTTAGCAAGTTCCATAGAATGATACTTAGTACAAGTATTTTCTAGGAAAAGTCATACTAAATGGGATTCCTAGCTTGACCAACTTATTACCTACTTGAGATCTACGTGTCTCTCGCTTCATACACGTTAAGTTTTAGGACACTGCTGTATAACGGAATAGTGTAGGTATATTCTCTATTTCACATTCTCAAACCTCAATATGGCTACATCGACCAGCCCTCCCTCCATCCCGTGACGTACACAGTGTACCCTAATTGCGTGTAACAGTAAGCTAAACGCGTGCAGTCACGCCGCATTCGACATCTCTCCCACGCTGGGGATCATTAGTTGATAATTTAGAGATTCCAATTTGTGGTAATACTAATGGCAACATTTATCTGGCACATTAGTAGTATCCATATTCAACGTAGCAACAACATTAAAAGTACTGTACTATTAGGGACTTAAAAATAAAGACAGGCACTTAGTAGGCTAAAACTTTACCAAGATTTCTATATTCACGTACCTAATATTAATTACCTACCTATATTCAAAAGCGAAAGTTAAATAACAATGCATTAATGTTATGCCACAAAAAATAGTTAATACTTATGTATAATTAATTGGTTATGCGTAGATAACCTAATAATATGCGAAAAAAATGTTTTCTTAAATTTGACGTGAACATAAGTTTATTTCTATAAAAGAACAGTAAAACTAATTGGCAATCGTAGTCGCACATTTAAAAAAGCCTGCCCGCGACAATGTCGCTAAGTAATTTGTTTTCGTTCGTAAACCTTTGTATGTACCGCAAAAACTCTATTAGGGGGCCTCCAAATTGATTCGAATGCGTTTGAAAGCTGACTGTCCTCTACCTTGTAATTGTTTGGAAACCGCTATGTCATAGTGTAATTGATATTACACGGAATTGGTTTATTTGTGTTATTCAGTCGTGTTCTAATTATGATATTACTAGCGTTGACGGGTTGATTTGATGATCTAACGTTTTATGTAGCTTTAAAAGTGTATTAGCTTTATTAATCAACTGATTGAATGATAACTTAATGTATATGCCTGTAAAGCATGTTCCATTACCATTTGAGTCGTCCTTCATAAAAAGGGGAATAAATTGCTATAGAGACAAAGTAACAAGAATTATTTAAAAAATACCCCAAGTAAAATTTCATCAAATCAACGTGGTGTCAGTTAGTTTAGTAGGTAGCTGGTATCTGTACGTGGTTGTTTTCCTTTGAATTATTACGTAAACAAAATGGGTAAAAAAAGCAGTTCAATGGGGAATACTCTGAAGAATCGGTGCCACCATCTCGCTTTTATCACCGCACCTCCCGCCAAAAGAGCAAAGCTAATTCCCACTTCGTAGATACATGGGGCAGTTAGTACACCAAGAATATCCGGGCGTAATAAGCGGGAATATCCAAAAACGGCGCAGAATATGGAATTAGTGTATTGTGGAGATCTCCAACAGATACATAGTCTGTATCTAATTCCTGTCATACATTGACATCGATCACTAGCATATGAATACCAGCTATAATAGCTAAGTTAAATTATACTTACTTAACTTACCTTAGTACTCCTTTAAAAATAAACTGGGGTTCAGATAATTTCGGACCGCTCAGCCGCTTAGTGACTTCTGCAGCGTGTGCTGGTGGGGCATTCTTCAATAAGAGTGTGTTTGCGATCGCGCATGAGCGGCGCAATTACGACCCAGCAAATAAACACTCCATTAGGGGTCGCGCCACTAGGGATGGGACGCAAGGCTTAAGTTTGCGTACGAGTACGCGAGTGTGCTCATACTCGTACTCGAACTTAAACTCAAGGCGAACTCAAGACGCCAATCGTTTATCGACAAATGAAAATTAAATATCGGGGTTCGCATCTGAACGACAAGTCAAGTGATTATTTCCATAAATTCCAATTGGCGTGTTTCTTTAAACTATTATCACTTTGCTATGCTATGAAAATAAATTAAGTATCTTGCAATATTTTCAGTGTTAATACCAAGCAAAAAGCAAATACGAGTAAACACTACTAGTAGGTACTTACTGTTATTCATACTCAAACTGTACTTACTTACTTACCCCTGGTGCTTTAATTCTATAGCGTGACGGACGAACGCGTTTGCACCAAGTCTCATTTTGTATGGAATTTTGAATGCTTAAATGACTTGAATATTAGTATAAGTATGAATATTCATTTCGAGATGCTCGCCTAAGATTTCGTCAAAACAAACTTGTGGGACTGTGGGGACTTGTGATTCTTGTGAAGCAACAAACATGTGAAGCTCTAGGTACCTTACAACGCCGACGGTGATGAGTAAAAGTAACTATTAAATAAAACATTACAAGCCTAAATTAGTTAATTTATGTTTTATCTTTTTCTTACAAATACGTACATTACTCAAAATTACAGATATCTGCTTTGCACGAAGTTGACTGGTGAAGAATGCCTTGTAGCGTTAAGTCCGCCTTTGTACGTTTGTATTTTCTAAATAATAAAGATTAATAAGTTAAATACCTAAATAAATTATAAAAACAAAAAATTACCTAATATAATAGCTAATTGTGGCTTAAAGCGCGTTTATGAATAGCACCATTAGATACGGGTACGAGACTACGCGAGTAAGCTATAATACTCGTACGCGGTGTCCCATCCCTTAACGCCTTGCAATAACGTGAAGACATATTATTTGCTTGAGTTTTTATTGAATTTGCGCGATATTGCGCCGTTTGATCGCTTATTGGGTTTGTTCCAAACCTAATAACGGCTACTAATAATAACTGCTTAGGCGATTTCGCAAATTACGCGAAAAAACTTTAAAGTTAACACTTTCATTTAACAGTCAAGTTAACTTTGTAAATTAATTAATCAACATCTAAGATCTTTTAGCTCATATGGAGGTAAGAAAACTGTCAATAAGTATTAGTAATTTAGTGTTATTATTGTCTTTGTGACAAAGTGGTGGTATGGTGCCTATTTTTCAACATAGGTAAATAGGTTATATTGGCATGATTTTTCCCTTACATTTTTAAATACAATAAAAAATCCACCACACTACTAAACATTACGAATTTTCTAATATTAATCTTAATAAATTTTTTGTAGCAAAATTTGACTGATTTTTTTAGGTCATGTCATTTGTTGTCACTAAAACATGTCAAATCTTGCTCCCGTTAAATATATTTCCATTTGAATATGAGAGCGTCGCTAAAGCCAGCGTTAAACACCTCCAGCGCCGGGCTCTCATAAAAAGCGCTTACTTACGCCTAATCGCGCTTAAATATCGCCCTAATGAATGGAATAAAAGCGTCCGACCTCTGCCCGCAAGCTCCCTCTTACCAAGCACAAACAATTATTAACCTTAACGCAAACAGAATAAGGTTGAATATCAAGCGAAGTCTAAGTGGCGCTTGTGATGTTTTGGGCTTAATCACTGCTAAATGATGGGAAGATAGAATGAAATCAAGAGATGAACGGGCGCGCTGCACCGAAAATTGAACCTTACTGTGCCGTAACTAAGTTGATTCCAGATTAAAGCCGCCGGCTGATAGTTTACTCGAAATTAAACTCTGCTGAGTGGTAACAAAGTCAATTATTGCGCGAGTCGGCGCAGTTAAGGGGGCGCTCTGTTTGTCGAGAGTTAATTTAGTTGTGGATGAACTCGGTTTGAGTGATTGATGTTTTTGGGCGATAGTGAGGGTTCGCTTAAACGGGTTTGGTGCCTTAACAACTAAATCTATTAACTAATTTGGAGACTTGTTTGCAAATGTCTAGGTTTTGGATAATATCACTAATTATTCTGGTTAATTATAGGGACGAAGATACCCCGTTTTTATAGCCTATAGTTTAGGCTATAGGCTATAGTATAGTATAGTACTTATAGACTATACTGTCCTTAAGTTTATTTTAAGTCCAAGAGTAAGACATTGAAATAACAGAATATCAAATTGAAACCACTTCTTAGAGTAACCGTCTCTTGTTTGAGTCATTCAAATGTACATAGTTTTTTTTATTGGAATTGGGGCTGTGAAAACTTTTTTTTAAATAGGTACCTACACGTATTTTATTTATTGGGATAGGTTAAGAAATGATGGAATTTAAAGTCAATTTTAGAAAAATATTGCACTTGAATTTTATATATCAGGGATCATATAAAAAAATATCTCATTCTTTGTTTTGCCGTTTAAATCTATAAAATTGCATGTCGATAAATCAAATTTCAGTATAAATATGCTACTACGCTTGTAAATATTGCAATAATTTATAACATCTATGAATCAATATTGTTCACGCCATTTTCACAATAAAGTAATAAAACCTCCATTCCCCTCTATGTACGTAAGAAACAGTTACCTAATCTCCAAGGAGTCAGGCCTCCTCCATCGATCGCCGATACCCCTCCCAAACACAAACAAAAGAAAGACAACACTTATACAAGAAAAACGGGTGCGAGCGAGAAAGGTACTTTAGATGCAGCCAGCGGACCCAATAACCTGCCTTGCGGGACACCAATACCGCGCTAAACTGAATTAGACTTTGTGCTAAAGAGTTAAGGTTGTTTTTTGTTTGGCATGGAGTAATAATGTTTTGTCAGAGGGCTCTGATGAGGCGGGCCGCTTATTATATTGTCAGCGACAAGCCGTAGTTAGTTCTTAAATCAAAAGGAGTTCAGAGTCGATTACAAGTTTGGCGCGCGTGGCGGGGACGAGGGCGTTTATTGTTGCTTATTTGTAACCTTTACATCACAAAGCAGAAGGTAATTTAGTTAACATAATAAGTGAAAAATCACGAAGCTTCCCTTCTGTGTTTGTATAGAAAACTGACGTGAAATTAAAGTCAAATTACAAAATAATTTGAAAATCGTAACTTTACTATATTTTTGGATAGCTTAATAGTAACACTTTTAAAGGGTAACATTATTGTAGAATTTACACATCCCTAAGTTTCGAAATAATTAGTACATGCATGCAGCATTGAGTATTGAGTTTGAGATTATGTCATTAATTACCAAATAAGGTTTTCTCTTCTTTTTTGCGCGCTCCTATGTGCAAGATTCCAAGTGACTTTTGCAGAAACACTAATAGGTACCATCACTAGTCACGTCTTTCGAGTAAGGTTTTACGAAATGAGAGTGAACGGTGTTGTTCGGAAGCTTCACGTCAATTAAGGGGGGTCTACAGACAGCAATCAATCGGCTGCAGCCAAAAACGTCCGCTCGACAGTTCGCGGCCGCGGGCCGGCTGGCAGCAAAAAGGAGGAAAGGAACCGTTGTTGGCGGCCACGCGGAAAATTGCTGGACCTAGTGGACCTACTACACATAGCTCCTATATGTGTGTGTGTATTGTGTATTGTATGTGCAGTCTATCAAGAGATATAAAATTTTTCCTATCGTGAGATACTGAGATAAAAAGTAACATAATCACAATTTTATAGTACAAAATAGGTACGTTATTAAATATGAAATTGTCAGTCTACAATGGAACTGATTGTTGCAATTTATGGAACAGAACACACAGTACTGATTAAATTATTCTTCGTGAATATTTAAGCTTCAACTTAAACTTTCCAACTCCTGTAAAATACAATAAATTGGCTACATTATTCCCTTTATTGCCCTACAGACTTTTATACACCTAGGTCATTTATTTTATCAATAAAATGTCTAGAAGATACTTGTGAGCTATAAGATACTTTCCCACCTACATTTAAATTATACCTCTATAATGTATCAATATCTTCAAATAATTTACTTTTAAATAAACAATTCAGATTCGCTAACAAAATAAGTTAAGAGATCTAAAGAAAATGAGAATATATTTTGATAAATATCAATGCGACTATTTCAAAAATAAAAGTAAACTAAGTATGCTTTCTCGAGGAAGCAACCGAACACTTCAATCATTGCCTTTATTGTCTCACGCAATTTTTATACAAAAAATACTGTCTAAACACTGGCGCCTGATTTATATCTCAGCTAGAAAAACCCGCCCACGAGGAAAACGTGTGGCTATTGCCGTCTAGTTTTAAAATACCAGTCGTCACCTGTCAGACACACGACAATAAGGCGAGTGGCGGAATATACGTTATTCCTTTTGTAAACTCGGGACATTGTCAGGCCGGACAATTGAGAGACAACATCGTGCGCCAAGAGTGCGTTATGTTTGTTTGAAGCGACGGGCGCCATCTAGTGAGACTATTGCTTGAAAGTATCTGCAAGAAAGAAAGAGTCGGACCCAGCTAACGCTGCCTGCATGGCATTTGCAATGACAAATCATGAATAATCATAATGACAAGTTTCTATTAAAATATGACGTTTATAATGACACTCCGTCACTTTAATTGTTGTGTTCAAGTCGGTGCAAAGTTAGCTTGTTGACTCTATTTTGTTTTTAGGGTCAATGGTTAAAAAGCCTTTTTATTTTTATTACTATATGGAGGTATGTATTCAGAAATATTAAGTAATTTTGTCCCAATTTATTTAGCATGTCTCTTCAAAATAATCTCACCTTTCTAAAAAATTCTGTAGTAGACAACTAGAGGTGAACGCAGACGTACGTAATGCGCATGACAAGTCAAGATAAATATTGTATCGTGTGCTGTAGGTGATCTATTAATAACCTGGCGTATTATACCTGTGCTGTGTGGGGCAGGCGGGAGCGGAAACTGAGTGAAAACAACGTGTTAGGACTACGTCTCTTTAATCACTGTCTTACATGGAGTCGCGTCTTATGCTTAAACTATATCTATACTTAACTTACTAGCTACATACCACTACACCTCTGGGGTGAAAAAGAAAAAGAAAAAAAAATAAAAGTTTTTTTTTTTTTTTACATTAAGAAAATGCTATTATTCGAAATACTGTTTTATTCTATTTTTATGAACTAATTCCACTTTACCGTCCTTCAATATTTTAATATTAAGTCCACAATCTTCGACGACACTGTATGGTCCTTGAAACACTTTGTCCATTTTCGTGCCTTTTTCACTTCTTAACAAAACTAAACTGTCTTTTTCGTACACATTTGATTTAGCGTTTTTGTCATGCACTTCTTTACGCTTAGTTTTATCTAAAATTAATTTTCTACGTGCGTCTTTATTAGCTAATTGTATCCTATATCTTAACTCTATAGCATAATTGTCAATATTGTAAACCGGTTCAACAATATCATTACTTAATCTACTTGGTAAAATACATTTCTTACCGAAAACAAGTTCAAAGGGTGCATAGGATGTTGAAGTATGTACAGTGTTGTTATATGAAAAACACCAAAACGGTAGCCATTGTCCCCAAGTATCTATATGTTCATCGCATTGTATGCGCAAGAAGTTACGTAAGCTTTTATGAGAGTTTTCGAGGGCACCCAAAGATTGGTGGTGATAAGCTGTGGAATACTGTTTGTCAATTTGCAATAACTTACATACCTCTACCATGACTGAAGACATGAATTCTGCTCCTCTATCAGTCGCTATTGCCTTGGGAACACCGTATCTTAGTATAAAATTACTTACGAACGCCTTTGCGACGGTCACGGTGTCCTTCGCGGGTAATGCATACGCCTCCACATACTTACTGAGCTCACATTGTATTGTATTTACCGTCAATATCCTTATCTAAAGGGCCGACGATGTCTAAATATATTTTGTCAAATGCCGATTCAGCCGTTGACGTTATGGCCATTGGCTCCTTCAAAATAGGTGAGTGTTTCATTATTTGGCATTTGGAACATTTTTTTATAAACATTCTTACATCGTTCTCTAAAGTAGGCCAATAATATTTCCGTTTTATATTATTCGTCATTCGCCTTACACCCGCGTGCCCACTCGTAGGCAGCAAGTGATAGTCTTGTAATATAAATGTTTTCTCATCATTGTCGACAATTTTCCTAACACCTTCAACAATTAATAATTGAGGACCGGTCCATTCTTTTCTTGAATATATTTCAGTCGAAATTTCTTTTATAAATAACGCGTTTTTAATATCTTTTACTATGCATAGTTTTCTTATATTATTTTTTTCGCAAAAATCTTTCAATTCGCTCACAAATACGTCTCGCGTGAAATGTGACTGGAATTTTAGATTTATATATACCGCTTTTTCGACTGCTACAAACACTAAACATTTTTCTTCTGAAGTTACTTTATTTTGACGTCTTAACTCGTTTATAGTTTTTTCGTTCACAAACGTTAAATCTATTATATCGCTCGGCTTCCGTAATATATCTGCAACTCGAGGTTGATCAGGCCTCTCGTCCGAAGATATGTTAGGGTTACCTTGCGTATCCTTCCTTACATCATCTAATCTCTTTTTCTGTGCTCTATTCAATACTGCTAAAACGTTATGGTTTATCTCTTTTAAATCATCGGAAGTTATAATTACTCTTGACAATGCATCTGCTATTACGTTATCCTTTCCTTTTATATATTTTATCTGAAAATTGTATTCTTCTAGCTCTAAACGAAATTTTGTAAGTCTACTTGAGGGATCCTTCATCCCAAAAAGATACAATAATGGCCTGTGGTCGGTCATTATTGTAAATTTTCTACCATAAAGATAAGGTCGGAAATATTTTATACTCCACACTATAGCTAAAAGTTCTTTTTGTATTGTTGGATAGTTGAGTTCCGCTTTATTAAGGGGTCTGCTCGTATATGCTACTGGTCGCATATTTGAATTACATAGTACTGATGCAATTGCGTTACCGGAAGCGTCTGTCTGTAATATGAATTCGTTATTTTCACTGAAATCCGGGTACTGCAAAATTGGTGGAGTAACTAATGCATTCTTAAGATGTGTAAACGCTTCCTCACACTCCTTAGACCATACGAAAGGTACATGTTTTCTACTTAAATAATTTAATGGTAATGTTATTTCTGCAAACTTGGGTATAAATTTTCGGTAATAATTACAAAACGCTACGAATCTTCTTACTTCCTCTGCGTTTGTGGGTACTGGGTAATTTTGTAGTATTTTTGTTTTCGCTGGGTCGGGTAAAATTCCTTCGGCAGAAACAACATGGCCAAGGTACAAAATATTTTTCTTAAGAAAGTCGCACTTTAAGGGATTAAGCTTCAAATTAACTTGTCTGAATCGCTGAAATACCTTGATTAAATTTTTGTTATGCATTTCCAGATTTCTACCAAATACAATGACGTCGTCACAATATACGAAGCATTTTTCGTAAGTTAATCCTGACAGTGCAACTGACATTACCCTTGAAAACGCATTCGCTGATATCTTTAAACCCATCGGGAGACGCTTCATATGATATTGCCCTGTACTAGTGTTGAATGCTGTGATTTTCCTACTTTCCGGCTCTAGGCTTACTTGGTAAAACCCTTGACTTAAATCTAGATGACTGAAGTAAACACTTCCTGACAGTGCGTCGAGAATTTCCGTAATATTCGGGAGGGGAAATTTGTCATCCTGTATAGTTTCATT
The DNA here is from genome assembly GCF_948474715.1 of Cydia amplana. Lineage (NCBI taxonomy): Eukaryota > Metazoa > Arthropoda > Insecta > Lepidoptera > Tortricidae > Cydia > Cydia amplana. The sequence goes on from NC_086070.1 coordinate 26,618,667, forward strand.
AACTTTTCTAAAATCCACTACTAATCTCCATTTTTTATTACCTGTGCTATCCTCTTTTTTTGGAACTAATAATATAGGACTTGACCATTCACTATTGGATTTTTCAATAATATCTTCTTGCAACATTTTATTAATTTGTTTATTTATTTCTGGTTTTAATGATTCTGGAAGCCTGTATGGTTTGGTATATACAGGTTGAGTATTGGGTTTTAAAGTTATGGATTGAGTCATGATATTTGTTGTAGTTAATTTATCTCCTTCTAAATAAAATATATCTGAGAATTTTGCGCATATTATTTCTATTGATTTCCTTTCTTCTAACGATAAGTGACTTAAATTTATAAGTGGTAATAATTGTTTCACCCTATTAACGTCCGGTTTAATTTTATTGTCCGCGAGTGTACATAATACAAAATTATCCAAAATATCCGTCTCTATGTCAAATACCGGTAATCGAATTTCTTTTTCACTTGTATTTAAAATTTGAACGGGGATTTTCCCATTTTTCGGTCTGACTATACCTCCTGCCAAAAATATATTTTCCATAAGGTGTTTATTTCTAACTACGTAATCGCATTGTTTATTCGTATGAAATGGTAGTAAATGCATTGATTCACTCCGCGCTGGAATTACTAAACAATCATAATCGCTACTCTTATGAATTGGTACCACACTCTCTCCCTCACTAGTAAACAAGGTTAAAGTATCGTTTTTATAGCTGATATCCGCAATGTAAGTTCTCATGAAATCTAAACCTATAATACCATCCTCTATAAATGGTAATTCGTCGAATAAGTGGAATTTATGTTCGAACACGTCCTGGTTCTCAAGCGTTATCATTATGTCAGCATAATTATTCGAGCGAAGCGGTCCACCTATGCCGTTAATTATAACAATGTCTTTGTTTACAATATCGGTCTCGGATATCACGTTTCGTTTTAATATAGATATACCTGCTCCAGTATCTAAAATTAAAGTTCGTTTCTTGTTGTTAATATAGATCGTAATGAAATCGTAACCGCCGTTATAAGCAAACACGTTAAAATCGAAAAAACTGGATCGATTCATTATTTTGTGAATGTTCCCTATTTACGTCGTTCGGCCTGGGGATTGCTGTTAAAATGGGTTTGCCTCGGCTGCCTCGGGAACCCCTATAATAGCCGTATCTCCCTCTAAAGTTTTGCGGATGTTGTAAACGAGGTTGTCGCACATACTGGTTACCTCGATGAGCGAAGGTTCCGCGGCCTGGCGCTGCACCTGGATACCTAATATCATAGCCTCGGTAGCCTCTGTTCGTGTAACCCTGATAAACGGGTCTGTGTCGGTTATAAAAATAGTTGGACTTACCTCTGCTTCCCACGGAGTTCAGAAATATGTTTTGCGATGGCTGCTGGGCCGATTCTTCGTCTTCGGCCGCTCGCACCGCGTCCTTGAGGCACTCGTAGTCCCGGGCTGAAATTATTGTTCCTAGCCTCCTATTTCGTAGGCCATCTGCAAATCGTTTAACCGCCATTTTCTCGTTTATAGGTCTCAAAATTTCGTAAGCGCTGTCATTGGAATCCGCTTGCGAAATCGTGAGATTTACAAACATTTCCTCGATTCTGTCACCGTATTCCTTTACCGACATTTCTTTCTGAGTGATATTGTTAAGCTGTGTTAAAATGGAACATGCCGATTTTTTTGTAAGCAGGTATTTTTTCATATCTGAAATTAAATCTGAAATCTTATCATAATTTTGTTTTAACTTAAGCTTTGCAGCTTTGTTGAGACGTGTTTTTAATACGAAAGGAATCAGCAATTTTTTACAACTATCATTTGTCAAACATGTTTCATACATTTCTACGCTTTCTATAATTTTTTCCGTAACTTCCTCCGTGCCATTCATTACGGGGATTAAAGTGGCTGCCGCTTTGATATCGAATTTATCCATTGTGGCTGTTTTACTAACAATTTCTTGATTCTCAAATGACAAGATTTTTTTATATATTAAATTTATATTTTCTATAACTAAATCTAAAATATACGCACTTTCGACGACTATCTCACTATCTAATAAGCTAACAATATTTTCATAACTATCGTAAAGTGATTTTGCTCTATCTATTTTCTGTCGTACATAATCTTTTCGCTTTAACCGTTTATCAATACCTAACTTTCGTAGATTAACATGGATTAACTGTAACTCACTGTAAATGTCCTGTAACCGTTGCTCCATCTACGATTATTTTAAACTTCCGCTTCTCCTTCTGGTTGCTCCGCCTTCCTTTTCCATGACAATCTTCTTTGCAGACCTTGTAACACCTCCGATCTAATCTGGCGCCTAATCCATTTCTTCTGTTGCTCCTTATATTTTCTGAATAAATACACAATTACGGCTAATCCAATAACAGCCAAAATTGTACCCAGAAGCCAGTTATTGATGTGTATTTGTTCTGACTGGTCCGTAGTTGCTGCATTACTCCCGGCTGCATTTTGAGTGATGATCACCTCCTTTTCTTCTTGTTTTGAATATGACTTGCCCATATTTTATAAAATAAATTATCCACGACGTTTGAAAATGCACCACAAGAATGAAAAGTTCATATAACACATAATTAATTTGAGTCCTGCACTTTTATATATCTGTTCATTTTTAGCACTTCCTTTTAATTACAATTAATGTCCTTGTAGCGAAGCGAAACGCGTTCGCGCGTCAATGGCAAGGTCGCCATGTGCTGTGTGGGGCAGGCGGGAGCGGAAACTGAGTGAAAACAACGTGTTAGGACTACGTCTCTTTAATCACTGTCTTACATGGAGTCGCGTCTTATGCTTAAACTATATCTATACTTAACTTACTAGCTACATACCACTACAACCTACATGTACAATCTCCTCCAACCTAACAGAATCTACTATAATACCATTTATTCTTGATAAATACCAGCACCGATATGATGGTCGCTCTTGTCTACTTGACAGCGTGATAATAACAATGTATGTCTCTTTCAATCGTGCAGTGTTAAAAAGTGACGCTTATTTTATCACACGGATAGCGCCACCCACCATGGAGTACGCCCTTGTCTTCCGGCCGCGCTGTATCGCCACAAAACGAGGAGATTCCATTTATTCCTCGCACTAATCTCATCGGCAACAAGAGGGGAGTTTGTGTTAGTTGATCTGAATCAAGTATTATAGGTAGATACTTGGACATGTATTTGAATAGACATAATTAACTAACTAACTAACTATTTTGGCTCTTACCGACGTGAAACTGAAGCAGATCCGCCGTCACATCAATCAATCCAGCGATTCCTGGGCCGACCCACCAACACAAACATAATTGTCTCAATTTATAAGTTACAAATCAAAGCCATATTACATTTTCTCTTTGTTCATGGTACAGATATTGACTGTAAAAGACGCCGTGTCATATATTATAACAATACCTATACATAAAATTGTCAGCGATATTTTAAATACTTTTTACCTGAGCGTGATTTTTTATTCGTTCACCGTTTGATCCATTTGTCTCTTCTAAAAATGCAATACATAGATCAGTGAATAGATCAGTCAGTCAAATTTAATATTTTTTCAAGTCAAATTAAATTGTATACTTAAGTGGCGCGGTCGGTAGGATACAATTGAATCGAGCATTAAAATTGTTTGAGTTGACGGATGTCATTTTAACGATACAAGAAAGATAAATATTCCTATTACCAAAATATGTGAGAGCTTAATTAAGCACAATATCATATAAGTTTGTAATTAACATAATCCCCAAAAAAGGGCTTTTACTTAGATTCCATTTCTTTATTTTGTTTGGTATCAGAATTTCGTAATAAAATCTTCCTCGCGTTGTCCCGGCATTTTGCCACGGCTCATGGGAGCCTGGGGTCCGCTTGGCAACTAATCCCAGTAATTGGCGTGGGCACTAGTTTTACGAAAGCGACTGCCATCTGATCTTCCAACCCAGAGGGTAAACTAGGCCCGTATTGGGATTAGTCCGGTTTCCTCACGATGTTTTCCTTCACCGAAAAGCGACTGGCAAATATCAAATGATATTTCGTACATAAGTTCCGAAAAACTCATTGGTACGAGCCGGTGTTCGAACCCGCGACCTCTGGATTGCAAGTCGCACGCTTTTACCGCTAGGCCACCAGCGCTTGTGGTATCAGAATTTCGTAATTTTTCTTATTTTTCTAGTAAAATACATGAATTACTGAAATGATTGTGTTCTAACAACCTTTAAAACTTAAGGCTGATTTAGACGCCGCGCAAACTCGATCGAATCGCGATCGATCAAATACCGCAATGTTATATGTATAACTCTCACTCACATATTTCTCTCTAATAAATAATGTTATTAATGTTCTCTAATATAAATGTTAAATGAGCCCTTATTCTAATTCAGATGAAAAGGTTTAAATTGTCCTCTCCACGCTGTGACCCTCACGTGCACGTACTCAGTCACACTTTTAATAAAACAGTACAGCTGTGTGTGTGTGTGTGTCGCCGCAACTCAAATACCGCGAGCTATGTGACACCCTTCTGTCATGAAATGCAATAAAACTCTTTACCGACGTTTGTGTGTGTGGGTAGGTATTTACTTAGTACTGTAATATAATTGTTCTCCGTTTTTCATGATGTCGTTCGAGCTGGTGACATATAGAAAAGTCGTACTTATGTTTATAAAAACTCGTTTTTAGGATTCCGTACCCAAAGGGTAAAAAACGGGACCCTATTACTAAGACTCCGCTGTCCGTCCGTCCGCCTGTCACCAGGCTGTATCTCACGAACCGTGATAGCGAGACAGTTGAAATTTTCACAGATGATGTATTTCTGTTGCCGCTATAACAACAAATACTAAAAACAGAATAAAATAAAGATTTAAGTGGGGCTCCCATACAACAAACGTGATTTTTGACCGAAGTTAAGCAACGTCGGGCGGGGTCAGTACTTGGATGGGTGACCGTTTTTTTGCTTGTTTTGCTCTATTTTTGTTGATGGTGCGGAACCCTCCGTGCGCGAGTCCGACTCGCACTTGGCCGGTTTTTAAATAGGTTTTTTTTTATTCCATGTTCATGTTCATGTGTCATCGACCTGAAGTCGTTGACTATAATAAACTAAATTGTGTACTACTTGCTTTAAATTAGTTTATTGTCTACTCGCTTTAATTTAGTTTATGTTGAACAAATGGGCATAATAATATTTTTGCTTATAAAGATTTTGCTTAATATATCAATTAGTGAAATCCGTTTAATAGTCTATTGCACTGGATAATTGATTAGCGGCGGAGCTGCCCGCGCGGGTGGCGATAAAAATTAAATTAGCGTGGCGCTTCTACGCGTTACGACACGACGACACGACACTCGTACGACACGGGTTGCTGCGCCAAGCGTCGCTACACACCGCACTCACGCTGGTCAACTCTGTGCTTAAACTGGCACCGCACATTGTATGTTCGCATCCAAACATCAGGTTCAGCAAATTCTACGACGCAGTGTTGTATTAATTGTCACGTCCAGAGTCCATGTCGTGTGTCGTAGGTACGTATCGTGTAGTGTAAAGTGCAGAGGTGCTAATGGGGCGACTTGTGCTGGTTATTGGTCCCTCGACACAAGTTATCGCGTCCGTTGGGCTTGTGTAGGCCTTACTTTAGTATTTAAGGGTATACCTTCGTAGGAAATCCTCAATTAATTCGATCTAAAAGTCTTAGACATAAAACTGCAAGAAGCACTGCTGACTGTACACTTGCTCAGTACGAGTAATGAGTATATTATTTATGCGTTATCTTTTATTTAAGGAAATCTACCCAAAGCCCTTTAAAGCGACTCAAATTACCTAAAATGACGAAGTGTAGGTACCTACTTACTTAACACTAAAATGAAATCACCGATCACTAAGTTACCATTTTGCATTTATTCATCCATCAAAACTGCATCAAATAACATCAACATTCATCAAGCACAAAGTCAAGTGTGTAAAAAATAATGAAAAGAATCAATTACTCTTTGTCCTCTCCCTCTCAAACCCATATGTCCATTCCACAAGTCAATTTACTGGTCGATTACAGCTAAAACACAACACAAGCACGACTAATCCAATTGCAGACGCAATCAGATTCAAATTCCACCAATCAGCGCGCGGCGTTTTGGCGCGCAAATCTGACAGCTGTCATGCCGCCATCACTGTTTTTTGAGCGACAGTTGGCGCGGGCGGGATGTTGTTTTATTTCAATTATTGTCGTTTTATTCAATCAGAACTTGTAACAAATGTATTTGAGAGTTGTTTCTATTAGTTTGTTTATTTGAGTGTCAAGTTACTGGCACTCTTAGCGACTATTACCTACAGACACAATAGGAAGCATTTTTTGACGCGATACTCTTCACTAATATGATATAAGTAACATTATTTTAACACCCACCTATTGTGGGAGGTCTAGTTATCTTTAATGTAATAATACTTTATACGATCTCACAAAAATAAAGAATTAATAAACCTCCAATATCATATGACATATATTATGGAAGATAAAATAAAACTTGTTTGCGTTACCTACCTATATCTACGCGAAGAAAATAACTAAGTTTTCGTGGTTCTAACTCGACAATCTGCTCACGCTTCCCTAATACGAATAAGCCAGTCCAAAATGAAGGCCAACTAAAAACAGTGACTCACAACAATAAAACACTAATTTATAAACGCCATTTGTGTAACTTTTAAACTCGGTACGAGAAAATTAAAATTACAGCGCCATTCATTCTGAAAGTTCCAGTACTAAGTGTTAATATCACGCAGAACGCCGCTTAGGCGCGCTGCCACGCCGATACAGCCCTTAACACAAGCAAACAAGGTTTTAATGACACATTATCATAATAAGAAATTAGTTGGCCTTTGTAACTGTCGAAACCTCGCTTCATATTCAGCCATATCGCTCAAAACTAGACCTAATTTAAAGACCAGAAAGTTTATTTTAGTGTGGCACGCGTTTGTTTTAAAGACATGGTGGAGGTCGCAGGTGGAAATCGCGTGAGTGGCACTTATTAATAGCCATAACTGGTCGCGACAAATGTCCACGTTAATTCTTGTTAATTCTGTTCATTGGCGAGTCGCGGGAATTAATGTTCGGACTTAATGCTATAATTGTTGGGTCCAATGCGGATTTGTTAATCAACGCGTATTTTAATAACGGTTTCGGTCGATCTTAGTATAAATTATATTAATGGTTTTGCAAAAATGGTTGATTAATACAGTTTTACTTTCTTTGATTTACTTAGATGCATTTATTTCTTATTGAAAATTGACAATACCGTTGACCTACAAATTATCACTTTTACAAATAATTAAAATGCATACAAGCAAGATTGCAATAAATAGTATTTAAACACATCGACCGGAGCCGGAGTAAAATTTGATATTGTGTTAAAAAACTTGTTCTACATTAAAAATGTATAACTAATAGGTACCACCACTTAATAAGTCCACCGTAAAAGTTATTTAGCAAACATATTCAGACAAATTCAAATACATAGTCATTCTCGATTACCAAAACGGCTATGAAAAAAGCCATTTTGCCTATTCTTACCTCATAATATATGGCAAATAAAAAGCATCGCGTGACAGATAGACAAAAGCTCGCGTTACACCGTGCCGTCGTCGATCGTCGGCAGACGAGAGAGAGCGTTTACGACCGAACGATCACACGATCAAACGTCGGTAATTGATGTGCCAGGCATTAAACTGCTTTACGGGGTATAACTCGACGACACTACCCGAAAACTAACTTGTATATTCCCATTGGTAAGAGAGACAACTCTCTATAGTGCCAGCGAAACTTGACCTCTTTGCACAGAATACCAAATGCTCACTGTCCAACAAAACCAATGTTTGACAGCGAATCAAGTTCTCTCTCCAACATATGAGACACATCAGGTGTTCTTTCTTACTTAATAGATTGCCTTAATGACTGATTGGATAAGTCATGAGATATGTGCAACTAAACAATTGAGTGAAGTCAAGGAAGTCAAGGAAGGTTGAGGAAGTTAAGGAGGATTGAGTGAAGTGAAGGAGGTGAAGTGATGGAAGATCCAAATTACTACGCTTACTTACGAGGGTAATTTGAGAAGTAATTTGTTTCGCCTACGTATAGATGGCGTTGGCGTCAACTCTGTATGTATTGATTTAGTTTAGTAATTAAACATATTTAATATGTGGCGTCATGTCATTTTTGGCAGGAATTTGACATTTGACAGTAGTTCAAACAAAACTGGTCTGAGTTACGCGGGAAAATGGAGAAAATTGGAATTCGTGGAGTTTTTCAGTTCTTTTTTTGGAAGGCAAAACTGTGAAACAAATCCATAAAAGGATTTTACCTACGTTGGGTAGTTCGTGTCCTTCCTAGGGAACGATTTGACTTTGCGTAAATGAGTTTAAGCGAGGCAGGACATGCATTAAAGATGCACCTCGCCCTGGAGTCCCGAAAACAGCACTTTTACCCGAAATCGTCGATAAAATCCATGATTTAGTTTTAGCCGACCGAAGATTGAAAATACGCGAATTAGCTGAAGCCACAAACATCTCTTCTGAGCGGGTGCATTTTATTTTACACGACTATTTGCACAAGAAAAAGCTTTGTGTAAGGTAAGTGCCGCGATTACTGACTCCAGAACAAATGCGTATTCGCATGTGAACATCTGATGAAGATATGCAGGTGTTTAAAAAAATCCAACAGATTTTATTTGCCGTTTTGTTACTATGGATGGAACCTGGATCCATCACTACATCCCGGAGACGAAACATCAGTCGAAACAATGGGCTGGTCATGATGAGCCGACTCCAAAGAAAGCCATATGCATTTCGTCTGCTGGAAAGGTGATGGCGTCTGTGTTTTGGGACGCAAAGGGATACTTTTAATTGCTTACCTGGCCAAGGGAAAAACTATAACTGGAGCATACTACGCATCACTTTTGGATCAGTTACAGGCGGCAATAGCTGAAAAACGTCCAGGTTTGGCAAAAAATAATGTGATTTTTCACCATGACTACGCTCCGGTGCATTCAAGTCGTGTCGCTGCACAAAAATTGTCGGAGTTACGATTGGAACTTCTTCCACACCCTACTTATTCACCAGATTTGGCTTCGTCGGACTATCACTTCTTCCCGAAACTGAAAACATTTCTCTTAGGGCGAAATTTTAAGTCCGATGAGGAGGTTATATGGGAGGTCAATGCGTATTTTGAGGCCCTTGAAGAAACGCACTTCCGTGAAGGCATAGAGAAGTTGCAGACTCGTTGGGACAAGTGCGTAGAACTTCGGAGGGATTACGTAGAGAAATAAAATAAATACATTTGCAATATTATTATTTTTTGATATGAAACCAAGTTACTTCTCAAACAACCCTCGTACAAGCAGTTTAAAATGCCATCAAAATAACATCTTAGATAGACGGGTCTATTGTATAACATTTGAAAAGTGATGGTTGCTTGATCCAAGATTTCATTGGGTTTTACTACGGGAGTGCGACACACGCTTGTGCGAAGTATTGTTAGTGCGACGTATGATTAGGCGATGTACGATAGTACGACATGTCATTTGTGGGAACTATTGTTCGTGCGAAACATTATTAGGCGATGCACGACTATACGATGTGCCGTTTGAGCGAATATCGTTTGTGCGAAATATTCGCGTTTTAACCGTGGTCGCACTCTATTTTTATTTATTTTTATCACAGTCCCACCGTACTAAGTGTTTCTTTTCCAAAAATATTTCCCTCACAACTTAATTAGACGGAGCCCCGCGGGGCTCCTATTTCTGGGCAGTTTGCCCTTCGGGCATCTGAAGCTACCTAAAGAACCTGACCTACCTACCTATATTTCCCCCAAGTGTAATGTTTTCACGGAGGTCATACTAAATCAATAGGTAGGTTAGGTTCGTTAGGTAGCTTCAGATGCCCGAAGGGCAAAGCGCCCAAAAATAGGAAGTTCAGTTATGAAGGAAATGTTTTTTGAGAAGAAACAATGTAAGTACCGAGACCATGTTAAAAATAAATAGGTACCCGTAGCCCCACAAATACTGTCGTGCACTAGAAGTATTGTCGAGCCGTAATATGTCGCACAATTTAACTTCGATCAAAAATACTGCCGGACTATAGTATGGTCGAGTAGTGATATGTCGCACAATATCACTTCGCAGAATTGCAGTGTCGTTAAAAAAATATTGTCTCACAATCGTGCATCGCACACTTGAGGTCGCACTTATGTAATAATCCCGATTTCATTACATCGAATTCTCACTCGATGATAGTGATAGTGACCTTCCCAAATAAATAATTTAATCGATCCAGCATCTTCAAGAAATCAAGGAATGAACAGAAAGAGGATTGAGATCCGTTTTTTAAGTCGGCTAAAAGCGTACTTACGAGTATACTGAGTCACTATAGTTTTCGTTCGACTCGCACCGCTAAGGAGTTCATTCGTCATTTGACTCATTTGTATGTTATAAGAATCAGTTCGAGCTCGATCACGACCATTCTAAAGTTCTAAACAACTAACATCGAATTAGCAGGACCAGCTCGGAGGACCAAGGGATATAATATTCTATATCGCGTAAGCTAAAGGACATTTTCGAACATTACCATACATTCGCGGTGTCAAATTGTAGTGTGAAATGATTCAGGGGTGGCATCGCGTGCCCGGTTCGATTCCGAGGGACATGCACGGCTGTCAAATGTATTAAATTCGGGTAATATACGGCGAGTTGGGAAAGTTGGCGCGTCGTTTGGAACACGTTAACAAGTTCCAAGAGCTCCATCGAGGCAATGACTTCTGGCGAGACCGTCACTTGTGTTTTATTGTAACTATCGTATCGAAACATTAACAACTTGTCTCCTAAAACGAATGTCAGCTACACATTCAATATATAATACATACTTATTATTGAAGACTACGATACACATCAACTACCTAGTAATTACTAATCAAATATTTACTTTACAGCCAAAAGTAAAATACGGAATGAATACAATTATTAATCCATTTATCGACAAATCAAAAAAAATCGTGCGTTCAAGCCTGGCTTATTGATAGAGATAGAGTAATAAGTGCTCTACTAAACAATATATAAAAAGAAGGTATACAGATATACAGATCTTTATTGGTAAAATTAACTACATTTTACAAGTCATACAATCGTTCTTAAAAATAGTATAATTATAATGGGTATAAGTATAATGATGTATTATGTAACATACGTTGCCTATAGACTATCTTAACCCTTGTATTTCAAAAAGTTTAAAATCAACAAAATAATAAAATCAAATTAACTTTAAACCATCGTTCAAGTTAAATGCCACTAACACAAGTTCGCAACGCCAATTGCCATTAACCACTTAGTGGCGATGAAGTCAAAGCCGTACAGCAATAAAACGGCGCGGGTCTTGCGCGTCGCGCGACGCTGTGGTGTCTGTGTCGTGTCGTGTCGTGTTGCCATATCTACGACGCTCGCAAGGTTGTCACGCGGGAGAAATTATTGTGTTTGTTTTGAGATATTATTTCATAGGAATTTTAAATGAGTGTGACGATTGTTGACTTGAGTAGGTTTGTTAAGGCTGACGTAATACATGAAAGCGAATTTGAATTATTTGTCTACGTCACGCAGAATATGATATATCTACGCCTGACCTGACCCCTTGTGGTTCATGATATACTATTAAAGTGTAAAGTATCTTGTCTATTAACATATTTTCATACAAGAAAAAATAATGTCTGGCTACGCAATAAATATTTCTGATTCTGATTCTAAGAAGTTTTACATAATGTTAATATGTGTTAGTAATGTTCCAATGATCATTACAATTGTTAGGTCTTTCATAACATAACAAAAACATGTTGCATGATGTATATTTCTGTGTATTGTAACTAATCCAGTATTTTAACTAGCAAGCCAAACTTCCTCAGACTCTCGTGTTAGTTAAAATCGCAAGTGTTGGCCACGGAACCGAAACGGCCAATTAGGAACTAATTGGGTTAAAAAGTTAAACGGCATAAATCTGAGGCAAGTTGGTAACCCTGCGGGTGAGCGATGGTGTCGGCCCGTGCCATCATGCCATGTGGGGCTCCGCCAACGTTGGGACATGGCACAGTGTTACTAAATACAGTAACATATATGCGAGCATTTTTGATAGCTAGCCGCAGTGTTCACATGTTGAATGTAAGTACCCAAAGGAGGATGCAACGACTGATCTTCCTTACCAGCCATAAGAGTCCACTAGACTCACTAGAGTAACTTTTGCACGGACTTGAAGAGAACAAAGTGAGGGAGTACTTTTGTGGACGTCATATTTTCATAAATGACATTATCACACTTTGACATTGCAAAAGCCATGTTGCGTTATCTGCCCGACCCTGATGGGTACTGAACACGTGAACATCATAAGTAAGTACATCGATCACCACAAAGGGTAATCCTGTGCAGACCTTATCCATAGGTTCCCAGCGACTTCGACCGAACCAACATTATGTACTGTCACGAGTTGAAGAGCGAGGTCATCTGTCAGTATGTCATATCTTCTTCCCCGGAACACTGTTCCAAATAGAGATATGTATCTATCAAAAAATGTGCCACAATCTAAATCAAAATAAATTTTTAGTTTTAATTTTGTCACAACTTGACTAACATTTAGCTTATAGGGTTTCGAGTTTAAGTGATACTTATAAGATATGGATTAAAAAAGCGGCCAAGTGCGAGTCGGACTCGCCCATGAAGGGTTCCGTATTTAGGCGATTTATGACGTATAAAAAAAACCACTTACTAGATCTCGTTCAAACCAATTTTCGGTGGATGTTTACATGGTAATGTACATCATATATTTTTTTTAGTTTTATCATTCTCTTATTTTAGAAGTTACAGGGGGGGGGGGACACACATTTTACCACTTTGGAAGTGTCTCTCGCGCAAACTATTCAGTTTAGAAAAAAATGATATTAGAAACCTCAATATCATTTTTGAAGACCTATCCATAGATACCCCACACGTATGGGTTTGATGAAAAAAAATTTTTTGAGTTTCAGTTCGAAGTATGGGGAACCCCAAAAATTTATTGTTTTTTTTTCTATTTTTGTCTGAAAATCTTAATGCGGTTCACAGAATACATCTACTTACCAAGTTTCAACAGTATAGTTCTTATAGTTTCGGAGAAAAGTGGCTGTGACATACGGACGGACAGACAGACGGACAGACAGACAGACAGACAGACATGACGAATCTATAAGGGTTCCGTTTTTTGCCATTTGGCTACGGAACCCTAAAAAGTCTGTTTTTTAACCGACTTCCAAATCTAAAAGGAGGAGGTTATCAATTCGGTTGTATGTTTTTTTTTTTTATTTATTTTTTTTTTTTTTTTTTATGTTTGTTACTCCATATCTCCGTCATTGCTGGACCGATTTTGAATTTTTTTTTTGATTGCATGTATATGCTTACAGATTGGTCCCGTTTTTGTCAAAACCCAGTTCTGATGATGGGATCCATGAGGAATCGAGGGAACTCCTCAAATCTTAAAGGCATACATATAGTGATTTTTGTATTTTTATCAACAAATCAAGCATATACATTCAAAAAAGTGACATTTGATGAAGTGGAACTGCTGATGATGATCAGAACAGAACTCTTCAACGACGCATAGTACACGTTTGACGATTTGTCCTCTTCGTTATGTTTGTTAAGCAAGTTAAGTTTTTAAGCCACATTTTTGTCAAGCTCGAGTTCTGATGATGGGATCCATGAGGAATCGAGGGAACTCCTCAAATCTTAAAGGCATGCATATAGAGATTTTTGTATTTTCATCAGAAAATCGAGCATTTTCATTAAAAACTGTCGCATTTGATGCAGTGGAACTGCTGATGATGATCAAAACAGAACTCTTCAACGACGCATAGTTCACGTTTGGCGATTTGTCCTCTTCGTTATGTTTGTTAAGCAAGTTAAGTTTTTAAGCCACATTTTTGTCAAGCTCGAGTTCTGATGATTCCCATCATGTGGCCACGAGGAATCGAGGGAACTCCTCCAAAGGCATGCGTATAGAGATTTTTGTATTTTCATCAGAAAATCGAGCATTTTCATTAAAAACTGTCTCATTTGATGAAGTGGAACTGCTGATGATGATCATAACGGAACTCTTTAACGACGCATAGCTCGCATTTGGCAATTTGTCCTTTTCGTTATGTTTGTTAAGCAAGTTAGGTTTTTAGGCACATTTATGTCAATATCAAGTCCTGAACATGGGATCCATGAGCAATAGAGGGAACTTCTAAAATCTTAAAGGCATACGTATAGAATTTTATATATTTTCATCAGAAAATCAAGCATTTACATTACAAACTGTGGCATTTGATGAAGTGGAACTGCTGATGATGATCAGAACAGAACTCTTCAACGACGCATAGTACACGTTTTGTGATTTTGAATTTCGATTTTGACTTGGACTGGGCCCCGGACTCCGGACTCGGACCCGTACTCGGTCTCGGACCCGGACTCGGATCCGGACATGGACCCGGACCTTGTCCCGGAAAATCACTATGGTACCTAAACTAAATATACCACTATGATTACCATAAAATGTATACATATTACCAAATAAAGTATAAGCGCCATTAAGTGGGTCCAGGCTAGTAGTTAGAGAAGTCGGTTTTTTTCTATTAAAGATTATTAGAGATACATAGACGTATCTCTTTTAAAACTATTAGAGAATGGTACATTTGCGCGTAGTGTGATGCTACGACAAGCTACTTTTGAAACTGAACCACCATTTCAAACTGAAGATGTGCTACCTTAATTTACTTTGTGTCGGTATGTATAGGTACCCAATGTTGGAGCCAATATGCAAACGTAGAAACATGATATCTGTTATGATGAGTAAATACGAGTAGTTCTTGACAAGAATGTGCACGCTTACATGAAAATAACAAACGTATCCTTTCAGTTTATTTTTATGACTGTTTGTGTTCGTTTCTTTTGTACATACAATAAAACACATTGTTGATGTTGGTACCTACAATATGTCCCAAGTTTAACTAAGTATGAGATTGTGGTGTTATAATTTTAAGAATGAGAAACCATTTTTCGCCACGCAAATATATGGTGCGAGTTACAAAATATACCTATAAGATTTACAATTATCACGCGTGATAAAATAAACGGGCTCAACATACTAAGCTGTGTCAGCCGATGGCGCAGCGTTGATTTTCAGTCCGTCCCCCCTTTTTTGGATTGTTGGTTGTATTGCAAAAATAGTTTGGTTTCATACCAGGATTGATTTAAGTAGGTATTTGTTATTCTCTCGGAGAATTGCCAGCTACTTATAGAATAAGCGTCATGTAATGTATCGTTCTACAGCGTTGTTTTCAATTACTTCCAGGTGTGGTTCCAGAACCGGCGCGCAAAATGGCGACGCCAGGAGAAGATGGAAGCGGCTCGGCTCGGCCTCTCAGAGTACGGGTGCGGCGGCGGGGTCCCCAGGCTAGGTGGACTGGGGCTGCCCGTGGACCCCTGGCTCGCGCCTCCCCTACTCACCGCACTACCAGGTGAGCAGAGATTCTTCTTCAATCTTCTTTTCTCATCTCATAATTGAGGGTCATGATCACATGACGTTTTCTTTAAGCACCTCAGGCTCTCCAATCCGCATGAGTTTATGCCTGTCGGATAAACGCCTGTATTATGTACGCACATTTATCAAAATTAGTGCAACGGGTCATTGATTTTCCACACTCCTTCATGGAAATCTTGGTAATTCATGAAAACCATAACTAGAACTCATTTTTATGTCTCTACAAGTCCATTTTATTTATCGGCAATTTTTTGCAGGGTTTTTTTCCCGATAATGCGTATTTCGGGTGTTATGAACTAAAACTCAGCTGAGGCTAGAATCAGAACACTACACATTTTAATTATGAACATTATACCTAACACGATTTTTAGGGTTCCGTAGCCAAATGGCAAAAAACGGAACCCTTATAGATTCGTCATGTCTGTCTGTCCGTCTGTCTGTCCGTCTGTCTGTCCGTCCGTATGTCACAGCCACTTTTCTCCGAAACTATAAGAAGTATACTGTTGAAACTTGGTAAGTAGATGTATTCTGTGAACCGCATTAAGATTTTCACACAAAAATAGAAAAAAAACAATAAATTTTTGGGGTTCCCCATACTTCGAACTGAAACTCAAAATTTTTATTTTCATCAAACCCATACGTGTGGGGTATCTATGGATAGGTCTTCAAAAATGATATTGAGGTTTCTAATATCATTTTTTTCTAAACTGAATAGTTTGCGCGAGAGACACTTCCAAAGTGGTAAAATGTGTGTCCCCCCCCCCCTAACTTCTAAAATAAGAGAATGATAAAACTAAAAAAAATATATGATGTACATTACCATGTAAACTTCCACCGAAAATTGGTTTGAACGTGATCTAGCAAGTAGTTTTTTTTGAATACGTCATAAATCGCCTAAATACGGAACCCTTCATGGGCGAGTCCGACTCGCACTTGGCCGCTTTTTTTTCCTCAGGTTTCCTGAGCCACCCGCCCTCCGGCTACCCCAGCTACCTGACGCCGCCGGCGCCGGCGCCCGCGCCGCCGCCCGACCCGCGCTCCTCCTCCATCGCGGCGCTCCGCATGAAGGCCAAGGAGCACGTGGAATCCCTCAGCAAAGGCCTGCAGATGGTCTAATCTTATCAGTACCTACTTCCGTAACTCAGATAGACGGGATCTCGAATGCAAGTTTAGTTGCGTTGCGCATGAGTGCTAAAAAGAGCACGTTATCTAAAGGTTAACTGGTGCGGGAACTCGCATGCGACGATACTCCAAACGCCATGCATGCTCCGCATTAAGGCACATTCACATTTAAAATTCAACATAAAACAATCATGTGAGTTCTTGCATCGTCTAAATAACCTGTAACTCAACTAATAGATGTGGGAACTCAAAGAATCCAAGAAAACCGGAGAATCGCTCCGAGTCGCTATAATTATATTTCCTTATTATGTGTATGAATTGCGTTACTATTGTTACCGCATTAATTAGTCTATCACTCGGTTTTACAAGGAGATCGACAATAACATCACCCGTTTTCCGCTGCTGCAAGTGCTGCAGTAACGTTGCAGCAGTAATGTTGCTTACTGCAGCAATCAGAATGTGACATTTATGGCAACTATTTTTACAGCATTATCATGTAGACTTCAATAATATAATATTGGAAGGTTAAATAGTTAATTATGAAATTATTTGATAATATTAAGTTCAAGAGTTCCTTTTTCAACGCTAACTAAACGGAATTAGGTACAGAGCGATTTGTTTCAGCGGACCCAGTTCATGGTTTTATAACAAGTTGTGATATTGCCAATATGACATTTTTTACACAGACTTTGCGTTTCCAGAAATGAAATATTTTGCTCGAGTTTTTTTTGTCTAGATATTAATATTTTGAGTAAAATATTCCACAGCCTATCAAAACGTAAAAGAGCTTATAGCACCGTAAATAACGTATTCTTATCTTTTGTGTAGTAATTTTGAATGTTTCCTAATTGTTTCCAAACTGTTTGTTTAGATCTCTTCGTCAGTATTCCTTACTATTAAGACTTGCGTGATGAAAGCAATACTATTATATGTTTAAGACTCCGAAACTGTACATAATAAAGGAGTCTACCAAATGGGCTGCGTTTCCACTGAAGCGGACATGAGAGCAGACGTGCGGGAGTACTGAACATCTTTTCTCCGCTCCGCTGGATCACAACCAATGCAATTGGTGGATACCTGCACGTCTCCTCTCATCTGCGCCTCTGTTAAAAGGCAGCCATATGCATTCCCTTAGTTAATGTATATTTCATGTTTATGTAAGACCTTCACAACCCTAGAAGTCCCTACTAAAATCTGTATATATTTTTATTTTTTTGTAATATTTTTACATTTTTTACACTTTTTTCCTTCTAATAATCAACGTTAAGGCATTTCATATATTGATTCACTACAACATGCTACGTTTCATAGATCGACTGTGTCTGGATGTATTGAAATTCGAGTATTTTTATTACTTAAGAATTTGAAGAAGTTTTTGTCCAAGTTGTCACTCCTATCGCCGCGACAGCGCGCTATCAATGTGTGAATTGCCGTAACTCTGGTCGAATGACGTTTAGTAATTTTTATTTTTCCATTTAATTTTTTTTTATACAACAAGCTAGAATTTTTTGGATGGGTTGTGACTGGTTTGTACCTTGATATCGGTCAGTTCATAGAATGTATTGTAAATAATGTTTGTATTAAATTGTACATTTATTGTAAGAGTAGGCACCTATTTAAATTGCATATAGATATTATTTAAGAATATACTGAGCTAGAGCTAGAGCTAGGTTTTAATTTTCATTATGATTAATATAAAACCTGTTCGTTCTAGAGTAAGATGCATTCGAGTGATTCCAAATGTTTCAGAAAGTCGTGTGATTCTGAATAAGTAAGCGGATTTTTAAATCTGATAGACTGTATTCAGGAGATACGATATACGGTGGGTGGTTATATTTTGGAATACACTTTTATAACAGCAAATAATTTAGGCAAATACCTGACTATCATATTATATCTCAATTCAATACTTCCACGGACACTTGACATCATTCCGATTTTGGTCGCACTTTTGATAGCACGCCCCGCGATTGCTGAGCCATGTCGGGTCTAGCTAAATTAGTTATTCAACACTTACCTACCCTATGGAATGGATCTGTGGAATTACCAGATATTCTAAAGTATTTCGGAATTATTCGAATACACCTTAAATTTAAATGTTGTCGCTGAATTTTAAGGCAATTTCCAATGGGTTTTGTAGCATTTATAAAGGTCGATTCTAATTTAAGACTTTGTTATGGTTTTGAATCAACGATAGATGGTGATGGGCGCGCGTCTCACGGATGACTTTCACTTTATTTCGCATGCACCAATCAGCGTGAGCGATCTTTAAGGTCGTATCAAATTAAGATCAAAACCGTAACAAATGATTAAATCTGAATCGGGCTCATGGTCTAAGACTTATTTAGAAGTGTGATTTATATGGAAGTTTTTACAAATGCAAGTTTTCGTACTATAAAAAAGTTTTTCTTTCTAATACTTTTCAGTCTTAAATATAAGGTAATTTTTTCCACCCTGTATACATTTAATTACCTGTATTTACTAAGAACTATTTGCTCACTTCACTTCACAGCTACTTGTAAATATTGAAGGCTAAGTAATTTAATGTTAGATTATTATTTATGTGTATATATCGGTGTACGTAGTTATAAATACAATAATAATAATGTAAGAAAAATATCAAATATAGTACGAGAGATTAATGAATAAATGTGTTCTTATAACTATGACTATATTTATTATTCCCTTTAATCAGTACCTGCGAGTATTTAATAAGTTTTTGGCAAAAATTTCATTTTTGGTACAAGCTTTTATCGTTGACTGTACTTTTCTTACGACAGACAACTAATACTCATCGAGACAATTCTAAAAACCCCTAACACAATAAGGTTGCGTTGTTTCATCACAGAGTACCTATGGCCACCTCCTGTCTCCATCATCAGATCAGCTCGATGGTACCATAATATTGCATTGTCACCCGACTTACATGTGTATGCAAAATTTCAGCTCAATCGGAAACCGGGAAGTGGATCAAATTTAACTTGCAAGATTCCATTACATAGTTAATTACATACAGGTCGACCTAATAAAAGCGTGTTAATAGTAGTTTATGCAACAGTGATATAATAAGGGTTCTTAAAATTCAAGGGTCGAAGTTACAAAACGAGACGTAGTCGAGTTTTGTAAAAAAAGACCCGAGAATTTTAAGAACCAATTATGAGCTGTTGCATACATTACTTTTTCTATGACAGCTGCAAAAAAAAAAAAAAAGTTATTATTAAAAAAAAAAGTTATTATTCAAAAAAAGAGTTATTATTAAAAAAAAGAGTTATTATTTAAAAAAAATTGAGTTATTATTTAAAAAAAAAAAGAGTTATTATTGTAAATGAAAACATACCTCTTTCAATCAAGATGATCGGAACTTGTATCTTTAAAAAAAATAAAGCAGTTGTATTATACTCATAAGATGACTGCTAGTAGTCATCTTATGAGCCTATAGACAAAGCATTCAAATGACATTGCTTTAGATATCACTGTCAGTCATTTAATTGACACATTTAAGTGCTGGAGTAGAAAAAAATGTATTACAGTTTTGATGTTGATACCAATACAAGATATGGATCAGATTTAAACATTTGGATCTTATTTTGATAATATCTTAATAATCGCTCAAGTTATTTAGGCCAATTCGTACGTACTACTACTAGTGTTACACTGACATCAGAATGATATTTGACTGATGTGATTTAGTTATCTTGCATCTCGCTCGCGCCGATGCATGTGACAAGTACGACCGAAATGCACGATATTTCAATGACACCATTTAAATGTCATTCTGATATCAGTGTACGTTTCGAATTGCCTTGATTAACAAATTGTTAATATCTGAATACATCTCGAGAATAAATCATAATCATAACAGACTGCCGTATTCGAGACGACACGTACTAGATCCATTCTAGATACGTTATAGTTTAGATTTCAACTAGTTCTCTTTTGCAGCGCAATTCGTGCAATCAATGTCACTTTTACGATAGATCGTGTTAGATATCTATTAGATGTGAATTAGATCTCTAAGTAATATCTTGTGGAAATCGTTCAAGAGTATCTCCAGAATCGCAGAAATGTCAAATTTGACAGGTTAGATCTTAAACATATCATTATCGTATCTTGGCGATGTCTAAAAGATATCTATTAGATGTCTATTACAAAATCCGAATCAGGCCCACATATCTAACAACTACAAAATATATCTTCGCTACAATCGTATACGTTTGAGCTATAAATTAACTTTAAAATTAATTAGATTGATATCCAATGAGATATTTACGTAATTAAAGAAGCGTAATTGAAAATGTTTAATTAAATTTGTTGTAGTTGTCGCTGCTACGAGCCGTAGATGCGAACATCGTAGCACGCCTACGCCGCGCCGTAGCAATACAGTCGCGTGAAGCCTATTCGAAGGTTACGATTTTTACTTGATTTGTTTTTGATATGATGTGCTTCTCACTGATAATCTGTTAAATGACTATTTAAAAGGCCTACTTGAATAAATAACATTCTATATCGTCTTGCAGACGCTCATCACGTTCCTATCATATGAACAACAAATCAATTCACTGCAAACCCTAAAAAAAACAGAAAGTTATGTCAAATCAAAATAATGTTTAAAACTTGAATGCCGCTCCTTGATTATCATAATAACGACATGTTTTTGCAAACGTAAAATATAATATTATTGCTTTTGAAAAAAATATTAGGTAGGTATTTTTTCCGTTTATTGTCAGATTGAACATTGCAACTTAAGCACAAATTAGGCTTTATTCAACGGGTTTATATTTGAGCGAGAGGGCCTAATACATTCCGTGTACTCGAATAGTTAATAGCACATTTAATGACAGCGTTGTTAATGAGCGTGGTGAATTAATTAGTGCACGCTGACGGCTGGCGAGGCGCGCTAACTGCTCTAATGACGGTCATCGGGGATCAACAGAAGCGGAGGGTAAGCTTGTAAGTAAGGAACCTTTCAGAAATTAAAAATAGTAACTCACAGCCGTATACGTTTTTGTTTGAAGAAACGTCACTTTTGACACTTGTTTGACACTGACATATCCGATCCATATCGTTTCAAAATCGAATATTTGACGTATCTTATTGTTCGAATACGGCTGTTAATCTATTATTGTAAAGATTCGACATTGGCACTATCAACAGTATGCTGCAGCGCGACACCACTGCAATACTGCTGCAGAAATGATGCCGACGCCATTACTGCAGGAAACGTCCAATTTAGTACAAATGTATTGATAAATTTGCCATAAGGAAGAGATAGTTATCCTCGACCAGAGAAACGTGCGACAAAACGTCGGAAAGAAAGGTATGTAGATAATAAATACGTAACAAAACAAATTTGCGATAGACCCGGATTTAAATATGTTTTAATCTGTGTTCAAAACGCGAAAGTTTTAAATATAATTTATTTTTTGAACAAGCAGAAACATCTGCGAACGATGCTATCAAGCCTAGAATAAATCTAAAGTGGAAAAATTACTGTCTTGGGTTAGACTTGAACTCAAGGATACTCTGATGCCATCAGAGCAAGCTGAGTTCAAGTCTCACACAAGACAGTAATTTTCCCATTTTTAAATTTGTTTTAAATCTATCTATCTAATCTAATACCTTTAAACGAGCAATTCTTGCATATTTATTTATTTATATGTATATATATTTCGGGG
Source organism: Cydia amplana (assembly GCF_948474715.1). Classification (NCBI taxonomy): domain Eukaryota; kingdom Metazoa; phylum Arthropoda; class Insecta; order Lepidoptera; family Tortricidae; genus Cydia; species Cydia amplana. The sequence goes on from NC_086070.1 coordinate 26,641,040, forward strand.
ATCTCGGGAACGGCTCTAACGATTTCGATGAAATTTGCTATATGGGGGTTTTTGGAGGCGAAAAATCGATCTAGCTAGGTTTTATCTCTGGAAAAACGTGCATTTTTGAGTTTTTATATGTTTTCTGAGCAAAGCTCGGTCTCCCAGATATTGTAATATTATAAAGTAGGCGACAATAACAAGGGTTTGCTACGATAGCTTAGATAGGGAGCCACTTGAGCTTGGTATGTAACAAGACATGCTCATATTTATCCTTAATGCCTATAAATTAAATTAAAAAATTAACCGCTTATTGCTTATCGGCCATCAGGCATGTAAGCTCATTAGCCGCCTGCGCAATAACCACTACCTACAGTTAAACATGAACAAATCGCGCCGCACACGCGACCAGGTTAATCGTAATCTTATGCACTCATTACCTACTCCCGCGGCCCCAAATATTGTAACTCGTGCTAGATGGTTGGTGTTTTACGACGTTGTGGGTTGACGAAGAGAATTACGGTCGTCGCAGCAATTATCATTAGTAGTTTAGCAATTAGAGGGAGTTAAAATATTGTAATGGCACAACAAAAGCAGCAACGATGGTATAATAGTTATTTGTATGAGAAGGAAGAAAATTCGAGTCAGAATTTTTCTACCGAGCAAGAGAAAGGTTCAAAAATTCTAAAAGTGGAATCTTGAGCATTACTTACGAGATTTTCAAGGCACGAGAGGTCAACGGAATGTTCCACCGCACCAATACGAGGAAAATAATAGCTGTAAAAGCTTACAGATCTAAATCGAATCGAAACAAAATTATAAATCCCTTGCACTCTAGTTGTCTCCACATACGCTCAATTAATGTTTTCGATATAAATATAAAGTGGCAAAACGGCAATAACATTTGTTAGGTAGGTATTCTTTTAGAGACGATAGAAACCTTAAAAAACTTTTGAAATCCCAAAATAACATGGATAAAACTGAAATAACTCAAAGTCTAGTAAAACTGAGTTCTTTTAATTTAGACTCCAATTGTTAAGTCTAGTAAATAACCAACACGCAAATTACAATTTGTTCAGTAAATCAATGCGACACTGGCTCTGTTTCTATTCTCCAATCGCCAGCGAACAGCAGTCTCAAATCTATCAACGTAACTCGACCCCGGAATTCATAGTACTACTCACAATTGGGACACGCAATATTCTGGTCGTATGATCGCCGCGCTCGGCGAGTGAAACAACTTCTAAGTAAGTTCCGCTACTCGCCGCTGGGGGCGCTGTCGTCGACGAATTTTTAATTACTCGGCGGGCGGCGTGCATTTGCAAGTCAAAGCTGAAAAAACCTAACACCGCCGGTGCCGTGGAGAGGCGAGGGAGCTTTGTATTTGATTAGTTGTGTCGGCGGGAAGTGGGACTTTAGTTATATGGAATAGTGCAGTACAGTCAGAATGATAATTATGTTACACAACGAAGGCCGCAAAAATATCTGACACGATCTCATATGTAGAGCCATAAGAGCGTGTCACATATTTTTGCAGGTGACTGTACCTACGTGGAATATTTACTGCAAATCAGTAGGACGATGGTTGTCGACACAGCTACTCTAGTGAGCCAACTTCGTCAGTAGAAAACGCTGCGAAATTCTAAATTTGTATGGGAGAACGATCCTTCCCTTCTACATTTTTCAATTCTTTCTACTGACGAAGCTGGCTTTATACAATATAATTTTACATTATAAATTGATAAAAGGCACAGGAACCAAACATTTAGGGAGACTGAAGCCAATTGGAATCTCTAAATTACTTTTTTTGTCGTCAGATATCGATTAAATTTAGTAAATAAACTGCAGAGGGTGCAGAGTTCCCTATTTTGTACAAGCGCAATTGCACTGTAAATATGTCCTAAAAAATCATCCTCTGAGTTACGAATACGTATAGAAATTTCGTAACTTAACGGAAAATAACATACATTATTTTATGTCCCAAATTTTGATTTCATATTTATTCCGCCCAAAATGAGGAGCTCTACAAGATTATCAAATTTAATCAAAAACAGAAAAAAATCGGCAAGAAAATAAAAATCGTTCGGGTTACTATTAAATGTACCTTATCGCTAAAGGACAATAGCTGAAATGTCTGGATTGTGTTATGTCTTTGTGACAACATAGACATGAATGCTAAATGCCTCTTTAGCAAAACGTCTGGATCTTAGAATGTTACAATTTAAAATGACCTGGCAGCAAAAATTCTTTATCTTCGAATGTCTTTATTACTTAATAGACATAAACGCTAAATAGTCTGTATTGTGTAATGTCTTTTTTTACTAAATGGAATAAACGCCAAACGACCCGTTAGCAAAACGTCTTGATTTTGATATGACACTTGATAATTAAAACCTTCCCGCGAATACTTTGTATTGTAAACCAGTGACACATTACATTTCATGACGATTTGCTACTAACTCGTTCTGTGTTCACGTCAATCAAATAATTTTACTTTCGGCTTATTAGGTATTCTAATTATACGGACTATTTATACAGGGTGCTTCCTGTAACAGGAGCAATAAATTAAACTGTAGGCTGTACTCCTCAAACTGACCCACATTTGTTCAGCAACTTTTGAAAATAACTCATGTTTTGATTTTGATTACACTTTAAAGTTTATTCTAAGACGCAATGTATTGCAAATTTTGTTATGTTTAAAGCGTGACAAGCGACGTCAAACACACTGATGTCAGCGTACATTGAAGGCAATATTTATTTTGTATGAAAAAGAGGAAGTCTAATGGATTCATAATTTTTAAAAGTTGCTGAACAAATGTTGGCCAGTTTGAGGAGTACAGCCTTTAGTTTAATTTATTGCTCCTGTTACAGGAAGCACCCTGTATTTCCAGACGTTTGGCTACTTAGTCATTCTAATTCTTAGCCATCCAGCTAAATTGACTCTTTGCTGACTGAGTATTCTACTTTCATGTCGTCCAGCTGAATTGACTCTATGCTGACTGTGTACCTATTTTACTTCTATGTCATCTAGCTGAAATGGTTGTTTAGCGATAAGGTAATTTTGATAGTAACCCAATCGTTCCACTTAAGAGCCTCACAAACTGATTTCCCCTGCGCGTCGACTCCACGCCACCCCTGCGCCGATCTCTTGAATTTCGTTAGCTCTCATTTGTTTAGAGGTAATTGCTGGAGATATGAGCCTCCCCCCTCCCGCGCTGCCACGCCCCGCCGCCTTATTGCCACTTTTATTTAACCGGTTAACCGGTTCCGTCGAGTGGAAACCGGTTTGTACCTTTATTGCTTTAGTTACATTCGTTTTTGCGAGGAGCTCAATGTGGGGAAGATGTTTGTTTATGTCAATCAACTCCCCTAGTCTACAATGCCAAGTAAGCTTGAGAATTAATTTAAAACTTACCTTTTTTTTATTGATAAGTGTAGTGCAATTTTAAGCGGTTGAAAGTGTAGATTTTAGAATAATATTATATACCTAACATAAGTACATACTACCAACTCAGGTTTGCCTTACATTTTAAACGTCATTAAGATGAATCTGAAAAAAAATAGGTTTCTTCGTTGTCGCATATCAATAATTTCTTGTTGTTTAGGATTTAACATTTATACCCGATTTATGTTTGTTTATAGGGATTTTTTTAGGTTTTAATTTAAGCTAATTGAATCGTCAATCACATTTTACTTAGGTACATGTCAAAATATATTACACGAGATATTTTTTATAAGAATACAAAAAATCTGATTAATTGATAAAATAAATATCGGTGTACTCGTACTAGTGTAGATAATTCAGTTTATTCAGACTCACCGCGCCACCTAGCGTTGAGTAGCGGAATCCACACGAATCCTCCCTGACAGCGAAATAGTCGGCGTAGTTCCTGTGGGAGCTTGTCCCTGTTAGTAAGATCGCTCGTTAGTTTCGAATGGAGGCCAAAGATGACGCTGACGATGCAAGCAGTGAAATATTATAATTATTTTGTTTCTTCGCAGTTAGGTCACAAGAAAAATATTTGTATTTAATGAGTATTTCATATTTTACATTAAGTGACATTCAAGACGCTTGCATTCTTCTTCCTTGTCGTTTCACTCTACACGGAGTGGTCGTGGTCATTCTAGCGGTTGGTGACGACTGTGACGAGCTAAACTTTACATTTACAACACGCCCCCTCTGTTGCCGGCCTTCCTGGCACATTCGTGTGGTGTTCGTGTGCTAACCCATCCACTGCAGCTTTGACCTGTCCGTCCATTACATTGTTCGTGGCCTAGTACCATCCACTGTTCTCTGGACCACACTTCGCTTGCCATTACAACTATTACAAGTTTATAGCTCGACACAGAAGTTGTTTAGAGAAATAACATGCTCAATTTACTAGTATTTTATATTTCAGACTTCTATAGTAGAGTCGTTAGTACCGAGTCGATTCTCGTGAAGGCCGTTAATCGATTCGTCTCTACAGTGCGGATGACGTTTAAACTATTTTTCTCCTATTTCTAAGAAGTTACTCATCTAGTCTAGTTTAGGTTCACTTTGAAAAAGAGATAAGAAGGTAATTGGGTTTAGTATTTGAAACGATGTAGGTACTTGCTTAGCTAGGTTTTAAAACATACCATTCACACACAGCACACACGTACTATGTAAATACAAAACTACATATCTACCTCAAAAACCCTAATAATCACAAAAATCCTTCCCCCAACTAATCTTAAATACCGCGACCAAATGACTTTTCATATCTCCTGATTGTAAGCGGCATATTTGAGTTGGCAGTGTAAGGAGTGCACCGCAATTGCCACCGCATTAAAAACAGCCTCGCGTTACACATGCTTACATCTGTCTGGCGAATAAAATGTTCAACGTCCAGTATAAAAAATCCAGTTTGATATGAAGATCAGTTGTTCATATGAGACTAGGGTTTGCAATCCGGATCCGGAATGTAAGAAATTATCCGGATCTGGATCCGGATCCGCGGATCTTCCCATACATTTCGGATCCGTCGTGCAAACCCTATATGAGACCAAAGAGCCAGGAATTATAGTCAAAGGCTGACATTCGTACTTGATGCACGAAACGGTAGTAAAGTAAGTAAGAACTTAATTGATTGTATTGTACCACAATGGAAAAACAGGAAAATTGCAACCTACTTCGACGAATATTGAGTTTATGTCAATATTTGCTGTACAATGTAGGTATAATTCGATAAAACGTCCTTACGTTTTATCGAATTCGCAACGAATCGACATAATTTTGCTCACTTTAGAAGTTAAAAAAAAACTGAAAATATTAAAGCATCACCCGGTCACCCCGTACCCCCCGCTACCAGCGGGGTAGGTACCTATATTTTTTGACTAATTTTTTATCCACTGAAGCAGATCATTTATAAAATTCAACATGACGTGTCAACATCTTTACTGCTACAGATCTTGGGGTCCAGCTATACTGGTCCGTCTGAGACCTCGGGTGCGTGTGACTCACAACCAGCGCGGGCCGCGGGCCGTTTACTGGCAACTTATTAAATTCAGCGGCTTTTCGAGACTAGGGAGGGGCTTAGCTCGTTTTGAGGTGAGCTTATCGAGTCCTGTATGAGGTTCCAGATCACTTGGTAAAATCATTGACTGACTGAAGTCTTATCACCTAACGTCGTACAGTATGATTGAGGTCAATTGTGCGTGCATATGCCAAACGTCCTTCTGTATTGTGGTAATTCATGAGGTAAAACTCGACAATACCCCAGCCAGACCTATCAGCCGCTAACTGCAATGTTTTTTGAGCGAATTTGTTTAAAATCCTTTCGTATAGTATTGTAATAATTTATGAGGTAAAGCTTGACAGTACCCCAATCATCCGCGGTTTGCGACGTCTTTTTGTGCCCATATGCTGGAAAACTCTAAACTCTTCTAATAGTAAATGAGATAACTTATGAGGTAAGACTCTTCAGCTCCCAGCCCTATTAACCGCGGTCTGCGACGTCTTTTTGTGCGCATATACGCGGGTGAGAGCCTTTTGTTTGTTTATCCGTTTGTTAACCCCCCCCCCCCCCCCCCACGGCGCAGCCAAATCTTTCATTACGGCTCTGCAAATAAATCAGGGCAAGAAAAACCTTTGCTTTCCTCTAATAAATTTGGCATTTCTGCGGGTAAACAGTTTCCCGAGCTGGTGTTTGGTGACTCTCATTTCTGCTGAATTCAATTAGATAGGGTAAAACATACTGTCGCCCCTTTAATCCTTGTCATAAAGACAAGGTAGTGACTTTTATATAGAAAAATAGGAGCCAAGGAAAAAGTGCTTATCTCCTAAATTAAGCTAACCGGTGGAAGTTGAGTTCTATGGACTATCTCTGGTTAAATATGAATCACGCATTGTTTAACAGATTATATTCCCTTAGTCTGTATTTGATGTAAAGTCGACTTAATTTCTAAAAGGTACTCAGAGTCGTTCAAGAGACACGTGGAGTGCGAAACCTCGAGAGTTCTCGTGAACGTAAGTAAGAGGGATCTGTCACGATTACGAGTACTATGAATGAAAGTAAATGACTATGAGCTATAACATTTTTATTTCTCTCAATAAAGTCATTCTTTATTTTATGAAAACAGCGGCCAAAATAACTGTTTTTATTTTTTTATACTTTAAACCATTGGTTCTGAACCAGTTGTCCACTGACATCAAGTATATATGTTTCTGAAATTCTAATAAGCACAGCATTAGGGTAACATTCCATTTCTGACCGCAGCTGCACTACTGGTACTGAACACGTCGCTGTTACTGTCAATTTCCATAGTAAAATGAACAGTAGTGCAGCTGCGGTTGGAAATGGACTGTCACCTTTAGAATGTCTCAAATAATAAATAGAAGGTATTAAAATATACCTTACCTAATAAACATAACTTATGGAGCTCGCTGTGAACCCCCCACCCCCGTGTCCCCCCACTCCCCGCCAGGCACTAATAACAACGTTTGTAAAAATATCCGCAGTCACGTGCTTAAGGCGAAGTCTTGCTGACGAATACTTACTGTGAGTGATGAAGTAGGAAGGATTATGCTATCCAGAGGGGCAATGAGGGGAGGGGCTTTCTGGGCACCATACCAAGCGATCAGGCCATGATTAAGGCATTTTATAACTAATGTGTCCCATACCCGCAGGAGTGGTGCCATATTCATGCACATAGCGAATAGGATTCGAAACCAAAATAACACATTTAATAATTAAACTTGTTGTCCAGTGCTTCCTCAGAGGTAAAAGCACAATAAGCGACCGACATAATTCCCAAATCAGCAACACTCAGTCAATCGAATCGTGGACAATAACCTTCCCCTTGCGCTGTTTGCCGTCGCCTTAACCCGCGCTATATTAAATCTGCCCGCTAGTGCGAGCGCCCGCCACGAGTCACGATCACGACACAAGATACTCCTAGCTAGAATATATATTTAATTCATTTATTGCGACCTTGGTAATACAGAGATGTTAGGTTCAGTCGAAGAATTTGATGTGAAACAGTGACAAAATGCCCGTGAGTAAAATTGTTACGGTACAGTAGTCGTAGCAATATTACCTTATAACAAAAAACAAATTAATATAAGTTGTTTTTAAAAACTCAAAAGTACATAATTATTGAGTAGATACTTTTGGAAACTGTTCAATAAAATGTGCATGTTGCCTGGAAGAAAATAAAAGCAAAATCGATACTATAAATTTAATCGAGAGCTCCTCCGAGAGAGTTTAGTTTCTCAAGCTTCATATCTGAAAATTCAAGCCGCCAGCGCCACATGTCTGGGTTGTTTTTTTTTTACTTTTTTTAGGGTTCCGTACCCAAAAGGTAAAAACGGGACCCTATTACTAAGACTCCGCTGTCCGTCCGTCCGTCTGTCACCAGGCTATATCTCACGAACCGTGATAGCTAGACAGTTGAAATTTTCACAGATGATGTATTTCTGTTGCCGCTATAACAACAAATACTAAAAACAGAATAAAATAAAGATTTAAGTGGGGCCCCCATAAACAAACGTGATTTTTGACCGAAGTTAAGCAACGTCGGGCGGGGTCAGTACTTGGATGGGTGACCGTTTTTTTTTGCTTGTTTTGCTCTATTTTTTGTTGATGGTGCGGAACACTCCGTGCGCGAGTCCGACTCGCACTTGGCCGGTTTTTTTGTATACATACGCAAACCATTTAGAAAGTTAAACAAAATTAAGCTAATTTACCATGAACTTTGAATATTATTTTCTGTAAAATATTTGACATATGTACTACGTATCTTTTTAGCGCCTCTGTGCACCAACGTGGTGACAACCAAGTTAGTCATTCGACTAGACTAGTAAAATGATAAATTGTTTGATGAAGCTGATGATCCCCGCGTGCCTCCTGGCCTGTACCTGCGCAGAATCAATTACGGGGTGTTTGCGCCGACAGTTTGCGCTTATGACTAGCGGCTGATATCGGGTATTAGTTCAGAATTGCCCGCACCCCCGCACCCCGCGCCCCCGCACCGCGCACCCGGGGCGCATTCATAACAAATACAAGTATTCGTCCAGAATGTAACCCCCCTGTGGCATTCATAGCAATAAGGCAAGGGTTAACAGCCGATTTTATTGGAAGTTAATTTGGTTGGCTGTCTGTCCATGCGGAAAGATCTAACCCATATAAGCCAGCTTACGTGATGTGGGCTTTTCGATTTGATTTCTTATCGAGAGGATTTCATGTAATTACAAGTAGGTATGATTGCAATTTCACTTGTGTAAGTTTCGAACTACGAGTTACGAGTAGTGATGTTCCTGAGCTCACGAGCCAGATAATTTTATTAAAAATGATTTCAGTCCATCTCAGCTTAACACATTCCGTGCCAGCAACTCGCTAGGGGAGTTCACTGTTCGTAGGCGCTTTTCGCTACATACCGGTTTTCCCGTGTTATCGGCCACGCTCGTAGCGCGTAGCTCGCGCTGGCACTGAATGTGTTAAAAACTATTGAAATCTTGTCTAAAACCAATGAATATGAATTTAGATTTGTGTCAAAAAAAATCAATATCATTGCACTATTGAATTCCCAATACGGGCCTAATTTACCCTCTGGGTTGGAAGGTCAGATGGCAGTCGCTTTCGTAAAACTAGTGCCCACGCCAATTACTGGTATTAGTTGCCAAGCGGACCCCAGGCTCCCATGAGCCGTGGCAAAATGCCGGGACAACGCGAGGAAGATGATGATCATTGCACTATTGAAATCGTAAATTACCTGAATCTTAATAGGTACCATATAAATATGTAATCATATTACATCTGAGAAAAATAAACGTATAATATATCTGATAAACAGGCCAATTCTAATGTACACTTACACCAGAATGATATCTAGATGATGTCATTTAGTTCTCGTGCATTTCGCTCGTACTCGGTCATTTAGATATCATTCTGATGTCAGTGTACGTTCGAATTGGCCTGTAGGTGGCCACCAAAGCTCACATTCAAATAAGTAACACATGACACTCGAACAGAAAACATCGGCTTATAATATCGCAGTGATGGCATGAAGGTATTGTGGCCTGTTGGCATCGACACTCGACGGCGAGATCAAAAGACTCGCGTAATTGGCACCACCTTCATCCGAAGGTAAAAGTATCTCGGCGAAACCAATCATGATAATTCGTTTTTGGTTAGAGGCCTTCTAAGCATGATTTTTATGTGCTCAAATGATATTTATTGAGGCCTTTTTAAGATAACGTACAAACTTAATTCAATTTTCCATTAGGCAGTTCGTGTTTGATTTTTATTAACGTTTTATTAAATAAGTAAAGTACATATGTAGTTATTATAAGCGTTGGTACAACGTTTAATTAGAGATCACAAAAACAGTTTCTCTACGAACTTTTTTCGAATAGGTATATCACCTATTATTAACTAGCAGCCAAGGTATAATAAGCTTAATTAAAACTTTGTGTAGATATAAGATCGTGTGAAAAACTCGACTAAGAATTGGACAATAATTATACAAAAAGCGGCCAAGTGCGAGTCGGACTCGCCCATGAAGGGTTCCGTATTTAGGCGATTTATGACGTATAAAAAAAAACTACTTACTAGATCTCGTTCAAACCAATTTTCGGTGGAAGTTTACATGGTAATGTACATCATATATTTTTTTTCGTTTTATCATTCTCTTATTTTAGAAGTTACAGGGGGGGGGGACACACATTTTACCACTTTGGAAGTGTCTCTCGCGCAAACTATTCAGTTTAGAAAAAAATGATATTAGGAACCTCAATATCATTTTTGAAGACCTATCCATAGATACCCCACACGTATGGGTTTGATGAAAAAAAAAATGTTGAGTTTCAGTTCGAAGTATGGGGAACCCCAAAAATTTATTGTTTTTTTTTTCTATTTTTGTGTGAAAATCTTAATGCGGTTTACAGAATACATCTACTTACCAAGTTTCAACAGTATAGTTCTTATAGTTTCGGAGAAAAGTGGCTGTGACATACGGACGGACAGACAGACGGACAGACGGACAGACGGACAGACAGACAGACATGACGAATCTATAAGGGTTCCGTTTTTTGCCATTTGGCTACGGAACCCTAAAAACAACATTAAAAAATAAAAAAGTATTTTTTTAAATATGTACTTATCTTTAGAGTATCTTGTAGTGTCTGAGGTCCATTAGGTTTTTTGAGGTTATGTTAGGGGCTTAGCGCTACGCCTCGTAGCACGCTATAGCGCGTAGCAGCATCTTTCCTTTGTAGCGGAATCGGCTCGTAGCAGCGTAGCAACCTTAAACCGGGTATGGTAGTAAAGCAATTTGAGTTAGGGTGTGTTTTCTGTATAAAATGTTTAAAGCTAACCGCCGTTTGGTATTTTTTTACATGTAGTTTGATATTTTTTTAGTGTGTAAGTAGACAAAAAATATTACTTTGCTAAACAGTGAAATTATTTCGCGGCCCAGGAAAATAATATTTTATCTTTTAATTAATACTAGCGACTCGCCCCGGCTTCATAAACCTTATACATAAACCTTCCTCTAGATTCACTCTATCTATTAAAAAAAACCGCATCAAAATCTGTTGCGTACTTTTAAAGATCTAAGCATAACGTAACGCCTGATTGATTCTATTTATAAAAATTTGGTTTCAATATTTTATTTGGCCGTAATTGCGCGTGCAACGTGACCGAAGCTCAATTGAAATAACGATGATATTAATGATATTGAATTCCGTCAGCAAATACCATTAGGCAGAGTTAATTAATATGATTTAGTAATCTATCGAGAGCACGATGAGAGCAACTATTTACTGGAGCGGGGAGGCCGAGCGAGACTCGCGGTGTATGGACTCTCAGTTCAACACAAAATACCATTAAGCAGAGTTAATTAATATGATTGAGCTACGAGTAGCTGAGTAACATATTGCATTTAAATTGAACAGAATTTTAAGGATTTTTTTGCGTCAGGATGAATATTTGAGCGAATTATACACACGTTATTTATCTTTAATACTGAGTCCATATTGGTGAGTCCGACGGCGCGGTGGCGCCTCCCGGGGGTAATGATTATTAATATAGTTTGGCGGTCGCAACTTGTCTAATATCGCCGGCACTCGTTCCCTTGATGACATACTTGTTACAATACCGACCCATTTACCATATTACGCTTATTAACACTAGTACAGTCGGAACGATCTGTATTCTCTGAATTATTTTCTTCCATTAATGTGCAAAAATATTAGAGTCTTGTACTGCCGTATTCGAACTTCAAGACGACACGTACTAGATCCTTTCTAGATACGTTATAGTTTAGATTTCAACTAATTCTCTTTGGCAGCGCAATTCGGGCAACCAATGTCACTTTTACGATAGATCGTGTTAGATATCTATTAGATGTGAATTAGATCTCTAAGTATTATCTTGTGGAAATCGTTCAAAAGTATCTCCAGAATCGCGGAAATGTCAAATTTGACAGGTTAGATCTTAAACATATCGTTATCGTATCTTGGCGAATCCGAATCGGGCCCGTACACTCTGCAACAGCATTGTATAAATTCAAAAATGTTGCATTTTTTACAACAAGTTTTCTTAAACTATCGCAAGTTTAAGTATGAGTAAGTGGAAGGAAAAGATTCGAGCCCTAATACACCCCAGCAGGGGGTAACAGGATGGAAAGAAGAAAGTTTAATGTATGAAAATATTTTTTGTTTTGATTTGCATAGAGGGTTTCATTTATATTAATACTTTAGACTATACTTAGGTATAGATATAATATACATAGCTAAAAGAAACTTACACAAAGATACATAGTTAAATAGGTATACATATATTATTTATTGACTGTACTTTATTAAAAAAGTTGTAGGCATCCCTCGCACGAGTAAGTCTCACTCGATAATAATATAATAAATTAAATAATTTCCATCTTTCTCAAAAGCTTCACAAATTCGACGACTTTTGTATTGAAATCGTGTAATTTCATGTTTCGTTTGAATCCCCGACAACGGAGCCACACACGCGGAAGGGCCTCTGCTCTGACTCGCATACAAGCCATAATAGCCAATGAAAACTCATTCTATTGTCAACCGTATTCTCAGGCTTTAAAGGCTAAATTCAAAATAGTTTTCTAGTGGTACTTATGACTGTTAGGTGTGCGTGAAGAGCGCTGTAGAGAGTTGATCATTTTGTAACATTATCAATTAACTCACGGGGAACATTCTAATTATAAGTCTGTTATTGATTTGATATTCAATATGATACCTATTCACGCGCACGTATAGATCAACTTTTTTATGTTGGAAAATTTATGGAAAAGAATAACTTAGCATCAGCCAGCCGATAATAGTAGCATAGTTTTAATTAAAATAAATGTTACTTACCTATACTAATAAGTTCGACTAATACCTATAATAAGAAGATGAGTGATGACCCAATATTGAAAGGGCTTATAACTGCCATAAAAATGTATGTATGTGGTGGTTATTTTAAGTACCATAAAACCGGGTTATAAGAGTGACCCAGGCGACCGTAACCGTGGCAACGAGTGACAAGAAACAGTTGATTTACCTGCTTATAAAATAAGCGCGAGCAAGATCCACTGAGATCAGGGATCGGATACCGGTATTTTTTGTATGGGAACGGAAACGGTATTTTTTCGTAAACACAACTGAGTCCTACATTTCGAGTATAAAATAATTCGAAAAATATGGTTATTTCTAAGTTTTTGCAAAAAACCGGTTCCGATCCCTGACTGAGATTACTTGATTATCAAATCAATAAGAATTTTAAATTTTGGATTGCTCCTGTCTCCCTCCGACATTCAAAGCATTGTTAAGGGCGAAATTAATAAAAAGTTCAGCCTTTGGTTCAAAAGCCTTTTTAGGCGAGTTCACTGGAATGGGTTATTTATTATTTAATAGGTAATAAATAATAGGTATTTATTGATACCTAAAAGATCAAATAGGTACTTATAATGGAAGAAATAGAATCGTTACTTTGAGATGGAGGGTGATTTAAATAGGCGTAGCTTTTAAACGTTATTTAAGATGAATTTACTGATTCCATTACTTTCTATTAATGAAAGATTAATTTTATTTTTAGTTTAACTAGTGAAGTAAATATAACGCGACTGTTCAACTTCTGAAAATTTTAAATTTAGAAAAATGTATAAGTTTCATTAATACTTGTATTATCGGTACTAAATGGCTATACCTATAATAATAGATAAATACTTAATTACTCGTACATGTAGGCGTCGTCCGCGTCTCTCTGTGCTATTATATACCGGCTAATGTCTTCATGAACATATTGTGTCATGTTCTAGATGATAACCTCGATACCTGCTAATAATACAGTCTGTAACGGCCTTTGCATGCCTGTCGTCACGACAAATGTGTGTCATATTAACTATCCGCCTACAAATGATCGTCGTTGCCGTTAAGTTCTAAGTTAATCAGTCGCTGCCTAAATCGGTCAGGAGTATCTTCATCATCAATAGTAGGTATCCACTCGCTACTAATATTATAGATGTGAAAGCAACTCTGTTAACTAAGTCTGTTGACGGGGTACTAAGGCCGTTATTAAGCTTTAGTTCGCTGAAACTACAAATTTAAAAAGTTACCATATTATTTATTCTGTGTTTGTGAGAAGGAGATATTATAATTAGGTACAGCCATAGTGACTTTTGGAAGTAAATGTAACAGGTGCCATCTTTTCAACGGCATTAAATAAATTAGATAATATTAAATATCCGTGTATGTATGGTAACTCCAACAATTTGACAGTTAATGGACAAATAATACTAGGCACCACCATTAAATAACGTTCAAGAAATAGCCCATGAAAGTTAAAACATAAATAAATATATAGAAAGATTAGAGGATTCCTGTAACACAAACGCAGCAGCCAAACGAGCGAAATTGACTGCTCAGACCGCGTTGATCGCTTTGACAAACTCACTTTGCTCGGCGACATCATGTGGATCTAATAAACCCCGAACATCTCTCGCCCAACCTTTATTACTGCGTGTTTTTATACACCGCCATCACAAATACACCACTCAACTAAAAATCAAGCTAATCACAAACTTTTCCCTTTGAAATAGAGACCCACACTCTTTTTGAGAGCGGTAAACACAACGCTGTAAATTCAGCGCCTATTATACCATTCCGCGGCACATGCTATTGGATTTTAACTCTCATTCCTTGGGAATAAGAGGAGCAGTGGATGTTGATTCAGAAATAGAAGCGGCGGGAGTTGTTCGGCACTTAATTACTTTTCGAGGATCCACTGATTCTATATATTTGATTGTGGACTATCGACTCCGTTTAACACAAGCTCACGGAATGTAAATTCATTTCATTACGTTTCGATTTCCCGTTTTAGGAGCGTTCAAAGTACCTGTATTTTGCTTTGAAAGTACCTTAAGTAACTTAATATTAAATAACACGTTTCACGACGTTGAAAACTGTCATTCATCGTATGTACATTGCGGGTCCAACTAGTACATATCTGGGTCCGTATGTAACAACGTACCTGGCTCCTGTTTCAGCACGCTGATAACTGTAGCCTGACTGCATTGCTGGTCTTACAAGTAAATATAGAATTACTTACTGACTATCTTACGTACTGTACAGAAAATTGTCAGTATCTGGAGTCACTGCTGGTCCAATGGGTGAAATAGGCACCTGACATCAATGTTTACTAGTTGAACTAACAATTAACGGAGATTGTTATTGTCAGCATTGGTGAAAGTGGCGGCTAGACTGTTGATATGAGATGTGATTAATAGTAGATTGTGTATTTACATTCAGACAAAAATATCTTCTATCAAACACGCATTGATTCTCTTACCATTAAACGGATTGTGCACTTATTATTATTTAGCAAAACGGGACTATAATCGCGTAACATTTTAGTTTTTCAATTCAACACACTACCTACACTAAACACCGACCGAGTAACATCCAAGTTCATTAACAAAACGTTCATAGTTGATCAACAAAACCAAGTGCGGGTAGTTCGTAAATCTCGCGCGGTTGGAAGATGTTGATGTCCACTTTAGCCAGTCTTCTCCGAAACCAAGGGGACAACGCCGTCCTCGAAACGAGTTACATTTTAAAATGTAAGTATACCCGTTTAGCTAAATAATAATGAGTAAAAGTGGTGAAAGTTTAAATTAGTGGATTGTACACTTGCTTACCACCATTAAAAAAAACAAGAAAGCTCTTAAAATGAGTGATGGTAACATTTAATAATGTAATCGATACTGAAAATACGATACGACGATAATGAAATCGAAAAAGTAACCTAAGTATAGTCCGTCAACCAAATCTTGTCAGTAGCAATGTAAAGCAAACTAAAGTAGGGCAACACTCAAAGAGCAGTATTGCGCTAAGAAAAGCAGCAATGTACATCGAACCAAAAGATTATTTTTTCCGCTGAGCGCGCCCTGCGTACGTCAATTCAAATTGTCACTCGCGGTTTATTGAAAAAATTTGACTCGGACGGACAATTTAAAAGCGATGTTAAAACAATGTTAATCAAAATGATGAACAAATTTGAAGATATCAAAAACAACTCCCTATTGTAGTGCTTATATTCTCTTTGTTCCCTATCTATGTCTTCTAAGTTTACTAAAATAAAATCATATCAAAATGCAGATAATTAGATAGTGCATATATTTGTTATTTACAATATCATATGCCACTTGTTAATGTAAATTAGTGTACTCTTCTGGATGAATATGACATACCTGTGTAATTTTTTTGATTGGTATATATTGTACAATAGGATTACATATTAAAAATAAAACAACTGATATTTGGGTGTTTATTTAATTTAAAGGTAAATAAGATAAGGGTCACTTTAGCTTACACTATAATTCAGGTCATTAATTGAAAAAATATAATGAAGTTACCAATGTTACCGGGTCACTTCAACCAAGCATAATACTCTGTAGTATTCTATTGCATCTTTGTAAATAGTCACAACTGATTGCTGAAAATATTAGACATGTGGGCCTATGGACGGTTTCCAGGACACAATTTATGGTCTTGTTGGATAGATTTAGGCATACGTTTTAATTTTATTTATGCTTTTTAACCCTAAAACAAAAAAAACTGAACATAATCTTAAAAGTTCGAAAGAGTTCTTCCAGTATGTACTTGTCATAACCTCAATTTTTAGTAATGTTTACTATCAACGAGCATGATTGTACATTGTAGGCTCCTTAGCTTTGCTTATTCTTATTTAATGTATTGGTATTTAATGGTGACAGCAGAAATATCTCTTGAAACAGAAACGATTCAGAATGAAAACCAAATGAAAACAAATAAGGTGACGGCTGTCGTTCACGATCCACATTCCACAGATAAAACACAGATGACACGCATTTTGGAATTATTCGAACACAGTGTTGCTAACCCGCGATTTTTCAAATTTGCCGCCTTTTACTACTGACAAGATTTGGTTGACGGACTTTATTTATCTAGAAAGTGACATCTCTTAAGAAAGTGACCTGCCTCGAATGTGACATAATGAAGACAGGCGATGTAATGTGTGCCAAACTTCAGATTGAACAGTCATAATCTAAAACTTTCATAAACGATTGGCCTATATATTACCGAATTTAAACAAACAAAAGTGTGTAAACATGTTTACACGGATATTGTTATTCAATACCAATTCAGCACTGTGCTTACAGCAAAGTAAATTAAAATTCAATGAACCCTGAAAACCAACGAAATAAAAGAATAGCTGTCAGATAAATCAATGTTCCTAATGTGACAATTTAAGCATGCTAAGCCTTTGACAGTGTTGATGTTGATCATAAGATAACACCGAACCAGCATGAGCCTGTACAATAAAGTGGCTGGCAACTACTAAACAGAGTTTACCATGAACTTCGGAAATCAAAATTTGTCTATCTCTGTTCCACATGTAAACAAAACCGGTACCAGCGGCAGGGACGGATAAAGACAAAGTTCGCGGTAGGCCAGATCCGAGGTGGCGCCTCGCACCAAACAAGACGACGCGTCGCGACGCATCGGGCAGATGCCTGGCCTGACCGAGGTAATTCAACAAGCTATTTATATCGTTATCGCGGACCAGTATATCCCCAGCCAACCGTAACCAACAGCTGACACGGACCGAGGTGTCAAATTAGCACGGACGAGAGCGATTCAGGAATAGGGCCGGGAACGTGCCCGTCGCAGTGAACCTGCCATCACCTTTTTAGATCGCGCGCTAAATATAGACCACTCCGTTGTTATTGGTCACTGGAAGCTCCAAAAGCTTACAAAAGCTAACGCTCTAAATACTGTTTCGAAGTTCCGAATGTCGATTATGTTACGTCACACTTTCAGTTTTTACCGGTCAGTCTATTAGCGGCGCGACTCCCGCCGCTCCAGCGCTCTATTAATAGTCGAGCGGAGCGATTTTTTCTTAATGTATTTACGGAACGGCTTCATGTTCCCTCCGCCGCGGGATTCCGATAAAATTAGACAATGCTCGTCTTTACTATTTATGGTAGTGCCGGAGGGGCTATATCGGGACGCGGCGGGAGGCGCGGCGTGGGGTGTTGGCGGTGCCGACGTGGGATAGACGCAACACCTGCACCGGACACTGGGCCGTGACATAACGTAATCGAGCATCGAGGAAACTGACACCGCTGACGTGGTGACGCCTTGTCAAGGATCTCGGCTCCGAGATAACGATGTGAAGGGAAAAGAGGAGAGGAGTATGTACTTATGAAAACCAAAATAGATCGGTGTATAAAAAGAAATGATTGTAATTAAAATAAATAAATTAACCGTTTATTTATTAATTACATTTTGGCGTGAGATCCATAACGATCCCGAGTATAATAAAAATAAAAAAGAAATTAAATTTATATAAATTTTACAATAAATTACATTAATATAAGATGGCGTTATATTTAGATGTTCAGTTCTGTCAGGTATCACTACGTACAACGTACAAAATGCTGATGTCCCCACTGGGGACCGATAGCACAAACACCACGTACACGGCACGGCCGCGGGGCGGGGCGCGGGCGGGGCGCGCGCGCCGCTCCGCCGCTGGCCAACCACTGCTGGACGCTTAGAAGCACTTGCGGTGGACGATGCCGGGGCCGGACTCGTCGTACTCCTCCTTGGAGATCCACATCTGCTGGAAGGTGGACAGGGAAGCCAGGATGGATCCACCGATCCATACGGAGTACTTCCTCTCGGGGGGAGCGATGATCTTGATTTTGATGGTGGAGGGAGCCAGGGCGGTGATCTCCTTCTGCATCCTGTCGGCGATACCGGGGTACATGGTGGTACCACCGGACATGACGGTGTTGGCGTACAGGTCCTTACGGATGTCGACGTCGCACTTCATGATGGAGTTGTACACGGTCTCGTGGATACCGCAGGATTCCATACCCAGGAAGGAAGGCTGGAACAGGGCTTCGGGGCAACGGAACCTCTCGTTACCGATGGTGATGACCTGACCGTCGGGAAGCTCGTAGGACTTCTCGAGGGAGGTGGAGGCGGCAGCGGTGGCCATCTCCTGCTCGAAGTCGAGGGCGACATAGCACAGCTTCTCCTTGATGTCACGCACGATTTCCCTCTCAGCGGTGGTGGTGAAAGAGTAACCACGCTCGGTGAGGATCTTCATGAGGTAGTCGGTCAAGTCGCGACCGGCCAAGTCCAGACGAAGGATGGCGTGGGGAAGGGCGTAACCTTCGTAGATGGGGACGGTGTGGGACACACCATCTCCGGAGTCCAGCACGATACCGGTGGTACGACCGGAAGCGTACAGGGAGAGCACGGCCTGGATGGCGACGTACATGGCCGGGGAGTTGAAGGTCTCAAACATGATCTGGGTCATCTTTTCCCTGTTGGCCTTAGGGTTGAGGGGAGCCTCGGTCAGGAGAACGGGGTGCTCCTCGGGCGCGACGCGCAGCTCGTTGTAGAAGGTGTGGTGCCAGATCTTCTCCATATCGTCCCAGTTGGTGATGATACCGTGCTCGATGGGGTACTTCAGGGTGAGGATACCTCTCTTGCTCTGGGCCTCATCTCCTACGTAGGAGTCCTTCTGACCCATGCCCACCATGACGCCCTGATGACGGGGGCGACCCACGATGGACGGGAACACGGCGCGCGGCGCGTCGTCGCCGGCGAAACCGGCCTTGCACATGCCGGAGCCATTGTCTACTACGAGCGCGGCAACATCGTCGTCACACATGTTGGCGGTTGTGTTGGGTGTCGGGACGCGGGATGTTGACTCTACGGCAGCGAGACTGCGAGTGCGGAGAGGACGGCGCGGGAGGCTTATATATGCGCGGCCGCGCTGCGCTCGCGCCCATACAAGGCGCGCGCTCCACCGTCCGCGGCCGCTGCTTCGCGCCGCCGACCCCTGACCCTGGCGGTCCGGAGTGGCTAGCTACCCCAGAGATCACCCTCTAAGATCGATCCTCGATCAATTTAAGGTCCTGAGGTCCTAGGTGTGACCCGCCGCCTTATCGGGCGCTCGCCGCGCGCCGGTACGAAAGTACGGTAAGTGGTAGCGAGCCCTAATCCTATTTTATTCGCTTTTTATATGGCACTTTTTTCACCTATCTCTTAAATATTTATATTTTCGCAATTTTGGCACATAAAAATAATAACAAACACATAAGTTATTGCTAAATAAGTTTCCACCTATTTACGGATTGATCAAATTCTACGAAGAAAACATTAACTAAACATCATCCCTTTCCTTAAGATCCGTTTATTTTAAGAAGTTTCCGAAATATGTACCTACGATCACTTATTGTATGTACAATGACTAGGAAGTCATTGATTTTGCTCAAAATTATCGTCAATTCAGCTCTAAAATCTTACATGCCTAAATTGCATCAACATTGCAACCGGTTATTTTTATCCGATGTTACCGTGTCGCATACAGATCGGAAGCGCTCGATCAAGTGCACGCGATTGGCAAGGGCCGATGCGTCCTATTGATCTATTATCTATTGTTTACAAAGTATTAATACAATCGGTTCAACAGCGAAGTTCAGTGCGACAGATATATTTAGCAACCATTCATTGATCACCCTCAATCAGATACCAATACCGTTACAAAGCTACTCTTGATTGACTTTCCACTTCGAGAAGCATATTATGCATTGCTGGCTCTAGTTCCCTTTGGTCCTTTTGTTTTCAGTTTAAGCGCGCATTGGGACGCGTGCGCAGCGGGATGGCCGTGACGGAGCGGCGGCAGCGACGAGGTGCGGGGCTGCAGCGGGTGCATTGGCCGGCTATTCGCGGCACGGCAGGTGCGCGCGCGCTGCACTAATATACTTATAACAAGCGTAACTGAAGTATGTGAGATGCGCGTAGATCGAAACTACCTTACGGTTATACAGGTGAGAAAACGTTTCAGTACAGGTTGATTGGTGAAGAGATTGTCAGTGATATTTTGTTCATTTTACTTTTTTTCCTTCTTACATGAAACTTAAGGTAATGTTCGGATGTCAACTGCAGCTGCATTACTGTTGCGTCGTCGTTGTTGCCGCCGTTGTATCTGTCAATTTCCTTAATAAAATGAATGACAGTCGCCGCCGCATTATTGTCGCGATAGTAACAATCAATCTGTCACTTATTTTATTTATTTATATTAAACTTTATTGCACATCAAATTTTATCAAGGAAGTTTTCATGTCGACCAGTCTCTCTGTCTGTTTGCGGCTTATAGTTATTAGCTTGTGGGAAAGTTTTATCAAATTGGCTGTAAACTCATTAAGAGGGTCCACTAGGGTTTGATCCGGATCCGAAATGTATGAAATTATCCGGATCTGGATCCGGATCCGCGGATATTCCCATACATTTCGGATCCGTCATACAAACCCATGGGGCTTTTTGTTTTTGTTTTTAGGGTTCCGTAGCCAAATGGCAAAAAACGGAACCCTTATAGATTCGTCATGTCTGTCTGTCTGTCTGTCTGTCCGTCTGTCCGTCTGTCTGTCCGTCCGTATGTCACAGCCACTTTTCTCCGAAACTATAAGAACTATACTGTTGAAACTTGGTAAGTAGATGTATTCTGTGAACCGCATTAAGATTTTCACACAAAAATAGAAAAAAAAAGAATAAATTTTTGGGGTTCCCCATACTTCGAACTGAAACTCAAAAATTGTTTTTTCATCAAACCCATACGTGTGGGGTATCTATGGATAGGTCTTCAAAAATGATATTGAGGTTTCTAATATCATTTTTTTCTAAACTGAATAGTTTGCGCGAGAGACACTTCCAAAGTGGTAAAATGTGTGTCCCCCCCCCTGTAACTTCTAAAATAAGAGAATGATAAAACTAAAAAAAATATATGATGTACATTACCATGTAAACTTCCACCGAAAATTGGTTTGAACGAGATCTAGTAAGTAGTTTTTTTTTATACGTCATAAATCGCCTAAATACGGAACCCTTCATGGGCGAGTCCGACTCGCACTTGGCCGCTTTTTTATATTTGATAGAAGACACAAATAGGTACAAGCGTGACAGAGTGGTCGGAAACAAGACAGTATATTAAAATAATTTTAACCCAAGGACAAGCATACCCAGAAATAAAATTTTAATTCGATCTTTGGGTAAGTAATATCATAATATGGCTCTATCGATATTGTCGATAATTTAGCCAACGTACCCATGGGACTCTACCTACGTGAGATCGGAACAATATTTTAATACTTATATCGATCCTACATTATTAATAATCAGCCAGTTTACGCTATAAAACTATAAATACCCTAAAATAACCCTAGCTCACCTATAACTATCTACGAGTACGTCCAGTAGCAGCAGGTTGTTGTGATCTAAGTAGACCTCAGTAGTTAGGGGCGGCGCGACAAATCGTGTAGCCTTGTAAATAGTTGGGGGACGCCCGGGCATATTTGTACAGCCACTAATATAGCGAACGCATGAGCGGAGCGGCGAGCGGGTGGTACGTGAGGGTGGCGCGACAAGTAGTGTAACCTTGTAAATGTCGGTATACTCGATACGAACTCGGTATACACGTTACAGCGATCTCTACAGGTGGATTGAATCCTATATCCAAAACCGATGCCAGGCAGTATCACTGAGGGGCTTCCAGATACTTAACCATTGATTCAGGGGTCCCTCAAGGCTCCCATTTAGGACCGCTTTTATTTATCATATATGTTAACGACATGGGTACATCATTTTCTAGTTCTAAACATCTAGTTTATGCAGACGACACAAAAATTTTCAAAATCATAAAAACAAAGAAAGACTGCCTGGACATGCAACGTGAAAGATCACGTTGCATGTCCAGGCAGTCGTTCTTAATGAGCTATCAAGAGATAGCTTCGCCACATATTGCGGTAGCAACCAATTACTTCTAAACCCTGATATGTAAATGCAACTGTATCACTTTCACTCGTAAACGTAGTCCCCTTCTTTTCAATTATAATTTTTCAGGAAAGGTCATTAATAGAGTTACAAAGGTTCGAGATCTTGGCATTATTTTAGATTCTAAGCTCAATTTCATTTCATACATAGACCACATCACCACGAAGGCCTACCAGAAATTGGGTCTGATACTTAGACTATCTCAACCATTTAAAGATCCAAACATCGTAAAAGTGTTATACTCCTCTTATGTTCGTAGCATTTTAGAATTCGGTAGCGTCGTCTGGACCCCTCAATATATCGTTCACATAAAAAGAATTGAAAAAATTCAAAATAAGTTATTAAAGTCGCTCCACTTCCGCTACGGTTTGAATATGTCAGAGAATAGCACACACCGTCGTGGTCTTGGGCCACTAGAAAAAAGACGTGTATTTATAGATCAAATGTTTCTTTATAAACTCCCAAATAGCCTCATTGATTCTTCTACTCTTCTTGAAAAAATTGTTCTTAAATTGCCTCGTCGTATTCCCTCTCGCCATCCCCAAACATTCCATATCAGCTTTTGTAGTTCTAATTTCGCCAAAAATACTTTCTTTAGACGAGCCTGTCAAAATTATTATGTTAACTTCATAAATCTAAATATCTTCTCATTGTCTTTCGGTAAATGGTCGGTAAGTGGTCTGCGGAGCCAAATATTCCCATAGCAGTGTAATGTTATTATTAACTTTGTTAAAAAAAAAGAGAAAAAAAAAACATTGTTTTACAGTCTTATGAAACGTAACTATGTATGTTTGTAAGCATGATCGATACTTAGGTACTTTATAAGTTGTACGTATCCAATTGTTACTTTTGTGTATCTTCCTATTAATAGGCATAAGTCATAACCGAACTTGCCCTGTTTCTACTTATTACCAATATCATTATTTTATACTTAATGGCACTATAGGTCTTATTGTATATATACAAGTTTAAACATATTTGTATGTGACTGTTTGTTTCCTAAATAAAAAAATAAAAATAATTGTTGAAGGAAGCCCATGGCATGTTGGTATAATCTAGCGGGTTCATACTGCATGAGCGGAGCGGCGAGCAATAGCATACAGTTACAGTACGGCGTAGTTAGGGTGTCGGCGCGACCAATTTGTAGTCTTATAAATTGAATAGTTGTGGGTTTTTAATGGAGGCACCTTCAGTCGTCGGGCCGTTGCTTTCCAAACTACGAGTAGCAGTGAAGGAACCTCGAATAGGGATGTTGACATGAATTGCGAATATATACCTAATATGTTATGTTTTTACCATAGCAGGGAATATTAAAACGCGGAAAATCATATTTTGCAAGAGTAAATATCAAAGTTCAAAGTTCAAAATTTTATTTGCTAAAATGCACGTACATAATGGATGTTACACAGGATGCAGCTATCAGCGCATTTAGCCCGAAGGCATGCAAAGCAGAAGATAATTATATTAAATATAAGACATATTTACATAATCATATTTACACAATCATATTTACAAGACATATTTACAGTTATGCGTAATATGCGTAATAAATTAATTAAAAACAATCAAAAGTATTTAAAATAATGCCCAGTATCACGTGACTGCAAACGCCAATCGGAGCGCGTGACGTCATAACATTTGAATCACCACAGACAAGTCGTCAAACCTGACCGTAATCCATACGACACCACCAAAGAGTTTGGATGTTCAAAAACTGTATGTATTTTTTATTTCGACATTAGACATTTATTACGTACCAAAAAGATTAAAACATGATATAAATTATATATTTGTTATTAAATAAATAAAATGTTATATAATACGATATTTCACTATATATATAGACACACATTCTTAATAAAAAAAATTAATTTGCTTTGCTTAGTCCTAGAATATATTTAATGCTATCCGTGCACTCTGTAAATAATGTATATAATGTTTGTTTGCATTTCTCTATGTAAGTGAATGTAATATTCTTTTGGAGAAATAAATTCTTAAACCATAAAACCATATATTTACGTAATAGTTATCTTTTAGAAAGAGAGATAAATTAATATTTTCGAGTTCGTGACGTCATCAAGATCACATGACAGCTTGCAGCGTTTAGGCTCGAACTTTAAACACTAAACCAATTAAGCTCTATTTTGTATTTAAAATTAATGAATAAAAAATTTAAATATTTTTTTTTTGTAATAATTACGTGTCTATCTATAAAATGAATACAGTTCTAAAAAATTGACAACATCCCTATTATGCGCTACCGTAGCCTTTACAAGGCTGTTGATTTACATATACACATTTCGTGTCCGATAGTTTTATTTGGTACCTATAAAAATAATACATTTATTCGTCTCTCGTTTCGGGGCCGTCGGGGTGTGCCTCTCCAAACTAGCGGAACCCTTCATTTGTAGACCGTATACGACTGTGAAGGAAGCTCGAATTATGCGCAATCGCGTCCTATACAAGGCTGTTTTACTTATACTTTCTGGTGAACGATAGTCTACGTATCAGCGTGAAAATAAGCGTTGGTAAACTTGGTAGCCTAGTTGTACTTAAAAGTATAATCGGACGTTGAATAGATTAAGGTCGCGGGTTCGAACCCCGGCTGGCTCTTATAATCTGGACCGATAAAAAGCTTATACAGGGTGGCGCATTTAGATCGGTCAGTATGGGAAAATCTGAAACTATAAGACATACGACGATCTCTTCTTAGGAACCATGTCATCGATTTTAGTAACAAGAAAAACTGCATTCATACATTTAAATTTTTTTTATGTAAAATGTATTGAAAAAAATGGTGGCCATTTCGAAAACATACTAAAATAAATTAAAGGATATGAAAACAATGCATTTTATTCATTTCAGACATCATGTTTCATAGTAACATTTACTGCTTAAGACCTACACAATCGATATCTAAATAGAAATAATTTTAGATTTTTTTTTTTCAAAACGTCCGGGTTCGATTCCCGAGCTGAGTACACATTTTTTTTAAATGTATGAATGCAGTTTTTCTTGTTACTAAAATCGATGACATGGTTCCTAAGAAGAGATCGTCGTATGTCTTATAGTTTCAGATTTTCCCATACTGACCGATCTGAATGCGCCACCCTGTATATCCATGGTATTGACTATTAGTGATTTAGTTGCTAGTAGATACGTGTATACTTACCTAACTTTTCTTCGTACTCGCTCCAAAACAGCAAATGGATTCTTGTGATGTTAACACTAAACTAACACTGATAAACTAAACTATTTCTAGTTTCTGCATATAATTTCACACATTGACTGTTTTTGCGGTTATTATTTCGTTTTTTGGCTCGATGTGCAAAACATGCATCGTTTAAACTGATTACCTACTTACTGTCATTGCTGTCATACTGTCAGTTAATATTTTTAAATTATTTGCCAGCCAAGCAGTAGGTATTATTTAAAGAATCAACAAAGTTCGTAGTTCGTAGGTATTCTTCTTATAATTACTAAATATTAGACGTTAACATATTATGATGCCACATACGACTACGTAGCTAATTCAAATAGACATTTTTCCCGAAGTTTGTCGTCGACCCAATGGTGTTGTCATCTGTCGCCGTCACTTTCTAAAAATTATTTAAATAACTGCGCGAGTGCATAACACGATAGACATTATAATTTTACTACCTAAAGGCCAGTGCAATCAATGGCAAGCATAATATCTAAAGGCGTAGCCATGACATTGGCAAATTGTAAAATAAATCCCATCAAAAACATTACATGTAAAAAGGTGCAAGTCTCGCAACGCTTTTACTACAAAAAAGTTTTGAGATTTAATGTAAAACCAAGTCGGTTATTTTAATCAGTGCCAGGGGGTGTTAAAAGCATATCAATAAGATATCTTTAATTTGTAATACATATAATGACTTGGCAACTGCGACCCTCGCAAAAAAGAAAATATGCATAATAACCAGGGGTCGGACAAAAAGTGCGGATGACGTCAAACCACTTATAGGATGATTTCAAATAGTATTTTTGATTTTCATAAACAATTATCACTTATCATTTATCAACCTCTTTATTAAACGATATCGCCACTTGAAATGAGTAAGTACGTTTTTGACTGACGCATTGTCAATCAGATGAACAATAAATTGACTTCGTTATTGTTTAGCTATTGTATCTTGACGATTATATTTAGCTAAAATTTAGCTATAGAAGTATAATAACATCAAATTATCTTTTTTTATTTTTACTAATCTTACCTACTGTTCCCACTTTTGACTATTAAACCTATTTATCTGAGGATCCCACAGACTTGTTCTAAGTGTTCTAACTAATTTCAAATAATTATACCTTATGGTAACAAGTTTCGTGAAATTTATTTTATTCACTACATCACCCTACCACCTGATGTATTATTAATTCCATGGATTTATTTACGATTATTTTGTTACTTCATTAATACTACTTTGTTACTACATGTCACACGGAAGTTTAAATACAAACTCAAACATCATCCTGTGTGCAAGATTACGTCATTTTTACGTCATCCGCACTTTTTGTCCGACCCCTGATAATAACATTAGGATAAGTAATCAACTAATCAATATTAGGATAACCAAAATTAGGGTTTTTAGTGTTAGGACAACTGATCATTATGACAAACAATATTAGGGAATGCATCGATAGGAGAAAAGACTTTAGGGATTTAGATATAGATCCAATATCTATTATATTTTGATTTAATTTCATTTCTTTTTAATTTCAATTAATTTATTTATAACATTGGTAGCAAAATGACATTGTATAGTTTATAGAGCATAGTACTAACAATATTTCATAAGGCATAGTCGTAAGTACTAACAAAAGCGGCCAAGTGCGAGTCGGACTCGCCCATGAAGGGTTCCGTATTTAGGCGATTTATGACGTATTAAAAAAAAACTACTTGCTAGATCTCGTTCAAACCAATTTTCGGTGGAAGTTTACATGGTAATGTACATCATATATTTTTTTTAGTTTTATCATTCTCTTATTTTAGAAGTTAGGGGGGGGGGGGGGGACACATTTTACCACTTTGGAAGTGTCTCTCGCGCAAACTATTCAGTTTAGAAAAAAATGATATTAGGAACCTCAATATCATTTTTGAAGACCTATCCATAGATACCCCACACGTATGGGTTTGATGAAAAAAAAAAATTTGAGTTTCAGTTCGAAGTATGGGGAACCCCAAAAATTAATTGTTTTTTTTCTATTTTTGTGTGAAAATCTTAATGCGGTTCACAGAATACATCTACTTACCAAGTTTCAACAGTATAGTTCTTATAGTTTCGGAGAAAAGTGGCTGTGACATACGGACGGACAGACAGACGGACAGACAGACGGACAGACAGACATGACGAATCTATAAGGGTTCCGTTTTTTGCCATTTGGCTACGGAACCCTAAAAATGATCCCTGATGGTCCTGAAATAAATGAATTAAATTTAATTTAATATATTTATATGGGATTACAAACTTACTTATGCAGTTGTTATATCTTTAAAACGCGACTGATATTGCAATATTTTTAGGTTTTCTATGGCTTGATAAGCTGAAAACTTCTTATGTTTAAAATTTGAAGCTTGTGGGTATGCTAGAAGTATGAGATCGAGTATGATGATCGGTGAGTGAGTGCATGAGTGAGTGTGTCAGTGTCGAAACTAAGGAACTTTGACGTACAATAATTCTTAAACTACAAGTTCAGATTTAATGTTTTTGAGAATATATCTAAAGCATGTTAAGCCCTATATGTCACTGAAAATTCAGGGTTCTAGCTTCAGCTAGCACAAACTCACAGGACGCCGAAAATGGCCTGAATCGCTTCGAGAAAAGGATGCTACGACCGTGCTTCTTTGTTTTGTTCGACTTGGCGTAGATAGATAGAGTCTGGCTAACCAAAAATTGTTGACAGATATTTCGTTTTTGTATCAAAGCTAAAAGTCAGTTGTCAATTTATGTCATTCATTCTAAATTGTTTGCGGTTTATAAGGGGTTTATTTTAAATAATTTTATTAATGTCTATACTGAGTGAGGTCCGCAAACTATTATTTAAGCTCGTAAATAATTACGACAATTTGCGAAGTCGACGTGTAGCATTGCATAACGAAAAACAATGCGAAAAAGTGCAATGTTTACAAGTCCTACACAAATGTAAATAAATTATGATTTGGTGCTCTATCAATATTTTGATATACTTAGCATTTAGCATATTTGGCATAGTACTTATGTAATTTTTTTGGTGATGGATTTATATTACGGTATTATCGAGCTAGGTCTTATTTACACTACTACTACTTACTGCCCTATTTTGAATAACGTAATAAATGGCATACTACTGCAATACCTAATTAACGATATACATTATGTTATTATTGGTATAATGGTCATAAGGTAATCCATAATTATTACATATTATAAAGCATATTATTTGTTATAACAAGTGATATCACATAAGTATTTGTGTGGCATAATATTTGCACGACATAAATGGGTTAGGTTAGGTTAGAACTGCGACTCCGCACTAACGAATAACTAACTAGCAAAAGGAGGGTTAGGTTAGATTAGAACTTTGACCCTCCGTAGAATAAAATACCTAGCAAAAAAATGGTTTAGGTTAAGTTTGAACTGCGGCCCTCGCAGAATTGAAAACCGTGAAAAAATTGGTTAGGTTAGGTTAGAACTGCGACCTCCCTAGAATAAAAATAAGAAGTTTGTAAATCTTTACGTTATCATTAAATGAAATATGACAAAAAAATTATACAATATACAGGGTGGTCCAAACATCGACGTCCAATTTTTTTTTAGATTCCTCACATCGTGGGCTATCAGAATATACCCCATGTATGTTAGCCGATTTTTCGTAGTTTTCGAGTCAAGAATTTTTTAACTTTTGTCTTTGTTAAGAAATTCCGGGGTGAACCAATTAATTTATTATAAAAACACTATTGAACTTTTTTGAATGTTTTTTTGTAACATAATCCTGTGTAAACGATGCAGTAGCCAAAAAAACATCAGCATCCTCACTTGGCTGCGAGTTGAAAAAAAAAGACAAAATTCAAAGTTTTACGCTCAAGCATGTCAAGTTTAGATTTTGCGCCTACCTTAATAAAAATTAATTACAAGCGATTTAAAGGATTTTTGGTAATTTTCTAAACATATTTCACAAAAAGAAACATTCAAAAAAGTTTAATAGTTTTTATTTACATAAATTAATTGGTTCACCTCGGAATTTCTTAACAAAAGTTAAAAGTTTAAAAGTTCATAACTCGAAAACTACGAAAAATCGGCTAACATATATGGAGTATATTCTGATAGCCCACGATGAGAGGAATCTAAAAAAAAATTTTGGACGTCGAGGTTTGGACCACCCTGTATGTATTTATACTTGTTAAATTGTATAAAGTATTACGTTATACAAAAATATAATATAACAAATGTCATTATAGCACATGTGTAGGGTCACTTGTCGAACATTGAAACAATCGTACACAGTGAAACTTTGCGATATCTCGGAAACTAGGTGTTATCAGCTAG
The DNA here is from genome assembly GCF_948474715.1 of Cydia amplana. NCBI lineage: Eukaryota > Metazoa > Arthropoda > Insecta > Lepidoptera > Tortricidae > Cydia > Cydia amplana. The sequence continues at coordinate 26,671,433 of NC_086070.1, forward strand.
TGCCATCTGTCAAGCAAGGGCAGGCTCAGGGGCCCCCACACCTCCCCAATACGCGAGCGCGCCTCGGAGAAGGAGCACGTTGCTACGAGCGTTATTGTGAATTCGTGCTACAAAAGTAATATTTTTCATTTATGTTTCGCAATTTTTTACCAAGATATAGGGTCTAGTTTGGCGTTATTTCATTTTTTGTTGTGTTCTATGTGTATTAAAGTTACTTTGGAGCTAAATATTTTTAAATTTCGTTCACTCTTTGGTGCAGTTTTTTTAATTGTTTCAAAAAACACCCCCTAGTCTCACAATGAAACATGATGTCCACTGAACACCAGTATCAGTACACAATGAAACAAACTCATTATTTTTTTAATTAATTAAAGACTATGTGCGAATTTTGTGAAACTAAAATACCATGAAAATTGATAATAATTTGTCTATCATATGACAAAATATAATATACTTCACTTTAGAAATGGCCGAGATAGGATAGTTTATATGTTGAATGTTTCATTGATGGCAAGGTTAAGGTCACATGTCTAACATTCAAACAGTCGTTTATAAACACTATGTTGCAAGAAAGTGTATGATATCAAGCATGGAGATGCTTAAAACCCTCCCGCGTCCACCTAGTTGGCAATCATGCTCCGTGGACATAAAAGGCGCCTTTCTCGCAGCATGCCGTAAGTGCCGACCAGATTTTCGATTCACAATGAAACTTAGGTGTGCGTACAATGAAACAAGTCTTTCGCTTTTAGATATTTCAGCAATCTTATAACGATTCCATATTTCGGAAACCTTTTAAATAACAAATTTCAGCATACCACTATTTTCTCCTTTCCTTTCTCATTAATTGATTGAAATGATGTATGTATTAATGTAACTTATTTATTACAACGTTTTAATGTTTATTAAGGATGTTTCATGGTAGACTATATATATTATATCTGTTTCACTGTAAAAATTAGAGTGTTTCATTGAAAACATGCACAAGTACACAATGAAACAAAACTCATTTTTCAAAAAAAGCTTTATAATACAGAAACTGTTAAAAATATGTAGAAACCAAAAACGCCATATGATAGCCAAATAAATTGTTTATCTTCGTACGAAATATCACACTCATAACTTTAAAAACACCAGAGATAGGAACGCTTGAACTTTTAGTGTTTCATTGATCAACAACTAACCCTATATGTTATTTAAAAATTATATTACAATAGGCATTATATCAATGACAGTTTAGATGAAATCACAATAATAACAAAGGAAATGTATAATAAAAATTGCATTATAACATATAATAATATATATCAAATGGCGTTCTAACAAATGTATGATAGTTTTTTATAATTATATTAAGCATTACACACCCCCGATTGTCACCTTGGCTGTGCCACAGTCGTTACGACCGTCAAATGGCTATTTGCTAATGTTATCATACCTGTACCACGCGCGGGGACCCTAGTTTGGTCGGCGTCGACAAATGGTCCGCGCTAATTGTCGGCGGCATTGTCGACGGCACGCGGCGCGCGTAATTGGCCGTCGGTCACAGATTTAGTCGGTCGTAGGACGTAGATAATAATGATTTGATTAGCATCGATCAATTAAATTGGCAGGCTAATCGTTTGCAATAATAGCTTGCACAATCTGACGACTGTTTGAGTTGATTCAGAATTTTTACTGTACGTGTTTATTGGAGCTTATTTTAAAGAAGTTAGTAAGTACCATTTACGCGTCCGCTGATTTTTAAAATAAAGTCCTAAACTTAACCAATTGTTTAGGTGCAATGCCAACGGCATACCTAATGCCAACATCTTACAAAATATGTTGTATTATGTTTCTAATGATATTATATTAGTCAACGGACTTTTGAGCCAGACCAGAGTAGTTATTTTGCATTTTTTTTTTGTGGTGACAATAAGTTTTAGAAGAATAAGTAAATGCTTCGTTGTGGAGTCGTGAGACATCTTTTCGAAACGAAAACACAAAAGGTTCGTGAGTTGACTCCAAACAGACTAGAAACTTGTGAAGTTTAGGTTCAAATCTCCTTGGTACATAATTTAATTTTAAATTTTAATTAGTAGGTATACGATACATTTCATACATTTCAGTTCTTAATAGAGCCAATTCGTAAATACTTTAAATGAAATTTGATATTGTAGTGTTAAGACTATTTCTGACAATCATAGCCGCCTGCCGCCTGATGAGAACTAATATTATTTTGAACATCAAAAATGGCGTCACATATCAAATTATACAAGAATCTTCGCACCGACTTAACAAAGTCATTTGTACCATTTCTGGCGAGGCGATGTACGCAGGTACCTATTGTAATAGCTTTTCGGTTTATAATTTTTCAGTCTGCAATGTAATGAATAAGCAATATGATGCAATGTAAGTGGCGGAAGGCCGTCTGGATTTTGTATACGGAGACATTATGATACCCTAGACATTTTGATACTCTAGCTAGACCAGATGCCACTGAAGGGGACGCCCTAGGTACCGCTAGAGACGAAGTGCAGAAAGACCTTAGCGAACTCGGCGCCGTCGACTGGACAGAAACGGCTTTGGACAAAGTAGCGTGGCGGTCTTTGGTGTCGGAGGCCAAGATCCACTTCGGGTCGTTGCGCCACAGCAGTAAGTAAGTAAGTAATGTAATCAATCGTCGCTCTTTAAAGATTCCATCCTAAATAATAAACCAAAAGGTTGTTCTCATACCTTATCTCAAGACAAGCCTTACGTAAAAGATTTTTCCTAAATATGTTGCGAAAAATCATTAAAATAATTCCATCACCAAAAATAAAACGAGTTTAGCTAATCACGTGATCAAGGCTTCCACATGTCTCCCCTCGATACAATATTTTCATTAAGTCTGGTTTAATAATGTCCCCGGCAAATCCCTTTTAATAACAATTACCCGTGGGAACCCGGGAGCGCCGCCGGCGGACGAGGCTGCGAGGACTGACACAAACACGAGGACACGTGACGTCTGCTCGTTTTATTTTATTTTATTGTTGCTATTATGGGACTGCAATGACCCGGGATGGAATGATTGGAGTTTTAAATTAGGTACAAATCTTCTACTGAAGTAATAAACTAACGCTAATGTGCGTGTTAATAAGTTTAATCATTTGTTTCAAATACTATTAGTTTGACATTAATATCAAAATCAAAATGCTTCTTAATTTTATGATAGTACCTAATATTACATATTACAATTGTAATTTAATTTATATAAAATTATAATACATAACATAATCCTCTTTACGAGTACTGCACACTTCTAAAATTAAAGAAACACAGCAGTAGCAGCCTAATAATTAATAAAAATTAATATTTATTCATTAACTTAAAAGCTTAACAATATTCAGGTTGGAGTCTCTTTTTAAGTACCTATTCAAGATACCTGTGTCAAGGGACACCGCTCCTTTCTTACTGTTTGCTGAGAAACAATACCTAACAAACATCGGTTAAAAGAAACAAAAACAAGACCTAAGAGATTTATTAGTGGGCTAAAAGTCTGATGTAGATAAACAATATTTTTAAGACTGATTTTTCGTTAGCCACATTGAAATGTTAGAGTTAAAATCTAACGATGGCCAGATCAACATACCGTTGTTTGTTAATATAAAGATATAATCAGCTTCGGGCCTCCCTTGACTTACTGCTGGTGGGCCGTGCGCGCATTAGCCGCCTCGCTGGCGTAATTGGCAGCGGCGCGTGCGCCAGCTTAGTTGCTCAGTTAGTTAGCCAGGTTTGGGGCTTTATTGACCGGGATTGATTTAGTGACGTGTGGCCGGAAAAGGCAACGCGCTTGTGTAAACGGGTCATACAGATTTTAAAACTAAATATGTAACTCCTGTGAACAAAATGATTCTATCATACATATTTAACGTCTTTAGTTATGTGGATAAAGGAAAAGGTAATATGTATTTGGATTCAGACTGCACAATCCTCACTTCTGCATTAGGTATTGCTGCGGACAATCACACAATTCTTCGGGCATTCGTGGATTTGATACATATTCAATTTGAAGTCCCTATAAGAAATAAGGAAAAATCTTATAGTAACTCCCATATAAGAATTATTTTGTTTCCACTTAGTGACACTTCCCCAGGAAGTATCACCAAATATAGCCGCGGGGGGCAATAGCAACGGATTACCGTGTTGTTGCTGCTTATTTAATAACTCTCCTGTTTGCTTAACCGCCTTTCAATGCGCTGTTGACTCACGTCAGGGGAATAGTTTCATTAGGATTCCATCAGAAGGGGATTTATACTAAAATTACTAATAGGATTTCATCAGTGTCGTTTACGAGCGCTAGGTACTCTTTGGATTGTTCTGATAATGCCAATTCTAATTCCAAGTCCCTATCTTCAATAATGACTGCTGTGTAATGTCTGTCAGTATCTACAAATGTTACTGCTTTAGATATTTATTAGTATTTTACTACAATTTTATTGTTCTGATCGCATGAAAATCACTCCGAACATCAAATCACTAGTAAGAGTTATTAAATACATATGTACTTGTACTCTAACGGCGGTGTTGTACATCTCAATATATAGTATAATATGTATAGTGGTCTCAATATAAAGTGGTTCTGAGACGGTTATACTAATTACAACACCGCCGTTGAAGTACTCATTATTATAAGAGTACCTATTTAATAACTGTGAGGCGTGAGCTGAGGCTCTACATACTAATTTTAATAAATTTAATTACTTAATCAATCATCGGTCTAATCGCACGAAGGCCACTCCAAGCTAGTAACAGTTAGTAAATACTCGCACTCCGCGCGTGTGTGTGTTGTGTGTTGTGAAAGCGAACACCGGCTATTCCTGGCCCGCCCACGCGCGACACACTGACACACACCCCGTACGGTTTACAACGTAACTACTCGATAAATTGTGATATATAAGTACCTACTGTGGTTCTGTGAGATATACACCTCGTGAGTTTCAGTGATTGAGAAATGCGACAAGTATGTATAGAATAGCCGGACCAGTCGTATACCTATACGAAAATTTTTTTGCCCAAACTGAAACGAGTACCTTCGCTAGCGCTTCGCGCTTGCTCTATCGATTAATACCTACCTCCTTTAGGACTAGGTTTGAGTCCAGCGGGCGCAGCATGGTTCCATTTTTATCGGCTGTCACTGTGCCCGTCACTTTCGTACTTACATACTTGTTAGAACGTGACAGGCATGGTGACAAGCGATAAAAATGCAAACGTGCTACCACCGCAGACAAGGGCATGTCAACGACTTACTGTAACAGTTTACAGTTTACAACGTAACTATTCGCTAAACTCTGATAAGATAAGTCTTTGGCCTTCGCCTATAGCTAGATAGTTGGTATAATTCTGCCTTTAAGGCCCATTTACATGGTGCGAGTTTCTCGCACGTTTTGGGGCGAGAAATCGTATGACATTATCGTATGCAATAATCGTCAGGCGATTCTCGTACAAAAATGTTTACATCCACGTGAGAAATAATAACTCGCCTACGATTATGTCATACTATACTCGGACGGAGATTATTGGCAGGCAAAATAGTTTAGGATATGCTTGATTGCGACAAATAGAAAAAATACGCAGCTTGAAGGAGGATTGATTGTAAATTAGTCAAATGCGCCTGTCTGATTTTCTAAGATTAAGTTCGCCATAGTCTTAAAATCGGACAGACTAATATATAGACTACTATATAATTAAGCTTAATCGATTGATGCGGTACATATCACCAGGGATGTTGCGGACATCCGCATCCGCATCCGCAACCGCGGAACTTCCGCATTATTTTCAACATCCGCATCTGCATCCGCATCCGCATAAAATCGATGCGGAGCTTATGCGGATGCGGATGTCGAACAAGTTGGTACAGGAACGTCTTAGCGGCGGCGTAAAGTGCTAGGTAATTTCGTCATTACCTATAACGAAATCGTCTAGATCCAGAAAAGTCGGCAAAGTTACTATTTATTAAATATAACGCACCTATATTCTTGCTCAAATACTAAACGTTTCATTTTTTTAATAAAAAATTACTAAAAATGTTATATTTGACGTTTTCTAAGTACCTAATCTTGACATCCGCAGCCGCATCCGCATCCGCGGATGTGAGCCTTTAAATATCCGCATCCGCATCCGCATCCGCGGATGTCAAAAAATCTGCATCCGCAACATCCCTGCATATCACATCTGCATTAAGCTTATTTAGTTAATCAGTTGGAATATCAACTGATTAACTAAATAAGCTCTCCGGGAGAGTGTCTCCGGATATCGTTGCCATTTTGTATGGAGCCAACCTCATCGCTTTAAAGAAAAAGGATGGAGGCATCCGCCCAATTGCAGTGGGAAGCACGTTACGGTGCCTCACCTCAAAAATATGTTGCCGTGAGTTCCACTCCCGCCTTATGGAAAAATTTAAACCCACACAGTTAGGTTTTGGACTCAAAGGTGGTTGTGAGGCGGCAGTGCACGCAACTCGGTCTTTTATTGAGAGGGAGATTTCGAAATTCTCGTTAAAATTGATGTGACTAACGCTTTCAATTCTATCGATCGAGGTTCCCTTCTTTCTCAAATAGAAAGTGAACTTCCAGAGATCCAGGGCTACCTGTGGCAATGTTACGGTGCACCCACGAAACTTATGTTCCGGGAACACGAGATCTCATCCTGTGTAGGATGCCAGCAGGGGGATCCGCTAGGGCCTGTAATTAATTTAGTCATCCATCCGATAATCACGCAACTCACGTCGGACCTGAACATTTGGTATCTCGACGACGGCACGATTGGCGGCAAAATATCGTCAGTCCTTGCCGATTTAAAAACCATCTCGGACCGATTTGCTGAGATTGGCCTTACGGTTAATTCTAACAAGTGTGAGGCATTTATTTCTGAAACTGGTTCGGCTGACACCAGGGCAAAAATAATTAACGATATTAACAACCTCACACCAAATATTTCAGTCGTTACTCGTGAGAGCCTTACACTGTTAGGAGCCCCTATTTTGGAGGAATCCATCCCTTTTTCTGTAAACTCCAAAATAGAACAATTTTATAAGTGTTCCAACCTATTTTATGAAATTAACCCACACATGGCCCTTTACATCTTGCGACTTTGCCTATTTTCACCAAAATTTTTGTACATCCTACGTTGTGCCCCTCTCTGGAAATTCCCCCGAGTCACTGCAAACATTGACCAAATTTTAAAAGACACCGTCGCCAAAATTCTTAATGTTACATTCACACCCTCCAGTTGGATTCAAGCTACCCTTCCAATAAAATATGGTAGCTCTTCCAGCCTTTTTATCGTCTGCCTATGGCTCGCTCACCCTCATTGGCGCTATATTACGTATCCCTCCCTTCAACCGCTAATGTGTCGGTGTCGTGCCTGGCGGACGCGGAATCGGTTTGGCGAGCGGACCACCCCGTCGAACGGGTACCAGAGGAGAAATCCAGCCAAGCAGCTTAGGACACCATTACCATAAAAATGCACCACCAACGCCTTTTACAGAGCTGCGACAACGACCATGAACGGGCGAGGTTACTGGCCGTTTCAGAAAAAGAATCTGGGCATTGGCTGCACGCGCTTCCGTCGTGAAACCTTGGCTCAACCCTAGAGCCACCAGCCCTGCGAATCGCTGTTTGCCTCCGCCTGGGTTTAAAGGTATGCGAGCCACACGCGTGTAGGCGGTGCGCCCAACCGGTGGATGCGTTGGGACGGCACGGTCTGTGCTGCCAAATGAGTGCAGGGCGACTTTACCGGCATGTCACTCCGAATGACCTGATCCGCCGCGCTCTTAGCACCGCTTCCTTACCCGCGACTTTGGAGCCGTCAGGCCTCTCTGCCACCGACGGCAAGAGACCGGATGGCTGCACTCTGGTTCCTTGGAGCCTTGGCCGTCCTTTGGCGTGGGACGCTACTTGCGTCGATACACTGGCCCCGTCCCACGTCGAAGGGTCTGCTCGGAAGCCCGGGACCGCCGCGGACCAGGCCCAGACTCTCAAGCGCCGCAAATACGCTTTCCTAATGAACGAGTACGAGTTTGCGGCGCTTGCAATGGAAACGCTGGGCCCATGGTCGACTGACACAAAAAAATTCATGAAAGAAGTGTCCGTCCGGCTAACAGGTGTCTCGGGTGACCACAGAGCAGGCTCTTTCTTTGCCCAGCGTTTAAGTCTGGCGGTGCAAAGGGACAACGCCGCCAGCATCCTTGGCATCATTCCAGAGGCAGGAGACTTTGGTGAGGTTTTTTATATTTAATTCGTGGCTTAGGTTAGTTTTAGCATAGAGAAATATAGTAAGACAAGAGTGCTCACTCCATACATCAGTTCAGACTATTAATTTCAGTGCCTACATCTAGCATCGAGTAGCGGAGCTATCAGTACTGCTACTTGACAATAGATGTAGCACCGACCGGAAAGTCTTATCTCAACAGCATAAGACTTTCCGGTCGGTGCTACATCTATTCTCAAGTAGCAGTACTGATAGTTCCGCTACTCGATGCTAGATGCTAATAGTCTTTTTGGTACTAAAACTGATGTATGGAGTGAGCACTCTATGTATTTTTTTCTCTATGGTTTTAGTATAAGTTAGTCAGTAAGCTAGATTACTTAGTAGTTTTATGATCATATTGTATTTAGTTTTCTTTGTAATTTTACGTCTTAATAAAGGTTCTTCTTCTTCCTCGCGTTGTCCCCGCATTTTTGCCACGGCTCATGGGAGCCTGGGGTCCGCTTGGCAACTAATCCCAGTAATTGGCGTGGGCACTAGTTTTTACGAAAGCGACTGCCATCTGACCTTCCAACCCAGAGGGTAAACTAGGCCCGTATTGGGATTAGTCCGGTTTCCTCACGATGTTTTCCTTCACCGAAAAGCGACTGGTAAATATCAAATGATATTTCGTACATAAGTTCCGAAAAACTCATTGGTACGAGCCGGGGTTCGAACCCGCGACCTCCGGATTGCAAGTCGCACGCTCTTACCGCTAGGCCACCAGCGCTTTTTACGTCTTAATAAAGGTTATAAACAAATAAAACACAACGTTGGAATATTGAAATATGAAAATCGTTTTCCTATCCTTCCATTATCATTAGACAGAGTGAGAGAGTAATATATTACTCTGACGGGCTGACTCAAAATCTAACTTGACCTGTGAAGTTGCAATGTTAGGTATTTCGGTCAATGTAGTTTAAATACCTATAACTTGTGGTGCAGTTACCTTTTAGTTAGCATTATACTGTTTAAAGACTTTATCTATTGTCAACGAAACCCTTCTCTAACCTATACTTAATGAGTTCAAATCGCTGAATCACCACATACTATACTCATAGTAAATTAACCCTTGTTCATATTGACCATGTCGGAAAAGCATTTGAAGTTACAAATACCTATACTTACCTGAGAGTGTTTTATCAATATACTCGCCTACGCCAAAACAATCATTAAATAAACTCTCCTGAAATACTACGTAATTCCAAATTCAAGCCAAATGAGTCAGTAGAGGCCAATTCGGAATATTGGCATTCCCCGTGTCGATGCCATATAAAGCTTACCCGAGTCATTGACTCACATGGACGTAATGCGCGCACGCTTACACAACTCCCGAAATACCACGTGCCTACTCAATAAGCCCGACAGAGACAGCTGCTGCACCCGCAGGGGCGAGAGGGACGGAGGCCTGCAGGCGATACCATTTCAGGAGATTTCAAATATAAACAACCTATGTGACTGTAATTGATAACCAAGCTGATTTGAACTTTAGGGTACATGAGGTTCGGGTTGGAAATCGTTTGTTAAGTGTAAGTTATTCCTGTGTTTACTGAAAACGCGGCAACAAATTTCATTTCAACCGCTGAAAGTTTAGAGTGCAATTTAAATACGGGGCGGGGATTTCGCGATTCAATGAAAGGCCTTTTTACTCGACTGCTGAAGGCTGATGTTTTAACCTTTGCAATTTGCTCGGATCGGAACGAGTTGGGATTTGCTTGAGATATGACGCGTGGAGATTGGTTTTGAGTTGAGATGCCACTTGAGTTATGATTCATTCGTTTTGGAGAATTGGTGGGTGTTTGCTGTTTTGTATTTAGACGTTCTAGTCATCTTAAAAGTATGTAGGTAGACTTTCAGCACGACCTACCAACGTATCTTGTATGTGTATGTCACTAAGGCCATAAAATGTTATATGTTGACAATTGGTTTACTTATTTAAACAATATCGTCCAATATAAATTGCTAAAATCATAGCTATTCCAGTATCGGATAAAAATAAAGGTACATATTTATTTGTAGGTACAAATCGCTACGATGTCTATAATCAGGATTTTCTGGACTCGTTTCAAGATCTAGCGTTATATATGAGGTAAACGTTTTAACGTCGTTAACCTATGCCTTGTTTACAGATTGAAGGAGAAGGGTTTAATTAGGGTGGTGTAACGTAACTGCTACTGGTGTGGTGTACCAATTTAAGAAGTGGCTTCATTCAGTGATGCTACTTCTTCGAGTTCATGTTAAATAATAATTTGAGTAATTATTAACTATTAAATATGAATTATATGTTCTTGACCCTACCATGTTCTTAAGTAGCGTAGTGTTAGGTTTCGCAATGTTTCAAAATAAGTAGAAAACCGTCAACCGGGAAAACTTTTCACGCTCAAGGGCCGATGACTGCACGCCAACTGCAACGTCGGCGTGCAGTTCCCATACAAGTTGCATTCGGGTTGCAGTCCGTCTGTATCGGCCCAAAGGGTTGTGTAGGACCAGGGGAAGCGAGAACGAGTCTTTGGTGTACATTTTAAACTTCTTAACCGTAAGTAAGTATTAGTATTACTTTATTAATAGTAGGTAAGTAGTATTTCTTTGCCTCCCCATACATTAAAGTCATAAAATGACAGTGTAATTAGATTAGCACCTTATCTAGAAATGCTTAGGGACTCAATCTTATTAAAACCATTTTTCTAGTTCTATCCAGTGATACTGAAAACAGTGTATTTAGAAAGCACACAGACGCCGCGGACCGCGGAATACAATTTATAACACCGCAGGTAAAGAGAAAATTAAAACTACACCCGCAAGCTATTTCCAATTATATTTACTTCTCGATTAAGTCCATTTCGTATTACCACTTGTCTCTTGGAGTAGACGGAAAGGACGCGAGCTGAAATGAACCGTATTTAATAAGGATATGGTTGAGAATCGGTTCGCAGGGGACGTAGGAAGATATTAATAGAATGTTGCGAAATGCGCACGAGAGGGCTTATTTGGTGAGAGTCTGAAGCAACTCGCGGTGTAGTAGGGGTAGCGGTAATTAGTTATTATCTATAGATAATTAGTTTTGAGTAGTAAACATTTTTAGGTAACTGATAATTTCAATAACAGGGTCCTTAACATGATGTCCTTATGGCTATTCTGTTTAGGACCTAAACTGAATCGCAATATCATTGTAAGGCCCCAGAAACAAGTATGTTGCAAATAATGCCTTATGCACCAATTTCACAAAATAAGAATGTAATAAAATCAAACTATTTCATGAGTAACTATCGCGGTAACCGAACACAATATTAAGAATTTAATAATTTAAACTGAAACGGGCCCTAATCGCGTGAACTTACTTTTATTATTTGGCCTCACGTTTTGAACGTGATGATGGTAAGGGAGCCCATGAGGGGATTAAGGGAGATACTCGAGCGTGTCAGATTAAGAAGATACTTAGATACTTTGCATCCTTAGAACGAAGCCGCGCGTCCAGGACAGCCAGCACGTCAGAATAATAAATTAAAATTGATCTTCAGAAATATTCTAGCTCATCAGATTAAGTTATAGTGTATTATTCTTCTGTATACTAATCTGACACACCCGAGTATTTCAAGTTGGAGGTTTTATTTATTCTTTTTCTAAAATTCAGTAGGTACAAGCTTGCGTCACTTCCGAATCGTCAGTCTATGTGAATGGGAGCATTTTTTAGAGTCTAACGTCCGGGTACACTACATAATTCCGAAATATTTAATGCCGAATTTTAGAATATCAAACTTTATTATTCCGATTTTTAAATGCTCGATCCATAAAAATTCCGACTGCCGTAATTACGAAGGATGAAAATCACAAAGGTATATATTTCCGAATAGCAAAAAAGCCGATTTTTTAAAATTCCGAACCACATAATTCCGAATATAAAAATTCCGATAGTGATAAACAACGAATTTAACATTTTCGATTTTTGATATCACGAATTCCGAATTGTCATTATTCCGAAATTTTGAATTCCGATTTGACGTGATTCCTATTTTAACTATCCCCATTTTTAAAATTCCGAATTTATCGAGTCGTGTTCCGCATCTGCTCCGGCGCTACGGGCAAAGCAGCCCCTTCGCCCTTGCGTAGCAAAGCGCAGGCACAAATGCTCGCCTCCGCAGCTTCGGCCTGCTGGTCGCCTTCGGCGACCAGCCTCAGCCGCTACGGCTCGCGTTGTGCTCTGCGCTTTGCTACGGCGGGCGTGGGCTGCTTCCCCTCCGCGCCTCCGGCTTTTTACATACACTCTAGGGGTAGGATAGACAAGACCACGTGGATAGTGGGATGCTCCGATTCGGATTTTCGTTAGTTATACATACAGACTTTTAAGTCTAAGTGCGTTTAAATCTTATTTTGAAAAACACGAATTTCATTATTCCGAGTTTACAAAAGATCGAATTTCTGAATACCGAATTACTTTTTTTCCGATCGGTCAAAGATTTTTTTGGAATAGACAAATTCGGAAAAAATATTTTCGGTTTTTTTTTTAAATCGGAACTTTAAGCTTTCGTGCATATGACAATCGGATTTTAAGTTTTCGGTAATAGCATAGTCGTGATTTTCTTCTTTCGTGGTTTTAAAAGTCGTAATTTCGATATTTCGGACATATAAAAAATCGAGGTTATGAAAGTCGGAAAAACATATTTCGGAATATTTGGGTGTTCCCCTAACGTCCTCTGTAAATATCTGATACGCTCGAGTATCTTTCTTTCCTATTTTTCTACGCTTCCGTATGACCACCCCGACCATATTATTATGATGATGATGTTGATGATGCTCATTCCGGCCAATTTCGGCCATGGCGACTACCTCGACTCCTAATTTGCTCGGCGCTCCAACAAAACTGACGTCCCAGCAAAATGTCAACGAAGATATGTGTAAACGACACTGAACTACCCGAAATTACTTTATAAAAAGAAATTTCAAGTACCCGTTAAATTTTAATGTTTATTGTCCACGGCACGATACGCAACACTCACAGTAGGTATCTGTACACTGGTCCGAAGATATATTCGCTGGTTTCAACATTTAAATCACTGGTCCCCAATTAGACGATAATTCAAATACCAATAAGCAACCAAAAACTCAAATACCAAGTCTAATACAGACGGTCGCTGATTTAAATGTTGACACCAGCGGATATATCTAGTCCGATGTTATTGTTAAGCTTATAAAAAAATAGTTACTAAAATATAAGTGGGTTCTTTTTAAACAATGTTTGGTCAGTAAAATAATAAATTAATAAATTAATAAATAAATTTAATCATCCCAAATCCCCAATAGTTCTAAATAACTAATATGCTACCACACCAGACGGCGAGCCGCTGAATCTCAGGACTCTAAATAAGGTGCCGCAAGACGTTAACTACAGCAGAACACAACCAGAATACCAAGACCTCTCCATCCTTGATACCTCTGTACAACCACGGGTCTGATTCACTGTATACCTGTACTAGTTACAGAAGACCTGTGGATAGCAGACATGTGTATGGTTTGAGGACTCTAGTTCGCTGGCCGCACTGTGTAGGGTAAGTGTCTGTGGATTTCTACGTTTGCCAATTATAGTTGAACCGTGGGATGGAGTAGGGTGTATAAATGTGAGGAGTCTAGCTTGATGGTCGAGCTGTGTACGGTAAGCATCTGTGGCTAATTACGTCGCAATTTATATTTGACCCGTGCGAAGGAGTAGTGTGTATAGTGTGGCAGGTCTGATAGGCTGGACGGGCTGTGTAGGGTAGTGCCCGTGGGCATGTCTGGCATGTGCGTGTGGGTGCCGGCCCGGTGGTGTCGCGAGCGGTTAAAGTGGTTAAACTGTAGCTAATTTGCATGTAGTTGTAACGGTTCAAACGCGTCTATTGTCACTTTGAGCTCGTTATGATACTCCTATCGACATCTAGTGGCGGTATTGCGGAATAGCTGTCGTCACGGATTAATTTTAGCACCATCTGTTGGCATCCAGGGATACTCGATCAGGTGAAAGTCAACTATATTTCTATATTGTTTATGGTTATTTTCTTTAGTGGTTTAAATATTTAGGTTTAATTGTTCGAAAATATTAATACGCAATATAATTTGTTGTTTTCTAATATTGTTTGGGACATCGTTTGCTACATGGCAAAATTTCTCGACTCCGCGTCATAGACGCAAGCTTCAAAAAAAAATAATGAAAGGAAATCGATTGTCGAACGCGATCCGGAGATCACTTGAGATCCGGCGGCATGTGAACAAACAGCGTCGTGGTCTTTGGATCAATTCGTCCTGGGAGGCATCCCTTAAAAACATGCACCCACACTTCTTGTAGCAAGGTAAGTAGCAACTCGAAAGTTTAGTGTTACAAGAATGTAATTCGGTCTCTGCAACGTTACTGATTTTCCATTCCTTTTGTTACAGCACACACATGGCGTCGTGTACCGTCATTCCTTAGGAAAGCCAAATTAAAACTCATTCTTACATATGTCGGGATTTTAGTATCGACAGTTTCAATGAAAATCCGGGTAAGAATTCGCATATTTATTGTAGGAAGTGTAGTTTTCCTTTTTTTCGTCTTTATCCATATGTGGCAAATGACCACGTGGCAGATTGTAAGTTTTCCTCTAAATTCTTGGAGTAAGATGGGAGTTTTAATTATTGCTGGGTTTATTTCTGTAGAATATGGCAGGAAATGCACATGCATAGTCAAGGTGTGACATGTTTCTTATGATAATTCTTTTCTTTAGCCTTGATGCCGGTCCATCCATCCACCCATCCATCCATCCATACGTCCATTCGTCCACTCCGCTACTTGGGTACGCTCACTCTTTCTCCGGGCACGTGTCGATGCTGGATGCCGCTGTAGCCTTGGGCTCGTGGTCCATGCTGCTCACCGCGACCTTGGCGTGACTGGGAGAGTCAGCCGACTGGACGCGCGCCGACGGTTTCGACGTGTGTCACCGCGACTTTTGGCTGCATCCTCAGCACGCCACTGGAACAGCGTGGCTACGGCTCCCCTGCCTTCTGCTACAGACACGTGACTCAGGTGTGGTCCAATCTAATCTCTCAGTTAATTTTAAAACTTTAACAAACACAACAGTGGCCTCTCTATAGACTTTGAATGCTCGGTGCATATTTTAGTGACTAGAACTTGATAAACTTTAATTTAGACTGCGTGACCAGTCCACTGTATTAGTATTAAGCTTAGATACATAAATGATAGCGTAAGGTTACCCGTTGTATTACCTGATAGTTCTTTTTTTTTCCAATATACAACTATCTCAAGCTCAAAGAAACTTAACCTTCTTTTGTACGCTGTACAGCGTGCTGGCGCCCATACATAGTTATAAGTACGTTTAGTAAGTATATTTCTTAAGGAATTTCACAGACGGGTTGTGTGACAGCATAGCGTCGAACCTACGAACCCTGAGAAACACCACCGATAGTCTACAGCTCAACAAAAGTGACAAAACCTGTTACATAGTTGGAACTGTAGCTAAAAAAAGTTGTGTGTTGCCTTTTCATATTATATCGATCGGGCTAGGTCGATTTTTGGAAGGTTGTTCCATAATATTTAGAATAGAATAGAATAGAATAGTTTTTTATTCGTAAACACACAGACAAAAGACATACATAGAAATAACATAATAAAAAATAAACTGTCACGAAATGGCCCCATCTCAGCATGTTGCTGGCTAGTAACAGACAAAAAAAAAGAAACAAAGGAAAGAAACATAAAATAAACCTAAAAATAAAATTACACACAGTTTACACAACTAATACAAAAAAGAGATACAACATGACGACATAAGTAAATAGATACATGACATGACATTAAGTGACAGTAAAATTACAACGGATCAACCGATCGAACTTGTACCGATCCGGTCGGATCCTATCGTGGCACGGCATTAAGCGCGCGTAACTAGCGCCAGCGGTGGTAGCTACACGTAATTAAATTCAATGACAGATTTGACAAACAATAAAGTGAGTGAATCTAATACTCTCTTAAATTAATATTCTCTTAAATCTCAATCCGTTTTTGATCATGAAAACAATTAAACAATGTTATAAAGTTGGCTAAAATACATAAACAAAACAACACCAAAGTTAAACGAATAGAAACATATATTATAATGACACAGATAAAAAGGATGGCGTGTCGGGAATGGTGTCGACTCCAATGCGGAAGGAACAAAAACATTGTGGTAAGTAACAAAATATACAATACAATACAACAATAGCAATATTAGCATTATTAGCAATATTAGCAAAAGTCTTGAATACAGGCAACTCGTTTCTAATCTGCAGGTTTCCTGGTTAAGCTGGTCTTTGAGCATATACTCTTTGAGCTTTGTCTTAAAACTATATATACTTTGCAGGTTTCTCACCGGGGGCGGAATGTTGTTCCAACAGCGGGACGCAGAATATTTAAAGCTTCCTCGGAAAGCGGCTGAGGCATGACGCGGCGTCAACAGATGAATCCCACGATCACGGCGTTCGCGGAGCTTGATGCAAGATAGCTTGTTGAAGAGATATGAAGAGATATGAAGGTATTTAGATATTTAATGAACGAGCGCTAGCGAAGGTCTACGATTCAGCTTGGGAAATGCTTTCGTATATCCGGATGTTCTCCTCTACAGGCCGGAAGTTTGTGAGCAGGTTCGATGTTATCTAAATATTTTTTTTGTTGAATCAGTTTTTTTTTTCATTCATCCATTAGTCATAATTCTGAAACCGTTAACTTTTCAAGATCTTCGTAAGGTTATCCTATAGATATGTTAGGTTAGGTTAGGTTTGTTTTATGGTCTAATCTGTCGCCGGGCGCCGGGGAATTTTCTGGCGTCCGTGGCTTCCTTGTGGCGGGCTCGGGGGGGTCCGCTACAGTGCAGAACGGAGGCCGAGGAGGAAGGGGCGCCGAACCATCTGGCGCGCCTAACGTGAAGGGCATTCGGGCATTCGCGAAGGAGCCGCTCGTAGGCGGCTGCTGCCGGTAGGGTCGCGGATGAGTACGTAAGCGTTTCCGTAACCCCACCAATAGGGCGGCGAGGCGGCATATGGGGGGTTTTTAGTGGGTATACCGTGGGCCTCATTAGCCTAGACGGGAGTCCCACATAACCACTCGGGTTACCCCTCGCACCCGTGTGGTATGCGGAATGCATTTTTCCCCCTAATAAAAAAAAAGGTTTGTTTTATGGCAATTCTGAAAAGTTACGCGTTTCTCAAAAACACCAAATTATGACTAACGAAAATGCGGACGTACAATACATTATGACATAAAACTTTATAGAAACCCAGGTTAGACAGTTAATTACTCTACTTCAGGGGAATCACGACCCTTGAGTAATAAAATCTTTAACAGCATGACTGTGTTATATTAATTATTATATTGTTATCTACATGTATAATAATAAATACTAAATAAACCCAATTTTCTCCCACAGTACATCGTTTTGAAAGTAATCTATTTAAAAGAAAACAGCCAGTTCATGGTCAATATTATTGGTAGGTGGAGTCTTAATTAATTAATTACTATTTTGGAGTATGAAACATAAAGCGGCATTGATGTATATATATATTTTCAATACAATAAATAAATAAAATGTAGTGAACAATTAACAATTTAGAATGTACACACCTATTTCATTCTAAACGTATAATACTTTTACGTTACACTGATTTAAACTTTCACGATTTTTACACATTATTAAATTGTACAACGGAACTTAATCGCGTATCTAAGTTTTAAGATTTACCTCCGACGTTTCGAGGACGGCGTTGTCCCCGTGGTCTCGGAGAAGACTGGCTTAAGTTTACATCAGCATCTTCTAACCGCGCGAGTTTTTCGAACTACCCGCACTTGGTCTTGTTTATCCGCTTGAACGTTTTGCGCACTAGGGATGTCACTCTGTCGACACACAACACTAACGATATTCGATTTATCGACTGTCGATATTCGTTGACGCTTACATCTACTAATGACTGGATTCCATGTGGTTGAGATCTTGAAACCCTCGTCCCGATTGAAATTACTATGTTTTTTGATTTCAATGGCTTCCCGTACTTTCCTGCTGTAGAAATGACAATTCGTGGCCAGGATTTTAGGGTTATGCAGCTCAATTCAGTATTTTGGTCCTGACTCCAGTAAATGCTCAGCCACCCTAGCCCCAGTGCGCAAAACGTTCAAGCGGATAAACAAGACCAAGTGCGGGTAGTTCGAAAAGCTCGCGCGGTTAGAAGATGCTGATGTCAACTTAAGCCAGTCTTTTCCGAGACCACGGGGACAACGCCGTCCTCGAAACGTCGGAGGTAAATCTTAAAACTTAGATACGCGATTAAGTCCCGTACTTTTACGTTAGTTTACTTTCTAGTCCTTTGTACCTGACCAACATGTAAAAAACTGATTAAACGACGGTTAACGCCAAGAACTAAACGCCAGTTAAGCCCACGCAGCACCGGGCCATGCGTACGCGCCGCCTTCAGCTGTTTCAGCGCGCAGTCGCGAGCGCCGTCTGCGCCTGAACACATGCCTGGAAGAACCTGGTATAATACACTACACGGTGTTTTTCAACGTTTAGGCCCCATTTGCGAAGTGAATAAGTCGGTCATACTTAAACAACTTTTCCTATGGTACCAAGCCCAAGATCGAGCTTTTTTTAACATTGACATATAAAAATAAGAAGCTTATTTATTTATGAAATTAACACCTAATCAACCGTTTTTAGCTATGACTATATGAAAATGTGTTCAGTGTGACCTACATATTTAAGCAGCACTCTGAACGTTGAAAATAAAACAGCCTGTATTAGGGATTTGGTATTTTGGTGATAACGGTGATATACAAACTTCATACTATAAGAGTTTTTTAATTTGGTGTAGTGATTGTAGTGGTGGTCGTTATTATGGGTTAGTAAAACGCAGGTCGTCTACAGCGTCAACTCACCTAAAAATCATTGACTTATTATTAACCGGGCAACTAAAATATTAAACAGGAACTTTCATTGGGCATATAATAATATAATTTGGCTGTGCATTAATATTTTAGCGCCAAAAAAAATATTTTAGCCTCAAATATAAGCATCATAATATTATTAAAAAAACTGGCAGCAAAATCAAGCCACCTAAAAAAATAATAGGGAACTTAAAGTGATAAGTTGGCGTCTAAAATAATAAATTGGCAACTAATATTGTAAAGCGATCATAAAATTTAGTTGTCATCTAGTTGTTCACACCTAAGTAATCAACTAATCATAACTGAGCATGTCGTTTCAGCTAGGTAGTATTTTAACACGAAAGCAGTTAAATTTAATGAATATTGGTCACTTTTTACACAAAACACCTCAAATTAATTTACCAATACGCAATGGTCAGTATACTTATAGTCGAAATTTCTAATCATGAAACGCCTAGTGGCCATTGTACCATTAGATCTTTAAATTTTTTATTACTAATTTCAATATAGTTACCACTGTGTTCTGCTAGAGTCAACAGATAGGTGCGACGACGAGCGAAGCGAGGAGGAGCGTGTTAGGTTGACCGTGTAACGACCAAACAAAATATTTTAAAAGAACTTCATTTTTAGGGTTCCGTAGCCAAATGGCAAAAAACGGAACCCTTATAGATTCGTCATGTCTGTCTGTCTGTCCGTCTGTCTGTCCGTCCGTATGTCACAGCCACTTTTCTCCGAAACTATAAGAACTATACTGTTGAAACTTGGTAAGTAGATGTATTCTGTGAACCGCATTAAGATTTTCACACAAAAATAGAAAAAAAACAATAAATTTTTGGGGTTCCCCATACTTCGAACTGAAACTCAAAAATTTTTTTTTTCATCAAACCCATACGTGTGGGGTATCTATGGATAGGTCTTCAAAAATGATATTGAGGTTTCTAATATCATTTTTTTCTAAACTTAATAGTTTGCGCGAGAGACACTTCCAAAGTGGTAAAATGTGTGTCCCCCCCCTGTAACTTCTAAAATAAGAGAATGATAAAACTAAAAAAAATATATGATGTACATTACCATGTAAACTTCCACCGAAAATTGGTTTGAACGAGATCTAGTAAGTAGTTTTTTTTTATACGTCTTAAATCGCCTAAATACGGAACCCTTCATGGGCGAGTCCGACTCGCACTTGGCCGCTTTTTTAATTAATAGATAGGTGTTTTCTTTTTAAAATGTGCTTCATAAATGGTCTCCAATATATTAATTCAGTTGCCAAACTAAAAATAATCAAAAGCTGTAACGGCATTAAAATACAACTCATATTTATATATTTTAAGGCTCCGTTTTTGTTGCCAAACTATTAATTTTAGTAGCCATTTCTATTTTTTTAAACTACCCAAATTCGATTAATTAGTTGGCCGGTTAAATACGTGGCAAAATCATTTGGGCAAATTTGCAGATAGTCTAAAACGTAAGCGGTCCATGAAGCAACTCGTCACAAAATGATTTCGTCTAATGTCGTATTATCAAATCGTCTTACATGCACATGGTCTAAATAGCTGGTCGCCGACAAAGCAATTCGTCTAAAATGTATGTGGTCTAAATAGCATGTCGCCCAAGAAGCAACTCGTCTTAATCAATCGAGTCGTTCTTAAATCGGGTAAAAATTATTAAAGTTAAGATTTTTGATTAATCTAACTTAGTTTTAATGGAATAACTAAAATAAAGGTTATGTAGCATATACTATTAGGTGTCCTTCCATACGTGGCCAGTCAATCCAAGATAACAAACCTCGTCTGAGTATTAAACGACTTGTACGAATTAAATTTAAGACGAGTTGCTTTATCGACCGATTACTTTTTAACCTATTTGTGAATTGGTCTAGATGATCCTAAGGCAAGTAGCTAAAGTGACTAGTTACATATCGGACAAACCACTTATTTATCGGGTTGATTTTAGTCGAGTTGCTTCATGGACCGCTTACGTTTTAGACTATCTGCAAATTTGCCCAAATAATTGTTAGGTGAGTAGACGCTGTAGACGACCTGCGTTTTTGACCATTATGATACTAACCCGTTATTATATTGCTATAATAAGTGTTTATATAATATTTGATAGCAAGATAAATCTGTAGGTGTTAGTAGTGTCGCTAGATGGCGTTCGTCCCACTTATCACATACCTTTATGTACCTACTGCGAGCTGCAAAATTGTACGGATACACTAAAATGAATTCATTGATAAAGTTGCCATGCAATTTTGCGGCTGGGTTTATGTATGTATGTAGGTACACTGCTAGTAGCAGTCTGCTACACTATACAAATAATTGCGTATCGCAATGTCTAAATTCGTGTATTGTATTTTTGACACACTTATAAAGTAAAAAGCGTTAGAAATGGAGTTTACGGTTTTCGAAATCGATCATAAACATGCGAACCACTAACACTACCTATGCAAAAAAAGGTTTAATTAGGCACTGAATTACAGCACCTAACGTAATTTTAAAATTAGTATGTACATAATTATCATTTTATTTGCGTTCCTATTTTGTTTATGAAGTATATCTAAAATCTTTTTTTTTATTCGGTAGACTAAAATGACGTTTCATAGTATGAACATCATGTGTCATTTCATACTATGAAATGTCATTTTAGTCTACCGAATAACAAAATAGACTTTAGCTCGAAGTTAATAAAAGTCGAAGTTAAGTTTAGTTCTCAATAGCAAAAATACGTCTTAGTACTTTAGCAGTCGTTTCGTGTGTTTAGATTATTTAAATTAGTTTCAAGTCAAATTACATCATCAGTTGCGTCTCTACCCAGGCCAGGCCAGGTCAGATGACCACCAAACTAAAGTGTAGGTAATTCTATGGAACTTGCTAACTATGTAAACAAGAGTTACTAGTACATTGACATTCAGAGACAATTTCAATATGGCGGTTTGTTTACATAGTTAGCAAGTTCTATAGAATGACACTTTAGATAAACCGTACGAGCGCTAGATTGTTCACGTGCTGATTAATTTGGCATCTGTTTTCATTCCCAACTAATAAGTAATGTTTGTACATAATTAATGTGTGCTACACTCAACACTACATGCGACACGTGTTTTGTTTGTTGCAATCGAAGAAGCTGCCAAAAGTAACGATTTGTTGTAGTACTATTTATTAATTCTGTGGCAATGTTGACAGTAAGTTTTTGTTGCCTTCGTTATGTTAAAAACTTCTTGGCGTTGGAGTTTGTTCCGGAGCCCGAATAAAGCCCGATTCAGTTAATACTGAATCGGGCCATAAAATACCATAAAATATTTTTTATGGTATAGGATCCAAACGAGCAGACGAATCGCCCGATGCGCTGAAGCAAACATCATGTAACGTTTTTGATATTGTTTTGATACGACTTTGACGATCGTCTTGCACCAATCAGCGTAACCAATCGTCAAGGTCGTCAAAATAATATCAAAAACGGAACATATTGTTAAATCTGAATCGGGCTCCCGGCTCCTAAGTAGGTATTACAGCTCACGCCAACGCTTTCAAAACATATATTTTAGTTATAGTTTAAAGAGTTCTAAAACACGTAGTGCCGTACAGCGTGTATCTTGTGGGTGTAGCTCTCAAAATTGGGTTACAATTTTTCTTATACCTAGTGCACTCGTATTTGCGTCATTTAACACATTACAGTGACACTGACAACAGCAATAGAACGTAAAATATCTTGCACATCGAAATTACAAAGGAAGACAATAGGCCACATGACTAATTTTCATTTATGGTATCAATCGATCGCGTTTGTTTTTAGGATCAAATGTCTATATGGGACCCATTGCATTAAAGTAACACAAAAGTCAGAAATTGTAGTCAAAGGCCGACAGTCGCACTTCACTCGCGAAACGCCCTAAACAAAACGACAAGGGAACGTCACATCAAGGTCTCTGGGAGCCCATCTTGTAGTATGGACAAAACAAGGAAATTGCGTTTTTGTCGGTGAAATATTGCGTTTATGTATATAGTTGCTATACAATATTTTTTTTATGAAATGTAAGGAATCGAATGGTACCCTTACTTTTATCGTTTTTGGAAGTTAAAAAAAAACTTAAATTTTGAAACTTTCGGGTCCTGTATTTTTGTAATTTTTCAATATTTTATTTTAATATCCACATTATTGTGATAAATTGCTCGTTTGCTATCTATTTTACTAGATTTTGTTATAAAATTCAACATGTGTCATCATCCCTGTTGCACTGCGAACGTTTACGTTCTATGCCTTTTTTAGGGTTCCGTAGCCAAATGGCAAAAAACGGAACCCTTATAGATTCGTCATGTCTGTCTGTCTGTCTGTCTGTCCGTCTGTCCGTCTGTCCGTCTGTCCGTCTGTCTGTCAGTCCGTATGTCACAGCCACTTTTCTCCGAAACTATAAGAACTATACTGTTGAAACTTGGTAAGTAGATGTATTCTGTGAACCGCATTAAGATTTTCACACAAAAATAGAAAAAAAACATTAAATTTTTGGGGTTCCCCATACTTCGAACTGAAACTCATAATTTTTTTTTTCATCAAACCCATACGTGTGGGGTATCTATGGATAGGTCTTCAAATAAATGATATTGAGGTTTCTAATATCATTTTTTTCTAAACTGAATAGTTTGCGCGAGAGACACTTCCAAAGTGGTAAAATGTGTGTCCCCCCCCCTGTAACTTCTAAAATAAGAGAATGATAAAACTAAAAAAAATATATGATGTACATTACCATGTAAACTTCCACCGAAAATTGGTTTGAACGAGATCTAGTAAGTATTTTTTTTTATACGTCATAAATCGCCTAAATACAGAACCCTTCATGGGCGAGTCCGACTCGCACTTGGCCGCTTTTTTTAATTTAGGGTTGGCCGGACACCACCGTTATAAATCGGTAGTCGTCTAAGTAAATCGATATAAATTTTTCATTTTAGGTCGCAACAATTCAATTCAACTCAATGTTTTATTCATAAAATATACATTTAACACGTCAAATTTTTAAACATTATTAAATTTAGGTAAATTTCGTTATAAACCATTCATATTACAATAATTATTAGATATTTATAACAAAGCATTATTAAATTGATTATATCTTCTTATTATTATTTATTAACCATATAATTCTAGCTATATTTAAATCTCAAATAAAAATTCATTAAACGTCACAATTCGATACCTCAGTCTAGTCATAGAGAAAAAAATACATAGAGTGCTCACTCCATACATCAGTTCAGACTATTAATTTCAGTGTCTACATCTAGCATCGAGTAGCGGAACTATCAGTACTGCTACTTGACAATAGATGTAGCACCGACCGGAAAGTCTTATCTCAACAGCATAAGACTTTCCGGTCGGTGGCGACATCTATTGTCAAGTAGCAGTACTGATAGTTCCGCTACTCGATGCTAGATGCTAATAGTCTTTTTGGTACTAAAACTGATGTATGGAGTGAGCACTCTATGTATTTTTTCTCTATGGTCTAGTCTAGGTGCCATCCAACCGTAATCGCTTGCTGTGACAATCGATTTGGGTTAGTTACATCTCTATATAGGTACGTCAGTCATAATGTGTCAAAAGACGCAAATAAGAATAATTCCACTATAGACATTTCAATAACAAGCAACAAGGCTTACAAATAACCGTGTGGACGACGATACGATACATTTAATGTAAGCCGCCGAGTCGCTGCTAACTTCCTAAATACTTCACAATTAGACGACGAGTGACGATGACGGCTAGAGGCAGGCGTGAGCGTGACGTCACACAAATATTTCAACGACGAATCTTAAATAAATTGCAGTTATGCCATACTCAGCAATTAGGTTCAAGAGCCTGATTCAGCTTCATTTTTTTTTGTTATGAAACTAGAAACTATAGATAGAATATATGACATGATCTATCAATTCTATTACTCCAGAAATGTCGCTACGGTCAGCTGACAAATCATATCATCAACCGTTCCATAACAAGAAGCTGAGTCTATAATAAATATTATTTATCTACTGATTAAACCATTATCCTCATACAGGGGTAGTCCTATTGTGTTACTAGCTGTTCACTATTGTCCACAAGCGTGACATATTCCTAAAAGTGAGCTAGATTTCCTGAGTTTCAGAGAATCGGATCACAACTTAACCGTGGCTTATTTTCTAACCATCCTGTATCCATTGACAATAGCCAAACAACTCAATCGACTAGAACTCTATTCAATATTAAGATCACGTTTTTTGTGTCAACCCCCACTTCAATATAATTTGCTCCATATTCCAGTACAACAAGACGGAAAATCTAAATATGTCTTCAGAGGTGTAGCTTTTCTCAGCCAGCGTACAAATCGCTTTTTTGTCGTGTGAATGCGGTTTCTGGGCCATTTGTACGATTCCACGCATCTGTGTGCAATCGAGCGTGTGGACACGCCTTTATACACCATTATAACCTCCTAATAATGTCCTAAAAATAGTACAAATGGTAAGTATGACGGAATAGCATTTAAATAGACAAGCATTGTGCCACTTGAAAGAGCAAACTTAATAAAGAGATATTGTTGGGTTTTAATAAGCACGGTGCGCTTTTAAACGTGTTCTTAAATGATTCTGTTACAATTCGGAGTCGCTGAGCAGCGATCCAGCAAGCGTGGTTCCGTATAGGCATAACAAATATTCATCTACTCTGTAGTATTTACTCTTTTAACACAAGGTAATTTGTTTTATGTCTACAGAGTACATCTAAGCTAACTCTGCATTTATTTACTTGTAGAATTAATTTCTGATCGCACTACTCGCTATAAACGTCATGTCTCCTAGGAATTTGACGTTTATTCTGGCATTACCACAATCAGAAGCACTACCATGAGTTCCGTAAATGACAGTCGATAGTGAGAACGTTAAGGAAAATGTATGGAGTATTTGTACAGTGCCTCTACCGGTCACTTAAAGAACTAAAAATTTCAACTGGTACCATGAGTTCCTAACGTTTTTACGTAAGTTTTCTATCCATGCCTAACTTCACACCTAAAACGCTCTCTTTCTAACTATATAAAGAAAACTGAGCCAGAATTATACAAGTTAATTACTTTACGCCGTTTACGCGAATAAACGTGACAGATGTCATCGAAAAATACGTGCGTTTTCGACGTTACATTTCTGTCAACTTGTAAACACAACAAATAAACATATTTTTCACGATTATCTTTGCAATTTTCAACGTAGTATGTATTTATTTATAAGAGTTACGTGAACTCCAGGCAAAACTAATACGGAATAAATCAATTAGTAGCTCGAAAAAAGGCTGATTTGATACAAAGGTAATGAGTTATATTTACTCCTATTTCTACTGTTTAGTTAAGTACATTTGCAAAGATCACATTACTTACGAGCAGTTTTTGCTTTTAGGCATGAACCTATGATTGAAAACAACATTTCCATACAAACCCGGATGGCATCCAGCGGTACATGCGTGCAAGCAAATCGTTCATTGTTGTATGCATTGTAGAAGTGATTAGTTGGCAAGTGGCTAAATGCCGGGACAACAACTTGAGGAAGATGATGATGTCAAGGAGCGGTACATAGACATGTTGTGTTGTTGTTGCCGGGTGCACATACCACATAGTAACACAATATACATACTTACTGCAAGACCTGTTGTTTATATGTGTACACAGAGAGAGTTCCTACGTATTTTTTATATTATTACCTATTATTTTATATCTTAATTAAAATAAAACATACAAATGTTCTGTGAGTTTATTTATTTTTCTTTACTACCTATATATTATTTCCCGATGTTCAAGTTCAGTTCGATGTTTCATGTGTGTGGTGATGATGTTTCATGTCTCGTCAGTTTGGCAACAGGAAATATAAAACTTAACATTTTTTGCTGGTAGTTCACAATCTGAAAATTAAAATAAGGTTTAACACATTCACTGCCCAAAAACCCGCTGAGTGGGTTCATTTTGTATTGGGAAGGGGCGCTTGGCACTGAAAGTGCTAAGATCGAGATCATTTAGGTACCATAAAATTTAGATCGCTGTTAAGGCCGTATAATGTTACTTACTTAGTACGCCGGCACGTACAGCAACCTACACAAAGCGAGGCCAGGGCAAGACCTAACATATATACATACCTATTTTAATACAGATTTCTTCTCACGTGTGTACTATTTTCAACATAAGTACATAATAATCTTATTTATGTAGCCAAAAGTAGCCCGTATAATTTGCTTCATATTTTTTAACACGCAAAGGTATAATTCTAACACGATTATTAATGGTGTTTACGTATTTATCATATATTATTTTGCATTTTTTTCTTGAACACAGCACTGTTTATACATTGTTTACTAACATTGATATGTTTAATATTTTCGTAACTATGGCAACGTCAAATCTTTATAAATTGTATAGGTGAACCAGGATCTATTGAGGGTGCGCCATGTTGCGGAATTTCACTGGAACTAATTTTTTCATACTACACTGAATTGTCACCCTATACATGAGAATAACAGCGCCCTCTTGACAATCATCATATATTACTGGTCAGACTATAGAATGAATGTTGAATCTGTAAAAAGTGACAAAATAGCTCGCACAAATTCAAGAATGGCGGGTAGCGTGTCAAGCCAAGTTTAAAAGAGAACTGGCGACTCCGCGGCTATGTGTTATATTAACTAGAAATAATTGTTAAATAGAAATAAATGTTAGTTTCGAAATCAATTATGATGAATACTAATAATTTCTGTACAAAAAGTAATGATAATGCATCAAAAACATAAAATAATTTGAAATGAAAGTCAAGTTCAATACTAGGTACTTATAAAAAATATGCGTCGTTGTTGACTTCGCCGGAAAACGAATTGAAATCTTTACCTATACGGGGTATTTTGCCAGTTACTGGCCCTAAACTAAAAATGAATTATATTCACGTATAAACAGAATTCATTTTAGTATTAGGTGGCCAGTTATTGAAAGCTGACCAGTTATTGAACCTATACTACATTGAATTCTGTTTATAGATGAATAGAATTCATCATTAGTTTAAGGTGGCCAGCTGGCCAGTCACTGGCGAATTACCCTGGGTGCAAGTCCTAGTTCGCTTGGGATGAAATTAAAGTTCAGGATTTGTCTTGTCTAGTTTTTATACCAACAAACTAAATTCTTAAAAAAGTAACATAGACAAATATAATATAGCGTGTACGTAAAAACTAGTCAAGTAAAATCCTGAACTTTAATTACATCACAAGCGAACTAGAACTTGGCACCCATATAGATATCAATTCTTTTTTCCGCAAAATCAACACCGAGGCATATTCTAAATATTGGACTTGGCTCTCATTTCACATTTATGTTTTTGATCACCCTATTAGAAACCATAGAAACAGCTAAAACATTTCACAGTTCGCAATATGCGGGCATGCTTCTCTTTTACTCTAATTAAGGAGTAATTAGACTGACAGAGAAAGATGCCCGCAATTTGCAAACTTCGATGTTTTCGGTAGGTTACTTTGATATTTAGTTCTTTAGGTGACTCCTAGGGGCGCTGTACAATCCTCCGATATAATTCTTGCACTGTTTTTTAGTATAATTAGAAAGGGACAGCATCGTTTCTAGTGGAGTGAAGTTAGGCACATTAGACCGTAAAGAAACGTAAAACGTGACATAAGGCACGTTTATTCACATAAAGTAAGTGAGAAATACTCAGGCAACTGATGGTAGAGGCTCTGATTTCGCTCGTGAAGTCGGTGCAGAATTCGTTTTAACTTTACTTAGTTAAGTATATAAGTACCTTAATTTTTACCCACGGTAACAAAACCGTAGTGATTTCTCAAAAAAACTGATGTTACCAAACATTAGCTACAATTTAATAAATAACAAAGCCGTAAAAGCACTCTTAAGCACTCAAAAACGTCTGAACAAACACGAAAGCATGATTACCAACAATGGCGGTCTCATTAGCGGGTCCCGCGCAGACAGAAGGGAGTAAAGGCGGTTATTATGTTGTAATAGGTGTTATTATATTTGGACAAAGCCGCAATATTGATATTTTATAACGAGTGCGTACGCGCCGTGTGTTACCAAGGGTCGATAACTCACTCTACACTACAGCATCGTAACAGGATAAACTTTACAGAAATTAAATTTCTTGACTGTAGGATTTGATTCCCTCCACACATAGAATTTAAAACATTTTATTTATTTAGGAACTTCACATATACTTTGGTATTTCCTCGCAAACGTATTCCATTAGTATAGGAACTTCTCAAGGTGTTTTCCGACGTGGAAAATCGCGTGATAAACAATGAAGAATCAAACGATACTTATTACATAGGTGTAAGTTCCGAGAAGCGATTATTAGTAGCCAGGAAGGTTGATTTGATTCTAATTAAGTACTTTTAGGGTTCCGTACCCAAAGGGTAAAAACGGGACCCTATTACTAAGACTCCGCTGTCCGTCCGTCCGTCCGTCCGTCCGTCTGTCACCAGGCTGTATCTCACGAACCGTGATAGCTAGACAGTTGAAATTTTCACAGATGATGTATTTCTGTTGCCGCTATAGCAACAAATACTAAAAACAGAATAAAATAAAGATTTAAGTGGGGCTCCCATACAACAAACGTGATTTTTGACCGAAGTTAAGCAACGTAGGGCGGGGTCAGTAGGTACTTGGATGGGTGACCGTTTTTTTGCTTGTTTTGCTCTATTTTTTGTTGATGGTGCGGAACCCTCCGTGCGCGAGTCCGACTCGCACTTGGCCGGTTTTTTTTATGGTTTTAAACTGGTGTTGATGAGACCTTGAGGGCAGGGCCGGATCTAGGGTAGAGCGAGTGGAGCGGCCGCTCTAGGCGCTGGATGGTAAGTTGGGCGCCAAAATGGCAAATGAGAAAAAAAAAGTGTTAGTGGAAAATACGCTTGAAAACTTCAACGAAGAGCGCCAAAACCCGATTTCGCTGTACCCTGATCAAGGGCTCAGGCCGGCACTGCTTGACGGTCATCTTGATGATTGGCGCGCATGACGCGCACGACTTTCACTTCATTCCGCATGCACCAATCAGCGTGTGCGATCATCAAGGTCGTATTCAGAATAAGACCAAAACCGTAACAAGTCATTAAAGAATCGGGCTCCGGGTTCCGAACACACGATCTACTGGACGCACGCTTTCCCAATCTGCTACCAATCTCTTCCGATTCTCGTCTGAATCTCGCAAGATGGTCTCTCGAGCGCACAGTAGAAACAAGTCCAATGGTAGTTCCGCCTAAAGGCGCGTTCACAATGGCGCGGCGGGCGGTCCAGACTGCGCGCCGCCAGCACACACACACACACATACTGTCGTTATTAAAGCCAGAACACACTGATGCACTTTGTAAGAGTTCGAGTAGAACGGGTTATTGATGGTTACTTGTTCACACATGTGGAGAAATATTGAGTACCTAGGACGTTATTCTAAAAGTAACAAGTTAATCCATTGAAATTTTTATTAGTCAATTCGTACACTGCTTCGTGCTAATATAAAGAAAATTTTACCTTGTAAATGTTTATTAATATTATACTAGGCATACTGTTTCATTCAATGTATCTAAGAAACACATAAATGCTTAATAAAAATCAAACTCTAATAGGTACTTGTATATGTAGTACTTGTACCTATTTGTTGTATTTATAGTCATAATTAAAACATCGTAACAAATACGTATACATCATTTTCATTCCAGTTGCAATTAATATGTACTCTCCCAAGCGTGTAACCTGTTTAACTATAAAAACATAATATTTAAGGAATTGTTTCGAAAGCTAATACATATTAGTAGGTATAATGACTTACAGATTTCCTTTAAAACATTCATCCTAAAACGAATAATCTATAAAGTAACTAAATCAAGACCAATTACATATTCTGTAACTGAAACTGCCTACCCTACCTGAATCCTCGTCGTAGTCGTCACTTTATGACACTTCTCACTTCCGCTCACTCATTCACCATTCCATTCACTCGTAACAATGTGCAAACCGCACCCATTCACTACCATTATGCGTAATGTAATGGATACCATACCGATATGTTTTTGTCAACAAATGTGTTTCTATTGCGAAACGGAAACAATTTATCGTTGGCATCAAATAACACGCGCCACAAAAGAATTGGAACATTTTTTACAACTTTTTTTACGATTATTATTTAACTTACTAGACCCTTTTAGCGGCTCTATTTCTGTTCAAAAATATTCTGTAAGTAATTGCTCTATTAAATAGCTTTTGGATTTTTATCTTTCTAAATAGAAGTAAGTATCTAAGTATGTAATCATATTTTTATTCGTGCATTTAGACGAAGTTATTATTAGGGAGTAAAATAAACGATTGCTCAATTACAAAGGTAGATTTAAGACATTTTTTGTAGTTAAGGGCAAATTAGTCATCGTAACCATCTTAACAAATAATGACCACTGCAGTCCACACTCAAACAATGCGTAATCCGCAAGTACCCGGTAGCGAGTAGCGACTCAACCTTGCGGCCACCCAGACCGATAATCCTAATGCCAAATAACCATCTTTAAGCCGCAAGGATTGCAAACTATTCCTTTCAATTAGCTAGGTAATTGTCAAAATATTGCAAAAAATACGAGTTAATTTAAGTAACTCAAATGCAAACTTATAAATGAGTATTATTAGAGCCTTTTGCGAGGCCGGACATACGAGTGAGTAAATAGGTTCTTTCGCGATCAGAGCGGCATCTTTGTCGGCTTCATAAGCTCAGACCATATACTTATTTCATGTTCAACAACGTCGTATGCGCTCATGTGCCCGATAGCTTATAAAGGAAGTTAATGTGAAGTCAAGCTTGGCTTCCGTAAACTACAGAAAGTTATTGTAAGTTGACATCATACGGATCGTTTCACTCCTTCCCTATGTGCCGTTGAACTCAATCGCTGGACGGTGACAATGATACCATCACTGATATTGAATTGCTTTAAATTTGGTGTTGAATGTGTTAGAATTAGTGATGAAATAGACCACAGGGATAGTAATACTTCCCACGGGAAGCTTTTGTTACTACATAAATATTACTACGCCTCATGGATTAAGTAAATGTACGTTTGTATAGAAAACATTATATGTAAATACTAAAAAATATATATATAATTACACGTTAAAAACCCTAATTAAATAAGTACCTAGACTTAGATAAATACGAATTATCAATTTAGTTTAATGCAGTTTTGCTAAGAGGTAAGTATGCATTGCCTAAGTTAATGTTACTTGCCTCACACCTACAAACAAAATATATTTATCTAAGTTGATTTTTTTTTCTGTTGGAGAACTTTTGTATTTACGAATCCTACGACACAATTTTACCAATATTAAAAAAGTGGATAAAAATTGTCTAAGCGTGGTGTCTGATGTTGAGTACTCAGTATAATACCTACTTAGTTATATAAAAAATCACGAATGAATCCGAGGGAAAACTGACTAAACTATAATTAAGGGAAGCCACAATAAACTTGTACGGTTTTGTTAGTTCAAATAAATATAATATTAATAATCCTCTCGCTCGGGCGCGTGCTTTGTGTCCATGCGCACCCTCGACACAAATTGCACTTAATGCACCAACTCGTCTCGCTAATTTAAATCCTAATACTAGACGATAAAGTCTAGAATTGTACTCACTTTAGTTGCACGTAGGTTTTTAGTTTAGTAGTGTAGATTATTATGATGTAGCAGATTATCGTAGGTAGGATTATCGGTGATGTTTTTATAATGAAGTCTGGCTTCTGGCGTGCAGATAGTGCAAATTACTCGTACTGGTGATAAAGGAATACAAAGGGGCTTTATTTTACCACCCCGGTGTATTTTTACTAGGGGTTATGATTTTACGTCTATTTTGAACAGTGTAATGATGAGGGACAGACGGTAAAAACTCTACATCAGCGGTCTCCAAATTTCCAATTCCATGGTCGGATCTGACCATGAGCCTGCTAATTGTCATATTTCATGCCGGATTGTATTTCTCAATCCAAAAAGGTTACCGACGAAGACCAAAATTTAAGAGAACATTCAGCACAAGCCACGGCAAACCTTCACGACCTGAACGAGATAGATAATGCGAAAATCTCTCTCTGGTCATTCGCTCATGACTGGATCATCGCGATCAATCAGGACATTAATGGTTGTTCTGATATTTGAAGTGTATGATTTGCTTCTATCGGCTATTGTTCATCGTGTCTCTTATAATACCTACGAGTATAAGCGAGCAAATCTTAGAGGAAGTTGAGTTCTTCAATTGATTGGACAAGCTTCACCGCTCGCCTTCTGTGTTCTCAACCACTATAAATACAGACTTTCATCACCTCCCATTCGACTTGGCTTCGAAATATTCAAGAATTCGTTGGAAGCACGTATAATAAATCCCGTGAAATGTAGACAAATATAGTATATTGTTGTTAATAGTACTCGCCGTCAGAAAGACGAGCGGCGTAGATGTGGAGCGCTCTGAACTCGCAGAACTGGTTGGTGCACCAGCCCGAGTGGCCGTCGATGCAGCGGCACGAGTCGCACTCGTCCATGTACTTCTCGCCCGGGATGCACTTGAAGAACGGGTTCTTGATCACTGTAACAACAGACACAGCATCAGAGCATTGCAACCGAAAAATTACCGATTCTGCAATGACCTATACCGTCAATGACGAAGATGAAGGTAACGTAGATAACCTTCACCCAATAGTCTTGTCTTGGCCGTTGGCCAAACTTACATAGACATAAAGTACATAGTAGGTACCTAATAGTCGTAAAATCTTCCCTGAGTTTTGTTGCCGATGAAAGGCACACGATGGGGGAGTGGCTCTAGCCACCCTTCTGCTTACATATATTTTGCTAAGACATACGAGGTAAAAAAATATTGTCTGTATTTAGTATGGGTCCTATTTCCTATCACGAAAACGCTATATATATTTATATTTGTTCTTGAGCCTTCATGCAGTTTTTGTTCGCAATCATCATCGTCGCATCAAAATGTTAATAGTTTCTTATTAAAATGAAGTAATTCTATTATGACCTACTTATTCCACTTGCATAGTACAACACCGTCTGTATTAGTAGAAAAAATGGCAACGTCACCTGTGCAGCGGAGACATGGCGTGGAACGCTCACACAGCGCAGTGACAGTCGGCTCACAGTACACACACGAGGGCATGGACCGGCACGCGCCCGTGTCTACAGTCTCACACAGCAGGCAGTTCTTGTTCTCCGGGACCATGGTCAGGGACGTCTCCTCCTCCCAGTACTGGTGGGGAGGCTTGGGCTTCACGAACTGGGAGACCACGTAGGCCTGGCTGCCGGGGCGGTAGATGGGGGGTGAGCTTTCTACGTCGCCGACGCTGCTGAGCGTGCCGGGCATGGGGGCGTTACGGATGCGCCCCAGGCGGTCGTTGCCCTCCGCTGCAAATTGATAAAACATGAAAACGTTGAAAAACAAACTCAAGCTAGTCCAGTAATTAAAGAAATCATCTTCGAGAAGCTACGAAAATAATATAAAACCTCTTCAAAGGTAAAAATCTATCTATTGAATGTGTGGTTTCTTAATGACCTTTTTAGGGTTCCGTACCCAAAGGGTAAAAACGGGACCCTATTACTAAGACTCCGCTGTCCGTCCGTCCGTCCGTCCGTCTGTCACCAGGCTGTATCTCACGAACCGTGATAGCTAGACAGTTGAAATTTTCACAGATGATGTATTTCTGTTGCCGCTATAACAACAAATACTAAAAACAGAATAAAATAAAGATTTAAGTGGGGCTCCCATACAACAAACGTGATTTTTGACCGAAGTTAAGCAACGTCGGGCGGGGTCAGTACTTGGATGGGTGACCGTTTTTTTGCTTGTTTTTTTTGCTTGTTTTTTGCTCTAGTTTTTGTTGATGGTGCGGAACCCTCCGTGCGCGAGCCCGACTCGCACTTGGCCGGTTTTTTTTTTTACTTTGTGGGTAAACAATTATTTCCAAAAAGTTTACTGTCTTAACTTTCGCAAATCTAAAGCAGAGGCAAAATGTCCTTTTGTGTGTGTGAAAATATTTCAGAAAAGTTCTTGTGGAAAAGTTAATTTTGGAATGTGTCGATCCGACGCTTTTGAGCCTAAAAAAACATAAAAAAACTAAGATACGCACTCCATACTCACAGTCCATAGACGCCGTCGCCATCCCTACCACAACCAAAATAAGGGCCACCAAAAAACGCGCCATTGCATCTGCACGAAACTCCAGCAGGGAAATGCATCGAGCTGCCACACTTGATTGCCCAATTAGCCTTTATCCTTATCGAATATAATAACGATCCCTTTAATTGCTTATCCACAGGCCAATCAGTGAGAAAACATGTTAAAGTAATCCCTTTTTTATGCGCATTCAATTTGTCTCGTTAGTGGGATCATAACATCCAGCACGATTCGCAAAGTCAAAGGGAGGTGGGGGTCAGTAATTGATGCGCCTATACGCTGATTGGCTTATCCTGTGCGGGTGTTCAACTAAATTGGTTATTATGATACCTAAACCTGCTTAGGATAAGACTAAATAATCAATACATAAATAGTTGTATCTACAGCTGATAAAGCCGAGATTTTTGTGTTCAAGGTTCTAGTCTTGCATAAGGTGAGATAGGCTTTTGGTCACTTCTACTTCATATCATACAAAGTACAAAAAAGCGGCCAAGTGCGAGTCGGACTTGCCCATGAAGGGTTCCGTATTTAGGGGATTTAATGACGTGCCTATTAAAAAAAAAAACGACTTACTAGATCTCGTTCAAACCAATTTTCGGTGGAAGTTTGCATGGTAATGTACATCGTATATTTTTTTTTGTTTTATCATTCTCTTTATTTTAGAAGTTACAGGGGGGGGACACACATTTTACCAATTTGGAAGTGTCTCTCGCGCAAACTATTCAGTTTAGAAAAAAATGATATTAGAAACCTCAATATCATTTCTGAAGACCTATCCATAGATACCCCACACGTATTAAGTCGCGTTGTACAATATAATAATGTGTAAAAATCGTGAAAGTTTAAATCAGTGTTACTAACTTGTAGTTGAAAAGCGGCCAAGTGCGAGTCGGACTCGCCCATGAAGGGTTCCGTATTTAGGGGATTTTGGCGTATTAAAAAAAACTACTTACTAGATTTCGTTCAAACCAATTTTTGGTGGAAGTTTGCATGGTAATGTACATCATATATTTTTATTAGTTTTATCATTCTCTTATTTTAGAAGTTACAGGGGGGGGGGGGACACACATTTTACCACTTTGGAAGCGTCTCTCGCGCAAACTATTCAGTTTAGAAAAAAATTATATTAAAAACCTCAATATCATTTTTGAAGACCTATCCATAGATACCCCACACGTTTGGGTTTGATGAAAAATTTTTTTTTGAGTTTCAGTTGTAAGTATGGGGTACCCCCAAAATTTATTGTTTTTTTTTCTATTTTTGTATGAGAATCTTAATGCGGTTCACAGAATACATCTACTTGCCAAGTTTCAACAGTATAGTTCTTATAGTTTCGGAAAAAAGTGGCTGTGACATACGGACGGACAGACAGACGGACAGACGGACAGACAGACAGACATGACGAATCCATAAGGGTTCCGTTTTTTGCCATTTGGCTACGGAACCCTAAAAAGTGCCTAGCTACCTATAGGTAATAGGTAGCTTCATCTTTAACACCCCTTCCGATTCTGAAAGGTAAAAGGACTTCTCAAGTTGGGGTCCAGAACTCCAGATTAGAGTTAGATGAAATTTCCCTGTGGTCTTCTCTTGTATGCGTACCTACTTACTTATGATTACTCACTTTGCCAGGATTTAATATTAACTCAGTCCATTATTGAATATCTCGCTCGTTAAGGATAAGAGGTAATACGCGCAGTAGTTAACCCAATAACGTGGATAATGGTGATCGATGGTGTGATAAGGAATGATAAAGTGCGAACTGTGACGTCACCACACCAGCTGTTTGCAAATTATGAGAGTATTTAGTACTCGTAACATATCAATACATAAGCCTCTCTCTTCTCTTCTTCCTCGCGTTGTCCCGGCATTTTGCCACGGCTCATGGGCAGGGCCGGATTAAGCATGTCGGGGCCCCTAGGCAGTGCAATGCTCGGGGCCCCCTTACAGTTAATTCTGCATACATAAATTAAGTTCAGTTGTTCAGTACAGGGAAGTAAGTTTGCGGTTGCGTAATGAGAACCTTCAGGTGTCGATTGAGCCGATTCGAACATGCCGAACGATGTCTTTTTTGCTCTTGCGTGGACATAAAGGTTTTTTATATTAGTTTTTGCCGATTCCTCCTTGCGTCCAGTGTGGGGAGAGCTCTTTTTAGGGTTCCGTAGCCAAATGGCAAAAAACGGAACCCTTATGGATTCGTCATGTCTGTCTGTCTGTCCGTCTGTCTGTCCGTCCGTATGTCACAGCCACTTTATTCCGAAACTATAAGAACTATACTGTTGAAACTTGGTAAGTAGATGTATTCTGTGAACCGCATTAAGATTTTTACACAAAAATAGAAAAAAAAAACAATAAATTTTTGGGGTTCCCCATACTTAGAACTGAAACTCAAAAAAAAATTTTTCATCAAACCCATACGTGTGGGGTATCTATGGATAGGTCTTCAAAAATGATATTGAGGTTTCTAATATTATTTTTTTCTAAACTGAATAGTTTGGGCGAGAGACACTTCCAAAGTGGTAAAATGTGTCCCCCCCCCCCCTGTAACTTCTAAAATAAGAGAATGATAAAACTAAAAAAAATATATGATGTACATTACCATGCAAACTTCCACCGAAAATTGGTTTGAACGAGATCTAGTAAGTAGTTTTTTTTTAATACGTCTTAAATCCCCTAAATACGGAACCCTTCATGGGCGAGTCCGACTCGCACTTGGCCGCTTTTTTTTCTCAATAAGTAGTTAAATATTTTGCGAGGCTGAACAGCGATTGTCCGACCATACGAGCCACATGATTAAAATTAACCTAATAATAAATATTTTATATGTGTTTAAATGATTATTCATTAACCAGTCAAACTAGCATGTACGAGTAAGTATAGGGTAAATCGGAAAAGCAATAAAAATCGCGAGCGCAGCGAGCGCGAAATTTTTTCTGAAAAAATTGTGAAAACGTGTTAAAAAAGCCTAAAAGTACCCAGTGAGGCGAGCTTTCATGCGAGGTCAAAGCCGTGCTTCAGGATAAGCTCAGCTAGATAACAGACGCCAACCAATGTCCATTATTGTCCATTGTATTAAAAAGCGAGACCGCAGGCCGAGCTTGGCGCAGCGAGGCCAAAGGCTAAGCTGAAGAAGAGATTTGGTAGAGGAAAAGGAGAATTAGGTACCATAAAAAATATTTATGAATTTTGGCCATATGAAACACATTTTTTTTTTGGCGGCTGCCGGGGCCCCCTATACCAGGCGAGGCCCCCTAGCCGAGGCGGGGCCCATAGGCAGTTGCCTACTCTGCCTTAGGGTTAATCCGGCCCTGCTCATGGGAGCCTAGGGTCCGCTTGACAACTAATCCCATGAATTGACGTAGGCACTAGTTTTTACGAAAGCGACTGCCATCTGACCTTCCAACCCAGAGGGGAAACTAGGCCTTATAGGGATTAGTCCGGTTTCCTCACGATCTTTTCCGTCACCGAAAAGCAACTGGTAAATATCAAATATTTCGTACATAAGTTCCGAAAAACTCATTGGTACGAGCCGGGGTTTGAACCCGCGACCTCTGGATTGAAAGTCGCACGCTCTTACCGCTAGGCCACCAGCGCTTTTTCAATACATAAGCCTAACAACTGGTTAATATTTTATAAGGATTCATTGAATGTGAATTAATATAATTTCTTTTTGAAATAAAGGGAACCGCCTTCAAAAAAACCATCCCATTGAAAAGCACAAAATAATTTTTATATCGCACCCCTATACGTGTCCAGTCCCTATCCCGTCGTAAAGCAAATTTCTACCAAAAGGTAATTAATACCTAATAATAAGAAAATTAATAATTATCCGGGTAATTACTTAGTTTTTGAAGTCGGTGCCAAACCAAATTTTAGAGAACCGATATTTTAGCCAACGAAGAACGCTGTACTTACTTGCATAAACAAGACATGTCTTGTACTACTTACTCGTAATTTTTTTTATGATTGGCAGCAAAGAATTTTTTTGTTGGTTTGGCACCGCCTTCAAAAACTAAGTAATTACCCGGATAATTATTAATTTTCTTATTATTAGGTATTAATTACCTTTTGGTAGAAATTTGCTTTACAACGGGATAGGGACTGGACACGTATAGGGGTGCGATATAAAAATTATTTTGTGCTTTTCAATGGGTTGGTTTTTTGAGACGGTTCCCTTTATTTCAAAAAGGAATTATATTAAGTTATTTTGTTTTGGGTTTCTTTTTGTTTATTTTTAATTTTTTTATTCTTTTTTATTTATTTTATTTTTTACTTTTTAGTGATAGGTACTTCATTTATTTTAGGTTTTGGGGTAAAATACTAGTTCGTTAGGCTCTCCATTTAGTTTTGGGCTAGTAACTACTAATGTTGGTGATGGCCTAACTCGATGATAATCGCGACAAAACATAATATGACGTTTCAGTGCTAAACGATTTGTATTTATATTGCTCCCACTGCCACTCCCACTGCCACACCCACTTCCAGTCCCAGTCCCAGTCCCATTCCCAGTCCGAGTCAGATGAAGTGTTCGGCGTTCAGGGGTTATAATGATAACACAAGAGTCGAGTAAATACTGAATATATTGGTAGAAAGCGCTGGCCTTATATACTAAGGTTTTAACAGGCTTAATCGTGTGGAAGTTATAGCAATGGTCGTTAACCATTGTATATCAAATTACAGTAAGTCAAGGTTTATGGCATCGTTAACTTAATGTTCTGTAAAGTAGTAAAGTACATATGTGGGAGATAGGTATCAGCTGTATCAAGTAGCAGTGTGCCAGCTGATAGCAGCTGTGTATGAGCTGACTACACTACAAGACTCCGACTCCCACCACTATTTTATCTAAATCAGTTTCAGCAACTTAAATTTGATGGTAGGTATACCGATAGCATCGCCAGTCGCCACCTACCGGGTCCAATTAGTTTTTCAAACCATCCATCCACTAAAACCTTCTCCAGAATGTAACAAACACTTTCCTGAAAACCGCATCAAAATCGGTTCAGCCATACGCGAGATAATCACGAACAAACATACGGGTCAAACTGAGAACCTCCTTTTTTTAAAGGCGGTTAGAAAAAAGTTGATCGACTCACCTAGTGGAACTCTGCAAGTTGCAACATAGGCACACAACGACAAGTCGGTTAACGAAAACAAAGCGTGCCTATGTCGCACCAAACCTGAGTTCCACTAGGTACAGCCAGGGTTCAGCATCAGCTCTATCTTAGGTACTACTCTCCCAAGTGCTCATCAAGATGTGACGGATGGTCAAAATAGCGTGGGCCTATGTTGCACCAAACCTGAGTTCCACTAGGTACAGCCAGGGTTCAGCATCCGCTCTATCTTGGGTACTGCTCTCCCAAGTGCTCATCAAGATGTGACGGATGGCCAAAATAGCGTGGGCCTATGTTGCACCAAACCTGAGTTCCACTAGGTACAGCCAGGGTTCAGCATTAGCTGTATCTTGGGTACTGCTCTCCCAAGTGGTCATCAAGATGTGACGGATTTCCAAAATAGCGTGGGCCTATGTTGCACCAAACCTGAGTTCCACTAAGTACAGCCAGGGTTCAGCATCAACTCTATCTTGGGTAGTGCTCTCCCAAGTGCTCATCAAGATATGACGGATGACCAAAATAGCGTGTACCTATGTTGCACCAAACCTGAGTTCCACTAGGTACATCCTGAGTTCCACTAGGTACATCCAGGGTTCAGCATCAGCTTTATCTTGGGTACTGCTCTCCCAAGTGCTCATCAAGATGTGATGGATGACCAAAACAGCGTGTGCCTATGTTGCACCAAACCTGAGTTCCACTAGGTACAGCCAGGGTTCAGCATCAGCTCAGATCTGTGTATACTTAAACCTTCTCCAGAATATAACAAACACTTTTCTGAAAACCGCATCAAAATCGGTTCAGCCAAACGCGAGATAATCGCAAACAAATATACATACATACATACATACGGGTCAAACTGAGAACCTCCTTTTTTTTGAAGGCGGTTAAAAATATATTGCATGGTTAAAGCGACTTTTTTAGGGTTCCGTAGTCAAATGGCAAAAAACGGAACCCTTATGGATTCGTCACGTCTGTCTGTCTGTCCGTGTATGTCACAGCCACTTTTTTCCGAAACTATAAGAACTATACTGTTGAAACTTGGTATGTAGATGTATTCTGTGAACCGCATTAAGATTTTCATACAAAAATAGAAAAAAAAACAATAAATTTTTGGGGTTCGGGGTTCCCCGTACTTAGAACTGAAACTCAAAAATTTTTTTTTCTACAAACCCATACGTGTGGGGTATCTATGGATAGGTCTTCAAAAATGATATTGAGGTTTCTAATATCATTTTTTTCTAAACTGAATAGTTTGCGCGAGAGACACTTCCAAAGTGGTAAAATGTGTGTCCCCCCCCCCCCCTGTAACTTCTAAACTAAGATAATGATAAAACTAAAAAAAAGCGGCCAAGTGCGAGTCGGACTCACCCATGAAGGGTTCCGTATTTAGGCGATTTATGACGTATTAAAAAAAAACTACTTACTAGATCTCGTTCAAACCAATTTTCGGTGGAAGTTTACATGGTGGAAATGTACATCATATATTTTTTTTTAGTTTTATCATTCTGTTATTTTAGAAGTTACAGGGGGGGACACACACATTTTACCAATTTGGAAGTGTCTCTCGCGCAAACTATTCAGTTTAGAAAAAAATGATATTAGAAACCTCAATATCATTTTTGAAGACTTATCCATAGATATCCCACACGTATGGGTTTGATGAAAAAAAAAATTTGAGTTTCAGTTCTAAGTATGGGGAACCCCAAAAATTTATTGTTTTTTTTCTATTTTTGTATGAAAATCTTAATGCGGTTCACAGAATACATCTACTTACCAAGTTTCAACAGTATAGTTCTTATAGTTTCGGAGAAAAGTGACTGTGACATACGGACGGACAGACGGACAGACAGACAGACATGACGAATCTATAAGGGTTCCGTTTTTTGCCATTTGGCTACGGAACCCTAAAAATATATGATGTACATTACCATGCAAACTTCCACCGAAAATTGGTTTGAACGAGATCTAGTAAGTAGTTTTTTTTAATACGTCATAAATCCCCTAAATACGGAACCCTTCATGGGCGAGTCCGACTCGCACTTGGCCGGTTTTTTTTATTAGTATATACCTAAACAAAATAAACAGGGATAATGTATCATATAATTTTTTTTATACCACATCGGTGGCAAACTAGCATACGGGCCACCTGATGGTAAGCAGTCACCGTAGCCTATGGACGCCTGCAACTCCAGAGGTGTTACATGCGCGTTGCCGACCCTTTAAAAACCTGTACACTCCTTTTTTGAAGAACCCCATACTGTAGACCCACATAAATACATTATTAGACGATAATAAAGATTAGTTATCAAACAGCAAATACTGGCACGTGTGTATTGTTTCAGGTGTCCTCTTACCCCCCCTCCCCCCCCCCCCTCCCTCTCCCAGCGCCGACCAGGTGCTACACTTCGCAGACAACGCTAACTAATATCAGCTAAACGACTAGGACTAACTAGTTATTTTATTAACTATGTAGTTATTTACTTGACTTATTTTATTAACTACTAATAGCGACCCGCCCCGGCTTTGCACGGGTTAACAAATTATACATAAACCTTCCTCTTGAATCACTCTATCTATTAACATGGACTAACCTATAGGACCCGCAATCGCCATTTTGAGTAGCGTGACTTTATATTTAGTTCCCAAAAGTATAGCAGATGTCTCTAGTAGTGTCAAATGTTGCAATAAGTGTGATTCTGTATCAATGCCATGTGACGGGTTGGAATGACAACTATCGTCATGCTCTCGTCTTGCCTCAATGTTGATAATATATTTCGTGAGATGGCGCTTCGACCATACCCCGTACTGAATTCGTTTCATTTGACGCATTTTTTTTGGATGTTTGATATTAAAAAAATATAAATATATTCATTCATATAAAATATAAATATAATAGCATTAGCGATGTCTTACTAATTTTAATAACTCGTAATACATTTTTCTGTCACATAATATTAATGTTACCGACGCGCGGTAACACGATACATTACATTTATAGTACATTATTGCAGAGGCCGGGAAAGAGCAATTCGTGGATGAGTTTCGATTTTGTCGGACGACGCGAAGCGGAGTCCGACAAAGAAGACGAATCCACGAATTGCTATTCCTGCCGAGGCATATATAGTGCTTTTCTCCAAACATGCGAGGAAATAAGCTCAAATAATAATTATTTAAGCATCAAGCATCA
Organism: Cydia amplana; assembly: GCF_948474715.1. Lineage (NCBI taxonomy): Eukaryota > Metazoa > Arthropoda > Insecta > Lepidoptera > Tortricidae > Cydia > Cydia amplana. The sequence continues at coordinate 26,715,128 of NC_086070.1, forward strand.
CTCAAATCGAACCTTCACATCAAGAATGTCAAAAACAATTCCCCTCTAATTAATTTTTAAAAGTTAAAGGCACAAACTTATTCGGCCATTCAGTACCATTCAATATTCGTTCATTCAATATAATTGTGCAATATAGTTGGTCAAACCAATTTGTCAGTTAGTAAGAACCAGGAAAACTATACCCATCCTATTCTTTTGGGTGCTAGTACTAGAGTAAGACAAAGATAGTATGATTCTCTCTGTCTATGTTTGAAATGAGATAGTCCTTTGACAAACTATAAAAGCTTTAATATTAACACGGATTTAGATCCTTAAAAAATATATAAAAATAATCTTTGATTTTATTAAGCAGTATTCGCACGATCAGACACGAGCACAACGGTCTTGTAAGAACGAGACATGAAAGGCTTACTATCTCACTCTATCCTATAGCTTGAAATGATAGCTGATCGGGTCGTGTAGACGCGGCTCGCGGCTATAATAATTGGCTGTTTACGTTTTTTATTTTTAAAAAGTAAAAAACACTACAGTAATAAGTTATTACTGTAGTGTTTTTTTACTTCCCGTCCGCTAGAAAAGGACAGCGATAGTTTGATTTTTTTAAATTAGAGTTTGACAATAACGAAGATCTTCCCGTACTATTTTTGCTACAATAAGGTGAACATTTCCGAGCATATTGGAGAAAAGTATTTTTACCTATTTGTAATATATTTGATAAAGTTCTATTTTTTTATTGACATATTTATTTACACTGGGTACCATGACAACCTCAAATATTATACTCAACATATGTAACAAGTGCGAGTTGGACTCGCGCACGGAGGGTTCCGCACCATCAACGCGGCCAAGTGCGAGTCGGACTCGCCCATGAAGGGTTCCGTATTTAGGCGATTTATGACGTATTAAAAAAAAAACTACTTGCTAGATCTCGTTCAAACCAATTTTCGGTGGAAGTTTACATGGTAATGTACATCATATATTTTTTTTAGTTTTATCATTCTCTTATTTTAGAAGTTAGGGGGGGGGGGGACACACATTTTACCACTTTGGAAGTGTCTCTCGCGCAAACTATTCAGTTTAGAAAAAAATGATATTAGGAACCTCAATATCATTTTTGAAGACCTATCCATAGATACCCCATACGTATGGGTTTGATGAAAAAAAAATTTTTGAGTTTCAGTTCGAAGTATGGGGAACCCCAAAAATTAATTGTTATTTTTCTATTTTTGTGTGAAAATCTTAATGCGGTTCACAGAATACATCTACTTACCAAGTTTCAACAGTATAGTTTCGGAGAAAAGTGGCTGTGACATACGGACGGACAGACAGACGGACAGACAGACAGACATGACGAATCTATAAGGGTTCCGTTTTTTGCCATTTGGCTACGGAACCCTAAAAATAGAGCAAAACAAGCAAAAAACGGTCACCCATCCAAGTACTGACCCCGCCCGACGTTGCTTAACTTCGGTCAAAAATCACGTTTGTTGTATGGGAGCCCCACTTAAATCTTTATTTTATTCTGTTTTTAGTATTTGTTGTTATAGCGGCAACAGAAATACATCATCTGTGAAAATTTCAACTGTCTAGCTATCACGGTTCGTGAGATACAGCCTGGTGACAGACGGACGGACGGACAGCGGAGTCTTAGTAATAGGGTCCCGTTTTTACCCTTTGGGTACGGAACCCTAAAAAGGTAAGTAATGCATAAAGGCGTATCCAGACTAGTCAATTTTTCGCCAGTCTGATAAAATTCTCCGATCGAATCAGGCCGAGCGGACGCAAATACCAATTTGATTCCCCGATCAAATAAGCAGGTGCGGACACAAAAATGCCAATTTTCACAGTAATTATCTATGGAATGCAAATTGGTGATTTAATTTGTGTACCTACGTGTGGATGCTAAATGAGATTGGCCAATTAGTGGGTATCCAGACGGGACTGATCAAATCAGTCGATTTGTTCAGGAAAATATTTGGCCAATCTTATCTAATGATTTTCAGAGCGGGGACTAAATGTCCGTCCGAGGTACCTCCTGTACGTCTCAGCGGGGTCCCCTTGAAGCGTGTTCACCGGTTCAAATATCTAGGCCATGTGTTAACGGACGACCTTAAGGATGACGAAGATATTGAACGGGAGCGGAGAGCGTTGTCAGTCCGAGCCAATATGATAGCCCGCAGGTTTGCTCGTTGTTCTTTTAACGTCAAAACTACACTGTTTCGTGCATACTGTACCACTTTTTACACGAGCAGCCTGTGGGTTAAATACACACAGAAGGCATACAACGCTCTCCGTGTTCAATATAATAACGCGTTAAGGGCGCTGCTGCATTTACCGAGGTTTTGCAGTGCCTCGGGAATGTTCGCGGAGGCGCGTGTGGATTGCTTTTACGCCACCATGCGCAAGAGAGCAACCTCAGCAGCGCGGCGTGTGCGCGCCAGCGGCAGCGCCCTGCTGGCAGTCGTCGCCGACAGGCTTGACGGACCATTTATGGGACACTGGTTGTCATTGCATGCACCAGTGTCCCATAACTGGACCAAATGATGTACCTACCTAGTTAAGTTAGATTATATAATTTATTTGTTGACATTTTCATTTTCATTTTTATTTTCATTATTTTGTATTGTTCTGTTAGTATATGTATGGTTTGTTATTGTGTCGTTTAATTACTTGTGTTATGTATTGTGTGATTTGTCTCTGTGTTGTATGGGTGAAAAGCCTGAAATAAATGATATTTTATTTATTTATTTATTTATCTTGCCTAGCGTCCACACGTACAGAAATTAAATCACCAATTTGCATTCTACTATGAAATTTGTCATTTTTGTGTCCGCACCTGCTGATGTGATCGGGGAATGAAATTGGTATTTGCGTCCGCACGGCCTGATTCGACACGAGAATTTGATCAGATTGTAAAAAGTACGTACAGATCCTAGCATTCCATAGATACTAGCTTCGAAAATTGGCATTTTTGTGTCCGCACCTCCTGATTTGATCGGGCAATCGAATCAGTGAGCCAAATTGCCGTTTGCGTCCGCACCTCCTGATTCGATTCCCTTCCCTTCCAGATTGGTGAAAAATTGACTAATCTGGATACGCCTTTACGTATTTGACGTATCAAAGATATCTTTGAAAAATCGAATATAGGTATAGATCAGTAAATAGGAACAAAAAAAACTATACTCATCCTTTTCTTTTGGGTGATAGTACTAGTGTAAGACAAAGATAGTATGACTCTCTGTCCTAGCGAGCGCAACTTTGAGATATTCTGTCAGAAAACTTTCAAACGTGAAGTAAGTAAACATCGTAATAATTTCAATGAAATCTAATGATTACAGTATAATTATTCGACATATTTGGACGACGGCTGTATACATTAGCATTGTGGTTTTCAGTTAAAATGAACGTGCTTCTGACGGGAACAGGGTTTTTCGTGCCATAACCCATGAAATTTGGTCGTTACCGGCACGTACTGGAGGTGCAAGACATCTGGCAAGGCGACAGGAGCTACATAATCAAAGCCCGAGTGGTTCGTCAAGCCTCTGTGACGGCGACAGCGTATAAGACAGCCTTAATTCGTAATATCAATCGTCATGTTACTAGAGTAACATGCGATTGTTTATAACAAAAGTGGCAAATTCAAGCAGCATTGCAGCACTAATTTACTACATCAATCATGAAGAGAGTTCCACCTAAACCAGCCAGGAACAAAAATGGGGCAAGCCAAGTGTTCGACAATTTACGAACGAAAAGTATTCCAAAGGGAGATACTTCCACGAAATGTATCCTACATCAAAGAAACACAAGTGTGAACCTTTTCAGTTCGATGTCACAGATTTAAAGGAAGATTGTGCCTTGAAACGTGTACTGGAAGTTGCTGAAATAAATTGTACAGAAGATATTGAAATTTCCGTTAGCAAGGTTGTCGGAAAATTTAGTAGAACAGACTGATATTAATATTCAAAAAGAAGAATGTGTTACATGTCTTGAAAACTTTAGTATTTTTAGAAAAGAGTTTGATGTGTACAAAAGTGAAGCTAGACTAAAAAGTCATAGAAAAATTTTTTTTAGTCATAGAAAAAACATTAGAAAAACTTTTATGAAGCAAATGTTGCGTTGGCAGATAAAGACATTTTTAAATTCTGTAGTGACACAATAGAACAATCAATGTCTGAAGAGTGGTACTCGGCGAGGAGACTAAGAATTTCTTGTGTCGGAGTGATTGTTAGCAAAGATCAGCCTTGGTTGTGCACTAGTGTAGATGGTGTTGTTATATGCGATGAATGTGTCAGTGTTAGTAGAAGTTAAATGTCCTGTATGTTGTAAAAACCACCTATTGCAGATTTTGATAAACAAAAATGTAATGTCATAATGTGCAATATTCGCAGTTTGTGAATGATCAACCAGAATTAAAAAGAAGCAAACCATATTAACTTATACCCAAATCCAAGTGCAAATGTATGTCACTGGTATGACTATGTATGATCTCTTTATATATTCACCAAAAGGTAGTTGTATAGTAAGAGTAGACAGAGACAAAGACTTTATTAAAGCAGCAATTTTAATAAGTGAATAATTTTACTTCGCTCATTATCTACGGCTCTTGTATTCTACAAGAACAAACCAAACTTTGAGTGAGAAAAACCAGCCAAAGCGTAGTTTTACAGAAAAAATATAATCAATACAATGTTAGGTAATTAACTTTTCAAATAGTAGTATGTAGTAGTAGTATTAAGTAAAATAATATGTTTAAATGTTGTTAACTCAAAATGTTTATTACTGTTTTTTTTATATGTATAGTAAAGCTGAATATTGCAGTATCACGCTTTGTGAAAATTTGCAATACGCATACCTAGCTGGAAGGCCTGTAAGTAAGGAACTCAACATTTTTATATCTTAGAATCCTAGCATACCTAAATATTAACCTGACCTTATTTGATTGTTTTTGTTTTGTTTTAATAATCTTTAGCTTTAGACTATGTTTGATTCTGATGTATGTATTGTCCCTACCACATAAGCGTTTTGGCATCCTTAGCTGTAAGTTTATGCATGTGACTGAAATAAAGGAATATGACTAATGGTATGTACAGTAGAGTTCATAAATATGTATGCATTTCTTAACCTTAATCCATTGTACTTGACTTGACTGTACATTAGACTTATAAAAATGTTGATCAGTCCAGTGCTTGGACATATTAAACCCTAACCTGACTGACACATTTTCATAGGTCCACGGGCCCATGTTATAAATATGTGGTGGTCAATGCCTGTGGTTCCTTATGCTCCATGTGCATAAGGGTCCTTCAGGCATGAAAAGTCACATAATATTTACAGGTTTTATGTGTGAAATAAAAACAAATTTAAATAAAAATGCAATGTTTTAATAGCTTTTTAAATAATGTAAATATTGTAAAAATAACTGTTGTTTTATTTGTTTGAAAATATAGGTGGTTGCAGGTTTACTAGTACCCAACAATTAACCTTTTAACCGTCAGCAATTTTTGATCGAGCGTGCTCGTGTCACCACCGACAGTAATTGTACCACGCAGAGTAAGGTTGGCATAGTTACGGGAGTTATAAATGTGCTGTAAAAACCAAATCAGATCTTTATCTTATTCATCAGACTGTGGCGAGATGAGCTGGATATGTAATGTCTTATATATCAGACTCTGGCGGTTAAAGGGTTAAACATGTAATATATCATCAATATGATAAAATAACCATGAAGTTATATTTTTTAAACTGGAGCGAGTTGTCACTTTTTTTGCCATACTAATTTTAACCTTATCACTGAGACAGAAAGTTGTTCGTACCAGACTAGAGAAAACGGTCCACTTGAGATAGAAAAACCCGAGCCCTGTGTCTCACTCGCACATGTTGCCAATGTTAAAAAGATACCATTGTGGTAGAAATTATATCATTAAACTACTGAATTTAATTACCTTCTTATACAATTTTAGTGTTATATTCAGATTACAGTTCTGATATATTTTAAGTAATTTGTAAATAATTATGATGCCAATATTATTAACTGATTAAACCAAGCGCATACACAGCAAAAAAAAACCTAAATTTTAGTATGGTAGGATTTGTAGTAACTTTAAATATTAATTGGTATCCCCAACTTGATGACATTTCTTCAAAACACGTGAATGCGAAATTTCTTAAAAATTGTGAAGAAATGTTATGTTAAAGGTTGTTGGAGTGAAATAATTGCTAATTGTGGAATATTGTTTCACAAGAAAGCCACAATTATTACATTTTACTATAAAAATACAAGACAACATTGTCAAACTCATTAGGGTGACTATGATGTCGGCACGTTGTGAATCGGTCTCACAGAATTCTTATTATTAACGTAGGTAACGTAAAAGTAAGTTTAACTTAATAGGTATGTCTTTATTTCGGCATGTTTAATTTAAGATTTGTTATAGAATACCTAATTGAAGGGATGTTTACAAAAACAACATAACTGATTAGAGCGGTTGTCATTTTTTTTAAGAACATGTTAATCGTTTCAGGTGTCAACCAGTGTAGTCAGTTATGTTGTTTTTGTAAACATCCCTTCAATTGCCAAAATTAAAAACCAAAGTGCTTAACTCCTTAAACATTACAGACTCTCATTTATACATAATATTTTGTTACGGAAAAGATGTGCCAAACTGTTTATATATATGCAATCGATTCTTTATAGGTAGGACACATTTCCGTCAATAGAAAAAAGGCACCAACTTTAAAAAAAACGTCATATTTGCTAAACAGATCTTCAATGACGCTTACACTTAAAAAAAGCTGAAGTGGACAAAAGGGAAGCCTACCTTTATGAACATACCATGAGTGAGTGCTAAAGAGGCCGACTACAAATGAAAGAAAAAACCCGACTACTTAAAATTTCACTTTATTTACCCTACTGATATATTTCATGTTATCCTAATATACCACATACAGATGTCTTATGGTCACCCTAATTAGAACGAGATGCAGGGCTCTAGTTTGACTTCTCATGTGGACACACTTTTTGGTCAATGTACTCGATCCAGTTTATTAACTCTAAATCCGTGAAAATAACATACTAGAACAAATTAAATTATTTTTAGAAAATATTTTAATTTGTTATTATTTTGAGTAGTCACACTACTATATAAATTATAAACTGAAATAAATGTCATATACTCAGAAAAAGTGACCCTAGCCTCTAGTGCCCCAGGCTGGAATCGAACCAGCGTCCTCTGCTATCGCGGCAGGTGCCTGTTACCTCTCGATCTCGGTCGGTGGTCTCTGTTTTTTTCTGAGTATATGACATTTATTTCAGTTTATGATAAAATACATTTACAGGAATTTTATGTAGTATCTGATAAATTATTAAGTGCTGCATTATTCTTTCGACATGAATTCTGACTCGAGCTATTTTATAAGTTGCATCGGTCACTTCCCTTGTAAATTCACCTTTATTCTGGAGAAAAGGTGGCATAATAATAGTCTATAGGTAAATTAAACAAAAGTCGTCTCCTTCACGATTTTCGTCGACATCTCTTCTAAATACCTAAAACTGGTATGGATGTGTTCCTCGTGGTCTGTAGAATACGAATTGACCGGTTTTAGTTTATGGAGGGGGGGACGTGTCGAAAAAAAGGGGGGATAGTGGGCGGCCGACCAGCATTGATATGTTCACATCTTGAGTCCTAGGGAGCGTTCAAGTATTACGTAACGAATTTGGGGGTGGGGGGGTTCTTGTAAAACGTTACGATGCGTTACAAAGGCGGGAGGGGGGGTTTAATAATAATAATAATAATAATAAAATGTTATTTATTTAGGTATAAACCCATTACATTTTACAATAATACAATAAAATTAAAGCTAGGTATACTAAATCTAAAACTAAACAAGTAGGTAGCTACTAATTATTAGGTGCGGCTGACATCTGCATACAACCTGCTACTGTATGAGTAGACAGTAGCAGGTTGTGTACACCACATTAACAATACTGTTCGTCGATTCACTCACTCTCCCGACAAACGACCAGTGCCTTTTACGCATTATAGCATAAAAGTCATCTACTCTGTTCTCGGCGAACATACCAGACGCACTACACCGCCACGGTAGCCGTAACATTGCACGAAACGCGTTGTTGTACTGTACTCGGAGTCTGTTGAACGATCGTTTCGTGAAATGGTACCACAGCTGACTAGTGTAGAACGCCTGACAGTATGCCTTGAACAGAGTTATTTTGGCTTGGTCAGAACAGTGAGCAAACCGACGCGCCAGCATGTTGCTTCTCATCGCTATAGATATTAAACTACGCGTTACGTAACATTGTTTTTTAACCCTTCAGAACTTTTCGCCACTTTACGGTACTTTACGCAACATAATTGTGGCCTTTAGGGGGGTTACAGAAAAACGTTACGGCGCGTTACATGGGGGGGAGGGGGGGTCAAAAATGTCCAAAAATTGCGTTACGTAATACTTGAACGCTCTCCTATGGGACCGATCGGTTCGTGTGAGATGTCGTTTGAAAGAGTATTAAACGTGGTATTATTGTTTCATAATAACCGTAGTCATAACTGTAGTCGTTTACAAAATATTGTAAAATATATGATTTTTTACCGTGCATGGATGGCATAAGTACTGACAAAACATGCGTCTAACTCAATAAATTATAACTTTACCGCAATTTTTTTTACATGTTTCGGTGGCTGCCATTCCTCAACCCACCAACGGAGCGGCAGCTGACGTCCACGAGGATTCATCATACGTAGCCGTTAATTGGTCATGGAAACCTGTTCGTGGCTCGCGGTCTATAAGTTTTAATGGTGTATGATATTATATAACCAAGTCATAACGTAGCGGCAGCTGACGTCCACGAGGGCTCATCATATATGGCCGTTAACCAGTATACGAGTTTTCACCCGGGAGGCGATGACTGACGAAATTTGCGCCTGGCTCGGGGTCTATTATGTTTTTGGTAAGCTAATGAAATGTCTCGTATATTTTGTAATAAAATAATTGCGGTATAGTTGTAATTTATTGAGTTAGACGCATAGTTAATCATTTCATTACTTATGCCATCCATGCACGGTAAAAACTCAAATATTTTAAAATATTTTGTAATTGACTACAGTTATTACGAAACAATAATAGCACATTTAATACTCTTTCAAACGACACCTCACACGAACCGATCGGTCGCATAGGACTCAAGATGTGAACAAATGTGCTATTATCTATGAAAAGGGACTTTATTGCCGATGGCGCTTACGACACTGACATCGATAAGCAAAAAACGTAGTAGTTTAAAATTGGGGATTCTGGCACATGTTTAGTTGTTTTGATTCCCAATTTAGCAATTAAGTTTCTTTGAATACTGGAACATTCAATGTTGCTGTCTATCCAATGCGGAGGTAAATTTATGTTATGTGACGCTGATGAACTGATGAAGTCATGTTGTGTTAGAAAACTTAAATTGGATTTAAAGGTCCCTTTGTAGTTTTTTATAATTAACTCTTAAACGGTGGCCTGTAGCAAAAATGTTCTGATACATAAGTAATCTTCATAAAATTTTCTACATTAAATATTCTATACGCTTTTTCGCTAGGATCAATATTTAAAAAAATATTTAAGGGAGAAAGTTAATTATAATCAATTGTTAATATTTTTTGTAAATAACTCGTAAACGGTGGCCTGTAGCGAAAAATGTTCTGATACATAAGTAATCTACATAAAATTTTCTACATTAAATATTCTGTACACTTTTTCGCTGGGATCAATATTTAAAAAAATATAAAAGGGAGAAAGTTAATTATAATCAATTGTTAATATTTTTTGTTAATAACTCGTAAACGGTGGCCTGTAGTAAAAAATGTTTTGAAACATAAGTAATCTACATCCAATTTTCTACATTAAATATTGTATAAAAAATTCGGTAGGTTCAATATTTAAAAAAATATTTAAGGGAGAAAGTTAATGGGGAAGTTAGTGCACTGAGTTGTCCCTTTTGTCCCAGGCGATGCCGCTTGACACAATTGTTCCTTGGATCATACTTAATTGATCTTAAGTCTTAACCTGGATATTAACTTTTGGCTTCCCCCCAAAAAGGGAGAGGAGAAAAGTGGTTCCGGCTGTACACTGCGCTCTGTTTGATATAAAACCGCAATCCGATGATTGATTGACATAATTGTTCTCCCAGAAGCAGGTTCGTGGGGTATTTGTCTTTGGTACGGTCGTATAGAGGGCGGCTGGGTCACCTCCATAAAATTCCGACTTTTGGTCTACCGCTTCCGGTCAGAAAAATGTTTGACGGCCCGGCCAAACGGTCGGATTTAGGTGGGAGGTGCTCGACCAAATGTCATATTTTACCCTGGCAGATTTTGACGCCGCCATTTTTTTTTTCAAAATGGCCGACTTTATTTTTTTATTTTTTCAAGTTTGTCCTAGCGCGCCGAAATTTTGGTCACGAAAAGTCGGGGTCCCCTAGATTCCTATGAAAAATTTTTTTTTTGTAAAATGTTTATTTGCGGAAAAACTGGGCACTTTTATTTTGTATGGTAACTTTTAAACGATGGATGATAGGTGGGGGGTGCTCGACCAAATAACATAGAGGGCCTCGAGGGAAATAAAACTGCATTGAAAAAAAATCAAACTGGCCGACTTTTTTTTTTTTAAATTTCAAGTTGCTCCGAGCGCACCGAGATTTGGCATGGCAGGAGGCCTACGGCCTTCGGCCCGCCGTTTCGCTTGTCTAAGCCACTTTTACTATTGGGTCGTGTTTAAGCTCCAACTTCCCCCTCTCGTGTAACGCTTCGGGTCTTCGGCTCTACGCGGAGCTCGGCCTTCGGCCTTCGCGAACCTCGACGCTTCGCCAACGCTCGCTTATCAAGACAGTTGACTTGGTAGAACGCTTGGAAGCGCTGCATTCACGCAGCTCGGTTTTCGGCCTCGCTTTAAATTACTGGGGGTTGTACGCTTGGGAGTCGGTGTGAAGGCTCCGGGCCTTTGGCCCTCCGCCGGGGTCGGCCTTCGGCCTCCCAGCCTGAAGCTCGCCCTTCGGGCTCGCTTAACACAGTTTTTGTATAGGATTTTGCTTGGTTCGTCATTCCCGCAGCTTGGCCTTCGGCCTCGCCTAAAATTACTGGGGGTAGGCCACGCTTGGACACTCGGGGTGAAGCTCCAGGCCTAACGGCCCTCCGCGGGGTCGGCCTTCGGCCTCCCAGCCTGAAGCTCGCCCTACGGGCTCGCTTAACCTACTTGGAAATTTGACTTTTGCCCGTGTCCGCCGCCATGTTGGACTTTTCCAAATAAATTTTTCACATAGTATTCTTGGGCCCCCAGGCTTGTCGCATCCAAATCTCAGCGCGCTCGGACTAACTTAAAAAAAAAAAGGCCATTTTGAAAATTTTTAAATGCAGTTCCATTTTTCTCGAGGCCCTCTATGACATTTGGTCGAGCACCCCCCACCCATCTCGCACCGTTTAAAAGCTGCCATACAAAATAAAAATTACCATTTTTTCCGTCATCTTGGGTTTTATAAAAAAAAAAAAATTTTATAGGAATCTAGAGGCCTCTATCTCCTGCCATGCCAAATCTCGGAGCGCTCGGACCAACTTGAAAAAATTAAAAAAAAGTCGGCCATTTTGAATTTTTTTCAATGCAGTTTTATTTCCCTCGAGGCCCTCTATGACATTTGGTCGAGCACCCCCCACCTATCACGCACCGTTTAAAAGTTACCATACAAAATAAAAGTGCCCAGTTTTTCCGCAATTAAAACATTTTACAAATAATCTAGGGGACCCCAAGTTTCCGTGACCAAAATTTCAGCGCGCTAGGACAAACTTGAAAAAATAAAAAATAAAAGTCTGCCATTTTGACAAAAAAATGGCGGCGTCAAAAACTGCCAGGGTACCTCTATGACATTTGGTCGAGCACCCCCCCCACCTAGGTCCGACCGTTTGGCCGGGCCGTCAAACATTTTTCTGACCGGAAGCGGTAGACCAAAAGTCGGAATTTTCTGGAGGTCACCCAGCCGCTCTCTATACGACCGTACCAAAGACAAATACCCCACGAACCTCCTGGGAGAACAATTATGTCAATCAATCATCGGATTGCGGCTTTATATCAAACAGAGCGCAGTGTACAGCCGGAACCACTTTTCTCCTCTCCCTTTTTGGGGGTAAGCCAAAAGTTAATATCCAGGTTAAGGCTTCACATCAATTAAGTATGATCAAAGGAACAATTGTGTCAAGCGGCATCGCCTGGGACAAAAGGGACAACTCAGTGCACTAACTTCCCCATTAACTTTCTCCCTTAAATATTTTTTTTAAACATTGAACCTACCGAATTTTTTTATAGAATATTTAATGTAGAAAATTGGATGTAGATTACTTATGTTTCGGAACATTTTTTGCTACAGGCCACCGTTTACGAGTTATTAACAAAAAATATTAACAATTGATTATAATTAACTTTCTCACTTAAATATTTTTTTAAATACTGATCCCAGCGAAAAAGTGTACAGAATATTTAATGTAGAAAATTTTATGTAGATTACTTATGTATCAGAACAGTTTTTGCTACAGGCCACCGTTTACGAGTTATTTACAAAAAATATTAACAATTGATTATAATTAACTTTCTCCCTTAAATATTTTTTTAAATATTGATCCCAGCGAAAAAGTGTACAGAATATTTAATGTAGAAAATTTTATGTAGATTACTTATGTATCAGAACATTTTTTGCTACAGGCCATCGTTTACGAGTTATTTACAAAAAATATTAACAATTGATTATAATTAACTTTCTCCCATAAATATTTTTTTAAATATTGATCCCAGCGAAAAAGTGTACAGAATATTTAATGTAGAAAATTTTATGTAGATTACTTATGTATCAGAACATGTTTTGCTACAGGCCACCGTTTACGAGTTATTTACAAAATTATTAACAATTGATTATAATTGACTTTCTCCCATAAATATTTTTTTAAATATTGAACCTACCGAATTTTTTTATAGAATATTTAATGTAGAAAATTGGATGTAGATTACTTATGTTTCAAACCATTTTTTGCTACAGGCCACCGTTTACGAGTTATTAACAAAAAATTGATTGATTAATTGTTTGATTATAATTAAGTTTCTCCCTTTTATATTTTTTTAAATATTGATCCCAGCGAAAAAGTGTACAGAATATTTAATGTAGAAAATTTTATGTAGATTACTTATGTATCAGAACATTTTTTGCTACAGGCCACCGTTTACAAAAAATATTAACAATTGATTATAATTAACTTTTTCCCTTAAATATTTTTTTAAATATTGATCCTAGCGAAAAAGCGTATAGAATATTTAATGTAGAAAATTTTATGAAGATTACTTATGTATCAGATCATTTTTGCTACAGGTCACCGTTTAAGCGTGCAACTTCATGTGATGTTGAATAAAACTTTTCTATGTCTATGTCTAAGAGTTATTTATAAAAAACTACAAAGGGACCTTTAAATCCGATTTAAGTTTTCTAACACAACATGACTGATCAGTCCATCAGCGTCACATAACATAAATTGACCTCCGCATTGGATAGACAGCAACATTGAATGTTCCAGTATTCAAAGAAACTTAATTGCTAAATTGGGAATCAAAACAACTAAACATGTGCCAGAATCCCCAATTTTAAACTACTACGTTTTTTGCTTATCGATGTCAGTGTCGTAAGCGCCATCGGCAATAAGCTCCCTTTTCATAGATAATAGCACAAATATCAATGATGGTCGGCCGACATCTTTGCCCCCCCCCCTTTTTTCGACCCGTCCCCCCCTCCATAAACCAAAACCGGTCAATTCGTATTCTAGAGATCACGAGGAACACATCCATACCAGTTTTAGGTATTTAGAAGAGATGTCGACGACTTTTCTCAAAACAGGCCGGTTTCCTCCAGTCTAAAAAAACAATTTCTTTTCCACTTTCATCAATTACATTCTTTATTGCCGGAAATCCCTTATCAGCCAAGACAATATCCCAATTTTTTAAGTAGTCTACTAATCCTGACTCGTTATTTGGGAGACACTTTTTCTTCCACCACATTCTTTTGACTTGAACGATATGAAGCCTCCCTGGAGTAATACCAATAAGCACTTTTGAGGTAAAACCCTTTTTATAGTGTGAGTAGCAATACACACGATTAGCAAAACTTGATGGTACTTCTATACTTGCTCTGTAGGTACTATAGGCAACTCTGTACTCTAGTGTTACTATACTCCGGACGGAAGCATTCTAGCCAAAAAACCAAATTTGATGTAACAGCTGCTACTTCTTCAACATACGGGCAGAATATTCTTGACACTGTTGTTCTATGAATACCGAACAAAACACTGAGTGCTGAAAATGTGACACCAAGTTTTATTTTCATCAAGAAAAGTAGAAGTCTATCTTTTTCGCTCACCATATAATTTATTTGTGTAGTTTTTAATAAAAAGTTGAAGTTGTTAAGAGTAACACCTGCAAGATCTACAAGCTGCGGCCGATTGCATAACAAATTACAACTTGCTACAACTAATATTACAAGCGGAACTCCTTTTCTAATTTAACTTATTAAATAAGGAGTTCCGGTTGTATTATTAGTTGTAGTTTGTTATGCAATCGGCCCCTGTTCGTTGGTTTTAATAAATTAAAATCCAGCAAAATATTTACTGTCAGTTATGGTGGCTAGATCCAGAGAAATACTTTTAGCAGTATTACAGACTTCGAGTTTTGTTATTTTAAAATGCTTAATAATCTTCGTACACTGGTACTGATATCTACATATTTCTGTTTGAACTTCGGCATCACGTTTTTTTACCATAAAATATGTACCTGTTGCACGTAAACGTCTTTCCTGGATTTTGTACACCTATATACAGGTCCACTTGACATTCACTATCAATATTTTGAAGTCACACTAACACTATTTTCCAGCAATTCAAAGTCACTTGTATTAGTTGTATTAATAGCACTAACAGCTTCTATTTTTTCGCGTTTCTTCGTTCCATATAACGTTGGAACCTCGATATTGCCGCATTTTCGTCAATCCGTCTTGATTTGTCTCGATTCTTGGAACATAGCTGGGACTGGCTTGTTCATCACTTTCATCAGCCTTTCTACCAACAATAAAGTAAGCACTGCAAATTCTGTCGTCCGGTTTTGAGTGCCATCGGGACTATAACAAAATAATTCACCGTTAAAACTTGATACGTTTACAACATAAATCAAATTTTTGCGTATTTAAGGAAGGTATGATTTTAGAGGTTAGGTTAGGTGACTTACTTTTTTTCTCCTTACGGCAATTATCCATTTATTGCGTGTTCTTGTTTCCACACTACTTTTGGAAATCTATAAAATTTGCAGTCACTATTTCTGCTAGTGTTTACACAATTAACGACAACACATCTTGCTGTGAAGACCATTTTTATCTAAAACATATACATTTGATTGCTATCTGTGACAAAAAACGAAAGTCAGCCCTAATTATAATAATAACAACTAACTCACACAATGACACGTGTACAGATGCGCTGTTCACACATAGAAACGCAAATGATGCGGTAGTATACTCGGTCAACCAGATCTTGACAGTAGAAAAAGGCGGCAAATTTGAAAAATGTTGTCCCATAGAAAATTTGAATTTCGCGCCTTTTTTTACTGACAAGATTTGGTTGACCAGCTACCTAATATTAAAATTATTGCGCCATCTATCCATTCGTTTAAGAAAAACTAAGAACTACACCTTAACAACTACAACGTCTACAACTCTTCTAGTGGCAGCGCCCTCTTGCGGAATGGGCTACACAACCTACAGCCCGCTGAATGACCGACGCCATCTAAGTCTAATACAAAAAAAATGTTTTCTTCCGGGGTACGCTACTCAAAATGGCGATTGCGAGTCCTAATAGGTTAGTCCATGCTATTAAAAAAAACGCATGAAAATCCGTTGCGTAGTTTTAAAGATCTAAGCGGGACAGCGGGAAGCGACTTTGCTTTATACTACCTATGTAAAGTCTATTTTTTTATTCCGTAGACTAAAATGACATTTCATAGTATGAACATCATGTGTCATTTCATACTATGAAATGTCATTTTAGTGTACCGAATAAAAAAATAGACTTTAGTTATTTTGGGTAGGTTATTTGGTATATACAACGCCAGGGAAAGCTATCATATCAAACGCGTACCTACGCGCAAAATTTTCTCCCAGGTCCAAAACAACTGAAAAAAGTTATGCTATGGAAAGTGATTGTCAGACGATTTGAAAACAGAAGAACGTTGATTACTTACTTCTTTGGAAAAGGGAATTATTTGTTTGATTGATTTGCAATTAGCTGCAGGTCGCAATTTTGACTGAAAGGAAAGTCAACAAATATTTCATCATCGTCACCTTATTTAAGGTTATTAACTAAGGTGGTACCTATTTGTGCACCAAACATTTGAACATACAAACATAATATAATAACTACGATGATTTGATGCCGTCGAAATAAGCTTTGCAATTCTTATATCTCATAAAGCTTTTAGAACTTGTGCCAACCTTTATTACTAGGTAACTATAGGCACTTTTTTAGGGTTCCGTAGCCAAATGGCAAAAAACGGAACCCTTATAGATTCGTCATGTCTGTCTGTCTGACTGTCTGTCCGTCTGTCCGTCTGTCCGTCTGTCTGTCCATCCGTATGTCACAGCCACTTTTCTCCGAAACTCTAAGAACTATACTGTTGAAACTTGGTAAGTAGATGTATTCTGTGAACCGCATTAAGATTTTCACACAAAAATAGAAAAAAACAATAAATTTTTGGGGTTCCCCATACTTCGAACTGAAACTCAAAATTTTTTTTTTCAAAACCCATACGTGTGGGGTATCTATGGATAGGTCTTCAAAAATGATATTGAGGTTTCTAATATCATCTTTTTCTAAACTGAATAGTTTGCGCGAGAGACACTTCCAAAGTGATAAAATGTGTGTCCCCCCCCCCCCCCTGTAACTTCTAAAATAAGAGAATGATAAAACTAAAAAAAATATATGATGTACATTACCATGTAAACTTCCACCGAAAATTGGTTTGAACGAGATCTAGTAAGTAGTTTTTTTTTTATACGTCGTAAATCGCCTAAATACGGAACCCTTCATGGGCGAGTCCGACTCGCACTTGGCCGCTTTTAATAGTTCCAATTCTAGATAGAGTGTTGATTATATTTTGACAGTCTGCTATCAGTACACGAAAACACTCTCATTACTCGGCTATCGGGCCGTCGATCATTATCCATTATGTACTGTATCAATTTATTGGCCACTTTGCTTATCGCCACTGCCCAATATCCAGACGGATTTAGTACGCTTACACAAATTTTTCATTGCCCTTGACTATACTATTCTAAAAGCATTAACAGACGGGTGTACCGGACCGCGACGTTGGTAAAAAAACCAAGATAAAGGGTTCGGACGAAGATCGCGGTCCGGTACGGTACGTACGCGCGTCTGTTAGCACTATAAAATTTACGTAGGCTAAACCGGTCAATTTATTTTTCCTTTCTAAAAGCTAAATTTTGTGTCCCTGCCTTTATCTGGAATATAACAATACAGAATACAAAATCGTTTATTTTGTCCAACACAGGTATGAATAGTACATAAGTAGATCTTTATAATATCTTGTTTCACTAAAATGTAAAATTACTCTGTAGTTTTCTAGATCCTATTTTTTTGGTCATGTCTGGAGAGGGAAGCATTGAATGCAGACTTACGTTAATTGATTGATTGATTTATTTATTTATTTGTAAAATTTGTTGTTTTACAAGTCAAGATTTCTACATATTTACATAATGAGATTAAAATACTAATATTTACACATTTTTACATTTACAACTAAATCTTAAACTACGTAATTAATTCAACATAAACAATTATATTACAATTTCTTCTTGGAACTACTTAAACATTCATTTAATGATCTCCACGAAGAAACTCGTCTACACTGTAGCACGCCCGTGCGATTTGAGTTTCCTGGTAAACTCAATGTCACTTTTCGCTGATTTTATATCGGGTGGAACTGAGTTGTAGATTTTAGCCCCAATGACACTGAGTGATCTCCTGAGTTTGGCTAGTCTCTTTACAGGGGCAACCAGCATTAGCTGTCAGCGGTTGTTCACAGCGCGGCTAGAATTAGTTTTATAACTAGCGAGGTTTGACCTGACGTACTAACTCGCTACTAATATGTAGACCGATGGTGATGATGGTAATTGTGACCGACTTGCAAACCTACCTGCCTAAGGTGTCTGACTGTGAAGTCAAATTTATTTTGCGAATTGTCAAAACGATTAGCCAATGGCCTCACGGTCAAATTACCTCCTCCTTATAGTGCATTGAGTTATTTCTTATTAATTAAATAGAATGTGTGTGCTGTATTTCGTAAAAGGTGTACATAAAATAATTTATTTTAAATACAATCAAAATCCGTATTGAACGTGTTATGTTGTGAGGGACTGTCCGCGCGCGCGCTCGCTGACGGCCGATAGGCTCGATAGCGCTAATGCTGCCTAATCACTTATATTGACGAGCTGGAGTACCACACTCTAATTACATCTAGCTGAATGTTCCTCGATAATCCTTTAATGAGCTTATTTACTTCCAACTGTTCGAAGTTCTCTTCAATTACTTTATATCTAACTTTAGGTACCTTTGAAACACATATAAATGTGAATAAGGTAGCTGACAAAATAAAATCAAGATAATGTACCGTACAGACAAGATATTCTTGAAATTGTAGGTTATATTTAAAGTCAAACACGTTTTGGCAACTAACAGGGCCCGTAATGCCCGTATGATGTAATACAATTTTTTTGGAGTTTTAACTTAGGTACAAACAGCAACACTCCTGACTGTACACCGGTGGACCTTATTCAAAAGGCATGAGGTCCATCGATGTGCAGTTGACAGGGCGAAGGTATAGTAAGCTCAAAATAATGGATATCTCCTTACCTACTCGTAACTTATTTTATTACAGTTCGTGGTCAATAAATAAATTTGAAAGCTATACTTTCCGCAGAGTGATCAAAAATTTTAAATAAGTAGAAATCTAGTTAAAATTCAAAACAACATGCCTTTTATACAATAATACAATTAGTTTGTCTTTGTATAGGTACATTTCGCCGACCAATGTTTTTAATTACCGACTCAAGTGTTTTCCCCACTTTTACACTGTATTCACCACATTCATTTAAAAGAACGAACATAATTATATATTATCTTAATTACTGAAGTAATTGAACTTCATTCACGTCCACTATGACCACTCGAGTGACACAAACAACCTAACCCGTGCACATTCCCACACTTCACGCGAATTACTTCACGAAACTCAATCAACGCTATTGGCACGCCTTCACACTTGAATGCCTTCATGAGAAACCACAGCACTACTCTACTAAGGGGACATAGCCCTTAAATAATCGAATTAAAGTCGATATTGTCCTGAATAATGTTGATTACTTGATAAAGTCAGTGTATAATCGAGTGGAAGCGTGCGCACGATGATGCACTTGAAGAAAGGACTTTATTAGCAAGTTGGTATATTCAAATTTGTGGGAATATTTGTAATTCATTTAAATAGGTCTTTGGTTTATTAATGTTCAGCAGATTGATTGTATATGCTTTTATTTAGTTAAAATATTTATTGTTAAAACTTAGTTTAGTAATATTAATAATAACTCGTAAGTAGACCAACAAAGTAAATTAA
Organism: Cydia amplana; assembly: GCF_948474715.1. Classification (NCBI taxonomy): domain Eukaryota; kingdom Metazoa; phylum Arthropoda; class Insecta; order Lepidoptera; family Tortricidae; genus Cydia; species Cydia amplana. Next base: position 26,734,874 of record NC_086070.1, read on the forward strand.
AGATAATATTTGCCTGTATTTATATTTTATTCATCTATTTATTTAAACTTTATTGCACAAAATATATACAAAATGTACAAAATGCAAATTGGATGGATGGCAATTTTAGCTGAGTAATCTCATACTTACATCTGACGACATTTCTTTCTTACTTTCTTTTATATGCAAGCATGCATTATATTATAAATTAAATGCAAGTGAAGTGAAGAAATCATCATTCGACCTTTGCATAGTGAAGGTGTTAGGTTTAACATGCGATTAGGATTTAGAATCTCAATATGCGACTTCATCATAATTTTAAAAATTAACTGAAAGTATTAGAACAAATTAAATTATTTTCAGAAAATATTTTAATTTGTTTTTATTTCAAGTAGACACACTACTATAAATTATAAACTGCCTGCCTGCCTGCTAGCCTGGGGCACTGGAGGCCTTGGTCACTTTTTCTTAGTATATGACATTTATTCAAAGTTAACTGAAAGTAATTAATAAAGCCTCCAACCAAAGCGTAGGTGACATCGTTTGATATCATCTCACCCCTCCGCAGTCCCCCCCTCCCCTACCCTTTTTATACCTCTTCGAGCCGCGCTCTGAACTCAATAAATGTTTTATTACGAGTTTTATTAGCTGTAATATAAAGGAATGACACGGATTAAACCATCACGGTGGGGCCGAGGGCGCAAATCGCTGGATAAACGCAATATCGCGCCCCCCGGGAGCGAGGGTGCGGGGGTGGTTGGTGGAGGGGTGGGGGCAGGCAGTCAGTTACGTAATTAATACTAACCAACCAACGTTGAGAAAGTCGGTTAGTGCAGGAGCTTAATAGTTGATTTGCGTTGACCGGTGGTCTAGGATATGTCACTGAACAGGAAAAATTACAGGCAAACACACTTCATAAGAGGAAAACGTTCTTAGCACATGCTATTTAGGGTCCGATTCGGATTTTGAACTAGATACCTATTAGATATCTATTAGACATCACCAAGATACGACAGCGATATTTTTAAGATCTAGCCTGTCAAATTTGACATTTCCACGATTCTGGAGATACTCTTGAACGATTTCCACTACGTCTAAAACGTCTCGTTATGTATTTTTAGATCTCAAAACGATTTTGAAACAATCTTAATATGATAATTTAACGTAAAAGTGACATTGGTTGCCCGAATTGAGCTGCAAAAGATATCTAGTTGAAATCGAAACTACCAGGTATCTACCTAGTACATATCGTATCGTTCTTTTCTCTAGAACGGATCTTAAATTGTTTTCCGAATACCGCGGTTGATCATAGAACTAGGCTTCCGATATCGGATGTCGGATACGACTAAAAAGAAGCAAAAAGGAAAAAGTTCTTTTTTATATATTTACCTATTTAATTATTTTCCGTTGTTCAAAAGAAAGCGTTAATGCAACAATAAGATGACTTGGAGATACAGGGCATTTTTAGCAACTTTATCTCCAAAGGTCATTCGACATCCGATATCGGATTGGACATTGTGAAAAGCTCCTATTAACATCGAGGTAATGTTACACTGGTCTCGCCTACCCTATAGTCCCTATATCCTATATCTATACTAAGCGTCTGCAACGCCACCCGATCCCGGCAATGAATAAAGATGTTAAAGAGTGCAGTGCGCGGGACAGGCATTGTGCGTGCGCATTGTTTCTGGCCGGGCCGCGGGCCGCGGTAATTGCTAGCTAATGAGCCCTGCGCCTGCGGCTGACACCGGCTGATCTCATCCCCACTCATCAGAAAACATGCTTTTATCTAGGTATTCAATTCGGTTTGAGAATATTATAAATTAAATGTTGCATTTTGTTGTGCCGATTTTGAATTGATCAGTAGGTACCTAATAGTTTAGGTAGGTACTTATGGACCTGCGTGCGGCTGCGTTTTAAAATTATTAATAGTGTAAAGTATACTTAATGACTCACGACCGATTAAGTACATTTTTCGACAGTCTATAATTTATCAACTCTTTAAAAAATATAATAAAATACTACTACTAGGTACGTTAAGCGTTGAAAATAAATATGTCCTAACAGAGGACAGGGCACAAGCCTTTTCTGTCAGCTCCCACGGCTCCTATATGAGCCAGAACGCTTATGGTGACGTCATATCGTGGGATTCGACAGGTTAAATACTACTAAATTTAAGTGAGTGAAACCGTTGTAGTCTAAACAGTTTAAAATATGTCTCACAAAAATTGAATTTCGAGTAAGGTGTAATTAGTGTAAACATATCTTTGACGTCGATTTTACTTGTAATCTTTCGAACCCACAACCGGGAGGCCAATAGGGTTGTTGACATATGTTGAATTTTATATCTAAATCTAGTTAAGTAGATAGAAAATAAGCAGTTTATCACAATACATTCAAAACTTAAAAAATATATGGGAATAATAAAAAAATACAAGACCTTAAAGCTTAAAATTTTTTTTTACTTCCAAATAGGAAAAAAATAATGGTACCATTCGATTCCTTACATTTTATTTAGGTAAAAAAATATTACATAATAACAATATACATAAACGCAATATTTCACCGAATAAATCGCAATTTCCTTGTTTTCCATACATCGAAACGGCTTCTAACGATACACGGTGACGTCCCGATTCCCGATATATTGCCATTGTCTTAGAAGCGTTTCGTCAGTAATCAGTATTCAGTGAAGTCGTGCGGGTGCCAGACTTTCACCATCATTTCTGACTTTTGTATTGCTTAAAGACAATAGGTCCCGTACAGAAATTTGATCCTCAAAACAAACATGATCGACTGATACCATTCATAGAAAATTGTCAAATACCCTATTCAAACTTACATTGTGACATCAAAATGTATATGTATCTAAATAAATTATGTCAGTTGCCCATGCAAGGAGATACGAGCTTATATACACCCCGCTGGGCAGTTGATGCCACTATCACCAACAAATAGTGAACAATTCCAACAATAACTAATGGAATCTTAAGGTGTTGGTTGATCATCAATTCATCATGGAGCCCATCAAATGGAAGCGAGACAAGACTCGAGGCGGGGCCGCCACGCCCCCGCCGCTAATTGGTCGCGGCCCTAAACCGTACGACACCATGATACAAGTCAAGGCTACATAGTGACAGCGAGATGACGCAAGGTGACAAGACGTCAACAATGCGACGACATCGGACAACGCTAATATGTTTTCATGTCAACTGCTACGTCAAGTATGGAGCTTATAGGAATATGTATGGATTCTTAATGCCAAGTTTGTGCAAAGTTAGTGTGGTCAGAGTCTGGGAGAGAAAATCTGTGCGATGTGCATGATGGATCTGGCCGAGAAGAAAGCAGTCAATTAAAAGACCCTTGCCTAGGAATATAAATACTATGAAATAAAATGACAACTAATTCATTGTTATAAAGAACTAGATACATAAATATGCTTTAGAAATTTTATGCTAACGTAAGCAGACTTTTGCGTGCTCGTACATATGGATACGTATTATACTCGTACCTATGTACACAGACAGGAAATCCTAAAAATGTCTCATCAGAAAAAAAACTGAAGCTTAAAATTTGTGGGCATCTGTACAACCATAACCAATCTTCTTACCCTTCGAGAACCGAAAAGACAAAAAGCGGCCAAGTGCGAGTCGGACTCGCCCATGAAGGGTTCCGTATTTAGGCGATTTATGACGTATAAAAAAAAACTACTTACTAGATCTCGTTCAAACCAATTTTTGGTGGAAGTTTACATGGTAATGTACATCATATATTTTTTTTAGTTTTATCATTCTCTTATTTTAGAAGTTACAGGGGGGGGACACACATTTTACCACTTTGGAAGTGTCTCTCGCGCAAACTATTCAGTTTAGAAAAAAATGTTATTAGAAACCTCAATATCATTTTTGAAGACCTATCCATAGATACCCCACACGTATGGGTTTGATGAAAAAAAAAATTTTGAGTTTCAGTTCGGAGTATGGGGAACCCCAAAAATTTATTGTTTTTTTTCTATTTTTGTGTGAAAATCTTAATGCGGTTCACAGAATACATCTACTTACCAAGTTTTAACAGTATAGTTCTTATAGTTTCGGAGAAAAGTGGCTGTGACATACGGACGGACAGACAGACGGACAGACGGACAGACAGACAGACAGACATGACGAATCTATAAGGGTTCCGTTTTTTGCCATTTGGCTACGGAACCCTAACAAATGACACTATAACTGTGTAGGTGTACCTACCTACTGCCGTATTCAAACTTCAAGATATTTGGGTTCGAATCCCGGTAAGGGCATTTATTTGTGTGTTCATCACAAATATTTGTTCCTTAGTTATGGATGTTTTCTATGTATTTAAGTACTTATATGTATCTATATATTATATACGAGGGGTGTTCAAAATATTCTCGGTATGAGAATGAAAACAAACAAGTACGAAAAGTTTGATATTTTTATTTTTCAATATACTCCCCCCCTATGTTCATACACTTAAAAGATCGATCAATTATTTTTTTTTAATCCTGCATAAAAATATTTTTTATCTTTGGTGTAAAAATGCTCCTCCACTGCCGCCTTCAATGCTTCATCATCGGAAAATTTATTTCCACGCAGATCCTTTTTAAGATTGGGGAACAAAAAGAAGTCGCTGGGGGCTAAGTCCGGACTATACGGTGGGTGAGTAACAGTTTCAAACCCACATTCAACAATAGCTGCCTTGGCAATATGAGCAGTATGGACGGGGGCGTTGTCATGCAGAAGCATAACACCTTTGGTTAACTTTCCTCGCCTCTTTTCTTTGATTGCATCCTTTAATTGACGTAGAATGTTAGCGTAGTACTGTCCTGTGATATTTACACCTTTTTCTTTATAATCGATCAGTAATACTCCTTCACAATCCCAAAATATCGTGGCCATGACCTTGCCAGCTGAAGGGATGACCTTGAACTTCTTGGGATGAGCTGAACCCTTAATGTGCCACTGCATGGACTCTTGTTTACTCTCTGGGTCATAATGATGAACCCAGGTTTCATCTCCAGTAACTATTCTTTGCAGCACCTCATCAGGATTTTCACCGCACAGGTCAATAAAATCGGAACAACAAGCTACACGCATGTCTTTTTGAAGCCGAGTCAGCATTCGCGGAACCCATCTTGCACTTACTTTTGACATATTAAGATGGTCATGGATAATATCATGTACGGTACCAATAGAGAGATTGGTTACTTGTGCTATAGATTTTACCTTCACTCGACCATCTTCCAATATAAGTTTTTCCACTTTATCAATATTTTCTTGTGAAGTAGCTACTACAGGCCGGCCAGGTCTAGGGTCGTCTTCAACACTCTCCCTTCCACGTTTAAACTCGCTTGACCACTTTTGAATGGTAGATAAGGAAAGAGCAGACTCACGGTAAACACAATCCATTTCCTCTTTTATGGTTTTTTTGATTTTTACCCTGTTTTGTCAAGAATTTTATCACGCATCGATGTTCTAATTTAGTTAACATTGTCAATTCCCACATGATGTTCATGTTTGTTCAGCAATTGCAGAAAAACAAAAGAACATCTCGCTTCGAATTATACTTTTTTTTAATGTCAATGAATAAACCTTAGCGGCCAGTAACGAAAGAAATTTTAGAAGAGGTTGTAAGATATCAATACCGAGAATATTTTGAACGCCCCTCGTATATCGTCGTCTAGTACCCACAACACAAGCCTTATGAGCTTACCGTGGGACTAGGTCGATTTGTGCCAGATAGTCCCATAATATTTATTTATTTATTATTTATTTACAAGAGACGACACGTACTAAACCCATTCTAGATAAGTTATAGTTTAGATTTCAACCAGTTCTCTTTTGCAGCGCAATTCGGGCAACCAATGTCACTTTTACGATAGATCGTGTTAGATATCTATTAGATGTGAATTAGATCTCTAAGTAATATCTTGTGGAAATCGTTCAAGAGTATCTCCAGAATCGCGGAATTGTCAAATTTGACAGGTTAGATCTTAAACATATCGTTATCGTATCTTGGCGATGTCTAAAAGATATCTAATAGATGTCTATTACAAAATCCGAATCGGGCCCTTAGTGTGTGTGCTTTAATTATGTAGTTCTTCATAAATCTAAACGAGGATAAATTCATCAGTGGTTAACATTCGACTTACGTAAGTTTGCGAAGTGCTCGGGAATCCCCAACGAGTTGACCGGCTTTTGTTCCAGCAGACTTATGGCTGCTAAGCCGCATTAGTCAGCCAACGAGCTTAGGCCCGGTAGAAAAGACAAGCGATGTGATTAACGTTACCGAGTACAGTCAGGGGCAGCAGCGGAGGCGGCTATGAAGAATCTTGAGTTGAGCCGGTCGGCTTTCGTTCTTTCGGACTTGCGGCCGCTATGCCGTATCAGTCAGCCAACGAGCTTAGGCTCTAAAACACTTGGTAAGCAGAGCGATGTGATTAACATTATCGATTAGAATCAAAGTCTGCACACGACTCCAACAAGCCTACGTTTCCAACATTCCGAGAAGAAAGTAGGCACTTACTATAATTTCAATGTATTGGTATTTCTTCTTTCGAACTAGTACTATCTATATGTAGCCTAATAACTAAGCCTCAACTACTATATGAAGCATTGAGATAAGAAGTGTACATACGATAGTTGAGTGGTGTCAAAAAAGTACCTATAAAATACGGTTTATTTCATACCATACAAAGCTATTGTAAATTTAATATGATAAACAATGATCGGAATAGGTAGTGCCATTTGGGGTGAATGACCTCAAACATTGTACTTAACGTGGATAAGACTCGGGATTCCAAAAATATTTCTTGGCATGTCTTTAATAGGCCTCATGCATGAAGTTTATATTTAAACGAAATATTTTTTATTACGATGTTTGTTACCGTTATATCATGTTACAAATGCATTTACGTTATTAAATTATCATTTAATTGCCTAAAATAATAAATAAAAAGTACAAAACTTTGCCCGCGTGAAGCTAGTGAGCGAAACGCAACGCCATTGGTCGAAACGTCACGTGACGTCACTCGTTTCAACAAATTGTTAAAACCAACCAAGAGTGAAAGGGATGGCATTATTATCTGAGTAGCAAACGGCATACGTCAGTTGCATGCAAAAGAGCCGCGTGACGTCATCACGCGCGTCGAATTCACGCCAAAAATTATGAGCATTTCAACCGCTCAAAAATGTTCAACATTTTAAATATTGTTTGATAAAATAATGGGAAGGTTTATAAAATTATTTTAATTTTTTCCGGTGTTAAAACGATTTAAATAATTAAAAAAAAAAAACATGCATGAAGCTAATTGATGAATTGAATCCCGGGGTGAAAAGGTATATCCATACTAAACTTACGCACCGAAGTCCCGTGAAATGGCACTACCAATTCCGATCACTGATGATAAATGAAAACTTGTGGTGCTCCATAAGTAGCATCACGTTAAACTTGGCTCGGTTCACAACTTAATTGCAAAATACTTGGCCAAACAGTTCCAGACGTTATTAAATTACGGGCAAGTTAAGCTCAGCCCCGAATTCCGAAATTAATCCTTCTTCAAACACTCCAGCTTTGTTGGGGAGTGCCGATTGATTTCGTATATTTCGAGCAGACGGAAAAAACTGCCGGCTCATATAATGGGTACGCTCAGTTGCTTTTTTTATGAAAAATATATGAGGCCAACAGATTTCAGTTCACTGAATGATCCTATTTGGAAGGAAATATAATATAAAACATAATGCCTGTCCTTAACATAAGTGCTTATTGCTAGCTAGGCCTACCTGAATAAAGTAAGTATATTTGAAGTTTGATTTATGAAGTTCATTCGAAAAAAAGCGGCCAAGTGCGAGTCGGACTCGCCCATGAAGGGCGATTATTATTATTTAGGCGATTTAAGACGTATAAAAAAAAACTACTTACTAGATCTCGTTCAAACCAATTTTCGGTGGAAGTTTACATGGTACATCATATATTTTTTTTAGTTTTATCATTCTCTTATTTTAGAAGTTACAGGGGGGGGGGGGGACACACATTTTACCACTTTGGAAGTGTCTCTCGCGCAAACTATTCAGTTTAGAAAAAAATGATATTAGAAACCTCAATATCATTTTTGAAGACCTATCCATAGATACCCCACACGTATGGGTTTAATGAAAAAAAATTTTTTGAGTTTTAGTTCGAAGTATGGGGAACCCCAAAAATTTATTGTTTTTTTTTCTATTTTTGTGTGAAAATCTTAATGCGGTTCACAGAATACATCTACTTACCAAGTTTCAACAGTATAGTTCTTATAGTTTCGGAGAAAAGTGGCTGTGACATACGGACGGACAGACAGACGGACAGACAGACAGACAGACAGACAGACAGACAGACAGACAGACAGACAGACATGACGAATCTATAAGGGTTCCGTTTTTTGCCATTTGGCTACGGAACCCTAAAAAGACCTACTGCCGTATTCGAACTTCAAGAAATTCACAAGAGACGACACGTACTAGATCCATTCTAGATACGATATAGTTTAGATTTCAACTAGATCTCTTTTGCAGCTGAACTCGGGCAACCAATGTAGTCACTTTTATGTTAAAATATCGTATGAACGGACGATTACCATTAGATATCTATTAGATGTGCCTTGGATGAGTATCCCCAGAACCGCGTAAATGTCAAATTTGACAGGCTAGATTTTAAAAATATCGTTGTCGAATAGATATCTAATGGATGTCTAGTTCAAAATCCGAATCGGGCCCGTACTGTGGTGCCAAGAAAATAAGTAGATTGGTTACCTAATTATACCTTCTACTAATTTCCATTGAGAATGTTTCAATCGCATTAATGTAGGTATTTATTTTTAATGTATTTATTGAATGTGGTTAAACAGTGAGTGTGGAAAAGAAATCATACAAAATGTTGTTGGTAAAGGATGGTTTAAGCACTAGTTAGTCAAGTAAGTAGATAAAGCCTGATATATGATCATTGTCAAGATGGCGCTATTTATTTTCATAGGTGACCGCTTAGTTCAGTATAGTATGAACAATTTAGTAGGTACCAATAAAATTCCGCAACATGGCGCGTGTTATATTATATATTACTGATCAGCCTTTATGTGCCTTGCCTAGGTATACATATTAGAGACATTATCCAAGCTTTTAATGGCTTCTACACGGATGAATCCCGGGCCTGTAAGTGTACGTTGGCAAGATAGCAGCGGAGCTCGAGACTATACACTGTCTATACTGTGTGCCGCATCTAGGTGATCTAGGAGAAATAGGGTACAAAGTTTAGTTTTAGGTAAACAAATAAAAGTCTCTCTGCAGTCCTCACGTGATATATTGTACCGAGCACTACACAAACTGTCATATTGCAACTCGCTACGCTACGGCTATCGCTACCTTTACACTATGTACACCGCTACTATTTACACTTATATCTCTGCTTAACCAAACAAATCCAATATAATACATAACCTAAACACAAACAGTTTTTATTAATAATCTTTGTTCAGTGCTCGTAACCAAATAGCAAATCGATTCTAAGTACCATTTTTTGTCTAGTCAGTATCAAAAGCAGCGGATGAAACATCGCGCAGTATCTGCCACCCTCACATACTTTTGCGAATTATGATATTTCTCTACAGTTTGCGTTCAAAGTATTGACACATAGTCTGATACGTTACTTTTGACGCTGACGTCGCTGACTGTCAAAATAAAATGACCGTCGCCAATATTAAATATAGTATCGATTCGCAATTAGGTTGTTCGCGCGTGCTACTCGTACACGCGGAGTTTTTACTTATGCTATTCACATTTACAGCTATATCTAGGATGAGATCTCATGGAATGTTCTTAGCTCTATGGAATGCTTTTCGAACACAACAGAAATAATAACTTTTCACCTTATAGAATTTTTTATATGATGTGCGATCTCATTTAATTTGGTTGTACTATAATTTTGGTACAAAAAGTATTGGTTTTATTTAACATTACATTTTGGTGGTCATAGTCATGGGACCTTTAAACACCCCCTTTGGTTTAATTGTATTAATTGCAGCTTGCAGCTATCTTCAATAGAATTTATTTTACGAAAATAAGGCTTGCTCTTTACTGTGACTGTTATGAAAGAAAACGCTGCGATTCCTTATACTTTGACACTCATTTACTTACAACCATTCCGTTTTAAAGCAATTATCAATTCTTCACAATGGGTACAATGTACAGTCACGCTCAGTGTTATGAATAACGCTTATTTTTAGGCTTAAAGACTCGAGCCCTCAAGACTCGTAAGTCTTGAAGACTCGACTATATTTGAGAATTGTATTTATTTAATATACGCGTATGGCTGCAAAAATCGTCTCATGCCGATGCCGCCTTTGAGGCGTTAAGCCTCGAGAGTCTTAAGGGTTCGAGTCTTTAAGCCTCAAAATGAGCGTTATTCAAAACACCAGTCACGCTCCGTGATTGTTACGCCATTTAGGGTTCTCGCTAAATTGGACATAGCGTAAGTATGGAACTGCCAATTTAGCTAGGACCCTAAATGGCGTAACAATCCCGTGTGGTGACTGTACAATTGAAATAAACGAAGGGTTTCTATGTGCCCCAAGCCAGGGGATCTATATAGACTGTGTTTTTTTTTCTTAGCACTCAATATAATTACTTCTCCAGTTATCTCTATTTAGAACCGAGTGAAATTACACATGTAAGGCACGCGGCTTGTCACACACATCTATGGCTACTACAGCTGAGATCCTTAATATATATATATATACACGCTAAATGGCCAAAACTATATGAGCACTCTCAGGGAAATACCTATATAAGGCATAAAATAAGCACCAGTCAGCAGGCGAAATTGTTCAGCAAAATTATCTCAGCACAAGTTATAGTTTAGTTTAGGTTCTACCTATTAATAAGAAAGTACCTATAGATAAGACTGCGGGAAGATTATTTTGATCGCCATACAGTATATTCAATTCAATTATTTATTTAAATCCAATCCATAATTGATCCATAATTGTTAGTACTTACAACAAATAAATAAATAAAATTAAGCCTCATCCGCTTAGGTAATTCTGTTGCTGACTCTACTTAAGACGCCGACTATGCCGCCGGTACTAGTAACAGTATCTCGTAGTTTTGACCATTCTGTCCCCTACTGTACATAAACATTTACACTCGGTGCAACAGGTAAGTGCAACAGTGCTATCGACATCTCTTTCACACACGACTAGAGCACCGCGGGTGCGAAGAGATCAAAGACCTTAAGATACAGGTACTTAAACTATAGGTTAAAAATATTATTACAAATATGTAACATCACTTAATAAGTATAGTCCAGTCAATGTCGTGATTTTTCATTAAGATTTGTGAAATACTTCCATTGATTCCTCCCTGTCTTTAATTTACATGACCATATTCAAAACTAAATATTCTACTTGTTCAACTACCTGGATCAACAATTATTTTAAACTAGAAACATTTGAAAAAAAAAACTTTTTACCATCGCTGAAACAGTTAAATGACCAGACCAGATCACAATGAGATATGGTCTAAACATGGTCAATTAGGTACAATTGTATTTGATAATAGCAAACATAATCAATGTCGGACTTAATTCTAAAGTTAGTTCATAAATGGAGAAATCAATAATTAGGTACTTGACGGACTCTGTTGTTTTCAGAATGGCTACGGAGTAAATAAACTCAAAGTTGCATAATTTTATTATTACATATTTCATTTTGGTGTTCGCTCTCAGCTCGCCCAGGTCGTATTTAACCTTAGAACTAATAATATAAATATGCCCCACGTTGGGCGCCATAATGGCGAAAAGACTAAGGACAGGCCTATGGAACTCTCCGCGCGAGCTCGGATTTATACCTACGAATCTGTTCCAGTTCACGGTAGAAAAGCAAGCTAGTTAGTTGCCACGCGCGCTCACGCACGCACGTCACCGCGCGCCGCACTGCCAATTTTTAGGGTTCCGTACCCAAAGGGTAAAAACGGGACCCTATTACTAAGACTCCGCTGTCCGTCCGTCCGTCCGTCTGTCACCAGGCTGTATCTCACGAACCGTGATAGCTAGACAGTTGAAATTTTCACAGATGATGTATTTCTGTTGCCGCTATAACAACAAATACTAAAAGCGGCCAAGTGCGAGTCGGACTCGCCCATGAAGGGTTCCGTATTTAGGCGATTTATGACGTATAAAAAAAACTACTTACTAGATCTCGTTCAATCCAATTTTCAGTGGAAGTTTACATGGTAATGTACATCATATATTTTTTTTAGTTTTATCATTCTCTTATTTTAGAAGTTACAGGGGGGGGACACACATTTTACCACTTTGGAAGTGTCTCTCGCGCAAACTATTCAGTTTAGAAAAAAATGATATTAGAAACCTCAATATCATTTTTGAAGACCTATCCATAGATACCCCACACGTATGGGTTTGATGAAAAAAACATTTTTGAGTTTCAGTTCGAAGTATGGGGAACCCCAAAAATTTATTGTTTTTTTTTCTATTTTTGTGTGAAAATCTTAATGCGGTTCACAGAATACATCTACTTACCAAGTTTGAACATTATAGTTCTTATAGTTTCGGAGAAAAGTGGCTGTGACATACGGACGGACAGACAGACGGACAGACGGACAGACGGACAGACATGACGAATCTATAAGGGTTCCGTTTTTTGCCATTTGGCTACGGAACCCTAAAAACAGAATAAAATAAAGATTTAAGTGGGGCTCCCATACAACAAACGTGATTTTTGACCGAAGTTAAGCAACGTCGGGCGGGGTCAGTACTTGGATGGGTGACCGTTTTTTTGCTTGTTTTGCTCTATTTTTTGTTTATGGTGCGGAACCCTCCGTGCGCGAGTCCGACTCGCATTTGGCCGGTTTTTTACGATAGTTACAAGCTACGTAGGTAGGTACTATTGAATTTCTTTAGACATGTAGTGTTTATTATGACACATTTATCGTTCGATATCGACATAGTTGAAATAGGAAGCAAACTTTTAAGTTCTTTTGGTAGGTAAAGTTTATTTTAACGACAGTAGGTACGTTGTTATCTTTGAAAAAAAACATGCATTACATTTTTATGTACAACAATTGTACATTAATGATACATTTTAGCTTTAGATTTTATGTTATTTCATTCCGCTGTATAAGGGGCTGTTCATAAATTACGCCATCTATTTTTAACGATTGTTGCCCCCCCCCCCTAAAATTATCCTAAAATCAGGCTTCGAATGACCCCGTTTCCTCCTACGTCATGCTACCATCATCCGATGACCAGACCCCCCCCCCCTAATTTGAATTTATGAATAGCCCCTAAGTAGGTATTTTATTTATCATTTCTAAGCGTCGGCAACCCTAGCGTTGAGCCGCCGTGCGCGGTGCGGGGAGCGGCGCGTTGAAGGTCACTCCATTGCATTTTTGTGTAGGTATCAGAACGGTAGGTATTTGCGTTTTCTTTGAGAGATAAGTATCTGTCCGTAAGAACTATTATATAATCTGTGCTAAAGGCCAGTTTGCATTCACCACAAATTAACGGACTGATCAACGTCACTTAGCAGCTTTCCATACAATAAAATTTGGCGAACATTTGGGTGACAGAGGGTTTGGTGCAACCGACCCTAAGACTATTATTGTGACTCCTTATGTGTGTACTGTGTATATTGTGACTCAGTATGTTGAGCCCAGATGATGTCGTCACAGAAATCAGAAGAACGTAGTCTCCTTGTCAGAAAACGGAACCTTAAATAATTAATAAACTTGTTGAAGACACTTAACGAATGACAATCAGAATATGACTATTATTCTGCCTAGGCCCCACGTTGGGCGCCAGTATGATAAGCCCGGGTAAGCGCCAGTATAATAATAGTAAGCTTATCGTCACAGAAGTCATGAAAATAAGGATCACCTATACGCAAAAAGAGCCTTAAACTGTTAGTGTAGGTGTCACTCAGTCGTGCTACGTGTGCATCTTGCTACCGGCGTGCAGCGCGAGCGCACGCTCGGGCAGTTCGAGGCGCAGGCGCAGGTCGGCGGGCGCGGCGGCGGGCGCGCGGGCGCCGGGCGACGGCGAGCGCGGCGGTGGCGCCAGCGGACCCAGCGCTGGCGGGAGCGATAGCACGTACCTACGAGCAATGAATGAATGAATATATGTATTTTATTTCGTGTAACACATGGACATTTTTATTAGTAGAGCTTACAAACCAGGGGGTTAGTAGGTACAAAAATTTAAAACAACACAACATTGATGGGGGAATGCAATCCCTCACAGTGCGACAAGTAGGGACAGTCAACCCTGTCCGCTCATTCGAAGGATGCTGTTGGGACTGCCACGCAAGTGAACTCTAGTACTAGTGAATAAAACTCAAAATATCATGACCAAATATATTTAAATGCGAGGTCTGCAAGGTAACTTTACAATTTCTATTTTTGAACAAATTAACGCTACAAATTTAAGCTCACTGACCAGCAATTACGAAACTAAAATTTTTCAATAGAAAAGAGGATGGGTCAATTATACATAGTGCTGCAGACATTTTGGACTAGTCATTGAGTTTTCACTTCTGTCGGCACTCCCGGAGTGCAACCCGTTGTTTTTTTTGTGAGTTCATGTACACCCAGCTGCAAAAATACATGAATGGAATTCATTCATAAAGTAGGTACGCGCTTTTACAGCTAGCTGTAGCTAAATATAAAGCAAAGCTTGGAAGGCACGACGCCATAGTGTTGGAGCTACGCCAAGTGCGCTGAGTGTCCAAGGCCCCAAGTAAGAGGTCCACCTCAACAGCATACCGTACCTACCTGGATAAGCAGAAGGAAACCCGTTCTCTACCATGCCCATGGTAGGCTGCAGAAGTTAGAGAAAGTAAAAGAAAATGGTAAAAACTCAACCCTGGGACCAAGCATAAAAGCACAAGCAAGAGAAGAAAGAACTACAATAACCTGTGTAGTAAGGCTCGGAAGGCAGTAGGTTCAGCGGGCCATAAAGGTGGGGCCACGCCGAGCGCGCCGAGTCCCAGCGCCCACCACTCGCCGCCGGAGCCCGCGCCATTCCACTCGCTCACCACTGTAACAAACACATGCATTATTACCTTCCTACTTGCAACACAGATTGCAAATGAGATATTGAGGCCAGGGTCATGCCTCAAGAATTACAAAACGAATCGGCGGAGCATTTCCGATAGATCGCTTTGTCATCAAAAGTTCTTCTTGTCTGCTTCTTTTATCAAATTATCGGTCAATTCTTTCTTATCGTCACAGTTTTTGTAGAGAGTGGTTGACCAGCTATAATATAGTTAGATTAAAATACTGATTGGAGGACTCACAAAGAAACTGACTCGCTTCACGGTAGAATAGACTATAAAGCCGCCGTCCTAGGTCGGAAATGACACAAAAAGAAGAAAAGACCGAAAAGGTTTGGAGATAACCTATCGCCACTGCGATATCCCCAAGTTAACTTATCTCAATGATAATAGGCCAGTAACCAAAATTTTCAATTTAATAGACACATCAAATAATAACACGTCAAATAAAACCTTTCCAATGGAAATATTGTAATGTTCGCAGCTGGCTTGAAAGCTGCATATTCCCAGACTGATAGGAAAGAACATTGACTCATAGTGAGCTCATTCATGGCGTAACGGGCTAACGGGTAGGTAAACTTGGTAACCGCTTACTTATCGCGGCACGCAGGTGGCAGCGCCACCTGTCGGCCCAGTTCATTACCGTAGCGTGAAAGGATCGCTTTCCCGCCGGCAAATATAGCATATTATCTACCCCGATCAATCAAATTGTAGTGATTTGGTGTAAACGGTGCGTGATTTGATGAACAGCTTAAAAAAAGAACTGGCGCTAACGCATTTTTTTTTTTTCAATTGTGTAAGTTTTATAAATATTTGTGGTACATTTTCAAGAGGTCCTGAGCTGAGAGCAAAGTGCGAGGACGTATGCGTGTTTATTTTGAAATCCTGAAATGTTCTTCACTTCAGTAGGTACGTAGTATACGTAGGTATACGTAGGAAGCGGCAGAATACGAGCAGTGAGCGGTGCTTTCCTACGATTAATTGTACTTCGAGTGCGGACTGTTTATGCGTGGCGAGCGAGTCTATGAACATATATAATAAAAAGGATATAGCCAGTGTAGCTCCAAAGAATGGATTCAAAGTGAAATATGACTTGATATTAAATACCTATTCATTAAAGGTCATTAAACGTGTCGTAAGGAAAAATTACAAATGTCATTCCCAGATGTGCGTCGAAACGATTCCAAACATTATTAAAAGCTATTCAAAAATCTAATCGGTTATAATTCCATAGAGAGTGACGGGTGACAAAATAAATCTGGGCAAATTGTCGCGTGTCGTGTCGTTGCTGGGCTATTATACAAGCATTAGCACCCTTCCCCGCGCCATAGCGCCCCTATCCATTGCTGCTCCGTTACTACGACTGGCAAGAGTAACTCATTTAAAAACACCTATTTGCCTTGTACATGTGAGAGCTATGGGTAGTGAATTAGTGATTATATGATACACATAAACAGTGTGAACGGAAAGTGTTCCCCAACACGCAATGTACAACGCGGCGAGCGATAATTGAGCCCATAATGACGTATTTGTGATAATAAATTGTCATTTGCGTATCGACAACAACGAGGGGTCGGCGATTGGATCGCTCTAATTTGGGGTGACAGTGACGGGACAACCTGCCAGCCTATTATGGATAGCTTTATCCATCTTTATCCACGTGATAAAATAACTGTCACTGTTTAACACCGTGGGAAAGAAAGTGACGGACACCGTTTTATCACGCTGTCACGTAGACAAGAACGACCATCATATCCGTACTGGATACAATTTGTAGACTTTGAAATCGAAACTTGGTTTTATAGGTTTGTAAACATCAAATGAAACGATTTAATATTGTCATTGTCACCGAACTACAAAATGTTAAGGACATTAATATATCGCTTATAATTAATTTTAAATGCACCCCAAAGATAATATGTATTACAAATATTCAATACAAAGTTTGTTCAAAAAATATTTATGTTACCTACAAAATTATATATACAAGCACAATATATGTATTTCGTCAATGGATATCTATCTATGGGTATACCTTGTCCCTACTGAAACAAGTACAATAAATTCATACAATATAATCACACAAAACTTAACATTATTTCCTTCTAGTCAATACTTTTTACAGCACCTTTAGGTACCTATTTAAAAGCAATAATAACTACATTAAAGGTGACAGTCCATTTCCAACCGCAGCTACACTGTTCATTTTACTATGGAAATTGACAGTAACAGCGTCTGGTTCAGTACCAGTAGTGCAGCTGCGGTCAGAAATGGAATGTTACCCTAATGCAGATTCATGAATTGTGCATGTTGTTACTTATCAAATTACAAAACATTTTGCACATAACTGTAAGATCTTATATACAAAGGGTGTAATGTGACTCCTAAATCACAGCAACTATAAGCAGTGGGGAGACAGATTAATATTGGTCCTAAGACTCCTGAGGCTCCTGAGTAATCGGTAAGCTAAAAGCTATATGAATCCGTCCAGTAATGACCACACAGTAATGTTGGGCGGTAGACGTGCGTTTATCGCTACGCCATCGCCAACGCACTGCTTAATCACGGCATTTACGGCTCCGTGTCGCTAATCGCGGCTTCGGAAGCGATGTCTAACGAGCGCTAACCGATGATAAATGCACAGATATACCGTATACTATTGTTGTTGTATCGACTTTAACGAGTTACTGACACTATTCATATCTACGAAATTGTCCTCAACGGATATACGAGTACGTATGAAAGGTTGTGTCATTGACCGAAGCGTAGCGAAGGTCTACGTTTTGACTCGGGCATTTTGCTTTTGTATGTCCGGATGTTCTCCTCTACAGGTCGCAATTCTTAACCGATTTTCGTGAAATTTTGTGACCGAATTCTATGACTAAATAATTTTTTTTTGTTGATCCGGTTTTTGGAAATTTTTCAAAATGGCGGAGTCGTGATAGCTCCCGCCTAAACAAATAGTCGTATCGGTATCATAAGAGTTTTTTATTTTTGAGATATGTTCATAGATTAAATGGCCAAAAATTCAGAAAATTAGTATCGCTGGTTTTGGCGGTATTTAGATATTTAGTTTTTACTTGAGAATGAGTAGCTAAATTTCGTCAGCTTTAGTAAGAACTATAATGGCGTATTTTGCAAACGTTCGGCTTTTTTTGTTTGCATCGGGAGGTCCCTGGTTCAATCCCCAGTAATTGTATAATTGCTACATAACTTTTTGTATTTTTTTTAATACTTAAATTTCGGATAGTTGTTTTTTATTTTATTTTTTTATTTTGAAAAAATTAAAAATTTCGTATTTTTTATTTATCAAGCGCGGGTTAAGCGTATTCGTTTAATTTTTGTTTGTAGCTTTATGTAGTTTTTAATTTTTTATTTATATTACATGTACTATACCTATATTTTAATAAATATTTTTGCCATACATTTATTCAGTTTTAAGCTCTGCTCGCGAGGTCTACAGCTCACAGAGCCACTAGTATTAATTACATAATGAGTTATCACCTTTAACCACCGCACTCGTTTTATTTCAGTTGATAGTAAAAATGACTAGTAAAAATGGCATCGTGTACTCCTGTAATGCATGTTATTTCACTAACGATACATGAGGGTGACTGTAGGCGACGGAACCTACCAACCTTTGTGCTGCGCGCGTGCTGGCAGCCTGACTGATACGGATGCCACGGCCAGCGCGCGTCTTTTGTTTATATGTATAGTTTTTTCTCTGTCAATGAGCGACAAATGTTTCTTTTGCACATCTGTTGTTATTTTATGTGTAAATAGCTCGTTATTTGTATGTATATTGTGTTTTTCCGTGTCATTGTGTATATAGATTGTATTATATACTGTACAGCCAAGTTTTACGTGTTTTTCATTCACCATCGGCGGCCCGACAGCGTACAAGTGGTCCTTCGAACCGGATTGGAACCACGCATGCTGCTATGGTGAATACGCAATGTGCTACGCGTAAAGAACGAAGAAGGTGCAGTATATAGCACAATCAACGTCTACACTGCAGTCTCAGGTACAGATTTAAGATATGACTTTGGAAGTTATCATTAGCGGTCGGGCGGAACGACTGCCGTCGTCTCATCATGCGAGCGACGTTACTCCGCCGCCGTTACCACCAAACTGTTCGAGTGACTCTAAAGCATCATCTGTACTAGCCAGACGAAGACGGCTGCAATTGGAGGCAGCTAAGGAAAAGGCAAGAATACAAATAGCGCTTATTGACAAGCAGCTAGAGGTGGATTTAGCTGAACTAGATGCGAAATACAGTCCACTCAAGTCACGCACGCGCTCTGCTAGCCAAGGATGGCTCGACCAGCCGCAGCGGGAACAACTGGAGGTGCAGTCAGACCACGATACTGGTAACAAAACGGTCGGGCTGCGCCAATCGGCGGCTGCCGCCGTCACTCCCGCCGCCGGCACTGATGTGTCGTTATTGAACGCGTGTAACATTTTGGCCGCCGCCTCTACACTGACCAACGAGAACCATTCTGACCACAACTGCATTAATACGGCCAGGGTGCGACAGTCGCCGGCTAGCGCCGACTCGCACGCCGACACTGATGGGTCGCGTTTAAGCACGTTCAGCGCGCCGGGTGCCGTCTCTATGAACTGCAACAAGGAACAGTTTGGCCACGAATGTTATTACACGGCCAGATTGTACCAGTTGCCGGCTGCTACGCCTCTTCACATTGACAACGAATCTGTGTCCGAGTTATCGCTCGGCAACCACGAGCTCACCGACTACGCTGAGCTTTGCAGCCACGCGGACAGCGTGGGGATTCGCTACACCTTTAATACTTATGAACAAATGTGTGACACTACAGTGACTAATGTAAATATGTTAAGTGTAAATAATGAAACTTCAAGTGTACATAATAAGACATGTAGCGTCAGCGAACTGAATTTTCTTGTGCCAAATGTACTTGAACTAAATTGTGGCGATAACTCTCTTGTCGGACAGCTCGCGCACAAATGTAATCCGTCAGTGCACTCAGAAGGACGTTTGGCTACATCTTGTGAACATTCGGCTGCTCATACGCTTCGGGACTGGTGTAAGCACAGCGTGATGAGCGCTTTGCATGGCCGTGAGGACCTAACCATGTCGTACTCGACACTACTCGAGTTGACCGCACTTGAATACTGTCCACAGAAGAAGCGGGTTCCACCAGACAGACCTCCTTGTGACACATGCGGTGCTATGTTGAGGATTACCCAGTGAAAAGTATACGACTTGGTAACGCACACTGTTCGCCGATATTTCTCTTTGGTCTTGAGTGCTGTACCAGCACTAGGGTGGGGAATGTAGGCGACGGAACCTACCAACCTTTGTGCTGCGCGCGTGCTGGCAGCCTGACTGATACGGATGCCACGGCCAGCGCGCGTCTTTTGTTTATATGTATAGTTTTTTCTCTGTCAATGAGCGACAAATGTTTCTTTTGCACATCTGTTGTTATTTTATGTGTAAATAGCTCGTTATTTGTATGTATATTGTGTTTTTCCGTGTCATTGTGTATATAGATTGTATTATATACTGTACAGCCAAGTTTTACGTGTTTTTCATTCACCATCGGCGGCCCGACAGCGTACAGTGACACATAAAATCTGTTTTAATATATTCAAATCAACAATAATTAGGTATTGATGATGGTAAGTATTTGGGTCATTAGAAGCAATCAGTTGGAAATGTAAACGTCAGTGGCTCTATTTAATATTGTTCAAATTCGTTGCGGGGTATGTATTTTTAGTCATTCAGTAAATCATAGTCTTATATGTATGTTCATAAGACTATGAATAGTATTCTTATATTATTCTTATGTATGTTCCAACGGCCTACATTTTTTTAATGTAGCAAAGCTTGTTAGAAAAAATAACAGAGAACTTAAAGTTGTTCCTTGAGGGATTCCAAATATATTTAGCTGGCTTAAATGTTGATCATTTTATTTTGTACAGTCCTTGAAACTTTTCTTAAAATAACATTAAAACCTTTACGTCGGTGCATTACGTGCCTCAGCTTATTTTACCTTAATTTGTTGTTAGCAAGTTATAATTTGACGAATTCAAATGCTTTCCAGAACTCATGGATCAATTTAGCATGCTTTCTATTTCTACTACATGTTTAATTTGCTGTACGTTTCCCTGTGGGTATTGTTTGCAGTGTGTTTGTTTTTAATAAATAGATATTTGTGTCGTACAGTCACCAGCATAAATATATGACTGTGGGCAGCCGTGCAAAAATATCTGATGCTCCATTGGAGCTATAAGTATATGACGACACTACCTTGGTAAAAATATGTGATGCTTTGTGGCCGGCAAAAATATCGTTAGTCTGTATCCGCATAAATATCGGATCGGGTCGCTTTAAAAATATTTGATTACTCTCATCTGGCATAAATATCTCTCCACTGTGAAAGCAAATACATCGGATGGACGACGGACCGCCTATTATATATCTGACACGTTGGAAAATCATAAATATGTTATCCACCTTCAAAAACGAATCATACATGTTTGGTATAGAGCCGTATATTGTATGAAGTGATTTGACAATTCACGAAAAGAGTGCAGACTTGTCATTGTATATGTCTGTCTCACATTCTATTTTATCATCGATTTGACGGAATAAAATGGATATAATTTATTTGTAAATTTTAACGTATCATGAATCTAGTATATAACTGGATCTGGCATGAGGGGTGGGGGAAATGACCGAACGGGATAGTCTTATGTATCTTTCAGTAGGAGTAGCAGCGAAAGCGCTATTATTGTTTGTCCTTGTCACAGTCTCACAAGTTGACCTCTTCATCATTATTTTTTATGTAAGAAGGAGGTTTATTACACATCATCTATTAAAAGTATACCTGATTTTTTAGTATGTCACAATTTAAAATTGCAAATAGAAATACGTGAGACAGACATATGCAATGACAAGTCTGCACTCTTTTCGTGAATTGTCAAAACACTTCATACAATTTAAGGCTCTATGCTATCCAGGTATGGTTCGTTTTTGCCGATTGATGACATATTTCATAATTTCGTGTCAGATATATAGGCGGTCCGTCTGCCATCCGATGTATTTGCATTCCCAGTGGAGAGATATTTATGCCAGATGAGAGTAATCACATCATTTTGATTTTTATGAGTCGTCAAATATTTTTAAAACGACCCAATCCGATATTTATGCGGATACAGACTAACGATATTTTTGCCGGCCACAAAGTATCACATATTTTTACCGAGGTAGTGTCGTCATATACTTATGCCTCCAATGGAGCATCAGATATTTTTGCACGGCTGCCCACAGTCATATATTTATGCTGGTGACTGTACCTATTGTTTGATATTATTGATCATAAATATGATTTGATAAATAGATACATTTGCATAAATACACAAATTATTTATTTATTTAAAGTATTTAAACTATATTGCACAGTAAAAATTGTACAAAAAGTAAACATAATGCTAGAATGCATTCTCTACTCGTAACCCTATAATTAATGATTGCCGTTAATATACTTATGTTATGATTAGCTAGGGTCAGACCAAGCGAACTCTGTATTATTGTCGGCGTCTGCTTACCGTGGTCGTGGTGGAGGAAGGGAGCGTGCTCGCGGCCGAGTGCCTTCTCGCGCTTCCGCCACTTTGCTCGCCGGTTCTGGAACCACACCTGCAACAAACAACACATCAGATCCTGCTCATAACAACTGAACGGATACTTACATACATACTTTACTACAACGCCGTAGATTAAACACATCAGGGGCTTAGCCAAAATGACAATCGTTTGCGCTACGACAACAAAACGCTTTCTATCACTCTTCCCTATTAGTACGATAGACAGACAGAAAACGTTTCTTTGTCGTACGTATCTAACTAGATTCTTGTGTTACCGCTTGTTTTCTTTCGAGGGAAAATTATTGTCCCGAAAGTTTCAGACATGCCCTGACACAATCATCCACCGTTCGCCGGTCCAACCACATCCCGAAGCAATCAAGTTCGCAAAGCGCTGGACGATGGACCTGGACCACGCGATCTGCATCTCGGACAATGCTGCGGCTCACTTTTTAATTCTTTTATTGTGCAACTGTCGGCAATTGCCTCCCAACCCCCCACACCCCCACACCAGCCACGACAATAGACCCGTAATGAAAAGCAATTACGCATACGTGGTTTCCACGCCGACACTCCTCCGATCTAAATAAAACTTTAAAGTCGCGGCGCAAGGTGCAGTTTCGCTCGGGATTAAAGAGAATAGAAACAAATTGAGCTAGTCCGGAGCATTGCGCTAATAAAAGACATTGTGAGAAAGAGTGGTATAATTTCATAACTCGTGTAATTGCGGCTGATTGCGTTCATTTGCACCTAATGCGCCGCCATTCATTTGCGCCTAAGTGTTTAATGTGACTTAATTTGCTGTGGCTGCCCGATTTCTTTTCAGTTAATTTATTAAGTAATTTACTCAAGAAAGCTTTAACAACCTCAGTATTTAAAACAATTACAGGAGGTACCTTACAATTATATGACTTTCCTGCAGGCTTAACTTACTAGGGTGCGTAGTCAATGTGCAATCGTTAATTCTCCGTAGCGAACGACTACGATACGCTACGGAGCGTTAACGATTGGCATGTTGGCTACGCGCCTAGGACTGAGCTAACTCAGTCAACAAAATAATATATCAATCAACCCGATTGAAGCAAACTATAAGTGGATGTAATCTTGTAAACATTTTGTACGAGTAGTATAAATTGAACATGCAAGCTAGATATGGTACAGGTACACTGTATAACTTGCCAAGAAAGACTTATGAGTCAATTTCCAAATACATCCATCCAAGATCTTCGTAACACTCATGCTAAAAAGTATTTTTATATAAAAATGATTGTTCGACGGGGATGAAACGTATCGCTCAATCGGTGCGTTCTGACGCATAACCAGAATCAATGAAATCGCTCTCGACGCGCAATTAAAGTCGCAGCGACACGCGGCCCACTCCAGCCCACTCCGGCCCACTCCACACCCATTCTCACGACTCTAGCACCAGATCTTCACTTCACCAACCCCTGATCTAAACTACACCTTATAACAAGTACTTAAGGTACCTTTTAGACTGAAAGCGGAGTGTAAAGGCGCTCTCCATCGAGTGGATTAGAGCAATTTGTGGGTACCACTGCGAGCCATGATGTAAATAGTGTAAATGATCGAGCGATCAATTCTCATAATTAATTGAGAGCAGGGGCCTTGAGTAACATCGATTTCACTCAGAACATAGAATGTTAATTAGAAAAAATAAATAAAAGCGGAATTTTTAAAGACGCAGTTCCTTTAGATGCATATGACATAATGGTTCATAATTAGCGTGATTAAGGCTGAGACAAGCACGCTAACGAGGGGGTGGTGTGGTGGGGGAGGATGACAGATGGCGCCACTCGGGGGTGGTGCGCGCGCGCTCGACTCGAGAGGTTAATCATTTACAGATTAAAGTCGCTCTGTATAGCCTGAGTGGCTTAAATTCCACTGATATTAAATACTACGTGTAAATAGAATGTCATACGCCAAGAGGGAATCATTAGAGCTACCTCCTACGGAGTTTTTTCCGGCAATACAGTTGACAACATATGTTGTAATATTACAGCTCAGATATCGTACAGTTGAGTTCACATACTTAATAGACATACAGATAGTTTTAGAGGAGTCTATAACACCTTTTTCGACTCAGTTGCCTATCGGTGTTCACTCGGACATTTTGCTGAGACACCGGGACTTAATTCTACATTAGATCACTTTTAGTTCAAGATGCTGTTGGTAACTAATTTATTGCTATGTAAGTAAATAATAGTACCTACCTACATACGTGGTTAAATATAAAATACCTATAAAAATACCTATAATAAATGACCAAAATTATGCGTTTACAAAAGACGCGATATTATAAGTAAGCAGGGATCGGATACCGGTATTTTTTGTATGGGAACGGAAACGGTATTTTTTCGTTCTTTGCTAATTACTTCATTTCTAATTGGGCAATCTAATAATACGAAGTCGTAACCTAAAAACACAACTGAGTCCTACATTTCGAGTATAAAATAATTCAAAAAATATGGTTATTTCTAGGTTTTTGCAAAAAACCGGTTCCGACCCGATACTTAAAGTAAGTACCGTAAAATAGGGTGAGTAGGCGCAAAACTGACATTCAAACCTCGATAACATTTTATCTATATATATAAATGCAAGTGTCCTGACTGACTGACTGACTGACTGATTTATCAACGCAGAGCCGAAACTACAAAAGCTAGAAAGTTGAAATTTGCACACTAGGTTGCATTTATAAAGTGTACAAGAGATAAGAACCGATTTTGAAAAATTCAACCCCTAAGGGGGTTAAAAAGGGGATGAAAGGTTGTAGGGGTACAAGTTTGATTTTAAGCGAGGAATTTGAAACTTTGTAAAAAGGTATATTATTAAAATACAAGAAAACTAATTTCAGGGTTTTTGAAAATTCATCCCCCAAGGTGGTGAAAAAGGGGTTGAAATTTTGTATGGAGACCAAATATTTTTATGAGTTTTTGGTGAGTGGGATTTGAATCTTTGTATAAGGGCATATTATTAGAATACAAAAAAATAATTCCAGCGTTTTAAAAAAATCATCCCTTCAAAGGGTTAAAAAGGGGTTGAAAGTTTGTATAGGGTTCAAATTGTCTTTTAAGTTATGAATTTCTTACTTCGTAAAAAGTTATTTCATTAAAAGAGAAGAAAACTAATTTCAGCGTTTTTAAGAATTCATCCCCCAAGGTGGTGAAAAAAGGGTTGCAAGCTCCATACAAATATGGACATATTTTTGTGAGTGCGGGACTTGAATCTTTGTATAAAGGCAAATTATTGGAAAACAAGAAAAGTAATTTCAGCGTTTTTAATAATTCATCCCCTAAAAGGGTTAAAAAGGGGTTGAAAGTTTGTATAGGGTTCAAATTTTATTTAATTCTAGGAACTTAAAACTCTTTATTTCAGAGTTTTTGAGAATTCATCCCCCAAGGTGGTGAAAAAGGGGTTGAAAGTTTATGTGAAGGTCAAACATTTTTTTGAGTGCGGGACTTGAATCTTTGTATACAGGCATATTATTAGAATACAAGAATGTTCTAAGTAAGCTAATGTAGAATATAATAACCACCAACATACAAATCCACGCGTACGAAGTCGCGGGCAACAGCTAGTTTTTACATAGGTATGCAAACTGAATGGTGTATATAATAAGTGTTCCGGACGTTTGTATTTTAGTTTTTATTTTATTTTGGGTAGTTCCATTATCATAACTTTGACAATAAACAGGAAAACCAACCTCACCTCGTAGTCCCTCGTATTTGGGGTGACTTGGGTTTTCATACAAAGGTGATTTTGGAATATTGTTCGATCGATTTTTTTTTTATTATGAGTATTTTTATTGCTCCATTTTAAATTGGAATACATTATTTTTGTAGCAGTAGCCTTAAAAACCCATCTCACCCCCCCTTTCATCCCTTCTCTCCCCATTCATAACCCAACTCTCCCCGCGAACCCTACTCACCCCATTTTACGGTAACGTAAGAGCTATTAGCCGTATAGCTACCTAAAGTAACTAACTATCCCGTCGTCGCCGGGCGCCTCACTGAAACTAAATGAAAGAAGCTGAAGTGTTTAACAAGCTGAATTGAAACGTAACCACCTCTCGCAGTACTTAATAGGTGCTCGTTACATCGTCACAATGTGCGGCTAAATGTTAATCCGGCGCAGAATGGCGCTGATGAGCGAGCGAAGCGAGGCGGTGAAGTGGAGCGAGTGCGTAATGGCAAGTAATGAGCGGCATTAGCGCGGGCAACGCCGTCGCCCGCGACACCGCACCTACCGCAAGCCACAGCCTTAATCGAGCCTAATGGCCACAACCATAAACTAGGCCTCTCTTGTTAGTACGACAGTGCACTTACAATATTTTATATTTATTTATTTAATACAGTGCAAGCTTACAGTACTACACCAATTCGCTTGTACACACTAGAAACATATATATGTATACATTACAAAAAAAAACAAAAGAAAAACATGCAAACAGATACAATATCAAGATAGATAAAACTTACAAATTCAGTCAATTACAATATTTTGAGGATTAAATAATGTCGAGAAAGATTAAATTTGCAATTCAGTCAATAATTTACAAGAGTCTAGCAGTATTGCATAGGTAGGTATGCTAAACTATTAGCGAATCAATCAACCTAAACTGCCAATGGCGCGCACTCGTGCAGTTCTAAATACATGCCTGATTATTGAGACAATTTAGCTTCTTTCGGGATCGGGATATACGAGTATCGTTTAAAAAATTATAGTTAAAAATTCCTTCAATTTTTTTTAGTAAATTGCGTTCAACCTATAATTAGATCTAAGATTTTGAAACAGTTAAATAGTAGGTGCATAATTAGTGAAAAGCAACGAAAACGCTTTAGGTACTACAAAGTGTAACGCCATAGCTAAATATACTCTGGCAATTCCACTTTGTCACTCGAATACAGCGCGAAATTCAAATTTTCTATGGGAAGACAACCCGCCGCCTTTCTCTACAGACGGAAATAGTGAAACTTTTGCAAGTGAACCCTTTCGATGCTATAATAACACGTGAAATAAAACAGTATTGGGTTACACCAACTGACACCTAATACATAGTAAGTCCTATTACCATTTACCAAGTTAGTGAATGATTGTTGAACAGGTTAAAGTTAAGCTATTAACATATTTCGCAGATGGCGCTGCTTCAGTGTGAAGCACATTTCGCGAGGCGCCGCAATCGGCGCGCATTGTACGCGGAGAATGGCGCTAATGTTAATTACCTAGCTTACCTGTAGCGAGCGATTCGTGGTCGACACATCTCTAGCTACGACCTATAAGTGAACAGTGTACCTATATTGCGTGTGCGCCTACACACAGGCTTCACTGTGAGCTCTAGCCTGAGAGCCAGCTCTTCTCTCGTGAACACGTCGGGGTACTGTACGGCCTCGACAGCTTGCTCGTGATGGAAGTAAACAGTATAATGCCTAATAATGTAACTACCTGCACGCGCGCTTCGCTGAGCTCTAGCCTGAGAGCCAGCTCTTCTCTCGTGAACACGTCGGGGTACTGTGTGGCGTCGAAGGCGCGCTCCAGCTCATGCAGCTGGTAGGTGGTAAACGTGGTCCGGCTGCGGCGCACCTGCTTAAGGACACACACGTTACTCACTTGCTATTTATACATTTAAAAAAAACTTACCTAATCTGTACAACGGTTAGGGGAAATTACCTAACTAAAGATACAATAACCTGGGTACTCAATGTAAAAACATTTTGTTCAAATTAGGCGTAAGTAAAGGTGAGAGATCAATAATGTCAATATATTGGCTGCAGCAGCGAGATAACTATAATTAATTAAGATATTTTTATAAGTTCAGTTTGTCGAGTCATTTCCTCATCTGAATTGTGAAATATTGAAATTGACAATGGTACAATTACTTTTTATCTATAATTTTATACTGCATGCAGAGCTGCATATGAAGCATGCCTCTTCCCTTTTGGATTAGCAAATAGATACTCTTGCGTCGGTAGCAAATTACCTTTCTCGGTCGTCCGGTATCTAATGAGTCCAGTTCCAGCGGCTCCCGTGCCGAGTCCTGCTCTCTTTCATGCTCGTGTTCCTGTTCGTGCTCGCGCTCGTGCTCGTGCTCGTGCTCGTGCTCGAGCTCCAGCTCCGAGTCGGACGGTGTGTGCGCTCGGCTCTCGGCCTTTAGTTCCACATGCTCTGTGGATGGAGAGGGGAGTGAGTTGGTATTATGATATGTATTTGTAATACAAGATAAAAGGTAAGTGTGTTAGAGTGCATGTGTGAAGTGTAGTGGACGTGAGTGGAGCCAAGATAATGTTGTCATTGGGATTGCACTAAGAATCGACCAACCACGAATAAAAAGGGATTTCTAAAGCAATTCTTGAAATGAACACAATAGTGTCGGTACAACGGAAACGTTAGTATTTGTTAACGTGATACACTGACAATCCAACCTCTAGACTTAGCTTAGGCCAATTCTTTCATGAAACCGATGCTGCCAAAAATACGGAAGGGAGGGGGGGTGCGGGGGTGCCGTGATTGGTTCGTTCAAAGACACGGACCAATCACGGCACGGGATTGACTCGAAGATGGAGTAATGCTACCGTATGTGGTGCAGAAGGGGTAGCGCGACTATGCTATGTCTAGAGGTTGGATTGTCTGTGGCTGGAAGAAAGAAAATTCAATTTATTTTCCACCCGGCCCGATACTACCTACACTGGAATTAGAACAAATTTGTCAGTTGGTGATTCTTAAATTGTGTCCAAAAAAAATTATTTTTCACAGTAGTTTAAATTTTTGACATATTGTTACATATATCAAAAGAACATACAAAAAGCAAAATTTTGATGCATATGGTCAAGCTTAATACCCTCAGGATTGGTAAATAAAATTAATACATAAACACGATTGTGACAAAGTGTCCCTCAGTCGTGACATTTCGGCATTTTGGCGGCCAACCCCACTATTTTGTTTAATGTAATTATTTGAACATAGCCTAAGTGAATACCATGACTACGACAAACTTAATGACAGCGATTACGTTGAAATCTGTCAAACTATATAGGCCGTAGAGCGTGACAAAAAAGTGGATACACATACATACATACATACATGCGAAAAACATTTTTCGGCTTTGGCAGTCGGGCAATGATAGCAAATGATCTATAGCTAATGAAAATCCATTTCTAAAGAGTACATATGACTCTAAATTAATCAAACGAATTAATGATTTCACGACCACGTATATGTCACAAACGTGGACTCAAAAGTCCGTGGCGGTGACAGATTTTTGAGGCCACGGTCGTGACAATTTGGAACATAACACTGATTTAAACTTTCACGATTTTTACACATTATTAAATTGTACAACGGGACTTAATCGCCGCGATTAAGTCCCGTTGTACAATTTAATAATTTTGAACATGTTCGGTATTATTTAAAAATTACCTTTGGATTTGCAAATGTTAAATAATTAGCTTAATCTTCAATATATGACGTATATCTTATATTACAAACTATGACGTGAAACTGGTGTTGTCGTTCTTAAAAAACTTTAAAAAGGCTGCCAGTAGTAAAGATAATTTTCTACCGAGTACCGCATGTTTATATTACCACGCGCGGCGATGACGCGAAAACTGATCACAAAATGTATGTTGTTTAAAATTATATAAAATTGTTATAAATCTAAATCTATACAATTTTTAAACAGTGTTGTAGAACAAGGATTAGTGTTTTATACAGGGTGGATTTTCTTTTTGGGTCGGATCACAACCGAGATCCCAATTTCTTATTATTAAATTTAAATGTCAAAATTATCATCAAAAAATTCTTTTATGTCATAATAACTTTTTCTTACAAGTAATTCCTTTAGGTGTCGTTTAAATGACCCTTTTCTCGCACCCTGTATGTTTTATCCAAAATCTGTAAAAGCCAATCTTCATTAATTTGAAATCAAGAAGACCTTCCCTCGATTTCAAATTAATGAAGATTGGCTTTTACAGATTTTGGATAAAACATACAGGGTGCGAGAAAAGGGTCATTTAAACGACACCTAAAGGAATTACTTGTAAGAAAAAGTTATTATGACATAAAAGAATTTTTTGATGATAATTTTGACATTTAAATTTAATAATAAGAAATTGGGATCTCGGTTGTGATATGTAATTAGTAAACTAATAATTATTGTAATTGTTGATATAAATTAATAATTATTGTCGGTTTTTGTTATGTTTTGATTATGTTATGTTAGTTTAATTTTTTAATAATGCATGTAGTTTAAGAATATTGTACGCCTTAAAGGCAGGTTATAATGGACATTAAGTATTTTAGATCATCTGTATTACCTACATATAACTCACAATAAAGAAATTGAAATTGAAATGTCATTTTTGACAAACTTTTTTTGATGCCAATCGATCCCATTCCTATTAAGGATCAAAAGCTTGTATGGAACCAAAAAAAAAAATCCGGCTAGAAAAGCCACAAATCGCGGAAAACATTTTCCATACAATTTGTATGAAAATGAAAACTTTTATTTTTCACATGCTATTTTTGTATGCCAATCGATTCCATTCCTATCCAGTATCAATAGTTTCTTTGGGGTCAACTTACGGTAATGTACTAAAAACCCACAAATTAAAGAAAACTTTTTCCATACATTTACTATGGAGAAAACGTGAAATTTAATTCACATTTTTCTATCTGGCCAATCAGTCCTGTTACATTTAAGGACCATAATACTGTATGAAGACATTGCTGTAGGACTGATGGGCGAGATAGAAAATTGAGAATAACATTTCACATTTTCCCCATAGTAAATGTATGGAAAAAGTTTTTATTAATTGGTGGCTTTTTAGTACATTACCGTAAGTTGACCCCTAGGAAACTATTGATACTGGATTTTTTTTTTTAAGTTACTTTGATGTGTAATTCTGTAAATCTGACATTATTGTGAAATAAATAAATCTTTCCTACTGGATAGGAATGGAATCGATTGGCATACAAAAACAGCATGTGAAAAATAAAAGTTTTCATTTTCATCCAAATTGTATGGGAAAAGTTTTCCTCGATTTGTGGCTTTTCTAGCCGGAATTTTTTTATTGGTTCCATACAAGCTTTTGATCCTTAATAGGAATGGGATCGATTGGCATCAAAAAAAAGTTTGTCAAAAATGACCTTTTTCTCGCACCCTGTATGTTTTTTCCAAAAATCTGTAAAAGCCAATCTTCATTAATTGGAAACCGAGGGAAGGTCTTCTTAGACCGTTTTCTCGTAGCAGCACGGGATCTGGTAGCTGCCCTCACTGACCCAAAAACAAAATCCACCCTGTATTTGATATAAATTATTGCAAAATCACTTCATACTTTTAAACAGAGGTAAATTGCTAAGTATATGTATGTATGTATGTATGTAAACACTTTATTGTAAATAAGACAGGTTAAGATACAATATAGATAAAGAAGAAGGTATAGATATATTGATATAGAGTTTACTTATTTTCACAAAAATACATGCTATTCTTACGTGTTTCACAAAAAAAACCGGCCAAGTGCGAGTCGGACTCGCGCACGGAGAGTTCCGTACCATCAACAAAAAATAGAGCAAAACAAGCAAAAAAAAAGCGGCCAAGTGCGAGTCGGACTCGCCCATGAAGGGTTCCGTATTTAGGCGATATATGAGTTTTATGACGTATTAAAAAAAAACTACTTACTAGATCTCGTTCAAACCAATTTTCGGTGGAAGTTTACACGGTAATGTACATCATATATTTTTTTTAGTTTTATCATTCTGTTATTTTAGAAGTTACAGGGGGGGGGGGGACACACATTTTACCACTTTGGAAGTGTCTCTCGCGCAAACTATTCAGTTTAGAAAAAAATGATATTAGAAACCTCAATATCATTTTTGAAGACCTATCCATAGATACCCCACACGTATGGGTTTGATGAAAAAAAAATTTTTTGAGTTTCAGTTCGAAGTATGGGGAACCCCAAAAATTTATTGTTTTTTTTCTATTTTTGTGTGAAAATCTTAATGCGGTTTACAGAATACATCTACTTACCAAGTTTCAACAGTATAGTTCTTATAGTTTCGGAGAAAAGTGGCTGTGACATACGGACGGACAGACAAACGGACAGACAGACAGACAGACAGACAGACATGACGAATCTATAAGGGTTCCGTTTTTTGCCATTTGGCTACGGAACCCTAAAAAACAATCAAAAAATGGTCACCCATACAAGTACTGACCCCGCCCGACTTTGCTTAACTTCGGTCAAAAATCAGGTTTGTTGTATGGGAGCCCCACTTAAATCTTTATTTTATTGTTTTTAGTATTTGTTGTTATAGCGGCAACAAAAATACATCATCTATGAAAATTTCAACTGTCTAGCTATGACGGTTCGTGAGATACAGCCTGGTGACAGACGGACGGACGGACGGACGGACGGACAGCGGAGTCTTAGTAATAGGGTCCCGTTTTTACCCTTTGGGTACGGAACCCTTAAAAATGCATAAGAATAAGAATTACCCAGTTACGATAAAACTACTACTAAGTACTTTTTGATGGATGTATTTATGTTCCTCAAAAAGCACCTATTTACCTACATATTTTAGAATAGAATAAGTTTGTTATCTAAAAGGATGATTAGGTATATTCCTAAAACATGTTAACTTACTGAGCAACTCTGGGATGAAATAGAGTAAGTAAGTTAAATATTATTTATTGCACCAATAATAGGGATGTTGACAATTTTTTGGAACTGGTTTCATTTTGTAGATAGACACGTAATAATTACAGAAAAAAAATATTAAAAAAATATATTCATTAATTTTGAATAAAAAAACATGTATAATAAGTTTCGTGTTTAAATTTCGCGCCTAAACGCTCCAAACTGTCACGTGACCTTGATGACGTAACGGCGTTTTAAACAAACTGCTGTCAGTATTTTTTTTAAATTCTTTATATGGCAACTGACAATTTTTTTTAAAGCCTTAACACATTACCGCATCGGACAGCGACCTTCTTTCTCGCTCTAACTTATAGCTGCGTCCTTAACGCACCACCTTAACACACTATCGATTCGTGCGCCGCACCGCACCAAGATCGCGTTTCGGTACGATAATCTGTAGACACTTAGGCAGGTTTTATAACTTGTCTTTGGTGATTCCACTGCGAGGGCATGGCATGAGTGGTGGGGATAACTGTCAGAACGGGATAGTCTTATGTATCTTTCACTAGGAGTAGCAGAGAAAGCGCTATTACTGTTTGTCTTTGTCAGAGTCTCATATTTTTTATTCCCCACCGTAGTTTATGGTGGGATACAAACAATGCGTAAACGTCAAATTGGTGTGAAACATATGAACAGTGCAAAGATTATCAGGAAAAATATTGAAATCAGTGTTTCGTGTGCATGTAGTAGTACTTAACAATTCAACAAATATGGTGAATTGCTCAGTTTTGCGCTGTACAAGTGACTGCAGGCAAAAACAGGACAACGTAATATTTCACAGGTAAATACAGTATTTTATACTTCGGTCACATTATCATGCTTAGTAACAGCATCCTACAATCTATATCAATTAAAATCTGAGTAGAAAAAGCATTTACAGTAAATAATAACTCGGGTAAAAAAATTAACCTATAAATATTTCCTGATAAATTAACCGACCAAATTACGTACGCATATTGACAGTAAGCCGTCACCCTTTTAATAACGTGTATTCAATTTAGTCGCATTGCTATTATTCGAGGGATACCAGCCCGTGATGCATACAATTACCCCAAAATTCGGGTATTTTGTATTTTAATAACATGTTTATAAATAATTTTGCTGTAGAACTGGACATATACGAACAATAAAATTGAACTGTGTTTAAATTAGAATGTAAATTATATCTATTTAAGCATTACGGATTCTTTCTAACGTTATTGGGGGTTTTGCCACGACTCAGAGAATCTAATTCTATGATATGCTGCAGGCACTAATTCTTAATTTTGCAATAAGATAAGAGTGACAGATTACAAAATGAATATTTCGTTTATTACCTCCAGATTTCCACTAGATGCAGGCACGCGTGCTAAATGGATTTTAGCAACCGGAAGGAGAAATTGGGCACCGACGCAAAACTGCCGGATATGCTCAAAGCATATTACGAAAACCTACCTTTTCTATTTCTTCCTGTGGCACACAGTATGCTAAAAATTCTTTCTTTAGGCGTACTTGTAATATGTATAATGAATCGCTTAATGATATAGACATTTTTGTTCATAGTTTGTCCGTTTTCAAGAACAAAGTTCGGCATATTTTGTTTACTAGTAATTGAAAAATTGTTTCAAGTAAATACTTTGCATTGTTTTCTTACTTTATTTGCGTGTTGTACTCACAACTATACCTACGGGTAATTTATAATTAAGTAACCTATTTACTTTTCATTGTAATAGTCAACTTAGTAACGTATGAAACTTTAGGCCTATTTTTAGTAATTTTTGTAAGACTTATTTGTAAAAGGCTGTTTGTTTTCTAAATAAATAAATAAAAAAAGATAATTGGCCTATTGATATTTTATTTATCGCTGCGTCTTACGTAGGCGAACAACTCGCGAACGTGATTAAAATTACCCCAATATTTGATAATATTGGGGTAATTTTTACCTATATGGTATCCCCGGGTTTGTGACGTCATCTATGTCTATCCCTTACGGGGGCACGCGGTAGGCCACATCTATAGAAATACTACCATCTATGTTCCACTGTGATTACGTCACGCGCTCCGATTGGCGTTTGCAGTCACGTGATACTGGGCATTATTTTAAATACTTTTGATTATTTTTAATTAATTTATTACGCATATTTACACTTGCAAAATATGATTTTCCGCGTTCTAATATTTCCTACTATGGTAAAAACATAACATATTATATATTCGCGATTTATGTCAACATCCCTATTATACGTTTTACATACTTACATGTAAAAGTACAAAGAAATTTTAACAGAAAAATAGAACCAGGTAACAACAGGCGGTCTTATCGCTAGTAGTACCCTAAAATGGGGTGAGTAGGGTTCGCGGGGAAAGATGGGTTATGAATGGGGAGAGAAGGGATGAAAGGGGGGTGAAATGGGATTTTAAGGCTCCAGCTACAAAAATAATGTATTCCAATTTAAAATGGACCTATAGTAATACTCATAATAAAAAAAAATCGATCCAACTATCTTCCAAAATCAACTTTGTATGAAATCCCACCTCACCCCAATTACGAGGGACTACGGGGTGAGGTGTGATTTCCTGTTTATTGTCAAAGTTATGAAATGGAACTACCCAAAATAAAATAAAAACTAAAATACAAACGTCCGGAACACTTATTATATACACCATTCAGTTTGCATATGTAAAAATAAAATGTTATCGAGGTTTGAATGTCAGTTTTGACCCTACTCACCCCATTTTACGATATAGACTCTATACTATAGAGTATTTAATGTCCAAATTAATGTACGTAGTAGACCTTGATGACATGTCAGGAAACAGATTTAAGAATGCTCAGCTCAGAGATTAACCTATCGCTCATGAAACAGCAGGAAATATTTTATTTTATTTGACCTCGTAAGTTAGAATCAGGGGCTTCTAGTTTAGAATGCGACCTCGACCCCCGAGCCGCCGTGATCATGACTGACAAGAACGACAAGATCAACAAATGCGCCAAACACAAAAGCAGTCAACGATCGCGTACAATGCGTATTGATCGCCAACTTAAAAGAGCACACACTCGCCGTTAAGCGCCTCTCCACTTTTTTTACTGAGGGGAGAACAATCCATGTAAATAAATTACAATAAATACAATTTAATAGTAACGGTATTAAATTAAATGTGAACTATCTGGGCTTAACGTGTAAGCCCGCTTAATGCGCAAACAATGTTCGACATCGAGTAAACACGATCCCGTCCCGACGAGTCCCAGCTCCCGTGCACAACTTCCCACCGCTCTCATCGTCCCGAACGAAACTACTACCTACATGATGGTTTACGTTACTGCTAGCAGTCATCTTATGAGTATAATACAACTGCTTTATTTTTTTTAAAGATACAAGTTCCGATCATCTTGATTGAAAGAGGTATGTTTTCATTTACAATAATAACTTTTTTTTTTAAATAATAACTCAATTTTTTTATTTATTTTTTTTTTTATTTTTTTTTTTTTTGCTGCAGCTGTCATAGAAAAAGTAATGTATGCAACAGCTCATAATTGGTTCTTAAAATTCTCGGGTCTTTTTTTACAAAACTCGACTACGTCTCGTTTTGTAACTTCGACCCTTGAATTTTAAGAACCCTTATTATATCACTGTTGCATAAACTACTATAATATAATTATGATCGAAATAAAATATCAGGCATTATAAACGTATTGAAGTTAAACCGGGAGCATCACGGCGACTGCGCCGAATAAATAGCAAATTACATCCATGAGAACTACAACCAGACTAATTACATCCCCGCGCACTACATTTCCTTCCCTATCCCCTCGCTCTAGAGTACACAGTTGTATGTCAGCAGCACCCCTAAACGCGCTTTTTACAAATCACTTCACGTCACTCGGTGTAAGAGCACTATTTATTTGTAGTAATTCTATTTTTACAGCGGCTTTGTAATTGTTGCGCGATTAACGCACAAAGCCAAGGGCAGTAGGTATATATTGTGCAGCGACGTTAATGCTCATAATGTAACTTTTTTGTTACCTGCAATATTAATCACTTCGCTACCATCATAAATGATTTCAATATTTTAAAGCTTTTTTTAAATATCAGAAACGACGCAGTATCTACATACCTATTAGGAAAACAATTAATCGATTGCGATGGTCTAGATAAGCGCTACCTTATTCCTATCTAAGAAATGATCTTATTGCAGTAAGAATATTAGGTTCGTTTTGGTTGTTTACTGTTGTTTACTCTTACAACTCATTCAACTCACATTTAATTAGCGACCGAAGGAGACAACCAGATAAAAGCACATTAGATCAAATGAAATCGATGCAAAACTCTAAAGTTCTTAATAATCATAAATAGGTAGGTACTAATACTACTAATGGTATTTTGTTCAATCGAGTTCACGAATATCTCTACGTACAAGCCAACGTTCGAATAAGACACTTAATGACAATAAGGTCGTGTAAATATTTTATTGAAATTGGACCGTTGGCCTGTAAAGATGTTTGTGAACTAGTAAAAGTTAACGATGGAAAGTTCCCTAAACTCAGTAATTTGAACCACAGACCACATGAGGTCGTCGCTTTCACCGCACGATTTTTCACCTTATAACAGGTGCCGTTTATTTCCTTGACATTCCTTCTTTGGTATATCGAAGGGAAATATCATAAGTCGTCATTGTAATTAGTTTAGACAGAGCACCGGTAACGACGCCAGAGCTCCGGCGGCGACACAATCAGTAATGAGATTCTCGCCGCGCTGGTATTCGTTTGATGTCGTCGCGGCTCAGCGCGTCTATGGCCGATATTGTCACTTAGTGTTATTATCTATCGCCATTTAACTTGGAGATAGGTAGGTACCTATGCTGTTTATTACAGGTATGCTGTATAGTACCGGTGCTACATCGTGACCTGCCAATGAATAAGAAGCCTAAAAGTAACATGGCTTGCGTTGTAGGATCATTCGCGAATCAAGACCCTTGCAAGCATATATTGCACCTAAATAAAAAGTAAAGTACTTTTACCAATCAAAAAAAAACCGGCCAAGTGCGAGTCGGACTCTCGCACGGAGGGTTCCGCACCATCAACAAAAAATAGAGCAAAACAAGCAAATAAAAATAAGCAAAAAAACGGTCACCCATCCAAGTACTGACCCCGCCCGACGTTGCTTAACTTCGGTCAAAAATCACGATTGTTGTATGGGAGCCCCACTTAAATCTTTATTTTATTCTGTTTTTAGTATTTGTTGTTATAGCGGCAACAGAAATACATCATCTGTGAAAATTTCAACTGTCTAGCTATCACGGTTCGTGAGATACAGCCTGGTGACAGACGGACGGACGGACGGACGGACGGACGGACAGCGGAGTCTTAGTAATAGGGTCCCGTTTTTACCCTTTGGGTACGGAACCCTAGAAAGGGGCCGAATAGGCTATACATGGCTATACGGAGAACCAGTGACGGCAGCTGTTGCCATAATAAACTTATCTTATTTCTGATTTTAGGTTTGTTTTGATACAGTTGGTCATAAAATGTATAGTATAGACAAAACAATCTTGTCAACATGTGATTTAGCCAGAGCCATAACCTATGTCCTATGGGCTACTCGTACTACGTCCATA
The DNA here is from genome assembly GCF_948474715.1 of Cydia amplana. Taxonomy (NCBI): domain Eukaryota; kingdom Metazoa; phylum Arthropoda; class Insecta; order Lepidoptera; family Tortricidae; genus Cydia; species Cydia amplana. The sequence goes on from NC_086070.1 coordinate 26,773,898, forward strand.
TGCGCCGCGATCCCCGCTCGGGCTGCGCTGCGCTCTGTATTGAGCAATCGAGTGGGGATTTGCCCAATCATAATGGATTCAATGCATTCAATCCGTTAAAATAATGATACCTAACGACTTGTGATCTGCTTGCTTTGAGCAAGAGGCTTTTGATGTAGCTTTGTATTGCATAAGTACTTACGAAGGATTGTTCCAAATACCAGTAGGTAAGTACTTTCACATATCAGTATAATTTGATTCACATTTTATAAGTCAGGAAAGGCGGAGCAAATCAAAACTACCACGACTACTACTGTTGTTGAAAGTTGAAAGCTTTGAAAAGAGCTTCGTGTAACATGTGCAGTTGAATAATGTATCAAGAGCACCAGCGCCATCAGCACTCAGAACGCAAGTAGGTAATTTAGTGTCAGAATTACAATGATAGGCACTTGTTGTAGCGATGTATGTATAAGTAACCGCGTGGCCCCACGTTGGGCGTCAACGTAACGCTTATAATATTTAGAGTAGTTTTTAATACAAATACTATAACATGAATAACATGATAAAACAGATTTGAATATACGTGACTCACCAGACGGGATTGTTACGCCATTTAGGGTAATATACCTACTTAAATTAATTTTGATGACATTTCGCACACAAGTAGTCTTATAATCTGAGAAAAACTTCCAAACATTTGCCAAGGCAGAGTTGTCTTTGAACTGTTCTATATTGAAAACGACTGAAAGGATTATTCCAAAATAATAAACCAGAAATATTAAATAATAAGAGAATACCATAAAATAAATTTGAATAACAGTATAATTTTCTATTACAGAAGACTACGAAAATATATTTTTTTACTGATAATATTGGTCCAACAATTTTTTTTTTCATTTGTGCAATAAATAAAAATAAATAAACTTTTTTTTAAGAAAACGCCCAAGTAGTGGGAATGTTGTATTGGTATACCTATATGTACCTATTTGTAATTTGCTCATAAAGCACTCTCATTTGATACCTCACATGGTATGTTTTCAGTTAAAAATAGTATTTTAGTAGTTTCCTACAACAGAAAATTTGGTAATAGGTATGCTGTTATTCAAATTATGTAGGTATGTACTTCTTTTATATTTCGATATAGGTATCTGGTTAATTATTTTTAAGAATATTCACAGTCACTTGGTATTTATTTTGGAATAATCCATTTAGTCGTTTTCAATCTAGAGCAGTTCAATTCAACGTCTACTCTGCATTGTTAAATGTCCACGTTTTCTTATAATTTGTTAGACCAAGTAGGTAGTGAAAATGTATGTTAGTTAACTGCAAAACTCAAAAAGGGACCAAAAGTATGTCGGGCAAATTTGGATATAAGATCAATTAATACCCTGTCATCATAATTTTCCTACTAGCTACCTATAAAAAACCGTTACACACACGCCTAGATCATGGGCACAAGAGAGCATTGGCTATATTAATAAGCCTTCTATACTTGCAAGCATTAAGACCAGGGATCGGAACCGGTTTTTTGCAAAACCTTAGAAATAACCATATTTTTCGAATTATTTTATACTCGAAATGTAGGACTCAGTTGTGTTTTTAGGTTACGACTTCGTATTATTAGATTGCCCAATTAGAAATGAAGTAATTAGCAAAGAACGAAAAAATACCGTTTCCGTTCCCATACAAAAAATACCGGTATCCGATCCCTGATTAAGACAATAGTGGACGACCGCTTCTCCATACAAACGTAGTCCCCGTAGTTTTTCTCCCTTGGTATTGACGCTTTGGAAAATATTTTTACACAATTTATTGTATACCTTAATCATAGCTATGTCCCTTCGTTTGTATGGAATCTGTTTTTCGTTCCTAACTCTTCTGTAACATCCAGAAAGAAAATTTTATGGGAAAGCGGTCACGTGACGCGGTATCCTTTCCTCTTAAGGTGACATTGACTCCTAGTGTTGACGGCCTACTCCACTACTCACGACTTAGGCATTGTTATAATCTACTCCACGTGTCAAGTGGTGTCATCAAGTGTGTGTCATGTGTTTTGTCACCAGTGTCATAAGTACCGCGCGGCCGCCGGCCCAGGATGTGGTCGATGCTGTAGACGGCCCGCCGCGGCGACGACATGTCGAAGGCGACACTCACTCACTCGCGACAACACTTAACCATTCGTTCACCGTCACTCGCAGGCTACGCCGCGCGCCACACAACTGTCACTGACTGATGACGACGGCGTGGCGATGGCGCGCCCGCCTTCACACCCATCCCCCTCGCACTTTCAAGCCAGTCATCACCTGTCCTGCTCTTATCGCCGCCCCTAGCGTTTGATTGGTACGCTGGAGCGCGCGAGCGGAGCGAGGGACTCTTATCCCCGGACCCCGCCGCGTTGTCGTGCTAGACCCGTTACAGCCTACGGCCGCCTCGCTGCAAAAACAATTTATTTTGAACTTACAAAACTTTTTGAAGTCGGTCATCGGTCAAACCTTAATTTGCTAGTCAGGGCTCATTTAGACGGTGTGAGAACTCGCATGTGAGTTTCATTACCTACATTGCGTCATTTGATCGGCCGGCTGAATTGATGTAACCTCAATGGTCCGCAATGTAACTAAAATCGTATACGAGTTCGCGCGCCGTCTAAATGAGCCCTTAACCTACTAGTTTGGCAAGTGTACAACATTTTTGGTTTGGAAGGCAGTCATAGGTCATAGGGCAAGAACTCTCGTATTTGTAGGTATAGGCCAGGTAGGTAAGTACGTACCTACCTACTCAGACACAATTAGAGGTAGATAGGAACACCTTCGCTCCTTCAGCTCTACCGACCTTCTGCTTACAGAAGTGGAGTACATATAATATACCTACATATGTATATTATATCCCATCAAAAACATTACATGTAAAAAGGTGCAAGTCTCGCAACGCTTTTACTACAAAAAAGTTTTAAGATATAATGTGAAACCAAGTAGGTTATTTTAATCAGTGCCAGGGGGTGTTAAAACCGTATCAATAAGATATCTTTAATTTGTAATACGTATAATGACTTGGCCATCGCACGGCTGCATAATGACTGAACATCTAGCGACCTTCACTAAGGAGGAGTTTTGGCCGAAGGGTGTCAAGTTTCGGCGGTTCCGCGGCCGGTTCCCTGACACTGCGGGGTTGCGTAATGCATCGCAATCATAATGTGTTTTTTAGTGTTTAGTTATATTTTTATAATATGTATGCTAGTTTTAAGGTATTTATGTATGGGCCACTAGTTGCCTGAAATAAACGATTTCATTTCATTTCATAAGACAAAAGGATCATCGTCGCCTATCAAAAATAAATCTAATTGAACATAACGCTAGCGCTAATTGCAGTTTGAGCATTACACATATTTAAGAGTACGGTACGAGTAAAGCATTATGTGCGATTGCCAAGTCATTATAATGTATTACAAATTAAAGATATCTTATTGATACGGTTTGAACACCCCCTGGCACTGATTAAAATAACCGACTTGGTTTCACATTACATCTCAAAACTTTTTTGTAGTAAAAGCGTTGCAAAACTTGCACATTTTTACATGTAATGTTTTTGATGGGATCTCATCTCTTTTTGTAGGCAGTCCTTCTTTTCGGGCACTCATACCCATACTATGTATACACATATCATAACTAAACACATCTTCGTTCATACTCATGGGATTACAAACTTACTTATTATGCAGTTCTTAGATCTTTAAAACGTGACTGATATTGCAATATTTTTAGGTTTTCTATGGCTTGATAAGCTGAAAACTACTTATGTTTAAAATTTGAAGCTTGTGTGTATGCTAGAAGTACCTTAGAATTACGATGATCGTAGGTGAGTGAGTGAGTGAGTGAGTGAGTGAGTGTGTCAGTGTCGAAACTAAGGAACTTTGACGTACAATAATTCTTAAACTACAAGTCAGATTAAATGTTTTTGAGAATATATCTAAAGCATGTTAAGCCCTATATGCCACTGAAAATTCAGGGTTCTTGCTTCAGCCAGCACAAAATTACAGGACGTCGAAAATGGCCTGAATCGCTTCGAGAAAAGGATGGTACGGCCGTGCCTCTTTGTTTTGCTCGACTTGGCGGGGGCACTGCTGTGCCCCCAGATACAAGACTTTTAATGTGAATGTACTTTTGAATGGTTTACTTAAACGCAAGATCATTCCTAATTTTTTTATATGCTCTCATCACAATTTTATCTATATGTTCATTAAAGGAGAGTTTAGCGTCCAAAGTAATACCTAAATCTCGAATCGACGACACATGTGAGACACTGCTACCGGCTAATTTATAACTTACAATGAATAGTAATTAGGTATTACATAGGTACATATTATCTTAATCTGCCCGCCTCTCATGTCCTGGCTTCCCCATCCTGCCCTAAAGGTGCCTGATCACTGGTCATCATGGTAAGCCACTCACTCATCCTTTACAAACTCTTACGACATTGTTTAAGCTTACCACAAAATGCATTGTCCCACTTGTTTCCTTCATATCCCAACTTGCGCGACGCGAGCGGCGACGCGTGATCTCTGATCAATCCCATTGTTTCCTACCTCTCACTATATCCTTCAGAAATCCTTACCAGTCTGTTTAATCCCTTTGTGCTCGTTGCATTACGAGCTGCCCATTGTATCCACTCAGGAGTTAAAAGGCTTAAAACGACTCTGAGAAGTAATTATTGAACAAAACTTTCTAAACTCGCTGTTAATATTATTATTTATTTGCATTCATCTCTTCGCAGTTTTAGCATCAGGGATTTTACAAATGAATGAACGTTTGAAGACATCCTCCTATCTTTAATCTGCCATGAGAATTTTCGATGTGTAAGAAATCATTTCCCAGTTTACTGTGTGTTTATTTAGGTAATGTGTAATAGCGCATCGAATCATTGTAGGTAGGTATGAATACTATGAAATATGAATTAACTTACTTTACCGAATTTCACTATATTGGGCTTCTCTCAGGGCTACTGAATAAGATACGTTAAGTTACGTCAGAAGTTAGAAGTGATATTTATTGACTACTATGTATTTTAATTACCTAAAGTTTCGGATATGAGCTACTACATAATTGTACTTAAATAAAACTAAGCTAATTGTATCAAACTATGTAGACTACCAGATATCAGAAGATATACCTATTTAGATTCGAACCACCTGTTACCTAACAGCTTAGGGAACAGGCTGAAAGTTGTTAAGGTAAGGAAGACAATATTACAGATTGATTGTTCAATATTACAGTAGATATCAGAAATGATAAATGTCCCATGACACTAACTGTTATAAACAATCCTACTGGCCCAAAAAAATAAAACGAATTGCATTCGGTTTACCCATTGTGTAGAAAACGATAAGAAGCTTAAAAAAACTTCCAGAAGTGATTGTTTAACAAAACATTTGTCCCCTCGATCTAGTGGTAAACCCTTTCTAACAAAACGATTTTGCTCCTCAATTTAATGCAAACTGCATGATTTAAGTCAAAACCAAGATTATTTGAACTTTTTTAGGTGAGGGATATCTATGGGGCTTGAGTTATTGTTATTGCTGGCTCATGATTCTCGTGAATCTCCGGTTGATATTGATTATTTTATTTATTGGTATGTCACCTAGGTACCTACCTACTTGAATATAATAGGTATATGTTGTGATCAAGGAGAGATTCATTTAAAGAGACTAAACTAAAGAGACCAATTAGTTGCAAATTAACTCTTGCTCTTAATCTAGATAAGATAAGATAAGATAAGATAATCGTTTATTTGATAAAACACGAGTTATACATAAGATGTCAATATATACAAATTCAGTTCTTTACATGTCTGGCTGGAATTTCAGCATTCAAATATTTACTTATTACAAAATTAAATTACAAATATTAAATAAGCAGTACAGAATAATGTTGAAGAGAAAAAAAAAATGTCAATATGTATCAATGTCAAATTACTGAACTAAATTATCTAAGTATTGTTAATTATAAATAGTTATATTAAATTTAAATCATTAATATCATTATCAATTTTTCAACAGTAAACTATTCAGTTATTCACATGTCCGGCTTTCATAATGCATTCATAATCATCATCTTCCTCGCGTTGTCCCGGCATTTTGCCACGGCTCATGGGAACCTGGGGTCCGCTTGGCAACTAATCCCAGTAATTGGCGTAGGCACTAGTTTTTACGAAAGCGACTGCCATCTGACCTTCCAACCCAGAGGGGAAACTAGGCCCGTATTGGGATTAGTCCGGTTTCCTCACGATGTTTTCCTTCACCGAAAAGCGACTGGTAAATATCAAATGATATTTCGTACATAAGTTCCGAAAAACTCATTGGTACGAGCCGGGGTTCGAACCCGCGACCTCCGAATTGCAAGTCGCACGCTCTTACCGCTAGGCCACCAGCGCTTCCAGCAGCGCCTTCATAATATTATATATAAATTAAATTTCCAATAAAAGAAAAATTACAGTAAAAAACAAATGTTAATGTGTATCAATATCAAATTCCTACTTAACTAAATCCTATCTAAAATTATTAATTTTAAAATGTTGTATGTTGTCATTTAAGTTATAAAAACATTATAAAAACAATGTTCCAATAGTAAACCATACAATTTTTTTCGAAAAGCCTTTCCTTCTAGTGTCCTTATACCAACCGGAATAGAATTATACAAATTTACAGCCATACAATAGCAGTTATTTTGGAACAGCTTTAGCCTTTGATGCGTCGGTATCTCTAGGTCGTATTTGTGTCGTTTATCGTTGCCCTTTTTTTTAAACAAATCTATATTATTTTTAACATACTTTTCGAACACGTATAAGGATGGTAAAGGCAGATTATTTTTTTTCTTTTAAATAATGGCTTGCAGCTAAGTAGTGGGCCCCGCATAATGATCTCACACATCTTTTTTGCGCTTTGAAAACTCTATCAGCCTCGGTAGAGTTGCCCCATATTATTAACCCGTATCGAATTTGTGATGATATATAGCCGTGAAAGGCTGCGGTTGCTGCCGCTTCAGAGACAATAGAACGCAAACGATACAAAACATAAACAAAAGCTTATTACATAAGTAGTTGATATGAGCTTTCCAATTGCAGTATTTATCAATATGTATACCTAAAAAAACTGCAGCATCAGTTTCCTTAAGTTGCACGCTATTGAAGTCGGTGGTTACATCAAATGATTTACTTTTATAAGTTTGAAATTGGATTAACTGTGTTTTTCTTTAGATTTACATTAAGATTATTATCATCTAACCATTTAGTAATATTTGTTAGCGTCTGTGCAATATTATGACATAGAGAACCACCATTCGTCTCTTTAATTATGATAGTTGTATCATCTGCGAAATGGTCTAACGACCAAATGTTCGTCGAAGAGGGAAGCCTCAATTGGTATACGGATGGTTCCAAGAAAGGCAATGATGTAGGATGTGGGATCTATGGTGAGAGACCTAAGCTCAGAGCTAGCGTCAGCATGGGCACACAGGCCTCAATCTTCCAGGCAGAAGTCTTCGCCATCAACAAATGTGCGGAGATCAACCTGGATAGAAACCTGAGACACCAGCATATCTACATCAACTCAGACAGCCAGGCTGCTCTGCTGGCACTAGAATCTCTTGAGTCAAACTCAAAACTAGTCCAGAACTGTAAATCAAACCTAAATGCACTGGCTAACTCCAACAAAGTCATACTTAGATGGGTACCAGGGCACTCCGACATTAACGGAAACGAAGAAGCGGATGAACTTGCTAGGAAGGGCGCAGACACACCCCTGGTCGGCCCAGAACCGTTTTGTGGAATCACAAAACGGGACGCATATTCTCTGCTCAACAACATGGAAAAAGCGAGAGCAATCGATTGGTGGAAGTTCGTCAGAGGACAAGAACACTCGAAAGCTCTAATCAAAGGGTTCAACAGCAAAACTGCTAAGGAGCTTTTAGGGCTCAAAAGACACAAAACTTGCGCGGTGACTAGAATTTTGACTGGACACTGCAAGTTGAACAAACACATGTTCCGAATAGGGAAAAAAACAAGATGCGACATGCAGGTTCTGTCAGGAGTCAGAGGAGACTGCTATGCACATTCTCTGTTCCTGCGGACCACTAATGTCCAAAAGAAGTACCTACCTAGGGCGACACATACTGGAACCCTATGAGGTACAGAGCATTACGGCCCAAAGAATCTGGAGCTTCCTGGATTCAACGGGCATCAGTAGTGAACTTTAAAGGGCTGTCACAATAAATCATAGCTTGGTCGAAGCGACACTCAAAGGCCCACAAAACCCCAATAATAATAATAAATCATCTGCGAAGAGTATCGTATCATTATGTGTGGCTCTAGGTAAATCGTTAATATATAATAGAAACAATATCGGCCCCAGTATGCTGCCCTGTGGCACGCCACATTTATTTACCACATAGGGTGAATTATATGACTCCTTGTGGTTATTCACCATTTTCGTAACTTCAACACATTGTTGCCGTCCATTGAGGTAGCTTTCCAACCACAGATTGCTTGTCCCTTTATGCCGTACTTATATAATTTCGAAAGTAAGGTCTCAGTCTCATGTCACACGAAGTCAAACGCCTTACTCATATCCAGCATAAGTGCTACTACAGCTGCTTTGTCATTTAAATCTAAAGTAACGTTTCGTATTAGTTCGAAACAGGCATGTGTTGTTGATTTATTCTTTTGGAAACCGTATTGCTGAGGGGTTATTAAATTATGCTTGGCTAGAAAGTCGATTATTTTCCTAAATACTAATCGTTCAAAAACTTTGGATAGGACAGGGATTAAAGTGATTGGACGATAGTTTGACATGTCACATTTATCGCCCTTTTTATAAAGCGGTTTCACGACAGAAATCTTGAGCCTATCCGGAAATACCCCTTCTGCGCATGACAAATTTATAATATGATATAATGGTAATGATATAATATTCGCAGTTAAGAGCCAACAGGAGTGGTCATTTCTCCATACAAACGTACTCGACTGTTTCCTCCGTGGGTTTTAAAGCTAGAGCAATGATTTTTTCAACACAGATCTGGGGGCACGGCAGTGCCCCCGCCAAGTCGAGCGCGAAGCAAACACTGCCGTACCATCCTTTACTGGAACCATTTCGCCGCATTTTCAGGCCCCTATTTGAGAACCTCTGGATAAGACCAGAACGCAGAAATTTTCGTCATCCAGTAAGCTATAATCACATACTTAAAATCCAAAATGTCATGTCTGTAGGTCATTTAGTTCCGAAGTTAAGCGAAAGCAAAGTTTCGCATTTATGACACTCATTCATTCACTCATGATCATCAGAATAGAATTAGTTCTTCCCATAAACTCAGAGAGCTGAAATTTGTTACAGAGTTAGGGTTTAATGGCCACATAAAGGGTAAACCTAAAAATATTGCAATATCAGTCACGTTCTAAAGATCTAAGAACTGTATAAGTAAGTTTGTAATCCCATATAAATATATGATATTACAAAGTTACTGTTGCAGTTCCTACAAATAGTAGGTAAAGTAAAGGTACACTACGATGTACGATGTGAGTATGAATGAAAATATGTTTAGTTATGATATATGTATACATAGTATGCGTATGAGTACCCGAAAAGAAGGACTGCCTACAAAAAAAGATGAGATCCCATCAAAAACATTACATGTAAAAAGGTGCAAGTCTCGCAACGCTTTTACTACAAAAAAGTTTTGAGATGTAATGTGAAACTAAGTCGGTTATTTTAATCAGTGCCAGGGGGTGTTAAAACCGTATCAATAGGATATCTTTAATTTGTAATACATATAATGACTTGGCAATCGCAGATAATGCTTTACTCGTACCGTACTCGTAAATATGTGTAATGCTCAAACTGCAGTTAGCGCTAGCGTTATGTTCAATTAGAATTATTTTTAATAGGTGACGATGATCCTTTTGTCATTTCTAGAAGAAAATGACATTGACATTATGTTAGTGTCAGAAACTCACTTTATGAGTAAGAGTTATTTTAAAATCCCCAAATATAAACTGTACCACACTATGCACCCGGATGGAAAAGCCCATGGTGGCTCCGCAGTAATAGTAAAAGAAAAACTAAAACACTATGCAGTCGATCCATACTGCACGGAAAAAATTCAAGCCACAAGCATAATAACCGAAGACCACAAAGGGGAGATTAATATAACAGCTTTGTATATTCCACCAAAGCACAACTTGAAAAAGGAAGACTACTCCTCATTCTTCTCGACGCTTGGGCATCGATTTATAGCTGGAGGAGACTATAACGCCAAACACACCAGATGGGGCTCAAGGCTAACTACACCAAAAGGCCGAGAGCTCTTAAAGTCAATCGAGTCCCTCCAACTCGGTATAGCGTCAACCGGTGAACCTACTTACTGGCCTTCGGCCTACAAACAGTCTCGACGATATATCGAAATGGCTTAAAGACTGGAAAATTAAAGCGAATGAGACAAAATCGGTGCAAGTAACATTTACGCTAAGACGTGAAACGTGCCCGGAAGTAAAACTTAACAACATACGTATACCCCAATCAGACCACGTTCGATACCTAGGAATCTACTTGGACAGGAGACTAACTTGGACGAAACACATCTTTACAAAACGAAAAGCCCTCGGACAGCAGCTGCGAAAGATGTACTGGCTTTTAGAACGTAAATCTCAACTCAGCCTAAACAACAAACTGCTACTTTACAAGTGCATACTAAAACCAATATGGACTTATGGGATCCAGCTGTGGAGAACAGCCTCAAAATCCAATCCTGGAATACTACAGCGTTTCCAATCAAAAATACTACGTATAATCACTAAAGCCCCGTGGTACATCAAAAACGAGAATTTGCATCGAGATCTCAAAATCAAAACAATAAACCAAGAAGTGTCCGACACCTTAGACAAATATCGCGAACGAATGGAGAAACACCCAAACTTACTCGCGAGAAACCTGATGAAGGAACCACCTAACACTACTTTTACAAGGCTGAAGAGAAGAGCACCCCAAGATCTTATAAAATAAATATAAGATTTAACCAAATTGATGGGCGTATCAAAGGATATCGCACCACGCACGACTATTAAAAATACTTAATCTCCAGCTAAATGACAAAGATAGACAGCTTGCAGGATTGAAAAAAAAAAAAAAAATATTCTGCCGTGCGATGGCCAAGTCATTATACGTATTACAAATTAAATATATCTTATTGATACGGTTTTAACACCCCCTGGCACTGATTAAAATAACCGACTTGGTTTCACATTACATATCAAAACTTTTTTGTAGTAAAAGCGTTGCGAGACTTGCACCTTTTTACATGTAATGTTTTTGATGGGATTAATATTGTCAATATCTGTGTCGGACCGTTTTGCTTTTTTTGATATTTTTGTTTTTTAAGGCGCTAGAGCCCTTCAAAAATGGCCAAAATGGCCTAATTGGCTATGCCGCAATGAGAGGCGTGCTATTCAAAACTGACATCAATTAGTCAAAAAAGCAAAACGGTCCGACACAGATAATGTCATAATCATTTAGATTTCCAAATTTGGTTACGAATGGTTAAGTTTTGGAGGAGGAAACAGTCGAGTACGAAACCTCGATTTTTGATATTTTTACGCAGGATTTTTCGCCTTGTCCTTATCGCACTAGTTTTAGGAGCCGCTTCCATTAGGGAGACGGGTATATTTACCTAAAATATTTGAATCTTAGCTCCTGTTGGCTCTTAATTTCAGGATTTTTGCATTAATGCCGTCGTAGCCCGTAGACTGGGTATTTTTAAGGTTCCTTATAGCTTTAAAAATCTCATAGTGATCATCAGGTAAGAAAAATATAGTGTGCCTGTTTTGATCAATTAAGGATAAATATTGCTCTCTGAAAGAATACTTACGTCCAAATATACCTATATCGCTTTATATATATATACATATACGTATTTTATTTTGTTATTCGGCTAGGCTATAGCCGTGAAGGTCATAAACTACCTATTAGAATAGAATTTCGGTAGAATAGAAGAAATTTATTCAGAAAACGCTTAAATTTAGGTATTACATAAGACATAAGACAACAGAACTAATTTGTTACCTATTAAGCGTCACTGAAAAGGTCTCCACTCAGCGTAATGTCAAGATACGAGTAACATCTAAGGATATTAGTGGCTCGGCGAGTTGTAGAACTCGCGAACCCCCAATGGGGGTCAGCCACGGCTCTGTCATTTTGAAAAAAAAATGTATGCAGCACTATGTATAATTGACTCATCCTCCTTTCTATTGAAAAACTTTAGTTCCGAAATTGCTGGTCAGTGAGCTTGTTTGAAATTTGAAATTCAAATTTGTAGCTTTAATTGTTTAAAATTCGAATAGAAATTGTAAAGTTACCTTGCAGACCTCGCATCTAAATATATTTGGTCATGATATTTTGAGTTTTATTCACCAGTACTAGAGTTCATTTTATTAGCGATTTCATCAAGATGTAGCTTTATTGAATTATATTTGAGTGATATAAAGTTAGAATGTAACCGTGAGATCCTCGTATTTCAGCCCGTACAAGATTAGAACCTTTTTCATGTAATGTCATTGAGTTTTTCTTTATTGATTTAAATGCCATCTAAATGAGTGGCCATCTAAACCTTACGGTGATCGCCTTACGCTGTCTTGAGTTTATCATTTTTTCCCCACCTCAAAAAGTGCCCAGCGCCACTAAAGAAGTTTTCACTTCAAAAATTCAAAAAAATTACAAAGTTTTACGAGAATTGGTTTAGAAATGCGACCTGACAAGGAGAACTGGAGAACACGCGGAGAGACGAAAGCATTTTTGCCCAAGCTGCCTTCGCGAATTGCCGCCATCTTTTTATGTCTCTCTAATTACCTACGCCTTAATTGAAGTAAAAGAGAAAGATGCCCGCAATTTGCGAACTTCGGTGTTCGCGGTAGGCCCTCACGTATGTACACCTTCATACGTGTTAGATCAGTTTGATATTTACGTCACGGAAACTAAAGTATCTAGCGATAGGTAGGTATCTGTGTTCGTTCAGCAGCGTGAGCAGCGCCTACGGCCGCCGCCGCCGCCGCTTCGCTTCTTCCAGCCAATTAACTCGATCGCGGCGCTCCATTGTCGCTCTTCGCGGGAATTAAGCCAATTGTATCCGCAACTCCCTCCGGAACGTAAAATAATAGCGGCCATTATCCCCCCTCCCCACCCCCCACGGCTCCCAGAGCTCCCTAATCGGCGGAAATGAAGTGACGTTTGTGCGACGACGCCCCCCGCGACTGACATCAAAGTGGTCATTATCTGTGCGATTACCGAGCGTCTCGCACTCGAAGGAATTGGCCGATGGCCGCCGCCGGTTTCATCTTACTTTACCAAACTCGGCACGCGGAATTATCATAATCCAAGTTCTGGTGAGATTAAATCAAGATACTTACAAAACGAGCGGTTGGTATAACTGGCATAAGGCATAGGCGCTAACTGCTTTCATTTCAAAATGATTACGAGGATTGAGGATTACTCTAACGAAACTCATCTGAATTACAAATATCATCAAAAAGTGTAAAATAGTAGGTAAATAATCGCTTATCTGCTTTTTTTGCTACGAATTTTCTTCAGATAGAATCGCAAATTAAAAAAAATCCGCATTAGGCGATTTTCTGCCAATTCTATAGTATACCTATACTACAGAATTGGTACCAATCACCGCACTACCACTACATATATACCAACTGACTAAAGGATGACTCGATGATAATAGAACAGTCCGAGTCTTCGTCGTTTTGCATGAATTCGATGATGACGATCACGTGATGCTTTCTATGGAAAACGAAGTGTCGGACGCCTGGGCCCGGACCCAGATCGTTCTAGCGTGAGTTATTATTCGATAGCGACGAAACATATGCTGTAGGTAGGGCAAGCCCAGTAAGGGCAGTAAGTAGAGGTCGGTATTTCAGTTCAACTGTCGCGAGATTTCTTATCCATATCCCTATTTCAATGGTTAATTACAGTAACTTTGCTGTAGCGGTACAGATACAGACGCAGGAAAGTCGCGATCAGATCAGCTCGCTTCCGGGGAGGCCCGGAAGGAAGGAAGCCGCCAAATTAGAGCTCTCTCGGCGCTCTCTCGTAATTGTTTGCGGCCATTAGCGACGCTTTGAGCGACGGCTGCAGACGAGCGGCGACTGAAACAATCGGATAAGGAAAGGAATGATGGCACGCGTTGAGTTTTATAACATAGGTAGGTACTCCAACTACCTACTACATTTTAATGCAAAATGAGGAAATTATAAAAATGATAAGACCTAAAGTTTGTTTTAACTTCCAAAACTTAAACAAAATATACCATTCGATTCCTTACATATTGGTGAAAAATAAATAAGTACCGTAAAACGGGGTGAGTAGGTTTCGCGGGGAGAGGTGGGTTATGAATGGGGAGAGAAGGTTTGTGAGGGGGGTGAGAAGGGATTTTAAGGCTACTGCTACAAAAATAATGTATTCCAATTTAAAATGGAGTTAAATAAAAAAAAATCGATCCAACAATCTTCCAAAATCACCTTTGTATGAAAACCCCTCTCACCCCAAATACGAGGCACTACGGGGTGAGGTGGGTTTTCCTCTTTATCGTCAAAGTTATGAAATGGAACTACCCAAAATAAAATAAAAACTAAAATACAAACGTCCGGAACACTTATTATATACACCATTCAGTTTTCAAATGAAAAATAAAATGTTATCGAGGTTTGAATTTCAGTTTTGACCCTACTCACCCCATTTTACGGTAGTATGAAATCTATTTACCTACGTATACGCGGTATACTTACGCAACATTTTACGGTCAAAGTAGCGATATTATAAAACGACGACTGCTACATATAGACCGTGGCATATGATGGCGTCGAGCATTGAGTGCGATTGTCAGGATTTTATTTCTGACTTTTTTATGGCTTTTATGCAATTGATCCCATAAACACATGAATAACTGGTCATCTAGCCTACACTGCGATCTTCTATAGGTACCTAATACCTACCTAGACTTACAAGAGATGCAACACCCTAGTTGAGCTGCTTCGTCGTATTTAGGCAGACTCCGTTGCACCCTACCTAGCTATTAGAACCTTCTATCAAGATCTCAACGTGGAATAAAAGGTATATATTCTCCATACTTGGTCGATCCACGTATTGTTTAGGTCTCGAGTAGGCTCAACACCGAAGAGTCGTGCGTGTCGCGTGGTGTCGTAGCGCGTTGTGGTGTGAATTGGAAATTTGACAGCATGTTTTGAACAATTGTACCTAAAGCCGAACACGAAAGTTACATCATTATCTACATAATAAGTAAATAAATATTATTGAAATAGGCCAACTGCAGCTGCATTATCTTCTGTTACGACATGACTGCAGCAAGCAGCTTCGATATTCAATCAGTCACTCATTAACAAGGAAATTGACAGATTCAGTGCCGCAGCAGTAATGTAGTTGCATCCTGCCATCCGAATGTCACCGTCACACGACCGTGTCGCAGCCGCACGGTGTCGTAGCAGGAAAGCGTCGCGTCGCTAATGTGTCGCCATTACGTCGCGCGTTATCCGCTTAGCGACTTGCGCTCGGTACCCGCGACCGACTGCGAGAGCCCAACGCTATAACATCTTTGCTTATCGAATATATGAACTAACTAGAAAGAACCCAGTGTTTCCAAGAGAGGCTCCTGTTTGTAAAGCTGGACAGAGTGGAGCTGGAGTGGGTTTTCTAATCCCCTACAATAGTGGATAATCACGTTCGGCCGATGGTTGCCACTGGTCAAGATAAATTGGCAAAATTCTATTATTTAATATCTGGTTAATGTTTCTGATTAGAAAGAGTTTTCTTTCCTCTCATTTTAATGTCAATCGTGTCACGCCTCTCACTCTCGGTCTCGCGTCATTTTAGTTTGAAAGCGATAGATAGACGATAAAAACGAGATTATCTCAGGCCTTCAAGTGTCGGGGTGCTACGGACAGTAAACCTCCTAGAGTGTCGAGTCCCTTCTCATTCCTCTTGATCAGTTGAATCGGACGAAAGGTAAGGGTTCTTGGACGGTGCGCCCCGGGGGCAACGGTAAGTAATCTCTCGGTTTTCAAGTAATTTCTTACCGGTGCTGCCAATGTCCTGTCGTGGGGGGGTTGAGGGTGTTCCACACAGGGTGTCCTCTCAATGAGGGAGAGTTCACCCGAGTGTGTGCTGGAGGAGGGCCTTCGGGCCGGGCGGCTTCGGTCGCGGATGGGGCCTTCGGGCCGCGCACCTTCGGGTGCGTGAGGGCACAGGAATGCCGTTGACTTGTATAAAACTGCGGTCCCCGTAACTGTCTAGGCAGAGGGCCACGTGGATGACCACCTCTATAAAAAGCGGCCAAGTGCGAGTCGGACTCGCCCATGAAGGGTTCCGTATTTAGGCGATTTATGACGTATAAAAAAAAACTACTTACTAGATCTCGTTCAAACCAATTTTCGGTGGAAGTTTACATGGTAATGTACATCATATATTTTTTTTAGTTTTATCATTCTCTTATTTTAGAAGTTACAGGGGGGGGACACACATTTTACCACTTTGGAAGTGTCTCTCGCGCAAACTATTCAGTTTAGAAAAAAATGATATTAGAAACCTCAATATCATTTTTGAAGACCTATCCATAGATACCCCACACGTATGGGTTTGATGAAAAAAAAATTTTTGAGTTTCAGTTCGAAGTATGGGGAACCCCAAAAATTTATTGTTTTTTTTCTATTTTTGTGTGAAAATCTTAATGCGGTTCACAGAATACATCTACTTACCAAGTTTCAACAGTGTAGTTCTTATAGTTTCGGAGAAAAGTGGCTGTGACATACGGACGGACAGACAGACGGACAGACGGACAGACAGACAGACAGACATGACGAATCTATAAGGGTTCCGTTTTTTGCCATTTGGCTACGGAACCCTAAAAATCGCTAAAGCAACCTGAGGGGGTTGAACCCGGGGTTTTTCCATCTCCTCCCGGCGTGGAGGTTGTCATGAGGAGCCAGTGTGTGGTGTCGCCCTGCATACTACCTTCGAGAGGGGGAGCTTCGGCTCCAGGGCCTTCGGGTCCAAGGAGGGGACACCCTCGGTTGTCGGTAGCAGGCGGTGTTCGCGGTGGAATGCTCTGCACGAATGATCCCGTGTTCACCGTCACCATTGCTGCGAGACGGGCATACCGTGGCGGGTTTAGTCGGTATTTGGCCCCTTGGCCACGAGTCCGACATATCTGGTTCCCCGGCTAGGCGGAATGCCTAAATGCATAACTCCACGTTTAAAAAAAAGGCCTTCAAGTATCTATAGTGGAGTTCGACTGTAGGACTTACACTACAAAACATTTCAATCAGTATTAACATGCGTATGAAATTTTTCATTGGGCTCTCGGTCTGCCGCTAATCGCGCTCCCATCGACGAACAATTACTGGAGTGGCGCCTTCGAGAGCGTTTGATCCGTGATGGGGCGGGGGTTGGGCTTTGCCCTCTGGAGGTGGGGAGGGGGTCGGAGGAGGGGAAGCAGTGCATTACCGCCCGAGAGGTTAATGCGTCTTATTGTTTCACAGCCCGCATCCATTTCCCGTAAACGGTTCGATTTAAAGGAAATCGCCCACTTAGCCACTCGAGCCCTCAATGTCACAATGAACAACATTTGCAGCGAGTGGTCTGCAGCGCCGCGCCACTCGGCCCGAGTGTTGTCAACTCGAACCTTTCATGTTTAACTAACGTATATTTGAGTAGGTAAAGCTTGGCTGTGTTATTTTCTACGAGTATTACCTATTGTAAAACAATTATCATTTATTAATATGTCATTCCTTAAGACATGTAAAAATAACTAGAGATCAGATTCAGATCGTATAATACTCTGTAAACGTACATGTCGAAAACATAAACACACACACACACACCTAAAACTATATACATACTAGCTTTTGCCCGCGACTTCGTCCGCGTGGAATAAGTAATTTAGGTATCCTATGTAAAAAGTATCCTATGTCCTTTCCCGGAACTCAAAGTGTCTCTATGCCAAATTTCAACTAAATCGGTTCAGCGGTTTAAGCGTGAAGAGGTAACAGACAGACAGACAGACAGACACACTTTCGCATTTATAATATTAGTATGGATACACACGTCAATTAATTAAAAGAACAAAAAATATAAAAATCATGACACGATAATAATAAAGACAAAATGAATTAAAAATATTTTTTTATATCCATATTATAAAATAACCTAACTTAAGTTTGAAGAGAAATAAAGTGTCATAATTGACCGAAGCTTAGCGAAGGTCTACGTTTTGACTCGGGCATTTTGCTTTTGTATGTCCGGATGTTCTCCTCTACAGGTCGCAATTCTTAATCGATTTTCGTGAAATTTTGTGACCGAATTCTATGACTAAATAATTTTTTTTGTCAATCCGGTTTTTGGAAATTTTTCAAAATGGCGGAGTTGTGATAGCTCCCGCCTAAAAAAAATAGTTGTATCGGTATCATAAGAGTTTTTTCTTTTTGAGATATGTTTATAGATTAAATGGCCAAAAATTCAGAAAATTTGTATCGCTGGTTTTGGCGGTATTTAGATATTTAGTTTTTACTTGAGAATGAGTAGCTAAATTTCGTCAGCTTTAGTAAGAACTATAATGGCGTATTTTGCAAACGTTTGCTTTTTTTTGTTTGCATCGGGAGGTCTCTGGTTCCATCCCCAGTAATTGTATACTGCTACATAACTTTTTGTATTTTTTTATACTTAAATTTCGTATAGTTGTTTTTTATTTTATTTTTTTATTTTGAAAAAAATGAAAAATTTCGTATTTTTTATTTATCAAGCGCGGGTTAAGCGTATTCGTTTAATTTTTGTTTGTAGCTTTATGTAGTTTTTAATTTTTTGTTTATATTACATGTACTATACCTATATTTTAATAAATATTTTTGCCATACATTTATTCAGTTTTAAGCTCTGCTCGCGAGGTCTACAGCTCACAGGGCCACTAGTAATAATTATATATTAATAAAATAAAATGTACCCATAAAATTCATTAATACTATGTACCTAGGACTAGGGCTTGCAATCCGGATATCCGGATATCCGTTTTATCCGGATACCCGTCCTATTTACTATCCGGATTTAGATGAAGTTGATATCCGGATAAAACGAATAATTCGAATACTAAAATTTTAAAGAAAACTACATATTTTAAAAACGTTGAAAGTTATAATGGTAATCACGTTGTCGGTTGATTTTATGTATTTGAATACATTTTTACGTTATAAAAACTGTTTATTTCAATATTATTACCGACTACTCCCTTTATTTTTTTGGTATTTGAGATATTCTTATGCAGATCGACCTAGCTCCGTAAAAGTAACATTTAGTGTACTTGTACCGTGTTCTCGTTAAACGTGATGCGCTGTCATTATTGTTAGCGTCCGAATACATTATTAACAAAGTGCGAACAGAACCAAAATGAGTCCAACGGAGGAGGACTTCGGTTTATACTTTATGGGTATTGAACTGCCGAACGAAATGCAGTAGGGTTTAGCAGATATGATGAAGAAGGGGGTCCCGTTGTTTCCTATAAAGTTTTGAGTCATAATGTATTGTTTGTCATATTATCATTAGTCATAAAACTGAAACCGTTAATTTTTCAGAATTTTCGTCAGGTTATCCTATAGATGGGTTAGGTTAGGTTAGGTTTTATGGCAATCCTGAAAAGGGACGCGTTTTTGAACCAGAATAATTACGACTAACGAAAATTCGGGCAAACAATACATTATGACTTAAAACTATTTGGGAAACAATAGAGACCCTGAAGAAGGTTTTAGCATTTTCTATTTGAATAAATCTGTAATGAAAACCTTGATTGACTTTTTTTATTTATTTTATTTATTCATACTCGTAAGTCATAAATTGTATGTATACATGTTGATGTTAGCCAATACAGTGAGAATTAATACAATTTTACCCAGTGACTTTAAATGCAATGTAAAATCTCAACAAGAGACTGTTCTAACAGTTAGGAAATATTCGATTCTCTAAATATTATCAAAATCTAGTGGTTTTGATAAAAACCTTGGCAGTCCAAGAAATGAATTTCACAGCGCAGACTGCCAATATTAAATGGAGGGTTAAGGTATGGTCCCGAATGAAGGTTGAGAGAGGCGATGGCTGAGATACGCGTCATACTCGTGAACGGGTGCTGTTTGTGGAGACTGGTCTATTTAAGCTAACACGAGCTATTATATTTAGTTACTCTATTTTTGAGGATAATTACATGGACACAGACACACATCATTCGGTTCTCGTATGCTATTTTATTTTTATTGTCATTTTCTTACTTAATGAATGTTTTAATTAGGTATACAGGATTTTGACTCTTGGAGACCCTATACATCTCTAAGGATAATTTGATTAACTACTATATATTGTAATCTTTTAGTTATGATGACACTTAGAGACATTTACATCTCTAAATAATTTTAGATTATAGTTTTGTATCTTTGTGTTCTTTTTTTTTTTCAATACTATTGTTATAGCGTTTTTTTTGTAATTTAACATTTAGAGACTTTATACATCTCTATGTAATACTTTAGTTTGATTTTATATTTGCGGCTTAGAAAGTTGTATTTTATAATTGTAGATGTGTTTTTTTTTGCTGTATGTAAATTCCATGTTGACGTGTAAAAGTGCCCTTGTGGCCTATTTGCTGAATAAATGTTGATGTTTGATGTTTGATGTTTGATGGTATCGGCATACCCTAGTAAATTATTACAAATATAGTTTGTGTCACCTGTTCGAAAAACCATATCTAATCTAAATCTAATCAAGTAATTAAACTTAAAGGTTGTATAAGAAATCTTTGTCGAAACTAATTTTTAGTTTTTGGGAGTATAATTTCATTTTGCCATTATCACGTCACGTGGCAACTCAACACAGTCATGCGTAGGTATTAACTGAAGTAACTGAACTAACCTCACGGTTACATCAGCTATATATTTGCACTTGCACATCAACTTAAAAGCATCGATAAAATGGTAGAACACCAAAAAAATGCTTAATACTTGCTGCTACGCAGCCTTGTGTACGTAAAATTGTATTATATTACACTTATTAAGTTCGTGTGAGTTTTATTAAATAAAAAGTAAGTATTCGAATTATCCGTTTTATCCGGATATCCGGATAGTAAAATAATAAATATTCGAAATATCCGGATACGAAAAATGGGCGGATATTGCAAGCCCTACCTAGGACCTATAAAAGGTTTTATAAATTCAGTACTTGTTCAGTTTCTTGACAAACAAGTCATAAGAAGTTGTCTCTTTGATTTCCGGGCTCAAGCTATTGTAGTACATTCTTACACCTGCTACCCTCAATGAGCGATTTTCAAAACTCTAACCCTAAATTGATACCTAAGTGAACATAGTTAGAGACAATAAGCCGATTAAAAAAAAACATTGCCTTCCATTTGCGAATAAGGTTATACAAAAAAAATCAAACAATAGCCATGCTCTGTTTAAGTAAACCTGAGTCTAGTAAATGTTCAACGGATCTTCTACGTAATATACTTGTTACTTTAGGATACCTACGGGTCAACACCTGTCGCCTGCAGGGGTGGTAATCAGAATTATACAGATATTACTTGCCGAAGTGAAACCGTAACAGCTACCCTTGGTGGACTAATTAAGTACGTACTCTAGTGGCGCTATCTCTCGTATAGGCTAGATGACAAATTTTCATTTATGGTATCAATCAATCAGGTTTGTTTTTAGGATCAAATGTCTATATGGGACCCATTGCATTAAAGCAATACAAAAGTCAGAAATGATAGTCAAAGTCCGACAGTCTACTTCACTCGCGAAAAGCCCCTAATAAAACAATAAGTGAACATGACGTCAACGTCACTGAGAGTCTTGAATCTTGAAGTATCTGGTCTATGTAATAAGAAAATTGCGTTTTTGTCGGTGAAATATTGCGTTTATGTACATAGGTTACGATACAATGTTTTTTGGATAAGATGTGAGGAATCGAATGGTATCCTATCCTTACTTATTTCGTTTTTGGAAGTTAAAAAAAACTTAAATTTTGAAATTTTCAGGTACTGTATTTTTGTATTATTTCCAAATATTTCTTTAATATCGACATTATTGTTATAAATCGCTCATTTGCTATCTATTTTACTAGATTTTGAATAATATTATTGCGCCGCTATGCGACGTAAGCGCCAGCCGCCATAAGGTACCTTTTGCCGTGGAACGTCACATATCTTTACTATTTCATATCTAGTGTATCTCTAATTCTTTTCCCGAATCGCGCCGTGATACAATTTTACACTAACTTTATCAAGGCTGAATTATTAGTAGCCAGGTAGTAGGATTATCAACTAAATGCGACATCTAGTAGTCATTCGGGCAGATTACCAAAAGCGCGCTCTGGACGGCGGGGAAAGTCCTACTCACACAACAGTGTGTTAATGCCGAACAGTAACGCCAGGTGGCGCACAGTAACCCGCCCATCCTTCCAATGCTAAAAGCCCCAGCTTTATGTCCTAATGTTTGTCAACCTAGTATGACCTAGTTTTAATACATAATTAACACTCTGTTTGACACTTCAATTGCTAGTCGAGATTTATGGTGTAAAGTCACCAGCATAAATAAATGACTATGGGCAGCCGTGCAAAAATATCTGATGCTTCATTGGAGGCATAAGTATATGACGGCACTACCTCGGTAAAAATATGTGATCCTTTGTGACCAGCAAAAATATCGTTAGTCCGTATCCGCATAAATATCGGATCGGGTCGCTTAAAAATATTTGATTACTCATAAAATTCAAAATTATGTGATTACTCTCATCTGGGATAAATATCTCCCCACTGTAAAAGCAAATACATCGGATGGACGACAGACCGCCTATTTATCTGACACGTTGGAAAATCACAAATATGTTATCGACCTTTAAAAACGAACCATACATGTTTGGTATAGAGCCGTAAATTGTATAAAGTGATTTGACAATTCACGAAAAGAGTGCCGACTTGTCATTGTATATGTCTGTCTCACATTATATTCTATCATCGATTTGACGGAATAAACTGGATATAATTTTGAATTGTAACGTATTGCAATCATGAATCTAATATATAACTGGATCTGGCATGAGGGGTGGGGGAAATGACAAAACGGGATAGTCTTATGTACGAGGGGTGTTCAAAATATTCTCGGTATGAGAATGAAAACAAACAAGTACGAAAAGTTTGATATTTTTATTTTTCAATATACTCCCCCCCTATGTTCATACACTTAAAAGATCGATCAATTATTTTTTTTAATCCTGCATAAAAATATTTTTTATCTTTGGTGTAAAAATGCTCCTCCACTGCCGCCTTCAATGCTTCATCATCGGAAAATTTATTTCCACGCAGATCCTTTTTAAGATTGGGGAACAAAAAGAAGTCGCTGGGGGCTAAGTCCGGACTATACGGTGGGTGAGTAACAGTTTCAAACCCACATTCAACAATAGCTGCCTTGGCAATATGAGCAGTATGGACGGGGGCGTTGTCATGCAGAAGCATAACACCTTTGGTTAACTTTCCTCGCCTCTTTTCTTTGATTGCATCCTTTAATTGACGTAGAATGTTAGCGTAGTACTGGGCTGTGATATTTACACCTTTTTCTTTATAATCGATCAGTAATACTCCTTCACAATCCCAAAATATCGTGGCCATGACCTTGCCAGCTGAAGGGATGACCTTGAACTTCTTGGGATGAGCTGAACCCTTAATGTGCCACTGCATGGACTCTTGTTTACTCTCTGGGTCATAATGATGAACCCAGGTTTCATCTCCAGTAACTATTCTTTGCAGCACCTCATCAGGATTTTCACCGCACAGGTCAATAAAATCGGAACAACAAGCTACACGCATGTCTTTTTGAAGCCGAGTCAGCATTCGCGGAACCCATCTTGCACTTACTTTTGACATATTAAGATGGTCATGGATAATATCATGTACGGTACCAATAGAGAGATTGGTTACTTGTGCTATAGATTTTACCTTCACTCGACCATCTTCCAATATAAGTTTTTCCACTTTATCAATATTTTCTTGTGAAGTAGCTACTACAGGCCGGCCAGGTCTAGGGTCGTCTTCAACACTCTCCCTTCCACGTTTAAACTCGCTTGACCACTTTTGAATGGTAGATAAAGAAGGAGCAGACTCACGGTAAACACAATCCATTTCCTCTTTTATGGTTTTTTGATTTTTACCCTGTTTTGTCAAGAATTTTATCACGCATCGATGTTCTAATTTAGTTAACATTGTCAATTCCCACATGATGTTCATGTTTGTTCAGCAATTGCAGAAAAACAAAAGAACATCTCGGTTCGAATTATACTTTTTTTTAATGTCAATGAATAAACCTTAGCGGCCAGTAACGAAAGAAATTTTAGAAGAGGTTGTAAGATATCAATACCGAGAATATTTTGAACGCCCCTCGTATCTTTCAGTAGGAGTAGCAGCGAAAGCGCTATTATTGTTTGTCCTTGTCAGTCTCACAGGTTGACCCCTTCATCATTCTTTTTTATGTAAGAAGGAGGTTTATTACACATTGTCTATTAAAAGTCTACCGGAATTATGTCACAATTTAAAATTGCAAATGAAATATGTGAGACAGACATATGCAATGACAAGTCTGCACTCTTTTCGTGAATTGTTAAATAACTTCAAACAATGTAAGGCTCTATGCTATCCAGGTATGGTTCGATTGATGACATATTTCATAATTTCGTGTCAGATAAATAGGCGGTCCGTCTGCCATCCGATGTATTTGCATTCACATTGGAGAGATATTTATGCCAGATGAGAGTAATCACATAATTTTGATTTTTATGAGTAATCAAATATTTTTAAGCGATCCGATCCGATATTTATGCGGATACAGAGTAACGATGTTTTTGCCGGCCACAAAGCATCACAAATTTTTACCGAGGTAGTGTCGTCATATACTTATGCCTCCAATGGAGCATCAGATATTTTTGCACGGCTGCCCATAGTCATATATTTTTGCTGGAGTCTGTACCTACTAGCTTATGTCTGCGACTTCTTCATTCATACTGATACGTGTTTATGAGACAGTTTTTGGCAATTTATTGAAGGGTGAAAATAAAATAAAAATGGCGGTGTCAATATACCTACATTGTTTATTTTAATCTAAATAGGATAACAAAACCGCCATACAAAGCCAAAAAACAGGATACTACTACTGCCACCTAGTATGGGGTAGCAACATCAACCAACCAAAAAAATATAAATAGAAGCAAATGAAGCAAACCAATCTGTATCGTTCATATGATGCTTTTATCTTGGTGACAAAACAGACAAGTATTGACATTAATATTAGTTTGATCTAATAACTTTAGCTAGGAACAAATTGAGCACTATGGTTCCCGCAAGCCTGTAAAGGCTAACTAATGAGCACAATGTAAAAAAAACCACAGCAGCGTCAAATACAAGACAGCCGGCACATTTTCAGGGCACAATAGGTAACAAAAATAAGACAAATACCATGCAATGAAGAAATCACGAATGGAATAAATGACATAGTTTGGTTCAGAGATCATAGATGGGGCTAGTAGTCATATCATATTTATGCAATATTTTGTTTCAGTGTTTTCTGATAGTCACCAGATTTCTTCACGTCCACTTAAAGGAAGTGCATTCAATAATGTAATTATAAATATTAGAATTTTAATCTAACATGTATTTTATACTAGTGGCCCTGTGAGCTGTAGACCTCGCGAGCAGAGCGTAAAACTAAATTAATGTATGGCAATGATATTTATTAAAATATAGGTATAGTACATGTAACGTAAACAAAAAATTAAAAACTACATAAAGCTACAAACAAAAATTCAACGAATACGCTTAACCCGCGCTTGATAAATAAAAAATACGAAATTTTTCATTCTTTTCAAATTAAAAAAATAAAATAAAAAACAACTGTACGAAATTTAAGTATAAAAAAATACAAAAAGTTATGTAGCAGTATACAATTACTGGGGATGGAACCAGGGACCTCCCGATGCAAACAAAAAAGCGGCCAAGTGCGAGTCGGACTCGCCCATGAAGGGTTCCGTATTTAGGCGATTTATGACGTATAAAAAAAACTACTTACTAGATCTCGTTCAAACCAATTTTCGGTGGAAGTTTACATGGTAATGTACATCATATATTTTTTTTAGTTTTATCATTCTCTTATTTTAGAAGTTACAGGGGGGGGACACACATTTTACCACTTTGGAAGTGTCTTTCGCGCAAACTATTCAGTTTAGAAAAAAATGATATTAGAAACCTCAATATCATTTTTGAAGACCTATCCATAGATACCCCACACGTATGGGTTTGATGAAAAAAAAATTTTGAGTTTCAGTTCGAAGTATGGGGAACCCCAAAAATTTAATTATTTTTTTCTATTTTTGTATGAAAATCTTAATGCGGTTCACAGAATACATCTACTTACCAAGTTTCAACAGTATAGTTCTTATAGTTTCGGAGAAAAGTGGCTGTGACATACGGACGGACAGACAGACGGACAGACGGACAGACGGACAGACGGACAGACGGACAGACAGACAGACAGACAGACATGACGAATCTATAAGGATTCCGTTTTTTGCCATTTGGCTACGGAACCCTAAAAAACGTTTGCAAAATACGCCATTATAGTTCTTACTAAAGCTGACGAAATTTAGCTACTCATTCTCGAGTAAAAACGAAATATCTAACTAAATACCGCCAAAACCAGCGATACAAATTTTCTGAATTTTTGGCCATTTAATCTATAAACATATCTCAAAAAGATACAACTATTTTTTTTTAGGCGGGAGCTATCACAACTCCGCCATTTTGAAAAATTTCCAAAAACCGGATTGACAAAAAAAAATATTTAGTCATAGAATTCGGTCACAAAATTTCACGAAAATCGATTAAGAATTGCGACCTGTAGAGGAGAACATCCGGACATACAAAAGCAAAATGCCTCAGTCAAAACGTAGACCTTCGCTACGCTTCGGTCAACTAGCTTTTGCCTGCGACTTCGTCTGCGTGGAATTAGTTCCAACAGTTAGAGTAAGTATAGCGCCTGGATAAAATTATTGGTTATTGATTCCCCATACAAATTTCCACCCCCTTTTTCACCCCCTTAAAGAGGGATTTCTGAGATAAAAATTACTCCATGTCCTTCCACGGGACTCTATACTATCTCTATACCAAATTTAATCAAAATCGGTAAAAGCATACACCTCTCCGACAAAAAAAATAAGGTTTTGAGTTAAGTTTTGAGTTAGGTTGTTTTTTTTTTTTTTTTTTTTTTTTTTTCTTTTTTTTTTTTTTTTTTGAGTTAGGTTAGGTTAGGTTAGGTTAGGTTAGGTTAGGTTAGGTTAGGTTTTTTTTTTTTTTTTTTTTTTTTTTTTTTTTTTTTTTTTTTTTTTTTTTTTTTGCTCTGCCTCCAACATGATCGGAGTCTTTTTGTTTCCTGGTTACTCTTTCATTCCAGTTCTCTCTTTTATGCCTCTCGTACTTTTATTCTACATACTTGTTCTTTCTTTCATTCGTCTTCTTTTATGCTTATATGGGTGGGATTCCCATCTATCTCTATCCTACTCTATTATATTTTTCTTTTATACTGGGAAGGAATTGTACACAGGGTTTTTCTTTATTTGATATTTGTATACATAAATTTTACGTCTATATTATTACATATGGGTTTACTTAGTTAATACTGTTTTACATGCTTTAATTTTTTATTACTATGTTATGGTCACAATTTGTATATACTCATTATATGCTATTGTGATCCTATTTCTACTTATTACTATTTATTACCTTAATTGCTATATTTTTACAATATTTTAAGAATTTTTGTCTAATTGCATCGTTTTTGATAATATCTTGTAAATAATTACTCTTTATTTGAATGCCTAATTCTATTTCTGTGTTTATTTTATCTATTCCGTACCGCGGGCAATCTGTTAGTATATGTACCACGCTCTGGCTCACCTGGGGATCACAGGTGCATGCCGGGCTGTCCTTACACTTGAACCTGTTCAGGTATTCGGAAAACCCGCCATGTCCCGTCAACACCTGTGCCAGAACATGGTCCAGCTGTATTTTCTTAATAATACGATTTGCCTCTATGGCGTCTGGGAAGAAGATTTTCGTGGTTGAGGCGGTCTCGCCCTGACGGTAACGCTGGTTCCATTCATCGAGTGACTCTAACCGTATTTGCCTTTTCGCATATGATACTGGGCACCTGTCATAATTGGGTTTTGTTTTTAATTTGAGGGCAGCTTCCTTTGCGAGGATGTCCGCTCTTTCGTTCCCCTCCAACCCGGCATGTGCTTTGATCCAAAATAACTCAGTTATTTTGCCCATTGTTCCTAAATCATTTAGGTTGCTTCTTATTTGGACTGCTAGGGGATGGAGGGAAACGTTATTCACAACTGTCTCAAGGGCGGATCTTGAGTCGCAATAGATGCTGCAGATTGGGATCGGGCTTTGGAGGGCCTGTGTTGTTGCCTCCAGAAGTGCCAGCAGTTCGGCTTGGTAAACAGTGCAGAAATGGTCTAACTTTAGTTTCTTGGTTTTGGTCTCCGTACCGTTTCTCCATACTGAGACTGCTGCTCCGACCTTGCCTTCTATTTTGCTGCCGTCCGTATATATTTTGAGGCCTTCTGGATTGTGCTCCTCTAGTTGTGCCCGGTCTGCCACACAGGTAAATTGTAGCTCTGTCATTTTTGCAGGATGAGGCGTGTTTTCGTATGGAACCGATCTCTCCATCTCTCTATCCCCAACCGCTTGCCGGGCGTAACCTTTCTTTAGACAATAAAGTGAGGCTGCTTCTCGGACTCTAATGTCCAGTGGAAGCAACCCGGCGAGCAGAAGGGCCGAGTTAAGTGAGACCGTCCTGTAAGCCTTTATTATCTTCTGTGCAAATCCTCGCTGCACTGCATCCAACTGCTTTTTCACGCAAATTTTATTTGTTGCAGGTGCCCATGCGCTAGCCGCGTACATAATCACCGGTTCGATTACTGCCGTGTAGATTGTTCTTGTTATTTCTGGTCCCAGGCCCCAGTGGATTTTTGCTGCCCGAGCTAGCTGTTTGTAGATTCCGAGAGCCTTCTGACAGACATTTGCTACGTGTGTGTTAAAAGTCAGCTTGTCGTCCACTGTGAGTCCCAGGATCTTAATCTCGCGGGAGAGTCCAATGCTGACTCCTCCCATGCTCAGTCGTGGGGAGTCATACTTCATTTTGTTTGTCACAACCATTGCTTGTGTTTTGTGGGGGGCAAAGTTGAGTTTGTTTCTGACACCCCACGCTCGAACATGTGCTAGGGCAGCATTTGCCTCTCTTTGTATCCCCTGTGCTGTATCCCCTGAGAAGACCAACACAACATCATCGGCGAACGCCTGTACGTGGTGTCCCATCCCTTCGAGTTCCTTCAACAGGGGATCCAGCAGGAGATTCCAGAAGGTTGGTCCGCCTATCGAACCTTGTATGCAACCTTTGTTCGTTGGTTTTGGGTATTCTGTTCCGGCGTATCTTACTACTACCTTCCTTTCGGATAGGTAGCTGTCTACCAGGCGTCTGAGGTTTATTGTCGTCCTTGTTTCAGCAAGTCTGCATTGTATTGCCGGCCACCACGCGTTATCGAAGGCTCCCTCTATGTCGAGTGATACTACGACAGTAAGCTTTTTATGTTTTAGCTTTATTTTGAGGTGTTGTACCAGGGCGTAGAGAGAGTCCTCGGTGTTGCGCTGTGGTGTGAAACCGAATTGATTGCGACTCATATCTGGTAGGATGTAATGACGTATTCTACGCACCATCATTTTTTCCAAGATCTTGCCGAAGACGGGCAAGAGCCCGATTGGTCTGTAGGATTTTGGGTGCGAGTAGTCATCCTTGCCCGGTTTTCTCAGCACCACCACGATCGCTTTCTTCCAGGGTAGGGGGAAGTGATTTAATTTCAGGCACGCATTTATTAGGGCTAGGAAGATATTCGGGTCATGGTCGATAATTGTTTTGCATATGTCGGCCGTGAGACCATCATACCCAGGAGCTTTTTTGGGATTAAAACTAGCCGCAGCCCAGCGCAGTTCATCCACAGTGAATGGTGGGTCCCATGTTTCATCATGTGATCTCTCATTCACCGTTTTTGCTCTATTTCTTTCTATTTCGTGGTCTGCGCCATCGTTTTCTATCTTATCTTCCGGGTAGAAGGTCTCCGCCAGTAGTTTTGCCGACTCCATATTGCTCAGTGGTTTTCCATTTTGGATCAATGTCATTTGTTCCTCCCTTTTTGTTGTTCGACCTATAACCCTGTAGATCCCATCCCACATACTCTCGCGGGTCTGCTTCCCGCAAAACTCCTTCCAGCTCGTGGTCTGGGCATTTTTAACTTCCAGCTCATATTCCTGTTTTGCCTGGACATACTGCTCTATTACCCATGCGCGACGAACAGGAGCCGCGCACCGAATACGTCGTTTTTTCGTTGCAACCGCTTTTTTCATTATTTCGAGTCTTTCTGACCACCAGGGCAACCCCATCTGTCTCTTTTCCTTTACCTTGGGAATTGATTCATTGCAGGCTTCTTCTATTGTTTTAATGTATTTTTCGACGGTTGTTTCTAAGTCTATCTTATTGTTTATTCCTTCTATTGCTGTTTTGTTTATATTGTTTTCTTCCCAGGTCTCTTTAAGTTTTCCAAATAGTTGACTCCAGTTCGCCTTCTTTGTGTTATATTTTCTGGTAGATCTTTTGATTTCTATTCCCTGTGGTTTCCCCATGTTGAGGTCGAATATAATTGCCCTGTGGTCGGAGCTCGTCACGTCCCCTGAAACTCTCCAATTGCTGATGCAGACTAGTATGTCCTCTGTGCCGGCTGTTATATCCACGCAACTGGTATACCTTTTGTCGCCTCGGATTGTGTCAAAGGTAGGCTCTAATCCCTGATTTAAAATGTGCATCTCCTGTTCGTCCAGCATACCTGCAAAAATCTCTCCCCTGTGGTCCACCCTTGTGCTTCCCCACCATGTATTCCAGGCGTTTATATCCCCACCCAGAAGGATGCTGTCGGTCCCAAGCATAAAGCATTTTTCCAACGAAAAAAAAAAAAAAAAAAAAAGGTTAGGTTAGGTTCCACGGACCTGCTCGGGTGTCCGAGTGGGCGGGGAGGTGAACCCCGACGTGGCGCGTCCCCAGGTGGTGGATAGGGGAATGCCCCGGCCCGTTGTCGTGCCGGGGTAGGACGTAGTCCCGCGAACCAAACACCAGGGGGGTATTTGGGGGGTTTTGTACCCGAGAATGGCTCTCCACGCGTCCCTCTGAATAAGCAGACGGCGCAGTGGACGAGCAGAGAGGAGGACATCTGGGGACTTCCCCCGTAGGCGCTGGAGGAGGCTGAGGGCTCCCTAACGCGTCGTGGATGCGAGTGGTTGCTGGATTGGGGAGCCTTCTGCTTTTCTGACACTGCCTAGCTGTCTGGAAGGATTGTGCATTGGGCTTCTGTGAAACCCAATTGCAGATCCATTTGTCCGGGCGGGTCGGCGGTGTTAGCGGATCGGGAGGCTCGCGCACCGGATGCCGCGCGTATCTGTTGTGCGTCTGGGGGGTTGTGCGGCTATTAGAAATTCCCTCTGGCGGGGTGAGGAGTGGGGATGGCTCCGGCCACCAAGCGCGGCGGATGAAGAAGTGGAAGAAAACCACTATAAAAATCACCCCAATCCCAAGGTGTGTCTGACGTGCCGATGGGATGCGTGGCTGGAGGGAGTCCAGTCACAAACGTCAGGGAGGGGCATACCTCCACAAAATAGCACACAAAATGAGTGGAAACGAAAATGTAGAACTACCCCAGGAGGTTCCAATCCTCCATGTCGCCACAGGACGGGCAATTGCCCATGCTGTGGCGACATGCCGCCTTCCGTATTCTGGGGGGGCAAACCACTCACGATCCCGAAACGACAACACAAGCAAACACTTCATGGACACCGATTTGCAGAGTGATTTGGTATTGAGGCTGCAAGGAGGGGGTGATGGGGAGAATAGCAGTCCGGCGGAGGCAGGAGCCTCCACTGGCCATCCCAAAGATGGATTTCGGCCACTTCTGGACGCCCAGGGGCGCTGGGTGTTCCATGTTGATGACGTGCCTCCGGGGACAGCGGAGGATTCTACACGCTCCCCACCCAAACACGCTAGGGGGCTTAGTGAGAAACGGCAACCCGTAGTGCGAATAGAACGCATGCCAGAAAGGGTCCCCTCTCTTGGCAGGGAGGAGTTCTTCTCCCCCATGAGAATAGACACGGGTGACCTCCCTGGGGACGGAGTATTTTTCTCTCCGGTGCCAACCGACGGGGAAACCGCCGAATCCGACGTTTCGCTAACTGCCCAAATGGCCGCAGGACGGAAGAGGCAGCGAAGCAGTGGTAGCGACACGGGAGCATCGCCGAGCGGCGAGGCTTCCGATCTTGCGGAGCGAGGAAAGTCCGCCTCGGGGCCCTCCAAGCGAGGAACAGGCCGCCAACCATCCACGGCGCGCCACGCCGGGCTAACCAAGGAAAAGGCTAAGCGCCGGGAGCTCGAGCTGCAAACTGAAGAGGACCTGATGGCCGCGTCCAAAATGGTGACGCTAAGACGGCTTGCCCGCCATCCGGATTCGTTTGGGACGACAAGTGGGTCAGACGATGAAGAAAACCGCACTGTCCTGGCCCTAAACCAGCAGGTGCGTGATAGTCTGGGGCTTATCAAGGACGTGGCCACCAAGTCCAAAAACCTAAAGGGCACGTACCAGCGAATCCTGAAGGAGGCGGTGGCTGCGATCCGGGAAGCTGTCGGTGAGATGAGGGGCCGGACTGTCTCCGATGAGACGAGGAGGCTCGCCGCCGAAAACGCTCGCCTTAAGGCGGAAATGGCCGAGCTCCGTAAGGAAATGGGCGACCTGCGTGCTAGCCTTGGGCAGCGCCTCGAAGGGACGCGCCAAGAGACGGCGACATCACCTGCTCGGGAGCAAGGTGACTTAGAGCGCAATATCGTGGCCAAGGTGAACGAAATGATGGGTACAAGGTTGAGCGCCCTGGAGGAGAAACTGCTCCCACAGCAACCTACTCAGGTGTCGTCTGCTCCCACACCTTCCAAAGCAGGAAGCTCTCCCCCCGGTCACACTCCAGCTCCTACCAACCTAGCGGGTGCGAAGCGGGCTGCGAAAAAGAATAAAAAGAAGGAGGGGCCCAAAAAGCGTACTACGAGCGTTCCTGGCCCCGCTTCCCAAGTCCGGCAGCCTCGGCTGCAGACAACAGTGCCTGCCTCGGAAGAGGAATGGACGACTGTGGTCAAGCGGGGTAAGAAGAATAAAAAGAAGACTCCCGTTGGAGCAGCGACGACTGCGAAACCGCAACAGCCGGCGGCACCGCGGAAAGAGCAAGAAGGGAAGGGTCGCAATAAGACCAAGGCGCTACTGCGCACCCCGCGGTCAGCGGCCGTAGTCCTCACCCTGGAGACGGGAGCAGAAGAGAGGGGCGTTACCTACGGAACGTTGATTACGGAGGCCAAGACCAAAATTTCCCTGGATGGGCTCGGTATCACCGGTCTGAGGTTCCGTAGGGCAGTGACAGGGGCGGCAATCCTGGAGATCCCGGGCCCAGACACCACCAGCGGCAACCAAGCAGACTCTCTTGCTGCCAAGTTGAGGGAGACGCTTAATGTGGCCGACGTCCGCATCTCTAGGCCGGTAAAATGCGCGGAGATGCGCATTTCCGGCCTGGATGACTCGGTTACAGAGGAAGAGCTCGCCGCTGCCGTGGCGAAAGTTGGAGGGTGTGCCCTAGAGGCAGTGAAAGTTGGCCGGATCTCCCGCACGCCAACAGGCCTGGGCACAGCGTGGGCTCGCTGCCCCGTAGCAGCCGCCAAGAAAGTGGCTGAGGGGCGACTCCTCGTCGGATGGGCTTCGGCAAACGTGAAGTTGCTGGAGTCCCGA
Organism: Cydia amplana; assembly: GCF_948474715.1. Classification (NCBI taxonomy): domain Eukaryota; kingdom Metazoa; phylum Arthropoda; class Insecta; order Lepidoptera; family Tortricidae; genus Cydia; species Cydia amplana. The sequence goes on from NC_086070.1 coordinate 26,807,919, forward strand.
CCCCTGAGGTGCTTCCGCTGCCTGGTGCCTGGCCATGTTAGGAAGGGGTGCACCTCAGAAATCGACCGTAGTGACCAATGCTACCGATGCGGTCAATCCGGTCACCGGGCCAGGGACTGCACCGCCGCGCCCCACTGCACTCTGTGCACTGCAGCGGGAAAACCTGCTGACCACAGTGCCGGCAGCAGTACCTGCGCGATGGGGGCTAAAGCCCCAAAACGCATGTCCCGGAAGGTGACCAACAAACCAGGCACCCCTGGAGTGGCGGCGCCTCCGGCTGCACAAGAGGGTCCGACTAACAATGCGCCAAAATGACGAGGTCAACCAATCGGATCCTCCAGGCGAACATAAACCACTGCGCCGGGGCGCAAGATCTCCTCCTGCAGTCCATGGCGCAGTGGTCGATAGATGCTGCCGTGGTCGCCGAGCCGTACTACGTCCCCCCCAGCCACAACTGGGCTGCGGACCTGGATGGCTTGGTGGCCATTATAACAAAAGCAGGGGTAGAGGGCATACCGCCCCCCTCCACGTTGTCGAGGGGCCATGGCTATGTGGCTGTTCTCTGGGGCGAAATTACCCTGATCGGGGTATATTTCTCCCCCAACAGAAGAGTCTCCGAGTTCGAAGCCTTCCTCGGCCAGCTGGCGGCTCTCGTTGGGCAGACCCAACCGCGCCAGGTAGTTGTCGCAGGTGACTTAAACGCCAAATCCATGGCCTGGGGCTGTCCCGCAACCGACATTCGCGGAGACCTGTTAGAGGAATGGGCGACGATGACCGGAATGTCGGTTCTGAACCGAGGGTCGGCCAGCACCTGCGTGCGCTGGCAGGGAGAGTCCATAGTGGACGTTACTTTCGCGACCCCGGCACTCGCGACCCGCGTCCGGGGCTGGAGAGTACTGGAGACGGTGGAGACATTATCAGACCATTTGTACATCCGGTTTGATGTCTCCACCTCCTCCGGAGGCACGACAGACACGGATCGTCGTCCGAATGGCCGTGCTGCGACCCCTTACCCTCGTTGGGCCCTGAACAGCCTGGATCGTGAAGCGGTGGAGATAGCGTCCCTCGTCCAGGCCTGGACAACATCTCCTGGGCCTGTGGAGACCGAGGAGGAGGCAGCCTGGTTTCGCGAAGCCATGTCACAAGTCTGTGACGCAGGCATGTCGCGAGCCAAGCCGCGGCCTCCGAAGCGTCAAGTGTACTGGTGGTCGCGAGAAATCGGTGAACTCCGATCCCGCTCCAACAGAGCGAGACGCCAGTACACACGGTCCCGTCGACGCAGACACCGAGACGTTGAAGAGGAGACGCGGCTGTACAGTGCCTACAGGGAGGCGGTCAAGGCGCTGCAGCTCTCCATCTGCGAGGCGAAGGCGAGCGCCAGAGCGGAGCTTCTCGAGACTCTAAACCGAGACCCATGGGGGAGGCCGTACAAGACGGTCAGGGGTAAATTACGCCCTTGGGCCCCCCCCTTGACAGAGAGTCTCGAGCCTCGACTACTGGGGGTGGTTGTTTCCAACTTGTTTCCGAACAGACCGGAACACCAGCCCCCAGAAATGGCACCTCCCCATCAGCTCGCAGGGTTCGAGGGTGCGGAAGTCGGGGTGCCTCCGGTAACGGAGGCAGAGCTAGACGCAGCCGTGCGGAGGCTAAAAGCCAAAAACACGGCACCGGGTCCAGATGGGATCCCAGGACGCGTCCTGGCTTTGGCGCTGCGGTCCCTAGGGGAGAGATTCCGCGGGCTACTGGACGCCTGTCTACAGTCCGGCCAATTTCCGACCATATGGAAAACCGGCCGGCTCGTCCTCCTAAAAAAGGACGGGCGTCCCGCGGAATCTCCATCAGCCTACCGTCCGATCGTACTGCTCGACGAGGCTGACAAGCTTTTCGAGCGCATCATCTGCGCTCGCCTCGTCGTGCACCTCCGAGGAGTAGGACCCGACCTGTCCGAGCATCAGTTCGGATTCCGAGAGGGCAGGTCGACCGTAGATGCGGTCGCGCGCATCAAAGCCCTCTCGGATGAGGCGGTTGACCACGGTGGGGTTCTTCTGGCGGTGTCCCTGGATATCGCCAATGCCTTTAACACCCTGCCGTGGTCGTGCATTAGGGAGGCGCTGAAATACCACAAAGTGCCTCCCTATTTGTGCCAAATAGTCGGGGCCTACCTCTCGGAGCGGTGCGTGGAGTATCCGGTCCGGGGTGGCGGGCTTGCAAGGTGGGAGACATCGTGCGGTGTTCCACAGGGCTCGGTCTTAGGGCCGCTCCTGTGGAACATTGGGTACGACTGGGTGCTGCGGGGGGAGCTTCTCCCGGGGTCAAGTGTGACCTGCTACGCAGATGACACGCTGGTCACGTCCCGGGGGACCTCGTACCGGGAAGCAGCACGCCTCGCCACCGTGACGGTGGCACAGGTGGTGAGGCGTATAACGATGCTGGGTCTGGAGGTGGCGCTACACAAGTCCGAGGCGCTCTGCTTCCACGCAGCCCGGAAGGCGCCGCCTGCAGGATCCAGCATCATCGTTGGTGGCACCCGAATCGAGGTAAAGTCCAACATGAGATATCTTGGACTTGTCCTCGATTCCCGATGGAGCTTCCGCGAGCACTTTGCCCGCCTGACCCCCCGACTAATGGCAGCTTCGGCCGCACTGAAGAGGCTGATGCCCAACATCGGGGGGCCGGAGGTGGCGAGCCGCCGTCTATATATGGGGGTGGTGCGATCGATGGCCCTGTACGGGGCGCCGATCTGGGCGGTGAATCTGGCGGCCCGAAATGTCGCCCTGCTGAGAAAGGCTCAGAGGGCGATGGCCATCAGCGTCGTACGCGGCTACCGCACCACCTCATATGATGCGGCGTGCTTGCTGGCGGGAACGCCTCCGTGGGATCTGGAGGCGGAGGCCCAAGCGTCTCTATACGAGTGGCGCAGGGAGCTCCGGCTGCAGGAGTTCCATCCTGCGCCTAGGGAGGTAGAGGCGCAAAAGCTCCTCGTCCGACAGTCCATTGTCCTCCAATGGGAGGAACAACTGGCTGGACGCGAGGAAGGTCACAGGACTGTTGAGGCGGTCCGGCCGGTCCTACAAGACTGGCTGGAGAGAGAGCGGGGCTCGCTAACCTTCCGGCTGGTGCAGGTGCTCACGGGGCATGGCTGTTTCGGGAGCTACCTGCACCGGTACGCGAGACGGGAGGAGACGGCGGAGTGCCACCAGTGTAGCTGCGGCGAGGACACGGCGCAGCATACCCTGGAGGAATGCCCAGCCTGGGAGGGGCAGCGCCGCGAACTCGCGGCAGTGGTGGGGAACGACCTCTCCTTGCCAGCCGTAGTTAAGGCTATGGTTGCCGACGAGAGGTCGTGGAAAGCGGTCCTCTCCTTCTGCGAGGATGTAATGTCGCAGAAGGAGGCGGCGGAGAGGGAAAGGGAGGCCAACCCAGCCTCGCACCCGATCCGCCGCAAGCGCACAGGGGCCCGGAGGAGAGCGTATGCCCATCTCCTCCCCCCCACCTAGCGAGGTCTGGGCAGCGGCGCGGCGCGGGGGCGTCGCTGCCACGGCCACGGACCTGCTCGGGTGTCCGAGTGGGCGGGGAGGTGAACCCCGACGTGGCGCGTCCCCAGGTGGTGGATAGGGGAATGCCCCGGCCCGCTGTCGTGCCGGGGTAGGACGTAGTCCCGCGAACCAAACACCAGGGGGGTATTTGGGGGGCTCTGTGCCCGAGAATGGCTCTCCACGCGTCCCTCTGAATAAGCAGACGGCGCAGTGGACGAGCAAAGAGGAGGAGCTATGAGAGCAGTATGTAGTGTCAATTAAGTCACTGTTTCGCGCGCGGACGTCTGGGGAGGAGGCTGAGGGCTCCCTGACGCGTCGTGGATGTGGGTGGTTGCCGGATTGGAGAGCCTTCTGCTTTTCTGACATTGCCTAGCTGTCTGGAAGGATTGTGCATTGGGCTTCTGTGAAACCCAATTGCAGATCTATTTCTCCGGGCGGGTCGGCGGTGTTAGCGGATCGGGAGGATCGCGCACCGGATGCCGCGCGGATCTGTTGTGCGTCTGGGGGGCTTTTGGCTTCCAATGACGGCTGCCGGGGGTCACATTCCGGATCTTTGCCCGAGGAGCAGTTCCTTGATTGATACCCTGAGGAGTGGCTGGGCGGGTGGCTCCGCGTGTCCCTCTGAATAGCAGAGGGCACAGTGTGAGCTGCAAAGTCGGGAATTTCTAATAGGTCCCCTATTAGAAATTACCTCTGGCGGGGTGAGGAGTGGGATGGCTCCGGCCACCAAGCGCGGCGGATGAAGAAGTGGAAGAAAACCACTATAAAAATCACCCCAATCCCAAGGTGTGTCTGACGTGCCGATGGGATGCGTGGCTGGAGGGAGTCCAGTCACAAACGTCAGGGAGGGGCATACCTCCTCAAAATAGCACACAAAATGAGTGGAAACGAAAATGTAGAACTACCCCAGGAGGTTCCAATCCTCCATGTCGCCACAGGACGGGCAATCGCCCATGCTGTGGCGACATGCCGCCTTCCGTATTCTGGGGGGGCAAACCACTCACGATCCCGAAACGACAACACAAGCAAACACTTTATGGACACCGATTTGCAGAGTGATTTGGTATTGAGGCTGCAAGGAGGGGCTGATGGGGAGAATAGCAGTCCGGCGGAGGCAGGAGCCTCCACTGGCCACCCCAAGGATGGATTCCGACCATTTCAGGACGCCCAGGGGCGCTGGGTGTTCCATGATGAGGACGTGCCTCCGGGGACGGCGGTGGATTCTACACGCTCCCCACCCAAACCCGCTAGGGGGCTTAGTGAGAGACGTAAAGCCGTAGTGCTAATAGAACGCATGCCAGAAAGGGTCCCGTCTCTTGGCAGGGAGGAGTTCTTCTCCCCCAGGAGAATAGACACGGGTGACCTCCCTGGGGACGGAGTATTTTTCTCTCCGGTGCCAACCGACGTGGAAACCGCCGAATCCGACGCTTCGCTAACTGCCCAAATGGCCGCAGGACGGAAGAGGCAGCGAAGCAGTGGTAGCGACACGGGAGCATCGCCGAGCGGCGAGGCTTCCGATCTTGCGGAGCAAGGAAAGCCCGCCTCGGGACCTTCCAAGCGAGGAACAGGCCGCCGACCATCCACGGCGCGCCACGCCGGGCTAACCAAGGAAAAGGCTAAGCGCCTGGAGCTCGAGCTGCAAACTGAAGAGGACCTGATAGCCGCGTCCAAAATGGTGACGCTAAGACGGCTTGCCCGCCATCCGGATTCGTTTGGGACGACAAGTGGGTCAGACGACGAAGAAAACCGCACTGCCCTGGCCCTAAACCAGCAGGTGCGGGATAGTCTGGGGCTAATCAAGGACGTGGCCACCAAGTCCAAAAACCTAAAGGGCACGTACCAACGAATCCTGAAGGAGGCTGTGGCTGCGATCCGGGAAGCTGTCGGTGAGATGAGGGGCCGGACTGTCTCCGATGAGACGAGGAGGCTCGCCGCCGAAAACGCTCGCCTCAAGGCGGAAATGGCCGAGCTCCGTAAGGAGATGGGCGACTTGCGTGCTAGCCTTGGGCAGCGCCTCGAAGGGACGCGCCAAGAGACGGCGACATCACCTGCTCGGGAGCAAGGTGACCTAGAGCGCAATATCATGGCCAAGGTGAGTGACATGATGGGTACAAGGTTGAGCGCCCTGGAGGAGAGACTGCTCCCACAGCAACCTACTCAGGTGTCGTCTGCTCCCACACCTTCCAAAGCAGGAAGCTCTCCCCCCGGTCACACTCCAGCTCCTACCAACCCAGCGGGTGCGAAGCGGGCTGCGAAGAAGAACAAAAAGAAGGAGGGGCCCAAAAAGCGTCCTACGAGTGTTCCTGGCCCCGCTTCCCAAGTCCGGCAGCCTCGGCTGCAGACAACAGTGCCTGCCTCGGAAGAGGAATGGACGACTGTGGTCAAGCGGGGTAAGAAGAATAAAAAGAAGTCTCCCGTTGGAGAAGCGACGACTGCGAAGCCACAACAGCCGGCGGCACCGCGGAAAGCGCAAGAAGGGAAGGGTCGCAATAAGACCAAGGCGCTACTGCGCACCCCGCGGTCAGCGGCCGTAGTCCTCACCCTGGAGACGGGAGCAGAAGAGAGGGGCGTTACCTACGGAACGTTGATTACGGAGGCCAAGACCAAAATCTCCCTGGATGGGCTCGGTATCACCGGCCTGAGGTTCCGTAGGGCAGTGACAGGGGCGGCAATCCTGGAGATCCCGGGCCCAGACACCACCAGCGGCAACCAAGCAGACTCTCTTGCTGCCAAGCTGAGGGAGACGCTTAATGTGGCCGACGTCCGCATCTCTAGGCCGGTAAAATGCGCGGAGATGCGCATTTCCGGCCTGGATGACTCGGTTACAGAGGAAGAGCTCGCCGCTGCCGTGGCGAAAGTTGGAGGGTGTGCCCTAGAGGCAGTGAAAGTTGGCCGGATCTCCCGCACGCCAACAGGCCTGGGCACAGCGTGGGCTCGCTGCCCCGTAGCAGCCGCCAAGAAAGTGGCTGAGGGGCGACTCCTCGTCGGATGGGCTTCGGCAAACGTGAAGCTGCTGGAGTCCCGACCCCTGAGGTGCTTCCGCTGCCTGGTGCCTGGCCATGTTAGGAGGGGGTGCACCTCAGAAATCGACCGTAGTGACCAATGCTACCGATGCGGTCAATCCGGTCACCGGGCCAGGGACTGCACCGCCGCGCCCCACTGCACTCTGTGCACTGCAGCGGGCAAACCTGCTGACCACAGTGCCGGCAGCAGTACCTGCGCGATGGGGGCTAAAGCCCCAAAACGCATGTCCCGGAAGGTGACCAACAAACCAGGCACCCCTGGAGTGGCGGCGCCTCCGGCTGCACAAGAGGGTCCGACTAACAATGCGCCAAAATGACGAGGTCAACCAATCGGATCCTCCAGGCGAACATAAACCACTGCGCCGGGGCGCAAGATCTCCTCCTGCAGTCCATGGCGCAGTGGTCGATAGATGCTGCCGTGGTCGCCGAGCCGTACTACGTCCCCCCCAGCCACAACTGGGCTGCGGACCTGGATGGCTTGGTGGCCATTATTACAAAAGCAGGGGTAGAGGGCATACCGCCCCCCTCCACGTTGTCGAGGGGCCGAGGCTATGTGGCTGTCCTCTGGGGCGAAATTACCCTGATCGGGGTATATTTCTCCCCCAACAGAAGAGTCTCCGAGTTCGAAGCCTTCCTCGGCCAGCTGGCGGCTCTTGTTGCGCAGACCCAACCGCGCCAGGTAGTAGTCGCAGGGGACTTAAACGCCAAATCCATGGCCTGGGGCTGTCCCGCAACCGACATCCGTGGAGACCTGTTAGAGGAGTGGGCGACGATGACCGGTATGTCGGTTCTGAACCGAGGGTCGGCCAGCACCTGCGTGCGCTGGCAGGGAGAATCCATAGTAGACGTGACGTTTGCGACCCCGGCACTCGCGACCCGCGTCCGTGGCTGGAGAGTACTGGAGACGGTGGAGACATTATCAGACCATTTGTACATCCGGTTTGATGTCTCCACGTCCTCCGGAGGCACGACAGACACGGATCGTCGTCCGAATGGCCGTGCTGCGACCCCTTATCCTCGTTGGGCCCTGAACAGCCTGGATCGTGAAGCGGTGGAGATAGCGTCCCTCGTCCAGGCCTGGACAACATCTCCTGGGCCTGTGGAGACCGAGGAGGAGGCAGCCTGGTTCCGCGAAGCCATGTCACAAGTCTGTGACGCAGGCATGTCACGAGCCAAGCCACGGCCTCCGAAGCGTCAAGTGTACTGGTGGTCGCGAGAAATCGAAGAACTCCGATCCTGCTCCAACAGGGCGAGACGCCAGTACACACGGTCCCGTCGACGCAGACACCGAGACGTTGAAGAGGAGACGCGGCTGTACGGTGCCTACAGGGAGGCGGTCAAGGCGCTGCAGCTCTCCATCTGCGAGGCAAAGGCGAGCGCCAGAGCGGAGCTTCTCGAGACTCTAAACCGAGACCCATGGGGGAGGCCGTACAAGACGGTCAGGGGTAAATTACGCCCTTGGGCCCCCCCCTTGACAGAGAGTCTCGAGCCTCGACTACTGGGGGTGGTTGTTTCCAACTTGTTTCCGAACAGACCGGAACACCAGCCCCCAGAAATGGCACCTCCCCATCAGCTCGCAGGGTTTGAGGGTGCGGAAGTCGGGGTGCCTCCGGTAACGGAGGCAGAGCTAGACGCAGCCGTGCGGAGGCTAAAAGCCAAAAACACGGCACCGGGTCCAGATGGGATCCCAGGACGCGTCCTGGCTTTGGCGCTGCGGTCCCTAGGGGAGAGATTCCGCGGGCTACTGGACGCCTGTCTACAGTCCGGCCGATTTCCGACCATATGGAAAACCGGCCGGCTCGTCCTCCTAAAAAAGGATGGGCGTCCCGCGGACTCTCCATCCGCCTACCGTCCGATCGTATTGCTCGACGAGGCTGACAAGCTCTTCGAGCGCATCATCTGCTGTCGCCTCGTTGAGCACCTCCGAGGAGTAGGACCTGACCTGTCCGAGCATCAGTTCGGATTCCGAGAGGGCAGGTCGACCGTAGATGCAGTCGCGCGCATCAAAGCCCTCTCGGATGAGGCGGTTGACCACGGTGGGGTTCTCCTGGCGGTGTCCTTGGATATCGCCAATGCCTTTAACACCCTGCCGTGGTCGTGCATTAGGGAGGCGCTGAAATACCACAAAGTGCCTCCCTATTTGTGCCAAATAGTCGGGGCCTACCTCTCGGAGCGGTGTGTGGAGTATCCGGTCCGGGGCGGCGGGATTACAAGGTGGGAGACGTCGTGCGGTGTTCCACAGGGCTCGGTCTTAGGGCCGCTCCTGTGGAACATTGGGTACGACTGGGTGCTGCGGGGGGAGCTTCTCCCGGGGTCAAGTGTGACCTGCTACGCAGATGACACGCTGGTCACGTCCCGGGGGACCTCGTACCGGGAAGCAGCACGCCTCGCCACCGTGACGGTGGCACAGGTGGTGAGGCGTATAACGATGCTGGGTCTGGAGGTGGCGCTACACAAGTCTGAGGCGCTCTGCTTCCACGCAGCCCGGAAGGCGCCGCCTGCAGGATCCAGCATCGTCGTTGGTGGCACCCGAATCGAGGTAAAGTCCGACATGAAATATCTCGGACTTGTCCTCGATTCCCGATGGAACTTCCGCGAGCACTTTGCCCGCCTGACCCCCCGACTAATGGCAGCATCGGCCGCACTGAAGAGGCTGATGCCCAATATCGGGGGGCCGGACGTAGCGAGCCGCCGTCTGTATATGGGGGTGGTGCGATCGATGGCCCTGTACGGGGCGCCGATCTGGGCGGGGAATCTGGCGGCCCAAAATATCGCCCTGCTGAGAAAGGCTCAGAGGGCGATGGCCATCAGCGTCGTACGCGGGTACCGCACCACCTCATATGATGCGGCGTGCTTGCTGGCGGGAACGCCTCCTTGGGATCTGGAGGCGGAGGCCCAAGCGTCTCTGTACGAGTGGCGCAGGGAGCTCCGGCTGCGGGAGTTCCATCCTGCGCCTAGGGAGATAGAGGCGCAAAAGCTCCTCGTCCGGCAGTCCATTGTCCTCCAATGGGAGGAGCAACTGGCTGGACGCGAGGAAGGGCACAGGACTGTCGAGGCGGTCCGGCCGGTCCTACAAGACTGGCTGGAGAGAGAGCGGGGCTCGCTAACCTTCCGGCTGGTGCAGGTGCTCACGGGGCATGGCTGTTTCGGGAGCTACCTGCACCGGTACGCAAGACGGGAGGAGACGGCGGAGTGCCACCAGTGTGGCTGCGGCGAGGACACGGCGCAGCATACCCTGGAGGAATGCCCAGCCTGGGAGGGGCAGCGCCGCGAACTCGCGGCAGTGGTGGGGAACGACCTCTCCTTGCCAGCCGTAGTTAAGGCTATGGTTGCCGACGAGAGGTCGTGGAAAGCGGTCCTCTCCTTCTGCGAGGATGTAATGTCGCAGAAGGAGGCAGCGGAGAGGGAAAGGGAGGCCAACCCAGCCTCGCACCCGATCCGCCGCAAGCGCACAGGGGCCCGGAGGAGAGCGTATGCCCATCTCCTCCCCCCCACCTAGCGAGGTCTGGGCAGCGGCGCGGGGGCGTCGCTGCCCATTACATAGGCCTCGCAGAGAGGGCGCGCGTGGTATGCCCACGCGCCTTCTGAGTAGGCAGGGGTAGAAGTTCCTCTCTAGCCCCCCACAAGAGAAGGGCCCGCTGCACAGGCGGGCGGCGCCGGCGTGGTTGCGGTTGCGTACTCTAGAGAACCCGTGGCCACGCCCCACCGGCGGCGTGCAGGCATACCGTTCGTTGGTTTTTTAGTGGGTAGCGGCACCTTTGCCGAGTCCCACATAACCCGCATTTCCTCCCCCGGGTGTGCGGGTATGCATAAAGCATTTTTCCAACGAAAAAAAAAAAAAAAAAAAAGGTTAGGTTAGGTTAGGTTAGGTTCCCCCCGCAGGTTGCTCACCTTGTCGTGGTGGAGGGGCTTAGTAACCGTGGCTTGGTCACCCACGGTGAAGCGAAGAGGCAACCAGGGCCGGCCTGTTTGAGGTGCGGGTTGGCCCGAGGAGGACGCTCCAAGTGGGCTTGTTAAGCCCGCTTGTGACGCGTTGGAGGTGGACCGTCGAGGAAGAGGAGTGTCGGTATTGAGGTGAGCCGTTCTCCCTATCTTCGGCGGCCGAGGTGGGATCGCAGGGGAAGAGGCGTGATGGTATTACGATACGCCACTCTCCCTATCCCCTGCGAACTTGGCGGGGCCGTTCCGCTGTAGCGGCGTTGGTGGGACTGCAGAGGAAGAGGAGTGTCGGTGTTACGATGTGCCGTTCTCCCTATCCTCTGCAGCCGAGTTGTGGTATTGCGGCAGGACCATAGACCTGATCTGTCGCCGGGCGCCGGGGAATTTTCTGGCGTCCGTGGCTTCCTTGTGGCGGGCTCGGGGGGGTCCGCTACAGTGCAGAACGGAGGCCGAGGAGGAAGGCGCGCCGAACCATCTGGCGCGCCTAACGTGAAGGGCCTTCGGGCATTCGCGAAGGAGCCGCTCGTAGGCGGCTGCCGCCGGTGGGGTCGCGGATGAGCACGCAAGCGTTCCCGTAACCCCACCAATAGGGCGGCGAGGCGGCATATGGGGGGTTTTTAGTGGGTATACCGTGGGCCTCATTAGCCTAGACGGGAGTCCCACATAACCACTCGGGTCACCCCTCGCACCCGTGTGGTATGCGGAATGCATTTTCCCCCCTAATAAAAAAAAAAAAAAAAAATAAAAAAAAAAAAAAATAAAAAAAAAAAATAAAAATAAAAAAAAAAGGTTAGGTTAGGTTAGGTTAGGTTAGGTTAGGTTTTTTTTTTTTTTTTTTTTTTTTTTTTTTTTTTTTTTTTTTTTTTTTTTTTTCCTATTCTTCTACCTCCAACATGATCGGAGCCTGTGTTTTCTGTTTTCTCTTGCATGCCAGTTCTCGCTTATTTGCTTCTCGCACTTTCATTCTACATACGATTCTTTCTTGCATTCATCATCTTTCTTGCTTTTTGTGGGTGGGATTCCCACCTATATCTCTATCTCTCTACGCTATCTATATACTATCTATTTGTTTATTTATTTTCATTTTCATGCGTTTCGGGATGGGTGGGTGAATTAGTTTGAACACTTTTCTTTTATTGTTTTACAATTTACACATTTTTTATACATTTCTTACATCTATTACCTTTAAACTATATTTATTACATATTTCTTAGTTGGTTTCTTAATTATATTTCTTATTGCTTTATATAAAATTTTATGCTTAACATTAATATAATCATTATATTATGTAAACATAATTTATGCACTCTCGTTTCGTTTTGCTACTTTTTTACATATTTTCTCACAATATTTTAAGAACTCCTCTCTGTTAACTGATGTTATTAACTCATTTATATTTGCTAGTTTTAAGTTTAAGTTTAATTTCATTTCCAGGTCAAACCGCATCTGGTCATGGACAGGACACTCCAGCAAGATATGCGGCACCGTCTCCCTGACTGCGGGGTCGCAGATACACGACGGGCTCTCTTTACATTTGAAGCGATGTAGGTATTCTGAGAACCCGCCGTGGCCCGTCATCAGTTGGGTTCTTACTCCGGTTGGTTGTATTTTTCGTATCATTTTATAGGCATTTACTGCGTCCGGGAAAAATAGTTTTGTTCCAGAGCCGGTGTCGCTATCGACATATCTCCGGTTCCATTCCTCAATCGTTGCCGTTCGAATGGCTCGCTTCACAAATGAAACCGGGCACCTGTCGTAATTTGGTTTTCGCTTTGACCCAGTGGCGGCCTCCTTTGCCAACACATCCGCCCTCTCGTTTCCTTCCAGTCCCGCGTGAGCCTTTATCCAGTGCAAGGTTACCATTTTGCCCTGCAGGGATGAGGTTCGAAGGTTATCCCTGGCTTCCACTGCTAGAGGGTGGAAGCATTTTCGATTTTGGATTGTTTGGAGGGCCGCCATTGAGTCACTGTATATTCCAAAAGTCTTTTCCCTGCTCGCTGTGATCTCTCTCGTAGCCTTGCACAGCGCCAAGAGCTCAGCCTGGTAGACAGTGCATTGTTCGGAGAGAGCAAGTTTGTGGGCTTTGGTCTCGGTTTCGCCTTTCCATACGGATAATGCGGCCCCAACCTTGCCCCCTATCTTGCTCCCATCCGTAAAGATGCGAACTTGGTAATTACTGTAGTTGTCTACTTGTTGTTGGTCTACCAGACTTATGACTTCCAGGTCACTGTGCTCAGCCGGGTGGGGTGCTTCTATGGCCGAAGACATCCTTTCCACTTCCCGATCCAGCAATGCTGACTGGGGCACTCCTTTCTTTGCCTCGTACAGAGAAGCTGCCTCTTGAACTCTCAGGTCCAATGGGAGCATCCCCGCGAGTAGCAGTGCAGAGTTTAGCGAGACTGTCCTATACGCCTTGCATATCTTTTGGGCAAAACCTCTTTGTATGGTGTTAAGCTGTTTTATCACTCCCAGTTTTTTGGCGGCGGGTGCCCACGCGCTTGCGGCGTATAGGACAACCGGCTCCACTGCTGCCGTGTAAATAGTGCGGATGACCTCCGGGTGCAACCCCCAGCTAACACGGGCCGTCCGGGCCAATTTTTTATACATATTAAGAGCCTTCCTACAGACGCTCGCTACATGCTGGTTGAATGTTAGCTTGTGGTCGATGGTGAGGCCTAGTATTTTTATTTCATTTGACATGGCTATGTTCACCCCGCCCATGCTCAGGCGTGGCGCATCGAACTTTAGTTTTTTGGTAATTACCATTGCGCATGTTTTATGTGGAGCAAACTTTAGTTTGTGGTCGATGCCCCACGTCCGAACATGTTCGAGGGTCGCATTTGCCTGCGTTTCTATGTCTAGGGCCGTCTCGCCAACGAAAATCAACACCACATCATCCGCGAACGCCTGGCAGAAGACTCCGTTCTGCTCCAGTTTTCTCAGCAGAGGGTCCAGTAGGAGATTCCACAGAATGGGTCCCCCTATGGATCCCTGGACACACCCTTTGTTTGTGCCTTTGTTGTATTCTTGTCCAGCGTATCTCACTGTTACTTTCCTATTTTCTAGATAGCTGTCAATGGTCCGTCTCAGGTTCACCGGGCAGTCTTCTTCTGACAGTCTCGTTTTTATGGCAGGCCACCATGCGCTGTCGAAGGCTCCCTCTATATCCAGAGATATCATGGTAAGCAGCTTTCTTGCTTTTAATTTACCTTGTATGTGCTGCATCAGGTCATAGAGGGAGTCTTCGGTGCTTCTTTGGGGCATAAAGCCGTACTGTTTAGGGCTGATTCCCGGTAATATATGGTGCTTGAGGCGGGCCACCAACATCTTCTCATAGATCTTGCCCAACACAGGCAAAAGCCCAATCGGCCTGTAAGATTTGGGCAGGGTATAGGACTCCTTACCGGGTTTTTTGAGCACTACCACTGTGGCCTCTTTCCATATCTTTGGAAAATAGTAGTGTTCAAGGCACTTATTTAATAGTGCCAGAAAGAAGTCGGGACCACTTTCTATGGCTTGAACGCATATGTCGGCGGTGAAGCCGTCGGCTCCTGGTGCCTTTTTTGGATTAAATGACCTCATTGTCGCATTTAGCTCACTCTGCGTAAACGGGGGATCATGTTTTTCATCATGATACCTCATGTTTACTTTTTGTGCTAGGTCTCTGATGCGACGATGGATCATCGTATCCTCTTCTTCGCTGTCATCAGGATAAAAGGTTCTGGCCAGTAACTCCACCGATCCTCTTTCATCTAACGTTTTTCCCTCGTTCTGTAACAGTTGGTCCTCCTCTCGCTTAGTAATTTTTCCCATCACCCTATATATCCCCTCCCACACTCCCTCCCGATCCTGTTTACAGCAAAACTCCTTCCAGCTCTCCGTCTGTGCAATTCGTACAGCATTCTCATACTCTTCTTTTTCTTTCAGGTAGAGGTCGATCACCATTGCTTTCCGGATGGGCGCGGCGTTGCGAATTCTGCGCTTTTTGGTGGCTACGCTTCTTTTCTTCTCTGCAAGTTCCTGGGACCACCACGGCAGGGTGAGTGTGTTTGCGTTCTTTTTGTTTGGTATAGTACTTTTACATGTGTTTGTAATGGCTTGTGTGTAATTTTTTATTATTTCATCTATTTGTTCTGTGTTGTGTACGTTTTCCAGGTTTTGTGTGGTGAGTAGAGTGTCTTGCAAAGCTTGGGTCAGTTTCTCATGAAACTGCTCCCAGTTTGCTTTTTTCGTGTTATAAATGCGTGTTGTTCTGTGTATGTTAGTTCCTTTCGATGTTTTTAGGTTTATTTTAAAAGTAATACCGTTGTGGTCTGAACTCGTAAGGCCTTCGTTCACTTGCCAGTTTTCGACTAGTTCGAGCGTGTCCACAGAGCAGAATGTTGCATCCACATAGCTGCTGTATCTTTTCCCACCTCTTATTGTGTCAAATGTTGGAGTTTTGCCCGTATTCAGGATCTGGAGTTCTAGTTCCTCTAGCAGTCCGCTCAGTTCTTTCCCTCTCTCGTCTTCGATTTGACTTCCCCACCAGGTACTCTTGGCATTGACATCGCCTCCAGCGATGATCTTCACTTGACCCATTTCTTTATGCACTTTTTTGAGGTGTTCCAGGTATCCCTCTATGGGTTTATCAGGCTCGAAGTACAGGGACACCGTCACTATTGTCCAGGCTGTTGTTCGGACTTTCACCACCACGATGTTCTTTGTGGTGAGGTCAGGGTACTGTGTGACATCGAGATCATCATCAAAGATCATGATTGCCGATTTCACAGGTCCCCCTTCCACTTTTTTGTCTTGAAAGATCCTAACCCCTGGATATCCCTGCATCTCTCCTTCCTTCCCCACATAGGGCTCCTGAATCATCGCGATGGCCGTTTTGCGCTTTTTGGCTTCTAGCAAAAGTTCGGTGGTTGCCAGTTTGCTGCGCTGGAGGTTTGCCTGCATACATTGGTATCCTTTGTTCTCCGGGGCCACCTTAGCAATACGCCACGGATGCCCGGGCTAATGTGTCCCACTTTCTCCTGACTGGGCACTCGTTGCTAAATGCATCGTGGGCCCAGTTTTCCATTTTGGCCCGAGTACAGTTTTTGCACGTTGCTGCTTCTCCAGTGAGTTTTTCCGGGCATGCTTCTCTTAAGTGCGGTCCCCCGCAGTGGCCGCACAGATCTGCTGGCTCTTTGCAGAATCGCCGACTGTGGCCATAGCCCAGGCAGCGCGTGCATTGTACTAGGGGACTCTGGTCCTCTACACGAATACTCTGGAGATCTATCCTCAGGCGCTTTCCTTCAAGTGCTCTGTTCCAAATTTTGGGGGATACCCTTAGGACGACGTGGCACGGTTAGGTTAGGTTAGGTTAGGCAAAACTCTACGCAGCTGAGGAAAGCGCAAAGAGCAATGGCGCTGCGGGTAATCCGGGGATACCGTACCATATCTACGGATGCTGCGTGTGCTTTAGCGGGATCCCTGCCCTGGGACCTCGATGCAAGAGCCCTCGCAGCTGTTTACCGCTGGCGCGAGGAGATGCATGAGAGGGATGAGTCACCAGCACCGAGGGAAATAGATGGACGGCGCGAAGAAATTCGGCTGGAAATGGTGGGCATTTGGGAGGAGAGACTGGAGCAGCCAATTGCTGGCCACCAGACCATAGAGGCAATACGTCCGGTCCTAAAACAATGGCTTGACCGGGACCATGGCCCTATGACATTCCGAGTGACGCAGGTCCTCTCTGGACACGGATGTTTTGGCCGATATCTGTGCAGATTGGGCCGAGAACCGACGCCGATATGCCACGAGTGTGGTGCGGCCGAAGACACGGGACAACATACGCTGGCTGTATGCCCAGCTTGGACTGAACAGCGGGCCACACTCGTGGCTGTAGTGGGGCACGACCTGTCTCTGCCTGCCGTGGTGAAAACTATGGCAGACAGCGACAGATCATGGAAAGCGGTGGTCTCTTTTTGCGAAGACGTGATGGCGAGAAAAGAGACCACGGAAAGAGAAAGGGAGGAAGATCCGGCCTCCCAACCGATGCGCCGCAAGCGCGTAGGAAGGAGGCGTTTGGCGCATAACCGCCGACTTCCCCCTTAAGGGTACCCGTGGGCGGCAGGCTCGGGACATCTGTCGCCTACACGAGGGTCCCTGAGATGGCCAATGCGCCAAAAAATGGCACACTATATGTAGAGTAGAGGAAAACAGTTCCTCCGAAGTCGAGTCCGGAGTTCGGACAGCCGCTGGCGGGGTTCCGGAAGCATGGTCCCGGCCGTTTCCCGTGCCTCGCCTTTAAAGCCATGAGGCGGCCAACAGAGGGGTTTTAGTGGGTATACCTGGGGTCTCATCAGCCCACAACAGGGAGTCCCACATAACCACCCGGCCCGTCCCCGCGCCGGGTGGTATGCGTAACGCATTTCCCCTCTTAAAAAAAAAAAAAAAAAAAAAAAAAAAAAAAAAAAAAAAAAAGGTAGAGGCGCAAAAGCTCCTCGTCCGACAGTCCATTGTCCTCCAATGGGAGGAACAACTGGCTGGACGCGAGGAAGGTCACAGGACTGTTGAGGCGGTCCGGCCGGTCCTACAAGACTGGCTGGAGAGAGAGCGGGGCTCGCTAACCTTCCGGCTGGTGCAGGTGCTCACGGGGCATGGCTGTTTCGGGAGCTACCTGCACCGGTACGCGAGACGGGAGGAGACGGCGGAGTGCCACCAGTGTAGCTGCGGCGAGGACACGGCGCAGCATACCCTGGAGGAATGCCCAGCCTGGGAGGGGCAGCGCCGCGAACTCGCGGCAGTGGTGGGGAACGACCTCTCATTGCCAGCCGTAGTTAAGGCTATGGTTGCCGACGAGAGGTCGTGGAAAGCGGTCCTCTCCTTCTGCGAGGATGTAATGTCGCAGAAGGAGGCGGCGGAGAGGGAAAGGGAGGCCAACCCAGCCTCGCACCCGATCCGCCGCAAGCGCACAGGGGCCCGGAGGAGAGCGTATGCCCATCTCCTCCCCCCCACCTAGCGAGGTCTGGGCAGCGGCGCGGGGGCGTCGCTGCCCATTACATAGGCCTCGCAGAGAGGGCGCGCGTGGTATGCCCACGCGCCTTCTGAGGAGGCAGGGGTAGAAGTTCCCCAAGAGAAGGGCCCGCTGCATAGGCGGGCGGCGCCGGCGTGGTTGCGGTTGCGTACTCCAGAGAACCCGTGGCCACGCCCCACCGGCGGCGTGCAGGCATACCGTTGGTTTTTTAGTGGGTAGCGGCACCTTTGCCGAGTCCCACATAACCCGCATTTCCTCCCCCGGGTGTGCGGGTATGCATAAAGCATTTTTCCAACGAAAAAAAAAAAAAAAAAAAAAAAAAAAAAAAAAAAAAAAAAAAAAAGGTTAGGTTAGGTTAGGTTAGGTTAGGTTAGGTTAGGTTAGGTTAGGTTTTTTTTTTTTTTTTTTTTTTTTTTTTTTTTTTTTTTTTAATATACTATATTATTATGGGAGAATGGCCCTCGCTATCAATACGGGCGACCATTGGGTTAGGTTAGGTTAGGTTAGGTTAGGTTAGGTTAGGTTAGGTTAGGTTAGGTTAGGTTAGGTTAGGTTAGGTTAGGTTAGGTTAGGTTAGGTTAGGTTAGGTTAGGTTAGGTTAGGTTAGGTTAGGTTAGGTTAGGTTAGGTTAGGTTAGGTTAGGTTAGGTTAGGTTAGGTTAGGTTAGGTTAGGTTAGGTTAGGTTAGGTTAGGTTAGGTTAGGTTAGGTTAGGTTAGGTTAGGTTAGGTTAGGTTAGGTTAGGTTAGGTTAGGTTAGGTTAGGTTAGGTTAGGTTAGGTTAGGTTAGGTTAGGTTAGGTTAGGTTAGGTTAGGTTAGGTTAGGTTAGGTTAGGTTAGGTTAGGTTAGGTTAGGTTAGGTTAGGTTAGGTTAGGTTAGGTTAGGTTAGGTTAGGTTAGGTTAGGTTAGGTTAGGTTAGGTTAGGTTAGGTTAGGTTAGGTTAGGTTAGGTTAGGTTAGGTTAGGTTAGGTTAGGTTAGGTTAGGTTAGGTTAGGTTAGGTTAGGTTAGGTTAGGTTAGGTTAGGTTAGGTTAGGTTAGGTTAGGTTAGGTTAGGTTAGGTTAGGTTAGGTTAGGTTAGGTTAGGTTAGGTTAGGTTAGGTTAGGTTAGGTTAGGTTAGGTTAGGTTAGGTTAGGTTAGGTTAGGTTAGGTTAGGTTAGGTTAGGTTAGGTTAGGTTAGGTTAGGTTTTTTTTTTTTTTTTTTTTTTTTTTTTTGCGGTGAGGGAGGAAATACTCATGTATACCGCCGGCCCGTACCGACGGTTATGTCCGACTCAGCTGGGAATGGTGCCCAGCCGCCTACGGACTAAAAACTCCCCCACTTCATGTTGAGTGTAATATGTTTTTATTAGGTGTGTGTTGAGTGTAACTGGAGTGTTTGTTTGATTTTAATTTAGGGATAACCGGCCCTCGCTAATAATACGGGCGACCAGCTATCCTAAAATGAAGTTTTGGGGGGACAAGTTCTGCCGCCCGACCGCCCGCCCCATGACAGAAAATAATGAGTGCGGGCGGCCGCCCGGCCACTGTCCCCCTGCAAGATCTTGGATATTACTATGCGAGTTATTTTAATTGATAATTTAGTGTTCATGTGATAAAGAGAAAGATAGTGCATAGATAATTTTAAGGGGACGCTAAGTGCCGCCCGACCGCCCGCCTCACCACAGTCAGTGAGTGCGGGCGGCCGCCCGGCCACCGCCCCCTTGCAAGAGATTAGAGTTTAATTCTAAGCCTTTAACAAAATTCTTGGTTTATATGGTATGTGATAAGACAAATAACTGCAATTTTTATCAGCGTAAACCAATAAATACGATAGTTCTTATGTAAAGCGAAATGGTGCATTATTAGAATAACAAAGGTATTTTACAGATAGGATCTACTAAAGTTACAATATGACACTACTTATTATTAAATAACAGCTCAGGTTAAACCATTACCACAAAAGAGTTAATGTTTGCAAATTTATATAATTCGTTAAAGATTAAAGTTACATTTGTAAGTTTTAATATGTTAAATCTTAATTAGGTTGATAATCAATGCGCGATTTTATTCTCTGTATCATAGATCGCATTCGGGGGCAAAAAGTTGATGTAGCGCTATGTGCTGTATTTAGCTTGTGTTGGTCCTCAGTTACTTGTTTATTAAATGCATCGCAGTTGTGGCACTTTGTTTTGGTCTGATCTTTTTGGTGTGGGCATGATTTATATTCATGGTCGGACGATGCGCAATGTGAACAGATGGTTGTGGTAGCCTTACAATGCTTTCGCGTATGGCCATACTGCATGCACTTAAAGCAGTGCAAGATAGGTACGTGCTCCTCTGCATGCACCCGTTGGTGATCTATATTAATTTTACCTATTTGAATGAAGGCCTTAAAAGTGGATGGCGTCGTCATGAGTACAGCATTATACAAACGAGGATTTTTGTTGCCTTTTTTATAGTGGAATGAAATCTTATTGCTTTCATTAATTATATTTTTGAGCGGTTGATTTTGACCAATTATAATATCAACAAGATCCTTTGTTGGAACATCTACGGATATACCCTTTAAAGTAATCATGGGGCGAAGTGTCTTTGAAGCTTCAGCGGCAACTTCCGCATTGACGTCGTTAGTCCTGGATAATGCAATGTCACGCTGTTCTTTTGTGTTGAATTCAATGCGGACTTTGCCATTTGATATAAATTTTGTAGCGGTTGGGGCAAAGTCCGTATCACGGAAGGAGACCGTTTTTCTCCATGCCTGTAAAGTTTCAGCAGCACCTTCGCCGGCCTTCTTAGAAGTGATGACAATCGCCGGATTCGTGGTCACCTGTGTAGGTTCCGAAGATACTGCAGCAGGCGCCTGCTTCACGGACCTACCCGTCACGGTAGCGTATGTAGTTTTAGTCGATGCTGTAGTGGAATTTTCGGTCATCGAACGTATATCACGCCTGAGAGACAAAATTTCCTTCTTTATTAGATTGGCTGTGTCATTCTTTATATTATTCATAAGAGTTTCTAAATTAGGTGGTGTTAACGGCAGCGGCACCAGCAGCGGTGGTGGCGATGGCGGTGTTGGTAGCTGCAGCTGTGCGGGCATGAAGTCCGTCTGCGTTTGGATGGTGCGCTGATCTTTGTGAATTGTAGTGGTTAGGTTATTGCTATTATTGGTGAAGTTATCAGTTGCGATTGTAGTATTAGCTAAACCGCTGCACTTCTCTACATGCTCTTTGGCCCAATTACTTGATATGGATGAAATTCTCCTTCCCGAAGTGTGTATATTCTTCTTGTTCTCGACCGTAACAGATTTGTGCGAGCGATCGGAAATAAGATTTCTGTTAATATTTAGGATTTCCGCATCAATTTTGCGCAGATAGTCCTCAAGGCTCTGTTTTATTTCCCCTATTATATTACGAGGCGCCGAGACATTCGTTTGCGTTTCTTTATTAGTCGCCGAGCCACCGTTCTTTGTCGCCGGCGGCAGCAGCGGCGACGGCGGCAGCAGCGGCGACGGCGAAGGCTGATCCTGCAGCGTGACATTAGGGTCTGTTTGAACCCCTTTCGACGAACGGTCAGTAGGTGTAGGAGTTTGTGTTAAGATTCCCCGGATTTGTGCGCGCATCTGCTTTGCATAACTCGCAAATATAGATGGGATATTTTTCGCGGCGATCTTAATTTGCCTCTTGTTTTCAACGGTTATACTGCGGTGGGTTGTCGTAGTTTCAAGGTTTACGAGTATCTGTTTAGATTCGAACTCAATCTCGCCAGCGAGCTCGTCGAGCAACTCAAGCACCGGATGGATATTTGTGTCACGCATAGGCGACGGTGATCGTTCTCGCTGGGCGGATGTGCCCGGCGGTGTGGTGAAGAGATTGTCAAACTGCTCTGACAAGTTGAGGCTATTTATACTTTCGTTACTCATTTTCTAATATTTACACAGCAAGATGAATTTAATTTTCAACCAAGAGGTGGAAATACTAATTTTAAAAAATTTGGTTACACAACAAATGAAATTTCTATTAAAAACTAATAAATTACAAAATAACAATCACTGTTCAATGAAACTACAGATATTTCCTACAATTATTGTAAAAAAGAGTAAGCGGAAATTACATTCATATATTTTTAAAACGGGAACAGAAATTTGGAAGTTTAACTAAGAATTAAATAAAAAACTAACACATGAAAGCAGTTAAAATCTAGGATTTACTACTTTTTAGAAATGCTTAATAGAATACAAAAAGAAAATTTTGAAAATTCAAATAAACAAAAAAGTTGGTTTTTTAAATATTTTTACGTAAGACGGTCGGCTTACACAGGGGAAATTGAATTTATTTAGAAACTACTTACAATATTTTTACAAAACTTGGTGAGTAAATGCTTAAATAGATGTGTAATACGTATATATTAACTATTTATTAAAAATGTTATTATTTTGTGGTTTATTTATGATAAAATCAAAAATTACGGAAATTTCAAAGGGGAAATTTAAATTACTGAAAAACTTTACAATATTTATGTCTGAAATTTTGTTACTTAGCTACCTTAAGTGTATATGTACAATATTTATCTAACAGAGTTGGTGGGAAATGCAATTTAATGGTAAAGAAAGTCGATTTTCACCTTAAAATATTAAAAATTTTAATTTCTAATTTACTCGAAAAGTAAATGGCAGAAAAATATCCAACCAAATGAAAAACTATTTTCTAGTGAGGTTAGGTTAGGTTAGGTTAGGTTAGGTTAGGTTAGGTTAGGTTAGGTTAGGTTAGGTTAGGTTAGGTTAGGTTAGGTTAGGTTAGGTTAGGTTAGGTTAGGTTAGGTTAGGTTAGGTTAGGTTAGGTTAGGTTAGGTTAGGTTAGGTTAGGTTAGGTTAGGTTAGGTTAGGTTAGGTTAGGTTAGGTTAGGTTAGGTTAGGTTAGGTTAGGTTAGGTTAGGTTAGGTTAGGTTAGGTTAGGTTAGGTTAGGTTAGGTTAGGTTAGGTTAGGTTAGGTTAGGTTAGGTTAGGTTAGGTTAGGTTAGGTTAGGTTAGGTTAGGTTAGGTTAGGTTAGGTTAGGTTAGGTTAGGTTAGGTTAGGTTAGGTTAGGTTAGGTTAGGTTAGGTTAGGTTAGGTTAGGTTAGGTTAGGTTAGGTTAGGTTAGGTTAGGTTAGGTTAGGTTAGGTTAGGTTAGGTTAGGTTAGGTTAGGTTAGGTTAGGTTAGGTTAGGTTAGGTTAGGTTAGGTTAGGTTAGGTTAGGTTAGGTTAGGTTAGGTTAGGTTAGGTTAGGTTAGGTTAGGTTAGGTTAGGTTAGGTTAGGTTAGGTTAGGTTAGGTTAGGTTAGGTTAGGTTAGGTTAGGTTAGGTTAGGTTAGGTTAGGTTAGGTTAGGTTAGGTTAGGTTAGGTTAGGTTAGGTTAGGTTAGGTTAGGTTAGGTTAGGTTAGGTTAGGTTAGGTTAGGTTAGGTTAGGTTAGGTTAGGTTAGGTTAGGTTAGGTTAGGTTAGGTTAGGTTAGGTTAGGTTAGGTTAGGTTAGGTTAGGTTAGGTTAGGTTAGGTTAGGTTAGGTTAGGTTAGGTTAGGTTAGGTTAGGTTAGGTTAGGTTAGGTTAGGTTAGGTTAGGTTAGGTTAGGTTAGGTTAGGTTAGGTTAGGTTAGGTTAGGTTAGGTTAGGTTAGGTTAGGTTAGGTTAGGTTAGGTTAGGTTAGGTTAGGTTAGGTTAGGTTAGGTTAGGTTAGGTTAGGTTAGGTTAGGTTAGGTTAGGTTAGGTTAGGTTAGGTTAGGTTAGGTTAGGTTAGGTTAGGTTAGGTTAGGTTAGGTTAGGTTAGGTTAGGTTAGGTTAGGTTAGGTTAGGTTAGGTTAGGTTAGGTTAGGTTAGGTTAGGTTAGGTTAGGTTAGGTTAGGTTAGGTTAGGTTAGGTTAGGTTAGGTTAGGTTAGGTTAGGTTAGGTTAGGTTAGGTTAGGTTAGGTTAGGTTAGGTTAGGTTAGGTTAGGTTAGGTTAGGTTAGGTTAGGTTAGGTTAGGTTAGGTTAGGTTAGGTTAGGTTAGGTTAGGTTAGGTTAGGTTAGGTTAGGTTAGGTTAGGTTAGGTTAGGTTAGGTTAGGTTAGGTTAGGTTAGGTTAGGTTAGGTTAGGTTAGGTTAGGTTAGGTTAGGTTAGGTTAGGTTAGGTTAGGTTAGGTTAGGTTAGGTTAGGTTAGGTTAGGTTAGGTTAGGTTAGGTTAGGTTAGGTTAGGTTAGGTTAGGTTAGGTTAGGTTAGGTTAGGTTAGGTTAGGTTAGGTTAGGTTAGGTTAGGTTAGGTTAGGTTAGGTTAGGTTAGGTTAGGTTAGGTTAGGTTAGGTTAGGTTAGGTTAGGTTAGGTTAGGTTAGGTTAGGTTAGGTTAGGTTAGGTTAGGTTAGGTTAGGTTAGGTTAGGTTAGGTTAGGTTAGGTTAGGTTAGGTTAGGTTAGGTTAGGTTAGGTTAGGTTAGGTTAGGTTAGGTTAGGTTAGGTTAGGTTAGGTTAGGTTAGGTTAGGTTAGGTTAGGTTAGGTTAGGTTAGGTTAGGTTAGGTTAGGTTAGGTTAGGTTAGGTTAGGTTAGGTTAGGTTAGGTTTTTTTTTTTTTTTTTTTTTTTGCGGTGAGGGAGAAAATACTCATGTATACCGCCGGCCCGTACCGACGGTTATGTCCGACTCAGCTGGGAATGGTGCCCAGCCGCCTACGGACTAAAAACTCCCCCACTTCATGTTGAGTGTAGTATGTTTTTATTAGGTGTGTGTTGAGTGTAACTGGAGTGTTTGTTTGATTTTAATTTAGGGATAACCGGCCCTCGCTAATAATACGGGCGACCAGCTATCCTAAAATGAAGTTTTGGGGGGACAAGTTCTGCCGCCCGACCGCCCGCCCCATGACAGAAAATAATGAGTGCGGGCGGCCGCCCGGCCACTGTCCCCCTGCAAGAGCTTGGATATTACTATGCGAGTTATTTTAATTGAAAATTTAGTGTTCATGTGATAAAGAGAAAGATAGTGCATAGATAATTTTAAGGGGACGCTAAGTGCCGCCCGACCGCCCGCCTCACCACAGTCAGTGAGTGCGGGCGGCCGCCCGGCCACCGCCCCCTTGCAAGAGATTAGAGTTTAATTCTAAGCCTTTAACAAAATTCTTGGTTTATATGGTATGTGATAAGACAAATAACTGCAATTTTTATCAGCGTAAACCAATAAATACGATAGTTCTTATGTAAAGCGAAATGGTGCAATAATAGATTCAATAACAAAGGTATTTTACAGATAGGATCGGATAGGATCTACTAAAGTTACAATATGACACTATCGTTAAAGATTAAAGTTACATTTGTAAGTTTTAATATGTTAAATTAAATGGTTAGGTTAGGTTAGGTTAGGTTAGGTTAGGTTAGGTTAGGTTAGGTTAGGTTAGGTTAGGTTAGGTTAGGTTAGGTTAGGTTAGGTTAGGTTAGGTTAGGTTAGGTTAGGTTAGGTTAGGTTAGGTTAGGTTAGGTTAGGTTAGGTTAGGTTAGGTTAGGTTAGGTTAGGTTAGGTTAGGTTAGGTTAGGTTAGGTTAGGTTAGGTTAGGTTAGGTTAGGTTAGGTTAGGTTAGGTTAGGTTAGGTTAGGTTAGGTTAGGTTAGGTTAGGTTAGGTTAGGTTAGGTTAGGTTAGGTTAGGTTAGGTTAGGTTAGGTTAGGTTAGGTTAGGTTAGGTTAGGTTAGGTTAGGTTAGGTTAGGTTAGGTTAGGTTAGGTTAGGTTAGGTTAGGTTAGGTTAGGTTAGGTTAGGTTAGGTTAGGTTAGGTTAGGTTAGGTTAGGTTAGGTTAGGTTAGGTTAGGTTAGGTTAGGTTAGGTTAGGTTAGGTTAGGTTAGGTTAGGTTAGGTTAGGTTAGGTTAGGTTAGGTTAGGTTAGGTTAGGTTAGGTTAGGTTAGGTTAGGTTAGGTTAGGTTAGGTTAGGTTAGGTTAGGTTAGGTTAGGTTAGGTTAGGTTAGGTTAGGTTAGGTTAGGTTAGGTTAGGTTAGGTTAGGTTAGGTTAGGTTAGGTTAGGTTAGGTTAGGTTAGGTTAGGTTAGGTTAGGTTAGGTTAGGTTAGGTTAGGTTAGGTTAGGTTAGGTTAGGTTAGGTTAGGTTAGGTTAGGTTAGGTTAGGTTAGGTTAGGTTAGGTTAGGTTAGGTTAGGTTAGGTTAGGTTAGGTTAGGTTAGGTTAGGTTAGGTTAGGTTAGGTTAGGTTAGGTTAGGTTAGGTTAGGTTAGGTTAGGTTAGGTTAGGTTAGGTTAGGTTAGGTTAGGTTAGGTTAGGTTAGGTTAGGTTAGGTTAGGTTAGGTTAGGTTAGGTTAGGTTAGGTTAGGTTAGGTTAGGTTAGGTTAGGTTAGGTTAGGTTAGGTTAGGTTAGGTTAGGTTAGGTTAGGTTAGGTTAGGTTAGGTTAGGTTAGGTTAGGTTAGGTTAGGTTAGGTTAGGTTAGGTTAGGTTAGGTTAGGTTAGGTTAGGTTAGGTTAGGTTAGGTTAGGTTAGGTTAGGTTAGGTTAGGTTAGGTTAGGTTAGGTTAGGTTAGGTTAGGTTAGGTTAGGTTAGGTTAGGTTAGGTTAGGTTAGGTTAGGTTAGGTTAGGTTAGGTTAGGTTAGGTTAGGTTAGGTTAGGTTAGGTTAGGTTAGGTTAGGTTAGGTTAGGTTAGGTTAGGTTAGGTTAGGTTAGGTTAGGTTAGGTTAGGTTAGGTTAGGTTAGGTTAGGTTAGGTTAGGTTAGGTTAGGTTAGGTTAGGTTAGGTTAGGTTAGGTTAGGTTAGGTTAGGTTAGGTTAGGTTAGGTTAGGTTAGGTTAGGTTAGGTTAGGTTAGGTTAGGTTAGGTTAGGTTAGGTTAGGTTAGGTTAGGTTAGGTTAGGTTAGGTTAGGTTAGGTTAGGTTAGGTTAGGTTAGGTTAGGTTAGGTTAGGTTAGGTTAGGTTAGGTTAGGTTAGGTTAGGTTAGGTTAGGTTAGGTTAGGTTAGGTTAGGTTAGGTTAGGTTAGGTTAGGTTAGGTTAGGTTAGGTTAGGTTAGGTTAGGTTAGGTTAGGTTAGGTTAGGTTAGGTTAGGTTAGGTTAGGTTAGGTTAGGTTAGGTTAGGTTAGGTTAGGTTAGGTTAGGTTAGGTTAGGTTAGGTTAGGTTAGGTTAGGTTAGGTTAGGTTAGGTTAGGTTAGGTTAGGTTAGGTTAGGTTAGGTTAGGTTAGGTTAGG